>NC_142884.1:30798946-33298946 GCF_051225735.1 Oryctolagus cuniculus
TAGCCCTAACCCTTACCTTAACCCTAACCATAACACTAACCATAGCCCTAACCCTAACCCTAACCCAAATCATAGCCCTAACCCTAACTCTAAACCTAGCCCTCACCATAACCCTAGCCCTTGCTCTAACCCTAACCTTAACCCTAAGCCTAACCCTTACATTAGCCCTAGCCCTAACCCTAGCCCTAAACCTAACCCTATCCCTAACCCTAACCCTTACCCTCAAGTTTGCCTCACCCTAAACCTAACCCTAATCCTAGCCCTAGCCCTAGCCCTAACTCTAACCCAAACCCTAACCCTAGCCCAAACCCTAACCCTAACCCTAGCCATAGCCCTAACCCTAACTCTAACCTATTACTAGCCCTCGTCCTAACCCTAACCCTAACCCTGTCCTAATCCGAGACATAACCATAACACTGAAGCTAACCCAACCCAAACCCGAACCCTAGCCCTAACCCTAACCCTAACCCTGACCATAGCACTAGCCCTAACCTTAAACCTAACCCTAACCCTAAAAGTAACCCTAACCCTAACTCTAGCCATAGCCCTAACCCTAAGACTAACCATAACCCTAGACCTAGCCCTAACACTAACCCTAACGCTAACCCTACCCCTAGCCCTAACGCCAACCCTAACCCTAGCCCTAGCCATAGAACTAACCCTAACCTTAACCCTAACAATAGCCCTAGCCATAGCCCTAACCCTAAAACTAACCTAACCCTAACCCTGACCCTAAACCTAACCCTAATCAAACCATGGTCTAGACCTAACCCTAAACCAAACCCTAAACCTCTCCCTTGCCCTCATCCTAACCATAACCCTACACCTAGTCCTAACCCTAACCCTAGCCCTAGCCCTAACCCTACCCCTAACCCTAGCCAGAACCATAATCCTAACAATATCCCTAGCCCTAGCCCTAACTCTAACCCTAACCCTAGATCTAGCCCTAGCCGTAGCCCTAACCTTAACACTAACCCTCGCCCTAACCCTAGCCTTAACCCTAACCCAAACACTACCCCTAACCCTTCCCTAACCCTAAACCTAAACCTAACCCTAACCCTATCTAACCATAAGATAACCCCAGCCAATCCCTAACACTAGCCCTAACCCTAACCCTAAGCATAGCTCTAGCCCTAACCCTAACCCTAACCTTAGCACTAACCCTAAACCTAACTTAGCCCTAAACCTAACCCTAGGCCTAACCCTAACCCTAATTGTAACTGTAGTCCTAACCCTAACCCTAAGCCTGGACCTAACCCTATCCCTATCCCTAACCCTAACCCTAACACTTCCACAAACCTAGACCTAAAACTAACCCTAACCCTAGCCGTAACCATAACCCTAACCCTAGCCCTAAGCCAAACCTAGCCCTACAATAACACTAACCATAGCCCTAACCCTAACTATAACCCCTAACACTAACACTAACCCTAAAGCCAACGCTAACCCTAACCCTAGCCCTAACCCTAGCCCTAGCACTAAGCCTAACACTAACCCTATCATTCGCCCTAACCCTAACCCTTACCCTATCACTAGACCTAACACCAACCCTAAACCTTTCCAAAACCTAATCCTAACTCTAGCCCTAACCGTAACTCTAACACTAGCACTAACCCTAAACATAGCCTAGCACTAACCCTACCTTAACCCTAAACCTAACCCTACCTCTAGCCCTAAACCTAACCCTAGCACTAACCATAACACTAACCCTAGCCCTAACCCTAACCCTAGACCTAACACTAACCCTAACCCTAGCTCTAGCCCCAAACCTAACTCTACCCTAACCCTAGCAGTAACCCTAAACCTAACCCTAGTCTAACCATAACACTAATCCTAGCCCTAACCCTAACCCTAGACTAACACTAACCCTAACTAGCTCTAGCCCTAACCCTAACCTTACGCTAACCCTAGCAGTAACCCTAACCTTAACACTAAGCCAAACCCTAACCCTAACACTAGCTCTAGCCCTAACCCTAACCCTAAACTTAGCACTAAGCATAACCCTAACCTTAGCCCTAAACCTAACCCTAGCCCTAATCATAACAATAACCCTAGCCCTAACCCTAACCCTAGACCTAACACTAACCCTAACCCTAGCTCTAGCCCTAACCCTAACACTACCCTAACCCTAAGCATAACCCCAGCCCTAACCGTAACCCTAACTCTAGCCCTAACCCTAACCCTAACCCTAACCATAGCCGTAGCCCTAACCCTAACGCTAACCCTAGCCCAGCCCCAACCCTCACCCTAACCCTAGCCCCAACCATAACTCTAACAATATCCCTAGCCCTAGCCCTAACACAAACCATAACCCTAGCCCTAGCCCTAACCCTAGCCCCAGCCTTAAACCTAACGCTAGCCTTAACTCTAACCCGAACCTGAACACTAGCCCTAATCAACACCTAATGCTAGCACTAGCCCTAGCCCTAACACTAACACTAGCCCTAGCCCTAACCCTAACCCTAAAGCTTCCCTAAACCTAGCCCTAACCCTAAACCTAGCCCTAAACATAACCCTAACCCTAGCCCTAACCCTAACCCTAACCCTAGCCCTAAGCCTAAGCCTAACCCTAGCTCTAGCCCTAACCCTAACCCCATCCTAACCCTAGCACTAACTCTAACCTAACCCTAAACCTAAACCTAACCCTAGCTCTAGCCATAACCATAACCCTACCCTAACCCTAGCACTAACCCTAACCCCTAACTCTAGCCCCGACCCTAATACTAAAAATATCCCTAGCCCTAACCCTAACTCTAATGCTAACCCTAGACCTAGCCCTAGCCCTAACCCTAGCCTTAACCCTAACCCTAACCTTAACCCTAACACTTCCCTAAACCTAGCCCCAACCCTAAGTCTAACACTAGCCCTAACCATAAACCTAATCCTAGTGCTAACCCAAATCCTAGCCCTAAACTGAACCCAAACCGTAGCCCTAACCCTAACTTTAACCCCTAACAATAACCCTAACCCTAAACCCAACCCTAACCATAACCCTAGCCCTAAACCTAGCCATAGCCCTAACCCTAACCCTAACCTTACCCCTAACCCTAACACTTACCCTAGCCCCAAACTAACCTTAAACCTAGTCCTAACCCTAACTCTACCCTAACCCTAACCCTAGCACTAACCCTACACATGGCCTAGCCCTAACACTAACCCTAAGCCTAACGCTAACCCTAGCTCTAGCCCTAAACCTAACCCTAACCCTAGCACTAACCCTAACCCTAACCATAGCCCTAAACCTAAACATAGCCCTAACCCTAACCCTAACACTAACCCTAATCCTAACCCTAGCTCTAGCCCTACACCTAACCCTAACCCTAGCAATAACCTATCCCTAACCCTAGCCCTAACCGTAACCCTAACCCTATCGCTAACCATAACCCTAACCCTCGCCTTCACCCTAACCCTAACCCTAGCCGGAGCCCTAGCCCTAACCCTAACACTATCCCTAGCCCTAGCCCTTACCCTAACCCTATCCCTAACCCTAAACCTAACCCTAAACCTCTCCCTCACCCTCAACCTAACCTTAACCCTAATCCTAGCCCTAACACTAAACTTAACACAAGCCCTAGCCCTCTCCCTAACCATAACCCTAACCCTAGATTAGCCCTTACACCAACCCTAACATTAGTCCTAGCCCCAACCCTAACACTAATCCCTACACTAACCTAAGCCTAAACCAAACCCTAACCTTAACACTAACACTAACCCAGGCCCTATACCTAACCTTAGACGTAGCACTAGCCCTAAACCTAACCCTAGCCCTAGCTCTAACCCTAACCCTAATGCTAAACATAGCCTAGCCCTAACCCTAACTCATCCTAAACCTCTCCCTCACCCTCATCCTAACCCTAACCCTAATCCTAGCCCTAACACTAACCCTAACACTAGCCCTAGCCCTAACTCTAACCCTAACCCTAGCCCTAGCCCTAACCTTAACCTGAACCCTGGGACTAACCCTAGCCCTAATCCTAACCCTAACCATAACCCTTCCCTAAACCTAGCCCTAAATCTATCCCTAACCATAGCACTAGCCCTAACCCAAACCCTAACCCTAAACCTAACCTTAACCCTAAACCTAACCCTAGGCCTAACCCTAACCCTAACCCTAACCCTAGCTCTAGCCCTAACCCTAACTCAACCCTGGCTCTAACCCTATCCCTAACACTAGCCCTAACCCTAACCCTAACCATAAACCAAACCCTTCCATAAAATTAGACCTAACACTAACCCTAAACCTAGCCCTAACCATAACCCTAACCCTAGCCATAACACAAAACCTAGCCCCAACCCTAACCTTAACGGTAGCCCTAACCCTAATTTTAACCCCTAACACTAACCCTAACCCTAAACAAAACCTTAACCCTAACCCTATCCTAACCCTAGCAATAGCCCTAACCCTAATCCTAACCCTTACCCTAACACTAGCCCTAACCCTACCCTAAACCTAGTCCTAACCCTAACCCTAACTCTAGCTCTAAATGTAACCCTAACCCTAGCACTAACCCTAACCATAGCTGCACCCGAACCCTAACCCTAACCCTAACTAAACCCTTGTACTAGCCCTAACCCTATCCCTAACCCTAGCCCTAGCCATAGCCCTAACCCTAACCTTAAACCTGCTCCTAACCCTTACCCTAACCCTAACCCTAACCGTAAACCTAACCCTAGCTCTAGCCCTACCCCTAATGCTACTCTGGCAATAAAACTATTCCTAACCATAGCCCAAACCCTAACCCTAAAACTACCCCTAACCATAAACCTAACCCTCACCTTCGCCCTCGCCCTAACCCTAAACCCAAATCTAGCCCTGGCCCTAATCCTAACCCTAATGCTAACCCTAACCCTATCCATATTCCTAACCCTAACCCTAACCCTAGCCCTGACCCTACCCTAACCCTAGCCTGAGCCCTAGTCCTAACACTAACCCTAACACAAGCCCTAGCCCTTACCTTAACCCTATCCCTAATCCTAGACTTAACCCTAACCATAACCCGAACACGAACCCTAGCCTTAACCCTAACCTAAATCTAGCCCTAGCCCTAGCCCTAACCCTAAACCTAAAACTAGTCCTAGCCCTAGCCCTAACCCTAACCCTAACCCTAGCCCTTACCCTAACCCTAACATTAGTCTTAGACATAACCCTAAAGCTATCCCCTACACTAACCTAAACCTAAACCCAACCATAACCCTAAACCTAGCCCTAACACTAATCCTAGTCGTAGTCCTAACCCTAACACTAACCCTAACCCTATCCCTAATCCTAACCATAGCCCTACCATAACCCTAGCCCTAATCATAACCCTAACCCTAGCCCTATCCATAAGCTTAACCCTAGCCCTAACCCTAACACTAACCCTAACCCTAGTCCTAAACCTAACCCTATCCCTAACCCTAACCATAACCCACACCCTCGCATTTGCCCTGACCCTAACCCTAACCCTAACTCTAGCCCTTACCCTAACCCTAAGCTAGCACTAGCCCTACCCCGAACCATAACCCCAACCCTGTCCTAACCCTAGCCCTAATCCAAACACTGAACCTAAACCTATCGCGAACCTGAACCCTATCCCTTACCCTAACCCTAACCCTAGCACTAGCCATAACCCTAACCCTAAACCTAACTCTATCCAAAACCCTAACCTTGGCCCTAACCCTAACCCTAACCATAAACCTAGCCGTAGCCCTAATGCTAACCCTAACCCTAACCTGAACCATAGCCCTAGCCCTAACCCTAAACCAAACCCTATCCCTAGTTTTAGCACTAACCCTAACCCTAACCATAGCCTAGACCTAACCCTAAACCTAATACTAAACCTCTGCTTCGCCCTCATCCTAAAACCTAACCCTATCCCTAACCCTAACACTAGCCCTAATCTTAACCCTAACCCTAGTCCTAAACCTAACCCTATCCCTAACCCTAACCCTAACCTTCACCCTCACCCTCGCCCTAAACCAATCCTTAACCTTAACCACAGCCCTAACTCTAACCATAACCTAGCGCTAGCCCTAGACCTAACCCTCACCCTAACTCTGTCATAACCCTAGCACTAACCCTAACACTGAACCTAACCCTAACACCAACCAGAACCCTAACCCTGCCCTAACACTAACCCTAGCACTAGCCCTAACACTAACCCTAAAACTAATCCTATGACTAACCGTAACCTAGTTATGGCCCTAACCATAACCATAGCCATAAACCTAGCCATAGCCAGCCCTAACCCTAACCCTAACTCTAAGTCTAACCCTAACCATAGCCCTAGCCCTAACCCTAAACCTAACCCTAGCCCTAGCCCTAACCCTAACCCTAACCCTAACCCTAACCCTATCCATAGTCAAGCCCTAAACCTAACCCTAACCCGAACACTAGCCCTAATCCTACACCAAACCCTAGCCCTAGCCCTGATTTAACCCTAACCCTAACCATAGCCCTAACCCTAACCTAAGCCCTAACCCTACAGCTAGCCCTAACCCTAACCCGAACCCTAATCCTAGCTCTAGCCCTAGCCCCAATCCTACACTAACCCTAGCAATAACCCTAACCCTAACCCTAGCCCTAACCCTAATCCTAACCCTAGCCCTAACATTAAACGTAACCCTATACCTATCTCTAGTCCTAACCCTAACCCAAACCCTGGTGCTAACCATAACCCTAACCCTAAACCTAACAATATCCCCAGCACTAGCCCTAACCCTAACCCTAGCCATAACCCTAGCCCAACCCTAACTCCAACCCTAAACCTAACCCTTCCCTAAACCTAGCCCTAACCCTAACCATAACCCTTGCACTACTCATAACCCTAACCCTAGCCCTAACCCTAACCCTAACACAAGCCCTAACCCTAATCCTAGCCCAAACCCTAACCCTAACCCTAAACCTGTCACTAACTCTAGCCCTAGCCATAACCCTAACCATAGAACTAGCCATAACCCTAACCCTAACCCTAGCTCTAGCACTAACTCTAACCCTAAACCTAACCTGATGCTAAAACTAACCCTACCCTAGCCCTAGCCATAGCACTAACCCTAACCCTGTACTTAGCCCTAGCCCTAACGCTAACCCTAGCCCTAGCCCCAACCTTAACCCTAACCATAACCCTAGCCCTAGCACTAGCCAAACATTAACACTAGTCCTAGCCCTAACCCTTAACATAACCCTATCCCTAACCCTAACCCTAAACATAGCCCTAAACACTTTCAATAGCCCTAACCCTAACCCTAGCCCTAACCCTAACCCTAGCCCTAAACCTAAGCCTAAACCTAACCCTAGCTCTAGATGTAGCCCTAACCCTTCCATTATCCCTAACCCTAACCCTAACCCTAACCTAGCCCTAGCCCTAACCCTAACCCTAACCCTAATCATAACCCCAACCCTAAACCTAAACCTAGCCTTATCCCTAACCCAAACCCTAGATCTAAGCCTAACCCTAACCCTGGCCCTCACCCTAACACTAAACCTAGCCCTAGCCCATAGCCCAAGCCTAACAGTAACCCTAAACCTAACTCTAGTCCTAGTCCTAAACCTAACCCTAACCATAGCTCTAGTCCCTGCACTAACTCTAAAAAATAACAGTATCCTTAACCCTAGCCCTTGCCCTAACCCTAACCATAAAGCTAACCCTAACCCTAACCCTAGCCCTAGCCCTAACCCTAAACATAAACATAACCCTAGCCCTAATCCTAAACCTAACCTAGCCCTAGCCCTAACTCTAACCCTAACCCTAACGGTAACCCTAGCGGTAATACTAATCCTAACCCTATAATAAGCCTAGCCCTAACCAAACCCTAACCCTAGTCATACCCTAACCCTAACCTTAACCCTTACACTAGGTCTATACCTAGCCCTAACCCTAAAACTAGTCCTAGCTCTAGCACTAACCCTAGACTTAACCTAACCCTAACCCTAACCCTAGCCCTAACCCTAAACTTAACCCTAAACCTAGCCCTAATCCAAACCCTAACTCTACCCCTAGCCCTAGCCCTTACCCTAACCCTAACCCTAGCCCTAGACCTAACCATAACCCTAAGCCTAACCCTAACCCAAAACCTAAACCTAGCCCCAACCCTAACCCTAACCCTAGTCCTAACCCTAACCCTAACCCTATGCCTAACCCTAACCATAACCCTAACCCTAACCCTAGCACTAGCCGTAACCCTAATCTAACCCTAGCCATAACTCTAGCCTTAGCCCTAACCGTAACTCTAGCCTTAGCCCTAACCGTAACCCTAACCCTAACCCTAGCCCTAAACCTAACCCTAAACCTAGCACTAGCCCTAACCGTAACCCTCGCCCTAACCTTAACTGTAGCCCTAGCCCTAACCCTAACCCTAGCCAAAGCCCTAGCCTTTACCCTAACCCTAGCAATATCCCAAACCCTAACCCTAAACCTAGCCCTAACCCTAACCCAAATCCAAACACTAGCCCTAACCTAACCCTAAACCTAGCCCTAGCCCTAACTGTAACCCTAAACTAACCCTAGCCCTAGCCCTAACCCTAAACCTAACCCTAGCCCTAGCCCTAACCCTACCCTAGCTCTAGCACTAACCCTAACCCTAAACCCAACCCTAACCATAACCCTAACCCTAGCCCTAGACCTAGCACTAACCCTAACCCTAACCTAAAACTAGCCCTTACATTGGGCTTAGTCTTAATCTTAAACCAAGCCTTAGACCTAGCCCTAGTCTTAAATCTAACCCTAACCCTAAGCATAGCTTAAACCCTATACCTAACCATAATCCTACCCCTAACCCTAACCCAAACCCTAGCTCTAACACTAACACTAACCCTAACCCTATCCATAACAATAACTCTAGTCTTAGACATAGACCTATCCTTAACCCTAAACTTAACCCTAACCCTAACCTTAACCCTAGCCCTAACCCTAACCCTGACACTAAATTAACCCTAACCCCAACTCTAAGTCGATCACTAGCCCCAGCACAAGGCTTAGTCCTAATCATAATCCTAGCCTTAGATACAGACCTAGCCCTAACCATAACCCTAACCCTAGCCCTAAAGCTAACCCTAATCGTAACCTTAGCCCTAGCCCTAACCCTAACCCTACAACTAACATTAACCCTAACCCTATCCCTAGCCATAACCCTAAATAACCCTAGCCCTAAAACTAACCCTAACTCTAGCCCTAATTCTAACCCAAATCCTAAACTTAATCCCTGCCATAAAGCTAACCCTAACCCTAGCCCTAAACCTAACCCTAACCCTAACCCCAACCTAGCCCTAACACTAACATTAGCCCTAACCCTAACACTAACACTAACCCTAACACTAACCCTAGCCGTATTCCTAACCCTAACACTAACTGGAACCCTAACCTTATCACTAGACATCAAGCTAGAACTAAACCTAAACCTAACCCTATTATTAATCATAACACTACCCCAACCATAAGCCTAGCCCTACACTAACCCTAACACTAAACCTAGCCCTAACCCTAAACCTAACCATAATACTAGCCCCAACCCTAATACTAACCGTAGCCCTAACCTAACACTAACCATAACAATAGCCCTAACACTAACCATAAACCAAGCTCTAACCCTAACCATAACCCTTACCCTAGCCATAACCTTAACCCTAAACCTAGTTCTAACGCTAACCCTAACCCTAACCCTAGCCCTAACCCTAACACTAAACCTAGCCCTAACCTTAACCTTAACCCTAGCCCTAACCCTAAAGTTAACACTAACCTTAAACCAACCCTACCCCCAATTCTAAGTATCACTAGCCCTAGCACTAGGCTTAGCCCAAATCATAACCCTAGCCATATACATAGATGTAGCCCTAAACCTAACACTAACCCTAGCCCTAACCATAACGCTAAACCTAATCCTAACCCTAACCATAACACTAGCCCTAACTGTAACCCTAATCATAACACTAGCCCTAACCCTAACCCTAGAACTAACCCTAACCCTAACTCTAGCCATAACCCTAGCCGTAACGCTAACCAGAACTCTAACCCTAGTCCTAACACTATCCCTAACCCTAGCCCACACCTTAACCCTAACTCTAAGCCTAGCCCTAACCCTAAACCTAAACCTAGCCCTTACCTTATCCCTCCCTAGCCCTAACCCTAACCCTAAACCTAGCCCTAACACTAACCCTAGCCCTAACCCTAACACAATCCCTAAATCAAACCTGAGCCCTAATCCTAAACCTAAACCTAAACCTAAACCTCTAACACTAACCCTAACCCTAGCCCTAACAATAACCCTCACCTAGCCCCAGTCCTAGAACTACGCCTGGACTAACCCAAACACAAGCATTAACTCTACCCTGACACTAGACCTAGCCCTAATCCTAAACCTAAGCCTAGTCCTAACCCTAGCTCTAGCCAAAACTGTAACTCTAAAACTAGCCCAAACACAAAGCCTAACCCTAGCCCAAACCCTAGCCCTAACCCTAACCCTAGCCTTAGTCCTAGCCCTACATCTAACCCAAAACCAAGAAATAATCCTAACCCTAACCTTAACCCTAACCCTAGCTCTAACCCAACCCTAGCCTCAGTACTAACGCTAGACTTTACCCAAAATCTAGCCTTAATGCTAATGCTAACCCTAACCCAATCCATATCCCTAACCCTAGCACTAACACTAGAACTAGTCCTACACTTAACCCTAACTGAGGTCCTAGAACTAGCCCTAGCCCTAAACCTAATCTTTTTTTTTTAACTTTTATTTAATGAATATAAATTTCCTAAGTATGGCTTATGGATTACAATGGCTTACCCCCCATATCGTCTCTCCCACCCACATCCCTACCCTTTCCTATTCCCTCTCCCCTTCCATTCACATGAGGATTCATTTTTGATTCTCTTTATATACAGAAGATCAGCTTAGCATACATTAAGTAAAGATTTCAACAGTTTGCTCCCACACAAACATAAAGTGAAAAATAATAGATGATTTTTTAAATGATGATGAAATCAGATCAGACTTATTGTCATGTTTAATCCCAGTGAGAGTCAAGTTGGGAATTGATAATTTCTTCTTCTTCTTTTTTTTCACATAAGATCAGTTTAATATACATTAAGTAAAGATTTCAACAGTTTGCACCCCCATAGAAACACAAAGTGAAATATACTGTTTGAGTACTCGTTATAGCATTAAGCCTCAGTGTACAGCACATTAAGGACAGAGATCCTACATGAGGAGTAAGTGCACAGTGACTCCTGTTGTTGACTTTACAAATTGACACTCCTGTTTATGGCATCAGTAATCTCCCTATGCACCAGTCATGAGTTTCCAAGGCTATGGAAGCCTTTTGAGTTCACCGACTCTTATCTTGTTTAGACAAGGTCATATTCAAAGTGGAGGTTCTCTCCTCTCTTCAGAGAAAGGTACCTCCTTCTTTGAAGACCTGTTCTTTCCACTGGGATCTCACTCACAGAGATCTTTCATTTAGGTGGTTTTTATTTTTTTATTTTTTTTTTTTGCCAGAGTGTCTTGGCTTTCCATGCCTGAAATACTCTCATGGGCTTTTCAGCCAGATTGGAATGCCTTTAGGGCTGATTCTGAGGCCAGAGTGCTGTTAAGGATATCCACCATTCTATGAGTCTGCTGAGTATCTCATTTCCCATGTTGGATCACTCTCCCCTTTATTCTATCAGTTAGTATTAGCAGGTACTAGACTTGTTTATGTGCTTCCTTTGACTCTCAGTCCTTTCATTATGATCAATTGTGAACTGAAATTGATCACTTGGACTGGTGAGATGGCATTGGTACATACCACCTTGATGGGATTTAATTGGGGTCCCCTGGTATGTTTCTAACTCTACCATTTGGGGCAAGTCAGCTTGAGCATGTCCCAAATTGTACATCTCTTCCCTCTCTTATTCCTACTCTTATGTTTAACAGGGATCACATTTCAGTTAAATTTCAACACTTAAGAATAACTGTGTATTAATTACAGAATTAAACCAGTCATATTAAGTAGAACAGACAAAAAACTACTAAGAGGGATAATGTATTAAGTTGTTCATTAACAGTCAGGGCTATGCTGATAAAGTCATCGTTTCTCATAGTGTCCATTTCACTTCAACAGGTTTCCTTTTCGGTGTTCAGTCAGTCAGCAAGACCTTACACCTTACACAAAAATCCACTCAACATGGATTAAAGACCTAAATCTATGACCTGACACCATCAAGTTACTAGACAACATTGGAGAAACCCTTCAAGATATTGGCACAGGCAAAGAATTTCTGGAAAAGACCTGGGAGGCACAGGCAGTCAAAGCCAAAATCAACTATTGGGATTGCATCAAATTGAGAAGTTTCTGTATTGCAAAAGAAACAGTCAGGAGAGTGAAGAGACAACTGACAGAATGGGAAAAAATATTTGCAAACTATGCCACAGATAAAGGGTTAATAACCAGAATCTACAAAGAGATCAAGAAACTCCACAAAAACAAAACCAACAGCCCACTTAAGAGATGGGCCAAGGACCTCAATAGACATTTGTCGAAAGAGGAAATCCAAATGGCCAACAGGCACATGAAAAAATGTTCAAGGTCACTAGTAATCAGGGAAATGCAAATCAAAACCACAATGAGGTTTCACCTCACCCCGGTTAGAATGGCTCACATACAGAAATCTACCAACAACAGATGCTGGTGAGGATGTGTGGAAAAAGGGACACTAACCCACTGTTGGTGGGAATGCAAACTGGTCAAACCACTGTGGAAGTCAGTCTGGAGATTCCTCAGAAACCTGAATATAACCCTACCGTTCGACCCAGCCATCCCACTCCTTGGAATTTACCCAAAGGAGTTTAAATTGACAAACAAAAAAATGGTCTGCACCCTAATGTTTATTGCAGCACAATTCACAATAGGCAAGACCTGGAACCAACCTAAATGCCCATCAACGGTAGACTGGATAAAGAAATTATGGGATATGTACTCTTTAGAATACTATACCGCAGTAAGAAACAACGAAATCCAGTCATTTGCAACAAGATGGATGAATTTGGAACACATCATGCTGAGTGAAATAAGCCAGTCCCAAAGGGACAAATACCATATGTTCTCCCTGATCGGTGACAACTGACTGAACACCTAAACCTAATCTTAATACTAGCCCTAAACTTAATGCTAACCCTAAACCTAACCCTAACCCTGAACCTAACTTAACCCTAACCCTAACTGTAGTCCTAGATCTAGCCCTAGCCCTAAACCTATCCCAAGAAATAACCCTAACCCTAATACTAACCCTAACCCTAACCCTAACCTTAACCCTGGCTCTCATCCAACCCTAGCCTTGGTGATAATGCTAACCCTAACCGTAAACCTATCCCTATTTCTAAACCTAGCACTAACACTAGCACTAGCCCTACACCTAACCATAACCATAGTCCTAGAACTAGCACTAGCCCTAACCCTAATCCTAATACTAGCCCTTAACTTACCCCTAACCCAAACCCTAACCCTAACCCTACCCCTGAACCTAGCCCTAACCCTAACCCTATGCCTATCCCAAACCCTAGCACTAACACTAACACTAGCCCTACACCTAACCCTAACCATAGACCTAGAACTAGCCCTATATCTAACTCTATTCCTAACACTAGCCCTAAACTTAAACCTAATCCTAACAATAACCCTATCCCAAGTACTAACCCTAGCTCCAGACCTAACCCTAAACAAAGCACTAACCCCAAACCTAAACCTAACCCTGGCCCTAGCATTGGGCTTAGCACTAATGTTAAACCAAGCTTTAGATCTAGACCTGGCTATAATCCTAACCCTAACCCTTGCCCTAAACATTACCCTAATCCTAACAATAAATCTAACCATAACCCTAACCCTATCCCTAATCATTACACTAGCCCTAACACTAACCTTAGCCGTAACCCGAACACTAGCCCTAATCCTAACCCTAGACTAACAATTACCATAACCCTAGCCCTAACACTAAATCTAACCCTAATCCTAGCCCTAACCCTAACCCTAACCCTAGCCCTAATGCTAACTCTAACCCTAAACCTATCCCTAACACTAACACTAAACTTAGCCCTAAACCAACCTTAACCCTAGCCCTAAACCAACCCTAACCCTAACCCAAGGAATATCAGTAGCCCTAGGACTGGGCTTAGCCCTAATCATAACCCTAGCCTTAGACATAGACCTAGCCCTTACTCTAACCGTAACCCTAGCCCTAACCCTAAACCTAAACCTTGCCCTAATCCTAACCTAAAACTAGCCCTAACCATAACACAAGCCCTAACCATAACATTAACCCAAACCTTACCCTAGCCCTAATGCTAACACTAGACCTAACCCTAACACTAACTTAACCCTAACCATAACACTAGCCCTAATCAAAACCCTATCCCAATCATCACACTACCCCGAACTATAACACTAGAACTAATAGTAAACTTAACCCTAAACCTAGCCCTAGCCTTAACCCTAACCTAAACATAGCCCTAACTCTAACCCTAACACTAACACTAGCCCTAACCCTAACACTAACCCTAACCCTAGCCCTAGCCCAAGCCCTAACCCTAAACTTAGCCATAATCCTAACACTAAACCTAACCCTAACACTAACCTTAACACTAACCCTAACCGTAACCCTAACCCTAAGCTTACCCTAACACTAACCGGAATACTAACCCTATCACTAGACCTAATGCTAACACTCAACTTAACCCTACCCCTAATGCTAGCCCTAATCATAACACTAGCCCTAACCCTAACCCTAGACCTAATATTAACCCTAACCCTCACCCTGGAAATAACCCTAGCCCTAACCCTACCCTAACACTAACCAGAACCCTAACCCTATCACTAGACCAAACCCTACCCTAACATCAACGAGAAACCTAACCCTATCACTAGACCTAAAGCTAACACTAAACTTAAACTTACCCCTACCCCTAACCCTAATGCTATCCCTAACCATAATCCTAACCCTAGCCCTAACGCTAACACTAACCAAAACCCTAGCCCTAACACTAACCCTAACCCTAACCATAAACCTTACACTAGCCCTAACCTCAAACCTAACCCAAACACTAGCCCTAACACCAACCCTAACACTAACCCTAACCCTAAACATAGACCTAACACTAAACTTAGCAGTAACCCTAACACTAAACCTAACCCTAACACTAGCCCTAACACTAACCCTAACCCTAACACTAAACCAACCCTAACCCCAACCCTATGTCTATCACAAGCCCTAGTACTAGGCTTAGCCCTAATCATAACCCTAGCCTTAGATATAGACCTAGCCATAACCCTAACCATAACCCCAGGACAAATTCTAAACCTAATCCTAACCCTGGCCCTAATCATACCACTAACCCTAACCCTAACCCTAACCCTAGCCATAACGCTAACCAGAACCCTAACCCTAGCCCTAACACTAACCCTAACCCTAGCCCACACCATAACCCTAACTCTAATCCTAGCCCCGACCCTAAACCAAAACCTAGCCCTAAACTTATCCCTAACCGCAGCCCTAACCCTAACCCTAAACCTAACCCTAACACTAACACTAGCCCTAACACAATCCCTAAATCAAACCCTAGTCCTAATCCTAACCCTAGACCTCACCCTAACACTAATACTAGCCCTAACGTTAACCGTAACACTAACCCTAGCCCTAACACTAACATTAACACTCAACCTAGCCCTAGTCCTAGAACTTGCCCTGGACCTAACCCATAAACAAGCGTTAACTCTAACCCTGACACTAGACCTAGCCCTAGTCATAACCCTAAACCTAGTACTAACCCTAGCTCTAAAACAAACCGTAACTCTAAAACTAGCCCTAACATTTAGCCTAACCCTAGCCCTAAACCTAGCCCTAATCCTAACCCTAACCATAGCCTTAGTCTTAGCCCTAAACCTAAACCAAACCCAAAAAATAACCCTAACCCTAACCCTAACCCTAACCCTAACCCTAACCCTAGCTCTAACCCAACACTAGACTTAGTGCTAACGCTAGACCTTACGCTAAATCTAACCTTAACTCTAAACCTAACCCTAACCCAATCCCTATCCATAACCCTAGCACTAACACTAGCACGACCCTACACCTAACCCTAACCACAGTCCTAGAATTAGCCCTAGCCATAACCCTAACCCTAACCCTAACCCTAGCCTTACTCCTAGCCCTAGACCTAAACCTAACCCAAGAAATAGCCCTCACCTTAATCCTAACCCTAACCCTAACCTTAACCCTGGCTCTCACCCAACCCTAGCCTTAGTGCTAACGCTAAACCTTACCCTAAATCTAGCCTTAACCCTAACTCTAAACCTAACCCTATCCCTATCCCTATCCCTATCCCTAACCCTAGCACTAACACTAGCACGAGCACTAGCCCTACACCTAACCTTAACTGTAGTCATAGAACTAGCATTAGCCCTAAACCTAATCCTAATACTAGCCCGAAACCTAACCCTTACCCTAACCCTGAACCTAGACCTAACCCTAACCCTATCCCAATCCCTAACCCTAGCACCAACACTAACACTAGCCCTACACCTAACCCTAACCATAGTCCTAGAACTAGCCCTAGTCCTAACCCTAATCCTAACACTAGCCCTAAACTTAACCCTAATCCTAACCCTATCCCAAGTCCTAGGCCTAGCCCCAGACCTAACCCTAACCGAAGCCCGAAGCCCTAACCCCAATCCTAAACCTGACCCTAGCCGTAGTATTGGGCTTAGCCCTAATGTTAACCAAGCCTTAGATTTAGCCCTGGAAGAATCCTAACACTAACCCTTGCACTAAACCTTACCCTAACCCTAATCCTAAACATAACCCTAACCATTTCTTTTCTTTTTTTTTTTTTACAGAAGATCAGTTTAGTGTACATTAAGTAAAGATTTCAATCGTTTGCACCCCCATAGAAACACAAAGTGAAATATACTGTTTGAGTACTCGTTATAGCATTAAGCCTCAGTGTACAGCACATTAAGGACAGAGATCCTACATGAGGAGTAAGTGCACAGTGACTCCTGTTGTTGACTTTACAAATTGACACTCCTGTTTATGGCATCAGTAATCTCCCTATGCACCAGTCATGAGTTTCCAAGGCTATGGAAGCCCCTTGAGTTCTCCAACTCTTATCTTGTTTAGACACGGTCATAGTCAAAGTGGAGGTTCTCTCCTCTCTTCAGAGAAAGGCACCTCCCTCTTTGAAGACCTGTTCTTTCCACTGGGATCTCACTGACAGAGATCTTTTTGCCAGAGTGTCTTGGCTTTCCATGCCTGAAATACTCTCATGGGCTTTTCAGCCAGATCCGAGTGCCTTTAGGGCTGATTCTGAGGCCAGAGTGCTATTTAGGACATCCGCCATTCTATGAGTCTGCTGAGTATCTCACTTCCCATGTTGGATCACTCTCCCCTTTATTTATTCTATCGGTTAGTGTTAGCAGGTACTAGACTTGTTTATGTGCTCCCTTTGACTCTTAGTCCTTTCATTATGATCAATTGTGAACTGAAATTGATCACTTGGAATAGCGAGATGGCATTGGCACATGCCACCTTGATGGGATTGAATTGGAATCCCCTGGTATGTTTCCAACTCTACCAATTGGGGCAAGTCAGCCCGAGCATGCCCCAAATTATACATCTCTTCCCTCTCTTATTCCCACTCTTATGTTTAACAGGGATCACATTTCAGTTAATTTTCAACACTTAAGAATAACTGTGTGATAATTACAGAATTAAACCAGTCATATTAAGTAGAACAGACAAAAAAAAATACTAAGAGGGATAATGTATTAAGTTGTCCATTAGCAGTCAGGGCTATGCTGATCAAGTCACCATTTCTCATAGTGTCCATTTCAATTCAGGAGGTTTCCTTTTTGGTGTTCAGTCAGTTGTCACTGATCAGGGAGAACATATGGTATTTGTCCCTTTGGGACTGGCTTACTTCACTCAGCATGATGTGTTCCAGATTCCTCCATTTGGTTGCAAATGACTGGATTTCGTTGTTTCTTACTGCGGTATAGTATTCTAAAGAATACATATCCCATAATTTCTTTATCCAGTCTACCATTGATGGGCATTTAGGTTGGTTCCAGGTCTTGGCTATTGTGAATTGTGCTGCAATAAACATTAGGGTGCAGACCATTTTTTTGTTTGTCAATTTAAACTCCTTTGGGTAAATTCCAAGGAGTGGGATGGCTGGTTCGAATGGTAGGGTTATCTTCAGGTTTCTGAGGAATCTCCAGACTGACTTCCATAGTGGCTTGACCAGTTTGCATTCCCACCAACAGTGGGATAGTGTCCCTTTTTCCCCACATCCTCGCCAGCATCTGTTGTTGGTAGATTTCTGTATGTGAGCCATTCTAACCGGGGTGAGGTGAAACCTCATTGTGGTTTTGATTTGCATTTCCCTGATTGCTAGTGACCTTGAACATTTTTTCATGTGCCTGTTGGCCATTTGGATTTCCTCTTTTGAAAAATGTCTATTGAAGTCCTTCGCCCATCTCTTAAGTGGGTTGTTGGTTTTGTTTTTGTGGAGTTTCTTGATCTCTTTGTAGATTCTGGTTATTAACCCTTTATCTGTTGCATAGTTTGCAAATATTTTTTCCCATTCTGTCGGTTGTCTCTTCACTCTCCTACTGTTTCTTTTTCAGTACAGAAACTTCTCAATTTGATGCAATCCCAATAGTTGATTTTGGCTTTGACTGCCTGTGCCTCCCGGGTCTTTTCCAGAAATTCTTTGCCTGTGCCAATATCTTGAAGGGTTTCTCCAATGTTCTCTAATAACTTAATGGTGTCAGGACGAAGATTTAGGTCTTTAATCCACGTTGAGTGGATTTTTGTGTAAGGTGTAAGGTAGGGGTCTTGCTTCATGATTCTGCACGTGGAAATCCAGTTTTCCCAGCACCATTTATTGAATAGACTGTCCTTGCTCCAGGAATTAGTTTTAGATCCTTGATCAAATATAAGTTGGCTGTAGATGTTTGGATTGATTTCTGGTGTTTCAATTCTGTTCCATTGGTCTATCCATCTGTTTCTGTACCAGTACCATGCTGTTTTGATTACAACTGCCCTGTAGTATGTCCTGAAGTCTGGTATTGTGATGCCTCCGGCTTTGTTTTTGTTGTACAAGATTGCTTTAGCTATTCGAGGTCTCTCGTGCCTCCATATGAATTTCAGCATCATTTTTTCTAGATCTGCGAAGAATGTCTTTGGTATCTTGATTGGGATTGCATTGAATCTATAAATTGCTTTTGGGAGAATGGACATTTTGATGATGTTGATTCTTCCAATCCATGAGCATGGAAGATTTTTCCATTTTTTGGTATCCTCTTCTATTTCTTTCTTTAAGATTTTGTAATTTTCATCGTAGAGATCCTTAACGTCCTTGGTTAAGTTTATTGCAAGGTATTTTAGTGTTTTTGTAGCTATTGTGAATGGGATTGATCTTAGCAGTTCTTTCTCAGTCATGGCATTGCTTGTGTATACAAAGGCTGTTGATTTTTGTGCATTGATTTTATATCCTGCTACTTTGCCAAACTCCTCTATGAGTTCCAATAGTCTCTTAGTAGAGTTCTTTGGATTCTCTAAGTAAAGAATCATATCGTCTGCAAAGAGGGATAGTTTGACTTCTTCCTTCTTGATTTGTATTCCTTTGATTTCTTTTTCTTGTCTGATGGCTCTGGCTAAAACTTCCAGAACTATGTTAAATAGCAGTGGTGAGAGTGGGCATCCCTGCCTGGTGCCAGATTTCAGTGGAAATGCTTCCAACTTTTCCCCATTCAATAGGATGCTGGCTGTGGGTTTTTTATAAATTGCTTTGATTATATTGAGGAATGTTCCTTCTATACCCAATTTGCTTAGAGTTTTCATCATGAAAGGGTGTTGAATTTTATCAAATGCTTTCTCTGCATCAATTGAGATAACCATATGGTTTTTCTTCTGCAGTCTGTTAATGTGGTGAATCACATTGATTGATTTGCGAATGTTGAACCATCCCTGCATAGCAGGGATGAATCCCACTTGGTCTGGGTGGATGATTTTCCTGATGTGTTGTTGTATTCTATTGGCCAGAATTTTATTGAGGATTTTTGCATCTATGTTCATCAGGGATATTGGTCTGTAATTTTCTTTCAGTGCTGCATCTTTCTCTGGCTTAGGGATTAAGGTGATGCTGGCTTCATAGAAAGAATTTGGGAGGATTCCCTCTTTTTCGATTGTTCTGAATAGTTTGAGAAGAAATGGGATTAGTTCTTCTTTAAATGTCTGGTAGAATTCAGCAGTGAATCCATCTGGTCCTGGGCTTTTCTTTGTTGGGAGGGCCTTTATTACTGTTTCAATTTCTGTTTCAGTTATGGGTCTATTTAGGTTTTCGATGTCTTCATGGTTCAATTTGGGTAGATTGCATGTGTCCAGGAATCTATCCATTTCTGATAGTTTCCTGTTTGCTGGCATACAGGTCCTTGTAGTAATTTCTGATGACTCTTTTTATTTCTGTGGTGTCTGTTGTTATGTTTCCTTTTTCATCTCTGATTTTATTGATTTGGGTCTTTTCTCTTCTTTTTTTAGTTAGTTGGGCCAATGGGGTGTCAATTTTGTTTATTTTTTCAAAAACCCAGCTTCTCGCTTGGCTGATTTTTTGTAATGTGTTTTTGGATTCAATCCTGTTAATTTCTTCTCTGGTTTTAATTATTTCTCTTCTCCTACTAGATTTGGGTTTGGTTTGCTGCAGTTTTTCTAGGTCCTTGAGGTGCGCTGAAAGCTCATTTATTTGGTACCTTTCCAATTTCTTGATATAGGCACCTATTGCTATAAATTTGCCTCTCAATACTGCTTTTGCTGTATCCCATAAGTTTTGATATGTTGTGTTGTTGTCTTCATTTACTTCCAGAAAGTTTTTGATTTCTCTTTTGATTTCTTGAATGACCCAGTGTTCATTCAGGAGCATGTTGTTCAGTCTCCATGTATTTGCATACTTTCTGGGGTTTCCTGAGTTGCTAATTTCCAGCTTCATCCCGCTGTGGTCTGAGAAGCTGCATGCATAACCCTAATCATAACATTAGTCCTAACCCTAAACCCTAGCCTGAACCCTAACACTAGTTCTTAACATAAACCTAACCCTAATCCTCGCCCTAACCCTAACCATAACCCCAAACCTAGCCCTAACACTAATCATAAACTTAGACCTAAAGCAACCATAACCCTAGCCCTACCCTTAACCCAAACCCTAACCCTAGCCCAAGCCCTAACCTTAACCCTAACACAAACCCTAACCCTAAACCCAGCCCTAACACAATTATTAGTCCTACACCTAACCCTAATCCTAAACCAATCCCTAAACCCAACCCAAGTATATCACTAACCATAGCCCTAGCACTAAGTTTAGCCTTAATCATAACACTAGCCTAAGACATAGACCTAGCCCTTACCCTAATTCTAACCCTAACCCTAACCTTAACCCTAAAGCTAATGCTACCCTAGCCCTAATTATAACACTAGACCTATCCCTAACCCTAACCCTAGCCCTAAATCAAACTGTAGCCTAACCCTAACCCTAAGCGTAACCCTAGACCTAGCTGTAAACCTAATCCTAGTCATAATGCTGACCCTAACCCTAACCCTATCCCTAACACTAACTCTAACCCTAGCCCTAACACTAAACCTATCCCTAGCCCTAACTCTAACGCTAACCCTAGCCCTAACCCTTAAACCTAACACTCATGCTAGGCCTAAACCTAACCATAACCCTAGCTGTAACATTAACCCTAACCCAAACCCTAGCCCTAAACCTAACCCTAACCCTATCTGGCCCTAAAACTAACTCTAGCCCTAGCCCTAATCATAACACTAGACCAAACCCTAACCCTAGCCCTAACCCAAACACAAATTCTAACCCTAGCACTAACCCTAACCCTAACCCTAACCCTAACCCTAATCCTAGCGCTAACCCTAACCCTAAACCAACCCTAACCCTAGTCCTATCTCTAACCATAACTCTAACCCTAGCCCTAACCCTAACAATAAGCTTAGCCCTAACACTAATGCTAGCCCTAACTCTAACACAAACCTAACCCTAAACCTAGACCTAACCCTAAACCTAGACCTAAACCTAACCCTAAACCTAATCCTAGCCCTAGCATTAACCCTAAATCAAGCCCTAACACTAACACCAGCCCTAACACTAACACTAACACTAATCCTACCCTAAACCTAGCCGTAATTATAACACTAGACTAACCCTAATACTAAACTTAAACCTAACCCTAACCCTAGCCCTGATCACAACACAGCCCTAACCCTAACCCTAGCACTAGCCCTAAACCTAAGCCTAACCATAACCCTAGCCCTAACATAAACCTAACCCTAATCCTAACCCTAACCCTAACTCTGACCCTAGTCCTAGCCTTAACTCTAACCCTAACACTAGCCCTAACCCTAACCCTAAACCTAATCCTAACCCTAGCCCTAATCATAACACTACCCCTAACACTAACCCTAACCCTAGCTGTAACGCTACCCTAACCCTAACCCTTGCCCTAATCCTAAACCTAACCATAGCCCTAACCCTAGCCCTATGTCTAGACCTAACACCAACACTAACCCTATGTCCAGCCCTAACACTGACACTAACCCTAACCCTAACGCTAGCCCTAAACCGATCCCTAACTCTAACCTTAGCCCTAATTTTAACCCTATCCCTAACCCTAACCCAAAACCAACCCTAACCCAAAACCTAAGTCTACAACTAGCCCTAGCACCAGGCTTAGCTCTAATCATAACTCTAGCCATAGACACAGACGTAGCCCTAACCCTAAGCCTAACCCTAAACCTAGCCATAACACTAACACAAGCCCTAACCCAAACACTAGATCTAACCCTAACAGTAAACGTAAACCTAACCCTAATCCTACCCTGATCAAAACACTAGCACTAACCCTAACCCTAGCCCTAACCATAACACTAACCCTAACCCTAGTCCTAACCTAAACCTAACCCTAAATCTAGCCCTATTGCCAACTCTAAAACAAGCCCTAACCCTAAACCTAGCCCTAACCATAAGCCTAAAACTAGCCCTAAACCTATCCATAATCCTAACCCTAGCCCTTGCCTTAACCATAAAGCTAACCCTAGCCATAACCCTAACGTTAAACCTAACACTAACCCTAACCCTAAAACTAGCCCTAACACTAACACAGTAAATAACCCTAACCCTAACCCTAACCCTTACCCTAACGCTAACCCTAACCCTAACCCTATCCCTATCCCTATCCCGATCCCTAACCCTAACCCTAAACCTAAACCTAATCCTAACCCAGGCCTAATCATAACACTAGCCCTAACCATAACCCTAACCCTAGCTCTAACACTAACAATAAACCTAGCCCTAAAACTAAGCCTAACTCTAGCCCTAACTCTAATACTAACCCTAATCCTAGCCGTAAAGCTAACCAAAACCCTAGCCCTAACCCTAACCCTAACCCAGTCCTAACCTAACCCTAGCCCTAACACTAGCCCTAACCCTAAACCTAACTCTAACCCAAACCCAAATGCAAACCTAGTACTAACACTAACACTAGCCCTAACCCTAACAATAACCCTAACCCTAACCCTAACCCTAGAACTATTCCTAACCCTAACACTAATTGGAACCCTAACCATATCACTAGAACTCACTCTAGCATTAAACTTACCCAAACCTAACTCCAGAATTAATCATAACACCAGCCCTAACCCTAACCCTAACCCTAACCCTAACCCTAACCCTAAACCTAATATAATAATAATAGTCCTAACCCTAGCCCTAGCCCTAACTCTAGCCCTAGCCCTAACCCTAATCCTAGCCCTAAACCTAAACCTAACGCTAATACTAAACCAACCCTACCCCCAATTCTAAGTCTATCACTAGCCCTAGCACTAGGCTTAGCCCTAATCATAACCCTAGCCTTAGACATAGACGTAGCCCTAAACCTAACACTAACCCTAGCCCTAACCCTAACCATAACCTAAACCTAATCCTAACCCTACCTCTAACCATAACACTAGCCCTAACCGTAACCCTAACCATAATCGTAACCCTAACCCTACCCCTAAACCCTTTCCCTAGCCCCCACCCTAACACTAACCCTAGCTGTAACACTAACCAGAATCCTAGCCCTATCCCTAACACTAACCCTAACCATAACCCAACCCTAACTCTAACTCTAAGCTTAGCCCTAACACTAAACCTAAACCTAGACCTAACCTTATCCCTAACCCTAGCCCTCACCCTAACCCTAAACCTAGCCCTAACACTAACCCTAACCCTAGCCCAACCCTAACCCTAACTCTAAGCTTAGCCCTAACACTAAACCTAAACCTAGACCTAATCTTATCCCTAACACTAGCCCTAACCCTAACAATCCCTAAATTAAACACTAGCCCTAATCCTAACACTACACCTAACTCTAACACTAACCCTAGCCCTAACGCTAACCCTAACCCTAACCCTAGCCCTAACCCTAACATTAACCCTCGCCCTAGCCCTAGTCCTAGAACTTGCCCTGGACCTAACCCAAACACAAGCATTAACTCCAACCCTGACACTAGACCTAGCCCTAGTCCTAACCCTAAACCTAGACCTAACCATAGCTCTAGCCCAAACCGTAACTCTAAAACTAGCCCAAACACAAAGCCTAACCCTAGCCCTAACCCTAGCCCTAATCCTAACCCTAGCCTTAGTCCTAGCCCTACATCTAACCCAAAACCAAGAAATAATCCTAACTCTAACCCTAACCCTAACCCTAACACTAACCCTAAACCTAGCTCTAACCCAACCCTAGCATTAGTACTAATTCTAGACTTAACCCTAATGCTAACCCTAACCCAATCCCAATCCCTATCCCTAGCACTAACACTAGCCCTACACTTAACCCTAAACCTAGCTCTAACCCAACCCTAGCATTAGTACTATTTCTAGCCTTAACCCTAATGCTAACTCTAACCCAATCCCTATCCCTAGCACTAACACTAACACTAGCCCTACACTTAACCCTAACTGTAGTCCTAGAACTAGCCCTAGCCCTAAACCTAATCCTAATACTAGCCCTAAACTTAACCCTAACCCTAACCCTGAACCTAACCCTAACCACAGTCCTAGACTAGCCCTAGCACTAACACTAGCCCTAACCCTAGCCTAAATCCTAGCCCTAGCCCTAAACCTATCCCAAGAAATAGAACTAACCCTAATCCTAACCCTAAACTTAACCTTGGCTCACACCCAACCCTAGCCTTAGTGCTAAGGCTAGACCTTATCCTAAATCTAGCCTTAACCCTAACCCTAAACTTAAACCTATCCCTATCCCGAACCCTAGCACTAACACTAGCACTAACCCTACACTTAACCCTAACCATAGTCCTAGAACTAGCACTAGCCCTAACCCTAATCCTATACTAGCCCTAAATTTAAACCTAACTGAAACCCTAACCTTAACCCTAACCCTATCCCTATCCCAAACCCTAGCTCTAACACTAGCACTAGCCCTACACCTATACCTAACCATAGTCCAAGAACTAGCCCTAGTCCTAACCCTAATACTAACCCTAGCCCTAAACCAACCCTAACCCTAACCCAAGGTCTATCACTAGCCCTAGCCTAGGCTTAGCCCTAATCATAACCCTAGCCTTAGACATTGACCTAGCCCTAACTCTAACCGTAACCCTAGCCCTAACCCTAAACCTAAACCTTGCCCTAATCCTAACCTAAACCTAGCCCTAACACTAAAACAAGCCCTAACCATAACACTAACCCAAACCTTACCCTAGCCCTATCCTAAAACTAGACCAAACCCTAACACTAACTTAAACCTAACCATAACACTATCCCTAATCATAACACTACACCTAATCATCACACTAGCCTGAACCCTAATGCTAGAACTAATGCTAACACTAAACTTAACCCTAGCCCTAGCCTTAACGCTAACCTAACCTAACCCTAACCCTAACCCTAAACCTAGTAATAACACTAACACTAGTCCTAACCCTAACACTAACCCTAACCCTAACCCTAGCCCCAACACTAACCCTAAACATGGCCATAAATCTAACACTAGACATAACCCTAAAACTAACCTTAAACCTAACCCTAAACCTAACCCTAACCCTACCCTAACACTAACCGGAATGCTAAACCTATCACTAGACCTAACGTTAACACTAAACTTAACCCTACCCCTAACACTAGCCCTAATCATAAACTAGCCTTAACACTAACCCTAGACCTATCACTAATGCTAACCCTCACCATAGCCCTAAACCTAGCCCTAACCCTACCCTAACACTAACCAGAACTCTAACCCTATCAAAAACCAAACCCTACCCTAACACTAGCCGGAACCCTAACCCTATCACTAGACCTAACGCTAACACTAAACTTAAACCTACCCCTAACCCTAACCCTAATACTAGCCCTAACCCTAATCCTAACACTAGCCCTAACGCTAACACTAACCCTAACCCTAACCCTAACCCAAGCCCAAACCCTACCCTAACACTAGCTGGAACCCTAACCCTATCGCTAGACCAAACCCTAATACTAAACTAAACCCTACCCTAACCCTAACCCTAACCCTAACCCTAACCCTAATACTAGACCTAACACTAATCCTATCTCTAGCCCTAACACTAACACTAACCATAACTCTAGCCCTAAGACTAACCCTAAACCAAGACCTAGCACTAACGATAAACCTTACCCTAGCCCTAACCTCAACTCTAACCCTAACACTAACTCTAACCCTAACACTAACCCTAACCCCAATCCTAGCCCTAACACTAACACTTAGCCGTAACCCTAACACTAAACCTAACCCTAACACTAGCCCTAACACTAACCCTAACCCTAACACTAAACCAAACCTAACCCCAACCCTATGTCTATCACAGGCCTAGAAATAGGCTTAGCCTTAATCATAACCCTAGCCTTAGATATAGACCTAGCCATAACCCTAACCATAACCCCAGCCCTAACTCTGAACCTAATCCTAACCCTAGCCCTAAACATAACACTAGCCCTAACCCTAACCCTAACACTAGCCATAACCCTAACAATAGAAGTAACCCTAACCCTAGCCCTAACCCTAACCCTAACCCTAGCCATAACGCTAACCAGAACCCTAACCCTAGCCCTAACACTAACCCAACCCTAGCCCACACCATAACCCTAACTCTAATCCTAGTCCTGACCTTAAACCTAAACCTAGCCCTAACCTTATCCCTAACTGTGTCCCTAACCCTAACCCTAAACCTAGCCCAAACACTAACACTAGCCCTAACTCTAACACAAATCCGAAATCAAACCCTAGCCCTAATCCTAACACTAGACCTAACCCTAGCACTAACCCTAGCCCTAACGTTAACCCTATCCCTAACCCTATCACTATCACTAATCCTAGCACTAACACTAGCATTAGCCCTACTAACCTAACATTAACCATAGTCCTAGAACTAGTGCTAGCCCTAAACCTAATCCTAATACTAGCCCGAAACCTAACCCTTACCCTAACCCTGAACCTAGACCTAACCCTAACCCTATCCCAATCCCTAACCCTAGCACCAACACTAACACTAGCCTTACACCTAACCCTAACTGTAGTCCTAGAACTAGCCCTAGTCCTAACCCTAATCCAAACACTAGCCCTAAACTTAACCCTAAACCAAACCCTAACCCTATCCCAAGTCCTAGCCCTAGCCCCAGACCTAACCCTAACCAAAGCCCTAACACCAAACCTAAACCTGACCCTAGCCATAGCATTAGGCTTAGCCCTAATGTTAACCAAGCCTTAGATTTAGCCCTGGCAGGAATCATAACGCCAATCCTTGCCCTATACCTTACCCTACCCAAATCCTAGCCATAACCCTAATCATAACACTAGACCTAACCCTAACCCTAGCCCTAATCCTAACAATAGCTCTAACCATAAACCTAACCCTAATGCTAGCCCTAACAATAACCCTAACCCTAGCTCTGATGCTAAACCTAACCCTAAACCTAGCCCTAACACTAACCCTAAACCTAGACCTAAACCAAACCTGATCCTAACCCTAGCCTTAACCCAAACCCTAGCCCTAGCCCTAACCTTAACCCTAACACAAAACCTAACCCTAAACCTAGCCCTAACACAAATATTAGCCCTAACCCAAACCCTAAATGAACCCTAACACCAACCCTAAGTCTATCACTAGCCCTAGCACTAAGTTTAGCCCTAATAATAACCCTAGCCTAAGACATAGACCTAGCCCTCACCCTAACCCTAACCCTAGCCCTAACCTTAACCCTAAACCTAATGCTACCCTAGCCCTAATCATAACACTATCCCTAACCCTAACCTAGCCCTAACCCTAACCATAGCCTCACCCTAACACTAAGCCTAACCCTAGCCCTAGCCCTAGCCCTAACCCTAACCCTAGCCATAACGCTGACCCTAACACAAACCCTAGCCCTAACTATAACTCTAACCCTAGCCCTAACACTAACTTTATCCCTAACCCTAAACCTAACACTAACCCTGGCCCTAAACCTAACCCTAACCCTCATCCTACCCTAAACCTAATCCTAACCCTCGCCGTAATGCTAACCCTTACCCTAGCCCTAATCCTAAGCATAACCCTAGCCCTACAACAACCCTAACCCTAGCCCTAGCCCTAACCCTAAACCTAGCCCTAGCCGTAATCCTAACCTAACCCTAGCCCTAGCCCTAATCATAATATTAGATGAAACCCTAACCTTAGCCCTATCCTGAACACTAACTCTAACCGTAGCCGTAACCCTAACCTAAACCTAGCCCTAACCCTAACCCTAACTGTAGCCTTAATGCTAACACTAACCCTAACCCTAACCCTAGTGCTAACCCTAAACCAACCCTAACCCCAACCCTAAGTCTATAACTAGCCCTAGCACTAGGCTTAGCCTTAATCATAATTCTAGCCTTAGACATAGACCTAGCCCTAACCCTAACCCTAATCCTTATCCTAATCCTAACCCTAGCCCTAATGATAACACTAGCCCTAAACCTAACCCTAACACTAACCCTAACCTTAACTCTAAGCCTAACCCTAGTCCTAACCCTACCCGTAACCCTAGTTCTAACCCTACCCCTAACCCTAGCAGTAATGCTAACACTAACCCTAACCATAGCCCTAACACAAACCCACACCCTAGCCATAACACTAAACCTAACCCTAGAACCAACCCTAACTCTAGCATTAACCCTACACCTAACTCTAACATAGTTCTAACTCTAACGCTAACCCTAGATGTAGTGCTAACCCTAACATTAACCATAGCCCTAACACTAATCCTAATCCTAACCCTAGACCTAACCCTAACTCTAACAAGAGCCCTAGCCCTAACCCTAAAACTAAACCTAAGCCCTAACCCTAAAGCTAAGCCTAGCTTGAACAATAACACTAGCCCTAACCCTAACACAAGCCCTAACAAAAACCAGACCCTAAACCTAACCATAGACTTAATCCTAACACTAACCTTAACCCTAAACCTAACCATAGCCCTAATCATAGCACTAGCCTTAATCCTACCCTAGCACTGACTGGAAAACTAATTCTAACCCTAGCCGCAACCTAACCCTAAATCTAGCCCTGACCCTAAACCTAACCATAGCCCTAATCTAACCCTAACCCTAACCCTAATGCTAACCCTAACCCTAACCCTAACCAAACACTAGCCCTAGCCCTAACCCTAACCCTAGCCATAACCCTAACCATAACCCCAACACTAAACCAACCCTAACCACAACCCTAAGTCTATCATGAGCCCTAGCACTAGGGTTAGCCCTAATCATAAACCTAGCCTAAGACATAGACCTAGCCCTAACCTTAACCCTAACCCTAGCCCTAATCATAACAATAGACCTAACCCTAACCCTAACCCTAGCCCTAACCCTAAACCTAAGCCTAACCCTAGCCCTAACCCTAATCCTAACCATAGCTGTAACGCTGACCCTAAACCTAACCCTAGCCCTAACACTAACCCTAACCTTAGCCCTAACCTAAACCTAATCCAAATCCTAGCCCTAACCCTAACTCTAACCCTAGCCCTAGCCTTAACCCTAACCCTAACACTAGCCCTAACCCTACACCTAATCCTAATCCTAACCCTAGCCGTAATCATAACACAGCCCCTAACCCTAACCCTAGCCCTAACACTAACACTAACCCTAGCCGCAACACTAACCCTAACCCTAATTTTTACCCTAAACCTAAACCTAACCATAGCCCTAACCCTAGCCATATGTCTAGCCCTAACACTGACACTAACCCTAACCCTAATGCTAGCCCTAAACTGATCCCTAACTCTAACCCTAGCCCTTACCCTAGCCCTATTCCTAACCCTAACCCTAACCCTAAACTAACCCTAACCCTAAACCTAAGTCTATCACGAGCCCTAGCACTAGGCTTAGCCCTAATCATAACTCTAGCCAAAGACACAGATGTAGCCCTAACCTTAACCCTAGCCGTAACCCTAACCCTAACCCTAAACCTAGCCCTAACACTAGCCTTAAACCTAACACTAAACCTGAACCTAACCCAACACCTAACACTAAGCCTAATCCTAGCCCTAACGATAAACCTAACATTAACCTGAGCCCTTACCCTGATCATAGCAGTAGCCATAACCCTAACCATAGCCCTAACCGTAAAACCCTAACCCTAGAAATAACCCTAACCCTAACCATAACCCTAAAACTAGCCCTGACACTAACACTAGCCCTAACCTTAACACTACCCTAACCCTGACCATAGCCCTAATCCTAACACTAGACTTAACCCTAACACTAATCTTAAAACTAGCCATAATCCAAACCATGATCATAACACTAGCCCTAACCCTAACCCTAGCCTTAACCGTAACCCTATTCCAAACCCAAACCTTAACCCTAGCCCTAACCTAACCCTAAAACTAGACATAATCCAAACCATAGCCCGAATCCTAACCCTAGCCTTAACCCTACCCCTAACCCTAGCCCTAACACTAGCGCTAACCCTAAACCTAACCGTAACCCTTGCCCTAACACTAACCATAACCATAGCGCTAACCCTAAACCTAACCCTAGCCCTAGCCCTAGCCCTAACCCTAAAGCTAGCCCTAACTGTAACTGTAAGCCTAGTCCTAACACTAACACTAGCCCTAACCCTAACACAAACCTAACCCTAACTCTAGCCCTAATCATAATACTAGCCCTAAACCTAATGCTCACCCTAGCACTAACGCTAAATATCACCCTAACCAAAGCCCTAAAAACAACCCTAACCTTAGCCCTAGGCCTAAACGTAACCCTGCCCCTAACCCTAACACTAACCCTAGCCCTAGCCCTAAACCTAACCCAAGCCCTAACCCTAACCATAACCCTAAACCAACACTAACCCTAGCCCTAAACATAACCCTAACCCTAGACCTAATCCTAACACTAACATTAGCCGTAATGCTAACTCAAAAACTAACCCTAGTTCTAACCCTACCCCTAACCCTAGCCTTAAACCAAATTCTAACCTTAACTCTAACCCTAGCCCTAACCCTAACCATTACCCTCGCACTAGGCTTAATCTACTCATAACCCAAGCCTTAGATATAGACCTAGACCTAACTGTAACCCTAACCCTATCCCTAACCCTAACCTTAACCCTAATACTAAACCTAATCCTAATCCTAGCTCTAATCATAACACTAGCCCTAACCCTAACTCTAACCCAACCCTTGACCTAAACCTACCCTAGCCCTATTACTAACCCTAACAATAACTGGAACCTTAACACTATCACTAGAACTAACCCTAACACTAAACTTACCCTAACCCTAACCCTAGAAATAATCATAACACTAGCCCTAACACTAACCCAAGCAATAACACTAACCCTAACCCTAAACCTAGTCCTAACCCTAAACATAACCATAATACTAGCCCTAAACCTAATCCTAACCCTAGCCCTAACGCTAACACTAACCCTAACACTAGCCCTAACACTAACCCTAAACCAAGCCCTAACCCGAACCATAACCCTTACCATAGCCCTGACCTTAACCCTAAACCTAGCCCTACCCTAACCCTAGCCCTAACCTGAAACCTAACGTGAAACCTTAAGCCAATTCTAACCCTAACCCTAAGTTATCACTAGCCCTAGCACTAGTCTTAGCTCTAATCATAACCCTAGACTTAGTCATAGACGTAGCCCTAAACCAAACACTAACCCTAGCCCTACCCCGTCCCTCAACTTATTCCTAACCCTAGCCCAAACCATAACACTAGCCCTAACTGTAAACCTAACCGTAACCATAACCGTAACCATAACCCTAACACTAACCCTAACCCTAGCCCCAACCCTACCCTTGCCGTAATGTTAACCAGAACCCTAACCCTAGCCCTAACACTAACCCTAATCCAGACCACAATTAACCCTAACTCTAAGCCTAGCCCTAACCCTAAACCTAATGCTAGACCTATCCTTATTCCTAACCCTAGCCCTAACCCTAACCCTAAAGCTAGCCCTAACACTAACACTAGCCCTAACTCTAAAACAATCCCTAAATCAAACACTAGCCCTAATCCTAACACTACACCTAACTCTAACACTAACCATAGCACTAATGCTAACCCTAACCCTAACCCTAGCCCTAACCCTAACAATAACCCTCACCCTAGCCCTAGTCCTAGAACTAGCCTTGGACCTAACCCAAACACAAGCATTAACTCTAACCCTGACACTAGACCTAGCCCTAGTCCTAACCCTAAACCTAGACCTAACCCTAGCTCTAGTACAAACTGTAACACTAAAACTAACCCTAAAACTAAGCCTAAACCGAGCCCTAAACCTAGCCCTAACCCTAACCCTAACCCTAGCCTTAGTTCTAGTCCTACACGTATCCCAAACCCAACAAATAATCCTAATCCTAACACTAACCCTAAACCTAGCTCTAACTCAACCCTAGCCTCAGTACTAATGCTAGACCTTACCCTAAATCTAGCCTTAACCCTAATGCTAACCCTATCCCAATCCCTATCCCTAACCCTAGCACTAACACTAGCCCTACATTTAACCCTAACTGTAGTCCTAAAACTAGCCCTAGCCCTAAACCAAATCCTAATAAGAACCCTAAACTTAACCCTAAACCTAACCCTAACACTAACCCTGAACCTAACCCTAAACCTAACCGTAGATCTAGAACTAGCCCTAGCCCTAACCCTAACCCTAACCCTAGCCTAAATCCTAGCCCTAGCCCTAAACTATCCCAAGAAATAGTGCTAACCCTAATCCTAACCCTAACCCTAACTTTAACCCTGGCTCCCACCCAACCCTAGCCTTAGTGCTAATGCTAGACCTTATCCTAAATCTAGCCTTAACCCTAATCCTAACCCTAACACTATCCCTATCCCTAACCCTAGCACTAACAATAGCATTAGCCCTACACCTAACCCTAACTGTAGTCCTAGAACTAGTGCTAGCCCTAACCCTAATCCTAATACTAGCCCTAAACTTAACCCTAACCCAAATCCTAACCCTAAACCTAACCCTGAACCTAGCCCTAACCCTACCACTAACCCTAACCCTAACCCTAACCCTAAAACAACCCTAATCCCAACCCTACATCTATCACTAGCTCCAGCACTAGGTGTAACCCTAATCATAACCCTAGACTTAGACATAGACCTAGTCCTAAACCTAACCCTATACCCAACCCTAACCCTAACCATAACCCTAGCCCTTACACTAACCCTAACCTTAACCCTATGCCTAACTGTAACTATAGCCCAAAAGCTAAAACTAACCCCAAACCTAGCCAAAACACTAAGTCTAACCCTAACCCTATCCCTAAGCCTAACCCTAAACCTAGCCCTAATGCTAACCCTAATATTAACTCTAGACCTAACCCTATCCCTAACCCTAACCATAGTCCTAATCCCAACTCTAAACCTAGCCCTAACACTAACCTTAACCATAGGTCGAGACTAACGCTAACCCTAGCCCTAGCCCTAGCCCTAACCCCAACCCTAACCCAACCCTAACCCCAAAGCTAAGTCTATCACTAGCCCTAGAACTAGGCTATGCCCTAATCATAACCCTGCCCTTAGATATAGACCTAGCCCTAAACTTTACCCTAACACTAACACTAGCCCTAAACCAAATCCTAAACCTAGCCCTAATCCTAACCCTAACCCTAACCCTAACACAAACCCTAACCATAACCAAAGCCCAAACACTAACACTAGATATAATTCTAACACTAACCTTAGCCTAAACCTAACCCTAGCCCTGATCATAACACTAGCACTTACCATAACCCTAGCCCTGACCGGAACCCTAACTCTAACCCTAACCCTAATGCTAACCCTAGCCCTAACCCTAACCCTAGCCCTAGCACTAACCTTAACCCTAGCCATAACCCTAACCCTAAAAACAACCGTAAACCAACCCTAACCCAACCCTAAGTCTATCACAAGCCCTAGCACTAGGCTTAGCCCAATCATAAATTTAGCCTTAGACATAGACCTAGCCCTAAACCTAGCTCTAACCCTAGCCCTAACCCTAACCCAAAACCTAGCCAAAATGCTAACCCTAACCATAAACTTAGCCCTAACCCTAACCCTAACCCTAACCTAAACCTAACCCTAACCCTAACCATAACCATAACCCTAACACTTACCCCAAACAAACCCTAACCCCAAAGCTAAGTCTATCACTAACATCAGCACTAGGCTTAGTCCTAATCATAACCCTAGCCTTAAACATAGACCTAGCCCTAACCCTAACCCTACCACTAACCCTAGCTCTAACCCTATCCCTAAAACTAACCCTAGCCCTAACCCTAACCCTAACCCTAACTCTAAACCTAACCCTAACTGTAGCCCTAACCCTTACCCTAACTCTAGCCCTAACCCTAACCCTAGCCCTAACCCTAACCCTAACCCTAATCCCAAACCAACACTAACACTAACCCTCAGTCTTTCACTAGCTCTTGCACTGGGCTTAGCCGTAATCATAACCCTAGACATAGACATAGACCTAGCCCTAACCCTAATCCTACCCTAACACCAGTCCTATCCCTAACCCTAGTCCTACCCCTAACCCTAGCCCTAACATTAACACTACACCTAACCCCCTAACATTAACACTACACCTAACCCTAACACAAACCCTAAACCTAACTCTAACCCTAATCCTAACACTAGACCTAACCCTAAAACTAAACTTAACCATAGACCTAACCCTAATCCTAACCCTAGCCCTAAAGCTAAAATAACCCTAACCCTTGCCCTAAACCGGACCCTAACCCTAACCCTAGCCCTAACCCTAACACTAACCCTAACACTAAATTAAGACCAACAGTAACCCTAACCCTAAGTCTATCACTAGCCCTAGCACTAGGCTTAGCCCTAATCATAACCCTAGCCTTAGACATAGACATAGACCTAGCCTTAACCCTAACACTAGCCCTAACTCTAAACCTAGCCGAACCCTAACCCTAACTGCAGCCTGAAGGCTAACTCTAACTCTAACCCTAGCCCTAGCCCTAACACTAACCCTAACCCTAACCCTAGCCCTATCCTTAAGCCTAACCCTAGCCCAAACCTTAACCCTAAACCTAGCCCTAACGCTAATGCTAGCCCTAATCCTAATACATACCCTAAACCTAACCATAGCCTTAAGCCTAAAACCAGAGCTAACCTAAACACTAACATTAACCCTAAACCTAACCCTAACCCTAACTCTAACCCAAGCCTTAAGGATAAACCCAAACCTAACCCTGGCCCTAACCCTAACCTTAACCTTAGCCCTAACCCTAACACTAACCCTAATTTAGCCTTGACCCTAATCCTAACCCTAACCCTAATCTAACCCCAATTTAGGCTTAATCCTAAACCTAAACCTTATGCTAACCCTAAACATAATCATAAACCTAAACCTAACCCTAACCCTAACCATAACCATAACACTTATCCTAAACCAACCTTAACCCCAACACTAAGTCTATCACTAGCCCCAGCACGTGGCTTAGCCCTAATCATAACCCTAGCCTTAGACATAGACCTAGCCCTAACCCTAACCCTACCCATAAACCTAGCCCTAAACCTAACCCTAACCCTTACACTAACCCTAAACCTAAACCTAACCGTAGCCCTAACCCTAACCCTAACACTAGCCCTAACACTAATCCTAACCCTAGTCCTAATCCTAACCCTAACCCTGGCCCTAACCTTAACCCTAACCCTAAACCAACACTAAACCTAACCCTCAGTCTATCAATAGGCCTAGCACTAGGCTTAGCCCTTTTCATATCCCTAGATTTAGTAATAGACCAAACCCTAACCCTAAAAATAGCCCTAAACCTAACCCTAGCCCTAACATTAACACTAGACCTAACCCTAACACAAACCCCAAATCTAACCCTAACCCTAATCCTAACACTAGACCTAACCCTAAAACTAACCTTAACCCTAGACATGACTCTAACCCTACCCCTAGCCTAATGCTAAACCTAACACTAATCCTCATCCTAAACCTAACCCTAACCATAGGCCTAACCCTAACACTAACACTAATTTGGAGCTAACCCTAACACTAGCCTTAACCCTAACTCTAGCCCTAAATCTAACCCTAACCCTAACCCTAACCTTAACACTTAACATAAACCAGCCTTAATCCCGACACTATGTCTATCACTAGCTCCAGCACTAGGCTTAGCCCTAATCATAACCCTAGCCTTAGAGATAGACCTAGACCCTAAATCTAACACTAACCCTAACCCTAACACTAGCCCTAAACAAAACCCTCACCCTAGCCCTAACCCTAACACTAACCCTAGCCCTAACTTAAGGATACAGAACTCCTGTAAGCTGTGACTCCTACACTCAGGCTACAGAACTCACATAAACTGTATCTCTCTACCCCTAGGTTACTGATCTCCCGTGTACTGCACTCTCTACACCTAGGTTACAGAACACCCACATACTGCGTCTGCCAACTCCCTGGATACAGAAATCCAGTATACTGTGTTTACCTACTCCCAAGCTACGAAACTCCCGTAAGCTGTGTCTCCTACACTGAGGTTACAGAACTCCCATAAACTGCATCTGCTACATTCAGGCTACAGAACTCCCATAAAATATATCTCTCTACCTTATATTGCAGAACTCCCGCACACTCCTCAGACAACTCTCAGGCTATAGTACTCCCATATACTGCGTATGCCAATCCCAACCTGGAGAACTCCCATAAACTGTGTCTCCTACACTAAGGTAACAGAACTCCTGTATACTGTGTCTGCTACACTCAGGCTACAGAACTCCCTTAAAATGTGTCCCTCTACCCCTAGTTTACAGATCTCCAGTATACTACATGCACTACCCCTAGGTTGTAGAACTCCCGTGTACGGCATTTACCAACTCTCAGGCTACAGAACTCCAGTATACTGCTTATACCTACTCCCAAGCTAAAGAACTCCCGTAAGCTGTGTCTCCTACATTAAGGCTGCTGAACTCACGTAAACTGTGTGTCTCTACCCCTAGGTTACAGGTCTCCCATGTACTGCACTCTCTACTCCTAGGTTACAGAACTCCCATATACTGCATCTGCTAACTCTCAGGCTACAGAATTCCATTTTACTGCGTTTACCAACTCCCAAGAACAGAACTCCCACAAGCTGTGTCTGCTACACTAAGGTTACAGAACTCCCATAAACTGTGCCTGCTACACTCAGGCCACAGTACTGCCATAAAGTGTATCTCTCTACCCTAGGTTACAGAACTGCCATACATTGCGTCTGCCAACTCTCAGGCTACAGTACTCCCGTATACTGCATATGCCACTCCCAACCTGGAGAACTCCCGTAACCTGTGTCTCCTACACTAAGGTAACAGAACTCCTAAATATTGTGTCTGCTACACTCAGGCTACAGAACTCCCATAAACTGTGTCTCTCTACTCCTGGATTACAGATCTCCTGTGTAATGCATGCACTACCCCTAGGTAACAGAACTCCCTCATACTGCGTCTGCCAACTCTCAGGCTACAGAACTCTAGTATACATTTACACCTACTCCCAAGCTACAGAACTCCCGTAAGCTGTGTCTCCTACACTAGGGTTGCAGAACTCCTATATACTGTGTCTGCCAACTCCCAAGATACAGAACTCCCTAAAGCTGTGTCTCCTACACTAGGGTTACTGAATTCCCATGAACTGCATCTCTCTACACTCAGGCTAAAGAAGTCCCGTACACTGTGTGTGCCACTCTCAACCTGGAGAGCACCCATAAGCTGTGTCTCCTACAATCAGGGTACAGAACTCACGTAAACTGTTTCTCTCTACCCATAGGTTACCGATCTCCTGTGTACTGTACTCTCTACCCTTAGGTTAAAGAACTCCAATATACTGCGTCTGCCTTCTCTCAGGATACAGAACTCCAGTATACTGCGTTTAACTACTCCCAAGCTGCAGAACTCCCATAAGCTGTGTCTCCTACCCTAAGGTAACAGAACCCCCATATACTGCGTCTGCTACACTCAGGCTACAGAACTCCCATAAACTCTGTCTCTCTAATCCTAGGTTACAGATCTCCTGTGTACTGAATGTGCTTCCCTAGGTTACAGAATTCCCTCATACTGCATCTGCCAACTCTCAGGCTACAGAACTCACTTATACTGTGTACGCCTACTCCCAAGCTACAGAACTCCTGTAGGCTGTGTCTCCTACACTCAGTCTACAGAACTCATGTAAACTGTCTCTCTACCCCTAGGTTACAGATCTCCTGTATACTGCACTTTCTACCCTAGGATACAGAACTCCCATACCCTGCTACATAACTCCCGTGAGCTGGGTCTCCTAAACCAAGGTTACTGAACTCCCATAAACTGTGTCTGCTACACTCCAGCTACAGAACTTCCGTAAACTCTGTCTCTCTGCCTCTAGGTTACAGATCTCCCGTACACTGTGTCTGCTAATTTTGAGGTTACAGAATCCCACTATACTGTGAATGCCTACTCCCAAGATACAGAACTCCTATAAGCTGTCTCTCTTCACTCAGGCTACAGAACTCCTGTAAATTGTATCTCTCTACCGTAGGTTACAGAACTCCAGTACATTGGTCTGCCAACTCTCAGGATACAGAACTCCTGTGTACTTCATATGACACTCCCAACTTGGAGAACTCCCATAAGCTTGTCTCCTACACTAAGGTTACAGAACTCCCATAAACTACGTCTGCTACACTCAGGCTATAACCTCCATAAACTCTGTCTCTCTAACCCTAGGTTACAGAACTCCCATATACTGTATCTGCCAACTCTCAGGATACAGATCTCCAGTATACTGCATTTAGCTACTCCCAAGCTACAGAACTCTCATAAGCTTGTCTCCTACATTAAGGTTACATACTTCCATTAACTGCGTCTCCTACACTCAGTCTATAGAACTCCCGTAAACTGTATCTCTCTACATTAGGTTACAGAACTCCCGTACACTACATCTGCCAACTCTCAGGCTACAGAACTCCTGTATAGTTCGTGTGCCACTCCCAACCTGGAGAACTCCCGCAAGCTGTGTCTCCTACACTAAGGTTACAGAACTCGCATAAACTGTGTCTGCTACTCCTAGGTTACAGATCTCCCATGTACTGCATGCGCTACCCCTAAGTTACAGAACTCCCGTATATGGCATCTGCCAACTCTCAGGCTACAGAACTCCAGTATACTGCTTATACCTACTCCCAAGTTAAAGAACTCCTGTAATCAGTGTCTCCTACACTCAGGTTACTGAACTCACGTAAATGGTATCTCTCTACCCCTAGGTTACAGATCTCCCTTGTACTGCACTCCCTACTCCTAGGTTACAGAACTCATATATACTGCGTGTGCCTCCTCCCTAGCTACAGAACTCCCGTAAGCCACATTTCCTACACTCAGGGTACAGAACTAACATATACTGCATCTGCTACATGCAGGCTACAGAACTCCCTTAAAGTGTGTCTCTCTACCCCTAGGTTACAGATCTCCCGTATACTGCATACAGTACCCCTAGGTTACAGAACTTCTGCATAGGGCGTCTGCCAACTCTCAGGCTACAGAACTCACTTATACTACGTATGCCTACTCCCAAGTTACAGTACTTCTGTATGCTGTGTCTCCTACACTCAGGCTACAGAACTCACGTAAACTGTCACTCTACCCCTAGGTTACATATCTCCCAAGTGCTGGACTTCCTACCCCTACATTACATAACTCCTGTAAGCTGTGTCTCCTACAGTGAGGCTACAGAACTCACCTAAACTGTGTCTCACTACCCCTAGTTTACAGATCTCTCATATACTGTGCACTCTACTGTCGCTCCCCATCTTCGTGGAGGAACGACACAGGACCCTGCGCTGTTCTTTTGTCTGCTCGGCCCTTCCCGGGTTTGCTGCTGGTTCTTCCCAGGTTGGCTACCATCCCTTCCACCTCCGTGGAAGGGTGGTTCCCCCTGCCACTTTCCCCAATTCCGTGGGGGAGCAGCACATCGCCGGCTCTCTTGGGGGCTGCACAGGTGTTCCTTCAGATAGATGTTCCTGGTGTGTTGTCTCTCTCCTCCTTTATAGTCCTCTTCCACCAATCCCAACTCTGCTACCCACACGCTGAGTATGCTGCTCTCCTCCAATCAGGAGCAGGTCCTACAGTTTATTGGTTGAACTGGAGACAGCTGTGTAGAAGCTGTTTCCTCCTCTCCCAGCGCCATATTGTGGGAGAGCAGATGCATAGAATAAGTCTTAATTCCAGTAACTTAGTCTAGTCCGAGTTGCTCCCAGTTGCTCCCCACACTCTACCCCTAGGTTACAGAAGTCCCAGATACTGCGTATGCCAACTCTCAGGCTATAGAACTCCAGTATACTGCTTATGCCTACTCCCAAGCTACAGAACTCCTGTAAGCTGTGTCTCCTACACTAGGGCTGCAGAACTGCCATAGACGGTGTCTCTCTACACTCAGGATACAAAACTCCCATGTACTCTGTTTGCCTATGCCCAAAATACAGAACTCCACTAAGATTCATCTCCTACACTCAGGATACAGAAACCCCATATACTGTGTCTGCTACACTAAGGCTACAGAACTCCCATAAAGTGTGTCTCTCTAGCCCTAGGTTACAGATTCCGTATACTGCATGTGCTACCCCTAGGTTACAGAACTCCTGTATATGGCGTCTGCCAAATCTAGGCTACAGAACTAACTTATACTGCATATGCCTACTCCCAAGCTACAGAGCTCCTGTAGGCTGTGTCTACTACACTCAGGCTACAAAACTCATGTAAACTGTCTCTCTAGGTCTAGGACACAGATCTCCCGTATACTGCACTTTCTACCCCTAGGTTACAGAACTCCCGTAAGCTGTGTCTCCTACACTCAGGCTACAGAACTCCCATAAATTGTGTCACTCTACCCCAAGTTTTCAGGTCTCCCATGTACTGCACTCTCTATCCCTAAGTTACAGAACTCCCATATACTGCGTCTGCCAACTTTCAGGCTACAGAACACCAGTATACTGCTTATACCTACTCCCAAGATAAAGAACTCCAATAAGCTGTGTCTTTTACACTCAGGCTACTGAACTCATGTAAACTGTGTCTCTCCACCCCTACGTTACAGATCTCCCATGTACTGCACTCTCTACTACTAGGTTACAGAAATCCCATATACTGGGTCTGCCAACTCTCAGGCTACAGAACTCCAGTATACTGCATATGTCTCCTAACAAGCTACAGAATTCCCATAAGACGCATCTCCTACACTCAGTATACATAATTCCCTTATAATGTGTGTTCTACACTCAGGTTACAGAACTCCCTTTAAGTGTGTTTCTCTACACCTAGGTTACAGATGTCCCGTGTACTACATGCGCTACCCCTAGGTTACAGAACTCCTGTATATGAAGTCTGCCAACTCTCAGGCTACAGAACTCCCGTATACTGCGTATGCCACTCCCAACCTGCAGAACTCCCGTAAACTGTGTCTCCTACACTAAGGTAACAGAACTCCCGCATACTGCGTCTGCTACAGTCAAGCTACAGAACTCCCATAAACTGTGTCTCGCTATTCCTAGGTTACAGATCTTCCATGTACTGCATTTTCTTCTCCTCAGTTTCAGAATAGCCATACACTGAATCTGCCAACTTTAAGGATACAGAACTCCAGTATACTCCGTTTATCTACTCCCAAGCTACAGAACTCCCATAAGCTGTGTCTCCTACACTAAGGTTACAGAACTCCTATAAACTGCGTCTGCCATTCTCAGGCTACAGAACTCCCATAAACTCTGTCTCTCTACTCCTAGGTTACCATACCCCCATATACTGCATCTGCCAACTCTCAGGATACAGAACTCCAGTATACTGCGTTACCTACTCCCAAGCTACAGAACTCCTGTAATCTGTATCTCTCCACTCCTAGGTTACAGAACTTCCATATACTGCATCTGCAAACCCTCAGGGTACAGAACTAAAGTATAATGTGTATGCCTACCCCCAAGCTACAGAACTCATGCAATCTGTGTCTCTCTACACTCAGGCCACAGAACTCCCGTAAACTGTATCTCTCTACATAAGGTTACAGAACACCCGTACATTGCCTCTTCCAACCCTAGGGCTACAGAACTGCCATATACTGTGTATGCCACTCTCAACCTGCAGAACTCCCATAAACTGTGTCTCCTACACTAAGGTAACAGAACTCGCGTATTCTGTGTCTGCTACACTCAGGCTACAGAACTCCCATAAACTCTGTCTCTCTACCCCTATGTTACAGATCTCCAATGCACTGCATTCTCTACTCCTAGGTTACAGAACTGCCATATACTGTATCTGCCAACTTTCAGGATACAGAACTCCAGTATACTTCGTTTACCTACTCCCCGGCTACAGAATTCCCATAAGCTGTGTCTACTACACACAGTTAACAGAACTCCCATAAACTGTGTCTGCTACACTCTATATGTCTCTACCTTAGATGACAGAACTCCGGTACACTGCGACTGACAACTCTCAGGCTGTAGAACTCCAGTATACTGCATTTACCTACTCCCAAGCTACACAACTCCTTCAAGTCTTTCTACACTCAGGCTACAGAACTCCCATAAACTGTATCTCTCTACATTAGGTTACAGAACTCCTGTAAGCTGCATCTCTCTACACTCAGGCTACAGAACTCCCATAAACTGTATCTCTCTACCCTAGATTACAGAACTCCCATACACTGCATCTGCCAACCCTCAGGTTACAAAACTCCTGTATACTTCATATGCCACTCCCAACCCAGAGAACTCCCATAAGCTGTGTCTCCTAAACTAAGGTAACAGAACTACCGTATAGTGCATCTGCTACACTCAGAATACAGAACTCCTGTAAACTGTGTCTCTCTACCCCTAGTTTACAGATCTCCAGTGCAGTGCATGTGCTATGCCTAGGTTACGGAACTCTCTCATATTGTGTCTGCTAACTCTCAGGCTACAGAACTCACTTATACTGCGTATGCCTACTCCTAAGCTACAGAACGCCTGTGGGCTGTGTCTCCTACACTCAGTCTACAGAACTCACATAAACTGTCTCTCTACCATTAAGTTACAGATTTCCCGTGTACTGCACTTTCTAGCCCTAGGTTACAGAACTCCCGTAAGCTGTGTCTCCTACACTGAGGCTACAGAGCTCATGTAAACTGTGTCATTCTATCCCAAGTTTACAGATCTCCCCTGTAATGCACTCTCTACCCCTAGGTTACTGAACTCCCATGTGCTGCGTCTGCCTACTCTCAGGATACAGAACTCCAGTATACAGCATTTACCTACTCCCAAGGTACAGAACTCCCACAAGCTGAGTCTCCTACGCCTAGGTTACAGAACTCCCTTTAACTGCGTCTGCTTCACTCGGGCTACAGAACTCCCATAAACTGTATCTCTCTACCCCTAGATTACAGAACTGCCATATACTGCATCTGCTACACTCGGGCTACAGAACTCTCGTAAACTGTGTCTCTCTACCCTTAGGTTACAGATCTCCCATGTACTGCTCTTTCTACTCCTAGGTTACAGAACTCCCATATACTGGGTCTGCCAACTTTCAGGCAATGGAACTCCAGTATACTGCGAATGCCTCCTCCAAAGCTACAGAACTCCTGTAAGATGTGTCTCCTACACTAGGGTTGCAGAGCTCCCATATACTGTGTCTCCCAACTCCCAAGCTACAGATCTCCCTAAAGCTGTGTCTGCTGCACTAGGGTTAGAGAACTCCCATCAACTGCGTCTCTCTACACTCAGGCTACAGAACTCCCATGTACTGTGTTTGCCTACTCCCAAAGTACAGACTCCTGTAAGCTGCATCTCCTCCACTCAGGATACAGAACTCCCTTATACTACATCTGCTACAATCAGGGTACAGAACTCCCGTAAAGTGTTTCTCTCTACCCCTGGGTTACCGATCTCCTGTATACTGCATGCGCTGCCTGTAGTTTACAGAACTCCCTCATACTTTGTATGCCAACTCTCAGGATACAGAACTGCAGTATACTGCGTTTACTTACTCCCAAACTACAGAACTGCCGTAAGCTGTGTCTCCTACACTAAGGTTACAGAACTCCAATGAACTGCGTCTCTCTACACTCAGGCTACAGAACTCCCATAACCTGTATCTCTCTATCCTATGTTACAGAATTCCCGTACACTGCATCTGCCAACTCTCAGGCTACAGAACTCCTGTATACTTCATATGCCACTCCCAACCTGGAGAACTCCCATAAGCTGTGATTCCTACACTAAGGTGACAGAACTCCTGTATACTGCCTCTGCTACACTCAGGCTACAGAAATCATGTAAACTGTGTCTCTCTACCCCTAGTTTACAGATCTCCCATGTACTGCATGCACTACCCCTGGGTTACAGAACTCTCATATACTGTGTCTGCCAACTCTCAGGCTACAGAACTCCTGTATACTTCATATGCCACTCCCAACCTGGAGAACTCCCATAAGCTGTGATTCCTACACTAAGGTGACAGAACTCCTGTATACTGCCTCTGCTACACTCAGGCTACAGAAATCATGTAAACTGTGTCTCTCTACCCCTAGTTTACAGATCTCCCATGTACTGCATGCACTACCCCTGGGTTACAGAACTCTCATATACTGTGTCTGCCAACTCTCAGGCTACAGAACTCACTTATACTGCGTATGCCTCCTCCTAAGCTATAGAACTCCTGTAAGCTGTGTCTCCTACACTCAGGCTACAGAACTCAGGTAAACTGTCTCTCTAGACCTAGGTTACAGATCTCCCGTGTACTGCAATTTCTAATCCTAGCTTACAGAACTCACACAAGCTGTGTCTCATACACTAAGGTTACAGAACTCCCACTAACCGTGTCTGCTATGCTCGGGCTACAGAACTCCCGTAAACTGTATCTCTCTACCTTAGATTACAGAACTCCCGTACATTGCGTCTGCCAACTCTCAGGCTACAGAACTCCCATAAACTCTGTCTTTCTAGTCCTAGGTTACAGATATCCTGTGTAGTGAATGCACTACCCCTAGGTAACAGAACTCCCTCATACTGCATCTGCCAATTCTCAGGCTACAGAACTCAATTATATTGCATATTCCTACTCCTAAGCTATATAACACCAGTAGGCTGTGTCTCCTAAACTCAGTCTACAGAACTCACATAAACTGTCTCTCTACCCCTAGGTTACAGATCTCGCGTGTACTGCACTTTCTACCGTTAGGTTACAGAACTCCCTTAAGCTGTGTCTCCTACCCTGAGGCTACAGAACCTATGTAAACTGTGTCACTCTACCCCAAGTTTTCATATCTCCCGTGTACTTCACTCTCTACCCCTAGGTTACAGAACTCCCATATACTGTGTCTGCCAACTCTCAGGATACAGAACTACAGTATACAGCGTTTACCTACTCCCAAGGTACATAATTGCTGCAAGCTGTGTCAGCTACCCTCGGGCTACAGAACTCCCGTGAACTGTATCTCTCTACACCTAGGTTACAGAACTCCGATATACTGTGTCTGCTACACTCAGGCTACAGAACTCTCATAAACTGTGTCTCTCTACCCCTAATTTACAGATCTTCCATGTACTGCACTCTCTACTCCTAGGTTACAGAACTCCCATATACTGCGTCTGCCAACTTTCAGGCTACAGAACTCCAGTATACTGCGTATGCCTCCTCCCAAGCTACAGAACTCCAGTAAGCTGTGTCTCCTATACTAGGGTTGCAGAACTCCCATAAACTCCATCTCTCTACACTCAGGCTACAGAACTCCCATGTACTGCATTTGAATACTGCCAAAATACAGAACTCCCATAAGCTGCATCTCCTAGACTCAGGACACAGAACTCCCGTATACTGTGTCTGCTACACTCAGGCTACAGAACTCCCTTATATTGTGTCTACTACACTCAGGCAACAGTACTCCCATAAGTGTGTCTCTCTACCCCTGCATTACCAATCTCCCGTATAATGCATGCACTACACCTAGGTTATAGAACTCCCTCATACTGTGTCTGCCAACTCTTTGGATACAGAATTCCAGTACACTGCATTTACCTACTCCCAAGCTACAGAATTCCCATAAACTGTGTCTCATACACTAAGGTTACAGAACTCCAATAAACTGCGTCTGCTACACTCAGGCTACAGAACTCCCATAATCTCTGTCTTTCTACCCCTAGGTTACAGAACTTCAATACATGGTGTCTGCCAACTCTCAGGATACAGAACTCCAGTATACTGCGTATGCCTACTCCCAAGCTACAGATCTCCGTAAGCTGTGTCTCCTAACTAAGGTTACAGATTTCCATAAACTGCGTCTGCTACACTTAGGCTACAGAACTCCTGTAAACTTTGTCTCTGTAACCCTAGGTTACAGATCTCCCATGTACTGCACTCTACTCCTAGGTTACAGAAATCCCATATACTGCGTCTGCCAACTCTCAGGATAGAGAACTCCAGTATACTACATTTACCTACTCCCTAGCTACAGAACTTCCACAAGTTGTGTCTTCTACACTAAGGTTACGGAACTCCCATAAACTTTGTCTTCTACCCTCAGGCTACAGAACTCCCGTAAGCTATATGTCTACCTAAAATTACAGAACTTCTGAACACTGGGGCTGACAACTCTCAGGCTACATAACTCCAGTATACTGCGTATGTCTACTCCCTTCTACAAAACTCCTGTAAACTGTGTCTCTCTGCTGCTAGGTTACAGATCTCCCATGTACTGCATGCGCTACCCCTAGGTTACAGAACTCTGGTATACGGCGTCTGCCAACTCTCAGAATACAGAACTCCAGTATATGGCATATACCTACTCCCAAGCTAAAGAACTCCTATGAGCTGTGTCTCCTACATTCAGGCTGTTGAACTCAACTAAACTGTGTCTCTCTAGCCTAGGTTACAGATCTCCCATGTACTGTACTCTACTTCTAGGTTACAGAACCCCCATATACTGTGTCTGCTAACTCTCAGGCTACAGAACTCCAGTATACTGTGAATGCCTCCTCCAAAGCTACAGAACTCCCGTAAGATGTGTCTCCTACACTAGGGTTGCAGAACTCCCTTATACTGTGTCTCCCAACTCCCAAGCTACAGATCTCCCTAAAGCTGTGTCTGCTACACTAGGGTTAGAGAACTCCCATCAACTGCGTCTCTCTACACTCAGGCTACAGAACTCCCATGTACTGTGTTTGCCTACTCCCAAAGTACAGACTCCCGTAAGCTGCATCTCCTCCACTCAGGATACAGAACTCCCTTATACTACATCTGCTACAATCAGGTTACTGAACTCCCGTAAAGTGTGTCTCTCTACCCCTAGGTTACAAACTCCCGTAAACTATATCTCTCTACCTTAGATTACAGAACTCCTGTACTCTGCTTCTGCCAACTCTCAGGCTACAGAACTCACTTATACTGCGTATGCCTATTCTCAAGCTACAGAACTGCCGTAAGCTGTGTCTCCTACACTCAAGCTACAGAACTCACGTAAACTGTCTCTATACCCTAGGTTACAGAACTCCCGCAAACTATATCTCTCTACCTTAGATTACAGAACTCCCATGTACGGCATCTGCCAAATCTCAGGCTACAGAACTCCAGTATACAACTTATACCTACTCCCAAGCTACAGAACTCCCGTAAGCTGTGCCTCCTACATGCAGGCTTCAGAACTCACATAAACTCTCTCTCTACCCCTCGGCTACAGAATTCCCGCAAACTATATCACTGTACCTTAGATTACAGAACTCCTGTATACGGCATTGGCCAACTCTCAGGCTACAGAACTCCAGTATACTGCGTATGCCTCTCCAACCTGGAGAACTCCTGCAAGCTGTGTCTCCTACACGAAGGTTACAGAACTCCCATATACTTTGTCTGCTACAATCAGGCTACAGAACTCCCGTAAACTGTATCTCTCTACCCCTAGGTTACAGAACTACCATATATTGTGTCTGCCAACTCTCAGGCTACAGAACATACTGCGTATTCCTCCTCACAAGCTGCAGAACTCCCGTAAGCTGTGTCTCCTACACTAGGGTTGCAGAACCAATCGTAACCCTAGCCCTAACACTCACTCTAACCCTAGCCCTAACGCTAACTTTAACCCAAACCCTAGCCCTAAACCTAACCCTAACCATAGCCCTAGACCTAATCCTAACCCTAACCCAAGCCCTAAACCTAACCCTAAACCAACCCTAACAGAAACCTAATCAATCACTAGCCCTAGCGCTAGGCTTAGCCATAACCATAATCCTAGTCTTAACAATAGACCTATCCTTAATGCTAACCCTAACCCTAACCCTAACCCTTACCCTAGCCCTAACCCTAACCCTAACCCTAGCCCTAACCCAACCCTAACACTAACCCTCACTGTAACACTAGCCATAACTCTAACCATAACACTAGCCCTAAACCTAACCATAACCATAGCCTTAACCCTAACCCTAACCCCAGCCCCAACACTAATCCTAACCATAGCCCTAATAATAACCTTAACCCTAATTTAGCACAACCCTTACACAAGCCCTAACCCTAACACTAAAGCTAACCCTACCCCTACCCCTAACCCTAACCTTAGACCTAACCCTAACCCTAACTGTAGCACTAATGCAAACCCTAACCTTAACCAAGCCATAATCATAACACTACCCCAACCATTACCCTAGCCCTAACCTTAACACTAGCCTTATACCTAACACTAGCCATAAACCTACCTAATTCTAACTCTAACCCTAACCCTTACACTAAAGCAACCGTAACCCGAACCCTAATTCTATCACTAGACCTACAACAAGGTTTAGCTCTAAACATAATCCTAGCCTTAAATGTAGATCTAGTCCTAACACGAAACCTAAACCTAACCCTAACCCTAACCCTAACCCTAGACCTAATCCTAACTCTAACCCTAGGCCTAAACTTAACCTAACCCTAGCCCTAACCATAACCCTAAACCTAGCCCTAACCATAACCCTAAACCTAGCCCTAACATTAACACTAGCCCTAACCCTAACACTAACCCTAACTGTAAGCATAAACCTAGCCCTAACACTAAACTTACACTACACCTGACCCTAACACAAAACTTGACCCTTACCCTAACCCCAGCCCTAATGATAACACTAACCCTAACCCTAGTGCTAACCCTAAACCTAAACCTAATCTTAGCTGTAAACATAACCCTAACCCTAGCCCTAACACTAACCCTAAATCTAATCATAACCATAGCCCTAATCATAATATTAACCCTAACACACAACCTAACACTAAAGATAACCCTAAACCTAAACCTAGCCCTAATCCTATCCCTAACACTAGCCCTAGACATAACCCTAGCCTTAACCCTAACCCTACATTTAGCCCTAGCCCTAACCCTAACCCTAACCCTAGCCCTAACCCTAACCCTAACCCTAAACAAACCCTAAACCTAACCCTAAGTCTATCACTAGCCATAGCACTAGGCTTAGCCCTAATCATAACCCTAGCCATAGACACAGACGTAGCCCTAACATTAACCCTAACCCTAGCCCCAACCCTAGCCATAAACCTAACTCTAACCCTAGACCTAACACTAAAACTAACCCTAACCCTAAACCTAACACTAACCCTAAGCCTAGCCCTAATGCTAAATCTAACACTAACCTGAAACCTAGCCCTAAACCTAACCCAGAATCTAAACATAACCCTAACCCTAACCCTACCATAGCCCTAACACTAAAACTACCCCTAACCCTAACACTAACCCTAACCCTAAACCTAACCCTAATCCTAACACTAGACTAACCCTAACACTAAACTTAAACTAACCCTAACCCCAGCCCAGATCATAACACTAGCCCTCACTCTAACTCTAGCCCTAACCCTAGCCCTTAACTAAACCTAACCGTAATCCTAGACCTTAAACTAACTTTAAAACTAGCCCTAACGCTAAACCTAACCTAACCCTAGCCCTAACACTAACCCTAAAACTCACCTTAATCCTAACCCTAACACTAGCTCTAACCTAAACCTAAACCTAATCCTAGCCCTAACCCTAACTCTAACCCTAGCCCTAATGCTAACACTAACTCTAGCCCTAAAACTAAAACTAAAAATAGCCCTAATCCTGACCCTAACCCTAACCCTAACTCAGCACTGACACTAACGTAAACCTAGCCTGAACACTAACACAAGCCCTAACCCTAACACTAATCCTAAACTTAACCCTAACCCTAGCCCTAATATTACACTAGATATAACCCTAACACTAACCTTATCCCTAACCCTAACCCTAGCTTTAGTCATAACAATAGCCCTAGCCATAACACTAGCCCTGACCCGAAAACTAGCTCTAACCCTAGCCCTAACCCAACCCTAGCCTTAACACTAAAGCTAACCTTAGTGCTAAAGCAAACCCTAACCTTAACCCTAGTTCTAACGCTAACCCTAGCCTTAGCCCAATTCTAACCCTAGCCCTAATCCTAACCCTAACCCTAAACCTAGCCCTAACCCTAATCCTAACCATAGCGCTAACCAAGCCCTAACCCTAACCCTAAACCTAACCCAAAATGTAGCCCTAACCCTAAACCTAACCATAGCCCTAGCCCTAACCCTAACACTAACCCAAGCCCTAACCCTAACCTTAAACCAACGCTAACCCCAAACATAATCAATCACTAGCCCTAGCATTAGGCTTAGCCCTAATCATAACCCTAGCCTTAGACATAGACCTAGTCTAACCCTAAACCTAACCCAAACACTAGCCATAACCCTAACCTAAGACCTAAACTTAGACCTAACCCTAAACCTAACCCTAGCCCTAACCCTAACTGTAGCCCAAACACTAACCCTAATCCTAATCCTAACCATAACCCAACCCTAATCATAACACTAGCCTGAACCCTAACCCAGCCCTAACCCTAACACTAACACTAACCCTAACCCTAGCCCTAACCAAAACCCTAGCCCTAAACCTAACCCTAACCATAGCCCTAGCCCTAGCCCTAACCCTAAACCTAACCCTAACCCTCGCTCTAGCCCTACTCCTAGCACTAACTGTAAACCTAAATCTAATCCTAGCCATAACTCCAACCCTAACATTAGCCCTATGCTAACTCAAACGTATACCTAATTCTAACTCTAAACATAGTCCTAACCCAAACCCTAACAATAGCCCTAGCCTTAACCCTAAACATAACTCTAGCCCTAGTGCTAACACTGACCCTAACCCTAATACTAACCCTAACCCTAAACCTAGCCCTAACATTAACACTAGCCCTAATCATAACACTAACCCTAACCATAAACCTAAACCTAGCCCTAACACTAACATCACACTACACATAACCCTAAAACAAAACTTGACCCTAAACCTTACCCTAGCCCTAATGATAACCCTAACCCTAACCCTAACCCTAGTGCTAACCCTAAACATAAACCTAAGCCTAGCCGTAAACATAACCCTAACCCTAGCCCTAACGCTAACCCTAAACCTAATCCTAAACCTAACCCTAATCGTAACACTAACCCTAACCCTAAAGATAACCCTAAACCTAAACCTAACCCTAGCCCTAACCCTAACCCTAGCCCTAGCCCTAACCCTAGCCTTAACTCTAACCCTAAACTTAGCCCTAGCCCCAACCCTAACCTTAGCCCTAACCCTAACCCTAATCCTAAACCAACTCTAAACCTAACCCTAAGTCTATCACTAGCCATAGCACTAGGCTTAGCCCTAATCATAACCCTAGCTGTAGACATAGACGTAGCCCTAACCCTAACCCTAAACCTAGCCATAAGCCGAACCCTAACCCTAGACCTAACACTAACACTAGCCCTAACCCTAACACTAACCCTAACCCTACAAATAACACTAAGCCTAAGCCAAGCCCTAATGCTAAATCTAACACTAACCCTAGCCCTAACACTAATCTGAAACCTAGCCCTAAACCTAACCCAGAATATAACCATGACACTAACCTTAACCCTAACTGTAGGCCTAAAACTAAAACTACCCCTAACCCTAACACTAACCCTAACCCTAAACTAGCCCTAATCCTAACACTATCCTAACCCTAACAAAACTTAAACTAACCCTAACCCCAGCCCAGATCATAACACTAGCCCTAACCCTCACCCTAGCCCTAACCCTAACCCAAACCCTAACCATAGCCCTAACCTAAAACTAACCCTAATTTAGCCCTAAAACTAATTCTAAACCTAGCACTAATGCTAAACCTAAACCTAATCCTAATCCTAGCCCTAACCCTAACTCTAACTCTAAACCTAGCTCTAATCCTAACACTAGACTAACCCTAACACTAACCTTAACCATAATACTAATCCTAGCCCTAGTAATAACAATAGCCCTAACCCTAACTGTAACCCTAGCCCTAAGAGTTACCCTAACACTAGCCCTAAACCTAAACCTAACCCTAATTAATCCTAGCCCTAACCCTAACCTAACCCTAGGCCTAACACTAACCCTAACACTATCCCTAACAGTAACACTAAACCTAGCCCTAACCTAACCCTAGCCCTAGCCCTAGCCTTAACCCTAAACATAACCCTAGCCCTAAACCTCACCATACCTGTAATCCTAACAATAACCCTAACACTAAACCTAGCCCTAACACTACCACTAGCCCTAAACCGAACACTAAACCTAACCCTAACCCTAACCCTAGCCGTAGCCTGAACACTAAAACTAACCCTAGCCCTAATCCTAAACCTAGCATAACACTAACACTAACCCTAATCCTAAACCTAGCCCAAACAGTAAAACTAGCCATCAACCTAACACTAACCTAACCCTAATGAAAACCCTAAACGTAAACCTAACATTAACCCTAACCTAACACTGACTAAAACCCTAACACAAAACTTAACACTAACACTAACCTTAACACTAACCCTAACCCTAACCATAGGGCTAACCCTAAACCTAAACCTAATCCTAGCTCTAAAATTAACCCTAAATCTAGCCCTAACCCTAAACCTAGCCCTAACCCAAACCCTAACAATAGCCGTAATGATAAACCAAACACTAAACCTTGCCCTAACACTAACCCTAACCCTAGCCCTAACCTTAACCCTAACCCTAGCCCTAACCCTAACCCTAAACCTAGATGTATCGCTAACCTAACACTAACCCTTGTCCTAATACTAACTCTATCCCTAGCCCTAAAACTAACCCTAACCCTAACCATAAGCCTATCCCTAACACTAACAATAGCCCTAAACCTAACACAGACCTAACTGTAACCCTAACCCTAAATCTATCACTAGACCTAACCATTACACTAACCTTAACATTAACTCTAACCCTAACCCCACCCCTAAACCGAATCCTGTCTCTAACACTAGGCATAAACCTAACCCTACACCTAACTGTAGTCCTAATACTAACCCTAACCCAAACTCTAGCCCTAATGCTAACATTAACCCTAGCTATAACCCTAACCCTAGCGCTAACACTAGCCCTAAAACTAAAAAAAAAAAAACCCTAGCCCTAACCCTAGCCCTAATTCTAACACAAAACCAAACCCTAACAGTAAACTTAACCCTAACCCTAACCCTAGCCCTAATAACAACACTAGCCCTAATCCTAACTCATGCCTAACCTGAACCCTAACTCTAACCATAGCCTAACAATAACCCTAAACCTAGCCCTAACCCTAACGCTAGCCCTAGCCCAAACCCTAACCCTAACACTAGCCCTAACCCTAAGCCTAACCCTAACCCTAAACCAACCCTAACCCCATCCCTAAGTCTATTGATAGCCTTAGCACTATGATTAACCACAATCATAACCCTAGCCTTAGAGTAGACCTAGCCCTAACCATAACCCTAAACCTAGCCCTAATCCTAACCCTAACCCTAATCCTAATGATAGCCCTAACACTAACCCTAAACCTAAGCCTAACAAAAGCCCTAACCCTAACCCTAACCTAACACTAAACCTAGCCATAAAGTTAAACCTAACACTAACCCTGACCCTAGCCATAAACCGAACCCTAACTCTAACCCTAGCCCTAATCCTAATCATAACCAAGACCTAGCCCTATCCTAACCCAAGCCCTAAGCATAACCCTAACCCTAGCCCTAACACTAACCCTAATCCTAACCCTAACCCTATACCTAGTCCTAGCCCTAGCCCTAGACCTAACCCTAACAAGGGCCCTAACCCCAATCCTAAACCTAACCCTAGCCCTAGCATTGGGCTTAGCCCTAATCTACACCAAGCCTTAGACCTAGCCATAGACGTAATCCCAACCATAACCCTGGCCCTAAACCTAATCAAAAACACGAACCCTATCCCTAACTCTAACCTAACCCTAGCCCTAATCATAACATTAGACCTAAACCTAACTCTACCCCTAAACCTAATCCTAAATCTAGACTTAACCCTAACCCTAACCCTAGCCATAGTCCTAGAGTTAACTGTAACCGTATTCTTAGATGTAGCCCTAGGTCTAACTGTAAACACAACACTAGCCATAACACTAACCTTAACCCAACCCTAAAGGTAACTCTAGACCTAGTCTCTAGCCCTAGGCCTAGCCCTGAACCTAACCACAACCTTAGACCTAGCCCTAGACATAACGTAACCCTAGCACTAGCCCTAACCTGAACCCTAACCCTAAAACTAACACTAGCCCTAAACGTAGCCCTAGTCCTAACCCTAACCCAAGCGCAAAACCTAGCCCTAGCCTTAAACTTAACCCTAGCCCAAGACTTAACCTTAACCAAACCCTAACCCCAATCCTAAACCTAACCCTAGCCATAGCATTGCTCTTAACACTAATCCTAACCCTAGCCGTAGACCTAGCCCTAGATGTAAGCCAAACCCTAACATTAGGCCTAACCCTAACCCTAGCTCTAAACCAAACCCTATCCCTAGACCTAGCCCTAATCCTAGACATAACCCTAAACCAAGCCTAAATCCAACCCTAAGTCTATCACTAGCCATAGACTAAGCTTAGCCCTAATCATAACCCTAGCCCTAGACATAGACCTAGAGCAAACTCTAACCCAAACACTAACCCTAGCAATAAACCTAACCCTAACCCTAACACTTGCCCTCAACCGAACACTAACTCTAACCCTAGCCCTAAACCTAAACCTAACACTAGCCCTAGCCCTAAACCTAAACTTAACCCTGGCCCTAACCCTAACCATAAGCCTAGCCCTAACACTAACACTAGGCCTAGCCCTAACCCTAACCAGAACTGTAGTCCTAATACTAACCCTAACCCTAACCCTAGCCCTAAACCTAACCCTAATCCTAGCCCTAGCCCAAGCCCTAATCCTAACCCTAAGCCTAGCCCTAACCCTAAGCCTAGGCCTAAAACTAACATTAGCCCTAACCCTAAAAAAAAAAAAAAAAAACCCTAGCCCTAACACTAGCCCTAATTCTAACACTAAATGTAACAATAACACTAAACTTCACTCTAAAGGAAACCCTAGCCCTTTTTTTTTTGTATTTTTTTTAACTTTTATTTAACGAATATAAATTTCCAAAGTACGACTTATGGATTACAATGGCTTCCCCCCCATACCGTCCCTCCCACCCACAACCCTCCCCTTTCCCACTCCCTCTCCCCTTCCATTCACATCAAGATTCATTTTCGATTATCTTAATATACAGAAGATCAGCTTAGTATACATTAAGTAAGGATTTCAACAGTTTGCTCCCACACAGAAACATAAAGTGAAAAATAATAGATGATTTTTTTAAATGATGATGAAATCAGATCAGACCTATTGTCATGTTTAATCCCAGTGAGAGTCAAGTTGGGAATTGATAATTTCTTTTTTTTTTTTTAGAGAGGATCAGTTTAGTATGCATTAAGTAAAGATTTCAACAGTTTGCACCCCCATAGAAACACAAAGTGCAATATATTGTTTAGTACTCGTTATAGCATTAAATCTCAATGCACAGCACATTAAGGACAGAGATCCTACATAAGGATTAAGTGCACAGTGACTCCTGTTGTTGACTTTACCAATTGACACTCCTGTCTATGGCATCAGTAATCTCCCTATGCTCCAGTCATGAGTTTCCAAGGCTATGGAAGCCCTCTGAGTTCTCTGACTCTTATCTTGTTTAGACAAGGTCATATTCAAAGTGGAGGTTCTCTCCTCCCTTCAAAGAAAGGTACCTCCTTCTTTGAAGACCTGTTCTTTCCACTGGGATCTCACTCACAGAGATCTTTTGCCAGAGTGTCTTGGCTTTCCATGCCTGAAATACTCTCATGGGCTTTTCAGCTAGATCGGAATGCCTTTAGGGCTGATTCTGAGGCCAGAGTGCTATTTAGGACATCCGCCATTCTATGAGTCTGCTGAGTATCTCACTTCCCATGTTGGATCACTCTCCCCTTTATTTATTCTATCGGTTAGTGTTAGCAGGTACTAGACTTGTTTATGTGCTCCCTTTGACTCTTAGTCCTTTCATTATGATCAATTGTGAACTGAAATTGATCACTTGGACTAGTGAGATGGCATTGGTACATGCCACCCTGATGGGATTGAATTGGAATCCCCTGGAATGTTTCTAACTCTACCATTTGGGGCAAGTCAGCTTGAGCATGTCCCAAATTGTACATCTCTTCCCTCTCTTATTCCCACTCTTATGTTTAACAGGGATCACATTTCAGTTAATTTTCAACACTTAAGAATAACTGTGTATTAATTACAGAATTAAACCAGTCATATTAAGTAGAACAGACAAAAAAACTACTAAGAGGGATAATGTATTAAGTTGTTCATTAACAGTCAGGGCTATGCTGATCAAGTCACCATTTCCCATAGTGTCCATTTCACTTCAGGAGGTTTCCTTTTTGGTGTTCAGTCAGTTGTCACTGATCAGGGAGAACATATGGTATTTGTCCTTTTGTTAACCCTAGCCCTTTTAATAACACTAGCCCTAGTCCTAACTCTAGCCCTAACCTGAAACCTAACTCTAACCAAGCCCTAAACCTAACCCTAACACTAGCCCTAAAACTAAACCTAATCATAACCCTAAAACTAACCTTAACCATAGCCCTAGCACTAACCCTAACGCTAACCCTAATCCTAAACCAACCCTAACCCCAACCCTAAGTCTATTTCTAGCACTAGCACTATTTTAGCCATAATCCTAACCCTAGCCTTAGACTTGACCTAGGCCTAACCCTAACCCTAACCCTAACCCTAACCCTAACCCTAACCCTAATCCTAACTCTAGCCCTAACACGAACCCTAAACCTAACCCTAAGCCTAATCCGAGCACTAACACTAAACCTAACCCTATCCCTAACCCTAAACCTAAACCTAGCCATAAAACTAAACCTAACCCTTAACACAACCCCTAACTATGCCCTAAACCTAACCATAACCTTAACTCTAACCCTAGGCTAGCACCATCCTTAACCCTAAACCTAGCCCTAACACTAACACTAACCATAACACTAGCACAAACCTAACCCTAAACCTAGCCTTAATCTTAACACTAGCCCTAAACCTAACCCTAACTCCAGCTGCAAACCGAACCCTAGCTCTAACCCTAACCCTAACCCTAACCCTATCCCTAGCTCTAACCCTAATCCTAACCATAGTCCTAACGCTAACCCTAACTCTAGCCCTAACCATAACACTAACCTTAGCCCTACCCCTAATCCTAACCCTAAACCTAACCCTAAACCAACCCTAACACCAAACCAAAGACTATCACTAGACCTAGCACTAGGCTTAGCCCTAATCATAAACCTAGCCTTAGACATAACTGAGCCCTAACCGTAACCCTAACCATAGTCCTAACACTAACCCTAACTCTAGCCCTAACCATAACCCTAACTCTAACACTAGCCCTAAGCCTAATCATAACCTTAACTTTAATCCTAGACCTAGCCCTAACCCTAACCAAAGCCCTAAACCTAACCATAACCCTAGCCTTAATCCTTACCCTAAAACTAGCTCTTTTAATAACACTAACACTAGCCCTAACACCAACACAAACCTAACCCTAACCCTATCCCTAGCCCTAAAGCAAACGCTAACTCTAACCCTACCCCTAACCCTAACCGTATTCCAAGCCCTAACCCTAACCCTAACTGCAGTCCAAACGCTAAATCTAACCCTAGCCCTAAACCTAACCCTAACCCTAGCCCTAGCCCGAACTCTAACTCTAACCCTAGTCCTAACCCTAACACTAACCCTAAAACAAGCCTACCCCCAAACCAAAGTCTTTCACTAGCCCTAGCACTAGGCTTAGCTCTAATCATAAACCTAAAATAAGACATAAACCTAGCCCTAATGCTAACACTAACCCTTGCCCTAAACCTAACCCTAACCCAAACCTAACCTAACCCTAGCCGTAACACTAACTCTAAACTTAACCCTAGCCCTAACACTAATCCTAAGCCTATCCCTAACCAAACCCTAACCCTAAACCTAAACCTAACCCTAACCCTAACCCTAATCCATTTCCTAATCCTAGACCTAATCATAACACTAGTCCTAACCTAACCCTAACCCTAGCCCTATCCTTAACCATAGCCGTAACCCTAATCCTAAACCTACCCCTTTCCATAACACTAACCCTAACCACAGCCTTAACCCAAACTCTAACCCTAACCCTAAACCTAGCCCTAACCCTAACCGAAGCCCTAACTCTAAATCTAACCTTAGCTGTCACGTTAACCCTAACACTAACCCTAAACCTAGCCCTTAACCTAACCCTAACCTTAGCCCCAGACTTAACCCACACCCTAGAAATAGCCTGAACCCTAACCTGAAGCCAAGGCCTAACCTAACCCTAACCCTATCACAAACTCTAACCCTAAGCCTAGCTGTAACGCTAACCCTAACACTAACCCTAACCCTAACACTAAAACTAAGCCTAGCCCTTACCCTAACTTTAACCCTAGCCCTAGCCATAACCCTAACCCTAGCCCTAACCCTAACTCGAACCCTAAACCAACCCTAGCCCTAACCAAAAGTCTATCACAAGCCCTAGCACTAGGCTTAGCTCTAATCATAAACATAGCCTTAGAGATAAACCTAGTCGTAAACCTAACCCTAACCCTAGCCCTAACACTAACGCTAGCCCTAACCCTAAACCTAGCCCTAACACTAACACTATCCCTAACCCTAACAATAAATCTAACACTAATCCTAAACCTAAACCTAGCCCTAACACAAACACAGGCCCTAACCCTAACACTAACCATATCCCTAAACATGGCCCTAATCCTAAAACTAGACCTAAACCTAACACTAAACTTAAACCTAACCCTAACCATAGCCCTGATCATAACACTAGACCTAATCCTAACACTAGCCCTAATCCTAACCCTAACCCTAGCCTTAACCTAAACCTAACCCTAATCCTAGCCCTAAACCTAACCCTAACCCTAATCCTAACCCTAAATAACCCCAGATCTAACCCTAACACTAACCCTAACCCAAGCCTTAACCCTAACCCTAACACTACCCTTAACCCTAACCCTAGCCCTAGCCTAACCATAGCCCTTGCCATAGCCTTAACCCTAACACTCTCCTAGCCCTAACAATAACCCTATACCTAGCCGTAACATTAAACCTAACCCTTTCCCTAGCCCTAATCCTACCATTAGACCTAACATTAAGACTAAACCATAAACCTAACCCTAGCCCTAATCATAACACTAGTCCTAACCCTAACCCTAGCCCTAAACCTAACCCTAATGCTAGCACTAATGCTAAACCTAACCCTATCCCTAACACTAATGCTAACCCGGGCCTTAACCCTAACCCTAACCCTAACCCTACCCCTAACCCAAACCCTAGCCCTAACCCTAACCTTAACCCTAGTCCTAACACTAACACTAGCCCTAAACTAACACTAATCCTAACCCTAACATTAAACCTAACAGTAACCCTAACCTTAACACTAACACTAACTCTAACCCTAAGCTACACCTAAACCTAACCCTAGCCCTAGCCCTAACCCTAGCCCTAAGGCTAGCCGTAACACTAACACTAACCCTAACCATAGCCCTCACACTAACCTCCACGTGGCTCTAACCCTAACACTAATCCTAACTCTACCCCAAACCCTAACCCTTAACCTAGCCGTAATGCTAACCCTAACCATAACACTAGCACTAACCATAGCACTAGGCATAACACTAACCCTAGCCCTAACCCTAACTGTAACCATAACCCTAACCCAACCCTAACCCCAACCCTAAGTCTATCATGAGCCCTATTACTAGGCTTAGCCTGAATCATAACCCTTGTCTTAGACATAGACCTAACCCTAACCCTAACAAACACCCTAACCCTAACCCTAAAATAACCCTAACTCTAACCCTAGGTCTATCACTAGCCCTAGCACTAGGATTAGCCCTAATCATAACCCTAACCTTAGACATAGACCTAGCCCTAACCCTAACCCTAACCCTAGCCCTAACACTAACATTAAGCCTAACACTAAACTTAATGCTAAACCTAGCCCTAAGACTAACACTAGCCCTAACCGTAACACTAACCCTAACCTTACACTAGCCCTAATCTTAACACTAAACCTAACCCTAACACTAAACCCTAACCTAACCCTAGCCCTAATCATAAAACTAGCCCGAACCTTAACCCTAGCCCTGAAACTAACCCTAAACCTAGCCCTAACCCTAATCCTAATCCTAACCCTAACTCTGGCCCAGACTTAACCCTAAACCTAACCCTTGCCCTAAACCTAACCCTAACACTACACCTAACCCTAAATCCAATTAACATTAACACTAACTCTAATCCTAACCCTAACCCTAATCCTAGCCCTAACCCTAAGACAAACACTAACTTGAACCCTAAGCTTAACAGTAGACCTAACCTTAACACTAAACTTAACCCTAACCCTAATGCTAGCCCTAAACCTAACCTTAAAACTAAACCCAAACCTAGCCCTAACCCTAAAACTAAACCTAGATGTAACCCTAACCCTAAACCTAACGATAGCCCTAACACTAACCCACACCCTAGCCCTAAACATAACCCTAACCCTAACCCTAATCATAGCCCTAACCCTAACCCTAGACCAAACCCTGACCCTAACCCTAAGCCTAACCCTAACTCTAACACTAACTCTAACCCTAACCCTAGAGCTAAACTTAGTCCTAACCCTAACCCTAACCCTAACACTAGCCGTAATACTAACGTTAACCCTAATACCAGCCCTAACCCAAACCCTTGACCTAGCCCTAACTCACCGTAAACTTTGCACTAACCCTAACCCTAAGCCTAACCCTAACACTAACACTAGCCCTAACCCTAACAAAAACCCTAAATATAAACTTAGCCCTAATTAAAACACTAAACCTAACCCTAACACAAACCCTAAACCTAACCCTAGCCCTTTCAATAACACTAACTGTAACCCTAACTCTAGCCCTAACCTGAAGCCTAAGAATAACCTTAGCCCAAACCCTAACCATAACACTAGCCCTAACCCTAATCCTAGCCCTAACACTAACCCTAATCCTAACGCTAGCCCTAATCATAACACTAGTGCTAACACTAACCCCAATCCTAAGCCTAATCCTAGCCCTCACCCTGACCCTAACCCTAGCCCTAACGATAAACCTAAACCTAATGCTAGCCATAAAGCTAACCCTAAGCCTAACCATAGACCTAACACTAACCCTAACCCTAGCCCTAACCCTAACCATAACCCTAACTCCAAACCTAGCCCTAGCCCTAACCCTAGCCTTAACCCTAACCCTATAACTAGCCATAACACTAACACTAGCCCTAACCCTAACACAAAACCTAACACTAACCCTAGCCCTAATACTAACACTAGACTAACCCTAACACTAACCTTAACCCTAAACCTAACCCTAACCCTAGTCCTAATCATAACACTAGCCCTAACCCTAACACAAACCTTATCCCAAGAAATAACCCTAAACCTAACCCTAACTCTAACCCTAACCCAGCCCTAACCCAAACATTATCCATCTACCTACCCCTAATCCTAGACCTAATCCTAAACCAACCCTAAACGCAACCCTAAATCTATCACAAGCCCTAACACTAGGCTTGCCCCTAATCATAAATCTCACCTTAAGAATAGACCTAGTCCTAACTCTAAAGCTATCACTAATCCTACCACTAACCCTAACACTAACCCTAGCCCAAAACTTAACCCTCACCCTAACCCTAGCCCTAACCATAACCATAACCCTAACCCTAAACCCTAGCTCTAACCCTAACCCTAACTCTAGCCCTAACCCTAACGCTAAGCCTAGCCCTAACATAACCCTAAACATAGCCGTGACACTAACAGTAGCCGTAACCCTAACACTAACCCTAACACTAAACCTAGCCCTAATCCTAACACTAGACCTAACCCTAACACTAAACTTAACCCTAACCGTAACCCTAGACCTAATCATAACACTAGCCCTAAACCTAACCCTAGACTAACAGTTACTCTAACCCTAGCCCTAACCCTAAACCTAAAGCAAATCAGGCCCTAACCCTAACTCTAGCCCTAACGCTAACCCTAACCCTATCCCTAACACTGACCCTAACCCTAACCCTAACCCTAACCCTAACCCTAACCCTAGCCCTAACACTAACACTGGCCCTAAACCTAACACTAACCCTAACCCTAGCCCTAAAGCTAACCCTAACCCTAGCCATAACCCTAACCATAACACTAACCCTAACCCTAACCTAAACCCTAACCCTAACCCTAGCCATAGCCGTAACCCTAACCCTAACACTAAAGCTAACCCTAAACCCAACAAAAAATTAACACCAGCCCTAACCCTAACATAAACTTAACCTTAACCCTAACCCTAACACTAAACTTAACCCTAACTCTAACCCTAACACTAGCCCTAAACCCAACCCTAACTCTAACGCTAGACCTAATCCTAACCCTAGCAGTAATAGTAACACTAACACTAAACCTAACTCTAACCCTAACCCTAACCCTAACCCTAACCTTAGCCATAAACCTAATCCTAATCCTAGCCCTAAGGCTAACTCTAAACCGAACCCTAGCCCTAACACTAACCCTTACCCTAGCCCTAAACCAATCCTAACCCTAACCCTAGCCCTAACCCTAACCCTACCCCTACCCCTAACCCTAACCCATTTCCTAACCCTAACCCAAATCAAAACACTATCCCTAACCCTAACACTAACCCTAAAACTAGCACTAACCCTAACCCTAACCCTAGGTGTAAACCAAACCCTAACCCTAGCCATAACGCTAACTCTAAACCTAACTCTAGCCCTAACCCAATCCCTAACCCTAACCTTAACCCTAGCCCTAGCCATAACACTAGTCTTAGCCATAACCCTAAACCTAACCCCAGCCCTAATTCTTACCCTAACCCTACCTGTAACACTAACCCTAACACTAACTCTAGCCCCAACCTTAGCCCTTACCCTAACCCTAACTTTAGCCCTAGCTCTAACCCTAGACCTAACCTAACCCTAAGACTAGCCCTAACAATAACATTAGCCCTAACCCTAAAAAAAACCCTAGCCCTAAGCCTAGCTCTAATTCTAATACTATACCTAACACTAACACTGAATTTAACCCTGACAACAACCCTAGCCCTAATAACACTAGCCTAATCCTAACTCTAACCCTAACCTGAACAAAAGATCTAACTATAGCCCTAACCCTAACCATAACCATAGCCCTAAAACTAACTCTAGCTATAGACCTAGAACTAATCCGAAACCTAGCCCTTACCCTAACCCTAACCCTAACCTGAACCCTAACCCTAACCCTAAACCAACCCTAACACCAACCCTAAATATATCGCTAGCCCTATTCTAGGATTAGCCCTAATCATAACCCTAGTGTTAGACTAGGCCTAACGATAACCGACCCCTAACCCTAGCCTTAAGCCTAACCCTAACCCTAATCCTATCTCTATAACACTAGTCCTAATGCTAACCATAACCCTAAGCCTAAGCATAACCCTAACCATAACCATAAACCTAGCCCTAAACCTAAACCTAACCCTAGTCCTAGCCCTAACCCTAACCCTAACCATAAACCAACCCTAACCCCAACCCTAACTCTATCACCAACCCTAGCACAAGGCTTAGCCCTAATCAGAAGCCTAGCCTTAGATATAGACCTAGCCCTAACCCTCACCTTAACCCTAGCCCAAACCTTAACAATAAACCTAATCCTAACCCTAGCCCTGATCATAACCATAGCCCTAACACTAACCCTAACCCTAGCCCTAACATTAACCCTAACCCTAGCCGTAATGCTAACCCTAACCCTAATCTTCACCCTAACACTAACCCTAACCCTTTCCTTAACCCTAAACATAAGCCTAGGCTTAACACTACCCCTAACCCTAACACTACACCTAACCCTAACACAAATCTTAACCCTAACTCTAACCCTAGCCCTAATCATAACACTAGACCTAACCCTAACCCTAACCCTAGCACTAACCCTAAATCTAAACCTAACCCTAGCCCTAACGCTAACACTAAACCTAGCCCTACTGCTAACCCTAAACCTAGACTTAACCCTAACCATAACTGTAACCTTAGCCCTAGCCTTAATCTTAACCCTAACCCTAGCCAAGACCCTAAATCTAACCCTAACCCTAACACTATCCCTAACCCTAAAGCTAGCCCAAACACTAACTCTAGCCCTAACCCTAACACAAACCCTAACACTAACATTAACCTTAGCCCTAATCAAACACTAACAATAAACCAACAATAACCCCTTGCTAAGTCTATCACAAGACCCAGCACTAGGCTTAGCCCTACTCATAACCCTAGCCTTAGATATAGACCTAGCCCTAACACGAACCCTAGCCCTAGCCTTAACCCTAAGCCTAAACCTAGCCCTAACACTAAATCTAGCCCTAACCCTAATGCTAACCATAACCCTAACCCTAGCACTAATCCTAACACCAGAACTACCTCAATACTAAACTTAAATCTAACCCTAACCCTAGCCTTGATCATAACACTAGCCCTAACTCTAACCCTAGCCCTAACCCTAACCCTAACCCTTGCCCTAACCCTAAACCTAGCCTGAACTCTTACCCCAACCCTAACCCAAGCCCTAAATCTAAACCTAGCCTGAACCCTTACCCTAAACCTAACCCTAACCCTAGCCTTAACCCTAACCCTAAACCTAGCCCTAACACTAAACCTAGCCCTAACCCTAATACTAACCCTAACCCTAACCCTAGCACTAATACTAACACTAGACTTAACCCTAATACTAAACTTAAATGTAACCCTAACCCTAGCCCTGATAATAACACTAACCCTAACTCTAACCCTAGCCCTAACCCTAAACCTAGCCTGAACCCTTACCCTAACCTTAGCCCTAACTAAATCCTAACCCTAACCCTAACCCTAAACCTAGATGTAATGCTACCAAAGGCCATAACCCTAAACCTAACCCTAACCCTAGCCCTAGCCCTAAACCTAACCCGAAAAAAACCCTAACCCCAAACCAAAGTCTATCACTAGCCCTAGCACAAGGATTAGCTCTAATCATAAACCTAGCCTTATCCATAAACATAGCCCTAACCCTAACCCTAACCCTAACCTTAGCCCTAGCCCTAACCCTAACCGTAACCCTAAACCTAATTATAACACTAGCCCTAACCCTAATACTAACACTACTCCTAACCCTAATCCTAACACTAGCCATAAACCTAACCCTAACATTAACCCTAGCCATAACACTAACTCTAAACCTAACACTAGCTGTAAACCTAACCCTAACCCTAACCCTAGCCGTAAACCTAACCCTAACCCTAACCTTAGCCATAACACTAACTCTAAACCTAACCCAAGCCCTAACACTAACCCTAATCCTATCAGTAACCCAAACCCTAACCCTAAACATAACCCTACCGCTAATCCTAAACCTAACCCTAGCCCTAACCCTAATCCTAACCCTAGCCTTTACATAACACTAGCCCAAATCTAACCCTACAAACCCTAGCTCTAACCCTAAACCTAACCCTAGCCCTAACCCTAACCCTAGCCCTAACACTAACCTTAACCCTAGTCCTAACACTAACATTAGCACTAAACTAACACTAATCCTAACCCTAACCCTAAACCTAACAGTAACCCTAACCTTAACACTAACCCCAACTCTAACCCTAAACTACACCTAACCCTAACCCTAGCCCTAGCCCTAACCATAACCCTAAGGCTAGCCATAATACTAACACTAACCCTAACCATAGCCCTCACACTAACCCACACTGTAGCCCTACCCCTAACCATAACCCTAACTGTAGCCCTAACCCTAACCCTTAAACTAGCAATAATGCTAAACCTAATCCTAACCCTAGTCCTAAACATAACCTTAACCCTAGCCCTAGCCATAACATTAAACCTAGCCCTAACCCTAATTGTATCCCTAATCCTAACCCAACCCTAACCCCAACCCTAAGTCTATCACGAGCCCTATTACTAGGCTTAGCCTGAATCATAACCCCAGCATTAGATGTAGACCTAAACCTAACCCTAACAAAAACCCTAGACCTAACCCTAACCCTCATGCTAATCCCAATCCTAGCTGTAATCATAACACTAGGCCGAACCCTAACCCTAAACCTAAACCTAACTCTAACACTAACCATAACCCTAGCCCTAATCATAACACTAGTCCCAAACCTAACTCTGGCCCTAACCAAACCCTATCCCTAACCCTAGCCATAAAGCTAACCCTAACCCTCACCCTAGCCCAAACACTAACACTAGCCCTAAACCTAACACTAACCCTAGCCCTAACCCTAAAGTTAATGCTAACCCTAACCCTAACCCTAAGCCTAGCCCGATACCTAACCCTAACCCTAAAACAACCCTAACTCTAACCTTAGGTCTATCACTAGCCCTAGCACTGGCTTAGCCCTAATCATAACCCTAACCTTAGACATAGACCTAGCCATAAAACCTAACCTGAAACCTAGCCCTAACCCTAACCTTAAGGCTAACCCTGAACCTAAACCTAAACCTAGCCCTAAGACTAACACTAGCCCTAACCCTAACACTAACCCTAACCATGCCCTAGCCCTAATCCTAACACTGAACCTAACCCTAACACTAAACCCTAAACCTAACCCTAGCCCTAATCGTAACCCTAGCCCTAACCCTAACCCTCGCCCTAAAACTAACCCTAAACCTAGTCCTAACCCTAACCCTAACCCTAACCCTAACCCTGGCCCAGACTTAACCCTAACACTAGCAATAGCCTTAAACCTAAACCTAAACCTAACCCTAACCCTAACACTAAGCCTAACATTAAACCCGGTCCTAACACTAACACTAACTCTAACCCTAACACTAAACCTAATCTTAATCCTAGCACTAATCCTAACACTAGACCTAAACTTAACACAAACTTAACCCCAACCTTAACGCTAGCCCTAGCCCTAACCCTAACCCTAAACCTAACCCTAGACTTAACCCTAAACCTAAACCTAGATGTAACGCTAACCTAACCCTAACCATAGCCCTAACACTAACCCACACCCTAGCCTAAAACTAACCTTAACCCTAACTGTAGCCCTAAAACTAACCCTAGCCCTAAACCTAAAACTAACCCTAGCCATCAGGCTAACCCTAAACCTAACCCTAGCCCTAACCCTAACCCTAACCATAGCCCTAGCCATAACACTAACCCTAGCAATAATCCTAACCCTAACCCTGAAACTAAACCTAAACCATTCATAAAGCCAACCCTAAGTCTATCACTAGCCCTAGCACTAGGCTTAGCCCAAAACATATACCTAGCATTACACATAGACCTAACCCTAACCCTAAAACTAACCCTAGCCCTAAACCAAACCCTCACCCTAATCCTAAATCTAGCCTAATCATAACACTAGCCCTAACCCTAACCCTAACCCTAGACCTAACCCTGACCCTAAACCTAGTCCTAACCCTAACACTAGCCGTAATACTAACATTAACCCTAACCCTACCCTAACCCAAACCATAGACCTAGCCCTAACCCAACCTAAACCTTGCACTAACCCTAATCCTAAGCCTAGCCCTAACACTAACACTAGCCCTAACCCTAACAAAAACCCTAAATATAAACCTAGCCCTAATTATAACACTAAACCTAACCCTAACGCAAACCCTAAACCTAACCCTAGTCCTTTCGATAACACTAGCCCTAACCCTAACTCTAGCCATAACCTGAACCCTAAGTCTAACCTTAGCCTTAACCCTAACCCTAACACTAGCCCTAAAACTAACCCTAACCCTAGCCCTAGCACTAACCCTAACACTAACACGAGCCCTAACCCTAACCCTAACCCCAAACCTAAACCAACTCCAACACTCACCCTAAGTCTAGAGCTAGCTCTAGCATGAGGATTAGCCCTAATCATAACCCTAGGCCTTAGACATAGAACTAGCCCTAACCCTAACCCTAGCCCTAAACATAACACTAACCCTAATCCTAAGGCTAGTCCTAATCATAACACCAGCGCTAACACTAACCCTAATCCTAAGCCTAAGCCTACCCTAACTCTGACCCTAACCCTAGCCCTAACAATAAACCCAAACCTAACACTAGCCATAAAACTAACCCTAACTCTAACCCTAGACCTAACACTAATCCTAACTCTAGCCCTAACCCTAACCATAACCCTAACTCCAAACCTAGCCCTAGCCCTAACCATAGCCCTAATGATAACCCTATGAATAGCACTAACACTAACTCTAACCCTAACACAAAACCTAACACTAACCCTAACCTAATCCTAACACTAGACCTAACCCTAACACTAACCTTAACCCTAACACTAACCCTAGCCCTAGCCCTAACCCTAGCCCTAGCCCTAAACCTAACCCTAACCCTAACCCTAACACTAACTCCAACCCTAACCCTAAACCCACCAAAAAATTAACATTAGCCCTAACCCTAACACAAACCTAACCTTAACCCTAGCCCTAATCCTAACACTAGACCTAACCCTAACACTAAACTTAACCCTAACTCTAACCCTAACACTAGCCCTAAACTGAAACCTAACTCTAACACTAACCTAATCCTAACCCTAGCAGTAATAGTAACACTAACACTAAACCTAACTCTAACCCTAACCTTAGCCCTAACCCTAAACCTAACCCTAGCCATAAACTTAACCTTAACCCTAGCCATAATGCTAACTCTAAACCTAACACTAGCCCTAACACTAACCCTTACCTAGCCCTAACAAAACACTCACCCTAACCCTAGCCGTAACCATAAACCTAACCCTACTCCTACCCCTACCCTACCCCTAACCCATTTCCTAACCCTAACCCTAAACAAAACACTAGCCCTAACCCTAACCCTAACCATAGCACTAACCCTAACCCTAACTCCAGGTGTAAACCAAACCCTAAACCTAGCCATAACACTAACCCTAACCCTAACACTAGCCCTAACCTTAACCTAGGCCAAGCCCTAACCATAAACCTAACCCCAGCCCTAATTCTTACCCTAACCCTACCTGTAATGCTAACCCTAACACTAACTCTAGCACTAACCTTAGCCCTTACCCTAACCCTAACCTTAGCCCCAGCCCTAACCCTAACCCTAGACCTAACCCTAACACTAATCCTAACTCTAGACCTAATCAAAACACTAGCCCTAATGTTAACCCTAACCCTAAGCCTAATCTTAGACCTAACCATAACCCTAACCCTAGCCCTAAACTACACCCTAACTCAAACCCTAGCCCTAAACCTAAACCTAACCCTAGCCATAGCCCTAACCCTAACCCTAACCCTAACCATAAACCAACCCTAACCCCAACCCTAAGTCTATCACTAACCCTAGCACAAGGCTTAGCCCTAATCAGAACCCTAGCCTTAGATATAGACCTAGCCCTAACCCTCACCCTAACCCTAGCCCAAACCTTAACAATAAACCTAATCCTAACCCTAGCACTAACCTAGGGCACAACTGTTGGCTTGCTCTAATTCTGGCTTTCTGTCATTGTTTTGGGTGCCTCAGCCAATTTTTGGTTTCTTGAGTGGCAATTTCCTAAATTTATTCTGGGACCTAGCTGGTTTTTCCTGCTTCCTTTCCAAATTTTGTATTCTGACACAATACAAACAAGAGTTTAGACAGAGTAGCCATTATGAAATAAAAAACACAACTAATTGGCATTTTATGCTTAGAAATATACAGGCAATACGACCAAGAGGAGTTTTTGTATTTTGCAAAAGCAAATGGAATGCTTTGCTGAGGGGACAGATATTAATTCCCTCCAAATCGAGTGTGAGTGCGGTTTTCAGGTGAATTCAATCAGAATTCCACAGCCAGTCAGCTGGGAGGGGTGGATGAATCCGGAACCAGCTGGTTTCCTTGTGACTAAATCAAGCCCAATACACTAAGGACTCTTGGATTTCTTTTTTTTTTTTTCTTTCACAATTTTCTTATTTCCCATGGTTTGTAATGAACTTTCTGATGTGAGCTTTGGTGTTGAGGCTGGAATATGGAGTTCAGGGCACGAAAGGAATGGTCATTTTCAATCAGGACACAACTGTTGGCTTGCTCCAATTCTGGCTTCTGACATTGTTTTGGGTGCCTCAGCCGAATTTGCTTTCTTGAGCGGCAATTTACTAAATGTTTTCTGGGTCTGAGTTGGTTTTGCCTTCTTCCTTCCCAAATTTTGTATTCTGACACAATACAAACAAGGGTTTAGACAGAGTAGCCATTAGGAAATAAAAAACACAACAAATTGGCATTTCATGCTTAGAATCTATAGGGAACATGACGAACATGAGTTTTTTTGTTTTGGAAAATGAAATAGAACCCTTTTGCTGAGGGGACATATATTAATTCCCTCCAAATTTTGTGTGAGTGCAATTTTCAGGTTCATTCAATTGGAATTCCACAGCCAGTCAGCTGGGAGGGGTGGATGAAACCGGAAATAGCCGGTTTCCTTGTGACTAAATCAAGCCCAGTATCACTAAGGATTCTTGAATTTCTTGTTTTTTTTTTTCTTTCCATATTTTTCTTATTTTTCATAGTTTGTAATGAACTTTCTAATGTGAGCTTTGGTTTGGAGGCTGGAATATGGACTACAGGGCATGGGAGGAATGGTCTTTTTCAGTCAGGGCACAGCTGTTGGCTTGCTCCAATTCTGGCTTTGTGTCTTTTTTTTTTGGGTGCCTCAGCCGATTTTTGGTTTCTTGAGTGGCAATTTCCTAATTTTTTCTGCATCTGATTTTGTTTTGCCTTCTTCCTTCACAAATTTTTTATTCTGATGCAATAGAAATAAGAGTTTAGACAGAGTCTCCATTAGGAAATAAAAAACACAACAAATAGGCGTTTCATGCTTAGAAATCTACAGGGAACATGACCAACATGAGTTTTTGTGTTTTGGAAAATGAAATGGAACCCTTTGGCTGAGTGGGCAGATATTAATTCCCTCCAAATCTAGTGTGAGTGTGGTTTTCAGGTTAATTAAATCAGAATTCCACAGCCAGTCAGTTGGGAGGGTTGGATGAATCTGGAAGCAGCCGATTTCCTTGTGACTAAATCAAGCCCAATATCAATAAGGACCCTTGGATTTCTTTTTTTTCCACAATTTTCTTATTTCTCACGGTTCATAATGAACTTTCTGATGTGAGCTTTGGTTTTGAGGCCTTAATATGGAGTTCAGGGCACGGGAGGAAAGGTCATTTTTAATCAGGGCACAACTGTTGGCTCGCTCCAGTTCTGGCTTTCTGTCATTGTTTTGGGTGCCTCAGCCGAATTTGGTTTCTTGAGTGGCAATTTCCTAAATGGTTTCTAGGTCTGAGTTTGTTTTTCCTTCTTCATTCCATATTTTGTATTCTTATGCAGTACAAACAAGAGTTTAGAAAGAGGATCCATTAGAAAATAAAAAACACAACAAATTGGAGTTTCATGCTTAGAAATCTACAGGCAACATGACCAAGAGGAGTTTTTGTGTTTTGAAAAAAGAAATGGAACACTTTTTCTGAAGGGAGAGATATGAATTCCCTCCAAATCTAGTGTGAGTGCGATTTGCAGATCAATTCAATCAGAATTCCACAGCCAGTCAGCTGGGAGGGGTGGATGAATCCGGAAGCAGCCGGTTTCCTTGTAACTAAATCAAGCCCAATATCACTAAGAGCTCTTGGATTTCTTCGTGTTTTTTTTTTTTCATATTTTTCTGATTTATAATGGTTTTTAATGAATTTTCTGATGTGTGCTTTGGTTTTGAGGCCTTAATATGGAGTTCAGGGCATGTCGCTCCCCCTCTTCATGGAGGAATGACACTAAACCCTGCCTAGGCTTCATAAACCCTGCCTAGGCTTCTGATCCGAGTCACAGCATCATTATGTCGCTCCCCATCTTCGTGGAGGAACGACACAGGACCCTGTGCTGTTCGTTCGTCTGCTCGGCCCTCCCCGGGTTTGTTGCTGGTTCTTCCCGGGTTGGCTACCGTCCCTTCCACCTCCGTGGAAGGGCGGTTCCCCCTGCCACTTTCCCCACTTCTGCGGGGGAGCAGCACACCGCTGGCCAGCTCTCTCAGGGGCTGCACAGCTGTTCCTTCAGATAGATGTTCCTGGTGCATGTTGTCTCTCTCCTCCTTTATAGTCCTCTTCCACCAATCCCAACTCTGCTATCCACACGCCGAGTATGCTGCTCTCCTCCAATCAGGAGCAGGTCCTGCTGTTTATTGGTTGAACTGGAGGCAGCTGTGTAGAAGCTGTTTCCTCCTCTCCCAGCGCCATATTGTGGGAGAGCAGATGCATACAATAAGTCTTAATTCCAGTAACAGTCTAGTCCGAGTTGCTCCCCACAAGGGCACGGGAGGAAAGGTCATTTTCAATCAGGGCACAACTGTTGGCTCGCTCCAATTCTGTCTTTCTGTGAGTGCAATTTTCCGGTGAATTCAATCAGAATTCCACAGCCAGTCAGCTGGGAGGGGTGGATGAATCCAGAAACAGCCGCTTTCCTTGTGACTAAATCTAGCCCAATATCGCTAAGGACTCTTGGATTTCTTTGGCCTTTTTCACATTTTTCTTATTTATCATGGTTTGTAATGAATTTTTTGATGTTACCTTTATTTTATTTTATTTTATTTTTTTTTAACTTTTATTTAATGAATATACGTTTCCAAAGTACGAATAATGGATTACTATGGCTTCCCCCCCATACCGTCCCTCCCACCCACAACCCTCCCCTTTCCCACTCCCTCTCCCCTTCCATTCACATCAAGATTCATTTTCGATTATCTTAATATACAGAAGATCAGCTTAGTATACATTAAGTAAGGATTTCAACAGTTTGCTCCCACACAGAATCATAAAGTGAAAAATAATAGATGATTTTTTTAATGATGATGAAATCAGATCAGACCTATTGTCATGTTTAATCCCAGTGAGAGTCAAGTTGGGAGTTGATAGTTTCTTTTCTTTTCTTTTTTTTTTTTTTTTACAGAGGATCAGTTTAGTATGCATTAAGTAAAGATTTCAACAGTTTGCACCCCCATAGAAACACAAAGTGAAATATATTATTTGAGTACTCGTTATAGCATTAAATCTCAATGCACAGCACATTAAGGACAGAGATCCTACATGAGGAGTAAGTGCACAGTGACTCCTGTTGTTGACTTTACAAATTGACACTCCTGTCTATGGCATCAGTAATCTCCCTATGCTCCAGTCATGAGTTTCCAAGGCTGTAGAAGCCCTCTGAGTTCTCCGATTCTTATCTTGTTTAGACAAGGTCATATTCAAAGTGGAGGTTCTCTCCTCCCTTCAAAGAAAGGTACCTCCTTCTTTGAAGACCTGTTCTTTCCACTGAGATCTCACTCACAGAAATCTTTTGCCAGAGTGTCTTGGCTTTCCATGCCTGAAATACTCTCATGGGCTTTTCAGCCAGATCTGAATGCCTTTAGGGCTGATTCTGAGGCCAGAGTGCTATTTAGGACATCTGCCATTCTATGAGTCTGCTGAGTATCTCACTTCCCATGTTGGATCACTCTCCCCTTTATTTATTCTATCGGTTAGTGTTAGCAGGTACTAGACTTGTTTATGTGCTCCCTTTGACTCTTAGTCCTTTCATTATGATCAATTGTGAACTGAAATTGATCACTTGGACTAGTGAGATGGCATTGACCATTCCTGCCGTGCCCTGAACTCCATATTCCAGCCTTAAAACAAAAGGTAACATGACACTTTTGTGTTACCTTTTGTTTTAAGGCTGGAATATGGAGTTCAGGGCACGGCAGGAATGGTCTTTTTCAGTCAGGGCACAGCTGTTGGCTTGCTCCAATTCTGGTTTCTGTCATTGTTTTGGGTGCCTCAGCCTGTTTTTTGTTTCTTGAGCAGAAATTTCCTGAATGTTATCTGGGTCTGAGTTTGTTTTGCCTTCTTCCTTCCCAAATTTTGTATTCTGTTAGGATAAAAAATACAACAAATTGGCATTTCATGCTTAGAAATCTACAGGCAACATGACCAAGAGGAGTTTTTGTGTTTTGGAAAAAGAAATGGAACCCTTCTACTGAGGGGACAGATGTTAATTCCCTCCAAATCGAGTGTGAGTGCAATGTTCAGGAGAATTCAATCAGAATTCCACAGCTGGGAGGGGTGGATGAATCCAGAAACAGCTGCTTTCCTTGTGACTAAATCTAGCCCAATATCACTAAGGACTCTTGGATTTCTTTGTTTTTTTCACATTTTCCTTATTTATCATGGTTTGTAATGAATTTTCTGATGTGAGCTTTGGTTTTGTGGCTGGAATATGGAGTTCAGGGCACAGAAGGTATGGTCTTTTTCAATCAGGGCACAACTGTTCGCTTGCTTCAATTCTGGCTTTCTCTCATTGTTTTGGTGCCTCAGCCTATTTTTGGTTTCTTGAGTGGCAATTTCATGAATTTTCTGGGTCTGAGTTTATTTTGCCTTCTTCCTTCCCAAATTTGGTATTCTGACACAATAAAAATAAGAATTTAGAAGGGTATCCATTATGCAATAAAAAAACCCAACAAATTGACGTTTCATGCTTAGAAATCTACAGGCAACACGACCAAGAGGAGTTTCTCCGTTTTGGAAAATGAAATGGAACGCTTTTGCTAAGAGGACAGGTATTAATTCCGTCCAAATCACGTGTGAGTGCGATTTTCAGGTGAATTCAATCAGAATTCCACAGCCAGTCAACTGGGAGGGGTGGATGAATCCGGAAACAGCCACTTTCCTTGTGACTAAATCTAGCCCAATATCGCTAAGGACTCTTGGATTTCTTTGGCCTTTTTCACATTTTTCTTATTTATCATGGTTTGTAATGAATTTTTTGATGTTACCTTTTGTTTTAAGGCTGGAATATGGAGTTCAGGGCATGGCAGGAATGGTCTTTTTCAGTCAGGGCACAGCTGTTGGCATGCTCCAATACCGGCATTCTGTCATTGTTTTGGGTGCCTCAGCCTGTTTTTTGTTTCTTGAGCAGAAATTTCCTGAATGTTATCTGGGTCTGAGTTTGTTTTGCCTTCTTCCTTCCTAAATTTTGTATTCTGTTGCAATACAAACAAGAGTTTAGACAGAGTAGCCATTAGGAAATAAAAAAACACAACAAATTGGCATTTCATGCTTAGAAATCTACAGGCAACATGACCAAGAGGAGTTTTTGTGTTTTGGAAAAAGAAATGGAACCCTTCTACTGAGGGGACAGATGTTAATTCCCTCCAAATCGAGTGTGAGTGCGATGTTCAGGAGAATTCAATCAGAATTCCACAGCTGGGAGGGGTGGATGAATCCAGAAACAGCTGCTTTCCTTGTGACTAAATCTAGCCCAATATCACTAAGGACTCTTGGATTTATTTGGTTTTTTCACATTTTCCTTATTTATCATGGTTTGTAATGAATTTTCTGATGTGAGCTTTGGTTTTGTGGCTGGAATATGGAGTTCAGGGCACAGGAGGAATGGTCTTTTTCAATCAGGGCACAACTGTTCGCTTGCTTCAATTCTGGCTTTCTCTCATTGTTTTGGTGCCTCAGCCTATTTTTGGTTTCTTGAGTGGCAATTTCATGAATTTTCTGGGTCTGAGTTTATTTTGCCTTCTTCCTTCCCAAATTTGGTATTCCGACACAATAAAAATAAGAATTTATACAGAGTATCCATTATGCAATAAAAAAAAACCCAACGAATTGGCATTTCATGCTTAGAAATCTACAGGCAACACGACCAAGAGGAGTTTCTCCGTTTTGGAAAATGAAATGGAACGCTTTTGCTAAGAGGACAGGTATTAATTCCCTCCAAATCATGTGTGAGTGCAATTTTCCAGTGAATTCAATCAGAATTCCACAGCCAGTCAGCTGGAAGGGGTGGATGAATCTGGAAACAGCCACTTTCCTTGTGACTAAATCTAGCCCAATATCGCTAAGGACTCTTGGATTTCTTTGGTTTTTTCACATTTTTCTTATTTATGATGGTTTGTAATGAATTTTCTGATGTGAGCTTTGGATTTGAGCCTGGAATATGGAGTTCAGGGCACAGAAGGTATGGTCTTTTACAATCAGGGCACAGCTGTTGTCTTGCTCCAATTCTGGCTTTCTGTCATGATTTTGGGAGCTGCAGCCGATTTTTGGTTTCTTGAGAGGTAAATTCTTAAATGTTTTCTGGGTTTGAGTTTGTTTTGCCTTCTTCCTTCCCAAAGTTTGTATTCGGACGCAATACAAACAAGAGTTTAGACAGAGTAGCCATTAGGAAATAAAAAACACAACAAATTGACATTTCATGCTTAGCAATCTACAGGCAACACGACCAAGAGGAGTTTTTGTGTTTTGGAAAATGAAATGGAACCGTTTTGCTGAGGGGACAGATATTAATTCCCTCCAAATCGTGTGTGAGTGCGATTTTCTGGTTAATTAAATAGAATTCCACAGCCAATCAGTTGGAAGGGGTGGAGGAATCTGGAAACTGCCGGTTTCCTTATGACTAAATCAAGCCTTTATCACTAAGATCTCTTGGATTTCTTTGGCTTTTTTCACATTTTTCTTATTTATCATGGTTTGTAACGTATTTTCTGATGTGAGCATTGGTTTTGAGGCCTTAATATGGAGTTCAGGGCATGGGAGGATTGGTCTTTTTCAATCAGGGCACACCTGTTGATTTGCTCCATTCCTGGATTTCTGTCATTTTTTTGGGTGACTCAGCCAATTTTTGGTTTCTTGAGCGACAATTTCCTGAATGTTTTGTGGGTCTGAGATTGTTTTGCCTTCTTTCTTCCCAAATTTTGTATTCTGTTGCAATACAAACAAGAGTTTAGACAGAGTAGCCATTAGGAAATAAAAAAACACAACAAATAGGCATTTCATGCTTAGAAATCTACAGGCAACATGACCAAGAGGAGTTTTTGTGTTTTGGAAAAAGAAATGGAACCCTTCTACTGAGGGGACAGATATTAATTCCCTCCAAATCATGTGTGAGTGCAATTTTCCGGTGAATTCAATCAGAATTCCACATCCAGTCAGCTGGGTGGGGTGGATGAATCCGGAAGCAGCCAGTTTCCTTATAACGAAATCAAGCCCAATATTACTAAGGACTCTTGGATTTATTTGACTTTTTTCTCATTTTTCTTATATATACTGGTTTGTAATGAATTTCTGATGTGAGCTTTGGTTTTGTGGCTGGAATATGGAGTTCAGGGCACAGGAGGAATGGTCTTTTTCAATCAAGGCACAGCTGTTGGCTTGCAACAATTCTGGCTTTTTGTCATGCTTTGGGTGCCTCAACCGACTTTTGGTTTCTTGAGCCGAAATTTCTTAAATACATTCTGGGTCTGAGTTTCTTTTGCCTTCTTCCTTCCCAAATTTTTATTCCAATGCAATACAAAGAAGAATTTAGATAGAGTAGCCATTAGGAAATAAAAAAATGACAAATTATCATTTCATGCTTAGAAATATACAGGCAACTTGACCAAGAGGAGTTTTTGTGTTTTGAAAATGAAATGGAACGCTTTACTGAGCGGACAGATATTAATTCCCTCCAAATGGAGTGTGAGTGCAATTTTCAGGTTAATTCAATCAGAATTCCACAGCCAGTCAGCTGGAAGGGGTGGATGAATCTGGAAACAACCGCTTTACTTCTGACTAAATCAAGCCCAATATCGCTAAGGACTCTTGGATTTCTTTGTTTTTTTCACATTTTTCTTATTTATGATGGTTTGTAATGAATTTTCTGATGTGAGCTTTGGTTTTGAGGCCTTAATATGGAGTTCAGGGCATGAGAGGATTGGTCTTTCTCAATCAGGGCACAGCTGTTGGCTTTCTCCATTTTTGGTTTTTGTCATTGTTTTGGGTGCCTCAGCTGATATTTGGTTTCCTGAGTCTCAATTTCCTAAATATATTATGGGTCTGATTTTTTTTTGCCTTCTTCCTTCCCAAATTTTGTATTCTGAGGCTATACAAACAAGAGTTTAGACAGAGTAGCCATTAGGAAATAAAAAATGACAAGTTTTCATTTCATGCTTAGAAATCTACAGGCAACACGACCAAGAGGAGTTTTCATGTTTTGGAAAATGAAATGGAACTCTTTGCTGAGGGGACAGATATTAATTCCCTCCAAATCGTGTGTGAGTGCGATTTTCAGGTTAATTCAATCAGAATTCCACACCCAGTCAGTTGGAAGGGGTGGATGAATCCGGAAACAGCTGGTTTCGTTATGACTAATTCAAGCCTTTATCACTAAGATCTCTTGGATTTCTTTGGCTTTTTTTTCCACATTTTTTCTTATTTATCATGGTTTGTAACGTATTTTCTGATGTGAGCATTGGTTTTGAGGCCTTAATATGGAGTTCAGGGCACGGGAGGATTGGTCTTTTTCAATCAGGGCACAACTGTTGATTTGCTCCATTCCTGGATTTCTGTCATTTTTTTGGGTGACTCAGCTGATTTTTGGTTTCTTGAGTGGCAATTTCCTGAATGTTTTATGTGTCTGAGTTTGTTTTGCCTTCTTCCTTCCCAAATTATGTATTCTGTTGCAATACAAACAAGAGTTTAGACAGAGTATCCGTTAGGAAATAAAAAACACAACAAATTGGCGTTTCATGCTTAGAAATCTACAGGCAACATGACCAAGAGGTGGTTTTGTGTTTTGGAAAATGAAATGGAACCGTTTTGCTGAGGGGACAGATATTAATTCCCTCCAAATCGAGTGTGAGTGTGATTTTCTGGTGAATTCAATCAGAATTCCAAAGCCAGTCATCTGGGAGGTGTGGATGTGTCCGGAAGCAGCCAGTTTCCTTGACTATATCCAGGCCAATATCACTAACAACTGTTTTGTTTATTTGGCTTTTTTCACATTTTTCTTATTTCTCATGGTTTGTAATGAATTTTCTGATGTGAGTGAGCTTTGATTTTGAGTCCTTAATATGGAGCTCAGGACTTGGGAGGAAGGGTCTATTTCAGTCAGAGTACTGCTGTTGGCTTGCTCCAATACTGTCATTCTTTCATTGTTTCTGCTGCCTCAGCCTGTTTTTTGTTTCTTGAGCAGAAATTTCTGAATGTTTTCTGGGTGTGATTTTGTTTTGACTTCTTCTTTCCCAAATTTTGTATTCTGACACAATACAAACAAGAGTTTAGACAGAGTATCCATTAGCTAATAAGAAAACACAACAAATTTGGCGTTTCATGCTTAGAAATCTACTGGAGGAGTGAAAAATGAACAAATAAGGGGAACTGGCATGGACATTAACCTCTCTCTCCACTCACCTTACAAAGCCAATTAAGACAAAGAGCTGGTGCCATTTTATGTATGTAAAGAGGTGCCGCCCATTAGCCAAGCAGAAAAACCTGACTCTGGTGAGGAGAAATAACAGGAGGTTAAGACCTAGTTAGTGAAAGTGAGGAGCTAACGAACTGAGACTGTGAAAATCTGAGGGGAGAACAAGAGAACTCACCGAGTACACAAACTCAGTAACTTGGGCAAACTGGGGAGAGACTATTGAGAAATTTGAGACCACACTGAGGGCTGCATAAACTCTTTGTGTGGTCCCAGGGATAACCAGACAAATATACACAGGGGCCAGATTTCATACATCATCTACCCTCAATTCCACTCAGCTGTGTGGAATTACTTCCCAACTGAGTCAGAAAAACAAAAGAGAGCGAGAGAGAGCGAGCAAGCAAGAGAACAATCTGGGTGAGTCACCTTTGGCACACACTTATCTCTGAAGAACCAGAGACCTCTGGCCAAACCCATTAGAGCCTCTAAGGATCCGTCAAAAGCAGACAGTCCACTTAATCTAGAGTCACAGTATAATGAGAAGAAACCAAATATCTCCAATATGCCAAATAACAAATGCAGAAACTGAGGTAACAGGAACAAGGAAGACACTATGACAGCCCCAAATGAAATAGACACCCCAATTCAAGATTATGAAGATGATGAGATACAAGAAATGCAAGAAGCAGATATCAAAAAATTGATAAGAATATTAAGAAGTTCTCAAAAACAAATTCTTAAACTACAGAAATCCTTAATGGACAAGATAGAAAATCTCTCTCATGAAAATGAAATATTAAGGAGGAATCAAAATGAAATGAAACAACTAGTAGAACATGAAACTGTGATAGTGATGAGATATGAAGAATTCAATTGATCAAGTGACAAACACATTAGAGAGCCTTAAAAGCAGAATGGGTGAAGCAGAAGAGAGAATATTGGACTTAGAAGACAGAGCACAGGAAAATATACAGTCAAACCAAAGAAAAGAAGAGGAAATTAGAAATCCAAAAAATATTGTCGGGAATCTTCAAGATAGTATAAAAAAACCCAACATTCGAGTTCTAGGAGTTCTTGAAGGCATGGAGAGGGAGAAAGGATCAGAAGGCCTTTTTAGTGAGATAATAGCAGAAAATTTCCCAGGTTTGGAGAAGGACAGAGACATCCTAGTACAGGAAGCTCACAGAACCCCTAATAAACACGACCAAAAGAGATCCTCACCACATCACATTGTAATTAAACTCTCCACAGTGAAACATAAAGAAAAGATCCTAAAATGTGCAAGAGAGAAACGTCAGATTACTCTCAGAGGATCTCCAATCAGACTCACAGCTGACTTCTCATCAGAAACCCTACAAGCTAGGAGGGAATGGCAAGATAAAGATATGTTAAGGGACTTAAAGGGAGACTTAGACCCCAATACAATAGTACTAGGGGACTTCAATACTCCACTCTCAGAAATAGATCAACAGGACAGAAGATCAACAAGGAGACAGTAGATTTAAATGACACTATAGCCCAAATGGATCTAACAGATATATACAGAACTTTCCATCCTACACAGAATGCATTTACATTCTTCTCAGCAGTACATGGAACCTTCTCTAGGATTGACCACATACTAGGCCATAAAGCAAGTCTCAGCAAATTCAAAAGATTTAGAATCATACCATGCAGCTTCTCAGACCATAAAGGAATGAAGTTGGAAATTAGCAATTCAGGAATCCCTAGAGCATATGCAAACACATGGATATTGAACAACATGCTCCTGAATGAACAATGGATCATAGAAGAAATTAAAAGAGAAATCAAAAACTTTCAGGAAGTAAATGAGGATAACAGCACAACATATCAAAACTTATGGGACGCAGCAAAAGCAGTGTTAAGAGGAAAGTTTATAGCAATAGGTGCCTACATCAAGAAATTGGAAAGGCACCAAATAGATGAGCTTTCAATGCATCTCATGGATCTAGAAAATCTGCAGCAAACCAGACCCAAATGTAGTATGAGAAGAGAAATAATTAAAATCAGAGAAGAAATCAACAGGATTGAATCAAGAAAAACATTACAAAAAATCAGCCAAATGAGGAGCTGGGTTTTTGAAAAATTAAACAAAATTGACACCCTATTGGCCCAACTAACTAAAAAAAGAAGAGAAAAGACCCAAATCAATAAAATCAGAGATGAAAAAGGAAATGTAACAACAGACACCACAGAAATAAAAGAATCATCAGAAATTACTACAAGGACCTGTATACCAGCAAACAGGGAAACCTATCAGAAATGGATAGATTCCTGGACACATGCAACCTACCTAAATTGAACCAGGAAGACACAGAAAACCTAAACAGACCCATAACTGAGACAGAAATTGAAACAGTAATAAAGGCCCTCCCAACAAAGAAAAGCCCAGGACCAGATGGATTCACTGCTGAATTCTACCAGACATTTAAAGAAGAACTGACTTCAATTCTTCTCAAACTATTCAGAACAATTGAAAAAGAGGGAATCCTCCCAAATTCTTTCAATGAAACCAGCATCACCTTAATTCCTAAGCCGGGAAAAGATGCAGCATTGAAAGAGAATTACAGACCAATATCCCTGATGAACATAGATGCAAAAATCCTCAATATAATTCTCGCCAATAGAATGCAACAACACATGAGAAAGATCATCCACCCAGACCAAGTGGGATTTATCCCTGGCATGCAGGGATGGTTCAATGTGTGCAAAACAATCAATGTGATACACCACATTAACAGACTGCAGAAGAAAAACCATATGATTATTTCAATAGTCTCCGAGAAGGCATTTGATAAAATACAACACCCTTTCATGATCAAAACTCTAAGCAAATTGGGTATAGAAGGAACATTCCTCCATACAATCAAAGCAATTTATGAAAAACCCACGGCCAACATCCTATTGAATGGGGAAAAGTTGGAAGCATTTCCACTGAGATCTGGTACCAGACAGGGATGCCCACTCTCACCACTGCTATTCAATATAGTTCTGGAAGTTTTCACCAGAGCTATTAGGGAAGAAAAAGATATTAAAGGGATACTAATTGGGAAGGAAGAACTCAAACTTCCCTCTTTGCAGATGATATGATTCTTTATTTAGGGGACCCAAAGAACTCTCCTAAGAGACTATTGGAACTCATAGAAGAGTTTGGCAAAGTAGCAGGATATACAATCAATGCACAAAAATCAACAGCCTACATATACACAGACAATGCCATGGCTGAGGAAGAACTTCTAAGATCAATCCCATTCACAATAGCTACAAAAACAATCAAATACCTTGGAATAAACTTAACCAAGGCCATTAAAGATCTCTACGATGAAAATTACAAAACCTTAAAGAGAGAAATAGAAGAGGATACAAAAAATGGAAAAATCTTCCATGCTCATGGATTGGAAGAATCAATATCATCAAAATGTCCATTCTCCCAAAAGCAATTTATAGATTCAATGCAACACCAATCAAGATACCGAAGACCTTCTTCTCAGATCTGGAAAAAATGGTGCTGAAATTTATATGGAGGCACAAGAGACCTCGAATAGCTAAAGCAATCTTGTACAACAAAAACAAAGCTGGAGGCATCACAATACCAGATTTCAGGACATACTATAGGGCAGTTGTTATCAAAACAGCATGGTACTGGTACAGAAACAGATGGACATTTTGATTTAATGCTATAACTAGTACTCAGACAGTATTTTTCACTTTATGTTTCTGTGTGGGAGCAAACTGTTGAAATCTTTACTTAATGTATGCTAAACTGATCTTCTGTATATAAAGAGAATTGCAAATGAATCTTGATGTCAATGGAAAGGGAGAGTGAGTGGGAAAGGGGAGGGTTGCAGGTGGGAGGGATGTTATGGAGGGAAGCCATTGTAATCCATAAGCTGTACTTTGGAAATTTATATTCATTAAATAAAAGTTTTAAAAAAAAGAAACAGATGGATAGAACAATGGAACATAATAGAAACACCAGAAATCAATCCAAACTTCTACAGCTAACTTATATTTGATCAAGGAACCAAAACCAATCCCTGGAGTAAGGACAGTCCATTCAATAAATGGTGCTGGGAAAATTGGATTTCCATGTGCAGAATCATGAAGCAAGACCCCTACCTTTCACCTTACACAAAAATTCACTCAACATGGATTAAAGACTTAATCTATGTCCCGACACCATCAAATTATTAGAGAGCATTGGAGAAACTCTGCAAGATATAGGTACCGGCAATGACTTCTTGGAAAATACCTCGGAAGCACAGGTGGTCAAAGCTAAAATTAACATTTGGGATTGCATCAAATTGAGAAGTTTTTGTACTTCAAAAGAAACAGTCAGAAAAGTGAAGAGGCAACCAACAGAATGGGAAAAAAAATATTTGTAAACTATGCAACAGATAAAGGGTTGATTACCAGAATCTACAAAGAAATCAAGAAACTCCACAACATCAAAACAAACAACCCACTTAAGAGATGGGCCAAGGACCTCAATAGACATATTTCAAATGAGGAAATCCAAATGGCCAACAGGCACATGAAAAAATGTTCAAGATCACTAGCAATCAGGGAAATGCAAATCAAAACCACAATGAGGTTTCACCTCACCCTGGTTAGAATGGCTCACATTCAGAAATCTATCAACAATAGATGCTGGAGAGGATGTGGGGAAAAAGGGACACCAACCCACTGTTGGTGGGAATGCAAACTAGTGAAGCCACTATGGAAGTCATTGTGGAGATTCCTCAGAAACCTGAAGATAACCCTACCATTCAACCCAGCCATCCCACTCCTTGGAATTTACCCAAAGGAAATTAAATTGGCAAACAAACAAGCTGTCTGCACCTTAATGTTTATTGCAGCTCAATTCACAATAGGTAAGACCTGGAACCAACCCAAATGCCCATCAACAGTAGACTGGATAAAAAATTTATGGGACATGTACTCTATAGAATACTATCGAGCAGTCAAAAACAATGAAATCCAGTCATTTGCAACAAGATGGAGGAATCTGGAAAACATTATGCTGAGTGAACTAAGCCAGGCCCAAAGGGACGAATATTATATGGTCTCCCTGATTGGCGACAACTAACTGAAAACCTAAGGGGAAACCTGTTTAAGTGTAAGGGACACTATGAGAAACAGTGACTTGATCAGCTCTTGTCCTGACCATTGATGTACAATGTAATACTTTATCCATTTTAGTATTTTTTTTGTTCTAATACAATTGGTTGAACTCTGTAATTACACACAATTATTCTTAGGTGTTTAAATTTTAACTGAAAAGTGATCCCTGTTAGGAATTTGGAAAACATTATGCTGAGTGGAATAAGCCAGTTCCAAAGGGACAAATATCATATGTTCTTCCTGATCGGTGACAACTAACCTAGCACCAAAAGGAAACCTGTTAAAGTGAAATGAACACTATGAGAAATGGTGACTTGATCAGCCCTTACCCTGACTGTTGATGAACAACTTAATACGTTATCCCTGTTAGTAATTTTTTATTTGTTCTACTTAATACTTTTGGTTGAATACTGTAATCCATACACAGTTATTCTTAAGTGTTGAAACTTAACTGAAAAGTGATTGTTGTTAAATATAAGAGTGTGAATAAGAGGGGGAAGAGATGTGCAATTTGGGACATGCTCAAGCTGAATTGCCCCAAACGGTAGAGTTAGAAACATACCAGGGTATTCCAATTCAATCCCATCAAGGTGGCATGTATCAATGCCATCTCACTAGTCCCAGTGATCAATCTCTGTTCACAATTGATCATAATGATAGGACTAAGAACCAAAGGGATCACATAAACAAGAATAGTGTCTGCAAATACTAGCTGATAGAATAAAAAACGAGAGAATGATCCAACATGGGAAACGAGATACACAGCAGACTCATAGAATGGCAGATGTCCTAAACAGCACTCTGGCCTCAGAATCAGCCCTTAAAGCACATGGATCTGGCTGAAAATCCCATGAGAGTATTTCAGGCATGGAAAGCCAAGACACTCTGTCAAATATGTGACCTAAATGAAAGATCTCTGTGAGTGAGATCCCAGTGGAAAGAACAGGTCATAAAGAAGGAGGTACTTTTCTCTGAAGGGAGGAGAGAACTTCCACTTTGACCATGGCCTTGTCTAAATATGATCAGAGTCAGTGAACTCAGGGGGCTTCCATAGCCTTGGCAACTCATGACAAGAGCCTAAGTTGATTACTGATGCCATAAACAAGAGTGTCAATTTGTTAAGTCAACAACAGGAGTCACTGTGCACTTACTCCTCATGTAGGATCTCTGTCCTTAATGTGCTGTACATTGTAATTTAATGCTATAACTAGTACTCAAACAGTATTTTTCACTTTGTGTTTTTATGTGGGTGCAAACTGTTGAAACCTTTACTTAATATATGCTAAACTGACCTTCTGTATATAAAGAGAATTGAAAATTAATCTTGATGTGAATGGAAGAGATGAGGGAGAGGGAAAGGGGAGGGTTGCACGTGGGAGGGAAGTTATGGAGGGGAAGCCATTGTACTCCATAAGCTGTACTGTACTTTGGAAATTTATATTCATTAAATAAAAGTTAAAAAAAGAGTAATGTCTGCTAATACTAACTGATAGAATAAAAAAGAGAGAGAATGATCCAACATGGGAAGCAGGATACACAGCAGACTCATAGAATGGCAGATGTCCTAAACAACACTCTGGCCTCAGAATCAGCCCATAAGGCATTTGGATCTGGCTGAATAGCCCATGAGAGTATTTTAGGCATGGAAAGCCAAGACACTCTAGCAAAAAAAAAAATACCTAAATGAAAGATCTCTGCAAGTGAGATTCCAGTAGAAAGAACAGGCCATCAAATAAGAGGTGTCTTTCTTTTAAGGTTGGAGTGAACTTCCACTTTGACTATGACCTTGTCTAAATAAGATCGGAGTTGATGAACTCAAAAGGTTTCCATAGTCTTTGCAACTCATGACAAGAGCCTAGGGAGATTACTGACGCCATAGACAAGAATGTCAATTTGTTAAGTCAACAATAGGAATCACTGTGCACTTACTCCCCATGTAGGATCTCTGTCCTTAATGGGGTGTACATTCTGATTTAATGCTATAACTGGTACTCAGTTTTTTTCACTTTGTGTTTCTATTCGGGTGCAAAGTGTTGAAATCTTTACTTAATATATACTAAATTGATCTCCTGTATATAAAGAGAATTGAAAATGATTCTTGATGTGAATGGAAGGGGAGAGGGATCAGGAAAGTTATGGGGGGGGAAAGCCATTGTAATCCATAAGCTGTATTTGTTTACTAAATAAAGTTTAAAAAAACAAACAAACAAAAAAACCCCAAAATAAGTGGAACAGCCGGGTCTCAAACTGGCACCCATTTGAGATGCCAGCACTTCAGGCCAGGGCATTAATTAACCGACTGTGCCACAGTGCTGGCCCCAACTTTTTATTAGTTCAGTGTATATTACTATGTTGGTACTATAACATCGATATAGTAGGAGTGGGAAAGAGGAGGGTTGTGGGTTCGAGGGAAGTTATGGGGGAAAGCCATTGTAATCCATAAGCTGTACTTTGGAAATTTATATTCATTAAATAAAAGTTAAAAAAAGAAAGAGTACCAACAATTATACTGATTGGCTGTGATAAGGCACAAGTAATCCTTATGTTAAAAGAAACATGTACTTGCTACTTAATTTTTTAAAATGTTACTGCCAAGAAGCCATTTGTTATTTTTAGAATGCTTGTGAGTCAAGTTGCAAAATACCCCAGAAAGAAACAACTGCTGTCACTAAAATCTACCCTATAGAAAAATACTTGGGTGATGCTAACTATTGTTCTGTTGCTACAAATATACTTCATCATACTTCATATTGTTAGTTTCCCTAGAACATATTTTGATGTTATACACTGAAAATTCTATAGAATATATTCTTCTTGTAACCAGGGTATTTTTGTCCACTGCTGTGTAGAAAAATGAATATAATACACATTTATTATACTATATCTTTATAGTAATTATTGCAAAAGACACCTCCCAGTTTCCAAATATTCATGTAGTTCTTCCCTAAAATGCTTCTTGGCATTCAGTGAATATAACACCAACATGATTTGAGAAGTTATATTATGAAGAAGCCTCAGAACTTCCTGTTGGAGATACAGGATGCAGGCAAAATTTCATAGCAAACCATCAGACTTGGGAATGTTGAATGTTGTGATGCAAGTTAGTCTGCTGCTTGGGAAACACCATATCTAATACCAACATGCCCAGTTGCGTGATTGATATTCTGCATATTCAAGGCAGCATCCTGCTAGGATGTCTATGAGTCAGTAGTTGGTGCATAAGCACTTGGATTCCTACCACCCACACATTCATAAAGGATGGAGTCCTGTACCTGAACATATATGTTAATTTCTTCTGATTTAACTTTGCATGAAATTAAATTCTTCCCTTCTCATCAAGGTTATTAACATTTGATGTTGAACAAATCCACAGATACATGTAAGCTCTCCTCCATTAGAAAATAATAATAGGGATCGGGGCAAGATTGCAGAGTAAGGAGGGAGCTTGCTGCTCTATTCTTGGGGAAGATAAATTTTAAAAAATGGAAAGAGTGCAGATTCAGGCAAGAGTTTTGGGTAAAAAAGCAGAAGAAGCTCTACACATTGGAGGGACAAAGTGGACCTACTTGGAGGGATTCACAACTCAGAACTCCAGCAGCCAAGAGCCTCCACATCAGAGAGGAAAGTGTGGTGAGACCAGACTGCATAAGCCAAATCCATGGGTGAAAAAGCTGCAGGAAGAGCCTAGAGAGAATCTGACTTGGAGCCAATTGGGGGATAATGTACCTGCCAAACTAGAGGAGAAAAAAAAGAGGGGCACATTTTCTCTGTCCATAGCACCCTGCAACTGCAACATGTAAGAAAGTGATATAGAACAAATGCCATTTTGACACATATGACAGCTGTGCTAGCTTGTGTCAGCATCTTGAAAGCAGCCAAGCAGAGAATCCTGATCTGGTGGGGAGATCTGGCAGGGGGTATGCTTCTTGAGACTGTGTGAGGCTTCTGTGCTAGGACTGTGTAAATACTGAGGTTGTGTGGGAGCACTCAGGGTGTCACCAAGACTTTGAGCAGTCACTGTGGGAGGCTCCACACAATCAGCATTCCCTGGTTACCAGGCAAGGGTCATTGCTGGAGAATCCAAACTTATACTGAAAACTGCACAGATCCTTTGTGTGGTCCTTGTGGCAGTGCCAACAAATAATATACCCTCTGGGGCTAGCACCCAGGCACTGGTCTCATTTGAGGAGAGGAGCTCAGATGGATCTACACCAACAGACAAGAAGAAACCTCCCCTCTAATAAAAAAAGAGATTTAAGATTTCAAAATATGTGTGTCACTTCAGACACATCCTTCACTCTGAAGCAATGAACAGAGCTCTCTGGCTACAGTCACCACATGCCTTTAGGTATTTCCTGAAAGCAGACAATCTGATAATGAACACAGACATAGTCCAGAGATAAAAGCTGCCACAGCTTTTAGAAAGATCAAACATAAGAAGAAATTAGAAAGTTGGCTCCCGGCAAGATGACGGAATAGGAAGGGAGCACACTGATAGTCTGGGGAGAGATAGTTTAATAAAAGTGGAGATACTGCAGGTTCAAGGAAGAGTAGGGGAGGAAACAGCAGAATAAACTCTTCCGGAACGCGTGACTCACAGCGGACCTGCGTGGAGAGCGTGGGAGCCCACAGTTCGGGACACCAGCGGCAGACTCAACACACCAGTGCTGGAACGTGAGGTGAGCCGAACCTCAATAGCCTGAGACACCGGCAGGCAGGCGGAGAGAGGAGACTAGAGGGAACGACCCCCGTTGGGGGGGAAGTTCACAAGGCTAACTGGAAGAGAGAGAGAGAGAGAAAAAAAAAGGGTGACTAGTACGGACACGGGTTTCTCTCTCTCCGCTCAACTCTCAAGGGCGAGCAAGACAAAGAGCAGGCGCCATCTTGGACATACGTCATCAGCAGAGCGACCTCAGGTCTGCACTGGCCCTGAGCCTAGCAGAAAAACCTGACTCTTGGCAGGGCGAATTAACAGGAGATTAGGACCTAGTAAATTTGTGGTGCTACTGAACGGAGACTGTGAAAAAAGAGACGGTGGGGGAGAGAACTCACGGAATTCATGTGAGCACTCTCCAGAGACACTACAATTCTGTAACTTTGGCAGCCCAGTGGGAGGCTGAAGGAGAATTTGAGCCCACTCTGAGGGCCGAACAGATTCCCTGTGTGGTCCTTGGGAAAGAGCTTCTGATCTCTGGCTCCTGTGGGTATATCATTTGCCTGCTAACTACCTCCAACTTCGTTCAGCTGTGCGGAATTACTTCCCTTTTGAATCAAAAAAAAAAAAGAGAGAGAGAGAGAGAGAGAGAGAGAGAGAGAGATTTACCGCGCCTAACCTGGGAGTGTCACCTTTGGCACACCAAACAGAGCTCTCAGGCCACACCCATCTCAAGCCCTAAGGCTCCATCAAAAACAGATAGTCCACTTAATCTAGAGTCATAGTATAACAAGAAAAAGCACCACAGTGAGAAACCAAATATCTCCAATATGACAAATAACAAACGCAAAAACCGAGGTAATAAAAACAAGGAAGTCACCATGACGCCCTCAAATGAAAAAGACACCCCAATTCAAGATTATGAGGATGATGATATAGAAGAAATGCAAGAAGCAGATCTCAAAAAATTGATAAGAACATTAAGAAGTTCTCAAAAACAAATTCTGGAACTACACAAATTCTTAATGGACAAGATAGAAAATCTCGTGAAAATGAAATATTAAGGAGGAATCAAAATGAAATGAAACAACTAGTACAACAGGAAACTGGGATAGTGACGAGAAATCATAATGAAGTGAAGAATTCAATAGATCAAATGAAAAACACAATAGAGAGCCTTACAAACAGAATGGGTGAAGCAGAAGAGAGAATATCGGACTTAGAAGACAGAGAACAGGAAAGGATACAGTCAGACCAAAGGAAAGAAGAGGAAATTGTCAGACCAAAGGAAAGAAGAGGAAATTAGAAATCTAAAACATATTGTCAGGAATCTTCAGGATACTATTAAAAAACCCAACATTCGGGTTCTAGGAGTTCCTGAAGGCATGGAGAGGGAGAAAGGATTAGAAGGCCTTTTTAGTGAGATATTAGCAGAAAATTTCCCAGGTTTGGAGAAGGACAGAGAAATCCTAGTACAGGAAGCTCATAGAACCCCTAATAAACACGACCAAAAGAGATCCTCACCACGACACGTTGTAATTAAACTCTCCACAGTGAAACATAAAGAAAAGATCCTAAAATGTGCAAGAGAGAAATGTCAGATTACTCTCAGAGGATCTCCAATCAGACTCACAGCTGACTTCTCATCAGAAACTCTACAAGCTAGGAGGGAATGGCGAGACATAGCCCAGGTTCTAAGAGAGAACAACTGCCAGCCCAGAATATTATATCCTGCAAAGCTATCATTTGTGAATGAAGGTGAAATAAAGACTTTTCATAGCAAACAGAAATTGAAAGAATTTGTTGCCACTCGTCCAGCCCTGCAAAAGATGCCTAAAGGTGTGTTACACACAGAAACACAGAAACACGGTCATCAATATGAAAGAAGGTAAAGGAAGGAAACCAAGGAAGGAAAGCTCACAGCAAAAGATCACAGGGAATTCAAAGCATATATTAGAACTTATCTTTGGCAAATGGCAGGGCAAAGTTACCACTTATCATTAGTCACTTTGAACGTGAATGGCCTGAACTCTCCAGTTAAAAGACACAGATTGGCTGATTGGGTTAAGGAACAAAACCCATCTATTTGCTGCTTACAAGAAACACATCTTTCCAACAAAGATCCATACAGACTGAAAGTGAAAGGCTGGAAAAAGATATACCATGCCAACAGAAATGAAAAAAGAGCGGGCATAGCCATCTTAATATCGGACAACATAAACTTTACCACAAAAACTGTTAAGAGAGACAAAGAGGGACACTATATCATGATTAAGGGATCAATTCAACAGGAAGATATAACAATTATCAATGTATATGCACGTAACTACAGGGCACCAGTTTATCTAAAAGATTTATTAACGGACTTAAAGGGAGACTTAGACCCCAATACAGTAGTATTGAGGGAATTCAATACTCCACTCTCAGAAATAGACAGATCATCCGGTCAGAAGACCAACAAGGATACAGTAGATTTAAACGACACTATAGCCCAAATGGATCTAACAGATATATACAGAACTTTCAACCCTACATCTACAGACTTCACATTCTTCTCAGCAGTACATGGAACCTTCTCTAGGATTGACCACATACTAGGCCATAAAGCAAGTCTCAGCAAATTCAAAAGAATTAGAATCATACCATGCAGCTTCTCAGACCATAAAGGAATGAAGTTGGAAATTAGCAACTCAGAATCCCTAGAGCATACGCAAACACATGGAGATTGAACAACATGCTCATGAATGAACAATGGGTCATAGAAGAAATCAAAAGAGAAATCAAAAACTTTCTGGAAGTAAATGAGGATAACAGCACAACATACCAAAACTTATGGGACGCAGCAAAAGCAGTGTTAAGAGGAAAGTTTATATCAATAGGTGCCTACATAAAGAAATTGGAAAGACACCAAATAGATGAGCTTTCAATTCACCTCAAGGATCTAGAAAACCTACAGCAAACCAGACCCAAATCTATAGGAGAAGAGAAATAATTAAAATCAGAGAAGAAATCAACAGGATTGAATTAAGAAAAACATTACAAAAAATCAGCCAAACGAAGAGTTGGTTTTTTGAAAAAATAAACAAAATTGACACCCCATTGGCCCAACTAACTAAAAAAAGAAGAGAAAAGACCCAAATCAATAAAATCAGAGATGAAAAAGGAAATGTAACAACAGACACCACAGAAATAAAAAGAATCATCAGAAATTACTACAAGGACTTGTATGCCAGCAAATCGGAAAACCTATCAGAAATGGATAGATTCCTGGACACATGCAACCTGCCTAAATTGAACCAGGAAGACATCGAAAACCTAAACAGACCCATAACTGAGACAGAAATTGAAACAGTAATAAAGGCCCTCCCAACAAAGAAAAGCCCAGGACCAGATGGATTCACTGCTGAATTCTACCAGACGTTTAAAGAAGAACTAACTCCAATTCTTCTCAAACTATTCAGAACAATCGAAGAAGAGGGAGTCCTCCCAAATTCTTTCTATGAAGCCAGCATCACCTTAATTCCTAAGCCGGAAAGAGATGCAGCATTGAAAGAGAATTACAGACCAATATCCCTGATGAACATAGATGCAAAAATCCTCAATAAAATTCTCGCCAATAGAATGCAACAACACATCAGAAAGATCATCCACCCAGACCAAGTGGGATTTATCCCTGGTATGCAGGAATGGTTTAATGTGCGCAAGACAATCAATGTGATACACCACATTAACAGACTGCAGAAGAAAAACCATATGATTATCTCAATAGATGCCGAGAAAGCATTTGATAAAATACAACACCCGTTCATGATGAAAACTCTAAGCAAACTGGGTTTGGAAGGAACATTCCTCAATACAATCAAAGCAATCTATGAAAAACCCACAGCCAGCATCCTATTGATTGGGGAAAAGTTGGAAGCATTTCCACTGAGATCTGGTACCAGACAGGGATGCCCACTCTCACCACTGCTATTCAATATAGTTCTGGAGGTTCTAGCCAGAGCTATTAGGCAAGAGAAAGAAATTAAAGGGATACAAATTGGGAAGGAAGAACTCAAACTATCCCTCTTTGCAGATGACATGATTCTTTATTTAGGGGACCCAAAGAACTCTCCTAAGAGACTATTGGAACTCATAGAAGAGTTTGGCAAAGTAGCAGGGTATAAAATCAATGCACAAAAATCAACATCCTTTGTATACACAGACAATGCCATGGCTGAGGAAGAACTTCTAAGATCAATCCCATTCACAATAGCTACAAAAACAATCAAATACCTTGGAATAAACTTAACCAAGGCCATTAAAGATCTCTACGATGAAAATTACAAAACCTTAAAGAAAGAAATAGAAGAGGATACCAAGAAATGGAAAAATCTTCCATGCTCATGGATTGGAAGAATCAATATCATCAAAATGTCCATTCTCCCAAAAGCAATTTATAGATTCAATGCAATACCAATCAAGATACCGAAGACCTTCTTCTCAGATCTGGAAAAAATGGTGCTGAAATTTATATGGAGGCACAAGAGACCTCGAATAGCTAAAACAATCTTGTACAACAAAAACAAAGCCGGAGGCATCACAATACCAGATTTCAGGACATACTACAGGGCAGTTGTAATCAAAACAGCATGGTACTGGTACAGAAACAGATGGACAGACCAATGGAACAGAATTGAAACACCAGAAATCAATCCAAACATCTACAGCCAACTTATATTTGATCAAGGATCTAAAACTAATTCCTGGAGCAAGGACAGTCTATTCAATAAATGGTGCTGGGAAAATTGGATTTCCACGTGCAGAATCATGAAGCAAGACCCTTACCTTACACCTTACACAAAAATCCACTCAACATGGATTAAAGACCTAAATCTATGACCTGACACCATCAAGTTACCAGAGAACATTGGAGAAACCCTTCAAGAGATTGGCACAGGCAATGAATTTCTGGAAAAGACCCGGGAGGCACAGGCAGTCAAAGCCAAAATCAGCTATTGGGATTGCATCAAATTGAGAAGTTTCTGTACTGCAAAAGAAACAGTCAGGAGAGTGAAGAGACAACCGACAGAATGGGAAAAAATATTTGCAAACTATGCAACAGATAAAGGGTTAATAACCAGAATCTACAAAGAGATCAAGAAACTCCACAAAAACAAAACCAACAACCCACTTAAGAGATGGGCCAAGGACCTCAATAGACATTTTTCAAAAGAGGACATCCAAATGGCCAACAGGCACATGAAAAAATGTTCAAGGTCACTAGCAATCAGGGAAATGCAAATCAAAAGCACAATGAGGTTTCACCTCACCCCGGTTAGAATGGCTCACATGCAGAAATCTACCAACAACAGATGCTGGCGAGGATGTGGGGAAAAAGGGACACTAACCCACTGTTGGTGGGAATGCAAACTGCTCAAGCCACTATGGAAGTCAGTCTGGAGATTCCTCAGAATCCTGAAGATAACCCTACCGTTCAACCCAGCCATCCCACTCCTTGGAATTTACCCAAAGGAATTTAAATTGGCAAACAAAAAAGCGGTCTGCACCCTAATGTTTATTGCAGCTCAATTCACAATAGCTAAGACCTGGAGCCAACCTAAATGCCCATCAACGGTAGACTGGATAAAGAAATTATGGGATATGTACTCTTTAGAATACTATACCGCAGTAAGAAACAATGAAATCCAGTCATTTGCAACAAAATGGAGGAATCTGGAACACATCATGCTGAGTGAAATAAGCCAGTCCCAAAGGGACAAATACCATATGTTCTCCCTGATCGGTGACGACTGACTGAACACCAAGAGGGAAACCTGTTGGAGTGAGGTGGACACTATGGGAAACGGTGGCTTGATCAGCATAGCCCTGACTGTTAATGAACAACTTAATACATTATCCCTCTTAGTAGTTTTTTTATCTGTTCTACTTAATATGAGTGGTTTAGTTCTGTAATTGATGCACAGTTATTCTTAAGTGTTGAAAATTAACTGAAATGTGATCCCTGTTGAACATGGGAGTGGGAATGGGAGAGGGAAGAGATGTATAATTTGGGAGATGCTCCCGCTGACTTGCCCCAAGTGGTGGAGTTGGAAGCATACCAGGGGATTCCAATTCAATCCCATCGAGGTGGCATGTACCAATGCCATCTCACTGTTCCAGGTGATCAATTTCAGTTCACAGTTTGTCATGGTGGAGGGACTAGGATTCAAAGGGAGCACATAGACAAGTCTAGTACCTGCTGACGCTAACCGATGGAGTAAATAAAGGGGAGGGTGATCCAACATGGGAAGTGATATACTCAGCAGACTCATAGAATGGCAGATGTCCTAAATAGCACTCTGGCCTCAGAATCAGCCCTAAAGGCATTCGGAGCTGGCTGAAAAGCTCATGAGAGTATTTCAGGCATGGAAAGCCAAGACACTCTGGCAAAAGATCTCTGTGAGTGAGATCCCAGTGGAAAGAACAGGTCATCAAAGAGGGAGGTGCCTTTCTCTGAAGGGAGGAGAGAACCTCCACTTTGACTATGAGCTTGTCTAAACAAGATAAGAGTCGGAGAACTCAAGGGGCTTCCATAGCCTTGGAAACTCATGACTGGTGCATAGGGAGACACTGATGCCATAGACAGGAGTGTCAATTGGTAAAGTCAACAACAGGAGTCACTGTGCACTTACTCCTCATGTAGGATCTCTATCCTTATTGTGCTGTACATTGAGATTTAATGCTATAACGAGTACTCAAACAATATATTTCACTTTGTGTTTCTATGGGGGTGCAAACTGTTGAAATCCTTACTTAATGCATACTAAACTGATCCTCTCTAAAAAAAAAAAAGAAATTATCAATTCCCAACTTGACTCTCACTGGGATTAAACATGACAATAGGTCTGCTCTGATTTCATCATCATTTAAAAAAATCATCTATTATTTTTCACTTTATGTTTCTGTGTGGGAGCAAACTGTTGAAATCCTTACTTAATGTATACTAAGCTGATCTTCTGTATATTAAGATAATCGAAAATGAATCTTGATGTGAATGGAAGGGGAGAGGGAGTGGGAAAGGGGAGGGTTGTGGGTGGGAAGGATGGTATGGGGGGGAAGCCATTGTAATCCATAAGTCGTACTTTGGAAATTTATATTCATTAAAAAGAAGTTAAAAAAAACTAATTTTCTTGATCATAATTCCAGCAATTCATCTCATTCAGAAGAGAACTATAATATATATAATATATATATATATAGAGAGAGCACATATTTATGATCATCCTGATTCTAGGACATAAAACTCTTGATACACATTGCTATAGGCAATAAAGACAAAACTGTATATTAAACTTTAATGTTTGGTTTAAAAATTTGTTCTAAAAGTACAGAAAGCTTCCAAATGATTCGACTAGCTACAATTATGATAATTTACCCCCATGAAAATTAGTTTCCATCTCTGATTAATCTAAAATTAATAACTGTGGCTATAAAGCATTTTAAAATAACTATCATTTTAATGCTGATAATATTAACCGAACAGGTGGTTATGAGGGTAAAACAAGAAGGGCTATAAAAAATAAGTCTAAATTATGATAATACTCCAATGAAGCCTTATAATATACTTACATAATCTTGAAGATAGTATAACCTGCTATGTCCCTTTCTCTTGAGGAAAATGATCTTTGGCTAGTATATTTAACTATACCCTCTTGCCAAACTATTCCCCAGACAATGGACTTTCTAAAATCACTCAAATTGTGGCCGCTCTGACTTCATCAACTTATGTCAATATAATATTATCATATCACATATGCCTTAGATTAAGAAAGGAGTTTGCCACCCAGAAATAGATTTCACTTTGGGATTTCATTGCATCTACTCTTCCTAACAGCAGCTTTCAAGGCTAAATAACCTTTTCATGCTAATGGCCCTAGCTACAGAAGTATAATCTTTTAAGTGAGAAAAATTGCTGTGTCTAAAAAGAAACAGTTGCAAGGCCTAGCCAATATGTATTATCAGGAGTGGCAGAGTGTGCATGACACTGAGTCCTGAGGGTGGAGGAAAAATTTAGAAAAGGGAGCATTTCTCAATGTGAGAACACTCGTCAACAACAAAGGGAGCACATAAACAAGTCTAGTACCTGCTAACACTAACCGATAGAATAAATAAAGGGGAGAGTGATCCAACATGGGAAGTGAGATACACAGCAGACTCATAGAATGGCAGATGTCCTAAATAGCACTCTGGCCTCAGAATCAGCCCTAAAGCCATTTGGATCTGGCTGAAAAGCCCATGAGAGTATTTCAGGCATGGAAAGCCAAGACACTCTGGCAAAAGATCTCTGCGAGTGAGATCCCAGTGGAAAGAACAGGTCTTCAAAGAAGGAGCTACCTTTCTCTGAAGGGAGGAGAGAACCTCCACTTTGACTACGACTTTGGCTAAACAAGATAAGTGTTGGAGAACCCAAAAGGCTTCCATAGCCTTGGAAACTCATGACTGGCACATAGGGAGATTACTGATGCCATAGACAGGAGTGTCAATTTGTAAAGTCAACAACAGGAGTCACTGTGCACTTACTCCTCATGTAGGATCTCTGTCCTTAATGTGCTGTACTTTGAGACTTAATGCTATAATGAGTACTCAAACAGTATATATCACTCTGTGTTTCTATGGGGGTGCAAACTCTTGAAATCTTTACTTAATGTATACTAAACTGATCTTCTGTAAAAAAAAAAAAAGAAGTTATCAATTCCCAACATTACTCTCACTGGGATTAAACATGACAATAGGTCCGATATGATTTCATCATCATTTAAAAAAATCATCTATTATTTTTCACTTTATGTTTCTGTGTGGGAGCAAACTGATGAAATCTTTACTTAATGTATACTAAGCTGATCTTATGTATATTAATAGAATCTAAAATGAATCTTGATGTGAATTGAACGGGAGAGGGAGTGGGAAAGGGGAAGGTTGCGGGTGGGAGGGACGGTATGGGGGGAGGAAGCCATAATAATCCATAAGTGGTACTTTGGAAATTTATATTCATTAAATAAAAGTTAAAAAAAAAGAGCTGAGATACTCAGAACTTTCAACACTTACTCAGATGGTTCCTAAACCATATGTTAGCCCATTTAAATATATCTGGATACATATAAATAAAAGGAAAGAGACTCACAATATATCACCAAATAAAAAGCTTTTAAATTGAAAAAAAAGAGTTAGTGTTAGGGCTATAGCTTTTAAATTGAAAAAAAGAAAGTGTTAGTGTTAGGGTTAGGGTTAGGGTTAGGGTTAGGGATAGGATAGGTTTAGGGTTACCATTAGGGCTAGGACTAGGGTTAGGGTTAGGGTTAGGTTTAGGGCTAGGGATAGGAATAGGGTTAGGTCTAGGGCTATAGTTAGGCTTCGAGTTAGGGCTAAGGTTAGGGTTAGGGTTAGGGTTAGGGCTAGGGCTAGGGTTAGTGTTAGGGTTAGGTTTAGGGTTAGGGTTTGGGTTAGGGTTCGGATTAGGGCGAGGGAGAGGGTTCAGTGTAGGCTTAGGGCTATGGCTAGGTTTCGGGTTAGATTTAGGTTTAAGGCTAGGGTTTGGATAGTGTTTGTGCTAGGGCTAGTGTTCAGGTTATGGCTAGGGTTAGGGTAAGGGTTAGTGCTAGGGCTAGGGTTAGGGTTAGGTCTTGGGTTAGGGTTCGGTTTGCAGTTAGGGCTAAGGTTAGGTCTGGGGCTAGGGTTAGGGTTAGGGTTAGGGCTAGTGCTAGGGCTATGGTTAGGGTTTGGTTTAGGGCTAGAACAAGGGTTAGGGTTTGGGCTATGCTTGGGTTAGGGTTAGGTTTAGGGCTTGGGCTATTGCTAGATTTAGGGGTACGGTTAGGGTTAGGGTTAGGGCTAGGGTTAGGGTTAGGGTCAGGGTTAGTGCTAAGGCTAGGGTTAGGGTTAGTGCTAGGTCCATGGTTAGGGCTAGGGCTAGGGCTAGGGTTATGGTTAGTGTTAGGACTAGGGCTAGGGCTCGGGTTAGGGATAGGTCTAGGGTTAGGTTTAGGGCTCGGATTAGGGCTAAGGCAAGATCTAAGGCCAGGTTTAGTGTTAGGGTTAAGTTTAGGACTAGGGCTAGGGCTACTTCTAGGTTTACAATCAGTGCTAGGGCTAGGGTTAGGGTTAGAGTTAGGTCTAGTGTTTTGGTTGGGGATAGGTTTAGGGTTAGGGCTTGGGCTAAGTTTAGAGTTAGTGTTAGTGTTATTTTTAGGGTTAGAGTTAGGGTTAGGGTTAGTGTTTGGGTAAGGTTAGGACTAGAGCTAGGGATATGGTTAGCGTTAGGTTTAGGGTTAGTGCTAGGGCCAGGGTTAGGGTTAGGCTTAGGGTTAGGGATAGGGCTAGGGCTATGGTTAGGGTTAGGGTTAGGGCTACAGTTAGGGTTAGGTTTAGGGCTATGGCTAGGGTTAGGGTTAGGGTTAGGGCTAGGGTTTGGAATAGGGTTATGGTAGGGGTTACGGCTGGGACTAGTGCTAGGGCTAGAGTTAGTGTTAGGGTTAGGGCTATGGCCATGTTTAGGGTTAGGGTTTGGGTTAGGGTTAGGGTTAGGGTTAGGGCTAGGGTTAGGGTTAGGGTTAAGTGTAGGGCTAGGGTTAGGGTTGGGGTTAGGGCTAGCGTTATGGTTATGGTTAGTGCTAGGAATAGGGTTAGGTTTAGGGTTTGGGTTAGGGTTAGGGTTAGGTTTAGGGCTAGGCTTAGGTTTAGGGTTAGGGTTAGTTTTAGGGTTAGAGCTAGGTCTTGTGTTAGTATTAGGGTAGGGTTAGCGTTAGGGCTAGGGTTTGGGTTTTGGCTAGGGCTAGAATTGGGTTAGGATTAGGGCTAGGGCTAAGGTTAGGGTTAGGTTATGGTAAGGGTTAGGCTTAGGGCTAGGGTTAGGGTTAGGGCTAGTGCTAGGGTTAGTGTAGGGCATGGGTAGGCTTATTGTTAGGGCTAGGTTTAGGGTTGTGGTTAGGGCTAGACTAGGCTTAGTGTTAGGTTTAGGGTTAGTGCTATTGTTAGGTTTAGTGTTCAGATTAGTTCGAGAGAGAGTGTTAGGGTTAGGGTTAGGGCTAGGGTTAGGATTAGGGTTAATGCTAGGGCTAGTTTTAGGTTTAGGGTTAGATTTTGGTTAGTGTTAGGGTTATGGCTAGGGTTACGCCTAGGGTTAGGGTTAGGTTTAGTGTTAGGGTTAGGCTTAGGTCTAGGTTTAGTGTTAGGGTACTGATTGGGGCGAGGGAGGGGTTTAGGGTTAGGGTAAGGCTAGGGCTAAGGTTCAGGTTAGGTTTAGGTTTATGAGTAGGGTTAGGGTTAGGGTTCGGATTAGTGTGAGGGAATGTGTTTGGGTTAGGATTAGGGTTAGGGTTAGGGTTGGGGTTTGGGTTAGGTTTAGGTTTAGGGCTTATGCTAGTGCGAGGGTTAGGTTTAGGGTTAAGTTAGGTCTAGGGCTAGGGCAAGAGCTAGGGTTAGGTTTATGGCTATGGTTATGGTTAGAGCTAGGGCTAGTGTTAGGGTTGGGGTTAGGGTTAGTGTTAGGGCTAGGGCTAGAGTTAGTGTTAGGGTTAGGGTTAGGTTTAGGGTTAGGGTTATTGTTATTGTTAGTGATAGAGCTAGGGTTAGGGTTTGGTTAGGTTTAGTGTTAGGGCTAGTGCCAGGGTTAGGGTTAAGTTAGTGTCAGTGTTAGGGTTAGGGCTAGGGCGATGGTTAGGGTTAGAGTTAGGGTTAGAGTTAGGGCTATGGTTAGGTTTAGGGTTAGGTTTAGGGCTATGGTTAGGGTTAGGGTTAGGCTTTGGTTTAGGTTTAGGTTTAGGGTTAGAGCTAGGGCTAGGATTAGGAATAAGTTAGGGTTAGAGTTATGGCTAGGGTTAGGGTTAGGGCTAAGGCTAGGGCTAGTTTTAGGGTTAGGGCTAGGGCTAAGGTTATGGTTAGCTTAGGGTTAGCATTAGTTTTAGGGCTAGGTCAAGTGTTCGGTTTAGGTTTAGGTGTAGATCTAGGGTTAGGGCTAGGTTTTTTGTTATGGTTAGGTCTAGGGTTAGGTTTAGGGTTAGGGCTAAGTTTAGTGTTAGGGTTTGGGTTATGGTTAGGGTTAGGGCTAGGGGTTAGTTCAGGGTTACGCTTAGGGTTAGGGATAAGGGTAAGGTTAGGGTTAGGGTTAGGGCTAGGACTAGGGCTAGGGTTAGGCTTAAGTTTATTGTTAGGGCTAGGTCTAGTGCTAGGGCTAGGGTAGGGTTAGGGTTAGGGTTAGGGCTAGGGCAGGGGTTAGCATTAGGGTTAGGGCTAGGGATAGCATTAGGCTTAGTGCTAGGGCTTGCTCTAGGGCTAGGGTAGGGTTAGGGCTAGGGTTAGGGTTAGGGTTGTGGTTAGGGCTAGGGCTAGGGCTAGGCCTAGGGTTAGTGTTAGGGTTAGGGCTAGGGCTAAGTTTAGGGTTAGGTTTAGGATAAGGGTTAGGGTTAGGTCTAGTGCTAGTTCTAATGCAAGGGTTAGGGTTAGAGATAGGGCTACTGTTAGAGTTAGGGTTAGGGATAGGGTTAGGTTTAGGATTAGGGTTAAGGTTAGTGCTAGAAATAGGGTTTGGTTTAGGGTTAGGGTTAAGGTTATGGCTAGGGCAAGGGTTAGGGTTAGGGTTAGGGTTAGGGCTAGGGCTAGTGCTAGGGCTAGGGTTAGGGTTAGGGTTAGTGCTAGGGTTAGGGCGAGGACGAGGGCAAGGTTTAGGGTTTTGGTAAGGTTTAGGTTTGGGCTAGGGTTAGGGTTATGGTTAGTCCCAGGGTTCGGGTTAGATTTAGGGCTAGAGTTAGGGTTAGTGTAAGGGTTAGGGTTGGGCTAGGGTAAAGGTAAGGGTTAGGGCTAGGGCTAGGGTTAGGGTCAGGAGTAGAGCTAACACTGGGTTTGGGTTTAGGGTTAGGGTTAGGGTTAGTGTTAGATGTTAGGTTTAGGGTTTTGGTTAGGGTTAGGTTTAGGGCTATTTTTAGAGTTAGGGTTATAACTAGGGCTAGGGCTAGAGTTAGGGTTAAGGTTAGGGTTAGGGTTAGGGCTAGGGCTTGTTCTAGAGCTAGGGTTAGAGTTATGGTTAAAGCTAGGGTAAGGTTTAGGGTTAGGTTTAGTGTTGGGTTTTGGGTTTGGCTTAGGGCTAGGGCTAGTGTTAGGGTTAGGGCTAGGTTTAGATTTTGCTTTAGGTTTAGTTTTAGGGTTAGAGCTAGGGCTCGGATTAGGAATAGGTTAGGGTTAGAGTTATGGCTAGGGTTAGGGTTAGGGCTAGGGCTAGGGCTAGGGCTATGTTTAGGTTTAGGGCTAGGGCTAACATTATGTTTAGCGTTAGTGTTAGGGCTAGGGCTAGTGTTCGGGTTAGGTTTAGGTGTAGGGCTAGGGTTAGGCCTGATTTAGGGTTACGGTTAGGTCTAGGGTTAGGTTTAGGGTTTAGGGCCAGTGCTAGGGTTAGGATTAGGTTAGGCTTAGGTTTAGGTGTAGGGTTAGGGTTAGGGCTAGTGCTAGGGCTAGGGTTAGGGTTAGCGTTAAGGTTAGAGTTAGGACTAACGTTTGGGTCGGGTTAGGGCCATGGCTAGGGTTAGGGTTAGTGTTAGGTTTAGGGCTAGGTTTTGGGCTAGGTTAGTGCTAGGGGTAGGTCTAGGGCTAGGGTTAGGGTAAGGGCTGGGGCTAGGGCTAGGGATAGAGTTAGGGTTACCATTAGGGCCATGACTAGGGTTAGGTTTAGGGTTAGGGCTAGGGCTAGGTTTCGGGTTTGGTCGAGGGAGAGGGTTAGTGTTAGGGTTAGGGCTAGGGCAAGTGATCGGGTTAGGTTTAGGTTAGGGTTAGGTTTTGGTTATGGGCTAGGGTTACGGTTAGGTTTAGCTCTAGGGCTAGGGATAGTGTTAGGGTTAGCCTAGGGTAAGGGTTAGGGTTAGGGCTAGGGCTAGGTAAGGTTAGAGTTACGGCCAGGGCTAGTGCTAGGGTGAGGGTTATGATTAGGTTTAGTGTTAGGGCTAGGGTTAGTGTTAGGGTTAAGGCTAAGGTTAGTGCTAGTGCTAGGTCTAGGGCTAGGTTTAGGGTTAGGGTTAGGGCTAGGGCTAGGGATAGGGTTAGGGTTACCGTTAGGGCTATGACTAGGATTAGGGTTAGGCTTAGGGCTAGGGCTTTGGTTCGGGTTTGGTTTATGGTTTGGGTTAGGTTTTGGTTTAGGGCTAGAGTTAAGGGTGGGGTTAGCTCTAGGGCTAGGGTTAGGGTTAGGTTTAGTGCTAGGGTAAGGGTTTGGGTTAGGTCTAGGGCTAGGTAAGGTTAGAGTTACCGCTAGGGCTAGTGCTAGGGTGAGGCTTACGGTTAGGTTTAGGGTTAGGGCTAGGTCTAATGTTAGGTTTAGGGTTAGGGCTAAGGTTAGTGTTAGGTTTGGGGTTAGGGTTAGGGCTAGGGTAAGTGTTAGGGTTAGGGCTAGGTCTAGGGTTAGGGTTAGGGTTAGGTTTTGGTTAGGGCTAGGTCTAGGGTTAGGGTTAGGATTAGGGCTAACACTGGGGTTGGGATTAGGGTTAGGGTTAGGCGTTAGGTTTAGGGTTTCGGTTAGTGTTATGGTTATGGCTTCTTTTAGGGTTAGGGTTATAACCATGGCTATGGCTACAGTTAGGGTTAAGGTTAGGGTTAGGGTTAGGTCTAGGGCTAGTGCTAGAGGTATGCTTAGCATTAGTGTTAGTGCTAGGGCTTGTGCTAGGGCTAGTGTTAGGGTTAGGGTTATGGTTAGCGTAAGGTTTAGGGTTAGGTTTTGTCAGGTTTAAGGTTTTGGTTACGGTTAGGGCTAGTGTTAGTGTTAGGGTTTGGGCTAGGGCTTGAGATAAGGTTAGGTTGTTTTAATGCTACGGCTAGAACTAGGACTATGGTTAGGGTTAGGGTCAGGGTTAGGGTTAGGGTTAGGGTTAGGGAGAGGGATAGGGTTATGGTTGGGGTTAGGGTTAGGGTTAGGGTTAGGGTTAGAGCTAGGGCTAGTGTTTGGTTTAGGGTTAGGTTTAGGGTTAGGGCTAGGGCTAGAGTTCGTGTTAGGGTTAGTGTTAAGGTTAAGGTTAGGGTTAGCCCTAATTATAGGGTTAGAGTTAGTGTTAGGGTTCTGGTTAGGGTTAGGGCTAGGTTTAGGGTTAGCGTTAGGGCTAGGGCTATGGGTAGGATTAGGTTTAGAGCTAGGACCAAGGTTAGGGTTAGGGTTAGGGCCATGTTTTGGGTTAGGGTTAGGGTTAGGGCTAGTGTTAGGTTAGGGTTAGTGCTAGGGCTAGATCTAGAGCTAGTGTTAGGGTTAGGGTTATGCTAGGGGTAGGGTTAGGGTTAGGGATAGGGTTTTGGTTAGGATTATGGCTAGGTCTAGGTTTAGGGTTAGTGTTAGGTTTAGGGTTAGGGTTACTGTTAGGTTTTGGATTAGGTCAAGGGAGAGGTTTAGGGTTAGGGTTAGGGTTAGGGAAAATGGCTAGGGTTAGTTTTAAGTTTTGATTTAGGGCTAAGGTTAGGGTTAGGGCTAGGTGTAGTGTTAGTGTTAGGGTTAGGGCTAAGGTTAGCATTGGGGTTAAGGTTAGGGTTAGGGTTAGGGTTAGGTGTTAGTCCCCGTGTAAGGGGTAGGGTTAGGGTTATGGCTAGGGTTAGTGTTAGTTTTAGGGCTAGGGCAAGTTCTAGGGCTAGAGTTAGGGTTAGGTTTATGGCTAGGTTAGGGTTAGGCATAGAGCTAGGGCTAGGTTTTGTGTTAGAGTTATGGCTAGGCAATGGCTAGGTTTAGGGTTAGGGCTAGTGCTAGGGCTAGGGTCAGGGTTATGGTTAGGCCTAGGGTAAGGGTTAGGGTTAGGGTTACTGACAAGGTTAGGGAGAGGGTTAGGGTTAGGGTTAGGGATAGGGTTAGGGTTAGGGTTAGGTTTACAGTTAGGGTTAGGGTCCGGGCTAGGGATAGGGTTAGGGTCAGGGCTAGGGATAGGGTTAAAGTTAGGGCTAAGGTTAGGGTTAGGGCTAGGGTTATGGTTATGGTTAGGGCTAGGGTTATGGTTATGGTTAGGGCTAGGGCTAGGGATAGGGATAGGGTTAGGGTTACCATTAGGGCTATGACTAGGATTTGGGTTAGGCTTAGAGCTACGGATATGGTTCGGGTTACCTTTAGGGTTTGGGTTAGGTTTTGGTTTAGGGCTAGGGTTAAGGGTGGGGTTAGCTCTAGGGCTAGGGTTAGGGTTAGATTTAGTGCTAGTGTAAGGGTTTGGGTTAGGTCTAGGGCTAGGTGAGGTTAGAGTTATGGCTAGGGCTAATGCTAGGGTGAGCATTATGGTTAGGGTTTGGGTTAGGGCAAGGGTATGGTTAGGATTAGGGCTAGGGTGAGTGTTAGAGTTAGGGTTATGGCCAGGGATAGGGTTAGTGTAAGGGCTAGGGTAAGTGTTAGGTTACTGTTAGAGTTAGTATCAGGGCTAGGGATAGGTTTACAGTTAGGTTTACGGCTAGAGTTAGGGTTTGGTTAGGGCTATGGTTACGGTTAAGGCTAGGGTTAGGGTTAGGGTTAGGGTTAGGGTTAGGGATAAGACTAGTGCTAGGGCTAGGGTTAGGTTTATAGTTAGGGCTATGGTAAGTGTTAGGGTAGGTTTAGGGGCAGGGTTAAGGTTAGGATTAGGGCTATTGTTACTGTTACGGTTAAGGTTAGGGTTATGTTTAGGGCTAGGATTAGGTTCAGGTATAGGGTTAGGGTTAGGGTTATGGCTAGGGCTAGGTCTAGGGCTAGGGTTAGGGTTAGGCAATGGCTATGTTTAGGGTTAGGGTTAGCATTAGGGCCAGTGCTAGGGCTAGTGCTAGGCTTAGGGTTATAGCTTGGGCTAGTGTTAGGGTTAGGGTAATGGTTAGGGTTAGGGTTAGGCTTAGCACTAGGGCTAGGTTAAGTGTTAGGTTAGTTTAGAGTTCGGGTTAGGGTTAGGGTTATGGTTAGGATTAACACTAAAGCTGGGGTTACGGTCAGGGTTAGGGTTAGCGTTAGGACTTGGGCTAGGGTTAAGCTTAGAGTTAGGGATAGGGTTAGGGTAAGGGCTATGGCTAGAGTTAGGTTTAGGGTTAGGGCTAGGGTTAGTGGTAGGGTTTGTCTTAGAGCTAGGGCTAGGTCTAGGACTAGGGTTAGGGTTATGTTAGGGCTAGGGCTATGTTTGTGGTTAGGGTTAGGTTTATGGCTAGGCCTCGGTTTAGGGTTAGGGTTAGGGTTAGTGTTAGGGCTAATGTCAGGGTTAGTATTAGGGTTAGGTTTAGGTCTAGGTCTGGGGTTGGTGTTAGGGTTAGGGTTAGGGTTAGGCTTAGGCTTAGGGTTAGGGTTAGGGCTAGTGCTAGGTTTAGGGTTAGGCTTAGGGCTAGTGTTAGGGCTGGGGCAATGTGTAGGGCTAGTGTTAGGGCTAGGATTAGGGTTAGGGTTAGGGTAAGTGCTAGGGCTAGGTTTAGGGTTAGGGCTAGGACTAGTGTTAGGTTTAGGGTAGGACTGGGGCAATGGTGGGGTGAGGGTTTTGGTTAGGACTAGCGTTAGGGTTAGGGTAAGGGCTAGGGTTTGGGTTAGAGTTAGGGTTATTGTTAGGGTTAGAGTTAGGTCTAGGGTTAGGGTTCTGTGTAGTGTTAGGTTTAGGGTTAGTTCTATTGTTAGGTTTAGGTTTATGGTTAGGGCTAAGTTAGGGTTAGGGTTGAGGTTAGGGATAGGGTTAGGTTTAGGAGTTAGGGTTAAGGTTACATTAGGGTTAGGGTTAGGGCTAGGCTTAGTGTTAGCATTAGGACTAGGGCTAAGGCTAGGATTATGGTTAGAGTTAGAATTAGGGCTAAGACTTGTGCTGGGCTAGGTTAGGGTTAGGGTTAGGGCTAAGGTAATGGTTAAGGTTAATGCTAGGGCTAGGGTTAGGGTTAGGGTTATTGCTAGGGCTACGGCTAGGGTTAGGGTTAAGGTTAGGGCTAGGGTTATGGCTAGGTTTAGGGTTAGGTTAGGGCTAGGTCTAGAGTTAGGGTTAGGTTTAGGGCTAGGGTTAGGATTAGGAATAGTTTTAGGGCTAGGGCTAGGGTTAGTGTTAGGGTTAGGGCAATGGCTATCTTTAGGGTTAGGGTTAGGGTTAAGGTTAGTGCTAAGATCAGGTTTAGTGTTAATGTTAGGGTTAGGTTTATGTTTATGGTTATGTTTAGGGCTAGAACTAGTGTTAGAGTTAGGGTTAAGGTTAGGGGTATGTTAGGTTTAGGGTTAGGGTTAGGGTTACTTTAAGGGCTAGGCCTAGTGCTATGGCTAAGGTTAGGGTTAGCGTTAGGGTGAGGGCGGAGGCCTGGGTTAGAGTTAGGGTTAGGGTTAGGGTTTCGGTTTGGGTAGGGTTAGGTTTAGTGCTAAGGTTAGGACGAGGATGAGGGCAAGGTTAGGGTTAGGTTTAGGGTTGGGCTAGTGTTACAGTTAGGGTTAGGGCTAAAGTTAGGTTTATGGGTAGGATTAGGATTATGGTTAGTTCTAAGGTTAGTTTAGGGTTCGGGTTAGGGCTAAGTTCAGGGTTAGGGTTGAGTTTAGGGAGAGGGTTAGGGTTAGGGGTTAGGATTAAGCTTATATTAGGGTTAGGGTTAGGGCTAGTGTTATGGTTACGATTAGGGTTAGGGTTAGTGGTAGGGTTAGGATTAGTGTTAGGGCTAGGGATAGAGCTAAGTTTAGAGTTAGGTTTAGGGTTAGGGCTAGGTCTAGTGCTAGAGCTGGAGTTAGGTTTAGCGTTAGGGCTAGGGTAAGTATTAGGGTTAGGCTTAGGGACAGGGTTAGGGTTAGGGTTTGGGCTAGACATAGGGCTAGGCTTAGGGCTAGGGTTAGGGTTCAGTTTATTGTTAGGGCTAGGGTTAGGGTTAGGGCTATGGTTTGGGTTAGGGCTAGAGCTAGGGTTAGGGTTATGGTTAGAGCTTGAGCTAGTGTTAGGGTTAGGGTTAGGGTTAGGACGAGGACTAGGGTTAGGGTTAGGGTTAGGTTTAGGATTAGTTCTAGGGTTAGGGTTAGGGCTAGGGTTATGGTTTGGACTAGAGCTTGCTTTAGTGTTAGGGCTAGGGCTAGGGTTAGGGTTAGGGCTAGGGCTCGGGGTAGGGTTAGAGTTAGGGTTAGTGCTAGGGCTAGTGTTAGGTTTTCGATTAGTGTTAGGGGTAGGGCTAAGGTTAGGATTAGTGTTATGGCTAGGGATAGAGCTAAGTTTAGGGTTAGGTTTAGGGTTAGGGCTAGGTCTAGTGCTAGGATTAGGGTTAGGTTTAGGGTTAGGGCTAGCGTATGTGTTAGGGTTAGGCTTAGGGCCAGGGTTAGGGTTAGGGTTAGGGCTAGGACTAGGTTTTTGGTTGGGGATAGGTCTAGGGTTAGGGCTAGGGTTGGTGTTAGGGCTAGGGTTAGGATTAGGATTAAGGATAGGTCTATGGGTGGGGTTAGGGTTAGGGTGGTACTAACAGTAGGGTTAGGGCTAAGATTAGGGCTCGGACATGTGCTAGGCTTTGGTTTAGGGTTAGGGCTAGGGCTAGTGTTAGGGTTATGGTTAGGGCTAGGGTTAGGGTTAGGGTTGGGGTTAGGGCTAGGTTTAGGTTTAGGGTTGGGGTTAGGGCAGGGCTAGGGGTAGGGTTAGGGTGGTTTAGGGCTAAGGTTAGGATTGGGGCTAGGGTTAGGGTTTGGACTAGAGCTAGGGTCAGGGTTAGGGTTAGGGTTAGGTTTAGGGCTAGGACTAGGGTTTGGGTTAGGACTAGGGTTTGTGTTAGTGTTAGGGTTGGGGTTAGGGCTAGTACTAGTGTTAGGGTTAGTGTTAGGTCTATGGCTAAGTCTATGGTTAGGATCAGGGTTAGGACAAAGGTAAGGGTTTGGGTTAGGTCTAGGGTAAGTGTCAGGGTTAGGGTAGGGCCAAGGTTAGGTTTAGGGTTAGGTTTAGGGTTAGGGTTACAGTTAGGGTTATGGTTAGTACTAGGGTTAGGGTTAGGTTTAGGGTTAAGGGTAGGATTAGGGCTAGGTTTAGGGTTTGGACTAGAGCTAGGGTCAGTGTTAGGGTTAGGGCTAGGGCTATGATTAGGGTTAGAGTTAGTGTTAGGGTTAGGGCTAGGGCTAAGTCTACGTTTAGTGTTAGGTTTAGAACTTGGGCTAGTGTTAGGGTTAGGGTTAGGGCTACGACTAGGGTTATTGTTAGGTTTAAAGTTAGGTTTAGTGTTAGGGTTAGTGTTAAGATTATGGCTACAGTAAGGGTTAGGGTTAGTATTAGGGCTATTTCCAAGGTTAAGGTTAGGGTTAGTGTTAGGGTCAGGGCTAGTGCTCTTGGTAGGTTTATGTTTAGGGCTAGGATTAGTCTTAGGGTTAGGGTTTGGATTATGGTTAAGGTTAGGTCTAGTGCTAGTTTTAGGGTTAGGGTTTGGTCTAGGGCTAGGGTTAGTGTTAGGTTTAGGGTTAGGTCTATGGGTAGGATTAGGGTTATGGCTAAGGCTAGGGTTACAGCTATGCCTAGGGCTATGTTTAGGGTTAGAGTAGGGCTGTAGCTATGTTTAGGGTTAGGGTTAGGGTTAGTGCTAGGGCCAGGGTTAGGGTTAGGGCTAGGTCTAGGATTAGGGTTAGGGCTAGGATTAGGGTTTGTGTTTGGGTTAATTTTAGGACAGGTGTTAGGTTAGTGTTAGGGCTATGGCTAGGGCTGTGGTTAGGTTTAGGTTTAGTGCAAGGGTAAGGGTTAGGGTGAGGGCTAGGGTAACTGTTAGGTTTAGGGTTAGCGCCAAGGTTAGGGTTAGGGTTAGGGTTATGGTTAGTGCTAGGTTTAGGGTTAGGTTTAGGTTTAGAGTTAGGGCTAGGGTTAGGGTTAGTGTTAGGGCTAGAGCTAGACTAGGGTTATGGTTAGTATTAGGACTAGGTCTATGGTTATTGTTCGGGCTAGGGTTAGGGTTATGTTTAAGGTTAGGGCTAGGACTTGGGTTATGATAGGGCTAGGGCTAGGGCTAGTTCTATGATTAGGGTTAGAGCTAGGGCTAGTGTTAGTGTTAGGATTTCGGTTAAGATTAGGGCTAGGGCTAAGGTTAGTGTAAGGGTTTGGTTTAGGGTTAGGGTTAGGTTATGGTTAGGTCTAGATCTAGGTTAAGGTTAGGGTTAACACTAGTGTTAGTGTTAGGGTTGGGGTTAGCGTTAGGGTGAGGGGTAGGGGTTAGGAATAGGGTTACAGTTAGGGTTAGGGTTAGGGCTAGAGCTTGAACTATGGCTTGGGTTAAGGTTAGTGTCAGGTCTATGGTTAGGGTTAAGGCTATGGTTAGAGTTATGGCTAGAGCTAGGGTTAGGGTTAAGGCTAGGACTAGGGCTAGGGTTAGGGTTATGGTTAGGGATAGGTTTTGTGTTGGGTTAGTGCTAGGGTTAGGCCGAGGCCAAGGGCCAGGGTTAGGGTTATGTTTATGGTTAGGGCTAAGGTTAGTATTAGGTTTAGGGTCAGGGTTAGGGTTAGGGTTAAGTATAGGGTTAGGGTTAGATTTAGGTTATTGGCTTGGGTTAGGGTTAGGGCTAGGTTTAGGGTTATGTGTAGAGTTAGGATTACGGTTAGTTCTAGGGTAAGGGTTAGGGTTATGGCTAATTTTTTGTTTAGCGTTGTGGTTAAGGTTATGGTTCATGGTTAGAGTTAAGGTTACTGTTACGGTTAGGGTTAGGGTTAGGGTTAGGGTTAGGGCTAGGGTAAGGGTTAGGGTTAGGGCTAGGGCAAGTGTTAGGGCTAGGGTTACGGTTAGGGCTAAGTCTATGTTTAGGGTTAGGGTTAGCGCTAGTGCAAGGGTCAAATCTAGGGTTAGGGTTAGGACTAAGGCTATGGTTAGCGTTAGAGTTAGGGTTAGTGTTCAGGATATGCCTGGGTTAGGGTTGGGGATAGGTCTAGGGTTAGGGCTAGGGATGGGGTTAGGGCTAGGTTTAGGGTTAGGGTAAAGGATAGGTCTATTGGTAGGGTTAGTGTTAGGGCTGGGAGTAATGTTAGGGTTAGTGCTAGGATTAGGGCTAGGACTTGTGCTAGGGTTTGGTTTAGGGTTAGGGCTAGGGCTAGGGTTAGGGTTAGAATGGGGTTGGTCTAGGTTTAGGGTTAGGGTTGTGGTTAGGATAGGACTAGGGCTAGGGTTAAGGTTTGGACTAGAGTTAGGGTCAGGGTTAGGGTTAGTGTTAGGGCTAGGGCTAGGGCTAGGGTTAGGGTTAGGGCTAGGGCTAGGGTTAGGGTTAGGGTTAGGGTTAGGACTAGGTCTAGGACTAGGACTAGGGCTAGTGTTAGGGTTAGGGTTAGGGTTAGGGTTAGGGCTAGGGTTAGTGTTCGGGCTAGGTTTGGTGTTAGGACTAGTGCTATGGCTAGGACTAGGGTTAGGGTTAGCATTGTCTTTAGGGTTAGGGTTAGGGTTAGGTTTAGTGGTTAGGGTTAAGGATATGGTTAGGCCTAGGGTTAGGGATAAGGTTGGGTTTGGGTTGTGGTTAGGGTTAGGGTTTGGGGTTAGGGTTAAGGTAGGTCTAGGGCTAGGGTTAGTGTTCGGCTTGTTTTGGGTTAGGACTAGTGCTAGGGCTAGGACTAGGGTTAGGGTTAGCATTTTCTTTAGGGTTAGGGTTAGGATTAGGGTTAAGGATACGGTTAGGCCTAGGGTTAGGGCTAAGGTTGGGGTTAGGGTTGTCGTTAGGGTTAGGGTTCGGGGTTAGGGTTTAGGTTAGGGTTAGTTTTAGGGTTAGTGTTACGGCTAGGGCTAGGGCTAGTGCTAGGACTAGGGTTAGGTTTAGGGTTAGGTTAGGTCTAAGGTTAGGGTTAGGGCTAGGATTAGTGTTAGGGCTAGAGCTAGGTTTAGGTTTAGGGTTAGGGTTATGGCTAGGGTTAGGGTTATTGTTAGGCTTGGGGTAGGTCTATTATTAGGGTTATGGTTAGGGCAAGTTTAGAGTTAGTGTAAGGGTCAGGGCTAGTGGTAGGGTTATGGTTAGTTTTATGGCCTGGGTTAGGGTTAGGGTTAGGGTTCGGGTTAGGGCTAGGGCTAAGTCTAAGGTTACGGTAGGGTTAGCTTTAGGGTTAGGACTAGGGCTATGTTTAGGATTAATGCTAGGCTTAGGGCTAGGGCTAGGGCTAGGCCAAGGGTTAGAGTTAGGGCTAGTGTTAGGGTTAGGGTTAGGGCTAGGTTTAGTGTTAGCATTAGGTTTAGGTTTAGAGTTAGGGTTAGTGTTAGGGTTAGGGCTAGGTTTAGTGGATAGTGTTAGGGTTCGCTCTAGAGCAACAGTTAGGGTTAGGGTTAGGGTTAGGGCTAGGGTTAGTGTTAGGTTTGGGGTTAGGCTGAGCATTAGGGTTAGTGTTAGGGTTAGGGTTATGGCTTGTGCAAGGCTAGGGTTAGTGTTAGGATTCGCCCTAGGGTAAGGGTAAGTTTAGGGTTAAGTTTAGGGCTAGTGATAGGGTTAGGTTTAGGGCTAGGGTTAGGGTTAGGCTTTGGTTTGGTGTTAGGGCCAGGGCTAGGTCTAGGGCTAAGTTTAGGGTTAGGGCTAGGACTATATTTAGGGTTAGTTTTAGCGTTATGATTAGTGTTAGGGCTAGAGCTAGGGTTAGTGTATGTTTAGGGTTAGGGTTAGAGCTTGGGGTAGTGTTAGGGTTAGAATTAGGGTAGTTTTATGGTTATGGTTAGGGTTCGGGTGAGGGAAAGAACTAGGTTTAGGGTTAGGGTTAAGGTGAGGGCTAGGGCTAGCATTAGGGTTAGTGCTACTGTTAGGGCCAGGGAGGTGGTGTGGGTTAGGGTTAGGGATAGGTTTTGGTTTAGGGTTAGATTTAGGGCCAGGTATAGGGTTAGGGTTATGGCTAGGGCTTGGTTAGGGTTAGGGCTAGGGTTAGGGCTAGGGCTAGTTCTATGATTAGTGTTAGAGCAAGGCTAGTGTTAGTGTTAGGATTTGGTTTAGGATTACGGCTAGGGCTAGGGTTAGGGTTATGGGTAGAATTAGGGTTAGGGTTAGCTCTAGCATGAGGTTTAGGGTTCAGGTTAGGGCTAAGGTTAGGATTAGGGTTGTGGTTAGGTTTAGGGTTAGGCTTAGGGGTTAGGGTTAATATTACGGTTAGGATTTGGGTTAGGGCTAGGGCTAGGGTTAGGGCTAGGGCTAGGGCTAGGGTTAGGGTTAGGGTTAGGGCTAGGAGTAGTGCTAGGGCTAGGGTTAGGGTTAGGGTTAATGTTATGGCTAGGGTTAGGGTTAGGGCTAGGGCCAGGGTTAGGGTTATGGTTAGGGCTAGGCTTAGTGTTAGGTTACGGTTAGGGTTATGGTTAGTGCTAGGGTTAGGCTTAGGCTTAGGTTTAGGTTTAGGGTTAGGGCTAGGGTTAGTGTTAGGGTTATGTCTAGATCTAGGGCTAACGTTGGGGTTAGGGCTAGGGCTAACGTTGGGGTTAGGGCTAGGGCTAGGATTAGGTTTAGGGTTATGGTTAGGGTTAGGGATAGGGTTATGGGTAGGGTTAGGGTTAAGGCAAGGGCTAGGGTTAGGGCTAGGGCTAGGGCTAGGGCTATGATTAGGGTTAGAGTAGGGCTATCGCTATGTTTAGGGTTCGGGTTAGGGCTAAGGCTAGGGTTAGGGTTAGGTTAGGGCTAGGGTTAGGATAAGGGTTAAGGCTAGGTTTAGGGTTAGGGTTTTGGATTGTGCTAGGACTAGTTTCAGGGTTAGTGTTAGGGCTATGGCTAGGGCTATGGTTAGGGTTAGGGTTAGGGTTAGGGTTAGGGCTAGGTTAAGTGTTAGGGTGAGGGCTAGGGTAACTGTTAGGGTAAGGGTCAGGGCCAAGGTTAGGGTTAGGTTTAGGGTAAGGTTAGGGTTAGGTTTACGGTAAGTGTTAGGGTTAGGTTTAGGGCTAGTGTAGGTTAAGGTTAGGGTTAGGGTTAGGGTTATGGCTAGGGTTGGGGCTAGGGTTATGATTTGGGCCAGAGCTAGGGATACGGTTAGGGTTAGGTTTAGGGTTAGGGCTAGGGCTATGGTTAGGTTTAGGGTTAGGGCTAGGTCTATGGTTATTGTTAGACTAGGATTAGGGTTACGGTTATGGTTAGTGCTAGGGTTTGGGTTAGGTCTAGGGCTAGGGCTATGGTTATGTTAGGGTTAGGGCTAGGGCTAGGATTAGGGCTAGGACTATGGTTAGGGTTAATGTTTGTGTTAGGTCTAGGACTAATGTTAGGGTTAGGGTTAGGGCTATGGCTAGGGCTATGGTTAGGGTTAGGGTTAGGGTTAGGGTTAGGGCTAGTATAAGGGTTAGGTGAGGGCTAGGGTAACTGTTAGGGTTATGGTTAGGGCCCAGTTTAGGATTACGGTTATGGCTAGGGATAGGTTTAGGGTTACGGTAAGGGTTAGGGTTAGGGCCAAGGTTAGGTTTAGGGTTATGGTTCATGTTATCGCTTGGGATATAATTAGGGATAGGGCTAGGGCTAGTTCTATGTTAGGGTTAGAGTTAGCACCATGTTAGTGTTAGGATTTCGGTAAGGATTAGTGCTATGGCTAGGGTAAGTGTTAGGGTAAGGGTTAGAGCCAAGGTTAGGGTTGGTTAGGGCTATGGTTAGGGCTAGGGTAACAGTTAGGGTTAGGTTTAGGGCTAGTGTTAGAGTTTGGGTTAGGGTTAGGGTTAGTGTTAGGGATAGGTTGAGGCCTAGGGCCAGGATTAGGGTTAGGGTTAGGTTTAGGGCTAGGGTTCGGTTTAGGGTTATGGTTAGTGCTAGGGTTAGGTTTAGGTTTAGTTTTAGGGTTATGGCTAGGGTTATGGTTAGGGTTAGGGTTAGGGTTATGCCTAGAGCTAGGGTTAGGGTTAGGACTAAGGCTATGATTAGGGTTAGGGCTGGGGCTAAGGCTAGGGTTAGGGTTAGGGCTAGGTTGAGGGTTATGGTTGGGGTTAGGGCTAGGGCTAGTTCTAGGGCTATGGTTAGGTTAGTGTTAGGGCTAGGGCTATGGTTAGGGTTAGGGTTAGTGTTAGGTTTAGGGTTAGAGTTAGGGCAAGCCTAAAGCTAGGGCTAGTGTTATAGTTAGAGCTTGCGCTAGTGTTAGGGTTATGGTTAGGGTTAGGATTAGTGCTAAGCCTATGGGTAGGGTTATGGTTAGGTCTAGAATTAGGGTTAGGGTTAGGGTTATGGCTAGGGCTTATGTTAGGGTTAAGGTTAGGGCTAGTGCTAGGTTTAGGGTTAGGGTTCGGTCTTGGGTTATGGTTAGAGCTAGGGTTATGTGTGGGGTTAGGGTTAGGTCTAGGGCTAGCTTTCAGGCTATGGCTAGGGCTAGGGCTATGGTTAGGGTTAGAGTTAGGGCTATGGCTATGTTTAGGCTTAGGGTTAGGGCTAGGGCTAGGGTTAAGTTTAGGTTTAGGGCTCCTGCTAGGGTTATGGCTAGGGCTAGGATTAGGGTTAGAGTTTGGGTTTGGGCTAGGACTAGTGTTAGTGTTATGGTTAGCGCTATGGCTTGGGTAAGGTTAGGGTTAGGGTTAGGGCTAGTGTAAGGTTAGGGTGAGGGCTATGGTTACTGTTAGGTAGGGTTAGGGCCAAGTTTAGGGTTAGGGTTAGGGCTAGGTTTAGGGTTGAGATTGGGGTTAGGCCCAGGGCAAAGTTTAGGTTTAGGTTGAGGTTAGGGTTAGGTGTAGGGCTCAGGCAAGATTAGGGTTAGAGCTAGGGCTAGTGTTAGGTTTAGAGTTAGGTTTAGGGCAAGGGCTAGGTTTAGGGTTAGGGTTAGGGTTAGGGTTAGAGCTAGGGCTAGTGTTAGGGTTAGGGTTAGGGCTAGGGCTAGGGTTAGTGTTAGGGTAAGGGTTTGGGTACGGTTGGGATTAGGGCTAGAACTAGGATTAGGGTTAGGGTTCAAGTTAGGGCTAGGGTTAGGGTTAGGTTTAGGGCTAGGGTAAGGGCTAGGGGTAGAGCTTGGGCTAGGGTTAGGGTTAGGGCTAGGTTTAGGGTTAGGGTTATGGATAGGGCTAGGGCTAGTGTTAGGGTTATTGTTAGTGCTAGGGATAGGGTTAGGGTTTGGGTTAGGGCTAGGGCTAGGTCCAGGGATAGGGTTAGGGTTGGGGTTAGTTATAGGGCTGTGTTTAAGGTTAGGGTAAGGCTTAGTGTTAGGTTTTGGGCTAGTGCCAGGGGTAGGGTTAGGGTTAGAGCTAGGGCTAATGTTATGTTTAGGGTTAGGTTTAGGGTTAGGGCTAAGATTAGGGTTAGTATTGTGGTTAGGGTTAGGGTTAAGGTTAGGGTTAGGGTTGGGGCTAAGGCTAGGGTTAGGGTTAGGGCTAGGTTTAGGGTTAGGGCTAGCTCTAGTGCTAGGGTAAGGTTTACGTTAGGTTTAGGGCTAGGACTCTTGTAGGACTAGGACTAGGGTTAGGGTTAGGGTTAGTTTAGGGCTAGAGTTATGGCTTTGGCTAGGTTTAGGGTTAGAGCTAGGGCTGTGTTAGGTTTAGGGTTAGGTTTAGAGCTAGGGCTAGGGTTAGTGTTAGCGTTAGGGTTAGGTTTAGGGTTATGGTTAATTTTAGGGTTAGGGTTAGAGCTGGTGCTAGGCTTAGGGTTAGGTTTAGGGTTACAGTTAGGGTTAGGGCTTGGGCTAGCGTTAGTGTTAGTGTTAAGGCTAGGATTATGGGTAGGGTTAGGGTTAGGGCTAGGATTAGGGTTAGAGTGAGGATTAGGGCTAGGGCTAAGGTTATGGTTAGGGTTAGGGCTAGGGTATGGTTAGGTTTAGGGTTGGGGTTACAGCTAGTGCTAGGGCTGGTTTAGGGTTAGGGTTAGGGTTATGGCTATGGCTATGTTTAGGGTTAGGGTTAGGGCTAGGGTTAGGCTTTGGGTTAGGGCTAGGTCTAGGGTTAGGGTTAGAGCTATGGCTAGGGCTATGGTTAGGATTCAGGTTAAGGTTATGTCTATGTTTAGGTTTAGGCTTAGGGCTAGGGCTAGTGTTAGGTTTAGGGCTAGAGCTAGGTCTTGGGCTAGGGTTAGGTTTCAGGATAGGGCTAGGTCCATGTGACTGGTCAGGGTTAGGTTGAGGGTTAGGGTTAGGGCTAGGACTAGGGCTAAGGCTAGGGTTAGGGTTAGAGTTAGGGCGAGGGTTACATTTAGGGTTAGGGTTAGGGCTAGGGTTAGGGCTAGGGTTAGGGTTAGGCTTAGGGGTAGGGTTAGGGTTAGGTTAGGGCTAGGGTTACAGCTAGAGTAAGGGCTAGGGTTATGGTTAGGTTTAGGGTTGGGGTTACAGCTAGGTCTAAGGCTAGGGTTAGGGTTAGGGTTAGGGCTATTCTATTTTTATGGTTAGTGTTCGTGTTAGGTCAAGGTTTACGTGTAGATTTAGGGCTAAGGCTAGGGTTAGGGTTAGGGTTAGGGCTAGGGTTAGGGCTAGGTTTAGGGTTAGGGTTGGGGTTAGGGCTAGGAATAGGTTTAGAGTTAGGGTTAAGGCTAGGGCTTTGGTTATGGTTAGGCTTAGGGCTAGGGCTAGGGTTAGTGTTAGGGCTAGGGTTAGGATTAGGGCTAGGGCTAGGGCTAGGCTTAGGGTTAGGGTTAGGTTTGGTCTAGGGTTAGGGTTAGTGTTGGGGTTAGGGCTAGGGCCAATCCTAAGGCTTTTTAGTGTTAGGGTTAGGACTATGGCTAGGAATAGGGTTAGGGTCAGGCTTAAGGATAGGGCTGTTTGTATGGTTAGGTTTAGGGCTAGGACTCGGGTTAGGGTTAGAGTTAGCTTTAGGGCTATTGCTAGGGTTAGGCTTAGGGCTAGGGTTAGGTTTTGAGCTGGAGCTAGAGTTAGGTTTACGGTTAGTGTTAGTATTTGGGTTAGGGCTAGTTCTCGGTCTATGGTTATTGTTAGGGATAGTTTTAGGGTTAGGGTTAAGGCTAGGGCTATGGGTAGTGTTAGGGTTATGGTTAGAGCTAGGATTAGGGTTAGAGTTAGGGTTAGGGCTAGGACTAGGGTTAGGGATAGGGTTAGGGCTAGTTTTATGGTTAGGTTTAGGGTTGTGGTTACTTCTAGAGCTAGGGCTAGATTTAGGATTAGGGTTAGCGCTATGGCTATGTTTAGGTTTAGGGTTAGGGCTAAGGTTAGGGTTAGGGCTAGGGCTAGGACTAGGGCTAGGTTTAAGGTTAGAGCTAAGTCTAGTGTTAGGGTTAGGGTTAGGGCTAAGTTTAGGGTTAGGGTTGTAGTTAGGGTTAGGGCTAAGTTTAGGGTTAGGGTTGTAGTTCGGGTTAGGGTTAGGGGTTAGGGTTAAGCTTTCGGTTAGGGATAGGGCTAGGGCTATGTTTAGCGTTAGGTTTAGGGTTATGGTTAGGGCTAGGCCTAGGGCTAAGGCTACTGTTAGGGTTAGAGCTAGGGCTAGTGTTAGGGTTAGGGTTTGGTTTAGGGCTAGGGCCAGGGTTAGTGTTGGGGTTAGGGTTAGGTTAGGGTTAGGGTTAGGGTTAGGGTTAGGGTTAGGGTTAGGGTTAGTGCTAGGGGTCGTGTTTGGGTTAGGGTTAGGGCTAGGGTTAGGGTTGGGGTTAGGGCTAGGAGTAGGGTTAACTTTAGGTTTAGGGTTAAGGTTATGGGTATGTTTAGGTTTAGTCTTAGTGCTAGAATTAGGGTTAGGGTTAGTGCTAGGGCTAGGTCAAAGGCTAGGATTAGTTTTCAGGTTAGGGCGATGCTATGTTTAGAGTTAGGGTTAGGTTTAGGTTTAGGTTTAGGGCTCGGCCTGGGGCTAGGGCTATGGTTAGTGTTAGAGCTAGGGCTAGGGTTAGGGTTAGGGTGAGGACTAGTGCTAGGGCTAGGACTAAGGTTAGGGTTAGGGTTAGGGTTAGGATTATGGTTACGTTAGGGCTAGTGATAGGGTTAGGGCTAGGATTATGGTTAGGGCTAGAGCTAGGGTTAGGGTTAGGTTAGGACTACGGCTATGTTTAGGGTTATGGTTAGGGCTAGAGTTAGGGTTAGGTTTAGGTTTAGGTTTAGGGCTTGGCCTAGGTCTAGGGCTATGGTTAGGGTTAGAGCTAGGGCTAGGGTTAGGGTTAGGGTTAGGACTAGTGCTAGGGCTAGGACTAAGGTTATGGTTAAGGTTAGGGTTAGGGTTAGGTTAGGGCTAGTGTTAGGATTAGGGCTCAGATTAGGGTTAGGGCTAGAGTTAGGGTTAGGGTTAGGTTTAGGGTTAGGGTTAGGGCTAGGGCTATGTTTAGGATTTGGGTTAGGGTTATGGTTAGGACTAGGGCTAGCGTAGGGTAGTGTTAGGGTTAGAGCTCGGGCAAGTGTTAGCGTTAGATTTAGGGTTAGATTTAGGGTTAGGGAAAGGGCTAAGGTTAGTTTTAGGGTTAGGGTTAGGTTTAGGGTTAGGGTTAGTGTTAGGGCTAGTGCTAGTGTTAGGGGTAGAGTTAGATTTAGGGGTAGGGATCGGCTTAGGGTTAGGTTTAGGGTTAGGGCTATGGGTAAGGTTAGGGTAGGGCTAGGATCAGAGTTAGGGTTAGGTTTAGGGCTAGGGCTAGGTTTAGGTTAGGGTTTGCGCTACAGTTATGGTTGGTGTTAGGATTGTAGTTATGGCTAGCACTAGGGCTAGTGTTAGATTTAGGGTTAGTGTTAGGTCTAGGGCTAGGGTTAGGGTTAGAGTTAGTTTTACGGTTAGGGTTGTGGTTAGGGCTATCTATAGTTTTAGGTTAGTATTAGGGCTAGCGTTAGGGCTATGGTTAGCGTTAGGGTTAGGTTTAGGGTTAGTGATAGCGTTACGGGTAGGGTTAAGGCTAGGGTTAGTGTTAGGTTTTGGGTTAGGGTGAGGTTTAGGGTTCGGGCTATGGTTAGAGTTAAGGTTAGTGCCTGGGCTAGGGCTAGGGTTAGTGTTAGAATTAGGGTTAGGGCTAGGGCTTGTGCAAGGCTAGGGTTAGGGTTAGGGTTAGGGTCAGGGTTTTTGTTAGGGTTAGGACTAGGGATAGGGATAGGGTTAGAGGTAGGGTTAGGGTTAGGGTTAGGGTTAGGGTTAGGGCTAGGGTTAGGTTTAGGGTAGGGCTAGGTCTATGGTTAGGGATTGGGTGAGGGCTAGGGTTAGTGTTAGGGTTAAGGTTAAGGCTAGTGATAAGGTTAGGGTTGGGGTTATGGCTAGGGTTAGGGTTAGGTTTTGTGTTGGGGTTAGGGCTAGGTCTAGGTCTAGTGTTAGGGTTAGGACTAGGGCTAAAGTTAGGGTTAGGTTTAGGGTTAGGGTTAGGGTTATGGATAGGGTTATGGTTAGAGTTAGGGTTAGGGTTAAGGTTAGGGTTATGGGTAGAGTTAGGTTAGGGTTAGTTCTAGGGTGAGGGTTAGGGTTAGTGCTAAGTTTATTATTAGGGTTTTGGTTAAGGTTAGGATTAGGGGTTAGGCATAAGGTTACAGATAGGGTTAGGGTTAGGGTTAGGGCTGCAGCTAGGGCTAGGTTTAGTATTAGTGTTTTGCTAAGACTAGTGCTAGCGCTAGGGTTAGGGTTAGGGTTGGGGCTAGTTTAAGGTTTAGGTTTAGGGCTAGAGCTATGGTTATGGTTATGGTTAAGGCTAGGGTTAGGTTTAGGGATAGGGCCAGGGTTAGGGTTAGGGTTAGGTCTAGTTTTCTGGTTAGGTTTAGAGCTAGGGTTATTGTTAGTGCTAGGCTTAGGTTTAGGTTTAGAGTTAGTGTTAGGACTGGGGTAAGGGCTGGGTCTATAGTTAGGGTTAGAGCTAGAGTTAGGTGTAGGGCTAGGGCTAATTATATGGTTAGGGTTAGGGTTAGGGCTAAGTCTATGGCTAGAGTTAGGGCTAGAGTTAGGGTTAGGGTTAGGACTAGGGCTAGGGTTAGGGTTAGGGCTAGGAAGTACTAGGTCTAGGGTTAGGCTTAGGGTTAGGGTTAGGGCTAGGGTAAGGGTTAGTGTTAGTGCTAGGGCTAGGGTAAGGATTAGGGTTAGGGTTAGGGCTACAGCTAGGGTTTGAATTACACTTAGTGTTAGGGTTAGGGCTAAGGTTAGTGTTAGGTTTACGGTTTGGATTATGGTTAGGGTTAGGGTTAGGTTTAGGGTTGGGGTAGGGTTAGGTTTCGGTTAGGGCTAGGGTTAGTTTTAAGGCTAGAGCTAGGGTTATGGTTAGGGTTCGCTTTAGGTTTTGGGCTAGGGCTAGAGTTAGGGTTACAGTTAGGGCTAGGTCTATTGTTAGCGTTAGGGTTAGGGCTAGGGTTAAGAATAGGATTAGGGTTAGGGCTAGTGCTAGTGTAGGGTTAGGGTTAGGGCTAGACTTGGGTTTAGGGTTGGGGTTAGGGCTAGGGCTAGGTTTTGCTTAGGGTTAGGGTTAGAGTTAGTGCTTTGTCTAGGGTTAGCGTTAGGGTTAGGGCTAGGATTATTGTTAGTTTTGGGGTTAGGTCTATGGCTAAATCAAGGGCTAGGGTTAGACTTAGGGCTGGGACTGAATTTAGGGTTATGCTTCGGGTTAGTGTTAGGGTTAGGTCTAGGGCTGTGGCTAGGGCTAGGGTTAGGGTTAGTGTTTGGGTTAGGGTTAGGTTTAGGGCTAGGTTTAGTGTTAAGCGTAGAGTTAGATTTAGGATTAGTGTTAGGTTTAGATTTAGGGTTAGGGTTAGGGCTAGCGGTAGGGTTACAGTTAGGGTTAGGATTAGGGTTAGGGCTGGGGCTAATGTTATGGTTAGTGTTAGTGCTGGGGCAATGGATAGTGTTATGGTTAGGATTAGGGTTAGGTTTTGGTTAGGGTAGGGCTACGGATAGGTTTAGGGTTAGGTTTGGGGTTAGGGCTAGGAATAGGTTTAGGGTTAGGGTTAGGGCTAGGGCTAGGTCTATGGTTTAGGTTTGAGTTAGGGCTATGGCTATGTTTAGGGTTAGGGTTAGGGCTAGGGCTAGGGTTAGGATTATGTTTAGGGCTAGGGCTAGGATTAGGGCTAGGGCTAGGTTTAGTGTTAGGGTTTGGGTTAGGGCTAGGACTATGGTTAGGGCTAGGGCTAGGGCTATGGTTATGGTTAGGGTTAAGACAAGGGTAAGGGTTAGGGTTAGCGCTAGGGTAAGGCTTCAGATTAGTGTAAGGGCTAGGATTAGGGTTATGGTTAGGTTTAGGTTTGGCATTAGGGTTAGTGTTGGTTTAGGGGTAGTGCTTTGGTTAGGGTTATTGTTAGGGTTATGGCTAGCATTATGATTATGTTTAGGGTTAGGGTTAGCGCTAGGGTTATGGTTATGGTTAGGGTTGAGATTACGGCTATGGCTAGGGCCAGTGTTAGGTTTAGGGTTAGAGCTATGTCTATGTTTAGGGTTACGGTTAGCATTAGTTTTAGGGTTAGTGCTAGGGTTAGAATTAGGGTTGCGGTTAGGGCTAGGAATAGGGCTAACGTTAGGTTTAGTGCTAGGGCTAGGGCTATGGTTAGGGCTAGGGTAGGGCTTGGGTTGGGGTTAGGGCTAGGGCTAGGTCTAGGGCTAGGGTTAGGGTTGGGGTTAGGGTTATGGTTAGGGCTATGTTTATGTTTAGGGTTAGGTTTAGGGATAGGGTTAGGGATAGGGCTAGGACTAGTACTAGGATTAGGGTTAGAACTAGGGCTACTGTTAGGGTTAGGGTTTGGTTAGGGTTAGGGATAGGGCTAGGGTTAGTGTTGGGGCTAGTGTTATGGTTAGGGATAGCTCTAGAGCTAGGGTTTGGGTTAGGGTTAGGGTTACGGCTAGAGTAAGGGTTAGTGTTAGGGTCAGGGTTATGGTTAGGTTTAGGGTTAGGGCTAGTGCTAGGGGTAGGGTTAGGGCTGGTGTTAGGGTTACGTCTACAGCTAGGGTTGGTGTTAGGGTTAGTTCTAGGTCTAGTGTTAGGGTTAGGGTTAGGGCTAGGTCTATGGTTATGGTTAGGGCTAGGTTTAGGATTAGGGTTAGGAATAGGGCTAGGGCAAGGGTTAGGGTTAGGGATAGGGCTAGGGTTATGGTTCGGTTGTGGTTAGAGCTAGGGCTAGGGTCTAGGGATGGTGTTAGGGTTAGGGTTAGGGCTAGGGCTAATTTTAGGGTTAGGTTTAGGATTAGGGTTAGGGTTAGGGTTAGGGCTATGGCTAGGCCTAGTGCGAGTGTTAGGTTTAGAGCTAGGGCTAGTGTTAGAGTTAGGGTTAGATATAGGCTTAGGGCTAGGTCTAGGGTTAGTGTTAGTTTTAGGGTTAGGGTTACGGTTAGGTTTAGGGTTAGGGTTAGGGCTAGAACTAGGGTTAGGGTTAGGTTTAAGATTAGGGCTAGGGCTACGGTTAGGGTTATGGTTAGGGCGAGGGTTGGGGTTAGGGTTAGTGCTAGGTTTGGGCGAGGTCGAGGGTATGGGTTAGGGTTATGTTTAGGTTTAGTTTTAGGCTAGGGTAGGGTTAGTTAGGGCAAGGGTTAGGGTTAGGGTTAGGGTAAGGGTTATATGTAGGATTAGGGTTAGGGTTAGTGCTAGGGTTAGGTTTAGGGTTAGGGTTAGGGCTAAGTATAGGCTTAGGGTTGAGGTTAGGGATAGGGTTAGGGTTAGTGTTTAGGGCTAATGTTACATTAGGGTTAGGATTAGGGTTAGGGTTAGGCTAGGGCTCTGGCTAGGATTAGGGTTAGGGTTAGGATTAGGGATAGGAGTAGTGCTAAAGCTAGTGTTAGTGTTAGGTTTAGGGCTAGGAAAGGGTTAGGGTTAGTGCTAAGGCCAGGCTTAGGGTTAGGGTTAGGGTTAGGGTTAGGGCTAGGGCTATGATTAGTGTTAGAGTTACGGTTAGGGTTAGTGTTAGGGCTAGGTTTCCGGTTATGGTTAGGCCTAGGTCTAGGGCTAAGTTTACGGTAAGGGCTATGGTTAGGGCTAGGTCTATTTCTAGGGCTAGCGATAGGGTTAGCGATATGGTTAACTTTAGGTTTAGGGCTAGGGCTTGTTAGGATTAGGGTTAGGGTGAGGGCTAGGGTTAGGGTATGGTTAGGGCTTGGGTTAGGGTTCAGGTTAGGGTTAGGGTTAGGGTTAGGTCTAGGGCTAGGGCTATGTCTAGGGCTAGGGTAAATGTTAGGGCTAGGGCTATGATTATGTTTTGGGTTAGTGTTAGGGCTCGGTCTAAGGCTAGGGCCAGGGTTAGGGTTAGAACTTGGGCTAATATTAGGGTTAGGGTTAGGGTTAGCGTAAGGTTTAGGGTTAGTGTTAGGGTTAGGGCTAGGGCTAGGGTTAGTGTTAGGGTTAGGGTTAGGGCTAGGGCTATGGGTAAGGTTAGGGTTAGGGTTAGGGTTGTGGTTATTGCTAGGGTTAGGGTTAGGGCTAGGGTTAGGATTTGACATGAGCTAGGGATAGTGTTAGGGTTAGGGTTAGGGCTACTGCTTGGGTTAGGGTTAGGGCTAGGTCTTTGGTTATTGTTAGGGCTATAGTTAGGGTTAGGGTTGGCGTTTGTGCTAGTGCTAGTTCTAGGGCTAGGTTTTGGGTTAGGTTTAGGGTTAGGGCTAGGGATTGTTTAGGGTTACGGTAAGGTTTAGAGTTAGGGTTAGCGCTAGGGCTATGGCTAGGATTAGGTTAGAGCTAGGGCTAGTGTTAGGGTTAGGGTTTTGGTTTGGTTAAGGCTAGTGCTATGGTTAGTGTAAGGTTAGGGTTGGGGCTAGGTTTAGCTCTTTAGCAAGGTTAGGGCTAGGGTTAGTGTTAGGTTTGAGGTTAGAGTGAGGGTTAGGGTTAGGTGTTAAGGTTAGGGTTACAGTTAGTGTTAAGTTTAGTGCTTGGTCTAGGGGTAGGTTTAGGGTTACGGTTAGGGCTAGTGCTTGTGCAAGGCTAGAATTAGGGTTAGTGTTAGGCCTAGCTAAGGGTTAGGGTTAGGGGTAGGGTTAGGGTCAGGCATAGGGTTAGGGCTAGGGCTACGGATAGGTTTAGGGCTAGGGTTAGGGTTACGGCTAGAGCTAGGATTAGGGTTAGGTTTATGGTTAGGTCTAGGACTAGGGTTAGTGTTAGGATTAGGGTGAGGGCTGGGGTTAGGGTTAAGGTTAGGGCTAGTTAGGGTTAGCTTTAGGGTTCGGGTTAGGGCTAGGGTTACAGTTAGGCTTAGGGTTAGAGCTTGGGTTAGTGTTAGGGTTAGGTTTAGTGTTAGGGTTAGGGTTATGTCAAGAACTAGTGTTAGGGTTAGGGTTAAGGTTAGGACTAGGGCTAGGTTTAGGGTTATGGTAAGGGCTAGGTCTAGGGTTAGGGTTAGGGCTAAGGTTAGGGTTATGGTTAGTGCTAGTGTTAGGACGAGGGAGAGGGCGAGTGTTAGGTTTAGGGTTAGGTATAGTGTTAGGGCTAGGTTAGGGTTAGGGTTAGGGCCAGTGTTAGGGTTAGGGTTAGGTCTAGGGTTAGTGTTAGTTTAAGGGCTAGGTCTATGGTTATTGTTAGGGCTAGGGTTAGGGTTAGGGTTAGGGTTAGGGTTATGGGTAGCGCTTGGGTTAGGGTTAGGCCTAGGGCAAGGGCTAGGGCTAGTTCTATGATTAGGGTTAGAGGTAGGGCTAGTGTTACGGTTAGGATTTGGGTTAGGGTTAGGGATAGAGTTAGAGCTAGGGTTTTGCATAGACTGATGGTTAGGGTTAGATCTAGGGTGAGTGTTAGGGTTAGGGTTAGGGCTAAGGTTAGGATTATGGTTGTGGTTGGGTTAGAGTTAGAGGTTAGGGTTAAAGCTAGGGCTAGGGCTAGGGTTAGTGTTAAGGTTAGGGTTAGGTCTAGAGCTAGGGTTAGCGTAAGGGTTAGGGTTAGGGCTAGGGCTAGGGTTAGGGTTTGGGTTAGGGCCAGGGTTAGGGTTAGGGTTAGGGCTAGGATTCAGGTTAGGGTTAGGGCTGGGGCTAGGGATAGGGCTAGAGTTAGGGTTAGGTTTGGGGCTATGGGTATGTTTAGTGTTAGGGTTCATGTTAGGGTTAGGGTAAGTGTGAGAGCTAGGATTATTGTTAGGGTGGGCTAGGTTAAGGGCTAGGTACAGGGATAGGGCTAGGGTTAGGGTTGGGGTTAGGGCTATGGTTAGGGTTAGGGCTAGGGCCGGGTTTTAGGGTTATGGTTATGGTTAGGGTTGGGGTTAGGGTTACGGTTTGGTTATGGTTAGTTCTAGGGTTAGAATTAGGTTTAGTTTTAGGACTAGGGCTAGCATTAGCGTTAGGGCTAGTGTTAGGGTTAGGTCTAGATCTAGGGTTAGGGTTTTGGTTAGGGTTAGGGCTAGGGCTAGTGTTAGGGTTAGGTTTAGTGCTAGTCTATGGTTAGGGTTAGGGCTAGGATTAGGGTTTTGGTTAGGGCTAGGGCTAGGGTTAGGTTTAGGGCTTGGGTTAGGGTTAGGGTTAGTGTTAGGGTTAGGGCTAGGGCTAGGGCTAGGGCTAGGGATAGAGCTATGTTTAGGGTTAGGGTTAGGGTTAGGGTTAGGGTTAGGGCTTGGCCATGGCTATTGTTAGGGCTAGGGTTAGGGTTAGAGCTTGGGCTAGTGTCAAGGTTAGGGTTAGGATTATGGCTATGGCTAGGGTTAATGTTATGGTTGAAGTTAGATTTAGGGTTACAGTTAATGTTAGAGTTAGGGTTAGGGTAAGGTTTAGGGTAGGGTTAGGGTTAGGGCTAGTACTGGGGCTACTTCTATGTTTAGCATTAGAGCTAGGGTTAGTGTTAGGGTTGGGTTTAGGGTTAGGGTTAATGTTACATCTAGTTTTAGGATTAGGGTTAGGGATAGGGTTAGTGTTAGGGTTGGGGTAAGGCTAAGGCTAGGACTTGGGTTAGGGTTTGGGATTATGGCTAGAGCTTGTGCTAGGGCTTGGGTTAAAGTTAGGGTTAGGGCTAGGGTTAGGGTTAGGGCTAGGGTTAGGGTTACAGCTGGAGCTATGATTAGGGATAGTGTTAAGGCTATGGTTAGGTTTAGAGATAGGGTTAGGGTTGGATTTAGGGTTAGGGTTAGGGCTAGGCCTAGTGTTAGGGCTAGGGCTAGGGTTAGGCTTATGGCTAGAGCTAGGGTGAGGGTTAGGCTTGGGTTTAGGCCTAGGGCTAGGGGTAAGGTTAGGGTTAGGTTTAGGGCTATGGTTCAGGTTGGGTTAGTACTTGGGTTAGGGCTAGGGCGAGGGTTAGGGTTCGGGCTAGGGCTAGGGTTAGGGCTAGTGTTAAGGTTAGGGTCAGGGTAGGGTTAGGGTTAAGGCTAGGGTTAGAGTTAGTGTTAGGGTAAGGGCTAGGGTTAGGGTTACGGCTAGGGTTAGGGTTCTGGGTAGAGTTAGGGTTAGGGTTAGGGATAGGGTTAGGGATAGGGATAGGTTTAGGGCTAAGTTTAGGGTTAGGGTTGTGGTTGAGGTTAGGGTTATTGGTTAGGGTTAAGGTCACGGTTATGTTTAGTGTTAGCGTTAGGGTTATGGCTAGTACAAGGGTTAGGGCTAGGATTAGTGTTAGCTTTAGGGCTAATGCTATTGTTAGGGTTAGAGTTAGGGTTAGGTCTAGGGCTAGGGTTATGTTTGGGGATAGGGCTAGACTTAGGGTTAGGGTTGGGGTTAGGGCTAGGGCTAGCGTTAGGGCGAGGGCAAGGATTAGGGCTTGGTTAGTGTTAGGGCTAAGGGTATGGTTAGGGTTAGAGTTAGGATTAGGGTTAGGGCTAGGGTTAGGGTTAGTGTTAGGGTTTGGGTTACAGCTAGGGTTAGGGTTAGGGTTAGGTTAAAGGTAAGGGTTTGGGTTAGGGCTAGGGGATGTGTTAGGGTTAGGGTAGGTCCAAGGTTAGGTTTAGGGTTAGGGTTTGGGTTAGGGTTAAGGCTATATTTAGGTTTATGTTTATGGCTAGGGTTAGGGTTAGGTTTAGGGCTCAGGTTAGGATTAGAGCTACGGTTAGGGTTTGGACTAGAGCTAGGTCAGGGTTAGGGTTAGGGTTAGGGCTAGGATTAGGTTTAGTGTTAGGGCTAATTTTAGAGTTACGGTTGGGGTTAGGGCTAGGTCTAGGTCTAGTCCTAGTGTTAGGGTTAGGGTTAAAGATAGGGCTAGGGCTATGTTTAGGTTTAGTTTAGTTTCAGGGTTAGGTTTAGGGCTAGGTCTAGGGCTAGGTTTTGGGTTAGAGCTAGGCTAGTGTTGTGGTTAGTGTTAGGTTTAGGGCTAGGGCTATGGTAGGGTTAGGGTGAGGTTTAGGGTTAGGGTTTGGGTTAGGGTTAGAAATAGGGTAAGTTTTAGGATTAAGGTTAGGGCTATGGTTAGGGTTAGGTTTAGGGTTAGGGTAAGGGCTAGGGCTAGGTCTTGGGCTAGGGTTAGTGTTAGGGCAAGGGTTAGGGTTAGGGTTAGTGCTAGGGTTAGGGCAAGGATTAGGGTTAGGGTTAGGTCCAGGGTTAGGTTTAGTGTAAAAGTTAGGGTTAGGGTTAGGGTAAAGGCTAAGGTTAGGTTTACAGCTATGGTTAGGGTTATGCATAGGGTTTGGGTTATGGTTATTGATTAGGTCTAGGGTTAAATTAGTGCTATGGTTAATGGTAGGGTTGTGTTTAGGGTTAGGGTTTAGGTTTAAGGTTACAGTTAGTGTTAGGGCTAGGTTTATGGTTAAGGTTAGTGCTAGGTCTAGTGCTAGGGCTATTGTTATGGATTAGGGGTAGGGTTAGGGTTAGGGCTATGTTTAGGGTTAGGACTACTGCTAGTGCTAGGCTAGGGTTAGGGTTAGGGTTGTGGTTAGGGTTAGGTTTACGGTTAGTGGTTAGGGTTAAGGATACGGTTAGGGCCAGGTTTGGGGCTACGTTTAGGGTTAGGGCTAGGCCTGGAGCTAGAGTTAGGGTTAGTGTTAATTTTGGGGTTTGGGCTAGGGCTAGGGTTAGTTTTCGGGTTTGGGCTTGGTCTATGTTTAGAGTTAGGGTTAGGGCAAGTTTAGGATTAGGGTTAGGTTTAAAGTTAGGGCTTGTCTAGGGTTAGGGTGAGGGTTAGGTCTAGGGTGAGGGTTAGGATTTGAGTTAGGGCTAGTGCTAGGTCGAGGGATAGTGTTAGGGTTAGGGCTAGGGCTATGTTTAGGGTTAGGGTTAGGGCTAGGGCTAGAGCTAGGTTTAGGGTTAGAGCTAGGGCTGTTAGCTTTAGGGTGTGGTTAGGGTTAGGGTTAGAAGTTAGGGTTAAGCTATGGTTAGGGCTGGGGTTAGGGCTAGGGTTAGGGTTAGGGCTAGGGCTAGAGCTAGGATTAGGTTTAGGGTTAGGGTTGGGGTTAGTGGTGGGGCTAGGGTTAGGGTTAGTTATAGGGCTAGGTCTATGATTAGGGTTAGGGTTAGGGCAAGTTTAGGGTTAGGGTTAGGATTAAGGTTAGGGCTGGGCTAAGGTTGGTGTTAGGGTTAGGGTTAGGGCTCGGGTTAGGGTTAGGTTTGGGGTTAGGGCTAGGGCTAGGTCTAAGCTTAGGGTTAGGGTTAGGGCTAAGGCTGTTTATGGTTAGCGTTAGGGTTAGGTTTAGGGATAGGATTAGGGCTAGGGCTAGGGCTTGGGTTAGGGTTAGATCTAGAACTAGGGGTTAGTCTTAGGGGTAGTTTTATTGTTATGATTATGGTTAGTGCAAGTTTAGGGTTAATGTTATGGTTAGTGCTAGGGCCAGGGTAAGGGTTGTGGTTAGGCCTAGTGCTAGGTCTAAGGTAATGGTTAGGTAAAGGATTGGCTAGGTCTATATTTAGTGTTAGGTTTAGGGATAGGGTTAGGGCTAGGGCTAGGGCTTGGGTTAGGGTTAGATCTAGAACTAGGGGTTAGTCTTAGGGGTAGTTTTATTGTTACGGTTATGGTTAGTGCAAGTTTAGGGTTAATGTTAGGGTTAGTGCTACGGCCAGGGTAAGGGTTGCGGTTAGACCTAGGGCTAGGTCTAATGTAATGGTTAGGGAAAGGGTTGGCTAGGTCTATATTTAGTGTTAGGTTTAGGGTTAGTGTTAGGGCTAGGGCTAGGGCTAGGGTTAGGGTTAGAGCTAGGGCTAGTGTTAGGGTTAGGGTTAGTGTTAGGCTATTCCTAGGGTTAGTGTTAGGGTTAGGGCTAGGTCTAAGGTTACGGTTAGGGTTAGGGTTTGCTAGGGCTATGTTTAATATTAGGATTAGGGTTAGGGTTATGGTTAGGGCTACAGCTAGGACTAGGGTTAGTTTAGAGCTAGGGCTAGTGTTAGGGTTAGTGTTAGTGCTAGGGTTAGTGTTTGTGTAAGGGTTAGGGTTGGGTTTAGGGTTAGGCTAGGGGTTAGGGTTAGGGTTACGGTTAGAATTAGGTTTATCTCTAGGGTTAGGTTTAGGGTTAGGGGTAGGGCTATGGCTAGGGTTAGGATTAGCATTAGGCCTAGGGCTAGTGCTAGGGCTAGGGTTAACGTTAGGGCTAGGGCTATGGTAAGGGTTAGGGTAAGGGTTAGGGCCAGGGTTAGGGTTAGGGTTAGGATTAGGGTTAGGTTTGCGGGTATGATTAGAGTTATGTTTAGGGGTTAGGGTTTTGGTTAGGGTTAGGTTTATGGCTAGGGTTAGGGTTAGGGCTAGAGTTAGGGTTAGGGTTATAGCCAGGGTTAGTGCTAGGGCTAGTGTTAAGTTTAGGGTTAAGGCTAAGGTTAGGTTTAGGTTTGGAGTTAGGGCTAGAGCTAGGGTGAGGGTTAGGGTTCGTGCTAGGGCTAGGGCTTTTGTTAAGGTTACGGTTAGGGTTAGGGTTAGGTCAAGGTTCAGGGTTAGGGTTATGATAGGTCTAGGATTAGGGTTAGGGTTGGGGTTAGGGCTGGAGCTAAGTCTAGGGTGTTATGTTTAGTGTTAGGGTTAAGTTTAGATTTAGGTCTAGACTGGGTTAAGGCTAGGGTTAGGGTTAGGGATAAAGTTAGGGTTAGGGTTAGAACCAGGGTTAGGGTTAGTGCTAAGGCTAGTGTTATGGTTAGGGTTAGGGTGGAGTTTAGGGTTTGGGTTGGGTTAGGGTTAGGATACGGTTAGGATTAAGGTTATGCTTAGGGTTAGGGTTATTGTTAGGGTTAGAGATATGGTTAGGTTTAGGGTTAGGGCTAGGGCTAGTACTAGGCTTAGGGTTAGGGTTAGTATTTCTGTAAGCTGGATGTAGAGAGAGGCAGTTTATAGGAGTTCTGCAGCTTGAGTGTAGGAGACTCTGTTTACGGGAGTTCTGTAGATTCTGAGTAGGCATACATACAATGCGAGGTTTCTGTAGCGTGAGTTTAGGAAAAACAGTTTACAGGAGTTCTGTAACATGGATGTAGAGAGACGCAGTTCACAGAAGTTCTGCGGCCTGAGTGTGGAAGACACCATTAATGGAATTCTGTAGCTTGGGAGTAGGCATACGAAGTTTACGGGTTTTGTGTAGCTTGAGTGTAGGATATGCAGCTTACTGGAGTACAGTAAGTACTACAGAACTCCTGGAAACTACCTCTCTCTACATGCAGCATGTAGAGAGAGGTAGTTTCCAGGAGTTCTGCAGCCTGAGTGTAGGAGACAGTTTACGGGCATCTGTAGATTGTCAGTAGGCATACGTACAATGAAAGGTTTCTCTAGCATGAGTGTAGGAGAAACAGTTTTCTGGATTTCTGTAACATGGATGTAGAGAGATGCAGTTTGCAGGAGTTCTGCAGCCTGAGTGTAGTAGACACAGGTTATGGGAGTTTTGTAGCTTGGGAGTAGGCATTCGCACTATGCGGGTATTCTGTAGCCTGACAGTAGGAGAAGGAACTTTCTGGATTTCTGTAAGCTGGATGTGAGAGAGGCAGTTTACAGGAGTTCTGCTGCCTTATTGTAGTACACAGAGTTTATGGGAGTTCTGTAGCTTGGGAGTAGGCATGCGCAATAAGCGGGATTTCTATAGCATGAGTGTAGGAGATGCAGCTTACAGGAGTTCTGCAGCCTGACTGTAGGAGACTCACTATATGGGAGTTCTGTAGTTTCTGAGTAGGCATACGCAGTATGCGGGATTTCTTTAGCATGAGTGTAGGATAAACAGCTTACTGGAGTTCTGTAACATGGATGTAGAGAGATGCAGTTCGCAGGACTTCTGCAACCTGAGTGAAGCAGACTCAGTTTACAGGAGTTCTATAGATAATCAGTAGGCATACAGACTATGCAAGGTTATTGTAGCATGAGTGTAGGAGAAACAGTTTACGGGAGTTCTGTAACATGGATATAGAGAGACGCAGTTTGCAGGAGTTCTGCAGCCTGAGTGTAGTAGACACAGGTTATGGGAGTTCTGTAGATTGGGAGTAGGCATACGCACTATGCATGTTTTCTGTAGCCTGACTGTAGGAGAAGGAACTTTCTGGATTTCTGTAAGCTGGATGTGAGAGAGGCAGTTTACAGGAGTTCTGATGCCTTATTGTAGTACACAGAGTTTATGGGAGTTCTGTAGCTTGGGAGTAGGCATATGCAATATGCGGGATTTCTGTAGCATGAGTGTAGGAGACACAGCTTACTGTAGTTCCGTCATCTGGATGTAGAGAGAAGCAGGTTACAGGAGTTCTGCAGAATGAATATAGGAGACTCAGTTTACGAGAGTTCTGTGGCTTCTGAGTGGGTATATGCACTATGCGGGATTTCTTTAGCATGAGTGTAGGAGAAACACCTTCTGGAGTTCTTTTTTATTTTTATTTTTTAAACTTTTATTTAATGAATATAAATTTCCAAAGTACGGCTTATGGATTACAATGGCTTCCCCCCATAACGTCCCTCCCACCTGCAACCATCCCCTTTCCCATTCCCTCTCCCCTTCCATTCACATCAAGATTCATTTTCGATTATCTTAATATACAGAAGATCAGTTTAGCATGCATTAAGTAAAGATTTCAACAGTTTGCTCCCACACAGAAACATAAAGTGAAAAATAATAGATGATTTTTTAAATGATGATGAAATCAGATCAGACCTATTGTCATGTTTAATCCCAGTGAGCGTCAAGTTGGGAATTGCTAATTTCTTCTTTTTTTTTTTTTTACAGAAGATCAGTTTAGTATACATCAAGTAAAGATTTCAACAGTTTGCACCCCCAATAGAAACACAAAGTGAAATATACTGTTTGAGTACACATAATAGCATTAAATCTCAATGTACAGCACATTAAGGACAGAGATCCTACATGAGGAGTAAGTGCACAGTGACTCCTGTTGTTGACTTTACAAATTGACACTCCTGTTTATGGCATCAGTAATCTCCCTATGCACCAGTCATGAGTTTCCAAGGCTATGGAAGCCCCTTGAGTTCTCCGACTCTTATCTTGTTTAGACAAGGTCATAGTCAAAGTGGAGGTTCTCTCCTCCCTTCAGAGAAAGGGACCTCCTTCTTTGAAGACCTGTTCTTTCCACTGGGAGATCGATCACTCACAGAGATCTTTCATTTAGGTGTTTATTTTTTTCCTCCAGAGTGTCTTGGCTTTCCATGCCTAAATACTCTCATGGGCTTTTCAGCCAGATCCGAATGGCTTTAGGGCTGATTCTGAGGCCAGAGTTCTGTTTAGGACATCCGCCATTCTATGAGTCTGCTGAGTATCTTGCTTCCCATGTTGGATCACGCTCCCCTTTATTTATTCTATCGGTTAGTATTAGCAGGTACTAGACTTGTTTATGTGCTCCCTTTGACTCTTCGTCCTTTAATTATGATCAATTGTGAACTGAAATTGATCACTTGGACTAGTGAGATGGCATTGGTACATGCCACCTTGATGGGATGTTTCTAACTCTACCATTTGGGGCAAGTCAGCTTGAGCATGTCCCAAATTGTACATCTCTTCCCTCTCTTATTCCCACTCTTATGTTTAACAGGGATCACATTTCAGTTAAATTTCAACACTTAAGAATAACTGTGTATTAATTACAGAATTAAACCAGTCATATTAAGTAGAACAGACAAAAAAAACTACTAAGAGGGATAATGTATTAAGTTGTTCATTAACAGTCAGGGCTATGCTGATCAAGTCACCATTTCTCATAGTGTCGATTTCACTTCAGGATGTTTCCTTCTTGGTGTTCAGTCAGTTGTCACCGATCAGGGAGAACATATGGTATTTGTCCCTTTGGGACTGGCTTATTTCACTCAGCATGATGTATTACAGATTCCTCCATTTTGTTGCAAATGACTGGATTTCATTGTTTCTTACTGCGGTATAGTATTCTAAAGAGTACATATCCCATAATTTCTTTATCCAGTCTACCGTTGATGGGCATTTAGGTTGGTTCCAGGTCTTGCCTATTGTGAATTGTGCTGCAATAAACATTAGGGTGCAGACCGCTTTTTTGTTTGCCAATTTCATGTCCTTTGGGTAAATTCCAAGGAGTGGGATGGCTGGGTCGAACGGTAGGGTTATCTTCAGGTTTCTGAGGAATCTCCAGACTGACTTCCACAGTGGTTTGACCAGTTTGCATTCCCACCAACAGTGGGTTAGTGTCCCTTTTTCCCCACATCCTCACCAGCATCTGTTGTTGGTAGATTTCTGTATGTGAGCCATTCTAACCGGGATGAGGTGAAACCTCATTGTGGTTTTGATTTGCATTTCCCTGATTGCTAGTGACCTTGAACATTTTTTCATGTGCCTGTTGGCCATTTGGATGTCCTCTTTTGAAAAATGTCTATTGAGGTCCTTGGCCCATCTCTTAAGTGGGTTGTTTGTTTTGTTTTTGTGGAGTTTCTTGATCTCTTTGTAGATTCTGGTTATTAACCCTTTATCTGTTGCATAGTTTTCAAATATTTTTTCCCATTCTGTCGGTTGTCTCTTCACTCTCCTGACTGTTTCTTTAGCAGTACAGAAACTTCTCAATTTGATGCAATCCCAATAGTTGATTTTGGCTTTGACTGCCTGTGCCTCCCGGTTCTTATCCAGAAATTCTTTGCCTGTGCCAATATCTTGAAGGGTTTCTCCAATGTTCTCTAGTAACTTGATGGTGTCAGGTCATAGATTTAGGTCTTTAATCCATGTTGAGTGGATTTTTGTGTAAGGTGTAAGGTCGTGGTCTTGCTTCATGATTCTGCACGTGGAAATCCAATTTTCCCAGCACCATTTATTGAATAGACTGTCCTTGCTTCAGGAATTGGTTTTAGATCCTTGATCAAATACAAGTTGGCTGTAGATGTTTGGTTTGATTTCTGGTGTTTCAATTCTGTTCCGTTGGTCTATCCATCTGTTTCTGTACCAGTACCATGCTGTTTTGATTACAACTGCCCTGTAGTATGTCCTGAAATCTGGTATTGTGATGCCTCCAGTTTTGTTTTTGTTGTACAAGATTGCTTTAGCTATTCGAGGTCTCTTGTGCCTCCATATAAATTTCAGCACCAATTTTTCCAGATCTGAGAAGAAGGTCTTCGGTATCTTGATTGGTATTGCATTGAATCTATAAATTGCTTTTGGGAGAATGGACATTTTGATGATATTGATTCTTCCAATCCATGAGCATGGAAGATTTTTCCATTTCTTGGTATCCTCTTCTATTCCTTTCTTTAAGGTTTTGAAATTTTCATCATAGAGATCTTTAACGTCCTTGGTTAAGTTTATTCCAAGGTATTTGATTGTTTTTGTAGCTGTTGTGAATGGGATTGATCTTAGAAGTTCTTCCTCAGCCATGGCATTGTCTGTGTATACAAAGGCTGTTAACTTTTGTGCATTGATTTTATACCCTGCTACTTTGCCAAACTCTTCTATGAGTTCCAATAGTCTCTTAGTAGAGTTCTTTGGGTCCCCTAAATAAAGAATCATATCATCTGCAAAGAGGGATAGTTTGAGTTCTTCCTTCCCAATTTGTATCCCTTTAATTTCCTTTTCTTGCCTAATAGCTCTGGCTAGAACCTCCAGAACTATATTGAATAGCAGTGGTGAGAGTGGGCATCCCTGTCTGGTACCAGATTTCAGTGGAAATGCTTCCAACTTTTCCCCATTCAATAGGATGCTGGCTGTGGGTTTTTCATAGATTGCTTTGATTGTATTGAGGAATGTTCCTTCCAAACCCAGTTTGCTTAGGGTTTTCATCATGAACGGGTGTTGTATTTTATCAAATGCTTTCTCGGTGTCTATTGAGATAATCATATGTTTTTTCTTCTGCAGTCTGTTAATGTGGTGTATCACATTGATTGTCTTGCGCACATTAAACCATCCTTGCATACCAGGGATAAATCCTACTTGGTCTGGGTGGATGTTCTTTCTGATGTGTTGTTGCATTCTATTGGCGAGAATTTTATTGAGGATTTTTGCATCTATGTTCATCAGGGATATTGGTCTGTAATTCTCTTTCAGTGCTGCATCTTTTTCTGGCTTAGGAATTAAGGTGATGCTGGCTTCATAGAAAGAATTTGGGAGGACTCCCTCTTCTTCGATTGTTCTGAATAGTTTGAGAAGAATTGGAGTTAGTTCTTCTTTCAATGTCTGGTAGAATTCAGCAGTGAATCCATCTGGTCCTGGGCTTTTCTTTGTTGGGAGGGCCTTTATTACCGTTTCAATTTCTGTCTCAGTTATGGGTCTGTTTAGGTTTTCGATGTCTTCCTGGTTCAGTTTAGGTAGGTTGCATGTGTCCAGGAATCTATCCATTTCTGATAGGTTTCCCTGTTTGCTGGCATACAAGTCCTTGTAGTAATTTCTGATGATTCTTTTTATTTCTGTGGTGTCTGTTGTTACGTTTCCTTTTTCATCTCTGATTTTATTGATTTGGGTCTTTTCTCTTCTTTTTTTAGTTAGTTGGGCCAATGGGGTGTCAATTTTGTTTATTTTTTCAAAAAACCAGCTCCTCGTTTGGCTGATTTTTTGTAATGTTTTTCTTGATTCAATCCTGTTGATTTCTTCTCTGATTTTAATTATTTCTCTTCTCCTACTAGATTTGGGTCTGGTTTGCTGTAGGTTTTCTAGATCCTTGAGGCGAATTGAAAGCTCATCTATTTGGTGCCTTTCCAATTTCTTGATGTATGCACCTATTGCTATAAACTTTCCTCTTAACACTGCTTTTGCTGCGTCCCATAAGTTTTGGTATGTTGTGCTGTTATCCTCATTTACTTGCAGAAAATTCTTGATTTCTCTTTTAATTTCTTCTATGACCCATTGTTCATTCAGGAGCATGTTGTTCAATCTCCATGTGTTTGTGTATGCTCTAGGGATTCCTGAGTTGCTAATTTCCAACTTCATTCCTTTATGGTCTGAGAAGCTGCATGGTATGATTCTAATTCTTTTGAATTTGCAGAGACTTGCTTTATGGCCTAGTATGTGGTCAATTCTAGAGAAGGTTCCATGTACTGCTGAGAAGAATGTAAAATCTTTAGCTGTAGGATTGAAAGTTCTGTATATATCTGTTAGATCCATTTGGGCTATAGTGTCATTTAAATCTACTGTATCCTTGTTGATCTTCTGTCTGGATGATCTGTCTATTTCTGAGAGTGGAGTATTGAAGTCCCCCAGTACTATTGTATTGGGGTCTAAGTCTCTCTTTAAGTCTGTTAACAAATCTTTTAGATAAATCGGTGCCCTGTGGTTAGGTGCATATACATTGATAATTGTTATATCTTCTTGTTGTATTGATCCCTTAATCATGATATAGTGTCCCTCTTTGTCACTCTTAACAGTTTTTGTGGTAAAGTTTATGCTGTCCGATATTAATTGGCTACGCCCACTCTTTTTTCATTTCTGTTGGCATGATATATCTTTTTCCAGCCTTTCACTTTCAGTCTGTATGGATCTTTGTTGGAAAGATGCGTTTCTTGTAAGCAGCAAATAGATGGGTTTTGTTCCTTAACCCAATCAGCTAATCGGTGTCTTTTAACTGGACAGTTCAGGCCATTCACGTTCAATGTGACTAATGAAAAGTGGTAACTTTGCTCTGCCATTTGCCAAAGATAAGTTCTAATATATTCTTTGAATTCCCTGTGATCTTTTGCTGTGAGGTTTCCTTCCTTTACCATCTTTCATACTGATGACCGTGTTTCTGTGTTTCTGTGTGTAACACCTCTTTAAGCATCTTTTGCAGGGCTGGACGAGTGGCGACAAATTCTTTCAATTTCTGTTTGCTATGAAAAGTCTTTATTTCACCTTTATTCACAAATGATAGCTTTGCAGGATATAATATGCTGGGCTGGCAGTTTTTCTCTCTTAGTACCTGGGCTATATCTCGTCATTCCCTCCTAGCTTGTAGAGTTTCTGATGAGAAGTCAGCTGTGAGTCTGATTGGAGATCCTCTGAGAGTAATCTGACGTTTCTCTCTTGCACATTTTAGGATCTTTTCTTTATGTTTCACTGTGGAGAGTTTAATTACAACGTGTCGTGGTGAGGATCTCTTTTGGTCGTGTTTATTAGGGGTTCTGTGAGCTTCCTGTACTAGGATTTCTCTGTCCTTCTCCAACCCTGGGAAATTTTCTGCTAATATCTCACTAAAAAGGCCTTCTAATCCTTTCTCCCTCTCCATGCCTTCAGGAACTCCTAGAACCCGAATGTTGGGTTTTTTAATAGTATCCTGAAGATTCCTGACAATATGTTTTAGATTTCTAATTTCCTCTTCTTTTCTTTGATCTGACTGTATCCTTTCCTGTTCTCTGTCTTCTAAGTCCGATATTCTCTCTTCTGCTTCACCCATTCTGTTTGTAAGGCTCTCTATTGTGTTTTTCATTTGATCTATTGAATTCTTCACTTCAGTCACTATCACAGTTTCCTGTTGTACTAGTTGTTTCATTTCATTTTGATTCCTCCTTAATATTTCATTTTCACGAGAGAGATTTTCTATCTTGTCCATTAAGGCTTTATGTAGTTCAAGAATTTGTTTTTGAGAACTTCTTAAGTTCTTATCAATTTTTTGAGATCTGCTTCTTGCATTTCTTCTATGTCATCATCCTCATAATCTTGAATTGGGGTGTCTTTTTTATTTGAGGGCGTCATGGTGACTTCCTTGTTTTTATTACCTCGGTTTTTGCGTTTGTTATTTGTCATATTGGAGATATTTGGTTTCTTCACTGTGGTGCTTTTTCTTGTTATACTATGACTCTAGATTAAGTGGACTATCTGTTTTTGATGGAGCCTTAGGGCTTGAGATGGGTGTGGCCTGAGAGCTCTGTTTGGTGTGCCAAAGGTGACACTCCCAGGTTAGGTGTGGTAAATCTCTCTCTCTCTCTTTCTTTTTTTTTTTTTTTTTTGATTCAAAAGGGAAGTTATTCTGCACAGCTGAACGAAGTTGGAGGTAGTTAGCAGGCAAATGATATACCCACAGGAGCCAGAGATCAGAAGCTCTTTCCCAAGGACCACACAGGGAATCTGTTCGGCCCTCAGAATGGGCTCAAATTCTCCTTCAGTCTCCCACTGGGTTGCCAAAGTTACGGAATTGTAGCGTCTCTGGAGAGTACTCAGGTGAATTCTGTGATTTCTCTCCCCCACCGTCTCTTTTTAACATTCTCAGTTCAGTAGCACCACAAATTTACTAGGTCCTAATCTCCTGTTAATTCGCCCCGCCCAGAGTCAGGTTTTGAGGACAGAGGCAAGATGGCGGAATAGGAAGGGAGCACACTGATAGTCCGGGGAGAGATAGTTTAATAAAAGTGGAGATACTGCAGGTTGAAGGAAGAGTAGGGGAGGAAACAGCAGAAGAAACTCTTCTGGAATGCATGATTCACAGCGGACCTGTGTGGAGAGTGTGGGAGCCCACAGTTCTGGACACCAGCGGCAGACTCAACACACCAGCGCTGGAACACGAGGTGAGCCGAACCTCAATAGCCCGAGACACCGGCAGGCAAGCGGAGAGAGGAGACTAGAGGGAACAACCCCCGGGGGGGAAAAGTTCACCAGGCTAACTGGAAGAGAGAGAGGAAAAAAAAAAGGTGACTCTATGGACACGGGTTTCTCTCTCTCCGCTCACCTCTCAAGGGCCAGCAAGACAAAGAGCAGGCACCATCTTGGACATACGTCATAAGCAGAGCGACCTCAGGTCTGCACCGGCCCTGAGCCTAGCAGAGTTACCAAATTTCTGTAAGCTGCATGTAGAGCGAGGCAGTTTACAGGAGTACTACATCCTGAGTGTAGGAGACAGTTTACGGGAGTTCTGTAGCATGGCTGTAGCCATACACACTATTCAAGATTTCTGTAGCCAATGTGTAGGAGATGCTGCTTACTGGCATTTTGTAATCTGGGTCTACAAAGAGGCTGTTTACAGGAGTTCTGCAGCCTGAATGTAGGAGAAAGTTTACAGGAGTTCCAAAGCATGGAATCAGCCATACGCACATGCGGGATTTTTGTAGATTAGTTAAGGAGAAGCAGCTTACAGGATTTCTGTACACTGGATGTAGAGATAAGCAGTTTACAGGAGTTCTTCATCCTGGGTGTAGGAGACAGTTTACAGGAGTTCTGTAACATGACTGTAGCTATATGCTCTATGTGTGTTCTATAGCCTGCATGTAGGAGATACTGCTTACTGGCGTTCTGTAATCTGGGTCTACAGAGAGGCAGTTTACAGGAATTCTGCAGCCTGAATGTTGGAAACAATTTACAGGAGTTTTGTAACATGGGAACAGAAATATGCAATATGTAGGACTTCTGTAACCTGCGTGCAGGAGATGCAGCTTACAGGATTTCTGTAAGCTGGATGTAGAGCAAAGCTGGTTACTGCAGTTCTGCAACCTGAGTGTAGGAGGCAGTTTACAGGAGTTCTGTAGCATGGGAATAGCCATACGCACTATACCGGCTTTCGGTACTCCTAGTGAAAGAGAAGCAGCTTATAGGATTTCTGTACATTGGATGTACAGAGAGGTGGTTAATAGGAATTCTGTAGTTTGAATGTTGGAAACAGTTTACAGGAGATTTGTAGAATTGGAACAGCAGTACGCAGTATGCAGGATTTCTGTAGCTTGCGTGTAGGAGATGCAGCTTACAGGATTTCTGTAAGCTGGATGTAGAGTGAAGCAGTTTACTGGAATTCTGCTGCCTGAGTGTAGGAAACACTTTACGGAGTTCTGTAGCATGGGAGTAGTCTTACACACTGCGCAGTTTTCGGTAACGTGAGTGAAAGAGAAGCAGCTAACAGGACTTCTGTAAGATGGATGTAGAGAGAGGCAGTTTACTGGAATTCTGCTGCCTGAGTGTAGGAAACAGTTTACGGGAGTTCTGTAGCATGTGGGTAGCCATACGCACTATGCAGGTTTTTGGCAACCTGAGTAAAAGAGAAGCAGCTTACAGGATTTCGTTATGCTGGATGTAGAGAGAGGCAGTTTACAGGAGTTCTGCATCCTGAGTGTAGGAGACAGTTTACGGGAGTTCTGTAGCATGGCTGTAGCCATACACACTATTCGAGATTTCTGTAGCCTGCATGTAGGAGATGCTCTTACTGGCATTCTGTAATCTGGGTCTACAGAGAGGCTGTTTACAGGAATTCTGCAGCCTGAATGTAGGAGACAGTTTACAGCAGTTCCGAAGCATGGAATCAGCCATACGCATTTGCGGGATTTCTGTAGATTAGTTAATTAGTAGCATCTTACAGGATTTCTGTACACTGGATGTAGAGATAAGCAGTTTACAGGAGTTCTGCATCCTGGGTGTAGGAGACAGTTTACAGGAGTTCTGTAACATGACTGTAGCTATATGCTCTATGCGCGTTTTCTATAGCCTGCGTGTAGGAGATGATGCTTACTGGCATTCTGTGAGCTGGATGTAGAGAGAGGCACTTTACAGGAGTTCTGCATTATGAGTGTAGGAGAATTTACAGGAGTTCTGTAGCATGGGAACAGAAATACGCAATATGCGGGATTTCTGTAGCCTGAGGTAAGGAGAAGCAGCTTACAGGTTTTCTGTACATTGGACGGAGAGAGAGGCAGTTTACAGGAATTCTGCATCCTGAGTGTAGGAGACAGTTTACCAGAGTTCTGTAACATGACTGTAGCCATATGCAGTATGGAAGTTTTCTGTACCCTGTGTGTAGGAGATGTTGCTTACTGGCGTTCTGTAAGCTGGATGTAAAGAGAGGTAGTTTACAGGAGTTCTCTAGCATGGCAACAGCCTCACACAGATGCAGGATTTCTGTAGCCTTCATTAAGAAGTAGCAGCTTACAGGATTTGTGGACACTGGATGCACAGAGAGGAAGTTTACAGGGGTTCTGCATCCTGAGTGTAGGAGACAGTTTACGGAAGTTCTGTAGCATGGCTGTAGCCATATGTACTATGCGGGATTTCTCTAGCCTGCGTGTAGGAGATGCTGCTTACTGGCGTTCTATAAGCTGGATGTAGAGCAAAGCAGGTTACTGCAGTTCTGCTGCCTGAGTGTGGGAGACAGTTTATGGGAGTTCTGTAGCATGGGAACAGCCATACGCAGATGCAGGATTTCTGTAGCCTTAGTCAAGGAGTAGCAGCTTACAGGATTTGTGGACACTGGATGCACAGAGAGGAAGTTTACAGGAATTCTGCAGCCTGAATGTTGGAAACAATTTACAGGAGTTTTGTAGCATGGGAACAGCCATACACAGTATGCAGGATTTCTGTATCCTGCGTGTACGAGATGCAGCTTACAGGATTTCTGAAAGCTGGATGTAGAGCAAAGCAGGTTACTGCAGTTTTGCAGCCTGAGTGTAGGAGACAGTTTACAGGAGTTCTGTAGCATGTGAACAGCCATACACACTGTATCGGTTTTCGGTACTCTGAGTGAAAGAGAAGCAGCTTATAGGATTTCTGTACATTGGATGTACAGAGAGGCAGTATACAGGAATTCTGTAGCCTGAATGTTCAAAACAGTTTACAGGAGTTTTGTAGCATTGGAACAGCCATACACAGTATGCTCTATTTCTGTAGCTTGCGTGTAGGAGATGCAGCTTACAGGATTTCTGTAAGCTAGATGTCGAGAGAGGCAGTTTACTGGAATTTTTCTGCCTGAGTGTAGGAAACACTTTACAGGAGTTCTGTAGCATGGGAGTAGTCTTATGCACTGGCCAGTTTTTGGTAGCTGAAAGAGAAGCAGCTAACAGGATTTCTGTAAGATGGATGTAGAGAGGGGCAGTTGACTGGAATTCTGCGGCCTGAGTGTAGGAGACAGTTTACGGGAGTTCTGTAACATGGCTGTAGCCATATGCACTATGCGAGTTTTCTGTACCCTGTATGTAGGAGATGCTGCTTACTGGCGTTCTGTATGCTGGATGTAAAGAGATGCAGTTTACAGGATTTCTGTAGCCTGAATGTTGGAAACAGTTTACAGCAGTTTTGTAGCATTGGAACATCCATAAGCAGCATGCGGGATTTCTGTAGCTTGCGTGTAGGAGATGCAGCTTACAGGATTTCTGTAAGCTAGATGTAGAGAGAGGCAGTTTACTGGAATTCTGCTGCCTGAGTGTAGGAAACATTTACGTGGGTTCTGTAACATGGCTGTAGCCATATGCACTATGCGAGTTTTCAGTACCCTGTGTGTAGGAGATGCTGCTTACTGGCGTTCTGTAAGCAGGATGTAAAGAGAGGCAGTTTACAGGAGTTCTGCATCCTGGGTGTAGGAGACAGTTACGGGAGTTATCTACCATGGCAACAGCCATACGCAGATGCAGGATTTCTGTAGCCTTAGTTAAGGAGTAGCAGCTTACAGGATTTGTGGAAACTGGATATACAGAGAGGAAGTTTACAGGAGTTCTGCAGCCTGAGTGTAGGAGACAGTTTACGGGAGTTCTGTAGCACGGCTGTAGCCATATGTAGTATGCGGGATTTCTCTAGCCTGCATGTAGTAGATGCTGCTTACTGGCATTCTGTAATCTAGCTCTACAGAGAGGCAGTTTACAGGAATTCTGCAGCCTGAATGTTGGAAACAATTTACAGGATTTTTGTAGCATGGGAACAGCCATACGCAGTATGTGGGATTTCTGTAACCTGCATATAGGAGATGCAGCTTACAGGATTTCTGTAAGATGGATGTAGAGAGAGGCAGTTTACTGGAATTCTGCTGCCTGAGTGTAGGAAACAGTTTACGGGAGTTCTGTAACATGGGAGAAGCCATATGCACTATGCAAGTTTTCCTGTACCCATGTGTAGGAGATGCTGCTTACTGGCATTCTGTAAGCTGGATGTATAGAGAGGCAGTTTACAGGAGTTCTGCAGCCTGAGTGTAGGAGACAGTTTACGGGAGTTCTAACATAGCTCTAGCAATACGCAGTATGCAGGATTTCTGTAGCCTGTGTTTAGGAGATGCAGCTTACAGGATTTCTGTAAGCTGGATATAGAGTGAAGCAGTTTACTGGAGTTCTGCAGCCTGAGTGTAGGAAACACTTTACGGGAGTTCTGCAGCATGGGAGTAGTCTTACGCACTGCGCAGTTTTCGGTAATCTGAGTGAAAGAGAAGCAGCTAATAGGATTTCTGTAAGATTGATGTAGCAGAGAGGCAGTTTACTGGAATTCTGCTGCCTGAGTGTAGGAAAAAGTTTACGGGAGTTCTGTAGCAATGCTGTATCCATAGGCACTATGTGGGATTTCGGTAGCCATTTTGTAGGAGATGCTGCTTACTGGCGTTCTGTAATGTGGGTCTATAGAGAGGCTGTTTACAGGAGTTCTGCAGCCTGAATGTAGGCGACAGTATACAAGAGTTCCGTAGCATGGAATCAGCCTTACTCAACATGCGGGATTTCTGTAGCCTGAGGTAAGGAGAAGCAGCTTACAGTTTTTTTGTACATTGGACGTAGAGAGAGGCAGTTTACAGGAGTTCTGCAGCCTGAGTATAGGAGACAGTTTACCGGAGTTCTGTAACATGGCTGTAGCCATATGCAGTATGCGAGTTTTCTATACCCTGTGTGTAGGAGATGCTGCTTACTGGCGTTCTGTAAGCTGGATCTAAATAGAGGCAGTTTACAGGAGTTCTGCATCCTGAGTGTAGGAGACAGTTTACAGGAGTTACTTAGCATGGCAACAGCCATGCGCAGTATGCGGGATTTCTGTATCCTGCGTGTAGGAGATGCAGCTTACTTGCGTTTTGTAATCTGGGTCTACAGAGAGGCAGCTTGCAGGAGTTCTGCAGCCTGAGTGTAGGAGACAGTTCATGGGAGTTCTGTAATATGCCTGTTGCCATACGCACTATGCGGGTTTTGTGTAGCCTGCATGTAGGAGATGCAGCTTACTGGCGTTCTGTAATCTGGGTCTGCAGAGCGGCAGCTTGCAGGAGTACTGCATCCTGAGTGTAGGAGACAGTTTATGGGAGTTCGGTAGCACAGCTGTAGCCATATGTACTATGCGGGATTTCTCTAGCCTGCTTGTAGGTGATGCTGCTTACTGGCGTTCTGTAAGCTGGTTGTAGAGAGAGGCACTTTACAGGAGTTCTGCATCCTGAGTGTAGGAGACAGTTTACAGGAGTTCTGTAGCATGGGAACAGCCATACGCAGATGCGGGGTTTCTGTAGATTAGTTAAGGAGGAGCAGCTTACAGGATTTCTCTACACTGGATGTAGAGAGAGGCAGTTTACAGGAGTTCTGCAGCCTGAGTGTAGGAGACAGTTTACAGGATTTCTGTAACATGGCTGTAGCTATATGCACTATGCGTGTTTTCTATAGCCTCCGTGTAGGAGATGCTGCTTACTGGCGTTCTTCGATCTAGGTCTGTAGAGAGGACGTTTACAGGAATTTTTTAGTCTAAATGTTGGAAAAAGTTTATAGGAATTTTGTAGCATGGGAACAGCAATAAGCAGCATGTGGAATTTATAGTAGCCTGCATGTAGGAGATGCAGCTTAAAGGATTTCTGTAACCTAGATGTAGAGTGAGGCAGTTTACTGGAGTTCTGCATCCTGAGTGTAGGAGACAGTTTACAGGAGTACTGTAACATGGCTGTAGATATATGCACTATGCGTGTTTTCTATAGCCTGTGTGCAGGAGATGCTGCTTACTGGCCTTCTGCAATCTGGGTCTATAGAGAGGAAGTTTACAGGAATTTTTTAGCCTAAATGTTGGAAAAAGTTTATAGGAGTTTTGTAGCATGGGAACAGCCATACGCAGCATGTGGGATTTATTGTAGCGTGCGTGTAGGAGATGCAGCTTAAAGGATTTCTGTAACCTGGATGTAGAGTGAGGCAGTTTACTGGAGTTCTGTAGCCTTAGTGTAGGAAACTGTTTCCGGGAGTTCTGTAGCATGGGAGTAGCCATACGCACTATGTGAGTTTTCTGTAGCCTGAGTGAAAGAAAAGCAGATTACAGGATTTCTGTACGCTGGAGGTAGAGAGAGGCAGTTTACAGGAGTTCTGCAGCCTGAGTGTTGGAGACAGTTTACGGGAGTTCTGCCACATGGCTGTGGCGATACACACTATGTGGGTTTTCTGTAGCCTGTGTGTAGGAAATGCTGCTTACTGGCGTTCTGTAAGCTGGAAGTAAAGAGAGGCAGTTTAAAGGAGTTCTGCATTGTGAGTGTAGGAGAATTTACAAGAGTTTTGTAGCATGGGAACAGAAATATGCAATATGTAGGACTTCTGTATCCTGCATGTAAGAGATGCAGCTTACAGGATTTCTGTAAGCTGGATGTAGAGCAAAGCTGGTTACTGCAGTTCTGCAGCCTGAGTGTAGGAGACAGTTTACAGGAGTTCTGTAGCATGGGAGTAGCCATACGCACTATATGGGTTTTCGGTAGTCTGAGTAAAAGAGAAGCAGCTTACAGGATTTCTGTACATTGGATGTACAGAGAGGCAGTTTACAGGAATTCTGTAGCCTGAATGTTGGAAACAGTTTACAGGAGTTCTGTAGCACTGGAACAGCCATATGCAGTCATCGGGATTTCTGTATCTTGCGTGTAGGAGATGCAGCTTACAGGATTTCTGTAAGCTGGATATAGAGAGAGGCAGTTTACTGGAATTCTGCTGTGTGAGTTTAGGAAAGAGTTTACAGGAGTTCTGTAGCATGGGAGTAGCAATACGCACTATACAGCTTTTCGGTAATCTTAGTAAAAGTGAAGCAGCTTACTGGATTTCTGTACATTAGACGTAGAGAGAGGCAGTTTACAGGAGTTCTGCATCCTGAGTGTAGGAGACAGTTTACGGGAGTTCTGTAGCCATATGCACTATGTGAGATTTCTGTAGCCAGGGTGTAGGAGATGCTGCTTACTGCTGTTCTGTAATCTGGGTCTACAGAGAGGCAGTTTACAGGAATTCTGTATCTTGAATGTTGGAAATAGTTTACAGGAGTTTTGTAGCATGGGAACAGCCATACACAGTATGCGGGATTACTGTAGCCTGCGTGTAGGAGATGCAGGTTCAGGTTTTCTTAAGCTGGATGTAGAGAAAAGCAGTTTACTGGAGTTCTACAGCCTGAGTGTAGGAAACAGTTTACGGGAGTTCTGTAGCATGGGAGTATCCATCCGCATTATACGGCTTTTTGGTAACCTGAGTGAAAGAGAAGCACCTTAGAAGATTTCTGTACATTGGATGTAGAGAGAAGCAGTATACAGGAGTTCTGCATCCTGAGTGTAGGAGACAGTTTACGAGAGTTTTGTAGCATGGCTGTAGCCATAGGCACTATGTGGGATTTCTGTAGCCAGTGTTTAGGAGGTGCTGTTATTGGCGTTCTGTAATCTGGGTCTACAGAGAGGCTGTTTACAGGAGTTCTGCACCTGAATGTAGGCGACAGTTTATAGGAGTCCCATAGCATGGAATCAGCCTTATGCAGTATGCGGGATTTCTGTAGCCTGAGGTAAGGAGAAGCAACTTACAGGATTTCTGTACATTGGATGTAAAGAGAGGCAGTTTACAGGAGTTCTGCAGCCTGAGTGTAGGAGACAGTTTACCAGAGTTCTGTAACATGGCTGTAGCCATATGCACTATGTGAGTATTCTGTACCCTGTGTGTAGGAGATGCTGCTTACTGGCGTTCTGTAAGCTGTATGTAAAGAGAGGCAGTTTACAGGAGTTCTGCATTCTGAGTGTAGGAGACAGTTACAGGAGTTCTTTAGCATGGCAACAGCCATACGCAGTATGCGGGATTTCTGTATCCTCTGTGTAGGAGATGCAGCTTACTGGTGTTCTGTAATCTGGGTCTACAGAGAGGCAGCTGGCAGGAGTTCTGCAGCCTGAGTGTAGGAGACAGTTTACGGGAGTTCTGAAATCTGGCTGTTGCCATATGCACTATGCGGGTTTTGTGTAGCCTGTGTGTAGAGATGCTGCTTATTGGCGTTCTGTAAGCTGGTTGTAGAGAGAGGCACTTTACAGGAGTTATGCAGCCTGAATGTAGGAGACAGTTACAGGAGTTCTGTAGCATGAGATCAGCCATACGCAGATGCGGGATTTCTGTAGATTAGTCAAGGAGTAGAAGATTACAGGATTTCTCTACACTGGATGTAGAGAGAGGCAATTTACAGGGGTTCTGCATCCTGACTGTAGGAGACAGTTTACAAGAGTTCTGTAACATGGCTGTAGCTACATGCACTATGCGCGTTTTCTATAGCCTGCGTGCAGGAGATGCAGCTTACAGGATTTCTGTACGCTGGATGTAGAGAGAGGCAGTTTACAGGAATTCTGCAGCCTGAGTGTAGGAGACAGTTTATGGGAGTTTTGCCACATGGCTGTGGCGATACGCACTATGTGGGTTTTCTGTAGCCTGTGTGTAGGAAATGCTGCTTACTGGCATTCTGTAAGCTGGAAGTAAAGAGAGGCAGTTTAAAGGAGTTCTGCATTGTGAGTGTAGGAGAATTTACAGGAGTTCTGTAACATGGGAACAGAAATACGCAATATGCAGGACTTCTGTATCCTGCATGTAAGAGATGCAGCTTACAGGATTTCTGTAAGCTGGATGTAGAGCAAAGCTGGTTACTGCAGTTCTGCAGCCTGAGTGTAGGAGACAGTTTACAGGAGTTCTGTAGCATGGGAGTAGCCATACACACTATATGGGTTTTCGGTAGTCTGAGTAAAAGAGAAGCAGCTTACAGGATTTCTGTACATTAGATGTACAGAGAGGCAGTTTACAGGAATTCTGTAGCCTGAATGTTGGAAACAGTTTACAGGAGTTCTGTAGCACTGGAACAGCCATACGCAGTCATCGGGATTTCTGTATCTTGCGTGTAGGAGATGTAGCTTACAGGATTTCTGTAAGCTGGATGTAGAGAGAGGCAGTTTACTGGAATTCTGCTGTGTGAGTTTAGGAAAGAGTTTACAGGAGTTCTGTAGCATGGGAGTAGCAATACGCACTATACAGCTTTTCGGTAATCTTAGTAAAAGTGAAGCAGCTTACTGGATTTCTGTACATTAGACGTAGAGAGAGGCAGTTTACAGGAGTTCTGCATCCTGAGTGTAGGAGACAGTTTACGGGAGTTCTGTAGCCATATGCACTATGTGAGATTTCTGTAGCCAGGGTGTAGGAGATGCTGCTTACTACCGTTCTGTAATCTGGGTCTACAGAGAGGCAGTTTACAGGAATTCTGTATCTTGAATGTTGGAAATAGTTTACAGGAGTTTTGTAGCATGGGAACAGCCATACACAGTATGCGGGATTACTGTAGCCTGCGTGTAGGAGATGCAGTTTCAGGTTTTCTTAAGCTGGATGTAGAGCAAAGCAGTTTACTGGAGTTCTGCTGCCTGAGTTTAGGAAACAGTTTACGGGATTTCTGTAGCATGGGAGTAGCCATCCGCACTATACGGCTTTTTGGTAACCTGAGTGAAAGAGAAGCACCTTAGAAGATTTCTGTACATTGGATGTAGAGAGAAGCAGTATACAGGAGTTCTGCAGCTTGAGTGTAGGAGACAGTTTACGGGAATTCTGTAGCATGGGAGTAGCCATACGCACTATACGGGTTTTCAGTAGCCTGAGTGAAAGAGAAGCAGGTTACAGGATTTCTCTACACTGGATGTAGAGAGAGGCAGTTTACAGGAGTTCTGCAGCTTGAGTGTAGGAGACAGTTTATGGGAGTTCTATAGCATGGGAGTAGCCATATTCACTATACGGGTTTTCAGTAGCCTGAGTGAAAGAGAAGCAGGTTACAGGATTTCTGTAAGCTGCATGTAGAGAGACAGTATACAACAGTTCTTCATCATGAGTATAGGAGACAGTTTACGGGAGTTCTGTAACATGGCTGTAGCCATATGCATTATGTGGGATTTCTGTAGGCTGTGTGTAGGAGATGCTGCTTACAGGATTTCTGTACATTGGATGTAGAGAGAGGCAGTTTACAGGAGTTTTGCAGCCTGAGTGTAGGAGAGAGTTTACGGGAGTTATGTAGCATGGCTGTAGCCATATGCACTAGGCGGGTTTCGGTAGTCTGCCTGTAGGAGAGGCTTCTTACTGGAGTTCTGTAATCTGGGTCTACAGAGAGGCAGTTAGCAGGATTTCTGAAGCCAGAGTGTAGGAGACAGTTTATGGGAGTTCTGTAGCATGGCTGTAGCCATATGCACTAGGCAGATTTTCTGTAGTTTGCCTGTAGGAGAGGCTGCTTACTGGAGTTCTGTAATCTGCATCTACAGAGAGGCTGTTTACTGGAGTTCTGAAGCCTGAATTTTGGAAACAGTTTACAGGAGTTCTATAGCATTGGAAAATCCTTACGCACTATGCAGATTTCTGTAACCTGCATGTAGGAGATGCTGCTTATAGGATTTCTGTATGCTGGATGTAGAGAGAGGCAGTTTACAGGAATTCTGCAGCCTGAATGTTGGAAACAGTTTACAGGAGTTTTGTAGCATGGGAACAGCTATACGCAGTATGCGGGATTTCTGTAGACTGCGTGTAGGTGATGCATATTAGAGGATTTCTGTATCAGGATGTAGAGCGAAGAAGTTTACTGGAGTTCTGCAGCCTGACTGTAGGAAACATTATGGGAGTTCTGTAGCATGGGAGTAGCCATACGCAATATATGGGTTTTCGGTAACCTGAGTGAAAGACAGGCAGCCTACAGGATTTCTGTAAGCTGCATATAGAGAGAAGCAGTTTATAGAGTTCTGCATCCTGAGTGTAGGAAACAGTTTACGGGAGTTCTCCAAGCTGAGTGGAGGAGCCTCAGTTTATGACAGTTCTGTAGCACGGGAGTAGCCATATGCACCATGTGGTTTTCTGTAGCCGGAGTGTGGGAGAGGCTGCTTACTGGTGTTCTGTAATCTGGGTCTACAGAGAGGCTTTTTACAGCACTTCTGTAGCCTGAATGTAGGAGACAGTTTACAGGAGTTTTGTAGTGTAGGAACAGTCATAGGCAGTATGTGGGATTTCTGTAGCCTGCATGTAGAGATGTAGCTTACAAGATTTCTGTAAGGTGCATGTAGAGAGAGGCAGTTTACAGGAGTTCAGCATCCGGAGTGTAGGAGACAGTTTACGGGAGTTCTGTACCATGGCTGCAGCCATAGGCACTATGTGGGATATCTGTAGCCAGTGTGTAGGAGATGCTGCTTACTGGCGTTCTGTAATCTGGGTCTACAGAGAGGTTGTTTACAGGAGTTCTGCAGCCTGAATGTAGGAGACAGTTTACAGGAGTTCCGTAGCATGGGATCAGCTTTACACAATATGCGTGATTTCTGTAGCCTGAGTTAAGGAGAAGCAGCTTACAGGATTTCTGTACATTGGATGTAGAGAGTGGCAGATTACAGGAGTTCTGCATAATGAGTGTAGGAGACAGTTTAGAGGTGTTCTGTAGCAGGGGAACAGCCATACGCAGTATGCGGGATTTCTGTAGCCTGTGTGTAGCAGATGCAGCTTACTGGCGTTCTGTAATCGGTATACAGGGAGGCAGTTTGCAGGACTTCTGCAGCCTGAGTGTAGGAGACAGTTTATGGGAGTTCATTAACATGGCTATAACCATATGCACTATGCAGGTTTTCTGTAGCCTATGTGTAGGAGATGCTGCTTACTGGCGTTCTATAAGCTGGATGTAGAGAGAGGCAGTTTACAGGAGTTCTGCATCCTGAGTGTAGGAGACATTTATGGGAGTTCTGTAACATGGCTGTAGCCATACGAAGTATGCAGGATTTCTGTAGCCTGAGTTAAGGAGAAGCAGCTTACAGGAATCTCTACATTAGATGTAGAGAGAGGCAGTTTACAGGAGTTCTGCAGCCTGAGTGTAGGAGACAGTTTACAGGAGTTCATTAACATGGCTGTAGCCATAAACACTATGAGGGTTTTCTGTAGCAGCATGTAGGAGATGGTGCTTATTGGCGTTCTGTAATCTGGGTCTACAGAGAGACAGTTTACAGGAGTTCTGCAGCCTGAATGTAGGAGACAGTTTATAGGAGTTTTGTAGCATGAGAACAGGAATAAGCATTATGAGGGATTTCTGCGGCCTGAGTGTAGGAGATGCAGCTTACAGGATTTCTGGAAGCTGGTTGTAGATAGAGGAAGTTTACTGGAGTTCTGCATCCTGAGTGTATGAGACTCAGTTTATGGCAGTTCTGTAGCATGGTAGTAGCCATACGCAGTATGTGGTTTTCTGTATCCTGAGTGTAGGAGATGTATCTTACAGAATTTCTGTAAGCTGGATGTGGAGTGAGGGAATTTACAGGAGTTCTGCAGCCTCAGTGTAGGAGACAGTTTACAGGAGTTCTGTAGCAATGAAGCAGCCATATGCAGTATGAGGGATTTCTGTGTCCTGCATGTAGGAGATGCAGCTTACATGATTTCTGCAAGCTGGTTGTAGATAGAGGAAGTTTTCTGGAGTTCTGCAGCCTGAATGTAGGAGACTCCTTTTACGGGAGATCTTTGCATGCAGCTAGCTTTACACACTAGGGGGGAATTCTGTAGCCTGAGTGTAGTAGATGCAGCTTACAGGATTTCTGTAAGCTGCTTGTAGAGAGAGGCAGTTTACAACAGTTCTGCAGTCTGAGTGTAGGAGACAGTTTGCAGGTGTTCTGTAACATGGCTGTAGCCATACGCAGTCTGCAGGATTTCTGTAGCCAGTGTGTAGGAGAAGCTGCTTACTGGCGTTCTGTAATCTGGGTCTACAGAGAGGCAGTTTACAGGAGTTCCGCAGCCTGAATGTGGGAAACAGTTTACAGGAGTTCTGTAGCATGGGATCAGCCATACGCACTACGCGGGATTTCTGTAGCCTGAGTTAAGGAGAAGCATCTTACAGGATTTGTGTACATTGGATGTAGAGAGAGGCAGTCTACAGGAGTTCTGCAGCGTGAGTGCAGGAGACTCAGTTTATGGGAGTTCTGTAGCATGGTAGTAGCCATATGCAATATGTGGTTTTCTGTAGCCTGAGTGTAGGAGATGCATCTTATAGAATTTCTGTAAGCTGGATGTAGAGTGAGGCAGTTTTTAGGAGTTCTGCATCCTGAGTGTAGGAGACATTTTCAGAAGTTCTGTAGCATCGGATTAGTCATATGCACTATGCACGTTTTCTGTAGCCTGAGTGTATTGGAAGCAGCTTACAGGATTTCTGTATGGTGGATGTAGAGAGAGGCAGTTTACAGTAGTTCTGCAGCCTGAGTTTAGGAGACAGTTTACGGGAGTTCTGTAGCATGGCTGTAGCCATACACACTATTCGAGATTTCTGTAGCCTGCGTGTAGGAGATGTTCCTACTGGCATTCTGTAATCTGTGTCTACAGAGAGGCAGTTTACAGGAGTTCTGCAGCTTGAATGTAGGAGACAGTTTACAGGAGTTCCTTAGCATGGGAACAGCCATACGCAGTTTGAGGGATTTTTGTGTCCTGCGTATAGGAGATGCAACTTACAGAATTTCTGTAAGCTGGATGTAGAGAGAGGCAGTTTACAAGAGTTCTGCAGCCACAATGTAGGAGACAGTTTACGGGAGTTCTGTAACATGGGAGTAGCCATACACACTATGCGAGTTTTCTGTAGCTTGAATGAAGGAGAAGCATCTTACAGGATTTCTGTAAGCTGGATGTAGAGAGAGGCAGTCTACAACAGTTCTGTAGCCTGGGTGTAGGAGACAGTTTACAGGAATTCTGTAGCATGGAAACAATCATACGCAGTATGCGGGACTTCTGTAGTCTGAGTTAAGGAGAAGCAGCTTACAGGATTTCTGTACACTGGATATAGAGAGAGGCAGTTTATAGGAGTTCTGCAGCCTGAATGTTGGAAACAGTTTACAGGAATTCTATAGCATTGGAAAAGCCATAGGCACCATGCGGAATTTCTGTAGCCTGCATGTAGGAGATGCAGCTTACTGGATTTCAGTAAGTTGGATGTAGAGAGAGGCAGTTTACTGGAGTTCTACAGCCTGAATGTAGGAGACTCCTTTTACGGGCGATCTTAGCATGCAACTAGCTTTACACACTAGGGGTAATTTCTGTAGCCTGAGTGTAGGAGTTGCAGCTCACAGAATTTCTGTAAGCTGGATGTAGAGAGAGGCAGTTTACAGGAGTTCTGCAGCCTCAGTGTAGGAGACAGTTTACAGGAGTTCTGTAGCATGGGAACAGGCATACGCAGTATGTGGGATTTCTGTAGCCTGCGTGTAATAGATGCAGCTTACAGGCATTCTGTATTCTGGGTTTACAGAGAGTCACTGTACAGGAGTTCTGCAGCCTGAGTGTAGGAGACAGTTTATGGGAGTTCCATAACAAGGCTGTAGCCATACGCAATATGCGGGTTTTCTGTAGCCTGCATGTAGGAGATGCTGCTTACTGGCATTCTGTAAGCTGGATGTAGAGAGAGGCAGTTTACAGGAGTTCTGCAGCTTGAGTGTAGGAAACAGTTTACGGGAGTTCTGTAGCATGGGAGTAGCCATACGCACTATACGGGTTTTCAGTAGCCTGAGTGAAAGAGAAGCAGCTTACAGGATTTCTCTACACTGGATGTAGAGAGAGGCGGTTTACAGGAGTTCTGCAGCTTGAGTGTAGGAGACAGTTTATGGGAGTTCTGTAGCATGGGAGTAGCCATACGCACTATACGGGTTTTCAGTAGCCTGAGTGAAAGAGAAGCAGGTTACAGGATTTCTCTACACTGGATGTAGAGAGAGGCAGTTTACAGGAGTTCTGCAGCCTCAGTGTAGGAGACAGTTTACTGGAGTTCTGCATCCTTTGTGAAGTTCACACTGTTTATGGGAGTTCAGTAGCTTGGGAGTAGGCATACGCAATAATCAGGCTGCAGAAAGCATGTGAACTGCATCTGTCTACATCCATGTTACCAAACTTCCATAAACTCTTTTCCTGCATTCATGCTACAGAAATCTCGCATAATGTCTATGCCTAATCAGAATCTACAGAACTCATGTAAACTTCCTCGCTGTACATCCACCTTACAGAAATCCTGTAAGCTGCATCTCCTACCCTCAGGTACAGGAAAACCGATTGTGCGTATGGCTACTCCCATGCTACAGAACTTCCGTAAACTGTCTTCTACACTCAGGCTGCAGAACTCCTGTAAACTGCCTCACTCTACATCCAGCTTACAGAAATCCAGTAAGTTCCATCTCTACTTTCAGGCTACAGTAATCCCGCATATTGCGTATGGCTTCTCAGAAGCAGCAGAACTCCCGTAAATTGAGTCTCCTACACTCAGGCTGCAGCACTCCTGTAAAATGCCGTGCTCTACATCCAGCTTACAGAACTCCAGTATGCTGCATCGCCTACACTCAGTCTACGAAATCCCGCATACTACATATGGCTACTTCCATATTACAGAACTCCCGTAAACTGAGTCTCCTACACTCGGGCTTCAGAACTCCTGTAAACTGCCTCGCTCTACATCCAGCTTACAGAAATCCTGTAAGCTGCATCACCTGCTCTCAGGCTACAGTAATCCTGCATAGTGCCTAACCCTAACCCTAGTCTAGAGCTAAACCTAACCCTACCCCTAACCTTAACCATGACACTAAAACTAGACTTAGCTCTGGCCCTAACCCCAATTGTAACCCTAACCCTAGACCTAAGTTAACACTAACCCTAGCATTAGCTCTAACCCTAAACCTAAACTTTATCCTAGCCCTAACCCTAACCATAGATGTAGGCCAAACCCTAACACTAACCTTAGGCCTAGCCCTAACCCTAACCCTAACCCTAACCCTAGCACTAGCCCTAACCCTAACCCTAGCCCTAACCCTAACCCTAATCATAACCATAACCCTAACCCTAGCAGTAACACTAATCCTAAAAATAACCCTAAATCTAACCCTAGTCCTAACCGTAAACCTAACTCTGGGCCTAACCTTAAATCTATCCATTACCCTAGCCCTAACCCTAACCCTTTCCCTTGCCCTAACCCTAACCCTAGCCATAGCCCTAGCCCTAACACTAACGCTAACACTAACACTAGTCCTTGTTCTATATCCAACACTAACCTTAACCCTAACTCTAAACCTAAACGAAGCCCTAGCCCTAAACCTAACCTAACCCTAACCCTAACCCTAGCCCTATCCCTAAACCTAACACTAGCACTAGCCCTAACCGTAACCATAAACCTAACCCTAACCCTAAACCTAGCCCTAGCACTAGCCCTAACCCTAAACCAAAGCATAACTTTAGCCCTAGCACTAACCCTAACCCTAGCCCTATACCTAGCCCTAACCCTAACCTAACGCTAACCCTAACACTAAACATAACCCTAACCATAACCCTAGCTCTAGCCCTAACTGTAGCCCTACCCTAGCCCTAACCCTAACCATAGCCCTAACCCAAACACTAACCGTAACCTTAACCCTAACCCTAAACCTAACCATTAACCTAACCACAATGCCAATCCTAACCTTAGCCCTAACACTAACCACAAACCTAACCCCAAACTTAATGCTAACCCTAACCATAACACTAGCCATAGGTCTAACCTGAACTCTGTCTCTAACCCTAACCCTAACCATAGCCCTAAGCCTAACCCTAACCTAACCCTAACCCTAACCCTAGCCCTAGCCCTAGCCCTAACCCCAAGCCTAACCCCAACATTAGCCATAAAACCTAACCATAATACTAGCCCTAACCCTAACCCTAACCCTGGCTCTAACCCAATCCTACCCTAGCCCTAACCCTAACTAACCATAACCCTAACCCTATACCTAAAAGGAACCCTAACCCCTAACCCTAACCCTAATACTAAACATAACCCTCATCCTAACCATAATCATAATACTAACCCCTAACCCTACCCCTAACCGCAACCCTAACCATAACCTTAACCCTAACCATAACCATAGCCCTAGCACTAGTCCTAGCCCTAACCCTATGCCTAACCATAACCCTTGCACAAGCACTAGCCCTAAACCTAACTCTAGCCCTAGACCTGACCCTAAACTTAACCCTAACCCTCACCCTAATCATAACCCTTGTAGAGACATAAACCTAACCCCAACCCTACCCGGACCCTAACCTAACCCTAAACATAAACCTAAGACTAACCCTAGACCTAGCCCTAACCCAAACCATAACCCTAACAATAATACCAGCCCAGCTCTAACCCTAATACTAACCCTAACCCTAACCCTAGCCCTAACCCTAACCCTAAACATAACCCTATACCTAACAATAACCCTAAACCTAGCCCTAGCCCTAACCCTAAAGCTAACCCTAAACCAAGCCCTAACCCTAACCCTAACCCTAGCACTAACCCTAACCCTAACTCTAAGACTAACCCTAAAACTAACCCTAGCCCTAGTCCTAACCCAAACCCTAACCCTAAACCTAAACCTAAACATAGCCCCTGCCCTAAACCTAACTCTAACACTAGCCTTAGACCTAGCCCTAATCCTAACCCAAACACTAACCCTAACCTTAAACCTAACCCTAAACCTAAACCTAGCCCTATCCCTAACCCTAAACCTAACCCTAACCCTAGCCCTAATCCTAACCCTAAACCTAACTCTAACCATAGCACTAGCCCTAAGCCTGACCCTAACTGTAACCCTAAGCCAAAGCCTAACGCTAACCCAAGCACTAGACCTAACCCTAACTGTAAACCTAACCCTAACTCTAACCCTAACCCTAAACATAGCCACAGCTCTAACCCTAACTCTAACCCTAGCTCTAGGCATAGCCCTAACCCTAACGCAAACCCTAATGCTAACACTAAACATAACCCTAATCCTAACAATAGCTAGAGCACTAACTCTAGCCCTAGCACTAGCCCAAGCCCTAACTCTAAACCTAATCCTAGCCCTAACACTAACCCTAAATGAAACATTAACCCTAACCCTAATCCTAGCCCTAACCCTAAACCTAGCCATCACCCTAAACCTAACTCTGGCCCTAACATTATTCTAACCCTAACCCTAACCCTAACCCTAACCCTAGCCCTAACCCTAGCCTTAACCCTAGCCCTAACCCATCCCTAGCACTGGCCCTAGCCCTAACCCTAAGCCTAAAACTAGCCCTAACACTAACCCTAAACATAACCCCAACCCTAGCCCTAGTCCTACCCCTAAACCTAACCCTAACCCTAGCCCTTGCCCTAATGCTAACCCTTACCCTAGGCCTAACCCTAACCCGAAGACTAACCCTAAACCTAACCCTAACCCTAGCCCTGCCGTAGCCCTAACTATAACCCCAACCCTAACCCTACCACTAGCCCTAAACCTAACCCTATACCTAAACCTAATCCTAACCCTAATCCTAACCCTAGCTCTACCCCTAAACCTAACACTAGCCCTAAACCTAATGCTAGAAGTAGCCCTAACTCAAAACCTAACCCTAACCCTAACCTGAACCCTAACCCTAACCCTAGCCCTAGCAGTAGCCCTAACAATAACCCTAACCCTAACCCTAACCGTAACCCTAACCCAACCGTAGCCGATAGCCATAGCCCTAAACCTAACCCTAGCCCTAACCCTAACCCTAAAAGTAGCCCTAACCCTAACCCTAACCCTAACCCTAGCCCTAACCCTAACACTAGCCCTTGCCCTAGTCCTAACCCTAACCCTGGCCCTATCCCTAACCCTAACCCTAACCCTTACCATAGCCCTAACCCAATCCCTAACCCTAAACCTAGCAATAACCACAGCCCTAGCACTAACCCTAATGCTAACACTAACCCTAGCCCTACCCCTAGCCCTAATCCTAAACCTAACCCTAAACCTAACCCCAAACCTAACATTAAACTAAGCTCTAACCCTAACAATAACATTAGCCTAACACTAATCCTAACACTGGCTCTAACCCTAAACCTAACCATAACCCAAACCCTAACCCTAACCTAACCCTAACCCTAGCCCTAGCCTTAAAACTAACCCTAACCCTAGTCTTAACCCTCACCATAACCCTTGCCCTAGCCCTAAACCTAACCTTAACCCTTACCCTAGCACTAGCCCTAGCCCTAACCCAAAACCTTACCCTAGCATAACGCTAACCCTAACCCTAGCCTTAGCACTAATCCTAGCCCTAACCCTAACCATAACCTTAACCTTTGTCTAGACCTAAACCCAACCCTAACACTAGCCATGACCCTATCCCAACCCTAACCCTAACCCTAACACTAGCCCTAGCTCTAACACTAATACTAACCCTAGCACAAGCCCTAGCCCTAACCATAACCCTAAAGCTAACTCTAACCCTAAACATAGCCCAAGCAATAACCCTAAAGCTAACCCTAACCTAGCACTAGCCCTAAACCTAACCATAACCACAACTCTAAGCCTAACCATAACAGTAACTAACCCTAGCCATAGCACTAAACCTAAAACTAAACCTAACCCTGGCCCTATCTCGAACCCAAATCGAACCAACCCTAACCCTAACCCTAACCCTAACCATAATCCCTAACCCTAACCCAACCCTAACCCCAACCACAACCCTAAACATCACCCTAACCCTATACTAACCCTAGCCCTAGCCCTAACCCTAACACTAACCGTAATCCTAAACATAGCCCTAGCCCTAACCCTAAACTTAACCATTACCCTAAACATAGCCCCAGACCTAACCCAAACTCTAACATTAGCCTTACACCTAGCCTTAACCCTACCCCAAACCCTAACCCTAACACTAAACATAACCCTAGCCCTAACTCTAGTTCTAGCACCAACCCTAGAGCTAGCCCAAGCCGTAGCCCTAGCCCTAACCCTAACCCTCGCTGTAGCCCTAACCCTAACCCTAACCCTAACGCTAACACTAACACTAACCCTAACCCTAGCCGTAGCCCTAAACCTAACCCTATCATAACCTAATACCAGCCCAAATCCTAACCCTAACCCTAGCCCTAACCCTGAACCTAACCCTAACCCTAGCTCTAGCCCTAACCCAAAACCTATCCCTAACACTAACCCTAGCCTTAGCCCTAACTGTAACCCTAACACTAGCCCAAGTACTACCCCTAGTTGAAACCCTAACCCTCACCCTAACCCTAGCCCTAGCCATAGCCCTAAACCTAACCCTAAACCTAGCCCTAACCCTAACCCAAACCATAAACCTAATGCAAACCCTGGCCCTAGCACTAACCCTAAACCTAACCCTATCCCTAGACCTATCCTTAACCCCTACACTAGCCCTAACCCTAACACTAACCCTAAAACTAACCCTAACCCTAGCACTAGTCCTAGCCCTAACCCTAGCCCTAAACCTAACATTAGCCCTAGCCCTAACCCTAACCCTATCACTGGCATTAACCCTAGCCCTAACCCTACACCTAACCAAAAATTAGGCCTAGTACTAGCCCTAGCACTAAGCCTAAACCTAACACTGGCCTTAACGCTAACCCTAACCCTTACCATAGCCCTAGCCCTAAGCCTAACCCTAGCCCTAGCCCAATCCCTAACCCTAAACCTAACACTGGCCTTAACCCTAACCCTAACCCTTACCATAGCCCTAACGCTAACCCTAATCCTAGACCTTACCCTAACCATAACCCTTACCCTAGCCCTAAACCTAACCCTAAGCCTAACCATAACCCTAAACCTAACACTAGCCCTAGCCGTAGCCCTAACCCTAACCCTAGCACTAGCCATAACCCTAACACTATACCTAGCCCTAACCCTAACCCAAACCTTATCCTATACCTAGCCCAAACCCTAGCCCTAAACCTATCTCTCACACTAACCCTAGCCCTAGCCGTAGCACTAAACCTAAACCTAACCCTAAGCCTAGCACTACACAAACCCTAAACCTAGCCCAAGCCCTAACCCTAACCCTAAACCTAACCCTACACCTAACCCTAACCCTACCTAACCCTATCCCTAACACTAACCCTAGACCTAGCTGCTGCACTAAACCTAAACCTAACACTAAGCCTAGCACTACACAAACCCTAAACCTAGCCCAAGCCCTAACCCTAACCCTAACCCTAAACCTAACCCTAAGCCTAACACTAACCCTATCCCTAACACTAACCCTAACCCTAGGCATAGCACTAAACCTAAATCTAACCCTAAGCCTAGTACTACACAAACCCAAACCTAGCCCAAGCCCTAACCCTAACCCTAAACCTAACCCTACACCTAACCCTAACCCTAACCCTATCCCTAACACTAACCCTAGCCCTAGCCACTGCACTAAACCTAAACCTAACCATAAGCCTAGCACTACACAAACCCTAAACCTAGCCCAAGCCCTAACCTTAACCCTAAACCTAACCCTACACCTAACACTAACCCTATCCCTATCACTAACCCTAGCCCTAGCCGTAGCACTAAACCTAATCTAACACTAAGCCTAGCACTACACAAACCCTAAACCTAGCCCAAGACCTAAACCTAACCCTAACCCTCGCTGTAGCCCTAACCCTAACCCTAACCCTAACGCTAACACTAACACTAACCCTAGCCCTAGCCGTAGCCCTAAACCTAACCCTATCCTAACCCAATACCAGCCCAAATCCTAACCCTAACCCTAGCCCTAACCCTGAACCTAACCCTAACCCTAGCTCTAGCCCTAACCCGAAACCTAGCCCTAACACTAACCCTAGCCTTAGCCCTAACTGTAACCCTAACACTAGCCTAGTACTACCCCTAGTTGAAACCCTAACCCTCACCCTAACCCTAGCCCTAGCCATAGCCCTAAACCTAACCCTAAACCTAGCCCTAACCCTAACCCAAACCATAAACCTAATGCAAACACTGGCCCTAGCACTAACCCTAAACCATGGCCATAGCCATAGCCCTAAAGCTAACCTTAACCCTAGCCCTAATCATAAACCTAACTGTAACCCTAACCCAAGGCCTAGCCCTAGCCCTAACCCCAACCCTAAATCTAGCCCTAGACCTAACCCTAACCCTTACACTAGCCCTAACCCTAACCCTAAAACTAGCACTACTCCGAGCCCTAACCCTAGCCCTAATGCTAAACTTAGTCCAATCCCTAAACCTAACCCTATCCCTGGCCTTAGCACTAGTCCTAGCCCTAACCCTAACCCTAACCCTAGCCCTAACCCTAACTCTAACGCTAGCCCTAACCCTAACCCTAACTATAACCCTAACCCTAACCCCAAGCCTAACCATAACCTTAACTCTAGCCCTTACCCTAACCCTAAACCTAATCCTAACCCTAACCCTAACCCTAACCCTAACCCTAACCCAAAACCTAGCCCTAGCCCTAACCCTAACCCTAAACTTAACCCTGGCCCTAACCATAACCCTAACATTAACACTAGCCATAGCCCTGACCCTAACCCTAACACTAGCCCTAAACCTAACCCTAACCGTAAACTAAACCCTAGCCCTAGCCCCAGCCATAACCGTAACCCTAATGCTAAGCCTAGGACTAACCCTAAAACTAACATTAGCCCTAGTCCTAGCCCTAACATGAGCCCTAACCCTAATCCTAGCCCTAACACTAACATTAACCCTAATCCTAACTCTGGCCCTAACCCTAACCCTAACGCTATCACTAGTCCTAACCCTAACCCTAGCCCTAAACATAAACCTAGCCCTCACCCTAACAATAACTCCGGCCCTAAGCCTAAACCTAAACCTTACCCTAACCCTAACCCTAACTCTAAGGCTAACCCTAGCTCTAGCCCTAGCCTTAACCCTAACCCTAACCCATCCTTACACTTAGCCCTAGCCCTAACCCTAACCCTAACCCTAGACCTAACCCTAAGCCTAACTGTAAACGCAACTCTAACCCTAGCCCTAGCCCTAACCCTAAACTTAATCCTAGCCCTTACCCTAAACTTAACCCTTACCCTAGCCCTAACCCTAACCCTAAGCCTAACCTTCACCCTAACACTAGCCCTAGCCGTAGCCCTAAGCCTAACCCTAGCCCTGAACCTAAACCTATACCTTGCGCTAACCCTAACCCTAATCCTAACACTAACCCTAGCTCTAGTCCTAACCCTAACCCTAGCCCTAATCCTAACCTTATCGTAGCCCTAACCATAACCCTAACCGTAAACCCAACCCTAGCCCTAGCCATAGCACTAACCCTAACCCTAATCCTAGCCATTACCCTAAACCTAACACCTAGCATAGCCCTAACCTAACCCTAAGCGTAACCCTAACACTAACCCTAACACGAGCCCAAGCCATTGCCCTAACCCTAACCCTAGCCGTAGACCTAACCCTAACCCTTACCCTAGCCCTAACCATAACCCTAACCCTAGCCCTAACACTATCCCTAGCCCTGACCCTAACCCTAACACTAGCCCTAACCCTAACCCTAACTGTAAACTAAACCCTAGCCCTAGACCAGCCATAACTGTAACCCTAACCTTAAGCCTAGGACTAACCCTAACACTAACATTAGCCCTAGTCCTAGCCCTAACATGAGCCCTAACCTTAATCCTAGCCCTAACACTAACCCTAACGCTAATCCTAACTCTGGCCCTAACGCTAACCCTAGCCCTAAACATAAACCTAACCCTCACCCTAACAATAACTCCGGCCCTAAGCCTAAACCTAACCCTTACCCTAACCCTAACCCTAACCCTAAGGCTAACCCTAGCTCTAGCCCTAGCCTTAACCCTAACCCTAACCCATCCCTACACTTAGCCCTAGCCCTAACCCTAACCCTAACCCTAGACCTAACCCTAAGCCTAACCGTAAACCCAACTCTAGCCCTAGCCATAGCCCTAAACCTAAACCTAATCCTAGCCCTTACCCTAAACCTAACCCTGACCCTAGCCCTAACCCTAACCCTAAGCCTAACCTTAACCCTAACACTAGCCCTAGCCGTAGCCCTAAGCCTAACCCTAGCACTAGCCCTGAACCTAAACCTATACCTAGCGCTAACCCTAACCCTAACCCTAACCATAACCCTAGCTCTAGTCCTATCCCTAATCCTAGACCTAATACTAACCTTATCGTAGCCCTAACCATAACCCTAACCGTAAACCCAACCCTAGCCCTAGCCATAGAACTAACCCTAACCCTAATCCTAGCCATTACCCTAAACCTAACACTTAGCGTAGCCCTAACCCTAACCCTAAGCCTAACCCTAACACTAACCCTAACAGGAGCCCAAGCCATAGCCCTAAATCTAACCCTATCAATGGGCCTAACCCTAGCCCTAACCCTAACTCTAACACTAACACTAACACTAACACACACTAGCCCTACTACTAGCCCTACCCTAAACCTAACCCAAACCCTAACCCTAACTGTAAACCAAACCCTAGCCCTAGCCATAACACTAACCATAATCCTTGCCCTTACCCTAACCCTAACCCTTACCCTAGCCCTAAACCTAACATAAAGCCTAACCTTAACCCTAGCACTAGCCCCAACCCTAACCCTATAGCTAGCCCTAACCCTAACCTTAACCTAGCTCTAGCCCTAACATAACTCTAGTCCTAACCCTAACCCTAGTCATAGCCCTACACCTAACCCTAACCCTAACCCTAACCCTATACCTAACACTATCCCTAGCCCTAGCCGTAGCACTAAACCTAAACCTAACCATAAGCCTAGCACTAGCCCAAACCCTAACCCTAGGGCAACCCCTAAGACTAAACCTAAACCTAACCCTAGCTCTAGCCCTAAACCTAACCCTAGACCTAACCCTAACCAGAGACATAGCCCTAACCCTAACCCTAAGCCTGGCCCTAACCCTAACGCTAACCCTTACCCTAGCCCTAGCACTAGCCAAAATCGTAACCCTAACCCTAACCCTAGCCCTAGCCATAGCCCCAAAGCTAAACTTAAACCCAGCCCTAACCATAAACCTAACTGTAACCCTAACCCTAACACTTACCATAGCCCTAACCAAATCCCTAACCCTAACCCTAGCCCTAGTCTGACCCTAGCCCTAGCCATAACCCTAATGCTAAACCTAACCCTAGTTCTAGCCCTAGCCCTAACCATAAACCTAACCCTAGCCCTAACCCTAACCCTAATCATAACACTAAACCTAACCTTAAACCTAACCCCAACCCTAACACGAAATATAGCCCTAACACTAACCATAACATTAGCCCTAGCACCAACCGTAACACTGGCTCTAACACTAACCCTAACCTAACCCTAATCCTAACCCTAACCTAACCCTATACCTAACCCTAGCCCTAGCCCTAAACCTAACCCTAACCCTAGTCCTAACTTAACCCTAACCCTTGCCCAAGCCCATACTCTAACCTTGACCCTAGCCCTAGCACTAGCCTTGCCCTAACCCAAACCCTTACCCTAGCCCTAACCCTAAACCTAGCCTTAGCACTAGTCCTAGCCCTAACCCTAAGCCTAATGCTAACCCTAAGACTAGCACTAGCTATAACCCTAACTCTAACCCTAGCCCTAACCCAAACTATAACCCTAACCCTAACCCTAACCATAACCATAACCTTAACCTTAACCCTAACCCTAACCCTAACTTTAGCCCTAGCACTAGTCCTAGCCCCAACCCTAACGCTAACTGTAACCCTTGCACTAGTGCTAGCCCTAAACCTAACGATAGCCCTAGCCCTAACCCTAACCCTAACCCTAATCCTAGCCCTAACACTAACCCTAATGCTAGCCCTAACCCTAAACTTAACCCTTGTGTAGACCTAAACCTAATCAAAACCCTCACCCTGACCCTAACCTACTCTAACACTACCACTAACCCTAACCCTAACCCTATCCCTAATCCTAGCGCTAACCCTAACCCTAATGCTAGCCCTAACCCTAAACTTAATCCTTGTGTAGACCTAAACCTAAGCACAACCCTAACCGTGACCCTAACCTACTCTAACACTAACACTAACCCTAGCCCTAACCCTATCCCTAACCCTAAAACTAGCCCTAGCTCTAACCCTAATACTAACCCTAATACTAGCCCAAGCCATAGCCCACAACCTAACCCTAACCCTGACCCTAGCCCTAGCCCTAACCCTAAAGCTAAACCTAACCCTAGACCTAACCCTAAACCTAACCCTAACCATAGCACGAGCCCTGACCCTGACCCTAACGCTAACCCTAGCTCTAGACCTAACCCTAACCCTATCCCTAAACCTAACCCTAACCCTAAACTAACCCTGGACCTAGCCCTAACCCTAAACCTAACACTGGCCTTAACCCTAACCCTAACCCTTACCATAGCCCTAGCCCTAAGCCTAACCCTAGCCCTAGCCCAATCCCTAACCCTAAACCTAACACTGGCCTTAACCCTAACCCTAACCCTTACCATAGCCCTAACGCTAACCCTAATCCTAGACCTTACCCTAACCATAACCCTTACCCTAGCCCTAAACCTAACCCTAAGCCTAACCATAACCCTAAACCTAACACTAGCCCTAGCCATAGCCCTAACCCTAACCCTAGCACTAGCCATAACCCTAACACTATACCTAGCCCTAACCCTAACCCAAACCTTATCCTATACCTAGCCCAAACCCTTGCCCTAAACCTATCTCTCACACTAACCCTAGCCCTAGCCGTAGCACTAAACCTAAACCAAACCCTAAACCTAGCCCAAGCCCTAACCCTAACCCTAAACCTAACCCTACAGCTAACCCTAACCCTACCCTAGCCCTAGCCCTAGCCAAAACCGTAACCCTAACCCTATCACAAGCCATAGCCATAGCCCTAAAGCTAACCTTAACCCTAGCCCTAATCATAAACCTAACTGTAACCCTAACCCAAGGCCTAGCCCTAGCCCTAACCCCAACCCTAAATCTAGCCCTAGACCTAACCCTAACCCTTACACTAGCCCTAACCCTAACCCTAACCCTAAAACTAGCACTACTCCGAACCCTAACCCTAGTCCTAACGCTACACTTAGTCCAATCCCTAACCCTAACCCTATCCCTGGCCCTCACCCTAGGCGTAATTCTTACCCTAACCCTAACCCTAACACTAACCCTAGCACTAGTAGTAGGTCTAGCCTTAACCCTAACCTAACCCTAACCCTAGCGCTAACACTGACACGAACACAAAACCTAGCCTTAGCAGTAGCCCTAGACCTAACCCTACCTTAGCCCTAGCCCTAATCCTAACCCTAACCCTGGCCCTAACCCTAACCCCAACACTTACCATAGCCCTAACCCAATCCCTCACCCTAACCCTAGCCCTAGACCTAAATCTAGCCTTAGCCCTAACCCTAATGCTAAACCTAACCCTAGTCCTAGCCCTAGCCCTAACCCTAAACCTAACCCTAGCCCTAACCCTAACCCTAATTGTAACACAAAACCTAACTTTAAAGCTAACCCCAACCCTAACACTAAACTTAGCCCTAACCCTAACCATAACATTAGCCCTAGCACCAACCCTAGCACTGGCTGTAAAACTAACCCTAACCATAGCCCTAATCCTAACCCTAACCTAACCCTAAACCTAACCCTAGCCCTAGCCCTAAACCTAACCCTAACCCTAGTCCTAACCCTAACCCTTGCCCTATACTGTACCTAACCTTGAACCTAGCCCTAGCACTAGACCTACCCTAACCCAAACCGTTACCCTAGCCCTAACCCTAACCCTAACCCTAGCCTTAGCACTAGTCCTAGCCTTAACACTAACACTAACGCTAACACTAACGCTAACCCTAGCCCTAACCCTAACCCTAACTATAACCCTAACCCTAACCCGAACACCAACCATCACCTTTACCCTAACCCTAACCCTTACCCTAACCCTAACACTAACCCTAGCCCTAGTACTAGACCTAGTCCTAACCCTAAACCTAACCCTAGCCCTAACCGTAACCCTAATTGTAACACAAAACCTAACCTTAAAGCTAACCCCAACCCTAACACTAAACTTAGCCCTAACACTAACCATAACATTAGCCCTAGCACCAACCGTAACACTGGCTCTAACACTAACCCTAACCATAGCCCTAATCCTAACCCTAACCTAACCCTAAACCTAACCCTAGCCCTAGCCATAAACCTAACCCTAACCCTAGTCCTAACTTAACCCTAACCCTTGCCCAAGCCCGTACTCTAACCTTGACCCTAGCCCTAGCACTAGCCTTGCCCTAACCCAAACCCTTACTCTAGCCCTAACCCTAAACCTAGCCTTAGCACTAGTCCTAGCCCTAACCCTAAGCCTAATGCTAACCCTAAGACTAGCACTAGCTATAACCCTAACTCTAACCCTAACCCTAACCCTAACTATAACCCTAACCCTAACCCCAACTGTAACCATAACCTTAACCTTAACCCTAACCCTAACCCTAACCCTAACCTTAGCCCTAGCACTAGTCCTAGCCCCAACCCTAACACTAACTGTAACCCTTGCACTAGCGCTAGCCCTAAACCTAACACTAACCCTAGCCCAAACCCTATCCCTAATCCTAGCACTAACCCTAACCCTAATCCTAGCCCTAACCCTAAACTTAATCCTTGTGTAGACCTAAACCTAAGCACAACCTTAACCCTGACCCTAACCTACTCTAACACTAACACTAACCCTAGCCCTAACCCTATCCCTAACCCTAAAACTAGCCCTAGCTCTAACCCTAATACTAGCCCAAGCCATAGCCCACAACCTAACCCTAACCCTGACCCTAGCCCTAGCCCTAACCCTAAAGCTAAACCTAACCCTAGACCTAACCCTAAGCCTAACCCTAACCATAGCACGAGCCCTGACCCTGACCCTAACCCTAACCCTGAGCCTAACCCTAACGCTAACCCTAGCTCTAGACCTAACCCTAGCCCTATCCCTAAACCTAACCCTAACCCTAACACTAACCCTGGCCCTAGCCCTAACCCTAATGATAACCGTTACCCTAAACATAGTCCTAGCCCTATCCCTAACCCTAAACCTAACACTGGCCTTAACCCTAACCCTAACCCTTACCATAGCCCTAGCCCTAAGCCTAACCCTAGCCCTAGCCCAATCCCTAACCCTAAACCTAACACTGGCCTTAACCCTAACCCTAACCCTTACCATAGCCCTAACGCTAACCCTAATCCTAGACCTTACCCTAACCATAACCCTTACCCTAGCCCTAAACCTAACCCTAAGCCTAACCATAACCCTAAACCTAACACTAGCCCTAGCCATAGCCCTAACCCTAACCCTAGCACTAGCCATAACCCTAACACTATACCTAGCCCTAACCCTAACCCAAACCTTATCCTATACCTAGCCCAAACCCTAGCCCTAAACCTATCTCTCACACTAACCCTAGCCCTAGCCGTAGCACTAAACCTAAACCTAACACTAAGCCTAGCACTACACAAACCCTAAACCTAGCCCAAGCCCTAACCCTAACCCTAAACCTAACCCTACAGCTAACCCTAACCCTAACCCTACCCTAGCCCTAGCCCTAGCCAAAACCGTAACCCTAACCCTATCACAAGCCATAGCCATAGCCCTAAAGCTAACCTTTTTTTTTAATTTTTTTTATTTTTTATTTTTTATTTTTTTTATCTTTTATTTAATGAATATAAATTTCCAAAGTACGACTTATGGGTTACAATGGCTTACCCCCCCATACCGTCCCTCCCACCCACAACCCTCCCCTTTCCCACTCCCTCTCCCCGTCCATTCACATCAAGATTCATTTTCGATTATCTTAATATACAGAAGATCAGCTTAGTATACCTTAAGTAAGGATTTCAACAGTTTGCTCCCACACAGAAACATAAAGTGAAAAATAATAGATGATTTTTTTTTAAATGATGATGAAATCAGATCAGACCTATTGTCATGTTTAATCCCAGTGAGAGTCAAGTTGGGAATTGATAATTTCTTTCTTTTTTTTTTTTTTTTTTTTTTTTTTTTTACAGAAGATCAGTTTAGTGTACATTAAGTAAAGATTTCAATCGTTTGCACCCCCATAGAAACACAAAGTGAAATATACTGTTTGAGTACTCGTTATAGCATTAAGCCTCAGTGTACAGCACATTAAGGACAGAGATCCTACATGAGGAGTAAGTGCACAGTGACTCCTGTTGTTGACTTTACAAATTGACACTCCTGTTTATGGCATCAGTAATCTCCCTATGCACCAGTCATGAGTTTCCAAGGCTATGGAAGCCCCTTGAGTTCTCCGACTCTTATCTTGTTTAGACACGGTCATAGTCAAAGTGGAGGTTCTCTCCTCCCTTCAGAGAAAGGCACCTCCCTCTTTGAAGACCTGTTCTTTCCACTGGGATCTCACTCACAGAGATCTTTTTGCCAGAGTGTCTTGGCTTTCCATGCCTGAAATACTCTCATGGGCTTTTCAGCCAGATCCGAGTGCCTCCTAAAGCTAACCTTAACCCTAGCCCTAATCATAAACCTAACTGTAACCCTAACCCAAGGCCTAGCCCTAGCCCTAACCCCAACCCTAAATCTAGCCCTAGACCTAACCCTAACCCTTACACTAGCCCTAACCCTAACCCTAACCCTAACCCTAAAACTAGCACTAGTCCGAGCCCTAACCCTAGTCCTAACGCTAAACTTAGTCTAATCCTAACCCTAACCCTAGCCGTAGCCCTACACCTAACCCTAACCCTATCCATAACACTAACCCTAACCCTAGTCGTAGCACTAAACCTAAACCTAACCCTAAGCCTAGCACTAGCCCAAACCCTAACCCTAGGGCAACACCTAACACTAAACCTAAACCTAACCCTAGCTCTAGCCCTAAACCTAACCCTAGACCTAACCCTAACCAGAGACATAGCCCTAACCCTAACCCTAAGCCTGGCCCTAACCCTAATGCTAACCCTTACCCTAGCCCTAACCCTAACCCTACCCTAGCCATAGAACGTGCCCGAGCCGAAACCGTAACCCTAACCCTAACCCTAGCCCTAGCCATAGCCCCAAAGCTAAACTTAAACCCAGCCCTAACCATAAACCTAACTGTAACCATAAACCTAACATAAACCTAACCCTAACACTTACCATAGCCCTAACCAAATCCCTAACCCTAACCCTAGCCCTAGTCTGACCCTAGCCCTAGCCCTAACCCTAATGCTAAACCTAACCCTAGTCCTAGCCCTAGACCTATCCCTAACCTAACCCAAGCCCTAACCCTAACCCTAATCGTAACATAAAACCAAACCTTAAACCTAACCCCAACCCTAACACGAAATTTAGCCATACCCTAACCATAACATTAGCCCTAGCACCAACCGTAACACTGGCTCTAACACTAACCCTAACAATAGCCCTAATCCTAACCCTAACCTAACCCTAACCTAACCCTAACCCTCGTCCTAACCTAACTCTAACCCTTACCCTAGCCTGTACTCTAACCTTGAACCTAGCCCTAGCACTAGCCCTTGCCCTAACCCAAACCTTACACTAGCCCTAACCCTAGACCTAGCCTTAGCACTAGTCCTAGCCCTAACCCTAACCCTAACACGAACCCTAACACTAGCACTAGCCCTAACCCTAAATCTAACCCTAGCCCTAACCCTAACCCTAACTATAACCCTAACCCTAACCAACCCTAACAATAACCTTAACCCTAACGCTAACCCTAACCTTAGCCCTAGCACTAGTCTTAGCCCCAACCCTAGTGCTAACTGTACCCTCGCACTAGTGCTAGACCTAAACCTAATGCTAGCCCTAGCCCTAACCCTAATCCTAGCCCTAACCCTAACCATAATCCTAGCCCTAACCCTAAACTTAACCCTGTGTAGACCTAAACCTAATCACAACCCTAACCCTGACCCTAACCTACCCTAACACTAACACTAGCCCTAGCCCTGACCCTAACCATAACCCTAACACTAGCCCTAGCTCTAACCCTAATACTAACCCTAATACTAGCCAAGCCCTAGCCCTAAACCTAACCCTAACCCTAACACTAACCCTGGCCCTAGCCCTAACCCTAATGCTAACCGTTACCCTAAACATAGCCCTAGCCCTAACCCTAACCCTAAACATAGCACCAGCCCTAACCCTAACTCTAACCCTAGACCTAGATGTAGCCCTAACCCTAACACAAATACTAACCCTAACCCTAACCCTAACCCTAAAACCTAAACTTAAACCTAAACCTAGCCCTAGACCTAACCCTAACCTAACCCTAAACTTAGCGCTAACCCTAACCCTAATCCTAAACCTAGCACTAGCCATCACACTAACCCTAACACTAACCCTAAGCCTAACCCTAACGCTAGCCCTAGCCATAGTCCTAACCCTAGCCCTAAGCATAAACCACCCTAACCCTAAAACTAACCATAAACATAGCCCCAGCCCTAACCCTAACTCTAACCCTAGCCCTAGACCTAGCCCTAACCCTAAACCAAACCCTAACCCTAACACTAAACATAACCCTAACCTAACTAGCACTAACCCTAGCCCTAGCCCTAGCCCTAGCCGTAACCCTAACCCTAATCCTAGCACACCCTAACCCTAAATGAAACATTAATCCTAACCCCTAACCCTAACCTAACCCTAACCACAGCACTAACCCTAAAGTTAGCCCTAACCCTAACCTAACACTAACCCTAGAACTAACCCTAACCCTAGCCATAAAACTAAACCTGGCCCTAACCCAATACCTAGACCTCACACTAACCATAACCCTGGCCATAGCCCTAACCCTATTCCTCACCATAAACTTAACCCTAACCCTAATCCTTGCACTAGCCCCAACCCTAAACCTAGCCCTAGCCCTGACACTAACCCTAAACCTATCATGACCCTAACCCTAACCCTAGCCCTAACCCTAAACCTAACCATAAACTGAACGTTAGCCCTAGCTCTAGCCCTAACCTTAACACAAACCCTAGCCCTATTCCTAGCCCTAACCAGAGACCTAACCCTAACCCTACCTGTAACACTAACACTAACACTAATCCTAACTCAGGCACTAACCCTAACCTTAATGCTATCATTAGTCCTAACCCTAACACTTGCCTTAAACTAAACCTAGCCCTCACCCTAACAATAACTCCGGAACTAACACTAACCCTAACACTTACCCTCACTCTAACCCTAAACGTAGTCCTAGCCCTAACCCTAACCCTAACCCTAACCTTAACCATATCCTTAAACCATCCCTACCCCAAGCCCTAGCCCTAACCCTAACCCTAACCCTAGCCCTAAACCTAACCCTAACAGAAACCTAACCCTTAACCTAGCCATAGCCTTAAACCTAACCCTAATCCTAGCCCTTACCCTAACCCTAACCATTAACCTAGCCCTAAACCTAACCCTAAGACTAACCCTAACCCTAACACTAGCCCTAGCTGTAGACCTAATCCCAAACCTAGCACTAGCCCTAACCCTAACCCTATACCTAGCCCTAACCCTAACCATAACCCTAGCTCTAGCCCTAACATTAACCCTAGCCCTAAACCTAACCCTTGCTGTAGCACTACACCTAACAGTAACCCTAAACCTAACTCTAGCCTTAGCCGTAGCACTAACGCAAAACCTCACCCTAACCCTAGCACCAGCCCTAACCCTAACCCTAAACCTAAGCCTAGCTCTAGCCCTAACCCTAATCTTAGACCTAACCAGAACCCTATCCATAGCCCTAACCCTAACCCTAACCCTAGCCCTAACCCTAAAGTAACCTAAACCTAGCCCTAACCCTAGCACTAGCCCTAACCCTAACCCTAAACCTAAGCCTAGCTCTAGCCCTAACCCTAATCTTAGACCTAACCAGAACCCTATCCATAGCCCTAACCCTAACCCTAACCCTAGCCCTAACCCTAAAGTAAACCTAAACCTAGCCCTAACCCTAGCACTAGCCCTAACCCTAACTCTAAGTCTAATGCTAACACTAACCCTAGCCCTAGTCCTAACCCTAACACTAACCTAGCCCTAGCCCTAAGCCTAATGCAAAGCATAACCCTAAATATAGCCCTAGCCCTAACCCTAACCCTAAACATAGCCCTAGCCTTAGACCTAGCCCTCACTCTAAGCCAAACACTAACCCTAACCCTAAACCTAACTCTAACCCTAAACCTAGCACAAGCCCTAACCCTAAACCTAACCCTAACCCTAGCCCTAACCCTAACCCTAACCCTAACCCTAACCCTAACCGTAACACTAGCCCTAACACTAACCCTAAAAGTAACCCTAAACCTAACCCTAACCCTAACACTAGCACTAGCCCTAACCCTAACCCTACCCTTAAACATAGCCCCAGCCATAACCCTAATTCTAACCCTGGCCTTAGACCTAGCCCTAACCCTAACCCAAACCCTATCCCTAACACTAAACATAAACCTAAACCTAACTCTAGCTCTAGCCCTAACCCTAACCCTAGCCCTAGCCCTAGCCATAAATCTAACACTAATCTTAGCTCTAGCCCTAACCCAAAACCTAGCCCTAGCACTAAAGCTAAACCTAAACATAACCCTAGGCCTAAGACTAACCCTAAACCTAACCCTAGCACAAGCCCTAAATCTAACCCTAACTGAAAATTCTAACCCGAACCCTAACCACAATGCTATCCCTAAAGTTAGCCCTAACCCTAACCCTAACACTAACGCTAGAACTAACCCTAACCCTAGCCATAACTCTAACCCTAGCCTTATCCTTAAACCTAGCCCTCACCCTAACTCTAACCCTGGCCATAGCCCTAATCGTATCCCTACCGTAATCCTAACCCTAACCCTAATCCTAGAACTAGCCCTAACCCTAACCCTAACCCTAACCCTAGCACTAGCACTCACACTAACCCTAAGCCTAAACCTAACGATAGCACTAGCCATAGTCCTAATCCTAACCCTAAGCCTAAACCTAACCCTAACCCTAAAACTAACCATAAACATAGCCCCAGCCCTAACCCTAACTCTAACCCTAGTCCTAGAAATAGCCCTATCCCTAACCCTAACCCAAACCTAACCCTAACACTAAACATAACCCTAACGCTAACTCTAGCTCTAGCCCTAAACTTAGCCCTAGCACTACACCTAGCCCTAGCCGTAACCCTAACCCTAACCCTAGCCATAACCCTAACCCTAGCCCTATCCCTAACCTAGCCTTCACCCTAACTCTAACCCTGGCTGAAGCCCTAACCCTATACCTTACCGTAAACCTAACCCTAATCCTAGCACTAGCCCTAACACTAACCCTAACCCTAAACCTAACCCTAACCCTAAACTTAGACCTAGCCCTGACCCTGACCCTAACCCTAGCATTTACCCTAATGTTAACTGTAAACTGAACCCTAGCCCTAGCCCTAACCATAACCCTAACCCTAAGCCTAGGACTAACCCTAACGCTAACAGTAGCCCTAGTCCAGGCACTAACCCGAATCCTAACCCTAAACCTAGCCCTAGACACAACCCTAACCCTAACCGTAACTCTGGCCCTACACCAAACCCTAACGCTATCACTTGTCCTAATCCTAACCCTAGCACTAACCCTAAACCTAGCTCTCACCCTAACCCTAACTCTGGCCCTAAACCTAACCCTAACCCTTACTCCAAATCTAACCCTAACGCTAGCCCTAGCCTAGCCCTAGGCTTAACCCTAACCCTCACCCATCCCTAGCCCTTGCCCTTGCCCTAGTCCTAACCCTAACCCTAACCCTAACCCTAACCCTAACCATAACTCTAAAACTAACCCTAAGCCTAACCCTAACGCTAGCCCTAGCCATAGACCTAACCCTAACCCTAAGCCTAAACCTAACCCTAACCCTAAAACTAACCATAAACATAGCCCCAGCCCTAACCCTAACTGTAGCCCTAGAACTATCCCTAACCCTAACCCAAACACTAACCCTAACACTAAACATAACCCTAACGCTAACTATAGCTCTAGCCCTAAACTTAGCCCTAGCCCTACCCCTAGCCCTAGCCCTAACCCTAACCCTAACCCTAGCCATAACCCTAACCCTAGCCCTATCCCTAACCTAGCTTCACCCTAAATCTAACCCTGGCCATAGCCCTAACCCTATACCTTACCATAAACCTAACCCTAACCCTAATACTAGAACTAGCCCTAACCCTAACCCTAATCCTAAACCTAACACTAACCCTAAACTTAGCCCTAGCCCTAACCCTGACCCTAACCCTAGCATTTACCCTAATGTTAACTGTAAACTGAACCCTAGCCCTAGCCCTAACCGTAACCCTAACCCTAAGCCTAACTCAAACCCTAAGCCTAGGACTAACCATAACACTAACACTAAGCCCTAGTCCTAGCCCTAACCTGAATCCTAACCCTAAACATAGCCCTAGACACAACCCTAAACCTAACTGTAACTCTGGCCCTAAACCTAACCCTAACGCTATAACTTGTCCTAATCCTAAACCAAGCACTAACCCTAACCGTAGCCCTCACCCTAACCCTAACTCTGGCCCTAAATATAGCCCTAGACACAACCCTAAACCTAACCGTAACTCTGGCCCTAAACCTAACCCTAACGCTATCACTTGTCCTAATCCTAACCCAAGCACTAACCCTAAATGTAGCCCTCACCCTAACCCTAACTCTGGCCCTAAACCTAACCCTAACCCTTACTCTAACCCTAATCCTAAACCTAGCCCTAGCCCTAGCCCTAGGCTTAACCCTAACCCTAACCCTGACTATAACGCTAGCCCTAGCCCTAACCCTAACCCTGACTATAACCCTAGCCCTAACCCTAACCCTAACCCTTACCTTAGCCCTAACCCTAACCCTAAGCCTAACCCTAATCATAACCCTAGCCCTAGCCATAGTCCTAAACCTAACCCTAACCCTAAGCCTAAACCTAACCCTAACCCTAAAACTAACCATAAACATAGCCCCAGCCCTAACCCTAACTCTAACCCTAGCCCTAGAACTATCCCTATCCCTAACCCTAACCCAAACCTAACCCTAACACTAAACATAACCCTAACGCTAACTCTAGCTCTAGCCCTAAACTTAGCCCTAGCCCTACCCCTAGCCCTAGCCATAACCCTAACCCTAAACCTAGCCATAACCCTAACCCAGCCCTATACCTAAACCTAGCCTTCACCCTAACTCTAACCATGGCCATAGTCCTAACCCTATACCTTACGGTAAACCTAACCTTAACCCTAATCCTAGCACTAGCCCTAACCCTAAACCTAACCCTAACCCTAAATTTAGACCTAGCCCTGACCCTGACCCTAACCCGAGCCCTAACCCTAACCCTAACTGTAAACTGAACCCTAGCCCTAGCCCTAACCATGAACCTAACCCTAAGCCTAGGACTAACCCTAACACTAACAGTAGCCCTAGTCCTAGCCCTAACCTGAATCCTAACCCTAAACCTAGCCCTAGACACAACCCTAACCCTAACCGTAACTCTGGCCCTAAACCTAACCCTAACGCTATCACTTGTACTAATCCTACCCAAGCACTAACCCTAAACGTAGCCCTCAACCTAACCCTAACTCTGGCCCTAAACCTAACCCTAACCCTTACTCTAACCCTAACCCTAAGCCTAGCCCTAGCCCTAGGCTTAACCCTAACCCTAACCCTGACTATAACCCTAGCCCTAACCCTAACCCTACCCCTTACCTTAGCACTAACCCTAACCCTAAGCCTAACCCTAACCCTAACACTAGCCCTAACCATAAACCTAGCCCTAACCCTTCCCCAGGATAGCCCTAAACCTAAACTATCCCTAACACAAACCCTAACCCTAAAACTAACACTAACCCTAGCCCTAGCCTTAACACTAACCCTAACCTTAGCACTAGCCCTAACCATAACCCTAGCCCTAACCATAACCTTAGTCCTAAACACAAGCCTAACCCTAGCCCTAACTCTAACCCTATCCCTGGCCCTAACCCTAGCCCTAACCCTTACCCTAACCATAAACCTAACCCTAAACTTAGCCCTAGTTCTAACCCTAACCCTAACACTAACCCTAACCCTAACCCAACCCTAACCATAGCCCTAGCCGTAGCCCTAGCCCTAACCATAACACTACCGCTGGCCTTAACCCTAACCCTAACCCTAACCCTTACCATGGCCCTAACCCAATCCATTGCCCTACCCTTAACCTAACTTTGACCGTTGCTTAGAACTAGCCCTAGCCCTAACCCAAACTCTTAGCCTAGCCCTAATTCTAACCCTAACCCTAGCCTTAGCACTTGCCCTAACACTAACCCTGACCTTAACCTAACAATAAACCTAACACTAACAGTAGCCCTAGCCCTAAACCTAACCCTAACCCTAACACTAGCCCTAGAACTAACCTTAATACTAACGCTAGCCTTAGTCCTAGCCCTAAACCTAACCCTAATGCTAACCCTAAACCTAAACCTAGACTTAGCCCTAACCCTAGCCCTAACCCTAACCCTAGCCCTAACACTAACCCTAACCCTAACCCTAACCCTAACCCTAACCATAGACCTAACCAGAACCCTAGCCATAGCCCTAACCCTAACCCTAGCCCTAACCCTAAAATAAACCTAACCCTAAACCTAACCCTAACCCTAGCACTAACCCTAACCCTAACACTAACACTAAGTTTAACGCTGACACTAAACCTAGCCCTAGCCCTAAACCTAACCCTAACACTAAACCTAACCCTAACCCTAACACTAAACCAAGCCCTAGCCCTAAGCCTAATGCTAAGCATAACCCTAAACATAGCCCTAGACCTAACCCTAACACTAACCCTAATCTTAAACATAGCCCCAGCCCTAACCCTAACTCTAACCCTAGCCCTAGACCTAGCCCTAACCTAACCCAAACACTAATCCTAACCAAAACCTAACTCTAACATGAAAACCTAGCACTAGCCCTAACCCTAACCCTAACCCTAGCACTAGCCCTAAACCTAACACTAACCTCAAGCCTAACACTAACCATAGCCCTAGGCCCAGCCCTAACCCTAACCCTAAACCTAACCTTAACCCTAATCCTAACCCTAACACTAAACATAGGCTTAGCCCTAACCCTAATCCTAAACATAGCCCCAGCACTAACCCTAACCCTAACTCTAACCCTAGCCCTAGCCCTGACCCTAATCCTAGCCCAAGCCCAAGACCTAATCATAACCTAAACCCTTGCCCTAGCCTTAACCCTAACCCTAAGCCTAGCCCTAACCCTAACCCTAACCCTAGCCGTAGCCCTAACCCTAACCCTAACCCTAACCCTAACCCTAACCCTAGCACTAACCCTATCCTTAACCCTTGTCTAACGTAAACCTAACCCTAACCCTAACCCTGAACCTAACCTAACCCTAACCCTAACCCTAACCCTGAACCTAACCTAACCCTAAACCTAACACTAACCCTAGCCCTAGCCCTAAACTAACCCTAACCCTAACCCTAACACTAGCCCTAGCTCTAACGCTAATACTAACCCTAGCCCTGACCCTAGCCCTAACTCTAACCCTAACCCTAAAGCTAACCCAAATCCTAAACCTAGCCCTAGCCCTAACCCTAAACCTAACACTAAGCCTAGCCCTAACATTAACCCTAAACCTAACCCTAGAAGTAGCTCTAAACCTGACCCTAACCCTAACAATAAGCCTAACCCTAACATTAACTAACCCTAGTCCTAGGCCTAGCCCTAACTCTAATCCTAACCCTAACCGTAACTCTAAACCTAACCCTAACCCTAACACAAACTCTAGCCCTAACCCTAACCATAATGCTAACCGTTACCCTAAACATAGCTCTAGCCCTAACCCTAACCCTATCCCAAAACATAGCCCAGGCCTTAACCCTAACTCTAAGCCTAGCCCTAGACTTAGCCTTAACCCTAACCCAAATCCTAACCTTAACACTAAACATAATGCTAACCCTGACTCTAGCTCTAGCTCCAGCCCAGACCCTAGCCCTGGCCCTAGCCCTAGCCCTTGCCCTAGCCCTAACCCTAACCCTAATCCTAGCCCTGACCCTAACCCTAACAGTAATAGTAACCCTAACCAATAACCCTAACCCTAACCCTAACCACAACGCTAAACCTAACCTTAGCCCTAAACCTGTGCCTAACACTAAGCCTAGAAATAACACTAACCCTAGCCAAAACCCTAAACGTAGTCCTAACCTTAAACCTAGCCCTCACTCTAAACTTAACCCTGGCCCTATCCAATACCATAAACCTAGCCCTGACACTAAACATAACCCTAAACCTAACCCCTACCCTGGCCATAACCCTAACCCTAACCCTTAACATAGCCCTTACCCAATCCCTAACCACAACCCTAGACCTACCCTAGCCCAAGCCCTAGCCCTAACACTAATGCTAACCCTTAACATAGCCCTACCCAATCCCTAACCACAACCCTAGACCTACCCTAGCCCAAGCCCTAGCCCTAACACTAATGCTAACCCTAACTCTAAACCTAGCCCTAGCCCTAAGCCTAACACTAACCCTAACCCTAACCCTAGCCCTAGCACTAACCCTAAACCTAACATTAGCCCTAACCCTAACTCTAATCATAACCCTAAACCTAACCCTAACCCTAACCCTAACCACAACCCTAAAACTAAACTTAGCCCTAACACTAACCATAACATTAGCCATAGCACTAACCCTAACACTGTCTCTAACCCTAACCCTAACCATAGCCCTAACCTTAACCCTAACATAACCCTAACCCTAACCCTAGCCCTAGCCCTCAACCTAACCCTAAACCTAGTCCTAAACCTAACACTAACCCTTGCCCTAGCCCTAACCCTAAACTTACCCTAGCCCTAGCACTAGACCTAGCCCTAAAAAAAAAAACTTTACCATAGCCCTAACGCTAACCCTAGCCTAGCATTACTCCTAGCCCTAAACCTAAACCCTAGCACTAGCCCTAACCCTAACTGTAACCCTAGCCCTAACCCTAAACCTAACTGAAAACCTAACCCTAACAATAACCCCAACCCTAACCTTAACCTTAACCCTAACCCTAACCCTAATGGTAGCCCTAGCTCTAACCCTAATACTAGCCCTAGCCCTAACCATAACCCTAAACATAGCCCAAGCCCTAACCCTAAACCTAACACTAACCCTAGGCTTAGACCTAGCCCTAGACTTAATCCCAATCCCATCCCTCACCCTAACCCTAAACTTAGCCCTAGACCTAACCCTAGCCCTAACCCTAACCCTAAACATAACCCTAAAGATGGCCATAGCCCTAACCATAACACTAACTCTATACCTAGCGCTAACTTTAGCCTTAATCCTAACTGTATACCTAACCCAAATCCTAGCCCTAACCCTAGCCCTAGCCCTAACCCTAAACAAAACCCTAACACTAAACCTAAACATAACCCTAACCCTAGCAGTAACCCTAATTCTTATCCTTGCCCTAACCCTATCCATAACCATAGCCCTAGTCCTAGACATAACCCTAACCCTAACCCTAGTACTAGCCCTAACCCTAACCCTAGCCCTAACCCCAACCCTAACCCTTACTCCAGCCCAAACCCTAACACAAACCCTAGCCCTAGACCTAACCCTAACCCTAGCACTAACAAGAACCCTAACCCTAAACATAGCCATAGCCCTAATCCTAACCCTAAAACTATAACTAGCCCTAGCACTAACCCTAACACTAACCCTAACCCTAAATTTGCCTTAACCCTAACCTAACCCTAAACCTAGCACTAGCCCTAACACTAACACTAACCCTAAACCTAACCCTAACCCTAACCCTAACAATAACCCTAGCCCTAGCCCTGCCCTAACCCTAAACCTAAACATAGCCCTAGCCCTAACGCTATCCCTAACCCTAACACTAACCCTAAACATAGCCATAGCCCTAACCATAACCCTAACCCTAGCTCTATCCCTAGCCCTAACCCTAACCCTAAACATAGACCTAACCATAACCCTAGCTCTAGCCCTAACCCTAGATTTAGCCCTAGCCCTAACTCTAACCTAACCTTAACCTTAACCTTACCACTGACCCTAACCCTAACCCTAATAACAACCATAACCCTAACATTAGCCCTAGCACGAACCCTAACCCTAATCATAGAACTAACACTAACCCTAATCCTAGCCATAAACCTAACCCTACCACTAACCCTAAACCTAGCCCTCAACCTCAACCTAACCCTGAACCTGAACCTAACCCTATCCCTAACCCTAACACTAACCCTAGCCCTAGCAGTAGTCCTAGCCCTAAACCTAACCCTAACCCTAGCCCTAAAACTAACCCTAACCCTTGCCCTAAACCTAATACTAACTGTAAACCCAACTCTAGACCTAGCCCTAGCCCTAACCCTGCCCTGTCCCTAACCCTAACCCGTACCCTAGTCCTAAACCTAATACTAAACCGAACTCTAACACTAACCCTAGCCCTAGCCTTAACCCTAATCCTAACCCTAACCCTAGCTCTAGCCCTAACCCTAACCTTACCCCTAGTCCTAACTGTAACCCTAAGCAAACCATAACCCTAGCCCTAGCACTAGCTCTAACCCTAACCCTAACCCTAGACCTAGCCCTAACCCTAACCCTTACCCTAGCCCTAACCCTACCCCTACACCTACCCCTAACCATTACCCTAGTCCTAAAACTAGCCCTAAATCTAACCCTAACAATTGCCACAGCCCTAACCTTAGCCCTAAAACTAACCCTAACGCTAACCCTAAAACTAACCGTAACCCTATTTCTGGCCCTCACACTAACCCTAAACATTGCACTAGCCCTATTCCTAAGCCTAAGCCTACCCTTAACCCTAGCACTAGCCCTAAACCTAACCCTAACAGTAACCTTATCCCTAGAAGTTGCCCTAGGCCTAACACTAACCATAACCCTAGCCCTAGCAGTAGCCCTAGCCCTAACTCTAACCTTAACCCTAGCACTAGACCTAGCCCTAATCCTAACCCTAACCTTAATCCTAGGCCTAGCCCTAGCCCTAACCCTAAACCTAACCCTAGCCCTAACCCTAGCACTAAACCTAACCCTAAACCTAGCCCTAGCCCTATACCCTAACCCTTACCCTAGCCCTAAACCTAACCCTAACCCTAACCATAACCCTAACCCTGACATTAACCCTAGCCCTAACCGTAACCCTAACTCTGGCCCTAACACTAACCCTACCTTACACTAGCCCTATTCCTAAGCCTAAGCCTAACCCTAGCACTAGCCCTAGCCCTAATCCTAACCATATCCAACCCTAGGCCTAGCCTTAGCCCAAACCCTAACCCTTACCCTTGCCCTAAACCTAACACTAACCATAGCCCTAACCCTAGCGCTACCCTAACCACAGACCTAATCCTAGCCCTAACCCAACCAAATTCTAACACTACCCCTAACCCCAAACCTAATTCTAGACCAAGCCGTAATCCTAAACCTAACAATAACACAAGCACTAACCCTAAACATAAGCGTAAACATAACCATAGCCCTAACCCTAACCCTAACCCTAACCCTAACCACAGCCCTATCCCTAACCCTAAACCTGACCCTAACCCTAGTCCTAGCCCTAACTCCAACCCTAATGCTAACCCGAGTCCTAACCCTAACCCTAGCCTTAGAACTAAACTTAACCTAACACTAACCCTAGCCCTAACCCTCGCCTTTACCGTAAACCTAGCACTAGCCCTAACCCTAAACCTAACCCTAACACTAAACCTAACCCTAAACCTAACACTAACCCTAGCCCTTGCCCTAGCCCTGACCCTAACCCTAACGCTAACAGTAGCACTAGCCCTAACCCTAACCCCAAACCTAAACCTAAACCTAACCCTAACCCTAACACCAACCCTAGCCCTAGCCCTACCTAACCATAGCCCTAACCCTAAACATGGCCCTAGTCCTAACCCTAACCCTAACCCTATCCCTAGACCCAGCCCTAACCTTAACCCTAACCCTAACCCTAACCCTAACCCTAAACATAGCCCTAACCCTAACCCTAGTTCTAGCCCTAACCTAACCCTAGCCCTAGCCCTAACCCTAACCCTAACCTAATCCTAACACCTAACCCTAACCCTACCCTAACAACAACCCTAAACCTTAACTTAACCCTAACCCTAACCCTTGCATTAGTCCTAGCCCTAACCCAAGCCCTAACACTTACCCTAGACCTAGCCCTAACACTAACCCTATCACTGGCCCTAACCCTAACCCTAACCCTAACCCTAACCCTAACCCAAACTAAACCCTAGTCCTAGCCTAGCACTAGCCCTAGCCTTAGCCTAACCCTAAAACTAACCATAGTTCTAGCCCTAAACGCAACCCAAGCCTTAACAACAGCCCTAACCCTAACCCTTGCTCTAGCCCTAACACTAACCTTAGCCCTAGCGCTAACCCTAACACTAGCTCTAGCCGAAACCTAACCGTGGACCCAACCCTAACCATTATGCTAGCCCAAACCCTAATCCTAACCTTAACCCTAGCCACAGCACTAACCCTAACCCAAACCCTATCTCTAGCACTTGCCCTAACCATAACCATAACCCTAAGCCTTGTTCTAGCCCTAACCCTGACACTAACTCTTGCCCTAACCCTAACGCTAACCCTTACCCTAGCTGTAACCCTAAACATAAACCTAGCCCTAGCCCTAACCCTAACCCTAAAACAAACCCTAGCCCTATCCCTAACCCTAACTATAACCCTAACCCTAACCCCTATCCCTAACCCTAATCCTAACCCAACCCTAACTCTAACCCTAACCCTAACCCTAACCCTAACCATAACACTAGGCCTAGCACTAACCCTAACCCTGGCTCTAACCCTAACCCTAACCCTAACCCTAGCCCTAACCCTAACCCTAACACTAACCCTAGCCCTAACCCTAACCCTAACCCTGGCCCAAACCCTAACCCTAAACCTTACCCTAGTCATAAACCTAACCCTAACCCTAGCCCTAGCACTAGCCCTAGCCCTAACCCTAACCCTATCACTAACCATAGTCCTAGCCCTAGCCCTAACCCTAAACTTAATCCTACCCTAACCCTAACTGTAAGCCTAACCCTAACACCTAACCCTACCCTAAGCCTAAGCTTAGCCCTAACCCTAACTATAACACATGCCTAAGAACTAACCATAGCCCTGGCTCTAACCCTAACCCTAACCCTAGCCCTAACGCTAACCCTAACCCAAACCCAAGCCCTAACCCTAGACCTGACCCTAGACCTAACCTTAATCCTAGCCCTAACCCTAACCCAACCCTAGTCTAGACCTAACCCTAACCCTAACCCTAACCCTAACCCTAAACTAATACAAGACCTAGCTCTAGCCCTAACCCCAACCCTAACCCTAATATTAGCCGTAAGCTAACTCTAACCCTCACCCTAACCCTAGAACAAGCCCTAGCCCTAACCCTAAACCTAAACCTAACCGTAACCCTAGCACTAGACCTAAACCTAACCCTAGCTCTAGCCCTAACCCTAACCCTAACCCTAAATCTAACCCTAAACCTAAATCTAACCCTAACCATAAAAATAACTCTAACCCTAGAACTAACCCTAAACCTATCCCTGGCCCTAACTCTAACCCTTACCTAACCCTAACCCTAACCCTAACCCTAGCCTTAGCACTAGCCTAGCCCTAACACTAACCCTAACCCTTGCCCTAGCCCTAAGCCTAACCCTAACCAGGACCATAGCCCTAACCTAACCCTAACCCTAACCCTAACCCTAACCCTAGCACTAGCCCTAGCCCTAACCCTTATCTTAACCCTAACCCTAACCCTAAACCTTATCCTAGCCCTAGCCCTAAACCTAAGCCTAAACTGAGACCTAACCCAAACCCTAACCCTAACCTTAATCCTAACCCTAAATCTAGCCCTAACCCTAACCCTAACTGTAAACCTAACCCTAACACAAGACCTAGCTCTAACCCTAACCCCAACGGTAACCCTAATCATAGCCATAAGCTAACTCTAACCCTCACCCTAACCCTAGCACAAGCCCTAGCCCTAACTCTAAACCTAACCGTAACCCTAGCCCTCAACCTAATCCTAACACTGGCCCTAACCCTAACTCTAACATTAGCCATTAACCTAACACTAACCCAAGACCTAGCGCTAGTCCTAGCCTTAACCCTAACCCTAAGACTAGCCCTAGCCCTAACACTAACCCCAACCATAGCCCTAGCCCTAGACCTAACCCTAGATTTAACACTAACCCTAGCCCTAACCCTAACACTTACCCTAATCCTAAACCTAACCCTAACCCTACCCTAGCACTAGTCCTAGCCTTAACCCTAGCCCAAACCCTAAAACTAGCCCCACCCTAACCACAACCCTAACCCTGGCCCTTACCCTAACCCTAACCCTTACCATTACCCAAAATTTAACCCTAGCCCTAGAAGTTGACCTAGCCCTAACCCAAACCCTAACACTAGCCCTAGCCATAGCACTAGCCCTAGACCTAGACCTAACCGTAACCCACCTCAACCCTAGCCCTAGCCCTAGCCCTAACCCTAAACTTAACCCTAGCCCTAGCCCTACCCTACCCTAAACCTAACCCTAAACATAGCCATACCCCCAACCCTAACATTAGCCCTAGCTCTAACCCTAACCCTAAAACTAACTGAAGCCCTAGTGCTAATCCTAACACTTACCCTAGCCCTAGCCATAACCCAAACCCTAACACTAACCCTAGCCCTAACAGTAACCCTAACCCTTACACTAGCCCTAACACTAAACCTAACCCTAGCCCTAATACTATCCCTAGCCCTAACCCTAACCCTAACAGTAACCCTAACCACTAACCCTAACCCTAACACTAATCCTAGCCCTAACCCTACCCTAACTCTGGCCCTAACACTAAACAAAACCCTTACCCTAGCCCTATTCCTAACCCTAACCCTAGCCCTAGCACTAACCCTAGCCCTAACCCTAACCCTATCTCTAACTATAGCCCTAGCCTTATCCCTAACCCTAACCCTTACCCTTTCCCAAACCTTAACCCGAAACATAGCCCTAGCCCTAGCCCTAAACCTAACACTACACTAACCCTAGTCCAAGCCTTAACCTAACCCAAGACTAACACTAGCCCTAGCCCCAAACCTAATCCTAGCCCTAGCCCTAACCCTAAATCTAACCCTAACAGAACCCCTAACCCTAAACTTAACTGTAAACATAGACATAGCCCTAACCCTAACCCTAACCATAGCCCTTGCCCTAACCCTAACCCTGAATCTAACACTAGTCCTAACCCTAACTGCAACCCTAACCCTACCATAGCCCTAGACCTAAACCTAACCTAACTCTAACCCTAGCCCTAACCTGAACCCTTACCCTAAACCTAGCAATAGCCTAACCCTAAACCTAAACCTAACACTAACCCTAACACTAAACATAGCCCTAGCCCTAGTCCTAACCCTATCCCTAAGGTAGCACTAGCCCTAACCCTAACCTTAACCCTAAACCAATCCCCAACACTAACACTAACCCTAGCCCTAGCCCTAGCCCTAACTAACCCTAAACCTAACCCTAAACATAGCCCTAGCCCTAACGCTAAACCTAACCCTAACACTAACCCTAAAAATAGCCCAACCATAACCCTAACCCTAACCCTAAGCCTAGCTTTATACCTAACCCTAACCCTAAACATAGCCCTAGCCCTAACCCTAACACTAGCCCCAGACTTAGCCCTAACTCTAACCCTAACCCTAACCCTAACCCTAACCCTAACATAGCCCTAACCCTAACCCTAGATCAAGCCCTAACCCAAGCCCTAGCCCTATCCCTAACCATAACCCTAACCCTAACCCTAACCTAACACTAACCCCAACCCTAACTCTAACCCTAACCCTAACCACAACCCTAACCCTAACCTTAACCCTAACCCTAACCCTAATCATAGAACTAACCTAACCATAATCCTAGCCATAAAACTAACCCTAGCACTAACCCTAAACCTAGCCCTCAACCTAATCCTAACCCTGGCCCTAACCCTAACCCTAGTCCTAAACCTAACAATAACCCAAGACCTAGCGCTAGTTCTAGCCCTAACCCTAACACTAACCATAGCCCAAGCCCTAGCACTGACACTAACCCTAATCATAGCCCTAACACTAACCCTAAATGTAACCCCAACCTTAGCCCTCGTCCTAATCCTAGCCCTATCACTAACCCTAGCCGTAACCCTAACCCTTACCCTAGTCCTAAACCTAACACTAAACCTAGCCCTAGCCCTAGCCCTAGCCCAAACCCTAGCCCTAACCCTAACCCTAACCCTAACCCTAGCACTAGTCCTAGCCCTAAGTCTAGCCCAAACCCTAACCCTAGCCCTACACTAACCCTACCGTAAACCTGGCCCTTAACCTAACCCTAACCCTTACCTAATCCAAACCTTAACCATAACCCTAGCATTTGCACTAGCCCTAACCCTAACCCCAACCTTAGCCCTAGCGCTAGCACTAGCCCTAGACCTAACCCTAACCCTAAACTTAACCATAGCCCTAGCCCTAGCCCTAAACCTAAAGCTAACCCTTGCCCTAACTCTAACCCTAACCATAAGCTAACACTAGCCCTAGACTTATCATTAACCCTAACCCTAAAAATTGCCATAGCCCTAGACCTCACCCTTAGCCTAGCTCTAACACTAACCCTAACCCTAACCCTAAAACTAACCCTAGCCCTAACCTTCACACGGGCCCTAACACTAACCCTAACCCTTACCCTAGCCCTAACCTTACAACTAAAATAGCCCTAGCACTATCCCTAGCACTAACCCTAACCCTATCACTAACCATAGCCCTAAACCTAACCCTAGCCCTAGCCCTAAACCTAACCTAACCCTAACCCTAGCCCTAACCCTAAACCTTACTGTAAACCTAGCACTAGTCTTAACTCTAAAACTGACCCTAACACTAAACCTAAACCTAACGCTAACACTAACCCTAGCCCTAACCTTGACTCTAACACTAACGCTAGCACTATACCTAACTCTAACCCTAACCTAAACTTAATCCTAACCCTAACAGTAACCCTAGCCCTAGCCATAACCCTAAATCTAGCCTCAGACCTAGCCCTAATGCTAACCCTAACCCTAACCGTAACCCTAACCCTAAAAACAGCCCTAGCTCAAACCCTAAACCTAACCCTAACCCTAACCCTAATCCTAAAAATAGCCCTAGCCCTAACCCTAAACCTAAACCTAGCCCTAGACCTAGACCTAACCCTAACCCTAGCCATAGCCCTTACCCTAACCCAAACCTATACCTTACCATAACCCTAACCCTAACACTAACCGTAGCACTAGCCCTAGCCCTTACCCTAACCTTAACCCTAACCCTAGCCCTACCCTTTGACCTATTCCTAACCTAACTCTAACCCTGTCCCTAACCGTAACACTAACCATAACCCCAAACCTAGCCCTAGCCTTAAAAATTAACCTAGCCCTAAATCTATACCCTAACCCTAGCACTAGTCCTAGACCTAACACTAGCCCTAATCCTAACCCTAGCCTTAGCCCTAACCCTAAACCTAATGTGACCCTAACCCAAACCCTTGCCCTTTCCCTAGCCCTAACCCTAACCCTGACCCTAGCCCTAGCAGTAGGCCAAGACCTAACTCTAACCCTTACCCTACATTAACCCTAACCCTAACCCCAGCCCAAGCCCTAACCCTCACCGTAACCTTAACCCAAGCCAAACCCTAACCATAAACATAGCACTAAACCTAACCCTAACCCTAACCCTAACAGTAACACTAGCCCTAGCCCTAGCCCTAACCCTAACCCTAAACCTAACCCTAAACATAGCCCTAGCCCTAACACTAAACCTTACCCTAGCCCTAGACCTAGCACTAACCCTAACCCTAACCCTAATGCTAACACTAAACATAGCCCTAACCCTAATCCTAGCCCTAAACCTAACCCTAACTGTAACCCTAACCCTAGCCACTAAACCTAAACCTAACCCTAAACCCAACCCTAACAATACCTTAACCCTAACCCTAATGCAAACACTACCCATAACACTAAACCTAACCCTGGCTCTAAACCTAACCCTAGCACTAACCATAACCCTAACCCTAACCCTAACATTTGCACTAGTGCTAGCCCTAAACATATCTCTAGCCATAGCCCTAAGCCTAACACTAACCCTAGCCCTAACCCTAACCCTAACCCTTGTCTAGACCTAAACCTAACCCAAAACCTAACCCTAACCCTAACCAAACATTAGCACTAGCTCTAGCCCTAACCCTAAACCTAACCATAAACCTAGACCTAGCCCTAGCCCTAACCCTAACCCAAACACTTACTGTAGCTTTAACCTCACTATAACCCCAGCCCAAGCCCTCACCATAACCCTTACCTTAACCCAAGCCTGAACCTTAACCATAAACCTAGCCCTAAACATAACACTAACCCTAGCCCTAACCCTAACCGTAACTCAAACTCAAGCCCAAGACCTAACTCTAACCCTAACCTGAACAAAAGCCAAAACAATAACCATAAACCTAGCCCTAACCCTAACCCTAAATCTAACCATAAACCTAACACTAAACATAGCCCTAGCCCTAACCCTAACCATAACCCTAACACTAAACATAGCCGTAGCCCAAACCCTAACCCTAACCCTAAACTTAACCCTAATCCTAAATATAGCTCTAGCCCTAACCCTAAACCTAAACCTAGCCCTAGATCTAGCCCTAACCCTAACCGTAACCCTAATGCTAATACTAAACATAGCCCTAGCCCTAAAACTAGATCTAGCTCTAGCCCTAACCCTAACCCTAGCCATAACCCTAAGCCTAACTGTAACCTTCACTTTAACCCTAAACATAACCATAACCCTAACCTTAGCCCTAACACTAAACATAACCCTAACCCTAGAACGAATCCTAACCCTAACCCTAGCCATAAACCTAACACTAGCCCCAGCCTTAGCACTAAGCCTAACCCTAACCCCAACCCTAACCCTGGCCCTAACCTAACCCTATCCCTGAATATAACCCTTACCTTAATGCTAGCCATACACTAGCACTAGCCCTAACCTAACTCTAACCCTGGCCCTAACCCTGGCCCTAACCCTAACCCTAACCCTAAGTGTAACCCCAACCCTAGCCCTAGCCCTAGCCCTAAACCTTACCCTAACCCTAACCATAACCCCAACCCTAGCGCAAGACTTAGCCCTAACCCTAACCCTAACCCTAACCCTAACCCTAACCTAGCCCTAGCCCTAACACTAGCCCTAACCTAAAACCTAGCCATAGCCCTAAGCCTAACCTTAACTCTGGCCCTAACCCAAACCCTAACCCTAACACTAGCCCTAGCTCTAACCCTAATACTAGCCCTACCCTAGCCCTAACCCTAACCCTAAACCTAAGCCTAACCCTAAACATAGCCTTAGCCCTAACCCTAAACCTAACCCTAACCCTAGCCCTAGACCTAGCCCTAGCCTTAACCCCAACCCTAACCCTAACTGTAGCCCTAAATTTAACCCTAAACCCAGCCCAAGCGGAAACCCTAACCCTAACCTTAACCCAAGCCCGAACCAAAACCATAAACATAGCCCTAATCCTAAACCTAACACTAGCCCTAACCCTAAACCAAATCCTAACCCTAACCCTAGCCCAAGCCCTAACCCTAACCTTAACCCAAGCCCGAACCCAAAAAATAAACCTAGCCCTGAACCTATCCCTAAACCTAACCCTAACCCTAAACCTAAACCAAACCATAACACTAACACTAGCCCTAGCACTATTCCTAGACCTAACCCTAACACTTACCCTAGCCCTAACCCTAACCCTAAGCCTAGCCCTAGCACTAGTCCTAGACATTGCTGAACCATAATCCTAGCCCTATCTCAGACCCTAGCCCTAACCCTAAACCTAACCCTAGCCCTAACCCTAACCCTAAATGAAACTCTAACACTAACTACTAAGCCTAACCCTTATCCTAACCCCAGCCCTAACAGTAACCTTAACCCTAACACAACACTACCCCAGCACAAACCTAACCCTATCTCTAACTATAACCCTAGCCCTAACCATAACCCTAACACTAACATTAGCCCTAGCACTAGTCCTAGACCTAACCCTAACACTAACTCTAACCCTAACCCTAACCTTTGCACTAGCGCTAGACCTAAACCTAACACTAGCCCTAGCACTAACCTTAAACTTAACCCTAGCCCTAACCCTAACCCTAACACTTGTCTAGACCTAAACCTAACCATAGCCTTAACATAACCCTAAAACTAACACTAACACTAGCCCTTGCCCTAACCCTAAAACTAGCACTAGCTCTAACCCTAATACTAGCTGTAGCCCTAGCCCTAGCCCTAACCCTAAACCAAAACCTAAGCCTAATCCTAAATATAGCCCCAGCCCTAAACCTAAACCTAACCCTAACCCGAGACCAAGCCCTAGCCTTAACCCCAACCCTAACCCTAACCATAGCCCTAACCTTAACCCTAACCCCAGCCCAAGCCCTAACCCTAACACTAAACTTAACCCAAGCCCGGACCCTAAGTATAAACCCAGCCCTAAAGGTAACCCTAACACTAGCCCTAACCCTAACCTAACCCTAACCCTAACTCTACCCCGTGCCCTAACGCTAACCCTAACCTTAACCCAAGCCTGAACCCTAACCAGAAACCTAGCCCTAACCCTAACCCTAACCGCAACCCTAAACTAACCCTAATCCTAAACATACCCTAGCCCTAACCCTAAACCTAACCCTATCCATAGACCTAGCCCTAAACCTAACCCTAATGCTAACACTAAATGTAGCCCTAACCCTAACCCTAACTCTAGCCCTAACCTAGCCCTAGCCCTAGTCCTAACCCTGACCCTAACCCTAGCCCAAACCCTAAGCCTAACCGTAACCCTAACCTTAACCCCTAACCCAAACGCTAACCCTAACCACAAACCTAAACCTAACCTTAGACCTAACCCTAACCATAACCCTAAGCCTAGAACTAACCCTAACACTAACCCTAGCCATAACCCTAACCCTAGCCCCAGCCCTAGCACGAAGCCTAACCCTAACCCTAACCCTGGCACTAGTCCTAACCCTATCCCTTACTATAACCCTAACCCTACCGCTAGCCATACACTAGCCCTAAACCTAACCATAAACCTAACCATAGCCCTAGCCCTAGACCTAGCCCTAACCTAAAACTAACACAGGCCCTAACCCTAACCCTAACCATAACTCCAACTCTAGCCCTAGCCCTAGTCCTAACCCTTACCCTAGCCCTAACCCTAACCCTAACACTAACCCTACCCTAGTCCTAGCCCTAACCCTAACCCTGGCCCTAAACCTAATGCTAACACAAGCACTTCTCCTTACCCTAACCCTAGCCCTAACCCTAAGCCTAGCCCTAGCCCTAATCCTAACCTAAATGTGGCCCTAACCCAAACCCTAAACCTTACCCTAACCCTAACCTTAATGCTAACCCTTACCCTGACCCTAGCCATAGCACTAGCCCTAGCCCTAACCCTAACCCTTACCCTAGCCCTAACCCTAACCCTAACCCTAAACATAGCCCTAGCACTAGTCCTAGCACTAACACTAACCCTAAACCTAGCCCTATCCCTAGGCCTAGCACTAACCCTAAACCTAATACTAGCACTAATCCTAACCCCAACTGTAACCCTAACCCTAACCACTAACCTTAACCCTAACCCTAACCCCTGCCTTAACACTAACCTTAACCCTAACCCTAACCCTAAAACTACCCCTAGCACTAACCCTAAACCTGGCTCTAACCCTAACCCTAGCCATAACCATAACCCTAACACTAACCCTAACCCTAACCTTAGCCCTAGCCCTAGCTCTAGCCCTAGCCCTACCCCTAACCATAACCCTTGTCAAGACCTAAACCTAACCCTAACCCTAAACAAAGCCCTAACCCTAACACTATCCCTATTTCTAGCCCTAACCCAAACACTAACCCCAACACTAGCCCTAGCTCTAACCCTAATACTAGCCCTACCCTAGCCCTAACCCTAAACCTAAACCTAACCCTAACCTTAAACATAGCCCTCACTCTAACACTAAACCTAACCCTAATCCTAGCCCTATACCTAGCCCTAGATTTAACTCGAAACCTAACCCTCACCATAGGCTTAATGTAAACCTAACCCCAGCCAAGACCAAACCCTAACCCTAACCTTAACCCAAGCATGAACCCTAACCATAAACCTAGCCCTAACCCTAATGCTAACCCTAACCCTAGCTCTAGCCCTAACCATAACCCTAACCCTTGTCTAGACTGAAACCTAACCCTAACCCTAACCCTAAACCTAAAACTAACCCAAGCCCTAACCTTAACCCTAACCCTAATCTTAGCCCTAGCAGTAATCCTAGCCCTAACCCTAACCCTAAACCTAACCCTAACACTACCCTAACACTTGCACTAACGCTAGCCCTAAATTTAACCCTAGCCCTAACCTTAGCCCTAACTATAACCCTAACCCTTGTCTAGATCTAAACCTAACCCTAACACTAACTCTAAACCTAAGCCTAACATTAAACCTATCACTAACCCTAGCCCTGACCCTAACCCTAACCATAACACTTGCCATAGCTCTAACCATAATACTAGCACTAGACCTAACCCTGATCCTAACCCTAACCCTAAACCTAACCCTAAACATAGCCCTAGCAGTAACCCTAAACCTAACCCTAACCCTAACCCTAAACTTGACCTAGCCCTAGCCATAACATCAAACCTAACCCTAACCGCAGCCCTAACCTTAACCCTAACCACAGCCCAAGCCCTAACCCTACCCCTAACGTTAACCCAAGCCTGAACCTTAACCATAAACCTAGCCCTAACCCTAATCCTAACCCTAGCCCTAACACTAACCCTAACCATAACCCTAAACCTAACCCCAGCCCAAGCCATAACCCTAACCCTAACTAATTAGCGTTTGCCAGCAGAAAACAAAAATTTACATGCTAAAATGCATTCAAACTGTAAAGTCCGTAGAGAATGTCCAGAAAACACAAAAACACAGAGGCTGTAGCAAGATCTGGGATTGAGATAGCCAGAGCACACCAGATATTTTTGTTTTCATCCAGGAGTATCTGGACAAATTGTTGTGGAATTCGGGTGAAATTTAACCAAAAACCAGCATCAAAGTGGTTTTGGAGAAAAGCACAATCTTTCTGTTCGGCAAATGCATCCCATGTCATGTTTACAAATACAAATATTATGTTTAATCGGGTTTCTGAAGCTTTCTGCCTAGAAAACTCGAATGTGTGGAAGATTTGACTCCATGTGGTAACAATTAGGGTTTCCCGGCAGAAAACAAATACTTACATGCTAAAATGCATTCAAAAGCTTAAAGTCCATAGAGAATGTACAGAAAACACAAACAAACACAGAGGCTGTAGCAAGATCTGGGATTGAGATAGCCACAACACACCAGATATTTCTGCTTACATCCCAGCAAATCCTAAAACATTATTGCTGTTTTCGGGCAAAATTTAACCAAAAATTCACCGTGAAAGTGGTTTTGGAGAAAAGCACAATCTCTCTGTTTGGCAAATGCATCCCATGTCATGTTTATAAACACAGATATCATGTTTTCTCAGGTTTCTGTAGCTTTCTGCCTAGAACACCAAATGTGTGAAGAATTTGACTCCAGGTGGAACCAATTAGCGTCTGTGAGCAGAAAACAAAAAGTGTCATGCTAAAATGCATTCAAAACCGTAAAGACCGTAGATAATGTCCAGAGAACACAAACAAATACAGAGGCTGTAGCAAGATCTGGGAATGAGATAGCCACAACACACCAGATATTTCTGTTTTCCTACAGGAGTATCTGGACAAATTGTTGTGGAATTCAGGTGAAATTAAAAAAAAAAAAACAAAAACAGCAAAGTGGTTTTGGAGAAAAGCACAATCTTTCTGTTCAGCAAATGCATCCAATGTCATGTTTATAAACACAAATATCATGTTTTCTCAGGTTTCTGAAGCTTTCTGCCTAGAAAACTCGAATGTGTGGAGGATTTGAATCCATGTGGAACCAAATAGCGTCTGTGAGCAGAAAACCAATACTGTCATGCTAAAATGCATTGAAAACTGTAAAGTCCGTAGAAAATGTCCAGAAAACACAAACAAACTCAGAGGCTATAGCAAGATCTCAGATTGATATAGCCACAACACACCAGATATTTCTGCTTTCATCCCGGCAAATCCTGAAAAATTGTTGTGGTTTTCGGATGAAATTTAACCAAAAAATCACTGTGAAAGTGGTTTTGGAGAAAAGCACAATCTTTTTGTTCTGCAAGTGGATATAATGTCATGTTCGCAAACACAAATATCATGTTTTCTCAGGTTTCTGAAGCTTTCTGCCTAGAACACTGGAATGTGTGCAGGACTTGACTCCAGGTGGGAACAATTAGCGTCTGAGCAGAATACAAGAAGTGTCATGCTAAAATGCATTCAAAACCATAAGGTCCATTGAGAATGTCCAGAAAACACAAACAAACACAGAATCTTGCTATAGCAAGATCAGCGATGGAGATAGCCACAAAACACCAGATATTTTTGTTTTCATCCAGTAGTTTCTGAACCTATTGTTGTGCAATTCGTGTGAAATTAAAAAAATAAACCAACGTCCTAGTGGTTTTGGAGATAAGCACAATCTTTCTGTTCGGCAAATGCATCCCATATCATGTTTACAAACCAAAATATCATGTTTTCTCAGGTTTCTGAAGTTTTCTGCCTAGAAAATGCGAATATGTGGAGGATTTGACTCCATGTGGAACCAATTAGCATTTGCCGGCAGAAAACAAAATCTTACATGCTAAAATGCATTCAAAATTGTAAAGTCCATAGAGAATGTCAAGAAAACACAAACAAACACAGAGGCTGTAGCAAGATCTGGGATTGAGATAGCCACAACACAAAAGATATTTCTGCTTTCATCCCAGCATATCCGGACAAATTGTTGGGGAATTCGGGAGAAATTTTTTTTAAAAAAAGAAAACCACCGTCAAAGTAGTTTTGGAGAAAAGCACAATATTTCTGTTCAGCAAATGCATCTCATGTCATGTTTACAAACACAAATATCATGTTTTCTCAGGTTTCTGAAGCTTTCTGCCTAGAAAACTCGAATGTGTGGAGCATTTGACCCCATGTGCAACCAATTATCGTTCGCCAGCAGAAAACAGACACTTACATGCTAAAATGCATTCAAAAGCATAGAGTCCACAGATACTGTCCAGAAAACACAAACAAACACAGAGGCTGTAGCAAGATCTCAGAATCAGATAACCACAACACACCAGATATTTCTACTTTCATCCTGGCAAATCCTGAAAAATTATTGTGGTTTTCGGGTGAAATTTAACCAAAAAATCACCGTCAAAGTGGTTTTGGAGAAAAGCACAATCTCTCTGTTCGGCTAATGCATCCCATGTTATGTTTACAAACACAAATATCATGTTTTCTCAGTTTTCTGAAGCTTTGTGCCTAGAACACCGAATGTGTGAAGGATTTGACTCCAGGTGGAACCAATTATCGTCTGTGAGCAGAAAACCAAAAGTGTTATGCTAAAATGCATTCAAAACCGTAAAGACCGTAGATAATGTCCAGAGAACACAAACAAACACAGAGGCTGTAGCAATATCTGGGATTGATATCCCACAATACACCACATGTTTCTGTTTTCATCCAGGAGTATCTGGACAAATTGTTGTGGAATTCGGGTGAAATTTAAAAAAAAAATGGCAAAGTGGTTTTGGAGAAAAGCACAATCTTTCTGTTCAGAAATGCATCCCATGTCATGTTTACAAACACAAATATCATGTTTTCTCAGGTTTCCGAAGCTTTCTGTCTAGAAAACTCGAATGTGTGGAAGATTTGCCTCCATGTGGAACCAAATAGCGATTTTGAGCACAAAACAAATAGTGTCATGCTAAAATGCATTCAAAACCGTAAAGTCCATAGATAATATCCAGAAAACACAAACAAACATAGAAGCTGTAGTAAAATCTGGGATTGAGATCCCACAATACACCAGATATTTCTCCTTTCATCCCGGCAAATCCTGAAAAATTTTTGTGGTTTTCTGGTGAAATGTAACCAAAAAACCACCGTGAAAGTGGTTTTGCAGAAAAGCACAATCTTTCTGTTCGGCAAATGCATCCCATGTTATATTTACAAACACAAATATCATTTTTTCTCGGGTTTCTGAAACTTGCTACCTAGAAAACTCATATGTGTGGAGGATTTGACCCCATATGGAACCAATTAGCGTTTGCCAGCAGAAAACAAAAAGCGACATGCTAAAAAGCATTCAAAACCGTAAAGTCCATAGAGAATGTCCAGAAAACACAAACACACACAGAGGCTGTACAAAGATCTGGGATTGAGATAGCCACAACACACCAGATATTTTTGTTTTCATCCAGGAGTATCTGGCCAAATTGTTGTGGTTTTCGGGTGAAATTTAACCAAAAAATCACCGTGAATTGGTTTTGGAGAAAAGCACAAACTTTCTTTTTGGCAACTGCATCCAATGTCATATTTTCAAACACAAATATCATGTTTTCTCGGGTTTCTGAAGCTTTCTGCCTAGAAAACTCGAATGTGTGAAGGATTTGACTCCAGGTGGTACTAATTAGTGTTTCCCATCATAAAACAAAAACATATCTGCTAAAAAGCATTCAAAACCATAAAGTCTGTAGAGAATGTCCAGAAATAACAAACAAACCCAGAGGCTGTAGCAAGATCTTGGATTGACATAGCCACAACATGCCAGATATATGTGCTTTCATTCTGAAAATCCTGACAAATTGTTGTGGAATTTGGGTGAAATTAAAAGAAAAAAACACCGTCAACGTGGTTTTGGAGAAAAGCACAATCTTTCTTTTCGGCAAGTGGATCCAATGTCATGTTTACAAACACAAATATCATGTTTTCTCTGGTTTCTGAAGCTTTTTGCCTAGAAAACCAAATGTGTGAAGGATTTGACTCCAGGTGGAACCAATTAGCGTCTGTGAGCAGAAAACAAAAAGTGTCATTCTTAAATGCATTCAACACTGTAAAGACCGGGGGAGGAGGCAAGATGGCAGAATTGGAAGGGAGTACAGTGATAGTCCGGGGAGAGACAGTTTAATAAAACTGGAGATATGGCAGGTTCAAGGAAGAGTAGGGAAGGAAACAGCAGAAGAAACTCTTCCAGAACGCGTGATTCACAGTGGACCCCCGTGGAGAGCGTGGGAGCGCACAGTTCGGGACACCAGCAGCAGACTCAACACACCATCACTGGAACACGAGGTGAGCCGAACCTCAATAGCCCAAGACACCGGCAGGCAAGCAGAGAGAGGAGACTAGAGGGAATGACCCCCGGTGGGGGGGAGTTCACCAGGCTAACTGGAAGAGAGAGAAAGAGAGAGAGAAAAAAAAAGGTGTCTGGTACGGACACGGGTTTCTCTCTCTCCACTCACCTCTCAAGGGCGAGTGAGACAAAGAGCAGGTGCCATCTTGGGCATACGTAATAATATCTCCAATATTCCAAATAACAAACGCAAAAACTGAGATAATAGAAACAAGGAAGTCACCATGTCGCCCCCCAAATGAAAAAGACACCCCAATTCAAGATTATGAGGATGATGACATAGAAGAAATGCAAGAAGCAGATCTCAAAAAATTGATAAGAACATTAAGAAGTTCTCAAAAACAAATTCTTGAACTACAGAAATCCTTAATGGACAAGGTAGAAAATCTCTCTCATGAAAATGAAATATTAAGGAAGAATCAAAATGAAACAAAACAACTAGTACAACAGGAAACTGTGATAGTGATGAGAAATCATAATGAAGAGAAGAATTCAATAGAGCAAATGAAAAACACAATAGAGAGCCTTACAAACAGAATGGGTGAAGCACAAGAGAGAATATCAGACTTATCTGTCTTCTAAAGACAGAGAACACAAAAGGATACAGTCAGACCAAAGAAAAGAAGAGGAAATTAAAAATCTAAAACAGGGAGCCAAGATGGCGGAATAGTGAGGGCACGCACCGATAGTCCAGGAAAATTTAGTTTAATAAAAGGGGAGTTACGGTAGCCTCAGAAAAAAGAACCAGGAAAATATTGCATAGGAAACTCTTCTGGATTGAGTGGCCGTGAATCAGAGGACCTACTGGGAGAACAAGGTCGCCCACCACGCAGAAGCCGAGCCGCAGGACCGAGCCAAGGAAGCCGAGCTGCGGGACCGAGCTGTGCAAGCCGCAGGCCCTGCGCGCCAGTGCTCGAAGGGGAGTGCGTGCCACACAGACAACAGCGGGGAGACTTGGGACATCCAGGGCTCCAAGTCCACACATCGGCGCTGGAAGGGGAGCGGACCTGCGTGGAGAGCGTGGGAGCCCACAGTTCGGGACACCAGCGGCAGACTCAACACACCAGCGCTGGAACGCGAGGTGAGCCGAACCTCAATAGCCCGAGACACCGGCAGGCAAGTGGAGAGAGGAGACTAGAGGGAACGACCCCCGGGGGGGGACTTCACCAGGCTAACTGGAAGAGAGAAAAAAAAAGGTGACTGGTATGGACACGGGTTTCTCTCTCACCACTCACCTCTTAAGGGTGAGCAAGACAAAGAGCAGGCGCCATCTTGGACATACGTCATAAGCAGAGTGACCTCAGGTCTGCACCAGCCCTGAGCCTAGCAGAAAAACCTGACTCTGGGCAGGGCAAATTAACAGGAGATTAGGACCTAGTAAATTTGTGGTGCTACTGAACTGAGACTGTGAAAAAAGAGACAGAGGGGGAGAGAACTCACGGAATTCACGTGAGCACTCTCCAGAGATGCTACAATTCCATAACTTTGGCAACCCACTGGGAGGCTGAAGGAGAATTTGAGCCCACTCTGAGGGCCGAACAGATTCCCTGTGTGGTCCTTGGGAAAGAGCTTTTGATCTCTGGCTCCTGTGGGTATATCATTTGCCTGCTAACTACCTCCAACTTCGTTCAGCTGTGCAGAATAACTTCCCTTTTGAATCAAAAAAAAAAAAAGAAAGAGAGAGAGAGGTTTACCACACCTAACCTGGGAGTGTCACCTTTGGCACACCAAACAGAGCTCTCAGGCCACACCCATCTCAAGCCCTAAGGCTCCATCAAAAACAGATAGTCCACTTAATCTAGAGTCATAGTATAAAAAGAAAAAGCACCACAGTGAAGAAACCAAATATCTCCAATATGCCAAATAACAAACGCAAAAACCAAGGTAATAAAAACAAGGAATCACCATGAAGCCCTCAAATGAAAAAGACACCCCAATTCAAGATTATGAGGATGATGACATAGAAGAAATGCAAGAAGCAGATCTCAAAAAATTGATAAGAACATTAAGAAGTTCTCAAAAACAAATTCTTGAACTACAGAAATCCTTAATGGATAAGATAGAAAATCTCTCTCATGAAAATGAAATATTAAGGAGGAATCAAAATGAAACGAAACAACTAGTACAACAGGAAACTGGGATAGTGACTGAAGTGAAGAATTCAATAGATCAAATGAAAAACACAATAGAGAGCCTTACAAACAGAATGGGTGAAGCAGAAGAGAGAACATTGGACTTAGAAGACAGAGAAGAGGAAAGGATACAGTCAGACCAAAGAAAAGAAGAGGAAATTAGAAACCTAAAACATATTGTCGGGAATCTTCAGGATACTATTAAAAAACCCAACATTCGGGTTCTAGGAGTTCCTGAAGGCATGGAGAGGGAGAAAGGATTAGAAGGCCTTTTTAGTGAGATATTAGCAGAAAATTTCCCAGGGTTGGAGAAGGACAGAGAAATCCTAGTACAGGAAGCTCACAGAACCCCTAATAAACACGACCAAAAGAGATCCTCACCATGACACATTGTAATTAAACTCTCCACAGTGAAACATAAAGAAAAGATCCTAAAATGTGCAAGAGAGAAATGTCATATTACTCTCAGAAGATCTCCTATCAGACTCATAGCTGACTTCTCATCAGAAACCCTACAAGCTAGGAGGGAATGGCGAGATATAGCCCGGGTACTAAGAGAGAACAACTTCCAGCCCAGAATATTATATCCTGCACAGCTATCATTTGTGAATGAAGGTGAAATAAAGACTTTTCATAGGAAACAGAAATTGAAAGAATTTGTTGCCACTCGTCCAGCCCTGCAAAAGATGCTTAAAGATGTGTTACACACAGAAACACAGAAACACAGACATCAATATGAAAGAAGGTAAAGGAAGGAAAGCTCACAGCAAAAGATCACAGGGAATTCAAAGCATATATTAGAACTTATCTTTGGCAAATGGCAGGGCAAAATTACCACTTATCATTAGTCTCATTGAACGTGAATGGCCTGAACTGTCCAGTTAAAAGACACCGATTAGCTGATTGGGTTAAGGAACAAAACCCATCTATTTGCTGCTTACAAGAAATGCATCTTTAAAACAAAAATCCATACAGACTGAAAGTGAAAGGCTGGAAAAAGATATACCATGCCAACAGAAATGAAAAAAGAGAGGGCCTAGCCATCTTAATATCGGATAACATAAACTTTACCACAAAAACCGTTAAGAGAGACAAAGAGGGACACTACATAATGATTAAGGGATGAATTCAACAGGAAGATATAACAATTATCAATGTATATGCACCTAACTACAGGGCACCGATTTATCTAAAAGATTTGTTAACGGACTTAAAGGGAGACTTAGACCCCAATACAATAGTACTGGGGGACTTCAATACTCCACTCTCAGAAATAGACAGATCAATAGGACAGAAGATCAACAAGGATACAGTAGATTTAAATGACACTATAGCCCAAATGGATCTAACAGATATATACAGAACTTTCAATCCTACAGCTAAAGATTTTACATTCTTCTCAGCAGTACATGGAACCTTCTCTAGGATTGACCACATACTAGGCCATAAAGCAAGTCTCAGCAAATTCAAAAGAATTAGAATCATACCATGCAGCTTCTCAGACCATAAAGGAATGAAGTTGGAAATTAGCAACTCAGGAATCCCTAGAGCATACGCAAACACATGGAGATTGAACAACATGCTCCTGAATGAACAATGGGTCGTAGAAGAAATCAAAAGAGAAATCAAAAACTTTCTGGAAGTAAATGAGGATAACAGCACAACATACCAAAACTTATGGGACGCAGCAAAAGCAGTGTTAAGAGGAAAGTTTATATCAATAGGTGCCTACATCAAGAAATTGGAAAGGCACCAAATAGATGAGCTTTCAATTCACCTCAAGGATCTAGAATACCTACAGCAAACCAGACCCAAATCTAGTAGGAGAAGAGAAATAATTAAAATCAGAGAAGAAATCAACAGGATTGAATCAAGAAAAACATTACAAAAAATCAGCCAAACGAGGAGCTGGTTTTTTGAAAAAATAAACAAAATTGACACCCCATTGGCCCAACTAACTAAAAAAAGAAGAGAAAAGACCCAAATCAATAAAATCAGAGATGAAAAAGGAAACGTAACAACAGATACCACAGAAATAAAAAGAATCATCAGAAATTACTACAAGGACTTGTATGCCAGCAAACAGGGAAACCTATCAGAAATGGATAGATTCCTGGACACATGCAACCTGCCTAAATTGAACCAGGAAGACATCGAAAACCTAAACAGACCCATAACTGAGACAGAAATTGAAACAGTAATAAAGGCCCTCCCAACAAAGAAAAGCCCAGGACCAGATGGATTCACTGCTGAATTCTACCAGACATTTAAAGAAGAAATAACTCCAATCCTTCTCAAACTATTCAGAACAATCGAAGAAGAGGGAATCCTCCCAAATTCTTTCTATGAAACCAGCATCACCTTAATTCCTAAGCCAGAAAAAGATGCAGCACTGAAAGAGAATTACAGACCAATATCCCTGATGAACATAGATGCAAAAATCCTCAATAAAATTCTCGCCAATAGAATGCAACAACACATCAGAAAGATCATCCACCCAGACCAAGTGGGATTTATCCCTGGTATGCAGGGATGGTTCAATGTGCGCAAGACAATCAATGTGATACACCACATTAACAGACTGCAGAAGAAAAAACATATGATTATCTCAATAGATGCCAAGAAAGCATTTGATAAAATACAACACCCGTTCATGATGAAAACTCTAAGCAAACTGGGTTTGGAAGGAACATTCCTCAATACAATCAAAGCAATCTATGAAAAATCCACAGCCAACATCCTATTGAATGGGGAAAAGTTGGAAGCATTTCCACTGAGATCTGGTACCAGACAGGGATGCCCACTCTCACCACTGCTATTCAATATAGTTCTGGAGGTTCTAGCCAGAGCTATTAGGCAAGAAAAAGAAATTAAAGGGATACAAATTGGGAAGGAAGAACTCAAAATATCCCTCTTTGCAGATGACATGATTCTTTATTTAGGGGACCCAAAGAACTCTACTAAGAGACTATTGGAACTCATAGAAGAGTTTGGCAAAGTAGCAGGGTATAAAATCAATGCACAAAAATCAATAGCCTTTGTATACACAGACAATGCCATGGCTGAGGAAGAACTTCTAAGATCAATCCCATTCACAATAGCTACAAAAACAATCAAATACCTCAGAATAAACTTAACCAAGGACGTTAAAGATCTCTACAATGAAAATTACAAAACCTTAAAGAAAGAAATAGAAGAGGATACCAAGAAATGGAAAGAATTGGAAGAATCAATATCATCAAAATGTCCATTCTCCCAAAAGCAATTTATAGATTCAATGCAATACCAATCAAGATACCGAAGACCTTCTTCTCAGATCTGGAAAAATTGGTGCTGAAATTTATATGGAGGCACAAGAGACCTCGAATAGCTAAAGCAATCTTGTACAACAAAAACAAAGCCGGAGTCATCACAATACCAGATTTCAGGACATACTACAGGGCAGTTGTAATCAAAACAGCATGGTACTGGTACAGAAACAGATGGATAGACCAATGGAACAGAATTGAAACACCAGAAATCAACCCAAACATCTACAGCCAAATTATATTTGATCAAGGATCTAAAACTAATTCCTGGAGCAAGGACAGTCTATTCAATAAATGGTGCTGGGAAAATTGGATTTCCACGTGCAGAATCATGAAGCAAGACCCCTACCTTATGCCTTACACAAAAATCCACTCAACATGGATTAAAGACCTAAATCTACGACCTGACACCATCAAGTTACTAGAGAACATTGGAGAAACCCTTCAAGAGATTGGCACAGGCAATGAATTTCTGGAAAAGACCCGGGAGGCACAGGCAGTCAAAGCCAAAATCAACTATTGGGATTGCATCAAATTGAGAAGTTTCTGTACTGCAAAAGAAACAGTCAGGAGAGTGAAGAGACAACCGACAGAATGGGAAAAATATTTGCAAACTATGCAACAGATAAAGGGTTAATAACCAGAATCTACAAAGAGATCAAGAAACTCCACAAAAACAAAACCTACAACCCACTTAAGAGATGGGCCAAGGACTTCAATAGACATTTTTCAAAAGAGGAAATCCAAATGGCCTACAGGCACATGAAAAAATGTTCAAGGTCACTAGCAATCAGGGAAATGCAAATCAAAAGCACAATGAGGTTTCACCTCACCCCGGTTAGAATGGCTCACATGCAGAAATCTACCAACAACAGATGCTGGCGAGGATGTGGGGAAAAAGGGACACTAACCCACTGTTGGTGGGAATGCAAACTGGTCAAGCCACTATGGAAGTCAGTCTGGAGATTCCTCAGAAACCTGAAGATAACCCTACCATTCGACCCAGCCATCCCACTCCTTGGAATTTACCCAAAGGAATTTAAGTTGGCAAACAAAAAGCGGTCTGCACCTTAATGTTTATTGCAGCTCAATTCACAATAGCCGAGACCTGGAACCAACCTAAATGCCCATCAACGGTAGACTGGATAAAGAAATTATGGGATATGTATTCTTTAGAATACTATACCGCAGTAAGAAACAATGAAATCCAGTCATTTGCAACAAAATGGAGGAATCTGGAACACATCATGCTGAGTGAAATAAGCCAGTCCCAAAGGGACAAATACCATATGTTCTCCCTGATCGGTGACAACTGACTGAACACCAAAAAGGAAACATCCTGAAGTGAAATGGACACTATGGGAAACGGTGACTTGATCAGCATAGCCCTGACTGTTAATGAACAACTTAATTCATTATCCCTCTTAGTAGTTTTTTGTCAGTTCTACTTAATATGACTGGTTTAATTCTGTAATTAATACACAGTTATTCTTAAGTGTTAAAAATTAACTGAAATGTGATCCCTGTTAATCATAAGAGTAGGAATAAGAGAGGGAATAGATGTATAATTTGGGACATGCTGAAGCTGACTTGCCCCAAATGGTAGAGTTAGAAACATACCAGGGGACTCCAATTTAATCCCATCAAGGTGGCATGTACCAATACCATCTCCCTAGTCCAAGTGATCAATTTCAGTTCACAATTGATGATAATGAAAGGCTGAGAGTCAAAGGAAACACATAAACAAGTCTAGTACCTGCTAATACTAACCGATTGAATAAATAAAGGGGAGAGTGATCCAACATGGGAAGCGAGATACTCAGCAGACTCATAGAATGGCAGATGTCCTAAACAGCACTCTGGCCTCAGAATTAGCCCTAAAGGCATTCGGATCCGGCTGAAAAGTCCATGAGAGTATTTCAGGCATGGAAAGCCAAGACACTCTGGCAAAAAAAGAGAAAAGAACAGGTCTTCAAAGAAGGAGGTACCTTTCTCTGAAGGGAGGAGAGAACCTCCACTTTGACTATGACCTTGTCTAAACAAGATAAGAGTCAGAGAACTCAAGGGGCTTCCATAGCCTTGGAAACTCATGACTGGTGCATAGGGAGATTACTGATGCCATAAACAGGAGTGTCAATTTGTAAAGTCAACAACAGGAGTCACTGTGCACTTACTCCTCATGTAGGATCTCTGTCCTTAATGTGCTGTACATTGAGGCTTAATGCTATAATGAGTACTCAAATAGTACATTTCACTTTGTGTTTCTATGGGGGTGCAAACTGTTGAAATCTTTACTTGATGTATACTAAACTGATCTTCTGTTAAAAAAAAGAAGAAATTAGCAATTCCCAACTTGACTCTCGCTGGGATTGAACATGACAATAGGTCTGATCTGATTTCATCATCATTTAAAAAAAAATCATCTATTATTTTTCACTTTATGTTTCCGGGTGGGAGCAAACTGTTGAAATTTTTACTTAATGTATGCTAAACTGATCTTCTGTATATAAAGAGAATCAAAAATGAATCTTGATGTTCATGGAAGGGGAGAGGGAATGGGAAAGGGGAGGGTTGCGGGTGGGAAGGACGTTATGGGGGAGAAGCCATTGTAATCCATAAGCCGTACTTTGGAAATTTATGTTCATTAAATAAAAGTTCAAAAAAAAGAAATGCAAATAAAAAAAAAACATAAAGACCGTAGATAATGTCCAGAAAACACAAACAAACACAAAGGCTGTAGCAAGATCTGGGAATGAGATAGCCACAACGCACTAGATATTTCGTTTTCATCCAGGAGTATCTGGAGAAATTGTTGTGGAATTCGGGTGAAATTAAAAAAAAAAAACGCCAAAGTAGTTTTGGAGAAAAGCACAATCTTTCTGTTCGGCAAATGCATCCCATGTCATGTTTACAAACACAAATATCATGTTTTCTCGGGTTTCTGAAGCTTTCTGCCTAGAATACTCGTATGTGTGGAGGATTTGAATCCATGTGGAACGAAATAGCGTCTGTGAGCAGAAAACAAATAGTTGCATGCTAAAATGCATTCAAAACCATAAAGTCCATAGATAATGTCCAGAAAACACAAACAAACACAGAGGCTGTAGCAAGATCTGGGATTGAGATAGCCACAACAAATCCTGAAATACATTGTGTTTTCTGGACAGTATCTAATGTTTTATGCTTTTGAATGCATTTTAGCATGTAACTTTTTGTTTTCTGCTAGTAAACACTAATTGGTTCCACCTGAAGTCAAATCCTCCACACATTCGGAGTTCTAGGTAGAAACCTTCAAACCTGAGAAAACATGATATTTCTGTTTGTAAATATGATATGGGATGCATTGACCGAACAGAAAGATTGTGCTTTTCTCCAAAACCACTTTGACGGTGTTTTTTTTTTTTTTTAAATTTCACCTGAACTCCACAGATATTGCTACAGCCTATGTGTTTGTGTTTTCTGGACATACTCTACGGACTTTACGGTTTTGAATGCATTTTAGCATGACACTTTTGTTTTCTGCCGGCTAACGATAATTGGTTCCACATGGGGTCAAATCCTCCACACATTTGAGTTTTCTAGGCAGAAAGCTTCAAAAACCTGAGAAAACATGATATTTGTGATTGTAAACATGACATTGGATGCATTTGTCAAAAAGAAAGATTGTGCTTTTCTCCAAAACTACATTCACCGAGATTTTCTGGTTAAATTTCACCTGAAAACCACAACAATTTTTCAGGATTTGCCAGGATGTAAGCAAAAATATCTGGTGAGTTGTGGCTATCTCAATCCCAGAACTTTCTACAGCCTCTGTGTTTGTTTGTGTTTTCTGGACATTCTCTATGGACTTTACGGGTTTGAATGCATTTTAGCATGATACTATTTGTTTCCTGTTGGCAAACGCTAATTGGTTCCACATGGAGTCAAATCCTCCACACATTCACGTTTTCTAGGCAAAAGGCTTTAGAAATCCAATTAAACATGATATTTGCATTTTTTTTTTTGACAGGCAGAGTGGACAGTGAGAGAGAGAGACAGAGAGAGAAAGGTCTTCCTTTTGCCGTTGGTTCACCCTCCAATGGCCGCCGCTGCAGCCGGCGCACCGCGCTGATCCTGGCAGGAGCCAGGAGCCAGGTGCTTTTCCTGGTCTCCCATGGGGTGCAGGGCCCAAGCACCTGGGTCATCCTCCACTGCACTCCCTGGCCATAGCAGAGAGCTGGCCTGGAAGAGGGGCAACCGGGACAGAATCCGGCGCCCCAACCGGGACTAGAACCCGGTGTGCCAGCGCCGCAAGGTGGAGGATTAGCCTATTGAGCCACGGCGCCGGCTGATATTTGCATTTGTAAACATTACATGGGATGCATTTGCAAATCAGAAAGATTGTGCTTTTCTCCAAAAGCACTTTCACGGTGTTTTTTTTTTTTGTTTTTTTTTTTTTTTTTTTTTTTTAATTTTACACGAATTCCACAACAGTTTGTCAGGATTTTCGGGATGAAAGCAAATATATCTGGCGTGTTGTGGCTATCCCAATCCCAGATCTTGCTACAGCCTCTTTGTTTGTTTGTGTTTTCTGGACATTCTCTATGGACTTTACAGTTTTGAATGAATTTTAGCATGACACTTTTTGTTTTCTGCCAGCAAATGATAATTGGCTCCACCTGGAGTCAAAACCTCCACACATTCGAGTTTTCTGGGCAGAGAGCTTCAGAAACCTGATTAAACATGATATTTGTTTTTGTAAACCTGACATTGGATGCATTTGCTGAACAGAAAGATTGTGCTTTTCTCCAAACGCCCTTTCACGGTGGTTTTGGTTAAATTTCACCCGAATTCCACAATAATTTGTCCGGATATGCTGGGATGAATGCAGAAATATCTGGTGTGTTGTGGCTATCTCGATCCCAGATGTTGCTACAGCGTCTGTGTTTGTTTGTGTTTTCTGGACATTCTCTACGGACTTTACAGTTTTGAACGCATTTTAGCATAACACTTTTTGTTTTCTCCCAGAAAAAGCTAATTGGTTCCACATGGGGTCAAATCCTTCACACATTCGAGTGTTCCAGGCAGAAAGCTTCAAAAACCTGAGAAAACATAATATTTGTGTTTGTAAACATGACATTGGATCCACTTGCCGAAAAGAAAGGTTGTGCTTTTCTCCAAAACCACTTTGACGGTGTTTTTTTTTTTTTTAATTTCACCGAATTCCACAACAATTTGTTAGGATTTTTGGGATGAAAGCAGATATATCTGGCATGTTGTGGCTATCTCAATTCCAGATCTTGCTACAGCCTCTGTGTTTGTTTGTGTTTTCTGAACATTCTCTAAGGACTTCACGGTTTTCAATGCATTTTAGTATGTAAGTTTTTGTTTTTTGCTGGCAAACGCTAACTGGTTCCCCTTGGTGTAAAATCCTCCACACATTCGAGTTTTCAAGGCAGAAAGCTTCAAAAACCCAAGAAAACATGAAATTTGTGATTGTAAACATGACATTGGATGCAATTGCCGAAGAGAAAGATTGTCCTTTTCTCCAAAACCACTTTCACGGTCGTTTTTTGGTTACATTTCACCCGAATTCCACAACAATTTGTCCAGATACTACTGGATGATAACAAAAATACCTGGTGTGTTGTGGCTATCTCAATCCCAGATCTTGCTACAGCCTCTGTGCTTGTTTGTGTTTTCTGGAAATTCCCTATGGACTTTATGGTTTTGAATGCATTTTAGCATGACACTTTTTGTTTTCTGCTCACAAATGGTAATTGTTTCCACCTGTAGACAAATCCTTCACACATTCGAGTTTTCTAGGCAGAAAGCTTCAGAAACCTGAGAAAACATGATACTTTTGCTTGTAAACATGACAAGGGATGAATTTGCCGAACAGAAAGATTGTGCTTTTCTCCAAAACCACGTTCACGGAGGTTTTTTGATTACATTTCACCCAAAAACCACAACAATTTGTCCAGATACTCCTGGATGAAAACAAAAATATCTGGTGTTTTGTGGCTATCTCAATCCCAGATCTTGGTACAGCCTCTGTGTTTGTTTGTGTTTTCTAGACATTATCTAGGGACTTTACAGTTTTGAATGCATTTTAGCATGTAAGTTTTTGTTTTCTGCTGGCAAACGCTAATTGGTTCCACATGGGGTCAAAGCCTCCCCACACTCGAGTTTTCTAGGCAGAAAGTTTCAGAAACCTGAGAAAAAATGATAATTGTGTTTGTAAACCTGACATGTGATGCATTTGCCGAACAGAAAGATTGTGCTTTTCTCCAAAACCACTTTGATGATGACTTTTTGGTTAAATTTCACCCGAAAACCACAAAATTTCCAGATACTCCAGGATGGAAACAAAAATATTTGGTATTTTGTGGCTATCTCAATCCCAGATCTTGCTACAGCCTCTGTGTTTGTTTGCGTTTTCTGGACATTCTCTATGGAATTTACTGTTTTGAATGCATTTTTGCATGACACTTTTTGTTTTCTCCCTGCTAACGCTAATTTGTTTCACATGGGGTCAAATCCTTCAAACATTCGAGTGTTCTAGGCAGAAAGCTTCAGAAACCTGAGAAAACATGATATTTGTGTTTGAAAATATTACATTGGATACACTTGCCAAAAAGAAAGATTGTGCTTTTCTCCAAAACCACGTTGACGGTGTTTTTTTCTTTTTTTCTTTTAATTTGACGCAATTTCCACAACAATTTGTCAGGATTTTCGGAATGAAAGCACATATATCTGGCATGTTGTGGCTATGTCAATCCAAGATCTTGCTACAGCCTCTGGGTTTGTTTATTTTTTTCTGGACATTCTCTACAGACTTTATGGTTTTTAATGCTTTTTAGCAGGTATGTTTTTGTTTTATGATGGGAAACGCTAATTAGTACCACCTGGAGTCCAATCCTTCACACATTCGAGTGTTCTAGGCAGAAAGCTTCAGAAACCTGAGAAAACATGATATTTGTGTTTGAAAATATGACATTGGATGCAATTGCCAAAAAGAAAGTTTGTGCTTTTCTCCAAAACCAATTCACGGTGATTTTTTGGTTAAATTTCACCCGAAAACCACAACAATTTGACCAGATACTCCTGGATGAAAACAAAAATATCTGGTGTGCTCTGGCTATCTCAATCCCAGATCTTTGTACAGCCTCTGTGTTTGTTTGTGTTTTCTAGACATTCTCTATGGACTTTACGGTTTTGAATGCTTTTTAGCATGTCGCTTTTTGTTTTCTACTGGCAAACGTTAATTGGTTCCACATGGGGTCAAATCCTCCACACATACGAGTTTTCTAGTTAGCAAGTTTTAGAAACCCGAGAAAAAATGATATTTGTGTTTGTAAATATAACATGGGATGCATTTGCCGAACAGAAAGATTGTGCTTTTCTGCAAAACCACTTTCACGGTGGTTTTTTGGTTACATTTCACCAGAAAACCACAACAATTAGTCCGGATATGCTGGGATGAACGCAGAAATATCTGGTTTGTTGTGGCTATCTCAATCTGAGATCTTGCTACAGCCTCTGTGTTTGTTTGTGTTTTCTGGACATTCTCTATGGACTTTAAGTTTTGAATGCATTTAAGCATGTAAGTTTTTGTTTTCTGCCGCCAAACGCTAATTGTTTCCACATGGAGTCAAATCCTCCACACATGCGCATTTTCTAGGCGGAAGGCTTCAGAAACCCGATAAAACATGATACTTGCATTTGCAAACTTGACATGGGATGCATTTGCTGATCAGAAAGATTGTGCTTTTTTCCAACACCACTTTCACGGTGGTTTTTTGGTTACATTTCACCCGAATTCCACAATTTGTCCAGATACTCCTGGATGAAAACAAAAATATCTGGTGTGTTATGGCTATCTCAATCCCAGATCTTGCCACAGCCTCTTTGTTTGTTTGTGTTTTCTGGACATTCTCTATGGACTTTAAGGTTTTGGATGCATTTTAGCATGACACTTTTTGTTTTCTGCTCACAGACGATAATTGGTTCTACCTGGAGTCAAATCCTTCACACATTCGGTGTTCTAGGGAGAAAGCTTCAGAAACCTGAGAAAACATGATATTTGTGTTTGTAAACATGACATGGGATGAATTTGCCAAACATAAACATTGTGCTTTTCTGCAAAACCACTTTGACAATGATTTTTTGGTTAAATTTCCCTGGTATGCAGGGATGGTTCAACATTCTTTTTTTTAATTTCACCCGAATTCCACAAAAATTTGTCACGATTTTTGGGATGAAAGCAGACATATCTGGCGTGTTGTGGCTATCTCAATCCCAGATCTTGCTACAGCCTCTGGGTTTGTTTGTGTTTTCTAGACATTCTCTACGGACTTTACCTTTTTGAATGCTTTTTATCATGACACATTTTTTTTTGTCTCGGCAAACGCTAATTGGTTCCACTGGAGATAAATCCTCCACACATTCGAGTTTTCTAGGCAGAAAGCTTCAGAAACCTGAGAAAACATGATATTTGTGTTTGTAAACATGACATTGGATGCATTTGCTGAACAGAAAGATTGTGCTTTTCTCCAAAACCACTTTCACGGTGGTTTTTTGTTAAATTATACCTGAAAACCACAACAATTTGTGCAGATACTCCTGGATGAAAACAAAAATATCTGGTGTGCTGTGGAAATCTCAATCCAAGATCTTGCTACAACCTCTGTGTCTGTTTGTGTTTTCTGGACATTCTCTATGGACTTTAAAGTTTTGAATGCATTTTATCATGTAAGTTTTTGTTTTTTGCTGGCAAATTCTAATTGGTTCCCCTTGGTGTCAAATCCTCCACACATTCGTGTTTTCTAGGCGGAAGGCTTCAGAAACCCGATTAAACATGATATTTGCATTTGTAAACATGACATGGAATGTATTTGCCGAACAGAAAGATTGTGCTTTTCTCCAAAAGCACTTTCACAGTGGTTTTTTGGTTACATTTCCCCTGAAAATCACAACAATTTTCCAGGATTTTCCGGGATGAAAGCAGATATGTCTGGCGTATTGTGACTATCTGAATCCCAGATCTTGCTACAGCTTCTGTGTTTGTTTGTGTTTTCTGGACATTCTCTAGGGACTTTAAGATTTGGAATGCATTTTAGCATGGAAGTTTTTGTTTTCTCCCGGCAAACGCTAATTGGTTCCACATGGATTCAAATCCTCCACACATTCGTGTTTTCTAGGCAAAAAGCTTCAGAAACCCGAGAAAATATGATATTTGTGTTTGTAAACATGACATTGGATGCAATTGCCGAATAGAAATATCATGCTTTCCTCCAAAACAACTTTCACGGTGAATTTTTTGTTAAATTTCACCCAAAAACCACAACAATTTGTCCGGATACTCCTGGATGAAAACAAAAATATCTGGTGTGTTATGGCTATCTCAATCCTAGATCTTGCTACAGCCTCTGTGTTTGTGTTTTCTGGACATTCTCTATGGACCTTAAGCTTTTGAATGCATTTTATCATGTAAGTTTTTGTTTTCTGCTGGCAAACACTAATTGTTACCACATGGAGTCAAATCCTCCAGAAATTCGCGTTTTCTAGGCAGAAAGCTTCAGAAACCTGAGAAAACATAATATTTGTGTTTGTATACATGACATTGGATGCACTTGCCGAACAGAAAGATTGTGCTTTTCTCCAAAACCACTTTCACGGTGGTTTTTTGGTTAAATTTCACCCAAAAACCACAACAATTTGTCCAGATACTCCTGGATGAAATCAAAAATATCTGGTGTGTTGTGGCTATCTCAATCCCAGATCTTGGTACAGCCTATGTGTTTGTTTGTGTTTTCTGGACATTCTCTACGACTTTACGGTTTTGAATGCATTTTTGTGTGACACATTTTGTTTTCTGCTCACTGATGATAATTGGTTCCACCTGGAGTGAAATCCTTCACACATTCGGTGTTCTAGGCAAAAAGCTTCAGAAACCTGAGAAAACATGATATTTAATTTGTAAACATGATAGGATGCATTTGCCGAACAGAAAGATTGTGCTTTTCTCCAAAACCACTTTCACAGTGGTTTTTTGGTTACATTACCCCTGAAAATCACGATTTTTCAGGATTTTCCGAGATGAAAGCAGATATGTCTGGCATATTGTGGCTATCTGAATCCCAGATCTGCTACAGCCTCTGTGTTTGTTTGCGTTTTCTGGACATTCTCTATGGACTTTAAGATTTTGAATGCATTTTAGCATGAAAGTTTTTGTTTTCTCCCGGCAAAGGCTAATTGGTTCCACATGGATTCAAATCCTACACACATTCGAGTTTTCTAGGCAGAAAGCTTCAGAAACCCGAGAAAATATGATATTTGTGTTCGTAAACATGACATTGGATGCAATTGCCGAACAGAAATATCATGCTTTTCTACAAAACCACTTTCATGGTGATTTTTTTGTTAAATTCACCGAAAACCACAATAATTTGTCCGTATATACTGGGATGAACACAGAAATATCTGGTGTGCTCTGGCTATCTCAATCCCAGATCTTGCTACAGCCTCTGTGTTTGTTTGTGTTTTCTGGACATTCTCTAAGGACTTAAGGTGTTGAATGCATTTTACATGTAAGTTTTTGTTTTCTGCAGGCAAACGCTAATGGGTTCCACATGGAGTCAAATCCTCCGCACATTCGAGTTTTCTAGGCAGAAAGCTTCAGAAACCAGAGAAAACATGATATTTGTTTGTAAACATGACATGGGATTCATTTGCCGAACAGAAAGATTGTGATTTTCTCCAAAACCACTTTCACGGTGGTTTTTTGGTTAAATTTCACCCGAATTCCACAACAATTTGTCCGGATATACTGGGATGAACGCAGAAATATCTGGTGTGTTATGGCTACCTCAATCCCAGATCTTGCTACAACCTCTGTTTGTTTGTGTTTTCTGGACATTCTCTACGGACTTTAAGGTTTTGGATGCATTTTACCTTGACACTTTTTTTTTCTGTTCAAAGACGGCAATTGGTTCCACCTGGAGTCAAATCCTTCACACATTCAGTGTACTAGGCAGAAAGCTTCAGAAACCTGAGAAAACATGATATTTGTGTTTGTAAACATGACATGGTATGCCTTTGCCAAACAGAAAAATTGTGCTTTTCTACAAAACCGCTTTGATGTTGGCTTTTTGGTTAAATTTCACCCAAATTCCACAACAATTTGTCCAGATACTCCTGGATGAAAATAAAAATATCTGGTGTGCTGTGGCTATCTCAATCCCAGATCTTGCTACAGCCTCTGTGTGTGTTTGTGTTTTCTGAACATTCCCTATGGACTTGAACTTTTGAATGCATTTTAGCATGACACTTTTTGTTTTATGCTGGCAAACGCTAATGGCTTCCACATGGGGTCAAATCCTCCACACATTCGAGTTTTCTAGGCAGAAAGCTTCAGAAACCAGAGAAAAAATTATATTTGTTTGTAAACATGAAATGGGATGCATTTGCCGAACAGAAAGATTGTGATTTTCTCCAAAACCACTTTCACGGTAGTTTTTTGGTGAAATTTCACCCGAATTCCACAATAATTTGTCCAGATACTCCTGGATGAAATCAAAAATATCTGGTGTGTTGTGGCTATCTCAATCCCAGATCTTGCTACAGCCTCTGTGTTTGTTTGTGTTTTCTGGACATTCTCTACGGACTTTATGGTTTTGAATGCATTTTCCCTTGATACTTTTTGTTTTCTGTTCACAGACAGCAATTGGTTCCACTTAGAGTCAAATCCTTCACACATTCAGTGTACTAGGCAGAAAGCTTCAGAAACCTGAGAAAACATGATACTTGTGTTTTTAAACATGACATGGCATGCCTTTGCCGAACAGAAAGATTGTGCTTTTCTCCAAAACCACTTTCACGGTGAATTTTTGGTTAATATTCCCCTGAAAACCACAACAATTTTTCAGGATTTACCGGGATTAAAACAAAAATATCTGGTGTGTTGTGGCTATCTCAATCCCAGATCTTGCTACAGCCTCTGTGTTTGTTTGTGTTTTCTGGACATTTTCTAGAGAATTTACAGTTTTGATTGCATTTTAGCATGGAAGTATTTGTTTTCTGCTGCCAAACGCTAATTGTTACCACATGGTGTCAAATCCTCCGCACTTTCGCGTTTTCTAGGCAGAATGCTGCAGAAACCCGATTAAACATGATATTTGCATTTGTAAACATGACGTGGGATGCATTTGCCGAACAGAAAGATTGTGCTTTTCTCCAAAACCACTTGCACGGTGTTTTTTGTGAAATTTCACCCGAATTATACAAAATTTTGTCCTGATACGCCTGGATGAAAACAAAAACATCTGGTGTGCTCTGGCTATCTCAATCCCAGATCTTGCTACAGCCTATGTGTTTGTTTGTGTTATCTGGACATTCTCTAAGGACTTTACGGTTTTGAATGCATTTTATCATGACACTTTTTGTTTTCTGCTCACAGACGCTAATTGGTTCCACATAGATTCAAATCCTCCACACATACGAGTATTCTAGGCAGAAAGCTTCAGAAACCCGAGAAAACATGATATTTGTGTTTGTAAACATGACATTGGATGCATTTGCTGAACAGAAAGATTGTGCTTTTCTCCAAAACCACTTTCACGGTGGTTTTTTGGTTAAATTTCACCCAAAAACCACAACAATTTGTCCAGATACTCCTGGATGAAATCAAAAATATCTGGTGTGTTGTGGCTATCTGAATCCCAGATCTTGCTACAGCCTCTGTGTTTGAGTTTTCTGGACATTCTCTTCGGACTTTAAGGCTTTGATTGCATTTTAGAATGACACTTTTTGTTTTCTGCTGGCAAATTCTAATTGGTTTCACATGCAGTCAAATCCTCCACACATCTGCATTTTTCAAGGCGTGTGGCTTCAGAAACCCAAGAAAACATGATATTTGTGTTTGTAAATGTGACCTGGGATGAATTTGATGAATAGAAAGATTGTGCTTTTCTCCAAAACCACTCTCATGTTGATTTTTTGGTTATATTACACCCAAATTACACAACAATTTGTCCAGATACTCCTGGATGAAAATAAAAATATCTGGTGTGTTGTGGCTATCTGAATCCCAGATCTTGCTACAGCCTCTGTGTTTGAGTTTTCTGGACATTCTCTTCGGACTTTAAGGCTTTGATTGCATTTTAGAATGACACTTTTTGTTTTCTGCTGGCAAATTCTAATTGGTTTCACATGCAGTCAAATCCTCCACACATCTGCATTTTTCAAGGCGTGTGGCTTCAGAAACCCAAGAAAACATGATATTTGTGTTTGTAAATGTGACCTGGGATGAATTTGATGAATAGAAAGATTGTGCTTTTCTCCAAAACCACTCTCATGTTGATTTTTTGGTTAGATTACACCCAAATTACACAACAATTTGTCCAGATACTCCTGGATGAAAATAAAAATATCTGGTGTGTTGTGGCTATCTGAATCCCAGATCTTGCTACAGCTTCTGTGTTTGTGTTTTCTGGACATTTTCTACGGACTTTACAGTTTTGAATGCATTTTATCATGTAAGTTTTTGTTTTCTACTGGCAAACGCTATTTGGTTCCCCTTGGTGTCAAATCCTCCACACATTCGCGTTTTTAAGGCGGAAGACTTCAGAAACCCGATTAAACATGATATTTGCATTTGTAAACATGACATGGGATGCATTTGCCGAACAGGAAGATTGTGCTTTTCTCCAAAACCACTTTCACGGTCATTTTTGGTTACATTTCACCCAAATTCCACAACAATTTGTTCAGATACTCCTGGATGAAAACAAAAATATCTGGTGTGTTGTGGCTATCTCAGTCCCAGATCTTGCTACAGCCTCTGTGTTTGTTTGTGTTTTCTGGACATTCTATATGGACTTTACGGTTTTGAACGCATTTTAGCATGACACTTTTTGTTTTCTGCTCACAGACGGTAATTGGTTCCACCTGGAGTCAAATCCTTCACACATTCGAGGTTTCTAGGCAGACATCTTCAGAAACCTGAGAAAACATGATATTTGTGTTTGTGAACATGACATTGGATCCACTTGCCGAACAGAAAGATTGTCCTTTTTTCCAAAACCACTTTCACGTTAGTTTTTTGGTGAAATTTCACCCGAATTCCACAATCATTTGTCCGGATATGCTGGGATGAACGCAGAAATATCTGGTGTGTTGTGGCTATCTCAATCCCAGGTCTTGCTACAGCCTCTGTGTCTGTTTGTGTTTTCTGACATTCACTATGGTCTTTACGGTTTTGAATGCATTTTAGCATGACACTTTTTGTTTTCTGTTCACAGACGGTAATTGGTTCCACCTGGAGTGAAATCCTCCTCACATTCGACTTTTCTAGGCAGAAAGCTTCAAAAACCCGAGAAAACATGATATTTGTTATTGTAAACATGACATGGGATGCATTGGCCGCACAGAAAGATTGTTCTTTTCTCAAAACCACTTTGACGGTGCCTTTTTGGTTAAATTTCACACAAAAACCACAACAATGTAGCCAGATACTCCTAGATGAAAACAAAAATATCTGGTGTGTTGTGGCTATCTCAATCCCAGATCTTGATACAGCCTCTGTGTTTGTTTGTGTTTTCTGGACATTCTCTTCGGACTTTAAGGTTTTGAATGCATTTTAGCATGACACTTTTTGTTTTATGCTGGCAAACGCTAACTGGTTCCACATGGGGTCAAATCCTACACACATTCGAGTCTTTAGGCAGAAAGCTTCAGAAACCTGAGAAAACATGATATTTGTGTTTGTGAACATGACATTGGATCCAGTTGCCGAAAAGAAACATTGTGCTTTTCTCCAAAACCACTTTGACGGTGATTTTTTGGTTAAATTTCACGCGAATTCCACAACAATTTTTCAGGATTTGCCGTGATGTAAACAAAAATATGTGGTGTGTTGTGGCTATCTCAATCCCAGATCTTGCTACAGCCTCTGTGTATGTTTTTGTTTTCTGGACAATCTCTATGGACTTTAAGCTTTTGAATGCATTTTAGCATGACACTTTTTGTTTTCTGCTCACAGACGGTAATTGGCTCCACCTGGAGTCAAATCCTTCACACATTCGCATTTTCTAGGCAGAAGGCTTCAGAAACCCGATTAAACATGATATTTGCATTTGTAAACATGACATGGGATGCATTTGCCAAATAGAAAGATTGTGGTTTTCTCCAAAACCACTTTGATGCTGGTTTTTTGGTTAAATTTCACCCGAATTCCACAACAATTTGTCCAGATACTCCTGGATGAAAACAAAAATATCTGGTATGTTGTGGCTATCTCAATCCCAGATCTTGCTATAGCCTCTGTGTTTCTTTGTGTTTTTTGGACATTTTCTACGGACTTTACGGTTTTGAATGCATTTTAGCATGCAAGTTTTTGTTTTTTGCTGGCAAATGCTAATTGGTTCCCCTTGGTGTCAAATCCTCCACACATTCGTGTTTTCTAGGCGGAAGGCTTCAGAAACCCGATTAAACATGATATTTGCATTTGTAAACATGACATGGAATGTATTTGCCGAACAGAAAGATTGTGCTTTTCTCCAAAAGCACTTTCACAGTGGTTTTTTGGTTACATTTCCCCTGAAAATCACAACAATTTTTCAGGATTTTCTGGGATGAAAGCAGATATGTCTCGTGTATTGTGGCTCACTGTATCCCAGATCTGCTACATCTTCTGTGTTTGTTTGTGTTTTCTGGACATTCTCTAGGGACTTTAAGGTTTTGAATGCATTTTAGCATGTAAGTTTTTGTTTTCTTCCGGCAAATGCTAATTGCTTCCACATGGAGTCAAATCCACACACATTCGAGTTTTCTACGCTGAAAGCTTCAGAAACCCGAGAAAATATGATATTTGTGTTCGTAAACATGACATTGGATGCAATTGCCAAACAGAAATATCGTGCTTTTCTCCAAAACCACTTTCATGGTGATTTCTTTGTTAAATTCACCGAAACCACAACAATTTGTCCAGATATTCTGGGATGAACGCAGAAATATCTTCTGTATTATGGCTATCTCAATCCCAGATCTTGCTACAGCCTCTGTGTTTGTTTGTGTTTTCTGGACATTCTCTATGGACTTTAAGCTTTTGAATGCATTTTAGCATGTAAGTATTTGTTTTCTGCCGGGAAACCCTAATTGTTACCACATGGAGTGAAATCTTCCACACATTCGCGTTTTCTAGGCAGAAGGCTTTAGAAACCCGATTAAACATGATATTTGCATTTGTAAACATGACATGTTATCCATTTGCCGAACAGAAAGATTGTGCTTTTCTCCAAAACCACTTTCACAGTGGTTTTTTGGTTACATTACCCCTGAAAACCACAACAAATCGGCCAGATACTCCTAGATGAAAACAAAAATATCTGGTGTGTTGTGGTTATCTAAATCCCAGATCTTGATACAGCCTCTGGACTGTTTGTGTTTTCTGGACATTCTCTACGGACTTTACGGTTTTGAATGCATTTTAGAGTGTAAGATTTTGTTTTCCGCTGGCAAACGCTAATTGGTTCCACATGGAGTGAAATCCTCCACACATTCGCGTTTTCTAGGCAGAAGGCTTCAAAAACCCGATTAAACATGATATCTGCATTTGTCAACATGACATTGGATGCATTTGCCGAACAGAAAAATTGTGCTTTTCTCCAAAACCACTTCGATGCTGGTTTTTTGGTTAAATTTCACCCGAAATCCACAACAATTTGTCCAGATACTCCTGGATGAAAACAAAAATATCTGGTGTGTTGTGGCTATCTCAATCCCAGAACTTGCTACAGTCTCTGTTTGTTTGTGTTTTCTGGACATTCTCTACGGACTTTACGGTTTGGAATGCATTTTAGCATGATACTTTTTGTTTTCTGCTCACAGAAGGTAATTGGTCCTTAATACATGCGTTGTTCTAGGCAGAAAGATTCAGAAACTTGAGGAAACATGACATTTGTGTTTGTAAACATGACATTGGATGCATCTGCTGAACAGAAAGATTGTGCTTTTCACCAAACCATATTAACCGTGATTATTTGGTTAAATTTCACCCGAAAACGAAACAAATTAACCAAAGCTCACATCAGATAATTCATTACAAACCATGATAAATAAGAAAAATGAGAAAAAGCCAAAGAAATTCAAGAATGCATAATGATATTGGGCTTGATTTGTCAGAGGAAACCGGCTGTTCCCGGATTCATCCACCCCTCCAGCTGACTGCCTGTGGAATTCTGACTGAATTAACCTGAAAATCGCAGTGAAACTCAGTTTTGAGGCAATTAATATCTGTCACTTCAGCCAAAGTGTTCCCTTTTATTTTCCAAAACACAAAAGCTCACCTTGGTCATGTTACCTGTAGATTTATAAGCTTCAAACTACTATTTGTTGTGTTTTTCATTTCATAATGCTATGCTGCCCAAACTCTTGTTTGTATCACATCATAAAGAATATTTTGGAAGGAAGAAGGCAAAACCATCTCAGCCCCAGAAAACATTTAGGAAATTGCCACTCAAGAAACCACAAATCGGCTGAGGCACCCAAACATATGAAAGCAAGCCAGAATTGGAGAACGCCAACAGCTGTGCCCTGATTGAAAAAGAACCGTCCTCTTTTGCCCTGAACTCAATATTCCAGCCTCAAAACCAAAGCTCACATCAGAAAATTCATTACAAACTATGATAAATAAGAAAAATGAGAAAAAAGCCAAAGAAATGCAAGAATGCATAATGATACTGGACTTGATTAAGTCGCAGGGAAACCGGCTGTTCCCGGATTCATCCACCCCTCCAGCTGACTGCCTGTGGAATTCTGACTGAATTAACCTGAAAATTGCAGTGAACCTCAGTTTGGAGGCAATTAATATCTGTCACCTCAGCCAAAGTGTTCCATTTGATTTTCCAAAACACAAAAACTCACCTTGGTCGTGTTACCTGTAGATTTCTAAGGTTCAAACGCCTATTTCTTGTGTTGTTTATTTCATAATGGCTACTCAGCCCAAACTCTTGTTTGTATTGCGTCAGAATACAAAATTTGGGAAGGAAGAAGGCAAAACCAACTGCACCCAGAAAACATTTAGGAAATTGCCGCTCAAGAAACCTAAAATCTGCTGAGGCACCCAAACATATGACAGCAAGCCAGAATTGGAGCACCCCAACAGCTGTGCCCTGATTGAAAATGAAATTTCCTCTTGTGCCCTGAACTCAATATGCCAGCCTCAAAACCAAAGCTCACATCAGATAATTCATTACAAATCATGATAAATAAGAAAAAAGAGAAAAAAGCCAAAGAAATGCATGAATCCATAATGGTATTGGGCTTGATTTAGTCGCAAGGAAACCGGCTGTTCCCGGATTCATCCAACCCTCCAGCTGACTGCCTGTGCAATTCTGACTGAATTCACCTGAAAATCGCAGTGAAGCTCAGTATGGAGGCAATTAATATCTGTCACCTAGCCAAAGTGTTCCATTTTATTTTCCAAAACACAAAAACTCACCTTGGTCGTGTTACCTGTAGATTTCTAAGCTTCAAACGCCTATTTGTTGTGCTTTTTATTTCATAATGGCTACTCTGCCCAAACTCTTGTTTGTATTGCGTCAGAATACAACATTTGGGAAGGAAGAAGGCAAAACCAACTCAGCCCCAGAAAACATTACGAAATTGCCGCTCAAGGAACCACAAATAGGCCTAGGCACCCAAAACAATGACGGCAAGCAAGAATTCGAGCAAGCCAACATCTGCGCCCTGATTGAAAAAGAACCATCCTCAAGTGCACTGAACTCCATATTGCAGCCTCAAAACCAAAGCTCACATCAGTAAATTCATTACAAACCATGATAAACAAGAAAAATGAGAAAAAAGCCAAAGAAATGCAAGAATCCATAATGATATTGGGCTTGATTTAGTCGCAAGGAAACCGGCTGTTCCTGGATTCATCCACCCTTCCAGCTGACAGCCTGTGGAATTCTGACTGAATTTACCTGAAAATCACAGTGAAACTCAGTTTGGAGGCAAATCATATCTGTCACCTCAGCCAAAGTGTTCAATTTTTTTTTCCAAAACACAGAAACTGACCTTCGTCTTTTTACCTATATATTTATAAGCTTCAAATGCCTATTTGTTGTGTTTTTTCTTTCATAATGGCTACTCTGTCCAAAATCTTGTTTGTATTGCGTCAGAATACAAAATTTGGGAAGGAAGAAGGCAAAACCAACTCAGACCCAGAAAATATTTAGGAAATTGGCGCACAAGAAAGCAGAAATCGGCCAAGGCACCCAAACCAATGACAGCAAGCCAGAATTGGAGCAAGCCAACAGCTGTGCCCTGATGGAATAAGAACCATCCTCTTTTGCCCTGAACTCAATATGCCAGCCTCAAAACCAAAGCTCACATCAGAAAATTCTTTACAAACCATTATAAATAAGAAAAATGAGAAAAAAGCCAAAGAAATGCAAGAATCCATAATGATATTGGGCTTGATTTAGTCGCAAGGAAACCGGCTGTTCCTGGATTCATCCACCCTTCCAGCTGTCAGCCTGTGGAATTCTGACTGAATTTACCTGAAAATCGCAGTGAAACTCAGTTTGGAGGCAATTAATATCTGTCACCTCAGCCAAAGTGTTCCATTGTATTTTCCAAAACACAAAAACTCACCTTGGTCATGTTACCTGTAGATTTACAAGCTTCAAACGCCTATTTGTTGTGTTGTTTATTTCATAATGGCTACTCTGCCCAAACTCTTGTTTGCATAATGTCAGAATATAAAATTTCAGAAGGAAGAAGGAAAACCAACTCAGACCCAGAAGACATTTAGGAAATTGTCACTCAAGAAACCACAAATTGGCTGAGGCACCCAAAACAATGACAGCAAGCCAGAATTGGAGCAAGCCAACAGCTGTGCCCGATTGAAAAAGACCATTCCTCAGGTACCCTGAACTCCATATTGCAGCATGAAAACCAAAGCTCACATCAGAAAATTCATTGCAAACCATGATAAATAAGGGAAATGTGAAAAAGCCAAAGAAATGCAAGAGTCCTTTGTGATATTTGGCTGGATTTAGACACAAGGAAACTGGCTGTTTCCAGATTCATCCCCCCTTTCCACAGACTAACTTTGGAATTCTGATTGAATTCACCTCAAAATTGCACTCACACTCAATTTGTAGGGAATTTGAATCTGTCCCCTCAGCAGAAGGGTTCCATGTCGTTTTCCAAAACACAAAAACTCATCTTGATCGTGTTGCCTGTAGATTTCTAATACTGATAGGGCAATTTGCTGTGTTTTTTTTTTTTCTTTCATAATGGCTACTGTCTCCACACTCTTGTTTGTATTGCGTCAGAATACAAAATTTGGGAAGGAAGAAGGGAAAACCAACTCAGACCCAGAAAACATTTAGGAAATTGCCACACAAGAAACCACAAATTGGCTGAAGCACCTAAAACAATGACAGCAAGCCACAATTGGAGCAAGCCAAAAGCTGTGCCCTGTTTGAAAAAGACCATACCTCTTGTACCCTGAACTCAATATTCCAGCCTCAAAACCAAAGCTCACATCAGATAATTCATTACAAATCATGATAAATAAGAAAAAAGAGAAAAAAGCCAAAGAAATGCAAGAATGAATAATGATATTGCGCTTGATTTAGTCGCAAGGAAACCGGCTGTTCAGGGATTCATCCACCCCTCCAGCTGACTGCCGGTGGAATTCTGACTGAATTAACCTGAAAATCTCAGTGAAACTCAGTTTGGAGGCAATAAATATTTCTCACCTCAGCCAAAATGTTCCATTTGATTTTCCAAAACACAAAAACTCACCTTGGTCATGTTACCTGTAGATTTCTAAGGTTCAAATGCATATTTGTTGTGTTTTTTATTTCATAATGGCTACTCTGTCCAAACTCTTGTTTGTATTGCGTCAGAATACAAAATTTGCGAATAAGAAGGCAAAACCAACTCAGACCCAGAAAGCATTTAGGAAATTGAAACACAAGAAACCAAAAGTCAGCTGAGGCACTCAAAACAATGACAGCAAGCCAGAATTGGAGCAAGCCAACAGCTGAGTCCTGATTGAAAAAGATCATTCCACCCGTGCCGTAAACTCCATATTGCAGCCTCAAAACCAAAGCTCACATCAGAAAATTCATTACAAACCATGATAAATAAGGGAAATGTGAAAAAGCCAAAGAAATGCAAGAGTCCTTTGTGATATTTGGCTGGATTTAGACACAAGGAAACAGGCTTTTTCCAGATTCATCCACCCCTCCAGCTGACTGCCTGTGGAGTTCTGACTGAATTAACGTGAAAATCACACTGAAACTCAGTGTGGAGGCAATTAATATCTGTCACCTCAGCCAAAGTGTTCCATTTGATTTTCCAAAACACAAAAACTCACCGTGGTCTTGTTACCTGTAGATTTCTAAGCTTCAAACGCCTGTTTGTTGTGTTTTTTATTTCATAATGGCTTGTCTGCCCAAACTCTTGTTTGTATTGTGTCAGAATACAAAATTTGGGAAGGAAGAAGGCAAATTCAACTCAAACCCAGAATACATTAAGGAAATTGCCGCTCAAGAAACAAAAAGTCAGCTGAGGCACCGAAAACAATGACAGCCAGCCAGAATTTGAGCAAGCCAACAGCTGTGCCCTGTTTGAAAAAGACCATTCCTCCAGTGCCCTGAACTCCATATTGCAGCATGAAAACCAAAGCTCACATCAGACAATTCATTACAAACCATGATACATGAGAAAAAAGAGAAAAAAGCCAAAGAAATGCAAAAGTCCTTTGTGATATTTGGCTGGATTTACACACATGGAAACTGGCTGTTTCCAGATTCATCCCCCCTTTCCTCAGACTGACTTTGGAATTCTGATTAAATTCACCTCAAAATTGCACTCACACTCAATTTGGAGGGAATTAGAATCTGAACCCTCAGCAGATGGGTTCCATCTTATTTTCCAAAACACAGAAACTCATCTTGGTCGTGTTGCCTGTAGATTTCTAATCCTGAAAGGGCAATTTGCTGTGTTTTTTTTTTTTTCTTTCATAATGGCTACTCTGTCCAAAATTTTGCTTGCATTGCATCAGACTACAAAATTTGAATAAGAAGGCAAAACAGACTCAGACCCAGAAAACATTTAGGAAATTGCCACTCTAGAAACCTAAAATCAGCTAAGGCACCCAAAACAATGACAGCAAGCCAGAATTGGAGAAATCCAAGAGCTGTGCCCTGTTTGAAAAAGAACCTTCCTCTTGGGCCCTGAACTCAATATGCCAGCCTCAAAACCAAAGCTCACATCAGAAAATTGATTACAACCATGATAAATAAGAAAAATGAGAAAAAAGCCAAAGCAATGCAAGAATCCATAATGATATTGGGCTTGATTTAGTCGCAAGGATACCAGCTGTTCCCAAATTCATCCACCCCTCCAGCTGACTGCCGGTGGAATTCTGACTGAATTAACCTGAAAATCGCAGTGACACTCAGTTTGGAGGCAATTAATATCTGTCACCTCAGCCAAAGTGTTCCTTTTTATTTTCCAAAACACAAAAACTCACCTTGGTCGTGTTACCTGTAGATTTACAAGCTTCAAATGCCCATTTGTTGTGTTTTTAATTTCATAATGTCTACTCTGTCCAAACTCTTGTTTGTATTGCGTCAGAATACAAAATTTCGGAAGGAAGAAGGCAAAACCAACTCCGACCCAGAAATCATTTAGGAAATTGCCGCTCAAGAAACCAAAAGTCAGCTGAGACACCCAAAAGAATGACAGCAAGCCAGAATTGCAGCAAGCCAACAGCTGTGCCCTATTTGAAAAAGACCATTCCTCCGGTGCCCTGAACTCCATATTGCAGCCTCAAAACCAAAGCTCACATTGAAAATTCATTACAAACACTGATAAATAAGAAAAATGAGAAAAAAGCCAAAGAAATGCAAGAATCCATAATGATATTGGGCTTGATTTAGTTGCAAGGAAACCGGCTGTTCCCGGATTCATCCACCCCTCCAGCTGACTGCCTGTGGAATTCTGACTGAATTAACCTGAAAATTGCAGTGAACCTCAGTTTGGAGGCAATTAATATCTGTCACCTCAGCCAAAGTATTCCATTTTATTTTCTGAAACACAAAAATTCACCTTGGTCATATTACCTGTAGATTTCTAAGCTTCAAACGCCTATTTGTTGTGTTTTTTATTTCATCACGGCTATTCTGCCCGAATTCTTGTTTGTATTGCATCAGAATATAAAATTTGGGAAGGAAGAAGGCAAAACCAACTCAGACCCATAAAACATTTAGGAAATTATCGCTCAAGGAACCAAAAGTCAGCTGAGGCACCCAAACCAAGGACAGCAAGCCAGAATTGGAGCATGCCAAGAGCTGTGCCCTGATTGAAAAAGTACCTTCCTCTTGTGCCCTGAACTCAATATGCCATCCTCAAAACCAAAGCTCACATCAGATAATTCATTCCAAACCATGATAAATAAGAAAAATGAGAAAAAAGCCAAAGAAATACAAGAAACCATAATGATATTGGGCTTGATTTAGGCGCAAGGAAACCGGCTGTTCCGGATGCATCCACCCCTCCAGCTGACTGCCTGTGGAATTCTGACTGAATTAACCTAAAAATCGCAGTGAAACTCAGTTTGGAGGCAATTAATATCTGTCACCTCAGCCAAAGTATTCCATTTTATTTTCTGAAACACAAAAATTCACCTTGGTCATATTACCTGTAGATTTCTAAGCTTCAAACGCCTATTTGTTGTGTTTTTTATTTCATCACGGCTATTCTGCCCAAATTCTTGTTTGTATTGCATCAGAATATAAAATTTGGGAAGGAAGAAGGCAAAACCAACTCAGACCCAGAAAACATTTAGGAAATTATCGCTCAAGGAACCAAAAGTCAGCTGAGGCACCCAAACCAAGGACAGCAAGCCAGAATTGGAGCATGCCAAGAGCTGTGCCCTGATTGAAAAAGTACCTTCCTCTTGTGCCCTGAACTCAATATGCCAGCCTCAAAACCAAAGCTCACATCAGATAATTCATTCCAAACCATGATAAATAAGAAAAATGAGAAAAAAGCCAAAGAAATACAAGAAACCATAATGATATTGGGCTTGATTTAGGCGCAAGGAAACCGGCTGTTCCGGATGCATCCACCCCTCCAGCTGACTGCCTGTGGAATTCTGACTGAATTAACCTGAAAATCGCAGTGAAACTCAGTTTGGAGGCAATTAATATCTGTCACCTCAGCCAAAGTGTTCCATTTTATTTTCCAAAACACAAAAACTCACCTTGGTCGTGTTACCTGTAGATTTCTAAGGTTCAAACGCCTATTTCTTGTGTTGTTTATTTCATAATGGCTACTCAGCCCAAACTCTTGTTTGTATGGCGTCAGAATACAAAATTTCGGAAGGAAGAAGGCAAAACCAACTACACCCAGAAAACATTTAGGAAATTGCCACTCAAGGAACCTAAAATCTGCTGAGGCACCCAAACCAATGACAGCAAGCCAGAATTGGAGCAGGCCAACAGCTTTGCCCTGATTCAAAAAGAACCATCCTCTTGTGCCCTGAACTCAATATGCCAGCCTCAAAACCAAAGCTCACATCAGAAAATTCATTACAAACCAGGATAAATAAGAAAAATGAGAAAAAAAGCCAAAGAAATGCAAGAGTCCTTTGTGATACTTCGCTGGATTTAGACACAAGGAAACTGGCTGTTTCCAGATTCATCCCCCCCTTCCACAGACTGACTTTGGAATTCTGATTGAATTCACCTCAAAATCGCACTCACACTCAATTGGGAGGGAATTAGAATCTGTCCCCTCAGCAGAAGAGTTCCATGTCATTTTCCAAAACACAGAAACTCATCTTGGTTGTGTTGCTGGTAGATTTCTAATCCTGATAGTGCAATTTGCTGTGTTTTTTTTCTTTCTTTCATAATGGCTACTCTGTCCAAAATCTTGCTTGTATTGCATCAGAATACAAAATTTGGGAATAAGAAGGCAAAACCAACTCAGACCCAGAAAACATTTAGCAAATTGCCAGACAAGAAACCACAAATCGGCTGAGGCACCCAAAACAATGACAGCAAGCCAGAATTGGAGCAAGCCAACAGCTGTGCCCTGATTGAAAAAGAACCTTCTTCTTGTGCCCTGAACTCAATATGCCAGCCTCAAAACCAAAGCTCACATCAGAAAATTCATTACAAACCATGATAAATAAGAAAAATGAGAAAAAAGCCAATGAAATGCAGGAGCTCTTAGTGATATTGGGCTTGAATATTCCCTTGTTAATGGCTGTTTCAAGATTCATCCACACCTCCCAGCTGAGTGTCTGTGGTTTCTGACTGAATTAACATGAAAGAATGCAAGAATCCATAATGATATAGGGCTTGATTTAGTTGCAAGGAAACTGGCTGTTCCTGGATTCATCCACCCCTCCAGCTGACTGCCTGTCGAATTCTGACTGAAATAACCTGAACATCGTAGTGAAAATCAGTTTGGAGGCAATTAATATCTGTCACCTCAGCCAAAGTGTTCCATTTGATTTTCCAAAACACAAAAACTCACCTTGGTCGTGTTACCTGTAGATTTCTAAGGTTCAAACGCATATTTGTTGTGTTTTTTATTGCATAATGGCTACTCTGTCCAAACTCTTGTTTGTATTGGGGCAGAATACAAAATTTGGGAAGGAAGAAGGCAAAACCAACTCAGACCCAGAAAACATTTAGGAAATTGCCACTCAAGAAACCACAAATTGGCTGAGGCACCCAAAACAATGACAGCAAGGCAGAATTGCAGCAAGCCAACAGCTGTGCCCTGATGGAATAAGAACCATCCTCTTTTGCCCTGAACTCAATATGCCAGCCTCAAAACCAAAGCTCACATCAGAAAATTCATTACAAACCATGATAAATAAGAAAAAAGAGAAAAAAGCCAAAGAAATGCAAGAATCCATAATGATATTGGGCTTGATTCAGTCACAAGGAAAATGGCTGTTCCTGGATTCATCCACCCCTCCAGCTGACTGCCTGTGGAATTCTGACTGAATTAACCTGAAAATTGCAGTGAACCTCAGTTTGGAGGCAATTAATATCTGTCACCTCAGCCAAAGTATTCCATTTTATTTTCTGAAACACAAAAATTCACCTTGGTCATATTACCTGTAGATTTCTAAGCTTCAAACGCCTATTTGTTGTGTTTTTTATTTCATCACGGCTATTCTGCCCAAATTCTTGTTTGTATTGCATCAGAATATAAAATTTGGGAAGGAAGAAGGCAAAACCAACTCAGACCCAGAAAACATTTAGGAAATTATCGCTCAAGGAACCAAAAGTCAGCTGAGGCACCCAAACCAAGGACAGCAAGCCAGAATTGGAGCATGCCAAGAGCTGTGCCCTGATTGAAAAAGTACCTTCCTCTTGTGCCCTGAACTCAATATGCCATCCTCAAAACCAAAGCTCACATCAGATAATTCATTCCAAACCATGATAAATAAGAAAAATGAGAAAAAAGCCAAAGAAATACAAGAAACCATAATGATATTGGGCTTGATTTAGGCGCAAGGAAACCGGCTGTTCCGGATGCATCCACCCCTCCAGCTGACTGCCTGTGGAATTCTGACTGAATTAACCTGAAAATCGCAGTGAAACTCAGTTTGGAGGCAATTAATATCTGTCACCTCAGCCAAAGTGTTCCATTTTATTTTCCAAAACACAAAAACTCACCTTGGTCGTGTTACCTGTAGATTTCTAAGGTTCAAACGCCTATTTCTTGTGTTGTTTATTTCATAATGGCTACTCAGCCCAAACTCTTGTTTGTATGGCGTCAGAATACAAAATTTCGGAAGGAAGAAGGCAAAACCAACTACACCCAGAAAACATTTAGGAAATTGCCACTCAAGGAACCTAAAATCTGCTGAGGCACCCAAACCAATGACAGCAAGCCAGAATTGGAGCAGGCCAACAGCTTTGCCCTGATTCAAAAAGAACCATCCTCTTGTGCCCTGAACTCAATATGCCAGCCTCAAAACCAAAGCTCACATCAGAAAATTCATTACAAACCAGGATAAATAAGAAAAATGAGAAAAAAAGCCAAAGAAATGCAAGAGTCCTTTGTGATACTTCGCTGGATTTAGACACAAGGAAACTGGCTGTTTCCAGATTCATCCCCCCCTTCCACAGACTGACTTTGGAATTCTGATTGAATTCACCTCAAAATCGCACTCACACTCAATTGGGAGGGAATTAGAATCTGTCCCCTCAGCAGAAGAGTTCCATGTCATTTTCCAAAACACAGAAACTCATCTTGGTTGTGTTGCTGGTAGATTTCTAATCCTGATAGTGCAATTTGCTGTGTTTTTTTCTTTCTTTCATAATGGCTACTCTGTACAAAATCTTGCTTGTATTGCATCAGAATACAAAATTTGGGAATAAGAAGGCAAAACCAACTCAGACCCAGAAAACATTTAGCAAATTGCCAGACAAGAAACCACAAATCGGCTGAGGCACCCAAAACAATGACAGCAAGCCAGAATTGGAGCAAGCCAACAGCTGTGCCCTGATTGAAAAAGAACCTTCTTCTTGTGCCCTGAACTCAATATGCCAGCCTCAAAACCAAAGCTCACATCAGAAAATTCATTACAAACCATGATAAATAAGAAAAATGAGAAAAAAGCCAATGAAATGCAGGAGCTCTTAGTGATATTGGGCTTGAATATTCCCTTGTTAATGGCTGTTTCAAGATTCATCCACACCTCCCAGCTGAGTGTCTGTGGTTTCTGACTGAATTAACATGAAAGAATGCAAGAATCCATAATGATATAGGGCTTGATTTAGTTGCAAGGAAACTGGCTGTTCCTGGATTCATCCACCCCTCCAGCTGACTGCCTGTCGAATTCTGACTGAAATAACCTGAACATCGTAGTGAAAATCAGTTTGGAGGCAATTAATATCTGTCACCTCAGCCAAAGTGTTCCATTTGATTTTCCAAAACACAAAAACTCACCTTGGTCGTGTTACCTGTAGATTTCTAAGGTTCAAACGCATATTTGTTGTGTTTTTTATTGCATAATGGCTACTCTGTCCAAACTCTTGTTTGTATTGGGGCAGAATACAAAATTTGGGAAGGAAGAAGGCAAAACCAACTCAGACCCAGAAAACATTTAGGAAATTGCCACTCAAGAAACCACAAATTGGCTGAGGCACCCAAAACAATGACAGCAAGGCAGAATTGCAGCAAGCCAACAGCTGTGCCCTGATGGAATAAGAACCATCCTCTTTTGCCCTGAACTCAATATGCCAGCCTCAAAACCAAAGCTCACATCAGAAAATTCATTACAAACCATGATAAATAAGAAAAAAGAGAAAAAAGCCAAAGAAATGCAAGAATCCATAATGATATTGGGCTTGATTCAGTCACAAGGAAAATGGCTGTTCCCGGATTCATCCACCCTCCAGCTGACTGCCTGTGGAATTCTGACTGAATTTACCTGAAAATCGCAGTGAAACTCAGTTTGGAGGCAATTAATATCTGTCACCTCAGCCAAAGTGTTCCATTGTATTTTCCAAAACACAAAAACTCACCTTGGTCGTGTTACCTGTAGATTTACAAGCTTCAAACGCCTATTTGTTGTGTTGTTTATTTCATAATGGCTACTCTGCCCAAACTCTTGTTTGTATTGCATGAGATACAAAATTTGGGAATGAAGAAGGCAAAGCCAACTCAGAGCAAGAAAACATTTAGGAAATTGCCGCTCAGGAAACCACAGATCTGCTGAGGCATCCAAACCAATGACAGCAAGCCAGAATTGGAGCAAGCCAACAGCTGTGCCCGATTGAAAAAGACCATTCCTCAGGTACCCTGAACTCCATATTGCAGCATGAAAACCAAAGCTCACATCAGAAAATTCATTACAAACCATGATAAATAAGGGAAATGTGAAAAAGCCAAAGAAATGCAAGAGTCCTTTGTGATATTTGGCTGGATTTAGACACAAGGAAAGTGGCTGTTTCCAGATTCATCCCCCCTTTCCACAGACTAACTTTGGAATTCTGATTGAATTCACCTCAAAATTGCACTCACACTCAATTTGTAGGGAATTTGAATCTGTCCCCTCAGCAGAAGGGTTCCATGTCGTTTTCCAAAACACAAAAACTCATCTTGATCGTGTTGCCTATAGATTTCTAAAACTGATAGGTCAATTTGCTGTGTTTTTTTTTTTTTTTCTTTCATAATGGCTACTGTCTCCACACTCTTGTTTGTATTGCGTCAGAATACAAAATTTGGGAAGGAAGAAGGGAAAACCAACTCAGACCCAGAAAACATTTAGGAAATTGCCACACAAGAAACCACAAATTGGCTGAAGCACCTAAAACAATGACAGCAAGCCACAATTGGAGCAAGCCAAAAGCTGTGCCCTGTTTGAAAAAGACCATACCTCTTGTGCCCTGAACTCAATATTCCAGCCTCAAAACCAAAGCTCACATCAGATAATTCATTACAAATCATGATAAATAAGAAAAAAGAGAAAAAAGCCAAAGAAATGCAAGAATGAATAATGATATTGCGCTTGATTTAGTCGCAAGGAAACCGGCTGTTCAGGGATTCATCCACCCCTCCAGCTGACTGCCGGTGGAATTCTGACTGAATTAACCTGAAAATCGCAGTGAAACTCAGTTTGGAGGCAATAAATATTTCTCACCTCAGCCAAAATGTTCCATTTTATTTTCCAAAACACAAAAACTCACCTTGGTCATGTTACCTGTAGATTTCTAAGGTTCAAACGCATATTTGTTGTGTTTTTTATTTCATAATGGCTACTCTGTCCAAACTCTTGTTTGTATTGCGTCAGAATACAAAATTTGGGAATAAGAAGGCAAAACCAACTCAGACCCAGAAAGCATTTAGGAAATTGAAACACAAGAAACCAAAAGTCAGCTGAGGCACTCAAAACAATGACAGCAAGCCAGAATTGGAGCAAGCCAACAGCTGAGTCCTGATTGAAAAAGATCATTCCACCCGTGCCGTAAACTCCATATTGTAGCCTCAAAACCAAAGCTCACATCAGAAAATTCATTACAAACCATGATAAATAAGGGAAATGTGAAAAAGCCAAAGAAATGCAAGAGTCCTTTGTGATATTTGGCTGGATTTAGACACAAGGAAACAGGCTTTTTCCAGATTCATCCACCCCTCCAGCTGACTGCCTGTGGAGTTCTGACTGAATTAACGTGAAAATCACACTGAAACTCAGTGTGGAGGCAATTAATATCTGTCACCTCAGCCAAAGTGTTCCATTTGATTTTCCAAAACACAAAAACTCACCGTGGTCTTGTTACCTGTAGATTTCTAAGCTTCAAACGCCTGTTTGTTGTGTTTTTTATTTCATAATGGCTAGTCTGCCCAAACTCTTGTTTGTATTGTGTCAGAATACAAAATTTGGGAAGGAAGAAGGCAAATTCAACTCAAACCCAGAATACATTAAGGAAATTGCCGCTCAAGAAACAAAAAGTCAGCTGAGGCACCGAAAACAATGACAGCCAGCCAGAATTTGAGCAAGCCAACAGCTGTGCCCTGTTTGAAAAAGACCATTCCTCCAGTGCCCTGAACTCCATATTGCAGCATGAAAACCAAAGCTCACATCAGACAATTCATTACAAACCATGATACATGAGAAAAAAGAGAAAAAAGCCAAAGAAATGCAAAAGTCCTTTGTGATATTTGGCTGGATTTACACACAAGGAAACTGGCTGTTTCCAGATTCATCCCCCCTTTCCATAGACTGACTTTGGAATTCTGATTGAATTCACCTCAAAATTGCACTCACACTCAATTTGGAGGGAATTAGAATCTGAACCCTCAGCAGATGGGTTCCATCTTATTTTCCAAAACACAGAAACTCATCTTGGTCGTGTTGCCTGTAGATTTCTAATCCTGAAAGGGCAATTTGCTGTGTTTTTTTTTTCTTTCATAATGGCTACTCTGTCCAAAATTATGCTTGTATTGCATCAGACTACAAAATTTGAATAAGAAGGCAAAACAGACTCAGACCCAGAAAACATTTAGGAAATTGCCGCTCTAGAAACCTAAAATCAGCTAAGGCACCCAAAACAATGACAGCAAGCCAGAATTGGAGAAATCCAAGAGCTGTGCCCTGTTTGAAAAAGAACCTTCCTCTTGGGCCCTGAACTCAATATGCCAGCCTCAAAACCAAAGCTCACATCAGAAAATTGATTACAACCATGATAAATAAGAAAAATGAGAAAAAAGCCAAAGCAATGCAAGAATCCATAATGATATTGGGCTTGATTTAGTCGCAAGGATGCCAGCTGTTCCCAAATTCATCCACCCCTCCAGCTGACTGCCGGTGGAATTCTGACTGAATTAACCTGAAAATCGCAGTGACACTCAGTTTGGAGGCAATTCATATCTGTCACCTCAGCCAAAGTGTTCCATTTGATTTTCCAAAACACAAAAACTCACCTTGGTCGTGTTACCTGTAGATTTACAAGCTTCAAATGCCCATTTGTTGTGTTTTTAATTTCATAATGTCTACTCTGTCCAAACTCTTGTTTGTATTGCGTCAGAATACAAAATTTGGGAAGGAAGAAGGCAAAACCAACTCCGACCCAGAAAACATTTAGGAAATTGCCGCTCAAGAAACCAAAAGTCAGCTGAGACACCCAAAAGAATGACAGCAAGCCAGAATTGCAGCAAGCCAACAGCTGTGCCCTATTTGAAAAAGACCATTCCTCCGGTGCCCTGAACTCCATATTGCAGCCTCAAAACCAAAGCTCACATTGAAAATTCATTACAAACCCTGATAAATATGAAAAATGAGAAAAAAGCCAAAGAAATGCAAGAATCCATAATGATATTGGGCTTGATTTAGTCTCAAGGAAACCGGCTGTTCCCAGATTCATCCACCCCTCCAGCTGACTGCCTGTGGAATTCTGACTGAATTAACCTGAAAATTGCAGTGAAACTCAGTTTGGAGGCAATTCATATCTGTCACCTCAGCCAACGTGTTCCATTTTATTTTCTGAAACACAAAAATTCACCTTGGTCATATTACCTGTAGATTTCTAAGCTTCAAACGCCTATTTGTTGTGTTTTTTATTTCATCACGGCTATTCTGCCCAAATTCTTGTTTGTATTGCATCAGAATATAAAATTTGGGAAGGAAGAAGGCAAAACCAACTCAGACCCAGAAAACATTTAGGAAATTATCGCTCAAGGAACCAAAAGTCAGCTGAGGCACCCAAACCAAGGACAGCAAGCCAGAATTGGAGCATGCCAAGAGCTGTGCCCTGATTGAAAAAGTACCTTCCTCTTGTGCCCTGAACTCAATATGCCATCCTCAAAACCAAAGCTCACATCAGATAATTCATTCCAAACCATGATAAATAAGAAAAATGAGAAAAAAGCCAAAGAAATACAAGAAACCATAATGATATTGGGCTTGATTTAGGCGCAAGGAAACCGGCTGTTCCGGATGCATCCACCCCTCCAGCTGACTGCCTGTGGAATTCTGACTGAATTAACCTAAAAATCGCAGTGAAACTCATTTTGGAGGCAATTAATATCTGTCACCTCAGCCAAAGTGTTCCATTTTATTTTCCAAAACACAAAAACTCACCTTGGTCGTGTTACCTGTAGATTTCTAAGGTTCAAACGCCTATTTCTTGTGTTGTTTATTTCATAATGGCTACTCAGCCCAAACTCTTGTTTGTATGGCGTCAGAATACAAAATTTCGGAAGGAAGAAGGCAAAACCAACTACACCCAGAAAACATTTAGGAAATTGCCGCTCAAGAAACCTAAAATCTGCTGAGGCACCCAAACCAATGACAGCAAGCCAGAATTGGAGCAGGCCAACAGCTTTGCCCTGATTCAAAAAGAACCATCCTCTTGTGCCCTGAACTCAATATGCCAGCCTCAAAACCAAAGCTCACATCAGAAAATTCATTACAAACCAGGATAAATAAGAAAAATGAGAAAAAAAGCCAAAGAAATGCAAGAGTCCTTTGTGATACTTCGCTGGATTTAGACACAAGGAAACTGGCTGTTTCCAGATTCATCCCCCCCTTCCACAGACTGACTTTGGAATTCTGATTGAATTCACCTCAAAATCGCACTCACACTCAATTGGGAGGGAATTAGAATCTATCCCCTCAGCAGAAGAGTTCCATGTCATTTTCCAAAACACAGAAACTCATCTTGGTTGTGTTGCTGGTAGATTTCTAATCCTGATAGTGCAATTTGCTGTGTTTTTTTCTTTCTTTCATAATGGCTACTCTGTCCAAAATCTTGCTTGTATTGCATCAGAATACAAAATTTGGGAATAAGAAGGCAAAACCAACTCAGACCCAGAAAACATTTAGCAAATTGCCAGACAAGAAACCACAAATCGGCTGAGGCACCCAAAACAATGACAGCAAGCCAGAATTGGAGCAGGCCAATAGCTGTGCCCTGATTGAAAAAGAACCTTCTTCTTGTGCCCTGAACTCAATATGCCAGCCTCAAAACCAAAGCTCACATCAGAAAATTCATTACAAACCATGATAAATAAGAAAAATGAGAAAAAAGCCAATGAAATGCAGGAGCTCTTAGTGATATTGGGCTTGATTTATTCCCTTGTTAATGGCTGTTTCAAGATTCATCCACACCTCCCAGCTGAGTGTCTGTGGTTTCTGACTGAATTAACATGAAAGAATGCAAGAATCCATAATGATATAGGGCTTGATTTAGTTGCAAGGAAACTGGCTGTTCCTGGATTCATCCACCCCTCCAGCTGACTGCCTGTCGAATTCTGACTGAAATAACCTGAACATCGTAGTGAAAATCAGTTTGGAGGCAATTAATATCTGTCACCTCAGCCAAAGTGTTCCATTTGATTTTCCAAAACACAAAAACTCACCTTGGTCGTGTTACCTGTAGATTTCTAAGCTTCAAACGCATATTTGTTGTGTTTTTTATTGCATAATGGCTACTCTGTCCAAACTCTTGGTTGTATTGGGGCAGAATACAAAATTTGGGAAGGAAGAAGGCAAAACCAACTCAGACCCAGAAAACATTTAGGAAATTGCCACTGAAGAAACCAATATCAGCTGAGGCACCCATAACAGTTACAGCAAGCCTGAATTGGAGCAAGCCATCAGCTGTGCCCTGATTGAGAAAGACCATTTCTCCGGTGCCCTGAACTCAATATGCCTGCCTCAAAACCAAAGCTCACATCAGAAAATTCATTGCAAACCATGATAAATAAGAAAAAAGAGAAAAAAGCCAAAGAAATGCAAGAATACATAATGATATTGGGCTTGATTTAGTCACAAGGAAACTGTCTGTTCACAGATTCAACCACCCCTCCAGCTGACTGTCTGTGGAGTTCTTACTGAATTTACCTGAAAATCGCAGTGAAACTCAAGAAAATAAAATTTAGCCGAGGCACCGAAAACAATGACAGAAAGCCAGAATTGGAGCAAGCCAACAGCTGTACCCTGTTTCAAAAAGACAATTCCTCCAGTGCCCTGAACTCCATATTGCAGCCTCAAAACCAAAGCTCACAGCAGAAAATTCATTACAAACCATGACAAATAAGGGAAATGTGAAAAAGCCAAAGAAATACAAGAGTCCTTTGTGATATTTCGCTGGATTTAGACACAAGGAAACTGGCTGTTTCCAGATACATACCCTGCTTCCACAGACTGACTTTGGAATTCTGATTGAATTCACCTCAACATCGCACTCACACTCAATTGGGAGGGAATTAGAATCTGTCCCCTCAGCAGAAGAGTTCCAAGTCATTTTCCAAAACACAGAAACTCATCTTGGTCGTGTTGCCTATAGATTTCTAATCCTGAAAGGTCAATTTGCTGTGCTTTTTTTTTTTTCTTTCATAATGTCTACTCTGTCCAAAATCTTGCTTGTATTGCATCAGAATACAAAATTTGGGAATAAGAAGGCAAAACCAACTCAGAACAAGAAAACATTTAGGAAATTGCCACACAAGAAACCACAAATTGGCTGAGGCACTCAAAACAATGACAGCAAGCCAGAATTGGAGCAAGCCAACAGCTGTGCCCTGATTGAAAAAGAACCTTCCTCTTGTGCCCTGAACTCAATATGCCAGCCTCAAAACCAAAGCTCACATGAGAAAATTCATTACAAACCATGATAAATAAGAAAAAAGAGAAAAAAGCCAAAGAAATGCAAGAATCCATAATGATATAGGGCTTGATTCAGTGGCAAGGAAATGGGCTGTTCCCGGATTCATCCACCCCTCCAGCTGATGCCTTTGGAATTCTGACTGAATTAACCTGAAAATTGTAGTGAATTCAGTTTGGAGGCAATTAATATCTGTCACGTCAGCCAAAGTGTTCCATTTTATTTTCCAAAACACAAAAACTCACCTTGGTCATGTTACCTGCAGATTTATAAGCTTCAAACGCTTATTTGTTGTGTTTTTTATTTCATAATGGCTACTCTGTCCAAAATCTTGCTTGTATTGCGTCAGAATACAAAATTTGGGAAGGAAGAAGGCAAAACCAACTCAGACCCAGAGAACATTTAGGAAATTTCCACTCAAGAAACCACAAATTGGCTGAGGCACCCAAAACAATGACAGCAAGCCAAAATTAGAGCAAGCCAACAGCTGTGCCCTGATTGAAAAGAACCTTCCTCTTGTGCCCTGAATTCAATATGCCAGCCTCAAAACCAAAGCTCACATCAGAAAATTCATTACAAACCATGATAAATAAGAAAAATCAGAAAAAGCTAAAGAAATGCAGGAGTTCTTAGTGATATTGGGCTTGATTTATTCCCTTGTTAATGGCTGTTTCCAGATTCATCCACACCTCCCAGGTGAGTGTCTGTGGTGTCTGACTGAATTAACCTGAAAATCGCAGTGAAACTCAAGAAACCAAATTTCAGCTGAGGCACCCAAAACTATGACAGCAAGCCAGAATTGGAGCAAGACAACAGCTGTGCCCTGTTTGAAAAAGACCCTCCTCCGGTGCCCTGAACTGCATATTGCAGCCACAAAACCAAACCTAACATCATAAAATTCATTACAAACCATGATAAATAAGGGAAATTTGAAAAAGCCAAAGAAATGCAAAAGTCCTTTGTGATATTTCGCTGGATTTAGACACAAGGAAACTGGCTGTTACCAGATTCATCCCCCCCTTCCACAGACTGACTTTGGAATTCTGTTTGAATTCACCTCAAAATCACACTCACACTCAATTTGGAGGGAATTAGAATCTGTCCCCTCAGCAGAAGAGTTCCATGTCATTTTCCAAAACACAGAAACTCATCTTGGTCGTGTTGCCTATAGATTTCTAATCCTGAAAGGGCAATTTGCTGTGTTTTTTTTTTTTTTTCTTTCATAATGTCTACTCTGTCCAAAATCTTGCTTGTATTTCATCAGAATACAAAATTTGGCAATAAGAAGGCAAAACCGACTCAGACCCAGAAAACATTTGGGAAATTGCCACTCAAGAAACCAAAAGTCAGCTGAGGCACCCAAAACAATGAAAGCAAGCCAGAATTGGAGCAAGCCAACAGCTGTGCTCTGATTGAAAAAGACCATTCTGTTGGTGCCCTGAACTCCATATTGCAGCCTCAAAACCAAAGCTCACATCAGAAAATTCATTAAAAACCATGATAAATAAGAAATATGAGAAAAAAGCCAAAGAAATGCAAGAATCCATAATGATATTGGGCTTGATTTAGTTGCAAGGAAACCGGCTGTTCCCAGATTCATCCACCCCTCCAGCTGACTGCCTGTGGAATTCTGACTGAATTAACCTGAAAATCATAGTGAAACTCGGTTTGGAGGCAATTAATATCTGTCACCTCAGCCATAGTGTTCCATTTTATTTTCCAAAACACAAAAACTCACCTTGGTCGTGTTACCTGTAGATTTCTAAGCTTCAAACACTTATGTGTTGTGTTTTTTATTTCATAATGGCTACTCTGTCCAAACTCTTCTTTGCATTGCATCAGAATACAAAATTTGGGAAGGAAGAAGGCAAAGCCAACTCAGACCCAGAAAACATTTGGGAAATTGCCACTCAAGAAACCACAAATCGGCTGAGGCACTCAAAACAATGACAGCAAGCCAGAATTGGAGCAAGCCAACAGCTGTGCCCTGATTGAAAAAGAACCTTCCTCTTGTGCCCTGAACTCAATGTTGCAGCCTCAAAACCAAAGCTCACATCAGATAATTCATTACAAACCATGATAAATAAGAAAAAAGAGAAAAAAGCCAAAGAAATGCAAGAATTCATAATGATATTGGGCTTGATTTAGTTGCAAGGAAACCGGCTGTTCCCAGATTCATTCACCCCTCCAGCTGACTGCCTGTGGAATTCTGACTGAATTAACCTGAAAATCGCAGTGAAACTCAAGAAACCAAATTTCAGCTGAGGCACCCAAAACTATGACAGCAATCCAGAATTGGAGCAAGACAACAGCTGTGCCCTGTTTGAAAAAGACCCTCCTCCGGTGCCCTGAACTGCATATTGCAGCCACAGAACCAAACCTAACATCATAAAATTCATTACAAACCATGATAAATAAGGGAAATTTGAAAAAGCCAAAGAAATGCAAGAGTCCTTTGTGATATTTCGCTGGATTTAGACACAAGGAAACTGGCTGTTACCAGATTCATCCCCCCCTTCCACAGACTGACTTTGGAATTCTGTTTGAATTCACCTCAAAATCACACTCACACTCAATTTGGAGGGAATTAGAATCTGTCCCCTCAGCAGAAGCGTTCCATGTCATTTTCCAAAAAACAGAAACTCATTTTGGTCTTGTTGCCTATAGATTTCTAATCCTGAAAGGGTAATTTGCTGTGTTTTTTTTTTTTTCTTTCATAATGGCTACTCTGTCCAAAATCTTGCTTGTATTTCATCAGAATACAAAATTTGGGAATAAGAAGGCAAAACTGACTCAGACCCAGAAAACATTTAGGAAATTGCCACTCAAGAAACCAAAAGTCAGCTGAGGCACCCAAAACAATGACAAAAGCCAGAATTGGAGCACGCCAACAGCTGTGCCGTGTTTGAAAAAGACTATTCCTCCGGTGCCCTGAACTCCATATTGCAGCCTCAAAACCAAAGCTCACATCAGAAAATTCATTACAAACCATGAAAAAAAGAAAAATGAGAAAAAAGCCAAAGAAATGCAAGAGTCCTTTGTGATATTTGGCTGGATTTAGACACAAGGAAACCAGCTGTTTCCGGATTCATCCACCCCTCCTAGCTGACTGGCTGTGGAATTCTGATTGAATTCACCTGAAAATCGCACTCACTCTGGATTTCGAGGAAATTAATATCTGCCCCTCTGTGGAAGGGTTCTATGTCATTTTCCAAAAACTCTTCTTGGTCATGTTGCCTATGATTTCTAAGCATCAAAGCCCAATATGTTTTGTTTTTCAATTTCATAATGGATCCTCGTTCTAAACCCTTGTTTGTATTGCATCAGAATACACAATTTGAAAAGGAAAAAGGCAAAACCAACTCAGACCAACAAAACATTTAGGAAATTGTCGCTCATAGCGAAAAATTGGCTGAGGCACCCAAAGCAATGACAGAAAGCCAGAATTGGAGAGAGCCAACAGCTGTGCCCTAATTGAAAAAGACCTTTCCTCTGGTTCCCTGAACTCCTTAAGCCAGCCTCAAAACCACAACCCACATCAGAAAATTTATTACACACCATGATAAATAAGAAAATGTGAAAAATGCAAAAAAGAAAAAGAAATGCAAGAGTCCTTTGTGATATGGCGCTTGTTTTAGTACAAGGAAACCAGCTGTTTCCGGATTCATCCACCCCTCCCAGCTGACTGACTGTGGAATTCTGATTGTATTCACCTGAAAAGAGAGAACATTTATAAGTATATTGTGACTGTGGAACCTGTCATTTACCAATCACATGTTAGACTGAATCATAGACCAAATATAGGGAAGAAATTCTATGCATGTAAACCTTGTGGGAAGTCATTCAGTATTAAATTCTGCCATACCCTCCATCACAGCACTCATATTGTGGAAAACCCTCATGTGTGTAATGATTGTGTGGAAACCACTCACCAGAAGTCAGATCTCATTAGACATCAGAGAATTCACACAGGGTTGAAATCTTACAAATCTAATGACTGTGGGAAGTTCTTTGGCCAGAAGAAACACCTCATAAATCATCAGAGAATTCACACAGGTGAGAAACCTTATGAATGTAATGACTGTGGAAAATCCTTTGGCCAGAAGGCAAACCTCATAAATCATCAGAGAATTCACACAGGTGAGAAACCTTATGAATGCAATGACTGTGGAAAATCCTTTGGCCAGAAGGCAAACCTCATAAATCATCAGAGAATTCACAGAGGGGAGAAACCTTATGAATGCAATCATTGTGGAAAAGCCTTTGCTGAGAAATCAAAGCTCACAAAGCATCAGACAATTTGTACTGGGGGAAACCTTATGATTGCAATGACTGTGGAAAAACCTTTGCTGAGAAGTCAAACCTCAGAAAGTATCAGAGCCTTCACACCATGGAGAAAGCTTATAAATGAAATGACTGTGGAAAAGCCTTTGGTCCCATCCTTGCATACCAAGGATAAATCCCACTTGGTCTGGGTGGATGATCTTTCTGATGCATTGTTGGATTCAATTGGCCAGAATTCTGTTGCAGATCTTTGCATGTATGTTCATCAGGGAAGTTGGTCTATAATTACTTTCTTTGTTGCACTTTTTTCAGGTTTAGGAATGAAGGTGATGTTGGCTTCATAGACAGAATTTGGGAGAATCGCCTCTCTCTCAATTGTTTTGAATAACTTGAGAAGAATTGCAGTTAGTGCTTTAAATGTCTGTTAGAATTCAGCAGTGAAGCCTTCCAGTTTTGGGGTTTTCTTGGTAGTGAGGGTCTTTATTACTGGTATCATTTCCATCTGGTTATGTGTGTGTTTAGGTTTTCTATATCTTTGTTGCTCAATTTAGGTAGGTTTTATGGATGGAAGGATGGTGGAAAGCCTCTTTGCTGTACTTCATAACTCATAAGATATCAGAGTATCCACACAGGGAATTTTCTACTTGACCTTTTTGTGCAAGTTATATCTCATGAAATATTAGAGAATTCACCAAGGGGAGAAATGCATGAATATAATACATGTGAATAGCCTTTGTGGTGCAAATCAGACCTCATCAAACATAAAAGAATTCTCATGGGGAGCAATTTTATGAATGTAATGACTCAGAGCCTTTTACCATAATTCAGCCCTCATTGTACATCATCAAATTCATATAGGGAAAAACTCCTTTGAAAGTAAAATCCCTTTAATTATAAGCCATACCTCATATGACAACAGGGAATTCACATGGGAGAGAAACCTTATGGGTGTAATGAGTGTTGGAAAGCTCTGCCCAAATCTCTCCTTATATCAGAATGCACAACATATATATCTAATGAATGAAATAAATGTGAGAAAGTCATTTCACATAGGTAATGCCTCATAATCCATCATGGAATTTGAACAAGGGAGAGACCTTAACAATATAATGAATGTGGAAGAGCTTTTCTCCAAAATTCATGTAAGTATTGTGACAAAACCTTTTGCTGGAAAGCACATCCTATCCAACAGAGACTCATGTAAAGGAGAAAGCTTATAAATATTATTAGAGTCAGAAGTCAATGGTACATCAGAGAATTGACACAGGTGGTTTCTTAGGCGTATACTGATTGTGCAAAAACATTTTCTTTATTTCAGGCTTGTATAGATACAGAATTCACAAAAGGTGATAGTCTTTGCATGCTGTAAATACGATAAAACCTTTAGCCAGAAATTAGACATCAACAGACTTCAGAGAATTCATAAGGAACAAAAGTCTATGCAATGAATTTGGAAAAAGTATTTCTGCTATAAATCAGTCTTCAATTCCCACGAATAGACTCACAAATGAGAAAACATGCATGCATAGAAAAGTTTTGTACCATAAATTATCTCTAGATGGTAAACTAATAACTCACACAAAAGAAAAATCATGAATGTAATGGAATTGGGAATCGCTTTGCTATAAGGCAGAGTTCCAGAAAGCTTAGCAAGATTACAGAAAAGTCTCTGAAAATGTAACATGTCTGAAAGATTTGTTGGCGTCACAAACTGGAGGATAGCTCAAGTGCATGTGTTTTTGTGCCTGGCATCCAAATTGATATCTCTTTTTCTTTGATTAATTCCTTGTTTATTTATTTAGCAGATTTAGAGACAAAGGATTCCTGTCCATTGATTTACTACTATATGCCCACAATTGCCATGGTAAGGTATATGGCAAAAACTGAGTGCTGGGGGCTGTGAATCTGATTCATCACTGATAACATTCAAGACATTGGTTCCTGGTTCTTATGCTGCTATGCATGGAAATGTTTCTCTAATTTCATTTTCAAATAGTTCATTGTTAATATAAAGAAATGCTTCTAATTTTTAAAATTTCATTGAAATAATTTGTGATTAATGTGTACTAGTCATGCATTATTAGAGGGTGTAGTGCAATATTTGCACACATTTATGCAGTAAAAACTGATCAAGCTAAGCAACTACAGTTTTATTAAGTTTTTAAAGATTTATTTATTTGAAAGACAGAGTTACAGAGAGAAGTAGCAGCAGAGAGAGAGAGAGGTCTTCCTCTGCTGGTTCACTCCCCAGATGGCCACAATGGCCGGAGCTCTGCCAATCTGATGCCAGGAACCAGGAGCTTCTTCCAGATCTCCCACTTGGGTGAAGGGACCCAAGGACTTGGGCCATCTTCTACTGCTTTCCCAGGCCATAGCAGAGAGTTGGATCAGAAGAGGAGCAGCCAGGACTAGAACTGGTACCCACAGGGGATGCTGGTGCTTCAGGCCAGGGCGTTAGCCCACTGTGCCACAATGCTGGCCCCCAAGCAACTACAGTTTCTAATTCTTCTCCATGATTTGAGACTACCAGCTCCTCTCCTTCAGTTCTTTACACAGAACCTAATATGGTTGAATGTAGTCATCTCATTATATTATGGAACACCAGAAGTTCTTTCTGCCTCTTAGATTTTTGATACCTATTATCCAATCCCCCTCTATCCCTAGCTGCTTCCCTTCTCAGCCTCTAGGAATCACAGTTCTGTGTTCAGATCCATTATTTTCTTTCACTTCCACATGTGACAAGGACCAGGTGTCATTTGTGTTCCTGCTTCTGGCAGGAACACAATTAATTTAATTTAATAATTCAATTAATTTAATAATATTTTGTTCTTTTTTTGTATATAAAAGAGGTTGCCCTGTCCATTTTTTTTCATTGATGGACAGCTAGATTGGTTGCAAATCCTGGCTGCAGTGAACTGTGTTATAGTGGCTGTGTTATGGGAAAATTGCTGTATCTTTGATATGCTCTCCTCCTTTCCTTCTAATAAAATTTCCTTATTCTATATAGCCAAGAGCAAGATAACTCTCAAATGGTAGGTCAATTTTTATCTTAGTTTAATTTTTGTTATTTATTTGAAAGAGTTACAATAGAGGTAGAGACACAGAGAGGTCCTCCATTAGCTGGTTCGCTCTACAGATGACTACAAAGGCCAGAGTTATGCCATTCTGAAACCTGGAGACAGGAGCTTCCTCTGGGTCTCCCACATGGGTGCATGGGCCCAAGGACTTGGGCCATCTTCTACTGCTATCCCAGGAGATAGCAGAGAGCTGGATTGGAAGAACAGCAGCTGGAACTAGAACTGGCACCCAAATGGGATGCTGGCCCTTCAGGCCAGGGCTTTAACTCACTGCACAACAGCGCCGGCCCCAATTTTTATCCTTTTTAAGGAATGACCATACTGTTCTGCATAACATCTGTACTAACTTGTGTTTTCACCCACCATATATGATGGTTTTCTTTTCCCATGTGCTCTCTAGCATTTGTTATTTTTTATCAGTTTGGCATAAAAATGATATAGTATTGTTCATGTTTTTGTGTATTTTGAAATCAGTTAATTTGTTTATTAAATCTTTATTATTTGAAAGGTGGATTTAGAGAGAGAGGGAAAGACATAGATAGCTTTCATCTGCTGGCTCACACCCCAGAGAGTTTCAACAGTTGAGCCTGGGGCATGCTGGAGTCAGGAGCTTCATCCAAGTCTCCCACATGATTGGCAAGGACCTGAGTCCTTCGTCCATCTTCTGCTGGTTTCCCAGGTGTTTAGCAGTGAGCTAAATTGGAAGTGGATATTCCTAAACTCAAAGTGGAACTCAGATGTTATGCTGGCCTCACAGATTGCAGCTTTCCCCACTTGGCCACAATGCCAGCCCCTCTATCAATTTAATTCCTCAAAAATAGCTCAGTAATGTTGGCATCTATCTCATTTTGTTTTTTCTCTGTTATTATTCAACTTATTGATGTCTTATTTTTGTTCACATTATTCCTCTCAATTGCTCTACCTGAGGTGAGTAGGGCTGCTGTGTTGCTTAAATGATGTGTATGCTTTAGATTACTCATTTAATGAGTGCATGTCATTCACATAGCACTTCACTGAAGTTCTACTATGTCCCAAATCCTCTTCTAGGCACAGAATTTAGACCACTTTTCTGTTAGGCCCAGATCTTGCCTTTAACATACTACGTGGAATTTAGTAGCTCATGAAATCTGCAGACTGCATAAATGAATGAATATTTTGAGGGCTGTGCTTTTGTGGAGGAACTTCATAGGAGACCGAAGGAATAAAATAAATCAAAAGTATCCACAGTATATAGAATGTATACTATTTTACAAGTCACAGAGAAGAGGAAGAAGAAGGAAAGTAGTAAGACTAGAAAGTCTGTGGCAAGACTAACAGGCGCTGGTCAAGAACTTAATAAGCACATTAGGAAAGCAGTAAGGTTTCTTTTTTTTTTTGAGGAAAAGTTTTTATTTCTAGTGATGAAATTGGCTACAGAACATTATGAAAGTTTAAAAATACAAAGAGAAATTGTCTATAATTAATAGATTCAAAATTTGACAATCAGTGAATATCATTATTAGTCATTACCAACAACAGTTATTGATTTGAAAGGCAGAGTGACAGGAAGAGGGAACCACTGTTTCACTCCCCAGACACTTGCAATAGCCAAAGCTTGACCAAGCCAAAACCAGGAACTGGGAATTCATTCTGGATGTCCCATTTGGGTGCAGGGACCCAAGCACTTCTGCCATCCTCCGTCTCCTCCCAGGGTGCACACTAGCAGAAACTTGCCTCAAAGCAGAGAAGCTACCACTCAAGCCAGGCATTTGTATATGGGATGTGGGTGTGTGGTGGTGATAGCAAGCCCTCATAGATAAAAAAAAAAAAAAAAAAAAACAAACAAAAAAAAAGTTATTTCTATGCCAAGGAAATTACTCTGTAGTCTTTCTCTTATAAACTACGTATTGCTGAACCTAGATAATTTTTCCTTTATTTAACAATGACATGAAAATGTCAGTTGAGTTGGCTTTCCTGAAGACCTTGTTTCTTGAATATTAGTGGCTAGCTGAGATAAATTCTTTTCATCTCTTTCTCGCTTCGGCAGCACATGTGCTCGCTTCGGCAGCACATATACTAAAATTCGAATGATACAGAGAAGATTAGCATGCCCCTGCGCAGTAAGGTTTCTTTACCTCCCTGTAGACTCTGCTCTCCAGAGGTGAACAGGGTCCTCTAAACCCACTTGCTGCACACACAAACACCTGAGTGTTGTATTCTCCCACAGGTGTTGGAGACTGATATGGTGTTCTGATTTATATTTACATAATGGCTAGTGACATCGGGCATATTCACATGTTTTGACCATGTACATTTCTTCTGAGAAATGTCTATTCAGATCCTTGCCTGTTTCTTCACTGTATTTTTTGGAGTTTTTCCAATTCATGTAAATGTTCTGGAAATCTGTAAACATTCAGAGTTTTAATTTTTCCTGCCATCTGTTCATTGTATCTACACTCTGATATTTACTTTGTTGTGAAGAAGTATCTTAGTTGGATATACTCAAATGTCTCTGTTTTTATTTTTGTGACTATTGCTATTGGAATCTTACCCAAAAGCTATTGTGTGTTGACAATATTTAGAGTTTCCCTATGTTTACTTGGGTTTGGGTCTTATGATTACATTTTAATTCACTGTGAGTTCACTTTCACATAGTGTAAGAGATGTTGGAGTCTCTTTTCAGGCTTCTACATATGGATAATCAAGTTCCTCTGCACCACTTGTGAAAGAGATTCTTCTTTCTCCAGTTCATTTTAGTTCCTTTGTTAAATATGAGTTGCTGGTAGAAATTTGGGTTTATTTCTATGATACCAAGTCTTTTCCATTGAACTATGTGTCTGTTATTATATCAGTGCTAACACTTCTTCTTCTTTTTTTTTTTTTGCAGTTTATTTATTTGAAAGGCAGAGTTACAGAGAGGTAGAGGCAGAGAGAGAGAGGTCTTCCATCCACTGGTTTACTCCCCAAATGGCCACAATGGCCGGAGCTGTCTTGATCTGAATCAAAGTGTCAGGAGCTTCTTCCAGGTCTCTATGCAGGTGCAGGGGCCCAAAGACTTTGGCCATTTTCTACTTTTTTCTCAGGCTATACCAGAGAGGGGTATAAGAAGTGGAGCAGCTGGGAAACATACTGGCACCCATATGAGATGCCGGCACTGCAGACGGTGACTTTATCTGCTTTGTCATAGTGCTGACCCCTGTAATATGTCTTAAAATATGGTGTGATGTCTCCAGCTTTTTTTTTGCTTTATAATATTGCTTTAGATGTTAAGCATCTCTCATGTTTCTATGTGAATTTTAGCATCATTTTTTCTAGCTCTGAGAACATCGTTGGTATGTTGATTGGGATTGCATTGAATTTGCAAATTGCTTTTGGTAGTATGGATATTTTGGTATTATTCTTCCCATTCACAAACATAAGTTTTCTGTGAGACTGTCAAAAAGCCTTGACAAAAATTGGACTTTATTACACAAAAATTCATCACTTTTTGGGATCATTTAAATCCATAATTTTGCACTAATATTTGATAAATAATTAAAGACTTTGAGCATTTTAGTAGGAGAAATTAAAATATTTATCAATTTCTTCAAATATTGTTTAGATGTGATATTCAAATATTGTTTAGAGCCATTGTCTGTATTCCCTCTAAATTAGGATCTTTTTGCTTTTTGCCTGTTAAACTTGTCCCTTGATTCAACAACCATTTTTAATGTAATGTAAACTGAAAATGTCATTTCATAAGCTAAAAAAAATGACAAAGAAGGAAAAAGAAGGGAGGGAGGTTGAGTATATAATTATGTTCTCCGAATTTTTTCTATAAAACATATTGAATCATTTAAAAGCTAATTAAAATTAAACTCAAAATTGGACCATTATGACCATTATTTAAAACAAGTGATTAAAAACTGTAGATGTCTTCAATTTTGATTATCATTCTTCTTTAGAATATCTGAAAGAAATCCGGTTTCTCACTTTAAAATATACCAGTGTGTTAGAATTCAGTATTAAATGACTTTGTTTAAAAGTGTTATTTAATCTATTGCTTTAAGTAGTAATACTATGGCCATTGTAAAACAAAATCCTTATCATTTTTCATAAAACAGAAAGGGCCTTTAAAACATCATCACTAAAAATATTAAGAGACCTAAAATATAACATTCTTAAAACCCAAGTGATACCATTCAAAATTTTCAAATATGCAGGGATAGTTCGTGTCAAGTAACTAAATAATTGTTAAGTGTATATGTGGAATAGCTTCTATAAATTCTTTTGGCAAGGGCTGGCACTGTGCCATAGTGGGTGAGGCTGCCACCTGCAGTGCTGGTATTCCATAGGGGCATCAGTTCAAGACCTGGCTGCTCCACTTCCTATCCAGCTCTCTGCTATGGCCTGGGAAAGCATTATAAAATGGTGCAAGTCCTTGGGCCCCTGCACCTGCATAGGAGACCAGGAAGAGGCTCCTGGCTCCTGCCTTCCAGTCAGCACAGCTCCAGCCATGGAGGCCAACTGTGGAGTGAACCAGTGAATGGAAGACCACTCTCTCTGCCTGTCCTTCTCTCTCTGTGTAATTCTGACTTTCAAATAATATAAATAAATCTTTAAAAAATTCTTTTGGCAAATAGATGAAGCTACTTGTTGTACATTTCAAATAAATAGCAAACATACTAGAAAAATATATTGAATAAAATTTAAGCAACTCATAGCTATACACAGAAATTTCTCACCATAACAACATAGCAACCACTAAATTTCCAAATTCAATTTTCCACAACTTAGAATCTTTAACTCCAGAAGGAGTACAAAATTGACAGAACAGTGGCCTATGTATCAGGATACCTAATGCTAATACAGAATTATCCCTGACACAACTTACCTATGTGACCTTGAACAGTTCACTTTACTTCTCTGGGCTTGGCATTTACCATCCTCATGTGATAAAGGAGGCTTGGATAAGATCAGTTGTACTCTATCTTGAGACTTCAATGATCTCTCAGTTTCCAAACAGGCACCTTAAGGGAAAGTAAACCTTTAGATCAAAGCTTACATTTTTAAATATAAATATATTTTAAACTGTTTCTACAACTAGTACAAAACAACACATTCAAATGTGTACCATGCCACTTTTCAATATTTGGGAATAATTAATGCGTCATTTTAGAGCATTGTCTTGAGGCCAGTGCTGTGGTGTAGCTAGTAAAGCCACTGCATGCAGTGGGGGCATCCCATATGGAGGCCGGTTCAAGTCCAGGCTGCTCCACTTTCCATTCAGCTGTCTGCTATAGCCTGGGAGAGCAGTAGGAAGTTGGCCCAAGTCCTTGGGCCCCTGAATCTGCATGGGAGACCCTGAAGAGGTCCTGGCTCCTGGTTTCAGATTGGCATATCTCTGACCTTTTAGGCCATCTGGGGAGTGAACCAGCAGATGGAGGACCTCTCTCTCTCTCTCTCTTCCTCTTGTTCAATATCTGTGTAACTCTGACTTCCAAATAAATAAATAAATAAATAAATAAATAAATAAATCTTTTAAAAAATCAAAAGAATATTGTCTGGCACACAGTGAACCACTAAGTACAAGATATTATTAGTAATATTAGATTGAAATATTGAAATAAACTAGGCAATAAGCCTTAAGATGCAAATTAATACCAAGAAATATAATCTCAAATTTCTGTGTTTAACAAGGTAGTCTTTTTTCACTACTAACTTTATACTGAATAAGATATTTTGATATTTTGTTAAGAGTAAATTTATCGGGGGCCAGCGCCGTGGCTCACTTGGTTAATTCTCCACCTGTGGTGCTGGTATCCCTTATGGGCAAAGTGTTCTAGTCCTGGTTGCTCCTCTTTCAGTCCAGCTTTCTGCTATGGCCCAGGAAGGCAGTGGAGGATGGCCCAAGTGCTTGGGCCCTGCACCCGGATGGGAGACCAGGAGAAAGCACCTGACTCCTGGCTTAGGATGGGCACAGCTCCAACTGTGGCGGCCATTTGGGGACTGAACCAATGGAAGGAAGACCTTTCTGATTTCTCACTGTATATAACTCTACCTGTCAAATAAAAAAATTATTAGTTTTTCATAAAAACTGCAGTATTGAAAAAGTTCTAAAATCCCTCTAATTCTAAATGTCTGTGACTGCTAACTCATTAGCACATATTGCATTCTTTACATCTGGGTAATCATGACAATTCACTTTTAAATGATTAACAGATCTGCTGTTATATATAAATACATGCTTTTCCGAAAATCATACAATAAGCAGGCTACATACTTTACTTCAAGTAAAACTGCCATATCCAGTCCTACAATTGTAAATAAGACAGTTTCAATTGTTCAGCATTATCAATTATAAATTCCAATCGTGTAGCAATACTCATAAGAATTTAGGGGGCCGATGCTGTGGAGTAGCAAGTAGAGCTGTTGCTTGCAGTGCTGACATTCCAATTGGGTGCCAGTTCAAGTCCTGGCTACTCAAATTACTATCCATCTTTTTAGGCAAGTAAGACTTACTCTCCAGCAGTAGAGGATGGCCCAGGCCCTTGGGCTCCTGCACCTGCATAGGAGACCAAAAAGAAGCTGCTGGCTCCTGGCTTTGGATTGGCAGAGCTCCAGCCATTGTGGCCAAATGGGGAGTGAACCAGCAGTTGGAAGACTGCTCTCTCTCTCTCTCTCCTTCTCTGTGTAACTCTGACTTTCAAGTAAAATAAATGAATCTTTTTTTTTAAAAAGGAAGAAATAAAAAGGAAGATGAAGATTACAAAATTGTTTAATTTATTTTATTTTATTTTATTTTATTTTTTTAAAAACTTTTGTTTAATGAATATAAATTTCCAAAGTACGACTTATGGATTACAATGGCTTCCCCCCATATTTTTTTCATAAATATAAATTTCCAAAGTACAGCTTTTGGATTACAGTGGCTTCCCCTCCCCCAAAACATCCCTCCCACCCATAATCCTCCTATTTCCTGCTTCCTCTCCCATCCCAGAAGATTACAAAATTGTATGAAGGACATTTGTACAGTAAACAAATATACTGATTTCCAATGCAATATTTGAATACTTGAAGCAGGAACGCTAAGTACTTCTTTGCCAAAATAACATGTTTTGTCCAGTGTAAAACCCATTTGCCATCCCAATACACAAAGGGATTTGGGGCAATAAGGAAAAAAGAAGTCCACACATGCAGAAATTTTAAGCAAAACAAAATAGAGAATGTATTTAGTTTCATGTAAATCACATGAGAATTAATAGTATTCTACCAATTTGCAACAAATATTTTTAACTTTAATGAATGAATGAACTTTCAGTTACATAGCAGAAAGCTTCTACCCTCTCCCATAAAACTGAAAAAGAAACTTTTTAAAAGTAAAAACTGATGAAAGAATTCTGCAATACATGTTAATGTTAAGTAGCCCAGCAGAGTTTATTTAGAAATACAAACACACACACAGAAAATAAATACATTAAAATATTACTGAATAGTCCAGTAATAGTTCAGGATCCAATATGTGTGCAAAAGATTCTGGATTTCCCAGTCACTTTGTATAGGAAATGGTGTGCTTTGCTATGTAGCATGTAACTTTAGATTCCTGAACACCTCCACTTTGCTTCTTACCCTGAGTCCCAGCAAATACAGGAACACAGCTGTTGAATCATTCATTTTCTGGATTTGGGAATATCAAAGAATTAATGAGTATAGAAAGTTGTACAGCAAAGACCAAGAATATCCAAGGGAGGTCAGGAAAATCAATTGAACAAGTCAAAATACTATGAATGTATACTGAATGCTCTGTTTTTAATATGTCTTACTTACCTAAAAAGACATGAGGGCTATTGCTCTCTCTCTTAATACAACTAAGGAGAAGATATCACCAATGCTCGAGAAAAATGAATACACAGCAGAGCTAATACAAAATCCCAAAAATCCAAAATAGAAAAACTGGATATGCACTCTTTACACACACCCTGAAGTGGCAATGAAGTAGAACAAATCTAAAATTAGAAAAAATTCTTTTTTTAAAGATTTATTTATTTATTTGAAAGTCAGAGTTGCACAGAGAGAGGCAGAGAAGAGAGAGGGGTCTTCCATCCACTGGTTCACTCCCCAGTTGGCTGCAATGGCCAGAGCTGTGCCGATCCAAAGCCAGGAGCAAGGAGCTTCTTCCAGGTCTCCCACATGGGTACAGGGGCCCAGGACTTGGGCCATCTTCTACTGCTTTCCCAGGCTATAGCAGAGATCTGGATCCATATGAGCTGCCAGCACTACAAGTGGTGGCTCTACCCACTATGCCACACCGCTGGCCCCAAAAATTCTTGTCAAATTAAGAACATTTAACCTTTGTTTTAGAATGAATTATTAAAATATCTAAACTGGGGGAATACATAATTTCTTTCTTTAGAAATCAGAAGAGAAAAAGAACACTTCAAGGCTACTGTGACACCACACAGAAGGAATGGAGATTCATGACCTCAATTAGCCTAGGGACAGAATAAAAGGGAGGGAAATAGGAACAACAGAATTAAGATGAATCAGCTTTGACAGCTGAGAGAATCTGAATGTAAAGAAAAGGCATCCAGTTAACTGAAACAATAGAGATAAGTCTGAGAGGAAAAAACATTGTTAAGTCATATTAATGGGGCCAGAGCTGTGACTTAGTAAAGTAAAAAAAAAAAATCTAAAATTTGTTTTTAAATTATATAATTAAAAAAGATAAAAAAAAGATGTTCAATCTTAAGTCTCTACAGCATAAGATATACATCAATTTTCCCAGGTTCTATTTGCATTAATTAACAAAGTTTCATGGGTATAATCACTAGAGTGGCTCCAATAAGTCTTTTTATAAAAATTATTTTTTATTTTGACAGGCAGAGTGGATAGTGAGAGAGACAGAGAGAAAGGTCTTCCTTTTTCTGTTGGTTTACCCCCTAGTGACCGCTGCAGCCAGTGTGCTGCGGCTGGCACATGGCGCTGATCCAAAGCAGGAGCCAAGTGCTTCCTCCTGGTCTCCCATGCAGGTACGGGGCCCAAGCACTTTGGCCATCCTCCATTGCACTCCTGGGCCATAGTAGAGAGCTGGACTGGAAGAGGAGCAACTGGGACAGAATCTGGCTCTCCCAGCAGGACTAGAACTTGGTGTGCATGCACCGCAGGTGGAGGATTAGCTTATTGAGCCATGGCACCTGTCTCCAATAAGTCTTAACCTGGGATGCAACTAAATTTAACAAGGATACTCAATAGGAATTTTAGAAGAATTCCAAAATATGTATCAGAATAAAAATAAATACTTTACTTGGTACATCTCATTTTAACTATACTATTGTCTAAATTTCCAATTGTTAGATGTATTAAAAAAAATCCCAGAAGCAACAGAGTTGGTCCGACATGATGAGGAATAAAATAATGATTTTCAGTTACAACTTGCCTAGAGAAAATGAGAATTCGCAGATCCCAGATTAAAATAACCAAGAAGGCCCAATAAAAGAAAACTCAATGTCTTCATACACTAACATTTATTACCTCAGATTTATTTAACAAAAAGGTGATTATTCCAGCTACATCCCATTAGGTAGCCCAATTTTACCTGCTAAATCCATTAAAAGAAAAAGCACCTCATGATATGTTACTAAAATCATATTGCTATATGCCATCCACCATGTCCACTGTACCTTATACCTAATGTTAACAGATCTGATGAAAATCAGTAGATAAATGATGTGTCTTAACCAAGTGTGGGAAATGTCTTTTGTTCAACGTTTTTCCAAAAACCCCTCAGTATCAGTTTGCCTTCACCTTGAAAAGACACTTCTGAGGTTTACTAATCAGTCCAGCTTCTTCGGGCCTCCCTCCAATGAAAGGGGCTAAAATCCATCAAAATAAACTCTAGGCACTGTCCTTGTGCTCCCAGTGACTTTTTTACTCTAGGGGCTCACAAACCTTCTAAATTCTTTAGATCACCTGTGCTGTCCATTAGTTCTCAAAGACTGATGCAAGTAATTTCCCCTCTTGGAACCTTGTTATTGACTGTGCTGTATGAGAAATGAAGTCTCCTACACACCTTGTGCTTACGATTCTCCAAACCATGTTGTCTGCTAGGACTTTGGCCATGAATATAGGACAGCAATACCTGAACATGATTACTGAGATCTCCTTAATAAAGGATAGACTGGGGCCAGCACTGTGGTGCAGTGGTGTAATCCTTTACCTGCAGTGCTGGTACCCCATATGAGCACCAGTTCTGGTCCCCATTTCTCCTTTTCCCATCCAGCTCTCTGCAATAGCCTGGGAAAGCAGTAGAAGCTGTTCCAAGTGCTTTGGTCCCTGCCAAAATGTGGGAAACCTGGAAGCTCCTAGCTCAGATTGGCCCAGCTGCAGACATTGCAGTCATTAGGGGAGTAAATGAGCATATGGAAGACCTTTCTCTCTGTCTCTTCCTCTCACTGTCTGTAAGTACACCTGTCAAATATGTAAATAAATTCTTTATATATATATTTACATTTATTTATATATATTTATGTATATAAATATATTCATATATAAATATATTATGCTTTATCATATAATATATTATATAATATATAATAATTATAAACAGATAATATTATATAATTTATTATAAGTATTATATATATATTATATATATATATATTATTGAGATGACTTCAATAGCCAGAGTGTGGCCAGGTTGAAGCCAGGAGCTTCTCCTCTGATGTGTGTGGCAGCAACCCAGGCACTTGGACCATCTTTCATTGCTTTTTCAATCCATTGGTATGGAGCTGGATCAGAAATAATTATATATTTATATATAAATAAATTCATATATAATATTTATATATAATTATATTTTATATATTTATGATAATTATATGTAATTCTATATTATGTATAGAAATATATAATATATATTATAATATATAAATATATATATGATGGATCAAAATGCGGCATTCTCCATTTGGCAGAAAGGACAGGCTCCAATATCTACTGTCTATGTCAGTATGTCAGTATAATGCAGGAGGTAACCCCTCTACCAAATAAGAAAAGCTATTTCAGTTCAGCTGGACATCATTCTGCTGACTGTTGACCTTATTACTGTTAGTCTGGATGCTTTCATTGGTTGCAATCCAGAGACCCAATTTTCCCATAGATATAAACATCAGCAAACATGAAAATTTGGTAAGAAAGGCTTAAACTGAGAGTTATGATTAATAACTATTTTAACAAAATTTCTCAGAACCCATCTAATCCAAACCTAGGACAATTGGGAGCTGTTGTACTTGGCCCACCCATAATTGAAATGGATTCTAAATCCTTCAACTGCAAGGAGAGTATCATAGACATTAATGCTCCAAACGGATCCAGTTCCCTGCTAATGTGTCTGGAAAAGCAGCACAGGGTGACTCAAATATTGGGGCTCCTGCACCCATGTGAGAGACCTGGAAGAAGCCCCTGGCTCCTGATATCAGTCTGTCCTAGCCACAGTCACTGCAGCCATTTGAGGAGTGAACATCTCTCCCACTCTCTCTTTCTAGTGCTGCCTTTCAAATTCATAAATAGACCTTTAAGAAAGTCGATCACTTCAATAAATTTGTCATTACTCAGTCATGATGACTTTTACTACCTTCAGTTCTTTTTCAAAAGATTTATTTATTGGAAAGGCAGAAAGAGGAGCTGGTGGTTGTGGTGCAGTGGACAAAGCTGCTGTCTGTTACATTGGCATCCTGTATGTGCACCAGTTCAAGTACCAGCTATTCCATTTCTGATCCAGCTCCTTACCAATGGACTGAAAAAGCAGGGAAAGTTGGCCCAAGTGCTGGGATGCTGCCATGCACATCGGAGGAAAAGCTCCTGGCTTCAACCTGGCCACACTCTGGCTATTAAAGTCATCTCAAAAATGAATTAGGTGGTGGAAGATTTCTGTCTCTCCCTCTCTCTGTAACTCTTTCAAATAAGTAATTAAATATTTTAATATGATAAAAAAAGGCAGAGAGACACAGAGACAAAGAAAGAAGGAAAGAGAAGCAGAGAGATATCCCATCTGCTGGTTCACTTTCTATATGGCTACAACTGTGCAAGACCATGTTTCAAGTCCCCATTGAGGTTACAGTTCTCCAAATTAGATGACAAGAAGGAAAGAATTGGAGCTATTATCCATTTCTTCCCAGGGATATTAACATGAAACTGATTTGGAAGTGTAGTACCCAAAACTCAGATTAGCACTGCAATATACGATGTGGGCATCTGTTGTGATGGTTAACAAATTGGAAAACCTAGAGTAAAAATCAACAGATTCCTGGACATACACAATATGCCAAAATTGAATCATGAAGACACATAGAAAAGCTAAACAAATCAAAAACCAAGACAGAGATTGGATGAGTAATAAAGACCCTCCCAAGAAAGAAAAGTCCAGGATCAGACAGCCTCACTATTGAATTCTACAAGTCTTTTAAAGAACTAATGCTTCTCAAATATTCAACACAATTGAAAGAGAGACAATCCTCTCAAACTCCTTCTATTAATCTGACAATGACTCATTCTGTCATTTATTTATACATAATGTTGAGAAAATCAGAAGTATTTGTTGAAACTTCTGCTAAAATGCACTAGATTTATAATTTTTAAATACATCTTTCCTAGATGTAATGCAGTCCTGTGCTACTTTAGAGTATCAGAAATTTAAAATGTTGGACTGGTGCTGTGGTGGAGCAGGTTAACACACTGGACTGAAGCGCCAGCATCCCATATGGGGGCCGGTTCAATACTCAGCTGCTCCACTTCTGATCCTGATCTCTGCTATGGCCTGGCAAAGTAGTAGAAGATGGCCCAAGTCCTTGGGCCCCTGTACCCATCTGGGAGACCTGTAACTAGCTCCTGGATCCTGGCTTCGGATCAGCAGAGCTCTGGCAGTTGCAATCAATTAGGGAGTGAACATCAGATGGAAGACCTCTCTCTTTCTCTCTGGCTCTCCTCTCTGTCTGTAACTCGACTTGCACATAAATAAATAAATAAATCTTTAAAACAATTAAGAAATTTAAAAAGGGAAAGGTTTTTAAAAAAATGTATTTCTTTATTGTGAGGCAGAGTGACAGATACAGAGAGGAAGAAAGAGAGGTCTTCTATCGACTGGTTCCCCCCTAAATGGCCAGAATGGCTGGAGCTGGGCCGTTTGGAAGCCAGGTGCCAGAAGCCAGGAGTCAGCAGCTTCCTCCAGGTCTCTCACATGGGTGCAGGGGCCCAAGCACTCAGGGCATATTCCACTATTTTCCTAGGCCATTAGTAAAGAGCTGGATTGGAAGTGCAGGAGCAGGGACTCAAACTGGTGCCTATGTGGGATGCTGGCGCTGCAGGTGGATGCTTAATCTACTATGCCACAGAGTGGGCCCAGGGAAAGGTTTTAGGAAGACATTTTTCATGTAGACTAGGCTGCAATATTGCAAGGTAAGGTTTAGCTTTTATTCCCACACATCAGTATTCATCTTTTAGCAACTATAAATACTGAATATCATACATATAGACATAAATATAGGTAACTGCAGATTTTGTTGTCATTCTTTCTAATTCTCTTTTAATGTCTGCTAATAGGCCATCTTATGGATTATTATATTGATGTTACCTGTACACAACCATTAGGCATTTCCACTGTTGAATGTGTTTATGTGTACAGGTAGTTTTGTTTGTGTGTGCATGAATGCACATACATTTGATGGAGATAGCACTGACAGTAATACTGTGAGAAATCCTAATGCTGATTCCAAACTTTCTGTCCTCCGCAGAGATGGCTGTCATTGAAGTAGACCATAGGGTCCCTTTGCTGTTGTGGACTGAAATGTGCCTCCCTAAAACTCAAACACTTAAGTGTTCATCACTAACATAACTCTACCTGAAGAAAGTGCTTTTAAGCAGATCAAATGATAGATGTGTCTGTCACATCAGAGAAGGGCTTCTGGAAAAATCAAGCCTATTAGGACCTTGATCTGATATTTTCAACCTCTACAACTCTGAGAAGTAAAATTCCATGATTTAAATCATATGTTCTGTGGTATTTTCTTAGCAAATTAATATATCCTCATTTCTGCCAGCATTTTCTGCTGTCATCTAGAAGTTCCTCGTGATTAGCAGAGAAATATAGAAACTAAAAACTATGATTTTAGATTACCAAGTATCTACTAACATAAAAAAGATATCCCAGAAGCAACCTACTACCATCCTCCAGGACCCAGAAAAAAAAAAAAAAACAGGAATGAGTCAAGTTGCAGGGCAGTGGAAAAAAGTGAATAATGAAAGATCACAGCAGAAGTAAATAAGGAAGGGTTTGATGCTGTGGTGTAGTGGGTTAATTCCTTGTCCTGCTGTGCATGCATCCCATATGTTGTTGCTAGAAGACCAGGTTCTCCACTTCCAATCCAGCTCCCTACTAATGCACCTGGGAAATTGGTGGAAGATGGACCATGTTCTTGAGTGCTGGCACCCACATGAGAGACTTGGAAGAAGCATCTGGCTTTTCCAATAAATAAATAAATCTTAAAAAAATAGAAGCAGTGTTAGCACTGTTGGAAAAACAGACACATAGTTCAATGGAAAAAAATAGGCAGCTGAAATAAACCAACTTTTCTACAGCCAACCCCTATTTAATAAAGGAAAGAAAACAAACAGGAGAAAGAAGAATCCCTTTAGCAAATGGTTTAAAGGAAAGTGATTATCCATACGTAGAAGCCTGAAAAGATACCCCAACACCTCATACACTATGTAAAAGCAACTCAAGGTGAATTAAAAGTCTAAATATAAAACCAAAACCTTGAGAGCTTGTTTGGAGGTTCTAGCAGGGGAGCGCAACTACTCGTATACCCTTGACCGAAGACCAGTCCTCCTCTAGCGGGGAAGGTCGTCCTCTTCGACTGAGCGCGCAGCTTTGGGAGGGACACACGTGGAGCGGTGAGGGAGGAAGTGGACACCCACCTAGCCAGCCAGATCAGCCGAATCAACCCTGGCGATCAATGGGGTGACAGATGTCGCAGCCAGATCGCCCTCACATCCTGAGTTCACGCCGGAGCTGAGGGAAGGAAGCGATGCCGTCGGATCCGGCCACTCTGCGGGAGTCTGAGGAACAACTCGCACCAGGTGTCCACCGTTCCGTCGTCATGGGTAAAGGAGACCCCAACAAGCCAAGGGGCAAAATGTCCTCCTATGCCTTCTTCATGCAGACGTGCCGGGAAGAGCACAAGAAGAAACACCCTGACTCTTCAGTCAATATCGCAGAATTCTCTAAGAAATGCTCGGAGAGATGGAAGACCATGTCTGCAAAGGAAAAGTCCAAGTTTGAAGATATGGCAAAAAGTGATAAGGCTCGTTATGACAGGGAGATGAAAAATTACGTTCCTCCCAAGGGTGATAAGAAGGGAAAGAAAAAGGATCCCAATGCTCCTAAAAGACCACCATCTGCCTTCTTTCTCTTTTGCTCTGAACATCGCCCAAAGATCAAAAGTGAACACCCTGGCCTGTCCATTGGGGACACTGCAAAAAAATTGGGTGAGATGTGGTCTGAACACTCAGTCAAAGATAAACAACCATATGAACAGAAAGCAGCTAAGCTAAAGGAGAAATATAAAAAGGATATTGCTGCATACCGTGCCAAGGGCAAAAGTGAAGCGGGAAAGAAGGGCCCTGGTAGGCCCACAGGCTCATAGAAGAAGAATGAACCTGAAGATGAGGAGGAAGAAGAGGAAGAGGAAGAAGATAAAGATGATGAGGAAGAGGATGAAGATGAAGAATAAAATGGCTATCCTGTAATGATGAGTGTGGAGTGTGCGTGTGTGCTCAGGCAGTTGTTTTGCTAAGAATGTGAATTCAAGTGCAGCTCAATATTAGCTTCAGTATAAAAAAACTGTACAGATTTTTGTATAGCTGATAAGATTCTTTGTAGAGAAAATACTTTTTTTAAAAAATGCAGGTTGTAGCTTTTTGAGGGGCTACTACATACAGTTAGATTTTAAAGCTTCTGATGTTGAATGTTCCTAAATATTTAATGGTTTCTTTAATTTCTTGACTTGTGTATGGTAGCACAGCAAAGTTGTAGGAATTAGTATCATTTGTAAATTTGGATTTTTTGTTAGGATGTTGCATTCTGTGTTTTTTTTTTTTAAATTTTGTAATAAAATTATGTATGTTAAAAAAAAACCCAAAACCTAAGTAAACATATGAGAAACTGTAAAACATTAGCATAGACAACAGTTTTGGGTCAGATTCCAAAAGCACAAGTAACAAAAATGAAATATACAAATTTGAGCATATCAAATTAAGATACATCTTCACAACAAAGTAATCAACAGAGTGAAGCTACAATGGACAGAATAGCAGGAAACACTGAAAACTCTGACTATGACAAAAGATTGATAGCCAGAACATACATATATAGAACTGGAAAATCTCCAAACAAGAAGCACAATGTACACTTAAGAAATGGGCAATGATCAGAATAGATGTTTCTCAGAAGAAGAAATCTCAATGGTCAAGACATATATGAACATGCCCAATATCACTAGCCATTAGGGAAATGTAAATCAAAACCAATAGCAGACTCCATCTGTGGGAGAAGACAATGCTTGGGTTTTCATTTGTGCAACAAGTGGGTTTAGAGGACTCTGTTCACCATTAGAGGGCAGAGTCTACATGGAAGTAAAGAATCCTTAATACTTTCCTAATGGGCTTGTTGAATTCTTGACCAGTGCCTATTACCTTTGCCACAAACTTTCCAGTCTCACTACTTTCCTTCTTCTTCCTCTTCTCTGTAGCTTGCAAAAACAGTATATCTTTTATATACGGAGGATACTTTTGTTTTGTTTTATTCATTTCTGTCTCATGATGTTCCTCTAAGAAATCACAACCCTCCAATTATTCATTAATTTATTCAGTCTGCAGTTTTCATGGGCTACTACATGGCAAAGTACTAGGTTAAAGGAAAGGTATAGGTCAGGAACTGAGCAAAGTTCACAATGATGAAGCCATTGGGGAAATGAACCTGATGGAAGACATCTCTCTCTCTCTCTCTCTCTGTCTCTGTCTCTGTCTCTCTGTGTAGCTCTGATTTTCAAATAAATAAATAAATCTTTAAAAACTAACTAAATAAATATACTAATAACCAGGTGGCAACACCTTTCTATCAGAACATGTGAAGCACTCAAACACAGTTTGTCCCAGAAAGTCAGCCATAGTTTTCAAGGGCACATCTTCTACTCCATTTGTGGACATCTCTGTGTGGGGTAAGGGGCACTTATTTCTTCCCCTCTTCTTTCTTACCACTCTCACAGTTATAACTTCTATTGATGCTTCCACAGACCAGTCTCTATGAAATTGTAGAACTAATATCCTCCCATATCAAAAATGTCATGGGTTTAAACACAAAACCCAAAATAAGACAAGTAACTGGCCTTCTTAATTACACAGTGTGGAATGTAAGATTCTCAGTGGATCACTGGGTAACTGTAAAGTACTGGGCAGAGAAAAAGATGTTACTTATCTGTATTTATGATGTTGTAATTCTCCACTTTATGCAAACTCAGATTAAAAGAGCTCCAGTTAGTGGGCAACACTGTTGCATAGTGGGTAAAGCTACTGCCTGCAGTATCAGCATCCTATATGGGTGCCGGTTGGGATCCTGGCTGCTGCACTTCCTATCCAGCTCTCTGCTGTGGCCTGGGAAAACAGTAGAAGATGGCCCAAATCCCTCATCTCCTGCACCCACCTATGAGACCTGAACAAAGCTCCTGGCTTCTGGTTGTGGATCCAAACAGCTCCAGCCATCCATCTCTGCTTCTACCACTCTGTAACTCTGCCTTTCAAATAAATAAATAATTATTTCAAAAAACAGCTTCATCCCAGAAGAAGCTCCTGGCTTCAGACTGGCACAGCTCTAGCTGTTGCTGCCAACTGGGGAGTGAACCATCGGACGGAAGACGTCTCTCTCTCTTTCTCTCTCTCTCTCTCTCCTCTCTCTGTGTAACTCTTTCAAATGAATAAATAAATCTTTAAAAAAGTAGCTCCAGTTATTGACAACACAGTAGACTTGCATTAATTTTAGTTCCCTTCTTATTTTGCAAAGGGATCAGTGGCAGGTCAAAACAGTTGAGAGCCTTGCTAACAGAAGAAGAAATAGCTGAAGACAGAAAATGAAGAGCAGCCAAATACATCATCAAAGAAAGAGAAGTGGACCCCATCCAACACAAACCTTTAAAAGTGGATGCTCACAATTAATGAGTTGTGGGGAGTAACTCGGACTAGACTAAGTTACTGGAATTAAGACTTATTCTATGCATCTGCTCTCCCACAATATGGCGCTGAGAAGGGAGAAACAGCTTCTACACAGCTGCCTCCAGTTCAACCAACAAACTGTAGGACCTGCTCCTGATTGGAGGAGAGCAGCGTACTCGGCGTGTGGGTAGCAGAGTTGGGATTGGTGGAAGAGGACTATAAAGGAGGAGAGAGACAACATGCATGAGGAACATCTATCTGAAGGAACACCTGTGCAGCCCCCAGGAGAGCCGGCCGGTGGTGTGCCGCTCCCCAGCGGAAGTGGGGAATGTGGCTAGGGGGAACCGCCCTTCCACGGAGGTGGAAGGGTCGGTAGCCAACCCGGGAAGAACCAGCAGCAAACGAAAGAACAGCGCAGGGTCCTGTGTCGTTCCTCCATGAAGAGGGGGAGCGACAACTAGTGAAACAGCTGCCCACTGAAATCTTATCTAGGGAGGGAAGATGTCCTAAGTTCTGCTTCTGTAAACTCCAGTCATAAATCTATCCTAATAAATCTGTCCCTGGCATCTCTTTTACAAACATACTGGACCCACTGACCATTGGAAATGAGGGCCTAAGTCATGTAGGCTGCCATTTAAACCCACCAATGCTGTAACAGCTAAGAAACTTGAATTTGATGCTCAGTTCTCAGGAAATCATTCCAGCTGAGCCTAGGGCCATTAATAGAAACTCCTTGGATCCTCCACTGTCTCTGTGCCTGTTTGAAAGAAGAGAGTTTTCCCACCCCAGGTTTCTGGAACAGCTTCAAATTCCACATTGGAAAAATTTGATAATTAATACTTGAGAGGGATCAATGCACGCTTCACACTGCTCCCCACCAGGAAGATGAGGTGCAGGATGAGAGCAGTGGGGCAGATCCTAGTCAGATCCTCCTGCCCACCCCTCTGCTGCCCCAGGCTCCCTGCTGAAGGCCACCCAGCCCCTCCCTGCAGGAACCAGCCCAGGAAACATCAAGAGGCCTGGCCAGACTGCATTCTGAGACCACCCACAGTGGGAACCCAGCTTATTTAACTGTGGAGAGCTGGAGTCTTTCTGCCTTCCTTCCCTGTGTGTGCATGTTCCCAGAATGCTGCCCCCTCTCTCCTGTAACCACTAAATAAAGTGCATTAGGGACAGTTTGGGTGAGGTTCTGCAGGAGAGATTCCAGGCACTGGGAGCCTAGGAAGTGGAGGTGGGAGACAGAACAGCCCGGGTCCCAGCCCTGACCTCGGGGGAAGCTGCCATGATCGATGGCACCCTGGCAACCACCCTTCTCCCACACATGTCCTGCCCCTTCCTGCATGCCAAACCTTCAGCAGAAAGTCCCTGGAGCAGGTACCCTTTCTTCTGGACACGTGGGGAGCGATTCGGGGAGTGGCAGGAAGAGACTCCCTGGTAAGTGGGACACACAGGTGGAGGATGAAGAGGGAAGAAGCAGCAGGAGGCAGGCTCGGGGTGAGCACTTGGAAACTCCCTGGGATCGCACGTGCAGAGCAGGAGATGCAGTAAATGCCAGAGAAGGAGCACCACAGCCCCCAGGGCTGACCCTGATCAGGGAATGAACTCCCTCTGGTCCAAATCAGGCCCCAGGGAATGGCAGCAGCACGCGCATGTGTACAGGCATTCAGAAGGCATAATACATCCGAGCTCCTGGGAACTCTGGGAAATGGAGTACAGGCCGCAGCATCCCTAGAGACACCAGCTGACCCTCCCAAAGGCTGTAGTCAGGGGTGGGTGCCCACAACCAGAGGGCCTTTGCTTTTATTCAGTCCCTCCTTCCTTTCCTTCCCCCCATCAAAATCTCAGGGATCAGTTGCTTTCTTCCTTTCCTGAATCAAATCTGAAAGAGTGACACTCACTGCTGCTAACTGACCCCAAATCCTGGCTCCCTCATAACCTCTGTCTCTTCCAGAAAAATCTTATTTACTACTTTGGCCCTAGAAATCATAAATGACTATGATAGAATGTAACTTTTAACAGAGGTGTAGAAGGCATGGTTTAATAACCAGTTTTGAGAATACAATTTTCATTTGTGTTTTATTGATGTTTATAGTTCTTTTAAGATTTATTGATTTATGTGGAAGTCAGAGTTACAGAGAAGGAGAGGCAGAGACAGAGAGAGAGAGAGAGAGAGAGAGGTTTACCATCTGCTGGTTCATTCCCCAATTGACAGCAGCACCACAGCGCCGACCCCTTATAGTTCTTTTCAAATCATTTTACACTGTCTTTTTATTCATCTAGTACAGAGACAGAAGAATGGACACAGAGCTAACATAGCTGCGTATTCAAAGAGACAGGTTAAGGGGTTAAATGCCTTATATCATATCACTTATACCTTAGATTAATTCTGGGGACAGTATTATCTGGAGTTTACAAAGTAGAAACTGAATGGAAAGAGCTTAGAAAAGCATGGTGTTTTTTTAATATCATAAAAAGTCTAAGTTAAAGGCCAATGAAGGGGCCAGCACTGTGGCATAGCAGGTAAAGCATTGACATTCCATATGGGTGGAGGTTGAGCCCGGCTAGTCTGCTTTCAATCCAACTCTCTGCTATGGCCAGGGACAGCGGTGGAAGATGGCCCAAGTCCTTGGGCAGCTGCATCTGTGTGGGAGACCCAGAAGAAGCTCCTGGCTGCTGGCATCGGATTAGTACGGCTCCAGTCATTGTGACCAATTGGTGGGTGAACCAAAAGATGGAAGATCTCTCTCTCTCTCTCTCTCCTTCTCCTCTGTGTAACTCTGACTTTCAAATAAATAAATAAATCTTTTTTAGAGAGCCAATCAATATATAACACTAGCTTAAAAATCTTTCTTTTGTCTTGGGTCTCAGTTTTTAAAATCTGATTTCTCAAAGGGAAAAAATGTGAGTGAGATGAAGAGTACCTACAAAAATAATTTACTGTAATTATTTACTGTAATAATTTACTGTAATGATGTACTGTAATTTACGGTAATAATTTACTGTAAAGAACCACATAGGATTATAACTTGTCTAGAAAACAAAGGAGATTCAAAGTTGCTATTATTTCATGGTTATTTTTTCTTATTTTTAATATCAAGATAGTATATAAATATTATGCACTCCTAGGTATTTGTGTGTTGTTTGATATGTTTTATTTTTTAATCAGAAATTCAAAGAGATAACTGGGTAACATGGAATTCTGTTTCTGATTACTTCTCTCAATTAGAGATCATGGGATTAGAGTTGGTGCTAGATTAAGAATGCTTCAATCTTTATCCACTGACTTCACACCAGCATTTACTATGTTAAACAATATTCTTTGGGTAGATGGTTCTTTCTTGCCAGACTGTAAACTTCATGGGGTCTAGAAACATATTTGCTTTGACACTAAAACTCAGCATCTTGACAGTCAGTCTTTTAGTTGAATAAATACATGATATACAAAATAAATATTTCTGCCCCTCAAGAACTGCCTAAGAGAGAAGAAAATAGAAATCAATTTGATGACTCTCAGTATTAGGTGAATACATAATATGTCATTCTGACATAAGCCTTGTCATAAAAAGGGCATATGAATAATCACACAGAGTTGAAGTGTATGAACACCTAGGGCCAAGTGGATTAAAAGTTCAGCCTAGCTATGTAAGGCATTCCATGTCAATAGGAGAGGAAGGAGGAAGAGGGGAGGGAGTGTAGGTGGGAAGGTGGTTACGGTGGGAAGAATCACCATGCTCATTACTTAGCAGCAAAGAGGGAATCTGTGATCATTTGTTGCTTAAGAAAGGGTGATAGGCATTATTTAATTATAATGCAGGCATCAGTGTTTTCCTGTCTCTGAAATAGGAAGTCTATAACTCAGAATTCCTTGCTGTTTCATCAAAAACAATTCAAAACAAAAACCTAATTAAGCATAAGTAGAAGTTGGCATTAGAAGTCTATTCTAATCTCTAGGAGGTTCAGGGGTTGGAAAATTCATCTAAAATCTTGCTGAAAAATGTCCCACACATTTTCCATGAACACTACCCTTAAGCATAAGCTTTTTTTTAAAAAAAAAGATTTATTTATTTGAAAGTCAGAATTACAGAGAGAGGAGAGGCAGAGAGAGAGAGAGAGAGAGAGAGAGAATCGTCCATCTGCTGGTTTACTCCCCAATTGGATGCAATGGCCAGAGCAGAGCTGATCCAAAGCCAGGAGCTAGGAGCTTCTTCCAGGTGTCCCATGTGGGTTCAGGGGTCCAAGGACATGGGCCATCTTCTACTGCTTTCTCAGGCCACAGCACAGCTGGATCAGAAATGGAGCAGTCAGGACTCGAACCGGTGACCATATGGGATGCTGGCACTGCAGGAGGCAGCCTTACCTGCTACACCACAGCACCAGCCCCCATAAGCCCTATCTTCTGCAGAACCAGCACCCCAGACACCAGCCACCACATGGCATCCCATGGCACACTCACCCCTGGCAATGTGCTGCAGCTCCTGCTCCTCTCCACTTTCACTGGAAGAATCTGCAACTCCTTGTTTTCATGCAAGAATTCTGATTCAGATGATGCCCCTGACACAATTGGCTGGCAAGTGCCATGGCATGTGTCCACGGCCTAGCTAAATGCAAAGCTGGAACATTTTAAACTTTTCACTGCCATGGTGAGACACGGACTCCATCTAATGAAGTAGGGGATTTTTCAGGGAGTCTAGAGAATCAAATATAACAAAATGACAAATCTTAACCAAAGAGTGCCGTGGTACAGATGAAGAGAACCCAAAATGTATTTTTCTATCTTTTCTTTTCTGAGTTAAGTGCCTAAAAACAAAGCCAATGAGGGTTAAACAGACCCATTCTGAAAATTCCTTAACATCTTCATTTTCATCCAAATTAATATATTACTTGAAGGAAATAAATTTTACATAAATGAAAATGCAGTACCACAGACAAGTGTACAGAACATAGGCCCTCAGTTAGCTTCAAACCATCTGGGTCCATTAATGTGTTCTTCCAGAACCAAAGCTGCAGTACAATAGAACCACAGCCTCTGACATTCCTCCTCCACCTCGATGGATCTTGGGTTTTCCTCCCACCTCCCCTCTCCTGTGAATACATCAGTAGCAGGACAAATGGAATCCAAAGATACGATGATGTTATTTAACATGGAATAAACATAGTGTTTTAGTCAGTACAATCCTCAATACTACAATAATAATTCCGAGTTCACTGATTATGAAAGTAAGTATATGAAATCTATTCCTAAGCAATCATACCATCGAGAGCTGAATGTAGACTTTCAGAGGGAAAGAAACAGAGAATTGTGTAGAGATGTGTATCTCTATAATAGAGATTTACCACTGTACTTTATAGACAGTACACCATGTTCGTATTTTCTTGTTTTTTTTTTTTTTTTTGCAGTCTGGAATAGTTTATTACATGCAGCTTGTCACTTTGGAAATTTTATGATTAGACACTTATATACAACAAATTTTGAATCCTTACAGACAATATAGAGCACCCTAGGCCCTCCCAAGGGCAGAAAACAGACCAAGAGCTCATAGACTGGCTGCAACTGCAAGAAGCAGATGAAGATATCGTCAGAAAGATACATATTCCTGCAGTGTGGCTGCTGAGCAGTTCTGCCCTTATGGATCTCATCTCTGTTTCAGATCATTAAAGAAAGTTACATGCTTTCTGACATTTCTAAAGATTTCACTAATGAGAATCTAAGATATGTTCACTATGCTAAGAGCTTCAGAACAGCCCAAAGACTTGGGCCATCTATTGCTTTCCCAGGCCATAGCAGAGAGCTGGATCAGAAGAGGAGCAGCCGGGATTAGAACCGGAGCCCATATGGGATGCTGGCACTTCAGGCCAGTTTTTTAACCCGCCGTGCCACAGCACTGGCCACAACGTAGTATTTCTAATAGAAGAGATGGTTAAGTCATTAACTCCTCTAAAATACAAGTTAAGTATTAGTTTTGAAACTCTGATTCATTCATGAGAAAAACAAAAGGTTAATTTTCTCTCTTTGCTTCTGGGTATGTAAATTTTCTTCTAAGAAATTAATCATGACTTTTACATCTCAGACCCTATTATGAGTAAGTAGAGAATATTGTGGGGTCATACGCTCATTCTATCAAAGGAACATTTCTCCAATTAAAGAAAACATTATGGGCATCCCATATGGGCACTGGTTTGAGGCCTTGCTGCACCACTTCTGATCTAGCTCCTGGCTATGGCCTGGGAAAGCAGTAGAAGATGGCCCAAGTGCTTGGGCCCATGCACATGCATGGGAGAACTTGAAGCTCTTATCTCCTGGCTTCCGATCAGCGCAGCTCCAGCCATTGCAACCAGCTGGGGAGTAAACCATCAGATGGAAGACCTTTCTCTCTCTCTCTCTCTCTCTCTGTGTGCGTGTGTGAGTGTGCGTGTGTGTGTGGGTGTTTGTACCTCTTTCAAATAAATAAACAAATCTTTAAAAAAAAAAGCCAGGGGTCAGGGAAATTTCATCCAGGTCTCTCACTTGGGTGCAAGACTCAAGGATTTCTACCATATTCTACTGCTCTCCCAGTATGTTTTCAGAGACCTGCATCAGAAGTAGAACATGCAATGGTGCCCATAGAGGATGCTAGTGCTGCAGGTGTTGGTATAACCCATTTTGCCACAGTGCTGGCCCCGTAACAATTTTTAATTCCTAGGAATTAACAGGGAAGAAAGAAGTATGGCAGGATACCATTTTTCAAAAAAATTATTTTATTTATTTGAAAAAGTTATATGGAGAGGTAGAGAGTGAGCTGATCGGAAGCCAGGAGCCAGGAGCTTTTTCTGGGTCTCCCACATGATCAAAAGGGCCCAAGGACTTGGACCATCCTCTACTGTTTTCCCACGTGCATTTGCAGGAGGCTGGACTGGAAGTGGAGCAGCTGGGACTCTACCAGCACTCATATGGGATGCCTGTATTTCAGGCCAGGGCTATAACCTGATGTGCCACAGTGCTGGCTACAACAGGTGACCTTTTACTCTCAATAATCTCTTCTTGGTATTGGCAGCAGTTTGTAATTTTTTGTTTCTTTGTCTTCTTCTTAATCTATATTTTTAAAAAATTACAAAAAGTTCCAGCACCCTGAGAACCTCCATCACAAGGGCATACAATCAGATGTTTGTCCAGAAAAGGGTGGTGTAGATGCAAGGTGGAAAATGCAAGGTGAGTTGATTCATCTTTCTCAGGCTGTGGTTTCCATGGGCAACTTTTACAACCAACTGCCTTATTTGTTCCTCTTTCACAGAGTGGAAAACACGTTAAGTCATCCTATTTAGCCAAAAGCCAGTGGCAGCACTTCAATATGTCATCAATCCAGGGCCAGCATTGTGGCACAAAGGAGTAAGTTGCCAACTGCAACAGCAGCATGCCTTATGGCACTGTTTGAGACTCACCTCCTTCACTTCTTGTCCAGCTCTTTGCTTGGGAAAGCAGCAAAGATTGCCCAAGAGTTTGGGTTCCTGCACCCCCATGGGGGACTGGGGCAGACTTCCAGGGTCCTGGCTTCAGCCTGGCTCACCCCAGCTATTGTGGCCATCTTTAAGTGAGCCAGCAGATGAAAGATAGATCTCTCTCTCTTCCTTTTACCTAAACATACATTACATACATAAATGAAAATGCATCAATGTAGCAACTTTTTGAGGAAAAGTCTTCTGATTATTGCAGGTATTGTCTCAATGCATAAAAATATTCAGACACAAAAATTATAAACTGGTTTATATTTATATTTCTCAACCACATACTTTTCAGAAAAAATTGTCTGCCACTCAGCATCAGGTATCAGTCTGAAAGCATTCATTAAAAAATCAAGTAATTTAACTAAACACAAAAACCTCTAGTATAGGCTGCAATAAACCAGTGGCTTCCATGGGTATACACAGATTGATTTTTGTTAATTTACGGGGATCACTGCACTTCCCTGGCATGGAGCTGTCTGAAGAGTTTAAACACGGATGGGTGTGGCATTATTTCTGATATTTTCTTATTATCCAGAGTGCATTTATTAAATATCTATCATGAACTCCACACTCTATAAATCTATTTCAAATATGTTGATATTTAATGGTACTTACACACTTACAAACTGAGCTAATCCTCCTAACTTCTCTCTGGAATAGCTATGCCTTTGACATTGCCTTTTTTCACACATATGGAAATGCATAATATGCTTCTGTATGGTACTTCAGAATTTATAAAAGGCTTTTCAGGTAAGATTTACATAACATCATGTGAAAGTGGCCAAAGGACACAGTCTTCTCATTACAGAGGGGAGAGGTATGAAGTGACTCTCCGAACAGTTACTCAGATTCTGTCAATCAGGTTCAGAACCTTATTAGGTATCAGATACACATCTAGATTTTTTTTCCCTACTGTCTCTTTGTCAGAATTCCCAGTTTATGGGTGAACTTCAGTCTGAATGAATGCTAATATTCAAGGTTCTAAGTGAAAATATTACTAGGTTTGTATTGGTGAGTAAAGCATGTGTCTAAATGTTACTTGTATTTAATAATAAGTATTGAATCATATGAAACTGAATATAAGATTATGCAAATTTTTAAGATGAAGAGCATATATTTAAAACCACATTCTTACATTTTGCAAACGTGTTGAAACAGCTTACTGGAGCATGTGTTTGGCATAGTGGTAAAGCCTTCCACATCCCAGTCAGAATGCCCAGGGCTCAAGCCCTAGCCCTGCTTCTGCTTCTGGCTTCCTGCTAACAGAACCCTGGGAGGCAGCAGCTGATGGCTCAAGTACTTGAGTCCCTGCCACCTGTGTGGGAGACCCACACTGAGTTCCTGCCTTCAGCCTGACCCAGCTCTGGTTGGTGCAGACATTTGAGGAATGAGCAATAAATGGAAGGGCTCTCTCTGCCTTGCAAATAAACAAAAATAAATATACAGACATTTACTTAAGGTGTCTTGCTTACTTTTAAATGATTTCCCTTTTCACAGTAAAATGCCTAACTGTCCTCTTTAGTAACAATGCATGTTTTGCTCTCCATGCCCACTCCTCAGCTCCAAGTACTGGCAGCTCACCCTAGCATGCTGACTGGTTCCAATGTTCAAGTACTCATCTCCCATTCTCTTTTGGTGGGTCTACCGGAAAGAAAGGAGAGTATCTACAGTAGTTAATATCTTACTGTGGCTCTTGCTGTCCACCTGCAGGCCTGAAGGATGACCAGCTGAATACACACTGTGAAGTTCTGGATGTAGTTTCCAAACTTCAGTCACTTTGCAGCGGAGGGACTCTGTCCTCGCCAATCACAAGAAAGCCTGCAGGAGTAGGGAGAAGCTGTGTTTGAAGAATTCACAAATACAGTGCATTGAAGCCAACCACTACCACCCCCACCATACCCCTACTTCAGGGTTCTGGCAAATCCCAAACCAGGAGTTTGGGACCAGCAGTGGTTCAGGAGGTGACCTCAACTCCTTACTCTGAACAGCTCCAAAGTGCCTGGTGCACCCAGCGGGAGCTCAGCGCCTTGACCTCCCGCCCTCCTGCCCTTGCCACCAGGACGCCCGGCTCCCAGAGCCTCCAGGAGGCCTGCAGCAGACCCGCAGGTCCAGGTGCACTGGGTAGTGCATCCAGAACTAACCCAAAATACAGGCCCAGCTTACGTGTCACCTCCCCACAAAGTCTCTGTATCCTACTCCCTCCCAGAAGTCTGCGGGCCAGCACTCGGCACTGGGATTCGCGGCATTTGTGGTTCACCTGCTCTCCCACGATGGAAGATGCCCCCGTGGGAACCCCGCTCCACCTGTGGGCAGGGCTGGGGAAGGAGGGCTGAGTCAGCCTCCACCCTAGGACTGAAGCCTGGGAAAGTCCAGGGCCCCAGTGCCCTTGCCGGGCATGGGGTCTCACTAAGTGTGCTCTGAGCCAGGGCCTCAGCCATCAGCAGCTCTCTTGCTTCCAGAATCTGCTGCAGGGCAGCTCAGGCTCCGCTACCTGGGAACCTCGGGCCAATCCTTCCTGCTTTGGGGCAGGGCCAGTGCTGCCAGACCCGCCCCATGCCAGGCTGGCTATAGAGGCGGTGGTCATTGGTGGGCAGCTGGTAGTTATGGTGTGTGCCGGTGACGTGGTTCATCACAGCTTCTTGGCTGTTTTGTACCTTGGGGCTAGAATGCAGGAGGTGGCCCCAGAGTCAGGAGGGTCAGGAGAAGAAGAGACAGACCTGGTGAGTGCGACTGCCCACCTCTCCCACCAGCCTTGCTGGCTGAGGCTTGCAGCACGTGCTGCACTTGGGGAAGTAATGAAGGCTGAGTCTCATCAGGAAAACCAAGTGCGCGGTGCTGATTTACTCACTGACACAGCATCTGTGTGGTCTGCATGGGCAGACAGGGAAGGGTTTGGTAGGAGGGTGCTGTTGGCACACTGGGCCCTCATGCAGCTGCCTGCTGTAGGCATCCAGGGCACCAGAGTCCTGCAGGGTCCCTAGAGATCCTGGCCATGCTGTGCCTTCCATCATCCACCCTCCTGCACTGATGCTGTGGGAAGTGCTTCTGCGGTTGATATCTAATTGGAGTCCATGGTCATTTTCTCATGATGGGCTGATCTCACACAGTGACAATCATAAGACAAATCACTTTTCTGCAGCATCTTCCTACCAGGAGCATTGCAGGTGGACAGGGGGACACAGGTGACCGATGGCACCTCCTGTGCGTGGTCTCTGGCCCATCCAGGACCGAAGGTGGAAAGGAAAGGAGAGGAGCTGGCTCAAGGCAGTCCCGCTGGGGGTTCCATCAGGTGCAAAATATCTCCCGATTGCGGTTAACCTTGCAGGGAAATTGTCTCCTTTTGTGGGCCAGAGACTGCATCTGATAATGCATTTGGTAAAAATGCATTCAGGCTCAGTAGTGTATTCAGGGATGACCACTTAGTGAATTGTCTTTTTTTTTTTAAGGTTAAGAGTATTGAAGACTGGGTTGAGCTACCTATGGCAAAACTCCACCATTCCTGGGAAGGCCACAATTGGCAAGAAAAGCAGGTAGCAAGCTTTCATCAAGTAAGTTGAGATTCCTGTGTTTGCAATCTGAAGAGCTCACTGCTGAGCTGGGAGGGGAAGTGCTCTGAGCACAACTCATTAGAGAACTGCTCTTGCAGACCTTCCCTGAAGGAAGCACTGTTGTGGTCAGAAGCATTCCAGGAGCTGCTGGCCAGCAATTGTGAATTAGGCTTGAATTGAATCCACTGCAAGTATCACAAGAGTGCAGAAAGGCTGTGTCCTCAAATGAGCAGCTCACCAAGGAGAATTCGACTTAACCTAGAAGGTCTGTTTATCTCCACTTATTTCTCAGCAAATTCACACCAGGTGGGGAAGATAAATCAGCCTTCAGCTCTGCAATGGCAGTGCTCTTGGTTGAGGCTGAGGATGCTTTTCATTGCATGCAGTGTTTGCAAGAGACTTAGTTCCCTGAGGATTTATGCCTCTCCTGTAAATACATTTTTGGCACTAAAACAAACTGAAGTATTTCTGTTTTAGTAGTATGGAACCAACTGAAGTATTTTGCCTACTGCCATCTTTGTCTTTAAAGAGCTAAATCCGCAGGGTTACAGGATTGAGTAAAGACTAGAGAATAGCTAATCCTAGTACTAGAAAAGTACAAGGGATTATTTGATCATTAGCTTCCTCATATTCCTCATGTTTCTTTTTATTTTTCTACCTTCGCTTCCCTACATACAGATGGTCTGGCTGTATTGGAGGCTTTTCTAAAAACTGAATTCTGTGAAAGAAATATAGGCTACTGGCTGGCTTGTGAAAACTTCCAAAAAAGATCCACCCACCCCAGAAGCCATCCTTATATGCAAGAAAAATATATACACTCTGCTTAGAAAAAGGCCCAAAAGAGGTAAGACACAATTCCTCATTTCAGCATAAAGAGTACACTCTTGACATCAAGATGCAACAAAAGAAGTAAAGACATAAGACTAAAGCAAGGGCCAGGGAATCTGAAAAGCTTCCTCTCCTGGTGTCCTGTCTTTCAAATAAGTATCCCCAGACCTGGCAGGTGGAGCTCATCACACATTACAGCTTCTGATTTTCACTTTCAAAGAGCAGAGCCCCCTTCTCTAACAAAGGATAATGAGTGATCTTTGTCTCAGATGAACATGCTTTCAAACCAAAACTCTTATTATCCAAAATATACAAGAAGCTATGACTCCCAGCTTTACAACTGCCTCGAAAAGGGTGTATTACGTGATGGAGAATAACTTTTTGAAGTTGTATTTATTTGCAAGGCATAGTTACAGAGAGAAAAAGAGAGGGAAAACAGAGGTCCATCTGCTGGCTCACTCTCTAAATTGCCACAATGGCCAGGGCTGGGCCAGGCTGAAGCCAGCAGCTTCCTCCAGGTCTCCCATGTGGGGGCAGAGGACCAAGTGCTTGGGCCATTCTCTGCTGCTTTACCCAGCAAGGAGCTTGGGAAGAAGTAGAGCAGCTGGGAGTCAAACTGGCATCCATGTGGGATGTTAGTGCTGCAGGCAGCAGTGTAACTTGCTATGCCACAACACCAGCCCCCAGAAAGAACTCTTATCCCTGGTCTTTCTTTTGAGTCAGAATGCTCCCAGAACTAGTGTTGAAAACCACAGATCACCACAGAACCCCATGAGAAGAAAAAGGAGCCCCAGAGTAGAGGACATGTTCTGTTTCCTAAGGCAGAAGTTTTTGACTGCCAGAGACGAACATTCAATTCAGCCTGGGTGTTTGGGAAACATCCCTCACAACTTTTGATTCCAGTTCAGGTAGTAAATCAGGAAGCTGGTGACTGTCCAGGAGATGCCTGTATCAGAACAGCTTCCACCACCGTGAAGACACAGGCAGGAAATACGTGGTCTGAGTGGGGTGGGTCTCACTGGAAAAGCAGGACTCTGAGATGGAAGATAATGCAATGGAATGCTGTTGTTCTAGACTCACTTAAAATCAATAGGTCTGGGATTCTGTGGCCTTAGCTACCTAGCTCTACATCTTTCCTTAAATCCATCCATGTTACCACATGGTTTTAATTCTAGGTTTTAAGTCCAAACTAATATAACATGTTTATTATGTAGAATCATCCATGCTATTGTTGTGTATTGCTGAAGCTGAAGTGATGTTTGAATTGTTAAATGGTATATAAAATAGTGAGTGCTCATGTGTAGAAAACCACAGTGGCTGTTCCAAGTGCCAAACACTCTTGAAGGCAGTTAAGCTTTGAAGTGGTCTTTGAATATTTGAATACATTTATTTTGATAACTAATGTCATTGAATACTCAGAGTCCAGGTGTGAGTTGATTTGATTTTTGTAACTGGAAATATGACCAACAAAAGATCTTTGTAGTAGAGAAGAAGCATGCATTACTGAATCTGTGCAGGGAGAACTGACAGCCCCCAGAGCTGAGATGGGGGTGGCAAGGAAGTTGCTCTTTTCTAAACCTAAGTCACAGCACATCTTTAGAATGACGCAGGGTTAAAATTACTAACAGAATCATTTATTTTTTTATCTTTTATTTAATGAATATAAATTTCCAAAGTACGACTCATGTGTTACAATGGCTTACCCCCCCATACCGTCCCTCCCACCCACAACCCTCCCCTTTCCCACTCCCTCTCCCCTTCCATTCACATCAAGATTCATTTTCAATTTTCTTAATATACAGAAGATCAGCTTAGTATACCTTAAGTAAGTATTTCAACAGTTTGCTCCCACACAGAAACATAAAGTGAAAAATAATAGATGATTTTTTTTAAATGATGATGAAATCAGATCAGACCTATTGTCATGTTTAATCCCAGTGAGAGTCAAGTTGGGAATTGATAATTTATTTTTTTTTCTTTTTTTTTTTTTTTTTACAGCTTATCAGTTTAGTGTACATTAAGTAAAGATTTCAATCGTTTGCACCCCCATAGAAACACAAAGTGAAATATACTGTGTGAGTACTCGTTATAGCATTAAGCCTCAGTGTACAGCACGTTAAGGACAGAGATCCTACATGAGGAGTAAGTGCACAGTGACTCCTGTTGTTGACTTTACAAATTGACACTCCTGTTTATGGCATCAGTAATCTCCCCATGCACCAGTTATGAGTTTCCAAGGCTATGGAAGCCCCTTGAGTTCTCCGACTCTTATCTTTAGACACGGTCATAGTCAAAGTGGAGGTTCTCTCCTCCCTTCAGAGAAAGGCACCTCCCTCTTTGAAGACCTGTTCTTTCCACTGGGATCTCACTCACAGAGATCTTTTTGCCAGAGTGTCTTGGCTTTCCATGCCTGAAATACTCTCATGGGCTTTTCAGCCAGATGCGAGTGCCTTTAGGGCTGATTCTGAGGCCAGAGTGCTATTTAGGACATCCGCCATTCTATGAGTCTGCTGAGTGTCTCACTTCCCATGTTGGATCACTCTCCCCTTTATTTATTCTATCGGTTGGTGTTAGCAGATACTAGACTTGTTTATGTGCTCCCTTTGACTCTTAGTCCTTTCATTATGATCAATTGTGAACTGAAATTGATCACTTGGAGTAGTGAGATGGCATTGGCACATGCCACCTTGATGGGATTGAATTGGAATCCCCTGGTATGTTTCCAACTCTACCAATTGGGGCAAGTCAGCCCGAGCATGCCCCAAATTATACATCTCTTCCCTCTCTTATTCCCACTTGTATGTTTAACAGGGATCACATTTCAGTTAATTTTCAACACTTAAGAATAACTGTGTGATAATTACAGAATTAAACCAGTCATATTAAGTAGAACAGACAAAAAAAATACTATGAGGGATAATGTATTAAGTTGTCCATTAGCAGTCAGGGCTATGCTGATCAAGTCACCATTTCTCATAGTGTCCATTTCACTTCAGGAGGTTTCCTTTTTGGTGTTCAGTCAGTTGTCACCGATCAGGGAGAACATATGGTATTTGTCCCTTTGGGACTGGCTTACTTCACTCAGCATGATGTGTTCCAGATTCCTCCATTTTGTTGCAAATGACTGGATTTCGTTGTTTCTTACTGCGGTATAGTACTCTAAAGAATACATATCCCATAATTTCTTTATCCAGTCTACCATTGATGGGCATTTAGGTTGGTTCCAGGTCTTGGCTATTGTGAATTGTGCTGCAATAAACATTAGGGTGCAGACCGCTTTTTTGTTTATCAATTTAAACTCCTTTGGGTAAATTCTAAGGAGTGGGATGGCTGGGTCGAACGGTAGGGTTATATTCAGGTTTCTGAGGAATCTCCAGACTGATTTCCATAGTGGCTTGACCAGTTTGCATTCCCACCAACAGTGGGTTAGTGTCCCTTTTTCCCCACATCCTCGCCAGCATCTGTTGTTGGTAGATTTCTGTATGTGAGCCATTCTAACCGGGGTGAGGTGAAACCTCATTGTGGTTTTGATTTGCATTTCCCTGATTGCTAGTGACCTTGAACATTTTTTCATGTGCCTGTTGGCCATTTGGATTTCCTCTTTTGAAAAATGTCTATTGAAGTCCTTGGCCCATCTCTTAAGTGGGTTGTTGGTTTTGTTTTTGTGGAGTTTCTTGATCTCTTTGTAGATTCTGGTTATTAACCCTTTATCTGTTGCATAGTTTGCAAATATTTTTTCCCATTCTGTCGGTTGTCTCTTCACTCTCCTGACTGTTTCTTTTGCAGTACAGAAACTTCTCAATTTGATGCAATCCCAATAGTTGATTTTGGCTTTGACTGTCTGTGCCTCCCGGGTCTTTTCCAGAAATTCTTTGCCTGTGCCAATATTTTTTTTTTTTTTATCTTTTATTTAATGAATATAAATTTCCAAAGTACGACTCATGGGTTACAATGGCTTCCCCTCCCATACCGTCCCTCCCACCAACAACCCTCCCCTTTCCCACTCCCTCTCCCCTTCCATTCACATCAAGATTCATTTTCGATTATCTTAATATACAGAAGATCAGCTTAGTATACCTTAAGTAAGTATTTCAACAGTTTGCTCCCACACAGAAACATAAAGTGAAAAATAATAGATGATTTTTTTTTAATGATGATGAAATCAGATCAGACCTATTGTCATGTTTAATCCCAGTGAGAGTCAAGTTGGGAATTGAAAATTTCTTTCTTTTTTTTTTTTTTTTTTTTTTTTTTTTTACAGAAGATCAGTTTAGTGTACATTAAGTAAAGATTTCAGTCGTTTGCACCCCCATAGAAACACAAAGTGAAATATACTGTTTGAGTACTCGTTATAGCATTAAGCCTCAGTGTACAGCATGTTAAGGACCGAGATCCTACATGAGGAGTAAGTGCACAGTGACTCCTGTTGTTGACTTTACCAATTGACACTCCTGCTTATGGCATCAGTAATCTCCCTATGCACCAGTTATGAGTTTCCAAGGCTATGGAAGCCCCTTGAGTTCTCCGACTCTTATCTTGTTTAGACAAGGTCATAGTCAAAGTGGAGGTTCTCTCCTCCCTTCAGAGAAAGGCACCTCCCTCTTTGAAGACCTGTTCTTTCCACTGGGATCTCACTCACAGAGATCTTTTTGCCAGAGTGTCTTGGCTTTCCATGCCTGAAATACTCTCATGGGCTTTTCAGCCAGATCCGAATGCCTTTAGGGCTGATTCTGAGGCCAGAGTGCTATTTAGGACATCCGCCATTCTATGAGTCTGCTGAGTATCTCACTTCCCATGTTGGATCACTCTCCCCTTTATTTATTCTATCGGTTGGTGTTAGCAGATACTAGACTTGTTTATGTGCTCCCTTTGACTCTTAGTCCTTTCATTATGATCAATTGTGAACTGAAATTGATCACTTGGAGTAGTGAGATGGCATTGGCACATGCCACCTTGATGGGATTGAATTGGAATCCCCTGGTATGTTTCCAACTCTACCAAATGGGGCAAGTCAGCCCGAGCATGTCCCAAATTATACATCTCTTCCCTCTCTTATTCCCACTCTTATGTTTAACAGGGATCACATTTCAGTTAATTTTCAACACTTAAGAATAACTGTGTGATAATTACAGAATTAAACCAGTCATATTAAGTAGAACAGACAAAAAAAAATACTATGAGGGATAATGTATTAAGTTGTCCATTAGCAGTCAGAGCTATGCTGATCAACTCACGATTTCTCATAGTGTCCATTTCACTTCAGGAGGTTTCCTTTTTGGTGTTGAGTCAGTTGTCACCGATCAGGGAGAACATATGGTATTTGTCCCTTTGGGACTGGCTTACTTCACTCAGCATGATGTGTTCCAGATTCCTCCATTTTGTTGCAAATGACTGGATTTCGTTGTTTCTTACTGCGGTATAGTACTCTAAAGAATACATATCCCATAATTTCTTTATCCAGTCTACTGTTGATGGGCATTTAGGTTGGTTCCAGGTCTTGGCTATTGTGAATTGTGCTGCAATAAACATTAGGGTGCAGACCGCTTTTTTGTTTATCAATTTAAACTCCTTTGGGTAAATTCTAAGGAGTGGGATGGCTGGGTCGAATGGTAGGGTTATATTCAGGTTTCTGAGGAATCTCCAGACTGATTTCCATAGTGGCTTGACCAGTTTGCATTCCCACCAACAGTGGGTTAGTGTCCCTTTTTCCCCACATCCTCGCCAGCATCTGTTGTTGGTAGATTTCTGTATGTGAGCCATTCTAACAGGGGTGAGGTGAAACCTCATTGTGGTTTTGATTTGCATTTCCCTGATTGCTAGTGACCTTGAACATTTTTTCATGTGCCTGTTGGCCATTTGGATTTCCTCTTTTGAAAAATGTCTATTGAGGTCCTTGGCCCATCTCTTAAGTGGGTTGTTTGTTTTGGTGTTGTGGAGTTCCTTGATCTCTTTGTAGATTCTGGTTATTAACCCTTTATCTGTTGCATAGTTTGCAAATATTTTTTCCCATTCTGTCGGTTGTCTCTTCACTCTCCTGACTGTTTCTTTTGCAGTACAGAAACTTCTCAATTTGATGCAATCCCAATAGTTGATTTTGGCTTTGACTGTCTGTGCCTCCCGGGTCTTTTCCAGAAATTCTTTGCCTGTGCCAATATCTTGAAGGGTTTCTCCAATGTTCTCTAGTAACTTAATGGTGTCAGGACGTAGATTTAGGTCTTTAATCCATGTTGAGTGGATTTTTGTGTAAGGTGTAAGGTAGGGGTCTTGCTTCATGCTTCTGCACATGGAAATCCAGTTTTCCCAGCACCATTTATTGAATAGACTGTCCTTGCTCCAGGAATTAGTTTTAGATCCTTGATCAAATATAAGTTGGCTGTAGATGTTTGGATTGATTTCTGGTGTTTCAATTCTGTTCCATTGGTCTATCCATCTGTTTCTGTACCAGTACCATGCTGTTTTGATTACAACTGCCCTGTAGTATGTCCTGAAGTCTGGTATTGTGATGCCTCCGGCTTTGTTTTTGTTGTACAAGATTGCTTTAGCTATTCGAGGTCTCTTGTGCCTCCATATGAATTTCAGCATCATTTTTTCTAGATCTGCGAAGAATGTCTTTGGTATCTTGATTGGGATTGCATTGAATCTATAAATTGCTTTTGGGAGAATGGACATTTTGATGATGTTGATTCTTCCAATCCATGAGCATGGAAGATTTTTCCATTTTTTGGTATCCTCTTCTATTTCTTTCTTTAAGGTTTTGTAATTTTCATCGTAGAGATCTTTAACGTCCTTGGTTAAGTTTATTCCAAGGTATTTGATTGTTTTTGTAGCTATTGTGAATGGGATTGATCTTAGCAGTTCTTTCTCAGTCATGGCATTGCTTGTGTATACAAAGGCTGTTGATTTTTGTGCATTGATTTTATATCCTGCCACTTTGCCAAACTCCTCTATGAGTTCCAATAGTCTCTTAGTAGAGTTCTTTGGATCCTCTAAGTACAGAATCATATCGTCTGCAAAGAGGGATAGTTTGACTTCTTCCTTCTTGATTTGTATTCCTTTGATTTCTTTTTCTTGTCTGATGGCTCTGGCTAAAACTTCCAGAACTATGTTAAATAGCAGTGGTGAGAGTGGGCATCCCTGCCTGGTGCCAGATTTCAGTGGAAATGCTTCCAACTTTTCCCCATTCAATAGGATGCTGGCTGTGGGTTTTTTATAAATTGCTTTGATTATATTGAGGAATGTTCCTTCTATACCCAATTTGCTTAGAGTTTTCATCATGAAAGGGTGTTGAATTTTATCAAATGCTTTCTCTGCATCAATTGAGATAACCGTATGGTTTTTCTTCTGCAGTCTGTTAATGTGGTGAATCACATTGATTGATTTGCGAATGTTGAACCATCCCTGCATACCAGGGATGAATCCCACTTGGTCTGGGTGGATGATTTTCCTGATGTGTTGTTGTATTCTATTGGCCAGAATTTTATTGAGGATTTTTGCGTCTATGTTCATCAGGGATATTGGTCTGTAATTTTCTTTCAGTGCTGCATCTTTCTCTGGCTTAGGGATTAAGGTGATGCTGGCTTCATAGAAAGAATTTGGGAGGATTCCCTCTTTTTCGATTGTTCTGAATAGTTTGAGAAGAAATGGGATTAGTTCTTCTTTAAATGTCTTGTAGAATTCAGCAGTGAATCCATCTGGTCCTGGGCTTTTCTTTGTTGGGAGGGCCTTTATTACTGTTTCAATTTCTGTTTCAGTTATGGGTCTATTTAGGTTTTCGATGTCTTCATGGTTCAATTTTGGTAGATTGCATGTGTCCAGGAATCTATCCATTTCTGATAGGTTTTCCTGTTTGCTGGCATACAGGTCCTTGTAGTAATTTCTGATGATTCTTTTTATTTCTGTGGTGTCTGTTGTTACGTTTCCTTTTTCATCTCTGATTTTATTGATTTGGGTCTTTTCTCTTCTTTTTTTCGTTAGTTGGGCCAATGGGGTGTCAATTTTGTTAATTTTTTCAAAAAACCAGCTTCTCGCTTGGCTGATTTTTTGTAGTGTTTTTTTGGATTCAATCCTGTTAATTTCTTCTCTGGTTTTAATTATTTCTCTTCTCCTACTAGATTTGGGTTTGGTTTGCTGCAGTTTTTCTAGGTCCTTGAGGTGCGCTGAAAGCTCATTTATTTGGTACCTTTCCAATTTCTTGGTATAGGCCCCTATTGCTATAAATTTGCCTCTCAATCCTGCTTTTGCTGTATCCCATAAGTTTTGATATGTTGTGTTGTTGTCTTCATTTACTTCCAGAAAGTTTTTGATTTCTCTTTTGATTTCTTGAATGACCCAGTGTTCATTCAGGAGCATGTTGTTCAGTCTCCATGTGTTTGCATACTTTCTGGGGTTTCCTGAGTTGCTAATTTCCAGCTTCATCCCGCTGTGGTCTGAGAAGCTGCATGGTATGATTCTAATTCTTTTAAATTTGCTGAGACTTGCTTTATGGCCTAGTATGTGATCAATCCTAGAGAAGGTTCCATGCGCTGCTGAGAAGAATGTGAAGTCTGTAGATGTAGGGTTGAAAGTTCTGTAGATATCTGTTAGATCCATTTGGGCAATAGTGTCAATTAAATCTGCTGTTTCCTTGTTGATCTTCTGTCCGGATGATCTGTCTATTTCTGAGAGTGGAGTATTGAAGTCCCCCAGTACTATTGTATTGGAATCTAAATCTCCCTTTAAGTCCCTTAACATCTCTTTTAAATAGACCGGTGCCCTGTAATTAGGTGCATATACATTTATAATAGTTACATCTTCCTGTTGAATTGAACCCTTAATCATTATATAGTGTCCCTCTTTGTCTCTCTTAACAGTTTTTGTATTAAAGTTTATTTTGTCTGATATTAATAGGGCTACACCTGCTTTTTTTTGGTTTCTGTTGGCATGGAATATCTTTTTCCAACCTTTCACTTTCAGTCTGCATGCCTCTTTGTTAGAGAGATGTGTTTCTTGTAGGCAACAAATAGTTGGGTTGTGTTCTGTGAGCCAGTCAGCCAAACGGTGTCTTTTAACTGAAGAATTCAGACCATTAATGTTCAATGTGACTATTGATATGTAGTGACTTTGCCCTGCCATTTTCCCGGAAATATTTTCTAGTATATGCTTTGAGCTTCCCATGCTCTTTTACTGGTAGGTGTTCTTCCTTTCCCTTCTTTCATATTGATGGCCGTGTTTCTGTGTTTCTGAGTGTAGCACATCTTTAAGTATCTTTTGCAGGGCCGGACGAGTGGCCACAAAGTCTTTCAATTTCTGTTTGCTATGAAAGGTCTTTATTTCACCTTCATTCACAAATGAGAGCTTGGCAGGATATAATATTCTGGGCTGGCAATTTTTCTCTCTTAGCACCTGTGCTATGTCTCGCCATTCCCTCCTAGCTTCTAGGGTTTCTGATGAGAAGTCAGCTGTGAGTCTGATTGGAGATCCTCTGAGAGTAATCTGACGTTTCTCTCTTGCACATTTTAGGATCTTTTCTTTATGTTTCACTGTGGTAAGTTTAATTACCACGTGTCGTGGTGAGGATCTCTTTTGGTCATGTTTATTGGGGGTTCTATGAGCTTCCTGTACTAGGATATCTCTGTCCTTCTCCAAACCTGGAAAGTTCTCTGCTAGTATCTCACTAAAAAGGCCTTCCAATCCTTTCTCTTTCTCCATGCCTTCAGGAACTCCTAGAACTCGAATGTTGTTTTTTTTAATAGTATCCTGTAGATTCCCAACAATATTTTTTAGGTTTCTAATTTCCTCTTCTTTTCTTTGGTTTGACTGTATGTTTTCCTGTGCTCTATCTTCTAAGTCCGATATTCTCTCTTCTGCTTCACCCATTCTGTTTTTAAGGCTTTCTAATGTGTTTGTCATTTGATCTATTGAGCTCTTCATTTCATTTTGATTTCTCTTCACTATCACACTTTCCTGTTCTACTAGTTTCTGAGTTTCATTTTGACTCTTCCTTAAAATTTCGTTTTCACGAGAGAGATTTTCAATCTTGTCCATTAAGGATTTCTGTAGTTCAAGGATTTGCTTTTGAAAACTTCTAAATGTTCTTATCATAAATTTTTTGAAATCCGTATCTTGCATTTCTTCTATCTCATCATCTTCATACTCTTGGCTTGGGGTGTTTTGCTTATTTGGAGGCATCATAGTGTCATCGTTGATCTTGCTCCCTCTGTTTCTGTGTTTGTTACTCGGCATAGTTAATTCTTCTTGCATCACTGTGAGTTTTTTTTTTCTTTTTTTTTTTTTTATACTGTGTCCCTGTTAAGTGGACTGCCTGCTGTTGGAGGAGCCTTGGAGGCTTGAGATGGGTGCGGCCTGAGTGCTCTGCCTGGTTCTTCCTGGTTAAGGGTGTGCAAAGGTGACACCCTCAGGTTATGCATGGTAAATTTCTCTCTTTTTATTTATTTATTTATTTTATTTATTCAGGGGGTAAGTAACACCGCAGGGCATGGCTGTGCAGAATTGATGGTATTTAGCTTCCAGTCTTTGGCTCCTCTGGACTCCCACTGGGTTGCCTAGGCTACTGAATTGTAGTGACTCAGTTCCTTAGCTCTCCCCCATTGATATGTAAATCCAGAGAGGAGGCCTGCTCTTTGTCTCTTGGGAATTCTTCAAGCCTTGCAGCCTTGTAACCTTTGCAAGGTTAGGGGGAAGAGAAACCCCGAAGCTTTTTTTTTTCCTTCTTTCCGGTAGTGAGTTTGCTGCACTTTCCGGCCCCCCTCTAGATTCTGACCCCCGTTTCCCCACCAATGTCTCGGGTTATTGAGCTCACCTCCCCTTCCAGCGCCGATGTGTGGACTCGGAGCCCTGAGCGTCCCAAGTCTCCCCGCTCCTTGGGTCTTGAAAAGGACTTGGATTAGGTAGTATCTGAGCTGAGATCTGAATGTTTAGAAGCAAAATTACTAACAGAATCATTTATTAAACATCAAGGTCTTAGATGAGAATAGAACATTGACCTAAATCTCTTTTTGAGGATTAAGAACCAGGTAAATAGGAGGCTGTGGTGGTGACCTCAAAGTGGTTGGGGCCCGGGGTCGGGGGTTGTGGGTTCCAATGCCTGGCCCAGAATGGCCATGGGCTCCCCAGGTCGTGGGCCGGAACCTCGGCTCAGGGCTCTGGAGGTCGGGGGAAGCCTGCTGGGCCGCTTCCTACTTCCTTCCTTGGGCAGAATTAGGGATCACAAAGTGACCTAAAGTGACCAGTTCGGGGCAGAAATCCCTGAGGCACCACTGGGGCCTGGAGAGGACCCACGGGTGGGGCTGAATCAGAGGGGAAATGCCCAGGACCTGAGGGCCAAGGCTGCAGGTGTTCCTGTTGGCCCCTGGGCACCTGCAGTGCCTAAACCCCTCTCATAACAGAACCATGTGTGCACCTCAGACTGTTTTTACCCCTAATTCCACTTTAAAGAAAGGTTTATCAAGGCCGGCGCCATGGCATGGGGGGTGCAACCACAGCCTGCGGGGCCTGCAACATGGCCACCAGTTCGAGTCCCTGCCACCCCAATTCCTGTCCCACTCCAGCCAAAGAGTACAGTGGTGATGGACAGGTACTTGGGCCCCAACCACGTCAGAGACCTAAGCAGGGGCTCCTGGGCCTTCAGCCTCGCCCAAACATTAGGGGATCATACCAGCAGATGGAAGACCCCTGTCTCTATGCCTTTCAAATAAATCTCTTAAAATAAATAAAAAGGAAATGCAAAAAAAAAAAGAACCAGCTAAATAGAAGTGAACTGTATGGAGACAAACACCAATGTTACATTACTCAACTCTCCGTTGCTCCAATGAACTAAGACAAATAAGAGGGATATAGGCCTCCCCCTTTTTGTTATCTTTCCCTTGGTTCCAACTAGCATGGGCTTCCAGAAAATGTACAGGGAATCCATTCTCTTCTGTGGTCAATACATGATCTCAGAATTTCCCTTATTCATTTGCCTAACAGATTTTGATTATGTTACTCTAGGTAAAGGGAAGGCAACAAAACTGCCCTTTCTTCCATTTTTAAAACTTATTATTTATTTGAAAGGCAGAGTTATAGAGAAGGGGTAGAGACAGATCTTCCATCTGCTGGTTCACTTCCCAAATTGGCCTCAGCTGAGCCAATCTAAAGCCAGGTGCTTGTGCCAGGCCTCCCACATGAATGCAGTGGTTCAAGCACTTGGGCCACCTTCTGATGCTTTCCCAGGCACATTAGCAGGGAGCTAGATTGGAAGTGGAGCAGCTGGGACTTGAATAAGCACCCATATGGGATGCTGGCACAGCAGGCCATGGCTTTACCCACTGTGTTGGTACCGTGTGTGTGTGTGTGTGTCTGTGTATGTATTTTTATTTCAAAGACTCATTTATTTATTTGAAAGGCAAGGTTAGAGAGGTATACACATAAGAAGAGAGATCTTTCAACCTCTGGTTCACTCCCCAAATATCCACAACAGCAAAGGCTGGGCCAAGCCAAAGCCTGGAGGCTGAACAGTGGATAATCTTTAGTTATTAATTTAAAATGAATAGGCTGTAGCTGGTGCTGTGGCATATAAGGTAAAGCCACCACCTGCAGTGCTGGCATCCCCTATGGGCACTGGTTCATGTCCCAGCTGCTCTGCTTCTAATCTAGCTCCCTGCTAATGTGCCTGGGAAAGCAGCAGGAGATGGCCCAAATACTTGGGCCCCTGAATCCATGTGGGAGACCTGGAAGAAGCACCTGGCTTTGGATTAGCCCAGCTCCAGCTGCTTGCAGCCACTTGGGGAGTAAAACAACAGTCAGAACATCTCTGTCTATTTATGTGTCTCTCTTATAAATTCTGTCTTTCAAATAAATAAATAAATCTTTAAAAAAAGGTTTATTAATGTATGCTATAATCCAATCCAGGAACAGTAAGAGAAGCATTAAATATTGCTACCTATATTTTATTTATTTTTTATTTTTAAATTTTTTAAGCTTTTATTTAGTAAATATAATTTTCCAAAGTACAGTTTATGGATTACAAAGGCTTCCCCCCCAACTTCCCTCCCACCCACACCCCTCCCATCTCCCACTCCCTCTCCCATTCCATTCACATCAAGATTCATTTTCAATTATCTTTATACACAGAAGATTGTATTAGTGTATATTAAGTAAAGATTTCATCAGTTTGCAGCACACAGAACATAAAGTGTAAAATACTGTTTGAGTACTAGTTATAGCATTACTTCACATTGGACAACACATTAAGGACAGAGATCCCACATAAGGAGTAAGCACACAGTGATTCCTGTTGTTGACTTAACAATTTGACACTCTTGTTTATGGCATCAGAAATCTCCCTGGGCTCTAGTCATGAGTTGCCAAGGCTATGGAAGCCTCTTGAGTTCACTGACTTCGATCTTATTTAGACAAGGTCATAGTCAAAGGGGAAATTCTCTCCTCCCTTCAGAGAAAGGTACCTTCTTCTTTGATGGCCCGTTCTTTCTACTGGGATCTCACTCACAGAGATTCCTGGAAATACACAATATACCAAAATTGAGTCATGAAAACACACAGACAAGCTAAACAAATCAAAAATCAAGACAGAAATTTGATGAGTAATAAAGACCCTCGCAAACAGGCCGGTGCTGTGCCTCACTAGGCTAATCCTCCGCCATGCGGCGCTGGCACACCAGGTTCTAGTCCTGGTCAGGGTGCCGGATTCTGTCCCAGTTCCCCCTCTTCCAGGCCACTCTCTGCTGTGGCCAGGGAGTGCAGTGGAGGATGGCCCAAGTATTTGGGCCCTGCACCCCATGGAAGACCAGGATAAGTACCTGGCTCCTGCCATCTGATCAGCGCAGTGTGCTGGCTGCAGCCACCATTGGAGGGTGAACCAACGTCAAAGGAAGACCTTTCTCTCTGTCTCTCTCTCTCACTGTCCACTCTGCCTGTCAAAAAAAAAAAAGACCCTCCCAACAAAGAAAAGTCTAGGGTCAGACAGCCTCACTATTGAATTCTACAGGACTTTTAAAGAACTAATTCTTCTCAAACTATTCAAAACAATTGAAAGAGAGACAATCCTCTCAAACTCATTTGATTAATCCTGCATCACCTTAATTCTTCAACTAGAAAAAGATACAGTGGAGAAAGAGAACTATAGAAAAATATCCCTGATGGGGGCCAGTGCCATAGCACACTGGAATGATCCTCCACCCGTGGAGCCGGCATCCCATATGGGTGCCACTTTTGGTCCCGGTTGCTCCTCTTCCAGTCCAGCTTTCTGCTCTGGACTGGGAGGGCAGTGGAGGAGGGCCCAAGTGCCTGGGTCCCTGCACCCACTTGGGTGACCAGGGAGATGCTCCTAACTCTGGCTTCCAATAGGACCAGCACCACTTGTTGGGCCATATGGAGAATAAAGAAGCAGATAAAATACTTATGTCTCTCTGACTCTGCCTCTGCCTCTCCCTCTCTGTAACTCCACCTTTCAAATAAATAATTCTTTTGAAAAAGTCAACAAACAATAAAGGCTGGTGGAGAGGGAGAGAAAAAGGTACCCTAACCCACTGTTGGTGGGAATGAAGCCATAATTGAGAATGAAATCCTATCTTTTGTAACTAAATGGATGAACTGGAAACAAGCATGCTTCATGAAAGAAGCCAGTCCCCAAAAGACAAATACCATATGTTTTCTCTGACTGGTGGTAATTAATATATAGACAACAAAAAGTAGCATATGATTTAAATTGACATTTTGAGATTTGAGTATTGTTCATAGCACTTTTCTGTACTCTTTGATAGAGTAAACAACATATACTCATTGATATTTCTGCTACTACTTGCTGAATTCTTTATTTTGTAGAGGGGTAAAGCTTGTGATTCTAAAATAAAATCAAAGCATGCAGCTGTCAGAATTAAAAGAAAATAAAACAAGAAGGAGAGAGTTGGAAATATGAGACAAAGGGAAGATAGGATAGGATGTTATCAGTTTGCTCTTCAATCTGTATATATAAATTACATGAAATTTGTTCACTTAATATGCATTTAAAAATATAAACTTAACACTGGAAGAAAAAGACCTGAGATCAGTGTTTTCTGGATCACCACTAATAAAATTTAGTCTTCATTTATGTCTGACCATATTTAATTTCTTATTTATTTATTTTATAAGAAAATTAACATCACCATTCCTAACAAATCCATCCTGCTTCATCCATATCTATTGGTTCCCACTGTGCTAATAATTTCTCATGAACTTAAATCCATATCACCTTAAAGAGATGCAATGTGGGGCTGGCACTGTGGCATAGTAGATAAAGTTGCTGCCTGCAGTGCTGGCAAGCCATATGGGTGCCAGTTCAAGTCGTGGCTACTGCACTTCCCATCCAGCTCTCTTCTGTGGCCTGGGAAAACAGTAGAAGATGGCCCAAATCCCTCATCTCCTGCACCCACCTATGAGACCTGGACAAAGCTCCTGGCTTCTGGTTTGGGATCCAAACAGCTCCAGCCATCCATCTCTGCTTCTACCACTCTGTAACTCTGCCTTTCAAATAAATAAATAATTATTTTAAAAAACAGCTTCATCCCAGAAGAAGCTCCTGTCTACAGGCTTCAGACTGGCACAGCTCCAGCTGTTGCTGCCAATTGGGGAGTGAACCATCGGATGGATGATGTCTCTCTCTTTCTCTCTCTCTGTGTCTCTCTCCTCTCTCTGTGTAACTCTTTCAAATGAATAAATAAACCTTTAAAAAACTAGCTCCAGCATAATGTTGTGAAATAAGCCAATTCCTAAGGGAGAAATACCACTTGTTCTCCTTGATAGGTGACAACTAACTGAGCACCAAAAAGGAAACCTGTTAAAGTGAAATGAACACTATGAGAAATGGTGACTTGATCAGCCCTCACCCTGACTGTTGATGAGCAACTTGATATGTTACACCTCTTAGTATTTTTTTTTTTGTTTGTTCTACTTAATACTTTTGGTTGAATACTGTAATCAATACACAATTCTTCTGAAGTGCTGAAAGTTAACTGAAAAGTGATCACTGTTAAATATAAGGGTGGGAATAAGAGAGGGAAGAGATGTGCAATTCGGGACATGCTCAAGCTGACTTACCTCAAACGGTAGAGTTAGATACATACCAGGGGATTCCAATTCAATCCCATCAAGGTGGCATGTACCAATGCCATCTCACTAGTCCCAGTGATCAATTTCTGTTCACAATTGATCATAATGATAGGACTAAGAACCAAAGGGATCACATAAACAAGAATAGTGTCTGCAAATACTAGCTGATAGAATAAAAAAGGCAGAGAATGATCCAACATGGGAAGTGAGATACACAGCAGACCCATAGAATGGTAGATGTCCTAAACAGCACTCTGGCCTCAGGCCTCAGAATCACCCCTTAAGGCATGTGGATCCGGCTGAAAAGACCATGAGAGTATTTCAGGCATGGAAAGCCAAGACATTCTGGCAAAAAAAAAACAAAAAAAAACAAAAAAAAACAAAAAAAAACAAACACCTAAATGAAAGATCTTCGCGAGTGAGATCCAGTGGAAAAAATGGGTCATCAAGAAGGAGGTACCTTTCTCTGAAGGGAGGAAAGAACTTGCACTTTGACCATGGCCTTGTCTAAAAATTATCAGAGTCAGTGAACTCAGGGGGCTTCCATAGCCTTGGCAGCTCATGACAAGAGCCTAGGGTGATTACTGATGCCATAAACAAGAGTGTCAATTTGTTAAGTCAACAACAGGAGTCACTGTGCACTTAGTCCTCATGTAGGATCTTTGTCCTTAGTATGCTGTACATTGAGATTTAATGCTATAATTAGTACTCAAACAGTATTTTTCACTTTATGTTTCTGTGTGGGAGCAAACTGTTGAAATCTTTAATGTATTCTAAACTGATCTTCTGTATATAAAGAGAAACAAAAATGAATCTGTGAATGGAAGGGGAGAGATAGTGGGAAAGGGGAGGAGGTACCCTTTCTTCTGGACACACAGGGAGGGAAGTGGGGAGTGTGGGGAAGAGATTCCCTGGCACGTGGGACCCACAGGATGATGATGAAGAGGGAAGAAGCAGCAGGAGGCAGGCTCGGGGTGAGCACTCGGAAACTGCCTGGGATCACACTTGCAGAGCAGGAGATGCAGTAAATGCCAGAGAAGGAGCAGCACAGCCCCCAGGGCTGACCCTGATCAGGGAACAAACTCCCTCTGGTCCAACTCAGAGCCCCAGGGACTGGCAATAGCATGCAGATGCGCACAGGCATTCCGAAGGCAGAATACCTCGGAGCTCCTGGGAACTCTGGGAAATGGAGTACAGGCCGCAGCATCCATAGAGACACCAGCTGGCCCTCCCCAAAGGCTGCAGTTGGGGGTGGGTGCCCACAACCAGAGGGCATTTGCTTTTGTTAAGTCCCTCCTTCCTTTCCTTCCCACCCCAAAATCTCGAGGATCAGTTGCTGTTCTTCCTTTCCTGAATCAAATCTGAAAGAATGACACTCATTGCTGCTAACTGACCCCAAATCCTGGCTCCCTCATAACCTCTGTCTCTTCCAGAAAAATCTTATTTACTACTTTGGTCCTAGAAATCATAAATGACTATGATAGAATGCAACTTTTAACAGAGGTGTAGAAGGCATGGTTTAATATCCAGTTTTGAGAATACAATTTTCATTTGTGTTTTATTGATGTTTATAGTTCTTTTAAGATTTATTGATTTATGTGGAAGTCAGAGTTACAGAGAAGGAGAGCCAGAGACAGAGAGAGAGAGAGAGAGAGAGAGAGGTGTTTTCCATCTGCTGGTTCACTCCCCAATTGGCAGCAGCACCACAGTGCAGCCCCCTTATAGTTCTTTTCAAATCATTTTACACTGTCTTTTTATTCATCTAGTACAGAGACAGAAGAATGAACACAGAGCTAACATAGCTGCGTATTCAAAGAGACAGGTTAAGGGGTTAAATGCCTTATATCATATCACTTATACCTTAGATTAATTCTGGGGACAGTATTATCTGGAGTTTACAAAGTAGAAACTGATTGGAAAGAGCTTAGAAAAACATGGTGTTTTTTAATATCATTAAAAGTCTAAGTTAAAGGCCAATGAAGGGGCCAGCACTGTGGCATAGCAAGTAAAGCTACTGCCAGCATTGACATTCCATATGGGTGGAGGTTGTGTCCCGGCTACTCTGCTTTCAATCCAACTCTCTGCTATGGCCAGGGAAAGCAGTGGAAGATGGCCCAAGTCCTTGGGCAGCTGCATCTGTGTGGGAGACCCATAAGAAACTCCTGGCTGCTAGCATCGGATCAGTACATCTCCAGCCATTGTGACCAACTGCTGAGTGAGCCAAAAGATGGAAGATGTCTCTCTTTCTCTCTCCCCTTCTACTCTGTGTAACTCTGACTTTCAAATAAATAAATAAATCTTTTTTAGAGAGCCAATCAACATATAACACTAGCTTAAAAATCTTTCTTTTGTCTTGGGTCTCAGTTTTTAAAATCTGATTTCTCAAAGGGAAAAAATGTGAGAGAGATGAGTACCTACAAAAATAATTATTTGTAATAATTTACTGTAATGATGTACTGTAATTTACGGTAATAATTTACTGTAAAGAACCACATAGGATTATAACTTGTCTAGAAAACAAAGGAGATTCAAAGTTGCTATTATTTCATGGTTATTTTTTCTTATTTTTAATATCAAGATAGTATATAAATATTATGCACTCCTGGGTATTTCTGTGTTGTTTGATATGTTTTATTTTTTAATCAGAAATTCAAAGAGATAACTGGGTAACATGGAGTTCTGTGTTTCTGATTACTTCTCTCAATTAGAGATCATGGGATTAGAGTTGGTGCTAGATTAAGAATGCTTCAATCTTTATCCACTGACTTCACACCAGCATTTACTATGTTAAACAATATTCTTTGGGTAGATGGCTCTTTCTTGCCAGACTGTAAACTTCATGGGGTCTAGAAACATATTTGCTTTGACACTAAAACTCAGCATCTTGACAGTCAGTCTTTTAGTTGAATAAATACATGATATACAAAATAAATATTTCTGCCCCTCAAGAACTGCCTAAGAGAGAAGAAAATAGAAATCAATTTGATGACTCTCAGTATTAGGTGAATATATAATTTGTTGTTCTGACATAAGCTTGGTCATAAAAAGGGCATATGAATAATTACACACAGTTGAAGTGTATGAACACCTAGGGCCAGCGGGTTAAATGTTCACCCTAGCAATGTAAGGCATTCCATGTCAATAGGAGAGGAAGGAGGAAGAGGGGAGGGAGTATAGGTGGGAAGGTGGTTATGGAGGGAAGAATCACCATGCTCATTACTTAGCAGCAAAGAGAGAATCTGTGATCATTTGTTGCTTAAGAAAGGGTGATAGGCATTATTTAATTATAATGCAGGCATCAGTGTTTTCCTGTCTCTGAAATAGGAAGTCTATAACTCAGAATTCCTTGCTGTTTCATCAAAAACAATTCAAAACAAAAACCTAATTAAGCATAAGAGGAAGTTATGCATTAGGAGTCTATTCTAATCTCTAGGAGGTTCAGGGGTTGGAAAATTCATCCAAAATCTTGCTGCCAAATGTCCCATACATTTTCCATGACCACTACCCTTAAGCATAAGCTCTTTAAAAAAAAAGTTTTATTTATTTGAAAGTCAGAATTACAGAGAGAGGAGAGGCAGAGAGAGAGAGAGAGAGAGAGAGAGAGAGAGAGAATCTTCCATCTGCTGGTTTACTCCCCAATTGGATGCAATGGCCTGAGCTGAGCTGATCCAAAGCCAGGAGCTAGGAGCTTCTTCCAGGTGTCCCATGTGGGTTCAGGGGTCCAAGGACATGGGCCATCTTCTACTGCTTTCTCAGGCCATAGCACAGCTGGATCAGAAATGGAGCAGTCAGGACTCGAACCGGTGACCATATGGGATGCTGGCACTGCAGGAGGCAGCCTTACCTGCTACACCACAGCACCAGCCCCCATAAGCCCTATCTTCTGCAGAACCAGCACCCCAGACACCAGCCACCACATGGCATCCCATGGCACACTCACCCCTGGCAATGTGCTGCAGCTCCTGCTCCTCTCCACTTTCACTGGAAGAATCTGCAACTCCTTTTTTTCATGCAAGTAATTCTGATTCAGATGATGCCTCTGACACAATTGGCTGGCAAGTGCCATGGCATGTGTCCACGGCCTAGCTAAATGCAAAGCTGGAACATTTTAAACTTTTCACTGCCATGGTGAGACACGGACTCCATCTAATGAAGTAGGGGATTTTTCAGGGAGTCTAGAGAATCAAATATGACAAAATGACAAATCTTATCCAAAGAGTGCCGTGGTACAGATGAAGAGAACCCAAAATGTATTTTTCTATCTTTTCTTTTCTGAGTTAAGTGCCTAAAAACAAAGCCAATGAGGGTTAAACAGACCCATTCTGAAAATTCCTTAACATCTTCATTTTCATCCAAATTAATATATTACTTGAAGGAAATAAATTTTACATAAATGAAAATGCAGTACCACAGACAAGTGTACAGAACATAGGCCCTCAGTTAGCTTCAAACCATCTGGGTCCATTAATGTGTTCTTCCAGAACCAAAGCTGCAGTACAATAGAACCACAGCCTCTGACATTCCTCCTCCACCTCGATGGATCTTGGGTTTTCCTCCCACCTCCCCTCTCCTGTGAATACATCAGTAGCAGGACAAATGGAATCCAAAGATACGATGATGTTATTTAACATGGAATAAACATAGTGTTTTAGTCAGTACAATCCTCAATACTACAATAATAATTCCGAGTTCACTGATTATGAAAGTAAGTATATGAAATCTATTCCTAAGTAATCATACCATCGAGAGCTGAATGTAGACTTTCAGAGGGAAAGAAACAGAGAATTGTGTAGAAATGTGTACCTTTATAATAGAGATTTCCTGCTGTACTTTATAGACAGTACATCATGTTTGCATTTTCTCTTTTTTTCTTTTTTTTTTTTTGTAGTCTGGAATAGTTTATTACATGCAGCTTGTCACTTTGGAAATCTTATGATTAGACACTTATATACAACAAATTTTGAATCCTTACAGACAATATAGAGCACCCTAGGCCCTCCCAAGGGCAGAAAACAGACCAAGAGCTCATAGACTGGCTGCAACTGCAAGAAGCAGATGAAGATACATATTCCTGCAGTGTGGCTGCTGAGCAGTTCTGCCCTTATGGATCTCATCTCTGTTTCAGATCGTTAAAGAAAGTTACATGCTTTCTGACATTTCTAAAGATTTCACTAATGAGAATCTAAGATATGTTCACTATGCTAAGAGCTTCAGAACAGCCCAAAGACTTGGGCCATCTATTGCTTTCCCAGGCCATAGCAGAGAGCTGGATCAGAAGAGGAGCAGCCGGGATTAGAACTGGAGCCCATATGGGATGCTGGCACTTCAGGCCAGTTTTTTAACCCACCGTGCCACAGCACTGGCCACAACGTAGTATTTCTAATAGAAGAGATGGTTAAGTCATTAACTCCTCTAAAATACAAGTTAAGTATAAGTTTTGAAACTCTGATTCATTCATGAGAAAAGCAAAAGGTTAATTTTCTCTCTTTGCTTCTGGGTATGTAAATTTTCTTCTAAGAAATTAATCATGACTTTTACATCTCAGACCCTATTATGAGTAAGTAGAGAATATTGTGGGGTCATACGCTCATTCTATCAAAGGAACATTTCTCCAATTAAAGAAAACATTATGGGCATCCCATATGGACACTGGTTTGAGGCCTTGCTGCTCCACTTCTGATCCAGCTCTTTGCTATGGCCTGGGAAAGCAGTAGAAGATGGCCCAAGTGCTTGGGCCCATGCACATGCATGGGAGACCTTGAAGCTCCTGGCTCCTGGCTTCGGATGAGCCCAGCCCCAGCTGTTGCAGCCAACTGGAAAGTGAGCAAGCAGATGGAAGACTTCTCTCTCTCTATGCAACTCTGCCTTTCAAATAAATAAATAAATCTTTGAAAAAAATAAAAAGATGTCCAAGTCTTACATCAGAGTATTGGGGTTCAGTGCCTAGCTCTGGTTCCTAATTCCAGCTTCCTGCAAATACTGATCCTATAAGGCAGCAGTGATGGCTCAAGTATTCAGGTTTCTGCCCACACATGTTAGATTAAGATTGAGTTCATGGGCTGGCGCCATGGCTCACTTGGTTAATCCTCTGCCTGCAGCACTGGCATCCCATTTGGGTGTCGGGTTGTAGTCCTGGTTATTCTTCTTCCAGTCCAGCTCTCTGCTGTGGCCTGGGAGGGCAGTGGAGGATGGCCCAAGTGCTTGGGCTCCTGCACCTTCATGGGAGACCAGGAAGAAGCATCTGGCTACGGGCTTTGAATTGGCATAGTGCCAGCTTTAGTGGCCATTTGGGGAATGATCCAGAAGACAGAAGACCTTTCTTTCTGTTTCTCTCACTATCTTTATCTCTACCTGTCAAATAAAGAAAAAAAAATTGAGTTCACACTCCTGGCTTCAGCTTGACCCAGTTCTGGCTGTTGCAGGCATTTTGGGGATTAAAGCAGAGAATCAGTGTGCATTTTCATTCTCTCTCCCTCTGCCTCCCAATTAAGTAAAAAAAAAATTAAAGAAACTCAAACTGGACTAAAGGTAATAATATAGGTAAGTGTCCCACTTCTTTCATATGACCAACCACTAGGTACTAAAAGTTTTCATTTTTTCCACACACCACATCCGTTGCCCATGGCATTTAATTTCCTAGGTTTTAATTTTTCTTTTCCCTAGGTAAAACATGACCACTTGGTGCCAGTGCTGTATTGTGAGGTAAGACGCTGCCCGCAATGCGGGTATCCCATATGGGTGCTAGCTGAGTCCCAGCAGCTCCCCTTCCAATCCAGCTTCCTGCTAATGGTCCCAGAAAAGCAACAGAAGATAACTGGGGCCCTACCACCCACATGGGACACCCAGATGAAGTTCCTGTCTTCAGTCTGGCCCAGCCCAAGCCACTGCAGCCACATGAGGAGTACACCAGCAGATAGATAATCTGTCTCTTCCACTCTGCTACATTTTCAAATACATGCATCAATATTCCTTTAAAAAATAAAAATAGAAACCACTTAAGCTGTCAAAGGTATACAAGAAAGAAGCTTACAGCACTGAAAAATTCAGGACCTAAAACATCTTCATGATTGAAAAAAGCAAAGCAAAGAGCAATATACAGAATGATACTGAGTGGGTTTTTAAAAGCATATAAAGCTGGTTTTTTGAAAAAATTAACAAAATTGACACCCCATTGGCCCAACTAACTAAAAAAAGAAGAGAAAAGACCCAAATCAATAAAATCAGAGATGAAAAAGGAAACGTAACAACAGACACCACAGAAATAAAAAGAATCATCAGAAATTACTACAAGGACCTGTATGCCAGCAAACAGGAAAACCTATCAGAAATGGATAGATTCCTGGACACATGCAACCTACCTAAATTGAACCAGGAAGACATCGAAAACCTAAATAGACCCATAACTGAAACAGAAATTGAAACAGTAATAAAAGCCCTCCCAACAAAGAAAAGCCCAGGACCAGATGGATTCACTGCTGAATTCTACCAGACATTTAAAGAAGAACTAATCCCATTTCTTCTCAAACTATTCAGAACAATCGAAAAAGAGGGAATCCTCCCAAATTCTTTCTATGAAGCCAGCATCACCTTAATCCCTAAGCCAGAGAAAGATGCAGCACTGAAAGAAAATTACAGACCAATATCCCTGATGAACATAGATGCAAAAATCCTCAATAAAATTCTGGCCAATAGAATACAACAACACATCAGGAAAATCATCCACCCAGACCAAGTGGGATTCATCCCTGGTATGCAGGGATGGTTCAACATTCGCAAATCAATCAATGTGATTCACCACATTAACAGACTGCAGAAGAAAAACCATATGGTTATCTCAATTGATGCAGAGAAAGCATTTGATAAAATTCAACACCCTTTCATGATGAAAACTCTAAGCAAATTGGGTATAGAAGGAACATTCCTCAATATAATCAAAGCAATTTATAAAAAACCCACAGCCAGCATCCTATTGAATGGGGAAAAGTTGGAAGCATTTCCACTGAAATCTGGCACCAGGCAGGGATGCCCACTCTCACCACTGCTATTTAACATAGTTCTGGAAGTTTTAGCCAGAGCCATCAGACAAGAAAAAGAAATCAAAGGAATACAAATCAAGAAGGAAGAAGTCAAACTATCCCTCTTTGCAGACGATATGATTCTGTACTTAGAGGATCCAAAGAACTCTACTAAGAGACTATTGGAACTCATAGAGGAGTTTGGCAAAGTGGCAGGATATAAAATCAATGCACAAAAATCAACAGCCTTTGTATACACAAGCAATGCCATGATGGAGAAAGAACTGCTAAGATCAATTCCATTCACAATAGCTACAAAAACAATCAAATACCTTGGAATAAACTTAACCAAGGACGTTAAAGATCTCTACGATGAAAATTACAAAACCTTAAAGAAAGAAATAGAAGAGGATACCAAAAAATGGAAAAATCTTCCATGCTCATGGATTGGAAGAATCAACATCATCAAAATGTCCATTCTCCCAAAAGCAATTTATAGATTCAATGCAATCCCAATCAAGATACCAAAGACATTCTTCGCAGATCTAGAAAAAATGATGCTGAAATTCATATGGAGGCACAAGAGACCTCGAATAGCTAAAGCAATCTTGTACAACAAAAACAAAGCCGGAGGCATCACAATACCAGACTTCAGGACATACTACAGGGCAGTTGTAATCAAAACAGCATGGTACTGGTACAGAAACAGATGGATAGACCAATGGAACAGAATTGAAACACCAGAAATCAATCCAAACATCTACAGCCAACTTATATTTGATCAAGGATCTAAAACTAATTCCTGGAGCAAGGACAGTCTATTCAATAAATGGTGCTGGGAAAACTGGATTTCCACGTGCAGAAGCATGAAGCAAGACCCCTACCTTACACCTTACACAAAAATCCACTCAACGTGGATTAAAGACCTAAATCTACGTCCTGACACCATTAAGTTATTAGAGAACATTGGAGAAACCCTTCAAGATATTGGCACAGGCAAAGAATTTCTGGAAAAGACCCGGGAGGCACAGGCAGTCAAAGCCAAAATCAACTATTGGGATTGCATCAAATTGAGAAGTTTCTGTACTGCAAAAGAAACAGTCAGGAGAGTGAAGAGACAACCAACAGAATGGGAAAAAATATTTGCAAACTATGAAACAGATAAAGGGTTAATAACCAGAATCTACAAAGAGATCAAGAAACTCCACAAAAACAAAACCAACAACCCAATTAAGAGATGGGCCAAGGACTTCAATAGACATTTTTCAAAAGAGGAAATCCAAATGGCCAACAGGCACATGAAAAAATGTTCAAGGTCACTAGCAATCAGGGAAATGCAAATCAAAACCACAATGAGGTTTCACCTCACCCCGGTTAGAATGGCTCACATACAGAAATCTACCAACAACAGATGCTGGCGAGGATGTGGGGAAAAAGGGACACTAACCCACTGTTGGTGGGAATGCAAACTGGTCAAGCCACTATGGAAATCAGTCTGGAGATTCCTCAGAAACCTGAATATAACCCTACCGTTTGACCCGGCCATCCCACTCCTTGGAATTTACCCAAAGGAGTTTAAATTGATAAAGAAAAAAGCGGTCTGCACCCTAATGTTTATTGCAGCACAATTCACAATAGCCAAGACCTGGAACCAACCTAAATGCCCATCAATGGTAGACTGGATAAAGAAATTATGGGATATGTATTCTTTAGAATACTATACCGCAGTAAGAAACAACGAAATCCGCTCATTTGCAACAGTATGGAGGAATCTGGAACACATCATGCTGAGTGAAGTAAGCCAGTCCCAAAGGGACAAATACCATATGTTCTCCCTGATCGGTGACAACTGACTGAACACCAAAAAGGAAACCTCCTGAAGTGAAATGGACACTATGGGAAATGGTGACTTGATCAGCATAGCCCTGACTGCTAATGGACAACTTAATATATTATCCCTCATAGTATTTTTTTTTGTCTGTTCTACTTAATATGACTGGTTTAATTCTGTAATTATCACACAGTTATTCTTAAGTGTTGAAAATTAACTGAAATGTGATCCCTGTTAAACATAAAAGTGGGAATAAGAGAGGGAAGAAATGTATAATTTGGGGCATGCTCGGGCTGACTTGCCCCAATTGGTAGAGTTGGAAACATACCAGGGTGTTCCAATTCAATCCCATCAAGGTGGCATGTGCCAATGCCATCTCACTATTCCAAGTGATCAATTTCAGTTCACAATTGATCATAATGAAAGGACTAAGAGTCAAAGGGAGCACATAAACAAGTCTAGTATCTGCTAACACTAACCGATAGAATAAATAAAGGGGAGAGTGATCCAACATGGGAAGTGAGATACTCAGCAGACTCATAGAATGGCGGATGTCCTAAATAGCACTCTGGCCTCAGAATCAGCCCTAAAGGCATTCGGATCTGGCTGAAAAGCCCATGAGAGTATTTCAGGCATGGAAAGCCAAGGCACTCTGGCAAAAAGATCTCTGTGAGTGAGATCCCAGTGGAAAGAACAGGTCTTCAAAGAGGGAGGTGCCTTTCTCTGAAGGGAGGAGAGAACCTCCACTTTGACTATGACCTTGTCTAAACAAGATAAGAGTCGGAGAACTCAAGGGGCTTCCATAGCCTTGGAAACTCATGACTGGTGCATAGGGAGATTATTGATGCCATAAACAGGAGTGTCAATTTGTAAAGTCAACAACAGGAGTCACTGTGCACTTACTCCTCATGTAGGATCTCTGTCCTTAATGTGCTGTACACTGAGGCTTAATGCTATAACGAGTACTCAAACAATATATTTCACTTTGTGTTTCTATGGGGGTGCAGACTGTTGAAATCTTTACTTAATGCATACTAAACTGATCCTCTGTAAAAAAAAAAAAAAAAAAAAAAAAAAAAAAGAAAGAAATTATCAATTCCCAACTTGACTCTCACTGGGATTAAACATGACAATGGGTCTGATCTGATTTCATCATCATTTAAAAAAAAATCATCTATTATTTTTCACTTTATGTTTCTGTGTGGGAACAAACTGTTGAAATCCTTACTTAAGGTATACTAAGCTGATCTTCTGTATATTAAGATAATCGAAAATGAATCTTGATGTGAATGGAAGGGGAGAGGGAGTGGGAAATCGGAGGGTTGTGGGTGGGAGGGACGGTATGGGGGGGAAAGCCATTGTAACCCATGAGTCGTACTTTGGAAATTTATATTCATTAAATAAAAGATTAAAAAAAAAATAAAAGCATATATTTTGGTCCCTAAATTTCTAAACCATGAACATGATTATTACATAAATATATTTATATATTTTTAAGATTTGTTTTATTTACTTGAGAAAGGTCTTCCATCTGTTGGTTCACTCTCCAAATTACTGAAAACCTGGGGCTGGGCCAGGGCAAAGCCAGGAGTAGGGGCCAGTGCTATGGCACAGCAGATTAACACCCTGGCCTGAAGCACTGGCATCCCATAGGGTGCTGGTTCAAGACCCAGATGCTCTACTTCTGATCACGCTTTCAGCTTATGGCCTGGGAAAGCAGTAGGAGATGGCCCAAGTCCTTGTGCCCCTGCACCTAAGTGGGAGACCTGGAAGAAGCTCCTGGTTCCTGGCTTCAGATCAGTGCATCTCCAGCCATTGCAACCAGTTAGGGAGTAAAAAATCAGATGGAAGCCCTCTCTCTCTCTCTCTCTCTCTCTCTCTCTCTGTGTGTGTGTGTGTGTGTAACTCTTTCAAAGAAATAAACAAATCTTTAAAAAAAAAGCCAGGAGTCAGGGAAATTTCATCCAGGTCTCGCTTGGGTGCAGGACCCAAGGATTTGTACCATATTCTGCTGCTTTACCAGTTATGGTAGCAGGGAGCTGTATCAGAAGTAGAACATGCAATCGGTGCCCATAGAGGATGCTAGTGCTGCAGGTGTTGGTATAACCCATTTTGCCACAGTGCTGGCCCCGTAACAATTTTTAATTCCTAGGAATTAACAGGGAAGAAAGAAGTATGGCAGGATACCATTTTTCAAAAAAAATTGTTTTATTTATTTGAAAAAGTTATATAGAGAGGTAAGGAGTGAGGGAGAGAGAGAGACAGAGAGAATCTTCTTTCTGCTGGTTCACTCCCCAAATGGCTACAATGGACAGAGCTGAGCTGATCTGAAGCCAGGAGTCAGGAGCTTTTTCTGGGTCTCCCACATGAGCAAAAGGGCCCAAGGACTTGGACCATCCTCTACTGTTTTCCCACGTGCATTTGCAGGAGGCTGGACTGGAAGTGGAGCAGCTGGGACTCTACCAGCACTCATATGGGATGCCTGTATTTCAGGCCAGGGCTTTAACCTGATGGCTCCAACAGGTGACCTTTTACTCTCAATAATCTCTTCTTGGTATTGGCAGCAGTTTGTAATTTTTTGTTTCTTTGTCTTCTTCTTGATCTATATTTTTAAAAAATTACAAAAAGTTCCAGCACCCTGAGAACCTCCATCACAAGGGCATACAATCAGATGTTTGTCCAGAAAAGGGTGGTGTAGATGCAAGGTGGAAAATGCAAGGTGAGTTGATTCATCTTTCTCAGGCTGTGGTTTCCATGGGCAACTTTTACAACCAACTGCCTTATTTGTTCCTCTTCCACAGAGTGGAACACATGTTAAGTCATCCTATTTAGCCAAAAGCCAGTGGCAGCACTTCAATATGTCATCAATCCAGGGCCAGCATTGTGGCACAAAGGAGTAAGTTGCCAACTGCAACAGCAGCATGCCTTATGGCACTACTTTGAGACTCACCACCTTCACTTCTCATTCAGCTCTTTGCTTGGGAAAGCAGCAAAGATTTCCCAAGAATTTGGGTTCCTGCACCCCCATGGGGGACTGGGACAGAGTTCCAGGGTCCTGGCTTCAGCCTGGCTCAGCCCCAGCTATTGTGGCCTTCTGGAAGTGAGCCAGCAGATGAAAGATAGATCTCTCTCTCTCTCTCTCTCTCTCTCTTCCTTTTACCTAAACATACATTACATAGATAAATGAAGATGCATCAATATAGCAACTTGTTGAGGAAAAGTCTTCTGATTATTGCAGGTTTTGTTTCAATGCAGAAAAATATTCAGACACAAAAATTATAAACTGATTTATATTTATATTTCTCAACCACATACTTTTCAGAAAAAATTGTCTGCCACTCAGCATCAGGTATCAGTCTGAAAGCATTCATTAAAAAATCAAGTAATTTTACTAAACACAAAAACCTCTAGTATAGGCTGCATATAAACCAGTGGCTTCCATGGGTATACACAGATTGATTTTTGTTAATTTAGGGATCACTGCACTTCCCTGGCACGGAGCTGTCTGAAGAGTTTAAACACGGATGGGTGTGGCATTATTTCTGATATTTTCTTATTATCCAGAGTGCATTTATTAAATATCTATCTTGAACTCCACACTCTATAAATCTATTTCAAATATGTAGATATTTAATGGTACTTACACATTTACAAACTGAGCTAATCCTCCTAACTTCTCTCTGGAATAGCTATGCCTTTGACATTGCCTTTTTTCACACATATGGAAATGCATAATATGCTTCTGTATGGTACTTCAGAATTTATAAAAGGCTTTTCAGGTAAGATTTACATAACATCATGTGAAAGTGGCCAAAGGACACAGTCTTCTCATTACAGAGGGGAGAGGTATGAAGTCACTCTCTGAACAGTTACTCAGATTCTATCAGTCAGGTTCAGAATCTTACTAGGTATCAGATACACACCTAGATTTTTTTTTCCCTACTGTCTCTTTGTCAGAATTCCCAGCCTATGAGTGAACTTCATCTGAATGAATGCTAATATTCAAGGTTCTAAGTGAAAAAATTACTGAGGTTTGTATTGGTGAGGAAAGCATGTGTCTAAATGTTACTTGTATTTAATAATAAGTATTGAATCATATGAAACTGAATATAAGATTATGCAAATTTTTAAGATGAAGAGCATATATTTAAAACCACATTCTTACATTTTGCAAACGTGTTGAAACAGCTTACTAGAGCATGTGTTTGGCATAGTGGTAAAGCCTTCCACAACCCAATTCAGAATGCCCAGGGCTCAAGCCCTAGCCCTGCTTCTGCTTCTGGCTTCCTGCTAACAGAACCCTGGGAGGCAGCAGCTGATGGCTCAAGTACTTGAGTCCCTGCCACCTGTGTGGGAGACCCACACTGAGTTCCTGCCTTCGGCCTGACCCAGCTCTGGTTGGTGCAGACATTTGAGGAATGAGCAGTAAATGGAAGGGCTCTCTCTGCCTTTCAAATAAACAAAAATAAATATACAGACCTTTTCTTAATGTGTCTTGCTCACTTCTAAATGATTTCCCTTTTCACAGTAAAATGCCTAACTGTCCTCTTTAGTAACAATGCATGTTTTGCTCTCCATGCCCACTCCTGAGTTCCAAGTACCGGCAGCTCACCCTAGCATGCTGACTGGTTCCAATGTTCAAGTACTCATCTCCCATTCTCTTTTGGTGGGTCTACTGGAAAGAAAGGAGAGTATCTACAGTAATTAATATCTTACTGTTGCTCTTGCTGTCCACCTGCAGGCCTGAAGGATGACCAGCTGAATACACACTGTGAAGTTCTGGAAGCATTTTCCAAACTTCAGTCACTTTGCAGCGGAGGGACGCTGTTCTCGTCAATCACTTGAAAGCCTGCAGGAGTAGGGAGAAGCTTTGTTTGAAGAATTCACAAATACAGTGCATTGAAGCCAACCACTACCACCCCCACCACACCCCTACTTCAGGGTTAGGATTTTGGGACCAGGAGTGTTTCAGGAGGTGACCTCAACTCCTTACTCTGAACAGCTCCAAAGTGCCTGGTGCACCCAGTGGGAGCTCAGCGCCTTGAACTCCTGCCCTCCTGCCCTCCTGCCCTCCCATCAGGACGCCAGGCACTCAGAGCCTCCAGGAGGCCTGCAGCAGGCCTGCGGGTCCAGGCGCACTGGGATGTGCATCCAGAGCTAACCCAAAATATAGGCCCAGCTCAAGTGTCACCTCCCCACAAAGTCTCTGTATCCTACTCCCTCCTGGAAGGCTGCGGGCCAGCACCCGGCACCGGGAGTTATGGCATTTGTGGTTCACCCCCTCTCCCATGAAGGAAGATGCCCCCGTGGGAACCCAGCTCCACCTGTGGGCAGGGCTGAGGAAGGAGGCCGACACAGCCTCCACCCTAGGACTGCAGTCTGGGAAAGTCCAGGGCCCCAGCACCCTTGCTGGGCATGGGGTCTCACTAAGTGCGCTCTGAGCCAGGGCCTCAGCCATCAGCAGCTCTCTTGCTTCCAGAATCTGCTGCAGGGCAGCTCAGGCTCCACCCAGCGGGGAACCTCAGGCCAATCCTCTCTGCCCTGGGGCAGGACCAGTGCTGCCAGACCCGCCCCATGCCAGGCTGGCTATAAAGGCGGTGGTCATTGGTGGGCAGCTGGTAGTTGCGGTGTGTGCTGGTGACATGGGTCGTGTTAGGTTCTTGGCCTTCCCATTTCATACCTTGGGGCCAGAATGCAGGTGGTGGCCTGAGAGTCAGGAAGGGCCGGAGAAGAGACAGACCTGGTGAGTGTGACTGCCCACCTCTCCTGCCAGCCCTACTGGCTGAGGCTTGCAGCACGTGCTGCACTTGGGGAAGCAATGAAGGCCAAGTCTCAGCAGGAAAACCAAGTGCGAGGTGCTGATTTGCTCACTGACGCAGCCTCTATGTGCTCTGCATGGGCAGACAGGGGGAAGGGTTTGGTAGGAGGGTGCTGGAGGTGCACTGGGCCTTTGTGCTGCTGCCTGCTGTAGGCATCCAGGGCAGCAGAGTCCTGCGGGGCCCCTAGAGATCCTGGCCATGCTGTGCCTTCCATCATCCACCCTCCTGCACTGATGCTGTGGGAAGTGCTTCTGCGGTTGATATCTAATTGGAGTCCATGGTCATTTTCTCATGATGGGCTGATCTCACACAGTGACAATCATGGAACAAATCACTGTTCTGTGGCATCTGCCTCCCTGGAGAATTGCAAGTGGACAGGGGGACACAGGTGACCGGTGGCACCTCCTGTGCATGGTATCTGGCCCATCCAGGACCAAAGGTGGAAAGGGAAGCAGAGGAGCTCGCAGTCCCGCCGCAGGTTCCATCAGGTGCAAAATGTCTCCCGATTGCGGTTAACCTTGCAGGGAAACTATCTCCATTTGTGAGCCAGAGACAGCATCTGCTTTATTAGCTGTGCAGTGTATTGATAATTAAAATTTTGGCAGTCCTATCTTTAGTGCTCACAGCATAGTTACATTCTGAGGAACTGATGAAACTGCTCAGTACTTCGGGGCTGAGTGTAATATTAGGTGGGTATGCCTGTTGTTGGCTTTTGGTTTATAGCTATTGGGCGACTTTATTTGGTAAAAATGCATTCAGGCTCAGTAGTGTATTCAAGGATGACCACTTAGTGAATTGTCTTTTTTTTTTTTTAAGATTAAGTGTACTGAAGACCGGGTTGAGCTACCTATGGCAAAACTCCACCATTCCTGGGAAGGCCACAATTGGCAAGAAAAGCAGGTAGCAAGCTTTCACCAAGTAAGTTGAGATTCCTGTGTTTGCAATCTGAAGAGCTCACTGCTGAGCTGGGAGGGGAACTGCTCTGAGCACAACTCATTAGAGAACTGCTCTTGCAGACCTTCCCCAAAGGAAGCACTGTTGTGGTCAGAAGCATTCCAGGAGCTGCTGGCCAGCAATTGTGAATTAGGCTTGAATTGAATCCACTGCAAGTATCACAAGAGTGCAGAAAGGCTGTGTCCTCAAATGAGCAGCTCACCAAGGAGAATTTGACTTAACCTAGAAGGTCTGTTTATCTCCACTTATTTCTCAGCATATTCACACCAGGTGGGGAAGATAAATCAGCCTTCAGCTCTGCAATGGCAGTGCTCTTGGTTGAGGCTGAGGATGCTTTTCATTGCATGCAGTGTTTGCAAGAGACTTAGTTCCCTGAGGATTTATGCCTCTCCTGTAAATACATTTTTGGCACTAAAACAAACTGAAGTATTTCTGTTTTAGTAGTATGGAACCAACTGAAGTATTTTGCCTACTGCCATCTTTGTCTTTAAAGAGCTAAATCCGCAGGGTTACAGGATTGAGTAAAGACTAGAGAATAGCTAATCCTAGTACTAGAAAAGTACAAGGGATTATTTGATCATTAGCTTCCTCATATTCCTCATGTTTCTTTTTATTTTTCTACCCTCTCTTCCCTACCTACAGTTGGACTGGCTGTATTGGAGGCTTTTTTAAAACTGAATTCTGTGAAGAAAATATAGGCTACCGGCTGGCTTGTGAAAACTTCCAAGAAAATCCACCCACCCCAGAAGCTATCCTTATATCCAAGAAAAATATATACACTCTTCTTAGAAAAGGGCCCAAAAGAGGTTAGACACAACTCCTCATTTCAGCATAAAGTGTACACTCTTGACATCAAGAAGCAACAAAAGAAGTAAAGACATAAGACTAAAGCAAGGGCCAGGGAATCTGAAAAGCTTCCTCTCCTGGTGTCCTGTCTTTCAAATAAGTCTCCCCAGACCTGGCAGGTGGAGCTCATCACACATTACAGCTTCTGATTTCCACTTTCAAAGAGCAGAGCCCCCTTCTCTAACAAAGGATAATGAGTGATCTTTGTTTCAGATGAACACGCTTTCAAACCAAAACTCTTATCCAAAATATAAGAGAAGCTACGACTCCCAGCTTTACAACTGCCTGGAAAAGGGTGTATTGCTTGATGGAGAATAACTTTTTAAGTTGTATTTATTGGCAAGGCAGAGTTACAGAGAGAAAAAGAGAGGGAAAGACAGAGGTCCATCTGCTGGTTCACTCCCTCAGTGGCCACAATGGCCAGCGCTGGGCCAGGCTGAAGCCAGCAGCTTCCTCCAGGTCTCCCCATGTGGGGGCATAGGGCCAAGCACTTGGGCCATTCTCTGCTGCTTTACCCAGCAAGGAGCTTGGGAAGAAGTAGAGCAGCTGGGAGTCAAACTGGCATCCATGTGGGATGTTAGTGCTGCAGGCAGCAGTGTAACTTGCTATGCCACAACACCAGCCCCCAGAAAGAACTCTTATCCCTGGTCTTTCTTTTGAGTCAGAATGCTCCCAGAACTAGTGTTGAAAACCACAGATCACCACAGAACCCCATGAGAAGAAAAAGGAGCCCCAGAGTAGAGGACATGTTCTGTTTCCTAAGGCAGAAGTTTTTGACTGCCAGAGACTGACATTCAATTCAGCCTGGGTGTTTGGGAAACATCCCTCACAACTTTTGATTCCAGTTCAGGTAGTAAATCAGGAAGCTGGTGACTGTCCAGGAGATGCCTGTATCAGAACAGCTTCCACCACCGTGAAGACACAGGCAGGAAATACGTGGTCTGAGTGGGGTGGGTCTCACTGGAAAAGCAGGACTCTGAGATGGAAGATAATGCAATGGAATGCTGTTGTTCTAGACTCACTTAAAATCAATAGGTCTGGGATTCTGTGGCCTTAGCTACCTAGCTCTACATCTTTCCTTAAATCCATCCATATTACCACATGGTTTTAATTCTAGGTTTTAAGTCCAAACTAATGTAACATGTTTATTATGTAGAATCATCCATGCTATTGTTGTGTATTGCTGAAGCTGAAGTGATGTTTGAATTGTTAAATGGTATATAAAATAGTGAGTGCTCATGTGTAGAAAACCACAGTGGCTGTTCCAAGTGCCAAACACTCTTGAAGGCAGTTAAGCTTTGAAGTGGTCTTTGAATATTTGAATACATTTATTTTGATAACTAATGTCATTGAATACTCAGAGTCCAGGTGTGAGTTGATTTGATTTTTGTAACTGGAAATATGACCAACATAAGATCTTTGTAGTAGAGAAGAAGCATGCATTACTGAATCTGTTCAGGGATCACAAAGTGACCTGAATTGACCAGTTTGGGGTGGAAATCCCTAAGGCATGACTGTGCCTGGGCCGGGCTGTTGTGGGTGGGGCATAAGGAGAGGGGAGATGCCTGGGACCTGCGGGCCAAGGCTGCAGGTGTTCCTATTGGCCCCTGGTCACACATGGGGCCTCAGCCCCTCTCACAATGGAACCACGCGTGCACCTCATACCGTTTTTACCCCTAATTCCACTTTAAAGAAAGGTTTATCGAGGCTGGCACCATGGTTTGGGGGTGCAACCAGAACTGCAGGGCCTGCATCACAGTTGCTGATTGAAGTCCTTGCCGCCCAAATTCCTGTCCCACTCCAGCCAACGAGTGCAGTGGTGATGGACAGGTGCTTGGACCCCACACCACATGGGAGAACTGGAAGGGGGCTCATCGGCCTTCAACCTCACCCAAACATTGGGGGATCAAACCAGCAGATCGAAGACCCCTGTCTCTATGCCTTCCAAATAAATCTCTTAAAATAAATAAAAAAGAAATGCAAAAAAAAAAAAAAAAAGAACCAGCTAAATAGAAGTGAACTGTATGGAGACAAACACCAATATTACATTACTCAACTCTCCACTGCTCCAATGAACAAAGAAGACAAATAAGAGGGATATAGGCCTCCCCTTTTTTTGTTATGCTTCCCTTGGTTCTAACTAGCATCGGCTTCCAGAAAATGCGCAAGGAATCCATTCTCTTCTGTGGTCAATACATGATCTCAGAATTTCCCTTATTCATTTGCCTAACAGATTTTGATTATGTTACTCTAGGGAACGGGAAGGCAAGAAAACTGCCCTTTTCGCCCATTTTTTAAATCTATTATTTATTTGAAAGACAGAGTTACAGAGAGTGGTAGAGACAGATCTTCCATCTGCTGGTTCACTTCCCAAATTGGCCTCAGCTGAGCCAATCTAAAGCCAGGTGCTTGTGCCAGGCCTCCCACATGAATGCAGTGGTTCAAGCACTTGGGCCACCTTCTGATGCTTTCCCAGGCACATTAGCAGGGAGCTAGATTGGAAGTGGAGCAGCTGGGACTTGAATCAGCACCCATATGGGATGCTGGCACAGCAGGCCATGGCTTTACCCACTGTGTTGGTACAGTGTGTGTGTGTGTGTCTGTGTATGTATTTTTATTTCAAAGACTCATTTATTTATTTGAAAGGCAACATTAGAGAGGGAGAGACAAAAGAAAAGAGTTCTTTCAACCTCTGGTTCACTCCCCAAATGTCCACAACAGCAGAGGCTGGGCCTAGCCAAAGCCTGGAGGCTGAACAGCAGATAATCTTTAGTTATTAATTTAAAATGAATAGGCTGTAGCTGGTTCTGTGGCATATAAGGTAAAGCCACCAACTGCAGTGCTGGCATCCCCTATGGGCACTGGTTCATGTCCCAGCTGCTCAGCTTCTAATCTAGCTCCCTGCTAATGTGCCTGGGAAAGCAGCAGGAGATGGCCCAAATACTTGGGCCCCTGAATCCATGTGGGAGACCTGGAAGAAGCACCTGGCTTTGGATTAGCCCAGCTCCAGCTGCTTGCAGCCACGTGGGGAGTAAAACAGCATACAGAACATCTCTGTCTATTTATGTGTCTCTCTCTATAATTCTGTCTTTCAAATAAATAAATAAATCTTTAAAAAGGGTTTATTAACATATACTATAATCCAATCCAGGAACAGTAAGAGAAGCATTAAATATTGCTACCTATATTTTATTTATTTTTTATTTTTAAATTTTTTAAGCTTTTATTTAGTAAATATAATTTTCCAAAGTACAGTTTATGGATTACAAAGGCTTCCACCCCTAACTTCCCTCCCACCCGCACCCCTCCAATCTCCCACTCCCTCTCCCATTCCATTCACATCAAGATTCATTTTCAATTATCTTTATACACAGAAGATCGATTTAGTTTATATTAAGTTAAGATTTCATCAGTTTGCAGCACACAGAACATAAAGTGTAAAATACTGTTTGAGTACTAGTTATAGCATTACTTCACATTGGACAACACATTAAGGACAGAGATCCCACATAAGGAGTAAGCACACAGTGATTCCTGTTGTTGACTTAACAATCTGACACTCTTGTTTATGGCATCAGAAATCTCCCTGGGCTCTAGTCATGAGTTGCCAAGGCTATGGAAGCCTCTTGAGTTCACTGAGTTCGATCTTACTTAGACAAGGTCATAGTCAAAGTGGAAGTTCTCTCCTCCCTTCAGAGAAAGGTACCTCCTTCTTTGATGGCCCGTTCTTTCTACTGGGATCTCACTCACAGAGATCTTTTATTTAGGTCCTTTTTTTTTCTTTTTTGCCAGAGTGGCTTTCCATACCTAAAATACTCTCATGGGCTCTTCAGCCAGATCTGAGTGCCTTATGGGCTGATTCTGAGGCCAGAGTGCTGTTTAGGACATCTGCCATTCTACGAGACTGCTGTGTATCGCACTTCCCATGCTACCTATATTTTATATAGTCTAAGTATTGTATAAACTAAAATATACAACACTAGGAGTATGCTATCAGTAATTACACTGCCAATCTCAGTGATTATAAATAAGAATTTTAGCAACTATACTGATTCTGAACAGTGATTCAATGTTTCTGTTTTTAAATTTAAAAATGCCCATGAACTTGAATGTTTCTGTGTAGGTCCTAATAGAACTACAAGCCTTAGAAGTTCTATGCTGTTTAACATTTCATCTTCAGTGCCAACTTGATTATTACACTGCCAGTTTATAAAACACTTCACAGTCATGTGAACCTTACCATAAGATAGGACTGTGTAGAATAAATCCTTTAACTACAAAGACAATCTTTTTGTTTTGTTTTGTTTTGTTTTGTTTTTTTAACTTTTATTTAATGAATATAAATTTCCAAAGTACGACCTATGGATTACAATAGCTTCCCCCCCATACCATCCCTCCCACCCACAACCCTCCCCCCTCCTACTCCCTCTCCCCTTCCATTCACATCAAGATTCATTTTCGATTATCTTTTTTTTTTAAACTTTTATTTAATGTATATAATTTTCCAAAGTACGACTTATGGATTACAATGGCTTCCCCCCCATACCGTCCCTCCCACCCACAACCCTCCCCTTTCCCACTCCCTCTCCCCTTCCATTCACATCAAGATTCATTTTCGATTATCTTAATATACAGAAGATCAGCTTAGTATACATTAAGTATGGATTTCAACAGTTTGCTCCCACAGAGAAACATAAAGTGAAAAATAATAGATGATTTTTTTAAATGATGATGAAATCAGATCAGACCTATTGTCATGTTTAATCCCAGTGAGAGTCTAGCTGGGAATTGATAATTTCTTTTTTTTTCAGAAGATCAATTTAGTATGCATTAAGTAAAGATTTCAACAGTTTGCACCCCCATAGAAACACAAAGTGAAATATATTTTTTGAGTACTCGTTATAGCATTAAATCTCAATGTACAGCACATTAAGGACAGAGATCCTACATGAGGAGTAAGTGCACAGTGACTCTGTTGTTGACTTTACCAATTGACACTCCTGTTTATGGCATCAGTAATCTCCCTATGCTCCAGTCATGAGTTTCCAAGGCTCTCACAAGGGAGGCAGACCCAGAGGGGTCAAATGACTTGCTAATGTCACTTAGCTCTGTTGGCACAGAAACAAGGAAAGCTCTCAGCTTTCTGCCACCTCCCCTTACACCACCTGCCTCAACTAGATAAGCCTGTAATTTTAAGGACACTCAGGTCCCATGAGTTTTAATGAATTTTTAAGGTTTCATGACAAGTACCAAAGCCAGAAGTAAAAATTATTGCTTCCATCTTTCTCTTCCTTGTCCACAATGGAAGTTTGATGTACACTTATGCATTATTCAAATATCATTTACAACCAAGAAGCATTATTTTCCCCAAATTTAACAATGACACTACTTTTTCCATTGAGGAAGTTATTTTAATGGATGATACAAACATACTAGTTTAGTTTTTTACTTTGAGATGCAAAGAAATGAACAAGTAGACAGAGAAGTGGTATTCACCCTCTAGTTCACTGCTGAAATGTCCACAGCGGTCAGGGCTGGCCCAGGAGCAGGGAACCTAATCATCTGAGCCATCACTTGCTAGCTACCAGGGTCTACATTATCAGAAAGTTGGAGTCAGGGGCTGGAACCGGGAATCAAACACAAAAACTCCAATGTGGGACACAGACATCTGAACCATAAGGCTACACCCTGGCTTCCAGACTTGTTTTTTCACCAGTCCTCTGAAAATTAAAGTTAATTACAACCTGAAATCCAAGACTAAGTAGCCCTCAAGTGTGTGTGTCTATGCAAGTGTATGCATGAGAGTTACTTAGGTTGCCCAAGAGTCTGCAGTTTAGAGAGAACAGAAGAGTGAAACATGTGTCAGAGGATGTCAGCATTGGAGAGGTGGCTGTGCTCTTGTCAGAGGCTGAGGAGGACAAGTCCACAGAGAGCAGCAGCACCAAGGGAGAATGCTATACTAGGAAGTAAGGAGAAAAAATGTTGAAAAATAAATATGTGAAAAGGATTTATTTATCTTGAAGACAGAGTTATAAAGAAGGAGAGACAGGGAGGGGGAGAGAGAGATCTTCCATCTGCAGGTCAACCCACCAAATACTCACAATGGCTGGGACTGGGTCAGATCAAAGCCAGGATCTGGAACCCCACCCAAGTCTCCCTCATGGGTGGCAGGGACTCAAGAACTTGGGTTGTCTGCTGCTTCCTCAGATGTATTGGCAGAGAGCTGGATGGGAAGTACAGCAGCTGAGACACAAACAGTGGCCATATGGGATGCCAGCATCAGTGGCAACAGATTATCCTAATGCATCACAACACTGGCTCCAACAAATGAACTTAGGTAAACAAGTCCAAATGCCAGGGAAACATCAGATAAAATGCCAAGGATGAGCATTGTGGTGCAGCAGGGTAAACCACTACTTAGGAGGCATACCTCATTCTTAAGTATGAGGATGTCTTTTAACTATTTTTGTACAAGAGAGTACAAGCCAGAACGCCATAGAATCTTCCAGATTCAGCACTGCCTGTTCTCAGGGGGCCCCCCACAAACTCCTGTGCTTCCCCTGGGCAGTTTGTTTTGGCTGGAGCCAGCCAGAACCCTGGGGTCATTGGAGTAGGAAATGGGATTAAAGGATTTCATGCTGCAAAACTGCTCCAAGCCAGTTTTTTCACTGAGAGACAGATACCCAGAATGACCTCCCTGGAGCTCACAAGGCCATGCCTGGACACCCGGCAGGGAAAAAGTTGGAAAAAAAAATCCAGATTCTGGAATCTTCTGGAACATTCTAGAATATTCTAGAATTTTCCCAGAATGTCCTAGAGATTTTGTAGGATGTTCCAGAATGTTCCAAAATGCCACCTAGTGATCCTAGGGGGATTCTGGGATGCAGGTCTGAGTGGAAATTCCCCAGCCAGGTGCGGCGGGTGTCCTGGTGCTGTGCCCAGCCCGGCTGACATTTACACAGCGCACATAGCCTAAGCACCTGCACACATGGGAGGAGAGTCAAGGGGGTGTGGCCACTCCAGGACATCCTGTGCTGATCTCTGGGGGCCGTAGTAATTTCCAGCCCATCAGAAGAGGTTCTCGGCCCCCCAAGATGGTCGCCGGGCAATCTGGAATGTTCTAGGACATTCTACAAAAATCTAGACATACTGAGAACATTCTAGAAAATTCCAGGACCCCCAAAGACTTTCACTGCATGTTCTGGGACCATTCTAGAAAATTCTGAGAATATTTACCATTGTTTCTAGAACATTTCTAAAACCCCAAAGATGCCTACCTGGTGTTCAGGAAAAATTTCAAGAACATTCTGGAAGCATTCTGGAAAAATTTCTGAGAGCATTCTTGAAAATTCTGAGTGTATTCTAGAATGTTTTAGTAAATTCTATGACCCCCGAAGACACTCAGCAGGTATTCTAGAAAAAGTTCTAAGAACATTCTAGAAAGTTCTAAAAAAAAACTCCATAAAATTGTAGAATATTCTAAGACCTGAGAAACACTCGCCTAGTGTCCTTGAAACATTATAGAAAATTCTGGAAAATCCCAAGCCCCAGAGAATCCATAATGGAAGCTCCTGGAACATTCTGGAATGCCCCGGAACCTTATCCCATCCCAGTGCCAACCTGGATGTTTGCACAACCTCAGCCCTGCCCACTTCTCCCAAGCCCTGGCTATAAAGAGATGCCTGGTAGCAGCCGGTTCCAGACGACGAAAAGACGAAGATGGTGATGAAGGCTCTCATTCTTGCCCTTGTGGTGGGCGTGGCCTGTGCCCAGGTATCAATCACTCGCATCATTTGTGCAATGTTCCATAATGTCCTAGAATGTTCCAGAATGTTCCAGATGATTGCAAGAGACTCTCTAGCAGGCCCTACAGGAGCAACTGGAATGTTCCAGAATGTTTCATGATGTTCTAGAACACATCCAGACAATTCCACAATGTTCTAGAATGTTCCAGAATCTTTCCAATTTTGTTTCTAACAATTCTAGGATGTTCTGGAATGTTCTAGAATCTCTCCCCCAGAATATTACAGAACATTCCGGAATGTTACAGACAGTCCCAGTAGACTCTAGCAGGCCCTAGGGAAGCATCCAGAGTGTTCCAGAAAAATTCCATAATGTTCTAGAATGTTCCAGAATGTTCTAGAAAATGCTTCTGGAACGTCCCAGCATGCTCCACAATGCCCTGAAACATTCCACCATGTCCCAGCATGCCCTGGCACACCCTGAATGCCCACCTCTCCCCCTGAAGTTGAGGGCCAGAACTACTTCAAGTTCCTGGTGCAGGAGAATGGCCACATCTTCTTTCTCAATCAGAATGTGGGCACCGATGGCACTGCCACCTGTGTCACCCTTACTGCTGGTGAGCCCCCTGCACACACATGTGGATACAGCCAGCACCTGCTAGAAAGAGAGTCTGACCCTGACTGTATACACAGACCCTGAGTGTATGCAGCCAGTCCAGAGCTTGACCCTGACTGTATACATGGATCCTGAGTGTATACAATTGGCTCCTACTAGGGACACACATTGCAACCTGAAAGCCTGACCCTGCTGTATACAGTTAGCACCCACTAGAGAGAGATACATTCTGACCGTGACCGTATACAGTCAGTGCCTACTATGCAGAATAACTTTGACCCTGGTGCATCCTAGAGGGGCTTGGCCAGCTGTATACTGGTGGCACACACTAGAGAGAGAGCCTGACCCTGGCTGTGTTCAGGCAGCACCTACTAAATACAAGATCCTCAACCCCAGCACACCCTAGAGGGGGGCTCAGCCAGCTGTATACAGTCAGTGCATACTAAGTAGATCCCATCCTGTCCAGGGTGGGCTTGGCTGACTGTATACAGTCAGCACCCACTAGAAGGGGCAAGCACATACAGTCAGCACCTACTAGATATCTGGGGCAGGTTTTGCTGAATGTATACAGTCAGTGCTTACTGAACAGAACCATCCCAGCCCCATCCTATCCTGGGTGATTTTGGTCGACTGTATACAGTCAGCACACACTAGAAGGAGCCATCCTGACTGTGACTGTATACAGTTGGCGCAGGCCCAGTGGTAGTTAGTGGGCACCCTCTAGACAGAGGCACCCTCGGTGTACACAGTCAGCATGGAGCCCATGCTGCCTGAGGTGCGTCTGGCTGGCTGTATACAGTCAGCGCCCACTAGACAGGGCAAGTGTATACAGCTGGCGCCACCCACAGCCCAGGACCAGGAGCTGAGCGATGAGCACCTGGCACAGTTCTTGGTGCTAATGGAGGAGAACGGGATCCCCGGGAGAACATGGAGTGTGTGGCCAGCATGGGTGAACTGGGGGTGTGGCCAGTGTGGAGGGTTCATGGCCAGGATGGGCATGGCTGTCACGAGTGAGCCAGGGGTGTGGCCAGGGTGGAGGCATGGCTGTGAGCTGGGGGCATGGCTGACATGGATGAGAATCAGGTGTGGTCTGGGTGGAGGGGAATGAACTGGTGGGTGTGGCCTGGGTGGAACATTCCAGGGGGTTCCAGAAAAATCTAGAAAACTCTAGAACGTTCCATGGAGCCACCAGGCCATCCCGTGCTGACTCAGCCAATTTCTCCTCCCTGACAGACACCTGTCCCCAGTGATGATGCTGACGCCCAGGTGAGCAGTGTGGTGCCAGCCAGTCCCCGCACCTTCCCAGGGGAACATTCTAGAGTGTTTCCAAAATGTCCCAGAATGTTCTAGATGTTCAGGCAACAGGAATATTCTGGAACATTCCAGAGCATTCTGCGACATTTCCAGAATGCTCCACATTTTTTTTCTCCTCCCCAACAGGTAAAAAGCCAACGTCTCCCTGCCCCTCACTTGCAATCTCTGCTGGAAGCTTCTGGAATGTTCTGGGATGTTTTCAGAATGTTCCAGAATGTTCTGGAATGTCCCATAAGCCTCTGTCCCCAGCTCGCTCTCAGTTTCTCTTTCTCATTGATGTCATAAACTGATTGCACACGACTGTGGATTCTGTGGTCTCTCTGGAATGCTCCCACATCTGGCTCCCAGAGGCCCTTGGGGCCCCCATGTCTGGCTCAGAATCCCCTGGGAGAAGCCACGCCCTCACTTCTGGCTCCCAGAAACCCCTAGGTCCCCTACTCCAGCGCCATCTTCCCCACCACCCACACCTTGTGGGAACATGGGGTTGGGGATCAGGACTATCAATCACCATAGCCCTTCCCATTTCCAGGCCCCAAGCCTGTACCAGGGGCTGCATTGGTGTCTCTAAAGCTCCATACAGGTCTCCATCTGAGTCTCAAAGGCTCCATATGGGTCCCCAGGGGCTCCATACGGGTCTCTAGGGCTTCATCCGGGTCTCCAGAGCTCTATCCAAGTCCCCATGGCTCCATCCATATCTCCAGGGGCTCCATCCAGATCTCTAAGGCTCCATCCAGGTCTCTAGCAGGTGCATGGGCCCACCAGGAGCTCCATCCAGGTCTCTAGGGCTCCATCTGGGTCTCGGGGGCTACAGCCAGTTCTCTAACAGGTGCACAGGGCTCCATCCGGGTCCCCATGGCTCCATCCATATCTCTAGAGGCTCCATCTGGGTCTCTAGCAGGTGCCTGGGGCTCCCAGGAGCCCCATCTGGGTCTTTAGGGCTCCATCTGGGTCTCCAGGGGCTGCATCTGGGTCTCTAGCAAGTGCACAGGGGCTCCATCTGAGTCTCTAGGGGCTCCATCTGGGTCTCCTGGGATCCATCCAGGTCTCTAAGGCTCCATCTGGGTCCCCAAGGCTCTACCCATATCTCTAGGGGCTCCATCTGTGTCTCTAGGGGCTCCATCCAGATCTCTAACAGGTGCATTGGGCCCCAAGGAGCTCCATCCAGGTCTCTAGGGCTCCATCTGGGTCTCTAGCAGGTGCCTGGGGCTCCCAGGAGCTCCATCCAGGTCTTTAAGGCTCCATCCGAGTCTGCAGGAGCTCCATCTGGGTCTCCAGGGATCCATCCAGGTCTCTAAGGCTCCATCTGGGTCCCCAAGGCTCTACCCATATCTCTAGGGGCTCCATCTGGGTCTCTAGGGGCTCCATCTGGGTCTCTAGCAGGTGCCAGGGGCTCCCAGGAGCTCCTTCCAGGTCTTTAGGGCTCCATCCAGGTCTCCAGGGGCTCCATCTGGGTATCTAGGGGCTCCATACAGGTCTCCAGGGCTCCATTGGGTCTCCAGGGGTTGCATCCAGGTCTCTAGCAAGTGCACCGGGCCTCCATCTGGGTACCCAGGGCTTCATCCAGGTCCCCAGCAGGTGCCCAGGGCCCCCAGGAGCTCCATTTCCAGTTCAGCTGGAACCCTCCCCCCAAAGCTGGGGACCCCCAAGGCCCCTGGGCCAGAACCATGGAAAATGCAGAGACTGTGGGAACATGGCTAGGCAACTCCATGAAGGCATCCTCCACGCCTCTGGCTTTCTCTTGTTGCTAGGCAACCCCGTGCAGGCTTGCCCGGGGCTGCGGGGCTTAACCCAGTTGCTAGGCAATCCCTCAAAGGTGCGTTCAGGGCCTCTGGCTTAAGCAAGTTGCTAGGCAATCCCACTCATGCACACTAATTATTTAATTATTTTTAAATTAATTTTAAAAGAATTTTAATGAATTTTTTTTTTTATTTTTTGACAGGCAGAGTGGGCAGTGAGAGAGCGAGACAGAGAGAAAGGTCTTCCTTTGCCATTGGTTCACCCTCCAATGGCTGCTGCGGCCAGCGCGCTGCGGCCGGCGCACCATGCTGATCCAATGGCAGGCGCCAGGTACTTCTCCTGGTCTCCCATGGGGTGCAGGGCCCAAGCACTTGGGCCATCCTCCACTGCACTCCTGGGCCACAGCAGAGAGATGGACTGGAAGAGGGGCAACTGGGACAGAATCCGGTGCCCCGACTGGGACTAGAACCCGGTGTGCTGGTGCTGAAAGGCGGAGGATCAGCCTAGTGTGCCGTGGCGCCGGCCAATTTTAATGAATTTTTAAATGGATTTTATTTGAATGTCTTTTTACATTTTTAATTTTTACTTAATTTTTAATTTTTAATGAATTTTTAATAAATTTTTAAATGAAATTTTTAAGAAATGTATTTTTAGATTTTCTGATGACAGCCATATTGGAGTCTGGCAAATTCTCGTTCTGACATCAGCAGCAGAATGTTGGATCCTGGCAAATTCTCATTATAACAGGAATGACAGGCATCTTGGAGGCTGGCAAATTTTTCTGATAGGAGTGGCAGCCATGTTGGAGTCTGGCAGTGTGTTTTCTGATGTCAGTGGTGGCCATCTTGGATTCTGGCAATTGTTTTGACAGGAGCTATAGCCATATTGGATCCTGACAAAATTTCTCTGACAAAAACTCAAGGGAGTCCCTGTAAGAAAAGGTGTCTTTCGGACCCAGGACCAATTTGCTGACAGAAACTTGTATGAGAATTAAAATGTTTTTCCTGAGTGACAGGTCTATTCTGAGTGATGGACAGGTTTCTGAGTGATGGACAAGGGTGATTGGGTGATGGACAGGTGTCCCCGCCAAGAGCCCTGGGACCCCCAGAGACCCTCAGAGACCCCCAGAGATGCTGAAAGACCCTGAGAGAACCCCAGAGACAACTGGGACCCACAGAGACCCCCAGGGACCAACAGAGACCCTCTGGGAAGTGACTATAAGAACCTGGAAGTACACCAGAAGTACCCAAAAATGGGTATAAACAGAACCGAAGTGACTGAAAATAGGTATACAAGGTCCGGAAGTGACTTAGGAACCCAGAAGTAGACTAAAGTGAGTCTGAGAACCCCGAAGTGACATAAATTAGCTGGAAGTAAGTGACTGTAGGAATCGGGAAGTTGACTGGAATTGACTCTGGGAATGCAGAAGTGGACTGGAAGTGGGTCTAGAATGACCAGAAGTGGGTTTAGGAAATTGAAAGTGGACCAGAAATGAATGCAGAGGAGAGGGAAGGAAGGAAGGGATGAGTCATGCTGAGATTCCTGCTGAGTCATCAGGAAATTCTGCTGAATCATCACTAGCACACACCTTGTGAGCCATCATTATACATACCCACTTAATCCTCATTATCCCAGACCTGGTGAGTCATTGAGAAACTTCTGCTGAGTCACCATTTTATACCTGCTGAGTCATCATTACCTACCAGGCATCCTTACCCACAAAGGTAGACAACTACACCTGCCAAGTCATACTCTTAGGCCAGTGAGTCGCACTTCTAAAATTGCCGAATCATGCTTCCAGACCTCCTGAGTCGTGCTTCTAAACTTGGTGAGTCATGCTTCAAACATGAACCCTAACCCGAATCCCATCCCCACCCTAACCTTGACATCAAACCTAACCTGCTGAGTCATGGCACCAGGCCAGCTGAGTCATACTTCTACCCCTAACTCTAACCCAAGGTTGCAAGGAAGGAAGGAGGGGCCCTTTGCACCTGCTGGGACCGGATGGAGGTCCTGGGGACCTCATGCACCTGCTGGAAACCAGGATGGAGCCCCTGGGGACCCAAATTGAGCTCTGGAGACCCAGATGGAGCCCTGGAGAACCAGATGGAGACATGGAAACCCAGATGAGGCTCCTAGAGACTGTATGGAGCCCTGTGCACCTGCTAGAGACCCAGATGGAGCCCTAGAGACCTGGATGGAGGCCCGGGCACCTGGATGGAGGCCCTGGGGACCTGGCTGGAGGCCTAGAGACCCAGATGGAGACCAGGAGATCTGTATGAAGGCCCTAGAGACTGAATGGAGCCCTGGGGACCCAGATGGGGCAATGTGCACCTGCTAGAGACCAGGATGGAGCTGCTGGGGACCACCCTATATCTCAGGACCCCTTGACAGGGCTCAGGTCTCTAAAGAGAACATGTGGGGACCTGGTAGGTGGTAATGATGAGTCAGCAGAAATTTCATGATGACTCAGAAGGTATGGTAATGATGACTCAGCAGAAATTTCATGATGACTCAGCATAAATGGATGGTGCTGACTCAGGAGCGAGGAAATGGATGGACAGGAGGAAGTGGTGGCCCTTTGTGAACTTCTGGCTGTGGGAGACCCTGAGGAAGTGTGCTCCCAGCACTGAAGGATGCAGGATCTCTGTACTTGCGAACTCCAGATAGCTGGGTCTGGGGACAGTGCAGGGGTGACCTGCGCAGGCCCTGCTGCAGCCACCCTGGGACCTTGAGGCCAACCCTGTGGGTGCCACAGGGCCCCTCAGGGTCTCTCACTGGTGGCTAATCTGGAGCTCTGCTCCCTGCCCAGCCAGTGCTGTGCCAATCCTCCCTTCTTATCTCTGGCTCTCAACTGATTCTGGGGTTTTTCCAACCCAGAGGTGGAGGCACCAGACCAGAGGTCAGGGAATGGTGGGGGGTAAGGGCCACCAGGTGCCCCATGCACCCTGTGGGAGCCCACCCACGACCCCACCACATGGCTGTGGAGGAAGGCTGGCTGCAGGGTTTCTGGAGGCCCCAGGGCTGGGAGTGAACCCTGGTACACATGACTGCTAGAGGGCACAGAGAATGCAGCTACTCCCCCTCAGTGTGGGGTGACCCTGGCACTTCCCTGCCAAGGGTGGAAGCAGATGCTGAGCTAGTCTTAGAGCACTGCTCTCTCCAGTCCTGTTATCCATGGGTTCTCAGTCTGGGAAGACAGGTTTCAAAGTGTTTTCAGAAGACTTGGCATCCTAAGAACTGCCGGAAACTCACAGTCAGCAGTCAGTGTCATTCTAGAGCAAAGGTGCATTCGATATGAATAACCAAGTTTGTGTTTTGAGTCTGCAATCCTTTCAGTCTATATGTTAGGTCCCTATGTTGTTACCTGTTTCCAAGTGATTGCAAGACATTGCTGTGAAAATTAAAAAAAAAAAGAAGTGATAGGAAATAAATTGAGATATTAAATTTTGTGTTTTTTATTTTTATTTTTTGGCAAAGTTAGACAGTGAGAGAGAGACAGAAAGATCTTCCTTCCATTGGTTCACCCCCCAAATGGCTGCTACGGCCAGTGTGCAGCACTGATCCAAATCCAGCTGCCAGATACCTCCTCATGGTCTCTCATGTGGGTGCAGGGCCCAGGCAGTTTGGCCATCTTCCACTGCCTTCCCAGGCCACAGCAGAGAGCTGGACTGCAAGAGGAGCAGCCAGGACTAGAACCCGGTGCCCATATAAGATGCTGGCACTACATGTGGAGGATTAACCAAGTGAGCCATGGCACTGGCCCCAATTTTGTGTTTTTCCACACCCCCTTGTCCCTCAGTCTTCCAGAGGCAGTCACAGATTTTGTTATGATTATCTGTACTTCTTACTTCTAAAGTAGGCTTTACAGACACATATTAGCCTCAGAGACAAGTAGTCTGTCATGTGGCATCTTTAAATGGTGGTTGCTCAAAGGGAGGCTTTATCATGACAAACAGACAGTGGAGAAGTAGAATTCTGATGCATGAATGGTCTCCCTAGACACAGTCTTATTCCATGTGCCTTCATAAGTCTCCATCCCCTGTGTCTCCAGCACCTCTTTTTAAAAAAGATTTATTTGAAAATTACATAGAGGGCCAGTGTCATGACTCACTAGGCTAATCCTCTGGCTGTGGCACTGGCACTCTAGGTTCTAGTCCTGGTTGCTCCACTTCCAGTCCAGTTTTCTGCTGTGGCCCGGGAAGGCAGTGGAGGATGGCTCAACTACTTGGACCCTGCACCCGCATGGAGACCAGGAGGGAACACCTGGCTCCTGGCTTTGGATTGCCACTATGCACTGGCCGTGGCAACCATTTGGGGTGTGAATCAATGGAAGGAAGATCTTTATCTCTCTCTCACTGCCTAACTCTGTCCAAAAAAAACCCCATGAAATTTAATATCTCAAGTTATTTCCTTATCACATAGAGGGAGAGACAGAGGCATAGAGAGACAGAAAGAGCTTCCATCCTCTGGCTCACTCCCCAATTGGTTGCAATGGCCAGTGTTGGGCCCATCTGAAGCCAGGAGTCAGGCCTTTGGAGCTTCTTCTGGGTCTCCTACGTGGGTGGCAGAGGACAAAACAGTAAGGCCATCTTCCACTGCTTTCCCAGGTCTTTGGCAGGGAGCTGGATCTGAACGGGAACAGCCAGCATACAAACCAGCACCCATATGGAATGCCAACATTATAGGCAGTGGTGTAACCCACTGCACCACAATGCCAGAGCCTCCATCACATCTTTCCTTGAGTGTCCATCTATGCCTGCATCCCAAGCCAGCTGTCAGGTCCTCCAGCCCCTCTGCATGAAGCCGTGATCTCCCATCAGTTATCTGCATCTCTACTCCGGAGTATTATCCTGCTACCCTGGAGTGACTTCATAGCCTGAGCCTTCAGCTCATGGCAGCCTTCAGATACCTCTCTGCCCTTTGCTTGAAGTCATTGTCTTCCTTAGGCTTCTAGATCCCCTATGACTTCAGCCTCGGCTTTTTTCTTGTGTCCCCATGCTAAACGCCTGCACCCTAAGCATCTCATGTGTCTTCATCTCCTGTTCTCTTCCCAGGGTCTCCACGCACTTTGAAGGTTTGGTTATGTGGTTAACTGTTGAGGAACAATGTGGTTTTCTATGAGCTTTAGCCATTGTGAATAAAGCTGCTATATATATTTTCATGTCAGCTTTTATCAAGGCATACGTTTTCACACCAGCTCTGTAAATATATTAGAACATGTATGGTGTATGACACGGTGTTGGATTCCTAATAACATGCCAAGATGTCTGATAAAGCATCTGCCCCATGATGCATTCTCACCAGTAATGAATGAGATGTCCTGCTACTCTATCCTTGAAAGCATTTGTAATGTGTGTTTTTAAGTGTAACCATCCTGATACACAGTGTATCCATCTTGTTGCTGTCTAAATGTGCTCTTCCTTTATGTACAGTACATTTCTTTTTCTCAGAATTCTCTAATATTCGGATTGGTTTATATGTTTTTTTATTTATTTGACAGATAGAGTTAGACAGTGAGAAAGAAAGAGACAGAGAGAAAGGTCTTCCTTCCATTGGTGCATCCCCCAATGGCCACTATGGCTGGAACTATGCTGATCCGAAGCCAGGAGCCAGGTGCTTCCTCCTGGTCTCTGATGTGGGTGCAGAGCCCAAGCACTTGGGCCATCCTCCACTGCACTCCCAGGCCACAACAGAAAGCTGGACTGGAAGAGGAGCAACTGGGACTAGAACCCTGTGCCCATATGGGATGCCAGCACTACAAGTGGAGGATTAACCAAGTGAGCCATGGTGCCAGCCCCGTATATGTTTATTTTATTATGCATTTTACGTGTGTCTCTATGTATTCTGGCAGTATTTAAATTTGAAGGCATTTATTTTCCTGTTACTGAGTTCTCCAAGTTTTTGTCAAATTTGCATACAATTCCTTCAAGTGTGTATTTTTCTTTTTTATAAGATTAATTTATTTATTTGAAAGGAACAGTTACAAAGAGAGAGACACATAGTGAGACAGAGAGACAGATCTTTCATCATTGGTTCACTCTAAAAATGACCACAATGGCTGGTTTTGTGCCAGACTGAAGCCAGAAGCCTGGAACTCCATCTGGGTCTCCCATGTGGATGACAGGGGCCCAAGCACTTGGGTCACCTTCTGCTGCTTCCCCAGACACATTAGCAGGGAGCTGGATGGGATGTGGAGTTGAACTAGTGCTCATATGGGATGCCAGTGTCACAGAGCATGGCTTCACCTGCTGTGTGACAATACCAACCACTGTTTTGTCTTTGATAATAGGCATTCTGACTGGAGTAACTTGGTGTCTAATTGTGGTTTTGATTTGTATTTGTGTTTCCCTGTTAATTAGTGATGCTGAACATTTTTCATGTACTTCTTGGCCATTTGTATGCCTTTCTTTGACAAATGAGCATTTAGATCTAATGCCAATTTTAAAATCTGTTCATTTTTCATTGAGTTTTTAAAATGTCTTAAAGGGTGTATACACCTTAATAAGTGTATATTTTTTAAATATTTTCTCCAATTTCATATTGTCTCTTTGTTATGTTGATTATTTTGTTTGCTTTGCAGAAGTTTTTTAATTTGGTAAAATTCCAGGGCCAGTGCCGTGGCTCACTTGCTGCAGTGCCGGCATTCCATATGGGCACTGGGTTCTAGTCCCAGTTGCTCCTCTTCCAGTCCAGCTCTCTGCTGCATCCCAGAATGGCAGTGGAGGATGGCCCAAGTGCTTGGGCCCTGCACCCATATGGGAGACCACAAGGAAGCACCTTGCTCCTGGCTTTGCATTGGCACAGCACCAGCCATAGTGGCCATTTGGGGAGTGAACCAATGGAAGGAAGACCTTTCTCTTTGTCTCTGTCTCTCACTGTCTATAAATCTACCTGTTAAATAAATAAAAAAGTCCATTTGACTATTTTTGCTTTTTTCTTCTAGTGTCGTATCCTTCAAATACTTACTCAATCCAATGTCCTGAAGCATTTTTTTCCTAGTACTTTCAGATCTTACATTTAAGTCTTTAAATAATTTTGAATTGAGTGTAAAATTATTTATTTGAGAGCAGATAAACAAAAGGAGAGAGCTCTCATGTTGATTGACTCCACAAATGCCCACAAAGGACAGGACTGGGCCAAACAGAAGCCAATAGTGTGGAATTCAACCCAGCTTTCCTGCATGGTGGAAGGAACCCAGTACTTGAGTTATCCCTACTCCCTCCCAGCATCTGCATTAGCAGGAAACTGGAGTCAGGAGTCAGAGCTGGGTATCTACTAGGTACTTTGATATGAGTCACTAGCATCTTAACTGACATCTTAATGCCTAGGGTAAATGAACACCTTTGAGTTCAGTTTTGTATATGATGAGAGATAAAGTTTAAATCTTCTATGTGTGAATATTCAATATTCAAAGCACCATTCATTGAAAAGACTGTCCTTTCTGCAGTGAATATTCTTAGCATTTCTGTTGAAGATCAGCTCGTAGGAGATGTTTACCTTTAGGCTCTCCAAAAATTTTTTTATTAATATAAAGAGAACAGATATCATGTATTTTATAAATACAATGCTAAGAAGATATCCATAGTCCCCTCACTCCCTCCATCAATCCCCATTCACCTTTCCTTTTTCTCTATAAGTTTTGCAAAAACATAAATTCAAAAAAAACATGATTTCACAATTTTCTTTTGAATCTTGGGTTTAGTGCACCACTAACCATACTATTCAACAAATAAAAAAAAATCCAAAACCACAGTTTGACTAGAGTATCCACAAGGGCTAAAAACAATAATCAAATCATAAATCCATTTCATTCTTATCTATTCTTGTATCCTATATTAATCAGAACATATCAGGGAAGAAATGACACTTATCTTTCTTGAATTGCTCATTTCAATAAGCATAATGGTTTCCAGTTGCATTCATTTATTGCAAAGACAGGATTTCATTCTTTTTTAAGACTGAGCAGTATTCCATACTACTCATTTTCTTTTTCCAGACATCAGTTAATGGGAATCTGATTTGATTGTTTATCTTAATTATTGCCAATTGAGGTGCAGTAAACATGGGGGTTATAAATAACTCTTCCAAAGCCTGATTTCATCTTGTTTGGGTAAATTCCCATGGGTGGGATGGCTGGGTCATATAGTAGATCTATTTTCAGATTTCTGAGGAATATCCTTACTGTCTTCCATAATGGTTGTACTACTTTACATTCCTATGAACAGCGTATAAGTGTGCCTTTTCTCCAACATCCTTACCAGCATTTATTATTTTTTCCATTTTTGGATGATAGACATTCTAACTGGGATGAGATGAAACTTTATGGTTTTCTTTGCATTTCCCTGATGGTTAGTGATGCTGAGTATCTTTTCATGTGTCTGTAGGCCATTTGTATTGATTGCATCCTTTGAAAATTTTCTGTGCATGTCCTTTGCCCATTTCTTAACTGCATTATTTTATTGAAGTTGAGTCTCTTAAGATCTTTATGAACATCAGATTGTTGTACCTGAGTGAGTGCAAACAAAAGAGCTCCACAGATTGATAAAATTTGATGGTCCTTTATTGCCCGTGGTGGAGAGTGGGCTCATGCCCTAAAGAACTCTCGACCCTGAAGCCCAAAGCAACAGGGTTTTTAAAGGCAAAAACCACAAAATCGGGAGGGGAATTCATGGTTGCTAGGAATAGGGGGGAATACATGGTTACTGGTTACTGGTTACTGACCTAAAACCTATGTGAAACTAGTATCAATTATAATCTAGTATCAATAAGCTAGTATCAATTATAATATTGACAATACCAGTTACAATCTTAACAATTCCAATTATAATCTTGACATTAATCCAGGTATTGGTTTTAATCATATGTAGGACTTAGACAAATTACATTTTTTATCATTAACCCAGGTGTAGTCTATCCACTTCCAAGCTTGAGCGATCATGCTAGGGGGTTTCTGTGCTCTGCCAAGTGAGATGTAGTGGACTGCTATTATTCAACTGTTTTAGATCATAGTCTCAGACCAGAGTCTCATGGTGTGTGGGGGGCACCTTCCCAGAATGGAGTCTCAAGTGCTCCAAAATGGAGTCCCTACTGTCAAGGTGTTACTTCAAGATATTAACCCTTTATCAGTTATATAGTTTGCAAATATTTTCTATCACTCTTCACTTTGCTTAGTGTTTACTTTGCAGCACAAATCTTCTAAGCTTAATGTAATCCCTTTTGTCTCTTTCTGCTTTCATTGCCTGTGCTTCTGGGGTCTTTTCCAAGAAGTCTTTCCTATGCTAATGTCTTGCAGTTTTCCCAATATTTTCCTCTAGTAATTTGTTGATATCAGGCTATAGATTTAGAGTCATGATCAGTTGTGAGTTGATTTTTGTATGGGTGTAAGTACAGGTTTTGTTTCGTATGTGTGCATGTTGAGATCCAATTTTCCCAACACTATTTGTTGAAGAGACTGTCCTTTCTCCAGGGATTGACTTTAGCTCATTTGTCAAAGACTAGTTGGTTGTAGCTGCATGGATTAATTTTTTTTGGTTTATATTTTGTTTCATTGGTATACATGTCTTTTTCTGTTCCAATCCCAGGCTGTTTTGTTTGTAACTGCCCTGTAGTATGTCTTGAAATCTGGTCTTCTGATACTTCCAACTTTTTCTTGTTTAATGTTGCTTTAGTTATTTGGGGGTCTCTTGTGTTTCTACACAAATTTAAGCATTCTTTTTTTCTAGATCTGAGAAGAATGTTCTTGGAGTTTTGATTGGGGTCTCATTGAATCTATAAATCGCTTTGGGTAGTATGAACATTTTGATGATATTATTTTTCCAGTGCACAAACATGAAATATTTTTCCATTTTTGTGTGTGTTCTTCTATTTCTTCCTTTAATGTTTTGTAATTTTCATTGTGAAGATCTTTCAAATTCTTAGTTGAATTTATTCCAAGGTATTTAATTTTTTGGTAGGTATTATGGTTGGTATTGTAATTACAAGTTCTCAGCCTGTATTCATCAAATACAAATATATTTAGCTTATCCAATTCCCAAAGGATTCAAAGTTCACTTTTTTGGTACATTATAAAAATTGTAAAAGGAGTTGTTAATTATCCATCCCAGATAATAATTCCTGTCAGATCCTTCATAGAAAGATACAATTATAAATGTGGATGTTAGTTATAAGTGTAGGTGTTGATGAATCCGCCATAGTTGACTGTGGTATTTTTGGTTAAATTTTAAGTCATTCCTGATTACAAACTGATGAGTATCATAACATTTGTGGCAGTGAAGTGTGCTCATAACTTACATTCCTACTTTCTCTGAATTCTGAATGGTTCAAGCTGGACATGGAAAGAAGTCAAAATGTAAGCTTTCTAGCCCACAGAGTTGTTGGTCTTGGTGCTTAGCAACAAAGATTCCTTTCCATTGCCCTAGTACATTACATTGCATCCTTACCTAGTCACTTACAGAGCACAGGTTTTTTGCTAAATTTACAGTATAAAAAAGGGCAGACAAGAACCCATGTTCTCATAGGCATCCTAGAAAAGTGCTAAATAAAGAAAAGGGGGGGGTGGTAGCTCATTGCCTCTTTCATCTCTCCATTCATGCAAGTCATTCATAAATCCCACATAGAGGGGTCAGGAGCAGTGCTCTAATGTTTAGGCATTTTACTTTGTGGTGGGGGTTGTATCCTTGTCAGCCTACATTCAAAAAAGATACTCTGTCCCAGGAAAACAAGAAGACTAGGAAAGTCAGCATACCCAAATTGTTTCTTTTAATTTTAAAGACTCTCTTGTGTCCAACTGTGGTCACTATGTTAAAAGGAATATTTAGAAGACTGTGAACATTTTGAATGTTGAGCAAGGAGTTGCTCTCCTATGACATGGGTGAATCTATTGTAAGAACAATATGCATGAGTACATTCTTATAGAATATTTCTGCAGTGGTTTTTGAGTTCTTACAGATTTGAGTTTTATAAAATGATGCCAAATCATTATATTTACTTGTTTACTCAAGAGACACAAATATTTTTCTTTAAAGTGAAGAAACAAATTGTAAATGTTGAGAAGCAATTAATTTTGGGATGTGGTAATTTGCAATAACCAGTAAGGATGGCTAATATATATATATACATATATACATGTACAAATTTAAAATGCAAACCAAGAAGTGAAAAATGTTTTTGTTACTTTAAAAATGAACGTTATAAATTCTCTCCTTAAACTATATTTCACCGGGTACGTGGCTCACAAGGCTAATCCTCCGCCTGCAGTGCTGGCACCCCAGGTTCTAGTCCCGGTTGCTCCTCTTCCAGTCCATCTCTCTGCTGTGGCCCAGGAGAGCAATGGAGGATGGCCCAAGTGCTTGGGCCCTGCACCCACATGGGAGATCGGGAGGCCATGGTGGCCATTTGGTGGGTGAACCAATGGAAGGAAGACCTTTCTCTCTGTCTCTCTCACTGTCTAACTCTGCCTGGCAAAAAATAAATAAATAAATAAATAAATTTTGCCTTGTACACTCTCAGTTCTTATTCTGAAGATGTTAAAGTGTATCACATTTTTATTGAGAAGCAAAGAAAAATGTTCCATTTTAGAATATTAAAAACATACAATTTTAAATTTTGCTGAACAGTTTGTAATAGTTGAATTTGTATTTTTAGGCGTAAATATGTTTTCTTCTTGATGTATTATGACAGATATATTATTTTCATGGTAGTGGAATGTATGAGGTAAATGATCCAACAGATTTGTTTTCATTAGATCAAACTTTCCATGGGGTACCTAAACTTAGAATGAGTTTGATATCACAACACTATTTACATTCTCTGTAAGAAAAATAAAGGACATTTGTCCCTAGATTTCAAATCACAGAATGAGATAGTCCAATTTATTTTTGGTTCTCAGTGAGGTATTGCTGTGTTTTATAACACCATGCTTTCATGAGAAATAGATTTTTATTCAAAAGTTCACATTTGTACCACATTTTTTTTTCTGTAGGTCTAAAATTTTTCTAAAGGTCAATCTTTCTATAAAAAAGTTCATATGTGTTGCCTGATGTAATCAATTTCTTTTTTTCTAGATTTATTTTTATTTATTTGAAAGACAGAGTTACATAGAGAGGTAGAGACAGAGAGAAAAGTCTTCAATCTGCTGGTTCACTTCCCAATTGGCTGCAAAAGCCCGAGCTGAGCTGATCTGAAGCCCGGAGCCAGGAGCTTTTCTCAGGTCTCCCACACGGGTGCAGGAGCCCAAGGACTTGAGCCATCCTCTGATGCTTTCCCAGGTGCATTAGCAAGGAGCCAGATCAGAAGTGGAGCAACTGAAACTCAAACCAGCACCCATATGGGATGCTGGCACGCTAGATTGGGGTTTTAACATGCTGCGCCACAGCACTGGCCCCTGTAATCAATTTCTAAAGTGTATACACTGACAAGAAGAATTACACAAAGTACACTCATCTAACAAGGCATATCTTTGCTAAATTTAAAGACAATGGCTTTACCTGCTACACGTAATGCTAGCCTCAAGTATTTGCTTTGGAGCAATACTCATCTGCAGTTTTCATAGGTTTTATCAGAAAGTATCATTTGATAGTAAATCCTTTTAGTGAATATATGAAATAGATCAAACATTGAATTTGTGAAAAAAAATGGCTGCCATTCAGATCATGCCAAGTCTAAGGCTTTGCCACTTCATGATTATATATCCTTGGGCAAACCAGTTACTTACCTCTTCATGCCTCAGTTGCATTTTCTTTAAAGTTAAAATAACAGGAGCTACCTCCATTTTTCTGGAAACATAAAATTCAGGAAACATCACCTGGTATAAAATAAATGTTAGCAATTATTATTATTATCTATTCACATTTTCCTAAATAAAGGTATTTAAATATCTGTGCCTTTATGCTTAATGTTGTAGTGTACACATTTAGATACAACTCAAAATTTATTTGAAATTATATACATTCAAGTTTTGTAAAACTTCATATTTTGCTTGACATGGTAACTCAAACTAGATTCAATTCCTTTTAATTTGATGAGTGAGCCATTTCTTATCTAATTCCCTGGATAATGTAACTTATTCACTCATTTGTGCTTTGTGATGATACCTGCCTCTTTGTCAAAACAGTAACTAAACTGCATCCTTTTTGGTCAAAAATAAATCAATAGAGTAAATTGGTATTTAAAGAAAGGGACTATTCTTTGGCAGTAATCTTAAACTAGCACATTGATGCACTTTGGTAAGTGCATTGGAGACTTGCTGATTGTGTATGTACATTTGTGAATGTATGTATGGTACATGGGTGTGTGTGTGTGTGTGTGTGTGTGTGCTCAATTTAAAGCTACAATAAAATTGTAGCATTATCCAAAGAAATAATTCTAGAAAATCATAGTTTGCAATGATTTTTGCTCTTTGGAGATTATGATGTTTAGATGATGCCTAAAGTTTCTGTGAATTTTTTTCAGAATTCTAGTAATATACAACACTGAAATTCATAAAGAAGGGGAAAATAGTTGGGTTCAAAGATATCATTAGACTACAGAACCAATCAGCCATAATTCAGGCCTCCAAATTAAACTACTTGTATGAGAAAATTTAAGTAGTTGTACTGATGTCACATATTGTTTGCAAACAAATGTATCTTTTTAAAAATTATTTATCTATTTACTTATTTATTTGAAAGCCAGAGTTACACAGAGAGAGAAGAAGAGGCAGAAAGAAGAGAGATAGGTCTTCCATCTGCTGGTTCACTCCCCAATTGGCTGCAATGACTAGAGCTGCACTGACCCAAAGCCAGGAGCCAGGAGCATCTTCTGGGTCCCCCATGCGAGTTCTGGGGCTCATGGACTTAGACCATCTTGCATTGCTTTCCCAGGCCTTAGCAGAGAGCTGGCTCAGAAATGGAGCAGCCGGGACTCAAACCGGCATCCATTTGGGATGCTAGCACTGCCAGGCTGCAGCTTTACCCGCTATGCCACAGTGCCAACCCCAAATGTATATTAATATTACTGTATTTGGTAAACACATAACATTAGTGTTAAAAGAATAAATAATTATAAACCTCAGTGAAGGCAATTTGTCATTAGGTAACAAAACCATGCAATGCATTCAATTGATTTCTAGTCTAGATATTTTTTCATAAAGAAATTTTAAACAAAATTATATTGATGCCAAAATATTCACAATAGAATGATTCCCTGAAGTGCAAACATATGGTAATCATTTACATTGGATGATTGCTTGATAAAATACATCGATAAATTTCATGTAGTCTATCATTTAATAAATCCTTTAAATTAATTGAATTAGTTTGAGGATATGCTTTGAAGAGCGTCTATAAAATGTGTAGGGCAATAATTTATACTGACAATCATAACTTCCCCCACCCACCCATAACCCTCCTATTTCCTGCTCCCTCTCCCATCCCAGAAGATTACAAAATTGTATGAAGGACATTTGTACAGTAAACAAATATACTGATTTCCAATGCAATATTTGAATACTTGAAGCAGGAAAGCTAAGTACTTCTTTGCCAAAATAACATGTTTTGTCCAGTGTAAAACCCATTTGCCATCCCAATACACAAAGGGATTTGGGGCAAGAAGGAAAAAAGAAGTCCACACATGCGGAAATTTTAAGCAAAACAAAATAGAGAATGTATTTAGTTTCATGAAAATCACACAAGAATTAATAGTATTCCACCCATTTCCAACAAATATTTTTAACTTTAATGAATGAATGAATTTTCAGTTACATAGCAGAAAGCTTCTACCCTCTCCCATAAAACTGAAAGAGAAATTTTTTAAAAGTAAAAACTGATTAAAGAATTCTGCAATACATGTTAATGTTAAGTAGCCCAGCAGAGTTTATTTAGAAATACAAACACACACAGAGAAAATAAATACATTAAAATCTTACTGAATAGTCCAGTAATAATTCAGGATCCAATATGTGTGCAAAAGATTCTGGATTTCCCAGTCACTTTGTATAGGAAATGATGTGCTTTGCTATGTAGCATGTACCTGTAGATTCCTGAACACCTCCACTTTGCTTCTTACCCTGAGTCCCAGCAAATACAGGAACACAGCTGTTGAGTCATTCATTTTCTGGATTTGAGAATATCAAAGAATTAATGAGTATAGAAAGTTGTACAGCAGAGACCAAGAATGTCCAAGGGAGGTCACGTAAATCAATTGAACAAGTCAAACTACTATGAATGTATACTGAATGCTCTGTTTTTAATATGTCTTACTTACCTAAAAAAGACATGAGGGCTATTGCTCTCTCTTAATACAACTAAGGAGAAGATATCACCAATGCTCAAGAAAAATGAATACACAGCAGAGCTAATACAAAATCCCAAAAATCCAAAATAGAAAAACTGGATATGCACTCTTTACACACACCCTGAAGTGACAATGAAGTAGAACAAATCTAAAATTAGAAAAAATTCTTTTTTTAAAGATTTATTTATTTATTTGAAAGTCAGAATTACACAGAGAGAGGCAGAGAAGAGAGAGGGGTCTTCCATCCACTGGTTCACTCCCCAGTTGGCTGCAATGGCCAGAGTTGTGCCAATCCAAAGCCAGGAGCAAGGAGCTTCTTCCAGGTCTCCCACATGGGTGCAGGGGCCAAGGACTTGGGCCATCTTCTACTGCTTTCCCAGGCTATAGCAGAGATCTGGATCCATATGAGCTGCCAGCACTACAAGTGGTGGCTCTACCCACTATGCTACACCACTGGCCCCGAAAATTCTTGTCAAATTAAGAATATTTAACCTTTGTTTTAGAATGAATTATTAAAATATCTAAACTGGGGGAATACATAATTTCTTTCTTTAGAAATCAGAAGAGAAAAAGAACACTTCAAGGCTACTGTGACACCACACAGAAGGAATGGAGATTCATGACCTCAATTAGCCTAGGGACAGAATAAAAGGGAGGGAAATAGGAACAACAGAATTAAGATGAATAAGCTTTGACAGCTGAGAGAATCTGAATGTAAAGAAAAGGCATCCAGTTAACTGAAACAATAGAGATAAGTCTGAGAGGAAAAAACATTGTTAAGGCATATTAATGGGGCCAGAGCTGTGGCTTAGTAAAGTAAAAAAAAAATCTAAAATTTGTTTTTAAATTATATAATTAAAAAAGATAAAAAAGATGTTCAATCTTAAGTCTCTACAGCATAAGATATACATCAATTTTCCCAGGTTCTATTTGCATTAATTAACAAAGTTTCATGGGTATAATCACTAGAGTGGCTCCAATAAGTCTTTTTTATAAAAATTATTTTTTAGTTTGACAGGCAGAGTGGACAGTGAGAGAGAGACAGAGAGAAAGGTCTTCCTTATTCTGTTGGTTTACCCCCCAGTGGCCACTGCGGCCAGTGTGCTGCGGATGGCACACTGCGCTGATCCAAAATCAGGAGCCAGGTGCTTCCTCCTGATCTCCCATACAGGTGCAGGGGCCAAGCACTTGTGCATCCTCCACTGCACTCCTGGGCCATAGCAGAGAGCTGGACTGGAAGAGGAGCAACTGGGACAGAATCTGGCTCTCCCAGCAGGACCAGAACTCAGTGTGCCTGCGCTGTAGGTGGAGGATTAGCCTATTGAGCCATGGCACCTGTCTCCAATAAGTCTTAACCTGGGATGCAACTAAATTTAACAAGGATACTCAATAGGAATTTTAGAAGAATTCCAAAATATGTATCTGAATAAAAATAAGTACTTTATTTGGTACATCTCATATTAACTATACTATTGTCTAAATTTCCAATTGTCAGATGTACTAAAAAAATCCCAGAAGCAGCAGAGTTGGTCCAACATGATGAAGAATAAAATAAAATTTTTCAGTTAAAACTTGCCTAGAGAAAATGAGAATTCACAAATCCCAGATTAAAATAACCAAGAAGGCCCAATAAAAGAAAACTCAATGTCATCATACACTAACATTTATTACCTCAGATTTATTTAGTAAAAAGGTGATTATTCCAGCTATATCCCATTAGGTAGCCCAATTTTACCTGCTGAATCCATTAAAAGAAAAAGCACCTCATGATATATTACTAAAATCATATTGCTATATGCCATCCACCATGTCCCCTGTACCTTATACTTAATGTTAACAGATCTGATGAAATCAATAAATAAATGATGTGTCTTAACCAAGTGTGGGAAATGCATTTTGCTCCAAGTTTTTCCAAAAACCCCTCAGTCTCAGTTTGCCTTCACCTTGAAAAGACACTTCTGAGGTTTACAAATCAGTCCAGCTTCATTGGGCCTCCCTCCAATGAAAGGGGCTAAAATCCATCAAAATAAACTCTAGGCACTGTCCTTGTGCTCCCAGCAGTCATTAGGGGAGTAAATGAGCATATGGAAGACCTTTCTCTGTCTCTTCCTCTCACAGTCTGTAAGTACACCTGTCAAATACATAAATAAATAATTTATATATATACATTTATTTATATATTTATGTATATAAATATATTCAATATAAAATATATTATAGTTTAACATACAATATATTATATAATATATAATAATTATAAACAGATATTATATAATTTATTATTAATATTATATATAATATACATATATATTATTGAGATGACTTCAAAAACCAGCGTGTGTCCACTTTGAAACCAGGAGCTTCTCCTCCGCTCTGTGTCGCAGCAACCCAGGCACTTGAACCATCTTTCACGGCTTTTTCAATCCATTGGTAAGGAGCTGGATCAGAAATAATTATATATTTATATATAAATAATAAATTCATATATAATTATATATTTATAATAATTATATGGGATTCTATATTATGTATAGAAATATATAATATAATATATATTATAATATATAAATATATATATGATGGACCAAAATGTAGTATTCTCCATTTGGCAGAAGGGACAGGCTCCAACATCTACTGTCTATGTCAGTATGTCAGCATAATGCAGGAGGTAACCCCTCTACCAAATAAGAAAAGCTATTTCAGTTCAGCTGGACATCATTCTGCTGACTGTTGACCTTATTACTGTTAGTCTGGATGCTTTCATTGGTTGCAATCCAGAGACCCAATTTTCCCATAGATATAAACATCAGCAAACAAGAAAATTGGGTAAGAAAAGCTTAAGCTCAGAGTTATGATTAATAACTATTTTAACAAAATTTCTCAGATCCCATCTAATCCAAACCTTGGACAATTGGAAGCTGTTGTACTTGGCCCACCCATAATTGAAACGGATTCTAAATCCTTCAACTGCAAGGAGAGTATCATAGACATTAATGCTCCAAATGGATCCAGTTCCCTGCTAATGTGTCTGGAAAAGCAGCACAGGGTGACTCAAATATTGGGGCTCCTGCACCCATGTGAGAGACCTGGAAGAAGCCCCCAGCTCCTGATATCAGTCTGGCCTAGCCACAGTCATTGCAGCCATTTGAGGAGTGAACAAACCAGGAGGAAGATCCATCTCTCCCACTCTCTCTTTCTAGTGCTGCCTTTCAAATTCATAAATAGATCTTTAAGAAAATAGATCACTTCAATAAATTTGCCATTGCTCAGTCATGATGACTTTTACTACCTTCAGTTCTTTTTCAAAAGATTTATTTATTGGAAAGACAGAAAGAGGAGCTGGTGGTTGTGGTGCAGTGGACAAAGTTGCTATCTGTTACATTGGCATCCTGTATGTGCACCAGTTCAAGTACCAGCTATTCCATTTCTGATCCAGCTCCTTACCAATGGACTGAAAAAGCAGGGAAAGATGGCCCAAGTGCCTGGGATGCTGCCACACACATCAGAGGAAAAGCTCCTGGCTTCAACCTGGCCACACTCTGGCTATTAAAGTCATCTCAAAAATGAATTAGGTGGTGGAAGATTTCTGTCTCTCCCTCTCTCTGTAACTCTTTCAAATAAGTAATTAAATATTTTAACATGATAAAAAAGGCAGAGAGACACAGAGAAAAAGAGAGAAGGAAAGAGAAGCAGAGAGGTCTCCCACCTGCTGGTTCACTTTCTATATGGCTACAACTGTGCAAGACCAGGTTCTCAAGTCCCCATTGAGGTTACAGTTCTCCAAATTAGATGACAGGAAGGAAAGTATTTGAGCTATTATCCGTTGCTTCCTAGGGGTATTAACATGAAGCTGATTTGGAAGTGTAGTACCCAAAACTCAGATTAGCACTGCAATATAGGATGTGGGCATCTGTTGTGACTGCTAACAAATTGGAAATCCTAGAGGAAAAATCAACAGATTCCTGGACATACACAATATACCAAAATTGAGTCATGAAGACACATAGAAAAGCTAAACAAACCAAAAACCAAGACAGAGATTGGATGAGTAATAAAGACCCTCCCAACAAGGAAAAGTCCAGGATCAGACAGCCTCACTATTGAATTCTACAGGACTTTTAAAGAGCTAATGCTTCTCAAACTATTCAACTCAATTGAAAGAGAGACAATCCTCTCAAACTCCTTCTATTAATCCTGCATCACCTTAATTCTTCAACTAGAAAAAGATACAGTGGAGAGAGAGTACTATAGAAAAATATCCCTGATGGGGGCCAGTGCCATGGCACACTGGGTTGATCCTCCACCCGTGGAGCCAGCATCCCCTATGGGTGCCAGTTCTGGTCCCGGTTGCTCCTCTTCCAGTCCAGCTTTCTGCTCTGGACTGGGAGGGCAGTGGAGGACGGCCCAAGTGCCTGGGTCCCTGCACCCACTTGGGTGACCAGGGAGATGCTCCTAACTCTGGCTTCCGATTGGGCCAGCACCACCTGTTGTGCCATATGGAGAATAAACAAGCAGATAAAATACTTATGTCTCTCTGCCTCTGCCTCTGCCTCTCCCTATAAGTAACTCTACCTTTCAAATAAATAATTCTTTGGAAAAAGTCAACAAACAATAAAGGATGGTGGAGAGGGAGAGAAAAAGGTACCCTAACCCACTGTTGGTGGGAATGAAGCTAGTACAGCCATTATGGAAGGCAGTATCAAAGTTCCTCAGAAATCTGAAAACAAACATACCATATGATCCTGCCATCTGACTCCTAGGAATTTATCCACATGAAATGAAATAGAATATGCATAGGCATGAGTTATCTGTACCTCATGTTTATTACAATTCAATTCACAATAGCTAACATGGAATCAACCCAGAAGTCCATCAACTGGTGACTGGAAAAAGAATATGAGCTATAAATACAGTGTAAAATACTATTCAGCCATAATTGTGAATGAAATCCTATCTTTTGTAACTAAATGGATGAACTGGAAAAAAGTATGCTTCATGAAAGAAGCCAGTCCCCAAAAGACAAATACCATATGTTTTCTCTGACTGGTGGTAATTAATATATAGACAACGAAAAGTAGCATATGAGTTAATATGACATTTTGAGATTTGAGTATTGTCCATAGCACTTTTCTGTACTCTTTGATAGAGTACACAACATATACTCATTGATATTTCTGCTACTACTTGCTGAATTCTTTACTTTGTAGAGGGTTAAAGCTTGTGATTCTAAAATAAAATCAAAGCATGCAGCTGTCAAAATTAAAAGAAAATAAAACGAGAAGGAGGGAGTTGGAAATATGAGACCAAGGGAAGATAGGATAGGATGTTATCAGTTTGCTCTTCAAACTGTATATATAAATTACATGAAATTTGTTCACTTAATATGCATTTAAAAATATAAACTTAACACTGGAAGAAAAAACCTGGGATCTGTGTTTTCTGGATCACCACTAATAAATTTTAGTCTTCATTTATGTCTGACCATATTTAATTTCTTATTTATTTATTTTATAAGAAAATTAACATCACCATTCCTAACAAGTCCATCCTGCTTCATCCATATCTATCAGTTCCCACTATGCTAATAATTTCTCATGAACTTAAATCCATATCATCTTAAAGTGATGTAATGTGGGGCTGGTGCTGTGGCATAGCAGATAAAGTTGCTGCCTGCAGTGCTGGCAAGCCATATGGGTGCCAGTTCAAGTCGTGGCTGCTCCACTTCTGAACCAGCTCTCTGCTATGGCCTGGGAAAGCAGTAGAAGGTGGCCCAAGTCCTTGGGGCCTTGCACACATGAGAGATCCGGAAGTAGCTCCTGGCTTCGGATTGACACAGACCAGCCATTGCGGCTAACTGGGAGTAAACCAGCAGATGGAAGACCTCTCTGTCTCTGTCTGTCTGTCTGTCTGTCTCTTTCTCTACCTCTCCTCTATTTGTGCAGCACTTTCAAATAAATAAATAAATCTTTAAGAAAAAAACCTGATTCATGTTATTATTTATGTGTTTTAGAGGCTTTCCAGATGTTGATTACATGTGCCATGGAAACCCATTAAAATGCAAATCCTATAAGAGGCAACCCTTATAGGTAAAATCCAGTGGATGTGTTGAGAAAAACACACTAGCAATACATTTCAAAAAGCTGTAAAATGTTATAAGTTGCTGTCAAAAGCTAAAAATCTGACAATGACTCATTATGTCATTTAGTACATAATGCTGAGAAAATCAGAAGTATTTGTTAAAACTTCTGCTAAAATGCACTTGATTTATAATTTTTAAATGCATCTTTCCTAGATATAATGCAGTCCTGTACTACTTTAGAGTATCAGAAATTTAAAATGTTGGACTGGTGCTGTGGTGGAGCAGGTTAACACCCTGGACTGAAGTGCCAGCATCCCATATGGGGGCCGGTTCAATACTCAGCTGCTCCACTTCTGATCCTGCTCTCTGCTATGGCCTGGCAAAGTAGTAGAAGATGGCCCAAGTCCTTGGGCCCCTGTACCCATCTGGGAGACCTGGAACTAGCTCCTGGCTCCTGGCTTCAGATCAGCACAGCTCTGGCAGTTGCAATCAATTAGGGAGTGAACATCAGATGGAAGACCTCTCTCTTTCTCTCTGGCTCTCCTCTCTGTCTGTAACTCAACTTGTAAATAAATAAATAAATGAATCTTTAAAACAATTAAGAAATTTAACATGTGAAAGGTTTTTAAAAAATGTATTTCTTTATTGTGAGGCAGAGTTACAGATATAGAGAGGAAGAGAAAGAGAGGTCTTCTATCGACTGGTTCCCCCCTAAATGGCCAGAATGGCTGGAGCTGGGCCGTTTGGAAGCCAGGTGCCAGAAGCCAGGAGCCAGCAGCTTCCTCCAGGTCTCTCACATGGGTGCAGGGGCCCAAGCACTCAGGGCATATTCCAGAGCTTTCCTAGGCCATTAGCAAAGAGCTGGATTGGAAGTGCAGGAGCAGGGACTCAAACTGGTGCCCATGTGGGATGCTGGTGCTGCAGGTGGATGCTTAATCTACTATGCCACAGAGTGGGCCCAGGGAAAGGTTTTAGGAAGACATCTTTCATGTAGACTAGGCTGCAATATTGCAAGGTAAGGTTTAGCTTTTATTTCCACACATCAGTATTCATCTTTTAGCAACTATAAATACTGAATATCATACATATAGCCATAAATATAGGTAATTGCAGATTTTGTTGTCATTCTTTCTAATTCTTTTTTTAATGTCTCCTAATAGGCCATCTTATGGATTATTATATTGATGTTACCTGTACACAACCATCAGGCATTTCCACTGTTGAATGTGTTTATGTGTACAGGTAGTTTTGTTTGTGTGTACATGAATGCACATTTGATGGAGATAGCAGACAGTAATACTGTGAGAATTCCTAACGCTGATTTTAAACTTTCTGTCCTCCGCAGAGATGGCTGTCATTGAAGTAGACCACAGGGCCCCTTTTGCTGTTGTGAACTGAAATGTAGATAAAATGATAGATGTGTCTGTCACATCGGAGAAATACTTCTGAAAAAATCGAGCCTATTTAAGCACCTTGATCTACATTTTCAACCTCCACAACTCTGAGAAGTAAAATTCCATGATTTACATCATATTTTCTGTGGTATTTTCTTAACAAATTTATATATCCTCATTTCTGCCAGCATTTTCTGCTGTCATCTAGAAGGTCCTTGTGAGTAGCAGAGAAATATAGAAACTAAAAACTGTGATTTTAGATTACCAAGTATCTACTAACACAAAAAAGATATCCCAGAAGCAACCTACTACCATCCTCCAGGACCCAGAAAAAAAAAAAGGAATGAGTCAAGATGCAGGGCAGTAGAAAAAAGTGAATAATGAAAGATCACATCAGAAGTAAATAAGGAAGGGTTTGATGCTGTGGTGTAGTGGGTTAAAGCCTTGACCTGCTGTGCATGCATCCCATATGTTGCTGTTAGGAGACCAGGTGCTCCACTTCCAATCCAGCTCCCTACTAATGCACCTGGGAAATTGGTGGAAGATGGACCGTGTTCTTGGGTGCTGGCACCCACATGAGAGACTTGGAAGAAGCATCTGGCTTTTCCAATAAATAAATAAATCTTAAAAAAATAGAAGCACTGTTAGCACTGTTGGAAAAACAGACACATATTTCAATGGAAAAGAATAGGCAGCTGAAATTTACCGACTTTTCTACAGGTAACTCCTATTTAACAAAGGAAAGAAAACAAACAGGAGAAAGAAGAATCCCTTTCGCAAATGGTTTAAAGGAAAGTGATTATCCATATGTAGAAACCTGAAAAGATACCCCAACACCTTATACACTATGTAAAAGCAACTCAAGGTGAATTAAAAGTCTAAATATAAAACCAAAAACTAAGTAAACATATGAGAAGCTGTAAAACATTAGCATAGACAACAGTTTTGGGTCAGATTCCAAAAGCACAAGTAACAAAATAAAATATACAAATTTGAGCATATCAAATTAAGATACATCTTCACAACAAAGTAATCAACAGAGTGAAGATACAATGGACAGAATGGCAGGAATCATTGAAAACTCTGACTATGACAAAAGATTGATAGCCAAAACATACTTATATAGAACTGGAAAAACTCCAAACAAGAAGCAAAATGTACAGTTCAGAAATGGAGAATGATCTGAATAGATGTTTCTCAGAAGAAGAAATCTCAATGGTCAAGACATAGATGAACATGCCCAATATCACTAGCCATTAGGGAAATGTAAATCAAAACCAATAGCAGACTCCATCTGTGGGAGAAGACAATGCTTGGGTTTTCATTTGTGCAACAAGTGGGTTTAGAGGACCCTGTTCACCATTAGAGGGCAGAGTCTACATGGAAGTAAGGAAACCTTAATGTTTTCCTAATGGGCTTGTTAACTTCTTGACCAATGCCTATTACTTTTGCCACAAACTTTCCAGTCTCACTACTTTCCTGCTTCTTCCTCTTCGCTGTGGCTTGCAAAAACAGTATACCTTCTATATACGGAGGATACTTTTGTTTTGTTTTATTCCTTCTGTCTCATGATGTTCCTCTAAGAAATCACAACCCTCCAAGTATTCATTCATTTATGCAGTCTGCAGTTTTCATGGGCTACTACATGGCAAAGTACTAGGTTAAAGGAAAGGTATAGGTCAGGAACTGAGCAAAGTTCACAATGATGAAGCCATTGGGGAAATGAACCTGATGGAAGACCTCTCTCTCTCTCTCTCTCTCTCTCTCTGCCTCTCCTTCTCTCTCTGTGTAACTTTGATTTTCAAATAAATAAATAAATCTTTAAAAACTAACTAAATATACTAATAACTTGGTGGCAACACCTTTCTATCAGAACATGTGAAGCACTCAAACACAGTTTGTCCCAGAAAGTCAGCCATAGTTTTCAAGGGCATGTCTTCTACTCCATTTGTGGACACCTCTGTGTGGCGTAAGGGCACTTATTTCTTCCCTTCTTCTTTCTTACCACTCTCACAGTTATAACTTCTATCGATGCTTCCACAGACCAGTCTCTATGAAATTGTAGAACTAATATCCTCCCATGTCAAAAATGTCATGGGTTTAAACACAGAACCCAAAATAAGACAAGTAACTGACCTTCTTATTTACACAGTGTGGAAAGTAAGATTCTCAGTGGATCACTGGGTAACTGTAAAGTACTGCGCAGAGAAAAACTGTAACTTATCTGTATTTATGATGCTGTAATTCTCCACTTTATGCATACTCAGATTAAATGAGCTCCCGTTAGTGGGCAGCACTGTTGCATAGTGGGTAAAGCTACTGCCTGCAGTGTCAGCATCCTATATGGGTGCCGGTTATGATCCTGGCTGCTGCACTTCCAATCCAGCTCTCTGCTGTGGCCTGGGAAAACAGTAGAAGATGGCCCAAATCCCTCATCTCCTGCACCCACCTATGAGACCTGGACAAAGCTCCTGGCTTCTGGTTGTGGATCCAAACAGCTCCAGCCATTGATCTCTGTTTCTGCCACTCTGTAACTCTGCCTTTCAAATAAATAAATAATTATTTAAAAAAACAGCTTCATCCCAGAAGAAGTTCCTGGCTACTGGCTTCAGACTGGCACAGCTCCAGCTGTTGCTACCAATTGGGGAGGGAACCATCGGATGGAAGATGTCTCTCTCTTTCTCTCTCTCTCTCTCTCCTCTCTCTGTGTAACTCTTTCAAATGAATAAATAAATCTTTAAAAAAGTAGCTCCAGTTATTGACAACACAGTAGACTTGCATTAATTTTAATTCCCTTCTCACTTTGCAAAGGGATCAGTGGCAGGTCAAAACAGTTGAGAGCCTTGCTAACAGGAGAAGAAATAGCTGAAGACAGAAAATGAAAAGCAGCCAAATACATCATCAAAGAAAGAGAAGTGGACCTCATCCAACACAAACCTTTAAAAGTGGATGCTCACAATTAACGAGTGAAACAGCTGCCCACTGAAATCTTATCTAGGGAGGGAAGATGTCCTAAGTTCTGCTTCTGTAAACTTCAGTCATAAATCTGTCCTAATAAATCTGTCCCCAGCATCTCTTTTACAATCATACTGGACCCACTGACCATTGGAAATGTGGTCCTAAGTCATGTAGGCTGCCATTTAAACCCACCAATGCTGTAACAGCTAAGAAACTTGAATTTGATGCTCAGTTCTCAGGAAATCATTCCAACTGAGCCTAGGGCCATTAATAGAAACTCCTTGGATCCTCCACTGTCTCTGTGCCTGTTTGAAAGAAGAGAATTTTCCCACCCCAGGTTTCTGGAACAGCTTCAAATTCCACATTGGAAAAATCTGATAACTAATATGAGAGGGATCAACACACAAAGCAGCTATTCATGCTTCACACTGCTCCCCACCAGGAAGATGAGATGCAGGATGAGAGCAGTGGGGCAGATCCTAGTCAGATCCTTCTTCCCACCCCTCTGCTGCCCCAGGCTCCCTGCTGGAGGCCATCCTGCCCCACCCTGCAGAAACCAGCCCAGGAAACATCAAGAGGCCCAGCCCAACTGTATTCTAAGACCACCCACAGTGGGAACCCAGCTTATTTAACTGTGGAGAGCCAGAGTCTTTCCGCCTTCCTTCTCTGCGTGTGCAGGTTTCCAGAACGCTGCCCTCTCTCTCCTGTAACCACTAAATTAAGCACATTAGGGACAGTTTGGGTGAGGTTCTGCAGGAGAGAGTCCAGGCACTGGGAGCCTGAGAAGCAGAGGTGGGAGACAGAACAGCCCAGGTCCCAGCCCTGACCTCGGGGGAAACTGCCAGGATCTCTGGTGCCCTGGCACCCACCCTTCTCCCACACATGTCCCCACCCCATCCTGCACACCAAACCTGCAGCAGAAAGTCCCCGAGCAGGTAAGCTTTCTTCCAGAAACACGGGGAGCAAAGCAGGGAGTGTGGGGAACAGAGTCCCTGGTAACTGGGACCCATAGGTGGACAATGAAGAGGGAAGAAGCAGCAGGAGGCAGGCTCAGGTGAGCACTTGGAAACTGCCTGGGATTGCACGTGCAGAGCAGGTGATGCAGTAAATGAGAGAGAAGGAGCACCACAGCCCCCAGGGCTGACCCTGATCAGGGAATGAACTCCCTCTGGTCCAACTCAGACCCCCAGGGACTGGCAGTTTTACACACATGTGCACAGGCATTCAGGAAGCAGAATATGTTGGAGCTCCTGGGAACTCTGGGAAATGGAGTCCAGTCCGCAGCATCCATAGAGACACCAGCTGGCCCTCCCCAAAGGCTGCAGTCGGGGGTGGGTGCCCACAACCAGAGGGCATTTCCTTTTGTTCAGTCCCTCCTTCCTTTCCTTCCCAACCCAAAATCTCAGGGATCAGTTGCTGTTCTTCCTTTCCTGAATCAAATCTGAAAGAGTGACACTCACTGCTGCTAACTGACCCCAAATCCTGGCTCCCTCATAACCTCTGTCTCTTCCAGAAAAATCTTATTTACTACTTTGGCCCTAGAAATCATAAATGACTATGATAGAATGTAACTTTTAACAGAAGTGAGGAAGGCATGGTTTAATATCCAGTTTTGAGAATACAATTTTCATTTGTGTTTTATTGATGTTTATAGTTCTTTTAAGATTTGTTGATTTATTTGGAAGTCAGAGTTACAGAGAAGGAGAGGCAGAAAGAGAGAGAGAGAGAGAGAGGTGTTTTCCATCTGCTGGTTCACTCCCCAATTGGCAGCAGCACCACAGCGCTGACCCCTTATAGTTCTTTTCAAATCATTTTACACTTTCTTTTTATTCATCTAGTACAGAGACAGAAGAATGGACACAGAGCTAACATAGCTGAGTATTCAAGGAGACAGGTTAAGGGGTTAAATGCCTCATATCATATCATTTATACCTTAGATTAATTCTGGGGACAGTATTATCTGGAATTTACAAAGTAGAAACTGAATGGAAAGAGCTTAGAAAAATACGGTGTTTTTTAATATCATTAAAAAGTCTAAGATAAAGGCTAATCAAGGGGCCAGCACTGTGAAATAGCAGGTAAAGCTACTGCCAGCATGGACATTCCATATGGGTGGAGGTTGAGCCCGGCTAGTCTGCTTTCAATCCAACTCTCTGCTATGGCCAGGGAAAGTGGTGGAAGATGGCCGAAGTCCTTGGGCAGCTGCACCTGTGTGGGAGACCCAGAAGAAGCACCTGGCTGCTGGCATTGCAGCAGTACAGCTCCAGCCATTGTGACCAACTGCTGAGTGATCCAAAAGATGGAAGATGTCTCTCTCTCTCTCTCTCTCGCCTTCTACTCTGTGTAACTCTGACTTTCAAATAAATAAATAAATCTTTTTTAGAGAGCCAATCAACATATAACACTAGCATAAAAATCTTTCTTTTGTCTTGGGTCTCAGTTTTTATAATCTGATTTCTCAAATGGAAAAATGTGAGAGAGATGAAGTGTACCTACAAAAATAATTTACTATAGTTATTTACTGTAATAATTTACTGTAATGATGTACTGTAATTTACTGTAATAATTTACTGTAAAGAACCACATAGGATTATAACTTGTCTAGAAAACAAAGGAGATTCAAAGTTGCTCTTATTTCATGGTTATTTTTTCTTATTTTTAATATCAAGATAGTATATAAATATTATGCACTCCTGGGTATTTCTGTGTTGTTTGATATGTTTTATTTTTAAGCAGAAATTCAAAGAGATAACTGGCTAACATGGAGTTCTGTGTTTCTGATTACTTCTCTCAATTAGAGATCATGGGATTAGAGTTGGTGCTAGATTAAGAATGCTTCAATCTTTATCCACTGGCTTCACACCAGCATTTACTATGTTAAAAAATATTCTTTGGGTAGATTGCTCTTTCTTGCCAGACTGTAAACTTCATGGGGTCTAGAAACATATTTGCTTTGACACTAAAACTCAGCATCTTGACAGTCAGTCTTTTAGTTGAATAAATACATGATATACAAAATAAATATTTCTGCCCCTCAAGAACTGCCTAAGAGAGAAGAAAATAGAAATCAATTTGATGACTCTCAGTATTAGGTGAATATATAATTTGTCGTTCTGACATAAGCTTGGTCATAAAAAGGGAATATGAATAATTACACAGAGTTGAAGTGTATGAACACCTAGGGCCAGCGGGTTAAATGTTCACCCTAGCAATGTAAGGCATTCCATGTCAATAGGAGAGGAAGGAGGAAGAGGGGAGGGGGTGTAGGTGGGAAGGTGGTTATGGAGGGAAGAATCACCATGCTCATTACTTAGCAGCAAAGAGAGAATCTGTGATCATTAGTTGCTTAAGAAAGGGTGATAGGCATTATTTAATTATAATGCAGGCATCAGTGTTTTCCTGTCTCTGAAATAGGAAGTCTATAACTCAGAATTCCTTGCTGTTTCATCAAAAACAATTCAAAACAAAAACCTAATTAAGCATAAGAGGAAGTTACGCATTAGAAGTCTATTCTAATCTATAGGAGGTTCAGGGGTTGGAAAATTCATCCAAAATCTTGCTGCCAAATGTCCCATACATTTTCCATGACCACTACCCATCAGCATAAGCTCTTTTAAAAAAAAGAAAGATTTATTTATTTGAAAGTCAGAGTTACACAGAGAGAAGAGAGGCAGAGAGAGAGAGAGAGAGAGAGAGAGAGAGAATCTTCCATCTGCTGGTTTACTCCCCAATTGGATGCAATGGCCAGAGCTGAGCTGATCCAAACCCAGGAGTTAGGAGCTTCTTCCAGGTCTCCCATGTGGGTTCAGGAGTCCAAGGATGTGGGCAATATTCTAATGCTGTCTCAGGCCATAGTAGAGCTGGATCAGAAATGGAGCAGCGGGACTTGAACCAGTGACCATATGGGATGCTGGCACTGCAGGCGGCAGACTTACCTGCTACACCACAGCACCAGCCCCCATAAGCCCTATCTTCTGCAGAACCAGCACCCCAGACACCAGCCACCACATGGCATCCCATGGCACACTCACCCCTGGCAATGTGCTGCAGCTCCTGCTCCTCTCCACTTTCACTGGAAGAATCTGCAACTCCTTTTTTTCATGCAAGTAATTCTGATTCAGATGATGCCCCTGACACAATTGGCTGGCAAGTGCCATGGCATGTGTCCACGGCCTAGCTAAATGCAAAGCTGGAACATTTTAAACTTTTCACTGCCATGGTGAGACACGGACTCCATCTAATGAAGTAGGGGATTTTTCAGGGAGTCTAGAGAATCAAATATGACAAAATGACAAATCTTAACCAAAGAGTGCCGTGGTACAGATGAAGAGAACCCAAAACATATTTTTCTATCTTTTCTTTTCTGAGTTAAGTGCCTAAAAACAAAGCCAATGAGGGTTAAACAGACCCATTCTGAAAATTCCTTAACATCTTCATTTTCATCCAAATTAATATATTGCTTGAAGAAAATAAATTTTACATAAATGAAAATGCAGTACCACAGACAAGTGTACAGAACATAGGCCCTCAGTTAGCTTCAAACCATCTGGGTCCATTAATGTGTTCTTCCAGAATCAAAGCTGCAGTACAATAGAACCACAGCCTCTGACATTCCTCCTCCACCCCAATGGATCTTGGGTTTTCCTCCCACCTCCCCTCTCCTGTGAATACATCAGTAGCAGAACAAATGGAATCCAAAGATACGATGATGTTATTTAACATGGAATAAACACAGTGTTTTAGTCAGTATAATCCTCAATACTACACTAATAATTCCGAGTTCACTGATTATGAAAGTAAGTATAAGAAATCTCTTCCTAAGTAATCATAACATCGAGAGCTGAATGTAGACTTTCAAAGTGAAAGAGAGAATAGTGTAGAGATGTGTATCTCTATAATAGAGATTTACCGCTGTAATTTATAGACAGTACACCATGTTTGTATTTTTTTTTGTAGTCCTGCATATTTTATTACATGCAGCTTGTCACTTTGGAAATTTTATGATTAGACACTAATATGCAACAAATTTTGAATCCTTACAGATAATATAGAGCACCCTAGGTCCTCCCAAGGGCAGAAAACAGACCAAGAGCTCATAGACTGGCTGCAACTGCAAGAAGCAGATGAAGATATCGTCAGAAAGATACATATTCCTGCAGTGTGGCTGCTGAGCAGTTCTGCCCTTATGGATCTCATCTCTGTTTCAGATCGTTAAAGAAAGTTACATGCTTTCTGACATTTCTAAAGATTTCACTAATGAGAATCTAAGATATCTTCACTACGCTAAGAGCCTCAGAACAGCCCAAAGACTTGGGCCATCTTCTACTGCTTTCCCAGGCCATAGCAGAGAGCTGGATCAGAAGAGTAGCAGCCGGGACTAGAACCGGAGCCCATATGGGATGCTGGCATTCAGGCCAGTGCTTTAACCTACTGTGCCACAGCACTGGCCACAACATAGTATTTCTAATAGAAGAGATGGTTAAGTCATTAACTCCTCTAAAATACAAGTTAAGTATTAGTTTTGAAACTCTGATTCAATCATGAGAAAAACAAAAGGTTAATTTTCTCTCTTTGCTTCTGGGTATGTAAATTTTCTTCTAAGAAATTAATCATGACTTTTACATCTCAGACCCTATTATGAGTAAGTAGAGAATATTGTGGGGTCATACGCTCATTCTATCAAAGGAACATTTCTCCAATTAAAGAAAACATTATGGGCATCCCATATGGACACTGGTTTGAGTCCTTGCTCCTTGCTGCTCCACTTCTGATCCAGCTACTTGCTATGGCCTGGGAAAGCAGTAGAAAATGGCCCAAGTGCTTGGGCCCATGCACATGCATGGGAGGCCAGAGCTATGGCCCAGCAGATTAACACCCTGGCCTGAAGCACTGTCATCCCATAAGGGCACTGGTTCAAGACCGGGCTGCTCAACTTCTGATCAAGCTTTTAGCTTATGGCCTGGGAAAGCAGTAGGAGAAGGCCCAAGTCCTTGGGCCCAAGCCTAAGTGGGAGACATGGAAGAAGTTCCTCGTTCCTGGCTTCAGATCAGTACAGCTCCAGCCATTACAACCAGTTGGGGAGTAAACCATCAGATGGAAGACTTCCCTCCCTCTCTCTCTCTTGCGCTCTCTCTCTCTCTCTCTCTCTCTGTGTGTAACTCTTTCAAATAAATAAACAAATCTTTAAAAAAAATAGCCAGGAGTCAGGGAAATTTCATCCAGGTCCCTCGCTTGGGTGCAGGACCCAAGGATTTGTACCATATTCTTCTTCTTTCCCAGGTATGTTAGCAGGGAGCTGGATCAGAAGTAGAACATGCAATTGGTGCCCATAGAGGATGCTAGTGCTGCAGGTGTTGGTATAACCCATTTTGCCACAGTGCTGGCCCCATAACAATTTATAATTCCTAGTAATTAACAGGGAAGAAAGAAGTATGGCAGGATACCTTTTTTTTAGAAAAATTATTTTATTTATTTGAAAAAGTTATATAGATAGGGAGAGAGAGAGAGAGAGAGAGAGAGAGAGAGAGAGAATCTTCTGTCTGCTGGTTCACTGCCCAAATGGCTACAATGGACAGAGCTGAGCTGAACTGAAGCCAGGAGCAAGGAATTTCTTCTGGGTCTCCCACATGTGCAAAAGGTCTCAAGGACTTGGGCCATCCTCTACTGCTTTCCCAGGTGCATTAGCAGAAGGCTGGACTGGAGGTGGAGCAGCCGGAACTCTACCAGCACTCATATGGGATGCCTGTATTTCAGGCCAGGGCTTTAACCTGATGTGCCACAGTGCTGGCTCCAACAGGTGACCTTTTACTCTCAATAATCTCCTCTTGGTATTGGCAGCAGTTTGTAATTTTTTGTTTATTTGCCTTCTTCTTAATCTATATTTTTAAAAAATTACAAAATGTTCCAGCACCCTGAGAACCTCCATCACAAGGGCATACCATCAGATGTTTGTCCAGAAAAGGGTGGTGTAGATGCAAGGTGGAAAATGCAAGGTGAGTTGATTCATCTTTCTCAGGCTGTGGTTTCCATGGGCAACTTTTACAACCAACTGCCTTATTTGTTCCTCTTCCACAGAGTGGAACACATGTTAAGTCATCCTATTTAGCCAAAAGCCAGTGGCAGCACTTCAATATGTCATCAATCCAGGGACAGCATTGTGGTACAAAGAGGTAAGTTGCCAACTGCAACAGCAGCATGCCTTATGGCACTGCTTTGAGACTCACCACCTTCACTTCTCATTCAGCTCTTTGCTTGGGAAAGCAACAAAGATTGCCCAAGAGTTTGGGTTCCTGCACCCCCATGGGGGACTGGGACAGAGTTCCAGGGTCCTGGCTTCAGCCTGGCTCAGCCCCAGCTATTGTGGCCATCTGGAAGTGAGCCAGCAGATGGAAGATAGAGATCTCTCTCTCTATTACTTTTACCTAAGCATACATTACATACATAAATGAAGATGCATCAATATAGCAACTTGTTGAGGAAAAGTCTTCTGATTATTGCAGGTTTTGTTTCAATGCAGAAAAATCTTCAGACACAAAAATTATAAACTGATTTATATTTATATTTCTCAACCACATACTTTTCAGAAAAAATTGTCTGCCACTCAGCATCAGGTATCAGTCTGAAAGCATTCATTAAAAAATCAAGTAATTTTACTAAGCACAAAAACCTCTAGTATAGACTGCATATAAACCAGTGGCTTCCATGGGTATACACAGATTGATTTTTGTTAATTTACGGGGATCACTGCACTTCCCTGGCATGGAGCTGTCTGAAGAGTTTAAACACTGATGGGTGTGGCATTATTTCTGATATTTGCTTATTATCCAGAGTGCATTTATTAAATATCTATCTTTAACTCCACACTCTATAAATCTATTTCAAATATGTAGATATTTAATGGTACTTACACATTTACAAACTGAGCTAATCCTCCTAACTTCTCTCTGGAATAGCTATGCCTTTGACATTGCCTTTTTTCACACATATGGAAATGCATAATATGCTTCTGTATGGTACTTCAGAATTTATAAAAGGCTTTTCAGGTAAGATTTACATAACATCATGTGAAAGTGGCCAAAGGACACAGTCTTCTCATTACAGAGGGGAGAGGTATGAAGTCACTCTCTGAACAGTTACTCAGATTCTATCAGTCAGGTTCAGAATCTTATTAGGTATCAGATACACATCTAGATTTTTTTCCCTACTGTCTCTTTGTCAGAATTCCCAGCCTATGAGTGAACTTCATCTGAATGAATGCTAATATTCAAGGTTCTAAGTGAAAAAATTACTGAGGTTTGTATTGGTGAGGAAAGCATGTGTCTAAATGTTACTTGTATTTAATAATAAGTATTGAATCATATGAAACTGAATATAAGATTATGCAAATTTTTAAGATGAAGAGCATATATTTAAAACCACATTCTTACATTTTGCAAACGTGTTGAAACAGCTTACTGGAGCATGTGTTTGGCATAGTGGTAAAGCCTTCCACATCCCAGTCAGAATGCTCAGGGCTCAAGCCCTAGCCCTGCTTCTGCTTCTGGCTTCCTGCTAACAGAACCCTGGGAGGCAGCAGCTGATGGCTCAAGTACTTGAGTCCCTGCCACCTGTGTGGGAGACCCACACTGAGTTCCTGGCTTCAGCCTGACCCAGCTCTGGTTGGTGCAGACATTTGAGGAATGAGCAGTAAATGGAAGGGCTCTCTCTGCCTTGCAAATAAACAAAAATAACTATACAGACCTTTTCTTAAGGTGTCTTGTTCACATCTAAATGATTTCCCTTTTCACAGTAAAATGCCTAACTGTCCTCTTTAGTAACAATGCATGTTTTGCTCTCCATGTCCACTCCTGAGCTCCAAGTACTGGCAGCTCACCCTAGCATGCTGACTGGTTCCAATGTTCAAGTACTCATCTCCCATTCTCTTTTGGTGGGTCTACCGGAAAGAAAGGAGAGTATCTACAGTAATTAATATCTTACTGTGGCTCTTGCTGTCCACCTGCAGGCCTGAAGGATGACCAGCTGAATACACACTGTGATGTTCTGGACGTAGTTTTCAAACTTCAGTCACTTTGCAGCTGAGGGACTCTGTCCTCGTCAATCACTTGAAAGCCTGCAGGAGTAGGGAGAAGCTGTGTTTGAAGAATTCACAAATACAGTGCATTGAAGCCAACCACTACCACCCCCACCACACCCCTACTTCAGGGTTCTGGCAAATCCCAAACCAGGAATTTGGGACCAGCAGTGGTTCAGGAGGTGACCTCAACTCCTTACTCTGAACAGCTCCAAAGAGCCTGGTGCACCCAGCGGGAGCTCAGCACCTCGAACTCCCACCCTCCTGCCCTTGCCACCAGGATGCCCGGCTCCCAGAGCCTCCAGGAGGCCTGCAGCAGACCCGCAGGTCCAGGTGCGCTGGGATGTGCGTCCAGAACTAACCCAAAATACAGGCCCAGCTTAAGTGTCACCTCCCCACAAAGTCACTGTCACCTACTCCCTCCCGGAAGGCTGCAGGCCAGCACCCGGCACCGGGTGTCATGGCATTTGGGGTTCACCCGCTCTCCCTCAAAGGAAGATGCCCCCGTGGGAACCCCGCTCCACCTGCGGCAGGGCTGGGGGTGGAAGGGCCGAGCCAGCCTCCACCCTAGGACTGCAGCCTGGGAAAGTCCAGGGCCCCAGTGCCCTTGCCGGGCATAGGGTCTCTCTAAGTGTACTCTGAGCCAGGGCCTCAGCCATCAGAAGCTCTCTTGCTTCCAGAATCTGCTGCAGGGCAGTTCAGGCTCAGTCCAGCAGGGGGCCTCAGGACAATCGTTGCTGCCCTGAGGCAGGACCAGTGCTGCAAGACCCGCCCCATGCTAGGCTGGCTATAGAGGCGGTGGACATTGGTGGGCAGCTGGTAGTTGCAGTGTGTGCGCATGACATGGGTGGTGTTAGGTTCTTGGCTGTCCCGTTTCGTGCCTTGGGGCTAAAATGCCGGTGGTGGCCCCTGAGTCAGGAGGGGCAGGAGAAGAAGAGACAGACCTGGTGAGTGTGACTGCCCACCTCTCCTGCCAGCCCTGCTGGCTGAGGCTTGCAGCACGTGCTGCACTTGGGGAAGCAATGAAGGCCAAGTCTCAGCAGGAAAACCAAGTGCGCGGTGCTGATTTACTCACTGACACAGCATCTGTGTGGTCTGCATGGGCAGACAGGGGGAAGGGTTTGGTAGAAGGGTGCTGGAGGTGCACTGGGCCTTTGTGCTGCTGCCTGCTGTAGGTATCCAGGGCAGCAGAGTCCTGCGGGGTCCCTAGAGATCCTGGCCATGCTGTGCCTTCCATCATCCACCCTCCTGCACTGATGCTGGGGGAAGTGCTTCTGTGGTTGATATCTCATTGGAATCCATGGTCATTTTCTCATGATGGGCTGATCTCACACAGTGACAATCATGGAACAAATCACTGTTCTGTGGCATCTGCCTCCCAGGAGCATTGCAGGTGGACAGGGGGAAACGGGTGACTGGTGGCACCTCCTGTGCATGGTCTCTGTCCCATCCTGGACCGAAGGTGGAAAGGGAAGGAGAGGAGCTGGCTCAAAGCAGTCCCGCTGCGGGTTCCATTAGGTGCAAAATGTCTCCCGATTGCGGTTAACCTTGCAGAGAAACTGTCTCCTTTTGTGGGCAAGTGACAGTATCTGCTTTATTAGCTGTGCAGTGTATTGATAATTAAAATTTGGGCATCCCTATCTATAGTCCTCACAGCATAGTTACATTCTGAGGAAGTGATGAAACTGCTCAGTACTTCGGGGCTGAGTGTAATATTAGGTGGGCAAGCCTGTTGTTGGCTTTTGGTTTATAGCTATTGGGCGACTTTATTTGGTAAAAATGCATTCAGGCTCAGTAGTGTATTCAAGGATGACCACTTAGTGAATTGTCTTTTTTTTTTTTTTTTTTTTTTTGTAAGAATAAGAGTATTGAAGACTGGGTTGAGCTACCTATGGCAAAACTCCACCATTCCTGGGAAGGCCACAATTGGCAAGAAAAGCAGGTAGCAAGCTTTCACCAAGTAAGTTGAGATTCCTGTGTTTGCAATCTGAAGAGCTCACTGCTGAGCTGGGAGGGGAACTGCTCTGAGCACAACTCATTAGAGAACTGCTCTTGCAGACCTTCCCCGAAGGAAGCACTGTTGTGGTCAGAAGCATTCCAGGAGCTGCTGGCCAGCAATTGTGAATTAGGCTTGAATTGAATCCACTGCAAGTATCACAAGAGTGCAGAAAGGCTGTGTCCTCAAATCAGCAGCTCACCAAGGAGAATTTGACTTAACCTAGAAGGTCTGTTTATCTCCGCTTATTTCTCAACATATTCACACCAGGTGGGGAAGATAAATCAGCCTTCAGCTCTGCAATGGCAGTGCTCTTGGTTGAGGCTGAGGATGCTTTTCATTGCATGCAGTGTTTGCAAGAGACTTAGTTCCCTGAGGATTTATGCCTCTCCTGTAAATACATTTTTGGCATTAAAACAAACTGAAGTATTTCTGTTTTAGTAGTATGGAACCAACTTAAGTATATTGCCTACTGGCATCTTTGTCTTTAAAGAGCTAAATCCACAGGATTACAGGATTGAGTAAAAACAAGAGAATAGCTAATCCTAGTACTAGAAAAGCACAAGGGAATGTTTGATCATTAGCTTCCTTATATTCCTCATGTTTCTTTTTATTTTTCTGCCTGCTCTTCCCTACCTACAGATGGTCTGGCTGTATTGGAAGCTTTTTGAAAAACTGAATTCTGTGAAGAAAATATAGGCTACTGGCTAGCTTGTGAAAACTTCCAAAAAAATCCACCCACCCCAGAAGCTATCCTTATATGCAAGAAAAATATATACACTCTGCTTAGAAAAAGGCCCAAAAGAGGTTAGACACAATTCCTCATTTCAGCATAAAGTGTACACTCTTGACATCAAGAAGCAACAAAAGAAGTAAAGACATAAGACTAAAGCAAGGGCCAGGGAATCTGAAAAGCTTCCTCTCCTGATGCCCTGACTTTCAAATAAGTCTCCCCAGACCTGGCAGGTGGAGCTCATCACACATTACAGCTTCTGATTTCCACTTTCAAAGAGCAGAGCCCCCTTCTCTAACAAAGGATAATGAGTGATCTTTGTTTCAGATGAACATGCTTTCAAACCAAAACTCTTATTATCCAAAATATAAGAGAAGCTATGACTCCCAGCTTTACAACTGCCTCGAAAAGGGTGTATTGCTTGATGGAGAATAACTTTCTGAAGTTGTATTTATTGGCAAGGCAGAGTTACAGAGAGAAAAAGAGAGGGAAAGACAGCGGTCCATCTGCTGGCTCACTCCCTAAATGGCCACAATGGCCAGGGCTGGGCCAGGCTGAAGCCAGCAGCTTCCTCCAGGTCTCCCATGTGGGGGCAGAGGACCAAGCGCTTGGGCCATTCTCTGCTGCTTTACCCAGCAAGGAGTTGTGGAAGAAGTAGAGCAGCTGGGAGTCAAACCGGCATCCATGTGGGTTGTTAGTGCTGCAGGCAGCAGTGTAACTTGCTATGCCACAACACCAGCCCCCAGAAAGAACTCTTATCCCTGGTCTTTCTTTTGAGTCAGAATGCTCCCAGGACTTGTGTTGAAAACCACAGATCACCACAGAACCCCATGAGACGAAAAAGGAGTCCCAGAGTAGAGGACATGTTCTGTTTCCTACGGCAGAAGTATTTGACTGCCAGAGACGAACATTCAATTCAGCCTGGGTGTTTGGGAAATATACCTCGCAACTGGGGATTCCAGTTCAGGTAGTAAATCAGGAAGCTGGTGACTGTCCAGGAGATGCCTGTATCAGAACAGCTTCCACCACCGTGAAGACACAGGCAGGAAATACGTGGTCTGAGTGGGGTGGGTCTCACTGGAAAAGCAGGACTCTGAGATGGAAGATAATGCAATGGAATGCTGTTGTTCCAGACTCACTTAAAATCAATAGGTCTGGGATTCTGTAGCCTTAGCTACCTAGCTCTACATCTTTCCTTAAATCCATCCATATTACCACATGGTTTTAGTTCTAGGTTTTAAGTCCAAACTAATGTAACATGTTTATTATGTAGAATCATCCATTCTATTGTTGTGTATTGCTGAAGCTGAAGTGATGTTTGAATTGTTAAATGGTATATAAAATAGTGAGTGCTCATGTGTAGAAAACCACAGTGGCTGTTCCAAGTGCCAAACACTCTTGAAGGCAGTTAAGCTTTGAAGTGGTCTTTGAATATTTGAATACATTTATTTTGATAACTAATGTCATTGAATACTCAGAGTCCAGGTGTGAGTTGATTTGATTTTTGTAACTGGAAATATGACCAACATAAGATCTTTGTAGTAGAGAAGAAGCATGCATTACTGAATCTGTGCAGGGAGAACTGACAGCCCCCAGAGCTGAGATGAGGGTGGCAAGGAAGATGCTCTTTTCTAAACCTAAGTCACAGCACATCTTTAGAACGACCCAGGGTTAAAATTACTAACAGAATCTTTAATTAAACATTAAGGTATTTGATGAGAATAGAACATTGACCTAAATCCCTTCTTGAGGATTAAGAACCAGCTAAATAGGAGGCTGCGGTGGTGACCTCGAAGGGGTTGGAGCCTGGGGTCAGGGGTCGTGGGTCCCAATGGCTGGTCCAGAATCATCACGGGCTACCTGGGTCATGGGCCAGCACCATGGCTCGGGGCTCCAGAGGTCGGGGGAAGCCTGCTGGGCCCCTTCTTGCTTCCTTCTTTGGGCAGAAGTCAGGCATCACAAAGTGACCTAAAGTGACCAGTTTGGTGCCGAAATCCCTGAGGCACCACTGGAGCCCGGAGCCAGGCCTGCAGGCAGGGCAGAAGCAGAGGGGAGACACCGGGACCTGGGGGCCAAGGCTTCAGGTGTTTCTGTTGGCCCCCAGGCACCCACGGGGCCTCAGCCTCTCTCACAACAGAAATGTGCATGCACCTCAGACCATTTTTACCCTTAATTCCACTTTAAAGAAAGGTTCATCGAGGACGGACTCATGGCATGGGGGTGCAACCACAGCCTGCATGGCCCACATCATGGGCACCAGTTCCATTCCCTGACGCCCTACTTCCTCTCCAACTCCAGCCAACGAGTGCAGTGGTGATGGACAGGTGCTTGGACCCCACACCACATGGAGATGGGAGGGGGCTCATGGGCCTTCAGCCTCACCCAAACATTGGGGAATCAAACCAGCAGATCGAAGACCCCTGTCTCTATGCCTTTCAAATAAATCTCTTAAAATAAATAAAAAAGAAATGCAAATAAAAAGAACCAGCTAAATAGACATGAACTGTATGGAGACAAACACCAATATTACATTACTCAACTCTCCACTGCTCCAATGAACAAAGAAGACAAATAAGAGGGATATAGGCCTCCCCTTTTTTGTTATCCTTCCCTTGGTTCCAACTAGCATGGGCTTCCAGAAAATGCGCAAGGAATCCATTTTCTTCTATGGTCAATACATGATCTCAGAATTTCCCTTATTCATTTGCCTAACAGATTTTGATTATGTCACTCTAGGTAAAGGGAAGGCAAGAAAACTGCCCTTTTCCCCCATTTTTAAAATCTATTATTTATTTGAAAGGCAGAGTTATAGAGAAGGGGTAGAGACAGATCTTCCATCTGCTGGTTCACTTCCCAAATTGGCCTCAGCTGAGCCAATCTAAAGCCAGGCGCTTCTGCCAGGCCTCCCACATGAATGCAGTGGTTCAAGCACTTGGGCCACCTTCTGATGCTTTCCCAGGCACATTAGCAGGGAGCTAGATTGGAAGTGGAGCAGCTGGGACTTGAATCAGCACCCATATGGGATGCTGGCACAGCAGGCCATGGCTTTACCCACTGTGTTGGTACCGTGTGTTTGTGTGTGTGTATGTGTGTGTGTGTATGTATGCATGTATTTTTATTTCAAAGACTCATTTATTTATTTGAAAGGCAAGGTTAGAGAGGGAGAGACATAAGAAGAGAGATCTTTCAACCTCTGGTTCACTCCCCAAATGTCCACAACAGCAGAGGCTGGGCCAAGCCAAAGCCTGGAGGCTGAAAAGCAGATAATCTTTAGTTATTAATTTAAAATGAATAGGCTGTAGCTGGTACTGTGGCATATAAGGTAAAGCCACCACCTGCAGTGCTGGCATTCCCTATGGGCACTGGTTCATGTCCCAGCTGCTCTGCTTCTAATCTAGCTCCCTGCTAATGTGCCTGGGAAAGCAGCAGGAGATGGCCCAAATACTTGGGTGCCTGAATCCATGTGAGAGAGCTGGAAGAATCACCAGGCTTTGGATTAGCCCAGCTCCAGCTGCTTGCAGCCACATGGGGATTAAAACAGCAGACAGATCATCTCTATTTATGTGTCACTCTTTATAATGCTGTCTTTCAAATAAATAAATAAATAAACCTTTAAAAAAGGTTTATTAATGTATGCTATAATCCAATCCAGGAACAGTAAGAGAAGCATTAAATATTGCTACCTATATTTTTATTTTTTAATTTTTTTAAACTTTTATTTAGTGAATATAATTTTCCAAAGTACAGTGTATGGATTACAAAGGCTTCCCCCCATAACTCCCCTCCCACCAGCACCCCGCCCATCTCCCACTCCCTCTCCCATTCCATTTACATCAAGATTCTTTTTCAATCATCTTTATACAAAGAAGATCGATTTAGTTTATATTAAGTTTTCATCAGTTTGCAGCACACAGAACATAAAGTGTAAAATACTGTTTGAGTACTAGTTATAGCATTACTTCACATTGGACAACACATTAAGGACAGAGATCCCACATAAGGAGTAAGCACACAGTGATTCCTGTTGTTGACTTAACAATCTGACACTCTTGTTTATGGCATCAGAAATCTCCCTGGGCTCTAGTCATGAGTTGCCAAGGCTATGGAAGCCTCTTGAGTTCACTGACTTCGATCTTATTTAGACAAGGTCATAGTCAAAGTGGAAGTTCTCTCCTCCCTTCAGAGAAAGGTACCTCCTTCTTTGATGGCCCGTTCTTTCTACTGGGATCTCACTCACAGAGATCTTTTATTTAGGTCCTTTTCTTTTCTTTTTTTCGTTTTTTGCCAGAGTTTCTTTCCATACCTAAAATACTCTCATAGGCTCTTCAGCTAGATCTGAGTGCCTTAAGGGCTGATTCTGAGGCCAGAGTGCTGTTTAGGACATCTGCCATTCTACAAGACTGCTGTGTATCGCACTTCCCATGCTACCTATATTTTATATAGTCTGAGTATTGTATAAACTAAAATATACAACACTAGGAGTATGCTATCAGTAATTACACTGCCAATCTCAGTGATTATAAATAAGAATTTTAGCAACTATACTGATTCTGAACAGTGATTCAATGATTCTGTTTTTAAATTTAAAAATGCCCATGAACTTGAATGTTTCTGTGTAGCTCCTCATAGAACTACAAGCTTTAGAATTTCTATGCTGTTTAGCATTTCATCTTCAGTGCGAACTTGATTATTACACTGCCAGTTTATAAAACACTTCACAGTCATGTGAGCCTAACCATAAGATAGGACTGTGTAGAATAAATCCTTTAACTATAAAGACAATCTTATCTCACAAGGGAGGAAGATCCAGAGGGGTCAAATGACTTGCTAATGTCACTTAGCTCTGTCAGCACAGAAACAAGGAAAGCTCTCAGCTTCCTGCCACCTCCCCTTACACCACCTGCCTCAACTAGATGAACCTGTAATTTTAAGGAAACTCAGGCACCATGAGTTTAAATGAATTTTTCAAGGTTACATGACAAGTACCAAAGCCAGAAGCAAAAATTATTGCTTCCATCTTTCTCTTCCTTGTCCACAATGGAAGTCCGATGTACAGTTATGCATTATTCTAATATCACAACCAAGAAGCATTATTTTTCCCCAATTTAACAATGAAACTTTTTTTCCATTGAGGAAGTTATTTTAATGGATGATACAAACATACTTTTTTGTTTTTTAATTGGAGATGCAAAGAAATGAACAAGTAGACAGAGAAGTAGTAGTCACCCTCTAGTTCACTGCTGAAATGTCCCCAGTGGCCAGGGCTGTCCCAGGAGTAGGGAACCCAATCATCTGAGCCATTTCTTGCTAGCTCCCAGGGTCTACATTATCAGGAATTTGGAGGCAGGTACTGGAACCAGGAATCAAACCAAGAAACTCCATATGAGACATAGGCATTTGAACCACAAGGCTACACCCTGGCTTCCAGACTTGTTTTTTCACCAGTCCTCTGAAAAGGAAAGTTAATTACAACCTGAAATCCAAGACTCTGGAGTCCTCAGGTGTGTGCTTCTATGCAAGTTGATGCATTAGAGTTACATATGTTGCCCAAGAGTCTGCAGTTTAGAGAGAACAGAAGAGTGAAACATGTGTCAGAGGATGTCAGCATTGGAGAGGTGGCTGTGCTCTAGTCAGAGGCTGAGGAGGACAAGTCCACAGGGAGCAGCAGCTTGATTTAGTCACAAGGAAACCGGCTGTTTCTGGATTCATCCACCCCTCCCAGCTGACTGGCTGTGGAATTCTGATTGAATTCACCTGAAAATCCCACTCCCACTCGATTTGGAGGGAATTAATATCTGTCCCCTAAGTAAAAGGGTTCCATTTCTTTTTCCAAACCACAAAAAATCATGTTGGTTGCGTTGCCTGTAAATTTCTAAGCATGAAACACCATTTTTTTTTTTTAATTTCATAATAGCTACTCTGTCTGAACTCTTGTTTGTATTGCATCAGAATACAAAATCTTGGGAGGAAGAAGGCAAAACCAACTCAGACCCAGAAAACATTTAGAAAATTGCTGCTTAAGTACCAAAATTAGCAGAGGCACACAAAACAGTGACAGAAAGCCAGAATTGGAGCAAGCCAACAGCTATGCCCTGATTCAAAAAGACGGTTCCTGCTGTACCCTGAACTCCTTATTCCAGCCTCCAAACCAAAGCTAACATCAGAAAATTCATTACAAACCATGATAAATAAGAAAACTGTGAAAAAAGCCAAAGAAATGCAAGAGTCCTTAGTGATATTGGGCTTGATTTAGTCACAAGGAAACCGGCTGTTTCTGGATACATCCACCCCTCCCAGCTGACTTGCTGTGGAATTCTGATTGAATTAACCTGAAAATCACAGTCAAACTCGATTTGGAGGAAATTAATATCTGTCCCCACAGCAAATTGGTTCCATTTCATTTTGCAAAACACAAAAATTCATCTTAGTTATCCTGCCTGTAGATTTCTAAGCCTGAAAAGCCAATTTATTATGTTTTTTATTTCATAATGGATCCTCTGTCTAACTTCTTGTTTGTACTGCATCAGAATACAAAATTTGGGATGGAAGAAGGCAAAAGAAACTCAGACCAAGAAAACATTTAGAAAATTGCTGCTCAAAACCAAAAATTGGCTGAGGCACCCAAAACAATGACAGCAAGCCAGAATTGGAGCAAGCCAACATCTGTGCCCTGATTGAAAAAGACCATTCCTCCCGTGCCCTGGACTCCATATTCCAGTCTGAAAACTAAAGCTCACATCAGAAAATTCATTACAAATCATGATAAATAAGACAAATGTGAAAAAAGCCAAAGAAATGCAAGAGTCCTTTGTGATATTAGGCTTGATTTAGTCCCATGTAAACTGGCTGTTTCTGGATTCATCCACCCCTCCCAGCTGAATGGCTGTGGAATTCTGATTGAATTCACCTGAAAATCGCACTCACACCTGATTTGGTGGGAATTAATATCTGGTGCTGGTTCTGCAGGCTGGGGCTTTAACCCACTGTGCGATAGCACTGGCCCCTGTAAGTGGTTTTCTTAATTATTCCCAGCTTTCTGTCTGTTTTGTTTTTAGATTTATAATAATTTCTTAATGAAAATGGATGTAGGAAGGTAAATTTTATTCTCAGGGAATATATAGAAACAAGATGTATGATGAATTTGTCATGACTATCAATCATTGCATTTATCCAAGAAAAGGCAATGTCATCTCTCATTTTCTGTTGCCATAGCAAAATATATATTTGTTATATGATTTCAATTGAAGTCAAGGATAATATTCTAAATTTTGGGGTCATAATGTCCAACACATTCTTTAGTGTTATACAGATGATGTAGTGGGCAGTGTTTTAGTTCCACCCTGGAAATAAACACTTAGCATTCTGCAAGAGAATTACTTACCTAGGGCTAAACCACAAATCAGTGACATTTATTATTTTTTTTGACAGGCAGAGTGGACAGTGAGAGAGAGAGAGACAGAGAGAAAGGTCTTCCTTTGCCGTTGGTTCACCCTCCAATGGCCACCATGGCCAGTGCACAGCAGCCGGCCCACTGTGCTGATCTGATGGCAGGAACCAGGTACTTATCCTGGTCTCCCATGGGATGCAGGGCCCAAGGACTTGGGCCATCCTCCACTGCACTCCCTGGTCACAGCAGAGAGCTGGCCTGGAAGAGGGGCAACTGGGACAGAATCTGGCACCCCGACTGGGACTAGAATGAAGTGTGCCAGCGCCACAAGGTGGAGGATTAGCCTAGTGAGCCGCGGCACTGGCTGCATTTATTTTTTTTAATTGTTAGAGTAATGCAGTCCTTAATAGTTTGAGGAGATGAACTTGATTCCCAGCTAGAGTAAGAACACTGTGGGGAAAATAATCTACTGCATGTTCTTTCACGTTTTAAGATTGTATTTAACAATTTATTTATTTATTTAAAAGAGTTACACAGAGAGAGGAGAGGCAGAGAGAAAGAGACAGAGGAGAGATCTTTCATTCAACATTTCACTCTCCAATTGGCTGCACTGGCCGGGCTGCACCCATCTAAAGCCAGGAGCCAGGAGAATTTTCTGGGTATCCCACACGGCTTCAAAGGCCCAAATCCTTGGGCCTTCTTCTACTGCTTTCCCAGGTCATAGCAGAGAGCTGGATCAAAATTAGAGCAGCTGGGTCTTGAAACGGTGCCCATATGGGATGCTGGTGCTTTAGGCCAGGGCATTAACCCACTGTGCCACAGTGCCAGCCCCAAGGTTTATTTATTAACTTATTTGAAAGGCAGAGTAATAGAGATAGGGAGAGATGGGTAGTGAGAAAGAGATATCTTCCATCTGCTGGTTCATTCAACAAATGGCCACAATGGTTGGCCAGGCCAAAGCCAGGAGTCTGGAACTCTATCTGGGTCTCCCATATTTGTGGAATTGGCCCAAATACTCAGGCCATCTTTCACTGCTCTTTCAGCCACTTTAGCAGGGAACTCAATTGGAAGTGGAGCACCAAGGACTCAAATTGTCTGTCCACATGGGATGCCTGAATTGCAGGTGGAGATCTACCTGCTGTACCACAATGCTGGTGCCTACTGCAGGTTATCAAAGCTCTCTGTATTTCCCTCAGTCACAAATGCAGATTATAGTACAGAATTTCTCAGGTTCTGTTCTTGGGTAAATAACTCCATAGCTTTTACTTTAATTTGTTATCATGTTATTTCAGTTCTTTAAATGTTTATGAGTAGAATAATTATAGAAAAAGCAAAAGCTACTTTCTATTCTTTCTTGAATCTCCTCCCTTACTTAAAATATTTATGAGCCTGATAGAGAAAGAAATTGATGGAGTGAGAGAAAGCTAGAAAGCTCCCATGCACTTCTTCACTGCCTAAATAAAAATATCAAGCAGAGGTGGGGCACAACTGAAGCCAAGAGTCAGGAATGGAATCTAGGCCTCCCTCTTGGTTGGCATCACCATTGCTTCCCCTGGTCTGCATTAGCTGGGAGCTGGAAACTGGAGCTGGCACTGAAATCCAACTTTGGAAATTTGATGCAGAGAGAGAGTATCTGAGCTGGCATCATAAACACTAAGTTAAATGCCTACTGTCTCTTTTAAAAATTTTTTTCTCTGCCATAATTGCATTGACTGTGTATAGTGTTTTTCTGGAAATTCTTCATTGTTCAATCCCTTCATAACTTCCCTGATGGTTTCTTGTCTTTTTTCCTGAATACTTCTACATTCTTCTGAACACTGCTCATTCCAGAGTGACTCTTGTCTCCCTTTCAGCCTACTGTGCAATTGCCCTTGACATAGTCTGGCCTTTGTGAACAGAAATTCCTGTTTCCCTCCAGCTTGGGCAATTTTCACAGCCTTTATACCATAGGTTTGATCCCCTGTGGAATGCTTCTGTGTGGCTGCCCAAATGCTCATAAATCTGAAATGAAATGGCATTCTTGCTTCTTCATCCATACCCATGTAGAAGATATACAACTGCCATTGTTTGTTAGGTGACAGAGTTGACATGTTGACCAGGAGTGTTCTGTCACAGGGGATGATAGCATTTGAAGACCTGGCTGTGTACTTTACCTGGGAGGAATGGCAGAACATGAACCAAGCTCAGAAAATCCTGTACAGGGATGTGATGCTGGAGACCTACAGCAGCCTGTTCTCCCTGGGTGGGTGACACTCATCACATGCCCAATGGTAACATTTTCTTGCTATTTGACAACTAAGTGAGCACTATTCATAAAGTTGAATGAGGGACAGGTATAGAATTTGAGTCCATGAAGAATCTGAATATCTATCACCTGGGAAGGATTTCACATTGGAACATTTGTTGCATAGCTCCTGGACCAAGCTGTACTCCTTTCATTAACCCAAGATAGTGATTTCACAAAGTCTATATTGTTTCCATTAGTAGGGCACTGCAGGACCAAACCTGACTTGATCTTCAAGTTGGAGCAAGGAGCAGAGCCATGGATGGGGGAAGAATGCCTACATCAGAGCCTTCCATATCAGTGTGTACATAACGGGCAGGGAGGCCAAAGCAGAAGCAGTGCAACAGATATTGACTGGTGTTCTTTCCACGAGTTTTTCCCAAGTCTTACTCCTGAAGACAGCTGGTCCTGTGATTCAGACACAGACATTCTACAGTATCTATGGAGATCAGTATCTCTGGTAAAGGCAAAGGAAATGAAGTTTTCTGTGAAAATCAACAAACCTCCAGAAACTCAAATTATCACAGAGGAGTGTTTATAGAAAGAAACAAGAGGAGGCAACCAGGGCTGACGTCTTCACAATGAGTTAGAAATCAATTTTCAATAATTGAGCAGACTCTGGGTTGCAGGAATAAATTATTTCAACTGGTGGGAATGTATAGCCAAGGTGGTATATTGGAACTTTCTGTAACTGTTGTAGTTATTAGAAGATTAGGATGTCAGGTTTCCTTAGAAATATGGGGAAACTATAATAGTGCAGATAAAACAGAGATTTTCATTAGAAAAATCCCACAAATGCTGTTTGCCTGGGAAGACAGAACACAAGACAACCACATATTCAAATCTTGTCCCATGAATGTGATCCTGCTTAGAGTATAGACACATTTCACTCTTTACCTTCAAGGAAATGATCTAGTAAAACTTCCCCATATTTATGGTTGAAATATCACAGAAGTACAAAACCCACAATTTTTCTAAAAATGAATTGAAAAAGGGGCTGGCACCGTGGCTCACATGGTTAATCCTCCCCCTGCAGCACCAGCATCCCATATGGGCCCCGGGTTCTAGTCCTGGTTGCTCCTCTTCCAGTCCAGCTCTCTGCTGTGGCCCGGGAGGGCAGTGGAGGATGGCCCAAATGCTTGGGCCCCTGCACCTACAATGGAGATAAGGAGGAAGCACCTGGCTCCTGGATTTGGATTGGCATAGATCCAAATGTATTTGCCATTTGAGGGGTGAGCCAATGGAAGGAAGATCTTTGTCTCTGTCTCTCACAGTCTAACTCTCACAAATAAAGAAATAAAAATACATTAAAAAATGAACTGAAGAAATGGACAGGGAAAAATTGGTTTCTAGATTACAGGTGAATATATTTATTAAATATTAGTCCATTCTGTGAAGTCTTATTCATTTTTGTGAAAGTAGAAAGTGAGAGAGAAACAGTGAGGAATAGATTTTCTATTAACTCTCTCCCCAAATACTATCAACAGTTATGACTAATCTGAAGCCAGAAGCCTGGAATTTCACCTACTCATCTCTATCACAGGGTCCCAAGCACATGAACCATTATCTGCTGCTTTCCAGTATCTATTATCTCAGAGCTGTATTGGAAGCAGAGTAGCCTCGGCTTAAACTGGCACTGTTTTGAGATACAGGCATCCCAAGCAGTGATTTAAGACATCTTACCACAAAAACCATTCAATCATACTTGGAAAAAATTCTGGTAGTAAACAGGATCATGGATGAACATTGGAAAATCTATGGATACAATTTAATATATTAATGTATAATGGAGAAAACCTGTATATTCATAAATATGTATCTTCTAATCATTTTTTGAAAATCTTATGATGGAATGAGGATATAAGCCTGAGCCATTCTCCCTCATTGCCCAAAGTAGATAAACTTTGGAATGTATTCCTTGCCCTTGAAACTCAATTGGGTCTCACAGCCTATTGCCTTCATACCCCACCCTGCATTATTTTCCAGGTTCCTAAGGCCCCCACCCAGTTCCTGGAATTCCCCTCCACTGCTGCCCCCTACCCTCATGCCCAGCCTTAGCCCTCCTCAAAAAGGTCTGGCCCCTGGGAATTGGGGCCTTCATGCTCCATCTTGTACAGGCAGTTGGTCACCCACCTCTGTGGATTAATTTTCTCTGAATAAATTCTGTCTGGCTGTAAATTCATACACTTTCTCCTCTATTCTACAACTCTTTTCCTAACATTTTGGTGCCCTGTGTGAGGAGGCACAAATGCAGAACTTTTCCTAACATCTTATCCCTCTTAAATACAAGTAACTTCATTCCTTTTACACGAGTATGCTAGAAGAAACAATTATATTTGATGTAGTGACATCATTTTTTTCTCACTTCAGTTGCCATGAAACTGGATGAACTGATTAAGACCAACCAGAAAAGTCTGGAGAAAAATCTGCATCAGGATGTTATGACAAATAATAAGACATTAACTCCCAAGGGAGTTGAATTCAGAAAAACACTTAATTTAAGTATAAGCCATATTCCAAAACTGAGTATCAAAAAGAGAAACTATTCAGGAATAAAACCTGAAGAATGCAGTATATGTCACAATATGTGTCCCCATTGTGGGCCTGATCAACTACAAGCTGGAGAGAAATTTTGTGCTACTAAGGTACCTGGGAACACTCTCCAGTTCTGTGAACCTCTTAATCAACAGCACAATATTCAGATCAAGGAGCAGGCACTTGAACAAATTGGACAAGGGAAAGTCTTCAAAAGCAAGAATATATTCTGTGAATCTGAGAAGCTTTTTATGGTAGAAACCTGTAATAAGTCAATTGCCACTATTGGCAAGACAACTCAAATAGTACAAGATTTCCATAAGAATTCTAACCTCAGTATACATCAACAAAGTCCCAAAAGAGAGAACGTTTATAAGTATATTGGGCCTGTGGAACCTGTTATTTACCAATCACATGTTAGACTGAATCATAGACCAAATATAGGGAAGAAATCCCATGCATGTAAACCTTGTGGGAAGTCATTCAGTATTAAATTCTGCCATACCCTCCATCACAGCACTCATATAAGTGGAAAACCCTCATGTGTGTAATGATTGTGGAGAAACCACTCACCAGAAGTCAGATCTCATTAGACATCAGAGAATTCACACAGGGTTGAAATCTTATAAATGTAATGACTGTGGGAAGTTCTTTGGCCAGAAGAAACACCTCATAAATCATCAGAGAATTCACACAGGTGAGAAACCTTATGAATGTAATGACTGTGGAAAATCCTTTGGCCAGAAGGCAAACCTCCTAAATCATCAGAGAATTCACACAGGGGAGAAACCTTATGAATGTAATCATTGTGGAAAAGCTTTTGGCCAGAAATCAACACTCACAAATCATCAGAGAAGTCACACAGGGGAGAAACCTTATGAATGCAATGACTGTGGAAAAACCTTGGGCCAGAAGTCAAACCTCATAAATCATCAGAGAAGTCACACAGGGGATAAGCGTTTATGAGTGCAATGACTATGGAAAACTCTTTGGCCAGAAGCCACACCTCATAAATCATCAGAGAATTCACACAGGGGATACGCCTTATGAATGCAGTGACTGCAGAAAAGCCTTTGGCCAGAAGGCAAACCTCAGAAAGCATCAGAGAATTCACACAGGGGAGAAACCTTATGAATGCAATTACTGTGGAAAAACCTTAGGCCAGAATTCAAACCTCAGAAAGCATCAGAGAATTCACACAGAAGACAAGCATTATGAATGCAATGCCTGCGGAAAAAGCTTTGGCCAGAAATCACAACTCAAAATGCATCAGAGAAGTCACACAGGGGAGAAACCTTATGAATGCAATAATTGTGGAAAAGCCTTTGCTGAGAAGTCAAAGCTCACAAAGCATCAGACAATTTGTACTGGGGGAAACCTTATGAGTGCAATGACTGTGGAAAAACCTTTGCTGAGAAGTCAAACCTCAGAAAGTATCAGAGCCTTCACACCATGGAGAAAGCTTATAAATGAAATGACTGTGGAAAAGCCTTTGGTCCCATCCTTGCATACCAAGGATAAATCCCACTTGGTCTGGGTGGATGATCTTTCTGATGCATTGTTGGATTCAATTGGCCAGAATTCTGTTGCAGATCTTTGCATGTATGTTCATCAGGGAAGTTGGTCTATAATTACTTTCTTTGTTGCACTTTTTTCAGGTTTAGGAATGAAGGTGATGCTGGCTTCATAGAAAGAATTTGGGAGAATCACCTCTCTCTCAATTGTTTTGAATAACTTGAGAAGAATTGCAGTTAGTGCTTTAAATGTCTGTTAGAATTCAGCAGTGAAGCCATCCAGTCCTGGGGTTTTCTTGGCGGCGAGGATCTTTATTACTGATATCATTTCCATCCGGTTATGTGTGTGTTTACGTTTTCTATATCTTTGTTGCTCAATTTAGGTAGGTTTTATGGATGGAAGGATGGTGGAAAGCCTCTTTGCTGTACTTCATAACTCATAAGATATCAGAGAATCCACACAAGGAATTTTCTACATGACCTTTTTGTGCAAGTTATATCTCATGAAATATTAGAGAATTCACCAAGGGGAGAAATGCATGAATGTAATACATGTGAATAAGCCTTTGTGGTGCAAATCAGACCTCATCAAACATAAAAGAATTCTCATGGGGAGCAATTTTATGAATGTAATGACTCAGAGCCTTTTACCATAATTCAGCCCTCATTGTACATCATCAAATTCATATAGGGAAAAACTCCTTTGAAAGTAAAATCCCTTTAATTAGAAGCCATACCTCATAAGACAACAGGGAATTCACGTGGGAGAGAAACCTTATGGGTGTAATGAGTGTTGGAAAGCTCTGCCCAAATCTCTCCTTATATCAGAATGCACAACATATATATCTAATGAATGAAATAAATGTGAGAAAGTCATTTCACATAGGTAATGCCTCATAATCCATCATGGAATTTGAACAAGGGAGAGACCTTAACAATATAATGAATGTGGAAGAGCTTTTCTCCAAAATTCATGTAAGTATTGTGACAAAACCTTTTGCTGGAAATCACATCCTATCCAACAGAGACTCATGTAAAGGAGAAAGCTTATAAATATTATTAGTGTGAAAAGGTTGTTTGTCAGAAGTCAATGGTACATCAGAGAATTGACACAGGTGGTTTCTTAGGAGTATACCGATTGTGTAAAAACATTTTCTTTATTTCAGGCTTGTATAGATACAGAATTCACAAAAGGTGATAGTCTTTGCATGCTGTAAATACGATAAAACCTTTAGCCAGAAATTAGACATCAACAGACTTCAGAGAATTCATAAGGAACAAAAGTCTATGCAATGAATTTGGAAAAAGTATTTCTGCTATAAATCAGTCTTCAATTCCCATGAATAGACTCACAAATGAGAAAACATGCATGCATACAAAAGTTTTGTACCATAAATTATCTCTAGATGGTAAACTAATATATCACACAAAAGAAAAATCATGAGTATAATGGAATTGGGAATCGCTTTGCTATAAGGCAGAGTTCCAGAAAGCTTAGCAAGATTACAGAAAAGTCTCTGAAAATGTAACATGTCTGAAAGATTTGTTGGCATCACAAACTGGAGGATAGCTCAAGTGCATGTGTTTTTGTGACCTGGCATCCAAATTGATATCTCTTTTTCTTTGATGAATTCCTTGTTTATTTATTTAGCAGATTTAGAGACAAAGGATTCCTGTCCATTGATTTACTACTATATGCCCACAATTGCCATGGTAAGGTCTATGGCAAAAACTGAGTGCTGGGGGCTGTGAATCTGATTCATCACTGATAACATTGAAGACATTGGTTCCTGGTTCTTATGCTGCTATGCATGGAAATGTTTCTCTAATTTCATTTTCAAATAGTTCATTGTTAATATAAAGAAATGCTTCTAATTTTTAAAATTTCATTGAAATAATTTGTGATTAATGTGTCCTAGTCATGCATTATTACAGTGTGTAGTGCAATATTTGCACACATTTATGCAGTAAAAAGTGATCAAGCTAAGCAACTACAGTTTTATTAAGTTTTTAAAGAGTTATTTATTTGAAAGACAGAGTTACAGAGAGAAGTAGCAGCAGAGAGAGAGAGAGGTCTTCCTCTGCCGGTTCACTCCCCAGGTGGCCACAATGGCCGGAGCTCTGCCAATCTGATGCCAGGAACCAGGAGCTTCTTCCAGATCTCCCACTTGGGTGCAGGGACCCAAGGACTTGGGCCATCTTCTACTGCTTTCCCAGGCCATAGCAGAGAGTTGGATCAGAAGAGGAGCAGCCAGGACTAGAACTGGTACCCACAGGGGATGCTGGTGCTTCAGGCCAGGGTGTTAGCCCACTGTGCCATAATGCTGGCCCCCAAGCAACTACAGTTTCTAATTCTTCTCCATGATTTGAGACTACCAGTTCCTCTCTTTCAGTTCTTTACACAGAACCTAATATGGTTGAATGTAGTCATCTCATTATATTATGGGGCACCAGAAGTTCTTTCTGCCTCTTTGTATTTTGTTACCTATTATCCAATCCCCCTCTATCCCTAGCTGCTTCCCTTCTCAGCCTCTAGTAATCACAGTTCTGTGTTCAGATCCATTATTTTCTCTCACTTCCACATGTGACAAGGACCAGGTGACATTTGTGTTCCTGCTTCTGGCTTATTTCAATTAATTTAATAATATTTGGTCTTTTTTGAATCTAAATGAAGTTCCCCTGTCCATTTTTTTCATTGATGGATAGCTAGATTGGTTTCAAATCCTGGCTGCAGTGAACTGTGTTATAGTGGCTGTGTTATGGGAAAATTGCTGTATCTTTGATATGCTCTTCTCCTTTCCTTCTTTTTTTTTTTTTTTTTATTTTTTTTGACAGGCAGAGTGGACAGTGAGAGAGAGAGACAGAGAGAAAGGTCTTCCTTTGCCGTTGGTTCACCCTCCAATGGCCACCGCGGCCGGCGCGCTGCGGCCTGCCCACCGCGCTGATCCGATGGCAGGAGCCAGGAGCCAGGTGCTTTTCCTGGTCTCCCATGGGGTGCAGGGCCCAAGCACCTGGGCCATCCTCCACTGCACTCCCTGGCCACAGCAGAGGGCTGGCCTGGAAGAGGGGCAACCGGGACAGAATCCGGCGCCCCGACCGGGACTAGAACCCGGTGTGCCGGCGCCGCTAGGCGGAGGATTAGCCTAGTGAGCCGCGGCGCCGGCCACTTCTCCTTTCCTTCTAATAAAAGTTCCTTATTCTATATAGCCAAGAGCAAGATAACTCTCACATGGTAGGTCAATTTTTATCTTATTTTAAATTTTTGTTATTTATTTGAAAGAGTTACAATAGAGATAGGGACACAGAGAGGTCCTCCATTAGCTGGTTCGCTCTACAGATGACTACAAAGGCCAGAGTTATGCCATTCTGAAACCTGGAGACAGGAGCTTCCTCTGGGTCTCCCACATGGGTGCATGGGCCCAAGGACTTGGGCCATCTTCTACTGCTATCCCAGGAGATAGCAGAGAGCTGGATTGGAAGAAGAGCAGCTGGAACTAGAACTGGCACCCAAATGGGATGCTGGCCCCTCAGGCGCTGCACAACAGCACCGGCCCAATTTTTATCCTTTTTAAGGAATGGCCATACTGTTCTGCATAACATCTGTACTAACTTGTGTTTTCATCCACCATATATGATGGTTTTCTTTTCCCATGTGCTCTCTAGCATTTGTTATTTTTTATCAGTTTGGCATCAAGATGATATAGTATTGTTCATGTTTTTGTGTATTTTGAAATCAGTTAATTTGTTTATTAAATCTTTGTTTATTTGAAAAGTGGATTTAGAGAGAGGAGGAAAGACAGAGATAGCTTTCATCTGCTGGCTCACACCCCAGAGAGTTTCAAAGTTGAGCCTGGGGCATGCTGAAGTCAGGAGCTTCATCCAAGTCTCCCACATCAGTGGCAAGGACCCAAGTCCTTCGTCCATCTTCTGCTGGTTTCCCAGGTGTTTAGCAGTGAGCTAAATTGGAAGTGGAGATTCCTAAGCTCAAAGTGGAACTCACATGATATGCTGGCCTCACAGATTGCAGCTTACCCCACTTAGCCACAATGCCAGCCCCTCTATCAATTTAATTCCTCAAAAATAGGTCAGTAATGTTGGCATCTATCTCATTTTGTTTTTTCTCTGTTATTATTCAACTTATTGATGTCTTATTTTTGTTCACATTATTCCTCTCAATTGCTCTACCTGAGGTGAGTAGGGCTGCTGTGTTGCTTGAATGCAGTGTATGCTTTAGATTACTCATTTACTGAGTGCATGTCATTCACATAGCACTTCACCGAAATTCTACTATGTCCCAAATCCTCTTCTAGGCACAGAATTCAGACCACTTTTCTCTTAGGCCTAGATCTTGCCTTTAACATACTATTTGGAATTTAGTAGCTCATGAAATCTGCAGACTGCATAAATGAATGAATATTTTGAGGGCTGTGTTTTTGTGGAGGAACTTCATAGGAGACCGAAGGAATAAAATAAATCTAAAGTATCCACAGTATACAGAATGTATACTATTTTACAAGCCACAGAGAAGAGGAAGAAGAAGGAAAGTAGTGAGACTAGAAAGTTTGTGGCAAGACTAACAGGCACTGGTCAAGAACTTAATAAGCCCATTAGGAAAGCAGTAAGGTTTCTTTGTCTCCCCGTAGACTCTGCTCTCCAGAGGTGAACAGGGTCCTCTAAACCCACTTGCTGCACACACAAACACCTGAGTGTTGTATTCTCCCACAGGTGTTGGAGACTGATATGGTGTTCTGATTTATATTTACATAATGGCTAGTGACATCGGGCATATTCACATGTTTTGACCATTTACATTTCTTCTGAGAAATGTCTATTCAGATCCTTGCCTGTATTTTTTGGAGTTTTTCCAATTCATGTAAATGTTCTGGAAATCTGTAAACATTCAGAGTTTTAATTTTTCCTGCCATCTGTTCATTGTATCTACACTTTGATGTTTACTTTGTTGTGAAGAAGTATCTTAGTTGGATATACTCAAATGTCTCTGTTTTTATTTTTGTGACTATTGCTATTGGAATCTTACCCAAAAGCTATTGTGTGTTGACAATATTTAGAGTTTCCCTATGTTTACTTGGGTTTGGGTCTTATGATTAGATTTTTCATTCACTGTGAGTTCACTTTCACATAGTGTAAGTGATGTTGGAGTCTATTTTCAGGCTTCTACATTTGGATCATCAAGTTCCTCTGCACCACTTGTGAAAGAGATTCTTCTTTCTCCAGTTCATTTTAGTTCCTTTGTTAAATATGAGTTGCTGGTAGAAATTTGGGTTTATTTCTATGCTACCTAGTTTTTTCCATTGAACTATGTGTCTGTTATTATATCAGTGCTAACACTTCTTCTTTTTGTGTTTTTTTTTTTTTGCAGTTTATTTATTTATTTGAAAGGCAGAGTCACAGAGAGGTAGAGGCAGAGAGAGAGAGAGGTCTTCCATCCACTGGTTTACTCCCCAAATGGCCACAATGGCCGGAGCTCTGTTGATCTGAATCCAAGTGTCAGGAGCTTCTTCCAGGTCTCTATGCAGGTGCAGGGGCCCAAAGACTTTGGCCATTTTCTACTTTTTTCTCAGGCTATACCAGAGAGGGGTATACGAAGTGGAGCAGCTGGGAAACATACTGGCACCCATATGAGATACCGGCACTGCAGACGGTGACTTTACCTGCTTTGTCATAGTGCTGACCCCTGTAATATGTCTTAAAATATGGTGTGATGTCTCCAGCTTTTTTTTTGTTTTATAATATTTCTTTAGATGTTAAGCATCTCTCATGTTTCTATATGAATTTTAGCATCATTTTTTCTAGCTCTGAGAACATCGTTGGTATGTTGATTGGGATTGCATTGAATTTGCAAATTGCTTTTGGTAGTATGGACATTTTGATATTATTCTTCCCATTCACAAACATAAGTTTTCTGTGAGACTGTTAAAAAGCCTTGACAAAAATTGGACTTTATTACACAAAAATTCATCACTTTTTGGGATCATTTAAATCCATAATTTTGCACTAATATTTGATAAATAATGAAAGACTTTCTCTGAGCATTTTAGTAGGAGAAATTAAAATATTTATTTTATCAATTTCTTCAAATATTGTTTAGATGTGATATTCAAATATTGTTTAGAGCCATTGTCTGTATTCCCTCTAAATTACGATCTTTCTGCTTTTTGCCTGTTAAACTTGTCCCTTGATTCAACAACCCTTTTTAATGTAATGTAAATGGAAAATGTCATTTCATAAGCTAAAAAAAAAATGACAAAGAAGGAAAAAGAAGGGAGGGAGGTTGAATATATAATTATGTTCTCTTAATTTTTTCTATGAACCGTACTGAATCTTTTAAAAGCTAATGAAAATTAAAACTCTAAATTGGACCATTATGACCAATATTTAAAACAAGTGATTAAAAACTGTAGATGTCTTCAATTTTGATTATCATTCTTATTTAGAATATCTGAAAGAAATCCGGCTTCTCACTTAAAATATACCAGTGTTTTAGAATTCAGTATTAAATGACTTTGTTTAAAAGTGTTATTTAATCTATTGCTTTAAGTGGTAATACTATGGCCATTGTAAAACAAAATCCTTATCATTTTCCATAAAACAGAAAGGGCCTTTAAAACATCATCACTAAAAATATTAAGAGACCTAAAATATAACATTCTTAAAACCCAAGTGATACCATTCAAAATTTTCAAATATGCAGGGATAGTTCATGTCAAGTAACTAAATAATTGTGAAGTGTATATATGGAATAGCTTCTATAAATTCTTTTGGCAAGGGCTGGCACTGTGGCATAGTGGGTGAGGCTGCCACCTGCAGTGCTGGTATTCCATAGGGGCATCAGTTCAAGACCTGGCTGCTCCACTTCCTATCCAGCTCTCTGCTATGGCCTGGGAAAGCATTATAAAATGGTGCAAGTCCTTGGGCCCCTGCACCTGCATAGGAGACCAGGAAGAGGCTCCTGGCTCCTGCCTTCCAGTTGGCACAGCTCCAGCCATGGAGGCCAACTGTGGAGTGAACCAGTGAATGGAAGACCACTCTCTCTGCCTCTCCTTCTCTGTCTGTGTAATTCTGACTTTCAAATAATATAAATAAATCTTTAAAAAATTCTTTTGGCAAATAGATGAAGCTACTTGTTGTACATTTCAAATAAATAGCAAACATACTAGAAAAATATATTGAATAAAATTTAAGCAACTCATAGCTATACACAGAAATTTCTCACCATAACAACATAGCAACCACTAAATTTCCAAACTTAATTTTCCACAACTTAGAATCTTTAACTCCAGAAGGAGTATGAAATTGACAGAACAGTGGCCTATGTATCAGGATACCTAATGCTAATACAGAATTATCCCAGCTACAACTTACCTGTGTGACCTTGAACAATTCACTTTACTTCTCTGGGCCTTGGCATTTAGCATCCTCATGTGATAAAGGAGGCTTGGATAAGATCAGTTGTACTCTATCTTGAGACTTCAACGATCTCTCAGTTTCGAACAGGCACCTTAGGGGAAAGTAAACCTTTAGATCAAAGCTTACATTTTTAAATCTAAATATATTTTAAACTCTTTCTACAACTAGTACAAAACAACACATTCAAATGTGTACCATGCCACTTTTCAATATTTGGGAATAATTAATGCATCATTTTAGAGCATTGTCTTGAGGCCAGTGCTGTGGTGTAGCCAGTAAAGCCACTGCATGCAGTGGGGGCATCCCATATGGAGGCTGGTTCAAGTCCCAGCTGCTCCACTTTCCATCCAGCTGTCTGCTATAGCCTGGGAGAGCAGTAGGAAGTTGGCCCAAGTCCTTGGGCCCCTGAATCTGCATGGGAGACCCTGAAGAGGTCCTGGCTCCTGGCTTCAGATTGGCATATCTCTGACCTTTTAGGCCATCTGGGGAGTGAACCAGCAGATGGAGGACCTCTCTCTCTCTTTTCCTCTTGTTCACTATCTGTGTAACTCTGACTTCCAAATAAATAAATAAATCCTTTAAAAAATCAAAAGAATATTGTCTGGCACACAGTGAACCACTAAGTACAAGATATTATTAGTAATATTAGATTGAAATGTTGAAATAAACTAGGCAATAAGCCTTAAGATGCAAATTAATACCAAGAAATATAATCTCAAATTTCTGTGTTCAACAAGGTAGTCTCTTTTTCACTACTAACTTTATACTGAATAAGATATTTTGATATTTTGTTAAAAGTAAATTTATCGGAGGCCAGCGCCATGGCTTACTTGGTTAATTCTCTGCCTGTAGTGCGGGTATCCCATATGGGCAAAGGGTTCTAGTCGTGGTTGCTCCTCTTTCAGTCCAGCTCTCTGCTATGGCCCAGGAAGGCAGTGGAGGATGGCCCAAGTGCTTGGGCCCTGCACCCAGATGGGAGACCAGGAGTAAGCACCTGACTCCTGGCTTTGGATGGGCACAGCTCCAACTGTGGCAGCCATTTGGGGAGTGAACCAACGGAAGGAAGACCTTTCTGTCTTTCTGTCTATAACTCTACCTGTCAAATAAAAAAAATTATTAGTTTTTCATAAAAACTGCAGTATTGAAAAGGTTCTAAAATCCCTCTAATTCTAAATGTCTGTGACTGCTAACTCATTAGCACATATTGCATTCTTTACATCTGGGTAATCATGATAATTCACTTTTAAATGATTAACAGATCTGCTGTTATATATAAATACATGCTTTTCCAAAAATCATACAATAAGCAGGCTACATAATTTACTTCAAGTAAAACTGCCATATCCAGTCCTACAATTGTAAATAAGACAGTTTCAATTGTTCAGCATTATCAATTATAAATTCCAATAGCATAGCAATAGTCATAAAAATAAAGGATCCGATGCTGTGGTGTAGCAAGTAAAGCTGTGGCTTGCAGTGCTGACATCCCACATGGGTGCCAGTTCAAGTCCTGGCTACTCAAATTACTATCCATCTTTTTAGGCAAGTAAGACTTACTATCCAGCAGTAGAGGATGGCCCAGGCCCTTGGGCTCCTGCACCTGCATAGGAGACCCAAAAGATGCTGCTAGCTCCTGGCTATGGATCGGCACAGCTCCAGCCATTGTGGCCAAATGGGGAGTGAACTAGCGGTTGGAAGACTGCTCTCTCTCTCTCTCTCTCTCCTTCTCTGTGTGTGTAACACTGAATTTCAAGTAAAATAAATGAATCTTTTTTTAAAAAAAAGGACGAAATAAAAAGGAAGATGAATATTATAAAATTGTTTAACTTTTATTTAATAAATATAAATTTCCAAAGTACAGCTTTTGGATTACAGTGGGTTCCCCTACCCCATAACTTCCCTCCCACCCATAACCCTCCTATTTCCTGCTCCCTCTCATATCCCAGAATATTACAAAATTGTATAAAAGACATTTGTACAGTAAACAAATATACTGATTTCTAATGTAATATTTGAATACTTGAAGCAGCAAGGCTAAGTACTTCTTAGCCAAAATAACATGTTTTGTCCAGTGTAAAACCCATTTACCATCCCAATACACAAAGGGATTTGGGGCAAGAAGGAAAAAAAGAAGTCCACACATGCAGAAATTTTAAGCAAAACAAAATAGAGAATGTATTTAGTTTCATGAAAATCACACGAGAATTAATAGTATTCCACTCATTTCCAATAAATATTTTTAAGTTTAATGAATGAATGAATTTTCAGTTACATAGCAGAAAGCTTCTACCCTCTCCCATAAAACTGAAAAAGAAACTTTTTAAAAGTAAAAACTGATGAAAGAATTCTGCAATACATGTTAATGTTAAGTAGCGCAGCAGAGTTTATTTAGAAATGCAAACACACACACAGAAAATAAATACATTAAAATCTTACTGAATAGGTCAGTAATAGTTCAGGATCCAATATAGTGTGCAAAAGATTCTGGATTTCCCAGTCACTTTGTATAGGAAATGATGTGCTTTGCTATGTAGCATGTACCTGTAGATTCCTGAACACCTCCACTTTGCTTCTTACCCTGAGTCCTAGCAAATACAGGAACACAGCTGTTGAATCATTCATTTTCTGGATTTGGGAATATCAAAGAATTAATCAGTATAGAAAATTGTACAGCAGAGACCAAATATCCAAGGGAGTTCAGGAAAATGAATTGAACAAGTCAAACTACTATGAATGTATACTGAATGCTCTGTTTTAATATGTCTTACTTACCTAAAAAGACATGAGGGCTATTGCTCTCTCTCTTAATACAACTAAGGAGAAGATATCACCAATGCTCAAGAAAAATGAATACACAGCAGAGCTAATACAAAATCCCCAAATTCCAAAATAGAAAAACTGGATATGCACTCTTTACACATACAATGAAGTGACAATGAAGTAGAACAAATCTAAAATTAGAAAAACTTCTTTTTTTAAAGATTTATTTATTTATTTGAAAGTCAGAGTTACACAGAGAGGCAGAGAAGAGAGAGGGGTCTTCCATTCACTGGTTTACTGCCCAGTTGGCTGCAATGGCCAGAGTTGCTCCGATCCAAAGCCAGGAGCAAGGAGCTTCTTCCAGGTCTCCCACATGGGTGCAGGGGCCCAGGACTTGGGCCATCTTCTACTGCTTTCCCAGGCTATAGCAGAGATCTGGATCCATATGAGATGCCAGCACTGCAAGTGGTGGCTCTATCCACTACGCCACACCGCTGGCCCCAAAAATTCTTGTCAAATTAAGAACATTTAACCTTTGTTTTAGAATGAATTATTAAAATATCTAAACTGGGGGAATACATAATTTCTTTCTTTCGAAATCAGAAGAGAAAAAGAACACTTCAAGGCTACTGTGACACCACACAGAAGGAATGGAGAATCATGACCTCAATTAGCCTAGGGACAGAATAAAAGGGAGGGAAATAGGAACAACAGAATTAAGATGAATAAGCTTTGACAGCTGAGAGAATCTGAATGTAAAGAAAAGGCATCCAGTTAACTGAACCAATAGAGATAAGTCTGAGAGGAAAAAACATTGTTAAGACATATTAATGGGGCCAGAGCTGTGGCTTAGTAAAGTCAAAAAAAATCAAAAATTTGTCGTTAAATTATATAATTAAAAAAGATAAAAAAAGATATTCAATCTTAAGTCTCTATAGCATAAGATATACATCAATTTTCCCAGGTTCTATTTGCATTTATTAACAAAGTTACATGGGTATAATCACTACAGTGACTCCAATAAGTCTTTTTATAAAAATTATTTTTTATTTTGACAGGCAGAATGGATAGTGAGAGAGACAGAGAGAAAGGTCTTCCTTTTTTTCTGTTGGATTACCCCCCAGTGGCTGCTGCAGCCAGTTTGCTGGACTTGAAGAGGAGCAACTGGGACAGAATCTGGCACTCCCAGCAGGACTAGAACTCGGTGTGCCTGTGCTGCAGGTGGAGGATTAGCCTATTGAGCCATGGCACCAGCCTCCAATAACTCTTAACCTGAGCTGCAACTAAACTTAACAAGGATACTCAATAGGAATTTTAGAAGAATTCCAAAATATGTATCAGAATAAAAATAAATACTTTTCTTGGTACATCTCTTTTTAACTATACTATTGTCCAAATTTCCAATTGTCAGAATTACAAAAAAAATCCCAGAAGCAGCAGAGTTGGTCCAACATGATGAGGAATACAATTAAGTTTTTCAGTTACAACTTACCTAGAGAAAATGAGAATTCTCAGATCCCAGATTAAAATAACCAAGAAGGCCCAATAAAAGAAAACTCAATGTCTTCATACACTAACATTTATTACCTCAGATGTGTTTAACAAAAAGGTGATTATTCCAGCTATATCCCATTAGGTAACCCAATTTTAGCTGCTAAATCCAATTAAAAAAAAAGCACCTCATGATATATTACTAAAATCATATTGCTATATACCATCCACAATGTCCACTGAACCTTATACCTAATGTTAACAGATCTGATGAAAATCAATAGATAAATGATGTGTCTTAACCAAGTGTGGCAAATGCGTTTTGTTCAAAGTTTTTCCAAAAATCCTGAGTCTCAGTTTGCCTTCACCTTGAAAAGACACTTTTGAGGTTTACAAATCAGTCTAGCTTCTTTGGGCCTCACTCCAATGCAAGGGGCTAAAATCCATCAAAATAAACTCTAGGCACTGTCCTTGTGCTCCCAGTGACTTTTTCACTCTAGGGGCTCACAAACCTTCTAAATTCTTTAGATCACCTGTGATGTCCATTAGTTCTCAAAGACTACGATGCAAGTAATTTCCCCTCTTGGAACCTTGTTATTAACTGTGCTGTATGAGAAATGAAGTCTCCTACACACCTTGTGCTTACGATTCTCCAAACCATGTTGTCTGCTAGGACTTTGGCCATGAATATAGGACAGCAATACCTGAACATGATTACTGAGATCTCCTTAATAAAGGATAGACTGGGGCCAGCACTGTGGTGCAGTGGTGTAATCCTTTACTTGCAATGCTGGTACCCCATATGAGCACCAGTTCTAGTCCCCATTTCTCCTTTTCCCATCCAGCTCTCTGCAATAGCCTGGGAAAGCAGTAGAAGCTGTTCCAAGTGCTTTGGTCCCTGCCAAAATATGGGAGACCTGGAAACTGCTAGCTCAGATTGGCCCAGCTGCAGACATTGCAGTCATTGGCGGAGTAAATGAGCATATGGAAGACCTTTCTCTCTGTCTCTTCCTCTCACTGTCTGTAAGTAAACCTGTCAAATACATAAATAAATTCTTTATATATATATTTACATTTATTTATATATATTTATGTATATAAATATATTCATATATAAAATATATTATAATTTAGCATATAATATCTTATATGTGTTAATTAAAAATAGATAATATTATATAATTTATTATAAGTATTATATATAATATATATTTTTTAATAACTATTTTAACAAAATTTCTCAGAACCCATCTAATCCAAACCTAGGACAATTGGGAGCTGTTGTACTTGGCCCACCCATAATTGAAATGGATTCTAAATCCTTCAACTGCAAGGAGAGTATCATAGACATTAATGCTCCAAACGGATCCAGTTCCCTGCTAATGTGCCTGGAAAAGCAGCACAGGGTGACTCAAATATTGGGGCTCCTGCACCCTTGTGAGAGACCTGGAAGAAGCCCCTGGCTCCTGATATCAGTCTGGCCTAGCCACAGTCATTGCAGCCATTTGAGGAGTGAACAAACCAGGAGGAAGATCAATCTCTCCCATTCTCTCTTTCTAGTGCTGCCTTTCAAATTCATAAAAGGATCTTTAAGAAAATAGATCACTTCAATAAATTTGCCATTGCTCAGTCATGATGACTTTTACTACCTTCAGTTCTTTTTCAAAAGATTTATTTATTGGAAAGGCAGATAGAGGAGCTGGTGGTTGTGGTGCAGTGGACAAAGCTGCTATCTGTTACATTGGCATCCTGTATGTGCACCAGTTCAAGTACCAGCTATTCCATTTCTGATCCAGCTCCTTACCAATGGACTGAAAAAGCAGGGAAAGATGGCCCAAGTGCCTGGGATGCTGCCACGCACATTGCAGGAAAAGCTCCTGGCTTCAACCTGGCCACACTCTGGCTATTAAAGTCATCTCAAAAATGAATTAGGTGGTGGAAGATTTCTGTCTCTCCCTCTCTCTGTAACTCTTTCAAATAAGTAATTAAATATTTTAATATGATTAACAAAAAGGCAGAGAGACACATAGATAAAAAAAGAAGGAAAGAGAAGCAGAGAGATCTCCCATCTGCTGGTTCACTTTCTATATGGCTACCACTGTGCAAGACCAGGTTTCAAATCCCCATTGAGTTTACAGTTCTCCAATTTGACGACAGGAATGAAAGAATTTGAGCTATTATCCGTTGCTTCCTAGGGGTATTAACATGAAATTGGTTTGGAAGTGGAGTACCCAAAACTCAGATTAGCACTGCAATATAGGATGTGGGCATCTGTTGTGACTGCTAACAAATTGGAAATCCTAGAGGAAAAATCAACAGATTCCTGGACATACACAATATACCAAAATTGAGTCATGAAGACACATAGAAAAGCTAAACAAACCAAAAACCAAGACAGAGATTGGATGAGTAATAAAGACCCTCCCAACAAGGAAAAGTCCAGGATCAGACAGCCTCACTATTGAATTCTACAGGACTTTTAAAGAACTAATCATTCTCAAATTATTCAACAAAATTGAAAGAGAGACAATCCTCTCAAACTCCTCCTATTAATCCTGCATCACCCTAATTCTTCAACTAGAAAAAGATACAGTTGAGAGAGAGTACTATAGAAAAATATCCCTGATGGGGGCCAGTGCCATAGCACACTGGGTTGATCCTCCACCCGTGGAGACAGCATCCCCTATGGGTGCCAGTTCTGGTCCCGGTTGCTGCTATTCCAGTCCAGCTTTCTGCTCTGGACTGGGAGGGCAGTGGAGGATGGCCCAAGTGCCTGGGTCCCTGCACCCGCATGGGTGACCAGGGAGATGCTCCTAACTCTGGCTTCCGATTGAACCAGCACCACCTGTTGTGCCATATGGAGCATAAACAAGCAGATAAAATACTTCTGTCTCTCTGCCTCTGCCTCTCCCTATAATTAACTACACCTTTCAAATAAATAATTCTTTTGAAAAAGTCAACAAACAATAAAGGCTGGTGGAGAGGGAGAGAAAAAGGTACCCTAATCCACTGTTGGTGGGAATGAAGCCATTATGGAAGGCAGTATCAAAGTTCCTCAGAAATCTGAAAACAAACATACCATATGATCCTGCCATCTGACTCCTAGGAATTTATCCACATGAAATGAAATAGAATATGCATAGGCATGAGTTATCTGTACCCTCATGTTTATTACAGCTCAATTCATAATAGCTAACATGGAATCAACCCAGAAGTCCATCAACTGGTGACTGGAAAAAGAATATGAGCTATATATACAGTGTAAAATACTATTCAGCCATAATTGTGAATGAAATCCTATCTTTTGTAACTAAATGGATGAACTGGAAAAAAGTATGCTTCATGAAAGAAGCCAGCCCCCAAAAGACAAATGCCATATGTTTTCTCTGACTGGTGGTAATTAATATATAGACAACGAAAAGTAGCATATGAGTTAAATTGATATTTTGAGATTTGAGTATTGTTCATAGCACTTTTCTGAACTCTTTGATAGAGTAAACAACATATACTCATTGATATTTCTGCTACTACTTGCTGAATTCTTTATTTTGTAGAGGGTTAAAGCTTGTGATTCTAAAATAAAATCAAAGCATGCAGCTGTCAAAATTAAAAGAAAATAAAACAAGAAGGAGGGAGTTGGAAATATGAGACCAAGGGAAGATAGGGTAGGATGTTATCAGTTTGCTCTTCAATCTGTATATATAAATTACATGAAGTTTGTTCACTTAATATGCATTTAAAAATATAAACTTAACACTGGAAGAAAAAGACCTGAGATCAGTGTTTTCTGGATCACCATTAAAAAAATTTAGTCTTCATTTATGTCTGACCATATTTAATTTCTTATTTATTTATTTTATAAGAAAATTAACATCACCATTCCTAACAAGTCCATCCTGCTTCATCCATATCTATCAGTTCCCACTATGCTAATAATTTCTCAAGAACTTAAATCCATATCATCTTAAAGTGATGTAATGTGGGGCAGGCGCTGTGGCATACCAGATAAAGTTGCTTCCTGCAATGCTGGCAAGCCATGTGGGTGCCAGTTCAAGACGTGGCTGCTCCACTTCTGAACCAGCTCTCTGCTATGGCCTTGGAAAGCAGTAGAAGGTGGCCCAAGTCCTTGGGGCCTTGCACACATGAGAGATCCGGAAGTAGCTCCTGGCTTCGGATTGACACAGACCAGCCATTGCGGCCAACTGGGAGTAAACCAGCAGATGGAAGACCTCTATGTTTCTGTCTGTCTGTCTCTCTCTCTACCTCTCCCCTATTTGTGCAACTCTTTCAAATAAATAAATCTTTAAGAAAAAAGCCAGAATCATGTCATTATTTATGTGTTTTAGAGGCTTTGCAGATGTTGATTACATGTGCCATGAAAACCCATCAAAATGCAAATCCTATAAGAGGCAACTCCATGTGCACTAAACTGGTAAAATTCAGTGCATGTGTTGAGAAAAACACACTAGCAATACATTTCAAAAAGCTGTGAAATATTATAAGTGGCTGTCAAAAGCTAAAAATCTGACAATGACTCATTATGTCATTTATTTATATATAATGCTGAGAAAATCAGAAGTATTTGTTAAAACTTCTGCTAAAATGCACTAGATTTATAATTTTTAAATGCATCGTTCCTAGATGTAATGCAGTCCTGTGCTACTTTAGAGTATCAGAAATTTAAAATGCTGGACTTGTGCTGTGTTCGAGCAGGTTAACTCCCTGGCCTGAAGCACCAGCATCCCATATGGGGGCCGGTTCAATACTCAGCTGCTCCACTTCTGATCCTGCTCTCTGCTATGGACTGGGAAAGTAGTAGAAGGTGGCCCAAGTCCTTGGGCCCCTGTACCCATCTGGGAGACCTGGAACTAGCTCCTGGCTCCTGGCTTCGGATCAGCACAGCTCTGGCAGTTGCAATCAATTAGGGAGTGAACATCAGATGGAAGACCTCTCTCTTTCTCTCTGGCTCTTCTCTCTGTCTGTAACTCAACTTGTAAATAAATAAATAAATCTTTAAAACAATTAAGAAATTTAAAAAGGGAAAGGTTTTTAAAAATGTATTTATTTATTGTGAGGCAGAATTACAGATATAGAGAGGAAGAGAAGGAGAGGTCTTCTATCGACTGGTTCCCCCCTAAATGGCCAGAATGGCTGGAGCTGGGCCGATCTGAAGCCAGGTGCCAGAAGCCAGGAGCCAGCAGCTTCCTCCAGGTCTCTCACATGGGTGCAGGGGCCCAAGCACTCAGGGCATATTCCAGAGCTTTCCTAGGCCATTAGTAAAGAGCTGGATTGGAAGTGCAGGAGCAGGGACTCAAACTGGTGCCCATGTAGGATGCTGGTGCTGCAGGTGGATGCTTAATCTACTATTCCACAAAGTGGGCCCAGGGAAAGGTTTTAGGAAGACATCTTTCATGTAGACTAGGCTGCAATATTGCAAGGTAAGGTTTAGCTTTTATTCCCACACATCAGTATTCATCTTTTAGCAACTATAAATACTGAATATCATACATATAGACATAAATATAGGTAATTGCAGATTTTTTTGTCATTCTTTCTAATTCTCTTTTTAATGTCTGCTAATAGGCCATCTTATGGATTATTATATTGATGTTACCCATACACAAGCATCAGGCATTTCCACTGTTGAATGTGTTTATGAGTACAGGTAGATTTGTGTGTACATGAATGCACATTTGATGGAGATAGCACTGACAGTAATACTGTGAGAATTCCTAATGCTGATTTCAAACTTTCTGTCCTCCGCAGAGATGGCTGTCATTGAAGTAGACCACAGGGCCCCTTTTGCTGTTGTGAACTGAAATGTGCCTCCCTAAAACTCAAACACTGAAGTGCTAATCACCAACATGACTTTACCTGAGGAAAGTAGTTTTAAGCAGATCAAATGATAGATGTGTCTGTCACATCGGAGAAAGGCTTCTGGAAAACTCGAGCCTATTAGCACCTTGATCTGATATTTTCTACCTCTACAACTCTGAGAAGTAAAATTCTATGATGTAAATCATATTCTCTGTGGTATTTTCTTAGCAAATTAATATATCCTCATTTCTGCCAGCATTTTCTGCTGTCATCTAGAAGGTCCTCGTGATTAGCAGAGAAATATAGAAACTAATAACTATGATTTTTGATTACCAATTATCTACTAACACAAAAAAGATATCCCAGAAGCAACCTACTACCATCCTCCAGGACCCAGAAAAAAAAAAAAAAAAAGGAATGAGTCAAGATGCAGGGCAGTGGAAAAAAGTGAATAATGAAAGATCACAGCAGAAGTAAATAAGGAAGGGTTTGATGCTGTGGTGTAGTGGGTTAAAGCCTTGACCTGCTGTGCATGCATCCCATATGTTGCTGCTAGGAGACCAGGTGCTCCACTTCCAATCCAGCTCCCTACTAATGCACCTGGGAAATTGGTGGAAGATGGACCGTGTTCTACAGTTCTGGCACCCACATGAGAGACTTGGAAGAAGCATCTGGCCTTTCAAATAAATAAATAAATCTTAAAAAAATAGAAGCAGTGTTAGCACTATTGGAAAACAGACACATAGTTCAATGGAAAAGAATAGGCAGCTGAAATTTACCGACTTTTCTACAGGCAACTCCTATTTAACAAAGGAAAGAAAACAAACAGGAAAAAGAAGAATCCCTTTAGCATATGGTTTAAAGGAAAGTGATTATCCATATGTAGAAGCCTGAAAATATACCCAACACCTCATACACTATGTAAAAGCAACTCATGGTGAATTAAAAGTCTAAATATAAAACCAAAAACTAAGTAAACATATGAGAAACTATAAAACATAAGCATAGACAACAGTTTTGGGTAAGATTCCAAAAGCACAAGTAACAAAAATAAAATATAGAAATTTGAGCATATCAAATTAAGATACATCTTCACAACAAAGTATTCAACAGAATGAACATACAATGGACAGAATGGCAGGAAACATTGAAAACTCTGACTATGACAAAAGATTGATAGCCAGAACATACATATATAGAACTGGAAAAACTCCAAACAAGAAGTAAAATGTACACTTAAGAAATGGGCAATGATCAGAATAGATGTTTCTCAGAAGAGGAAATCTCAATGGTCAAGACATATATGAACATGCCCAATATCACTAGCCATTAGGGAAATGTAAATCAAAACCAATAGCAGACTCCATCTGTGGGAGAAGACAATGCTTGGGTTTTCATTTGTGCAACAAGTGGGTTTAGAGGACCCTGTTCACCATAAGAGGGCAGAGTCTACATGGAAGTAAGGAAACCTTAATGTTTTCCTAATGGGCTTGTTAAATTCTTGACCAGTGCCTATTACCTTTGCCGCAAACTTTCCAGTCTCACTACTTTCCTGCTTCTTCCTCTTCTCTGTGGCTTGCAAAAACAGTGTACCTTCTATATACGGAGGATACTTTTGTTTTGTTTTATTCCTCCTATCTCATGATGTTCCTCTAAGAAATCACAACCCTCCAAGTATTCATTCATTTATGCAGTCTGCAGTTTTCATGGGCTACTACATGGCAAAGTACTAGGTTAAAGGAAAGGTATAGGTCAGGAACTGAGCAAAGTTCACAATGATGAAGCCATTGGGGAAATGAACCTGATGGAAGACCTCTCTCTCTCTCTCTCTCTGCCTCTCCTTCTCTCTCTGTTTAACTCTGATTTTCAAATAAATAAATAAATCTTTAAAAACTAACTAAATAAATATACTAATAACCTGGTGGCAACACCTTTCTATAAGAACATGTGAAGCACTCAAACACAGTTTGTCCCAGAAAGTCAGCCAATAGTTTTCAAGGGCACGTCTTCTACTCCATTTGTGGACACCTCTGTGTGGCGTAAGGGACACTTATTTCTTCCCCTCTTCTTTCTTACCACTCTCACAGTTATAACTTCTATCGATGCTTCCAAAGACCAGTCTCTATGAAATTGTAGAACTAATATCCTCCCATGTCAAAAATGTCATGGGTTTAAACACAGAACCAAAATAAAACAAGTAACTGGCTTTCTTAATTACACAGTGTGGAAAGTAAGATTCTCAGTGGATCACTGGGTAACTGTAAAGTACTGCGCAGAGAAAAACTGTAACTTATCTGTATTTATGATGCTGTAATTCTCCACTTTATGCATACTCAGATTAAAAGAGCTCCAGTTAGTGTGCAGCACTGTTGCATAGTGAGTAAAGCTACTGCCTTCAGTGTCAGCATCTTATATGGGTGCTGGTTGGGATCCTGGCTGCTGCACTTCCCATCCAGCTCTCTGCTGTGGCCTGGGAAAACAGTAGAAGATGGCCCAAATCCCTCATCTCCTGCACCCACCTATGAGACCTGGACAAAGCTCCTGGCTTCTGGTTGTGGATCCAAACAGCTCCAGCCATCTATCTCTGTTTCTGCCACTCGGTAACTCTGCCTTTCAATTAAATAAATAATTATTTCAAAAAACAGCTTCATCCCAGAAGAAGTTCCTGGCTACAGGCTTCAGACTGGCACAGCTCCAGCTGTTGCTGCCAATTGGGGAGTGAACCATCGGACGGAAGACGTCTCTCTCTCTCTCTCTCTCTGTCTCTCTCCTCTCTCTGTGTAACTCTTTCAAATGAATAAATAAATCTTTAAAAATGTAGCTCCAGTTATTGACAACACAGTAGACTTGCATTAATTTTAGTTCCCTTCTCACTTTGCAAAGGGATCAGTGGCAGGTCAAAACAGTTGACAGCCTTGCTAACAGGAGAAGAGATAGCTGAAGACAGAAAATGAAAAGCAGCCAAATACATCATCAAAGAAAGAGAAGTGGACCCCATCCAACACAAACCTTTGAAAGTGGATGCTCACAATTAACGAGTGAAACAGCTGCCTACTGAAATCTTGTCTAGGGAGGGAAGATATCCTAAGTTCTGCTTCTGTAAACTCCAGTCATAAATCTGTCCTAATAAAGCTGTCCCTGGCATCTCTTTTACAAACACACTGGACCCACTGACCATTGGAAATTGTGGTCCTAAGTCATGTAGGCTGCCATTTAAACCCACCAATGCTGTAACAGCTAAGAAACTTGAATTTGATGCTGAGTTCTCAGGAAATCATTCCAGCTGTGCCTAGGGCCATTAATAGAAACTCCTTGGATCCTCCCCTGTCTCTGTGCCTGTTTGAAAGAAGGGAGTTTTCCCACCCCAGGTTTCTGGAACAGCTTCAAATTCCACATTGGAAAAATCTGATAACTAATACTTGAGAGGGATCAATGCATAAAGCAGCTATTCACGCTTCACACTGCTCCCCACCAGGAAGATGAGGTGCAGGATGAGAGCAGTGGGGCAGATCCTAGTCAGATCCTTCTTCCCACCCCTCTGCTGCCCCAGGCTCCCTGCTGAAGACCATCCAGCCCCACCCTGCAGGAACCAGCCCAGGAAACATCAAGAGACCAGGCCAGACTGCATTCTGAAAACACCCACAGTTGGAACCCAGCTTATTTAACTGTAGAGAGTGGGAGTCTTTCTGCCTTTCTTCCCTGCATATGCAAGTTCCCAGAACGCTGCCCTCTCTCTCCTGTAACCACTAAATAAAGCACATTAGGGACAGTTTGGATGAGGTTCTGCAGGAGAGAGTCCAGCCTGAGAAGCAGAGGTGGGAGACAGAACAGCCCAGGTCCCAGCCCTGACCTCAGGGGAAGTTGCCAGGATCACTGGTGCCCTGGCACCCACCCTTCTCCCACACATGTCCCCACCCCTTACTGCATGTCAAACCTGCAGCAGAAAGTCCCTGGAGCAGGTACGCTTTCTTCCAGAAACATGGGGAGCGAAGCGGGCAGTGTGGGGAAGAGAGTCCCTGGTACATGGGACCCACAGGCAGAAGATGAAGAGGGAAGAAGCAGTAGGAGGCAGGCTCAGGGTGAGCACTTGGAAACTGCCTGGGATTGCACGTGCAGGGCAGGAGTTGCAGTAAATGCCAGAGAAGGAGCAGCACAGCCCCTAGGGCTGACCCTGATCAGGGAATGAACTCCCTCTGGTCCAACTCAGACCCCCAGGGACTGGCTGTTAGCAGGCACATGGGCACAGGCATTTGGAAGGCAGAATAGGTCGGAGCTCCTGGGAACTCTGGGAAATGGAGTCCAGGCTGCAGCATTCATAGAGACACCAGCTGGCCCTCCCCAAAGGCTGCAGTTGGGGGTGGGTGCCCACAACCAGAGGGCATTTCCTTTTGTTCAGTCCCTCCTTCCTTTCCTTCCCCTCCAAAAATCTCAGGGATCAGTTGCTGTTCTTCCTTTCCTGAATCAAATCTGAAAGAGTGACACTCACTGCTGCTAACTGACCCCAAATCCTGGCTCCCTCATAACCTCTGTCTCTTCCAGAAAAATCTTATTTACTACTTTGGCCCTAGAAATCATAAATGACTATGATAGAATGTAACTTTTAACAGAGGTGAGGAAGGCATGGTTTAATATCCAGTTTTGAGAATACAATTTTCATTTGTATTTTATTGATGTTTATAGTTCTTTTAAGATTTATTGATTTATGTGGAAGTCAGAGTTACAGAGAAGGAGAGCCAGAGACAGAGAGAGAGAGAGAGAGAGAGGTGTTTTCCATCTGCTGGTTCACTCCCCAATTGGCAGCAGCACCACAGCGCCGACCCCTTATAGTTCTTTTCAAATCATTTTACACTGTCTTTTTATTCATCTAGTACAGAGACAGAAGAATGGACACAGAGCTAACATAGCTGAGTATTCAAGGAGACAGGTTAAGGGGTTAAATGCCTCATATCATATTATTTATACCTTAGATTAATTCTGGGGACAGTATTATCTGGAGTTTACAAAGTAGAAACTGAATGGAAAGAGCTTAGAAAAATACGGTGTTTTTTAATATCATTAAAAAGGCCAATCAAGGGGCCAGCACTGTGAAATAGCAGGTAAAGCTACTGCCAGCATGGACATTCCATATGGGTGGAGGTTGAGCCCGGCTAGTCTGCTTTCAATCCAACTCTCTGCTATGGCCAGGGAAAGCAGTGGAAGATGGCCCAAGTCCTTGGGCAGCTGCACCTGTGTGAGAGACCCAGAAGAACCCCCTGGCTGCTGGCATTGGAGCTGTACAGCTCCAGCCATTGTAACCAATTGGTGGGTGAACCAAAAGATGGAAGATGTCTCTCTCTCTCTCTCTCCCTTTCTACTCTGTGTAACTCTGACTTTCAAATAAATAAATAAATCTTTTTTTAGAGAGCCAATCAACATATAACACTAGCATAAAAATCTTTCTTTTGTCTTGGGTCTCAGTTTTTAAAATCTGATTTCTCAAAGGGAAAAAATGTGAGAGAGATGAAGTATACCGACAAAAATAATTTACTGTAATTATTTACTGTAATTATATATTGTAATGATGTACTGTAATTTACTGTAAAGAACCATATAGGATTATAACTTGTCTAGAAAACAAAGGAGATTCAAAGTTGCTATTATTTCATGGTTATTTTTTCTTATTTTTAATATCAAGATAGTATATAAATATTATGCACTCCTAGGTATTTGTGTGTTGTTTGATATGTTTTATTTTTAAGCAGAAATTCAAAGAGATAACTGGCTAACATGGAGTTCTGTGTTTCTGATTACTTCTCTCAATTAGAGATCATGGGATTAGAGTTGGTGCTAGATTAAGAATGCTTCAATTTTTATCCACTGACTTCACACCAGCATTTACTATGTTAAACAATATTCTTGGTGTAGATGGCTCTTTCTTGCCAGACTGTAAACTTCATGGGGTCTAGAAACATATTTGCTTTGACACTAAAACTCAGCATCTTGACAGTCAGTCTTTTAGTTGAATAAATACATGATATACAAAATAAATATTTCTGCCCCTCAAGAACTGCCTAAGAGAGAAGAAAATAGAAATCAATTTGATGATTCTCAGTATTAGGTGAATATATAATTTGTCGTTCTGACATAAGCTTGGTCATAAAAAGGGAATATGAATAATTACACACAGTTGAAGTGTATGAACACCTAGGGCCAAGCGGGATAAATGTTCACCCTAGCTATGTATGGCACTCCATGTCAATAGGAGAGGAAGGAGGAAGAGGGGAGGGAGTGTAGGTGGGGAGGTGGTTACGGAGGGAAGAATCACCATGCTCATTACTTAGCAGCAAAGAGGGAATCTGTGATCATTAGTTGCTTAAGAAACGGTGATAGGCATTATTTAATTATAATGCAGGCATCAGTGTTCTCCTGTCTCTGAAATAGGAAGTCTATAACTCAGAATTCCTTGCTGTTTCATCAAAAACAATTCAAAACAAAAACCTAATTAAGCATAAGAGGAAGTTATGCATTAGAAGTCTATTCTAATCTCTAGGAGGTTCAGGGGTTGGAAAATTCATCCAAAATCTTGCTGCCAAATGTCCCATACATTTTCCATGACCACTATCCATAAGCATAAGCTCTTTAAAAAAAGATTTATTTATTTGAAAGTCAGAGTTACACAGAGAGAGGAGAGGCACAGAGAGAGAGAGAGAGAGAGAGAGAGAGAGAATCTTCCATCTGCTGGTTTACTCCCCAATTGGATGCAATGGCCAGTGCTGAGCTGATCCAAAGCCAGGAGCTAGGAGTTTCTTCCAGGTCTCCCATGTGGGTTCAGGGGTGCAAAGACGTGGGCCATCTTATATTGCTTTCTCAGGCCATAGCACAGCTGGATCATAAGAGGAGCAGCTGGGACTTGAACCAGTGACCATATGGGATGCTGGCACTGCAGGAGGCAGCCTTACCTGCTACACCACAGCACCAGCCCCCATAAGCCCTATCTTCTGCAGAACCAGCACCCCAGACACCAGCCACCACATGGCATCCCATGGCACACTCACCCCTGGCAATGTGCTGCAGCTCCTGCTCCTCTCCACTTTCACTGGAAGAATCTGCAACTCCTTGTTTTCATGCAAGTAATTCTGATTCAGATGATGCCCCTGACACAATTGGCTGGCAAGTGCCATGGCATGTGTCCACGGCCTAGCTAAATGCAAAGCTGGAACATTTTAAACTTTTCACTACCATGGTGAGACACGGACTCCATCTAATGAAGTAGGGGATTTTTCAGGGAGTCTAGAGAATCAAATATGACAAAATGACAAATCTTAACCAAAGAGTGCTGTGGTACAGATGAAGAGAACCCAAAATGTATTTTTCTATCTTTTCTGAGTTAAGTGCCTAAAAACAAAGCCAATGAGGGTTAAACAGACCCATTCTGAAAATTCCTTAACATCTTCATTTTCATCCAAATTAATATATTGCTTGAAGAAAATAAATTTTACATAAATGAAAATGCAGTACCACAGACAAGTGTACAGAACATAGGCCCTCGGTTAGCTTCAAACCATCTGGGTCCATTAATGTGTTCTTCCAGAACCCAAGCTGCAGTACAATAGAACCACAGCCTCTGACATTCCTCCTCCACCCCAATGGATCTTGGGTTTTCCTCCCACCTCCCCCTCCTGTGAATACATCAGTAGCAGAACAAATGGAATCCAAAGATACGATGATGTTATTTAACATGGAATAAACATAGTGTTTTAGTCAGTACAATCCTCAATACTACACTAATAATTCCGAGTTCACTGATTATGAAAGTAAGTATAAGAAATCTCTTCCTAAGTAATCATAACATCGAGAGCTGAATGTAGACTTTCAAAGTGAAAGAGAGAATTGTGTAGAGATGTGTATCTCTATAATACAGATTTACCGCTGTACTTTATAGACAGTACACCATGTTTGTATTTTTTTTGGCAGTCTAGCATAGTTTATTATATCCAGCTTGTCAGTTTGGAAATTTTATGATTAGACACTAATATACAACGAATTTTGAATCCTTACAGATAATATAGAGCACCCTAGGTCCTCCCAAGGGCAGAAAACAGACCAAGAGCTCATAGACTGGCTGCAACTGCAAGAAGCAGATGAAGATATCGTCAGAAAGATACATATTCCTGCAGTGTGGCTGCTGAGCAGTTCTGCCCTTATGGATCTCATCTCTGTTTCAGATCATTAAAGAAAGTTGATGCTTTATGAAATTTCTAAAGATTTCACTAATGAGAATCTAAGATATCTTCACTATGCTAAGAGCCTCAGAACAGCCCAAAGACTTGGGCCATCTATTGCTTTCCCAGGCCATAGCAGAGAGCTGGATCAGAAGAGGAGCAGCCGGGACTAGAGCCGGAGCCCATATGGGATGCTGACACTTCAGGCCAGTGCTTTAACCCGCTGTGCCACAGCACTGGCCACAATGTAGTATTTCTAATAGAAGAGTTGGTTAAGTCATTAACTCCTCTAAAATACAAGTTAAGTATTAGTTTTTAAACTCTGCTTCATTCATGAGAACAACAAAATTTTCTCTCTTTGCTTCTGGGTATGTAAATTTTCTTCTAAGAAATTAATCATGACTTTTACATCTCAGACCCTATTATGAGTAAGTAGAGAATATTGTGGGGTCATACGCTCATTCTATCAAAGGAACATTTCTCCAATTAAAGAAAACATTATGGGCATCCCATATGGGCACTGGTTGGAGTCCTTGCTGCTCCACTTCTGATCCAGCTCCTTGCTATGGCCTGGGAAAGCAGTAGAAAATGGCCCAAGTGCTTGGGCCCATGCACATGCATGGGAGACCTTGAAGCTCCTGGCTCTTGGCTTCAGATGAGCCCAGCTCCAGCCGTTGCAGCCAACTGGAAAGTGAACCAGCAGATGGAAGACTTCTCTCTCTCTATGCAACTCTGCCTTTCAAATAAATAAATCAATCTTTGGGAAAAAAAAGATGTCCAAGTCTTACATCAGAGTACTGGGCTTCAGTGCCTAGCTCTGGCTCCTAACTCCAGCTTCATGCAAATACTGATCCTATAAGGCAGCACTGATGGCTCAAGTATTCAGGTTTCTGCCCACACATGGGAGATTAAGAATGAGTTCATGGGCTGGCGCCATGGCTCACTTGGTAAATCCTCTGCCTGCAGCACCAGCATTCCATTTGTGTGCCGTGTTCTAGTCCTGGTTATTCTTCTTCCAGTCCAGCTCTCTGCTGTGGCATGGGAGGGCAGTGGAGGATGGCCCAAGTGCTTAGGCTCCTGCACCTTCATGGAAAACCAGGAAGAAGCACCTGGCTACGGGCTTTGAATTGGCATAGTGCCAGCTGTAGTGGCCATTTGGGGAATGAACCAGCAGATGGAAGACCTTTCTTTCTGTTTCTCTCACTGTCTTTATCTCTACCTGTCAAATAATCAAAAAAATTGAGTTCACACTCCTGGCTTCAGCCTGACCCGGTTCTGGCTGTTGCAGGCATTTGGGGGAGTAAAGCAGAGAATCAGAGTGCATTTTCATTCTCTCTCCCTCTGCCTCCTAATTAAGTAAAAAAAAATTAAAGACACTCAAACTGGACTAAAGGAAATAATATAGGTAAGTGTCCCACTTCTTTCATATGACCAACAACTAGGTACTAAAAGTTTTCAGTTTTTCCACTCACCACATCCTTTGCCCATGGCATTTAATTTCCTAGGTTTTAATTTTTCTTTTCCCTAGGTAAAATGTGACCACTTGGTGCCAGTGCTGTAGCATGAGGTAAGACACTGCCTGCAATGCCGGTAACCCATATGGGTGCTATCTGAGTCTCAGCAGCTCCCCTTCCAATCCGGCTTCCTGCTAATGGTCCCAGAAAAGCAACAGAAGATAACTGGGGCCCTGCCACCCACATGGGACACCCAGATGAAGTTCCTGTCTTCAGTCTGGCCCAGCCCAGGCCACTGCAGCCACCTGAGGAGTAAACCAGCAGATAGATAATCTGTCTCTTCCACTCTGCTACATTTTCAAATATATGCATCAATCTTCCTTTAAAAAATAAAAACAAAAACCATTTAAGCTTTCAAAGGTATACAAGAAAGAAGTTTACAGCACTGATAAATTCAGGACCTAAACCATCTTCATGAGTGAAAAAAGCAAAGCAAAGAGCAATATACAGAATGATACTGAGTGGGTTTTTAAAAGCATATATTTTGATCCCTAAATTTCTAAACCATGAACATGATTATTACATAAATATATTTATATATTTTTAAGAATTGTTTTATTTACTTGAGAAAGGTCTTCCATCTGTGGCTTCACTCCCCAAATTACTGAAAACCTGGGGCTGGGCCAGGGCAAAGCCAGGAGTAGGGGCCAATGCTATGGCACAGCAGATTTACAACCTTAGCTTGAAGCACTGGCTCCCATAAGGGTGCTGGTGAAAGACGGGGCTGCTCCACTTCTGATCAAGCTTACAGCTTATGGTCTGGGAAAGCAGTAGGAGATGGCCCAAGTCCTTGGGCCCCTGCACCTAAGTGGGAGACCTGGAAGAAGCTCCTGGTTCCTGGCTTCAGATCAGCACAGCTCCAGCCATTGCAACCAGTTGGGGAGTAAACCATCAGATGGAAGACCTCCCTCTCTCTCTCTGTGTGTGTGTGTGTGTGTGTGTGTGTGTGTGTGTAACTCTTTCAAATAAATAAACAAATCTTTAAAAAAAAAGCCAGGAGTCAGGGAAATTTCATCCAGGTCCCTCGCTTGGGTGCAGGACCCAAGGATTTGTACCATATTCTTCTGCTTTCCTAGGTATGTTAGCAGGGAGCTGGATCAGAAGTAGAACATGCAATTGGTGCCCATAGAGGATGCTAGTGCTGCAGCTGTTGGTATAACCCATTTTTGCCACAGTGCTGGGCCCGACAATTTTTAATTCCTAGGAATTAACAGGGATGAAAGAAGTATGGCAGGTTACCTTTTTATCAGAAAAAATATTTTATTTATTTGAAAATGTTATATAGAGATGTAGAGAGAGAGAGAGAGAGAAAGAGAGAGAGAATCTTCTGTCTGCTGGTTCACTGCCCAAATGGCTACAATGGACAGAGCTGAGCTGAACTGAAGCCAGGAACAAGGAGCTTTTTCTGGGTCTCCCACATGAGCAAAAGGGCCCAAGGACTTGGGCCATCCTCTACTGCTTTCCCAGGTGCATTAGCAGGAGGCTGGACTGGAAGTGGAGCAGCTGGAACTCTACCAGCTCTCATATGGGATGCCTGTATTTCAGGCCAGGGCTTTAACCTGATGTGCCACAGTGCTGGCTCCAACAGGTGACCTTTTACTCTCAATAATCTCTTCTTGGTATTGGCAGCAGTTTGTAATTTTTTGTTTATTTGCCTTCTTCTTAATCTATATTTTTAAAAAATTACAAAAAGTTCCAGCACCCTGAGAACCTCCATCACAATGGCGTACAATCAGATGTTCATCCACAAAGTGTGGTGTAGATGCAAGGTGGAAAATGCAAGGTGAGTTGATTCATCTTTCTCAGGCTGTGGTTTCCATGGGCAACTTTTACAACCAACTGCCTTATTTGTTCCTCTTCCACAGAGTGGAACACATGTTAAGTCATCCTATTTAGCCAAAAGCCAGTGGCAGCACTTCAATATGTCATCAATCCAGGGCCAGCATTGTGGCACAAAGGAGTAAGTTGCCAACTGCAACAGCAGCATGCCTTATGGCACTGCTTTGAGACTCACCTCCTTCACTTCTCATCCAGCTCTTTGCTTGGAAAAGGAGCAAAGATTGCCCAAGAGTTTGGGTTCCTGCACCCCCATGGGGGACTGGGACAGAGTTCCAGGGTCCTGGCTTCAGCCTGGCTAGCCCCAGCTATTGTGGCCATCTGGAAGTGAGCCAGCAGATGAAAGATAGAGATCTCTCTCTCTCCCTCTCTCTCTCTCTCTTCCTTTTACCTAAGCATACATTACATAAATAAATGAAAATGCATCAATATAGCAACTTTTTGAGGAAAAGTCTTCTGATTATTGCAGGTATTGTCTCAATGCATAAAAATATTCAGACACAAAAATTATAAACTGATTCATATTTATATTTCTCAACCACATACTTTTCAGAAAAAATTGTCTGCCATTCAGCATCAGGTATCAGTCTGAAAGCATTCATTAAAAAATCAAGTTATTTTACTAAACACAAAAACATCTAGTATAGGCTGCATATAAACCAGTGGCTTCCATGGGTATACACAGATTGATTTTTGTTAATTTACAGGGATCACTGCACTTCCCTGGCATGGAGCTGTCTGAAGAGTTTAAACACTGATTGGTGTGGCATTATTTCTGATATTTGCTTATTATCCAGAGTGCATTTATTAAATATCTATCTTGAACTCCACACTCTATAAATCTATTTCAAATATGTAGATATTTAATGGTACTTACACACTTACGAACTGAGCTAATCCTCCTAACTTCTCTCTGGAAAAGCTATGCCTTTGACATTGCTTTTTTTCACTCATATGGAAATGCATAATATGCTTCTGTATGGTACTTCAGAATTTATAAAAGGCTTTTCAGGTAAGATTTACATAACATCATGTGAAAGTGGCCAAAGGACACAGTCTTCTCATTACAGAGGGGAGAGGTATGAAGTCACTCTCTGAACAGTTACTCAGATTCTGTCAGTCAGGTTCAGAATCTTATTAGGTATCAGATACACATCTAGATTTTTTTCCCTACTGTCTCTGTCAGAATTCCCAGCCTATGAGTGAACTTTAGTCTGAATGAATGCTAATATTCAAGGTTCTAAGTGAAAAAATTACTGAGGTTTGTATTGGTGAGTAAAGCATGTGTCTAAACATTACATGTATTTAATAATAAGTATTGAATCACATGAAACTGAATATAAGATTATGCAAATTTTTAAGATAAAGAGCATATATTTAAAACCACATTCTTACATTTTGCAAACGTGTTGAAACAGCTTACTGGAGCATGTGTTTGGCATAGTGGTAAAGCCTTCCACATCCCAGTCAGAATGCCCAGGGCTCAAGCCCTAGCCTTGCTTCTGCTTCTGGCTTCCTGCTAACAGAACCCTGGGAGGCAGCAGCTGATGGCTCAAGTACTTGAGTCCCTGCCACCTGTGTGGGAGACCCACACTGAGTTCCTGGCTTCAGCCTGAACCAGCTCTGGTTGGTGCAGACATTTGAGGAATGAGCAGTAAATGGAAGGGCTCTCTCTGCCTTTCAAATAAACAAAAATAACTATACAGACCTTTTCTTAAGGTGTCTTGCTCACTTCTAAATGATTTCCCTTTTCACAGTAAAATACCTAACTGTCCTCTTTAGTAACAGTGCATGTTTTGCTCTCCATGTCCACTCCTGAGCTCCCAGTACTGGCAGCTCACCCTAGCAAACTGACTGGTTCCAATGTTCAAGTACTCATCTCCCATTCTCTTTTGGTGGGTCTACCGGAAAGAAAGGAGTGTATCTACAGTAATAAATATCTTACTGTTGCTCTTGCTGTCCACCTGCAGGCCTGAAGGATGACCAGCTGAATACACACTGTGAAGTTCTGGACGTAGTTTCCAAACTTCAGTCACTTTGCAGCAGAGGGACTCTGTTCTCATCAATCACCTGAAAGCCTGCAGGAGTAGGGAGAAGCTGTGTTTGAAGAATTCACAAATACAGTGCATTGAAGCCAACCACTACCACCCCCACCACACCCCTACTTCAGGGTTCTGGCAAATCCCAAACCAGGAGTTTGGGACCAGCAGTGGTTCAGGAGGTGACCTCAACTCCTTACTCTGAACAGCTCCAAAGTGCCTGGTGCACCCAGCGGGAGCTCAGCGCCTCGACTTCCCGCCCTCCTGCCCTCCCCACCAGGAATTCGGCTCCCAGAGCCTCCAGGAAGCCTGCAACAGACCCGCAGACAGGAATGTGTGTCCAGAGCTAACCCAAAATACAGGCCCAGCTCAAGTGTCACTTCCCCACAAAGTCACTGTCTTCTACTCCCTCCCGGACGGGTGTAGGCCAGCACCCAGCACTCGCAGTTGCAGCATTTGGGGTTCACCCGTTCTCCCTTGAGGGATGATGCCCCCGTGGGAACCCTGCTCCACCTGCGGGCAGGGCTGGGGGAAGAAGGGCTGAGCCAGCCTCCACCCTAGGAAAGTCCAGAGCCCCAGCGCCCTTGCCGGTCATGGGTTCTCCCTGAGTGTGCTCTGAGCCAGGGCCACAGCCATCAGCAGCTCTCTTGCTTCCAGAATCTGATGCTGGGCAGCTCAGGCTCAGCCCAGCAGGGGGCATCAGGCCAATCATTGCTGCCCTGGGGCAGGACTAGAGCTGCAAGACCCACCCCATGATAGGCTGGCTATGAAGGCAGTGGTCATTGGTGGGCAGCTAGTAGTTGCGGTGTGTGTGGGTGATGTGGGTGGTGTTAGGTTCTTGGCCGTCCCATTTTGTACCTTGTGGCTAGAATGCAGGTGGTGGCCCGAGAGTCAGGAGGGACAGGAGAAGAAGAGAGAGACCTTGTGAGTGCAACTGTCCACCTCTCCCACCAGCCCTGCTGGCTGAGGCTTGCAGCATGTGCTGCAGTTGGGGAAGCAATGAAGGCTGAGTCTCAGCAGGAAAACCAAGTGCGTGGTGCTAATTTGCTCGCTGACGCAGCATCTATGTGGTCTGCATGGGCAGACAGGGGGAAGGGCTTGGTAGGAGGGTGCTGGAGGCACACTGGGCCCTTGTGCAGCAGGGGGGTGGTAGCTCATTGCCTCTTTCATCTCTCCATTCATGCAAGTCATTCATAAATCCCACATAGAGGAACAAGTGAGCAGGGGTCAGGAGCAGTGCTCTAATGTTTAGGCATTTTACTTTGTGGAGGGGGTTGTATCCTTGTCAGCCTACATTCAAAAAAGATACTCTGTCCCAGGAAAACAAGAAGACTAGGAAAGTCAGCATACCCAAATTGTTTCTTTTAATTTTAAAGACTCTCTTGTGTCCAACTGTGGTCACTATGTTAAAAGGAATATTTAGAAGACTGTGAACATTTTGAATGTTGAGCAAGGAGTTGCTCTCCTATGACATGGGTGAATCTATTGTAAGAACAATATGCATGAGTACATTCTTATAGAATATTTCTGCAGTGGTTTTTGAGTTCTTACAGATTTGAGTTTTATAAAATGATGCCAAATCATTATATTTACTTGTTTACTCAAGAGACACAAATATTTTTCTTTAAAGTGAAGAAACAAATTGTAAATGTTGAGAAGCAATTAATTTTGGGATGTGGTAATTTGCAATAACCAGTAAGGATGGCTAATATATATATATACATATATACATGTACAAATTTAAAATGCAAACCAAGAAGTGAAAAATGTTTTTGTTACTTTAAAAATGAACGTTATAAATTCTCTCCTTAAACTATATTTCACCGGGTACGTGGCTCACAAGGCTAATCCTCCGCCTGCAGTGCTGGCACCCCAGGTTCTAGTCCCGGTTGCTCCTCTTCCAGTCCATCTCTCTGCTGTGGCCCAGGAGAGCAATGGAGGATGGCCCAAGTGCTTGGGCCCTGCACCCACATGGGAGATCGGGAGGCCATGGTGGCCATTTGGTGGGTGAACCAATGGAAGGAAGACCTTTCTCTCTGTCTCTCTCACTGTCTAACTCTGCCTGGCAAAAAATAAATAAATAAATAAATAAATTTTGCCTTGTACACTCTCAGTTCTTATTCTGAAGATGTTAAAGTGTATCACATTTTTATTGAGAAGCAAAGAAAAATGTTCCACTTTAGAATATTAAAAACATACAATTTAAATTTTGCTGAACAGCTTGTAATAGTTGAATTTGTATTTTTAGGCATAAATGTGTTTTCTTCTTGATGTATTATGACAGATATATTATTTTCATGGTAGTGGAATGTATGAGGTAAATGATCCAACAGATTTGTTTTCATTAGATCAAACTTTCCATGGGGTACCTAAACTTAGAATGAGTTTGATATCACAACACTATTTACATTCTCTGTAAGAAAAATAAAGGACATTTGTCCCTAGATTTCAAATCACAGAATGAGATAGTCCAATTTATTTTTGGTTTTCCGTGATGTATTGCTGTGTTTTATAATACCATACATTCATGAAAAATAGATTTTTATTCAAAAGTTCACATTTGTGCCACTTTTTTTTCTGTAGGTCTAAAATTTTTCTAAAGGTCAATCTTTCTATAAAAAAGTTCATATGTGTTGCCTGATGTAATCAATTTCTTTTTTTATAGATTTATTTTTATTTATTTGAAAGACAGAGTTATATAGAGAGGTAGAGACAGAGAGAAAAGTCTTCAATCTGCTGGTTCACTTCCCAATTGGCTGCAAAAGCCGGAGCTGAGCTGATCTGAAGCCCGGAGCCAGGAGCTTTTCTCAGGTCTCCCACACAGGTGCAGGGGCCCAAGGACTTGAGCCATCCTCTGATGCTTTCCCAGGTGCATTAGCAAGGAGCCAGATCAGAAGTGGAGCAACTGAAACTCAAACCAGCACCCATATGGGATGCTGGCACCCTAGGTTGGGGTTTTAACATGCTGTGCCACAGCACTGGCCCCTGTAATCAATTTCTAAAGTGTATACACTGACAAGAAGAATTACACAAAGTACACTCATCTAACAAGGCATATCTTTGCTAAATTTAAAGACAATGGCTTTACCTGCTACACGTAATGCTAGCCTCAAGTATTTGCTTTGGAGCAATACTCATCTGCAGTTTTCATAGGTTTTATCAGAAAGTATCATTTGATAGTAAATCCTTTTAGTGAATATATGAAATAGATCAAACATTGAATTTGTGAAAAAAAATGGCTGCCATTCAGATCATGCCAAGTCTAAGGCTTTGCCACTTCATGATTATATATCCTTGGGCAAACCAGTTACTTACCTCTTCATGCCTCAGTTGCATTTTCTTTAAAGTTAAAATAACAGGAGCTACCTCCATTTTTCTGGAAACATAAAATTCAGGAAACATCACCTGGTATAAAATAAATGTTAGCAATTATTATTATTATCTATTCACATTTTCCTAAATAAAGGTATTTAAATATCTGTGCCTTTATGCTTAATGTTGTAGTGTACACATTTAGATACAACTCAAAATTTATTTGAAATTATATACATTCAAGTTTTGTAAAACTTCATATTTTGCTTGACATGGTAACTCAAACTAGATTCAATTCCTTTTAATTTGATGAGTGAGCCATTTCTTATCTAATTCCCTGGATAATGTAACTTATTCACTCATTTGTGCTTTGTGATGATACCTGCCTCTTTGTCAAAACAGTAACTAAACTGCATCCTTTTTGGTCAAAAATAAATCAATAGAGTAAATTGGTATTTAAAGAAAGGGACTATTCTTTGGCAGTAATCTTAAACTAGCACATTGATGCACTTTGGTAAGTGCATTGGAGACTTGCTGATTGTGTATGTACATTTGTGAATGTATGTATGGTACATGGGTATGTGTGTGTGTGTGTGTGTGTGTGCTCAGTTTAAAGCTACAATAAAATTGTAGCATTATCCAAAGAAATAATTCTAGAAAATCATAGTTTGCAATGATTTTTGCTCTTTGGAGATTATGATGTTTAGATGATGCCTAAAGTTTCTGTGAATTTTTTTCAGAATTCTAGTAATATACAACACTGAAATTCATAAAGAAGGGGAAAATAGTTGGGTTCAAAGATATCATTAGACTACAGAACCAATCAGCCATAATTCAGGCCTCCAAATTAAACTACTTGTATGAGAAAATTTAAGTAGTTGTACTGATGTCACATATTGTTTGCAAACAAATGTATCTTTTTAAAAATTATTTATCTATTTACTTATTTATTTGAAAGCCAGAGTTACACAGAGAGAGAAGAAGAGGCAGAAAGGAGAGAGGGAGGTCTTCCATCTGCTGGTTCACTCCCCAATTGGCTGCAATGACTAGAGCTGCACCGACCCAAAGCCAGGAGCCAGGAGCATCTTCTGGGTCCCCCATGCGAGTTCTGGGGCTCATGGACTTGGACCATCTTCCAGTGCTTTCCCAGGCCTTAGCAGAGAGGTGGCTCAGAAATGGAGCAGCTGGGACTCAAACTGGCATCCATTTGGGATGCTAGCACTGCCAGGCTGCAGCTTTACCCGCTATGCCACAGTGCCAACCCCAAATGTATATTAACATTACTGTATTTGGTAAACACATAACATTAGTGTTGAAAGAATAAATAATTATAAACCTCAGTGAAGGCAATTTGTCATTAGGTAACAAAACCATGCAATGCATTCAACTGAATTCTAGTCCAGATATTTTTTCATAAAGAAATTTTAAACAAAATTATATTGATGCCAAAATATTCACAATAGAATGATTCCCTGAAGTGCAAACATATGGTAATCATTTACATTGGATGATTGCTTGATAAAATACATCGATAAATTTCATGTAGTCTATCATTTAATAAATCCTTTAAATTAATTGAATTAGTTTGAGGATATGCTTTGAAGAGTGTCTATAAAAAGTGTAGGGCAATAATTTATACTGACAATCATAACTTCCCCCACCCACCCATAACCCTCCTATTTCCTGCTCCCTCTCCCATCCCAGAAGATTACAAAATTGTATGAAGGACATTTGTACAGTAAACAAATATACTGATTTCTAATGCAATATTTGAATACTTGAAGCAGGAAGGCTAAGTACTTCTTAGCCAAAATAACATGTTTTGTCCAGTGTAAAACCCATTTGCCATCCCAATACACAAAGGGATTTGGGGCAAGAAGGAAAAAAGAAGTCCACACATGCAGAAATTTTAAGCAAAACAAAATAGAGAATGTATTTAGTTTCATGTAAATCACACGAGAATTAATAGTATTCTACCAATTTCCAACAAATATTTTAACTTTAATGAATGAATGAATTTTCAGTTACATAGCAGAAAACTTCTACCCTCTCCCATAAAACTGAAAGAGAAACTTTTTAAAAGTAAAAACTGATGAAAGAATTCTGCAATACATGTTAATGTTAAGTAGCGCAGCAGAGTTTATTTAGAAATACAAACACACACACAGAAAATAAATACATTAAAATCTTACTGAATAGTCCAGTAATAGTTCAGGATCCAATATGTGTGCAAAAGATTCTGGATTTCCCAGTCACTTTGTATAGGAAATGATGTGCTTTGCTATGTAGCATGTAACTTTAGATTTCTGAACACCTCCACTTTGCTTCTTACCCTGAGTCCCAGCAAATACAGGAACACAGCTGTTGAGTCATTTATTTTCTGGATTTGGGAATATCAAAGAATTAATGAGTATAGAAAGTTGTACAGCAAAAACCAAGAATATCCAAGGGAGTTCAGGAAAATCAATTGAACAAGTCAAAATACTATGAATGTATACTGAATGCTCTGTTTTTAATATGCCTTACTTACCTAAAAAGACATGAGGGCTATTGCTCTCTCTCTTAATACAACTAAGGAGAAGATATCACCAATGCTCAAGAAAAATGAATACACAGCAGAGCTAATACAAAATCCCAAAAATCCAAAACAGAAAAACTGGATATGCACTCTTTACACATACAATGAAGTGGCAATGAAGTAGAACAAATCTAAAATTAGAAAAAATTCTTTTTTTAAAGATTTATTTATTTATTTGAAAGTCAGAATTACACAGAGAGAGGCAGAGAAGAGAGAGGGGTCTTCCATCCACTGGTTCACTCCCCAGTTGGCTGCAATGGCTAGAGTTGCACCGATCCAAAGCCAGTAGCAAGGAGCTTCTTCCAGGTCTCCCACATGGGTGCAGGGGCCAAGGACTTGGGCCATCTTCTACTGCTTTCCCAGGCTATAGCAGAGATCTGGATCCATATGAGATGCCAGAACTGCAAGTGGTGGCTCTACCCACTACGCCACACCGCTGGCCCCAAAAATTCTTGTCAAATTAAGAACATTTAACCTTTGTTTTAGAATGAATTATTAAAATATCTAAACTGGGGGAATACATAATTTCTTTCTTTAGAAATCAGAAGAGAAAAAGAACACTTCAAGGCTACTGTGACACCACACAGAAGGAATGGAGAATCATGACCTCAATTAGCCTAGGGACAGAATAAAAGGGAGGGAAATAGGAACAACAGAATTAAGATGAATAAGCTTTGACAGCTGAGAGAATCTGAATGTAAAGAAAAGGCATCCAGTTAACTGAACCAATAGAGATAAGTCTGAGAGGAAAAAACATTGTTAAGACATATTAATGGGGCCAGAGCTGTGGCTTAGTAAAGTCAAAAAAAATCAAAAATTTGTCGTTAAATTATATAATTAAAAAAGATAAAAAAGATGTTCAATCTTAAGTCTCTACAGCATAAGATATACATCAATTTTCCCAGGTTCTATTTGCATTAATTAACAAAGTTTCATGGGTATAATCACTAGAGTGGCTCCAATAAGTCTTTTTATAAAAATTATTTTTTAGTTTGACAGGCAGAGTGGACAGTGAGAGAGAGAGACAGAGAGGAAGGTCTTCCTTTTTCTGTTGGTTTACCCCCCAGTGGCCACTGCGGCCAGTGTGCTGCGGCCGGCACACTGCGCTGATCCAAAAGCAGGAGCGGGGTGCTTCCTCCTGATCTCCCATGCAGGTGCAGGGCCCAAGCACTTGGGCCATCCTCCACTGCACTCCTGGGCCATAGCAGAGAGCTGGACTGGAAGAGGAGCAACTGGGACAGAATCTGGTGCTCCCACCAGGACTAGAACTCGGTGTGCCTACACCGCAGGTGGAGGATTAGCCTATTGAGCCATGGCGCCTGTCTCCAATAAGTCTTAACCTGGGATGCAACTAAATTTAACAAGGATACTCAATAGGAATTTTAGAAGAATTCCCAAAATATGTTATCTGAATAAAAATAAGTACTTTACTTGGTACATCTCATATTAACTATACTATTGTCTAAATTTCCAATTGTCAGGTGTACTAAAAAAATCCCAGAAGCAGCACAGTTGGTCCAACATGATGAAGAATAAAATAAAGATTTTCAGTTACAACTTGCCTAGAGAAAATGAGAATTCACAGATCCCAGATTAAAATAGCCAAGAAGGCCCAATAAAAGAAAACTCAATGTATTCATATACTAACATTTATTACCTCAGATTTATTTAACAAAAAGGTGATTATTCCAGCTATATCCCATTAGGTAGCCCAATTTTACCTGCTAAATCCATTAAAAGAAAAAAGCACCTCATGATATGCTACTAAAATCATATTTCTATATGAAATCCACCATGTCCCCTGTACCTTATATTTAATGTTAACAGATCTGATGAAAATCAATAGATAAATGATGTGTCTTAACCAAGTGTGCAAATGCATTTTGCTCCAACTTTTTCCAAAAACCCCTCAGTTTAAGTTTGCCTTCACCTTGAAAAGACATTTCTGAGGTTTACAAATCAGTCCAGCTTCTTTGGGCCTCCCTCCAATGAAAGGGCTAAAATCCATCAAAATAAACTCTAGGGACTGTCCTTGTGCTCCCAGTGACTTTTTCACTCTAGGGGCTCACAAACCTTCTAAATTCTTTAGATCACCTGTGATGTCCATTAGTTCTCAAAGACTATGATGCAAGTAATTTCCCCTCTTGGAACCTTGTTATTAACTGTGTTGTATGAGAAATGAAGTCTCCTACACACCTTGTGCTTATGATTCTCCAAACCATGTTGCCTGCTAGGACTTTGGCCATGAATATAGGACAGCAATACCTGAACATGATTACTGAGATCTCCTTAATAAAGGATAGACTGGGGCCAGCACTGTGGTGCAGTGGTGTAATCCTTTACTTGCAATGCTGGCACCCCATATGAGCACCAGTTCTAGTCCCCATTTCTCCTTTTCCCATCCAGCTCTCTGCAATAGCCTGGGAAAGCAGTAGAAGCTGTTCCAAGTGCTTTGGTCCCTGCCAAAATATGGGAGACCTGGAAGCTCCTAGCTCAGATTGGCCCAGCTGCAGACATTGCAGTCATTAGGGGAGTAAATGAGCATATGGAAGACCTTTCTCTCTGTCTCTTCTTCTCACTCTCTGTAAGTAAACCTGTCAACTACATAAATAAATTCTTTATATATATATTTACATTTATTTATATATTTATGTATATAAATATATTCATATATAAAATATATTATAATTTATCATACAATATATTATATAATATATAATTATAAACAGATAATATTATATAATTTATTATATGTATTATATATATATATATATTATTGAGATGACTTCAATAGCCAGAGTGTGGCCAGGTTGAAACCAGGAGCTTTTCCTCTGATGTGTGTCCCAGGAACCCAGGTACTCGGAGCATCTTTCACTGCTTTTTCAATCCATTGGTAAGGAGCTGGATCAGAAATAATTATTTATATATAAATAACAAATTCATATATAATAATTATATACAATTATATATTTATAATAATTATATGCAATTCTATATTATATATAGAAATATATAATATAATATATAATATAATATATATTATAATATATAAATATATATATGATGGACCAAAATATGGTATTCTCCATTTGGCAGAAGGGACAGGCTCCAATATCTACTGTCTATGACAGTATGTCAGCATAATGCAGGAGGTAACCCCTCTACCAAATAAGAAAAGCTATTTCAGTTCAGCTGGACATCATTCTGCTGACTGTTGACCTTATTACTGTTAGTCTGGATGCTTTCATTGGTTGCAATCCAGAGACCCAATTTTCCCATAGATATAAACATCAGCAAACATGAAAATTTGGTAAGAAAAGCTTAAACTGAGAGTTATGATTAATAACTATTTTAACAAAATTTCTCAGAACCCATCTAATCCAAACCTTGGACAATTGGAAGACATTGTACTTGGCCCACCCATAATCAAAATGGATTCTAAATCCTTCAACTGCAAGGAGAGTATCATAGACATTAATGCTCCAAACGGATCCAGTTCTCTGCTAATGTGTCTGGAAAAGCAGCACAGGGTGACTCAAATATTGGGGCTCCTGCACCCTTGTGAGAGACCTGGAAGAAGCCCCTGGCTCCTGATATCAGTCTGGCCTAGCCGCAGTCATTGCAGCCATTTGAGGAGTGAACAAACCAGGAGGAAGATCAATCTCTCCCATTCTCTCTATCTAGTGCTGCCTTTCAAATTCATAAAAGGATCTTTAAGAAAATAGATCACTTCAATAAATTTGCCATTGCTCAGTCATGATGACTTTTACTACCTTCAGTTCTTTTTCAAAAGATTTATTTATTGGAAAGGCAGATAGAGGAGCTGGTGGTTGTGGTGCAGTGGACAAAGCTGCTATCTGTTACATTGGCATCCTGTATGTGCACCAGTTCAAGTACCAGCTATTCCATTTCTGATCCAGCTCCTTACCAATGGACTGAAAAAGCAGGGAAAGATGGCCCAAGTGCCTGGGATGCTGCCACGCACATTGCAGGAAAAGCTCCTTGCTGCCATGCACATCGGAGGGAAAGCTCCTGGCTTCAACCTGGCCACACTCTGGCTATTAAAGTCATCTCAAAAATGAATTAGGTGGTGGAAGATTTCTGTCTCTCCCTCTCTCTGTAACTCTTTCAAGTAAGTAATTAAATATTTTAATATGATAAAAAAGGCAGAGACACACAGAGACAAAGAGAGAAGGAAAGAGAAGCAGAGAGATCTCCCATCTGCTGGTTCACTTTCTATATGGCTACCACTGTGCAAGACCAGGTTCTCATGTACCCATTGAGGTTACAGTTCTCCAATTTGACGACAGGAATGAAAGAATTTGAGCTATTATACATTGCTTCCCAGGGATATTAACATGAAGCTGATTTGGAAGTGTAGTACCCAAAACTCAGATTAGCACTGCAATATAGGCTGTGGGCATCTGTTGTGACTGCTAACAAATTGGAAATCCTAGAGTAAAAATCAACATATTCCTGGACATACACAATATACCAAAATTGAGTCATGAAGACACATAGAAAAGCTAAACAAACCAAAAACCAAGACAGAGATTGGATGAGTAATAAAGACCCTCCCAACAAGGAAAAGTCCAGGATCAGACAGCCTCACTATTGAATTCTACAGGACTTTTAAAGAACTAATGCTTCTCAAACTATTCAACACAATTGAAAGAGAGACAATCCTCTCAAACTCCTTCTATTAATCCTGCATCACCTTAATTCTTTAACTAGAAAAGATACAGTTGAGAGAGAGTACTATAGAAAAATATCCCTGATGGGGGCCAGTGCCATAGCACACTGGGTTGATCCTCCACCCGTGGAGACGGCATCCCCTATGGGTGCCAGTTCTGGTCCCGGTTGCTGCTATTCCAGTCCAGCTTTCTGCACTGGACTGGGAGGGCAGTGGAGAATGGCCCAAGTGCCTGGGTCCCTGCACCCGCATGGGTGACCAGGGAGATGCTCCTGACTCTGGCTTCCGATTGGACCAGCACTACCTGTTGGGCCATATGGAGCATAAACAAGCAGATAAAATACTTCTGTCTCTCTGCCTCTGCCTCTCCATCTCTGTAACTCAATCTTTCAAATAAATAATTCTTTTGAAAAGGTCAACAAACAATAAAGGCTGGTGGAGAGGGAGAGAAAAAGGTACCCTAACCCACTGTTGGTGGGAATGAAGCTAGTGCAACCATTATGGAAGGCAGTATCAAAGTTCCTCAGAAATCTGAAAACAAACATACCATGTGATCCTGCCATCTGACTACTGGGAATTTATCTGCATGAAATGAAATAGAATATGCACAGGCATGAGTTATCTGTACCCTCATGTTTATTACAGCTCAATTCACAATAGCTAACATGGAATCAACCCAGATGTCCATCAACTGGTGACTGGAACAAAAATATGAGCTATATATACAGTGTAAAATACTATTCAACCATAATTGAGAATGAAATCCCATCTTCTGTAACTAAATGGATGAACTGGAAACAAGTATGCTTCATGAAAGAAGCCAGTCCCCAAAAGACAAATACCATATGTTTTCTCTGACTGGTGGTAATTAATATATAGACAACGAAAAGTAGCATATGAGTTAAATTGACATTTTGAGATTTGAGTATTGTTCATAGCACTTTTCTGTACTCTTTGATAGAGTACACAACATATACTCATTGATATTTCTGCTACTACTTGCTGAATTCTTTATTTTGTAGAGGGTTAAAGCTTGTGATTCTAAAATAAAATCAAAGCATGCAGCTGTCAAAATTAAAAGAAAATAAAACAAGAAGGAGGGAGTTGGAAATATGAGAACAAGGGAAGATAGGATAGGATGTTATCAGTTTGCTCTTCAATCTGTATATATAAATTACATGAAATTTGTTCACTTAATATGCATTTAAAAATATAAACTTAACACTGGAAGAAAAAGACCTGAGATCAGTGTTTTCTGGATTACCACTAATAAAATTTAGTCTTCATTTATGTCTGACCATATTTAATTTCTTATTTATTTATTTTATAAGAAAATTAACATCACCATTCCTAACAAGTCCATCCTGCTTCATCCATATCTATCAGTTCCCACTACGCTAATAATTTCTCATGAACTTAAATCCATATCATCTTAAAAAGATGCAATGTGGGGCTGGCGCTGTGGCATAGCAGATAAAGTTGTTGCCTGCAGTGCTGGCAAGCCATGTGGGTGCCAGTTCAAGTCGTGGCTGCTCCACTTCTGAACCAGCTCTCTGCTATGGCCTGGGAAAGCATTAGAAGGTGGCCCAAGTCCTTGGGGCCTTGCACACATGTGAAAGACCCTGAAGAAGCTCCTGGCTTCAGATTGACACAGACCAGTCATTGCGGCCAACTGGGAGTAAACCAGCTGATGGAAGACCTCTCTGTCTCTGTCTGTCTCTCTCTCTCTCTCTACCTCTCCTCTATTTGTGCAACTCTTTCAAATAAATAAATTAATATTTAAGAAAAAAGCCTGATTCATGTTATTATTTATGTGTTTTAGAGGCTTTGCAGATGTTGATTACATGTGCCATGAAAACCCATTAAAATGCAAATCCTATAAGAGGCAACTCCATGTGCACTAAACTGGTAAAATCCAGTGCATGTGTTGAGAAAAACACACTAGCAATACATTTCAAAAAGCTGTGAAATATTATAAGTGGCTGTCAAAAGCTAAAAATCTGACAATGACTCATTATGTCATTTATTTATATATAATGCTGAGAAAATCAGAAGTATTTGTTAAAACTTCTGCTAAAATGCACTTGATTTATAATTTTTAAATGCATCTTTCCTAGATGTAATGCAATCCTGTACTACTTTAGAGTATCAGAAATTTAAAATGTTGGACTGGTGCTGTGGTGGAGCAGGTTAACACCCTGGACTGAAGTGCCAGCATCCCATATGGGGGCCGGTTCAATACTCAGCTGCTCCACTTCTGATCCTGCTCTCTGCTATGGCCTGGCAAAGTAGTAGAAGATGGCCCAAGTCTTTGGGCCCCTGTACCCATCTGGGAGACTGGGAACTAGCTCCTGGCTCCTGGCTTCAGATCAGCACAGCTCTGGCAGTTGCAATCAATTAGGGAGTGAACACCAGATGGAAGACCTCTCTCTTTCTCTCTGTCTATCCTCTCTGTCTGTAACTCGACTTGTACATAAATAAATAAATCTTTAAAACAATTAAGAAATTTAACATGTGAAAGGTTTTTAAAAATGTATTTCTTTATTGTGAGGCAGAGTTACAGATATAGAGAGGAAGAGATAGAGAGGTCTTCTATCAACTGGTTCACCCCTAAATGGCCAGAATGGCTGGAGCTGGGCCGATCTGAAGCCAGGTGCCAGAAGCCAGGAGTCAGCAGCTTCCTCCAGGTCTCTCACATGGGTGCAGGGGCCCAAGAACTCAGGGCATATTGCACTGCTTTCCTAGGCCATTAGTAAAGAGCTGGATTGGAAGTGCAGGAGCAGGGACTCAAACTGGTGCCCATGTGGGATGCTGGTGCTGCAGGTGGATGCTTAATCTACTATGCCACAGAGTGGGCCCAGTGAATGGTTTTAGGAAGACATCTTTCATGTAGACTAGGCTGCAATATTGCAAGGTAAGGTTTAGCTTTTATTCCCACACATCAGTATTCATCTTTTAGCAACTATAAATACTGAATATCATACATATAGACATAAATATAGGTAACTGCAGATTTTGTTGTCATTCTTTCTAATTCTCTTTTTAATGTCTGCTAATAGGTCATCTTATGGATTATTATATTGATGTTACCCATACACAAGCATCAGGCATTTCCACTGTTGAATGTGTTTATGAGTACAGGTAGATTTGTGTGTACATGAATGCACATTTGATGAATATAGCACTGACAGTAATACTGTGAGAAATCCTAACGCTGATTCCAAACTTTCTGTCCTCCGCAGAGATGGCTGTCATTGAAGTAGACCACAGGGCCCCTTTTGCTGTTATGGACTGAAATGTGCCTCCCTAAAACTCTAACACGGAAGTGCTAACCAGCAACATGACTCTACCTGAAGAAAGTGCTTTTAAGCAGATCAAATGGTAGATGTGTCTGTCACATCGGAGAAAGGCTTCTGGAAAAATCGAGCCTATTTAAGCACCTTGATCTGATATTTTCAAGCTCTACAACTCTGAGAAGTAAAATTCCATGATTTAAATCATATTCTCTGTGGTATTTTCTTAGCAAATTAATATATCCTCATTTCTGCCAGCATTTTCTATTGTCATCCAGAAGGTCCTAGTGATTAGCAGAGAAATATAGAAACTAAAAACTGTGATTTTAGATTACCAAGTATCTACTAACACAAAAAGATCAAAGAAGCCACCTACTACCATCCTCCAGGACCCAGAAAAAAAACAGGAAGGAGTCAAGTTGCAGGGCAGTAGAAAAAAGTGAATAATGAAAGATCACAGCAGAAGTAAATAAGGAAGGGTTTGGTGCTGTGGTGTACTGGGTTAAAGCCTTGACCTGCTGTGCATGCATCCCATATGTTGCTGCTAGGAGACCAGGTGCTCCACTTCCAATCCAGCTCCCTACTAATGCACCTGGGAAATTGGTGGAAGATGGACCATGTTCTACGGTGCTGGCACCCACATGAGAGACTTGGAAGAAGCATCTGGCCTTTCCAATAAATAAATAAATCTTAAAAATATAGAAACAGTGTTAGCACTGTTGGAAAACAGACTCATAGTTCAATGTAAAAGTATAGGCAGCTGAAATAAACCGACTTTTCTACAGGCAACTCCTATTTAACAAAGGAAAGAAAACAAACAGGAGAAAGAAGAACCCCTTTAGCATATGGTTTAAAGGAAAGTGATTATCCATATGTAGAAGCCTGAAAATATACCCAAAACCTCATACACTATGTAAAAGCAACTCAAGGTGAATTAAAAGTCTAAATATAAAGCCAGAAACTAAGTAAACATATGAGAAACTATAAAACATAAGCATAGATAACAGTTTTGGGTAAGATTCCAAAAGCACAAGTAACAAAAATAAAATATAGAAATTTGAGCATATCATATTAAGATACATCTTCACAACAAAGTATTCAACAGAGTAAAGATACAATGGACAGAATGGCAGGAAACATTGAAAACTCTGACTATGACAAAAGATTGATAGCCATAACATACATATATTGAACTGGGAAAATCTCCAAATAAGAAGCAAAATGTACAGCTAAGAAATGGGCAATGATCAGAACAGATGTTTCTCAGAAGAAGAAATCTCAATGGTCAAGACATAGATGAACATGCCCAATATCACTAGCCATTAGGGAAATGTAAATCAAAACCAATAGCAGATTCCATCTGTGGGAGAAGACAATGCTTGGGTTTTCATTTGTGCAACAAGTGGGTTTAGAGGACCCTGTTCACCATAAGAGGGCAGAGTCTACATGGAAGTAAGGAAACCTTAATGTTTTCCTAATGGGCTTGTTAAATTCTTGACCAGTGCCTATTACCTTTGCCGCAAACTTTCCAGTCTCACTACTTTCCTGCTTCTTCCTCTTCTCTGTGGCTTGCAAAAACAGTGTACCTTCTATATACGGAGGATACTTTTGTTTTGTTTTATTCCTCCTATCTCATGATGTTCCTCTAAGAAATCACAACCCTCCAAGTATTCATTAATTTATGCAGTCTGCAGTTTTCATGGGCTACTACATGGCAAAGTACTAGGTTAAAGGAAAGGTATAGGTCAGGAACTGAGCAAAGTTCACAATGATGAAGCCATTGGGGAAATGAACCTGATGGAAGACCTCTCTCTCTCTCTCTCTCTGCCTCTCCTTCTCTCTCTGTGTAACTCTGATTTTCAAATAAATAAATAAATCTTTAAAAACTAACAAAATATACTAATAACCTGGTGGCAACACCTTTCTATCAGAACATGTGAAGCACTCAAACACAGTTTGTCCCAGAAAGTCAACCATAGGGCATATCTTCTACTGCACTTGTGGACATCTCTGAGGGGGGTAAGGGGCACTTATTTCTTCCCCTCTTCTTTCTTAGCACTCTCACAGTTATAACTTCTATCGATGCTTCCAAAGACCAGTCTCTATGAAATTGTAGAACTAATATCCTCCTATGTCAAAAGTGTCATGGGTTTAAACACAGAACCCAAAATAAGATAAGTAACTGGCCTTCTTAATTACACAGTGTGGAATGTAAGATTCTCAGTGGAGCACTGGGTAATATAAAGTGCTGGGCAGAGAAAAACTGTTACTTATCTGTATTTATGATGCTGTAATTCTCCTCTTTATGCAAACTCAGATTAAAAGAGCTCCCGTTAGTGGGCAGCACTGTTGCATAGTGGGTAAAGCTACTGCCTGCCTTGTCAGCATCCTATATGGGTGCCGGTTGGGATCCTGGCTGCTGCACTTCCCATCCAGCTCTCTGCTGTGGACTGGGAAAACAGTAGAAGTTGGCCCAAATCCCTCATCTCCTGCACCCACCTATGAGACCTGGACAAAGTTCTGCCTTTCAAATAAATAAATAATTATTTAAAAAAACAGCTTCATCTCAGAAGGAGCTCCTGGCTACTGGCTCCAAATTGGCATACCTCCAGCTATTGCTGCCAATTGGGGAATGAACCATCGGATGGAAGACCTCTCTCTCTTTCTCTCTCTCTCTCCTCTCTCTGTGTAACTCTTTCAAATGAATAAATAAATCTTTAAAAAAGTAGCTCCAGTTATTGACAACACAGTAGACTTGCATTAATTTTGGTTCCCTTCTCACTTTGCAAAGGGATCAGTGGCAGGTCAAAACAGTTGACAGCCTTGCTAACAGGAGAAGAGATAGCTGAAGACAGAAAATGAAAAGCAGCCAAATACATCATCAAAGAAAGAGAAGTGGACCCCATCCAACACAAGCCTTTAAAAGTGGATGCTCACAATTAATGTGTGAAACAGCTGCCCACTGAAATCTTGTCTAGGGAGGGAAGATGTCCTAAGTTCTGCTTTTGTAAACTCCAGTCATAAATCTGTCCTAATAAATCTGTCCTTGGCATCTCTTTTACAAACATACTGGACCCACTGACCATTGGAAATGTGGTTCTAATCATGTAGGCTGCCATTTAAACCCACCAATGCTGTAACAGCTAAGAAACTTGAATTTGATGCTCAATTCTCAGGAAATCATTCCAGCTGAGCCTAGGGCCATTAATAGAAACTCCTTGGATCCTCCCCTGTCTCTGTGCCTGTTTTAAAGAAGGGAGATTTCCCACCCCATGTTTCTGGAACAGCTTCAAATTCCACATTGGAAAAATTTGATAATTAATACTTGAGAGGGATCAACACACAAAGCAGCTATTCACGCTTCACACTGCTCCCCACCAGGAAGATGAGGTGCAGGATGAGAGCAGTGGGGCAGATCCTAGACAGATCCTCCTGCCCACCCCTCTGCTGCCCCAGGCTCCCTCCTGAGGGCCATCCAGCCCCACCCTGCAGGAACCAGCCCAGGAAACATCAAGAGACAAGGCAGACTGCATTCTGAGACCACCCACAGTGGGAACCCGGCTTATTTAACTGTGGAGATCAGGAGTCTTTCTGCCTTCCTTCCCTGTGAGTGCAGGTTCCCAGAACGCTGCCCCCTCTCTCCTGTAACCACTAAATAAAGCACATTAGGGACAGTTTAGGTGAGGTACTGCAGGAGAGAGTCCGGGCACTTTGAGCCTGGGAAATAGAGGTGGGAGACAGAGCAGCCCGGGTCCCAGCCCTGACCTCGGGAGAAGCTGCCAGGATCGCTGGCACACTTCTCCCACATGTGTCTCCGCCCCTTCCTGCATGCCAAACCTGCAGCAGAAAGTCCCTGGAGCAGGTACCCTTTCTTCCAGATACACGGGGAGTGAAATTGGGAGTGTGGGGAAGAGAGTCCCTGGCATGTGGGACCCACAGTTGGTGGATGAAGAGGGAAGAAGCAGCAGGAGGCAGGCTCAGGGTGAGCACTCGGAAACTGCCTGGGATCGCACGTGCAGAGCAGGAGTTGCAGTAAATGCCAGAGAAGGAGCAGCATAGCCCCCAGGGTTGACACTGATCAAGGAATGAACTCCCCTGGTCCAACTCTGAGCCCCAGGGACAGGCAGTGGCAGGTGCATGCCCACAGGTATTTGGAAAGCAGAATACCTCGGAGCTACTGGGAACTCTGGGAAATGGAGTCCAGGCTGCAGCATCCCTAGAGACACCAGCTGTTCCTCCGAAAAGCTGCAGTCAGGGGTGGGTGCCCACAACCAGAGGGCATTTGCTTTTGTTAAGTCCCTCCTTCCTTTCCTTCACACACCAAAATCTCAGGGATCAGTTGCTGTTCCTTTCCTGCATCAAATCTGAAAGAGTGACACTCACTTCTGCTAACTGACCCCAAATCCTGGCTCCCTCATAACCTCTGTCTCTTCCAGAAAAATCTTATTTACTACTTTGGCCCTAGAAATCATAAATGACTATGATAGAATGTAACTTTTAACAGAGGTGTAGAAGGCATGGTTTAATATCCAGTTTTGAGAATACAATTTTCATTTGTGTTTTATTGATGTTTATACTTCTTTTAAGATTCATTTTTTTATTTAGAAGTCAGAGTTACAGAGAAGGAGAGGCACAGAGAGAGAGAGAGAGAGAGAGAGGTGTTTTCCATCTGCTGGTTCACTCCCCAATTGGCAGCAGCACCACAGCGCCGACCCCTTATAGTTCTTTTCAAATCATTTTACACTGTCTTTTTATTCATCTAGTACAGAGAGAGAAGAATGGACACAGAGCTAACTCTGTCCAAAATCTTGCTTGTATTGCATCAGAATACAAAATTTGGGAAGGAAGAAGGCAAAACTGACTCACACCCAGAAAACATGTAGGAAATTGCCACTCAAGAAACCAAAAGTCAGCTGAGGCACCCAAAACAAGGACAGCAAGCCAGAATTGGAGCAAGCCAACAGCTGTGCCCTGATTGAAAAAGACCATTCCTCTTGTGCCCTGAACGCAATATTGCCGCCTCAAAACAAAAGCTCACATCAGAAAATTCATTACAAACCATGATACATAAGAAAAAAGAGAAAAAAGCCAAAGAAATGCAAGAATCCATAATGATATTGGGCTTGATTTAGTCGCAGCGAAACCGGCTGTTCCCGGATTCATTCACCCCTCCAGCTGACTGCCTGTGGAATTCTGACTGAATTAACCTGAAAATTGCAGTGAACCTCAGTTTGGAGGCAATTAATATGTGTCACCTCAGCCAAAGTGTTCCATTTGATTTTCCAAAACACAAAAACTCACCTTGGTCATGTTACCTCTAAATTTCTAAGCTTCAGATGCCTATTAGTTGTCTTTTTTAATTCATAATGGCTACTCTGTCCAAACTCTTGTTTGTATGGTGTCAGAATACAAAATTTGGGAAGGAAGAAGGCAAAACCAACTCAGACCCAGAAAACATTTAGGAAATTGCCGCTCAAGAAACCAAAAGTCAGCTGAGGCACCCAAAACAATGACAGCAAGCCAGAATTGGAGCAAGCCAACAGCTGTGCCCTGTTTGAAAAAGACCATTCCTCCGGTGCCCTGAACTCCATATTGCCATCTCAAAACCAAAGCTCACATCAGAAAATTCATTACAAACCATGATAAATAAGGGAAATGTGGAAAAACCAAAAAAATGCAAGAGTCCTTTGTAATATTTGACTGGATTTAGACACAAGGAAACTGGCTGTTTCCAGATTCGTCCCCCTTCCACAGACTGACTTTGGAATCTGATTGAATTCATCTCAAAATCGCACTCACACTCAATTTGGAGGGTATTAGTATCTGTCCCCTCAGCAGAAGGGTTCCATTTCATTTTCCAAAACACAGAAACTCATCTTGGTCGTGTTGCCTGTAGATTTCTAATCCTGAAAGGCCAATTTGCTGTGTTTTTTTCTTCTTTCCTAACGGCTACTCTGTCCAAAATCTTGCTTCTATTGCATCAGAATACAAAATTTGGGAATAAGAAGGCAAAACTGACTCAGACCCAGAAAATATGTAGGAAATTGCCACTCAAGAAACCACAAATCAGCTGAGGCACCCAAAACAATGACAGGAAGCCAGAATTGGAGCAAGCCAACAGCTGTGCCCTGTTTGAAAAAGACCATTCCTCTTGTGCCCTGAACTCAATATTGCCATTTCAAAGCCAAAGCTCACATCACAAAATTCATTACAAACTATGATAAATAAGGGAAATGTGAAAAAGCCAAAGAAATGCAAGAGTCCTTTGTGATATTTGGCTGGATTTAGACACAAGGAAACTGGCTGGTTCCAGATTCATTGCCCCCTTCCACAGACTGACTTTGGAATTCTGAGTGAATTGACCTCAAAATGGCACTCACACTCAATTTTTAGGGAGTTAGAATCTGTCCCCTCAGGAAAAGGGTTCCATGTCATTTCCCAAACACAGAAACTCATCTTGGTCGTGTTGCCTGTAGATTTCTACTCTCGAAAGGGCAATTTGCTGTGTTTTTTTTTTTCTTTCCTAATGGCTACTCTGTCCAAAATCTTGCTTGTATTACATCAGAATACAAAATTTGAGAATAAGAAGGCAAAACCGATTCAGACCCAGAAAATATTTAGGAAATTGGCACTCAAGAAATCACAAATTAGCTGAGGCACCCAAAACAATGACAGCAAGCCAGAATTGGAGCAAGCCAACAGCTGTGCCCTGTTTGAAAAAGACCAATTGTCTTGTGCCCTGAACTCAAAACAGCAGGCTCAAAACCAAAGGTCACATCAGAAAATTCATTACAAACCATGATGCATAAGAAAAATGAGAAAAAACCCAAAGAAATGCAAGAATCCATAATGATATTGGGCTTGATTTAGTCGCAAGGAAACTGGCCGTTCCCGGATTCATCCACCCCTCCAGCTGACTGCCTGTGGAATTCTGACTGAATTAACCTGAAAATCGCAATGAAGCTCAGTTGGGAGGCAATTAATATCTGTCACCTCAGCCAAAGTGTTCCATTTGATTTTCCAAAACACAAAAACTCACCTTGGTCGTATTACCTATAGATGTCTAAGCTTCAAAAGCCTATTTGTTGTGTTTTTTTTATTTCATAATGGTTACTCTGACAAACTCTTGTTTGTATGGCATCAGAATACAAAATTTGGGAAGGTAGACGGCAAACCCAACTCAGACCCAGAAAACATTTAGGAAATTGCCACACAAGAAACCACAAATCGGCTGAGGCACCCAAAATAATGACAGTAAGCCAGAATTGAAGCAGGCCAACAGCTGTGCCCTGTTTGAAAAAGACCATTCCTCTTGTGCCCTGAACTCAATATGCCAGCCTCAAAACCAAAGCTGACATCAAAAAATTCATGAGAAACCATGATAAATAAGAAAAATGAGAAAAAAGCCAAAGAAATGCAAGGATTCATAATGATATTGGGCTTGATTTAGTCACAAGGAAACCGGCTGTTCCCGGATTCATCCACCCCTCCAGCTGACTGCCTGTGGAATTCTGACTGAATTAACCTGAAAATCGCAGTGAAACTCAGTTTGGAGGCAATTAATATCTGTCACCTCAACCAAAGTGTTCCATTTGATTTTGCAAAACACAAAAACTCACCTTGGTCGTGTTACCTGTACATTTCTAAGCTTCAAACGCCTATTTGTTGTGTTTTTTATTTCATAATGGCTACTCTGCCCAAACTCTTGTTTTCATGGCGTCAGAATACAAAATTTGGGAAGAAAGAAGGCAAAACCAACTCAGACCCAGAAAACATTTATCAAATTCCCGCTCAAGAAACACACATCAGCACAGGCACCCAAAACAATGACTGCAAGCCAGACTTTGAGCAGGCCAACAGCTGTGCCCTGTTTGAAAAGAACCTTCCTCTTGCACCCTGAACTCCATATTGCAGCCTCAAAACCAAAGCTCACATCAGAAAATTCATTACAAACCATGATAAATAAGAAAAATGAGAAAAAAGCCAAAGAAATGCAAGAATCCATAATGATATTGGGCTTGATTCAGTCGCAAGGAAACCGGCTGTTCCCGGATTCATCCACCCCTCCAGCTGACTGCCTGTGGAATTCTGACTGAATTAACCTGAAAATCACAGGGATACTCAGTTTGGAGGCAATTAATATCTGGCACCTCAGCCAAAGTGTTCCATTGTATTTCCCAACACACAAAAACTCACCTTGGTCGTGTTACCTGTAGATTTCTAAGCTTCAAACGCCGATTGGTTGTGTTTTTTATTTAATAATGTCTACTCTGTCCAAACTCTTGTTTGTATGGCGTCAGAATACAACATTGGAGAATGAAGAAGGCAAAACCAACTCAGACCCAGAAAACATGTAGGAAATTGCTGCTCAAGAAACCACAAATCGGCTGAGCCACCCAAAAAATGACAGCAAGCCAGAATAGGGGCAAGCCAACAGCTGTGCCCTGTTTGAAAAAGACCATTCCTCCGGTGCCCTGAACTCAATATTGCAACCTCAAAACCAAAGCTCACATCAGAAAATTCATTACAAACCATGACACATAAGAAAAATGAGAAAAAAGCCAAAGAAATGCAAGAATCCATAATGATATGTGCCTTGATTTAGTCGCTAGGAAACCGGCTGTTCCTGCATTCATCCACCCCTCCTGCTTACAGCCTGTGGAATTCTGACTGAGTTAACCTGAAAATCGCAATGAAACTCAGTTTGGAGGCAATTAATATCTGTCACCTCAGCCAAAGTGTTCCATTTGATTTTCCAAAACACAAAAACTCACCTTGGTCGTATTACCTATAGATGTCTAAGCTTCAAAAGCCTATTTGTTGTGTTTTTTTTATTTCATAATGGTTACTCTGACAAACTCTTGTTTGTATGGCATCAGAATACAAAATTTGGGAAGGTAGACGGCAAACCCAACTCAGACCCAGAAAACATTTAGGAAATTGCCACACAAGAAACCACAAATCGGCTGAGGCACCCAAAATAATGACAGTAAGCCAGAATTGAAGCAGGCCAACAGCTGTGCCCTGTTTGAAAAAGACCATTCCTCTTGTGCCCTGAACTCAATATGCCAGCCTCAAAACCAAAGCTGACATCAAAAAATTCATGAGAAACCATGATAAATAAGAAAAATGAGAAAAAAGCCAAAGAAATGCAAGGATTCATAATGATATTGGGCTTGATTTAGTCACAAGGAAACCGGCTGTTCCCGGATTCATCCACCCCTCCAGCTGACTGCCTGTGGAATTCTGACTGAATTAACCTGAAAATCGCAGTGAAACTCAGTTTGGAGGCAATTAATATCTGTCACCTCAACCAAAGTGTTCCATTTGATTTTGCAAAACACAAAAACTCACCTTGGTCGTGTTACCTGTACATTTCTAAGCTTCAAACGCCTATTTGTTGTGTTTTTTATTTCATAATGGCTACTCTGCCCAAACTCTTGTTTTCATGGCGTCAGAATACAAAATTTGGGAAGAAAGAAGGCAAAACCAACTCAGACCCAGAAAACATTTATCAAATTCCCGCTCAAGAAACACACATCAGCACAGGCACCCAAAACAATGACTGCAAGCCAGACTTTGAGCAGGCCAACAGCTGTGCCCTGTTTGAAAAGAACCTTCCTCTTGCACCCTGAACTCCATATTGCAGCCTCAAAACCAAAGCTCACATCAGAAAATTCATTACAAACCATGATAAATAAGAAAAATGAGAAAAAAGCCAAAGAAATGCAAGAATCCATAATGATATTGGGCTTGATTCAGTCGCAAGGAAACCGGCTGTTCCCAGATTCATCCACCCCTCCAGCTGACTGCCTGTGGAATTCTGACTGAATTAACCTGAAAATCACAGGGATACTCAGTTTGGAGGCAATTAATATCTGGCACCTCAGCCAAAGTGTTCCATTGTATTTCCCAACACACAAAAACTCACCTTGGTCGTGTTACCTGTAGATTTCTAAGCTTCAAACGCCGATTGGTTGTGTTTTTTATTTAATAATGTCTACTCTGTCCAAACTCTTGTTTGTATGGCGTCAGAATACAACATTGGAGAATGAAGAAGGCAAAACCAACTCAGACCCAGAAAACATGTAGGAAATTGCTGCTCAAGAAACCACAAATCGGCTGAGCCACCCAAAAAATGACAGCAAGCCAGAATAGGGGCAAGCCAACAGCTGTGCCCTGTTTGAAAAAGACCATTCCTCCGGTGCCCTGAACTCAATATTGCAACCTCAAAACCAAAGCTCACATCAGAAAATTCATTACAAACCATGACACATAAGAAAAATGAGAAAAAAGCCAAAGAAATGCAAGAATCCATAATGATATGTGCCTTGATTTAGTCGCTAGGAAACCGGCTGTTCCTGCATTCATCCACCCCTCCTGCTTACAGCCTGTGGAATTCTGACTGAGTTAACCTGAAAATCGCAATGAAACTCAGTTTGGAGGCAATTACTATCTGTCACCTCAGCCAAAGTGTTCCATTGTATTTTCCAAAACACAAAAACTCACCTTGGTCGTGTTACCTGTAGATTTCTAAGCTTCAAACGCCTATTAGTTGTGTTTTTTATTTCATAATGGCTACTCTGCCGAAACTCTTGTTTGTATTGCGTCAGAATGCAAAATTTGGGAAGGAAGAAGGCAAAACCAACTCAGACCCAGAAAACATTTTGCAAATTACCCCTGAAGAAACCACAAATCAGCTGAGGCACTCAAAACAATGACAGCCAGCCAGAATTGGAGCATGCCAACAGCTGTGCCCTCTTTGAAAAAGACCATTCCTCCAGTGCCCTGAACTCCATATTGCAGCCTCAAAACCAAAGCTCACATCAGAAAATTCATTACAAACCATGATAAATAAGAAAAAGGAGAAAAAAGCCAAAGAAATGCAAGAATCCATAATGATATTGGGCTTGATTCAGTCGCAAGGAAACCGGCTGTTCCCGGATTCATCCACCCCTCCACTGACTGCCTGTGGAATTCTGACTGAATTCACCTGGAAATCGCAGTGAAACTCCGTTAGGAGGCAATGAATATCTGTCACCTCAGCCAAAGTGTGCCATTTGATTTTCCAAAACACAAAATCTCACCTTGGTCGTGTTTCCTGTAGATTTCAAAGCTTCAAACGCCTATTTGTTGTGTTTTTTATATCATAATGGCTACTCTGCCCAAACTCTTGTTTGTATGGCATCAGAAAAGAAAATTTGAGAAGGAAGACGGCAAAACCAACTCAGACCCAGAGAACATTTAGGAAATTGCCGCTCAAGAAACCACAAATCAGCTGATGCACCAAAACAATGAAGGCAAGCCAGAATTGGAGCAAATCAACAGCTGTAACCTGTTTGAAAAAGACCATTCTTCCAGTGCCGTGAACTCCATATTGCAGCCTCAAAACCAAAGCTCACATCAGAAAATTCATTACAAACCATGATAAATAAGAAAAATGATAAAAAAGCCAAAGAAATGCAAGAATCCATAATGATATTGGGCTTGATTCAGTCGCAAGGAAACGGGCTGTTCCCGGATTCATCCACCCCTCCAGCTGACTGCCTGTGGAATTCTGACTGAATTAACCTGAAAATCACAGTGAAGCTCAGTTTGGAGGCAATTAGTATCTGTCACCTCAGCCAAAGTGTTCCATTTGATTTTCCAAAACACAAAAACTCACTTTGGTCATGTTACCGGTAGATTTATAAGCTTCAAATGCCTATTTGTTGAGTTTTTTGTTTCATAATGGCTACTCTGCCGAAACTCTTGTTTGTATGGCGTCAGAATACAAAATTTGGGAAGGAAGAAGGCAAAACCAACTCAGACCCAGAAAGCATTTAGGAAATTGCCGCTCAGAATCCACAAATCGGCTGAGGCACCCAAAACAATGACAGCAAGCCAGAATTGAAGCAGGCCAACAGCTGTGCCCTGTGTGAAAAAGATCATTCCTCCGATGCCCTTAACTCCATATTGCAGCCACAAAACCAAAGCTCACATCAGAATATTCATTACAAACCATGATAAATAAGAAAACGGAGAAAAAACCCAAAGAAATGCAAGAATTCATAATGACATTTGGCCTTATTAGTCACAAGGAAACCAGCTGTTCCCAGATTCATCCACCCCTCCAGCTGACAGCCTGTGGAATTCTGACTGAATTCACCTGAAAATCGCAGTGAAACTCAGCTTGGAGGCAATTATTATCTGTCACCTCAGACCATTTTATTTTCCAAAACACAAAAACTCACCTTCGTCGTGTTACCTGCAGGTTTATAAGCTTCAAAACATATTTGTTATGTTTTTTATTTCATAATGGCTACTCTGTCCAAACTCTTGTTTGTAAGGCATCAGAATACAAAATTTGTTAAGAAGAAGGCAAAACGAACTCAGACCCAGAAAACATGTAGGAAGTTGTTGCTCAAGAAACCAAAATTCAGCTGAGGCACTCAATACAATGAAAGCAAGCCAGAATTGGAGCAGGCCAACAGCTGTGCCCTGTTTGAAAAAAAAATTCCACCAGTGTCCTGAACTCCATATTGCAGCCTCAAAACCAAAGCTCACCTCAGAAAATTCATTACAAACCTTGATAAATAAGAAAAATGAGAAAAAAGCCAAAGAAATGCAAGAATCCATAATGATATTGGGCTTGATTCAGTCGCAAGGAATCCGGCTGTTCCCGGATTCATCCACCCCTCCAGCTGACTGCCTGTGGAATTATGACTGAATTAACCTGAAAATCGCAGGGAAACTCAGTTTGGAGGCAATTAATATCTGTCACCTCAGCCAAAGTGTTCCACTTGATTTTCCAAAACACAAAACCTCACCTTGGTCGTGTTACCTGTAGATTTCTCAGCTTCAAACGCCTATTTGTTGAGTTTATTTCATAATGGCAGCTCTGTCCAAACTCTTGTTTGTATTTCCTCAGAATACAAAATTTGGGAAGGAAGAAGGAAAAACCAACACAGACGGAGAAAACATTTAGGAAATTGCCGCTCAAGAAACCACAAATTTGCTGAGGCATCGAAAAAAAATGACAGCAAGCCAGAATTGGTGCAAGAAAACAGCTGTGCCCTGATTGAAATAGAACCTTCCTCTTGTGCCATGAACTCCATATTGCAGCCTGAAAACCAAAGCTCACATCAGAAAATTCATTACAAACCATAAAAAATAAGAAAAATGATAAAAAAGCCAAAGAAATGCAAGAATCCATAATGATATTGGGCTTGATTTAGTCGCAAGGAAACCAGCTGTTCCCGGATTCATCCACCCCTCCAGCTGTCTGCCTGTGGAATTCTGAGTGAATTAACCAGAGAATCGCAGTGAAACTCAGTTTGGAGGCAATTAATATCTGTCACCTCAGCCAAAGTGTTCCATTTTATTTTCCAAAACACAAAAACTTACCTTGGTCGTATTACCTGCAGATGGATAACCGTCAAACACCTATTTGTTGTGTTTTTTATTTCATAATGGCTACTCTGTCCAAATTCTTGTTTGTATTGCGTCAGAATACAAAATTTGGAAGGAAAAAAAAAAAAAAACAACTCAGACCAGAAAACATTTAGGAAAATGCCGCTCAAGAAACCACAAATCGGCTGAGGCACCCAAAACAATGTCAGTAAGCCAGAATTGGAGCAAGGAAACAGATGTGCCCTGTTTGAAAATGAGCATTCCTCTTATGCCCAGATTTCACTATGCCATCCTCAAAACCAAAGCTCACATCAGAAAATTCATTACAAACCATGATAAATAAGAAAAAAGAGAAAAAAGCCAAAGAAATGCAAGAATCCATAATGATATTGGGCTTGATTTATTCACAAGGAAACTGGCTGTTCCCTGATACATCCACCCCTCCAGCTGACTGCCTGTGGAATTCTGACTGAATTCACCTGAAAATTTCAGAGCAGCTCAGTGGGGAGGCAATTAATATCTGTCACCTCAGACGATTTTGTTTTCCAAAACACAAAAACTCACCATGGTCGTGTTACCTGTAGATTTCTAAGCTTCAAAACATATTTGTTGTGTTTTTTATTTCATAATGGCTACTCTGCCCAAACTCTTGTTTGTATGGCGTCAGAATTCAAAATTTGGGAAGGAAGAAGGCAAAACCAACTGAGACCCTGAAAACATTTAGGAAATTGCCGCTCAAGAATCCAAAAGTCAGCTGAGGCACCCAAAACAAAGACAGCAAGCCAGAATTGGAGCAGGCCAACAGCTGTGCCCTGTTTGAGAAAGAACCTTCCTCTTGCGCCCTGAACTCCATATTGCAGCCTCAAAACCAAAGCTCACATCAGAAAATTCATAACAAACCATGATAAATCAGAAAAATGAGAAAAAAGCCAAAGAAATGCAAGAATCCATAATGATATTGGGCTTGATTTAGTTGCAAGGAAACCGGCTGTTCCCGGTCATCCACCCCTTCAGCTGACTGCCTGTGGAATTCTGACTGAATTTACCTGAAAATCACAGTGAAACTAATTTTGGAGGCAATTAATGTCTGTCACCTCAGCCAAAGTGTTCCATTTGATTTTCCAAAACACAAAAACTCACCTTGGTCGTGTTACCTGTAGATTTCTCAGCTTCATACACCTATTTGTTGTGTTTTTTTATTTCATAATGGCTACTCTGCCCATACTCTTGTTTGTATGTTGTCAGAATACAAAATTTGGGAAGGAAGGAGGCAAAACCAACTCAGACCCAGAAAACATTTAGGAAATTGCTGCTCAAGAAACCAAAAGTCACCTGAGGCACCCAAAACAGTGACAGTAAGCCAGAATTGGAGCAGGCCAACAGCTGTGCCTTGTTTGAAAAAGACCACTCCTCCGGTGCCCTGAACTCAATATTGCAGCCTCAAAAGCAAAGCTCACATCAGAAAATTCATTACAAACCATGATAAATAAGAAAAATGAGAAAAAAGCCAAAGAAATGCAAGAATCCATAATGATATTCGGCTAGTTTTAGTCGCAATGAAACCGGCTGTTCCCGGATTCATCCACCCCTCCAGCTGACTGCCTGTGGAATTCTGACTGAATTAACCTGAAAATCACAGGGAAACTCAGTTTGGAGGCAATTAATATCTGTCACCTCAGCCAAAGTGTTCCATTTGATTTTCCAAAACACAAAAACTCACCTTGGTCATGTTACCTGTAGATTTCTAAGCTTCAAACACTTATTTGTTGTGTTTTTTATTTCATAATGGCTACTCTGCCCAAACTCTTGTTTGTATGGCATCAGAATACAAAATTTGGGAAGGAAGACGGCAAAACCAACTCAGACCCAGAAAACATGTAGGAAATTGCCGCTCAAGAAACCACAAATCGGCTGAGGCACTCAAAACAATGACAGCAAGCCAGAATTGGAGCAAGCCAACAACTGTGCCCTGTTTTAAAAAGACCATTCCTCTTGTGCCCTGAACTCAATACGCCAGCCTTGAAACCAAATCTCACATCAGAAAATTCATTACAAAGCATGATAAATAAGGGAAATGTGAAAAAGCCAAAGAAATGCAAGAGTCCTTTGTGATATTTGGCTGGATTTAGACACATTGAAACTGGCTGTTTCCAGTCATCCCCCCGTACCACAGACTGACTTTGGAATTCTGATTGAATTCTCCGCAAAATCGGACTGACACTAAATTAGGATGGAATTAGAATCTGTTCCCTCAGCAGAAGGGTTCCCTGTCATTTTCCAAAACACAGAAACTCAACTTGGTCGTGTTGCCTGTAGATTTCTAATCCTGAAAGGGCAACTTGCTGTGTTTTTTTTTTCTTTCCTAATGGCTACTCTGTCCAAAATCTTGATTGTATTGCATCAGAATACAAAATTTGGGAATAAGAAGGCAAAACCAACTCAGACCCAGAAACATTTAGCAAATTGCCACTCAAGGAACCACAAATCGGCTGAGGCACCCAAAACAATGACAGCAAGCCAGAATTGGAGCAAGCCAACAGCTGTGCCCTGATTGAAAAAGAACCTTCCTCTGGTGCCCTGAACTCCATATTGCAGCCTCAAAACCAAAGCTCACATCAGAAAATTCATTACAAACCATGATAAATAAGAAAACGGAGAAAAAAGCCAAAGAAATGCAAGAATCCATAATGATATTGGGCTTGATTCAGTCGCAAGAAAACGGGCTGTTCCCGGATTCATCCATCGCTCCAGCTGACAGCCTGTGGAATTCTGACTGAATTCACCTGAAAATCGCAGTGAAACTCAGTTTGGAGGCAGTTATTATCTGTCACCTCAGACCATTTTATTTTCCAAAACACAAAAACTCACCTTGGTCGTGTTACCTGTAGATATCTCAGCTTCATACACCTATTTGTTGTGTTTTTTATTTCATAATGGGTACTGTGCCCAAACTCTTGTTTGTATGGCGTCAGAATACAAAATTAGTTAAGGAAGAAGGCAAAACCAACTCAGACCCAGAAAACATGTAGGAAATTGTTGCTCAAGAAAAAAAAATTCAGCTAAGGCACTCAAAACAATGACAGCAAGCCAGAATTAGAGCAGGCCAACAGCTGTGCCCTGTTTGAAAAAAACTATTCCCCCAGTGCCCTGAACTCCATATTGCAGCCTCAAAACTAAAGCTCACATCAGAAAATTCATTACAAACCATGATAAATAAGAAAAAGGAGAAAAAAGCCAAAGAAATGCAAGAATCCATAATGATATTGGGCTTGATTTAGTCGCAAGGAAACCGGCTGTTCCCAGATTCATCCACCCCTCCAGCTGATTGCCTGTGGAATTCTGACTGAATTTACCTGAAAATCGCAGTGAAACTCAGTTTGGAGGTAATTAATATTTGTCACCTCAGCCAAAGTGTTCCATTTTATTTTCCAAAACATAAAAACTCACCTTGGTCGTGTTACCTGTAGATTTATAATCTTCAAGTGACTATTTGCTGTGTATTTTATTTCATAATGGCTACTCTGCCCAAACTCTTGTTTGCATGGTGTCAGAATACAAAATTTGGGAAAGAAGAAGGGAAAACCAACTCAGACCCAGAAAACATTTAGGAAATTGCCGCTCAAGAATCCAAAATTCAGCTGAGGCACCCAAAACAAAGACAGCAAGCCAGAATTGGAGCAAGCCAACAGCTGTGCCCTGTTTGAGAAAGAACCTTCCTCTTGCGCCCTGAACTCCATATTGCAGCCTCAAAACCAAAGCTCACATCAGAAAATTCATAACAAACCATGATAAAGAAGAAAATGGAGAAAAAAGCCAAAGAAATGCAAGAATCCATAATGATATTGGGCTTGATTTAGTTGCAAGGGAACCGGCTGTTCCTGATTCATCCACCCCTGCAGCTGACTGCCTGTGGAATTCTGACTGAATTAACCGGAATATGGCAGTGAAACTCAGTTTGGAGGCAATTAGTATCTGTCACCTCAGCCAAAGTGTTCCATTTTATTTTCCAAAACACAAAAACTCCCCTTGGTCGTGTTACTTGTAGATTTCTAAGCTTCAAATGCCTATTTCTTGTGTTTTTTTTTCATAATGGCTACTCTGTCCAAACTCTTGTTTGTATTGCGTCAGAATGCAAAATTTGGGAAGGAAGAAGGCAAAACCAATTGAGACCCAGAGAACATTTAGGAAATTGCTGCTCAAGAAACCACAAATTGGCTGAGGAACTCAAAACAATGAAGGCAAGCCAGAATTGGAGCAGGCCAACAGCTGTGCCCTGTTTGAAAAAGACCATTCCTCCGGTGCCCTGAAGTCCATATTGCAGCCTCAAAATAAAGCTCACATCAGAAAATTCATTACAAACCATGATAGATAAGAAAAAGGAGAAAAAAGCCAAAGAAATGCAAGAATCCCTAATGATATTGGGCTTGATTCAGTGGCAAGGGAACCGGCTGTTCCCGGATTCATCCACCCCTCCAGCTGACTGCCTGTGGAATTCTGACTGAATTAACCTGAAAATCACAGTGAAACTCAGTTTGGAGGCAATTAATATCTGTCACCTCAGCCAAAGTGTTCCATTTGATTTTCCAAAACACAAAAACTCACCTTGGTCGTGTTACCTGTAGATTTAAAAGCTGCAAATGCCTATTTGTTTTGTTTTTTATTTCATAATGGCTACTCTGTCCAAACTCTTGTTTGTACTCTGTCAGAATACAAAATTTGGGTAGGAGGAAGGCAAAACCAACTCAGACCCAGAAAACATTTAGGAAATTGCCACTCAACAAACCAAAAATCTGCTGAGGCACCCAAAACAATGATAGTAAGCCAGAATTGGAGCAAGCAAAGAGCTGTGTCCTGTTTGAAAAAGAACCTTCCTCTTCTACCCTGAACTCAAAATGCCAGCCTCAAATCCAAAGCTCACAGCAGAAAATTCATTACAAACCATGATAAATAAGAAAAATGAGAAAAAAGCCAAAGAAATACAAGAATCCCTAATGATATTGGGTTCGATTTAGTCGCAAGAAAACCGGCTGTTCCCGGATTCATCCAGCCCTCCAGCCTACTGCCTGTGGAATTCTGACTGAATTAACCTGAATTGAGGTAATTACTATCTGTCACCTCAGCCAAAGTGTTCCATTTTATTTTCCAAAACACAAAAACTCCCCTTGGTCGTGTTACCTGTAGATTTCTATGCTTCAAACGCCTATTTGTTGTGTTTTTTATTTCATAATGGCTACTCTGCCCAAACTCTTGTTTCTATGGCAGCAGAAAAGAAAATTTGGGAAGGAAGACGGCAAATCCAACTCAGACCCAGAAAACATTTAGTAAATTGCCGCTCAAGAAACCACAAATCAGCTGAGGCACCCAAAACAATGAAGGCAAGCCAGAATTGGAGCAAGCCAACAGCTGTGCCCTGTTTGAAAAAGACCATTCTTCCAGTGCAGTGAACTCCATATTGCAGCCTCAAAACTAAAGCTCACATCAGAAAATTCATTACAAACCATGATAAATCAGAAAAATGAGAAAAAAGCCAAAGAAATGCAAGAATCCATAATGATATTGGGCTTGATTCAGTGGCAAGGAAATGGGCTGTTCCCGGATTCATCCACCCCTCCAGCTGACTGCCTGTGGAATTATGACTGAATTAACCTGAAAATCGCAGGGAAACTCAGTTTGGAGTCAATTAATATCTGTCACCTCAGCCAAAGTGTTCCATTTGATTTTCCAAAACACAAAAACTCACCTTGGTCGTGTTACCTGTTGATTTCTAAGCTTCAAAAGCCTATTTGTTGTGTTTTTTTATTTCATAATGGCTACTCTCCCCAAACTCTTGTTTGTATGGCGTCAGAATACAAAATTTGGGAAGGAAGAAGGCAAACCCAACTCAGACCCAGAAAACATGTAGGAAATTGTCGCTCAAGAAACCAAAAGTCACCTGAGGCACCCAAAAGAATGACAGCATTCCAGAATTGGAGGAAGCCAACAACTGTGCCCTGTTTTCAAAAGACCATTCTTCCAGGGCTGTGAACTCCATATTGCAGCCTCAAAACCAAAGCTCACATCAGAATATTCATTAAAACCATGAAAAAGAAGAGAATGGAGAAAAAAGCCAAAGAAATGCAAGAATCCATAATGCTATTTGGCTTGATTCAGGGGGGCGGAGCCAAGATGGTGGAATATTGAGGGCGCGCACCGATAGTCCGGGAAAATTTAGTTTAATGAAAGGGGAGTTAAGGTAGCCGCAGAAAATAGAACCAAGAAAAAATTGCAGGGGAAACCCTTCTGGATCGAGCAGCCGTGAATCGGAGGACCTACTGGGAGAACAAGGTCACCCACCGCGGGGAAGCCAAGTCACGGGACCGAGCCGCAGAAGCCCCAGGGTCTGTGCGCCAGTGCTTCAAGGGGAGTGCATGCCACACAGACAATAGCGGGGAGACTTGGGATGCTCTGGGCACCGAGTCCACACATCGGCGCTGGAAGGGGAGGTGAGCTCAATAACCCGAGACATTGGTGGGGAAACGGGGGTCAGAATCTAGAGGGGGGCCGGAAAGTGCAGCAAACTTACTACCGGAAAGAAGGGAAAAAAAAAGCTTCGGGGTTTCTCTTCCCCCTAACCTTGCAAAGGTTACAAGGCTGCAAGGCTTGAAGAATTCCCAAGAGACAAAGAGCAGGCCTCCTCTCTGGATTTACATATCAATGGGGAAGAGTTAAGGAACTGAGTCACTACAATTCAGTAGCCTAGGCAACCCAGTGGGAGTCCAGAGGAGCCAAAGACTGGAAGCTAAATACCATCAATTCTGCACAGCCCTGCCCTGCGGTGTTACTTACCCCCTGAATAAATAAAATAAATAAATAAATAAAAAGAGAGAAATTTACCAAGCATAACCTGAGGGTGTCACCTTTGCACACCCTTAACCAGGAAGAACCAGGCAAAGCTCTCAGGCCGCACCTATCTCAAGCCTCCAAGGCTCCTCCAACAGCAGGCAGTCCACTTAACACAGACACAGTATAAAAAAAAAAAAAAGAAAAAACCGCACAGTGACACAAGAAGAATTAACTATGCCAAGTAACAAACACAGAAATAGAGGGAGCAAGATCAACGATGACACTATGATGCCTCCAAATAAGCAAAACACCCCAAGCCAAGAGTATGAAGATGATGAGATAGAAGAAATGCAAGATACGGATTTCAAAAAATTTATGATAAGAACATTTAGAAGTTTTCAAAAGCAAATCCTTGAACTACAGAAATCCTTAATGGACAAGATTGAAAATCTCTCTCGTGAAAATGAAATTTTAAGGAAGAGTCAAAATGAAACTCAGAAACTAGTAGAACAGGAAAGTGTAATAGTCAAGAGAAATCAAAATGAAATGAAGAGCTCAATAGATCAAATGACAAACACATTAGAAAGCCTTAAAAACAGAATGGGTGAAGCAGAAGAGAGAATATCGGACTTAGAAGATAGAGCACAGGAAAACATACAGTCAAACCAAAGAAAAGAAGAGGAAATTAGAAACCTAAAAAATATTGTTGGGAATCTACAGGATACTATTAAAAAAACCAACATTCGAGTTCTAGGAGTTCCTGAAGGCATGGAGAGAGAGAAAGGATTGGAAGGCCTTTTTAGTGAGATACTAGCAGAGAACTTTCCAGGTTTGGAGAAGGACAGAGATATCCTAGTACAGGAAGCTCATAGAACCCCCAATAAACATGACCAAAAGAGATCCTCACCACGACACGTGGTAATTAAACTTACCACAGTGAAACATAAAGAAAAGATCCTAAAATGTGCAAGAGAGAAACGTCAGATTACTCTCAGAGGATCTCCAATCAGACTCATAGCTGACTTCTCATCAGAAACCCTACAAGCTAGGAGGGAATGGCGAGACATAGCACAGGTGCTAAGAGAGAAAAATTGCCAGCCCAGAATATTATATCCTGCCAAGCTCTCATTTGTGAATGAAGGTGAAATAAAGACCTTTCATAGCAAACAGAAATTGAAAGACTTTGTGGCCACTCGTCCGGCCCTGCAAAAGATACTTAAAGATGTGCTACACTCAGAAACACAGAAACACGGCCATCAATATGAAAGAAGGGAAAGGAAGAACACCTACCAGTAAAAGAGCATGGGAAGCTCAAAGCATATACTAGAAAATATTTCCGGGAAAATGGCAGGGCAAAGTCACTACATATCAATAGTCACATTGAACATTAATGGTCTGAATTCTTCAGTTAAAAGACACCGTTTGGCTGACTGGCTCACAGAACACAACCCAACTATTTGTTGCCTACAAGAAACACATCTCTCTAACAAAGAGGCATGCAGACTGAAAGTGAAAGGTTGGAAAAAGATATTCCATGCCAACAGAAACCAAAAAAAAGCAGGTGTAGCCCTATTAATATCAGACAAAATAAACTTTAATACAAAAACTGTTAAGAGAGACAAAGAGGGACACTATATAATGATTAAGGGTTCAATTCAACAGGAAGATGTAACTATTATAAATGTATATGCACCTAATTACAGGGCACCGGTCTATTTAAAAGAGATGTTAAGGGACTTAAAGGGAGATTTAGATTCCAATACAATAGTACTGGGGGACTTCAATACTCCACTCTCAGAAATAGACAGATCATCCGGACAGAAGATCAACAAGGAAACAGCAGATTTAATTGACACTATTGCCCAAATGGATCTAACAGATATCTACAGAACTTTCAACCCTACATCTACAGACTTCACATTCTTCTCAGCAGCGCATGGAACCTTCTCTAGGATTGATCACATACTAGGCCATAAAGCAAGTCTCAGCAAATTTAAAAGAATTAGAATCATACCATGCAGCTTCTCAGACCACAGCGGGATGAAGCTGGAAATTAGCAACTCAGGAAACCCCAGAAAGTATGCAAACACATGGAGACTGAACAACATGCTCCTGAATGAACACTGGGTCATTCAAGAAATCAAAAGAGAAATCAAAAACTTTCTGGAAGTAAATGAAGACAACAACACAACATATCAAAACTTATGGGATACAGCAAAAGCAGGATTGAGAGGCAAATTTATAGCAATAGGGGCCTATACCAAGAAATTGGAAAGGTACCAAATAAATGAGCTTTCAGCGCACCTCAAGGACCTAGAAAAACTGCAGCAAACCAAACCCAAATCTAGTAGGAGAAGAGAAATAATTAAAACCAGAGAAGAAATTAACAGGATTGAATCCAAAAAAACACTACAAAAAATCAGCCAAGCGAGAAGCTGGTTTTTTGAAAAAATTAACAAAATTGACACCCCATTGGCCCAACTAATGAAAAAAAGAAGAGAAAAGACCCAAATCAATAAAATCAGAGATGAAAAAGGAAACGTAACAACAGACACCACAGAAATAAAAAGAATCATCAGAAATTACTACAAGGACCTGTATGCCAGCAAACAGGAAAACCTATCAGAAATGGATAGATTCCTGGACACATGCAATCTACCAAAATTGAACCATGAAGACATCGAAAACCTAAATAGACCCATAACTGAAACAGAAATTGAAACAGTAATAAAGGCCCTCCCAACAAAGAAAAGCCCAGGACCAGATGGATTCACTGCTGAATTCTACAAGACATTTAAAGAAGAACTAATCCCATTTCTTCTCAAACTATTCAGAACAATCGAAAAAGAGGGAATCCTCCCAAATTCTTTCTATGAAGCCAGCATCACCTTAATCCCTAAGCCAGAGAAAGATGCAGCACTGAAAGAAAATTACAGACCAATATCCCTGATGAACATAGATGCAAAAATCCTCAATAAAATTCTGGCCAATAGAATACAACAACACATCAGGAAAATCATCCACCCAGACCAAGTGGGATTCATCCCTGGTATGCAGGGATGGTTCAACATTCGCAAATCAATCAATGTGATTCACCACATTAACAGACTGCAGAAGAAAAACCATACGGTTATCTCAATTGATGCAGAGAAAGCATTTGATAAAATTCAACACCCTTTCATGATGAAAACTCTAAGCAAATTGGGTATAGAAGGAACATTCCTCAATATAATCAAAGCAATTTATAAAAAACCCACAGCCAGCATCCTATTGAATGGGGAAAAGTTGGAAGCATTTCCACTGAAATCTGGCACCAGGCAGGGATGCCCACTCTCACCACTGCTATTTAACATAGTTCTGGAAGTTTTAGCCAGAGCCATCAGACAAGAAAAAGAAATCAAAGGAATACAAATCAAGAAGGAAGAAGTCAAACTATCCCTCTTTGCAGACGATATGATTCTGTACTTAGAGGATCCAAAGAACTCTACTAAGAGACTATTGGAACTCATAGAGGAGTTTGGCAAAGTGGCAGGATATAAAATCAATGCACAAAAATCAACAGCCTTTGTATACACAAGCAATGCCATGACTGAGAAAGAACTGCTAAGATCAATCCCATTCACAATAGCTACAAAAACAATCAAATACCTTGGAATAAACTTAACCAAGGACGTTAAAGATCTCTACGATGAAAATTACAAAACCTTAAAGAAAGAAATAGAAGAGGATACCAAAAAATGGAAAAATCTTCCATGCTCATGGATTGGAAGAATCAACATCATCAAAATGTCCATTCTCCCAAAAGCAATTTATAGATTCAATGCAATCCCAATCAAGATACCAAAGACATTCTTCGCAGATCTAGAAGAAATGATGCTGAAATTCATATGGAGGCACAAGAGACCTCGAATAGCTAAAGCAATCTTGTACAACAAAAACAAAGCCGGAGGCATCACAATACCAGACTTCAGGACATACTACAGGGCAGTTGTAATCAAAACAGCATGGTACTGGTACAGAAACAGATGGATAGACCAATGGAACAGAATTGAAACACCAGAAATCAATCCAAACATCTACAGCCAACTTATATTTGATCAAGGATCTAAAACCAATTCCTGGAGCAAGGACAGTCTATTCAATAAATGGTGCTGGGAAAACTGGATTTCCACGTGCAGAAGCATGAAGCAAGACCCCTACCTTACACCTTACACAAAAATCCACTCAACGTGGATTAAAGACCTAAATCTACGTCCTGACACCATTAAGTTACTAGAGAACATTGGAGAAACCCTTCAAGATATTGGCACAGGCAAAGAATTTCTGGAAAAGACCCGGGAGGCACAGACAGTCAAAGCCAAAATCAACTATTGGGATTGCATCAAATTGAGAAGTTTCTGTACTGAAAAAGAAACAGTAGGAGAGTGAAGAGACAACCGACAGAATGGGAAAAAATATTTGCAAACTATGCAACAGATAAAGGGTTAATAACCAGAATCTACAAAGAGATCAAGAAACTCCACAAAAACAAAACCAACAACCCACTTAAGAGATGGGCCAAGGACTTCAATAGACATTTTTCAAAAGAGGAAATCCAAATGGCCAACAGGCACATGAAAAAATGTTCAAGGTCACTAGCAATCAGGGAAATGCAAATCAAAAGCACAATGAGGTTTCACCTCACCCCGGTTAGAATGGCTCACATACAGAAATCTACCAACAACAGATGCTGGCGAGGATGTGGGGAAAAAGGGACACTAACCCACTGTTGGTGGGAATGCAAACTGGTCAAGCCACTATGGAAATCAGTCTGGAGATTCCTCAGAAACCTGAATATAACCCTACCGTTCGACCCAGCCATCCCACTCCTTAGAATTTACCCAAAGGAGTTTAAATTGATAAACAAAAAAGCGGTCTGCACCCTAATGTTTATTGCAGCACAATTCACAATAGCCAAGACCTGGAACCAACCTAAATGCCCATCAATGGTAGACTGGATAAAGAAATTATGGGATATGTATTCTTTAGAGTACTATACCGCAGTAAGAAACAACGAAATCCAGTCATTTGCAACCAAATGGAGGAATCTGGAACACATCATGCTGAGTGAAGTAAGCCAGTCCTAAAGGGACAAATACCATATGTTCTCCCTGATCGGTGACAACTGACTGAACACCAAAAAGGAAACCTCCTGAAGTGAAATGGACACTATGAGAAATGGTGACTTGATCAGCATAGCCCTGACTGCTAATGGACAACTTAATACATTATCCCTCATAGTATTTTTTTGTCTGTTCTACTTAATATGACTGGTTTAATTCTGTAATTATCACACAGTTATTCTTAAGTGTTGAAAATTAACTGAAATGTGATCCCTGTTAAACATAAGAGTGGGAATAAGAGAGGGAAGAGATGTATAATTTGGGGCATGCTCAGGCTGACTTGCCCCAATTGGTAGAGTTGGAAACATACCAGGGGATTCCAATTCAATCCCATCAAGGTGGCATGTGCCAATGCCATCTCACTATTCCAAGTGATCAATTTCAGTTCACAATTGATCATAATGAAAGGACTAAGAGTGAAAGGGAGCACATAAACAAGTCTAGTATCTGCTAACACTAACCGATAGAATAAATAAAGGGGAGAGTGATCCAACATGGGAAGTGAGATACTCAGCAGACTCATAGAATGGCAGATGTCCTAAATAGCACTCTGGCCTCAGAATCAGCCCTAAAGGCACTCGCATCTGGCTGAAAAGCCCATGAGAGTATTTCAGGCATGGAAAGCCAAGACACTCTGGCAAAAAGATCTCTGTGAGTGAGATCCCAGTGGAAAGAACAGGTCTTCAAAGAGGGAGGTGCCTTTCTCTGAAGGGAGGAGAGAACCTCCACTTTGACTATGACCGTGTCTAAACAAGATAAGAGTCGGAGAACTCAAGGGGCTTCCATAGCCTTGGAAACTCATGACTGGTGCATAGGGAGATTACTGATGCCATAAACAGGAGTGTCAATTTGTAAAGTCAACAACAGGAGTCACTGTGCACTTACTCCTCATGTAGGATCTCTGTCCTTAATGTGCTGTACACTGAGGCTTAATGCTATAACGAGTACTCAAACAGTATATTTCACTTTGTGTTTCTATGGGGGTGCAAACGATTGAAATCTTTACTTAATGTACACTAAATTGATCTTCTGTAAAAAAAAAAAAAAAAAAAAAAAAAGAAAGAAATTATCAATTCCCAACTTGACTCTCACTGGGATTAAACATGACAATAGGTCTGATCTGATTTCATCATCATTTAAAAAAAATCATCTATTATTTTTCACTTTATGTTTCTGTGTGGGAGCAAACTGTTGAAATCCTTACTTAAGGTATACTAAGCTGATCTTCTGTATATTAAGATAATCGAAAATGAATCTTGATGTGAATGGACGGGGAGAGGGAGTGGGAAAGGGGAGGGTTGTGGGTGGGAGGGACGGTATGGGGGGGTAAGCCATTGTAACACATGAGTCGTACTTTGGAAATTTATATTCATTAAATAAAAGATAAAAAAAATTAAAAAAAAAAACAAATGCAAAAAAAAAAATAAAAGGATCTGTGGTATCAAAAAAAAAAAAAAAAGGAGAAAAAAGCCAAAGAAATGCAAGAATCCATAATGATATTGGGCTTGATTCAGTCGCAAGGAAACCGGCTGTTCCCGGATTCATCCACCCTCCAGCTGACTGCTTGGGGAATTCTCACTGAATTAATCTGAAAATTGCAGTGAAACTCAGGTTGGAATCCATTAATATCTGTCACCTCAGCCAAAGTGTTCCATTTGATTTTCCAAAACACAAAAACTCACCTTGTTCATGTTACCTGTAGATTTATAAGCTTCAAATGCCTATTTGTTGTGTTTTTTATTTCATAATGGCTACTCTGCCCAAACACTTATTTGTATTGCGTCCGAATACAAAATTTTGGAAGGAGGAAGGCAAAACCAACTCAGACCCAGAAAAAATTTAGGAAATTGCCACTCAAGAAACCAAAGGTCAGCTGAGGCACCCAAAACAATGACAGCAAGCCAGAATTGGAGCAAGCCAACAATGTGCCCTGATGGAAAAAGAAACATCCTCTTGTGCTCTGAACTCAAAATGTCAGCCTCAAAAGCAAAGCTCACATCAGAAAATTCATTACAAAGCATGATAAATAAGAAAAATGAGAATAAATCTAAAGAAATGCAAGATTCCATAATGATATAAGGCTTGATTTAGTCGCAAGGAAACCGGTTGTTCACGGATTCATCCACCCCTCCAGCTGACTGCCTGTGGAATTCTGACTGAATTAACCTGAAAATCACAGTGAAACTCAGTTTGGAGGCAAATAATATCTGTCACCACAGCCAAAGTGTTCTATTTTATATTCCAAAACACAAAAACTCACCTTGGTCATGTTACCTGTAGATGTGTAAGCTTCAAATGCGTATTTGTTGTGTTTTTTATTTCATAATGGCTACTCTGTCCAAACTCTTGTTTGTATTGCGTCAGAAGACAACATTTGGGAAGGAAGAAGGCAAAACCAACTCAGACCCAGAAAACATTTAGGAAATTGCCGCTCAAGAAACCAAACTCAGCTGAGGCACCCAAACCAATGACAGTAAGCCAGAATTGGAGCAAGCAAAGATCCGCGCCCTGTTTGAATAAGACCCTTCTTCCGGTGCCCTGAACTCCATATTGCAGCCTGAAAAGCAAAGCTCACATCAGAAAATTCATTACAAACCATGATAAATAAGAAAAAGGAGAAAAAAGCCAAAGAAATGCAAGAATCCATAATGATACTGGGCTTGATCTAGTTGCAAGGAAATCGGGTCTTCCCAGATTCATCCCCCCCTCCAGCTGACTGCCTGTGGAATGCTGACTGAATTAACCTGAAAATCCCAGGGAAACTCAGTTTGGAGGCAATTAATATCTGTCACCTCAGCCAAAGTGTTCCATTTTATTTTCCAAAACACAAAAACTCACCTTGGTCGTGTTACCTGTAGATTTATAAGCTTCAAACGCCGATTTGTTGTGTTTTTTATTTCATAATGGCTACTCTGCCCCAACTCTTGTTTGTATTGTGTCAGAATACAACATTTGGGAAGGAAGAAGGGAAAACCAACTCAGACCCAGAAACATTTAGGTAATTGCCACTCAACAAACCAAAATTGAGCTGAGGCACCCAAAATAATGACAGCAAGCCAGAATTGGAGCAAGTCAACAGCTGTGCCCTGATTGAAAAAGAACCTTCCTCTTGTGCCCTGAACTCAATATGCCAGCCCCAAAATTCAAAGCTCACATCAGAAAATTCATTACAAACCATGATAAATAAGAAAAATGAGAAAAATCCAAAGAAATGCAAGAATCCATAATGATATTGGGCTTGATTCAGTCGAAAGGAAACCGGCTGTTCCCAGATTCATCCACTCTCCAGCTGACTGCTTGGGGAATTCTCACTGAATTAATCTGAAAATTGCAGTGAAACTCAGTTTGGAGTCAATTAATATCTGTCACCTCAGCCAAAGTGTTCCATTTGATTTTCCAAAACACAAAAACTCACCTTGGTCGTGTTACCTGTAGATTTCTAAGCTTCAAACGCCTATTTGTTGTGTTTTTTTATTTCATAATGGCTACTCTGCCCAAACTCTTGTTTGTATTGCGTCAGAATACAACATTTGCGAAAGAAGAAGGCAAAACCAACTCAGACCCAGAAAACATGTAGGAAATTGCCACTCAACAAACCAAAATTGAGCTGAGGCACCCAAAATAATGACAGCAAGCCAGAATTGGAGCAAGTCAACAGCTGTGCCCTGATTGAAAAAGAACCTTCCTCTAGTGCCCTGAACTCAATATGGCACCCACAAAACCAAAGCTCACATAAGAAAATTCATTACAAACCATGATAAATAAGAAAAATGAGAAGGAAGCCAAAAAAATGCAAGAATCCATAATGATATTGGGCTTGATTCAGTGGCAAGGAAATGGGCTGTTCCCGGATTCATCCACCCCTCCAGCTGACTGCCTGTGGAATTCTGACTGAATTAACCTGAAAATCGCAGTGAAACTCAGTTTGGAGTCAATTACTATCTGTCACCTCAGCCAAAGTGTTCCATTTGATTTTCCAAAACACAAAAACTCACCTTGGTGGTGTTACCTGTAGATTTCTAAGCTTCAAACGCCGATTTGTTGTGTTTTTTATTTCATAATGGCTACTCTGCCCCAACTCTTGTTTGTATTGTGTCAGAATACAAAATTTGGGTAGGAGGAAGGCAAAAGCAACTCAGACACAGAAACATTTAGGAAATTGCCGCTCACGAAAGCAAAAGTCAGCTGAGGCACCCAAAAAATGACAATAAGACAGAATTGGAGCAAGCAAAGAGCTGTGCGCTGATTGAAAAAGATCCTTCCTCTTCTGCAATTAACTCCATACTGCAGCCTCAAAACCAAAGCTCACATCAGAAAATTCATTACAAACCATGATAAATAAGAAAAATGAGAATAAATCCAAAGAAATGGAAGATTCCATAATGATATTAGGTTTGATTTAGTCACAAGTAAACCGGTTGTTCCCGGATTCATCCACCCGTACAGCTGACTGCCTGTGGAATTCTGACTGAATTAACCTGAAAATCACAGTGTAACTCAGTTTGGAGGCAATTAATATCTGTCACCACAGCCAAAGTGTTCCATTTTATATTCCAAAACACAAAAACTCACCTTGGTCATGTTACCAGTAGGTGTCTAAGCTTCAAACGCCTATTTGTTGTGTTTTTTATTTCATAAGGGCTACTCTGTACAAACTCATGTTTGTACTGCGTCAGAAGATAACATTTGGGAAGGAAGAAGGCAAAACCAACTCAGATCAGAAAGCATTTAGGAAATTGCCTCTCAAGAAACCAAACTCAGCTGAGGCACCCAAACCAATGACAGTAAGCCAGACTGGAGCAAGCAAAGAGGTGTGACCTGATTGAAAAAGAACCATCCTCTTCTGCCCTGAACTCCATATTGCATCCTCAAAATAAAGCACACATCAGAAAATTCATTACAAACCATGATGAATAAGAAAAAGGTGAAAAAATCCAAAGAAATGCAAGAATCCATAATGATATTAGGCTTGATTTAGTCGTAAGTAAACCGGCTGTTCCCGGATTCATCCACCCCTCCAGCCGACTGCCTGTGGAATTCTGAATGAATTAACTTGAAAATCGCAGTGAAACTCAGTTTGGACGCAATTAATATCTGTCACCTCAGCCAAAGTGTTCCATTTGATTTTCCAAAACACAAAAACTCACCTTGGTCGTGTTACCTGTAGATGTCTAAGCTTCAAACGCCTATTTGTTGTGTTTTTTCTTTCATAATGGCTACTCTGCCGAAACTCTTGTTTGTATTTCGTCAGAATACAAAATTTGGGAAGGAAGAAGGCAAAACCAACTCAGACCCAGAAAACATTTAAGAAATTGCCGCTCAAGGAACCAAAAGTCAGCTGAGGCACCCAAACCAAGGACTGCAAACCCGATTTGGAGCAAGCCAACAGCTGTGCCCTGATTGAAAAAGAACGGTCCTCCGGTGCCCTGAACTCAAAATGCCAGCCTCAAAACCAAAGCTCACATCAGAAAATTCATTACAAACCATGATAAATAAGAAAAAGGAGAAAAAAGCCAAAGAAATGCAAGAATCCATAATGATATTGGGTTTGATTTAGTTGCAAGGAAACCGGCTGTTCCCAGATTCATCCACCACTAAAGCTGACTGCCTGTGGAATTCTGACAGAATGAACCTGAAAATAGCAGTGAATCTCAGTTTGGAGGCAATTAATATCTGTCACCTCAGCCAAAGTGTTCCATTTGATTTTCCAAAACACAAAAACTCAACTTGGTCATATTTCCCTTAGATTAATAAGCTTCAAATGCTTATTTGTTGTGATTTTTATTTTAGAATGGCTACTCTGTCCAAACTCTTGTTTGTATTGCGTCAGAATACAAAACTTGTTAAGGAAGAAGGCAAAACCAACTCTACCCAGAAAAAATTTAGGAAATTGCCGCTCAAGAAACCAAAAGTCAGCAGAGGCACCCAAACCAATGAGAGCAAGCCAGAATTGGAGCAAGCCAACATCTGAGCCCCGATTGAAAAAGACCATTCCTCCGGTGCCCTGAACTCCATATTGCAGCCTCAAAACCAAAGCTCACCTCAGAAAATTCATTACAAACCAAGATAAATAAGAAAAAGGAGAAAAAAGCCAAAGAAATGCAAGAATCCATAATGATATTAGGCTTGATTTAGTCGTAAGTAAACCGGCTGTTCCCGGATTCATCCACCCCTCCAGCCGACTGCCTGTGGAATTCTGAATGAATTAACTTGAAAATCGCAGTGAAACTCAGTTTGGAGGCAATTAATATCTGTCACCTCAGCCAAAGTGTTCCATTTGATTTTCCAAAACACAAAAACTCACCTTGGTCATGTTACCTGTAGATGTATAAGCTTCAAACGCCTATTTGTTGTGTTTTTTTCTTTCATAATGGCTACTCTGCCGAAACTCTTGTTTGTATTTCGTCAGAATACAAAATTTGGGAAGGAAGAAGGCAAAACCAACTCAGACCCAGAAAACATTTAGGAAATTGCCGCTCAGAAAGCACAAATCGGCTGAGACACCAAAAACAAGACAGCAAGCCAGAATTGGAGCAAGTCAACAGCTGTGCCCTTATTGAAAAAGAACCATCCTCTTGTGTCCTGAACTCAAAATGCAGGCCTCAAATCCAAAGCTCACATCAGAAAATTCATTACAAACCATGATAAATAAGAAAAAGGAAAAAAAAAAGCCAAAGAAATGCAACAATCTATAATGATATTGGGCTTGATTTAGTCGCAAGGAATCCAGCTGTTCCCGGATTCATCCACCCCTCCAGCCGACTGCCTGTGGAATTCTGACTGAATTAACCTGAATTGAGGCAATTAATGTCTGTCAGCTCAGCCAAAGTGTTCCATTTTATTTTCCAAAACACAAAAACTCACCTTGGTCGTGTTACCTGAAGATTTCTAAGCTTCAAACACCTATTTGTTGTGTTTTTTATTTCATAATGGCTACTCTGCCCAAACTCTTGTTTGTATTGCGTTAGAATACAACATTTGGGTAGGAAGACGGCAAAACCAACTCAGACCCAGAAAACATGTAGGAAATTGCCACTCAACAAACCAAAATTGAGCTGAGGCACCCAAAATAATAACAGCAAGCCAGAATTGGAGCAAGCCAACAGCTGTACCCTGATTGAAAAAGAACCTTCCTCTAGTGCCCTGAACTCAATATGGCAGCCTCAAAACCAAAGCTCACATCAGAAAATTCATTACAAACCATGATAAATAAGAAAAAGGAGAAACAAAAGAAATGCAAGAATCCATAATGATATTTGGCTTGATTGAGTTGCAAGGAAACCGGCTGTTCCCGGATTCATCCACCCCTACAGCTGACTGCCTGTGGAATTCTGATTGAATTGCCCTGAAAATCACAGTGAAACTCAGTTTGGAGTCAATTACTATCTGTCACCTCAGCCAAAGTGTTCCATTTGATTTTCCAAAACACAAAAACTCACCTTGGTGGTGTTACCTGTAGATTTCTAAGCTTCAAACGCCTATTTGTTGTGTTTTTTATTTCATAATGTCTACTTTAACCGAACTCTTGTTTGTATTGCGTCAGAATACAACATTTGCGAAGGAAGAAGGCAAAACCAACTCAGACCCAGAAAGCATTTAGGAAATTGCCGCTCAAGAAACCAAACTCAGCTGAGGCACCCAACCCAATGACAGTAAGCCAGATTGGAGCAAGCAAAGAGCTGTGCCCTGATTGAAAAACAACCATCCTCTTCTGCCCTGAACTCCATATTCCACCTTCAAAATAAAGCTCACATCATAAAATTCATTACAAACCATGATAAATAAGAAAAAGGAGAATAAATCCCAAGAAATGGAAGATTCCATAATGATATTAGGTTTGTTTTAGTCGCAAGTAAACCGGTTGTTCCCGGATTCATCCACCCCTACAGCTGACTGCCTGTGGAATTCTGACTGATACAACCTGAAAATCACAGTGAAACTCAGTTTGGAGGCAATTAATATCTGTCACCACAGCCAAAGTGTTCCATTTTATATTCCAAAACACAAAAACTCACCTTGGTCATGTTACCAGTAGGTGTCTAAGCTTCAAACGCCTATTTGCTGTGTTTTTTATTTCATAATGGCTACTCTGTCCAAACTCTTGTTTGTATTGCGTCAGAAGATAACATTTGGGAAGGATAAAGGCAAAACCAACTCAGACCCAGAAAACATTTAGGAAATTGCCGCTCAAGAAACCAAACTCAGCTGAGGCACCCAAACCAATGACAGTAAGCCAGACTGGAGCAAGCAAAGAGGTGTGACCTGACTGAAAAAGAACCATCCTCTTCTGCCATGAACTCCATATTGTAGCCTCAAAATAAAGCACACATCAGAAAATTCATTACAAACCATGATAAATAAGAAAAATGAGAAAAAATCCAAAGAAATGCAAGAATCCATAATGATATTAGGCTTGATTTAGTCGTAAGTAAACCGGCTGTTCCCGGATTCATCCACCCCTCAAGCCGACTGCCTGTGGAATTATGACTGAATTAACCTGAAAATTGCAGGGAAACTCAGTTTGGAGGCCATTAATATCTGTCACCTCAGCCAAAGTGTTCCATTTGATTTTCCAAAACACAAAACCTCACCTTGTTCGTGTTACCTGTAGATTTCTAAGCTTCAAATGCCTATTTGCTGTGTTTTTTATTTCATAATGGCTACTCTGTCCAAACTCTTGTTTGTATTTCGTCAGAATACAAAATTTGGGAAGGAAGAAGGCAAAACCAACTCAGACCCAGAAAACATTTAAGAAATTGCCGCTCAAGGAACCAAAAGTCAGCTGAGGCACCCAAACCAAGGACTGCAAACCCGATTTGGAGCAAGCCAACAGCTGTGCCCTGATTGAAAAAGAACGGTCCTCCGGTGCCCTGAACTCAAAATGCCAGCCTCAAAACCAAAGCTCACATCAGAAAATTCATTACAAACCATGATAAATAAGAAAAAGGAGAAAAAAGCCAAAGAAATGCAAGAATCCATAATGATATTGGGTTTGATTTAGTTGCAAGGAAACCGGCTGTTCCCAGATTCATCCACCACTAAAGCTGACTGCCTGTGGAATTCTGACAGAATGAACCTGAAAATAGCAGTGAATCTCAGTTTGGAGGCAATTAATATCTGTCACCTCAGCCAAAGTGTTCCATTTGATTTTCCAAAACACAAAAACTCAACTTGGTCATATTTCCCTTAGATTTATAAGCTTCAAATGCTTATTTGTTGTGATTTTTATTTTAGAATGGCTACTCTGTCCAAACTCTTGTTTGTATTGCGTCAGAATACAAAATTTGTTAAGGAAGAAGGCAAAACCAACTCAGACCCAGAAAACATTTAGGAAATTGCCGCTCAAGAAACCAAAAGTCAGCAGAGGCACCCAAACCAATGAGAGCAAGCCAGAATTGGAGCAAGCCAACATCTGAGCCCCGATTGAAAAAGACCATTCCTCCGGTGCCCTGAACTCCATATTGCAGCCTCAAAACCAAAGCTCACATCAGAAAATTCATAACAAACCTTGATAAATAAGGGAAATGTGAAAAAGCCAAAGAAATGCAAGAGTTCTTTGTGATATTTGGCTGGTTTTATACAAAAGGAAACTGACTGTTTCCACATTCGTCCCCCCCTTCCACAGACTGACTTTGGAATTCTGATTGAATTCACCTCAAAATCGCACTCACACTCAATTTGGAGGGAATTAGAATCTGTCCCCTCAGCTGAAGGGTTCCATGTCACTTTCCAAAACAAAGAAACTCATCTTGATCGTGTTGCCTGTAGATTTCTAATCCTGAAAGGGCAATTTGCTGAATTTTTTTTTTTCTTTCATAATGTCTTCTCTGTCCAAAATCTTGCTTGTATTTCATCAGAATACAAAATTGGGGAAGGAAGAAGGGAAAACCAACTCAGACCCAGAAAACATTGAGGAAATTGCCACTCAAGAAACCACAAATCGGCTGACGCACCCAAACCAATGACAGCAAGCCAGAAATGGAGCAAGCCAACAGCTGTGCCCTGATTGAAAAAGACTATTCCTCCGGTGCCCTGAACTCCATATTGCAGCCTCAAAACCAAAGCTCACATCAGGAAATTCATTACAAACCATGATAAATAGGAAAAATCAGAAAAAAAGCCAAAGAAATGCAAGTTTTCTTAGTGATATTGGGCTTGATTTATTCCTATGTAAACAGCTGTTTCCAGATTCGTCCACAACTCCCAGCTGAGTGACTAGGGATTCTGACTGAATTAACCTCAAAACCGCAGTGAAATTCGGTTTGGAGACAATTAATATCTGTCACCTCAGCCAAAGTGTTCCATTTAATTTTCCAAAACAAAAAAACTCACTTTGGTCGTGTTACCTATAGATTTCTAAGCTTCAAATGCCTATTTGTTGTGTTGTTTATTTCATAATGGCTACTCTAAACAAACTCTTGTTTGTATTGCGTCAGAATACAAAATTTGGGAAGGAAGAAGGCAAAACCAACTTAGAGTCAGAAAACGTTTAGGAAATTGCCGCTCAAGAAACCAAAAGTCAGCTGAGGCACCCAAAACCATGACAGCAAGCCAGAATTGGAGCAAGCCAACAGCTGTGCCCTGATTGAAAAAGACCATTCCTCCGGTGCTCTGAACTCCCTATTGCCGCCCCAAAACCAAAGCTCACATCAGAAAATTCATTACAAACCATGATACATAAGAAAAGTGAGAAAAAAGCCAAAGAAATGCAAGAATCCATAATGATATTGGGCTGGATTTACTCGCAAGGATACGGGCTGTTCCCGGATATTCCACCCCTCCAGCTGACTGCCTGTGGAATTCTGACTGAATTAACCTGAAAATCGCCGTGAAACTCAGTTTGGAGGCAATTAATATTTGTCAGCTCAGCCAAAGTGTTCCATTTTATTTTCCAAAACACAAAAACTCACCTTGGTTGTGGTACCTGTAGATTTCCAAGCTTCAAACACCTATTTGTTGTGTTTTTTATTTCATAATGGCTACTCTGTCCAAACTCTTGTTTGTATTGCATCAGAATACAAAATTTGGGAATAAGAAGGCAAATCCTACTCAGACCCAGAAAACATTTAGGGAATTGCCACTCAAGAAACCACAAATATTCTGAGGCATCCAAAACAATGACAGCAAGCTGGAATTGCAGCATGCCAACAGCTGTGCCCTGATTGAAAAAGAACCTTCCTCTTGTGCCCTGAACTCAATATGCCAGCCTCAAAACCAAAGCTCACATCAGAAAATTCATTACAAACCATGATAAATCAGAAAAATGAGACAAAAGCCAAAGAAATGCACGAGTTCTTCTTGATATTTGGCTGGATTTAGACACAAGGAAACTGGCTGTTTAAAGATTCATCACCCCTCCCACAGACAGACTTTGGAATTCTGATTGAATTCACCTCAAAATCGCACTCACACTCAATTTGGAGGGAATTAGAATCTGTCCCCTCAGCAGAAGGGTTCCATGTCATTTTCCAAAACACAGAAACTCATCTTGGTCGAGTTGCCTGTAGATTTCTAATCCTGAAAGGGCAATTTGCTGAGTTTTTTTTTCTTTCAAAATGGCTACTCTGTCAAAATCTTGCTTGTATTGCATCAGAATACAAAATTTGGGAATAAGAAGGCAAAACCAACTCAGACCCAGAAAACATTTAGGAAATTGCCGCTCAAGAAACCACAAATCGGCTGAGGCACCCAAAACAATGACATCCAGCCAGAAGTGGAGCAAGCCAACAGCTGTGCCCTGATTGAAAAAGAACCTCCCTCTTGTGCACAAAAATTCAATATGCCAGCCTCAAAACCAAAGCTCACATCAGAAAATTCATTACAAACCATGATAAATAAGAAAAATGAGAAAAAAGCCAAAGAAATGCAGGATTTTTAGGGATATTGGGCTTGAATTATGGCCATGTAAATGGCTGTTTCCAGATTCATCCACACCTCCCAACTGAGTGTCTTTGGTTTCTGAATGAATTAACAAAAAAATTGCAGTGAAACTCGGTTTTGGAGGCAATTAATATCTGTCACCTCAGCCATAGTGTTCAATTTTATTTTCGAAAACACAAAAACTTACCTTGCTCGTGTTACCTGTACATATATAAGCTTCAAACACATATTTGTTGTGTTTTTTATTTCATAATGGCTACTCTGTCCAAACTCTTGTTTGTATTACGTCAGAATACAAAATTTGGGAAGGAAGAAGGCAAAACCAACTCAGACCCAGAAAACATGTAGGAAATTGCCGCTAAAGAAACCAAAAACAGCTGAGGCACGCAAAACAATGACAGCAAGCCAGAATTGCAACAAGCCAACAGCTGTGTCCTGTTTGAAAAAGACCATTGATGCGGTCGTGTTGCCTATGGATTTCTAATCCTGAAAGGGCAATTTGCTGTGTTTTTTTTTTTTTTCTTTCATAATGGCTACTCTGTCCAAAATCTTGCTTATGTTGCGTCAGAATACAAAATTTGGGAATAAGAAGGCAAATCCGACTCAGACCCAGAAAACATTTAGGAAACTACAACACAAGAATCCACAAATCAGCTGAGGAACCCAAAACAATGACAGCAAGCAGAATTGGAGCACGCCAACAGCTGTGCCCTGATTGAAAAAGAACCTTCCTCTTGTGCCCTGAACTGCATATTGCAGCCTCAAAACCAAAGCTCACATCAGAAAATTCATTACAAACCATGATAAATAAGAAAAATCAGAAAAAAAGCCAAAGAAATGCAAGAGTCCATAATGATATTGGGCTGGATTTAGTCGCATGGAAGCCAGCAGTTCCCGGATTCATCCACGCCTAAAGCTGACTGCCTGTGGAATTCTCACAGAATTAACCCGAAAATCGCAGTGAAACTCGGTTTGGAGGCAATTAATATCTGTCACCTCAGCCAAAGTTTTCCATTTCATTTTCCAAAACAAAAAAACTCACTTTGGTCGTGTTACCTGCAGATTTAAAATCTTGAAACGCTATTTGTTGTGCTGTTTATTTCATAATGACTACTCTGTACAAACTCTTCTTTGCATTGCATCAGAATACTAAATTTGGGAAGGAAGAAGGCAAAACCAACTCAGACCCAGAAAACATTTAGGAAATTGCCACTCAAGAAACCACAAATCAGCTGCGGCACCCAAAACCTTGAAAGCAAGACAGAATTGGAGCAAGCCAACAGCTGTGCCCTGATTGAACAAGACCATTAATGCAGTGCCCAGAACTCCATATTGCAGCCTCAAAACCAAAGCTCCCATCAGAAAATTCATTACAAACCATGAAAAATAAGGGAAATCTGAGAAAGCCAAAGAAATTCAAGAGTCCTTTGTGATATTTGGCTGGATTTAGACAGAAGGAAATTGTCTGTTTCCGGATTCATCCCCCCCTTCCAAAGACAGACTTTGGAATTCTGACTGAATTCACCTCAAAATCGCACTCTCACTCAATTTGGAGGGAATTAGAATCTGTCCCCTCAGCAGAAGGGTTCCATGTCATTTTTCAAAACACAGAAACGCATCTTGGTCGTGTTGCCTGTAGATTTCTAATCCTGAAAGGGCAATTTGCTGTGTTTTTTTTTTCCTTCATAATGGCTACTCTGTCCAAAATCTTGCTTGTATTACGTCAGAATACAAAATTTGGGAATAAGAAGGCAAATCCGACTCAGACACAGAAAACATTTAGGAAACTGCAGCACAAGAATCCACAAATCAGCTGATGAACCCACAACAATGACAGCAAGCAGAATTGCAGCAAGACAACAGCAGTGCCCTGATTGAAAAAGAACCTTCCTCTTGTGCCCTGAACTCAATATGCCAGCCTCAAAACCAAAGCACACATCAGAAAATTCATTACAAACCATGATACATAAGAAAAATGAGAAAAAAGCCAAAGAAATGCAAGAATCCATAATGATATTGGGCTGGATTTAGTCGCAAGGATACGGGCTGTTCCCGGATTCATCCACCCCTCCAGCTGACTGCCTGTGGAATTCTGACTGAATTAACCTGAAAATCGCAGTGAAACTCAGTTTGGAGGCAATTAATATCTGTCACCTCAGCCAAAGTGTTCCATTTGATTTTCCAAAACACAAAAACTCACCTTGGTTGTGTTACCTGTAGATTTCCAAGCTTCAAACGCCTATTTGTTGTGTTTTTTATTTCATAATGGCTACTCTGTCCAAACTCTTGTTTGTATTGCATCAGAATACAAAATTTGGGAATAAGAAGGCAAATCCTACTCAGACACAGAAAACATTTAGGGAATTGCCACTCAAGAAACCACAAATATTCTGAGGCATCCAAAACAATGACAGCAAGCTGGAATTGCAGCAAGCCAACAGCTGTGCCCTGATTGAAAAAGAACCTTCCTCTTGTGCCCTGAACTCAATATGCCAGCCTCAAAACCAAAGCTCACATCAGAAAATTCATTGCAAACCATGATAAATAAGAAAAATGAGAAAAAAGCCAAAGAAATGCAGGAGTTCTTAGTGATGTTGGGCTTGATTTATTCCCTTGTTAATGGCTGTTTCCAGATTAATCCACACCTCCCAGCTGAGTGTCTGTGGTTTCTGTCTGAATTAACACGAAAATCGCAGTGAAACTCAGTTTGGAGGCAATTAATATCTGTCACCTCAGCCAAAGTGTTCCACTTCATTTTCCAAAACACAAAAACTCACCTTGGTCGAGTAACCTGTAGACTTCTAATCTTCAAACACCTATTTGTTGTGTTGTTTATTTCATAATGACTTCTCTGCCCAAACTCTTGTTTTTATTGCGTCAGAATACAAAATTTGGAAAGGAAGAAGGCAAAACCAACTCAGACCCAGAAATCATTTAGGAATTGCCGCTCAAGAAACCAAAAGTCAGCTGAGGTACCCAAAACAATGACAGCAAGGCAAAATGGGAGCAAGGCAACAACTGTGCCCTGGTTGAAAAAGACCATTTCTCCGGTGCCCTGAACTCCATATTCCAGCCTCAAAACCAAAGCTCACATCAGAAAATTCATTACAAACCTTGATAAATAAGGGAAATGTGAAAAAGCCAAAGAAATGCAAGAGTCCTTTGTGATATTTGGCTGGATTTAGACAGAAGGAAACTGGCTGTTTAAAGATTCATCCCCCCCCTTCCACAGACAGACTTTGGAATTCTGATTGAATTCACCTCAAAATCGCACTCACACTCAATTTGGAGGGAATGAGAATCTGTCCCCTCAGCAGAAGGGTTCCATGTCATTTTCCAAAACACAGAAACTCATCTTGGTCGAGTTGCCTGTAGATATCTAATCCTGAAAGGGCAATTTGCTGTGTTTTTTTTTTTTCTTTCATAATGGCTACTCTGTCAAAATCTTGCTTGTATTGCATCAGAATACAAAATTTGGGAATAAGAAGGCAAATCCTACTCAGACCCAGAAAACATTTAGGGAATTGCCACTCAAGAAACCACAAATATTCTGAGGCATCCAAAACAATGACAGCAAGCTGGAATTGCAGCAAGCCAACAGCTGTGCCCTGATTGAAAAAGAACCTTCCTCTTGTGCCCTGAACTCAATATGCCAGCCTCAAAACCAAAGCTCACATCAGAAAATTCATTGCAAACCATGATAAATAAGAAAAATGAGAAAAAAGCCAAAGAAATGCAGGAGTTCTTAGTGATGTTGGGCTTGATTTATTCCCTTGTTAATGGCTGTTTCCAGATTAATCCACACCTCCCAGCTGAGTGTCTGTGGTTTCTGTCTGAATTAACACGAAAATCGCAGTGAAACTCAGTTTGGAGGCAATTAATATCTGTCACCTCAGCCAAAGTGTTCCACTTCATTTTCCAAAACACAAAAACTCACCTTGGTCGAGTAACCTGTAGACTTCTAATCTTCAAACACCTATTTGTTGTGTTGTTTATTTCATAATGACTTCTCTGCCCAAACTCTTGTTTTTATTGCGTCAGAATACAAAATTTGGAAAGGAAGAAGGCAAAACCAACTCAGACCCAGAAATCATTTAGGAATTGCCGCTCAAGAAACCAAAAGTCAGCTGAGGTACCCAAAACAATGACAGCAAGGCAAAATGGGAGCAAGGCAACAACTGTGCCCTGGTTGAAAAAGACCATTTCTCCGGTGCCCTGAACTCCATATTCCAGCCTCAAAACCAAAGCTCACATCAGAAAATTCATTACAAACCTTGATAAATAAGGGAAATGTGAAAAAGCCAAAGAAATGCAAGAGTCCTTTGTGATATTTGGCTGGATTTAGACAGAAGGAAACTGGCTGTTTAAAGATTCATCCCCCCCCTTCCACAGACAGACTTTGGAATTCTGATTGAATTCACCTCAAAATCGCACTCACACTCAATTTGGAGGGAATGAGAATCTGTCCCCTCAGCAGAAGGGTTCCATGTCATTTTCCAAAACACAGAAACTCATCTTGGTCGAGTTGCCTGTAGATATCTAATCCTGAAAGGGCAATTTGCTGTGTTTTTTTTTTTTTCTTTCATAATGGCTACTCTGTCAAAATCTTGCTTGTATTGCATCAGAATACAAAATTTGGGAATAAGAAGGCAAATCCTACTCAGACCCAGAAAACATTTAGGGAATTGCCACTCAAGAAACCACAAATATTCTGAGGCATCCAAAACAATGACAGCAAGCTGGAATTGCAGCAAGCCAACAGCTGTGCCCTGATTGAAAAAGAACCTTCCTCTTGTGCCCTGAACTCAATATGCCAGCCTCAAAACCAAAGCTCACATCAGAAAATTCATTACAAACCATGATAAATCAGAAAAATGAGACAAAAGCCAAAGAAATGCACGAGTTCTTCTTGATATTTGGCTGGATTTAGACACAAGGAAACTGGCTGTTTAAAGATTCATCACCCCTTCCACAGACAGACTTTGGAATTCTGATTGAATTCACCTCAAAATCGCACTCACACTCAATTTGGAGGGAATTACTATCTGTCCCCTCAGCAGAAGGGTTCCATGTCATTTTCCAAAACACAGAAACTCATCTTGGTCGAGTTGCCTGTAGATTTCTAATCCTGAAAGGGCAATTTGCTGTGTTTTTTTTTTTCTTTCATAATGGCTACTCTGTCAAAATCTTGCTTGTATTGCATCAGAATACAAAATTTGGGAATAAGAAGGCAAAACCAACTCAGACCCAGAAAACATTTAGGAAATTGCCGCTCAAGAAACCACAAATCGGCTGAGGCACCCAAAACAATGACATCCAGCCAGAAGTGGAGGAAGCCAACAGCTGTGCCCTGATTGAAAAAGAACCTCCCTCTTGTGCACAAAAATTCAATATGCCAGCCTCAAAACCAAAGCTCACATCAGAAAATTCATTACAAACCATGATAAATAAGAAAAATGAGAAAAAAGCCAAAGAAATGCAGGAGTTTTTAGGGATATTGGGCTTGAATTATGGCCATGTAAATGGCTGTTTCCAGATTCATCCACACCTCCCAACTGAGTGTCTTTGGTTTCTGAATGAATTAACAAAATAATCGCAGTGAAACTCGGTTTTGGAGGCAATTAATATCTGTCACCTCAGCCATAGTGTTCAATTTTATTTTCGAAAACACAAAAACTTACCTTGCTCGTGTTACCTGTACATATATAAGCTTCAAACACATATTTGTTGTGTTTTTTATTTCATAATGGCTACTCTGTCCAAACTCTTGTTTGTATTACGTCAGAATACAAAATTTGGGAAGGAAGAAGGCAAAACCAACTCAGACCCAGAAAACATGTAGGAAATTGCCGCTAAAGAAACCAAAAACAGCTGAGGCACGCAAAACAATGACAGCAAGCCAGAATTGCAACAAGCCAACAGCTGTGTCCTGTTTGAAAAAGACCATTGATCCGGTCGTGTTGCCTATGGATTTCTAATCCTGAAAGGGCAATTTGCTGTGTTTTTTTTTTTTTCTTTCATAATGGCTACTCTGTCTTAAATCTTGCTTATGTTGCGTCAGAATACAAAATTTGGGAATAAGAAGGCAAATCTGACTCAGACCCAGAAAACATTTAGGAAACTACAACACAAGAATCCACAAATCAGCTGAGGAACCCAAAACAATGACAGCAAGCAGAATTGGAGCACGCCAACAGCTGTGCCTTGATTGAAAAAGAACCTTCCTCTTGTGCCCTGAACTCCATATTGCAGCCTCAAAACCAAAGCTCACATCAGAAAATTCATTACAAACCATGATAAATAAGAAAAATCAGAAAAAAAGCCAAAGAAATGCAAGAGTCCATAATGATATTGGGCTGGATTTAGTCGCATGGAAGCCAGCAGTTCCCAGATTCATCCACGCCTAAAGCTGACTGCCTGTGGAATTCTCACAGAATTAACCCGAAAATCGCAGTGAAACTCGGTTTGGAGGCAATTAATATCTGTCACCTCAGCCAAAGTTTTCCATTTCATTTTCCAAAACAAAAAAACTCACTTTGGTCGTGTTACCTGCAGATTTAAAATCTTGAAACGCTATTTGTTGTGCTGTTTATTTCATAATGACTACTCTGTACAAACTCTTCTTTGCATTGCATCAGAATACTAAATTTGGGAAGGAAGAAGGCAAAACCAACTCAGACCCAGAAAACATTTAGGAAATTGCCACTCAAGAAACCACAAATCAGCTGAGGCACCCAAAACCTTGAAAGCAAGACAGAATTGGAGCAAGCCAACAGCTGTGCCCTGATTGAACAAGACCATTAATCCAGTGCCCAGAACTCCATATTGCAGCCTCAAAACCAAAGCTCCCATCAGAAAATTCATTACAAACCATGAAAAATAAGGGAAATCTGAGAAAGCCAAAGAAATTCAAGAGTCCTTTGTGATATTTGGCTGGATTTAGACAGAAGGAAATTGTCTGTTTCCGGATTCATCCCCCCCTTCCAAAGACAGACTTTGGAATTCTGACTGAATTCACCTCAAAATCGCACTCTCACTCAATTTGGAGGGAATTAGAATCTGTCCCCTCAGCAGAAGGGTTCCATGTCATTTTTCAAAACACAGAAACTCATCTTGGTCGTGTTGCCTGTAGATTTCTAATCCTGAAAGGGCAATTTGCTGTGTTTTTTTTTTCCTTCATAATGGCTACTCTGTCCAAAATCTTGCTTGTATTACGTCAGAATACAAAATTTGGGAATAAGAAGGCAAATCCGACTCAGACACAGAAAACATTTAGGAAACTGCAGCACAAGAATCCACAAATCAGCTGAGGAACCCACAACAATGACAGCAAGCAGAATTGCAGCAAGACAACAGCAGTGCCCTGATTGAAAAAGAACCTTCCTCTTGTGCCCTGAACTCAATATGCCAGCCTCAAAACCAAAGCTCATATCAGAAAATTCATTACAAACCATGATACATAAGAAAAATGAGAAAAAAGCCAAAGAAATGCAAGAATCCATAATGATATTTGGCTGGATTTAGTCGCAAGGATACGGGCTGTTCCCGGATTCATCCACCCCTCCAGGTGACTGCCTGTGGAATTCTGACTGAATTAACCTGAAAATCGCAGTGAAACTCAGTTTGGAGGCAATTAATATCTGTCACCTCAGCCAAAGTGTTCCATTTGATTTTCCAAAACACAAAAACTCACCTTGGTCGTGTTACCTGTAGATTTCCAAGCTTCAAACGCCTATTTGTTGTGTTTTTTATTTCATAATGGCTACTCTGTCCAAACTCTTGTTTGTATTGCATCAGAATACAAAATTTGGGAATAAGAAGGCAAATCCTACTCAGACACAGAAAACATTTAGGGAATTGCCACTCAAGAAACCACAAATATTCTGAGGCATCCAAAACAATGACAGCAAGCTGGAATTGCAGCAAGCCAACAGCTGTGCCCTGATTGAAAAAGAACCTTCCTCTTGTGCCCTGAACTCAATATGCCAGCCTCAAAACCAAAGCTCACATCAGAAAATTCATTGCAAACCATGATAAATAAGCACTGTGCACTTACTCCTCATGTAGGATCTCTGTCCTTAATGTGCTGTACATTGAGATTTAATGCTATAACGAGTACTCACACAATATATTTCACTTTGTGTTTCTGTGGGGGTGCAAACTGTTGAAATCCTTACTTAATGCATACTAAACTGATCCTCTGTAAAAAAAAAAAAAAGAAAGAAATTATCAATTCCCAACTTGACTCTCACTGGGATTAAACATGACAATAGGTCTGCTCTGATTTCATCATCATTTAAAAACATCATCTATTATTTTTCACTTTATGTTTCTGTGTGGGAGCAAACTGTTCAAATCCATACTTAATGTATACTAAGTTGATCTTCTGTATATTAAGATAATCGAGGATGAATCTTGATGTGAATGGAGGGGGAGAGGGAGTGGGAAAGGGGAGGGTTGTGGGTGGGAGGGACGGTATGGGGGGAAAGCCATTGTAATCCATAAGTCGTACTTTGGAAATTTATATGCATTAAATAAAAGCTAAAAAAAAAAAAGAAAAATGAGAAAAAAGCCAAAGAAATGCAGGAGTTCTTAGTGATGTTGGGCTTGATTTATTCCCTTGTTAATGGCTGTTTCCAGATTAATCCACACCTCCCAGCTGAGTGTCTGTGGTTTCTGTCTGAATTAACACGAAAATCGCAGTGAAACTCAGTTTGGAGGCAATTAATATCTGTCACCTCAGCCAAAGTGTTCCACTTCATTTTCCAAAACACAAAAACTCACCTTGGTCGAGTTACCTGTAGACTTCTAAGCTTCAAACACCTATTTGTTGTGTTGTTTATTTCATAATGACTACTCTGCCCAAACTCTTGTTTTTATTGCGTCAGAATACAAAATTTGGAAAGGAAGAAGTCAAAACCAATTCAGACCCAGAAAGCATTTAGGAATTGCCGCTCAAGAAACCAAAATCAGCTGAGGTACCCAACACAATGACAGCAAGGCAAAATGGGAGCAAGGCAACAACTGTGCCCTGGTTGAAAAAGACCATTTCTCCGGTGCCCTGAACTCCATATTCCAGCCTCAAAACCAAAGCTCACATCAGAAAATTCATTACAAACCTTGATAAATAAGGGAAATGTGAAAAAGCCAAAGAAATGCAAGAGTCCTTTGTGATATTTGGCTGGATTTAGACAGAAGGAAACTGGCTGTTTAAAGATTCATCCCCCCCTTCCACAGACAGACTTTGGAATTCTGATTGAATTCACCTCAAAATCGCACTCACACTCAATTTGGAGGGAATGAGAATCTGTCCCCTCAGCAGAAGGGTTCCATGTCATTTTCCAAAACACAAAAACTCACCTTGGTCGTGTTACCTGTAGATTTCTAAGCTTCGAACACCCATTTGTTGTGTTTTTTCTTTCATAATGACTGCTCTGTCCAAACTCTTGTTTGTAATGAGACAGAATACAAAATTTGGAAAGGAAGAAGGCAAAACCAACTCAGACCCAGAAAACATTTAGAAAATTGCCACTCAACAAACCAAAATTGAGCTGAGGCATGAAAACAATGACGGCAAGCCAGAATTGGAGCAAGCCAAGAGCTGTGCCCTGTTTGAATAAAAAACCTTCCTCTTGTGCCCTGAACTCAATATGCCAGCCTTAAAACCAAATCTCACATCAGAAAATTCATTACAAAGCATGATAAATAAGAAAAATGAGAAAAAAGCCAAAGAAATGCAAGAGAACTTTCTGATATTTGGCTTGATGGAGTCGCAAGGAAACCGGCTGTTCCCGGATTCATCCACCCCTCCAGCTGACTGCCTGTGGAATTCTGACTGAATTAACCTGAAAATCACAGTGAAACTCAGTTTGGAGGCAATTAATATCTGTCACCTCAGCCCAAGTGTTCCATTTGATTTTCCAAAACACAAAACCTCACCTTGGTCGTGTTACCTGTAGATTTGTAAGCTTCAAACGCCTATTTGTTGTGTTTTTTATTTCATAATGGCTACTCTGCCAAAACTCTTGTTTGCATGGCATCAGAATACAACATTTGTGAATGAAGAAGGCAAAACCAACTCAGACCCAGAAAACATGTAGGAAATTGCCGCTCAAGAAAACACAAATCGGCTGAGGCACTCAATACAATGACAGCAAGCCAGAATTGGAGCAGGCCAACTGCTGTGCCCTGTTTGAAAAAGACCATTCCTCCGGTGCCCTGAACTCCATATTGCAGCCTCAAAACCAAAGCTCACATCAGAAAATTTATTACAAAGCATGATAAATAAGAAAAATGAGAAAAAAGCCAAGGAAATGCAAGAATCCATACAGATATTGGGCTTGATTTAGTCGCAAGGAAACCGGTTGTTCCAGGATTCATCCACCCCTCCAGCTGACTGCCTGTGGAATTCTGACTGAATTAACCTGAATATCGCAGTGAAACTCAGTTTGGAGGCAATTAATATCTGTCACCTCAGCCAAACTGTTCCATTTGATTTTCCAACACACAAAAACTCAGCTTGGTCGTGTTTCCTGTAGATTTCTAAGCTTCCAACGCTATTTGTTGTGTTCTTTATTTCATAATGGCAACTCTGTCCAAACTCTTGTTTGTATGGCGTCAGAATACAAAATTTGGGAAGGAAGAAGGCAAAGCCAACTCAGACCCAGAAAACATGTAGGAAATTGCCGCTCAAGAAACCAAAAGTCACCTGAGGCACCCAAAACAATGACAGCAAGCCAGAATTGGAGCAGGCCAACAGCTGTGCCCTGTTTTCAAAAGACCATTCTTCCTGGGCCGTGAACTCCATATTGCAGCCTCAAATCCAAAGCTCACATCAGAATATTCATTACAAACCTTGATAAATAAGAAAACGGAGAAAAAAGCCAAAGAAATGCAAGAATCCATAATGCTATTTGGCTTGATTCAGGGGGGCGGAGCCAAGATGGCGGAATATTGAGGGCGCGCACCGATAGTCCGGGAAAATTTAGTTTAATGAAAGGGGAGTTAAGGTAGCCACAGAAAATAGAACCAAGAAAAAATTGCAGGGGAAACCCTTCTGGATGGAGTAGCCGTGAATCGGAGGACCTACTGGGAGAACAAGGTCACCCACCGCGGGGAAGCCAAGTCGCGGGACCGAGCCGCAGAAGCCCTAGGGTCTGTGCGCCAGTGCTTCAAGGGGAGTGCATGCCACACAGACAATAGCGGGGAGACTTGGGATGCTCTGGGCACCGAGTCCACACATCGGCGCTGGAAGGGGAGGTGAGCTCAATAACCCGAGACATTGGTGGGGAAACGGGGGTCAGAATCTAGAGGGGGGCCGGAAAGTGCAGCAAACTTACTACCGGAAAGAAGGGAAAAAAAAAGCTTCGGGGTTTCTCTTCCCCCTAACCTTGCAAAGGTTACAAGGCTGCAAGGCTTGAAGAATTCCCAAGAGACAAAGAGCAGGCCTCCTCTCTGGATTTACATATCAATGGGGAAGAGTTAAGGAACTGAGTCACTACAATTCAGTAGCCTAGGCAACCCAGTGGGAGTCCAGAGGAGCCAAAGACTGGAAGCTAAATACCATCAATTCTGCACAGCCCTGCCCTGCGGTGTTACTTACCCCCTGAATAAATAAAATAAATAAATAAATAAATAAAAAGAGAGAGATTTACCAAGCATAACCTGAGGGTGTCACCTTTGCACACCCTTAACCTGGAAGAACCAGGCAGAGCTCTCAGGCCGCACCTATCTCAAGCCTCCAAGGCTCCTCCAACAGCAGGCAGTCCACTTAACACAGACACAGTATAAAAAAAAAAAAAAGAAAAAACCGCACAGTGACACAAAAGAATTAACTATGCCGAGTAACAAACACAGAAATAGAGGGAGCAAGATCAACGATGACACTATGATGCCTCCAAATAAGCAAAACACCCCAAGCCAAGAGTATGAAGATGATGAGATAGAAGAAATGCAAGATACGGATTTCAAAAAATTTATGATAAGAACATTTAGAAGTTTTCAAAAGCAAATCCTTGAACTACAGAAATCCTTAATGGACAAGATTGAAAATCTCTCTCGTGAAAATGAAATTTTAAGGAAGAGTCAAAATGAAACTCAGAAACTAGTAGAACAGGAAAGTGTAATAGTCAAGAGAAATCAAAATGAAATGAAGAGCTCAATAGATCAAATGACAAACACATTAGAAAGCCTTAAAAACAGAATGGGTGAAGCAGAAGAGAGAATATCGGACTTAGAAGATAGAGCACAGGAAAACATACAGTCAAACCAAAGAAAAGAAGAGGAAATTAGAAACCTAAAAAATATTGTTGGGAATCTACAGGATACTATTAAAAAAAAAACAACATTCGAGTTCTAGGAGTTCCTGAAGGCATGGAGAGAGAGAAAGGATTGGAAGGCCTTTTTAGTGAGATACTAGCAGAGAACTTTCCAGGTTTGGAGAAGGACAGAGATATCCTAGTACAGGAAGCTCATAGAACCCCCAATAAACATGACCAAAAGAGATCCTCACCACGACACGTGGTAATTAAACTTACCACAGTGAAACATAAAGAAAAGATCCTAAAATGTGCAAGAGAGAAACGTCAGATTACTCTCAGAGGATCTCCAATCAGACTCACAGCTGACTTCTCATCAGAAACCCTACAAGCTAGGAGGGAATGGCGAGACATAGCACAGGTGCTAAGAGATAAAAATTGCCAGCCCAGAATATTATATCCTGCCAAGCTCTCATTTGTGAATGAAGGTGAAATAAAGACCTTTCATAGCAAACAGAAATTGAAAGACTTTGTGGCCACTCGTCCGGCCCTGCAAAAGATACTTAAAGATGTGCTACACTCAGAAACACAGAAACACGGCCATCAATATGAAAGATGGGAAAGGAAGAACACCTACCAGTAAAAGAGCATGGGAAGCTCAAAGCATATACTAGAAAATATTTCCGGGAAAATGGCAGGGCAAAGTCACTACATATCAATAGTCACATTGAACATTAATGGTCTGAATTCTTCAGTTAAAAGACACCGTTTGGCTGACTGGCTCACAGAACACAACCCAACTATTTGTTGCCTACAAGAAACACATCTCTCTAACAAAGAGGCATGCAGACTGAAAGTGAAAGGTTGGAAAAAGATATTCCATGCCAACAGAAACCAAAAAAAAGCAGGTGTAGCCCTATTAATATCAGACAAAATAAACTTTAATACAAAAACTGTTAAGAGAGACAAAGAGGGACACTATATAATGATTAAGGGTTCAATTCAACAGGAAGATGTAACTATTATAAATGTATATGCACCTAATTACAGGGCACCGTTCTATTTAAAAGATATGTTAAGGGACTTAAAGTGAGATTTAGATTCCAATACAATAGTACTGGGGGACTTCAATACTCCACTCTCAGAAATAGACAGATCATCCGGACAGAAGATCAACAAGGAAACAGCAGATTTAATTGACACTATTGCCCAAATGGATCTAACAGATATCTACAGAACTTTCAACCCTACATCTACAGACTTCACATTCTTCTCAGCAGCGCATGGAACCTTCTCTAGGATTGATCACATACTAGGCCATAAAGCAAGTCTCAGCAAATTTAAAAGAATTAGAATTATACCATGCAGCTTCTCAGACCACAGCGGGATGAAGCTGGAAATTAGCAACTCAGGAAACCCCAGAAAGTATGCAAACACATGGAGACTGAACAACATGCTCCTGAATGAACACTGGGTCATTCAAGAAATCAAAAGAGAAATCAAAAACTTTCTGGAAGTAAATGAAGACAACAACACAACATATCAAAACTTATGGGATACAGAAAAAGCAATATTGAGAGGCAAATTTATAGCAATAGGTGCCTATATCAAGAAATTGGAAAGGTACCAAATAAATGAGCTTTCAGCGCACCTCAAGGACCTAGAAAAACTGCAGCAAACCAAACCCAAATCTAGTAGGAGAAGAGAACTAATTAAAACCAGAGAAGAAATTAACAGGATTGAATCCAAAAAAACATTACAAAAAATCAGCCAAGCAAGAAGCTGGTTTTTTGAAAAAATAAACAAAATTGACACCCCATTGGCCCAACTAACTAAAAAAAGAAGAGAAAAGACCCAAATCAATAAAATCAGAGATGAAAAAGGAAACGTAACAACAGACACCACAGAAATAAAAAGAATCATCAGAAATTACTACAAGGACCTGTATGCCAGCAAACAGGAAAACCTATCAGAAATGGATAGATTCCTGGACACATGCAATCTACCAAAATTGAACCATGAAGACATCGAAAACCTAAATAGACCCATAACTGAAACAGAAATTGAAACAGTAATAAAGGCCCTCCCAACAAAGAAAAGCCCAGGACCAGATGGATTCACTGCTGAATTCTACCAGACATTTAAAGAAGAACTAATCCCATTTCTTCTCGAACTATTCAGAACAATCGAAAAAGAGGGAATCCTCCCAAATTCTTTCTATGAAGCCAGCATCACCTTAATCCCTAAGCCAGAGAAAGATGCAGCACTGAAAGAAAATTACAGACCAATATCCCTGATGAACATAGATGCAAAAATCCTCAATAAAATTCTGGCCAATAGAATACAACAACACATCAGGAAAATCATCCACCCAGACCAAGTGGGATTCATCCCTGGTATGCAGGGATGGTTCAACATTCGCAAATCAATCAATGTGATTCACCACATTAACAGACTGCAGAAGAAAAACCATACGGTTATCTCAATTGATGCAGAGAAAGCATTTGATAAAATTCAACACCCTTTCATGATGAAAACTCTAAGCAAATTGGGTATAGAAGGAACATTCCTCAATACAATCAAAGCAATTTATAAAAAACCCACAGCCAGCATCCTATTGAATGGGGAAAAGTTGGAAGCATTTCCACTGAAATCTGGCACCAGGCAGGGATGCCCACTCTCACCACTGCTATTTAACATAGTTCTGGAAGTTTTAGCCAGAGCCATCAGACAAGAAAAAGAAATCAAAGGAATACAAATCAAGAAGGAAGAAGTCAAACTATCCCTCTTTGCAGACGATATGATTCTGTACTTAGAGGATCCAAAGAACTCTACTAAGAGACTATTGGAACTCATAGAGGAGTTTGGCAAAGTGGCAGGATATAAAATCAATGCACAAAAATCAACAGCCTTTGTATACACAAGCAATGCCATGACTGAGAAAGAACTGCTAAGATCAATCCCATTCACAATAGCTACAAAAACAATCAAATACCTTGGAATAAACTTAACCAAGGACGTTAAAGATCTCTACGATGAAAATTACAAAACCTTAAAGAAAGAAATAGAAGAGGATACCAAAAAATGGAAAAATCTTCCATGCTCATGGATTGGAAGAATCAACATCATCAAAATGTCCATTCTCCCAAAAGCAATTTATAGATTCAATGCAATCCCAATCAAGATACCAAAGACATTCTTCGCAGATCTAGAAAAAATGATGCTGAAATTCATATGGAGGCACAAGAGACCTCGAATAGCTAAAGCAATCTTGTACAACAAAAACAAAGCCGGAGGCATCACAATACCAGACTTCAGGACATACTACAGGGCAGTTGTAATCAAAACAGCATGGTACTGGTACAGAAACAGATGGATAGACCAATGGAACAGAATTGAAACACCAGAAATCAACCCAAACATCTACAGCCAACTTATATTTGATCAAGGATCTAAAACTAATTCCTGGAGCAAGGACAGTCTATTCAATAAATGGTGCTGGGAAAACTGGATTTCCACGTGCAGAAGCATGAAGCAAGACCCCTACCTTACACCTTACACAAAAATCCACTCAACGTGGATTAAAGACCTAAATCTACGTCCTGACACCATTAAGTTATTAGAGAACATTGGAGAAACCCTTCAAGATATTGGCACAGGCAAAGAATTTCTGGAAAAGACCCGGGAGGCACAGACAGTCAAAGCCAAAATCAACTATTGGGATTGCATCAAATTGAGAAGTTTCTGTACTGCAAAAGAAACAGTCAGGAGAGTGAAGAGACAACCGACAGAATGGGAAAAAATATTTGAAAACTATGCAACAGATAAAGGGTTAATAACCAGAATCTACAAAGAGATCAAGAAACTCCACAAAAACAAAACCAACAACCCACTTAAGAGATGGGCCAAGGACTTCAATAGACATTTTTCAAAAGAGGAAATCCAAATGGCCAACAGGCACATGAAAAAATGTTCAAGGTCACTAGCAATCAGGGAAATGCAAATCAAAAGCACAATGAGGTTTCACCTCACCCCGGTTAGAATGGCTCACATACAGAAATCTACCAACAACAGATGCTGGCGAGGATGTGGGGAAAAAGGGACACTAACCCACTGTTGGTGGGAATGCAAACTGGTCAAGCCACTATGGAAATCAGTCTGGAGATTCCTCAGAAACCTGAATATAACCCTACCGTTTGACCCGGCCATCCCACTCCTTGGAATTTACCCAAAGGAGTTTAAATTGATAAAGAAAAAAGCGGTCTGCACCCTAATGTTTATTGCAGCACAATTCACAATAGCCAAGACCTGGAACCAACCTAAATGCCCATCAATGGTAGACTGGATAAAGAAATTATGGGATATGTATTCTTTAGAATACTATACCGCAGTAAGAAACAACGAAATCCAGTCATTTGCAACAAAATGGAGGAATCTGGAACACATCATGCTGAGTGAAGTAAGCCAGTCCCAAAGGGACAAATACCATATGTTCTCCCTGATCAGTGACAACTGACTGAACACCAAAAAGGAAACCTCCTGAAGTGAAATGGACACTATGAGAAATGGTGACTTGATCAGCATAGCCCTGACTGCTAATGGACAACTTAATACATTATCCCTCATAGTATTTTTTTTTTGTCTGTTCTACTTAATATGACTGGTTTAATTCTGTAATTATCACACAGTTATTCTTAAGTGTTGAAAATTAACTGAAATGTGATCCCTGTTAAACATAAAAGTGGGAATAAGAGAGGGAAGAGATGTATAATTTGGGGCATGCTCGGGCTGACTTGCCCCAATTGGTAGAGTTGGAAACATACCAGGGGATTCCAATTCAATCCCATCAAGGTGGCATGTGCCAATGCCATCTCACTATTCCAAGTGATCAATTTCAGTTCACAATTGATCATAATGAAAGGACTAAGAGTCAAAGGGAGCACATAAACAAGTCTAGTATCTGCTAACAGTAACCGATAGAATAAATAAAGGGGAGAGTGATCCAACATGGGAAGTGAGATACTCAGCAGACTCATAGAATGGCGGATGTCCTAAATAGCACTCTGGCCTCAGAATCAGCCCTAAAGGCACTCGGATCTGGCTGAAAAGCCCATGAGAGTATTTCAGGCATGGAAAGCCAAGACACTCTGGCAAAAAGATCTCTGTGAGTGAGATCCCAGTGGAAAGAACAGGTCTTCAAAGAGGGAGGTGCCTTTCTCTGAAGGGAGGAGAGAACCTCCACTTTGACTATGACCGTGTCTAAACAAGATAAGAGTCGGAGAACTCAAGGGGCTTCCATAGCCTTGGAAACTCATGACTGGTGCATAGGGAGATTACTGATGCCATAAACAGGAGTGTCAATTGGTAAAGTCAACAACAGGAGTCACTGTGCACTTACTCCTCATGTAGGATCTCTGTCCTTAATGTGCTGTACACTGAGGCTTAATGCTATAACGAGTACTCAAACAGTATATTTCACTTTGTGTTTCTATGGGGGTGCAAACGATTGAAATCTTTACTTAATGTACACTAAACTGATCTTCTGTAAAAAAAAAAAAAAAGAAATTATCAATTCCCAACTTGACTCTCACTGGGATTAAACATGACAATAGGTCTGATCTGATTTCATCATCATTTAAAAAAAATCATCTATTATTTTTCACTTTATGTTTCTGTGTGGGAGCAAACTGTTGAAATCCTTACTTAAGGTATACTAAGCTGATCTTCTGTATATTAAGATAATCGAAAATGAATCTTGATGTGAATGGACGGGGAGAGGGAGTGGGAAAGGGGAGGGTTGTGGGTGGGAGGGACGGTATGGGGGGGTAAGCCATTGTAATCCATAAGTCGTACTTTGGAAATTTATATTCATTAAATAAAAGATAAAAAAATTAAAAAAAAACAAATGCAAAAAAAAAAAGTAAAAGGATCTGTGCTATCAAAAAAAAAAAAAAGGAGAAAAAAGCCAAAGAAATGCAAGAATCCATAATGATATTGGGCTTGATTCAGTCGCAAGGAAACCGGCTGTTCCCGGATTCATCCACCCTCCAGCTGACTGCTTGGGGAATTCTCACTGAATTAATCTGAAAATCGCAGTGAAACTCAGGTTGGAATCCATTAATATCTGTCACCTCAGCCAAAGTGTTCCATTTGATTTTGCAAAACACAAAAACTCACCTTGTTCATGTTACCTGTAGATTTATAAGCTTCAAATGCCTATTTGTTGTGTTTTTTATTTCATAATGGCTACTCTGCCCAAACTCTTGTTTGTATTGCGTCCGAATACAAAATTTTGGTAGGAGGAAGGCAAAACCAACTCAGACCCAGAAAAAATTTAGGAAATTGCCACTCAAGAAACCAAAGGTCAGCTGAGGCACCCAAAACAATGACAGCAAGCCAGAATTGGAGCAAGCCAACAATGTGCCCTGATGGAAAAAGAAACATCCTCTTGTGCTCTGAACTCAAAATGTCAGCCTCAAAAGCAAAGCTCACATCAGAAAATTCATTACAAAGCATGATAAATAAGAAAAATGAGAATAAATCTAAAGAAATGCAAGAATCCATAATGATATTGGGCTTGATTCAGTCGCAAGGAAACCGGTTGTTCACGGATTCATCCACCCCTCCAGCTGACTGCCTGTGGAATTCTGACTGAATTAACCTGAAAATCACAGTGAAACTCAGTTTGGAGGCAAATAATATCTGTCACCACAGCCAAAGTGTTCTATTTTATATTCCAAAACACAAAAACTCACCTTGGTCATGTTACCTGTAGATGTGTAAGCTTCAAATGCGTATTTGTTGTGTTTTTTATTTCATAATGGCTACTCTGTCCAAACTCTTGTTTGTATTGCGTCAGAAGACAACATTTGGGAAGGAAGAAGGCAAAACCAACTCAGACCCAGAAAACATTTAGGAAATTGCCGCTCAAGAAACCAAACTCAGCTGAGGCACCCAAACCAATGACAGTAAGCCAGAATTGGAGCAAGCAAAGATCCGTGCCCTGTTTGAATAAGACCCTTCTTCCGGTGCCCTGAACTCCATATTGCAGCCTGAAAAGCAAAGCTCACATCAGAAAATTCATTACAAACCATGATAAATAAGAAAAAGAAGAAAAAAGCCAAAGAAATGCAAGAATCCATAATGATATTGGGCTTGATCTAGTTGCAAGGAAATCGGGTCTTCCCAGATTCATCCCCCCCTCCAGCTGACTGCCTGTGGAATGCTGACTGAATTAACCTGAAAATCCCAGGGAAACTCAGTTTGGAGGCAATTAATATCTGTCACCTCAGCCAAAGTGTTCCATTTGATTTTCCAAAACACAAAAACTCACCTTGGTCGTGTTACCTGTAGATTTCTAAGCTTCAAACACCTATTTGTTGTGTTTTTTATTTCATAATGGCTACTCTGCCCCAACTCTTGTTTGTATTGCGTCAGAATACAACATTTGCGAAAGAAGAAGGCAAAACCAACTCAGACCCAAAAAACATGTAGGAAATTGCCACTCAACAAACCAAAATTGAGCTGAGGCACGCAAAATAATGACAGCAAGCCAGAATTGGAGCAAGTCAACAGCTGTGCCCTGATTGAAAAAGAACCTTCCTCTAGTGCCCTGAACTCAATATGGCAGCCACAAAACCAAAGCTCACATCAGAAAATTCATTACAAACCATGATAAATAAGAAAAATGAGAAGGAAGGCAAAAAAATGCAAGAATCCATAATGATATTGGGCTTGATTCAGTGGCAAGGAAATGGGCTGTTCCCGGATTCATCCACCCCTCCAGCTGACTGCCTGTGGAATTCTGACTGAATTAACCTGAAAATCGCAGTGAAACTCAGTTTGGAGTCAATTACTATCTGTCACCTCAGCCAAAGTGTTCCATTTGATTTTCCAAAACACAAAAACTCACCTTGGTGGTGTTACCTGTAGATTTCTAAGCTTCAAACGCCGATTTGTTGTGTTTTTTATTTCATAATGGCTACTCTGCCCCAACTCTTGTTTGTATTGTGTCAGAATACAAAATTTGGGTAGGAGGAAGGCAAAAGCAACTCAGACACAGAAACATTTAGGAAATTGCCGCTCACGAAAGCAAAAGTCAGCTGAGGCACCCAAAAAATGACAATAAGACAGAATTGGAGCAAGCAAAGAGCTGTGCCCTGATTGAAAAAGATCCTTCCTCTTCTGCAATTAACTCCATACTGCAGCCTCAAAACCAAAGCTCACATCAGAAAATTCATTACAAACCATGATAAATAAGAAAAATGAGAATAAATCCAAAGAAATGGAAGATTCCATAATGATATTAGGTTTGATTTAGTCACAAGTAAACCGGTTGTTCCCGGATTCATCCACCCGTACAGCTGACTGCCTGTGGAATTCTGACTGAATTAACCTGAAAATCACAGTGTAACTCAGTTTGGAGGCAATTAATATCTGTCACCACAGCCAAAGTGTTCCATTTTATATTCCAAAACACAAAAACTCACCTTGGTCATGTTACCAGTAGGTGTCTAAGCTTCAAACGCCTATTTGTTGTGTTTTTTATTTCATAAGGGCTACTCTGTACAAACTCATGTTTGTACTGCGTCAGAAGATAACATTTGGGAAGGAAGAAGGCAAAACCAATTCAGATCAGAAAGCATTTAGGAAATTGCCGCTCAAGAAACCAAACTCAGCTGAGGCACCAAAACCAATGACAGTAAGCCAGACTGGAGCAAGCAAAGAGGTGTGACCTGATTGAAAAAGAACCATCCTCTTCTGCCCTGAACTCCATATTGCATCCTCAAAATAAAGCTCACATCAGAAAATTCATTACAAACCATGATGAATAAGAAAAAGGTGAAAAAATCCAAAGAAATGCAAGAATCCATAATGATATTAGGCTTGATTTAGTCGGAAGTAAACCGGCTGTTCCCGGATTCATCCACCCCTCCAGCCGACTGCCTGTGGAATTCTGAATGAATTAACTTGAAAATCGCAGTGAAACTCAGTTTGGACGCAATTAATATCTGTCACCTCAGCCAAAGTGTTCCATTTGATTTTCCAAAACACAAAAACTCACCTTGGTCGTGTTACCTGTAGATGTATAAGCTTCAAACGCCTATTTGTTGTGTTTTTTCTTTCATAATGGCTACTCTGCCGAAACTCTTGTTTGTATGGCGTCAGAATACAAAATTTGGGAAGGAGGAAGGCAAAACCAACTCAGACCCAGAAAACATTTAGGAAATTGCCGCTCAGAAAGCAAAAATCGGCTGAGACACACAAAACAATAACAGCAAGCCAGAATTGGAGCAACCCAACAACTGTGTCCTGATTGAAAAAGACCATTCCCCTTGTGCCCTGAACTCAATATACCAGCCTGAAATCCAAAGCTCACATCAGAAAATTCATTACAAACCATGATAAATAAGAAAAATGAGAAAAAAGCCAAAGAAATGCAAGAATCCATTATGATATAAGGCTTGATTTAGTCGCAAGGAAACCGGCTGTTCCCGGATTCATCCACCCCTCCAGCTGACTGCCTGTGGAATTCTGAATGAATTAACCTGAAAATCACAGTGACACTCAATTTGTAGGATATTAATATCTGTCACCTCAGCCAAAGTGTTCCATTTGATTTTTCAAAACACAAAAACTCACCTTGGTCATGTTACCTGTAGATTTCTAAGCTTCAAACGCCTATTTGTTGTGTTTTTTATTTAATAATGGCTACTCTATCCAAACTCGTGTTTATATTGCAAAAGATTACAAAATTTGGGAAGGAAGAAGGCAAAACGAACTAAGATCCAGAAAACATTTAGGAAATTGCCGCTAAAGAAACGAAAAGTTAGCTGAGGCACCCAAAGCAATGACAACAAGCCTGAATTGGAGCAAGCCAACTGCTGTGCCCTGATTGAGAAAGACCATCCCGCCTGTGCCCTGAACTCAATATGCCAACCTCAAAACCAAAGCTCACATCAGAAAATTCATTACAAACCATGAAAATGAGAAAAAAGCCAAAGAAATGCAAGAATCCATAATGATATTGGGCTTGATTTAGTCGCAAGGAAACCGGCTGTTCCTGGATTCATCCACCCCTCCAGCTGACTGCCTGTGGAATTCTGACTGAATTCACTTGAAAATCGCAGTGAAACTCAGTTTGGAGGCAATTAATATCTGTCACCTCAGCCAAAGTGTTCCATTTGATTTTCCAAAACACAAAAACTCACCTTGGTTGTGTTACCTGTGGATTTCTAAGCTTCAAACGCCTATTTGTTGTGTTTTTTACTTCATAATGGCTACTCTGCCCAAACTCGTGTTTGTATTGCATCAGAATACAACATTTGCGAATGAAGAAGGCAAAACCAACTCAGACCCAGAAAACATTCAGGAAATTGCCACTCAACAAACCAAAATTGAGCTGAGGCACCCAAATAATGACAGCAAGCCAGAATTGGAGCAAGTCAACAGCTGTGCCCTGATTGAAAAAGAACCTTCCTCTTGTGCCCTGAACTCCATATGGCAGCCTCAAAACCAAAGCTCACATCAGAAAATTCATTACAAACCATGATAAATAAGAAAAATGAGAAAAAAGCCAAAGAATTCCAAGATTGCATAATGATATTGGGCTTGATTCTGTCTCAAGGAAACCGGCTGTTGCCGGATTCATCCACCCTCCAGCTGACTGCTTGGGGAATTCTGACTGAATCAATCTTAAAATCGCAGTGAAACTCAGTTTGGAGGCAATTAATATCTGTCACCTCAGCCAAAGTGTTCCATTTGATTTTCCAAAACACAAAAACTCACCTTGGTCGTGTTACCTGTAGATTTCTAAGCTTCAAACGCCTATTTGTTGTACTTTTTATTTCATAATGACTACTTTAACCAAACACTTGTTTATATTGTGTCAGAATACAACATTTGGGAAGGAAGAAGGCAAAACCAACTCAGACCCAGAAATCATTTAGGAAATTGCCGCTCAAGAAACCAGAAGACAGCTGAGGTACCCAAAACAATGACATTAATCCAGATTGGAGCAAGCAAAGAGGTGGGCCCTGATTGAAAAAGAACCATGCTCTTCTGCCCTGAAGTCCATATTGCAGCCTCAAAACCAAAGCTCACATCAGAAAATTCATTACAAACCATGATAAATAAGAAAAAGGAGAAAAAAGCCAAAGAAATGCAAGAATCAAGAATGATATTGGGCTTGATTTAGTAGCAAGGAAACCGGCTGTTCCCGGATTCATCCACCCCTCCAGCTGACTGTCTGTGGAATTCTGACTGAATTAACCTGAAAATCGCAGTGAAACTCAGTTTGGAGGCAATTACTATCTGTCACATCAGCCAAAGTGTTCCATTTGATTTTCCAAAACACAAAAACTCACCTTGGTTGTGTTACCTGTAGATTTCTAAGCTTCAAACGCCTATTTGTTGTGTTTTTTATTTCATAATGGCTACTCTGCCCAAACTCCTGTTTGTATTGCATCAGAATACAGAATTTGGGAAGGAAGACGGCAAAACCAACTCAGACCCAGAAAACATATAAGAAATTGCCACTCAACAAACCAAAATTGAGCTGAGGCACCCAAAATAATGACAGCAAGCCAGAATAGGAGCAAGTCAACAGCTGTGCCCTGATTGAAAAAGAACCTTCCTCTAGTGCCCTGAACTCAATATGGCAGCCTCAAAACCAAAGCTCACATCAGAAAATTCATTACAAACCATGATAAATTAGAAAAATGAGAAAAAAGCCAAAGAATTCCAAGAATCCATAATGATATTGGGCTTGATTTAGTCACAAGGAAATCGGCTCTTCCCAGATTCATCCCCCCCTCCAGCTGACTACCTGTGGAATTCTGACTGAATTAACCTGAAAATCGCAGTGAAACTCAGTTTGGAGGCAACTAATATCTGTCCCCTCTGCCAAAGTGTTCCATTTGATTTTCCAAAACACAAAAACTCACCTTGGTTGTGTTACCTGTAGATTTCTAAGCTTCAAACGCCTATTTGTTGTGTTTTTTATTTCATAATGGTTACTCTGTCCAAACTCTTGTGTGTATTGCGTCAGAATACAACATTTGCGAAGGAAGAAGGCAAAACCAACTCAGACCCAGAAAACATTTAGGAAATTGCCGCTCAAGAAACACATCAGCTGAGGCACCCAAAACAAGACAGCAAGCCAGAATTGGAGCAAGTCTGCAGCTGTGCCCTGATTGAAAAAGAATCTTCCTCTTGTGCCATGAACTCCATACTGCAGCTCAAAACCAAAGCTCACATCAGAAAATTCATTACAAACCATGATAAATAAGAAAAATGAAAATAAAACCAAAGAAATGCAAGAATCCATAATGATATTGCGCTTGATTTACTCGCACGGAAACCAGTTGTTCCCAGATTTATCCACCCCTCCTGCTGACTGCCTGTGGAATTCTGACTGAATTAACCTGAAAATCACAGTGAAACTCACTTTGGAGGCAATTAATATCTGTCACCTCAGCCAAAGTGTTCCATTTGATTTTCCAAAACACAAAAACTCACCTTGGTCATGTTACCTGTAGATTTCTAAGCTTCAAACGCCTATTTGTTGTGTTTTTTATTTCATAATGGCTACTCTGCCCAAACTCTTGTTTGTATTGCATCAGAATACAACATTTGCGAATGAAGAAGGCAAAACAACTCAGACCCAGAAAACATTTAGGAAATTGCCACTCAACAAACCAAAATTGAGCTGAGTCACCCAAAATAATGACAGCAAGCCAGAATTGGAGCAAGTCAACAGCTGTGCCCTGATTGAAAAAGAACCTTCCTCTTGTGCCCTGAACTCAATATGCCAGCCTCAAAACCAAAGCTCACATCAGAAAATTCATTACAAACCATGATAAATAAGAAAAATGAGAAAAAAGCCAAAGCAATGCAAGAATCCATAATGATATTGGGCTTGATTTAGTCACAAGGAAACCGGCTGTTCCCAGATTCATCCCCCCTCCAGCTGACTACCTGTGGAATTCTGAATGAATTAACCTGAAAATCGCAGTGAAACTCAGTTTGGAGGCAACTAATATCTGCCCCCTCAGCCAAAGTGTTCCATTTTATTTTCTTTTCTTTTTTTTTTCTTTTTTTTTTTTACTTTTATTTAATGAATATACGTTTCCAAAGTACGAATAATGGATTACTATGGCTTCCCCCCCATACCGTCCCTCCCACCCACAACCCTCCCCTTTCCCACTCCCTCTCCCCTTCCATTCACATCAAGATTCATTTTCGATTATCTTAATATACAGAAGATCAGCTTAGTATACCTTAAGTAAGGATTTCAACAGTTTGCTCCCACACGGAAACATAAAGTGAAAAATAATAGATGATTTTTTTTTTTAATGATGATGAAATCAGATCAGACCTATTGTCATGTTTAATCCCAGTGAGAGTCAAGTTGGGAGTTGATAGTTTCTTTCTTTTTTTTTTTTTATACAGAGGATCAGTTTAGTATGCATTAAGTAAAGATTTCAATCGTTTGCACCCCCATAGAAACACAAAGTGAAATATATTATTTGAGTACTCATTATAGCATTAAATCTCAATGCACAGCACATTAAGGACAGAGATCCTACATGAGGAGTAAGTGCACAGTGACTCCTGTTGTTGACTTTACCAATTGACACTCCTGTCTATGGCATCAGTAATCTCCCTATGCTCCAGTCATGAGTTTCCAAGGCTATGGAAGCCCTCTGAGTTCTCCGACTCTTATCTTGTTTAGACAAGGTCATAGTCAAAGTGGAGGTTCTCTCCTCCCTTCAGAGAAAGGTACCTCCTTCTTTGAAGACCTGTTCTTTCCACTGAGATCTCACTCACAGAGATCTTTTGCCAGAGTGTCTTGGCTTTCCATGCCTGAAATACTCTCATGGGCTTTTCAGCCAGATCTGAATGCCTTTAGGGCTGATTCTGAGGCCAGAGTGCTATTTAGGACATCTGCCATTCTATGAGTCTGCTGAGTATCTCACTTCCCATGTTGGATCACTCTCCGCTTTATTTATTCTATCGGTTATTGTTAGCAGGTACTAGACTTGCTTTGTGCTCCCTTTGACTCTTAGTCCTTTCATTATGATCAATTGTGAACTGAAATTGATCACTTGGACTAGTGAGATGGCATTGGTACATGCCACCTTGATGGGATTCAATTGGAGTCCCCTGGTATGTTTCTAACTCTACCATTTGGGGCAAGTCAGCTTGAGCATGTCCCAAATTATACATGAGAAAAAAGCCAAAGAAATGCAAGAATCCATAATGATATTGAGCTTGATTCTTTCGCAAGGAAACCGGTTGTCCCCAGATTCATCCACACCTCCTGCTGACTGCCTGTGGAATTCTGACTGAATTAACCTGAAATTCACAGTGAAACTCAGTTTGGAGGCAATTAATATTTGTCACCTCAGCCAAAGTGTTCCATTTTATTTTCCAAAACACAAAAACTCACCTTGGTCATGTTACCTATAGATTTCTAAGCTTCAAACGCCTATTTGTTGTGTTTTTTATTTCATAATGGCTACTCTGTCCAAACTCTTGTTTGTATTGCTTCAGAATACAACATTTGGGAAGGAAGAAGGCAAAACCAACTCAGACCCAGAAAACATTAAGGAAATTGCGGCTCAAGAAACCAAAAGACAGCTGAGGTACCCAAACCAATGACATTAAACCAGATTGGAACAAGCAAAGAGGTGTGCCCTGATTGAAAAAGAACCATCCTCTTCTGCCCTGAAGTCCATATTGCAGCCTCAAAATAAAGCTCACATCAGAAAATTCATTACAAACCATGATAAATAAGAAAAAGGAGAAAAAAGCCAAAGAAATGCAAGAATCAAGAATGATATTCGGCTTGATTTAGTCGCAAGGAAATCGGCTGTTCCCGGATTCATCCACCCCTCCAGCTGACTGACTGTGGAATTCTGACAGAATTAACCGGAAAATCGCAGTGAAACTCAGCTTGGAGGCAATTAATATCTGTCACCTCAGCCAAAGTGTTCCATTTGATTTTCCAAAACACAAAACCTCACCTTAGTCGTGTTACCTGTAGATTTCTAAGCTTCAAATGCCTATTTTTTGTGCTTTTTATTTCATAATGGCTACTCTGTCCAAACTCTTGTTTCTATCGTGCCCAAATACAAAATTTGGGAAGGAAGACGGCAAAACCTACTCAGACCCAGAAAACATTTAGGAAATTGCCGCTCAAGAAACCAAAAGTCAGCTGAGGCACCCAAAAGAATGACAGCAAGCCATAATTGGAGCAAGCCCACAGCTGTGCCCTGATGGAAAAAGAACCTTCCTCTTGTGCTCTGAACTCCAAATGCCATCCTCAACCAAAGCTCTCATCAGAAAATTCATTACAAACCATGATAATTAAGAAAAATGAGAAAAATGCCAAAGAAATGCAAGAATCTATAATGATATAGGGCTTGATTCAGTCGCAAGGAAACCGGCTGTTCCCAGATTCATCCACCCCTCCAGCTGACTGCCTGTGGAATTCTGAATGAATTAACCTGAAAATCGCAGTGAAACTCATTTTTCAGGCAATTAATATCTGTCACATCAGCCAAAGTGTTCCATTTGATTTCCAAAACACAAAACCTCACCTTGGTCGTGTTACCTGTAGATTTCTAAGCTTCAAATGCCTATTTGTTGTGTTTTTTATTTCATAATGTCTACTCTGCCGAAACTCTTGTTTGTATGGCGTCAGAATACAAAATTTGGGAAGGAAGAAGGCAAAACCAACTCAGACCCAGAAAACATTAAGAGAATTTCCGCTCAAGAAACCACAAGTCAGCTGAGGCACCCAAAACAATGACAGTATGCCAGAACTGGAGCAGGCCAACAGCTGTGCCCTGTTTGAAAAAGACCATTCCCCCGCTGCCCTGAACTCCATATTGCAGCCTCAAAACCAAAGCTCACATCAGAAAATTCATTACAAACCATAATAAATAAGAAAAAGGAGAAAAAAGCCAAAGAAATGCAAGAATCCATAATGATATTGGGCTTGATTTAGTCGCTAGGAAACCGGCTGTTCCCGGATTCATCCACCCCTCCAGCTGACTGCCTGTGGACTTCTGACTGAATTAACCTGAAAATCGCAGTGAAACTCAGTTTGGAGGCAATTACTATCTGTCACCTCAGCCAAAGTGTTCCATTTGATTTTCCAAAACACAAAAACTCACCTTGGTCATGTTACCTGTAGATTTATAAGCTTAAAACACCTATTTGTTGTGCTTTTTATTTCCTAATGGCTTCTCTGTCCAAACTCTTGTTTGTATTGCTCCCGAATACAAAATTTGGGAAGGAAGAAGGCAAAACCAACTCAGACCCAGAAAACATTTAGGAAATTGCTGCTCAAGAAACAAAAAGTCAGCTGAGGCACCCAAACAATGACAGCAAGCCAGAATTGGAGCAGGCCAACAGCTGTGCCGTGTGTGAAAAAGAACCTTCCTCTGGTGCCCTGAATTCCATATTGCATCCTCAAAACCAAAGCTCACAACAGAAAATTCATTACAAACCATGATAAATTAGAAAAAGGAGAAAAAAAGCCAAAGAATTGCAAGAATCCATAATGACATTGGGCTGGATTTAGTCGCAAGGAAACCGGCTGTTCCCGGATTCATCCACCCCTCCAGCTGACTGCCTGTGGAATTCTGACTGAATTTACATGAAAATCGCAGTGAAACTCAGTTTGGAGGCAATTAATATCTGTCACCTAAGCCAAAGTGTTCCATTTGATTTTCCAAAACACAAAAACTCACTTTGGTTCTGTTACCTGCAAATTTAAAAGCTTCAAACACCTATTTGTTGTGTTGTTTATTTCATACTGGCTACTCTGTTCAAACTCTTATTTGTATTGCATCAGAATACAAAATTAGGGCATAAGAAGGCAAAACCAACTCAGACCCAGAAAACGTTTAGGAAATTACCACTCAAGAATCCACAAATCGGCTGAGGGACACAAAACAATGACAGCAAGCCAGAATTGGAGCAAGCCAATAGCTGTGCCCTGATTGAAAAAGACCATTCCTCAGGTGCCCTGAACTGAATATGCCAGCCTCAAACCAAAGCTCACATCAGAAAATTCATTACAAACCTTGATAAATAAGAAAAATGAGAAAAATGCCAAAGAAATGCAAGAATCCATAATGAAATTGGGCTTGATTTAGTCGCAAGGAAACCAGCTGTTCCCGCATTCATCCAACCCTCCAGCTGACTGCCTGTGGAATTCTGACTGAATTAACCTGAAAATCACAGTGAAACTCAGTTTGGAGGCAATTAATATCTGTCACCTCAGCCAAAGTGTTCCATTGTATTTTCCAAAACACAAAAACTCACCTTGGTCTTGTTACCTGTAGATTTATAAGCTTCAAACGCCTATGTGTTGTGTTTTTTTTATTTCATAATGGCTACTCTGTCCAAAATCTTGTTTGTATTGCGTCAGAATACAAAATTTGGGAAGGAAGAAGGCAAAAACAACTCAGACCCAGAAAACATTTAGGAAATTGCCGCTCAAGAAACTACAAATCAGCTGAGGGACCCAAAACAATGACAGCAGAGCAGAATTGATGCAATCCAACAGCTGTGCCCTATTGAAAAATACAATTTCTGGTGCCTTGAACTCAATATGCCAGCCTCAAAACCAAAGCTCACATCAGAAAATTCATTAAAAACCATGACAAATAAGAAAAATCAGAAAACAGCCAAATAAATGCAAGAATCCATAATGATATAGGGCTGGATTTAGTCGCGAGGAAACCGGCTGTTCCTGGATTCATCCACCCCTCCAGCTGACTGCCTGTGGAATTCTGACTGAATTAACCTGAAAATCACAGTAAAACTCAGTTTGGAGGCAATTACTATCTGTCACCTCAGCCAAAGTGTTCCATTTGATTTTCCAAAACACAAAACCTCACCTTGGTCGTGTTACCTGTAGCTTCAAATGCCTATTTGTTGTGTTTTTTATTTCATGATGGCTACTCTGTCCAAACTCTTGTTTGCATTGTGTCAGAATACAAAATTTGGGAAAAAGAAGGCAAAACCAACTCAGACCCAGAAAACATTTGGGAAATTGCCACTGAGGAAACCACAAATCAGCTGAGGCACCAAAACCAATGACAGCAAGCCAGAATTGGAGCAAGGCAACAGCTGTTCCCTGATTGAAAAAGACCATTCCTCAGGTTCCCTGAACTCCATATTGCAGCCTCAAAACCAAAGAATACATCAGCAAATTCATTACAAACCATGATAAATAACAAAAATGAGAAAAATGCCAAAGAAATGCAAGAATCCATAATGATATTGGGCTTGATTTAGTCGCAAGGAAACCAGCTGTTCCCGCATTCATCCAACCCTCCAGCTGACTGCCTGTGGACTTCTGACTAAATTAACCTGAAAATCGCAGTGAAACTCAGTTTGGAGGCAATTACTATCTGTAACATCAGCCAAAGTGTTCCATTGTATTTTCCAAAACACAAAAACTCACCAAAAGTCAGCTGAGGCACCCAAAACAAGGACAGCAAGCCAGAATTGGAGCAAGCCAACAGCTGTGCCCTGATTGAAAAAGAACCTTCGTCTTGTGCCCTGATCTCAATATGCCAGCCTCAAAACCAAAGCTGACATCAGAAAATTCATTACAAATCATGATAAATAAGGGAAATGTGAAAAAGCCAAAGAAATGCAAGAGTCCTTTGTGATATTTGGCTGGATTTAGACAGAAGGAAACTGGCTGTTTCCAGATTCATCCCCCCCTTCCACAGACAGACTTTGGAATTCTGATTGAATTCACCTCAAAATCGCACTCACACTCAATTTGGAGGGAATTAGAATCGGTCCCCTCAGCAGAAGGGTTCAGTGTCATTTTCAAAATACAGAAACTCATCTTGCTCATGTTGCCTGTAGATTTCTAATCCTGAAGGGGTAATTTGGTGTGTTTTTTTTTTTTTTCTTTCATAATGGCTACTCTGTCCAAAATCTTCCTTGTATTGCATCAGAATACAAAATTTGGGAATAAGAAGGCAAAACCAACTCAGACCCAGAAAACATTTAGGAAATTACCACTCAAGAATCCACAAATCGGCTGAGGGACACAAAACAATGACAGCAAGCCAGAATTTGAGCAAGACAACAGCTGTGCCCTGTTTGAAAATGTCCATTCCTCCGGAGCCCTGAACTCAATATGCCAGCCTCAAAACCAAATATCACACCAGAAAATTCATTACAAACCATGATGAATAAGAAAAATGAGAAAAAAGCCAAAGAAATTCAAGAATCCATAATGATATTGGGATTGATTTAGTTGCAAGGAGACCGGATGTTCCCGGATTCATCCAACACTCCAGCTGACTGACTGTGGACTTCTGACTAAATTAACCTGAAAATCACAGTGAAACTCAGTTTGGAGGCAATTAATATCTGTCACCTCAGCCAAAGTATTCCATAGTATTTTCCAAAACACAAAAACTCACCTTGGTCGTGTTACCTGTAGATTTATAAGCTTCAAACGCCTATGTGTTGTGTTTTTTATTTCATAATGGCTACTCTGTCCAAACTCTTGTTAGTATTGCGTCAGAATACAAAATTTGCGGAGGAAGAAGGCAAAACCAACTCAGACCCAGAAAACATTTAGGAAATTGCTGCTCAAGAAACCTCAAATCGGCTGGGGCACATAAACCAATGACAGCAAGCAGAATTTAAGCAAGCCAACAGCTGTGCCCTGATTGAAAAAGAAGCTTTCTCTTTTGCACTGAACTCCATATTGCAGCCTCAAAACCAAAGCTCACATCAGAAACGTCATTACAAACCATGATAAATAAGAAAAATGAGAAAAAAGCCAAAGAAATGCAGGAGTTCTTAGTGATATTGGGCTTGATTTATTCCCATGTAAACGGCTGTTTCCATATTCATCCACACCTCCCAGCTGAGTGAATGTATATTCTGACTGAATTAACCTGGAAATCCAAGTGAAACTCAGTTTCGAGGGAATTAGAATCTGTCCCCTCAGCAGAAGTGTTCCATGACATTTTCCAAAACACAAAAACTCACCTTGCTCGTGTTACCTGTTGATTTCTAAGGTTCAAACGCCTAATGTTTTGCTTTTAATTTCATAATGGCTACTCTGTCCAAACTCTTGTTTGTATTGCGTCAGAATACAACATTTGGAAAAGAAGATGGCAAAACCAACTCAGACCCAGAAAACATTTAGAAAATTGCCTCTCATGAAACCAAACACCGCTGAGGCACCCAAAAACTTAAAACAAGACAGAATTGGAACAAGCTAACAGCTGTGCCCTGATTGAAAAAGAACCTTCCTCTTGTGCCCTGAACTCAATATGCCAGCCTCAAAACCAAAGCTGACATCAGAAAATTCATTACAAACCAGGATAAATAAGAGAAATGTGAAAAAGCCAAAGAATTGCAAGAATCCATAATGATATTGGGCTTGATTTAGTCACAAGGAAACCGGATGTTCCCAGATTCATTCACCCCTGCAGCTGACTGCCTGTGGACTTCTGACTGAATTAACCTGAAAATCGCAGTGAAACTCAGTTTGGAGACTATTAATATCTGTCACCTCAGCCAAAGTGTTCCATTTTATTTTCCAAAACACAAAACCTCACCTTGGTCGTGTTACCTGTAGCTTCAAATGCCTACTTGTTGTGTTTTTTATTTCATAATGGCTACTCTGTCCAAACTCTTGTTTCTATGGCGTCAGAAAACAACATTTGGGAAGGAAGAAGGCAAAACCAACTCAGACCCAAAAACATTTAGGAAATTGCCACTCAAGAAACCACAAATAGGCTGAGAGACCCAAAAAAGTGACAGCAAGCCAGAATTGAAGCAAGCCAACAGCTGTGCCCTCATTGTAAAATACAATTCCTCTGGTGCCTTGAAGTCAACATGCCAGCCTCAAAACCAAAGCTCACATCAGAAAATTCATTACAAACCATGATAAATAAGAAAAAAGAGAAAAAAGCCAAAGAAATGCAAGAATCCATAATGATATTGGGCTTGATTTAGTCACAAGGAAACCGGCTGTTCCTGCATTCATCCCCCCCCTCCAGCTAACTGCCTGTGGACTTCTGACTGAATTATCCTGAAAATCGCAGTGAAACTCAGTTTGGAGACTATTAATATCTGTCACCTCAGCCAAAGTGTTCCATTTGATTTTACAAAACACAAAAACTCACCTTGGTCGTGTTACCTGTAGCTTCAAATGCCTATTTGTTGTGTTTTTTATTTCATGATGGCTACTCTGTCCAAACTATTGTTTGCATTGTGTCAGAATACAAAATTTGGGAATAAGAAGGCAAAACCAACTCAGAACCAGAAAACATTTAGGAAATTGCCACTGAGGAAACCACAAATCGGCTGAGGCACCCAAACCAATGACAGCAAGGCAGAATTGGAGCAAGCCAACAGCTGTGCCCTCATTGAAAAAGAACCATCCTCTTGTGCCCTGAACTCCATATTGAAGCCTCAAAACCAAAGCTCACATCAGAAAAGTCATTACAAACCATGATAAATAAGAAAAAGGAGAAAAAAGCCAAAGAAATGCAAGAATCCATAATGATATTGGGCTTGATTTAGTCACAAGGAAACCAGTTGTTCGCGGATGCATCCACCCCTCCCGCTGACTGCCTGTGGAATTCTGAGTGAATTAAACTGAAAATCGCAGTGAAACTCAGTTAATATCTGTCACCTCAGCCAAAGTGTTCCATTTGATTTTCCAAAACACAAAAACTCACCTTGGTCGTGTTACCTGTAGATTTATATGCTTCGAACAACTTTTGTTGTGTTTTTTTATTTCATAATGGCTACTCTGTCCAAACTCTTGTTTGCATTGAGTCAGAATGCAAAATTTGGGACAAAACAATGACAGCAAGCCAGAATTGGAGCAAGCCAACAGCTGTACACTGTTTGAAAAATGCCACTCCTCCGGTGCACTGAACTCCATATTGCAGCCTCAAAACCAAAGCTCACATCAGAAAATTCATTACAAACCATGATAAATAAGAAAACGGAGAAAAAAGCCAAAGAAATGCAAGAATCCATAATGATATTGGGCTTTTTTAGTCGCAAGGAAACCAGCTGTTCCCGGATTCATCCACCCCTCCAGCTGACTGCCTGTGGAATTCTGACTGAATTAACCTGAAAATCGCAGTGAAACTCAGTTTGGAGTCAATTAATATCTGTCACCTCAGCCAAAGTGTTCCATGTTATTTTCCAAAACACAAAACCTCACCTTGGTCATGTTACCTGTAGATTTGTAAGCTTCAAAGCCCTTTTTGCTATGGTTTTTATTTCATAATGGCTACTCTGTCCAAACTCTTGTTTGTATTGAGTCAGTTACAAAATTAGGGAAGGAAGAAGGCAAAAGCAACTCAGACTCAGAAAACATTTAGGAAATTGCCGCTCAAGAAACCACAAATTGGCTGAGGCACCCAAAACAATGATACTAAGAAAGAATTGGAGCAAGCCAACAGCTGTGCCCTGATTGAAAAAGAACCTTCCTCTTGTGCCCTGAACTCAATATGCCAGCCTCAAAACCAAAGCTCACATCAGAAAATTCATTACAAACCATGATAAATAAGAAAAATGAGAAATGAGCAAAGAAATGCGCCAGTTCTTAGTGATATTGGGTAGGATTTAGTCACAAATAAACCGGCAATTCCCGGATTCATCCACCCCTCCAGCTGACTGCCTGTGGAATTCTGACTGAATTAACCTGAAAATCGCAGTGAAACTCAGTTTGGAGGCAATTACTATCTGTCACCTCAGCCAAAGTGTTCCATTTGATTTTCCAAAACAGAAAAACTCACCTTGGTCGTGTTACCTGTAGATTTCTAAGCTTCAAATGCCTATTTGTTTTGTTTTTTTCTTTCATAATGGCTACTCTGTCCAAACTCTTGTGTGTATTGCCTCAGAATACAAAATTTGGGAAGTAAGAAGGCAAAACCAACTCAGACCCACAAAACATTTACGAAATTACCGCTCAAGAAAACACATCTGCTGAGGTACCCAAAACCTTGAAAGCAAGACAGAATTAGAGCAAGTCAACAGCTGTGCCCTTTTTGAAAAAGACCATTCCTCCCATGCCCTGAACTCCATATTCCAGCCGCGAAACCAAAGCTCACATCAGAAAATTCATTACAAACCATGATAAAGAAGAAAAATGAGAAAAAAGCCAAAGAAATGCAGGAGTTCTTAGTGATATTGGGCTTGATTAATTCCCATGATAACAGCTATTTCCAGATTCATCCACACCTCCCAGCTGATTGTCTGTGGTTTCTGACTGAATTAACATGAAAATCACAGTGAACCTCAGTTTGGAGGCAATTAATATCTGTCACCTCAGCCAAAGTGTTCCATTTGATTTTCCAAAACACAAAAACTCAGCTTGTTCGTGTTACCTGTAGATTTGTAAGCTCGAACGCTTTTTTTGTGTTTTTTATTTCATAATGGCTACTCTGCCCAAACACTTGTTTGTGTTGCGTCAGAATAAAAAATGTGGGAAGGAAGAAGGCAAAACCAACTCAGACCCAGAAAACATTTAGGAAATTGCCACTCAAGAAACCAAACATCAGCTGAGGCACCCAAAGCAATGACAGCAAGCCAAAATTGTAGCAAGCCAACAGCTGTGCCCTGATTGAAAAAGAAACTTCCTCTTGTGCCCTGAACTCCATATTGCAGCCTCAAAACCAAAGCTCACATCAGAAAATTCCTAACAAACCATGATAAATAAGGGAAATGTGAAAAAGCCAAAGAAATGCAAGAGTTCTTTGGGATATTTGGCTGGATTTATACAAAAGGAAACTGACTGTTTCCAGATTCGTCCCCCCCTTCCACAGACTGACTTTGGAATTCTGATTGAATTCACCTCAAAATCGCACTCACACTCAATTTGGAGGGAATGAGAATCTGTCCCCTCAGCAGAAGGGTTCCATGTCATTTTCCAAAACACAGAAACTCATACTGGTCGAGTTGCCTGTAGATATCTAATCCTGAAAGGGCAATTTGCTGTGTTTTTTTTTTTTTTCTTTCATAATGGCTACTCTGTCAAAATCTTGCTTGTATTGCATCAGAATACAAAATTTGGGAATAAGAAGGCAAATCCTACTCAGACCCAGAAAACATTTAGGGAATTGCCACTCAAGAAACCACAAATATTCTGAGGCATCCAAAACAATGAGAACAAGCTGGAATTGGAGCAAGCCAACAGCTGTGCCCTGATTGAAAAAGAACCTTCCTCTTGTGCCCTGAACTCAATATGCCAGCCTCAAAACCAAAGCTCACATCAGAAAATTCATTACAAACCATGATAAATCAGAAAAATGAGACAAAAGCCAAAGAAATGCATGAGTTCTTCGTGATATTTGGCTGGATTTAGACACAAGGAAACTGGCTGTTTAAAGATTCATCACCCCTTCCACAGACAGACTTTGGAATTCTGATTGAATTCACCTCAAAATCACACTCACACTCAATTTGGAGGGAATGAGAATCTGTCCCCTCAGCAGAAGGGTTCCATGTCATTTTCCAAAACACAGAAACTCATCTTGGTCGAGTTGCCTGTAGATTTCTAATCCTGAAAGGGCAATTTGCTGTGTTTTTTTTTTTCTTTCATAATGGCTACTCTGTCAAAATCTTGCTTGTATTGCATCAGAATACAAAATTTGGGAATAAGAAGGCAAAACCAACTCAGACCCAGAAAACATTTAGGAAATTGCCGCTCAAGAAACCACAAATCGGCTGAGGCACCCAAAACAATGACATCCAGCCAGAAGTGGAGCAAGCCAACAGCTGTGCCCTGATTGAAAAAGAACCTCCCTCTTGTGCACAAAAATTCAATATGCCAGCCTCAAAACCAAAGCTCACATCAGAAAATTCATTACAAACCATGATAAATAAGAAAAATGAGAAAAAAGCCAAAGAAATGCAGGAGTTCTTAGGGATATTGGGCTTGAATTATGGCCATGTAAACGGCTGTTTCCAGATTCATCCACACCTCCCAACTGAGTGTCTTTGGTTTCTGAATGAATTAACAAAAAAATCGCAGTGAAACTCGGTTTTGGAGGCAATTAATATCTGTCACCTCAGCCATAGTGTTCAATTTTATTTTCGAAAACACAAAAACTTACTTGCTCGTGTTACCTGTACATATATAAGCTTCAAACACATATTTGTTGTGTTTTTTATTTCATAATGGCTACTCTGTCCAAACTCTTGTTTGTATTACGTCAGAATACAAAATTTTGGAAGGAAGAAGGCAAAACCAACTCAGACCCAGAAAACATGTAGGAAATTGCCGCTAAAGAAACCAAAAACAGCTGAGGCACGCAAAACAATGACAGCAAGCCAGAATTGCAACAAGCCAACAGCTGTGTCCTGTTTGAAAAAGACCATTGATCCGGTCGTGTTGCCTATAGATTTCTAATCCTGAAAGGGCAATTTGCTGTGTTTTTTTTTTTTTCTTTCATAATGGCTACTCTGTCCAAAATCTTGCTTATGTTGCGTCAGAATACAAAATTTGGGAATAAGAAGGCAAATCCGACTCAGACCCAGAAAACATTTAGGAAACTACAATACAAGAATCCACAAATCAGCTGAGGAACCCAAAACAATGACAGCAAGCAGAATTGGAGCACGCCAACAGCTGTGCCCTGATTGAAAAAGAACCTTCCTCTTGTGCCCTGAACTCCATATTGCAGCCTCAAAACCAAAGGTCACATCAGAAAATTCATTACAAACCATGATAAATAAGAAAAATCAGAAAAAAGCCAAAGAAATGCAAGAATCCATAATGATATTGGGCTTGATTTAGTCGCATGGAAGCCAGCAGTTCCCGGATTCATCCACGCCTAAAGCTGACTGCCTGTGGAATTCTCACAGAATTAACCCGAAAATCGCAGTGAAACTCGGTTTGGAGGCAATTAATATCTGTCACCTCAGCCAAAGTTTTCCATTTCATTTTCCAAAACAAAAAAACTCACTTTGGTCGTGTTACCTGCAGATTTAAAATCTTGAAACGCTATTTGTTGTGCTGTTTATTTCATAATGACTACTCTGTACAAACTCTTCTTTGCATTGCATCAGAATACTAAATTTGGGAAGGAAGAAGGCAAAACCAACTCAGACCCAGAAAACATTTAGAAAATTGCCACTCAAGAAACCACAAATCAGCTGCGGCACCCAAAACCTTGAAAGCAAGACAGAATTGGAGCAAGACAACAGCTGTGCCCTGATTGAACAAGACCATTAATCCAGTGCCCAGAACTCCATATTGCAGCCTCAAAACCAAAGCTCACATCAGAAAATTCATTACAAACCAAGAAAAATAAGGGAAATCTGAGAAAGCCAAAGAAATTCAAGAGTCCTTTGTGATATTTGGCTGGATTTAGACAGAAGGAAATTGTCTGTTTCCGGATTCTTCCCCCCCTTCCACAGACAGACTTTGGAATTCTGACTGAATTCACCTCAAAATCGCACTCTCACTCAATTTGGAGGGAATTAGAATCTGTCCCCTCAGCAGAAGGGTTCCATGTCATTTTTCAAAACACAGAAACTTATCTTGGTCGTGTTGCCTGTAGATTTCTAATCCTGAAAGGGCAATTTGCTGTGTTTTTTTTTTTTTCCTTCATAATGGCTACTCTGTCCAAAATCTTGCTTGTATTACGTCAGAATACAAAATTTGGGAATAAGAATGCAAATCCGACTCAGACACAGAAAACATTTAGGAAACTGCAGCACAAGAATCCACAAATCAGCTGAGGAACCCACAACAAGGACTGCAAGCAGAATTGCAGCAAGACAACAGCAGTGCCCTGATTGAAAAAGAACCTTCCTCTTGTGCCCTGAACTCAATATGCCAGCCTCAAAACCAAAGCTCATATCAGAAAATTCATTACAAACCATGATACATAAAAAAAATGAAAAAAAGCCAAAGAAATGCAAGAATCCATAATGATATTGGGCTTCATTTAGTCGCAAGGATACGGGCTGTTCCCAGATTCATCCACCCCTCCAGCTGACTGCCTGTGGAATTCTGACTGAATTAACCTGAAAATCGCAGTGAAACTCAGTTTGGAGGCAATTAATATCTGTCACCTCAGCCAAAGTGTTCCATTTGATTTTCCAAAACACAAAAACTCACCTTGGTTGTGTTACCTGTAGATTTCCAAGCTTCAAACACCTATTTGTTGTGTTTTTTATTTCATAATGGCTACTCTGTCCAAACTCTTGTTTGTATTGCATCAGAATACAAAATTTGGGAATAAGAAGGCAAATCCTACTCAGACCCAGAAAACATTTAGGAAATTGCCGCTCAAGAAACCACAAATCGGCTGAGGCATCCAAAACAATGACAGCAAGCTGGAATTGGAGCAAGCCAACAGCTGTGCCCTGATTGAAAAAGAACCTTCCTCTTGTGCCCTGAACTCAATATGGCAGCCTCAAAACCAAAGCTCACATCAGAAAATTCATTACAAACCATGATAAATAAGAAAAATGAGAAAAAAGCCAAAGAAATGCAGGAGTTCTTAGTGATGTTAGGCTTGATTTATTCCCTTGTTAATGGCTGTTTCCAGATTAATCCACACCTCCCAGCTGAGTGTCTGTGGTTTCTGTCTGAATTAACACGAAAATCGCAGTGAAACTCAGTTTGGAGGCAATTAATATCTGTCACCTCAGCCAAAGTGTTCCACTTCATTTTCCAAAACACAAAAACTCACCTTGGTCGAGTAACCTGTAGACTTCTAAGCTTCAAACACCTATTTGTTGTGTTGTTTATTTCATAATGACAACTCTGCCCAAACTCTTGATTTTATTGCGTCAGAATACAAAATTTGGAAAGGAAGAAGTCAAAACCAATTCAGACCCAGAAAACATTAAGGAATTGCCGCTCAAGAAACCAAAAGTCAGCTGAGGTACCCAAAACAATGACAGCAAGGCAAAATGGGAGCAAGGCAACAACTGTGCCCTGGTTGAAAAAGACCATTTCTCCGGTGCCCTGAACTCCATATTCCAGCCTCAAAACCAAAGCTCACATCAGAAAATTCATTACAAACCATTATAAATCAGAAAAATGAGAAAAAAGCCAAAGAAATGCAGGAGTTCTTAGTAATATTGGGCTTGATTTATTGCCATGTAAACGGCTGTTTCCAGATTCATCCACACCTCCCAGCTGAGTGTCTGTGGTTTCTGACTGAATTAACCTGAAAATCGCAGGGAAACTCGGTTTGGAGTCAATTAATATCTGTCACCTCAGCCAAAGTGTTCCATTTTATTTTCCAAAACTCAAAAACTCACCTTAGTATTCTTACCTGTAGATTTCTAAGCTTCAAATGCCTATTTGTTTTGTTTTTTATTTCATCATTGTTAGTCTGTCCAAACTCTTGTTTGTATTGCGTCAGAATACAAAATTTGGGATTAAGAAGGAAAAACCGTGTCAGACCCAGAAAACATTTAGGAAATTGCCACTCAAGAAACCAAAAGTCAGCTGAGGAACCCACAACAATTACAGCAAGCCAGAATTGGAGAAAGCCAACAGCTGTGCCCTGATTGAAAGAGAACCTTCCTCTTGTGCCCTGAACTCAATATGCCAGCCTCAAAAGCAAAGCTCACTTCAGAAAATTCATTTCAAACCATGATAAATATGAAAAATGAGAAAAAAGCCAAAGAAATGCAGCAGTTCTTAGGGATATTGGGCTTGAATTATGGCCATGTAAACGGCTGTTTCCAGATTCATCCACACCTCGCAACTGAGTGTCTTTGGTTTCTGAATGAATTAACAAAAAAATCGCAGTGAAACTCGGTTTTGGAGGCAATTAATATCTGTCACCTCAGCCAGAGTGTTCAATTTTATTTTCATAAACACAAAAACTTACCTTGCTCGTGTTACCTGTACATATATAAGCTTCAAACGCCTATTTGTTGTGTTTTTTATTTCATAATGGCTACTCTGTCCAAACTCTTGTTTGTATTACGTCAGAATAGAAAATTTGGAAAGGAAGAAGGCAAAACCAACTCAGACCCAGAAAACATGTAGGAAATTGCCGCTAAAGAAACCAAAAACAGCTGAGGCACGCAAAACAATGACAGCAAGCCAGAATTGCAACAAGCCAACAGCTGTGTCCTGTTTGAAAAAGACCATTGATCCGCTGCCCTGAACTCAATATGCCAGCCTCAAAACCAAAGCTCACATCAGAAAATTCATTACAAACCATGATAAATCAGAAAAATGAGACAAAAGCCAAAGAAATGCACGAGTTCTTAGTGATATTTGGCTGGATTTAGACACAAGGAAACTGGCTGTTTAAAGATTCATCCCCCCTTCCACTGACTGACTTTGGAATTCTGATTGATTTCACCTCAAAATTGCACTCACACTCAATTTGGAGGGAATTAGAATCTGTCCCCTCAGCAGAAGGGTTCCATGTCATTTTCCAAAACACAGAAACTAATCTTGATCACGTTGCCAGTAGATTTCTAATCCTGAAAGGGCAATTTCTGTGTTATTTTTTTTTCTTTCATAATGGCTACTCTGTCCAAATCTTGCTTGTATTGCATCAGAATACAAAATATGGGAATAAGAAGGCAAAACCGACTCAGACCCAGAAAACATTAAGGAAATTGCCGCTCAAGAAACCACAAATCGGCTGAGGTTCCCAAAACAATGACAGCAAGCCAGAATTGGAGCAAGCCAACAGCTGTGCCCTGATTGAAAAAGAACCTTCCTCTTGTGCCCTGAACTCAATATGCCAGCCTCAAAACCAAAGCTCCCATCAGAAAATTCATTACAAATCATCATAAATAAGAAAAAAGAGAAAAAAGCCAAAGAAATGCAAGAATCCATAATCATAGTGGCTTGAATTAGTTGCAAGGAAACCGGCTGTTCCCGGATTCATCCACCCCTCCAGCTGACTGCCTGTGGAATTCTGACTGAATTAACCTGAAAATCGCAGTAAGACTCAGTTTGGAGGCAATAATATCAATCACCTCAGCCAAAGTGTTCCATTTGATTTTCCAAATCACAAAAACTCACCTTGGTCGTGTTACCCTTAGATTCATAAGCTTCAAACGCTAATTTGTTTTTTTTTTTTTATTTCATGATGGCTACTCTGTCCAAACTCTTGTTTGTATTGCGTCAGAATACAAAATGTGGGAAGGAAAAGGGAAAACCAACTCAGACCCAGAAAACATTTAGGAAATTGCCGCTCAAGAAACCACAAATCGGCTGAGGCACCGAAAACCTTGAAAGCAAGACAGAATTGGAGCAAGCCAACAGCTGTGCCCTGATTGAACAAGACCATTAATCCAGTGCCCTGAACTCCATATTCCATCCTCAAAACCAAAGCTCACATCAGAAAATTCATTAGAAACCATGATAAATAAGGGAAATCTGAGAAAGCCAAAGAAATTCAAGAGTCCTTTTTGGTATTTGGCTGGATTTAGACAGAAGGAAACTGGCTGTTTCCGGATTCATCCCCCCGTTCCACAGACAGACTTTGGAATTCTGATTGAATTCACCTCAAAATCGCACTCACACTCAATTGGAAGGTAATTAGAATCTGTCCCCTCAGCAGAAGGGTTCCATGTCATTTTCCAAAACACAGAAACTCATCTTGGTCGAGTTGCCTGTAGATTTCTAATCCTGAAAGGGCAATTTGCTGTGTTTTTTTATTTTTTCTTTCATAATGGCTACTCTGTCCAAATCTTGCTTATGTTGCATCAGAATACAAAATTTGGGAATAAGAAGGCAAATCCGACTCAGACCTAGAAAACATTTAGGAAACTGCAACACAAGAATCCACAAATCAGCTGAGGCACCCAAAACAATGACAGCAAGCAGAATTGCAGCAAGACAACAGCTGTGCCCTGATTGAAAAAGAACCTTCCTCTTGTGCCCTGAACTCAATATGCCAGCCTCAAAACCAAAGCTCACATCAGAAAATTCATTACAAACAATGATAAATAAGAAAAATCAGAAAAAAAGCCAAAAAAATGCAAGAATCCATAATGTTATTGGGCTTGATTTAGTCGCAAGGAAGCCAGCAGTTCCCGGATTCATCCACGCCTAAAGCTGACTGCCTGTGTAATTCTCACAGAATGAACCCGAAAATCGCAGTGAAACTCCGTTTGGAGGCAATTAATATCTGTCACCTCAGACAAAGTGTTCCATTTGATTTTCCAAAACAAAAAAACTCACTTTGGTCGTGTTACCTGCAGATTTAAAATCTTGAAACGCCTATTTGTTGTGTTGTTTATTTCATAATGGCTACTCTGTACAAACTCTTCTTTGCATTGTATCAGAATACTAAATTGGGGAAGGAAGAAGGCAAAACCAACTCAGACCCAGAAAACATTTAGGAAATTGCCGCTCAAGAAACCACAAATCAGCTGAGGCACCCAAAACCTTGAAAGCAAGACAGAATTGGAGAAAGCCAACAGCTGTGCCCTGATTGAACAAGACCATTAATCCAGAGCCCAGAACTCCACATTGCAGCCTCAAAACCAAAGCTCCCATCAGAAAATTCATTACAAACCATGATAAATAAGGGAAATCTGAGAAAGCCAAAGAAATTCAAGAGTCCTTTGTGGTATTTGGCTGGATTTAGACATAAAGAAACTGGTTGTTTAAAGATTCATCCCCCCTTCCACAGACAGACTTTGGACTTCTGATTGAATTCACCTCAAAATCGCACTCACACTCAATTTGGAGGGAATTAGAATCTGTCCCCTCAGCAGAAGTGTTCCATGTCATTTTCCAAAACACAGAAACTCATCTTGGTCGAGTTGCCTGTAGATTTCTAATCCTGAAAGGGCAATTTGCTGTGTTTTTTTTTTTTTCTTTCATAATGGCTACTCTGCCAAAATCTTGCTTGTATTGCATCAGAATACAAAATTTGGGAAGGAAGAAGGCAAAACCGACTCAGACCCAGAAAACATTTAGGAAATTGCCGCTCAAGAAACCACAAATCGGCTGAGGCACCCAAAACAATGACAGCAAGCCAGAATTGCAGCAAGCCAACATCTGTGCCCTGATTGAAAAAGAACCTTCCTCTTGTGCCCTGAGCTCAATATACCAGCCTCAAAACCAAAGCTCACATCAGAAATTCATTACAAACCATGATAAATAAGAAAAATGAGAAAAAAGCCAAAGAAATGCAGGAGTTCTTAGTAATATTGGGCTTGATTTATTGCCATGTAAACGGCTGTTTCCAGATTCATCCACACCTCCCAGCTGAGTGTCTTTGGTTTCTGACTGAATTAACCTGAAAATCGCAGTGAAACTCGGTTTGGAGGCAATTAATATCTGTCACCTCAGCCAAAGTGTTCCGTTTTATTTTGCAAAACTCAAAAACTCAGCTTAGTCTTCTTACCTGTAGATTTCTAAGCTTCAAATGCCTATTTGTTTTGTTTTTTATTTCATCATTGCTAGTCTGTCCAAACTCTTGTTTGTATTGCGTCAGAATACAAAATTTGGGATTAAGAAGGAAAAACCGTGTCAGACCCAGAAAACATTTAGGAAATTGCCACTCAAGAAACCAAAAGTCAGCTGAGGAACCCACAACAATGACAGCAAGCCAGAATTGGAGAAAGCCAACAGCTGTGCCCTGATTGAAAAAGAACCTTCCTCTTGTGCCCTGAACTCAATATGCCAGCCTCAAAAGCAAAGCTCACATCAGAAAATTCATTACAAACCATGATAAATAAGAAAAATGAGAAAAAAGCCAAAGAAATGCAGCAGTTCTTAGGGATATTGGGCTTGAATTATGGCCATGTAAACGGCTGTTTCCAGATACATCCACACCTCCCAACTGAGTGTCTTTGGTTTCTGAATGAATTAACAAAAAAATCGCAGTGAAACTCGGTTTTGGAGGCAATTAATATCTGTCACCTCAGCCAGAGTGTTCAATTTTACTTTCGAAAACACAAAAACTTACCTTGCTCGTGTTACCTGTACATATATAAGCTTCAAACGCATATTTGTTGTGTTTTTTATTTCATAATGGCTACTCTGTCCAAACTCTTGTTTGTATTACATCAGAATACAAAATTTGGAAAGGAAGAAGGCAAAACCAACTCAGACCCAGAAAACATGTAGGAAATTGCCACTCAAGGAACCAAAAACAGCTGAGGCACGCAAAACAATGACAGCAAGCCAGAATTGCAACAAGCCAACAGCTGTGTCCTGTTTGAAAAAGACCATTGATCCGGTGCCCTGAACTCAATATGCCAGCCTCAAAACCAAAGCTCACATCAGAAAATTCATTACAAACCATGATAAATAAGGGAAATCTGAGAAAGCCAAAGAAATTCAAGAGTCCTTTGTGGTATGTGGCTGGATTTAGATACAAAGAAACTGGCTGTTTCCAGATTCATCCCCCCCTTCCACAGACAGACCTTGGAATTCTGATTGAATTCTCCTCAAAATCGCACTCACACTCAATTTGGAGGGAATTAGAATCTGTCCCCTCAGCAGAAGTGTTCCATGTCATTTTCCAAAACACAGAAACTCATCTTGGTCGAGTTGCCTGTAGATTTCTAATCCTGAAAGGGCAATTTGCTGTGTACTTTTTTTTTCTTTCGTAATGGCTACTCTGCCAAAATCTTGCTTGTATTGATTCAGAATACAAAATTTGGGAATAAGAAGGCCAAACCGACTCAGACCCAGAAAACATTCAGGAAATTGCCGCTCAAGAAACCACAAATCGGCTGAGGCACCCAAAACAATGACAGCAAGCCAGAATTGGAGCAAGCCAACAGCTGTGCCCTGATTGAAAAAGAACCTTCCTCTTGTGCCCTGAGCTCAATATACCAGCCTCAAAACCAAAGCTCACATCAGAAAATTCATTACAAACCATGATAAAGAAGAAAAATGAGAAAAAAGCCAAAGAAATGCAGGAGTTCTTAGTAATATTGGGCTTGATTTATTGCCATGTAAACGGCTGTTTCCAGATTCATCCACACCTCCCAGCTGAGTGTCTTTGGTTTCTGAATGAATTAACCTGAAAATCGCAGTGAAACTCGGTTTGGAGGCAATTAATATCTGTCACCTCAGCCAAAGTGTAACATTTTATCTTCCAAAACCCAAAAACTCACCTTAGTCTTCTTACCTGTAGATTTCAAAACTTCAAATGCCTATTTGTTTTGTTTTTTATTTCATGATGGCTACTCTGTCCAAACTCTTGTTTGTATTGCGTCAGAATACAAAATTTGGGAAGGAAGAAGGCAAAACCAACTCAGACCCAGAAAACATTTAGGAAATTGCCACTCAAGAAACCAAAAGTCAGCTGAGGAACCCACAACAATGACAGCAAGCCAGAATTGGAGAAAGACAACAGCTGTGCCCTGATTGAAAAAGAACCTTCCTCTTGTGCCCTGAACTCAATATGCCAGCCTCAAAACCAAAGCTCACATCAGAAAATTCATTACAAACCATGATAAATAAGAAAAATGAGAAAAAAGCCAAAGAAATGCAGCAGTTCTTAGGGATATTGGGCTTGAATTATGGCCATGTAAACGGCTGTTTCCAGATACATCCACACCTCCCAACTGAGTGTCTTTGGTTTCTGAATGAATTAACAAAAAAATTGCAGTGAAACTCGGTTTTAGAGGCAATTAATATCTGTTACCTCAGCCAGAGTGTTCAATTTTACTTTCGAAAACACAAAAACTTACCTTGCTCGTGTTACCTCTACATATATAAGCTTCAAACGCATATTTGTTGTGTTTTTTATTTCATAATGGCTACTCTGTCCAAACTCTTGTTTGTATTACGTCAGAATACAAAATTTGGAAAGGAAGAAGGCAAAACCAACTCAGACCCAGAAAACATGTAGGAAATTGCCGCTAAAGAAATCAAAAACAGCTGAGGCACGCAAAACAATGACAGTAAGCCAGAATTGCAACAAGCCAACAGCTGTGTCCTGTTTGAAAAAGACCATTGATCCGGTGCCCTGAACTCAATATGCCAGCCTCAAAACCAAAGCTCACATCAGAAAATTCATTACAAACCATGATAAATCAGAAAAATGAGACAAAAGCCAAAGAAATGCATGAGTTCTTAGTGATATTTGGCTGGATTTAGACACAAGGAAACTGGCTGTTTAAAGATTCATCCCCCCTTCCACTGACTGACTTTGGAATTCTGATTGATTTCACCTCAAAATTGCACTCACACTCAATTTGGAGGGAATTAGAATCTGTCCCCTCAGCAGAAGGGTTCCATGTCATTTTCCAAAACACAGAAACTAATGTTGATCATGTTGCCAGTAGATTTCTAATCCTGAAAGGGCAATTTCTGTGTTTTTTTTTTTCTTTCATAATGGCTACTCTGTCCAAATCTTGCTTGTATTGCATCAGAATACAAAATATGGGAATAAGAAGGCAAAACCGACTCAGACACAGAAAACATTAAGGAAATTGCCGCTCAAGAAACCACAAATCTCCTGAGGCACCCAAAACAATGACAGCAAGCCAGAATTGGAGCAAGCCAACAGCTGTGCCCTGATTGAAAAAGAACCTTCCTCTTGTGCCCTGAATTCAATATGCCAGCCTCAAAACCAAAGCTCACATCAGAAAATTCATTACAAACCATGATAAATAAGAAAAAAGAGAAAAAAGCCAAAGAAATGCAAGAATCCTTAATGATATTGGGCTTGATTTAGTCGCAAGGAAACCGGCTGTTCCCGGATTCATCCACCCCTTCAGCGGACTGCCTGTGGAATTCTGACTGAATTAACCTGAATATCGCAGTGAAACTCAGTTTGGAGGCAATTAATATCTGTCACCTAGCCAAAGTGTTCCATTTTATTTTCCAAAACACAAAAACTCCCCTTGGTCGTGTTACCTGTAGATTTCTAAGCTTCAAACGCCTATTTGTAGTGTTTTTTATTTCATAATGGCTACTTTAAACAAACTCTTGTTTGTATTGCGTCAGAATACAAAATTTGGGAAGAAAGAAGGCAAAACCAACTCAGACCCAGAAAACATTTAAGAAATTGCCGCTCAAAAAACCACAAATCGGCTGAGGCACTCAAAACAATGACAGCAAGGCAGAATTGGAGCAGGCCAACAGCTGTGCCGTGTTTGAAAAAGACCATTCCTCCGGTGCCCTGAACGCCATATTGCAGCCTCATAACCAAAGCTGACATCACAAAATTCATTACAAACCATGATAAATAAGAAAAATGTGAAAAATCCAAAGAAATGCAAGAATCCATAATGATATTGGGCTTGATTTAGTCGCAAGGAAACGGGCTGTTCCCGGATTCATCCACCCCTCCAACTGACTGCCTGTGGAATTCTGACTGAATTAACGTGAAAATCGCAGTGAAACTCAGTTTGGAGGCAATTAATATCTCTCAAATCAGCCAAAGTGTTCCATTTTATTTTCCAAAACACAAAAACTCACCTTGGTCGTGTTACCTGTAGATTTCTAAGCTTCAAACGCCTATGTGTTGTGTTTTTTATTTCATAATGGCTACTCTACCCAAACTCTTCTTTCTATGGCATCAGAATACAAAATTTGGGAAGGAAGGGGGCAAAACCAACTCAGACCTAGAAAACATGTAGGAAATTGCCGCTCAAGAATCCACAAATCGGCTGAGGCACTCAAAAGAATGACAGCAAACCAGAATTGGAGCAGGCCAACAGCTGTGCCCTGTTTGAAAAAGACCATTCCTCCGTTACTCTGAACTCCATATTGTAGCCTCAAAACCAAAACTCACATCAGAAAATTCATTAGAAACGATGATAAATATGAAAACGAAGAAAAAAGCCAAAGAAATGCAAGAATCCATAATGCTATTGGGCTTGATTGAGTCGCAAAGAAACCGGTTGTTCCCGGATTCATCCACCCCTCCAGCTGACAGCCTGTGGAATTCTGACTGAATTAACCTGAAAATCGCATTGAAACTCTTTTTGGAGGCAATTAATATCTGTCACCTCAGCCAAAGTGTTCCATTTGATTTTCCAAAACACAAAATCTCACCTTGGTCGTGTTACCTGTAGATTTCAAAGCTTCAAATGCCTATTTGTTGTGTTTTTATTTCATAATGGCTACTCTCCCCAAACTCTTGTTTGTATGGCATCAGAATACAACATTTGGGAAGGAAGAAGGGAAACCCAATTCAGACCCAGAAAACATTTAGGAAATTGCCGCTCAAGAAACTAAAAGTCAGCTGAGGCACCCAAAACAATGACAGCAAGCCAGAATTGGAGCAGGCCAACAGGTGTGCCCTGTTTGAAAAAGACCATTCCTCCGTTACCCTGAACTCCATATTGCAGCCTCAAAACCAAAGCTCACATCAGAAAATTCATTACAAACCATGATGAATAATGGAAATGTGAAAAAGCCAAAGAAATGCAAGAGTCCTTTGTGATACTTGGCGGGATTAGACAAAAGGAACCTGGCTGTTTCCAGATTCATCCCCCCATCCACAGACTGACTTTGGACTTCTGATTGAATTCACCTCAAAATCCCACTCACATTCAATTTGGATGAATTAGTATCTCTCCCCTCAGCAGAAGGGTTCCATATCATTTTCCAAACCACAGAAACTCATCTTGGTCATGTTGCCTGTAGATTTCTAGTCCTGAAAGGCCAATTTGCTGTGTTTTTTGTTTTCTTTCATAATGGCTACTCTGTCGACAATCTTGCTTGTATTGCATGAGAATACACAATTTGGGTATGAAGAAGGGAAAACCAACTCAGACCCAGAAAATATTCAGCAAACTGACCCTCAAGAAACCAAAAGTCAGCTGAGGCACCCAACAATGACAGCAAGCCAGAATTGGAGCAAGCCAACAACTGTGCCCCAATTGAAAAAGAACCATTCTCTTGTGCCATGAACTCCATATTGCAGCCTCAAAACCAAAGCTCACATCAGAAAATTCATTACAAACCATGATAAATAAGGGAAATGTGAAAAAGCCAAAGAAATGCAAGAGTCCTTTGTGATATTTGGCTGGATTTAGACACAAGGAAACTGGCTGTTTCAGGATTCATTCCACCCTTAAACAGACTGACTTTGGAATTCTGATTGAATTCACCTCAAAATTGCACTCACACTCAACTTGGAGGAAATTAGTACCTGTCCCCTCGGCAGAAGGAGTCCAAGTCATTTTCCAAAACACAGAAACTCATCTTGATTGTGTTGCCTGTACAGTTCTAAACATGAAAGGCCAATTTGCTTTGTTTTTTTTTTTTTTCTTTCATAATGGCTACTCTGTCAAAATCTTGCCTGTATTGCATCAGAATACAAAATTTGGGAATAAGAAGGCAAAACTAACTCAGACCCAGAAAACATTTAGGATATTGCCACTCAAGAATCCACAAATCTCCTGAGGCACCCAAAACAATGACAGCAAGCCAGAATTGGAGCAGGCCAACAGCTGTGCCCTGATTGAAAAACAACCTTCCTCTGGTGCCCTGAACTCAATATGCCAGCTTAAAACCAAAGCTCACATCAGAAAACTCATTACAAACCATGATACATAAGAAAAATGAGAAAAAAGCCAAAGAAACGCAAGAATCCATAATGATATTGGGCTTGATTTAGTCAAAAGGAAACCGGCTATTCCCAGATTCATCCACCCCTCCAGCTGACTGCCTGTGGAATTCTGACGGAATTATCCGGAAAATCGCAGGGAAACTCAGTTTGGAGGCAATTAATATCTGTCACCTCAGCCAAAGTGTCCCATTTTATTTTCCAAAACACAAAAACTCACCTTGGTCGTATTACCTGTGGATTTCTAAGCTTCAAACGCCTATTTATTGTGTTTTTTTTTTATGGCAAAATGGCAAGTCTGTCCAAACTCTTTTTTGTATTGGGTCAGAATACAAAATTTTGGAAGGAAGAAGGAAAACCAACTCAGACGAACAAAACATTTAGGAAATTGATGCTCAAGAAACCTCAAATCGGCGGAGGCAACCAAAACAATGACAGTAAGCCAGAATTGGAGTAACCCAGCAGCTGTGCCCTGATTGAATAAGAACCTTCCTCTTGTGCCCTGAACTCCATATGCCAGCCTCAAAACCGAAGCTCACATCAGAAAATTCATTACAAACCATGATAAATCAGAAAAATGAGACAAAAGCCAAAGAAATGCAAGAATCCATAATGATGTTGGAATGGATTTAGTTTCAAGGAAACCGGCTGTTCCCAGATTAATCCACCCCTCCAGCTGACTGCCTGTGGAATTCTGACTGAATTATCCGGAAAATCGCAGTGAAACTCAGTTTGGAGGCAATTAATATATGTCACCTCAGCCAAACTGTTCCATTTGATTTTCCAAAACACAAAAACTCACCTTGGTCATGTTACCTCTGGATTTCTAAGCTTCAAAACCTATTTGTTGTGTTTTTTATTTCATAATGGCCACTCTGCCCAAACTCTTGTTTGTATTGCGTCAGAATACAAAATTTGGGAAGGAAGAAGGCAAAACCAACTCAGACCCAGAAAACTTTTAAGAAATTGCTGCTCAAAAAACCTCAAATTGGCGGAGGCACCCAAAACAATGACAGCAAGCCAGAATTGGAGCAGGCCAACAGCTGTGCTCTGTTTGAAAAAGACCGTTCCCCCGGTGCCCTGAACTCCATATTACAGCCTCAAAACCAAAGCTCACATCAGAAAATTCATTACAAACCATGATAAATAAGAAAAATGAGAAAAAAGCCAAAGAAATCAAGAATCCATAATGATATTGGGCTTCATTTAGTCGCAAGAAAACGGGCTGTTCCCGGATTCATCCACCCCTCCTGCTGACTGCCTGTGGAATTCTGACTGAATTAACCTGAAAATCGCAGTGAAACTCAGTTTGGAGGCAATTAATATCTGTCACCTCAGCCAAAGTGTTCCATTTTATTTTCCAAAACACAAAAACTCCCCTTTGTTGTGTTACCTGTAGATTTCTAAGCTTCAAAAGCCTATTTGTGGTGTTTTTTATTTCATAATGGCTACCCTGCCGAAACTCTTGTTTGCATGGCGTCAGAATACAAAATTTGGGAAGGAAGAAGGCAAAACCAACTCAGACCCAGAAAACATTTAGGAAATTGCCGCTCAAGTAACCACAAATCGGCTGAGGCACTCAAAACAATGACAGCAAGCCAGAATTGGTGCAGGCCAACAGCTGTGCCCTGTTTGAAAAAGACCATTCCTCAGTTGCCCTGAACTCAATATTGCAGCCTCAAAACCAAAGCTCACATCAGAAAATTCATTACAAAGCATGCTATATCAGAAAAAGGAGAAAAAAGCCAAAGAAATGCAAGAATCAAGAATGATATTGGGCTTGATTTAGTCGAAAGGAAACCGGCTGTTCCCGGATTCATCCACACCTCCAGCTGACTGCCTGTGGATCTGACTGAATTCACCTGAAAATCGCAGTGAAACTCAGTTTGGAGGTCATTAATATCTGTGACCTCAACAAAGTGTTCCATTTTATTTTCCAAAACACAAATACTCACCTTGGTCGTGTTTCGAGTAGACTTATAAGCTTCAAACGCCTATTTGTTGTGTTTTTTATTTCATAATGACTGCTCTGTCCAAACTCTTGTTTGTATTCCATCAGAATACAAAATTTGGGAAGGAAGAAGGCAAAACCAACTCAGACCCTGAAAACATTTAGGACATTGTGGCTCAAGAAACCACAAATCGGCTGAGGCACCCAAAACAATGACAGCAAGCCAGAATTGGAGCAAGCCAACATCTGTACCCTGTTTGAAAAAGACCATTCCTCCGGTGCCCTGAACGCCATATTGCCGCCTCAAAACCAAAGCTCACATCAGAAAATTCATTACAAACCATGATAAATAAGAAAAAGGAGAAAAAAGCCAAAGAAATGCAAGAATCCAGAATGATATTGGGCTTGATTCAGTTGCAAGGAAACTGGCTGTTCCCGGATTCATCCACCCCTCCATCTGACTGCCTGTGGAATTCTGACTGAATTAACCTGAAAATCGCAGTGAAACTCTGTTTGGAGGCAATTAATATATGTCACCTGAGCCAAAGTGTTCCATTTTATTTTCCAAAACACAAAAACTCACCTTGGTCGTGTTACCTGTAGATTTCTAAGCTTCAAACGCCTATTTGTTGTGTTTTTTATTTCATAATGGCTACTCTGTCCAAACTCTTGTTTGTATTGAGTCAGAATAAAAAATTTGGGAATAAGAAGAAAAAACCGTGTCAGACCCAGAAAACATTTAGGAAATTGCCACTCAAGAAACCTCAAATTTGCTGAGCCACCCAAAACAATGACAGCAAGCCACAATTAGAGCAAGCCAACAGCTGTGCCCTGATTGAAAAAGAACATTTCTCTTGTGCCCGGAAGTTCTTATTGCAGCCTCAAATCCAAAGCTCACATCAAAAATTCATTACCAACCATGATAAATAAGAAAAAAGAGAAAAAAGCCAAAGAAATGCAAGAATCCATAATGATATTGGGCTTGATTTAGTCGTAAGAAATCCGGCTAGTCCTGGATTCATCCACCCCTCCAGGTGACTGCCTGTGCAATTCTCACTGAATTAACCTGAAAATCACAGTGAAACTCAGTTTGGAGGCAATTAATATCTGTCACCTCAGCCAAAGTGTTCCATTTTATTTTCCAAAACACAAAAACTCACCTTGGTTGTGTTACCTGTAGATTTCTAAGCTTCAAACGCCTACGTGTTGTGTTTTTTATTTCATAATGGCTACTCTGTCCAAACTCTAGTTTATATTGCGTCAGAATACAAAATTTGGGAAGGAAGAAGGCAAAACCAACTCCGACCAAGAAAACATTTAGGAAATTGCCGCTCAAGAAACCAAATGTCAGCTGAGGCACCCAAAACAAGGACAGCAAGCCAGAATTGGAGCAAGCCAACAGCTGTGCCCTGATTGAAAAAGAACCTTCCTCTTGTGCCCTGAACTCAATATGCCAGCCTCAAAACCAAAGCTCACATCAGAAAATTCATTACAAACCATGATAAATAAGAAAAATGAGAAAAAAGCCAAAGAAATGCAGGAGTTCTTAGTGATATTGGGCTTCATTTATTCCCATGTAAACTGCTGTTTCCAGATTCTTCCACACCTCCCAGCTGAGTGAATGTGTATTCTGAGTGAATTAACCTGGAAATCGCAGTGAAACTCACTTTGGAGGGAATTAGAAATTGTCCCCTCAGCAGAAGTGTTCCATGACACTTTCTAAAACACAAAAACTCACCTTGGTCGTGTTACCTATCGATTTCTAAGCTTCAAATGCGTAATGTTGTGTTTTTAATTTCATAATGGCTACTCTGTCCAAACTCTTGTTTGTATTGCGTCAGAAAATTTGGGAAGGAAGAAGGCAAAACCAACTCAGACCCAGAAAACATTCAGAAAATGTGGATCAAAAAACAACAACGCTGAGGCACCCAAAACCTTTAAAGCAAGACAGAATTGTAGCAAACCAATTGCTGTGCCCTGATTGAAAAAGAACCTTCCTCTTGTGCCCTGAACCCAATATGCCAGCATCAAAACCAAAGCTCACATCGGAAAATTCATTACAAACCATGATAAAAAGAAAAATGAGAAAATAGCCAAGGAAATGCAAGAATCCATAATGATATTGGGCTTGATTCAGTCATAACGAAACCGGCTGTTCCCAGATCCATCCACCCTTCCAGCTGACTGCCTGTGGACTTCTGAATGAATTAACCTGAAAATCGCAGTGAAACTCAGTTTGGAGACTATTAATATCTGTCACCTCAGCCAAAGTGTTCCATTTTATTTTCCAAAACACAAAAACTCACCTTAGTCGTGTTACCTGTAGATTTCTAAGCTTCAAACGCCTATTTGTTGTGCTTTTAATTTCATAATGGCTACTCTGTCTAAACTCTTGTTTATATTTCTTCAGAATACAAAATTTGGGAAGGAAGAAGGCAAAACCAACTCAGAACCAGTAAACATTTAGGAAATTGCCACTGAGGAAACGACAAATTGGCTGAGGCACCCAAACCAATGACAGCAAGCCAGAATTGGAGCAAGGCAACAGCTGTGCCCTGATTAAAAAAGACCATTCCTCAGGTTCCCTGAACTCCATATTGCAGCCTCAAAACCAAAGAACACATCAGCAAATTCATTACAAACCATGATAAATAAGAAAAATGAGAAAATAGACAAAGACATGCAAGAATCCATAATGATATTGGGCTAGATTTAGTCGCAAGGAAACCGGCTGTTCCCGGATTCATCCACCCCTCCAGCTGACTGCCTGTGGAATTCTCACTGAATTCACCTGAAAATCGCAGGGAAACTCAGTTTGGAGGCAATTAATATCTGTCACCTCAGCCAAAGTCTTCCATTTCATTTTCCAAATCACAAAACCTACCCTTGGTTGAGTTACCTGTAGATTTCTAAGCTTCCAACGCCTATTTGTTGTGTTTTTTATTTCATCATTGCTAGTCTGTCCAAACTCTTGTTTGTATGGCGTCAGAATACAAAATTTGGGAAGAAGGCAAAACCAACTCAGACCCAGAAAACATTTAGGAAATTGCCGCTCAAGTAACCAAAAGTCAGCTGAGGCACCCAAAACAAGGACAGCAAGCCAGAATTGGAGCAAGCCAACAGCTGTGCCCTGATTGAAAAAGAACCTTCCTCTTGTGCCCTGAACTCAATATGCCAGCCTCAAAACTAAAGCTCACATCAGAAATTTCATTACAAACAATGATAAATAAGGGAAATGTGAAAAAGCCAAAGAAATGCAAGAGTCCTTTGTGATATTTGGCTGGATTTAGACAGAAGGAAACTGGCTGTTTAAAGATTCATCCCCCCCTTCCACAGACTGAGTTTGGAATTCTGACTCAATTCACCTCAAAATCGCACTCACACTCAATTTGGAGGGAATTAGAATCTGTCCCCTCAGCAGAAGTGTTCCATGTCATTTTCCAAAACACAGAAACTCATCTTGCTCATGTTGCCTGTAGATTTCTAATCCTGAAAGGGTAATTTGGTGTGTTTTTTTTTTTTCTTTCATAATGGCTACTCTGTCCAAAATCTTGCTTGTATTGCATCAGAATACAAAATTAGGGAATAAGAAGGCAAAACCAACTCAGACCCAGAAAACATTTAGGAAATTACCACTCAAGAATCCACAAATTGGCTGAGGGACACAAAAAAATGACAGCAAGCCAGAAGTGGAGCAAGCCAACAGCTGAGCCCTGTTTGAAAAAGACCATTCCTCTGGTGCCCTGAACTCAAAATGCCAGCCTCAAAACCAAAGATCACACAAGAAAATTCATTACAAACCATGATGAATAAGAAAAATGAGAAAAAAGCCGAAGAAATGCAAGAATCCATAATGATATTGGGCTTGATTTAGTCTCAAGGAAACCGGATGTTCCCGGATTCATCCAACCCTAAAGCTGACTGCCTGTAGACTTCTGACTAAATTAACCTGAAATTCGCAGTGAAACTCAGTTTGGAGGCAATATATAACTGTCACCTCAACCAAAGTGTTCCATTTTATTTTCCAAAACACAAAAACTCACCTTGTTCGTGTTACCTGTAGATTTATAAGCTTCAAATGCCTATGTGTTGTGTTTTTTATTTCATAATGGCTACTCTGTCCAAACTCTTGTTTGTATTGCGTCAGAATACAAAATTTGGGGAGGAAGAAGGCAAAACCAACTCAGACCCAGAAAACATTTAGGAAATTGCTGCTCAAGAAACCTCAAATTGGCTGGGGCACCTAAACCAATGACAGCAAGCTAGAATTGGAGCAAGCCAACAGCTGTGCCCTGATTGAAAAAGAACCATTCTCTTGTGCACTGAACTCCATATTGCAGCCTCAAAACCAAAGCTCACATCAGAAAATTCATTATTCTGTCCAAACTCTTGTTTGTACTGCGTCAGAATACAAAATGTGGGAAGGAAGAAGGGAAAACCAACTCAGACCCAGAAAACATTTAGGAAATTGCCGCTCAAGAAACCACAAATCGGCTGAGGCACCCAAAACCTTGAAAGCAAGACAGAATTGGAGCAAGCCAACAGCTGTGCTCTGATTGAACAAGACCATTAATCCAGTGCCCTGAACTCCATATTCCATCCTCAAAACCAAAGCTCACATCAGAAAATTCATTAGAAACCATGATAAATAAGGGAAATCTGAGAAAGCCAAAGAAATTCAAGAGTCCTTTGTGGTATTTGGCTGGATTTAGACACAAAGAAACTGGCTGTTTCCGGATTCATCCCCCCCTTCCACAGACAGACCTTGGAATTCTGATTGAATTCACCTCAAAATCGCACTCACACTCAATTTGGAGGGAATTAGAATCTGTCCGCTCAGCAGAAGCGTTCCATGTCATTTTCCAAAACACAGAAACTCATCTTGGTCGTGTTGCCTATAGATTTCTAATCCTGAAAGGGCAATTTGCTGTGTTTTTTTTTCTTTCATAATGGCTACTCTGTCCAAATCTTGCTTATGTTGCATCAGAATACAAAATTTGGGAATATGAAGGCAAATCCGACTCAGACCTAGAAAACATTTAGGAAACTGCAACACAAGAATCCACAAATCAGCTGAGGCACCCAAAACAATGACAGCAAGCAGAATTGCAGCAAGACAACAGCTGTGCCCTGATTGAAAAAGAACCTTCCTCTTGTGCCCTGAACTCAATATGCCAGCCTCAAAACCAAAGCTCACATCAGAAAATTCATTACAAACCATGATAAATAAGGGAAATCTGAGAAAGCCAAAGAAATTCAAGAGTCCTTTGTGGTATTTGGCTGGATTTAGACACAAAGAAACTGGTTGTTTAAAGATTCATCCCCCCCTTCCACAGACAGACTTTGGAATTCTGATTGAATTCACCTCAAAATCGCACTCACACTCAATTTGGAGGGAATTAGAATCTGTCCCCTCAGCAGAAGTGTTCCATGTCATTTTCCAAAACACAGAAACTCATCTTGGTCGAGTTGCCTGCAGTTTTCTAATCCTGAAAGTTCAATTTGCTGTGTTTTTTTTTTTTCTTTCGTAATGGCTACTCTGCCAAAATCTTGCTTGTATTGCATCAGAATACAAAATTTGGGAAGGAAGAAGGCAAAACCGACTCAGACCCAGAAAACATTTAGGAAATTGCCGCTCAAGAAATCACAAATCGGCTGAGGCACCCAAAACAATGACAGCAAGCCAGAATTGCAGCAAGCCAACATCTGTGCCCTGATTGAAAAAGAACCTTCCTCTTGTGCCCTGAGCTCAATATACCAGCCTCAAAAGCAAAGCTCACATCGGAAAATTCATTACAAACCATGATAAATAAGAAAAATGAGAAAAAAGCCAAAGAAATGCAGGAGTTCTTAGGGATATTGGGCTTGAATTATGGCCATGTAAACGGCTGTTTCCAGATTCATCCACACCTCCCAACTGAGTGTCTTTGGTTTCTGAATGAATTAACAAAAAAATCGCAGTGAAACTCGGTTTTGGAGGCAATTAATATCTGTCACCTCAGCCAGAGTGTTCAATTTTACTTTCGAAAACACAAAAACTTACCTTGCTCGTGTTACCTGTACATATATAAGCTTCAAACGCATATTTGTTGTGTTTTTTATTTCATAATGGCTACTCTGTCCAAACTCTTGTTTGTATTACGTCAGAATAGAAAATTTGGAAAGGAACAAGGCAAAACCAACTCAGACCCAGAAAACATGTAGGAAATTGCCACTAAAGAAACCAAAAACAGCTGAGGCACGCAAAACAATGACAGCAAGCCAGAATTGCAACAAGCCAACAGCTGTGTCCTGTTTGAAAAAGACCATTGATCCAGTGCCCTGAACTCAATATGCCAGCCTCAAAACCAAAGCTCACATCAGAAAATTCATTACAAACCATGATAAATCAGAAAAATGAGACAAAAGCCAAAGAAATGCACGAGTTCTTAGTGATATTTGGCTGGATTTAGACACAAGGAAACTGGCTGTTTAAAGATTCATCCCCCCCTTCCACTGACTGACTTTGGAATTCTGATTGATTTCACCTCAAAATTGCACTCACACTCAATTTGGAGGGAATTAGAATCTGTCCCCTCAGCAGAAGGGTTCCATGTCATTTTCCAAAACACAGAAACTAATGTTGATCATGTTGCCAGCAGATTTCTAATCCTGAAAGGGCAATTTCTGTGTTTTTTTTTTCTTTCATAATGGCTACTCTGTCCAAATCTTGCTTGAATTGCATCAGAATACAAAATATGGGAATAAGAAGGCAAAACCGACTCAGACCCAGAAAACATTTAGGAAATTGCCGCTCAAGAAACCACAAATCGGCTGAGGCACCCAAAACAATGACAGCAAGCCAGAATTGCAGCAAGCCAACATCTGTGTCCTGATTGAAAAAGAACCTTCCTCTTGTGCCCTGAGCTCAATATACCAGCCTCAAAACCAAAGCTCACATCAGAAAATTCATTACAAACCATGATAAATAAGAAAAATGAGAAAAAAGCCAAAGAAATGCAGGAGTTCTTAGTAATATTGGGCTTGATTTATTGCCATGTAAACGGCTGTTTCCAGATTCATCCACACCTCCCAGCTGAGTATCTGTGGTTTCTGACTGAATTAACGTGAATATCGCAGTGAAACTCGGTTTGGAGGCAATTAATATCTGTCACCTCAGCCAAAGTGTTCCATTTTATCTTCCAAAACTCAAAAACTCACCTTAGTCTTCTTACCTGTAGATTTCAAAACTTCAAATGCCTATTTGTTTTGCTTTTTATTTCATAATGGCTACTCTGCCCAAGCTCTTGTTTGTATTGCGTCAGAATACAAAATTTGGCAAGGAAGAAGGCAAAACCAACTCAGACCCAGAAAACGTTTAGGAAATCGCCACTCAAGAATCCAAAAGTCAGCTGAGGAACCTACAACAATGGCAGCAAGCCAGAATTGGAGCAAGCCAACAGCTGTGCCCTGATTGAAAAAGAACCTTCCTCTTGTGCCCTGAGCTCAATATACCAGCCTCAAAACCAAAGCTCACATCAGAAAATTCATTACAAACCATGATAAATAAGAAAAATGAGAAAAAAGCCAAAGAAATTCAGGAGTTCTTAGTAATATTGGGCTTGATTTATTGCCATGTAAACGGCTGTTTCCAGATTCATCCACACCTCCCAGCTGAGTGTCTGTGGTTTCTGACTGAATTAACCTGAAAATCGCAGTGAAACTCGGTTTGGAGGCAATTAATATCTGTCACCTCAGCCAAAGTGTTCCATTTTATTTTCCAAAACTCAAAAACTCACCTTAGTCTTCTTACCTGTAGATTTCTAAGCTTCAAATGCCTATTTGTTTTGTTTTTTATTTCATCATTGCTAGTCTGTCCAAACTCTTGTTTGTATTGCGTCAGAATACAAAATTTGGGATTAAGAAGGAAAAACCGTGTCAGACCCAGAAAACATTTAGGAAATTGCCACTCAAGAAACCAAAAGTCAGCTGAGGAACCCACAACAATGACAGCAAGCCAGAATTGGAGCAAGCCAACAGCTGTGCCCTGATTGAAAAAGAACCTTCCTCTTGTGCCCTGAACTCAATATGCCAGCCTCAAAAGCAAAGCTCACATCGGAAAATTCATTACAAACCATGATAAATAAGAAAAATGAGAAAAAAGCCAAAGAAATGCAGGAGTTCTTAGGGATATTGGGCTTGAATTATGGCCATGTAAACGGCTGTTTCCAGATTCATCCACACCTCCCAACTGAGTGTCTTTGGTTTCTGAATGAATTAACAAAAAAATCGCAGTGAAACTCGGTTTTGGAGGCAATTAATATCTGTCACCTCAGCCAGAGTGTTCAATTTTACTTTCGAAAACACAAAAACTTACCTTGCTCGTGTTACCTGTACATATATAAGCTTCAAACGCATATTTGTTGTGTTTTTTATTTCATAATGGCTACTCTGTCCAAACTCTTGTTTGTATTACGTCAGAATAGAAAATTTGGAAAGGAACAAGGCAAAACCAACTCAGACCCAGAAAACATGTAGGAAATTGCCACTAAAGAAACCAAAAACAGCTGAGGCACGCAAAACAATGACAGCAAGCCAGAATTGCAACAAGCCAACAGCTGTGTCCTGTTTGAAAAAGACCATTGATCCAGTGCCCTGAACTCAATATGCCAGCCTCAAAACCAAAGCTCACATCAGAAAATTCATTACAAACCATGATAAATCAGAAAAATGAGACAAAAGCCAAAGAAATGCACGAGTTCTTAGTGATATTTGGCTGGATTTAGACACAAGGAAACTGGCTGTTTAAAGATTCATCCCCCCCTTCCACTGACTGACTTTGGAATTCTGATTGATTTCACCTCAAAATTGCACTCACACTCAATTTGGAGGGAATTAGAATCTGTCCCCTCAGCAGAAGGGTTCCATGTCATTTTCCAAAACACAGAAACTAATCTTGATCACGTTGCCAGCAGATTTCTAATCCTGAAAGGGCAATTTCTGTGTTTTTTTTTTTCTTTCATAATGGCTACTCTGTCCAAATCTTGCTTGTATTGCATCAGAATACAAAATATGGGAATAAGAAGGCAAAACCGACTCAGACCCAGAAAACATTTAGGAAATTGCCGCTCAAGAAACCACAAATCGGCTGAGGCACCCAAAACAATGACAGCAAGCCAGAATTGCAGCAAGCCAACATCTGTGCCCTGATTGAAAAAGAACCTTCCTCTTGTGCCCTGAGCTCAATATACCAGCCTCAAAACCAAAGCTCACATCAGAAAATTCATTACAAACCATGATAAATAAGAAAAATGAGAAAAAAGCCAAAGAAATGCAGGAGTTCTTAGTAATATTGGGCTTGATTTATTGCCATGTAAACGGCTGTTTCCAGATTCATCCACACCTCCCAGCTGAGTGTCTGTGGTTTCTGACTGAATTAACCTGAAAATCGCAGTGAAACTCGGTTTGGAGGCAATTAATATCTGTCACCTCAGCCAAAGTGTTCCATTTTATCTTCCAAAACTCAAAAACTCACCTTAGTCTTCTTACCTGTAGATTTCAAAACTTCAAATGCCTATTTGTTTTGTTTTTTATTTCATAATGGCTACTCTGCCCAAGCTCTTGTTTGTATTGCGTCAGAATACAAAATTTGGCAAGGAAGAAGGCAAAACCAACTCAGACCCAGAAAACATTTAGGAAATTGCCACTCAAGAATCCAAAAGTCAGCTGAGGAACCTACAACAATGACAGCAAGCCAGAATTGGAGCAAGCCAACAGCTGTGCCCTGATTGAAAAAGAACCTTCCTCTTGTGCCCTGAGCTCAATATACCAGCCTCAAAACCAAAGCTCACATCAGAAAATTCATTACAAACCATGATAAATAAGAAAAATGAGAAAAAAGCCAAAGAAATTCAGGAGTTCTTAGTAATATTGGGCTTGATTTATTGTCATGTAAACGGCTGTTTCCAGATTCATCCACACCTCCCAGCTGAGTGTCTGTGGTTTCTGACTGAATTAACCTGAAAATCGCAGGGAAACTCGGTTTGGAGGCAATTAATATCTGTCACCTCAGCCAAAGTGTTCCATTTTATTTTCCAAAACTCAAAAACTCACCTTAGTCTTCTTACCTGTAGATTTCTAAGCTTCAAATGCCTATTTGTTTTGTTTTTTATTTCATCATTGCTAGTCTGTCCAAACTCTTGTTTGTATTGCGTCAGAATACAAAATTTGGGATTAAGAAGGAAAAACCGTGTCAGACCCAGAAAACATTTAGGAAATTGCCACTCAAGAAACCAAAAGTCAGCTGAGGAACCCACAACAATGACAGCAAGCCAGAATTGGAGCAAGCCAACAGCTGTGCCCTGATTGAAAAAGAACCTTCCTCTTGTGCCCTGAACTCAATATGCCAGCCTCAAAAGCAAAGCTCACATCGGAAAATTCATTACAAACCATGATAAATAAGAAAAATGAGAAAAAAGCCAAAGAAATGCAGGAGTTCTTAGGGATATTGGGCTTGAATTATGGCCATGTAAACGGCTGTTTCCAGATTCATCCACACCTCCCAACTGAGTGTCTTTGGTTTCTGAATGAATTAACAAAAAAATCGCAGTGAAACTCGGTTTTGGAGGCAATTAATATCTGTCACCTCAGCCAGAGTGTTCAATTTTACTTTCGAAAACACAAAAACTTACCTTGCTCGTGTTACCTGTACATATATAAGCTTCAAACGCATATTTGTTGTGTTTTTTATTTCATAATGGCTACTCTGTCCAAACTCTTGTTTGTATTACGTCAGAATAGAAAATTTGGAAAGGAACAAGGCAAAACCAACTCAGACCCAGAAAACATGTAGGAAATTGCCACTAAAGAAACCAAAAACAGCTGAGGCACGCAAAACAATGACAGCAAGCCAGAATTGCAACAAGCCAACAGCTGTGTCCTGTTTGAAAAAGACCATTGATCCAGTGCCCTGAACTCAATATGCCAGCCTCAAAACCGAAGCTCACATCAGAAAATTCATTACAAACCATGATAAATCAGAAAAATGAGACAAAAGCCAAAGAAATGCACGAGTTCTTAGTGATATTTGGCTGGATTTAGACACAAGGAAACTGGCTGTTTAAAGATTCATCCCCCCCTTCCACTGACTGACTTTGGAATTCTGATTGATTTCACCTCAAAATTGCACTCACACTCAATTTGGAGGGAATTAGAATCTGTCCCCTCAGCAGAAGGGTTCCATGTCATTTTCCAAAACACAGAAACTAATCTTGATCATGTTGCCAGCAGATTTCTAATCCTGAAAGGGCAATTTCTGTGTTTTTTTTTTCTTTCATAATGGCTACTCTGTCCAAATCTTGCTTGTATTGCATCAGAATACAAAATATGGCAAGGAAGAAGGCAAAACCGACTCAGACCCAGAAAACATTTAGGAAATTGCCGCTCAAGAAACCACAAATCGGCTGAGGCACCCAAAACAATGACAGCAAGCCAGAATTGCAGCAAGCCAACATCTGTGCCCTGATTGAAAAAGAACCTTCCTCTTGTGCCCTGAGCTCAATATACCAGCCTCAAAACCAAAGCTCACATCAGAAAATTCATTACAAACCATGATAAATAAGAAAAATGAGAAAAAAGCCAAAGAAATGCAGGAGTTCTTAGTAATATTGGGCTTGATTTATTGCCATGTAAACGGCTGTTTCCAGATTCATCCACACCTCCCAGCTGAGTATCTGTGGTTTCTGACTGAATTAACGTGAATATCGCAGTGAAACTCGGTTTGGAGGCAATTAATATCTGTCACCTCAGCCAAAGTGTTCCATTTTATCTTCCAAAACTCAAAAACTCACCTTAGTCTTCTTACCTGTAGATTTCAAAACTTCAAATGCCTATTTGTTTTGTTTTTTATTTCATAATGGCTACTCTGCCCAAGCTCTTGTTTGTATTGCGTCAGAATACAAAATTTGGCAAGGAAGAAGGCAAAACCAACTCAGACCCAGAAAACGTTTAGGAAATCGCCACTCAAGAATCCAAAAGTCAGCTGAGGAACCTACAACAATGGCAGCAAGCCAGAATTGGAGCAAGCCAACAGCTGTGCCCTGATTGAAAAAGAACCTTCCTCTTGTGCCCTGAGCTCAATATACCAGCCTCAAAACCAAAGCTCACATCAGAAAATTCATTACAAACCATGATAAATAAGAAAAATGAGAAAAAAGCCAAAGAAATTCAGGAGTTCTTAGTAATATTGGGCTTGATTTATTGCCATGTAAACGGCTGTTTCCAGATTCATCCACACCTCCGAGCTGAGTGTCTGTGGTTTCTGACTGAATTAACCTGAAAATCGCAGGGAAACTCGGTTTGGAGGCAATTAATATCTGTCACCTCAGCCAAAGTGTTCCATTTTATTTTCCAAAACTCAAAAACTCACCTTAGTCTTCTTACCTGTAGATTTCTAAGCTTCAAATGCCTATTTGTTTTGTTTTTTATTTCATCATTGCTAGTCTGTCCAAACTCTTGTTTGTATTGCGTCAGAATACAAAATTTGGGATTAAGAAGGAAAAACCGTGTCAGACCCAGAAAACATTTAGGAAATTGCCACTCAAGAAACCAAAAGTCAGCTGAGGAACCCACAACAATGACAGCAAGCCAGAATTGGAGCAAGCCAACAGCTGTGCCCTGATTGAAAAAGAACCTTCCTCTTGTGCCCTGAACTCAATATACCAGCCTCAAAAGCAAAGCTCACATCGGAAAATTCATTACAAACCATGATAAATAAGAAAAATGAGAAAAAAGCCAAAGAAATGCAGGAGTTCTTAGGGATATTGGGCTTGAATTATGGCCATGTAAACGGCTGTTTCCAGATTCATCCACACCTCCCAACTGAGTGTCTTTGGTTTCTGAATGAATTAACAAAAAAATCGCAGTGAAACTCGGTTTTGGAGGCAATTAATATCTGTCACCTCAGCCAGAGTGTTCAATTTTACTTTCGAAAACACAAAAACTTACCTTGCTCGTGTTACCTGTACATATATAAGCTTCAAACGCATATTTGTTGTGTTTTTTATTTCATAATGGCTACTCTGTCCAAACTCTTGTTTGTATTACGTCAGAATAGAAAATTTGGAAAGGAACAAGGCAAAACCAACTCAGACCCAGAAAACATGTAGGAAATTGCCACTAAAGAAACCAAAAACAGCTGAGGCACGCAAAACAATGACAGCAAGCCAGAATTGCAACAAGCCAACAGCTGTGTCCTGTTTGAAAAAGACCATTGATCCAGTGCCCTGAACTCAATATGCCAGCCTCAAAACCAAAGCTCACATCAGAAAATTCATTACAAACCATGATAAATCAGAAAAATGAGACAAAAGCCAAAGAAATGCACGAGTTCTTAGTGATATTTGGCTGGATTTAGACACAAGGAAACTGGCTGTTTAAAGATTCATCCCCCCCTTCCACTGACTGACTTTGGAATTCTGATTGATTTCACCTCAAAATTGCACTCACACTCAATTTGGAGGGAATTAGAATCTGTCCCCTCAGCAGAAGGGTTCCATGTCATTTTCCAAAACACAGAAACTAATCTTGATCACGTTGCCAGCAGATTTCTAATCCTGAAAGGGCAATTTCTGTGTTTTTTTTTTTCTTTCATAATGGCTACTCTGTCCAAATCTTGCTTGTATTCCATCAGAATACAAAATATGGGAATAAGAAGGCAAAACCGACTCAGACCCAGAAAACATTTAGGAAATTGCCGCTCAAGAAACCACAAATCGGCTGAGGCACCCAAAACAATGACAGCAAGCCAGAATTGCAGCAAGCCAACATCTGTGCCCTGATTGAAAAAGAACCTTCCTCTTGTGCCCTGAGCTCAATATACCAGCCTCAAAACCAAAGCTCACATCAGAAAATTCATTACAAACCATGATAAATAAGAAAAATGAGAAAAAAGCCAAAGAAATGCAGGAGTTCTTAGTAATATTGGGCTTGATTTATTGCCATGTAAACGGCTGTTTCCAGATTCATCCACACCTCCCAGCTGAGTGTCTGTGGTTTCTGACTGAATTAACCTGAAAATCGCAGTGAAACTCGGTTTGGAGGCAATTAATATCTGTCACCTCAGCCAAAGTGTTCCATTTTATCTTCCAAAACTCAAAAACTCACCTTAGTCTTCTTACCTGTAGATTTCAAAACTTCAAATGCCTATTTGTTTTGTTTTTTATTTCATAATGGCTACTCTGCCCAAGCTCTTGTTTGTATTGCGTCAGAATACAAAATTTGGCAAGGAAGAAGGCAAAACCAACTCAGACCCAGAAAACATTTAGGAAATTGCCACTCAAGAACCCAAAAGTCAGCTGAGGAACCCACAACAATGACAGCAAGCCAGAATTGGAGAAAGCCAACAGCTGTGCCCTGATTGAAAAAGAACCTTCCTCTTGTGCCCTGAGCTCAATATACCAGCCTCAAAACCAAAGCTCACATCAGAAAATTCATTACAAACCATGATAAATAAGAAAAATGAGAAAAAAGCCAAAGAAATGCAGGAGTTCTTAGTAATATTGGGCTTGATTTATTGTCATGTAAACGGCTGTTTCCAGATTCATCCACACCTCCCAGCTGAGTGTCTGTGGTTTCTGACTGAATTAACCTGAAAATCGCAGTGAAACTCGGTTTGGAGGCAATTAATATCTGTCACCTCAGCCAAAGTGTTCCATTTTATTTTCCAAAACTCAAAAACTCACCTTAGTCTTCTTACCTGTAGATTTCTAAGCTTCAAATGCCTATTTGTTTTGTTTTTTATTTCATCATTGCTAGTCTGTCCAAACTCTTGTTTGTATTGCGTCAGAATACAAAATTTGGGATTAAGAAGGAAAAACCGTGTCAGACCCAGAAAACATTTAGGAAATTGCCACTCAAGAAACCAAAAGTCAGCTGAGGAACCCACAACAATGACAGCAAGCCAGAATTGGAGCAAGCCAACAGCTGTGCCCTGATTGAAAAAGAACCTTCCTCTTGTGCCCTGAACTCAATATGCCAGCCTCAAAAGCAAAGCTCACATCGGAAAATTCATTACAAACCATGATAAATAAGAAAAATGAGAAAAAAGCCAAAGAAATGCAGGAGTTCTTAGGGATATTGGGCTTGAATTATGGCCATGTAAACGGCTGTTTCCAGATTCATCCACACCTCCCAACTGAGTGTCTTTGGTTTCTGAATGAATTAACAAAAAAATCGCAGTGAAACTCGGTTTTGGAGGCAATTAATATCTGTCACCTCAGCCAGAGTGTTCAATTTTACTTTCGAAAACACAAAAACTTACCTTGCTCGTGTTACCTGTACATATATAAGCTTCAAACGCATATTTGTTGTGTTTTTTATTTCATAATGGCTACTCTGTCCAAACTCTTGTTTGTATTACGTCAGAATAGAAAATTTGGAAAGGAACAAGGCAAAACCAACTCAGACCCAGAAAACATGTAGGAAATTGCCACTAAAGAAACCAAAAACAGCTGAGGCACGCAAAACAATGACAGCAAGCCAGAATTGCAACAAGCCAACAGCTGTGTCCTGTTTGAAAAAGACCATTGATCCAGTGCCCTGAACTCAATATGCCAGCCTCAAAACCGAAGCTCACATCAGAAAATTCATTACAAACCATGATAAATCAGAAAAATGAGACAAAAGCCAAAGAAATGCACGAGTTCTTAGTGATATTTGGCTGGATTTAGACACAAGGAAACTGGCTGTTTAAAGATTCATCCCCCCCTTCCACTGACTGACTTTGGAATTCTGATTGATTTCACCTCAAAATTGCACTCACACTCAATTTGGAGGGAATTAGAATCTGTCCCCTCAGCAGAAGGGTTCCATGTCATTTTCCAAAACACAGAAACTAATCTTGATCATGTTGCCAGCAGATTTCTAATCCTGAAAGGGCAATTTCTGTGTTTTTTTTTTCTTTCATAATGGCTACTCTGTCCAAATCTTGCTTGTATTGTATCAGAATACAAAATATGGCAAGGAAGAAGGCAAAACCGACTCAGACCCAGAAAACATTTAGGAAATTGCCGCTCAAGAAACCACAAATCGGCTGAGGCACCCAAAACAATGACAGCAAGCCAGAATTGCAGCAAGCCAACATCTGTGCCCTGATTGAAAAAGAACCTTCCTCTTGTGCCCTGAGCTCAATATACCAGCCTCAAAACCAAAGCTCACATCAGAAAATTCATTACAAACCATGATAAATAAGAAAAATGAGAAAAAAGCCAAAGAAATTCAGGAGTTCTTAGTAATATTGGGCTTGATTTATTGCCATGTAAACGGCTGTTTCCAGATTCATCCACACCTCCCAGCTGAGTATCTGTGGTTTCTGACTGAATTAACGTGAATATCGCAGTGAAATTCGGTTTGGAGGCAATTAATATCTGTCACCTCAGCCAAAGTGTTCCATTTTATCTTCCAAAACTCAAAAACTCACCTTAGTCTTCTTACCTGTAGATTTCAAAACTTCAAATGCCTATTTGTTTTGTTTTTTATTTCATAATGGCTACTCTGCCCAAGCTCTTGTTTGTATTGCGTCAGAATACAAAATTTGGCAAGGAAGAAGGCAAAACCAACTCAGACCCAGAAAACATTTAGGAAATTGCCACTCAAGAACCCAAAAGTCAGCTGAGGAACCTACAACAATGACAGCAAGCCAGAATTGGAGCAAGCCAACAGCTGTGCCCTGATTGAAAAAGAACCTTCCTCTTGTGCCCTGAGCTCAATATACCAGCCTCAAAACCAAAGCTCACATCAGAAAATTCATTACAAACCATGATAAATAAGAAAAATGAGAAAAAAGCCAAAGAAATGCAGGAGTTCTTAGGGATATTGGGCTTGAATTATGGCCATGTAAACGGCTGTTTCCAGATTCATCCACACCTCCCAACTGAGTGTCTTTGGTTTCTGAATGAATTAACAAAAAAATCGCAGTGAAACTCGGTTTTGGAGGCAATTAATATCTGTCACCTCAGCCAGAGTGTTCAATTTTACTTTCGAAAACACAAAAACTTACCTTGCTCGTGTTACCTGTACATATATAAGCTTCAAACGCATATTTGTTGTGTTTTTTATTTCATAATGGCTACTCTGTCCAAACTCTTGTTTGTATTACGTCAGAATAGAAAATTTGGAAAGGAACAAGGCAAAACCAACTCAGACCCAGAAAACATGTAGGAAATTGCCACTAAAGAAACCAAAAACAGCTGAGGCACGCAAAACAATGACAGCAAGCCAGAATTGCAACAAGCCAACAGCTGTGTCCTGTTTGAAAAAGACCATTGATCCAGTGCCCTGAACTCAATATGCCAGCCTCAAAACCGAAGCTCACATCAGAAAATTCATTACAAACCATGATAAATCAGAAAAATGAGACAAAAGCCAAAGAAATGCACGAGTTCTTAGTGATATTTGGCTGGATTTAGACACAAGGAAACTGGCTGTTTAAAGATTCATCCCCCCCTTCCACTGACTGACTTTGGAATTCTGATTGATTTCACCTCAAAATTGCACTCACACTCAATTTGGAGGGAATTAGAATCTGTCCCCTCAGCAGAAGGGTTCCATGTCATTTTCCAAAACACAGAAACTAATCTTGATCATGTTGCCAGCAGATTTCTAATCCTGAAAGGGCAATTTCTGTGTTTTTTTTTTCTTTCATAATGGCTACTCTGTCCAAATCTTGCTTGTATTGTATCAGAATACAAAATATGGCAAGGAAGAAGGCAAAACCGACTCAGACCCAGAAAACATTTAGGAAATTGCCGCTCAAGAAACCACAAATCGGCTGAGGCACCCAAAACAATGACAGCAAGCCAGAATTGCAGCAAGCCAACATCTGTGCCCTGATTGAAAAAGAACCTTCCTCTTGTGCCCTGAGCTCAATATACCAGCCTCAAAACCAAAGCTCACATCAGAAAATTCATTACAAACCATGATAAATAAGAAAAATGAGAAAAAAGCCAAAGAAATTCAGGAGTTCTTAGTAATATTGGGCTTGATTTATTGCCATGTAAACGGCTGTTTCCAGATTCATCCACACCTCCCAGCTGAGTATCTGTGGTTTCTGACTGAATTAACGTGAATATCGCAGTGAAATTCGGTTTGGAGGCAATTAATATCTGTCACCTCAGCCAAAGTGTTCCATTTTATCTTCCAAAACTCAAAAACTCACCTTAGTCTTCTTACCTGTAGATTTCAAAACTTCAAATGCCTATTTGTTTTGTTTTTTATTTCATAATGGCTACTCTGCCCAAGCTCTTGTTTGTATTGCGTCAGAATACAAAATTTGGCAAGGAAGAAGGCAAAACCAACTCAGACCCAGAAAACATTTAGGAAATTGCCACTCAAGAACCCAAAAGTCAGCTGAGGAACCTACAACAATGACAGCAAGCCAGAATTGGAGCAAGCCAACAGCTGTGCCCTGATTGAAAAAGAACCTTCCTCTTGTGCCCTGAGCTCAATATACCAGCCTCAAAACCAAAGCTCACATCAGAAAATTCATTACAAACCATGATAAATAAGAAAAATGAGAAAAAAGCCAAAGAAATGCAGGAGTTCTTAGTAATATTGGGCTTGATTTATTGCCATGTAAACGGCTGTTTCCAGATTCATCCACACCTCCCAGCTGAGTGTCTGTGGTTTCTGACTGAATTAACCTGAAAATCGCAGTGAAACTCGGTTTGGAGGCAATTAATATCTGTCACCTCAGCCAAAGTGTTCCATTTTATTTTCCAAAACTCAAAAACTCACCTTAGTCTTCTTACCTGTAGATTTCTAAGCTTCAAATGCCTATTTGTTTTGTTTTTTATTTCATCATTGCTAGTCTGTCCAAACTCTTGTTTGTATTGCGTCAGAATACAAAATTTGGGATTAAGAAGGAAAAACCGTGTCAGACCCAGAAAACATTTAGGAAATTGCCACTCAAGAAACCAAAAGTCAGCTGAGGAACCCAAAACCTTGAAAGCAAGACAGAATTGGAGCAAGCCAACAGCTGTGCCCTGTTTTAAAAAGACCATTCCTCCGGTGCCCTGAACTCCATATTGCAGCCTCAAAGCCAAAGCTCCCTTCAGAAAATTCATTACAAACCACGATAAATAAGGGAAATCTGAGAAAGCCAAAGAAATTCAAGAGTCCTTTGTGGTATTTGGCTGGATTTAGACACAAGGAAACTGGCTGTTTCAGGATTCATCCCACCCTTAAACAGACTGACTTTGGAATTCTGATTGAATTCACCTCAAAATCGCACTCACACTCAATTTGGAGGGAATTAGAATCTGTCCCCTCAGCAGAAGGGTTCCATGTCATTTTCCAAAACACAGAAACTCATCTTGGTCGAGTTGCCTGTAGATTTCTAATCCTGAAAGGGCAATTTCCTGTGCATTTTTTTTTCTTTCGTAATGGCTACTCTGTCCAAATCTTGCTTGTATTGCATCAGAATACAAAATATGGGAATAATAAGGCCAAACCGACTCAGACCCAGAAAACATTTAGGAAATTGCCGCTCAAGAAACCACAAATCGGCTGAGGCACCCAAAACAATGACAGCAAGCCAGAATTGGAGCAAGCCAACAGCTGTGCCCTGATTGAAAAAGAACCTTCCTCTTGTGCCCTGAGCTCAATATACCAGCCTCAAAACCAAAGCTCACATCAGAAAATTCATTACAAACCATGATAAAGAAGAAAAATGAGAAAAAAGCCAAAGAAATGCAGGAGTTCTTAGTAATATTGGGCTTGAATTATGGCCATGTAAACGGCTGTTTCCAGATTCATCCACACCTCCCAACTGAGTGTCTTTGGTTTCTGAATGAATTAACAAAAAAATCGCAGTGAAACTCGGTTTGGAGGCAATTAATATCTGTCACCTCAGCCAAAGTGTTCCATTTTATCTTCCAAAACCCAAAAACTCACCTTAGTCTTCTTACCTGTAGATTTCAAAACTTCAAATGCCTATTTGTTTTGTTTTTTATTTCATCATTGCTAGTCTGTCCAAACTCTTGTTTGTATTGCCTCAGAATATAAAATTTGGGAAGGAAGAAGGCAAAACCAACTCAGACCCAGAAAACCTTTAGGAAAAATCCACTCAAGAAACCAAAAGTCAGCTGAGGAACCCACAACAATGACAGCAAGCCAGAATTGGAGCAAGCCAACAGCTGTGCCCTGATTGAAAAAGAACCTTCCTCTTGTGCCCTGAACTCAATATGCCAGCCTCAAAAGCAAAGCTCACATCGGAAAATTCATTACAAACCATGATAAATAAGAAAAATGAGAAAAAAGCCAAAGAAATGCAGGAGTTCTTAGTAATATTGGGCTTGATTTATTGCCATGTAAACGGCTGTTTCCAGATTCATCCACACCTCCCAGCTGAGTGTCTGTGGTTTCTGACTGAATTAACCTGAAAATCGCAGTGAAACTCGGTTTGGAGGCAATTAATATCTGTCACCTCAGCCAAAGTGTTCCATTTTATTTTCCAAAACTCAAAAACTCACCTTAGTCTTCTTACCTGTAGATTTCTAAGCTTCAAATGCCTATTTGTTGTGTTTTTTATTTCATCATTGCTAGTCTGTCCAAACTCTTGTTTGTATTGCGTCAGAATACAAAATTTGGGATTAAGAAGGAAAAACCGTGTCAGACCCAGAAAACATTTAGGAAATTGCCACTCAAGAAACCAAAAGTCAGCTGAGGAACCCAAAACCTTGAAAGCAAGACAGAATTGGAGCAAGCCAACAGCTGTGCCCTGTTTTAAAAAGACCATTCCTCCGGTGCCCTGAACTCCATATTGCAGCCTCAAAGCCAAAGCTCCCTTCAGAAAATTCATTACAAACCACGATAAATAAGGGAAATCTGAGAAAGCCAAAGAAATTCAAGAGTCCTTTGTGGTATTTGGCTGGATTTAGACACAAGGAAACTGGCTGTTTCAGGATTCATCCCACCCTTAAACAGACTGACTTTGGAATTCTGATTGAATTCACCTCAAAATCGCACTCACACTCAATTTGGAGGGAATTAGAATCTGTCCCCTCAGCAGAAGGGTTCCATGTCATTTTCCAAAACACAGAAACTCATCTTGGTCGAGTTGCCTGTAGATTTCTAATCCTGAAAGGGCAATTTCCTGTGTATTTTTTTTTCTTTCGTAATGGCTACTCTGCCAAAATCTTGCTTGTATTGCATCAGAATACAAAATATGGGAATAAGAAGGCAAAACCGACTCAGACCCAGAAAACATTTAGGAAATTGCCGCTCAAGAAACCACAAATCGGCTGAGGCACCCAAAACAATGACAGCAAGCCAGAATTGGAGCAAGCCAACAGCTGTGCCCTGATTGAAAAAGAACCTTCCTCTTGTGCCCTGAGCTCAATATACCAGCCTCAAAACCAAAGCTCACATCAGAAAATTCATTACAAACCATGATAAATAAGAAAAATGAGAAAAAAGCCAAAGAAATGCAGGAGTTCTTAGTAATATTGGGCTTGAATTATGGCCATGTAAACGGCTGTTTCCAGATTCATCCACACCTCCCAACTGAGTGTCTTTGGTTTCTGAATGAATTAACAAAAAAATCGCAGTGAAACTCGGTTTGGAGGCAATTAATATCTGTCACCTCAGCCAAAGTGTTCCATTTTATCTTCCAAAACCCAAAAACTCACCTTAGTCTTCTTACCTGTAGATTTCAAAACTTCAAATGCCTATTTGTTTTGTTTTTTATTTCATCATTGCTAGTCTGTCCAAACTCTTGTTTGTATTGCCTCAGAATATAAAATTTGGGAAGGAAGAAGGCAAAACCAACTCAGACCCAGAAAACATTTAGGAAAAATCCACTCAAGAAACCAAAAGTCAGCTGAGGAACCCACAACAATGACAGCAAGCCAGAATTGGAGCAAGCCAACAGCTGTGCCCTGATTGAAAAAGAACCTTCCTCTTGTGCCCTGAACTCAATATGCCAGCCTCAAAAGCAAAGCTCACATCGGAAAATTCATTACAAACCATGATAAATAAGAAAAATGAGAAAAAAGCCAAAGAAATGCAGGAGTTCTTAGGGATATTGGGCTTGAATTATGGCCATGTAAACGGCTGTTTCCAGATTCATCCACACCTCCCAACTGAGTGTCTTTGGTTTCTGAATGAATTAACAAAAAAATCGCAGTGAAACTCGGTTTTGGAGGCAATTAATATCTGTCACCTCAGCCAGAGTGTTCAATTTTACTTTCGAAAACACAAAAACTTACCTTGCTCGTGTTACCTGTACATATATAAGCTTCAAACGCATATTTGTTGTGTTTTTTATTTCATAATGGCTACTCTGTCCAAACTCTTGTTTGTATTACGTCAGAATACAAAATTTGGAAAGGAAGAAGGCAAAACCAACTCAGACCCAGAAAACATGTAGGAAATTGCCGCTAAAGAAACCAAAAACAGCTGAGGCACGCAAAACAATGACAGCAAGCCAGAATTGCAACAAGCCAACAGCTGTGTCCTGTTTGAAAAAGACCACTGATCCGGTGCCCTGAACTCAATATGCCAGCCTCAAAACCAAAGCTCACATCAGAAAATTCATTACAAACCATGATAAATCAGAAAAATGAGACAAAAGCCAAAGAAATGCACGAGTTCTTAGTGATATTTGGCTGGATTTAGACACAAGGAAACTGGCTGTTTAAAGATTCATTCCCCCTTCCACTGACTGACTTTGGAATTCTGATTGATTTCACCTCAAAATTGCACTCACACTCAATTTGGAAGGAATTAGAATCTGTCGCCTCAGCAGAAGGGTTCCATGTCATTTTCCAAAACACAGAAACTAATGTTGATCATGTTGCCAGTAGATTTCTAATCCTGAAAGGGCAATTTCTGTGTTTTTTTTTTTCTTTCATAATGGCTACTCTGTCCAAATCTTGCTTGTATTCCATCAGAATACAAAATATGGGAATAAGAAGGCAAAACCAACTCAGACCCAGAAAACATTAAGGAAATTGCCGCTCAAGAATCCACAAATCAGCTGAGGCACCCAAAACAATGACAGCAAGCCAGAATTGGAGCAAGCCAACAGCTGTGCCCTGATTGAAAAAGAACCTTCCTCTTGTGCCCTGAATTCAATATGCCAGCCTCCAAACCAAAGCTCACATCAGAAAATTCATTACAAACCATGATAAATAAGAAAAAATAGAAAAAAGCCAAAGAAATGCAAGAATCCTTAATGATATTGGGCTTGATTTAGTCGCAAGGAAACCGGCTGTCCCCAGATTCATCCATACCTCCAGCTGTCTGCCTGTGGAATTCTGACTGAATTACCCTGAAAATCGCAGTGAAACTCAGTTTGGAGTCAATTAATATCTGTGACCTCAGCCAAAGTGTAACATTTTTTTTTCCAAAACACAAAAACTCACCTTGGTCATGTAACCTGTAGATTTTTAAGCTTCAAATGCCCATTTGTTGTGTTTTGTATTTCATAATCGGTACTCTGCCCAAACTCATGTTTGTATGGCGTCAGAATACAAAATTTGGGAAGGAGGAAGGCAAAACCAAATCAGACCAAGAAAACATTTAGGAAATTGCCGCTCAACAAACCAAAATTGAGCTGAGGCACCCAAAACAATGACAGCAAGCCAGAATTGGAGCAAGCCAACAGCTGTGCCATGTTTGAAAAAGACCATTCCTCCAGTACCCTGAACTCCATATTCCAGCCTCAAAACCAAAGCTCACATCGGAAAATTCATTACAAACCATGATAAATAAGAAAAATGAGAAAAAAGCCAAAGAAATGCAGGAGTTCTTAGGGATATTGGGCTTGAATTATGGCCATGTAAACGGCTGTTTCCAGATTCATCCACACCTCCCAACTGAGTGTCTTTGGTTTCTGAATGAATTAACAAAAAAATCGCAGTGAAACTCGGTTTTGGAGGCAATTAATATCTGTCACCTCAGCCAGAGTGTTCAATTTTACTTTCGAAAACACAAAAACTTACCTTGCTCGTGTTACCTGTACATATATAAGCTTCAAACGCATATTTGTTGTGTTTTTTATTTCATAATGGCTACTCTGTCCAAACTCTTGTTTGTATTACGTCAGAATACAAAATTTGGAAAGGAAGAAGGCAAAACCAACTCAGACCCAGAAAACATGTAGGAAATTGCCGCTAAAGAAACCAAAAACAGCTGAGGCACGCAAAACAATGACAGCAAGCCAGAATTGCAACAAGCCAACAGCTGTGTCCTGTTTGAAAAAGACCACTGATCCGGTGCCCTGAACTCAATATGCCAGCCTCAAAACCAAAGCTCACATCAGAAAATTCATTACAAACCATGATAAATCAGAAAAATGAGACAAAAGCCAAAGAAATGCACGAGTTCTTAGTGATATTTGGCTGGATTTAGACACAAGGAAACTGGCTGTTTAAAGATTCATTCCCCCTTCCACTGACTGACTTTGGAATTCTGATTGATTTCACCTCAAAATTGCACTCACACTCAATTTGGAAGGAATTAGAATCTGTCGCCTCAGCAGAAGGGTTCCATGTCATTTTCCAAAACACAGAAACTAATGTTGATCATGTTGCCAGTAGATTTCTAATCCTGAAAGGGCAATTTCTGTGTTTTTTTTTTTCTTTCATAATGGCTACTCTGTCCAAATCTTGCTTGTATTCCATCAGAATACAAAATATGGGAATAAGAAGGCAAAACCAACTCAGACCCAGAAAACATTAAGGAAATTGCCGCTCAAGAATCCACAAATCAGCTGAGGCACCCAAAACAATGACAGCAAGCCAGAATTGGAGCAAGCCAACAGCTGTGCCCTGATTGAAAAAGAACCTTCCTCTTGTGCCCTGAATTCAATATGCCAGCCTCCAAACCAAAGCTCACATCAGAAAATTCATTACAAACCATGATAAATAAGAAAAAATAGAAAAAAGCCAAAGAAATGCAAGAATCCTTAATGATATTCGGCTTGATTTAGTCGCAAGGAAACCGGCTGTCCCCAGATTCATCCATACCTCCAGCTGTCTGCCTGTGGAATTCTGACTGAATTACCCTGAAAATCGCAGTGAAACTCAGTTTGGAGTCAATTAATATCTGTGACCTCAGCCAAAGTGTAACATTTTTTTTTCCAAAACACAAAAACTCACCTTGGTCATGTAACCTGTAGATTTTTAAGCTTCAAATGCCCATTTGTTGTGTTTTGTATTTCATAATCGGTACTCTGCCCAAACTCATGTTTGTATGGCGTCAGAATACAAAATTTGGGAAGGAGGAAGGCAAAACCAAATCAGACCAAGAAAACATTTAGGAAATTGCCGCTCAACAAACCAAAATTGAGCTGAGGCACCCAAAACAATGACAGCAAGCCAGAATTGGAGCAAGCCAACAGCTGTGCCATGTTTGAAAAAGACCATTCCTCCAGTACCCTGAACTCCATATTCCAGCCTCAAAACCAAAGCTCACATCGGAAAATTCATTACAAACCATGATAAATAAGGGAAATGAGAAAAAGCCAAAGAAATGCAAGCCTGTGGAATCCTAACTGAATTAACTGAATTAATCTGAAAATCGCAGTGAAACTCGGTTTTGGAGGCAATTAATATCTGTCACCTCAGCCAGAGTGTTCAATTTTAATTTCGAAAACAAAAAATCATACCTTGGTCTTGTGACCAGTACATATATAAGCTTCAAACGCATATTTGTTGTGTTTTTTATTTCATAATGGCTACTCTGTCCAAACTCTTGTTTGTATTACGCCAGAATACAAAATTTGGGAAGGAAGAAGGCAAAACCTACTCAGAGCCAGAAAACATGTAGGAAATTGCCGCTCAAGAAACCACAAATGGGCTGAGGCACCCAAAACCTTGAAAGCAAGCCAGAATTGGAGCAAGCCAACAGCTGTGCCCTGATTGAACTAGACCATTAATCCAGTGCCCTGAACTCCATATTGCAGCCTCAAAACCAAAGCTCACAAAAAAAAAATCATTACAAACAATGATAAATAAGGGAAATCTGAGAAAGCCAAAGAAATTCAAGAGTCCTTTGTGGTATTTGGCTGGATTTAGACAGAAGGAAACAGGCTGTTTCTGGATTCATCCCCCCCTTCCACAGACTGACTTTGGAATTCTGACTCAATTCACCTCAAAATCGCACTCACACTCAATTTGGAGGGAATTAGTATCTGTCCCCTCAGCAGAAGTATTCCATGTCATTTTCCAAAACACAAAAACTCATCTTAGTCGTGTTGCCTGTAGACTTCTAATCCTGAAAGGGCAATTTACTGTGTTTTTTTTTTTTTTTCTTTCATAATGGCTACTCTGTCCAAAATCTTGCTTGTATTGCGTCAGAATACAAAATTTGGGAATAAGAAGGCAAATCCGACTCAGACCCAGAAAACATTTAGGAAACTGCAGAAAAAGAATCCACAAATCAGCTAAGGAACCCAAAACAATGACAGCAAGCAGAACTGGAGCACGCCAACAGCTGTGCCCTGATTGAAAAAGTACCTTCCTCTTGTGCCCTAAACTCAATATGCCAGCCACAAAACCAAAGCTCACATCAGAAAATTCATTTCAAACCATGATAAATAGGAAAAATCAGAAAAAAGCCAAAGAAATGCAAGTTTTCTTAATGATATTGGGCTTGATTTATTCCTAAGTAAACAGCTGTTTCCAGATTCATCCACAACTCCCAGCTGAGTGAATAGGGATTCTGACTGAATTCACCTCAAAATGGCAGTGAAATTCGGTTTGGAGACAATTAATATCTGTCACCTCAGCCAAAGTGTTCCATTTTATTTTCCAAAACAAAAAAACTCACTTTGGTCATGTTTCCTATAGATTTCAAAGCGTCAAACGCCTATTTGTTGTGTTTTTTATTTCATAATGGCTACTCTGTCCAAAATCTTGCTTGTATTGCATCAACATACAAAATTTCGGAAGGCAGAAGGCAAAGCCAACTCAGACCCAGAAAACATTTAGGAAATTGCCACTCAAGAAACCAAAAGTCAGCTGAGGCTCCCAAAACCATGACAGCAAGCCAGAATTGGAGCAGGCAATCACCTGAGTCCTGATTGAAAAAGGCCATTCTTCCGGTACCCTGAACTCCATATTCCAGCCTCAAAACCAAAGCTCACATCAGGAAATTCATTACAAACCACGATACATAACAAAAATGAGAAAAAAGCCAAGAAATGCAAGAAACCATAATGATATTGAGCTGGATTTAGTTGCAAGGAAACCGGCTGTTCCCGGATTCATCCAACACTCCAGCTGACTGCGTGTGGAATTCTGACTGAATTAACCTGAAAATTGCAGTGAAACTCAGTTTGGAGGCAATTAATATCTGTCACCTCAGCCAAAGTGTTCCATTTTATTTTCCAAAACACAAAAACTCACCTTGGTCTTGTTACCTGTAGATTTCCAAGCTTCAAATGCCTATTTGTTGTGTTTTTTATTTCATAATGGCTACTCTGTCCAAACTCTTCTTTGCCTTGCATCAGAATACAAAATTTGGGAATAAGAAGGCAAATCCAACTCAGACACAGAAAACATTTATGAAATTGCCACTCAAGAAACCACGAATCTTCTGAGGCATCCAAAACAACGACAGCAAGCCGGAATTGGAGCAAATCAACAACTGTGCCCTGATTGAAACAGAACCATCCTCTTGTGCCCTGAACTCAATATGCCAGCCTCAAAACCAAAGCTCACATCAGAAAATGCATTACAAACCATTACAAATAAGAAAAATGAGAAAAAAGCCAAAGAAATGCAAGAATCCATAATGATATTGGACTTGATTTAGTCGCAAGGAAACCGGATGTTCCCGCATTCATCCACCCCTACAGCTGACTGCCTGTGGAATTCTGACTGAATTAACCTGAAAAATGCAGTGAAACTCAGTTTGAAGGCAATTAATATCTGTCACCTCAGCCAAAGGGTTCCATTTGATTTTTCAAAACTCAAAAACTCACCTTGGTCATGATACCTGTAGAATCATAACCTTCAAACGCCTATTTGTTGTGTTTTTTATTTCATAATCGGTACTCTGTCTGAACACATGTTTGTTTTGTGTCACAATACAAAATTTGGGAAGGAAGAAGGCAAAAACCTCTCAGACACAGAAAACATTTAGGAAATTGCCGCTCAAGAAACCAAAAGTCAGCTAAGGCACCCAAAACAATGACAGCAAGGCAGAATTGGAGCAAGTCAACAGCTGTGCCCTTTTTGAAAAATAACCTTCCTCTTGTGCCCTGAACTCCATATTGCAGCCGCAAAACCAAAGCTCACATCAGAAATTTCATTACAAACCATGATAAATAAGAAAAATGAGAAAAAAGCCAAAGAAATGCAAGAATCCATAATGATATTGGGCTTGATTGAGTCGCAAGGAAATTGGCTGTACCCAGATTCATCCACACCTCCAGCTGACTGCCTGTGGAATTCTCACTGAATTAACCTGAAAATCGCAGTGAAACTCGGTTTGGAGGCCATTAATATCTGTCACCTCAGCCAAAGTGTTCCATTTTATTTGCCAAAACACAAAACCTCATCTTGTCCTGTTACCTGTAGATTTCTGAGCTTCGAACACCTATTTGTAGTGTTTTTTATTTCATAATGGCTACTCTGCCCAAACTCTTGTTTGTATTGTGTCAGAATACAAAATTTGGGAAGGAAGAAGGCAAAACCAACTCAGACCCAGAAAACATTTAGGAAATCGCCGCTCAAGAAACCACAAATCGGCTGAGGCACTCAAAACAATGACAGCAAGCCAGAATTGGAGCAGGCCAACAGCTGTGCCCTGTTTGAAAAAGACTATTCCTCCGGTGCCCTGACCTCCATATTGCAGCCTCAAAACCAAAGCTGACATCAGAAAATGCATTACAAACCATGATAAATAAGAAAAATGAGAAAAAAGCCAAAGAAATGCAAGAATCCATAATGATATTGGGCTTGGTTCAGTCGCAAGGAAACCGGCTGTTCCCGGATTCATCCACCCCTCCAGCTGACTGCCTGTGGAATTCTGACTGAATTAACCTGAATATCGCAGTGAAACTCCATTTGGAGGCAGTAAATAACTGTCACCTCAGCCAAAGTGTTCCATTTGATTTTCCAAAACACAAAAACTCCCCTTGGTCGTGTTCCCTGTAGATTTCTAAGCTTCAAAAGCCTATTTGTTGTGTTTTTTATTTCATAATAGCTACTCTGCCCAAACTCTTGTTTGTATTGTGTCAGAATACAAAATTTGGGAAGGAAGAAGGCAAAACCATCTCAGACCCAGAAAACATTTTGGAAATTGCCGCTCAAGAAACCACTAATCGGCTGAGGCACTCAAAACAATGACAGCAAGCCAGAATTGGAGCAGGCCAACAGCTGTGCCATGTTTGAAAAAGACCATTGCCCCGGTGCCCTGAACTCCATATTGCAGCCTCAAAACCAAAGCTGACATCAGAAAATGCATTACAAACCATGATAAATAAGAAAAATGAGAAAAAAGCCAAAGAAATGCAAGAATCCATAATGATATTGGGCTTGGTTCAGTCGCAAAGGAAACCGGCTGTTCCCGGATTCATCCACCCCTCCAGCTGACTGCCTGTGGAATTCTGACTGAATTAACCTGAATATCGCAGTGAAACTCCATTTGGAGGCAGTAAATAACTGTCACCTCAGCCAAAGTGTTCCATTGGATTTTCCAAAACACAAAAACTCCCCTTGGTCGTGTTACCTGTAGATTTGTAAGCTTAAAACGCCTATTTGTAGTGTTTTTTATTTCATAATGGCTACTTTAAACAAGCTCTTGTTTGTATTGCGTCAGAATACAAAATTTGGGAAGGAAGAAGGCAAAACCAACTCAGACCCAGAAAACATTTAAGAAATTGCCGCTCAAAAAACCACAAATCGGCTGAGGCACTCAAAACAATGACAGCAAGGCAGAATTGGAGCAGGCCAACAGCTTTGCCGTGTTTGAAAAAGACCATTCCTCCGGTGCCCTGAACTCCATATTGCAGCCTCAAAACCAAAGCTCACATCAGAAAATTCATTACAAACCATGAAAAATAAGGAAAATGAGAAAAAAGCCAAAGAATTCCAAGAATGCATAATGATATTGGGCTTGATTTAGTCTCAAGGAAACCGGCTGTTCCTGGATTCATCGACCACTGCAGCTGACTGCCTGTGGAATTCTGACTGAATTCACCTGAAAATCGCAGTGAAACTCAGTTTGGAGGCAATTAATATCTGTCACCTCAGACCATTTTATTATCCAAAACACATAACCTCACCTTGGTCGTGTTACCTGTAGATTTCTAAGCTTCAAACGCCTATATGCTATGTTTTTCATTACAAAATGGCTACTCTGCAAAAACTCTTGTTTGTATTGCGTCAGAATACAAAATTTGGGAAGGAAGAAGGCAAAATCAACTCAGACCCCGAAAACATGTAGGAAATTGGCGCTCAAGAAACCACAAATCGGCTGAGGCACTCAAAGCAATGACAGCAAGCCAGAATTAGAGCAGACTAACAGCTGTGCCCTGATTGAAAAAGACCATTCCCCCGGTGCCCTAAACTCCATATTGCAGCCTCATAACCAAAGCTGACATCACAAAATTCATTACAAACCATGATAAATAAGAAAAATGCGAAAAATCCAAAGAAATGCAAGAATCCATAATGATATTGGGCTTGATTTAGTCGCAAGGAAACCGGTTGTTCCCGGATTCATCCACCCCTCCAGCTGACAGCCTGTGGAATTCTGACTGAATTAACCTGAAAATCGCAGTGAAACTCTTTTTGGAGGCAATTAATATCTGTCACCTCAGCCAAAGTGTTCCATTTGATTTTCCAAAACACAAAAACTCACCTTGGTCGTGTTACCTGTAGATTTCTAAGCTTCAAACGCCTATGTGTTGTGTTTTTTATTTCATAATGGCTACTCTACCCAAACTCTTCTTTCTATGGCGTCAGAATACAAAATTTGGGAAGGAAGGGGGCAAAACCAACTCAGACCCAGAAAACATGTAGGAAATTGCCGCTCAAGAATCCACAAATCGGCTGAGGCACTCAAAAGAATGACAGCAAACCAGAATTGGAGCAGGCCAACAGCTGTGCCCTGTTTGAAAAAGACCATTCCTCTGTTACTCTGAACTCCATATTGCAGCCTCAAAACCAAAACTCACATCAGAAAATTCATTAGAAACGATGATAAATATGAAAACGAAGAAAAAAGCCAAAGAAATGCAAGAATCCATAATGCTATTGGGCTTGATTGAGTCGCAAAGAAACCGGTTGTTCCCGGATTCATCCACCCCTCCAGCTGACAGCCTGTGGAATTCTGACTGAATTAACCTGAAAATCGCATTGAAACTCTTTTTGGAGGCAATTAATATCTGTCACCTCAGCCAAATTGTTCCATTTGATTTTCCAAAACACAAAAACTCACCTTGGTCGTGTTACCTGTAGATTTCTAAGCTTCAAATGCCTATTTGTTGTATTTTTTATTTCATAATGGCTACTCTGCTGAAACTCTTGTTTGTATTGCGTCAGAATACAAAATTTGACAAGGAAGAAGGCAAAAGCAACTCAGACCCAAAAAAAAATTCATAAAATTGCCGCTCAAGAAACCACAAATAAGCTGAGGCACCCAAAATAAAATGACAGCAAGCCAGAATTGGAGCAGGCCAACAGCTGTGCCCTGTTTGAAAAGGACCATTCCTCCGGTGCCCTGAACTCAAAATGCCAGCCTCAAAACCAAAGCTCACATCCGAAAATTCATTACAAACCATGATAAATAAGAAAGATGAGAAAAAAGCCAAAGAAATGCAAGAATCCACAATGATATTGGGCTTGATTTAGTCGCAAGGAAACCATCTTTCCCGGATTCATCCACCCCTCCAGCTGACTGCCTGTGGAATTCTGACAGAATTAACCTGAAAATCGCAGTGAAACTCAGTTTGGAGGCAATTAATATGTGTCACCTCAGCCAAAGTGTTCCATTTGATTTTCCAAAACACAAAATCTCACCTTGGTCGTGTTACCTGTAGATTTCTAAGCTTCAAACTCCTATTTCTTGTGTTTTTTTTTTATTTCATAATGGCTACTCTGTCCAACCTCTTGTTTGTATGGCGTCAGAATACAAAATTTGGGAAGGAAGAAGGCAAAACCAACTCTGACCCAGAAAACATTTAGGAAATTGCCACTCAACACACCAAAAATCAGCTGAGGCACTCAAAACAATGACAGCAAGTCAGAACTGGAGCAAGCAAATGGCTGTGCCCTGTTTGAAAAAGAACCTTCCTCTTGTGCCCTGAACTCCATATTGCAGACTCAAAACCAAAGCTCACATCAGAAAATTCACTACAAACCATGATACATAAGAAAAATGAGAAAAAAGCCAAAGAAATGCAAGAATCCATAATGATATTGGGCTTGATTTAGTCTCAAGGAAATCAGCTCTTCCCAGATTCATCCCCCCCTCCAGCTGACCGCCTGTGGAATTCTGACTGAATTAACCTGAAAATCACAGTGAAACTCAGTTTGGAAGCAATTAATATCTGTCACCTCAGCCAAAGTGTTCCATTTGATTTTCCAAAACACAAAAACTCACCATGGTCGAGTTACCTGTAGATTTCTAAGCTTCAAAAGCATATTTGTTGTGGTTTTTATTTCATAATGGCTACTTTAACCAAACTCTTTTTTGTATTGCGTCAGAATACAAAATTTGACAAGGAAGAAGGCAAAACCAACTCAGACCCAGAAAACATTTAGGAAATTGCCGCTCAAGAAACCAGAAGTCAGCAGAGGTACCCAAACCAATTACATTAAACCAGAATTGGAGCAAGCAAAGAGCTGTGCCCTGATTGAAAAAGAACCATCCTCTTCTGCCCTGAACTCCATCTTCCAGACTCAAAACCAAAGCTCACATCAGAAAATTCATTACACACCATGATAAATAAGAAAAATGAGAATAAATCCAAAGAAATGCAAGATTCCATAATGATATTAGGTTTGATTTAGTCGCAAGGAAACCGGTTGTTCCCAGATTCATCCACCCCTCCAGCTGACTACCTGTGGAATTCTGACTGAATTAACCTGAAAATCACAGTGAAACTCAGTTTGGAGGCAATTAATATCTGTCACCACAGCCAAAGTGTTCCATTTTATATTCCAAAACACAAAAACTCACCTTGGTCATGTTACCAGTAGATGTCTAAGCTTCAAACGCCTATTTGTTGTGTTTTTTATTTCATAATGGCTACTCTGTCTAAACTCTTGTTTGTATTGCGTCAGAAGCAACATTTGAAGGAAGAAGGCAAAACCAACTCAGACCCAGAAAACATTTAGGAACTTGCCGCTCAAGAAAGCAAACTCAGCTGAGGCCCCCAAACCAATGACAGTAAGCCAGAATTGGAGCAAGCAAAGGTCTGTGCCCTGATTGAATATGGCCATTCCTCCGGTGCCCTGAACTCCATCTTGCAGACTCAAAACCAAATCTCACATCAGAAAATTCATTACAAACCATCATAAATAAGAAAAATGAGAAAAAAGCCAAAGAAATGCAAGAATCCATAATGATATTGGGCTTGATTCAGTCGCAAGGAAACCGGCTGTTCCCAGATTCATCCACCCCTCCATCTGGCTACCTGTGGAATTCGACTGAATTAACCTGAACATCGCAGTGAAACTCAGTTTGGAGGCAATTAATATCTGTCACCTCAGTCAAAGTGTTCCATTTGATTTTCCAAAACACAAAAACTCACCTTGGTCGTGTTTTCTGTACATGTATAACCTTGAAATGCTTGTTTGTTGTGTTTTTTATTTCATAATGGCTACTCTGCCGAAACTCTTGTTTGTATTGCATCAGAATACAAAATTTGGGAAGGAAGAAGGAAAAACCAACTCAGACCCAGAAAACATTTAGGAAAATGCAGCTCAAGAAACCACAAATCGGCTGAGGCAGCCAAAACAATGACAGCAAGCCAGAATTGGAGCAAGCCAACAGCTATGCCCTGATTGAAAATGACCACTCCTCTTGTGCCCTGAACTCAATTTGCCAGCCTAAAAACCAAAGCGCACATCAGAAAATTCATTACAAACCATGATAAATAAGAAAAATAAGAGCCAAAGAAATGCAAGAATCCATAATGATATTGGGCTTGATTTAGTCGCAAGGAAACCGGCTGTTCCCGGATTCATCTACCCCTCCAGGTGACTGCCTGTGGAATTCTGACTGAATTAACCTGAATATCGCAGTGAAACTCAGTTTGGAGGCAATTAATATCTGTCACCTAGCCAAAGTGTTCCATTTAACTTTCCAAAACACAAAAACTCACCTTGGTCGTGTTACCTGTAGATTTCTAAGCTTCAAACGCCTATTGGTGTGTTTTTCATTCCATAATGGCTACTCTGTCCAAACTCTTGTTTGTATGCCGTCAGAATACAAAATTTGGAAAAGAAGAAGGCAAAACCAACTCAGACCCAGAAAACATTTAGGAAATTTCCACTCAAGAAACCAAAAGTCAGCTGAGGCTCCCAAAATAATGACAGCAAGCCAGAATTGGAGCAAGCCAACAGCTGTGCCCTGATGGAAAAAGGCCATTCCTCCGGTGCCCTGAACTCCATATTGCAGCTTCAAAACCAAAGCTGACATCAGAAAATTCATTACAAACCATGATAAATAAGACAAATGAGAAAAAAGCCAAAGAAATGCAAGAATCCATAATGATATTGGGCTGGATTTATTCGCAAGGATACCGGCTGTTCCCAGTTCATCCACCCCTCCAGCTGACTGCCTGTGGAATTGTGACTGAATTCACCTGAAAATCGCAGTGAAACTCAGTTTGGAGGCAATTTATATCTGTCACCTCAGCCAACGTGTTCCATTTGATTTTCCAAAACACAAAACCTCACCTTGGTCATGTTACCTGTAGATTTCTAAGCTTCAAATGCCTATTTGCTGTGTTTTTCATTACAAAATGGCTGCTCTGCCCAAACTCTTGTTTGTATGGCGTCAGAATACAAAATTTGGGAAGGAAGAAGGCAAAACCAACTCAGACCATGAAACCATGCAGGAAATTGCTGCTCAAGAAACCAAAAGTCAGCTGAGGCACTCAAAACAATGACAGCAAGCCAGAATTGGAGCAGGCCAACAGCTGTGCCCTGTTTGAAAAAGGCCATTCCTCCGGTGCCCTGAACTGCATATTGCAGCCTCAAAACCAAATCTCACATCAGAAAATTCATTACAAACCATCATAAATAAGAAAAATGAGAAAAAAGCCAAAGAAATGCAAGAATCCATAATGATATTGGGCTTGATTCAGTCGCAAGGAAACCGGCTGTTCCCAGATTCATCCACCCCTCCAGCTGACTGCCTGTGGAATTCTGACTGAATTAACCTGAAAATCGCAGTGAAACTCAGTTTGATAGCAATTAATATCTGTCACCTCAGCCAAAGCGTTCCATTTTATGTTCCAAAACACAAAAACTCACCATGGTCGTGCTACCTGTAGATTTCTAAGCTTCAAAATCCTATTTTTTGTGGTTTTTATTTCATAATGGCTACTCTGCCCAAACTCTTGTTTGTATGGCATCAGAAAACATAATTTGGGAAGGCAGACAGCAAAACCAACTAAGACCCAGAAAACCCATAATGATATTGGGCTGGATTTATTCGCAAGGATACCGGCTGTGCCCAGATTCATCCACCCCTACAGCTGACTGCCTGTGGAATTGTGACTGAATTCACCTGAAGTCACCCACGGCACCCAAAACAATGACGGGAAGCAAGAATTGGAGCAGGCCAACAGCTGTGCCCTGTTTGAAAAAGACCATTCCTCTTGTGCCCTGAACTCCATATGCCAGCCTCAAAACCAAAGCTCACATCAGAAAATTCATCACGAACCATGATAAATAAGAAAAAGGAGAAAAAAGCCAAAGAAATGCAAGAATCCATAAAGATATTCAGCTTGATTTCGTCACAAGGAAACTGGCTGTTCCCGGATTCATCCACCCCTCCAGCGGACTGCCTGTGGAATTCTGACGGAATTCACCTGAAAATCGCAGTGAAACTCAGTTTGGACGCAATTACTATCTGTAACCTCAGCCAAAGTGTTCCATTTGATTTTCTAAAACACAAAAACTCACCTTGGTCGTATTACCTGTAGATTTCTAAGCTTTAAACGCATATTTGTAGTGTTTTTTATTTCATAATGGCTACTCTGCCGAAACTCTTGTTTGCATGCCATCAGAAAAGAAAATTTGGGAAGAAAGAAGGCAAAACCAACTCAGACCCAGCAAACATTTAGGAAATTGCTGCTCAAGAAACCAAAAGTCAGCTAAGGCACCCAAAGAAATGACAGCAAGCCAGATTTGGAGCAGGCCAACAGCTATGCCCTGTTTGAAAAAGAGTATTCCTCCGGTACCCTGAACTCCATATTGCAGCCTCAAAACCAAAGCTCACATCAGAAAATTCATTACAAACCATGATAAATAAGTAAAATGAGAAAAAAGCCAAAGAAATGCAAGAATCCATAATGATATTGGGCTTGATTGAGTCGCAAGGAAACCGGCTGTTCCCAGATTCATCCACCACTCCTGCTGACTGCCTGTGGAATTCTGACGGAATTAACCAGAAAATCGCAGTGAAACTCACTTTGGAGGCAATATATATCTGTGACCTCAGCCAAAGTATTCCATTTGATTTTCCAAAACATAAAAACTCACCTTGGTTATGTTACCTGTAGATTTCTAAGCTTCAAAGGCCTATTTGTAGTGTTTTTTAATTCATAATGGCAACTCTGTCCAAACTATTGGTTGTATCGTGTCAGAATACAATATTTGGGAAGGAAGAAGGCAAAACCAACTAAGATCCAGAAAACATTTAGTAAATTGCCACTCAAGAAACCAAAAGTCAGCTGAGGCACCCAAAACAATGACAGCAAGCCAGAATTGGAGCATGCCAACAGCTGTGCCCTGATTGAAAAAGAACCTTCCTCTGGTGACCTGAACTCAATATGCCAGCCTCAAAACCAAAGCTCACATCAAAAAATTCATTAAAAACCATGATAAACAAGAAAAATGAGAAAAAAGCGAAAGAAATGCAAGAATCCATAATGATATTGGGCTGGATTTAGTCGCCAGAAAACCGGCTATTCCCGGATTCATCCACCGCTCCTGCTACTTGCCTGTGGAATTCTGACTGAATTCACCTGAAAATCGCAGTGAAACTCAGTTTGGAGGCAATTAATATCCGTCTCCTCAGGCAAAGTGTTCCATTTGATTTTCCAAAACACAAAAACTCACCTTGGTCGTGTTACCTGTAGATTTCTAAGCTTCAAACGCCTATTTGCTGTGTTTTTCATTACAAAATGGCTACTCTGCCCAAACTCTTGTTTGTATTGTGGCAGAATACAAAATTTGGGAAGGAAGAAGGCAAAACCAACTCAGACGCAGAAAACATTTAGGATATTGCCGCTCAAGAAACCACAAATCGTCTGAGGCTCCCAAAACAATGACAGCAAGCCAGAATTGGAGCAGGCCAAGAGCTGTGCCCTGTTTGAAAAAGACCATTCCCAGCCGGCTCCGCGGCTCATTAAGCTAATCCTCCACCTAGCGGCCCCAGCACACCAGGTTCTAGTCCCCGTCTGGGTGCGGATTCTGTCCCGGTTGCCCCTCTTCCAGGCCAGCCCTCTGCTGTGGCCAGGGAGTGCAGTGGAGGATGGCCCAAGTGCTGGGGCACTGCACCCCATGGGAGACCAGGAAAAGCACCTGGCTCCTGGTTCCTGCAATCGGATCAGCGCGGTGCGCCCGCCGCAGCACACTGGCCGCGGCGGCCATTGGAGGGTGAACCAACGGCAAAGGAAGAAATTTCTCCCTGTCTCTCTCTCTCACTGTCCACTCTGCCTGTCAAGAAAAAAAAAAAAAAAGGAAAAAGACCATTCCCCCGGATCCTGAACTCCATATTGCAGCTTCAAAACCAAAGCTCACCTCAGAAAATTCATTACAAACCATGATAAATAAGAAAAATAAGAAAAAGGCCAAAGAAATGCAAGAATCCATTATGATATTGGGCTTGATTCACTAGAAGAAAACAGGCTGTTCCAGGATTCATCCACCCCTGCAGCTGACTGCCTGTGGTATTCTGACTGAATTAACCTGAAAATCACAGTGAAACTCAGTTTGGAGGCAATTAATATCTGTCACCTCAGCCAAAGTGTTCCATTTGATTTTCCAAAACACAAAAACTCACCTTGGTCGTGTTACCTGTAGATTTCTAAGCTTCAAACGGCTATTTGTTGTGTTTTTTATTTCATAATACCTACTCTGTCCAAACTCTTGTTTGTATTGCATCAGAATACAAAATTTGGGAAGGAAGAAGGCAAAACCAACACAGACCCAAAAAACATCTAGTAAATTGACACACTAGAATCCACAAATTTGCTGAAGCACTCAAAACATTGACAGCAAGCCAGAATTGGAGGAGGCCAACAGCTGTGCCCTGATTGAAAAGAACCATCCTCTTGTTCCCTGAACCCAATATGCCAGCCTTAAAACCAGAGCTCACATCAGAAAATTTATTACAAACCATGATACATAAGAGAAATGAGAAAAAGCCAAAGAAATGCAAGAATCCATAATGATATTGGGCTTGATTTAGTCGCAAGGAAACAGGCTGTTCCTGGATTCATCCACCCCTGCAGCTGAATGCCTGTGGAATTCTGATGGAATTAACCTGAAAATCGCAGGGAAACTCAGTTTGGAGGCAATTAATATCTGTCACCTCAGCCAAAGTGTTCCATTTTCTTTTCCAAAACACAAAAACTCACCTTGGTCGTGTTACCTGTAGATTTCTGAGCTTCAAACGCCTATTTGTTGTACTTTTTATTTCATAATAGCTACTCTGTCCAAACTCTTGTTTGTATTGCATCAGAATACAAAATTTGGGAAGGAAGAAGGCAAAACCAACTCAGACCCAGAAAATATTTAGGAAATTACTGCTCAAGAAACCAAAAGTAAGCTGAGGCATGCAGAACAATGACAGCAAGACAGAATTGGAGCAAGCCAACAGCTGTGCCCTGATTGAAAAAGAACCTTCCTCTTGTGCACTGAACTCAATATGCCAGCCTCAAAACCAACGCTCACATCAGAAAATTCATTACAAACCACGATAAATAAGGGAAATCTGAGAAAGCCAAAGAAATTCAAGAGTCCTTTGTGGTATTTGGCTGGATTTAGACACAAGGAAACTGGCTGTTTCAGGATTCATCCCACCCTTAAACAGACTGACTTTGGAATTCTGATTGAATTCACCTCAAAATTGCACTCACACTCAATTTGGAGGAAATTAGTATCTGTCCCCTCAGCAGAAGGGGTCCATGTCACTTTCCAAAACACAGAAACTCATCTTGATTGTGTTGCCTGTACAGTTCTAATCCTGAAAGGCCAATTTGCTTTGGTTTTTTATTTTTTTCTTTCATAATGGCTACTCTGTAAAAATCTTGCTTGTATTGCATCAGAATACAAAATTTGGGAATAAGAAGGCAAAAGTAACTCAGACCCAGAAAACATTTAGGATATTGCCACTCAAGAATCCACAAATCAGCTGAGGCACCCAAAACAATGACAGCAAGCCAGAATTGGAGCAACCCAACAGCTGTGCCCTGATTGAAAAACAACCCTCCTCTTGTGCCCTGAACTCAATATGCCAGCTTAAAACCAAAGCTCACATCAGAAAATTCATTACAAACCATGATAAATAAGAAAAATGAGAAAAAGCCAAAGAAATGCAAGAATCCATAATGATATTGGGCTTGATTTAGTCGCAAGGAAATCGGCTCGTCCAAGATTCATCCCCCCCTCCAGCTGACTGCCTGTGGAATTCTGACTGAATTACCCTAAAATCGCAGTGACAATCAGTTTGGAGGCAATTACTATCTGTCACCTCAGCCAAAGTGTTCCACTTTATTTTCCAAAACACAAAAACTCACTTGGTCTTGTTACCTGTAGATAGATGTATAAGCTTCAAACGCCTATTTGTTGTGTTTTTTATTTCATAATGGCTACTCTGTCAAAACTCTTGTTTGTATTACCTCAGAATACAAAATTTGGGAAGGAAGAAGGCAAAACCAACTCAGACCCATAAAACATTTAGGAAATTGCCGCTCAAGAAACCAAAATCAGCTGAGGCACCCAAAACAATGACAGCAAGCCAGAATTGGAGCAAGCCAACAGCTGTGCCCTGTTTGAAATAGAACCATCCTCTTGTGCCCTGAACTCAATATGCCAGCCTCAAAACCAAAGCTCACATCAGAAAATTCATTACAAACCATGATACAAAAGAAAAATGAGAAAAATCCAAAGCAATGCAAGAATCCATAATGATATTGGGCTTGATTTAGTCACAAGGAAACCAGATGTTCCCAGATGCATCCACCCCTCCAGCTGACTGCCTGTGGAATTCCGACTGAATTAACCTGAAAATTGCAGTGAAACTCAGTTTGGAGGCAATTACTATCTGTCACCTCAGCCAAAGTGTTCCATTTGATTTTCCAAAACACAAAATCTCACCTTGGTCGTGTCACCTGTAGCTTCAAATGCCTATTTGTTGTGTTTTTTATTTCATAATGGCTACTCTGTCCAAACTCTTGTTTGTATTGCGTCAGAATACAAAATTTGGGAAGGAAGAAGGCAAAACCAACTGAGACCCAGAAAACATTTAGGAAATTGCCGCTCAAGAAACCACAAATCGGCTGAGGCTCCCAAAACAATGACAGCAAGCCAGAATTGGAGCAACCCAACAGCTGTGCCCTGATTGAAAAAGTTCCTTCCTTTTGTGACCTCAACTCCATATTGCAGCCTCAAAACCAAAGCTCACATCAGAAAATTCATTACAAACCATGATAAATAAGAAAAATGAGAAAAAAGCCAAAGAAATGCAAGAATCCATAATGATATTGGACTTCATTTAGTCACAAGGAAACCGGCTATTACCGGATTCATCCACCCATCCAGCTGACTGACTGTGGAATTCTGACTGAATTAAGCTGAATGGAGGCAGTTAATATCTGTCACCACAGCCAAAGTGTTCCATTTTATTTTCCAAAACACAAAATCTCACCTTGGTCATGTTGCCTGTAGATTTCTAAGCTTCAAACGCATATTTGTTGTGTTTTTTATTTCATAATGGCTACTCTGTCCAAACTCTTGTTTATATTGCGTCAGATTACAAAATTTGGGAAGAAAGCAGGCAAAACCAACTGAGACTCAGAAAACATTTAAGAAATTGCCGCTCAAGAAACCAAAAGTCAGCTGAGGCACCGAAAACAATGAAAGCAAGCCAGAACTTGAGCAAGCCAACAGCTGTGCCCTGATTGAAAAAGACCATTAATCCAGTGCCCTGAACTCCATATTGCAGTCTCAAAACCAAAGCTCACATCAGAAAATTCATTACAAACCATGATAAATAAGAAAAATGAGAAAAACGCCAAAGAATTGCAAGAATCCATAATGATATTGGGCTTGATTTAGTCGTAAGGAAACCGGCTGTTCCCGGATTCATCCACCCCTCCAGCTGACTGCCTGTGGATTTCTGACTGAATTAACCTGAAAATCACAGTGAAACTCAGTTTGGAGGCAATTAATATCTGTCACCTCAGCCAAAGTGTTCCATTGTATTTTCCAAAACACAAAAACTTACCTGGGTCGTGTTACCTGTAGATGTATAAGCTTCAAACGCCTATTTGTTTTGTTGCTTATTTCATAATGCTACTGTAAACAAACCCTTGTTTGTATTGCGTCAGAATACAAAATTTGGGAAGAAAGAAGGCAAAATCAACACAGACCCAGTAATCATTTAGGAAAATGCCGTTCAAGAAACCAAAAGTCAGCTGAGACACCCAAAACAATGACAGCAAGCCAGAAGTGGAGCAAGCCAACAGCTCTGCCCTGTTTGAAAAAGACCATTCCTCCGGTGCCCTGAACTCCATATTGCCGCCTCAAAAGCAAAGCTCACATCAGAAAATTCATTACAAACCAGGATAAATAAGGGAAATTTGAAAAAAACAAAGAAATGCAAGAGTCCTTTGTGATATTTGGCTGGATTTAGACACAAGGAAACCGGCTGTTCCCGGATTCATCCACCACTCCAGCTGACTGCCTGTGGAATTCTGACTGAATTAACCTGAAAATCGCAGTGAAACTCAGTTTGGAGGCAATTAATATCTGTCACCTCAGCCAAAGTGTTTCATTTGATTTTCCAAAACACAAAAACTAACCTTGGTCGTGTTACCTGTAGATTTCTAAGCTTCAAACACATATTTGTTGTGTTTTTTACTTCATAATGGCTACTGTGCCCAAACTCTTGTTTCTATTGCGTAAGAATACAAAATTTGGGAAGGAAGAAGGCAAAACCAACTGAGAATCAGAAAACATTTAGGAAATTGCTACACAAGAAACCACAAATCGGCTGAGGCACCCAAAACAATGACAGCAAGCCAGAAGTGGAGCAAGCCAACAGCTGTGCCCTGATTGAAAAAGAACCTTCCTCTTGTGCCCTGAACTCAATATGCCAGCCTCAAAACCAAAGCTCAAACCAGAAAATTCATTACAAACCATGATAAATCAGGGAAATGTGAAAAAGCCAAAGAAATGCAAGAGTCCTTTGTGATAATTATCTGGAATTACACAATAGAAAACTGGCTATTTCCAGATTCATCCCCCCCTTCCACAGACTGACTTTGGAATTCTGATTGAATTCACCTCAAAATCGCACTCACACTCAATTTGGAGGGAATTAGAATCTGTCCCCTCAGCAGAAGGGTTCCATGTCATTTTCCAAAACACAGAAACTCATCTTGCTCATGTTGCCTGTAGATTTCTAATCCTGAAAGGGTAATTTGCTGTGTTTTTTTTTCTTTCATAATGGCTACTCTGTCCAAAATCTGCTTGAATTGCATCAGAATACAAAATTAGGGAATAAGAAGGCAAAACCAACTGAGACCCAGAAAACATTTAGGAAATTACCACCCAAGAATCCACAAATCGCCTGAGGGACACAAAAAAATGACAGCAAAGCAGAATTGAAGTAAGCCAACAGCTGTGCCCTCATTGAAAAATACCATTCCTCTGGTGCCTTGACCTCAACATGCCAGCCTCAAAACCAAAGGTCACATCAGAAAATTCATTACAAACTATGATAAATAAGAAAAATCAGAAAAAAGCCAAAGAAATGCAAGAATCCATAATGATATTGGACTTCATTTAGTCGCAAGGAAACCGGCTGTTCCCGGATTCATCCACCCCTCCATGGGAATGCCTGTGGACTTCTGACTGAATTATCCTGAAAATCGCAGTGAAACTCAGTTTGGAGACTATTAATATCTATCACCTCAGCCAAAGTGTTCCATTTGATTTTCCAAAACACTAAAACTCAACTTGGTCATGTTACCTGTAGCTTCAAATGCCTATTTGTTTTCTTTTTTATTTCATTATGGCTACTCTGTCCAAACTATTGTTCGCATTGTGTCAGAATAAAAAATTTGGGAATAAGAAGGCAAAACCAACTCTGAACCAGTAAACATTTAGGAAATTGCCACTGAAGAAACCAGAAATCGGCTGAGGCACCCAAACCAATGACAGCAAGCCAGAATTGGAGCAAGGCAACAGCTGTTCCCTGATTAAAAAAGAACTGTCCTCTTGCACCCTGAACTCAATATGCCAGCCTGAAAACCAAAGCTCACATCTGAAAATTCATTACAAACCATAATTAATAAGAAAAATGAGAAAAAAAGCCAAAGAAATGCACGAGTTCTTAGTGATATTGTGCTGGATTTAGTTGCAAGGCAACCGGCTGTTCTCGGATTCATCCACCCCTCCAGCTGACTGCCTGTGGAGTTCTGACTGAATTATCCTGAAAATCGCAGTGAAACTCAGTTTGGAGGCAATTAATATCTGTCACCTCAGCCAAAGTTTCCATTGTATTTTCCAAAACAGAAAAACTCACCTTGGTCGTGTTACCTGTAGATTTCTAAGCTACAAACACCTATCTGTTGTGTTTTTTATTTCATAATGGCTACTGTGCCTAAACTCTTGTTTGTATTGTGGCAGAATACAAAATTTGGGAAGGAAGAAGGCAAAACCAACTCAGACCCAGAAAACATTTAGGAAATTGCCGCTCAAGAAACCACAAATTGGCTGAGGCACCAAAACCAATGATAGCAAGTCAGAATTGGAGCAAGCCAACAGCTGTGCCCTGATTGAAAAAGAACATCCTCTTGTGCCCTGAACTCAATATGCCAGCCTCAAAACCACAGCTCACATCAGAAAATTCATTACAAACCATGATAAATAAGGAAAATCAGAAAAAAGCCAAAGAAATGCAAGAATCCATAATGATATTGGGCTTGATTCAGTCACAAGGAAACCGGCTGTTCCCAGATGCATCCACCCCTCCAGCTGACTGCCTCTGGAATTCTGAGTGAATTAACCCAAAAATCGCAGTGAAACTCAGTTTGGAGGCAATTAATATCTGTCACCTCAGCCAAAGTGATCCATTTGATTTTCCAAAACACAAAAACTCACCTTGGTCGTGTTATCTGTAGATTTATATGCTTCGAACACCTTTTGTTGTGTTTTTTATTTCATAATGGCTACTCTGTCGAAACTCTTGTTTGCATTGTGTCAGAATGCAAAATTTGGGAAGGAAGAAGGCAAAACCAATTCAGACCCAGAAAACATTTAGGAAATTGCCACTCAGGAAACCTGAAGTCAGCAGAGGCACCCAAAACAATGACAGCAAGCCAGAATTGGAGCAAGCCAACAGCTGTATACTGTTTGAAAAAGACCATTCCTCAGGTGCCCTGAACTCCATATTGCAGCCTTAAAACCAAAGCTCACATCAGAAATTTCATTTCAAACCTTGATAAATAAGGGAAATGTGAAAGAGCCAAGGAAATGCAAGAGTCCTTTGTGATATTTGGCTGGATTTAGAGAAAAGGAAACTGCCTGTTTCAACATTCATCCCCCCTTCCATAGACTGACTTGGGAATTCTGATTGAATTCACCTCAAAATCTCACTCACACTGTATTTGGAGGGAATTAGAATCTGTCCCCTCAGCAGAACGGTTCCATGTCATTTTCCAAAACACAGAAACTCATATTGGTCGTGTTGCCTGTAGAATTCTAATCCAGAAAGGGCAATATGCTGTTTTTTTTTCTTTCTTTCATAATGGCTACTCTCCAAAATCTTGCTTGTATTGCATCAGAATACAAAATTTTTGAAGGTAGAAGGCAAAACCAACTCAGACCCAGAAAACATTTAGGAAATTGCTGCTGAAGAAACCAAAAGTCAGCTGAGGCACCCAAACCAATGACAGCAAGCCAATTGGAGCTAGCCAACAGCTGTGCCCTGATTGAAAAAGAACCTTCCTCTTGTGCCCTGAACTCAATATGCCAGCCTCAAAACCAAAGCTCACATCAGAAAATACATTACAAACCATGATAAATAAGAAAAATGAGAAAAAAGCCAAAGAAATGCAAGAATCCATAATGATATTGGGCTTTTTTAGTCTCAAGGAAACCGGCTGTTCCCGGATTCTTCCATCCCTCCAGCTGACTGCCTGTGGAATTCTGACTGAATTAACCTGTAAATCGCAGTGAAACTCAGTTTGGAGGCAATTAATATTTGTCACCTCAGCCAAAGTGTTCCATTTGATTTTCCAAAAAAAAACTCACCTCGGTCTTGTTACCTGTAGATTTATAAGCTTCAAAGCCCTATTTGCTGTGGTTTTTATTTCATAATGGCTACTCTGTCCAAACTCTTGTTCGTATTGCGTCAGAATACAAAATTTGGGAAGGAAGACGGCAAAAGCAACTCAGACCCAGAAAACATTTAGGAAATTGCCACTCAAGAAACCACAAATTGGCTGAGGCACCCAAAACAATGATAGCAAGAAAGAATTGGAGCAAGCCAACAGCTGTGCCCTGTTTGAAAAAGAACCTTCCTCTGGTGACCTGAACTCAATATGCCAGCCTCAAAACCAAAGCTCACATCAAAAAATTCATTAAAAACCATGATAAATAAGAAAAATGAGAAAAAAGCGAAAGAAATGCAAGAATCCATAATGATATTGGGCTGGATTTAGTCGCCAGAAAACCGGCTATTCCCGGATTCATCCACCGCTCCTGCTGATTGCCTGTGGAATTCTGACTGAATTCACCTGAAAATCGCAGTGAAACTCAGTTTGGAGGCAATTAATATCTGTCTCCTCAGGCAAAGTGTTCCATTTGATTTTCCAAAACACAAAAACTCACCTTGGTCGTGTTACCTGTAGATTTCTAAGCTTCAAACGCCTTTTTGCTGTGTTTTTCATTACAAAATGGCTACTCTGCCCAAACTCTTGTTTGTATTGTGGCAGAATACAAAATTTGGGAAGGAAGAAGGCAAAACCAACTCAGACGCAGAAAACATTTAGGATATTGCCGCTCAAGAAACCACAAATCGTCTGAGGCTCCCAAAACAATGACAGCAAGCCAGAATTGGAGCAGGCCAAGAGCTGTGCCCTGTTTGAAAAAGACCATTCCCAGCCGGCTCCGCGGCTCATTAAGCTAATCCTCCACCTAGCGGCCCCAGCACACCAGGTTCTAGTCCCGGTCTGGGTGCGGATTCTGTCCCGGTTGCCCCTCTTCCAGGCCAGCCCTCTGCTGTGGCCAGGGAGTGCAGTGGAGGATGGCCCAAGTGCTGGGGCACTGCACCCCATGGGAGACCAGGAAAAGCACCTGGCTCCTGGTTCCTGCAATCGGATCAGCGCGGTGCGCCCGCCGCAGCACACTGGCCGCGGCGGCCATTGGAGGGTGAACCAACGGCAAAGGAAGAAATTTCTCCCTGTCTCTCTCTCTCACTGTCCACTCTGCCTGTCAAGAAAAAAAAAAAAAAAGGAAAAAGACCATTCCCCCGGATCCTGAACTCCATATTGCAGCTTCAAAACCAAAGCTCACCTCAGAAAATTCATTACAAACCATGATAAATAAGAAAAATAAGAAAAAGGCCAAAGAAATGCAAGAATCCATTATGATATTGGGCTTGATTCACTAGAAGAAAACAGGCTGTTCCAGGATTCATCCACCCCTGCAGCTGACTGCCTGTGGTATTCTGACTGAATTAACCTGAAAATCACAGTGAAACTCAGTTTGGAGGCAATTAATATCTGTCACCTCAGCCAAAGTGTTCCATTTGATTTTCCAAAACACAAAAACTCACCTTGGTCGTGTTACCTGTAGATTTCTAAGCTTCAAACGGCTATTTGTTGTGTTTTTTATTTCATAATACCTACTCTGTCCAAACTCTTGTTTGTATTGCATCAGAATACAAAATTTGGGAAGGAAGAAGGCAAAACCAACACAGATCCAAAAAACATCTAGTAAATTGACACACTAGAATCCACAAATTTGCTGAAGCACTCAAAACATTGACAGCAAGCCAGAATTGGAGGAGGCCAACAGCTGTGCCCTGATTGAAAAGAACCATCCTCTTGTTCCCTGAACCCAATATGCCAGCCTTAAAACCAGAGCTCACATCAGAAAATTTATTACAAACCATGATACATAAGAGAAATGAGAAAAAGCCAAAGAAATGCAAGAATCCATAATGATATTGGGCTTGATTTAGTCGCAAGGAAACCGGCTGTTCCTGGATTCATCCACCCCTGCAGCTGAATGCCTGTGGAATTCTGATGGAATTAACCTGAAAATCGCAGGGAAACTCAGTTTGGAGGCAATTAATATCTGTCACCTCAGCCAAAGTGTTCCATTTTCTTTTCCAAAACACAAAAACTCACCTTGGTCGTGTTACCTGTAGATTTCTGAGCTTCAAACGCCTATTTGTTGTACTTTTTATTTCATAATAGCTACTCTGTCCAAACTCTTGTTTGTATTGCATCAGAATACAAAATTTGGGAAGGAAGAAGGCAAAACCAACTCAGACCCAGAAAATATTTAGGAAATTACTGCTCAAGAAACCAAAAGTAAGCTGAGGCATGCAGAACAATGACAGCAAGTCAGAATTGGAGCAAGCCAACAGCTGTGCCCTGATTGAAAAAGAACCTTCCTCTTGTGCACTGAACTCAATATGCCAGCCTCAAAACCAAAGCTCACATCAGAAAATTCATTACAAACCACGATAAATAAGGGAAATCTGAGAAAGCCAAAGAAATTCAAGAGTCCTTTGTGGTATTTGGCTGGATTTAGACACAAGGAAACTGGCTGTTTCAGGATTCATCCCACCCTTAAACAGACTGACTTTGGAATTCTGATTGAATTCACCTCAAAATTGCACTCACACTCAATTTGGAGGAAATTAGTATCTGTCCCCTCAGCAGAAGGGGTCCATGTCACTTTCCAAAACACAGAAACTCATCTTGATTGTGTTGCCTGTACAGTTCTAATCCTGAAAGGCCAATTTGCTTTGGTTTTTTATTTTTTTCTTTCATAATGGCTACTCTGTAAAAATCTTGCTTGTATTGCATCAGAATACAAAATTTGGGAATAAGAAGGCAAAAGTAACTCAGACCCAGAAAACATTTAGGATATTGCCACTCAAGAATCCACAAATCAGCTGAGGCACCCAAAACAATGACAGCAAGCCAGAATTGGAGCAACCCAACAGCTGTGCCCTGATTGAAAAACAACCCTCCTCTTGTGCCCTGAACTCAATATGCCAGCTTAAAACCAAAGCTCACATCAGAAAATTCATTACAAACCATGATAAATAAGAAAAATGAGAAAAAGCCAAAGAAATGCAAGAATCCATAATGATATTGGGCTTGATTTAGTCGCAAGGAAATCGGCTCGTCCAAGATTCATCCCCCCCTCCAGCTGACTGCCTGTGGAATTCTGACTGAATTACCCTAAAATCGCAGTGACAATCAGTTTGGAGGCAATTACTATCTGTCACCTCAGCCAAAGTGTTCCACTTTATTTTCATAAACACAAAAACTCACTTGGTCTTGTTACCTGTAGATGTATAAGCTTCAAACGCCTATTTGTTGTGTTTTTTATTTCATAATGGCTACTCTGTCAAAACTCTTGTTTGTATTACCTCAGAATACAAAATTTGGGAAGGAAGAAGGCAAAACCAACTCAGACCCATAAAACATTTAGGAAATTGCCGCTCAAGAAACCAAAATCAGCTGAGGCACCCAAAACAATGACAGCAAGCCAGAATTGGAGCAAGCCAACAGCTGTGCCCTGTTTGAAATAGAACCATCCTCTTGTGCCCTGAACTCAATATGCCAGCCTCAAAACCAAAGCTCACATCAGAAAATTCATTACAAACCATGATACATAAGAAAAATGAGAAAAATCCAAAGCAATGCAAGAATCCATAATGATATTGGGCTTGATTTAGTCACAAGGAAACCAGATGTTCCCGGATGCATCCACCCCTCCAGCTGACTGCCTGTGGAATTCCGACTGAATTAACCTGAAAATTGCAGTGAAACTCAGTTTGGAGGCAATTACTATCTGTCACCTCAGCCAAAGTGTTCCATTTGATTTTCCAAAACACAAAATCTCACCTTGGTCGTGTCACCTGTAGCTTCAAATGCCTATTTGTTGTGTTTTTTATTTCATAATGGCTACTCTGTCCAAACTCTTGTTTGTATTGCGTCAGAATACAAAATTTGGGAAGGAAGAAGGCAAAACCAACTGAGACCCAGAAAACATTTAGGAAATTGCCGCTCAAGAAACCACAAATCGGCTGAGGCTCCCAAAACAATGACAGCAAGCCAGAATTGGGGCAACCCAACAGCTGTGCCCTGATTGAAAAAGTTCCTTCCTTTTGTGACCTCAACTCCATATTGCAGCCTCAAAACCAAAGCTCACATCAGAAAATTCATTACAAACCATGATAAATAAGAAAAATGAGAAAAAAGCCAAAGAAATGCAAGAATCCATAATGATATTGGACTTCATTTAGTAACAAGGAAACCGGCTATTACCGGATTCATCCACCCATCCAGCTGACTGACTGTGGAATTCTGACTGAATTAAGCTGAATGGAGGCAGTTAATATCTGTCACCACAGCCAAAGTGTTCCATTTTATTTTCCAAAACACAAAATCTCACCTTGGTCATGTTGCCTGTAGATTTCTAAGCTTCAAACGCCTATTTGTTGTGTTTTTTATTTCATAATGGCTACTCTGTCCAAACTCTTGTTTATATTGTGTCAGAATACAAAATTTGGGAGGAAAGCAGGCAAAACCAACTGAGACTCAGAAAACATTTAAGAAATTGCCGCTCAAGAAACCAAAAGTCAGCTGAGGCACCGAAAACAATGAAAGCAAGCCAGAACTTGAACAAGCCAACAGCTGTGCCCTGATTGAAAAAGACCATTAATCCAGTGCCCTGAACTCCATATTGCAGTCTCAAAACCAAAGCTCACATCAGAAAATTCATTACAAACCATGATAAATAAGAAAAATGAGAAAAACGCCAAAGAATTGCAAGAATCCATAATGATGTTGGGCTTGATTTAGTCGTAAGGAAACCGGCTGTTCCTGGATTCATCCACCCCTCCAGCTGACTGCCTGTGGATTTCTGACTGAATTAACCTGAAAATCGCAGTGAAACTCAGTTTGGAGGCAATTAATATCTGTCACCTCAGCCAAAGTGTTTCATTTGATTTTCCAAAACACAAAAACTAACCTTGGTCGTGTTACCTGTAGATTTCTAAGCTTCAAACACATATTTGTTGTGTTTTTTACTTCATAATGGCTACTGTGCCCAAACTCTTGTTTCTATTGCGTAAGAATACAAAATTTGGGAATGAAGAAGGCAAAACCAACTGAGAATCAGAAAACATTTAGGAAATTGCTACACAAGAAACCACAAATCGGCTGAGGCACCCAAAACAATGACAGCAAGCCAGAAGTGGAGCAAGCCAACAGCTGTGCCCTGATTGAAAAAGAACCTTCCTCTTGTGCCCTGAACTCAATATGCCAGCCTCAAAACCAAAGCTCAAACCAGAAAATTCATTACAAACCATGATAAATCAGGGAAATGTGAAAAAGCCAAAGAAATGCAAGAGTCCTTTGTGATAATTATCTGGAATTACACAATAGAAAACTGGCTATTTCCAGATTCATCCGCCCCTTCCACAGACTGACTTTGGAATTCTGATTGAATTCACCTCAAAATCGCACTCACACTCAATTTGGAGGGAATTAGAATCTGTCCCCTCAGCAGAAGGGTTCCATGTCATTTTCCAAAACACAGAAACTCATCTTGCTCATGTTGCCTGTAGATTTCTAATCCTGAAAGGGTAATTTGCTGTGTTTTTTTTTCTTTCATAATGGCTACTCTGTCCAAAATCTGCTTGAATTGCATCAGAATACAAAATTAGGGAATAAGAAGGCAAAACCAACTGAGACCCAGAAAACATTTAAAAAATTACCACCCAAGAATCCACAAATCGCCTGAGGGACACAAAAAAATGACAGCAAAGCAGAATTGAAGTAAGCCAACAGCTGTGCCCTCATTGAAAAATACCATTCCTCTGGTGCCTTGACCTCAACATGCCAGCCTCAAAACCAAAGGTCACATCAGAAAATTCATTACAAACTATGATAAATAAGAAAAATCAGAAAAAAGCCAAAGAAATGCAAGAATCCATAATGATATTGGACTTCATTTAGTCGCAAGGAAACCGGCTGTTCCCGGATTCATCCACCCCTCCATGGGAATGCCTGTGGACTTCTGACTGAATTATCCTGAAAATCGCAGTGAAACTCAGTTTGGAGACTATTAATATCTATCACCTCAGCCAAAGTGTTCCATTTGATTTTCCAAAACACTAAAACTCAACTTGGTCATGTTACCTGTAGCTTCAAATGCCTATTTGTTTTCTTTTTTATTTCATTATGGCTACTCTGTCCAAACTATTGTTCGCATTGTGTCAGAATAAAAAATTTGGGAATAAGAAGGCAAAACCAACTCTGAACCAGTAAACATTTAGGAAATTGCCACTGAAGAAACCAGAAATCGGCTGAGGCACCCAAACCAATGACAGCAAGCCAGAATTGGAGCAAGGCAACAGCTGTTCCCTGATTAAAAAAGAACTGTCCTCTTGCACCCTGAACTCAATATGCCAGCCTGAAAACCAAAGCTCACATCTGAAAATTCATTACAAACCATAATTAATAAGAAAAATGAGAAAAAAAGCCAAAGAAATGCACGAGTTCTTAGTGATATTGTGCTGGATTTAGTCGCAAGGCAACCGGCTGTTCTCGGATTCATCCACCCCTCCAGCTGACTGCCTGTGGAGTTCTGACTGAATTATCCTGAAAATCGCAGTGAAACTCAGTTTGGAGGCAATTAATATCTGTCACCTCAGCCAAAGTTTCCATTGTATTTTCCAAAACAGAAAAACTCACCTTGGTCGTGTTACCTGTAGATTTCTAAGCTACAAACACCTATCTGTTGTGTTTTTTATTTCATAATGGCTACTGTGCCTAAACTCTTGTTTGTATTGTGGCAGAATACAAAATTTGGGAAGGAAGAAGGCAAAACCAACTCAGACCCAGAAAACATTTAGGAAATTGCCGCTCAAGAAACCACAAATTGGCTGAGGCACCAAAACCAATGATAGCAAGTCAGAATTGGAGCAAGCCAACAGCTGTGCCCTGATTGAAAAAGAACATCCTCTTGTGCCCTGAACTCAATATGCCAGCCTCAAAACCACAGCTCACATCAGAAAATTCATTACAAACCATGATAAATAAGGAAAATCAGAAAAAAGCCAAAGAAATGCAAGAATCCATAATGATATTGGGCTTGATTCGGTCACAAGGAAACCGGCTGTTCCCAGATGCATCCACCCCTCCAGCTGACTGCCTGTGGAATTCTGAGTGAATTAACCCAAAAATCGCAGTGAAACTCAGTTTGGAGGCAATTAATATCTGTCACCTCAGCCAAAGTGATCCATTTGATTTTCCAAAACACAAAAACTCACCTTGGTCGTGTTATCTGTAGATTTATATGCTTCGAACACCTTTTGTTGTGTTTTTTATTTCATAATGGCTACTCTGTCGAAACTCTTGTTTGCATTGTGTCAGAATGCAAAATTTGGGAAGGAAGAAGGCAAAACCAATTCAGACCCAGAAAACATTTAGGAAATTGCCACTCAGGAAACCTGAAGTCAGCAGAGGCACCCAAAACAATGACAGCAAGCCAGAATTGGAGCAAGCCAACAGCTGTATACTGTTTGAAAAAGACCATTCCTCAGGTGCCCTGAACTCCATATTGCAGCCTTAAAACCAAAGCTCACATCAGAAATTTCATTTCAAACCTTGATAAATAAGGGAAATGTGAAAGAGCCAAGGAAATGCAAGAGTCCTTTGTGATATTTGGCTGGATTTAGAGAAAAGGAAACTGCCTGTTTCAACATTCATCCCCCCTTCCATAGACTGACTTGGGAATTCTGATTGAATTCACCTCAAAATCTCACTCACACTGTATTTGGAGGGAATTAGAATCTGTCCCCTCAGCAGAACGGTTCCATGTCATTTTCCAAAACACAGAAACTCATATTGGACGTGTTGCCTGTAGAATTCTAATCCTGAAAGGGCAATATGCTGTTTTTTTTTCTTTCTTTCATAATGGCTACTCTCCAAAATCTTGCTTGTATTGCATCAGAATACAAAATTTTTGAAGGTAGAAGGCAAAACCAACTCAGACCCAGAAAACATTTAGGAAATTGCTGCTGAAGAAACCAAAAGTCAGCTGAGGCACCCAAACCAATGACAGCAAGCCAATTGGAGCTAGCCAACAGCTGTGCCCTGATTGAAAAAGAACCTTCCTCTTGTGCCCTGAACTCAATATGCCAGCCTCAAAACCAAAGCTCACATCAGAAAATACATTACAAACCATGATAAATAAGAAAAATGAGAAAAAAGCCAAAGAAATGCAAGAATCCATAATGATATTGGGCTTTTTTAGTCTCAAGGAAACCGGCTGTTCCCGGATTCTTCCATCCCTCCAGCTGACTGCCTGTGGAATTCTGACTGAATTAACCTGTAAATCGCAGTGAAACTCAGTTTGGAGGCAATTAATATTTGTCACCTCAGCCAAAGTGTTCCATTTGATTTTCCAAAACAAAAAAACTCACCTCGGTCTTGTTACCTGTAGATTTATAAGCTTCAAAGCCCTATTTGCTGTGGTTTTTATTTCATAATGGCTACTCTGTCCAAACTCTTGTTCGTATTGCGTCAGAATACAAAATTTGGGAAGGAAGACGGCAAAAGCAACTCAGACCCAGAAAACATTTAGGAAATTGCCACTCAAGAAACCACAAATTGGCTGAGGCACCCAAAACAATGATAGCAAGAAAGAATTGGAGCAAGCCAACAGCTGTGCCCTGTTTGAAAAAGAACCTTCCTCTGGTGACCTGAACTCAATATGCCAGCCTCAAAACCAAAGCTCACATCAAAAAATTCATTAAAAACCATGATAAATAAGAAAAATGAGAAAAAAGCGAAAGAAATGCAAGAATCCATAATGATATTGGGCTGGATTTAGTCGCCAGAAAACCGGCTATTCCCGGATTCATCCACCGCTCCTGCTGATTGCCTGTGGAATTCTGACTGAATTCACCTGAAAATCGCAGTGAAACTCAGTTTGGAGGCAATTAATATCTGTCTCCTCAGGCAAAGTGTTCCATTTGATTTTCCAAAACACAAAAACTCACCTTGGTCGTGTTACCTGTAGATTTCTAAGCTTCAAACGCCTATTTGCTGTGTTTTTCATTACAAAATGGCTACTCTGCCCAAACTCTTGTTTGTATTGTGGCAGAATACAAAATTTGGGAAGGAAGAAGGCAAAACCAACTCAGACGCAGAAAACATTTAGGATATTGCCGCTCAAGAAACCACAAATCGTCTGAGGCTCCCAAAACAATGACAGCAAGCCAGAATTGGAGCAGGCCAAGAGCTGTGCCCTGTTTGAAAAAGACCATTCCCAGCCGGCTCCGCGGCTCATTAAGCTAATCCTCCACCTAGCGGCCCCAGCACACCAGGTTCTAGTCCCGGTCTGGGTGCGGATTCTGTCCCGGTCGCCCCTCTTCCAGGCCAGCCCTCCGCTGTGGCCAGGGAGTGCAGTGGAGGATGGCCCAAGTGCTGGGGCACTGCACCCCATGGGAGACCAGGAAAAGCACCTGGCTCCTGGTTCCTGCAATCGGATCAGCGCGGTGCGCCCGCCGCAGCACACTGGCCGCGGCGGCCATTGGAGGGTGAACCAACGGCAAAGGAAGAAATTTCTCCCTGTCTCTCTCTCTCACTGTCCACTCTGCCTGTCAAGAAAAAAAAAAAAAAGGAAAAAGACCATTCCCCCGGATCCTGAACTCCATATTGCAGCTTCAAAACCAAAGCTCACCTCAGAAAATTCATTACAAACCATGATAAATAAGAAAAATAAGAAAAAGGCCAAAGAAATGCAAGAATCCATTATGATATTGGGCTTGATTCACTAGAAGAAAACAGGCTGTTCCAGGATTCATCCACCCCTGCAGCTGACTGCCTGTGGTATTCTGACTGAATTAACCTGAAAATCACAGTGAAACTCAGTTTGGAGGCAATTAATATCTGTCACCTCAGCCAAAGTGTTCCATTTGATTTTCCAAAACACAAAAACTCACCTTGGTCGTGTTACCTGTAGATTTCTAAGCTTCAAACGGCTATTTGTTGTGTTTTTTATTTCATAATACCTACTCTGTCCAAACTCTTGTTTGTATTGCATCAGAATACAAAATTTGGGAAGGAAGAAGGCAAAACCAACACAGACCCAAAAAACATCTAGTAAATTGACACACTAGAATCCACAAATTTGCTGAAGCACTCAAAACATTGACAGCAAGCCAGAATTGGAGGAGGCCAACAGCTGTGCCCTGATTGAAAAGAACCATCCTCTTGTTCCCTGAACCCAATATGCCAGCCTTAAAACCAGAGCTCACATCAGAAAATTTATTACAAACCATGATACATAAGAGAAATGAGAAAAAGCCAAAGAAATGCAAGAATCCATAATGATATTGGGCTTGATTTAGTCGCAAGGAAACCGGCTGTTCCTGGATTCATCCACCCCTGCAGCTGAATGCCTGTGGAATTCTGATGGAATTAACCTGAAAATCGCAGGGAAACTCAGTTTGGAGGCAATTAATATCTGTCACCTCAGCCAAAGTGTTCCATTTTCTTTTCCAAAACACAAAAACTCACCTTGGTCGTGTTACCTGTAGATTTCTGAGCTTCAAACGCCTATTTGTTGTACTTTTTATTTCATAATAGCTACTCTGTCCAAACTCTTGTTTGTATTGCATCAGAATACAAAATTTGGGAAGGAAGAAGGCAAAACCAACTCAGACCCAGAAAATATTTAGGAAATTACTGCTCAAGAAACCAAAAGTAAGCTGAGGCATGCAGAACAATGACAGCAAGACAGAATTGGAGCAAGCCAACAGCTGTGCCCTGATTGAAAAAGAACCTTCCTCTTGTGCACTGAACTCAATATGCCAGCCTCAAAACCAAAGCTCACATCAGAAAATTCATTACAAACCACGATAAATAAGGGAAATCTGAGAAAGCCAAAGAAATTCAAGAGTCCTTTGTGGTATTTGGCTGGATTTAGACACAAGGAAACTGGCTGTTTCAGGATTCATCCCACCCTTAAACAGACTGACTTTGGAATTCTGATTGAATTCACCTCAAAATTGCACTCACACTCAATTTGGAGGAAATTAGTATCTGTCCCCTCAGCAGAAGGGGTCCATGTCACTTTCCAAAACACAGAAACTCATCTTGATTGTGTTGCCTGTACAGTTCTAATCCTGAAAGGCCAATTTGCTTTGGTTTTTTATTTTTTTCTTTCATAATGGCTACTCTGTAAAAATCTTGCTTGTATTGCATCAGAATACAAAATTTGGGAATAAGAAGGCAAAAGTAACTCAGACCCAGAAAACATTTAGGATATTGCCACTCAAGAATCCACAAATCAGCTGAGGCACCCAAAACAATGACAGCAAGCCAGAATTGGAGCAACCCAACAGCTGTGCCCTGATTGAAAAACAACCCTCCTCTTGTGCCCTGAACTCAATATGCCAGCTTAAAACCAAAGCTCACATCAGAAAATTCATTACAAACCATGATAAATAAGGGAAATGTGAAAAAGCCAAAGAATTGCAAGAGTCCTTTGCGATATTTGGCTGGATTAGACACAAGGAAACTGACTGTTTCCAGATTTGTCCCCCCCTTCCACAGACTGACTTTGGAATTCTGATTGATTTTACCTCAAAATCGCACTCACACTCAATTTGGAGGGAATTAGAATCTGTCGCCTCAGCAGAAGGGTTCCATGTCACTTTCCAAAACAAAGAAACTCATCTTGATCATGTTGCCTGTAGATTTCTAATCCTGAAAGGGCAATTTGCTGTGTTTTTTTTTTTTTTTCTTTCATAATGGCTACTCTGTCCAAAATCTTACAAACCTTGATAAATAAGAAAAATGAGAAAAAAGCCGAAGAAATACAAGAAGCTTTGTGGTATTTGGCTGGATTTAGTCGCAAGGAAACCGGCTGTTCCCAGATTCATCCACCCCTCCAGGTGATGGCCTGTGGAATTCTGACTGAATTAACCTGAATATCGCAGTGAAACTCAGTTTGGAGGCAATTAATATCTGTCACCTCAGCCAAAGTGTTCCATTTGATTTTCCAAAACACAAAACCTCACCTTGCTCTTGTTACCTGTAGATTTCTAAGCTTCACAAGCCTATTTGTTGTGTTTTTTATTTCATAATGGCTGCTCTCCCCAAAATCTTGTTTGTATTGCGTCAGAATAAAAAATTTGGGAAGGAAGAAGGCAAAACCAACTCAGACCCAGAAAACTTTTAGGAAATTGAGGCTCAAAAAGCAAAAGTCAGCTGAGGCATCCAAAACAATGACAGCAAGCCAGAAGTGGAGCAAGCCAACAGCTGTGCCCTGATTGAAAAAGAACCTTCTTCTTGTGCCCTGAACTCCATATTGCAGCCTCAAAACCAAAGCTCACATCAGAAAATTCATTACAAACCATGAAAAATAAGGAAAATGAGAAAAAAGCCAAAGAAATGCAAGAATCCATAATGATATTGGGCTTCATTGAGTCGCAAGGAAACCGGCTGTTCCCGGATTCATCAACTCTCAGCTGACTGCCTGTGGAATTCTGACTGTATTATCCTGAAAATCGCAGTGAAACTCAGTTTGGAGGCAATTAATATTTGTCACCTCAGCCAAAGTGTTCCATTGTATTTTGCAAAACACAAAACCTCACCTTGGTTATGTTACCTGTAGATTTCTAAGCTTCACAAGCCTATTTGTTGTGTTTTTTATTTCATAATGGCTGCTCTCCCTAAAATCTTGTTTGTATTGCGTCAGAATACAAAATTTGGGAAGGAAGAAGGCAAAACCAACTGAGATTCAGAAAACATTTAGGAAATTGCCGCTCAAGAAACTGAAGGACACTGAGGCACCCAAAACCTTGAAAGGAAGACAGAATTGGAGTAAGCCAACAGCTGTTACCTGATTGAAAAAGACCATTCCTCCGGTGCCCTGAACTCCATCTTGCAGGTTCAAAACCAAAGCTCACATCAGAAAATTCATTACAAACCATGAAAAATAAGAAAAATCCTAAAAAATCCAAAGAAATTCAGGAGTTCTTAGTGATATTGGGCTTGAATCATTCCCTTGTTAATGGCTGTTTCCAGATTCATCCATACCTCCCAGCTGAGTGTCTGTGGTTTCTGACTGAATTAACATGAAAATCGCAGTGAAACTCGGTTTGGAGGCAATTACTATCTGTCACCTCAGCCAAAGTGTTCCATTTGATTTTCCAAAACACAAAAACTCACCTTGGTCGTGTTACCTGTAGATTTCTAAGCTTCAAATGCATATTTGTTGTGTTGTTTATTTCATAATGGCTACTCTGTCCAAACTCTTGTTTATATTGCGTCAGAATACAAAATTTGGGAAGGAAGAAGGCAACTCCAACTGAGACTCAGAAAACATTTAGGAAATTGCCGCTCAAGAAACCTAAAGTCAGCTGAGGCACCAAAAAAATGACAGCAATCCAGAACTTGAGCAAGCCAACAGCTGTGCCCTGATTGAAAAAGACCATTAATCCAGTGCCTGAACTCCATATTCAAGCCTCAAAACCAAAGCTCACATCAGAAAATTCATTACAAACCATGATAAATATGAAAAATGAGAAAAAAGCCAAAGAAATGCAAGAATCCTTTGTGATATTGGGCTTGATTTAGTTGCAAGGAAACCGGCTGTTCCCGGATTCATCCACCCCTCCAGCTGACTGCCTGTGGAATTCTGACTGAATTAACCTGAAAATCACAGTGAAACTCAGTTTGGAGGCAATTAATATCTGTCACCTCAGCCAAAGTTTCCATTTTATTTTCCAAAACACAAAAACTCACCTTGGTCGTGTTACCTGTAGATTTCTAAGCTTCAAACACCTATTTGTTGTGTTTTTTATTTCATAATGGCTACCGTGCCCAAACTCTTGTTTGTATTGTGGCAGAATACAAAATTTTGGAAGGAAGAAGCCAAAACCAACTCAGACCCATAAAACATTTAGGAAATTGCCGCTCAAGAAACCAAAATCAGCTGAGGCACCCAAAACAATGACAGCAAGGCAAAATGGGAGCATGGCGACAACTGTGCCCTGTTTGAAAAAGACCATTCCTCCTGTGCCCTGAACTCCATATTCCAGCCTCAAAACCAAAGCTCACAGCAGAAAATTCATTACAAAGCATGATAAATAAGGGAAATGTGAAAAATCCAAAGAAATGCAGGAGTCCTTTGTGATATTTGGCTGGATTCAGACACAAGGAAACTGGCTGTTTCCAGATTCATACCCCCTTCCACAGACAGACTTTGGAATTCTGATTGAATTCACCTCAAAATCGCACTCACACTCAATTTGGAGGGAATTAGGATCTGTCCCCTCAGCAGAAGGGTATCATGTCATTTTCCAAAACACAGAAACTCATCTTGGTCGAGTTGCCTGTAGATTTCTAATCCTGAAAGGGCAATTTGCTGTGTATTTTTTCTTTCATAATGGCTACTCTGTCAAAATCTTGCTTGTATTGCATCAGAATACAAAATTTGGGAAGGAAGAAGGTAAAACCGACTCAGACCCAGAAAATATTTAGCAAATTACCGCTCAAGAAACCACAAATCGGCTGAGGCACCCAAAACAATGACAGCAAGCCAGAATTGGAGCAAGCCAACAGCTGTGCCCTGATTGAACAAAAACCATTAATCCAGTGCCCTGAACTCCATCTTCCAGCCTCAAAACCAAAGCTCACAAAAAAATAATCATTACAAACAATGATAAATAAGGGAAATCTGAGAAAGCCAAAGTAATTCAAGAGTCCTTTGTGGTATTTGGCTGGATTTAGACAGAAGGAAACAGGCTGTTTCTGGATTCATCCCCCCCTTCCACAGACTGACTTTGGAATTCTGACTCAATTCACCTAAAAATCGCACTCACACTCAATTTGGAGGGAATTAGAATCTGTCCCCTCAGCAGAAGTGTTCCATGAGAATTTCCAAAACACAGAAACTCATCTTGGTCGTGTTGCCTGTAGATTTCTAATCCTGAAAGGGCAATTTACTGTGTTTTTTTTTTCTTTCATAATGGCTACTCTGTCCAAAATCTTGCTTGTATTGCATCAGAATACAAAATTTGGGAATAAGAAGGCAAATCCGATCAGAACCAGAAAACATTTAGGAAACTGCAGAAAAAGAATCCACATATCAGCTGAGGCACCCAAAACAATGACAGCAAGCCAGAAGTGGAGCAGGCCAACAGCTGTGCCCTGTTTGAAAAAGACCATTCCTCCAGTGCCCTGAACTCAAAATGCCAGCCTCAAAACCAAAGCTCACATCAGAAAATTCATTACAAACCATGATAAATAAGAAAAAAGAGAAAAAAGCCAAAGAAATGCAAGAGTCCTTTGTGATATTTGGCAGGATTTAGACACAAAGAAACTGGCTGTTTCCAGATTCATCCCCCCTTCCACAGACTGACTTTGGAATTCTGATTGAATTCACCTCAAAATCGCTCTCACACTCCATTTGGAGGGAATTAGAATCTGTCACCTCAGCAGAAGCGTTCCATGTCATTTTCCAAAACACAGAATCTCATCTTGGTTGTGTTGCCTATGGATTTCTAATCCTGAAAGGTCAATTTGCTGTGTTTTTTTTTTCTTTCATAATGGCTACTCTCCAAAATCTTGCTTGTATTGCATCAGAATACAAAATTTGGGAAGGAAGAAGGCAAAACCAACTCAGACCCCGAAAACATTTAGGAAATTGCCACACAAGAAACCACAAATCAGCTGAGGCACCCAAAACAATGACAGCAAGCCAGAAGTGGAGCAAGCCAACAGCTGTGCCCTGATTGAAAAAGAACCTTCCTCTTGTGCCCTGAACTCAATATACCAGCCTCAAATCTAAGCTCACATCAGAAAATTCATACAAACCATGATAAATAAGGGAAATGTGAAAAAGCTGAAGAAATGCAAGCCTGTGGAATCCTAACTGAATTAACTGAATTAACCTGAAAATCGCAGTGAAAGTTAGTTTGGAGGCAATTAGTATCTGTCACCTCAGCCAAAATGTTCCATTTCATTTTCCAAAACACAAAAACAACTTGGTCATGTTACCTGTAGATTTGTATGCTTCAAACACCTATTTGTTGTATTTTTTATTTCATAATGGCTACTCTGTCCAAAATCTTGCTTGAATTGCATCAGAATACAAAATTTGGGAAGGAAGAAGGCAAACCCAACTCAGACCCAGAGAACATTTAGGAAATTGCCACACAAGAAACCACAAATCAGCTGAGGCACCCAAAACAATGACAGCAAGCCAGAATTGGAGCAAGCCAACAGCTGTGCCCTGATTGAAAAAGAACCTTCCTCTTGTGCCCTGAACTCAATATGCCAGCCTCAAAACCAAAGCTCACATCAGAAAATTCATTACAAACCATGATAAATAAGAAAAAAGAGAAAAAAGCCAAAAAAATGCAAGAATCCATGATTATATAGGGCTTGATTTAGTCGCTAGGAAACCAGCTGTTCACGGATTCATCCACCCCTCCAGCTGCTGCCTGTGGAATTCTGAATGAATTAACCTGAAAATCGCAGTGAAACTCAGTTTGGAGGCAATTAATATCTGTCACTTCAGCCAAAGTGTTCCATTTTATTTTCCAAAACACAAAAACTCACCTTGGTCATGTTACCTGTTTATTTCTAAGCTTCAAACGCCTATTAGTTGTGTTTTTTATTTCATAATGGCTACTCTGTCGGAAATCTCGCTTGCATTGCATCAGAATACAAAATTTGGGAAGGTAGAAGGCAAAGCCAACTCACACCCAGAGAACATTTAGGAAACTGCCACACAGGAAACCACAAATTGGCTGAGGAACCCAAAACAATGACAGCAAGCCAGAATTGCAGCAAGCCAACAACTGTACCCTCTTTGAAAAAGACAGGTCCTCCAGTACCCTGAACTCCATATTGCAGCCTCAAAACCAAGCTCACATCAGAAAATTCATTACAAACCATGATAAATCAGGGAAATGTGAAAAAGCCAAAGAAATGCAAGAGTCCTTTTTGATATTTGGCTGGATTCAGATACAAGGAAACTGGCTGTTTCCAGATTCATACCCCCCTTCCACAGACTGACTTTGGAATTCTGATTGAATTCACCTCAAAATCGCACTCACACTCAGTTTGGAGGGAATTAGAATCTGTCCCCTCAGCAGAAGGGTTCTATGTCATTTTCCAAAACACAGAAACTCATCTTGGTCGTGTAGCCTGTAGATTTATAATCCTGAAAGGGCAATTCGCTGTGTTTTTTTTTTTTTCTTTCATAATGGCTACTCTCCAAAATCTTGCTTGTATTGCATCAGAATACAAAATTTGGGAATAAGTAGGCAAAACCGACTCAGACCCAGAAAACATTTAGGAAATTGGCACTCAAGAAACCACAAATCAGCTGAGGCACCCAAAACAATGACAGCAAGCCAGAAGTGGAGCAAGCCAACAGCTGTGCCCTGATTGAAAAAGAACCTTCCTCTTGTGCCTGAACTCAATATGCCAGCCTCAAAACCAAAGCTCACATCAGAAAATTCATTACAAACCATGATAAATACGACAAAAGAGAAAAAAGCCAAAAAAATGCAAGAATCCATAATGATATAAGGCTTGATTTAGTGACAAGGAAACCGGCTGTTCCCGGATTCATCCACCCCTCCAGCTGACTGCCTGTGGAATTCTGACTGAATTAACCTGAAAATCACAGTGAAACTCAGTTTGGAGGCAATTAATATCTGTCACCTCAGCCAAAGTGTTCCATTTTATTTTCATAAACACAAAAACTCACCTGGGTTATGTTACCTGTAGATTTCTAAGCTTCAAACGCCTATTTGTTGTGTTTTTTATTTCATAATGGCTATTCTGTACAAACTCTTCTTTGCATTGCATCAGAATACAAAATTTGGGAAGGAAGAAGGCAAAGCCAACTCAGACCCAGAAAACATTTAGGAAATTGCCACACAAGAAACCACAAATCTGCTGAAGTACTCAAAATAAGGACAGCAAGCCAGAACTGCAGCCAGCCAACAGCTGTGCCCTGATTGAAAAAGAACCATCCTCTTCTGCCCTGAACTCAATATGCCAGCCTCAAAACCAAAGCTCACATGAGAAAATTAATTAAAAACCATGATAAATAAGAAAAAAGAGAAAAAAGCCAAAGAAATGCAAGAGTACTTTGTGATATTTGGCTGGATTTAGACACAAGGAAACTGGCTGTTTCCAGATTCATCCCCCCCTTCCACAGACTGACTTTGGAATTCTGATTGAATTCACCTCAAAATCGCACTCACACTCATTTGGGAGGGAATTAGAATCTGTCCCCGCAGCAGAAGCGTTCTATGTCATTTTCCAAAACACAGAAACTCATCTTGGTCGTGTTGCTTGTAGATTTCTAATCCTGAAAGGGCAATGCGCTTTTTTTTTTTTTTCTTTCATAGTGGCTACTCTGTCCAAAATCTTGCTTGTATTGCATCAGAATACAAAAATTGTGAAGGAAGAAGGCAAACCCAACTCAGACCCCGAAAACATTTACGAAATTGCCACACAAGAAACCACAAATCAGCTGAGGCACCCAAAACAATGACAGCAAGCCAGAAGTGGAGCAAGCCAACAGCTGTGCCCTGATTGAAAAAGAACCTTCCTCTTGTGCCCTGAACTCAATATGCCAGCCTCAAAACCAAAGCTCACATCAGAAAATTCATTACAAACCATGATAAATAAGAAAAAAGAGAAAAAAGCCAAAAAAATGCAAGAATCCATAATGATATAGGGCTTGATTTAGTCGCTAGGAAACCGGCTGTTCCCGGATTCATCCACCCCTCCAGCTGACTGCCTGTGGAATTCTGACTGAATTAACCTGAAAATCACAGTGAAACTCAGTTTGGAGGCAATTAATATCTGTCACCTCAGCCAAAGTGTTCCATTTGATTTTCCAAAACACAAAAACTCACCTTGGTCATGTTACCTGTAGATTTCTAAGCTTCAAACGCCTATTTGTTGTGTTTTTTCTTTCATAATGGCTATTCTGTACAAACTCTTCTTTGCATTGCATCAGAATACAAAATTTGGGAAGGAAGAAGGCAAAGCCAACTCAGACCCTGAAAACATTTGGGAAATTGCCACACAAGAAACCACAAATCGGCTGAGGCACTCAAAACAATGACAGCAAGCCAGAAGTGGAGCAAGCCAAGAGCTGTGCCCTGATTGAAAAACAACCTTCCTCTTGTGCCCTGAACTCAATATGCCAGCCTCAAAACCAAAGCTCACATCAGAAAATTCATTACAAACCATGATAAATAAGAAAAAAGAGAAAAAAGCCAAAAAAATGCAAGAATCCATAATGATATTGGGTTTGATTTAGTTGCAAGGAAACCAGCTGTTCCCAGATTCATCCACCACTAAAGCTGACTGCCTGTGGAATTCTGACTGAATTAACCTGACAATCGCCGTGAAACTCAAGAAACCAAATATCAGCTGAGGCACCCAAAACAAAGACAATAGCCAGAATTGGAGCACACCAACAGCTGTGCCCTGTTTGAAAAAGACCATTCCTCAGGTGCCCTGAACTCTATATTGCAGTCTGAAAACCAAAGCTCACATCAGAAAATTCATTACAAACCATGATAAATAAGGGAAATGTGAAAAAGCCAAAGAAATGCAAGAGTCCTTTGTGATATTTGGCTGGATTTAGACACAAAGAAACTGGCTGTTTCCAGATTCATCCCCCCCTTCCACAGACTGACTTTGGAATTCTGATTGAATTCACCTCAAAATCGCTCTCACACTCCATTTGGAGGGAATTAGAATCTGTCCCCTCAGCAGAAGCGTTCTATGTCATTTTCCAAAACACAGAAACTCATCTTGGTCGTGTTGCCTGTAGATTTCTAATCCTGAAAGGGCAATGCGCTGTGTTTTTTTTTTTTTTTCTTTCATAATGGCTACTCTCCAAAATCTTGCTTGTATTGCATCAGAATACAAAATTTGGGAATAAGAAGGCAAAACCGACTCAGACCCAGAAAACATTTAGGAAATTGGCACTCAAGAAACCACAAATCGGCTGAGGCACCCAAAACAATGACAGCAAGCCAGAAGTGGAGCAAGCCAACAGCTGTGCCCTGATTGAAAAAGAACCTTCCTCTTGTGCCCTGAACTCAATATGCCAGACTCAAAACCAAAGCTCACATCAGAAAATTCATTACAAACCATGATAAATAAGGGAAATGTGAAAAAGCCAAAGAAATGCAAGAGTCCTTTGTGATATTTGGCAGGATTTAGACACAAAGAAACTGGCTGTTTCCAGATTCATCCCCCCCTTTCACAGACTGACTTTTGAATTCTGATTGAATTCACCTCAAAATCGCTCTCACACTCCATTTGGAGGGAATTAGAATCTGTCCCCTCAGCAGAAGCGTTCCATGTCATTTTCCAAAACACAGAATCTCACCTTGGTTGTGTTGCCTATGGATTTCTAATCCTAAAAGGTCAATTTGCTAGTGTTTTTTTTTTTTTCTTTCATAATGGCTACTCTGTCCAAAATCTTGCTTGTATTGCATCAGAATACAAAAATTGGGAAGGAAGAAGGCAAAACCAACTCAGACCCTGAAAACATTTAGGAAATTGCCACACAAGAAACCACAAATCAGCTGAGGCACCCAAAACAATGACAGCAAGCCAGAAGTGGAGCAAGCCAACAGCTGTGCCCTGATTGAAAAAGAACCTTCCTCTTGTGCCCTGAACTCAATATGCCAGCCTCAAAACCAAAGCTCACATCAGAAAATTCATTACAAACCATGATAAATAAGAAAAAAGAGAAAAAAGCCAAAAAAATGCAAGAATCCATAATGATATAGGGCTTGATTTAGTCGCTAGGAAACCGGCTGTTCCCGGATTCATCCACCCCTCCAGCTGACAGCCTGTGGAATTCTGACTGAATTAACCTGAAAATCACAGTGAAACTCAGTTTGGAGGCAATTAATATCTGTCACCTCAGCCAAAGTGTTCCATTTTATTTTCATAAACACAAAAACTCACCTTGGTCATGTTACCTGTAGATTTCTAAGCTTCAAACGCCTATTTGTTGTGTTTTTTCTTTCATAATGGCTATTCTGTACAAACTCTTCTTTGCATTGCATCAGAATACAAAATTTGGGAAGGAAGAAGGCAAAGCCAACTCAGACCCTGAAAACATTTGGGAAATTGCCACACTAGAAACCACAAATCGGCTGAGGCACTCAAAACAATGACAGCAAGCCAGAAGTGGAGCAAGCCAACAGCTGTGCCCTGATTGAAAAACAACCTTCCTCTTGTGCCCTGAACTCAATATGCCAGCCTCAAAACCAAAGCTCACATCGGAAAATTCATTACAAACCATGATAAATAAGAAAAAAGAGAAAAAAGCCAAAAAAATGCAAGAATCCATAATGATATTGGGTTTGATTTAGTTGCAAGGAAACCGGCTGTTCCCAGATTCATCCACCACTAAAGCTGACTGCCTGTGGAATTCTGACTGAATTAACCTGACAATGCCAGTGAAACTCAAGAAACCAAATTTCAGCTGAGGCACCCAAAACAAAGACAATTGCCAGAATTGGAGCACACCAACAGCTGTGCCCTGTTTGAAAAAGACCATTCCTCAGGTGCCCTGAACTCTATATTGCAGCCTCAAAACCAAAGCTCACATCAGAAAATTCATTACAAACCATGATAAATTAGGGAAATGTGAAAAAGCCAAAGAAATGCAAGAGTCCTTTGTGATATTTGGCTGGATTTAGACACAAAGAAACTGGCTGTTTCCAGATTCATCCCCCCCTTCCACAGACTGACTTTGGAATTCTGATTGAATTCACCTCAAAATCGCACTCACACTCATTTGGGAGGGAATTAGAATCTGTCCCCTCAGCAGAAGCGTTCTATGTCATTTTCCAAAACACAGAAACTCATCTTGGTCGTGTTGCCTGTAGATTTCTAATCCTGAAAGGGCAATGCGCTGTGTTTTTTTTTTTTTTTCTTTCTTTCATAATGGCTACTCTCCAAAATCTTGCTTGTATTGCATCAGAATACAAAAATTGGGAAGGAAGAAGGCAAAACCGACTCAGACCCAGAAAACATTTAGGAAATTGGCACTCAAGAAACCACAAATCGGCTGAGGCACCCAAAACAATGACAGCAAGCCAGAAGTGGAGCAAGCCAACAGCTGTGCCCTGATTGAAAAAGAACCTTCCTCTTGTGCCCTGAACTCAATATGCCAGCCTCAAAACCAAAGCTCACATCAGAAAATTCATTACAAACCATGATAAATAAGGGAAATGTGAAAAAGCCAAAGAAATGCAAGAGTCCTTTGTGATATTTGGCAGGATTTAGACACAAAGAAACTGGCTGTTTCCAGATTCATCCCCCCCTTCCACAGACTGACTTTGGAATTCTGATTGAATTCACCTCAAGATCGCTCTCACACTCCATTTGGAGGGAATTAGAATCTGTCACCTCAGCAGAAGCGTTCCATGTCATTTTCCAAAACACAGAATCTCATCTTGGTTGTGTTGCCTATGGATTTCTAATCCTGAAAGGTCAATTTGCTGTGTTTTTTTTTTTTTCTTTCATAATGGCTACTCTGTCCAAAATCTTGCTTGTATTGCATCAGAATACAAAATTTGGGAAGGCAGAAGACAAAACCAACTCAGACCCAGAAAACATTAAGGAAATTGCCACACAAGAAACCACAAATCAGCTGAGGCACCCAAAACAATGACAGCAAGCCAGAAGTGGAGCAAGCCAACAGCTGTGCCCTGATTGAAAAAGAACCTTCCTCTTGTGCCCTGAACTCAATATGCCAGCCTCAAAACCAAAGCTCACATCAGAAAATTCATTACAAACCATGATAAATAAGAAAAAAGAGAAAAAAGCCAAAGAAATGCAAGAGTCCTTTGTGATATTTGGCAGGATTTAGACACAAAGAAACTGGCTGTTTCCAGATTCATCCCCCCCTTCCACAGACTGACTTTGGAATTCTGATTGAATTCACCTCAAGATCGCTCTCACACTCCATTTGGAGGGAATTAGAATCTGTCCCCTCAGCAGAAGCGTTCCATGTCATTTTCCAAAACACAGAATCTCATCTTGGTTGTGTTGCCTATGGATTTCTAATCCTGAAAGGTCAATTTGCTGTGTTTTTTTTTTTTCTTTCATAATGGCTACTCTGTCCAAAATCTTGCTTGTATTGCATCAGAATACAAAAATTGGGAAGGAAGAAGGCAAAACCGACTCAGACCCAGAAAACATTTAGGAAATTGGCACTCAAGAAACCACAAATCGGCTGAGGCACCCAAAACAATGACAGCAAGCCAGAAGTGGAGCAAGCCAACAGCTGTGCCCTGATTGAAAAAGAACCTTCCTCTTGTGCCCTGAACTCAATATGCCAGCCTCAAAACCAAAGCTCACATCAGAAAATTCATTACAAACCATGATAAATAAGGGAAATGTGAAAAAGCCAAAGAAATGCAAGAGTCCTTTGTGATATTTGGCAGGATTTAGACACAAAGAAACTGGCTGTTTCCAGATTCATCCCCCCCTTCCACAGACTGACTTTGGAATTCTGATTGAATTCACCTCAAGATCGCTCTCACACTCCATTTGGAGGGAATTAGAATCTGTCACCTCAGCAGAAGCGTTCCATGTCATTTTCCAAAACACAGAATCTCATCTTGGTTGTGTTGCCTATGGATTTCTAATCCTGAAAGGTCAATTTGCTGTGTTTTTTTTTTTTTTCTTTCATAATGGCTACTCTGTCCAAAATCTTGCTTGTATTGCATCAGAATACAAAATTTGGGAAGGCAGAAGACAAAACCAACTCAGACCCCGAAAACATTAAGGAAATTGCCACACAAGAAACCACAAATCAGCTGAGGCACCCAAAACAATGACAGCAAGCCAGAAGTGGAGCAAGCCAACAGCTGTGCCCTGATTGAAAAAGAACCTTCCTCTTGTGCCCTGAACTCAATATGCCAGCCTCAAAACCAAAGCTCACATCAGAAAATTCATTACAAACCATGATAAATAAGAAAAAAGAGAAAAAAGCCAAAAAAATGCAAGAATCCATAATGATATAGGGCTTGATTTAGTCGCTAGGAAACCGGCTGTTCCCGGATTCATCCACCCCTCCAGCTGACTGCCTGTGGAATTCTGACTGAATTAACCTGAAAATCACAGTGAAACTCAGTTTGGAGGCAATTAATATCTGTCACCTCAGCCAAAGTGTTCCATTTGATTTTCCAAAACACAAAAACTCACCTTGGTCATGTTACCTGTAGATTTCTAAGCTTCAAACGCCTATTTGTTGTGTTTTTTCTTTCATAATGGCTATTCTGTACAAACTCTTCTTTGCATTGCATCAGAATACAAAATTTGGGAAGGAAGAAGGCAAAGCCAACTCAGACCCTGAAAACATTTGGGAAATTGCCACACTAGAAACAACAAATCGGCTGAGGCACTCAAAACAATGACAGCAAGCCAGAAGTGGAGCAAGCCAACAGCTGTGCCCTGATTGAAAAACAACCTTCCTCTTGTGCCCTGAACTCAATATGCCAGCCTCAAAACCAAAGCTCACATCAGAAAATTCATTACAAACCATGATAAATAAGAAAAAAGAGAAAAAAGCCAAAAAAATGCAAGAATCCATAATGATATTGGGTTTGATTTAGTTGCAAGGAAACCGGCTGTTCCCAGATTCATCCACCACTAAAGCTGACTGCCTGTGGAATTCTGACTGAATTAACCTGACAATCCCAGTGAAACTCAAGAAACCAAATTTCAGCTGAGGCACCCAAAACAAAGACAATTGCCAGAATTGGAGCACACCAACAGCTGTGCCCTGTTTGAAAAAGACCATTCCTCAGGTGCCCTGAACTCTATATTGCAGCCTCAAAACCAAAGCTCACATCAGAAAATTCATTACAAACCATGATAAATTAGGGAAATGTGAAAAAGCCAAAGAAATGCAAGAGTCCTTTGTGATATTTGGCTGGATTTAGACACAAAGAAACTGGCTGTTTCCAGATTCATCCCCCCCTTCCACAGACTGACTTTGGAATTCTGATTGAATTCACCTCAAAATCGCACTCACACTCATTTGGGAGGGAATTAGAATCTGTCCCCTCAGCAGAAGCGTTCTATGTCATTTTCCAAAACACAGAAACTCATCTTGGTCGTGTTGCCAGTAGATTTCTAATCCTGAAAGGGCAATGCGCTGTGTTTTTTTTTTTTTTCTTTCTTTCATAATGGCTACTCTCCAAAATCTTGCTTGTATTGCATCAGAATACAAAAATTGGGAAGGAAGAAGGCAAAACCGACTCAGACCCAGAAAACATTTAGGAAATTGGCACTCAAGAAACCACAAATCGGCTGAGGCACCCAAAACAATGACAGCAAGCCAGAAGTGGAGCAAGCCAACAGCTGTGCCCTGATTGAAAAAGAACCTTCCTCTTGTGCCCTGAACTCAATATGCCAGCCTCAAAACCAAAGCTCACATCAGAAAATTCATTACAAACCATGATAAATAAGGGAAATGTGAAAAAGCCAAAGAAATGCAAGAGTCCTTTGTGATATTTGGCAGGATTTAGACACAAAGAAACTGGCTGTTTCCAGATTCATCCCCCCCTTCCACAGACTGACTTTGGAATTCTGATTGAATTCACCTCAAGATCGCTCTCACACTCCATTTGGAGGGAATTAGAATCTGTCACCTCAGCAGAAGCGTTCCATGTCATTTTCCAAAACACAGAATCTCATCTTGGTTGTGTTGCCTATGGATTTCTAATCCTGAAAGGTCAATTTGCTGTGTTTTTTTTTTTTTCTTTCATAATGGCTACTCTGTCCAAAATCTTGCTTGTATTGCATCAGAATACAAAATTTGGTAAGGCAGAAGACAAAACCAACTCAGACCCCGAAAACATTAAGGAAATTGCCACACAAGAAACCACAAATCAGCTGAGGCACCCAAAACAATGACAGCAAGCCAGAAGTGGAGCAAGCCAACAGCTGTGCCCTGATTGAAAAAGAACCTTCCTCTTGTGCCCTGAACTCAATATGCCAGCCTCAAAACCAAAGCTCACATCAGAAAATTCATTACAAACCATGATAAATAAGAAAAAAGAGAAAAAAGCCAAAGAAATGCAAGAGTCCTTTGTGATATTTGGCAGGATTTAGACACAAAGAAACTGGCTGTTTCCAGATTCATCCCCCCCTTCCACAGACTGACTTTGGAATTCTGATTGAATTCACCTCAAGATCGCTCTCACACTCCATTTGGAGGGAATTAGAATCTGTCCCCTCAGCAGAAGCGTTCCATGTCATTTTCCAAAACTCAGAATCTCATCTTGGTTGTGTTGCCTATGGATTTCTAATCCTGAAATGTCAATTTGCTGTGTTTTTTTTTTTTTCTTTCATAATGGCTACTCTGTCCAAAATCTTGCTTGTATTGCATCAGAATACAAAATTTGGGAAGGAAGAAGGCAAAACCAACTCAGACCCCGAAAACATTTAGGAAATTGCCACACAAGAAACCACAAATCAGCTGAGGCACCCAAAACAATGACAGCAAGCCAGAAGTGGAGCAAGCCAACAGCTGTGCCCTGATTGAAAAAGAACCTTCCTCTTGTGCCCTGAACTCAATATGCCAGCCTCAAAACCAAAGCTCACATCAGAAAATTCATTACAAACCATGATAAATAAGAAAAAAGAGAAAAAAGCCAAAGAAATGCAAGAGTCCTTTGTGATATTTGGCAGGATTTAGACACAAAGAAAGTGGCTGTTTCCAGATTCATCCCCCCCTTCCACAGACTGACTTTGGAATTCTGATTGAATTCACCTCAAGATCGCTCTCACACTCCATTTGGAGGGTATTAGAATCTGTCACCTCAGCAGAAGCGTTCCATGTCATTTTCCAAAACTCAGAATCTCATCTTGGTTGTGTTGCCTATGGATTTCTAATCCTGAAAGGTCAATTTGCTGTGTTTTTTTTTTTCTTTCATAATGGCTACTCTGTCCAAAATTTTGCTTGTATTGCATCAGAATACAAAATTTGGGAAGGAAGAAGGCAAAACCAACTCAGACCCTGAAAACATTTAGGAAATTGCCACACAAGAAACCACAAATCAGCTGAGGCACCCAAAACAATGACAGCAAGCCAGAAGTGGAGCAAGCCAACAGCTGTGCCCTGATTGAAAAAGAACCTTCCTCTTGTGCCCTGAACTCAATATGCCAGCCTCAAAACCAAAGCTCACATCAGAAAATTCATTACAAACCATGATAAATAAGAAAAAAGAGAAAAAAGCCAAAGAAATGCAAGAGTCCTTTGTGATATTTGGCAGGATTTAGACACAAAGAAACTGGCTGTTTCCAGATTCATCCCCCCCTTCCACAGACTGACTTTGGAATTCTGATTGAATTCACCTCAAGATCGCTCTCACACTCCATTTGGAGGGAATTAGAATCTGTCCCCTCAGCAGAAGCGTTCCATGTCATTTTCCAAAACACAGAATCTCATCTTGGTTGTGTTGCCTATGGATTTCTATTCCTGAATGGTAAATTTGCTGTGTTTTTTTTTTTTCTTTCATAATGGCTACTCTGTCCAAAATCTTGCTTGTATTGCATCAGAATACAAAATTTGGGAAGGAAGAAGGCAAAACCAACTCAGACCCCGAAAACATTTAGGAAATTGCCACACAAGAAACCACAAATCTGCTGAGGCACCCAAAACAATGACAGCAAGCCAGAATTGGAGCAAGCCAACAGCTGTGCCCTGATTGAAAAAGAACCTTCCTCTTGTGCCCTGAACTCAATATGCCAGCCTCAAAACCAAAGCTCACATCAGAAAATTCATTACAAACCATGATAAATAAGAAAAAAGAGAAAAAAGCCAAAGAAATGCAAGAGTCCTTTGTGATATTTGGCAGGATTTAGACACAAAGAAACTGGCTGTTTCCACATTCATCCCCCCCTTCCACAGACTGACTTTGGAATTTTGATTGAATTCACCTCAAAATCGCTCTCACACTCCATTTGGAGGGAATTAGAATCTGTCACCTCAGCAGAAGCGTTCCATGTCATTTTCTAAAACACAGAATCTCACCTTGGTTGTGTTGCCTATGGATTTCTAATCCTGAAAGGTCAATTTGCTGTGTTTTTTTTTTTTTCTTTCATAATGTCTACTCTGTCCAAAATTTTGCTTGTATTGCATCAGAATACAAAATTTGGGAAGGAAGAAGACAAAACCAACTCAGACCCCGAAAACATTTAGGAAATTGCCACACAAGAAACCACAAATCAGCTGAGGCACCCAAAACAATGACAGCAAGCCAGAATTGGAGCAAGCCAACAGTTGTGCCCTTTTTGAAAAATAACCTTCCTCTTGTGCCCTGAACTCAATATGCCAGCCTCAAAACCAAAGCTCACATCAGAAAATTCATTACAAACCATGATAAATAAGAAAAAAGAGAAAAAAGCCAAAAAAATGCAAGAATCCATAATGATATAGGGCTTGATTTAGTTGCTAGGAAACCGGCTGTTCCCGGATTCATCCACCCCTCCAGCTGACTGCCTGTGGAATTCTGACTGAATTAACCTGAAAATCACTGTGAAACTCAGTTTGGAGGCAATTAATATCTGTCACCTCAGCCAAAGTGTTCCATTTTATTTTCATAAACACAAAAACTCACCTTGGTCATGTTACCTGTAGATTTCTAAGCTTCAAACGCCTATTTGTTGTGTTTTTTCTTTCATAATGGCTATTCTGTACAAACTCTTCTTTACACTGCATCAGAATACAAAATTTGGGAAGGAAGAAGGTAAAGCCAACTCAGACCCTGAAAACATTTGGGAAATTGCCACACAAGAAACCAGAAATCGGCTGAGGCACTCAAAACAATGACAGCAAGCCAGAAGTGGAGCAAGCCAACAGCTGTGCCCTGATTGAAAAAGAACCATCCTCTTGTGCCCTGAACTCAATATGCCAGCCTCAAAACCAAAGCTCACATCAGAAAATTCATTACAAACCATGATAAATCAGAAAAAAGAAAAAAAAGCCAAAGAAATGCAAGAATCCATAATGATATTTGGTTTGATTTAGTTGCAAGGAAACCTGCTGTTCCCAGAATCATCCACCACTAAAGCTGACTGCCTGTGGAATTCTGACTCAATTAACCTGACAATCCCAGTGAAACTCAAGAAACCAAATTTCAGCTGAGGCACCCAAAACAAAGACAATAGCCAGAATTGGAGCACACCAACAGCTGTGCCCTGTTTGAAAAAGACCATTCCTCCGGTGCCCTGAACTCTATATTGCAGTCTCAAAACCAAAGCTCACATCAGAAAATTCATTACAAACCATGATAAATAAGAAAAAAGAGAAAAAAGCCAAAAAAATGCAAGAATTCATAATGATATAGGGCTTGATTTAGTCGCTAGGAAACCGGCTGTTCCCAGATACATCCACCCCTCCAGCTGACAGCCTGTGGAATTCTGACTGAATTAACCTGAAAATCACAGTGAAACTCAGTTTGGAGGCAATTAATATCTGTCACCTCAGCCAAAGTGTTCCATTTTATTTTCATAAACACAAAAACTCACCTTGGTCATGTTACCTGTAGATTTCTAAGCTTCAAACGCCTATTTGTTGTGTTTTTTCTTTCATAATGGCTATTCTGTACAAAGTCTTCTTTAAATTGCATCAGAATACAAAATTTGGGAAGGAAGACGGCAAAGCCAACTCAGACCCTGAAAACATTTGGGAAATTGCCACACAAGAAACCACAAATCGGCTGAGGCACTCAAAACAATGACAGCAAGCCAGAAGTGGAGCAAGCCAACAGCTGTGCCCTGATTGAAAAAGAACCATCCTCTTGTGCCCTGAACTCCATATTGCAGCCTCAACCAAAGCTCACATCAGAAAATTCATTACAAACCATGATAAATAAGAAAAAAGAGAAAAAAGCCAAAGAAATCTAAGAATCCATAATGATATTGGGTTTGATTTAGTTGCAAGGAAACTGGCTGTTCCCAGATTCATCCACCACTAAAGCTGACTGCCTGTGGAATTCTGACTGAATTAACCTGACAATCACAGCGAAACTCAAGACACCAAATTTCAGCTGAGGCACCCAAAACAAAGACAATAGCCAGAATTGGAGCAAGCCAACAGCTGTGCCCTGTTTGAAAAAGACCATTCCTCCGGTGCTCTGAACTCCATATTGCAGCCTCAAAACCAAAGCTCACATCAGAAAATTCCTTACAAACCATGATAAATAAGGGAAATGTGAAAAAGCCAAAGAAATGCAAGAGTCCTTTGTGATATTTGGCTGGATTTAGACACAAAGAAACTGGCTGTTTCCAGATTCATCCCCCCCTTCCACAGACTGACTTTGGAATTCTGATTGAATTCACCTCAAAATCGCTCTCACACTCATTTGGGAGGGAATTAGAATCTGTCCCCTCAGCAGAAGCGTTCTATGTCATTTTCCAAAACACAGAAACTCATCTTGGTTGTGTTGCCTGTAGATTTCTAATCCTGAAAGGGCAATGCGTTTTGTTTTTTTTTTTTCTTTCCTAATGGCTACTCTCCAAAATCTTGCTTGTATTGCATCAGAATACAAAATTTGGGAATAAGAAGGCAAAACCGACTCAGACCCAGAAAATATTTAGGAAATTGGCACTCAAGAAACCACAAATCGGCTGAGGCACCCAAAACAATGACAGCAAGCCAGAATTGGAGCAAGCCAACAGCTGTGCCCTGATTGAAAAAGAACCTTCCTCTTGTGCCCTGAACTCAATATGCCAGCCTCAAAACCAAAGCTCACATCAGAAAATTCATTACAAACCATGATAAATAAGGGAAATGTGAAAAAGCCAAAGAAATGCAAGGGTCCTTTGTGATATTTGGCAGGATTTAGACACAAAGAAACTGGCTGTTTCCAGATTCATCCCCCCCTTCCACAGACTGACTTTGGAATTCTGATTGAATTCACCTCAAAATCGCTCTCACACTCCATTTGGAGGGAATTAGAATCTGTCCCCTCAGCAGAAGCGTTCCATGTCATTTTCCAAAACACAGAATCTCATCTTGGTTGTGTTGCCTATGGATTTCTAATCCTGAAAGGTCAATTTGCTGTGTTTTTTTTTTTTCTTTCATAGTGGCTACTCTGTCCAAAATCTTGCTTGTATTGCATCAGAATACAAAATTTGGGAAGGAAGAAGACAAAACCAACTCAGACCCCGAAAACATTTAGGAAATTGCCACACAAGAAACCACAAATCAGCTGAGGCACCCAAAACAATGACAGCAAGCCAGAAGTGGAGCAAGCCAACAGCTGTGCCCTGATTGAAAAAGAACCTTCCTCTTGTGCCCTGAACTCAATATGCCAGCCTCAAAACCAAAGCTCACATCAGAAAATTCATTACAAACCATGATAAATAAGAAAAAAGAGAAAAAAGCCAAAAAAATGCAAGAATCCATAATGATATAGGGCTTGATTTAGTCGCTAGGAAACCGGCTGTTCCCGGATTCATCCAACCCTCCAGCTGACTGCCTGTGGAATTCTGACTGAATTAACCTGAAAATCACAGTGAAACTCAGTTTGGAGGCAATTAATATCTGTCACCTCAGCCAAAGTGTTCCATTTGATTTTCCAAAACAAAAAAACTCACCTTGGTCATGTTACCTGTAGATTTCTAAGCTTCAAACGCCTATTTGTTGTGTTTTTTATTTCATAATGGCTATTCTGTACAAACTCTTCTTTGCATTGCATCAGAATACAAAATTTGGGAAGGAAGAAGGCAAAGCCAACTCAGACCCTGAAAACATTTGGGAAATTGCCACACAAGAAACCACAAATCGGCTGAGGCACTCAAAACAATGACAGCAAGCCAGAATTTGAGCAAGCCAACAGCTGTGCCCTGATTAAAAAGAACCATCCTCTTGTGCCCTGAACTCAATATGCCAGCCTCAAAACCAAAGCTCACATCAGAAAATTCATTACAAACCATGATAAATAAGAAAAAAGAGAAAAAAGCCGAAGAAATCTAAGAATCCATAATGATATTGGGTTTGATTTAGTTGCAAGGAAACCGGCTGTTCCCAGATTCATCCACCACTAAAGCTGACTGCCTGTGGAATTCTGACTGAATTAACCTGACAATTGCAGTAAAACTCAAGATACCAAATTTCAGCTGAGGCACCCAAAACAAAGACAATAGCCAGAATTGGAGCACACCAACAGCTGTGCCCTGTTTGAAAAAGACCATTCCTCAGGTGCCCTGAACTCTATATTGCAGCCTCAAAACCAAAGCTCACATCAGAAAATTCATTACAAACCATGATAAATAAGGGAAATGTGAAAAAGCCAAAGAAATGCAAGAGTCCTTTGTGATATTTGGCAGGATTTAGACACAAAGAAACTGGCTGTTTCCAGATTCATCCCCCCCTTCCACAGACTGACTTTGGAATTCTGATTGAATTCACCTCAAAATCACTCTCACACTCCATTTGGAGGGAATTAGAATCTGTCCCCTCAGCAGAAGCGTTCCATGTCATTTTCCAAAACACAGAATCTCATCTTGGTTGTGTTGCCTATGGATTTCTAATCCTGAAAGGTCAATTTGCTGTGTTTTTTTTTTTCTTTCATAATGGCTACTCTGTCCAAAATCTTGCTTGTATTGCATCAGAATACAAAATTTGGGAAGGAAGAAGACAAAACCAACTCAGACCCCGAAAACATTTAGGAAATTGCCACACAAGAAACCACAAATCAGCTGAGGCACCCAAAACAATGACAGCAAGCCAGAATTGGAGCAAGCCAACAGCTGTGCCCTGATTGAAAAAGAACCTTCCTCTTGTGCCCTGAACTCAATATGCCAGCCTCAAAACCAAAGCTCACATCAGAAAATTCATTACAAACCATGATAAATAAGAAAAAAGAGAAAAAAGCCAAAAAAATGCAAGAATCCATAATGATATAGGGCTTGATTTAGTCACTAGGAAACCGGCTGTTCCCGGATTCATCCAACCCTCCAGCTGACTGCCTGTGGAATTCTGACTGAATTAACCTGAAAATCACAGTGAAACTCAGTTTGGAGGCAATTAATATCTGTCACCTCAGCCAAAGTATTCCATTTTATTTTCATAAACACAAAAACTCACCTTGGTCATGTTACCTGTAGATTTCTAAGCTTCAAACACCTATTTTTTGTGTTTTTTATTTCATAATGGCTATTCTGTACAAACTCTTCTTTGCATTGCATCAGAATACAAAATTTGGGAATAAGAAGGCAAAACCGACTCAGACCCAGAAAACATTTGGGAAATTTCCACTCAAGAAACCAGAAATCGGCTGAGGCATCCAAAACAATGACAGCAAGCCAGAATTGGAGCAAGCCAACAGCTGTGCCCTGATTGAAAAAGAACCTTCCTCTTTTGCCCTGAACTCAATATGCCAGCCTCAAAACCAAAGCTCACATCAGAAAATTCATTACAAACCATGATAAATAAGAAAAATGGAAAAAAGCCAAAAAATGCAAGAATCCATAATGATATAGGGCTTGATTTAGTCGCTAGGAAACCGGCTGTTCCCAGATTCATCCACCCCTCCAGCTGACTGCCTGTGGAATTCTGACTGAATTAACCTGAAAATCACAGTGAAACTCAGTTTTGAGGCAATTAATATCTGTCACCTCAGCCAAAGTGTTCCATTTTATTTTCAGAAACACAAAAACTCACCTTGGTCATGTTACCTGTACATTTCTAAGTTTCAAACGCCTATTTGTTGTGTTTTTTTTTTATTTCATAATGGCTATTCTGTACAAACTCTTCTTTGCATTGCATCAGAATACAAAATTTGGGAAGGAAGAAGGAAAAGCCAACTCAGACCTGAAAACATCTGGGAAATTGCCACACAAGAAACCACAAATCAGCTGAGGCACCCAAAACAATAACAGCAAGCCAGAATTGGAGCAAGCCAACAGCTGTGCCCTGATTGAAAAAGAACCATCCTCTTGTGCCCTGAACTCAATATGCCAGCCTCAAAACCAAAGCTCACATCAGAAAATTCATTACAAACCATGATAAATAAGAAAAAAGAGAAAAAAGCCAAAGAAATGCAAGAATCCATAATGATATTGGGTTTGATTTAGTTGCAAGGAAACCGGCTGTTTCCAGATTCATCCACCACTAAAGCTGACTGCCTGTGGAATTCTGACTGAATTAACCTGACAATCCCAGTGAAACTCAAGAAACCAAATTTCAGCTGAGGCACCCAAAACAAAGACAATAGCCAGAATTGGAGCACACCAACAGCTGTGCCCTGTTTGAAAAAGACCATTCCTCTGTTGTCCTGAACTCTATATTGCAGCCTCAAAACCAAAGGTCACATCAGAAAATTCATTACAAACCATGATAAATAACGGAAATGTGAAAAAGCCAAAGAAATGCAAGAGTCCTTTCTGATATTTGGCTGGATTTAGACACAAAGAAACTGGCTGTTTCCAGATTCATCCCACCCTTCCACAGACTGACTCTGGAATTCTGATTGAATTCACCTCAATATCGCACTCACACTCATTTGGGAGGGAATTAGAATCTGTCCCCTCAGCAGAAGCGTTCTATGTCATTTTCCAAAACACAGAAACTCATCTTGGTCGTGTTGCCTGTAGATTTCTAATCCTGAAAGGGCAATGCGCTGTGTTTTTTTTTTTTTTTCTTTCTTTCATAATGGCTACTCTGCCAAAATCTTGCTTGTATTGCATCAGAATACAAAATTTGGGAATAAGAAGGCAAAACCGACTCAGACCCAGAAAACATTTAGGAAATTGGCACTCAAGAAACCACAAATCGGCTGAGGCACCCAAAACAATGACAGCAAGCCAGAATTGGAGCAAGCCAACAACTGTGTCCTGATTGAAAAAGAACCTTCCTCTTGTGCCCTGAACTCAATACGCCAGCCTCAAAACCAAAGCTCACATCAGAAAATTCATTACAAACCATGATAAATATGAAAAAAGAGAAAAAAGCCAAAGAAATGCAAGAATCCATAATGATATAGGGCTTGATTTAGTCGCTAGGAAACCGGCTGTTCCCGGATTCATCCACCCCTCCAGCTGACTGCCTGTGGAATTCTGACTGAATTAACCTGAAAATCACAGAGAAACTCAGTTTGGAGGCAGTTAATATCTGTCACCTCAGCCAAAGTGTTCCATTTTTTTTTCCAAAACACAAAAACTCACCTTGGTCATGTTACCTGTAGATTTCTAAGCTTCAAATGCCTATTTGTTGGGTTTTTTATTTCATAATGGCTACTCTATACAAACTCTTCTTTGCATTGCATCAGAATACAAAATTTGGGAAGGAAGAAGGAAAAGCCAACTCAGACCCTGAAAACATTTGGGAAATTGCCACACAAGAAACCACAAATCGACTGAGGCACTCAAAACAATGACAGCAAGCCAGAAGTGGAGCAAGCCAACAGCTGTGCCCTGATTGAAAAAGAACCATCCTCTTGTGCCCTGAACTCCATATTGCAGCCTCAAAACCAAAGCTCACATCAGAAAATTCATTACAAACCATGATAAATAAGAAAAAATTGAAAAAGCCAAAGAAATGCAAGAATCCATAATGATATTGGGTTTGATTTAGTTGCAAGGAAACTGGCTGTTCCCAGATTCATCCACCATTAAAGCTGACTGCCTGTGGAATTCTGACTGAATTAACCTGACAATCGCCGTGAAACTCAAGAAACCAAATTTCAGCTGAGGCACCCAAAACAAAGACAATAGCCAGAATTGGAGCACACCAATAGCTGTGCCCTGTTTGAAAAAGACCATTCCTCTGGTGCCCTGAACTCTATATTGCAGCCTCAAAACCAAAGGTCACATCAGAAAATTCATTACAAACCATGATAAATAAGGGAAATGTGAAAAAGCCAAAGAAATGCAAGAGTCCTTTTTGATATTTGGCTGGATTTAGACACAAAGAAACTGGCTGTTTCCAGATTCATCCCACCCTTCCACAGACTGACTCTGGAATTCTGATTGAATTCACCTCAATATCGCACTCACACTCATTTGGGAGGGAATTAGAATCTGTCCCCTCAGCAGAAGCGTTCTATGTCATTTTCCAAAACACAGAAACTCATCTTGGTTGTGTTGCCTGTAGATTTCTAATCCTGAAATGGCAATGCGCTGTGTTTTTTTTTTTTTCTTTCTTTCATAATGGCTACTCTCCAAAACATGCTTGTATTGCATCAGAATACAAAATTTGGGAATAGGAAGGCAAAACCGACTCAGACCCAGAAAACATTTAGGAAATTGGCACTCAAGAAACCACAAATCGGCTGAGGCACCCAAAACAATGACAGCAAGCCAGAATTGGAGCAAGCCAACAGCTGTGCCCTGGTTGAAAAAGAACCTTCCTCTTGTGCCCTGAACTCAATATGCCAGCCTCAAAACCAAAGCTCACATCAGAAAATTCATTACAAACCATGATAAATAAGAAAAATGAGAAAAAAGCCAAAAAATGCAAGAATCCATGATGATATTGGACTTGATTTAGTCTCAAGAAAACCGAATGTTCCCGGATTCATCCACACCTCCAGCTGATGCCTGTGGAATTCTGTCTGAATTAACCTGAAAATCACAGTGAAACTCATTTTGGAGGCAATTAATATCTGTCACCTCAGCCAAAGTGTTCCATTTGATTTTCCAAAACACAAAAACTCACCTTGGTCGTGTTACCTGTAGATTTATATTCTTCAAATGCCCATTTGTAATGTTTTTTATTTCATAATGGCTACTCTGTCCAAACTCTTGTTTGTGTTGCGTCAGAATACAGAATTTGGGAATGAAGAAGGCAAAGCCAACTCAGACCCCGAAAACATTTAGGAAATTGCCACACAAGAAACCACAAATCGGCTGAGGCACCCAAAACAATGACAGCAAGCCAGAATTGAAGCAGGCCAACAGCTATGCCCTGTTTGAAAAAGACCATTCCTCCTGTGCACTGAACTCTATATTGCAGCCTCAAAACCAAAGCTCACATCAGAAAATTCATTACAAACCATGATAAAAAGAAAAAAGAGAAAGAAGCCAAAGAAATGCAAGAGTCCTTTGTGATATTGGGCTTGATTTAGTTGCAAGGAAACCAGCTGTTCCCGGATTCATCCACCCCTCCTAGCTGACTGGCTGTGGAATTCTGATTGAATTCACCTGAAAATCGCACTCACTCTCGATTTGGAGGAAATTAATATCTGCCCCTCAGTGGAAGGGTTCTATGTCATTTTCCAAAACCCAAAAACTCATCTTGGTCATGTTGCCTATGATTTCTAATCATGAAAACCCAATATGTTCTGTTTTTCAATTTCCTGATGGATCCTCGTTCTAAACCCTTGTTTGTATTGCATCAGAATACACAATTTGAAAAGGAAAAAGGCAAAACCAACTCAGACCAACAAAGCATTTAGGAAAAAGTCGCTCAAAATGAAAAATTGCCTGAGGCACCCAAAGCAATTACAGAAAGCCAGAATTGGAGAGAAACAACAGCTGTGCCCTAATTGAAAAAGACCATTCCTCTGGTTCCCTGAACTCCTTAAGCCAGCCTCAAAACCACAACCCACATCAGAAAATTTATTACAAACCATGATAAATAAGAAAATGTGAAAAATGCAAAAAAGAAAAAGAAATGCAAGAGTCCTTCATGATATGGCGCTTGTTTTAGTACAAGGAAACCAGCTGTTTCCGGATTCATCCACCCCTCCCAGCTGACTGACTGTGGAATTCTGATTGTATTCACCTGAAAAGAGAGAACATTTATAAGTATATTGGGACTGTGGAACCTGTCATTTACCAATCACATGTTAGACTGAATCATAGACCAAATATAGGGAAGAAATCCTATGCATGTAAACCTTGTGGGAATTCATTCAGTATTAAATACCCTCCATCACAGCACTCATATTGTGGAAAACCCTCATGTGTGTAATGATTGTGTGGAAACCACTCACCAGAAGTCAGATCTCATTAGACATCAGAGAATTCACACAGGGTTGAAATCTTACAAATCTAATGACTGTGGGAAGTTCTTTGGCCAGAAGAAACACCTCATAAATCATCAGAGAATTCACACAGGTGAGAAACCTTTTGAATGTAATGACTGTGGAAAATCCTTTGGCCAGAAGGCAAACCTCATAAATCATCAGAGAATTCACACAGGTGAGAAACCTTATGAATGCAATTACTATGGAAAATCCTTTGGCCAGAAGGCAAACCTCATAAATCATCAGAGAATTCACAGAGGGGAGAAACCTTATGAATGCAATCATTGTGGAAAAGCCTTTGCTGAGAAATCAAAGCTCACAAAGCATCAGACAATTTGTACTGGGGGAAACCTTATGATTGCAATGACTGTGGAAAAACCTTTGCTGAGAAGTCAAACCTCAGAAAGTATCAGAGCCTTCACACCATGGAGAAAGCTTATAAATGAAATGACTGTGGAAAAGCCTTTGGTCCCATCCTTGCATACCAAGGATAAATCCCACTTGGTCTGGGTGGATGATCTTTCCGATGCATTGTTGGATTCAATTGGCCAGAATTCTGTTGCAGATCTTTGCATGTATGTTCATCAGGGAAATTGGTCTATAATTACTTTCTTTGTTGCACTTTTTTCAAGTTTAGGAATGAAGGTGATGTTGGCTTCATAGAAAGAATTTGGGAGAATCGCCTCTCTCACAATTGTTTTGAATAACTTGAGAAGAATTGCAGTTAGTGCTTTAAATGTCTGTTAGAATTCAGCAGTGAAGCCTTCCAGTTTTGGGGTTTTCTTGGTAGTGATGGTCTTTATTACTGGTATCATTTCCATCTGGTTATGTGTGTGTTTAGGTTTTCTATATCTTTGTTGCTCAATTTAGGTAGGTTTTATGGATGGAAGGATGGTGGAAAGCCTCTTTGCTGTACTTCATAACTCATAAGATATCAGAGTATCCACACAGGGAATTTTCTACTTGACCTTTTTGTGCAAGTTATATCTCATGAAATATTAGAGAATTCACCAAGGGGAGAAATGCATGAATATAATACATGTGAATAGCCTTTGTGGTGCAAATCAGACCTCATCAAACATAAAAGAATTCTCATGGGGAGCAATTTTATGAATGTAATGACTCAGAGCCTTTTACCATAATTCAGCCCTCATTGTACATCATCAAATTCATATAGGGAAAAACTCCTTTGAAAGTAAAATCCCTTTAATTAGAAGCCATACCTCATAAGACAACAGGGAATTCACGTGGGAGAGAAACCTTATAGGTGTAATGAGTGTTGGAAAGCTCTGCCCAAATCTCTCCTTATATCAGAATGCACAACATATATATCTAATGAATGAAATAAATGTGAGAAAGTCATTTCACATAGGTAATGCCTCATAATCCATCATGGAATTTGAACAAGGGAGAGACCTTAACAATATAATGAATGTGGAAGAGCTTTTCTCCAAAATTCATGTAAGTATTGTGACAAAACCTTTTGCTGGAAATCACATCCTATCCAACAGAGACTCATGTAAAGGAGAAAGCTTATAAATATTATTAGAGTCAGAAGTCAATGGTACATCAGAGAATTGACACAGGTGGTTTCTTAGGCGTATACTGATTGTGCAAAAACATTTTCTTTATTTCAGGCTTGTATAGACACAGAATTCACAAAAGGTGATAGTCTTTGCATGCTGTAAATACAATAAAACCTTTAGCCAGAAATTAGACATCAACAGACTTCAGAGAATTCATAAGGAACAAAAGTCTATGCAATGAATTTGGAAAATGTATTTCTGTTATAAATCAGTCTTCAATTCCCATGAATAGACTCACAAATGAGAAAACATGCATGCATACAAAAGTTTTGTACCATAAATTATCTCTAGATGGTAAACTAATATATCACACAAAAGAAAAATCATGAGTGTAATGGAATTGGGAAACCCTTTGCTATAAGGCAGATTTCCAGAAAGCTTAGCAAGATTACAGAAAAGTCTCTGAAAATGTAACATGTCTGAAAGATTTGTTGGCATCACAAACTGGAGGATAGCTCAAGTGCATGTGTTTTTGTGCCTGGCATCCAAATTGATATCTCTTTTTCTTTGATGAATTCCTTGTTTATTTATTTAGCAGATTTAGAGACAAAGGATTCCTGTCCATTGATTTACTACTATATGCCCACAATTGCCATGGTAAAGTATATGGCAAAAACTGAGTGCTGGGGGCTGTGAATCTGATTCATCACTGATAACATTGAAGACATTGGTTCCTGGTTCTTATGCTGCTATGCATGGAAATGTTTCTCTAATTTCATTTTCAAATAGTTCATTGTTAATATAAAGAAATGCTTCTAATTTTTAAAATTTCATTGAAATAATTTGTGATTAATGTGTCCTAGTCATGCATTATTACAGGGTGTAGTGCAATATTTGCACACATTTATGCAGTAAAAAGTGATCAAGCTAAGCAACTACAGTTTTATTAAGTTTTTAAAGAGTTATTTATTTGAAAGACAGAGTTACAGAGAGAAGTAGCAGCAGAGAGAGAGAGAGGTCTTCCTCTGCCGGTTCACTCCCCAGATGGCCACAATGGCCGGAGCTCTGCCAATCTGATTCCAGGAACCAGGAGCTTCTTCCAGATCTCCCACTTGGGTGCAGGGACCCAAGGACTTGGGCCATCTTCTACTGCTTTCCCAGGCCATAGCAGAGAGTTGGATCAGAAGAGGAGCAGCCAGGACTAGAACTGGTACCCACATGGGATGCTGGTGCTTCAGGCCAGGGTGTTAGCCCACTGTGCCACAATGCTGGCCCCCAAGCAACTACAGTTTCTAATTCTTCTCCATGATTTGAGACTACCAGCTCCTCTCCTTCAGTTCTTTACACAGAACCTAATATGGTTGAATGTAGTCATCTCATTATATTATGGAACACCAGAAGTTCTTTCTGCCTCTTTGATTTTTGATACCTATTATCCAATCCCCCTCTATCCCTAGCTGCTTCCCTTCTCAGCCTCTAGTAATCACAGTTCTGTGTTCAGATCCATTATTTTCTTTCACTTCCACATGCGACAAGGACCAGGTGACATTTGTGTTCCTGCTTCTGGCTTATTTCAATTAATTTAATAATATTTTGTTCTTTTTTTGTATCTAAAAGAGGTTGCCCTGTCCATTGTTTTTCATTGATGGACAGCTAGATTGGTTTCACATCCTGGCTGCAGTGAACTGTGTTATAGTGGCTGTGTTATGGGAAAATTGCTGTATCTTTGATATGCTCTCCTCCTTTCCTTCTAATAAAATTTCCTTATTCTATATAGCCAAGAGCAAGATAACTCTCACATGGTAGGTCAATTTTTATCTTAGTTTAATTTTTGTTATTTATTTGAAAGAGTTACAATAGAGGTAGAGACACAGAGAGGTCCTCCATTAGCTGGTTCGCTCTACAGATGACTACAAAGGCCAGAGTTATGCCATTCTGAAACCTGGAGACAGGAGCTTCCTCTGGGTCTCCCTCATGGGTGCATGGGTCCAAGGACTTGGGCCATCTTCTACTGCTATCCCAGGAGATAGCAGAGAGCTGTATTGGAAGAAGAGCAGCTGGAACTAGAACTGGCACCCAAATGGGATGCTGGCCCTTCAGGCCAGGGCTTTAACTCACTGCACAACAGCGCCAGCCCCAATTTTTATCCTTTTTAAGGAATGACCATACTGTTCTGCATAACATCTGTACTAACTTGTGTTTTCACCTACCATATATGGTGGTTTTCTTTTCCCATGTGCTCTCTAGCATTTGTTATTTTTTATCAGTTTGGCATAAAAATGATATAGTATTGTTCATGTTTTTGTGTATTTTGAAATCAGTTAATTTGTTTATTAAATCTTTATTATTTGAAAGGTGGATTTAGAGAGAGAGGGAAAGACATAGATAGCTTTCATCTGCTGGCTCACACCCCAGAGAGTTTCAACAGTTGAGCCTGGGGCATGCTGGAGTCAGGAGCTTCATCCAAGTCTCCCACATGAGTGGCAAGGACCTGAGTCCTTCGTCCATCTTCTGCTGGTTTCCCAGGTGTTTAGCAGTGAGCTAAATTGGAAGTGGAGATTCCTAAACTCAAAGTGGAACTCAGATGTTATGCTGGCCTCACAGATTGCAGCTTTCCCCACTTGGCCACAATGCCAGCCCCTCTATCAATTTAATTCCTCAAAAATAGCTCAGTAATGTTGGCATCTATCTCATTTTGTTTTTTCTCTGTTATTATTCAACTTATTGATGTCTTATTTTTGTTCACATTATTCCTCTCAATTGCTCTACCTGAGGTGAGTAGGGCTGCTGTGTTGCTTAAATGAAGTGTATGCTTTAGATTACTCATTTAATGAGTGCATGTCATTCACATAGCACTTCACTGAAGTTCTACTATGTCCCAAATCCTCTTCTAGGCACAGAATTTAGACCACTTTTCTCTTAGACCCAGATCTTGCCTTTAACATACTACTTGGAATTTAGTAGCTCATGAAATCTGCAGACTGCATAAATGAATGAATATTTTGAGGGCTGTGCTTTTGTGGAGGAACTTCATAGGAGACCGAAGGAATAAAATAAATCAAAAGTATCCACAGTATATAGAATGTATACTATTTTACAAGTCACAGAGAAGAAGAAGAAGAAGGAAAGTAGTAAGACTAGAAAGTTTGTGGCAAGACTAACAGGCGCTGGTCAAGAACTTAATAAGCACATTAGGAAAGCAGTAAGGTTTCTTTTTTTTTTTTTTGAGGAAAAGTTTTTATTTCTAGTGATGAAATTGGCTACAGAACATTATGAAAGTTTAAAAATACAAAGAGAAATTGTCTATAATTAACAGATTCAAAATTTGACAATCAGTGAATATCATTATTAGTCATTACCAACAACAGTTATTGATTTGAAAGGCAGAGTGACAGGAAGAGGGAACCACTGCTTCACTCCCCAGACACTTGCAATAGCCAAAGCTTGACCAAGCCAAAACCAGGAACTGGGAATTCATTCTGGATGTCCCATTTGGGTGCAGGGACCCAAGCACTTCTGCCATCCTCCGTCTCCTCCCAGGGTGCACACTAGCAGAAACTTGCCTCAAAGCAGAGAAGCTACCACTCAAGCCAGACATTTGTATATGGGATGTGGGTGTGTGGTGGTGATAGCAAGCCCTCATAGATAAAAAAAAAAAAAGACAAAGTTATTTCTATGCCAAGGAAATTACTCTGTAGTCTTTCTCTTATAAACTACGTATTGCTGAACCTAGATAATTTTTCCTTTATTTAACAATGACATAAAAATGTCAGTTGAGTTGGCTTTCCTGAAGACCTTGTTTCTTGAATATTAGTGGCTAGCTGAGATAAATTCTTTTCATCTCTTTCTCGCTTCGGCAGCACATGTGCTCGCTTCGGCAGCACATATACTAAAATTGGAATGATACAGAGAAGATTAGCATGCCCCTGCGCAGTAAGGTTTCTTTACCTCCCTGTAGGCTCTGCTCTCCAGAGGTGAACAGGGTCCTCTAAACCCACTTGCTGCACACACAAACACCTGAGTGTTGTATTCTCCCACAGGTGTTGGAGACTGATATGGTGTTCTGATTTATATTTACATAATGGCTAGTGACATCGGGCATATTCACATGTTTTGACCATGTACATTTCTTCTGAGAAATGTCTATTCAGATCCTTGCCTGTTTCTTCACTGTATTTTTTGGAGTTTTTCCAATTCATGTAAATGTTCTGGAAATCTGTAAACATTCAGAGTTTTAATTTTTCCTGCCATCTGTTCATTGTATCTACACTCTGATGTTTACTTTGTTGTGAAGAAGTATCTTAGTTGGATATACTCAAATGTCTCTGTTTTTATTTTTGTGACTATTGCTATTGGAATCTTACCCAAAAGCTATTGTGTGTTGACAATATTTAGAGTTTCCCTATGTTTACTTGGGTTTGGGTCTTATGATTACATTTTAATTCACTGTGAGTTCACTTTCACATAGTGTAAGAGATGTTGGAGTCTCTTTTCAGGCTTCTACATATGGATAATCAAGTTCCTCTGCACCACTTGTGAAAGAGATTCTTCTTTCTCCAGTTCATTTTAGTTCCTTTGTTAAATATGAGTTGCTGGTAGAAATTTGGGTTTATTTCTATGCTACCAAGTCTTTTCCATTGAACTATGTGTCTGTTATTATATCAGTGCTAACACTTCTTCTTTTTTTTTTGCAGTATATTTATTTGAAAGGCAGAGTTACAGAGAGGTAGAGGCAGAGAGAGAGAGAGGTCTTCCATCCACTGGTTTACTCCCCAAATGGTCACAATGGCCGGAGCTCTGTTGATCTGAATCCAAGTGTCAGGAGCTTCTTCCAGGTCTCTATGCAGGTGCAGGGGCCCAAAGACTTTGGCCATTTTCTACTTTTTTCTCAGGCTATACCAGAGAGGGGTATAAGAAGTGGAGCAGCTGGGAAACATACTGGCACCCATATGAGATGCCGGCACTGCAGACGGTGACTTTACCTGCTTTGTCATAGTGCTGACCCCTGTAATATGTCTTAAAATATGGTGTGATATCTCCAGCTTTTTTTTGCTTTATAATATTGCTTTAGATGTTAAGCATCTCTCATGTTTCTATGTGAATTTTAGCATCATTTTTTCTAGCTCTGAGAACATCGTTGGTATGTTGATTGGGATTACATTGAATTTGCAAATTGCTTTTGGTAGTATGGATATTTTGGTATTATTCTTCCCATTCACAAACATAAGTTTTCTGTGAGACTGTCAAAAAGCCTTGACAAAAATTGGACTTTATTACACAAAAATTCATCACTTTTTGGGATCATTTAAATCCATAATTTTGCACTAATATTTGATAAATAATTAAAGACTTTGAGCATTTTAGTAGGAGAAATTAAAATATTTATCAATTTATTCAAATATTGTTTAGATGTGATATTCAAATATTGTTTAGAGCCATTGTCTATATTCCCTCTAAATTACGATCTTTTTGCTTTTTGCCTGTTAAACTTGTCCCTTGATTCAAGAACCCTTTTTAATGTAATGTAAACTGAAAATGTCATTTCATAAGCTAAAAAAAATGACAAAGAAGGAAAAAGAAGGGAGGGAGGTTGAGTATATAATTATGTTCTCCGAATTTTTTCTATAAAACATATTGAATCATTTAAAAGCTAATTAAAATTAAACTCAAAATTGGACCATTATGACCAATATTTAAAACAAGTGATTAAAAACTGTAGATGTCTTCAATTTTGATTATCATTCTTCTTTAGAATATCTGAAAGAAATCCGGCTTCTCACTTTAAAATATACCAGTGTGTTAGAATTCAGTATTAAATGACTTTGTTTAAAAGTTTTATTTAATCTATTGCTTTAAGTAGTAATACTATGGCCATTGTAAAACAAAATCCTTATCATTTTTCATAAAACAGAAAGGGCCTTTAAAACATCATCACTAAAAATATTAAGAGACCTAAAATATAACATTCTTAAAACCCAAGTGATACCATTCAAAATTTTCAAATATGCAGGGATAGTTCATGTCAAGTAACTAAATAATTGTGAAGTGTATATATGGAATAGCTTCTATAAATTCTTTTGGCAAGGGCTGGCACTGTGGCATAGTGGGTGAGGCTGCCACCTGCAGTGCTGGTATTCCATAGGGGCATCAGTTCAAGACCTGGCTGCTCCACTTCCTATCCAGCTCTCTGCTATGGCCTGGGAAACACTATAAAATGGTGCAAGTCCTTGGGCCCCTGCACCTGCATAGGAGACCAGGAAGAGGCTCCTGGCTCCTGCCTTCCAGTCAGCACAGCTCCAGCCATGGAGGCCAACTGTGGAGTGAACCAGTGAATGGAAGACCACTCTCGCTGCCTGTCCTTCTCTCTCTGTGTAATTCTGACTTTCAAATAATATAAATAAATCTTTAAAAATTCTTTTGGCAAATAGATGAAGCTACTTGTTATACATTTCAAATAAATAGCAAACATACTAGAAAAATATATTGAATAAAATTTAAGCAACTCATAGCTATACACAGAAATTTCTCACCATAACAACATAGCAACCACTAAATTTCCAAATTCAATTTTCCACAACTTAGAATCTTTAACTCCAGAAGGAGTACAAAATTGACAGAACAGTGGCCTATGTATCAGGATACCTAATGCTAATACAGAATTATCCCTGCCACAACTTACCTATGTGACCTTGAACAATTCACTTTACTTCTCTGGGCTTGGCATTTAGCATCCTCATGTGATAAAGGAGGCTTGGATAAGATCAGTTGTACTCTATCTTGAGACTTCAATGATCTCTCAGTTTCCAAACAGGCACCTTAAGGGAAAGTAAACCTTTAGATCAAAGCTTACATTTTTAAATATAAATATATTTTAAACTGTTTCTACAACTAGTACAAAACAACACATTCAAATGTGTACCATGCCACTTTTCAATATTTGGGAATAATTAATGCATCATTTTAGAGCATTGTCTTGAGGCCAGTGCTGTGGTGTAGCTAGTAAAGCCACTGCATGCAGTGGGGGCATCCCATATGGAGGCCGGTTCAAGTCCAGGCTGCTCCACTTTCCATTCAGCTGTCTGCTATAGCCTGGGAGAGCAGTAGGAAGTTGGCCCAAGTCCTTGGGCCCCTGAATCTGCATGGGAGACCCTGAAGAGGTCCTGGCTCCTGGTTTCAGATTGGCATATCTCTGACCTTTTAGGCCATCTGGGGAGTGAACCAGCAGATGGAGGACCTCTCTCTCTCTCTCTCTTCCTCTTGTTCACTATCTGTGTAACTCGGACTTCCAAATAAATAAATAAATAAATCTTTTAAAAAATCAAAAGAATATTGTCTGGCACACAGTGAACCACTAAGTACAAGATATTATTAGTAATATTAGATTGAAATATTGAAATAAACTAGGCAATAAGCCTTAAGATGCAAATTAATACCAAGAAATATAATCTCAAATTTCTGTGTTCAACAAGGTAGTCTCTTTTCACTACTAACTTTATACTAAATAAGATATTTTGATATTTTGTTAAGAGTAAATTTATCGGGGGCCAGCGCCGTGGCTCACTTGGTTAATTCTCCACCTGTGGTGCTGGTATCCCTTATGGGCAAAGTGTTCTAGTCCTGGTTGCTCCTCTTTCAGTCCAGCTTTCTGCTATGGCCCGGGAAGGCAGTAGAGGATGGCCCAAGTGCTTGGGCCCTGCACCCGGATGGGAGACCAGGAGAAAGCACCTGACTCCTGGCTTTGGATGGGCACAGCTCCAACTGTGGCAGCCATCTGGGGACTGAACCAATGGAAGGAAGACCTTTCTGATTTCTCACTGTATATAACTCTACCTGTCAAATAAAAAAAAATTATTAGTTTTTCATAAAAACTGCAGTATTGAAAAAGTTCTAAAATCCCTCTAATTCTAAATGTCTGTGACTGCTAACTCATTAGCACATATTGCATTCTTTACATCTGGGTAATCATGACAATTCACTTTTAAATGATTAACAGATCTGCTGTTATATATAAATACATGCTTTTCCGAAAATCATACAATAAGCAGGCTACATACTTTACTTCAAGTAGAACTGCCATATCCAGTCCTACAATTGTAAATAAGACAGTTTCAATTGTTCAGCATTATCAATTATAAATTCCAATCGTGTAGCAATACTCATAAGAATTTAGGGGGCCGATGCTGTGGAGTAGCAAGTAGAGCTGTGGCTTGCAGTGCTGACATTCCAATTGGGTGCCAGTTCAAGTCCTGGCTACTCAAATTACTATCCATCTTTTTAGGCAAGTAAGACTTACTATCCAGCAGTAGAGGATGGCCCAGGCCCTTGGGCTCCTGCACCTGCATAGGAGACCCAAAAGAAGCTGCTGGCTCCTGGCTTTGGATTGGCAGAGCTCCAGCCATTGTGGCCAAATGGGGAGTGAACCAGCGGTTGGAAGACTGCTCTCTCTCTCTCTCTCTCCTTCTCTGTGTAACTCTGATTTTCAAGTAAAATAAATGAATCTTTTTTTAAAAAGGATGAAATAAAAAGGAAGATGAAGATTACAAAATTGTTTAATTTTTTTAATAAATATAAATTTCCAAAGTACAGCTTTTGGATTACAGTGGCTTCCCCTCCCCCAAAACATCCCTCCCACCCATAATCCTCCTATTTCCTGCTTCCTCTCCCATCCCAGAAGATTACAAAATTGTATGAAGGACATTTGTACAGTAAACAAATATACTGATTTCCAATGCAATATTTGAATACTTGAAGCAGGAAGGCTAAGTACTTCTTTGCCAAAATAACATGTTTTCTCCAGTGTAAAACCCATTTGCCATCCCAATACACAAAGGGATTTGGGGCAAGAAGGAAAAAAGAAGTCCACACATGCAGAAATTTTAAGCAAAACAAAATAGAGAATGTATTTAGTTTCATGTAAATCACATGAGAATTAATAGTATTCTACCAATTTGCAACAAATATTTTTAACTTTAATGAATGAATGAACTTTCAGTTACATAGCAGGAAACTTCTACCCTCTCCCATAAAACTGAAAGAGAAACTTTTTAAAAGTAAAAACTGATGAAAGAATTCTGCAATACATGTTAATGTTAAGTAGCCCAGCAGAGTTTATTTAGAAATACAAACACACACACAGAAAATAAATACATTAAAATCTTACTGAATAGTCCAGTAATAGTTCAGGATCCAATATGTGTGCAAAAGATTCTGGATTTCCCAGTCACTTTGTATAGGAAATGATGTGCTTTGCTATGTAGCATGTAACTTTAGATTCCTGAACACCTCCACTTTGCTTCTTACCCTGAGTCCCAGCAAATACAGGAACACAGCTGTTGAGTCATTCATTTTCTGGATTTGGGAATATCAAAGAATTAATGAGTATAGAAAGTTGTACAGCAAAGACCAAGAATATCCAAGGGAGGTCAGGAAAATCAATTGAACAAGTCAAAATACTATGAATGTATACTGAATGCTCCGTTTTTAATATGTCTTACTTACCTAAAAAGACATGAGGGCTATTGCTCTCTCTCTTAATACAACTAAGGAGAAGATATCACCAATGCTCAAGAAAAATGAATACACAGCAGAGCTAATACAAAATCCCAAAATTCCAAAATAGAAAAACTGGATATGCACTCCTTACACACACCCTGAAGTGGCAATGAAGTAGAACAAATCTAAAATTAGAAAAAATCTTTTTTTAAAGATTTATTTATTTATTTGAAAGTCAGAGTTGCACAGAGAGAGGCAGAGAAGAGAGAGGGGTCTTCCATCCACTGGTTCTCTCCCCAGTTGGCTGCAATGGCCAGAGTTGTGCCAATCCAAAGCCAGGAGCAAGGAGCTTCTTCCAGGTCTCCCACATGGGTGCAGGGGCCCAGGACTTGGGCCATCTTCTACTGCTTTCCCAGGCTATAGCAGAGATCTGGATCCATATGAGCTGCCAGCACTGCAAGTGGTGGCTCTACACACTATGCCACACCACTGGCCCCGAAAATTCTTGTCAAATTAAGAACATTTAACCTTTGTTTTAGAGTGCATTATTAAAATATCTAAACTGGGGGAATACATAATTTCTTTCTTTAGAAATCAGAAGAGAAAAAGAACACTTCAAGCCTACTGTGACACCACACAGAAGGAATGGAGAATCATGATCTCAATTAGCCTAGGGACAGAATAAAAGGGAGGGAAATAGGAACAACAGAATTAAGATGAATAAGCTTTGACAGCTGAGGGAATCTGAATGTAAAGAAAAGGCATGCAGTTAACTGAAACAATACAGATAATTCTGAGAGGAAAAAACATTGTTAAGTCATATTAATGGGGCCAGAGCTGTGACTTAGTAAAGTAAAAAAAAAAATCTAAAATTTGTTTTTAAATTATATAATTAAAAAAGATTAAAAAAAGATGTTCAATCTTAAGTCTCTACAGCATAAGATATACATCAATTTTCCCAGGTTCTATTTGCATTTATTAACAAAGTTTCATGGGTATAATCACTAAAGTGGCTCCAATAAGTCTTTTTATAAAAATTATTTTTTATTTTGACAGGCAGAGTGGACAGTGAGAGAGACAGAGAGAAAGGTCTTCCTTTTTCTGTTGGTTTACCCCCTAGTGACCGCTGCCGCCAGTGTGCTGCAGCTGGCACATGGCGCTGATCCAAAGCCAGGAGCCAAGTGCTTCCTCCTGGTCTCCCATGCAGGTACGGGGCCCAAGCACTTTGGCCATCCTCCACTGCACTCCTGGGCCATAGCAGAGAGCTGGACTGGAAGTGGAGCAACTGGGACAGAATCTGGCTCTCCCAGCAGGACTAGAACTTGGTGTGCCTGCACCGCAGGTGGAGGATTAGCTTATTGAGCCATGGAGCCTGCCTCCAATAAGTCTTAACCTGGGATGCAACTAAATTTAACAAGGATACTCAATAGGAATTTTAGAAGAATTCCAAAATATGTATCAGAATAAAAATAAATACTTTACTTGGTACATCTCATTTTAACTATACTATTGTCTAAATTTCCAAATGTCAGATGTACTAAAAAAATCCCCAAAGCAGCAGAGTTGGTCCGACATGATGAGGAATAAAATAAAGAAAATGAGAATTCGCAGATCCCAGATTAAAATAACCAAGAAGGCCCAATAAAAGAAAACTCAATGTCTTCATACACTAACATTTATTACCTCAGATTTATTTAACAAAAAGGTGATTATTCCAGCTACATCCCATTAGGTAGCCCAATTTTACCTGCTAAATCCATTTAAAAAAAGCACCTCATGATATATTACTAAAATCATATTGCTATATGCCATCCACCATGTCCACTGTACCTTATACCTAATGTTAACAGATCTGATGAAAATCAGTAGATAAATGATGTGTCTTAACCACGTGTGGGAAATGTCTTTTGTTCAACGTTTTTCCAAAAACCCCTCAGTCTCAGTTTGCCTTCACCTTGAAAAGACACTTCTGAGGTTTACTAATCAGTCCAGCTTCTTCGGGCCTCCCTCCAATGAAAGGGGCTAAAATCCATCAAAATAAACTCTAGGCACTGTCCTTGTGCTCCCAGTGACTTTTTCACTCTAGGGGCTCACAAACCTTCTAAATTCTTTAGATCACCTGTGATGTCCATTAGTTCTCAAAGACTATGATGCAAGTAATTTCCCCTCTTGGAACCTTGTTATTAACTGTGCTGTATGAGAAATGAAGTCTCCTACACACCTTGTGCTTACGATTCTCCAAACCATGTTGCCTGCTAGGACTTTGGCCATGAATATAGGACAGCAATACCTGAACATGATTACTGAGATCTCCTTAATAAAGGATAGACTGGGGCCAGCACTGTGGTGCAGTGGTGTAATCCTTTACCTGCAATGCTGGCACCCCATATGAGCACCAGTTCTAGTCCCCATTTCTCCTTTTCCCATCCAGCTCTCTGCAATAGCCTGGGAAAGCAGTAGAAGCTGTTCCAAGTGCTTTGGTCCCTGCCAAAATATGGGAGACCTGGAAGCTCCTAGCTCAGATTGGCCCAGCTGCAGACATTGCAGTCATTAGGGGAGTAAATGAGCATATGGAAGACCTTTCTGTGTCTCTTCTTCTCACTCTCTGTAAGTAAACCTGTCAACTACATAAATAAATTCCTTATATATATATTTACATTTATTTATATATTTATGTATATAAATATATTCATATATAAAATATATTATAATTTATCATACAATATATTATATAATATATAATTATAAACAGATAATATTATATAATTTATTATATGTATTTTATATATATATATATATTATTGAGATGACTTCAATAGCCAGAGTGTGGCCAGGTTGAAACCAGGAGCTTTTCCTCTGATGTGTGTCCCAGGAACCCAGGTACTTGGAGCATCTTTCACTGCTTTTTCAATCCATTGGTAAGGAGCTGGATCAGAAATAATTATTTATATATAAATAACAAATTCATATATAATAATTATATACAATTATATATTTATAATAATTATATGCAATTCTATATTATGTATAGAAATATATAGTATAATATATAATATATATTATAATATATAAATATATATATGATGGACCGAAATATGGTATTCTCCATTTGGCAGAAGGGACAGGCTCCAATATCTACTGTCTATGTCAGTATGTCAGCATAATGTAGGAGGTAACCCCTCTACCAAATAAGAAAAGCTATTTCAGTTCAGCTGGACATCATTCTGCTGACTGTTGACCTTATTACTGTTAGTCTGGATGCTTTCATTGGTTGCAATCCAGAGACCCAATTTTCCCATAGATATAAACATCAGCAAACATGAAAATTTGGTAAGAAAAGCTTAAACTGAGAGTTATGATTAATAACTATTTTTTTTAATTTTTATTTAATGCATATAAATTTCCAAAGTACGACTTATGGATTACAATGGCTTCCCCCCCATACCGTCCCTCCCACCTACAACCCTCCCCTTTCCCACTCCCTCTCCCCTTCCATTCACATCAAGATTCATTTTTGATTATCTTAATATACAGAAGATCAGCTTAGTATACATCAAGTATGGATTTCAACAGTTTGCTCCCACACAGAAACATAAAGTGAAAAATAATAGATGATTTTTTTTTTAAATGATGATGAAATCAGAGCAGACCTATTGTCATGTTTAATCCCAGTGAGAGTCAAGTTGGGAATTGATAATTTCTTTTTTTTTTTTTTAACAGAGGATCAGTTTAGTATGCATTAAGTAAGGATTTCAACAGTTTGCACCCCCATAGAAACACAAAGTGAAATATATTGTTTGAGTACTCGTTATAGCATTAAATCTCAATGTACAGCACATTAAGGATAGAGATCCTACATGAGGAGTAAGTGCACAGTGACTCCTGTTGTTGACTTTACCAATTGACACTCCTGTCTATGGCATCAGTAATCTCCCTATGCTCCAGTCATGAGTTTCCAAGGCTATGGAAGCCCTCTGAGTTCTCCGACTCTTATCTTGTTTAGACAAGGTCGTAGATAACCCTACGGTTCGACCCAGCCATCCCACTCCTTGGAATTTACCCAAAGGAATTTAAATTGGTAAACAAAAAAGAGGTCTGCACCCTAATGTTTATTGCAGCACAATTCACAATAGCTAAGACCTGGAACCAACCTAAATGCCCATCAACGATAGACTGGATAAAGAAATTATGGGATATGTACTCTTTAGAATACTATACCGCAGTAAGAAACAACGAAATCCAGTCATTTGCAACAAAATGGAGGAATCTGGAACACATCATGCTGAGTGAAATAAGCCAGTCCCAAAGGGACAAATACCATATGTTCTCCCTGATCAGTGACAACTGACTGAACACCAAGAGGGAAACCTGTTGGAGTGAGGTGGACACTATGGGAAACGGTGGCTTGATCAGCATAGCCCTGACTGTTAATGAACAACTTAATACATTATCCCTCTTAGTAGTTTTTTTTATCTGTTCTACTTAATATGACTGGTTTAGATCTGTAATTGATGCACAGTTATTCTTAAGTGTTGAAAATTAACGGAAATGTGATCCCTGTTGAACATGGTGGTGGGAATGGGAGAGGGAAGAGATGTATAATTTGGGACATGCTCAGGCTGACTTGCCCCAAGTGGTGGAGTTGGAAGCATACCAGGGGATTCCAATTCAATCCCATTGAGGTGGCATGTACCAATGCCATCTCACTGTTCCAGGTGATCAGTTTCAGTTCACAGTTGGTCATGGTGGAGGGACTGGGAGTCAAAGGGAGCACATAGACAAGTCTAGTACCTGCTAACGCTAACCGATGGAGTAAATAAAGGGGAGAGTGATCCAACATGGGAAGTGAGATACTCAGCAGACTCATAGAATGGCAGATGTCCTAAATAGCACTCTGGCCTCAGAATCAGCCCTAAAGGCATTCGGAGCTGGCTGAAAAGCTCATGAGAGTATTTTAGGCATGGAAAGCCAAGACACTCTGGCAAAAGATCTCTGCGAGTGAGATCCCAGTGGACAGAACAGGTCATCAAAGAAGGAGGTACCTTTCTCTGAAGGGAGGAGAGAACCTCCACTTTGACTATGACCTTGTCTAAACAAGATTAATAACTATTTTAACAAAATTTCTCAGAACCCATCTAATCCAAACCTTGGACAATTGGAAGACATTGTACTTGGCCCACCCATAATCAAAATGGATTCTAAATCCTTCAACTGCAAGGAGAGTATCATAGACATTAATGCTCCAAACGGATCCAGTTCTCTGCTAATGTGTCTGGAAAAGCAGCACAGGGTGACTCAAATATTGGGGCTCCTGCACCCTTGTGAGAGACCTGGAAGAAGCCCCTGGCTCCTGATATCAGTCTGGCCTAGCCACAGTCATTGCAGCCATTTGAGGAGTGAACAAACCAGGAGGAAGATCAATCTCTCCCATTCTCTCCATCTAGTGCTGCCTTTCAAATTCATAAAAGGATCTTTAAGAAAATAGATCACTTCAATAAATTTGCCATTGCTCAGTCATGATGACTTTTACTACCTTCAGTTCTTTTTCAAAAGATTTATTTATTGGAAAGGCAGATAGAGGAGCTGGTGGTTGTGGTGCAGTGGACAAAGCTGCTATCTGTTACATTGGCATCCTGTATGTGCACCAGTTTAAGTACCAGCTATTCCATTTCTGATCCAGCTCCTTACCAATGGACTGAAAAAGCAGGGAAAGATGGCCCAAGTGCCTGGGATGCTGCCACGCACATTGCAGGAAAAGCTCCTTGCTGCCATGCACATCGGAGGGAAAGCTCCTGGCTTCAACCTGGCCACACTCTGGCTATTAAAGTCATCTCAAAAATGAATTAGGTGGTGGAAGATTTCTGTCTCTCCCTCTCTCTGTAACTCTTTCAAGTAAGTAATTAAATATTTTAATATGATAAAAAAGGCAGAGACACACAGAGACAAAGAGAGAAGGAAAGAGAAGCAGAGAGATCTCCCATCTGCTGGTTCACTTTCTATATGGCTACCACTGTGCAAGACCAGGTTCTCAAGTCCCCATTGAGGTTACAGTTCTCCAATTTGACGACAGGAATGAAAGAATTTGAGCTATTATACATTGCTTCCCAGGGATATTAACATGAAGCTGATTTGGAAGTGTAGTACCCAAAACTCAGATTAGCACTGCAATATAGGATGTGGGCATCTGTTGTGACTGCTAACAAATTGGAAATCCTAGAGTAAAAATCAACAGATTCCTGGACATACACAATATACCAAAATTGAGTCATGAAGACACATAGAAAAGCTAAACAAATCAAAAACCAAGACAGAGATTGGATGAGTAATAAAGACCCTCCCAACAAGCAAAAGTCCAGGATCAGACAGCCTCACTATTGAATTCTACAGGACTTTTAAAGAACTAATGCTTCTCAAACTATTCAACACAATTGAAAGAGAGACAATCCTCTCAAACTCCTTCTATTAATCCTGCATCACCTTAATTCTTCAACTAGAAAAAGATACAGTGGAGAGAGAGTACTATAGAAAAATATCCCTGATGGGGGCCAGTGCCATAGCACACTGGGTTGATCCTCCACCCGTGGAGACGGCATCCCATATGGGTGCCAGTTCTGGTCCCGGTTGCTGCTATTCCAGTCCAGCTTTCTGCACTGGACTGAGAGGGCAGTGGAGGATGGCCCAAGTGCCTGGGTCCCTGCACCCGCATGGGTGACCAGGGAGATGCTCCTGACTCTGGCTTCCGATTGGACCAGCACTACCTGTTGGGCCATATGGAGCATAAACAAGCAGATAAAATACTTCTGTCTCTCTGCCTCTGCCTCTCCATCTCTGTAACTCAATCTTTCAAATAAATAATTCTTTTGAAAAGGTCAACAAACAATAAAGGCTGGTGGAGAGGGAGAGAAAAAGGTACCCTAATCCACTGTTGGTGGGAATGAAGCTAGTGCAACCATTATGGAAGGCAGTATCAAAGTTCCTCAGAAATCTGAAAACAAACATACCATGTGATCCTGCCATCTGACTACTGGGAATTTATCCGCATGAAATGAAATAGAATATGCACAGGCATGAGTTATCTGTACCCTCATGTTTATTACAGCTCAATTCACAATAGCTAACATGGAATCAACCCAGATGTCCATCAACTGGTGACTGGAACAAAAATATGAGCTATATATACAGTGTAAAATACTATTCAACCATAATTGAGAATGAAATCCCATCTTCTGTAACTAAATGGATGAACTGGAAACAAGTATGCTTCATGAAAGAAGCCAGTCCCCAAAAGACAAATACCATATGTTTTCTCTGACTGGTGGTAATTAATATATAGACAACAAAAAGCAGCATATGAGTTAAATTGACATTTTGAGATTTGAGTATTGTTCATAGCACTTTTCTGTACTCTTTGATAGAGTACACAACATATACTCATTGATATTTCTGCTACTACTTGCTGAATTCTTTATTTTGTAGAGGGTTAAAGCTTGTGATTCTAAAATAAAATCAAAGCATGCAGCTGTCAAAATTAAAAGAAAATAAAACAAGAAGGAGGGAGTTGGAAATATGAGAACAAGGGAAGATAGGATAGGATGTTATCAGTTTGCTCTTCAATCTGTATATATAAATTACATGAAATTTGTTCACTTAATATGCATTTAAAAATATAAACTTAACACTGGAAGAAAAAGACCTGAGATCAGTGTTTTCTGGATTACCACTAATAAAATTTAGTCTTCATTTATGTCTGACCATATTTAATTTCTTATTTATTTATTTTGAAAGAAAATTAACATCACCATTCCTAACAAGTCCATCCTGCTTCATGCATATCTATCAGTTCCCACTATGCTAATAATTTCTCATGAACTTAAATCCATATCATCTTAAAAAGATGCAATGTGGGGCTGGCACTGTGGCATAGCAGATAAAGTTGTTGCCTGCAGTGTTGGCAAGCCATATGGGTGCCAGTTCAAGTCGCGGCTGCTCCACTTCTGAACCAGCTCTCTGCTATGTCCTGGGAAAGCATTAGAAGGTGGCCCAAGTCCTTGGGGCCTTGCACACATGTGAAAGACCCTGAAGAAGCTCCTGGCTTCAGATTGACACAGACCAGTCATTGCGGCCAACTGGGAGTAAACCAGCTGATGGAAGACCTCTCTGTCTCTGTCTGTCTGTCTGTCTCTCTCTACCTCTTCTCTATTTGTGCAACTCTTTCAAATAAATAAATTAATATTTAAGAAAAAAGCCTGATTCATGTTATTATTTATGTGTTTTAGAGGCTTTGCAGATGTTGATTACATGTGCCATGAAAACCCATTAAAATGCAAATCCTATAAGAGGCAACTCCTTGTGCACTAAACTGGTAAAATCCAGTGCATGTGTTGAGAAAAACACACTAGCAATACATTTCAAAAAGCTGTGAAATATTATAAGTGGCTGTCAAAAGCTAAAAATCTGACAATGACTCATTATGTCATTTATTTATATATAATGCTGAGAAAATCAGAAGTATTTGTTAAAACTTCTGCTAAAATGCACTAGATTTATAATTTTTAAATGCATCTTTCCTAGATGTAATGCAGTCCTGTGCTACTTTAGAGTATCAGAAATTTAAAATGCTGGACTTGTGCTGTGTTGGAGCAGGTTAACACCCTGGTCTGAAGCGCCAGCATCCCATATGGGGGCCGGTTCAATACTCAGCTGCTCCACTTCTGATCCTGCTCTCTGCTATGGCCTGGCAAAGTAGTAGAAGATGGCCCAAGTCTTTGGGCCCCTGTACCCATCTGGGAGACCGGGAACTAGCTCCTGGCTCCTGGCTTCAGATCAGCACAGCTCTGGAAGTTGCAATCAATTAGGGAGTGAACACCAGATGGAAGACCTCTCTCTTTCTCTCTGTCTCTCCTCTCTGTCTGTAACTCGACTTGTACATAAATAAATAAATCTTTAAAACAATTAAGAAATTTAACATGTGAAAGGTTTTTAAAAAATGTATTTCTTTATTGTGAGGCAGAGTTACAGATATAGAGAGGAAGAGAAAGAGAGGTCTTCTATCGACTGGTTCACCCCTAAATGGCCAGAATGGCTGGAGCTGGGCCGATCTGAAGCCAGGTGCCAGAAGCCAGGAGTCAGCAGCTTCCTCCAGGTCTCTCACATGGGTGCAGGGGCCCAAGAACTCAGGGCATATTGCACTGCTTTCCTAGGCCATTAGTAAAGAGCTGGATTGGAAGTGCAGGAGCAGGGACTCAAACTGGTGCCCATGTGGGATGCTGGTGCTGCAGGTGGATGCTTAATCTACTATGCCACAGAGTGGGCCCAGTGAATGGTTTTAGGAAGACATCTTTCATGTAGACTAGGCTGCAATATTGCAAGGTAAGGTTTAGCTTTTATTCCCACACATCAGTATTCATCTTTTAGCAACTATAAATACTGAATATCATACATATAGACATAAATATAGGTAACTGAAGATTTTGTTGTCATTCTTTCTAATTCTCTTTTTAATGTCTGCTAATAGGCCATCTTATGGATTATTATATTGATGTTACCCATACACAACCATCAGGCATTTCCACTGTTGAATGTGTTTATGAGTACAGGTAGATTTGTGTGTACATGAATGCACATTTGATGGAGATAGCACTGACAGTAATACTGTGAGAAATCCTAACGCTGATTCCAAACTTTCTGTCCTCCGCAGAGATGGCTGTCATTGAAGTAGACCACAGGGCCCCTTTTGCTGTTATGGACTGAAATGTGCCTCCCTAAAACTCTAACACGGAAGTGCTAACCAGCAACATGACTCTACCTGAAGAAAGTGCTTTTAAGCAGATCAAATGGTAGATGTGTCTGTCACATCGGAGAAAGGCTTCTGGAAAAATCGAGCCTATTTAAGCACCTTGATCTGATATTTTCAAGCTCTACAACTCTGAGAAGTAAAATTCCATGATTTAAATCATATTCTCTGTGGTATTTTCTTAGCAAATTAATATATCCTCATTTCTGCCAGCATTTTCTATTGTCATCCAGAAGGTCCTAGTGATTAGCAGAGAAATATAGAAACTAAAAACTGTGATTTTAGATTACCAAGTATCTACTAACACAAAAAGATCCCAGAAGCCACCTACTACCATCGTCCAGGACCCAGAAAAAAAACAGGAAGGAGTCAAGTTGCAGGGCAGTAGAAAAAAGTGAATAATGAAAGATCACAGCAGAAGTAAATAAGGAAGTGTTTGGTGCTGTGGTGTAGTGGATTAAAGCCTTGACCTGCTGTGCATGCATCCCATATGTTGCTGCTAGGAGACCAGGTGCTCCACTTACAATCCAGCTCCCTACTAATGCACCTGGGAAATTGGTGGAAGATGGACCGTGTTCTACGGTGCTGGCACCCACATGAGAGACTTGGAAGAAGCATCTGGCCTTTCCAATAAATAAATAAATCTTAAAAATATAGAAACAGTGTTAGCACTGTTGGAAAACAGACTCATAGTTCAATGTAAAAGTATAGGCAGCTGAAATAAACCGACTTTTCTACAGGCAACTCCTATTTAACAAAGGAAAGAAAACAAACAGGAGAAAGAAGAACCCCTTTAGCATATGGTTTAAAGGAAAGTGATTATCCATATGTAGAAGCCTGAAAATATACCCAAAACCTCATACACTATGTAAAAGCAACTCAAGGTGAATTAAAAGTCTAAATATAAAACCAGAAACTAAGTAAACATATGAGAAACTATAAAACATAAGCATAGATAACAGTTTTGGGTAAGATTCCAAAAGCACAAGTAACAAAAATAAAATATAGAAATTTGAGCATATCATATTAAGATACATCTTCACAACAAAGTAATCAACAGAGTGAACATACAATGGACAGAATGGCAGGAAACATTGAAAACTCTGATTATGACAAAAGATTGATAGCCAGAACATACATATATAGAACTGGGAAAATCTCCAAATAAGAAGCAAAATGTACAGCTAAGAAATGGGCAAGGATCAAAACAGATGTTTCTCAGAAGAAGAAATCTCAATGGTCAAGACATAGATGAACATGCCCAATATCACTAGCCATTAGGGAAATGTAAATCAAAACCAATAGCAGACTCCATCTGTGGGAGAAGACAATGCTTGGGTTTTCATTTGTGCAACAAGTGGGTTTAGAGGACCCTGTTCACCAGAAGAGGGCAGAGTCTACATGGAAGTAAGGAAACCTTAATGTTTTCCTAATGGGCTTGTTAAATTCTTGACCAGTGCCTATTACCTTTGCCGCAAACTTTCCAGTCTCACTACTTTCCTGCTTCTTCCTCTTCGCTGTGGCTTGCAAAAACAGTGTACCTTCTATATACGGAGGATACTTTTGTTTTGTTTTATTCCTCCTATCTCATGATGTTCCTCTAAGAAATCACAACCCTCCAAGTATTCATTAATTTATGCAGTCTGCAGTTTTCATGGGCTACTACATGGCAAAGTACTAGGTTAAAGGAAAGGTATAGGTCAGGAACTGAGCAAAGTTCACAATGATGAAGCCATTGGGGAAATGAACCTGATGGAAGACCTCTCTCTCTCTCTCTCTCTCTCTCTCTCTCTCTCTGCCTCTCCTTCTCTCTCTGTGTAACTCTGATTTTCAAATAAATAAATAAATCTTTAAAAACTAACAAAATATACTAAAAACCTGGTGGCAACACCTTTCTATCAGAACATGTGAAGCACTCAAACACAGTTTGTCCCAGAAAGTCAACCATAAGGGCATATCGTCTACTGCACTTGTGGACATCTCTGAGGGAGGTAAGGGGCACTTATTTCTTCCCCTCTTCTTTCTTACCACTCTCACAGTTATAACTTCTATCGATGCTTCCAAAGACCAGTCTCTATGAAATTGTAGAACTAATATCCTCCCATGTCAAAAGTGTCATGGGTTTAAACACAGAACCCAAAATAAGATAAGTAACTGGCCTTCTTAATTACACAGTGTGGAATGTAAGATTCTCAGTGGAGCACTGGGTAATATAAAGTGCTGGGCAGAGAAAAACTGTTACTTATCTGTATTTATGATGCTGTAATTCTCCTCTTTATGCAAACTCAGATTAAAAGAGCTCCCGTTAGTGGGCAGCACTGTTGCATAGTGGGTAAAGCTACTGCCTGCCTTGTCAGCATCCTATATGGGTGCCGGTTGGGATCCTGGCTGCTGCACTTCCCATCCAGCTCTCTGCTGTGGACTGGGAAAACAGTAGAAGTTGGCCCAAATCCCTCATCTCCTGCACCCACCTATGAGACCTGGACAAAGTTCTGCCTTTCAAATAAATAAATAATTATTTAAAAAAACAGCTTCATCTCAGAAGGAGCTCCTGGCTACTGGCTCCAAATTGGCATACCTCCAGCTATTGCTGCCAATTGGGGAATGAACCATCGGATGGAAGACCTCTCTCTCTTTCTCTCTCTCTCTCTCTCCTCTCTGTGTAACTCTTTCAAATGAATAAATAAATCTTTAAAAAAGTAGCTCCAGTTATTGACAACACAGTAGACTTGCATTAATTTTGGTTCCCTTCTCACTTTGCAAAGGGATCAGTGGCAGGTCAAAACAGTTGACAGCCTTGCTAACAGGAGAAGAAATAGCTGAAGACAGAAAATGAAAAGCAGCCAAATACATCATCAAAGAAAGAGAAGTGGACCCCATCCAACACAAACCTTTAAAAGTGGATGCTCACAATTAATGAGTGAAACAGCTGCCCACTGAAATCTTGTCTAGGGAGGGAAGATGTCCTAAGTTCTGCTTTTGTAAACTCCAGTCATAAATCTGTCCTAATAAATCTGTCCCTGGCATCTCTTTTACAAACATACTGGACCCACTGACCATTGGAAATGTGGTTCTAATCATGTAGGCTGCCATTTAAACCCACCAATGCTGTAACAGCTAAGAAACTTGAATTTGATGCTCAATTCTCAGGAAATCATTCCAGCTGAGCCTAGGGCCATTAATAGAAACTCCTTGGATCCTCCACTGTCTCTGTGCCTGTTTGAAAGAAGGGAGATTTCCCACCCCATGTTTCTGGAACAGCTTCAAATTCCACATTGGAAAAATTTGATAATTAATACTTGAGAGGGATCAACACACAAAGCAGCTATTCACGCTTCACACTGCTCCCCACCAGGAAGATGAGGTGCAGGATGAGAGCAGTGGGGCAGATCCTAGACAGATCCTCCTGCCCACCCCTCTGCTGCCCCAGGCTCCCTCCTGAGGGCCATCCAGCCCCACCCTGCAGGAACCAGCCCAGGAAACATCAAGAGACAAGGCAGACTGCATTCTGAGACCACCCACAGTGGGAACCCGGCTTATTTAACTGTGGAGATCAGGAGTCTTTCTGCCTTCCTTCCCTGTGAGTGCAGGTTCCCAGAACACTGCCCCCTCTCTCCTGTAACCACTAAATAAAGCACATTAGGGACAGTTTAGGTGAGGTACTGCAGGAGAGAGTCCGGGCACTTTGAGCCTGGGAAATAGAGGTGGGAGACAGAGCAGCCCGGGTCCCAGCCCTGACCTCGGGAGAAGCTGCCAGGATCGCTGGCACACTTCTCCCACATGTGTCTCCGCCCCTTCCTGCATGCCAAACCTGCAGCAGAAAGTCCCTGGAGCAGGTACCCTTTCTTCCAGATACACGGGGAGTGAAATTGGGAGTGTGGAGAAGAGAGTCCCTGGCATGTGGGACCCACAGTTGGTGGATGAAGAGGGAAGAAGCAGCAGGAGGCAGGCTCAGGGTGAGCACTCGGAAACTGCCTGGGATCGCACGTGCAGAGCAGGAGTTGCAGTAAATGCCAGAGAAGGAGCAGCATAGCCCCCAGGGTTGACACTGATCAAGGAATGAACTCCCCTGGTCCAACTCTGAGCCCCAGGGACTGGCAGTGGCAGGTGCATGCCCACAGGTATTTGGAAAGCAGAATACCTCGGAGCTACTGGGAACTCTGGGAAATGGAGTCCAGGCTGCAGCATCCCTAGAGACACCAGCTGTTCCTCCGGAAAGCTGCAGTCAGGGGTGGGTGCCCACAACCAGAGGGCATTTGCTTTTGTTAAGTCCCTCCTTCCTTTCCTTCCCACACCAAAATCTCAGGGATCAGTTGCTGTTCCTTTCCTGCATCAAATCTGAAAGAGTGACACTCACTTCTGCTAACTGACCCCAAATCCTGGCTCCCTCATAACCTCTGTCTCTTCCAGAAAAATCTTATTTACTACTTTGGCCCTAGAAATCATAAATGACTATGATAGAATGTAACTTTTAACAGAGGTGTAGAAGGCATGGTTTAATATCCAGTTTTGAGAATACAATTTTCATTTGTGTTTTATTGATGTTTATACTTATTTTAAGATTCATTTTTTTATTTAGAAGTCAGAGTAACAGAGAAGGAGAGGCACAGAGAGAGAGAGAGAGAGAGGTGTTTTCCATCTCCTGCTTCACTCCTCAATTGGCAGCAGCAGCACAGCGCTGACCCCTTATAGTTCTTTACAAATCATTTTACACTGTCTTTTTATTCATCTAGTAAAGAGACAGAAGAATGGACACAGAGCTAACTCTGTCCAAAATCTTGCTTGTATTGCATCAGAATACAAAATTTGGGAAGGAAGAAGGCAAAACTGACTCAGACCCCGAAAACATTTAGGAAACTGCCACTCAAGAAACCAAAAGTCAGCTGAGGCACCCAAAACAAGGACAGCAAGCCAGAATTGGAGCAAGCCAACAGCTGTGCCCTGATTGAAAAAGACCATTCCTCTTGTGCCCTGAACTCAATATTGCCGGCTCAAAACAAAAGCTCACATCAGAAAATTCATTACAAACCATGATACATAAGAAAAAAGAGAAAAAAGCCAAAGAAATGCAAAAATCCATAATGATATTGGGCTTGATTTAGTCGCAGGGAAACCGGCCGTTCCCGGATTCATTCACCCCTCCAGCTGACTGCTTGTGGAATTCTGACTGAATTTACCTGAAAATCACAGTGAAACTCAGTTTGGAGGCAATTAATATCTGTCACCTCAGCCAAAGTGTTCCATTTGATTTTCCAAAACACAAAAACTCACCTTGGTCATGTTGCCTGTAAATTTCTAAGCTTCAAACACCTATTAGTTGTCTTTTTTAATTCATAATGGCTACTCTGTCCAAACTCTTGTTTGTATGGTGTCAGAATACAAAATTTGGGAAGGAAGAAGGCAAAACCAACTCAGACCCAGAAAACATTTAGGAAATTGCCGCTCAAGAAACCAAAAGTCAGCTGAGGCACCCAAAACAATGACAGCAAGCCAGAATTGGAGCAAGCCAACAGCTGTGCCCTGTTTGAAAAAGACCATTCCTCTGTTACCCTGAACTCCATATTGCCGCCTCAAAACCAAAGCTCATATCAGAAAATTCATTACAAACCATCATAAATAAGGGAAATGTGGAAAAACCAAAGAAATGCAAGAGTCCTTTGTAATATTGGACTGGATTTAGACACAAGAAAACTGGCTGTTTCCAGATTCGTCCCCCTTCCACAAACTGACTTTGGAATCTGATTGAATTCATCTCAAAATCGCACTCACACTCAATTTGGAGGGTATTAGTATCTGTCCCCTCAGCAGAAGGGTTCCATATCATTTTCCAAAACAAAGAAACTCATCTTGGTCGTGTTGCCTGTAGATTTCTAATCCAAAAAGGACAATGCGCTGTGTTTTTTTTTTTTTTTCTTTCATAATGTCTACTCTGTCCAAAATCTTGCTTCGATTGCATCAGAATACAAAATTTGGGAATAAGAAGGCAAAACCGACTCAGACCCAGAAAATATGTAGGAAATTGCCACTCAAGAAACCACAAATCGGCTGAGGCACCCAAAACAATGACAGGAAGCCAGAATTGGAGCAAGCCAACAGCTGTGCCCTGTTTGAAAAAGACCATTCCTCTTGTGCCCTGAACTCAATATTGCCACCTCAAAACCAAAGCTCACATTAGAAAATTCATTACAAACCATGATAAATAAGGGAAATGTGAAAAAGCCAAAGAAATGCAAGAGTCCTTTGTGATATTTGGCTGGATTTAGACACAAGGAAACTGGCTGGTTCCAGATTCATTGCCCCCTTCCACAGACTGACTTTGGAATTCTGAGTGAATTGACCACAAAATCGCACTCACACTCAATTTTTAGGGAGTTAGAATCTGTCCCCTCAAGAAAAGGGTTCCATGTCATTTCCCAAACACAGAAACTCATATTGGTCGTGCTGCCTGTAGATTTCTACTCCCGAAAGGGCAATTTTCTGTGTTTTTTTTTTTTTTTCTTTCCTAATGGCCGAGGCACCCAAAACAAGGACAGCAAGCCAGAATTGGAGCAAGCCAACAGCTGTGCCCTGATTGAAAAAGACCATTCCTCTCGTGCCCTGAACTCAATTTGCCAGCCTCAAAACCAAAGCTCACATCAGAAAATTCATTACAAACCATGATAAATAAGAAAAAAGAGAAAAAAGCCAAAAAAATGCAAGAATCCATAATGATATCGGAGTTGATATAGTCGCAAGGAAACCAGCTGTTCCCGGATTCATCCACTGCTCCAGCTGACTGCCTGTGGAACTCTGACTGAATTAACCTGAAAATCGCAGGGAAACTCAGTTTGGAGGCAATTAATATCTTTCACCTCAGCCAAACTGTTTCATTTTATTTTGCAAAACACAAAAACTCACCTCGGTCGTGTTACCTGTAGAATATAATCTTCAAACGCCTATTTGTAGTGTTATTTTTATTTCATAATGGCTACTCTGTCCAAACTCTTGTTTGTATTGCGTCAGAATACAACATTTGGGAAGGAAGAAGGCAAAACCAACTCAGACCCAGAAAACATTTACGAAATTGCCGCTCAAGAAACCACAAATCGGCTGAGGCACACAAAACTACGACAGCAAGCCAGAATTTGAGCAAGCCAACAGCTGTGCCCTGATTGAAAAAGAACCTTCCTCTTGTGCCCTGAACTCAATATACCAGCCTCAAAACCAAAGCTTACAACAGAAAATTCATTACAAACCATGATAAATAAGAAAAAGGAGAAAAAACCAAAAAAAATGCAAGAATCCATAATGATATTGTTCTTGATTAAGTTGCAAGGAAACCAGCTGTTCCCGGGTTCATCCACCCCTCCAGCTGACTGCCTGTGGATTTCTGACTGAATTAACCTGAAAATCGCAGGGAAACTCAGTTTGGAGGCAATTAATATCTGTCACCTCAGCCAAAGTGTTCCATTTGATTTTCCAAAACACAAAACCTCACCTTGGTCGTGTTTCCTGTAGATTTCCAAGCTTCAAATGCCTATTTGTTTTGTGTTTTATTTCATAATGGCTACTCGGCCCACAGTCTTGTTTGTATGGCGTCAGAATACAAAATTTGGGAAGGAAGAAGGGAAAAGCAACTCAGACCCAGAAAACATTTAGGAAATTGAGGTTCAAGAAACCACAAATCGGCTGAGGCACCCAAAACAATGACAGTAAGCCAGAATTGAAGCAGGCCAACAGCTTTGCCCTGTTTGAAAAAGACCATTCCTCTTGTGCCCTGAACTCAATATGCCAGCCTCAAAACCCCAGCTCAAATCAGAAAATTCATTACAAACCATGATAAATAAGAAAAATGAGAAAAAAGCCAAAGAAATGGAAGAATCCATAATGAAATCGGAGTTGATATAATCGCAAGGAAACCGGCTGTTCCCGGATTCATCCACTGCTCCAGCTGACTGCCTGTGGAATTCTGACTGAATTAACCTGAAAATCCCAGTGAAACTCAGTTTGGAGGCAATTAATATCTGTCACCTCAGCCAAACTGTTTCATTTTATTTTCCAAAACACAAAAACTCACCTTCGTTGTGTTACCTGTAGATTTCTAAGGTTCAAACGCCTATTTGTTGTGTTTTTATTTCATAATGGCTACTCCACTGATACTCTTGTTTGTATGGCGTCAGAACACAAAATTTGGGAACGAAGAAGGCAAAACCAACTCAGACCCAGAAAACATTTAGGAAATTCCAGCTCAAGAAACCAAAATCGGCTGAGGCACTCAAAACTACGACAGCAAGCCAGAATTTGAGCAAGCCAACAGCTGTGCCCTGATAGAAAAAAAACCTTCCTCTTGTGCCCTGAACTCAATATACCAGCCTCAAAACCAAAGCTTACAACAGAAAATTTATTACAAACCATGATGAATAAGAAAAATGAGAAAAAACCAAAAAAATGCAAGAATCCATAATGATATTGTTCTTGATTAAGTTGCAAGGAAATCAGCTGTTCCCGGGTTCATCCACCCCTCCAGCTGACTGCCTGTGGAATTCTGACTGAATTAACCTGAAAATCGCAGTGAAACTCAGTTTGGAGGCAATTAATATCTGTCACTTCAGCCAAACTGTTCCATTTCATTTTCCAAAACACAAAAACTCACCTTGGTCGTGTTACCTGTAGATTTCTAAGGTTCAAACGCCTATGTGTTGTCTTTTTTAATTCATAATGGCTACTCTGTCCAAACTCTTGTTTGTATTGCGTCAGAATACAACATTTGGGAAGGAAGAAGGCAAAACCAACTCCGACCAAGAAAACATTTAGGAAATTGCCGCTCAAGAAATACAAATTGGCTGAGGCACCCAAAACAATGACAGCAAGCCAGAATTGAAGCAGGCCAACAGCTGTGCCCTGATTGAAAAAGAACCTTCCTCTTGTGCCCTGAACTCCATATTGCAGCCTCAAAACCAAAGCTCACATCAGAAAATTCATTACAAACCATGATAAATTAGAGAAAAGAGAAAAAAGCCAAAGAAATAGAAGAAACCATAATGATATTGGGCTTGATTTAGTCGCAAGGAAACCGGCTGTTTCCGGATTCATCCACCCCTCCAGCTGACGGCCTGTGGATTTCTGACTGAATTAACCTGAAAATCACAGGGAAACTCAGTTTGGAGGCAATTAATATCTGTCACCTCAGCCAAAGTGTTCCATTTGATTTTCCAAAACACAAAACCTCACCTTGGTCGTGTTACCTGTAGATTTCTAAGCTTCAAACAACTATTTGTTTTGTGTTTTATTTCATAATGGCTACTCTGCCCACAGTCTTGTTTGTATGGCGTCAGAATACAAAATTTGGGAAGGTAGAAGGGAAAAGCAACTGAGAACCAGAAAACATATAGGAAATTGCTGCTCAAGAAACCACAAATCGGCTGAGGCACCCAAAACAAAGACAGCAAGCCAGAATTGAAGCAGGCCAACAGCTGTGCCCTGCTTGAAAAAGACCATTCCTCCGGTGCCCTGAAGTCCATATTGCAGCCTCAAAACCAAAGCTCACATCGGAAAATTCATTACAAACCATGATAAATAAGAAAAAGGAGAAAAAACCCAAAGAAATGGAAGAATCCATAATGAAATCAGAGTTGATATAGTCGCAAGGAAACCGGCTGTACCCGGATTCATCCACTGCTCCAGCTGACTGGCTGTGCAATTCTGACTGAATTAACCTGAAAATCGCAGTGAAACTCACTTTGGAGGCAATTAATATCTGTCACCTCAGCCAAAGTGTTCCATTTTATTTTGCAAAACACAAAAACTCACCTTGGTCGTGTTACCTGTAGATTTCTAAGCTTCAAACGCCTATTTCTTGTGTTTTTTATTTCATAATGGCTATTCTACCGAAACTCTTGTTTGTATGGCGTCAGAATACAAAATTTGGGAAGGAAGAAGGCAAAACCAACTCAGACCCAGAAAACATTTCGCAAATTGCCACTCAAGAAACCACAAATCAGCTGAGGATCCCAAAACAATGAAAGCAAGCCAGAATTGGGGCAGGCCAATAGCTGTGCCCTGTTTGAAACAGAACCTTCCTCTTGCTCCCTGAACTCCATATTGCAGCCTCAAAACCAAAGCTCACATCAGAAAATTCATTACAAACCATGATAAATAAGAAAAAGGAGAAAAAAAGCCAAAGAAATGCAAGAATCCGTAATGTTATTGGGCTTCATTTAGTCACATGGAAGCCGGCTGTTCGCGGATTCATTCACCCCTCCAGCTGACAGCCTGTGGAATTCTGACTGAATTAACCTGAAAATCGCAGTGAAACTCAGTTTGGAGGCAATTAATATCTGTCACCTCAGCCAAAGTGTTCCATTTTATTTTCCAAAACACAAAAAATCACCTTGGTCGTGTTACCTGTAGATTTCTAAGCTTCAAATGCCTATTTGTTGTGTTTTTCATTTCATAATGGCTACTCTGCCCAAACTCTTGTTTGTTTGGCGTCAGAATACAAAATTTGGGAAGGAAGAAGGCAAAACCAACTCAGACCCAGAAAACATTTAGGAAATTGCCACTCAAGAAACCAAGTCAGCTGAGGCACCCAAAGCAATGACAGCAAGCCAGAATTGGAGCAAGCCAACAGCTGTGCCCTGTTTGAAAAAGAACCTTCCTCTTCTGCCCAGAACTCAATATTCCAGCCTCAGAACCAAAGCTCACATCAGAACATTCATTACAAACCATGATAAATAAGAAAAGGAGAAAAAAGCAAAAGAAAAGCAAGAATCCATAATGATATAGGGCTTGATTTAGTCGCTAGGAAACCGGTTGTTCCAGGAATCATCCACCCCTCCAGCTGACTGCCTGTGGAATTCTGACAGAATTATCCTGAAAATCGCAGGGAAACTCAGTTTGGAGGCAATTAATATCTGTCACCTCAGCCAAAGTGTTCCATTTGATTTTGCAAAACACAAATCTCACCTTGGTCATGTTACCTGTAGATTTCTAAGCTTCAAACCCCTTTTGTTGAGTTTTCCTATTTCATAATGCCTACTCTGCCGAAACTCTTATTTGTATGGCGTCAGCATACAAAATTTGGGAAGGAAGAAGGCAAAACCAACTCAGACCCAGAAAACATTTAGGAAATTGCCACTCACAAACCACATATCGGCTGAGGCACCCAAAACAATGACAGCAAGCCAGAATTGGAGCAGGCCAACTTCTGTGCCCTGTTTGAAAAAGAGCCTTCCTCTTGCACCCTGAACTCCAGATTGCAGCCTCAAAACCAAAGCTCACATCAGAAAATTCATTACAAACCATGATAAATAAGAAAAAGGAGAAAAAAGCCAAAGAAATGCTAGAATCCATAATGATATTGGGCTTGAATCAGTCACAAGGAAACCAGCTGTTCCCGGATTCATCCTTTGCTCCAGCTCACTGCCTGTGGAATTCTGACTGAATTCACCTGAAAATCCCAGTGAAACTCAGTTTGGAGCCAATTACTATCTGTCACCTCAGCCAAAGTGTTCCATTTGTTTTTCCAAAACACAAAAACTCACTTTGGTCAAGTTACCAGTAGATTTTGTAGGTTTAAACGCCTATTTCTTGTGTTTTTTATTTCATAATGGCTAATCTGCCCAAACTCTTGTTTGTGTGCCATCAGAATACATAATTTGGGAAGGAAGAAGGCAAAACCAACTCAGACCCCGAAAACATTTAGGAAATTGCCGCTCAAGAAACCAAAAATCAGGTGAGGCACCCAAAACAATGACAGCAAGCCAGAATTGAAGCAGGCCAACAGCTGTGCCCTGTTTGAAAAAGACCATTCCTCTGGTGCCCTGAACTCCATATTGCAGCCTCAAAACCAAAACTCACATCAGAAAATTCATTACAATCCATGATAAATAAGAAAACATAGAAAAAATCCAAAGAAATGCAAGAATCCATAATGACATTTGGCCTGAATAGTCACAAGGAAACCGGCTGTTCCCGGATTCATCCACACCTCCAGCTGACAGCCTGTGGAATTCTGACTGAATTAACCTGAAAATCGCAGTGAAACTCAGTTTGGAGGCAATTACTATCTGTCACCTCAGCCAAAGTGTTCCATTTGATTTTCCAAAACACAAAAACTCACTTTGGTCATGTTACTGGTAGATTTTGAAGGTTTAAACGCCTATTTGTTGTGTTTTTTATTTCATAGTGGCTACTCTGCTGAAACTCTTGTTTCTATGGCATCAGAATACATAATTTGGGAAGGAAGAAGGCAAAACCAACTCAGACCCAGAAAACATTTAGGAAATTGCCACTCAAGAAACCAAAAGTCAGCTGAGGCACCCAAAACAATGATAGCAAGCCAGAATTAGAGCAAGCCAACAGCTGTACCCTGATTGAAAAAGAACCTACCTCTTCTGCCCTGAACTCCATATTGCAGCCTCAAAACCAAAGCTCACATCAGAAAATTCATTACAAACCATAAAAAATAAGAAAAATGAGAAAAAAGACAAGGAAATGCAAGAATGCATAATATTGGGCTTGAATCAGTCGCAAGGAAACCTGCTGTTCCCGGATTCATCCAGCCCTCCAGCTGACTGCCTGTGGATTTCTAACTGAATTAACCTGAAAATCACAGTGAAACTCCGTTTGGAGGCAATTACTATCTGTCACCTCAGCCAAAGTGTTCCATTTTATTTTCCAAAACACAAAAACTCACCTTGGTCATGTTACCTGTAGATTTCTAAGCTTCAAACGCCTATTTGTTGTGTTTTTTATTTCATAATGGCTATTCTGCCCAAACTCTTGTTTGTATGGCAGCAGAAAAGAAAATTTGGATACGAAGACGGTAAAACCAACTCAGACCCAGAAAACATTTAAAAAATTGCCGCTCAAGAAACCAAAATCAGCTGAGGCACCCAAAACAATGAAGGCAAGCCAGAATTGTAGCAAGCCACAGCTGTACCCTGTTTAAAATGACCATACTTTCAGTGCCGTGAACTCCATACTGCAGCCTCAAAACCAAAGCTCATATCAGAAAATTCATTACAAACCATGATAAATAAGAAAAAGGAGAAAAAAGCCAAAGAAATGCAAGAATTCATAATGATATTGGGCTTGATTCAGTCGCAAGGAAACCGGCTGTTCCCGGATTCATCCACCCCTCCAGCTGACTGCCTGTGCAATTATGACTGAATTAACCAGAAAATCGCAGTGAAACTCAGTTTGGAGGCAATTAATATCTGTCACCTCAGCCAAAGTGTTCCATTTTATTTTCCAAAACACAAAAACTCCCCTTGGTCTTGTTACCTGTAGATTTATAAGCTTCAATATCCTATTTGCTGTGTTTTTTATGTCATAATGGCTACTCTCCCCAAACTCTTGTTTGTAGAAATCAGAATACAAAATTTGGGAAGGTAGAAGGCATAACCAACTCAGACGCAGAAAACACGTAGGAAATTGCAGCTTAGGAAACCACAAATCGGCTGAGGCTCAAAACAATGACAGCAAGCCAGAATTGGAGCAGGCCAACAGCTTTGCCCTGTTTAAAAGGTCCATTCCCCCGGTGCCCTGAACTCCATATTGCAGCCTCAAAACCAAAGCTGACATCAGAAAATTCATTACAACCCATGATAAATAAGAAAAAGGAGAAAAAAGCCAAAGAAATGCAAGAATCAATAATGATATTGGGCTTGATTTAGTTGCAAGGAAACTGGCTGTTCCCGGATTCATCCACCCCTCCAGCTGACTGCCTGTGGAATTCTGACTGAATTCACCTGAATATCGCAGTGAAACTCAGTTTGGAGGCAATTAATATCTGTCACCTCAGCCAAAGTGTTCCATTTTTTTTTTCCAAAACACAAAAACTCACCTTGGTAATGTTACCTGTAGATTTCTAAGCTTCAAATGCCTATTTGTTGTGTTTTTTATTTCATAATTGCTACTCTGTCCAAACTCTTGTTTGTGTTGCCTCAGAATACAAAATTAGGGAAGGAAGAAGGAAAAACCAACTCAGATGCACAAAACATTTAGGAAATTGCCGCTCAAGAAACCACAAATTAGCTGAGGTATCGAAAACAATGACAGCAAGCCAGAATTGGAGCAAGACAACAGCTATGCCCTCATTGAAATAGAACCTTCCTCTTGTGCCCTGAACTCCATATTCCATCCTCAAAAGCAAAGCTCACATCAGAAAATTCATTACAAACCATAAAAAATAAGAAAAATGATAAAAAAGCCAAAGAAATGGAAGAATCCATAATGATATTGGGCTTGATTTAGTCGCAAGGAAACTGGCTGTTCCCAGATACATCCACCCCTCCAGCTGACAGCCTGTGGAATTCTGAGTGAATTAACCGGAGAAACACAGTGAAACTCAGTTTGGAGGCAATTAATATCTGTCACCTCAGCCAAAGTGTTCCATTTGATTTTCCAAAACACAAAACCTCACCTTGGTCGTGTTACCTGTAGATTTCAAAGCTTCAAATGCCTATTTGTTGTGTTTTTATTTCATAATGGCTACTCTCCCCAAACTCTTGTTTGTATGGCATCAGAGTACAACATTTGGGAAGGAAGAACGCAAACCCAATTCAGACCCAGAAAACATTTAGGAAATTGCCGCTCAAGAAACTAAAAGTCAGCTGAGGCACCCAAAACAATGACAGCAAGCCAGAATTGGAGCAGGCCAACAGCTGTGCCCTGTTTGAAAAAGACCATTCCTCTTGTGCCCTGAACTCCATATTGCAGCCTCAAAACCAAAGCTCACATCAGAAAATTCATTACAAACCATGATGAATAATGGAAATGTGAAAAAGCCAAAGAAATGCAAGAGTCCTTTGTGATACTTGGCGGGATTAGACAAAAGGAACCTGGCTGTTTCCAGATTCATCCCCCCATCCACAGACTGACTTTGGACTTCTGATTGAATTCACCTCAAAATCCCACTCACATTCAATTTGGATGAATTAGTATCTCTCCCCTCAGCAGAAGGGTTCCATATCATTTTCCAAACCACAGAAACTCATCTTGGTCATGTTGCCTGTAGATTTCTAATCCTGAAAGGCCAATTTGCTGTGTTTTTTGTTTTCTTTCATAATGGCTACTCTGTCGACAATCTTGCTTGTATTGCATGAGAATACACAATTTGGGTATGAAGAAGGGAAAACCAACTCAGACCCAGAAAATATTCAGCAAACTGACCCTCAAGAAACCAAAAGTCAGCTGAGGCACCCAACAATGACAGCAAGCCAGAATTGGAGCAAGCCAACAACTGTGCCCCAATTGAAAAAGAACCATTCTCTTGTGCCATGAACTCCATATTGCAGCCTCAAAACCAAAGCTCACATCAGAAAATTCATTACAAACCATGATAAATAAGGGAAATGTGAAAAAGCCAAAGAAATGCAAGAGTCCTTTGTGATATTTGGCTGGATTTAGACACAAGGAAACTGGCTGTTTCAGGATTCATCCCACCCTTAAACAGACTGACTTTGGAATTCTGATTGAATTCACCTCAAAATTGCACTCACACTCAATTTGGAGGAAATTAGTATCTGTCCCCTCGGCAGAAGGAGTCCAAGTCATTTTCCAAAACACAGAAACTCATCTTGATTGTGTTGCCTGTACAGTTCTAAACATGAAAGGCCAATTTGCTTTGTTTTTTTTTTTTTCTTTCATAATGTCTACTCTGTCAAAATCTTGCTTGTATTGCATCAGAATACAAAATTTGGGAATAAGAAGGCAAAACTAACTCAGACCCAGAAAACATTTAGGATATTGCCACTCAAGAATCCACAAATCAGCTGAGGCACCCAAAACAATGACAGCAAGCCAGAATTGGAGCAGACCAACAGCTGTGCCCTGATTGAAAAACAACCTTCCTCTGGTGCCCTGAACTGAATATGCCAGCTTAAAACCAAAGCTCACATCAGAAAACTCATTACAAAACATGATACATAAGAAAAATGAGAAAAAAGCCAAAGAAACGCAAGAATCCATAATGATATTGGGCTTGATTTAGTCAAAAGGAAACCGGCTATTCCCAGATTCATCCACCCCTCCAGCTGACTGCCTGTGGAATTCTGACGGAATTATCCGGAAAATCGCAGGGAAACTCAGTTTGGAGGCAATTAATATCTGTCACCTCAGCCAAAGTGTCCCATTTTATTTTCCAAAACACAAAAACTCACCTTGGTCGTATTACCTGTGGATTTCTAAGCTTCAAACGCCTATTTATTGTGTTTTTTTTTTTTATGGCAAAATGGCAAGTCTGTCCAAACTCTTTTTTGTATTGGGTCAGAATACAAAATTTTGGAAGGAAGAAGGAAAACCAACTCAGACGAACAAAACATTTAGGAAATTGATGCTCAAGAAACCTCAAATCGGCAGAGGCAACCAAAACAATGACAGTAAGCCAGAATTGGAGTAACCCAGCAGCTGTGCCCTGATTGAATAAGAACCTTCCTCTTGTGCCCTGAACTCCATATGCCAGCCTCAAAACCGAAGCTCACATCAGAAAATTCATTACAAACCATGATAAATCAGAAAAATGAGACAAAAGCCAAAGAAATGCAAGAATACATAATGATGTTGGGCTGGATTTAGTTTCAAGGAAACTGGCTGTTCCCAGATTCATCCACCCCTCCAGCTGACTGCCTGTGGAATTCTGACTGAATTAACCGGAAAATCGCAGTGAAACTCAGTTTGGAGGCAATTAATATATGTCACCTCAGCCAAACTGTTCCATTTGATTTTCCAAAACACAAAAACTCACCTTGGCCATGTTACCTCTGGATTTCGAAGCTTCAAAACCTATTTGTTGTGTTTTTTATTTCATAATGGCCACTCTGCCCAAATTCTTGTTTGTATTGCATCAGAATACAATATTTGGGAAGGAAGAAGGCAAAACCAACTCAGACCCAGAAGACTTTCAAGAAATTGCTGCTCAAAAAACCACTAATTGGCTGAGGCACCCAAAACAATGACAGCAAACCAGAATTGGAGCAGGCCAACAGCTGTGCTCTGTTTGAAAAAGACCGTTCCCCCGGTGCCCTGAACTCCGTATTACAGCCTCAAAACCAAAGCTCACATCAGAAAATTCATTACAAACCATGATAAATAAGAAAAATGAGAAAAAAGCCAAAGAAATCAAGAATCCATAATGATATTGGGCTTCATTTAGTCGCAAGAAAACGGGCTGTTCCCGGATTCATCCACCCCTCCAGCTGACTGCCTGTGGAATTCTGACTGAATTAACCTGAAAATCGCAGTGAAACTCAGTTTGGAGGCAATTAATATCTGTCACCTCAGCCAAAGTGTTCCATTTTATTTTCCAAAACACAAAAACTCACCTTTGTTGTGTTACCAGTACATTTCTAAGCTTCAAAAGCCTATTTGTGGTGTTTTTCATTTCATAATGGCTACCCTGCCGAAACTCTTGTTTGCATGGCGTCAGAATACAAAATTTGGGAAGGAAGAAGGCAAAACCAACTCAGACCCAGAAAACATTTAGGAAATTGCCGCTCAAGAAACCACAAATCGGCTGAGGCACTCAAAACAATGACAGCAAGCCAGAATTGGTGCAGGCCAACAGCTGTGCCCTGTTTGAAAAAGACCATTCCTCAGGTGCCCTGAACTCCATATTGCAGCCTCAAAACCAAAGCTCACATCAGAAAATTCATTACAAAGCATGCTATATCAGAAAAAGGAGAAAAAAGCCAAAGAAATGCAAGAATCAAGAATGATATTGGGCTTGATTTAGTCGCAAGGAAACCGGCTGTTCCCGGATTCATCCACACCTCCAGCTGACTGCCTGTGGATCTGCCTGAATTCACCTGAAAATCGCAGTGAAACTCAGTTTGGAGGCAATTAATATCTGTCACCTCAGCCAAAGTGTTCCATTTTATTTTCCAAAACACAAAAACTCACCTTGCTCGTGTTACCTATGGATTTATAAGCTTCAAAACCTATTTGTTGTGATTTTATTGCATAATGGCTACTCTGCCGAAACTCTTGTTTGTATGGCGTCAGAATACAACATTTGGGAAGGAAGAAGGCAAAACCAACTCAGACCCTGAAAACATGTAGTAAATTGTCGCTCAAAAGACCAATAATTGGCTGAGGCACCCAAAACAATGACAGCAAGGCAGAATAGGAGCAAGTCAACAGCTGTGCACTTTTTGAAAAAAAACCTTCCTCTGGTGCCCTGAACTCGATATTGCAGCCTCAAAACCAAAGCTCACATCAGAAAATTCATTACAAACCATGATAAATAAGGAAAATCAGAAAAAAGCCAAAGAAATGCAAGAATCCATAATGATATTGGGCTTGATTGAGTCGCAAGGAAATTGGCTGTTCCCAGATTCATCCACCCCTCCAGCTGATGCCTGTGGAATTATGACTGAATTAACAGGAAAATCGCAGTGAACCTCAGTTTGGAGGCAATTAATATCTGTCACCTCAGCCAAAGTGTTCCATTTGATTTTTCAAAACACAAAAACTCACCTTGGTCGTGAACCTGTAGATTTCTAAGCTTCAAACGCCTATTTGTTGTGTTTTTTATTTCATAATCGCTACTCTGTCTGAACTCATGTTTGTATTGCGTCACAATACAAAATTTGGGAAGGAAGAAGGTAAAAACCTCTCAGACCCAGAAAACATTTAGGAAATTGCCGCTCAAGAAACCAAAAGTCAGCTGAGGCACCAAAAACAATGACAGCAAGGCAGACTTGGAGCAAGTCAACAGCTGTGCCCTTTTTGAAAAATAACCTTCCTCTTGTGCCCTGAACTCCATATTGCAGCCTCAAAACCAAAGCTCACATCAGAAAATTCATTACAAACCATGATAAATAAGAAAAATGAGAAAAAAGCCAAAGAAATGCAAGAATCCATAATGATATTGGGCTGGATTTAGTCGCAAGGAAATTGGCTGTTCCCAGATTCATCCACCCCTCCAGCTGACTGCCTGTGGAATTATGACTGAATTAACCTGAAAATCGCAGTGAACCTCAGTTTGGAGGCAATTAATATCTGTCACCTCAGCCAAAGTGTTCCATTTTATTTTCCAAAATCAAAAACTCACCTTGGTCTCGTTACCAGTAGACTTATAAGCGTCAAACGCCTATTTGTTGTGTTTTTTATTTCATAATGGCTGCTCTGTCCAAACTCTTGTTTGTAATGCGACAGAATACAAAATTTGGGAAGGAAGAAGGCAAAACCAACTCAGACCCAGAAAACATTTAGGAAATTGCCACTCTACAAACCGAAATTGAGCTGAGGCATGCAAAACAATGACAGCAAGCCAGAATTGGAGCAAGCCAAGAGCTGTGCCCTGTTTAAAAAAAAAAAAAACCTACCTCTTGTGCCCTAAACTCCATATTGCAGCCTCAAAACCAAATCTCACATCAGAAAATTCATTACAAAGCAGGATAAATCAAAAATGAGAAAAATGCCAAAGAAATACAGGAGACCTTTCTGATATTGGGCTGGATTTAGTCGCAAGGAAACCGGCTGCTCCCAGATTCATCCACCCCTCCTGCTGACTGCCTGTGGAATTCTCACTGAATTCACCTGAAAATCGTAGTCAAACTCAGTTTGGAGGCCATTAATATCTGTGACCTCAACAAAGTGTTCCATTTTATTTTCCAAAACACAAATACTCATCTTGGTCGTGTTTCGAGTAGACTTATAAGCTTCAAACGCCTATTTGTTGTGTTTTTTATTTCATAATGACTGCTCTGTCCAAACTCTTGTTTGTATTCCATCAGAATACAAAATTTGGGAAGGAAGAAGGCAAAACCAACTCAGACCCTGAAAACATTTAGGACATTGTGGCTCAAGAAACCACAAATCGGCTGAGGCACCCAAAACAATGACAGCAAGCCAGAATTGGAGCAAGCCAACATCTGTACCCTGTTTGAAAAAGACCATTCCTCCGGTGCCCTGAAGCCATATTGCCGCCTCAAAACCAAAGCTCACATCAGAAAATTTATTACAAACCATGATAAATAAGAAAAAGGAGAAAAAAGCCAAAGAAATGCAAGAATCCATAATGATATTGGGCTTGATTTAGTCGCAAGGAAACCAGCTGTTCCCCGATTCATCCACCCCTCCAGCTGACTGCCTGTGGAATTATGACTGAATTAACCTGAAAATCGCAGTGAAACTCAGTTTGGAGGCAATTAATATCTGTCACCTCAGCCAAAGTGTTCCATTTGATTTTCCAAAACACAAAAACTCACCTTGGTCGTGTTACCTGTATTTTTCTAAGCTTCAAACACCTTTTTGTTGTGTTTTTTATTTCATAATGGCTACTCCGCCCAAACTCTTGTTTGTATTGCGTCAGAATACAACATTTGGGAAGGAAGAAGGCAAAACCAACTCAGACCCAGAAAACCTTTAGGAAATTGCCGCTCAAGAAACCACAAATCGGCTGAGGCACTCAAAACAATGACAGCAAGCCAGAATTGGAGCAGCACAACAGCTGTGCCCTGTTTGAAAAAGACCATACCTCTGGTGCCCTGAACTCCATATTGCAGACTCAAAACCAAAGCTGACATCAGAAAATTCATTACAAACCATGATAAATAAGAAAAATGAGAATAAAGCCAAAGAAACGCAAGAATCCATAATGACATTGGGCTTGATTCAGTCGCAAGGAAACGGGCTGTTTCCGGATTCATCCACCCCTCCAGCTGACTGCCTGTGGAATTCTGACTGAATTCACCTGAAAATCCCAGTGAAACTCAGTTTGGAGGCAATTAATATCTGTCACCTCAGCCAAAGTGTTCCATTTCATTTTCCAAAACACAAAAACTCACCTTTGTTGTGTTACCTGTAGATTTCTAAGCTTCAAACGCCTATTTGTTGTGTTTTTATTTCATAATGGCTACTCTGCCCAAACTTTTGTTTCTATTGCGTCAGATTACAAAATTGGGGAAGGAAGAAGGCAAAACCAACTCAGACCCAGAAAACATTTAGGAAATTGCCGCTCAAGCAACAAAGGCCGCTGAGGAACCCAAAACTTTGAAAGCAAGACAGAATTGGAGCAAGCCAACAGCTGTGCCCTGATTGAAAAAGACCATTCCTCCGGTGTCCTGAACTCGATATTGCAACCTCAAAACCAAACCTCAGATCAGAAAATTCATTACAAACCATGATAAATAAGAAAAATCAGAAAAAATCCAAAGAAATGCAGGAGTTCTTAGTGATATTGGGCTTGATTTATTCCCTTGTTAATGGCTGTTTCCAGATTCTTCTATACCTCCCAACTGAGTGTCTGTGGTTTCTGCTGAATTAAAATGAAATTCGCTGTGAAACTCGGTTTGGAGGCAATTAATATCTGTCACCTCAGCAAAAGTGTTCCATGTCTTTTTCCAAAACACAAAATCTCACCTTGGTCGTGTTACCTGTAGCTTTCAAAAGCCTATTTGATGTGTTTTTTATTTCATAATGTCTATTCTGTCCAAACTCTTGTTTGTATTGCGTCACAATACAAAATTTGGGAAGTAAGAGGACAAAACCATCTGAGACTCAGAAAACGTTTAGGAAATTGCCACTCAAGAAACCTCAAATCGGCGGAGGCACCCAAAACAATGACAGCAAGCCAGAATTGGAGCAAGCCAGCAGCTGTGCCCTGATTGAAAAAGACCATTCCTCCGGTGCCCTGATCTCCATATTGCAGCCTCAAAACCAAAGCTCACATCAGAAACTTCATTACAAACCTTCATACATAAGAAAAATGAGAAAATACCCAAAAATGCAAGAATCCAGAATGATATTGGCCTTGATACTGTCGCAAGGAAACCGGCTATTCCCGGATTCATCCAACCCTGCAGATGTCTGCCTGTGGAATTCTGACTGAATTAACCTGAAAATCGCAGTGAAACTCAGTTTGGAAGCAATTAATAACTGTCACCTCAGCTAAAGTGTTCCACTTTATTTTCTAAAACACAAAAACTCACCTCGGTCGTGTTACCTGTAGATTTCTAAGCTTCAAACGCCTATTTGTTGTGTTTTTTTGTTTCATAATGGCTACTCTGCCCAAACTCCTGTTTGTATTTGGGCAGAATACAAATATTGGGAAGGAAGAAAGCAAAACCAATTCAGACCCAGAAAACATTTAGGAAATTGCCGCTCAAGCAACAAAGGGCTGCTGAGGAACCCAAATCTTTGAAAGCAAGACAGAATTGGAGCAAGCCAACAGCTGTGCCCTGATTGAAAAAGACCATTCCTCCGGTGTCCTGAACTCGATATTGCAACCTCAAAACCAAACCTCAGATCAGAAAATTCATTACAAACCATGATAAAAAAGAAAAATCAGAAAAAATCCAAAGAAATGCAGGAGTTCTTAGTGATATTGGGCTTGATTTATTCCCTTGTTAATGGCTGTTTCCAGATTCTTCTACACCTCCCAGCTGAGTGTCTGTGGTTTCTGACTGAATTAAAATGAAATTCGCTGTGAAACTCAGTTTGGAGGCAATTAATATCTGTCACCTCAGCAAAAGTGTTCCATATCTTTTTACAAAACACAAAATCTCACCTTGGTCGTGTTACCTGTAGCTTTCAAAAGCCTATTTGATGTGTTTTTTATTTCATAATGTCTATTCTGTCCAAACTCTTGTTTGTATGCCATCAGAAAAGAAAATTTGGGAAGGAAGATGGCAAAACCAACTCAGACCCAGAAAACATTTAGGAAATTGCCACTCAAGAAACTTAAAGTCAGCTGAGGCACCCAAATAAATGGCAGCAAGCCAGAATTGGAGCAGGCCAACAGCTGTGACCTGTTTGAAAAAGACCATTCCCCCGGTGGCCTGAACTCCATATTGCAGCCTCAAAACCAAAGTTCACATCAGAAAATTCATTACAAATCATGATAAATAACAAAAATGAGAAAAAAGGCAAAGAAATGCAAGAATCTAGAATGATATTGGGCTTGATTCAGTTGCAAGGAAACTGGCTGTTCCCGGATTCATCCACCCCTCCATCTGACTGCCTGTGGAATTCTGACTGAATTAACCTGAAAATCGCAGTGAAACTCTGTTTGGAGGCAATTAATATCTGTCACCTCAGCCAAAGTGTTCCATTTTATTTTCCAAAACACAAAAGCTCACCTTGGTCGTGTTACCTGTAGATTTCTAAGCTACAAATGCCTATTTGTTGTGTTTTTCATTACAAAATGGCTACTCTGTCCAAACTCTTGTTTCTACTGCGGCAGAATACAAAATTTGGGAAGGAAAAAGGCAAAACCAACACAGACCCAGAAAACTTTCAGGAAAATGCCACACAAGAAACCAAATTTGGAGGGAATTAGAATCTGTCCCCTCAGCAAAAGGGTTCCATGTCATTTTCCAAAACACAGAAACACATCTTGTTCATATTGCCTACATTTCTCATTCTGAAAGGGCAATTTGATGTGTTTTTTTTTTCTTTCATAATGGCTACTCTGTCCAAAATCTTGCTTGTATTGCATCAGAATACAAAATTTGGGAATAAGAAGGCAAAACCGACTCAGACCCAGAAAACATTTAGGAAATTGGCACTCAAGAAACCACAAATCTCCTGAGGCACCCAAACAATGACAGCAAGCCAGAATTGGAGCAGGCCAACAGCTGTGACCTGATTGAAAAAGAACCTTCCACTTGTGCCCTGAACTCAATATGCCAGCCTCAAAACCAAAGCTCACACCAGAAAATTCATTACAAACCATGATAAATAAGAAAGATGAGAAAAAAGCCAAAGAAATGCAAGAATCCATAATGATATTGGGCTTGATTTAGTCGCAAGGAAATCGGCTGTTCCCAGATTCATCCACAGCTCCAGCTGACTGCCTGTGGAATTCCAACTGAATTTATACGAAAATCGCAGTGAAACTCAGTTTGGAGGCAATTAATATCTGTCACCTCAGCCAAAGTGTTCCATTTTATTTTCCAAAACAAAAAAAATCATATTGGCGTGTTACCAGCAGATTTATAATCTGTAAATGTCTATTTGTTGCATTGTGTCAGAATACAAAATTTGGGAAGGAATAAGGCAAAACTAACTCAGACCCAGAAAAAATTTAGAAAATTGCCGCTCAAGAAACCAAAAGTCAGCTGAAACCCCAAAACCAATGACAGCAACCCAGAATTGGAGCAAGCTAACAGCTGTGCCCTGTTTTAAAAAGACCATTCTTCTGGTGCTCTGAACTCCATATTGCCGTCTCAAAACCAAAGCTCACATCAGAATATTCATTACAAACCTTGATAATAAGGGAAATGTGAAAAAGTCAAGTAAATGCAAGAGTCCTTTGTGATATTTGGCTGGATTTAGACACAAGGAAACTGGCTGTTTCCAGATTCATCAACCCCTTACACAGACTGACTTTGAAATTCTGATGGAATTCACCTGAAAATCGCACTCACACTCAATTGGAAGGTAATTAGAATCTGTCACCTCAGCAGAAGTGTTCCAAGTCATTATCCAAAACACAGAAACTCATCTTGGTCTTGTTCCCTGTAGCTTTTGAATCCTGAAAGGGCAATTTGCCGTATTTTCTTTTTTTTCATAATGGCTACTCTGTCCAAAATCTTGCTTGTATTGCATCAGAATACAAAATTTGGGAATAACAAGGCAAAACCAACTCAGACCCAGAAAGCATTTAGTAAATTACCACTCAAGTAACCACAAATCGGCTGAAGCACCCAAAACAATGACAGCAAGCCAGAATTGGAGCAAGCCAACAGCTGTGCCCTGATTGAAAAAGAACCATCCTCTTGTGCCCTGAACTCAATATGCCAACCTCAAAAACAAAGCGCACATCAGAAAATTCATTACAAACCATGATACAAAACAAAAATGAGAAAAAAGCCAAAGAAATGCAAGAATCCATAATGATATTGGGCTTGATTCAGTCGTAAGGAATCCGGCTATTCCTGGATTCGTCCACCCCTCGAGGTGACTGCCTGTGCAATTCTCACTGAATTAACCTGAAAATCACGGGGAAACTCAGTTTGGAGGCAATTAATATATGTCACCTGAGCCAAAGTGTTCCATTTTATTTTCCAAAACACAAAAACTCACCTTGGTCGTGTTACCTGTAGATTTCTAAGCTTCAAACGCCTATTTGTTGTGTTTTTTATTTCATAATGGCTACTCTGTCCAAACTCTTGTTTGTATTGAGTCAGAATAAAAAATTTGGGAATAAGAAGAAAAAACCGTGTCAGACCCAGAAAACATTTAGGAAATTGCCACTCAAGAAACCTCAAATTTGCTGAGGCACCCAAAACAATGACAGCAAGCCACAATTAGAGCAAGCCAACAGCTGTGCCCTGATTGAAAAAGAACATTTCTCTTGTGCCCGGAAGTTCTTATTGCAGCCTCAAATCCAAAGCTCACATCAAAAATTCATTACCAACCATGATAAATAAGAAAAAAGAGAAAAAAGCCAAAGAAATGCAAGAATCCATAATGATATTGGGCTTGATTTAGTCGTAAGAAATCCGGCTAGTCCTGCATTCATCCACCCCTCCAGGTGACTGCCTGTGCAATTCTCACTGAATTAACATGAAAATCACAGTGAAACTCAGTTTGGAGGCAATTAATATCTGTCACCTCAGCCAAAGTGTTCCATTTGATTTTCCAAAACACAAAAACTCACCTTGGTCGTGTTACCTGTAGATTTCTAAGCTTCAAACGCCTATGTGTTGTGTTTTTTATTTCATAATGGCTACTCTGTCCAAACTCTAGTTTATATTGCGTCAGAATACAAAATTTGGGAAGGAAGAAGGCAAAACCAACTCCGACCAAGAAAACATTTAGGAAATTGCCGCTCAAGAAACCAAAAGTCAGCTGAGGCACCCAAAACAAGGACAGCAAGCCAGAATTGGAGCAAGCCAACAGCTGTGCCCTGATTGAAAAAGAACCTTCCTCTTGTGCCCTGAACTCAATATGCCAGCCTCAGAACCAAAGCTCACATCAGAAAATTCATTACAAACCATGATAAATAAGAAAAATGAGAAAAAAGCCAAAGAAATGCAGGAGTTCTTAGTAATATTGGGCTTCATTTATTCCCATGTAAACTGTTGTTTCCAGATTCTTCCACACCTCCCAGCTGAGTGAATGTGTATTCTGACTGAATTAACCTGGAAATCGCAGTGAAACTCACTTTGGAGGGAATTAGAAATTGTCCCCTCAGCAGAAGTGTTCCATGACACTTTCTAAAACACAAAAACTCACCTTGGTCGTGTTACCTATCGATTTCTAAGCTTCAAATGCGTAATGTTGTGTTTTTAATTTCATAATGGCTACTCTGTCCAAACTCTTGTTTGTATTGCGTCAGAAAATTTGGGAAGGAAGAAGGCAAAACCAACTCAGACCCAGAAAACATTCAGAAAATGTGGATCAAAAAACAACAACGCTGAGGCACCCAAAACCTTTAAAGCAAGACAGAATTGTAGCAAACCAATAGCTGTGCCCTGATTGAAAAAGAACCTTCCTCTTGTGCCGTGAACCCAATATGCCAGCATCAAAACCAAAGCTCACATCAGAAAATTCATTACAAACCATGATAAAAAGAAAAATGAGAAAATAGCCAAGGAAATGCAAGAATCCATAATGATATTGGGCTTGATTCAGTCACAACGAAACCGGCTGTTCCCAGATCCATCCACCCTTCCAGCTGACTGCCTGTGGACTTCTGAATGAATTAACCTGAAAATCGCAGTGAAACTCAGTTTGGAGACTATTAATATCTGTCACCTCAGCCAAAGTGTTCCATTTTATTTTCCAAAACACAAAAACTCACCTTAGTCGTGTTACCTGTAGATTTCTAAGCTTCCAACGCCTATTTGTTGTGCTTTTAATTTCATAATGGCTACTCTGTCTAAACTCTTGTTTATATTTCTTCAGAATACAAAATTTGGGAAGGAAGAAGGCAAAACCAACTCAGACCCAGAAAACATTTAGGAAATTGCCGCTCAAGTAACCAAAAGTCAGCTGAGGCACCCAAAACAAGGACAGCAAGCCAGAATTGGAGCAAGCCAACAGCTGTGCCCTGATTGAAAAAGAACCTTCCTCTTGTGCCCTGAACTCAATATGCCAGCCTCAAAACTAAAGTTCACATCAGAAATTTCATTACAAACCATGATAAATAAGGGAAATGTGAAAAAGCCAAAGAAATGCAAGAGTCCTTTGTGATATTTGGCTGGATTTAGACAGAAGGAAACTGGCTGTTTAAAGATTCATCCCCCCCTTCCACAGACTGAGTTTGGAATTCTGACTCAATTCACCTCAAAATCGCACTCAAACTCAATTTGGAGGGAATTACTATCTGTCCTCTCAGCAGAAGTGTTCCATGTCATTTTCCAAAACACAGAAACTCATCTTGCTCATGTTGCCTGTAGATTTCTAATCCTGAAAGGGTAATTTGGTGTGTTTTTTTTTTCTTTCATAATGGCTACTCTGTCCAAAATCTTGCTTGTATTGCATCAGAATACAAAATTTGGGAATAAGAAGGCAAAACCAACTCAGACCCAGAAAACATTTAGGAAATTGCTGCTCAAGAAACCTCAAATAGGCTGGGGCACCTAAACCAATGACAGCAAGCCAGAATTGGAGCAAGCCAACAGCTGTGCCCTGATTGAAAAAGAACCATTCTCTTGTGCACTGAACTCCATATTGCAGCCTCAAAACCAAAGCTCACATCAGAAAATTCATTATTCTGTCCAAACTCTTGTTTGTATTGCGTCAGAATACAAAATTTGGGAAGGAAGAAGGCAAAACCAACTCAGACCCAGAAAACATTTAGAAAATTGCCTCTCAAGAAACCAAACACCGCTGAGGCACCCAAAAACTTAAAACAAGACAGAATTGGAACAAGCCAACAGCTGTGCCCTGATTGAATAAGAACCTTCCTCTTGTGCCCTGAACTCAATATGCCAGCCTCAAAACCAAAGCTCACATCAGAAAATTCATTACAAATCATCATAAATAAGAAAAAAGAGAAAAAAGCCAAAGAAATGCAAGAATCCATAATCATAGTTGCTTGAATTAGTTGCAAGGAAACCGGCTGTTCCCGGATTCATCCACCCCTCCAGCTGACTGCCTGTGGAATTCTGACTGAATTAACCTGAAAATCGCAGTAAGACTCAGTTTGGAGGCAATAATATCAGTCACCTCAGCCAAAGTGTTCCATTTGATTTTCCAAATCACAAAAACTCACCTTGGTTGTGTTACCCTTAGATTCATAAGCTTCAAACGCTAATTTGTTGTTGTTTTTTTTTTTTTATTTCATGATGGCTACTCTGTCCAAACTCTTGTTTGTATTGCGTCAGAATACAAAATGTGGGAAGGAAGAAGGGAAAACCAACTCAGACCCAGAAAACATTTAGGAAATTGCCGCTCAAGAAACCACAAATCGGCTGAGGCACCCAAAACCTTGAAAGCAAGACAGAATTGGAGCAAGCCAACAGCTGTGCCCTGATTGAACAAGACCATTAATCCAGTGCCCTGAACTCCATATTCCATCCTCAAAACCAAAGCTCACATCAGAAAATTCATTAGAAACCATGATAAATAAGGGAAATCTGAGAAAGCCAAAGAAATTCAAGAGTCCTTTTTGGTATTTGGCTGGATTTAGACACAAAGAAACTGGCTGTTTCCGGATTCATCCCCCCCTTCCACAGACAGACTTTGGAATTCTGATTGAATTCACCTCAAAATCGCACTCAAACTCAATTTGGAGGGAATTAGAATCTGTCCCCTCAGCAGAAGTGTTCCATGTCATTTTCCAAAACACAGAAACTCATCTTGGTCGTGTTGCCTGTAGATTTCTAATCCTGAAAGGGCAATTTGCTGTGTTTTTTTTTCTTTCATAATGGCTACTCTGTCCAAATCTTGCTTATGTTGCATCAGAATACAAAATTTGGGAATAAGAAGGCAAATCCGACTCAGACCTAGAAAACATTTAGGAAACTGCAACACAAGAATCCACAAATCAGCTGAGGCACCCAAAACAATGACAGCAAGCAGAATTGCAGCAAGAAAACAGCTGTTCCCTGATTGAAAAAGAACCTCCCTCTTGTGCACAAAAATTCAATATGCCAGCCTCAAAACCAAAGCTCCCATCAGAAAATTCATTACAAACCATGATAAATAAGGGAAATCTGAGAAAGCCAAAGAAATTCAAGAGTCCTTTGTGGTATTTGGCTGGAGTTAGACACAAAGAAACTGGTTGTTTAAAGATTCATCCCCCCCTTCCACAGACAGACTTTGGAATTCTGATTGAATTCACCTCAAAATCGCACTCACACTCAATTTGGAGGGAATTAGAATCTGTCCCCTCAGCAGAAGTGTTCCATGTCATTTTCCAAAACACAGAAATTCATCTTGGTCGAGTTGCCTGTAGATTTCTAATCCTGAAAGGGCAATTTGCTGTTTTTTTTTTTTTTCTTTCATAATGGCTACTCTGCCAAAATCTTGCTTGTATTGCATCAGAATACAAAATTTGGGAAGGAAGAAGGCAAAACCGACTCAGACCCAGAAAACATTTAGGAAATTGCCGCTCAAGAAACCACAAATCGGCTGAGGCACCCAAAACAATGACAGCAAGCCAGAATTGCAGCAAGCCAACAGCTGTGCCCTGATTGAAAAAGAACCTTCCTCTTGTGCCCTGAGCTCAATATACCAGCCTCAAAACCAAAGCTCACATCAGAAAATTCATTACAAACCATGATAAAGAAGAAAAATGAGAAAAAAGCCAAAGAAATGCAGGAGTTCTTAGTAATATTGGGCTTGATTTATTGCCATGTAAACGGCTGTTTCCAGATTCATCCACACCTCCCAGCTGAGTATATGTGGTTTCTGACTGAATTAACCTGAAAATCGCAGTGAAACTCGGTTTGGAGGCAATTAATATCTGTCACCTCAGCCAAAGTGTTCCATTTTATCTTCCAAAACTCAAAAACTCACCTTAGTCTTCTTACCTGTAGATTTCAAAACTTCAAATGCCTATTTGTTTTGTTTTTTATTTCATAATGGCTACTCTGCCCAAGCTCTTGTTTGTATTGCGTCAGAATACAAAATTTCGCAAGGAAGAAGGCAAAACCAACTCAGACCCAGAAAACATTTAGGAAATTGCCACTGAAGAATCCAAAAGTCAGCTGAGGAACCTACAACAATGACAGCAAGCCAGAATTGGAGCAAGCCAACAGCTGTGCCCTGATTGAAAAAGAACCTTCCTCTTGTGCCCTGAGCTCAATATACCAGCCAAAAAAAAAGCTCACATCAGAAAATTCATTACAAACCATGATAAATAAGAAAAATGAGAAAAAAGCCAAAGAAATGCAGGAGTTCTTAGTAATATTGGGCTTGATTTATTGCCATGTAAACGGCTGTTTCCAGATTCATCCACACCTCCCAGCTGAGTGTCTGTTTTTTCTGACTGAATTAACCTGAAAATCGCAGTGAAACTCGGTTTGGAGGCAATTAATATCTGTCACCTCAGCCAAAGTGTTCCATTTTATTTTCCAAAACTCAAAAACTCACCTTAGTCTTCTTACCTGTAGATTTCTAAGCTTCAAATGCCTATTTGTTTTGTTTTTTATTTCATCATTGCTACTCTGTCCAAACTCTTGTTTGTATTGCGTCAGAATACAAAATTTGGGATTAAGAAGGAAAAACCGTGTCAGACCCAGAAAACATTTAGGAAATTGCCTCTCAAGAAACCAAAAGTCAGCTGAGGAACCCACAACAATGACAGCAAGCCAGAATTGGAGAAAGACAACAGCTGTGCCCTGATTGAAAAAGAACCTTCCTCTTGTGCCCTGAACTCAATATGCCAGCCTCAAAAGCAAAGCTCACATCGGAAAATTCATTACAAACCATGATAAATAAGAAAAATGCGAAAAAAGCCAAAGAAATGCAGGAGTTTTTAGGGATATTGGGCTTGAATTATGGCCATGTAAACAGCTGTTTCCAGATTCATCCACACCTCCCAACTGAGTGTCTTTGGTTTCTGAATGAATTAACAAAAAAATCGCAGTGAAACTCGGTTTTGGAGGCAATTAATATCTGTCACCTCAGCCAGAGTGTTCAATTTTACTTTTGAAAACACAAAAACTTACCTTGCTCGTGTTACCTGTACATATATAAGCTTCAAACGCATATTTGTTGTGTTTTTTATTTCATAATGGCTACTCTGTCCAAACTCTTGTTTGTATTACGTCAGTATACAAAATTTGGGAAGGAAGAAGGCAAAACCAACTCAGACCCAGAAAACATGTAGGAAATTGCCACTAAAGAAACCAAAAACAGCTGAGGCACGCAAAACAATGTCAGCAAGCCAGAATTGCAACAAGCCAACAGCTGTGTCCTGTTTGAAAAAGACCATTGATCCGGTGCCCTGAACTCAATATGCCAGCCTCAAAACCAAAGCTCACATCAGAAAATTCATTACAAACCATGATAAATCAGAAAAATGAGACAAAAGCCAAAGAAATGCACGAGTTCTTAGTGATATTTGGCTGGATTTAGACACAAGGAAACTGGCTGTTTAAAGATTCATCCCCCCCTTCCACTGACTGACTTTGGAATTCTGATTGATTTCACCTCAAAATTGCACTCACACTCAATTTGGAGGGAATTAGAATCTGTCGCCTCAGTAGAAGGGTTCCATGTCATTTTCCAAAACACAGAAACTAATCTTGATCATGTTGCCAGCAGATTTCTAATCCTGAAAGGGCAATTTCTGTGTTTTTTTTTTCTTTCATAATGGCTACTCTGTCCAAATCTTGCTTGTATTGCATCAGAATACAAAATATGGGAATAAGAAGGCAAAACCGACTCAGACCCAGAAAACATTAAGGAAATTGCCGCTCAAGAAACCACAAATCGGCTGAGGCACCCAAAACAATGACAGCAAGCCAGAATTGGAGCAAGCCAACAGCTGTGCCCTGATTGAAAAAGAACCTTCCTCTTGTGCCCTGAACTCCATATTGCAGCCTCAAAACCAAAGCTCACATCAGAAAATTCATTACAAACAATGATAAATAAGAAAAATCAGAAAAAAAGCCAAAGAAATGCAAGAATCCATAATGATATTGGGCTAGATTTAGTCGCAAGGAAGCCAGCAGTTCCCAGATTCATCCACGCCTAAAGCTGACTGCCTGTGGAATTCTCACAGAATGAACCCGAAAATCACAGTGAAACTCCGTTTGGAGGCAATTAATATCTGTCACCTCAGCCAAAGTTTTCCATTTTATTTTCCAAAACAAAAAAACTCACTTTGGTCGTGTTACCTGCAGATTTAAAATCTTGAAACGCCTATTTGTTGTGTTGTTTATTTCATAATGGCTACTCTGTACAAACTCTTCTTTGCATTGCATCAGAATACTAAATTTGGGAAGGAAGAAGGCAAAACCAATTCAGACCCAGAAAACATTTAGGAAATTGCCGCTCAAGAAACCACAAATCAGCTGAGGCACCCAAAACCTTGAAAGCAAGACAGAATTGGAGCAAGCCAACAGCTGTGCCCTGATTGAACAAGACCATTAATCCAGTGCCCAGAACTCCATATTGCAGCCTCAAAACCAAAGCTCCCATCAGAAAATTCATTACAAACCATGATAAATAAGGGAAATCTGAGAAAGCCAAAGAAATTCAAGAGTCCTTTGTGGTATTTGGCTGGAGTTAGACAGAAGGAAACTGGCTGTTTCCAGATTCATCCCCCCCTTCCACAGACAGACTTTGGAATTCTGATTGAATTCACCTCAAAATCGCACTCACACTCAATTTGGAGGGAATTAGAATCTGTCCCCTCAGCAGAAGTGTTCCATGTCATTTTCCAAAACACAGAAACTCATCTTGGTTGCGTTGCCTGTAGATTTCTAATCCTGAAAGGGCAATTTGCTGTGTTTTTTTTTTTTTTCTTTTATAATGGCTACTCTGCCAAAATCTTGCTTGTATTGCATCAGAATACAAAATTTGGGAATAAGAAGGCAAAACCGACTCAGACCCAGAAAACATTTAGGAAATTGCCGCTCAAGAAACCACAAATCGGCTGAGGCACCCAAAACAATGACAGCAAGCCAGAATTGCAGCAAGCCAACAGCTGTGCCCTGATTGAAAAAGAACCTTCCTCTTGTGCCCTGAACTCAATATACCAGCCTCAAAACCAAAGCTCACATCAGAAAATTCATTACAAACCATGATAAATAAGAAAAATGAGAAAAAAGCCAAAGAAATGCAGGAGTTCTTAGTAATATTGGGCTTGATTTATTGCCATGTAAACGGCTGTTTCCAGATTCATCCACACCTCCCAGCTGAGTGTCTGTGGTTTCTGACTGAATTAACCTGAAAATCGCAGTGAAACTCGGTTTGGAGGCAATTAATATCTGTCACCTCAGCCAAAGTGTTCCATTTTATCTTCCAAAACTCAAAAACTCACCTTAGTCTTCTTACCTGTAGATTTCAAAACTTCAAATGCCTATTTGTTTTGTTTTTTTTTTCATAATTGCTACTCTGTCCAAACTCTTGTTTGTATTGCGTCAGAATACAAAATTTGGGAAGGAAGAAGGCAAAACCAACTCAGACTCAGAAAACATTTAGGAAATTGCCACTCAAGAAACCAAAAGTCAGCTGAAGAACCCACAACAATGACAGCAAGCCAGAATTGGAGCAAGCCAACAGCTGTGCCCTGATTGAAAAAGAACCTTCCTCTTGTGCCCTGAGCTCAATATACCAGCCTCAAAACCAAAGCTCACATCAGAAAATTCATTACAAACCATGATAAAGAAGAAAAATGAGAAAAAAGCCAAAGAAATGCAGGAGTTCTTAGTAATATTGGGCTTGATTTTTTGCCATGTAAACGGCTGTTTCCAGATTCATCCACACCTCCCAACTGAGTGTCTTTGGTTTCTGAATGAATTAACAAAAAAATCGCAGTGAAACTCGGTTTGGAGGCAATTAATATCTGTCACCTCAGCCAAAGTGTTCCATTTTATCTTCCAAAACCCAAAAACTCACCTTAGTCTCCTTACCTGTAGATTTCAAAACTTCAAATGCCTATTTGTTTTGTTTTTTATTTCATAATTGCTACTCTGTCCAAACTCTTGTTTGTATTGCGTCAGAATACAAAATTTGGGAAGGAAGAAGGCAAAACCAACTCAGACCCAGAAAACCTTTAGGAAATTGCCACTCAAGAAACCAAAAGTCAGCTGAGGAACCCACAACAATGACAGCAAGCCAGAATTGGAGCAAGCCAACAGCTGTGCCCTGATTGAAAAAGAACCTTCCTCTTGTGCCCTGAACTCAATATGCCAGCCTCAAAACCAAAGCTCACATCAGAAAATTCATTACAAACCATGATAAATAAGAAAAATGCGAAAAAAGCCAAAGAAATGCAGGAGTTCTTAGGGATATTGGGCTTGAATTATGGCCATGTAAACGGCTGTTTCCAGATTCATCCACACCTCCCAACTGAGTGTCTTTGGTTTCTGAATGAATTAACAAAAAAATTACAGTGAAACTCGGTTTTGGAGGCAATTAATATCTGTTACCTCAGCCAGAGTGTTCAATTTTACTTTAGAAAACACAAAAACTTACCTTGCTCGTGTTACCTCTACATATATAAGCTTCAAACGCATATTTGTTGTGTTTTTTATTTCATAATGGCTACTCTGTCCAAACTCTTGTTTGTATTACGTCAGAATACAAAATTTGGAAAGGAAGAAGGCAAAACCAACTCAGACCCAGAAAACATGTAGGAAATTGCCGCTAAAGAAACCAAAAACAGCTGAGGCACGCAAAACAATGACAGCAAGCCAGAATTGCAACAAGCCAACAGCTGTGTCCTGTTTGAAAAAGACCATTGATCCGGTGCCCTGAACTCAAAATGCCAGCCTCAAAACCAAAGCTCACATCAGAAAATTCATTACAAACCATGATAAATCAGAAAAATGAGACAAAAGCCAAAGAAATGCACGAGTTCTTAGTGATATTTGGCTGGATTTAGACACAAGGAAACTGGCTGTTTAAAGATTCATCCCCCCTTCCACTGACTGACTTTGGAATTCTGATTGATTTCACCTCAAAATCGCACTCACACTCAATTTGGAGGGAATTAGAATCTGTCCCCTCAGCAGAAGGGTTCCATGTCATTTTCCAAAACACAGAAACTAATGTTGATCATGTTGCCAGTAGATTTCTAATCCTGAAAGGGCAATTTCTGTGTTTTTTTTTTCTTTCATAATGGCTACTCTGTCCAAATCTTGCTTGTATTGCATCAGAATACAAAATATGGGAATAAGAAGGCAAAACCGACTCAGACCCAGAAAACATTAGGAAATTGCCACTCAAGAATCCACAAATCAGCTGAGGCACCCAAAACAATGACAGCAAGCCAGAATTGGAGCAAGCCAACAGCTGTGCCCTGATTGAAAAAGAACCATTCTCTTGTGCACTGAACTCCATATTGCAGCCTCAAAACCAAAGCTCACATCAGAAAATTCATTATTCTGTCCAAACTCTTGTTTGTATTGCGTCAGAATACAAAATTTGGGAAGGAAGAAGGCAAAACCAACTCAGACCCAGAAAACATTTAGAAAATTGCCTCTCAAGAAACCAAACACCGCTGAGGCACCCAAAAACTTAAAACAAGACAGAATTGGAACAAGCCAACAGCTGTGCCCTGATTGAATAAGAACCTTCCTCTTGTGCCCTGAACTCAATATGCCAGCCTCAAAACCAAAGCTCACATCAGAAAATTCATTACAAATCATCATAAATAAGAAAAAAGAGAAAAAAGCCAAAGAAATGCAAGAATCCATAATCATAGTTGCTTGAATTAGTTGCAAGGAAACCGGCTGTTCCCGGATTCATCCACCCCTCCAGCTGACTGCCTGTGGAATTCTGACTGAATTAACCTGAAAATCGCAGTAAGACTCAGTTTGGAGGCAATAATATCAGTCACCTCAGCCAAAGTGTTCCATTTGATTTTCCAAATCACAAAAACTCACCTTGGTTGTGTTACCCTTAGATTCATAAGCTTCAAACGCTAATTTGTTGTTGTTTTTTTTTTTTTATTTCATGATGGCTACTCTGTCCAAACTCTTGTTTGTATTGCGTCAGAATACAAAATGTGGGAAGGAAGAAGGGAAAACCAACTCAGACCCAGAAAACATTTAGGAAATTGCCGCTCAAGAAACCACAAATCGGCTGAGGCACCCAAAACCTTGAAAGCAAGACAGAATTGGAGCAAGCCAACAGCTGTGCCCTGATTGAACAAGACCATTAATCCAGTGCCCTGAACTCCATATTCCATCCTCAAAACCAAAGCTCACATCAGAAAATTCATTAGAAACCATGATAAATAAGGGAAATCTGAGAAAGCCAAAGAAATTCAAGAGTCCTTTTTGGTATTTGGCTGGATTTAGACACAAAGAAACTGGCTGTTTCCGGATTCATCCCCCCCTTCCACAGACAGACTTTGGAATTCTGATTGAATTCACCTCAAAATCGCACTCAAACTCAATTTGGAGGGAATTAGAATCTGTCCCCTCAGCAGAAGTGTTCCATGTCATTTTCCAAAACACAGAAACTCATCTTGGTCGTGTTGCCTGTAGATTTCTAATCCTGAAAGGGCAATTTGCTGTGTTTTTTTTTCTTTCATAATGGCTACTCTGTCCAAATCTTGCTTATGTTGCATCAGAATACAAAATTTGGGAATAAGAAGGCAAATCCGACTCAGACCTAGAAAACATTTAGGAAACTGCAACACAAGAATCCACAAATCAGCTGAGGCACCCAAAACAATGACAGCAAGCAGAATTGCAGCAAGAAAACAGCTGTTCCCTGATTGAAAAAGAACCTCCCTCTTGTGCACAAAAATTCAATATGCCAGCCTCAAAACCAAAGCTCCCATCAGAAAATTCATTACAAACCATGATAAATAAGGGAAATCTGAGAAAGCCAAAGAAATTCAAGAGTCCTTTGTGGTATTTGGCTGGAGTTAGACACAAAGAAACTGGTTGTTTAAAGATTCATCCCCCCCTTCCACAGACAGACTTTGGAATTCTGATTGAATTCACCTCAAAATCGCACTCACACTCAATTTGGAGGGAATTAGAATCTGTCCCCTCAGCAGAAGTGTTCCATGTCATTTTCCAAAACACAGAAATTCATCTTGGTCGAGTTGCCTGTAGATTTCTAATCCTGAAAGGGCAATTTGCTGTTTTTTTTTTTTTCTTTCATAATGGCTACTCTGCCAAAATCTTGCTTGTATTGCATCAGAATACAAAATTTGGGAAGGAAGAAGGCAAAACCGACTCAGACCCAGAAAACATTTAGGAAATTGCCGCTCAAGAAACCACAAATCGGCTGAGGCACCCAAAACAATGACAGCAAGCCAGAATTGCAGCAAGCCAACAGCTGTGCCCTGATTGAAAAAGAACCTTCCTCTTGTGCCCTGAGCTCAATATACCAGCCTCAAAACCAAAGCTCACATCAGAAAATTCATTACAAACCATGATAAAGAAGAAAAATGAGAAAAAAGCCAAAGAAATGCAGGAGTTCTTAGTAATATTGGGCTTGATTTATTGCCATGTAAACGGCTGTTTCCAGATTCATCCACACCTCCCAGCTGAGTATATGTGGTTTCTGACTGAATTAACCTGAAAATCGCAGTGAAACTCGGTTTGGAGGCAATTAATATCTGTCACCTCAGCCAAAGTGTTCCATTTTATCTTCCAAAACTCAAAAACTCACCTTAGTCTTCTTACCTGTAGATTTCAAAACTTCAAATGCCTATTTGTTTTGTTTTTTATTTCATAATGGCTACTCTGCCCAAGCTCTTGTTTGTATTGCGTCAGAATACAAAATTTCACAAGGAAGAAGGCAAAACCAACTCAGACCCAGAAAACATTTAGGAAATTGCCACTGAAGAATCCAAAAGTCAGCTGAGGAACCTACAACAATGACAGCAAGCCAGAATTGGAGCAAGCCAACAGCTGTGCCCTGATTGAAAAAGAACCTTCCTCTTGTGCCCTGAGCTCAATATACCAGCCAAAAAAAAAGCTCACATCAGAAAATTCATTACAAACCATGATAAATAAGAAAAATGAGAAAAAAGCCAAAGAAATGCAGGAGTTCTTAGTAATATTGGGCTTGATTTATTGCCATGTAAACGGCTGTTTCCAGATTCATCCACACCTCCCAGCTGAGTGTCTGTTTTTTCTGACTGAATTAACCTGAAAATCGCAGTGAAACTCGGTTTGGAGGCAATTAATATCTGTCACCTCAGCCAAAGTGTTCCATTTTATTTTCCAAAACTCAAAAACTCACCTTAGTCTTCTTACCTGTAGATTTCTAAGCTTCAAATGCCTATTTGTTTTGTTTTTTATTTCATCATTGCTACTCTGTCCAAACTCTTGTTTGTATTGCGTCAGAATACAAAATTTGGGATTAAGAAGGAAAAACCGTGTCAGACCCAGAAAACATTTAGGAAATTGCCTCTCAAGAAACCAAAAGTCAGCTGAGGAACCCACAACAATGACAGCAAGCCAGAATTGGAGAAAGACAACAGCTGTGCCCTGATTGAAAAAGAACCTTCCTCTTGTGCCCTGAACTCAATATGCCAGCCTCAAAAGCAAAGCTCACATCGGAAAATTCATTACAAACCATGATAAATAAGAAAAATGCGAAAAAAGCCAAAGAAATGCAGGAGTTTTTAGGGATATTGGGCTTGAATTATGGCCATGTAAACAGCTGTTTCCAGATTCATCCACACCTCCCAACTGAGTGTCTTTGGTTTCTGAATGAATTAACAAAAAAATCGCAGTGAAACTCGGTTTTGGAGGCAATTAATATCTGTCACCTCAGCCAGAGTGTTCAATTTTACTTTCGAAAACACAAAAACTTACCTTGCTCGTGTTACCTGTACATATATAAGCTTCAAACGCATATTTGTTGTGTTTTTTATTTCATAATGGCTACTCTGTCCAAACTCTTGTTTGTATTACGTCAGTATACAAAATTTGGGAAGGAAGAAGGCAAAACCAACTCAGACCCAGAAAACATGTAGGAAATTGCCACTAAAGAAACCAAAAACAGCTGAGGCACGCAAAACAATGTCAGCAAGCCAGAATTGCAACAAGCCAACAGCTGTGTCCTGTTTGAAAAAGACCATTGATCCGGTGCCCTGAACTCAATATGCCAGCCTCAAAACCAAAGCTCACATCAGAAAATTCATTACAAACCATGATAAATCAGAAAAATGAGACAAAAGCCAAAGAAATGCACGAGTTCTTAGTGATATTTGGCTGGATTTAGACACAAGGAAACTGGCTGTTTAAAGATTCATCCCCCCCTTCCACTGACTGACTTTGGAATTCTGATTGATTTCACCTCAAAATTGCACTCACACTCAATTTGGAGGGAATTAGAATCTGTCGCCTCAGTAGAAGGGTTCCATGTCATTTTCCAAAACACAGAAACTAATCTTGATCATGTTGCCAGCAGATTTCTAATCCTGAAAGGGCAATTTCTGTGTTTTTTTTTCTTTCATAATGGCTACTCTGTCCAAATCTTGCTTGTATTGCATCAGAATACAAAATATGGGAATAAGAAGGCAAAACCGACTCAGACCCAGAAAACATTAAGGAAATTGCCGCTCAAGAAACCACAAATCGGCTGAGGCACCCAAAACAATGACAGCAAGCCAGAATTGGAGCAAGCCAACAGCTGTGCCCTGATTGAAAAAGAACCTTCCTCTTGTGCCCTGAACTCCATATTGCAGCCTCAAAACCAAAGCTCACATCAGAAAATTCATTACAAACAATGATAAATAAGAAAAATCAGAAAAAAAGCCAAAGAAATGCAAGAATCCATAATGATATTGGGCTAGATTTAGTCGCAAGGAAGCCAGCAGTTCCCAGATTCATCCACGCCTAAAGCTGACTGCCTGTGGAATTCTCACAGAATGAACCCGAAAATCACAGTGAAACTCCGTTTGGAGGCAATTAATATCTGTCACCTCAGCCAAAGTTTTCCATTTTATTTTCCAAAACAAAAAAACTCACTTTGGTCGTGTTACCTGCAGATTTAAAATCTTGAAACGCCTATTTGTTGTGTTGTTTATTTCATAATGGCTACTCTGTACAAACTCTTCTTTGCATTGCATCAGAATACTAAATTTGGGAAGGAAGAAGGCAAAACCAACTCAGACCCAGAAAACATTTAGGAAATTGCCGCTCAAGAAACCACAAATCAGCTGAGGCACCCAAAACCTTGAAAGCAAGACAGAATTGGAGCAAGCCAACAGCTGTGCCCTGATTGAACAAGACCATTAATCCAGTGCCCAGAACTCCATATTGCAGCCTCAAAACCAAAGCTCCCATCAGAAAATTCATTACAAACCATGATAAATAAGGGAAATCTGAGAAAGCCAAAGAAATTCAAGAGTCCTTTGTGGTATTTGGCTGGAGTTAGACAGAAGGAAACTGGCTGTTTCCAGATTCATCCCCCCCTTCCACAGACAGACTTTGGAATTCTGATTGAATTCACCTCAAAATCGCACTCACACTCAATTTGGAGGGAATTAGAATCTGTCCCCTCAGCAGAAGTGTTCCATGTCATTTTCCAAAACACAGAAACTCATCTTGGTTGCGTTGCCTGTAGATTTCTAATCCTGAAAGGGCAATTTGCTGTGTTTTTTTTTTTTTCTTTTATAATGGCTACTCTGCCAAAATCTTGCTTGTATTGCATCAGAATACAAAATTTGGGAATAAGAAGGCAAAACCGACTCAGACCCAGAAAACATTTAGGAAATTGCCGCTCAAGAAACCACAAATCGGCTGAGGCACCCAAAACAATGACAGCAAGCCAGAATTGCAGCAAGCCAACAGCTGTGCCCTGATTGAAAAAGAACCTTCCTCTTGTGCCCTGAACTCAATATACCAGCCTCAAAACCAAAGCTCACATCAGAAAATTCATTACAAACCATGATAAATAAGAAAAATGAGAAAAAAGCCAAAGAAATGCAGGAGTTCTTAGTAATATTGGGCTTGATTTATTGCCATGTAAACGGCTGTTTCCAGATTCATCCACACCTCCCAGCTGAGTGTCTGTGGTTTCTGACTGAATTAACCTGAAAATCGCAGTGAAACTCGGTTTGGAGGCAATTAATATCTGTCACCTCAGCCAAAGTGTTCCATTTTATCTTCCAAAACTCAAAAACTCACCTTAGTCTTCTTACTTGTAGATTTCAAAACTTCAAATGCCTATTTGTTTTGTTTTTTTTTTCATAATTGCTACTCTGTCCAAACTCTTGTTTGTATTGCGTCAGAATACAAAATTTGGGAAGGAAGAAGGCAAAACCAACTCAGACTCAGAAAACATTTAGGAAATTGCCACTCAAGAAACCAAAAGTCAGCTGAAGAACCCACAACAATGACAGCAAGCCAGAATTGGAGCAAGCCAACAGCTGTGCCCTGATTGAAAAAGAACCTTCCTCTTGTGCCCTGAGCTCAATATACCAGCCTCAAAACCAAAGCTCACATCAGAAAATTCATTACAAACCATGATAAAGAAGAAAAATGAGAAAAAAGCCAAAGAAATGCAGGAGTTCTTAGTAATATTGGGCTTGATTTTTTGCCATGTAAACGGCTGTTTCCAGATTCATCCACACCTCCCAACTGAGTGTCTTTGGTTTCTGAATGAATTAACAAAAAAATCGCAGTGAAACTCGGTTTGGAGGCAATTAATATCTGTCACCTCAGCCAAAGTGTTCCATTTTATCTTCCAAAACCCAAAAACTCACCTTAGTCTCCTTACCTGTAGATTTCAAAACTTCAAATGCCTATTTGTTTTGTTTTTTATTTCATAATTGCTACTCTGTCCAAACTCTTGTTTGTATTGCGTCAGAATACAAAATTTGGGAAGGAAGAAGGCAAAACCAACTCAGACCCAGAAAACCTTTAGGAAATTGCCACTCAAGAAACCAAAAGTCAGCTGAGGAACCCACAACAATGACAGCAAGCCAGAATTGGAGCAAGCCAACAGCTGTGCCCTGATTGAAAAAGAACCTTCCTCTTGTGCCCTGAACTCAATATGCCAGCCTCAAAACCAAAGCTCACATCAGAAAATTCATTATAAACCATGATAAATAAGAAAAATGCGAAAAAAGCCAAAGAAATGCAGGAGTTCTTAGGGATATTGGGCTTGAATTATGGCCATGTAAACGGCTGTTTCCAGATTCATCCACACCTCCCAACTGAGTGTCTTTGGTTTCTGAATGAATTAACAAAAAAATTACAGTGAAACTCGGTTTTGGAGGCAATTAATATCTGTTACCTCAGCCAGAGTGTTCAATTTTACTTTAGAAAACACAAAAACTTACCTTGCTCATGTTACCTCTACATATATAAGCTTCAAACGCATATTTGTTGTGTTTTTTATTTCATAATGGCTACTCTGTCCAAACTCTTGTTTGTATTACGTCAGAATACAAAATTTGGAAAGGAAGAAGGCAAAACCAACTCAGACCCAGAAAACATGTAGGAAATTGCCGCTAAAGAAACCAAAAACAGCTGAGGCACGCAAAACAATGACAGCAAGCCAGAATTGCAACAAGCCAACAGCTGTGTCCTGTTTGAAAAAGACCATTGATCCGGTGCCCTGAACTCAAAATGCCAGCCTCAAAACCAAAGCTCACATCAGAAAATTCATTACAAACCATGATAAATCAGAAAAATGAGACAAAAGCCAAAGAAATGCACGAGTTCTTAGTGATATTTGGCTGGATTTAGACACAAGGAAACTGGCTGTTTAAAGATTCATCCCCCCTTCCACTGACTGACTTTGGAATTCTGATTGATTTCACCTCAAAATCGCACTCACACTCAATTTGGAGGGAATTAGAATCTGTCCCCTCAGCAGAAGGGTTCCATGTCATTTTCCAAAACACAGAAACTAATGTTGATCATGTTGCCAGTAGATTTCTAATCCTGAAAGGGCAATTTCTGTGTTTTTTTTTTCTTTCATAATGGCTACTCTGTCCAAATCTTGCTTGTATTGCATCAGAATACAAAATATGGGAATAAGAAGGCAAAACCGACTCAGACCCAGAAAACATTAGGAAATTGCCACTCAAGAATCCACAAATCAGCTGAGGCACCCAAAACAATGACAGCAAGCCAGAATTGGAGCAAGCCAACAGCTGTGCCCTGATTGAAAAAGAACCTTCCTCTTGTGCCCTGAATTCAATATGCCAGCCTCCAAACCAAAGCTCACATCAGAAAATTCATTACAAACCATGATAAATAAGAAAAAAGAGAAAAAAAGCCAAAGAAATGCAAGAATCCTTAATGATATTGGGCTTGATTTAGTCGCAAGGAAACCGGCTGTCCCCAGATTCATCCATACCTCCAGCTGTCTGCCTGTGGAATTCTGACTGAATTACCCTGAAAATCGCAGTGAAACTCAGTTTGGAGTCAATTAATATCTGTGACCTCAGCCAAAGTGTAACATTTTTTTTTCCAAAACACAAAAACTCACCTTGGTCATGTAACCTGTAGATTTTTAAGCTTCAAATGCCCATTTGTTGTGTTTTGTATTTCATAATCGGTACTCTGCCCAAACTCATGTTTGTATGGGGTCAGAATACAAAATTTGGGAAGGAGGAAGGCAAAACCAAATCAGACCAAGGAAACATTAAGGAAATTGCCGCTCAACAAACCAAAATTGAGCTGAGGCACCCAAAACAATGACAGCAAGCCAGAATTGGAGCAAGCCAACAGCTGTGCCATGTTTGAAAAAGACCATTCCTCCAGTACCCTGAAGTCCATATTCCAGCCTCAAAACCAAAGCTCACATCAGAAAATTCATTACAAACCATGATAAATAAGGGAAATGAGAAAAAGCCAAAGAAATGCAAGCCTGTGGAATCCTAACTGAATTAACTGAATTAATCTGAAAATCGCAGTGAAACTCGGTTTTGGAGGCAATTAATATCTGTCGCCTCAGAAAGAGTGTTCAATTTTAATTTCGAAAACAAAAAATCATACCTTGGTCTTGTGACCAGTACATATATAAGCTTCAAACGCATATTTGTTGTGTTTTTTATTTCATAATGGCTACTCTGTCCAAACTCTTGTTTGTATTACGCCAGAATACAAAATTTGGGAAGGAAGAAGGCAAAACCTACTCAGAGCCAGAAAACATGTAGGAAATTGCCGCTCAAGAAACCACAAATGGGCTGAGGCACCCAAAACCTTGAAAGCAAGCCAGAATTGGAGCAAGCCATCAGCTGTGCCCTGATTGAACAAAACCATTAATCCAGTGCCCTGAACTCAATATTCCAGCCTCAAAACCAAAGCTCACAAAAAAAAAATCATTACAAACAATGATAAATAAGGGAAATCTGAGAAAGCCAAAGTAATTCAAGAGTCCTTTGTGGTAATTGGGTGGATTTAGACACAAGGAAACTGGCTGTTTAAAGATTCATCCCCCCCTTCCACAGACTGACTTTGGAATTCTGACTCAATTCACCTCAAAATACTCAATTTGGAGGGAATTAGTATCTGTCCCCTCAGCAGAAGTGTTCCATGTCATTTTCCAAAACACAAAAACTCATCTTAGTCGTGTTGCCTGTAGACTTCCAATCCTGAAAGGGCAATTTACTGTGCTTTTTTTTTTTTTCTTTCATAATGGCTACTCTGTCCAAAATCTTGCTTGTATTGCGTCAGAATACAAAATTTGGGAATAAGAAGGCAAATCCGACTCAGACCCAGAAAACATTTAGGAAACTGCAGAAAAAGAATCCACAAATCAGCTAAGGAATCCAAAACAATGACAGCAAGCAGAACTGGAGCACGCCAACAGCTGTGCCCTGATTGAAAAAGAACCTTCCTCTTGTGCCCTAAACTCAATATGCCAGCCACAAAACCAAAGCTCACATCAGAAAATTCATTTCAAACCATGATAAATAGGAAAAATCAGAAAAAAGCCAAAGAAATGCAAGTTTTCTTAGTGATATTGGGCTTGATTTATTCCTAAGTAAACAGCTGTTTCCAGATTCATCCACAACTCCCAGCTGAGTGAATAGGGATTCTGACTGAATTCACCTCAAAATGGAAGTGAAATTCGGTTTGGAGACAATTAATATCTGTCACCTCAGCCAAAGTGTTCCATTTTAGTTTCCAAAACAAAAAAACTCACTTTGGTCATGTTTCCTATAGATTTCAAAGCGTCAAACGCCTATTTGTTGTGTTTTTTATTTCATAATGGCTACTCTGTCCAAAATCTTGCTTGTATTGCATCAACATACAAAATTTCGGAAGGTAGAAGGCAAAGCCAACTCAGACCCAGAAAACATTTAGGAAATTGCCACTCAAGAAACCAAAAGTCAGCTAAGGCTCCCAAAACCATGACAGCAAGCCAGAATTGGAGCAGGCAATCAGCTGAGTCCTGATTGAAAAAGGCCATTCTTCCGGGACCCTGAACTCCATATTCCAGCCTCAAAACCAAAGCTCACATCAGGAAATTGATTACAAACCACGATACATAAGAAAAATGAGAAAAAAGCCAAGAAATGCAAGAAACCATAATGATATTGAGCTGGATTTAGTTGCAAGGAAACCGGCTGTTCCCAGATTCATCCAACACTCCAGCTGACTGCGTGTGGAATTCTGACTGAATTAACCTGAAAATTGCAGTGAAACTCAGTTTGGAGGCAATTAATATCTGTCACCTCAGCCAAAGAGTTCCATTTTATTTTCCAAAACACAAAAACTCACCTTGGTCTTGTTACCTGTAGATTTCCAAGCTTCAAATGCCTATTTGTTGTGTTGTTTATTTCATAATGGCTACTCTGTCCAAACTCTTCTTTGCATTGCATCAGAATACAAAATTTGGGAATAAGAAGGCAAATCCAACTCAGACACAGAAAACATTTATGAAATTGCCACTCAAGAAACCACGAATCTTCTGAGGCATCCAAAACAATGACAGCAAGCCGGAATTGGAGCAAATCAACAACTGTGCCCTGATTGAAACAGAACCATCCTCTTGTGCCCTGAAGTCAATACGCCAGCCTCAAAACCAAAGCTCACATCAGAAAATATATTACAAACCATTACAAATAAGAAAAATGAGAAAAAAGCCAAAGAAATGCAAGAATCCATAATGATATTGGACTTGATTTAGTCCCAAGGAAACCGGATGTTACCGCATTCATCCACCCCTACAGCTGACTGCCTGTGGAATTCTGACTGAATTAACCTGAAAATCGCAGTGAAACTCAGTTTGGAGGCAATTAATATCTCTCAAATCAGCCAAAGTGTTCCATTTTATTTTCCAAAACACAAAAACTCACCTTGGTCGTGTTACCTGTAGATTTCTAAGCTTCAAACGCCTATGTGTTGTGTTTTTTATTTCATAATGGCTACTCTACCCAAACTCTTCTTTCTATGGCGTCAGAATACAAAATTTGGGAAGGAAGGGGGCAAAACCAACTGAGACCCAGAAAACATGTAGGAAATTGCCGCTCAAGAATCCACAAATCGGCTGAGGCACTCAAAAGAATGACAGCAAACCAGAATTGGAGCAGGCCAACAGCTGTGCCCTGTTTGAAAAAGACCATTCCTCCGTTACTCTGAACTCCATATTGCAGCCTCAAAACCAAAACTCACATCAGAAAATTCATTAGAAACGATGATAAATATGAAAACGAAGAAAAAAGCCAAAGAAATGCAAGAATCCATAATGCTATTGGGCTTGATTGAGTCGCAAAGAAACCGATTGTTCCCGGATTCATCCACCCCTCCAGCTGACAGCCTGTGGAATTCTGACTGAATTAACCTGAAAATCGCATTGAAACTCTTTTTGGAGGCAATTAATATCTGTCACCTCAGCTAAAGTGTTCCATTTGATTTTCCAAAACACAAAAACTCACCTTGGTCGTGTTACCTGTAGATTTCTAAGCTTCAAATGCCTATTTGTTGTGTTTTTTATTTCATAATGGCTACTCTGCTGAAATTCTTGTTTGTATTGCGTCAGAATACAAAATTTGACAAGGAAGAAGGCAAAAGCAACTCAGACCCAGAAAACATTCAGAAAATTGCCGCTCAAGAAACCACAAATAAGCTGAGGCACCCAAAATAAAATGACAGCAAGCCAGAATTGGAGCAGGCCAACAGCTGTGCCCTGATTGAAAAGGACCATTCCTCCGGTGCCCTGAACTCAAAATGCCAGCCTCAAAACCAAAGCTCACATCCGAAAATTCATTACAAACCATGATAAATAGGAAATCAGAGAAAAAAGCCAAAGAAATGCAAGAATCCATAATGATATTGGGCTTGATTTAGTCGCAAGGAAACCATCTTTCCCGGATTCATCCAACCCTCCAGCTGACTGCCTATGGAATTCTGACAGAATTAACCTGAAAATCGCAGTGAAACTCAGTTTGGAGGCAATTAATATGTGTCACCTCAGCCAAAGTGTTCCATTTGATTTTCCAAAACACAAAATCTCACCTTGGTCGTGTTACCTGTAGATTTCTAACCTTCAAACTCCTATTTCTTGTGTTTTTTTTTATTTCATAATGGCTACTCTGTCCAACCTCTTGTTTGTATGATGTCAGAATACAAAATTTGGGAAGGAAGAAGGCAAAACCAACTCTGACCCAGAAAACATTTAGGAAATTGCCACTCAACACACCAAAAATCAGCTGAGGCACCCAAAACAATGACAGCAAGCCAGAACTGGAGCAAGCAAATGGCTGTGCCCTGTTTGAAAAAGAACCTTCCTCTTGTGCCCTGAACTCCATATTGCAGACTCAAAACCAAAGCTCACATCAGAAAATTCACTACAAACCATGATACATAAGAAAAAGGAGAAAAAAGCCAAAAAAATGCAAGAATCCATAATGATATAGGGCTTGATTTAGTCGCTAGGAAATCAGCTCTTCCCAGATTCATCCCCCCCTCCAGCTGACTACCTGTGGAATTTTGACTGCATTAACCTGAAAATCACAGTGAAACTCAGTTTGGAAGCAATTAATATCTGTCACCTCAGCCAAAGTGTTCCATTTGATTTTCCCAAACAGAAAAACTCACCTTGGTTGTTTTACCTGTAGATGTCTAAGTCTCAACATCCTATTTGTTGTGTGTTTTATTTCATAATGGCTACTTTAACCAAACTCTTTTTTGTATTGCATCAGAATACAAAATTTGGGAAGGAAGAAGGCAACACCAAATCAGACCCAGAAAACATTTAGGAAATTGCCGCTCAAGAAACCAAAAGTCAGCAGAGGTACCCAAACCAATTACATTAAACCAGAATTGGAGCAAGCAAAGAGCTGTGCCCTGATTGAAAAAGAACCATCCTCTTCTGCCCTGAACTCCATCTTCCAGACTCAAAACCAAAGCTCACATCAGAAAATTCATTACACACCATGATAAATAAGAAAAATGAGAATAAATCCAAAGAAATGCAAGATTCCATAATGATATTAGGTTTGATTTAGTCGCAAGGAAACCGGTTGTTCCCAGATTCATCCACCCCTACAGCTGACTGCCTGTGGAATTCTGACTGAATTCACCTGAAAATCACAGTGAAACTCAGTTTGGAGGCAATTAATATCTGTCACCACAGCCAAAGTGTTCCATTTTATATTCCAAAACACAAAAACTCACCTTGGTCATGTTATCAGTAGATGTCTAAGCTTCAAACGCCTATTTGTTGTGTTTTTTATTTCATAATGGCTACTCTGTCTAAACTCTTGTTTGTATTGCGTCAGAAGCAACATTTGAAGGAAGAAGGCAAAACCAACTCAGACCCAGAAAACATTTAGGAACTTGCCGCTCAAGAAAGCAAACTCAGCTGAGGCACCCAAACCAATGACAGTAAGCCAGAATTGGAGCAAGCAAAGGTCTGTGCCCTGATTGAATATGGCCATTCCTCCGGTGCCCTGAACTCCATCTTGCAGACTCAAAACCAAAGCTCACATGAGAAAATTCATTACAAACCATCATGAATAAGAAAAATGAGAAAAAAGCCAAAGAAATGCAAGAATCCATAATGATATTGGGCTTGATTCAGTCGCAAGGAAACCGGCTGTTCCCAGATTCATCCACCCCTCCATCTGGCTACCTGTGGAATTCGACTGAATTAACCTGAACATCGCAGTGAAACTCAGTTTGGAGGCAATTAATATCTGTCACCTCAGTCAAAGTGTTCCATTTGATTTTCCAAAACACAAAAACTCACCTTGGTCGTGTTTTCTGTACATGTATAACCTTGAAATGCTTGTTTGTTGTGTTTTTTATTTCATAATGGCTACTCTGCCGAAACTCTTGTTTGTATTGCATCAGAATACAAAATTTGGGAAGGAAGAAGGAAAAACCAACTCAGACCCAGAAAACATTTAAGAAATTGCCGCTCAAGAAATCACAAATCGGCTGAGGCACCCAAAACAATGACAGCAAGCCAGAATTGGAGCAAGCCAACAGCTATGCCCTGACTGAAAATGACCATTCCTCTTGTGCCCTGAACTCCATATGCCAGCCTAAAAACCAAAGCGCACATCAGAAAATTCATTACAAACAATGATAAATAAGAAAAATAAGAGCCAAAGAAATGCAAGAATCCATAATGATATTGGGGTTGATTTAGTCGCAAGCAAACCGGCTGTTCCCGGATTCATCTACCCCTCCAGGTGACTGCCTGTGGAATTCTGACAGAATTAACCTGAATATCACAGTGAAACTCAGTTTGGAGGCAATTAATATCTGTCACCTAGCCAAAGTGTTCCATTTTATATTCCAAAACACAAAAACTCACCTTGGTCATGTTACCTGTAGATTTCTAAGCTTCAAATGCCTATTGGTTGTGTTTTTCATTCCATAATGGCTACTCTGTCCAAACTCTTGTTTGTATGCCGTCAGAATACAAAATTTGGGAAGGAAGAAGGCAAAACCAACTCAGACCCAGAAAACATTTAGGAAATTTCCACTCAAGAAACCAAAAGTCAGCTCAGGCTCCCAAAATAATGACAGCAAGCCAGAATTGGAGCAAGCCAACAGCTGTGCCCTGATGGAAAAAGGCCATTCCTCCGGTGCCCTGAACTCCATATTGCAGCTTCAAAACCAAAGCTGACATCAGAAAATTCATTACAAGCCATGATAAATAAGAAAAAAGAGAAAAAAGCCAAAGGAATGCAAGAATCCATAATGATATTGGGCTGGATTTATTCGCAAGGATACCGGTTGTTCCCAGTTCATCCACCCCTCCAGCTGACTGCCTGTGGAATTGTGACTGAATTCACCTGAAAATCGCAGTGAAACTCAGTTTGGAGGCAATTAATATCTGTCACCTCAGCCAACGTGTTCCATTTGATTTTCCAAAACACAAAACCTCACCTTGGTCATGTTACCTGTAGATTTCTAAGCTTCAAATGCCTATTTGCTGTGTTTTTCATTACAAAATGGCTGCTCTGCCCAAACTCTTGTTTGTATGGCGTCAGAATACAAAATTTGGGAAGGAAGAAGGCAAAACCAACTCAGACCCTGAAAACATGCAGGAAATTGCTGCTCAAGAAACCAAAAGTCAGCTGAGGCACTCAAAACAATGACAGCAAGCCAGAATTGGAGCAGGCCAACAGCTGTGCCCTGTTTGAAAAAGGCCATTCCTCCGGTGCCCTGAACTGCATATTGCAGCCTCAAAACCAAATCTCACATCAGAAAATTCATTACAAACCTTTATAAATAAAAAATGAGAAAAAAGCCAAAGAAATGCAAGAATCCATAATGATATTAGGCTTCTTTTATTCGCATGGGAACCGGCTGTTCCCAGATTCATCCACCCCTCCAGCTGACTGCCTGTGGAATTCTGACTGAATTAACCTGAAAATCGCAGTGAAACTCAGTTTGGTAGCAATTAATATCTGTCACCTCAGCCAAAGTGTTCCATTTTATTTTCCAAAACACAAAAACTCACCATGGTCGTGCTACCTGTAGATTTCTAAGCTTCAAAATCCTATTTCTTGTGGTTTTTATTTCATAATGGCTACTCTGCCCAAACTCTTGTTTGTATGGCATCAGAAAAGATAATTTGGGAAGGCAGACAGCAAAACCAACTCAGACCCAGAAAACCCATAATGATATTGGGCTGGATTTATTCGCAAGGATACCGGCTGTGCCCAGATTCATCCACCCCTACAGCTGACTGCCTGTGGAATTGTGACTGAATTCACCTGAAGTCAGCCGCGGCATCCAAAACAATGACGGGAAGGAAGAATTGGAGCAGGCCAACAGCTGTGCCCTGTTTGATAAAGACCATTCCTCTTGTGCCCTGAACTCCACATGCCAGCCTCAAAACCAAAGCTCACATCAGAAAATTCATCACGAACCATGATAAATAAGAAAAAGGTGAAAAAAGCCAAAGAAATGCAAGAATCCATAATGATATTCAGCTTGATTTCGTCACAAGGAAACCGGCTGTTCCCGGATTCATCCACCCCTCCAGCGGACTGCCTGTGGAACTCTGACGGAATTCACCTGAAAATCGCAGTGAAACTCAGTTTGGAGGCAATTACTATCTGTAACCTCAGCCAAAGTGTTCCATTTGATTTTCTAAAACACAAAAACTCACCTTGGTCGTATTACCTGTAGATTTCTAAGCTTTAAACGCATATTTGTAGTGTTTTTTATTTCATAATGGCTACTCTGCCGAAACTCTTGTTTGCATGCCATCAGAAAAGAAAATTTGGGAAGGAAGAAGGCAAAACCAACTCAGACCCAGCAAACATTTAGGAAATTGCCGCTCAAGAAACCAAAATTCAGCTGAGGCACCCAAAGAAATGACAGCAAGCCAGATTTGGAGCAGGCCAACAGCTATGCCCTGTTTTAAAAAGAGTATTCCTCCGGTACCCTGAACTCCATATGCCAGCCTAAAAACCAAAGCTCACATCAGAAAATCCATTACAAACCATGATAAATAAGTAAAATGAGAAAAAAGCCAAAGAAATGCAAGAATCCATAATGATATTGGGCTTGATTGAGTCGCAAGGAAACCGGCTGTTCCCAGATTCATCCACCACTCCTGCTGACTGTCTGTGGAATTCTGACTGAATTAACCAGAAAATCGCAGTGAAACTCACTTTGGAGGCAATATATATCTGTGACCTCAGCCAAAGTATTCCATTTGATTTTCCAAAACATAAAAACTCACCTTGGTTATGTTACCTGTAGATTTCTAAGCTTCAAAGGCCTATTTGTAGTGTTTTTTAATTCATAATGGCAACTCTGTCCAAACTATTGGTTGTATCGTGTCAGAATACAATATTTGGGAAGGAAGAAGGCAAAACCAACTCAGACCCAGAAAACATTTAGTAAATTGCCACTCAAGAAACCAAAAGTCAGCTGAGGCACCCAAAACAATGACAGCAAGCCAGAATTGGAGCATGCCAACAGCTGTGCCCTGATTGAAAAAGAACCTTCCTCTGGTGACCTGAACTCAATATGCCAGCCTCAAAACCAAAGCTCACATCAAAAAATTCATTAAAAACCATGATAAATAAGAAAAATGAGAAAAAAGCGAAAGAAATGCAAGAATCCATAATGATATTGGGCTGGATTTAGTCGCCAGGAAACCGGCTATTCCCGGATTCATCCACCGCTCCTGCTGATTGCCTGTGGAATTCTGACTGAATTCACCTGAAAATCGCAGGGAAACTCAGTTTGGAGGCAATTAATATCTGTCTCCTCAGGCAAAGTGTTCCATTTGATTTTCCAAAACACAAAAACTCACCTTGGTCGTGTTACCTGTAGATTTCTAAGCTTCAAACGCCTATTTGCTGTGTTTTTCATTACAAAATGGCTACTCTGCCCAAACTCTTGTTTGTATTGTGGCAGAATACAAAATTTGGGAAGGAAGAAGGCAAAACCAACTCAGACGCAGAAAACATTTAGGATATTGCCGCTCAAGAAACCACAAATCGTCTGAGGCTCCCAAAACAATGACAGCAAGCCAGAATTGGAGCAGGCCAAGAGCTGTGCCCTGTTTGAAAAAGACCATTCCCAGCCGGCTCCGCGGCTCATTAAGCTAATCCTCCACCTAGCGGCCCCAGCACACCAGGTTCTAGTCCCGGTCTGGGTGCGGATTCTGTCCCGGTTGCCCCTCTTCCAGGCCAGCCCTCTGCTGTGGCCAGGGAGTGCAGTGGATGATGGCCCAAGTGCTGGGGCACTGCACCCCATGGGAGACCAGGAAAAGCACCTGGCTCCTGGTTCCTGCAATCGGATCAGCGCGGTGCGCCCGCCGCAGCACACTGGCCGCGGCGGCCATTGGAGGGTGAACCAACGGCAAAGGAAGAAATTTCTCCCTGTCTCTCTCTCTCACTGTCCACTCTGCCTGTCAAGAAAAAAAAAAAAAAAGGAAAAAGACCATTCCCCCGGATCCTGAACTCCATATTGCAGCTTCAAAACCAAAGCTCACCTCAGAAAATTCATTACAAACCATGATAAATAAGAAAAATAAGAAAAAGGCCAAAGAAATGCAAGAATCCATTATGATATTGGGCTTGATTCACTCGAAGGAAACAGGCTGTTCCAGGATTCATCCACCCCTGCAGCTGACTGCCTGTGGTATTCTGACTGAATTAACCTGAAAATCACAGTGAAACTCAGTTTGGAGGCAATTAATATCTGTCACCTCAGCCAAAGTGTTCCATTTGATTTTCCAAAACACAAAAACTCACCTTGGTCGTGTTACCTGTAGATTTCTAAGCTTCAAACGGCTATTTGTTGTGTTTTTTATTTCATAATACCTACTCTGTCCAAACTCTTCTTTGTATTGCATCAGAATACAATATTTGGGAAGGAAGAAGGCAAAACCAACACAGACCCAAAAAACATCTAGTAAATTGACACACTAGAATCCACAAATTTGCTGAAGCACTCAAAACATTGACAGCAAGCCAGAATTGGAGGAGGCCATCAGCTGTGCCCTGATTGAAAAGAACCATCCTCTTGTTCCCTGAACCCAATATGCCAGCCTTAAAACCAGAGCTCACATCAGAAAATTTATTACAAACCATGATACATAAGAGAAATGAGAAAAAGCCAAAGAAATGCAAGAATCCATAATGATATTAGGCTTGATTTAGTCGCAAGGAAACCGGCTGTTCCTGGATTCATCCACCTCTGCAGATGAATGCCTGTGGAATTCTGATGGAATTAACCTGAAAATCACAGGGAAACTCAGTTTGGAGGCAATTAATATCTGTCACCTCAGCCAAAGTGTTCCATTTTCTTTTCCAAAACACAAAAACTCACCTTGGTCGTGTTACCTGTAGATTTCTGAGCTTCAAACGCCTATTTGTTGTACTTTTTATTTCATAATAGCTACTCTGTCCAAACTCTTGTTTGTATTGCATCAGAATACAAAATTTGGGAAGGAAGAAGGCAAAACCAACTCAGACCCAGAAAATATTTAGGAAATTACTGCTCAAGAAACCAAAAGTAAGCTGAGGCATGCAGAACAATGACAGCAAGACAGAATTGGAGCAAGCCAACAGCTGTGCCCTGATTGAAAAAGAACCTTCCTCTTGTGCACTGAACTCCATATTGCAGCCTCAAAACCAACGCTCACATCAGAAAATTCATTACAAACCACGATAAATAAGGGAAATCTGAGAAAGCCAAAGAAATTCAAGAGTCCTTTGTGGTATTTGGCTGGATTTAGACACAAGGAAACTGGCTGTTTCAGGATTCATCCCACCCTTAAACAGACTGACTTTGGAATTCTGATTGAATTCACCTCAAAATTGCACTCACACTCAATTTGGAGGAAATTAGTATCTGTCCCCTCAGCAGAAGGGGTCCATGTCACTTTCCAAAACACAGAAACTCATCTTGATTGTGTTGCCTGTACAGTTCTAATCCTGAAAGGCCAATTTCCTTTGTTTTTTTTTTTTTTTTCTTTCATAATGGCTACTCTGTAAAAATCTTGCTTGTATTGCATCAGAATACAAAATTTGGGAATAAGAAGGCAAAAGTAACTCAGACCCAGAAAACATTTAGGATATTGCCACTCAAGAATCCACAAATCAGCTGAGGCACCCAAAACAATGACAGCAAGCCAGAATTGGAGCAACCCATCAGCTGTGCCCTGATTGAAAAACAACCCTCCTCTTGTGCCCTGAACTCAATATGCCAGCTTAAAACCAAAGCTCACATCAGAAAATTCATTACAAACCATGATAAATAAGAAAAATGAGAAAAAGCCAAAGAAATGCAAGAATCCATAATGATATTGGGCTTGATTTAGTCGCAAGGAAATCGGCTCGTCCAAGATTCATCCCCCCCTTCAGCTGACTGCCTGTAGAATTCTGACTGAATTACCCTAAAATCGCAGTGACAATCAGTTTGGAGGCAATTACTATCTGTCACCTCAGCCAAAGTGTTCCACTTTATTTTCCAAAACACAAAAACTCACTTGGTCTTGTTACCTGTAGATGTATGAGCTTCAAACGCCTATTTGTTGTGTTTTTTATTTCATAATGGCTACTCTGTCGAAACTCTTGTTTGTATTGCCTCAGAATACAAAATTTGGGAAGGAAGAAGGCAAAACCAACTCAGACCCATAAAACATTTAGGAAATTGCCGCTCAAGAAACCAAAATCAGCTGAGGCACCCAAAACAATGACAGCAAGCCAGAATTGGAGCAAGCCAACAGCTGTGCCCTGTTTGAAATAGAACCATCCTCTTGTGCCCTGAACTCAATATGCCAGCCTCAGAACCAAAGCTCACATCAGAAAATTCATTACAAACCATGATACAAAACAAAAATGAGAAAAATCCAAAGCAATGCAAGAATCCATAATGATATTGGGCTTGATTTAGTCACAAGGAAACCAGATGTTCCCGGATGCATCCACCCCTCCAGCTGACTGCCTGTGGAATTCCGACTGAATTAACCTGAAAATTGCAGTGAAACTCAGTTTGGAGGCAATTACTATCTGTCACCTCAGCCAAAGTGTTCCATTTGATTTTCCAAAACACAAAATCTCACCTTGGTCGTGTTACCTGTAGATTTCTAAGCTTCAAACACATATTTGTTGTGTTTTTTACTTCATAATGGCTACTGTGCCCAAACTCTTGTTTCTATTGCGTAAGAATACAAAATTTGGGAAGGAAGAAGGCAAAACCAACTGAGAATCAGAAAACATTTAGGAAATTGCTACACAAGAAACCACAAATCGGCTGAGGAACCCAAAACAATGACAGCAAGCCAGAATTGGAGCAAGCCAACAGCTGTGCCCTGATTGAAAAAGAACCTTCCTCTTGTGCCCTGAACTCAATATGCCAGCCTCAAAACCAAAGCTCACATCAGAATATTCTTTACAAACCATGATAAATAAGAAAAATGAGAAAAAAGCCAAGGAAATGCAAGAGTCCTTTGTGATATTTGGCTAGATTTAGTTGCAAGGAAACTGGCTGTTTAAAGATTCATCCCCCCCTTCCACAGACTGACTTTGGAATTCTGATTGAATTCACCGCAAAATCGCACTCACACTCAATTTGGAGGGAATTAGTATCTGTCCCCTCAGCAGAAATGTTCTATGTCATTTTCCAAAACAAGGAAACTCATCTTGGTGGTATTGCCTGTAGATTTCTAATCCTGAAAGGGCAATTCTTTATGCTTTTTTTTTTTCTTTCATAATGGCTACTCTGTCCAAAATCTTGCTTATATTGCATCAGAATACAAAATTTGGGAATAAGAAGGCAAAACCGACTCAGACCCAGAAAACATTTAGGAAATTGGCACTCAAGAAACCACAAATCGGCTGAGGCACCCAAAACAATGACAGCAAGCCAGAATTGGAGCAACCCAACAGCTGTGCCCTGATTGAAATACAACCCTCCTCTTGTGCCCTGAACTCAATATGCCAGCTTAAAACCAAAGCTCACATCAGAAAATTCATTACAAACCATGATAAATAAGAAAAATGAGAAAAAAGGCAAAGAAATGCAAAAATACATAATGATATTGGGCTGGATTTAGTCACAAGGAAACCGGCTGTTTCCGGATTCATCCACACCTCCCAGGTGAGTGTCTGTGGTTTCTGACTGAATTAACATAAAAATCGCAGTGAAACTCAGTTTGGAGGCAATTACTATCTGTCACCTCAGCCAAAGTATTCCATTTGATTTTCCAAAACACAAAAACTCACCTTGGTCGTGTTACCTGTAGATTTCTAAGCTTCAAACACTTATGTGTTGTGTTGTTTATTTCATAATGGCTACTCTGTCCAAACTCTTTTTGTACTGCGACAGAATACAAAATTTGGGAAGGAAGAAGGCAAAACCAACTCAGACCCAGAAAACATTCAGGAAATTGCCTCTCAAGAAACCAAAAGTCAGCTGAGGCACCCAAAACAATGACAGCAAGCCAGAAGTGGAGCAAGCCAACAGCTGTGCCCTAATTGAAAAAGAACCTTCCTCTTGTGCCCTGAACTCAATATGCCAGCCTCAAAACCAAAGCTCAAACCAGAAAATTCATTACAAACCATGATAAATCAGGGAAATGTGAAAAAGCCAAAGAAATGCAAGAGTCCTTTGTGATAATTATCTGGAATTACACAATAGAAAACTGGCTATTTCCAGATTCATCCCCCCCTTCCACAGACTGACTTTGGAATTCTGATTGAATTCACCTCAAAATCGCACTCACACTCAATTTGGAGGGAATTAGAATCTGTCCCCTCAGCAGAAGGGTTCCATGTCATTTTCCAAAACACAGAAACTCATCTTGCTCATGTTGCCTGTAGATTTCTAATCCTGAAAGGGTAATTTGCTGTGTTTTTTTTTCTTTCATAATGGCTACTCTGTCCAAAATCTGCTTGAATTGCATCAGAATACAAAATTAGGGAATAAGAAGGCAAAACCAACTGAGACCCAGAAAACATTTAAAAAATTACCACCCAAGAATCCACAAATCGCCTGAGGGACACAAAAAAATGACAGCAAAGCAGAATTGAAGTAAGCCAACAGCTGTGCCCTCATTGAAAAATACCATTCCTCTGGTGCCTTGAACTCAACATGCCAGCCTCAAAACCAAAGGTCACATCAGAAAATTCATTACAAACTATGATAAATAAGAAAAATCAGAAAAAAGCCAAAGAAATGCAAGAATCCATAATGATATTGGACTTCATTTAGTCGCAAGGAAACCGGCTGTTCCCGGATTCATCCACCCCTCCATGGGAATGCCTGTGGACTTCTGACTGAATTATCCTGAAAATCGCAGTGAAACTCAGTTTGGAGACTATTAATATCTATCACCTCAGCCAAAGTGTTCCATTTGATTTTCCAAAACACAAAAACTCAACTTGGTCATGTTACCTGTAGCTTCAAATGCCTATTTGTTTTCTTTTTTATTTCATGATGGCTACTCTGTCCAAACTATTGTTTGCATTGTGTCAGAATAAAAAATTTGGGAATAAGAAGGCAAAACCAACTCTGAACCAGTAAACATTTAGGAAATTGCCACTGAAGAAACCGCAAATCGGCTGAGGCACCCAAACCAATGACAGCAAGCCAGAATTGGAGCAAGGCAACAGCTGTTCCCTGATTAAAAAAGAACTGTCCTCTTGCACCCTGAACTCAATATGCCAGCCTGAAAACCAAAGCTCACATCTGAAAATTCATTACAAACCATAATTAATAAGAAAAATGGGAAAAAAAGCCAAAGAAATGCACGAGTTCTTAGTGATATTGTGCTGGATTTAGTCGCAAGGCAACCGGCTGTTCTCGGATTCATCCACCCCTCCAGCTGACTGCCTATGGAGTTCTGACTGAATTATCCTGAAAATCGCAGTGAAACTCAGTTTGGAGGCAATTAATATCTGTCACCTCAGCCAAAGTTTCCATTGTATTTTCCAAAACAGAAAAACTCACCTTGGTCGTGTTACCTGTAGATTTCTAAGCTACAAACACCTATCTGTTGTGTTTTTTATTTCATAATGGCTACTGTGCCTAAACTCTTGTTTGTATTGTGGCAGAATACAAAATTTGGGAAGGAAGAAGGAAAAACCAACTCAGACCCAGAAAACATTTAGGAAATTGCCGCTCAAGAAACCACAAATTGGCTGAGGCACCAAAACCAATGATAGCAAGTCAGAATTGGAGTAAGCCAACAGCTGTGCCCTGATTGAAAAAGAACCTTCCTCTTGTGCCCTGAACTCAATATGCCAGCCTCAAAACCAGAGCTCACATCAGAAAATTCATTACAAACCATGATAAATAAGGAAAATCAGAAAAAAGCCAAAGAAATGCAAGAATCCATAATGATATTGGGCTTGATTCAGTCACAAGGAAACCGGCTGTTCCCAGATGCATCCACCCCTCCAGCTGACTGCCTGTGGAATTCTGAGTGAATTAACCCGAAAATCACAGTGAAACTCAGTTTGGAGGCAATTAATATCTGTCACCTCAGCCAAAGTTTCCATTTTATTTTCCAAAACACAAAAACTCACCTTGGTCGTGTTATCTGTAGATTTATATGCTTCGAACACCTTTTGTTGTGTTTTTTATTTCATAATGGCTACTCTGTCGAAACTCTTGTTTGCATTGTGTCAGAATGCAAAATTTGGGAAGGAAGAAGGCAAAACCAATTCAGACCCAGAAAACATTTAGGAAATTGCCACTCAGGAAAGCTGAAGTCAGCTGAGGCACCCAAAACAATGACAGCAAGCCAGAATTGGAGCAAGCGAACAGCTGTATACTGTTTGAAAAAGACCATTCCTCCGGTGCCCTGAACTCCATATTGCAGCCTTAAAACCAAAGCTCACATCAGAAATTTTATTTCAAACCTTGATAAATAAGGGAAATGTGAAAGAGCCAAGGAAATGCAAGAGTCCTTTGTGATATTTACTGGATTTAGAGAAAAGGAAACTGCCTGTTTCAACATTCATCCCCCCTTCCATAGACTGACTTTGGAATTCTGATTGAATTCACCTCAAAATCTCACTCACACTGTATTTGGAGGGAATTAGAATCTGTCCCCTCAGCAGAACGGTTCCATGTCATTTTCCAAAACACAGAAACTCATATTGGTCGTGTTGCCTGTAGAATTCTAATCCTGAAAGGGCAATATGCTGTTTTTTTTTTTTTTTCATAATGGCTACTCTGTCCAAACTCTGCTTGTATTGCATCAGAATACAAAATTTTTGAAGGTAGAAGGCAAAACCAACTCAGACCCAGAAAACATTTAGGAAATTGCTGCTGAAGAAACCAAAAGTCAGCTGAGGCACCCAAACCAATGACAGCAAGCCAATTGGAGCTAGCCAACAGCTGTGCCCTGATTGAAAAAGAACCTTCCTCTTGTGCCCTGAACTCAATATGCCAGCCTCAAAACCAAAGCTCACATCAGAAAATACATTACAAACCATGATAAATAAGAAAAATGAGAAAAAAGCCAAAGAAATGCAAGAATCCATAATGATATTGGGCTTTTTTAGTCTCAAGGAAACCGGCTGTTCCCGGATTCTTCCATCCCTCCAGCTGACTGCCTGTGGAATTCTGACTGAATTAACCTGTAAATCGCAGTGAAACTCAGTTTGGAGGCAACTAATATTTGTCACCTCAGCCAAAGTGTTCCATTTGATTTTCCAAAACAAAAAAACTCACCTCGGTCTTGTTACCTGTAGATTTATAAGCTTCAAAGCCCTATTTGCTGTGGTTTTTATTTCATAATGGCTACTCTGTCCAAACTCTTGTTCGTATTGCATCAGAATACAAAATTTGGGAAGGAAGACGGCAAAAGCAACTCAGACCCAGAAAACATTTAGGAAATTGCCACTCAAGAAACCACAAATTGGCTGAGGCACCCAAAACAATGACAGCAAGCCAGAAGTGGAGCAAGCCAACAGCTGTGCCCTGTTTGAAAAAGAACCTTCCTCTTGTGCCCTGAACTCAATATGCCAGCCTCAAAATCGATGCTCACATCAGAAAATTCATTACAAACCAGGATAAATAAGAAAAATGAGAAATGAGCAAAGAAATGCGCCAGTTCTTAGTGATATTGGGTAGGATTTAGTAACAAGGAAACCGGCTGTTCCCGGATTCATCGAACCCTCCAGGTGACTGCCTGTGGAATTCTGACTGAATTAACCTGATATTCGCAGTGAAACTAAGTTTAGAGTCTATTGAAATCTGTCACCTCAGCCAAAGTATTCCATTTGATTTTCCAAAACACAAAAACTCACATTGGTCGTGTTACCTGTAGATTTCTTAGCTTCAAATGCCTATTTGTTTTCTTTTTTATTTCATGATGGCTACTCTGTCCAAACTCTTGTTTGTATTGCCTCAGAATACAAAATTTGGGAAGGAAGAAGGCAAAACCAACTCAGACCCAGAAAACATTTAGGAAATTTCCGCTCAATAAACCACACATCTGCTGAGGCACCCAAAACCATGACAGAAAGATAGAATTGGAGCTAGCCAACAGCTGTGCCCTGTTTGAAAAAGACCATTAATCCAGTGCCCTGAACTCAACATGCCAGCCTCAAAACCAAAGCTCACATCAGAAAACTCATTACAAACCATGATAAATAAGAAAAATGCAAAAAAAGCGAAGAAATGCAAGAATCCATAATGATATTGGGCTTGATTTAGTCGCAAGGAAACCGTCTGTTTTTGTTGTGTTTTTTATTTCATACTGGCTACTGTGCCCAAACTCTTGTTTGCATTGTGTCAGAATACAAAATGTGGAAAGGAACAAGACAAAACCAACTCAGACCCAGGAAACATTTATGAAATTGCCGCTTAAGAAACCAAAAGTCAGCTGAGGCACCCAAAGCAATGACAGCAAGCCAAAATTGGAGCAAGCCAACAGCTGTGCCCTGATTGAAAAAGAACCTTCCTCTTGTGCCCTGAACTCAATATGCCAGCCTCAAAACCAAAGCTCACATCAGAAAATTCATTACAAACCATGATAAATAAGGGAAATGTGAAAAAGCCAAAGAAATGCAAGAGTTCTTTTTGATATTTGGCTGGATTAGACACAAGGAAACTGACTGTTTCCAGATTTGTCCCCCCCTTCCACAGACTGACTTTGGAATTCTGATTGAATTCACCTCAAAATCGCACTCACACTCAATTTTGAGGGAATTAGAATCTGTCGCCTCAGCAGAAGGGTTCCATGTCACTTTCCAAAACAAAGAAACTCATCTTGATCATGTTGCCTGTAGATTTCTAATCCTGAAAGGGCAATTTACTGTGTTTTTTTTTTTCTTTCATAATGGCTACTCTGTCCAAAATCTTGCTTGTATTGCGTCAGAATACAAAATTTGGGAATAAGAAGGCAAATCCGATCAGAACCAGAAAACATTTAGGAAACTGCAGAAAAAGAATCCACATATCAGCTGAGGCACCCAAAACAATGACAGCAAGCAGAATTGGAGCACGCCAACAGCTGTGCCCTGATTGAAAAAGAACCTTCCTCTTGTGCCCTAAACTCAATATGCCAGCCACAAAACCAAAGCTCACATCAAAAAATTCTTTTCAAACTAGGATAAATAGGAAAAATCAGAAAAAAGCCAAATAAATGCAAGTTTTCTTAGTGATATTGGGCTTGATTTATTCCTAAGTAAACAGCTGTTTCCAGATTCATCCACAACTCCCAGCTGAGTGAATAGGGATTCTGACTGAATTCACCTCAAAATGGCAGTGAAATTCGGATTGGAGACAATTAATATCTGTCACCTCAGCCAAAGTGTTCCATTTTATTTTCCAAAACAAACAAAAAAAACACTTTGGTCATGTTACCTATAGATTTCCAAGCTTCAAACGCCTATTTGTTGTGTTTTTTATTTCATAATGGCTACTCTGTCCAAAATCTTCCTTGTATTGCATCACATACAAAATTTGGGAAGGTAGAAGGCAAAGCCAACTCAGACACAGAAAACATTTAGGAAATTGCCACTCAAGAAACCAAAAGTCAGCTGAGGCACCCAAAACCATGACAGCAAGCCAGAATTGGAGGAGGCAATCAGCTGAGTCCTGATTGAAAAAGGCCATTCTTCCGGGACCCTGAACTCCATATTCCAGCCTCAAAACCAAAGCTGACATCAGGAAATTCATTACAAACCACGATACATAAGAAAAATGAGAAAAAAGCCAAGAAATGCAAGAATCCATAATGATATTGAGCTGGATTTAGTCGCAAGGAAACGGGCTGTTCCCGGATTCATCCAACACTCCAACTGACTGCCTGTGGAATTCTGACTGAATTAACCTGAAAATCACAGTGAAATTCGGATTGGAGACAATTAATATCTGTCACCTCAGCCAAAGTGTTCCATTTTATTTTCCAAAACAAAAAAAAAAACACTTTGGTCATGTTACCTATAGATTTCCAAGCTTCAAACGCCTATTTGTTGTGTTTTTTATTTCATAATGGCTACTCTGTCCAAAATCTTCCTTGTATTGCATCACATACAAAATTTGGGAAGGTAGAAGGCAAAGCCAACTCAGACACAGAAAACATTTAGGAAATTGCCACTCAAGAAACCAAAAGTCAGCTGAGGCACCCAAAACCATGACAGCAAGCCAGAATTGGAGGAGGCAATCAGCTGAGTCCTGATTGAAAAAGGCCATTCTTCCGGGACCCTGAACTCCATATTCCAGCCTCAAAACCAAAGCTGACATCAGGAAATTCATTACAAACCACGATACATAAGAAAAATGAGAAAAAAGCCAAGAAATGCAAGAATCCATAATGATATTGAGCTGGATTTAGTCGCAAGGAAACGGGCTGTTCCCGGATTCATCCAACACTCCAGCTGACTGCCTGTGGAATTCTGACTGAATTCACCTGAAAATCGCAGTGAAACTCAGTTTGGAGGCAATTAATATCTGTCACCTCAGCCAAAATGTTCCATTTTATTTTCCATAACACAAAAACTCACCTTGGTCGTGTTATCTGTAGATTTCTAAGCTTCAAACACCTATGTGTAGTGTTTTTTATTTCATAATGGCTGCACTGGCCAAACTCTTGTTTGTATTGTGTCAGAATACAAAATTTGGGAAGGAAGAAGGCAAAACCAACTCAGACCCAGAAAACATTTAGGAAATTGCCGCTCAAGAAATCACAAATCAGCTGAGGCACCCAAAAAAATGTCAGGATGCCAGAATTGGAACACACCAACAGCTGTGCCCTGATTGAAAAAGAACCTTCCTCTTGTGCCCTGAACTCAATATGCCAGCCTCAAAACCAAAGCTCACATCAGAAAATTCATTACAAACCATGATAAATAAGAAAAATCAGAAAAAAGCCAAAGAAATGCAGGAGTTCTTAGTGATATTGGGCTTGATTTATTCTCTTATTGCTGGCTGGTTGCAGATTCATCAACAACTCCCAGCTGAGTGTCTGTGGTTTCTGACTGAATTAACATGAAAATAGCAGTGAAACTCGGTTTGGAGGCAATTAATATCTGTCACCTCAGCCAAAGTGTTCCACTTTATTTTCCAATACACAAAAACTCACCTTGGTCATGCTACCTGCAGATTTCTAAGCTTCAAACGCAATTTGCTGTGTTGTTTATTTCATAATGGCTACTGTGCCCAAACTCTTGTTTGTATTGTGTCAGAATGCAAAATTTCAAAAGGGAGAAGGCAAAAGCAACTCAGACCCAGAAAACATTTAGGAAATTTTCACTCAAGAAACCAAAAGTCAGCTGAGGCACCCAAAACAATGACAGCAAGCCAGAATTGGAGCATGCCAACAGCTGTGCCCTGATTGAAAAAGAACCTTCCTCTTGTGCCCTGAACTCAATATGCCAGCCTCAAAACCAAAGCTCACATCAGAAAATTCATTACAAACCATGATACATAAGAAAAATGAGAAAAAAGCCAAAGAAATGCAAGAATCCCTAATTATATTGGGCCTGATTTAGTCGCAAGGAAACCGGCTGTTCCCGGATTCATTCGCCCCTCAAGCTGACGGCCTGTGGAATTCTGACTGAATTAACCTGAAAATCGCAGTGAAACTCAGTTTGGAGGCAATTAATATCTGTCACCTCAGCCAAAGTGTTCCATTTGATTTTCCCAAACAGAAAAACTCACCTTGGTTGTTTTACCTGTAGATGTCTAAGTCTCAACATCCTATTTGTTGTGTGTTTTATTTCATAATGGCTACTCTGTCCAAACTCTTGTTTGTATTGCATCAGAATACAAAATTTGGGAAGGAAGAAGGCAACACCAAATCAGACCCAGAAAACATTTAGGAAATTGCCGCTCAAGAAGCCAAAAGTCACTGAGGCACCCAAAACAATGACAGCAAGCCAGAAGTGGAGCAAGCCAACAGCTGTGCCCTGATTGAAAAAGAACCTTCCTCTTGTGCCCTGAACTCAATATGCCAGCCTCAAAACCAAAGCTCACATCAGAAAATTCATTACAAGCCATGATAAATAAGAAAAAAGAGAAAAAAGCCAAAGGAATGCAAGAATCCATAATGATATAGGGCTTGATTTAGTCGCTAGGAAACCGGCTGTTCCTGGATTCATCTACCCCTCCAACTGACTGCCTGTGGAATTCTGACTGAATTAACCTGAAAATCACAGTGAAATTCGGATTGGAGACAATTAATATCTGTCACCTCAGCCAAAGTGTTCCATTTTATTTTCCAAAACAAACAAAAAAAACACTTTGGTCATGTTACCTATAGATTTCCAAGCTTCAAACGCCTATTTGTTGTGTTTTTTATTTCATAATGGCTACTCTGTCCAAAATCTTCCTTGTATTGCATCACATACAAAATTTGGGAAGGTAGAAGGCAAAGCCAACTCAGACACAGAAAACATTTAGGAAATTGCCACTCAAGAAACCAAAAGTCAGCTGAGGCACCCAAAACCATGACAGCAAGCCAGAATTGGAGGAGGCAATCAGCTGAGTCCTGATTGAAAAAGGCCATTCTTCCGGGACCCTGAACTCCATATTCCAGCCTCAAAACCAAAGCTGACATCAGGAAATTCATTACAAACCACGATACATAAGAAAAATGAGAAAAAAGCCAAGAAATGCAAGAATCCATAATGATATTGAGCTGGATTTAGTCGCAAGGAAATGGGCTGTTCCCGGATTCATCCACCCCTCCAGCTGACTGCCTGTGGAATTCTGACTGAATTCACCTGAAAATCGCAGTGGAACTCAGTTTGGAGGCAATTAATATCTGTCACCTCAGCCAAAATGTTCCATTTTATTTTCCATAACACAAAAACTCACCTTGGTCGTGTTATCTGTAGATTTCTAAGCTTCAAACACCTATGTGTAGTGTTTTTTATTTCATAATGGCTGCACTGGCCAAACTCTTGTTTGTATTGTGTCAGAATACAAAATTTGGGAAGGAAGAAGGCAAAACCAACTCAGACCCAGAAAACATTTGGGAAATTGCCGCTCAAGAAATCACAAATCAGCTGAGGCACCCAAAAAAATGTCAGGATGCCAGATTTGGAACACGCCAACAGCTGTGCCCTGATTGAAAAAGAACCTTCCTCTTGTGCCCTGAACTCAATATGCCAGCCTCAAAACCAAAGCTCACATCAGAAAATTCATTACAAACCATGATAAATAAGAAAAATCAGAAAAAAGCCAAAGAAATGCAGGAGTTCTTAGTGATATTGGGCTTGATTTATTCTCTTATTGCTGGCTGGTTGCAGATTCATCAACAACTCCCAGCTGAGTGTCTGTGGTTTCTGACTGAATTAACATGAAAATAGCAGTGAAACTCGGTTTGGAGGCAATTAATATCTGTCACCTCAGCCAAAGTGTTCCACTTTATTTTCCAATACACAAAAACTCACCTTGGTCATGCTACCTGCAGATTTCTAAGCTTCAAACGCAATTTGCTGTGTTGTTTATTTCATAATGGCTACTGTGCCCAAACTCTTGTTTGTATTGTGTCAGAATGCAAAATTTCAAAAGGGAGAAGGCAAAAGCAACTCAGACCCAGAAAACATTTAGGAAATTTTCACTCAAGAAACCAAAAGTCAGCTGAGGCACCCAAAACAATGACAGCAAGCCAGAATTGGAGCATGCCAACAGCTGTGCCCTGATTGAAAAAGAACCTTCCTCTTGTGCCCTGAACTCAATATGCCAGCCTCAAAACCAAAGCTCACATCAGAAAATTCATTACAAACCATGATACATAAGAAAAATGAGAAAAAAGCCAAAGAAATGCAAGAATCCCTAATTATATTGGGCCTGATTTAGTCGCAAGGAAACCGGCTGTTCCCGGATTCATTCGCCCCTCAAGCTGACGGCCTGTGGAATTCTGACTGAATTAACCTGAAAATCGCAGTGAAACTCAGTTTGGAGGCAATTAATATCTGTCACCTCAGCCAAAGTGTTCCATTTGATTTTCCCAAACAGAAAAACTCACCTTGGTTGTTTTACCTGTAGATGTCTAAGTCTCAACATCCTATTTGTTGTGTGTTTTATTTCATAATGGCTACTCTGTCCAAACTCTTGTTTGTATTGCATCAGAATACAAAATTTGGGAAGGAAGAAGGCAACACCAAATCAGACCCAGAAAACATTTAGGAAATTGCCGCTCAAGAAGCCAAAAGTCACTGAGGCACCCAAAACAATGACAGCAAGCCAGAAGTGGAGCAAGCCAACAGCTGTGCCCTGATTGAAAAAGAACCTTCCTCTTGTGCCCTGAACTCAATATGCCAGCCTCAAAACCAAAGCTCACATCAGAAAATTCATTACAAGCCATGATAAATAAGAAAAAAGAGAAAAAAGCCAAAGGAATGCAAGAATCCATAATGATATAGGGCTTGATTTAGTCGCTAGGAAACCGGCTGTTCCTGGATTCATCTACCCCTCCAACTGACTGCCTGTGGAATTCTGACTGAATTAACCTGAAAATCACAGTGAAATTCGGATTGGAGACAATTAATATCTGTCACCTCAGCCAAAGTGTTCCATTTTATTTTCCAAAACAAACAAAAAAAACACTTTGGTCATGTTACCTATAGATTTCCAAGCTTCAAACGCCTATTTGTTGTGTTTTTTATTTCATAATGGCTACTCTGTCCAAAATCTTCCTTGTATTGCATCACATACAAAATTTGGGAAGGTAGAAGGCAAAGCCAACTCAGACACAGAAAACATTTAGGAAATTGCCACTCAAGAAACCAAAAGTCAGCTGAGGCACCCAAAACCATGACAGCAAGCCAGAATTGGAGGAGGCAATCAGCTGAGTCCTGATTGAAAAAGGCCATTCTTCCGGGACCCTGAACTCCATATTCCAGCCTCAAAACCAAAGCTGACATCAGGAAATTCATTACAAACCACGATACATAAGAAAAATGAGAAAAAAGCCAAGAAATGCAAGAATCCATAATGATATTGAGCTGGATTTAGTCGCAAGGAAATGGGCTGTTCCCGGATTCATCCACCCCTCCAGCTGACTGCCTGTGGAATTCTGACTGAATTCACCTGAAAATCGCAGTGGAACTCAGTTTGGAGGCAATTAATATCTGTCACCTCAGCCAAAATGTTCCATTTTATTTTCCATAACACAAAAACTCACCTTGGTCGTGTTATCTGTAGATTTCTAAGCTTCAAACACCTATGTGTAGTGTTTTTTATTTCATAATGGCTGCACTGGCCAAACTCTTGTTTGTATTGTGTCAGAATACAAAATTTGGGAAGGAAGAAGGCAAAACCAACTCAGACCCAGAAAACATTTGGGAAATTGCCGCTCAAGAAATCACAAATCAGCTGAGGCACCCAAAAAAATGTCAGGATGCCAGATTTGGAACACGCCAACAGCTGTGCCCTGATTGAAAAAGAACCTTCCTCTTGTGCCCTGAACTCAATATGCCAGCCTCAAAACCAAAGCTCACATCAGAAAATTCATTACAAACCATGATAAATAAGAAAAATCAGAAAAAAGCCAAAGAAATGCAGGAGTTCTTAGTGATATTGGGCTTGATTTATTCTCTTATTGCTGGCTGGTTGCAGATTCATCAACAACTCCCAGCTGAGTGTCTGTGGTTTCTGACTGAATTAACATGAAAATAGCAGTGAAACTCGGTTTGGAGGCAATTAATATCTGTCACCTCAGCCAAAGTGTTCCACTTTATTTTCCAATACACAAAAACTCACCTTGGTCATGCTACCTGCAGATTTCTAAGCTTCAAACGCAATTTGCTGTGTTGTTTATTTCATAATGGCTACTGTGCCCAAACTCTTGTTTGTATTGTGTCAGAATGCAAAATTTCAAAAGGGAGAAGGCAAAAGCAACTCAGACCCAGAAAACATTTAGGAAATTTTCACTCAAGAAACCAAAAGTCAGCTGAGGCACCCAAAACAATGACAGCAAGCCAGAATTGGAGCATGCCAACAGCTGTGCCCTGATTGAAAAAGAACCTTCCTCTTGTGCCCTGAACTCAATATGCCAGCCTCAAAACCAAAGCTCACATCAGAAAATTCATTACAAACCATGATACATAAGAAAAATGAGAAAAAAGCCAAAGAAATGCAAGAATCCCTAATTATATTGGGCCTGATTTAGTCGCAAGGAAACCGGCTGTTCCCGGATTCATTCGCCCCTCAAGCTGACGGCCTGTGGAATTCTGACTGAATTAACCTGAAAATCGCAGTGAAACTCAGTTTGGAGGCAATTAATATCTGTCACCTCAGCCAAAGTGTTCCATTTGATTTTCCCAAACAGAAAAACTCACCTTGGTTGTTTTACCTGTAGATGTCTAAGTCTCAACATCCTATTTGTTGTGTGTTTTATTTCATAATGGCTACTCTGTCCAAACTCTTGTTTGTATTGCATCAGAATACAAAATTTGGGAAGGAAGAAGGCAACACCAAATCAGACCCAGAAAACATTTAGGAAATTGCCGCTCAAGAAGCCAAAAGTCACTGAGGCACCCAAAACAATGACAGCAAGCCAGAAGTGGAGCAAGCCAACAGCTGTGCCCTGATTGAAAAAGAACCTTCCTCTTGTGCCCTGAACTCAATATGCCAGCCTCAAAACCAAAGCTCACATCAGAAAATTCATTACAAGCCATGATAAATAAGAAAAAAGAGAAAAAAGCCAAAGGAATGCAAGAATCCATAATGATATAGGGCTTGATTTAGTCGCTAGGAAACCGGCTGTTCCTGGATTCATCTACCCCTCCAACTGACTGCCTGTGGAATTCTGACTGAATTAACCTGAAAATCACAGTGAAATTCGGATTGGAGACAATTAATATCTGTCACCTCAGCCAAAGTGTTCCATTTTATTTTCCAAAACAAACAAAAAAAACACTTTGGTCATGTTACCTATAGATTTCCAAGCTTCAAACGCCTATTTGTTGTGTTTTTTATTTCATAATGGCTACTCTGTCCAAAATCTTCCTTGTATTGCATCACATACAAAATTTGGGAAGGTAGAAGGCAAAGCCAACTCAGACACAGAAAACATTTAGGAAATTGCCACTCAAGAAACCAAAAGTCAGCTGAGGCACCCAAAACCATGACAGCAAGCCAGAATTGGAGGAGGCAATCAGCTGAGTCCTGATTGAAAAAGGCCATTCTTCCGGGACCCTGAACTCCATATTCCAGCCTCAAAACCAAAGCTGACATCAGGAAATTCATTACAAACCACGATACATAAGAAAAATGAGAAAAAAGCCAAGAAATGCAAGAATCCATAATGATATTGAGCTGGATTTAGTCGCAAGGAAATGGGCTGTTCCCGGATTCATCCACCCCTCCAGCTGACTGCCTGTGGAATTCTGACTGAATTCACCTGAAAATCGCAGTGGAACTCAGTTTGGAGGCAATTAATATCTGTCACCTCAGCCAAAATGTTCCATTTTATTTTCCATAACACAAAAACTCACCTTGGTCGTGTTATCTGTAGATTTCTAAGCTTCAAACACCTATGTGTAGTGTTTTTTATTTCATAATGGCTGCACTGGCCAAACTCTTGTTTGTATTGTGTCAGAATACAAAATTTGGGAAGGAAGAAGGCAAAACCAACTCAGACCCAGAAAACATTTGGGAAATTGCCGCTCAAGAAATCACAAATCAGCTGAGGCACCCAAAAAAATGTCAGGATGCCAGATTTGGAACACGCCAACAGCTGTGCCCTGATTGAAAAAGAACCTTCCTCTTGTGCCCTGAACTCAATATGCCAGCCTCAAAACCAAAGCTCACATCAGAAAATTCATTACAAACCATGATAAATAAGAAAAATCAGAAAAAAGCCAAAGAAATGCAGGAGTTCTTAGTGATATTGGGCTTGATTTATTCTCTTATTGCTGGCTGGTTGCAGATTCATCAACAACTCCCAGCTGAGTGTCTGTGGTTTCTGACTGAATTAACATGAAAATAGCAGTGAAACTCGGTTTGGAGGCAATTAATATCTGTCACCTCAGCCAAAGTGTTCCACTTTATTTTCCAATACACAAAAACTCACCTTGGTCATGCTACCTGCAGATTTCTAAGCTTCAAACGCAATTTGCTGTGTTGTTTATTTCATAATGGCTACTGTGCCCAAACTCTTGTTTGTATTGTGTCAGAATGCAAAATTTCAAAAGGGAGAAGGCAAAAGCAACTCAGACCCAGAAAACATTTAGGAAATTTTCACTCAAGAAACCAAAAGTCAGCTGAGGCACCCAAAACAATGACAGCAAGCCAGAATTGGAGCATGCCAACAGCTGTGCCCTGATTGAAAAAGAACCTTCCTCTTGTGCCCTGAACTCAATATGCCAGCCTCAAAACCAAAGCTCACATCAGAAAATTCATTACAAACCATGATACATAAGAAAAATGAGAAAAAAGCCAAAGAAATGCAAGAATCCCTAATTATATTGGGCCTGATTTAGTCGCAAGGAAACCGGCTGTTCCCGGATTCATTCGCCCCTCAAGCTGACGGCCTGTGGAATTCTGACTGAATTAACCTGAAAATCGCAGTGAAACTCAGTTTGGAGGCAATTAATATCTGTCACCTCAGCCAAAGTGTTCCATTTGATTTTCCCAAACAGAAAAACTCACCTTGGTTGTTTTACCTGTAGATGTCTAAGTCTCAACATCCTATTTGTTGTGTGTTTTATTTCATAATGGCTACTCTGTCCAAACTCTTGTTTGTATTGCATCAGAATACAAAATTTGGGAAGGAAGAAGGCAACACCAAATCAGACCCAGAAAACATTTAGGAAATTGCCGCTCAAGAAGCCAAAAGTCACTGAGGCACCCAAAACAATGACAGCAAGCCAGAAGTGGAGCAAGCCAACAGCTGTGCCCTGATTGAAAAAGAACCTTCCTCTTGTGCCCTGAACTCAATATGCCAGCCTCAAAACCAAAGCTCACATCAGAAAATTCATTACAAGCCATGATAAATAAGAAAAAAGAGAAAAAAGCCAAAGGAATGCAAGAATCCATAATGATATAGGGCTTGATTTAGTCGCTAGGAAACCGGCTGTTCCTGGATTCATCTACCCCTCCAACTGACTGCCTGTGGAATTCTGACTGAATTAACCTGAAAATCACAGTGAAATTCGGATTGGAGACAATTAATATCTGTCACCTCAGCCAAAGTGTTCCATTTTATTTTCCAAAACAAACAAAAAAAACACTTTGGTCATGTTACCTATAGATTTCCAAGCTTCAAACGCCTATTTGTTGTGTTTTTTATTTCATAATGGCTACTCTGTCCAAAATCTTCCTTGTATTGCATCACATACAAAATTTGGGAAGGTAGAAGGCAAAGCCAACTCAGACACAGAAAACATTTAGGAAATTGCCACTCAAGAAACCAAAAGTCAGCTGAGGCACCCAAAACCATGACAGCAAGCCAGAATTGGAGGAGGCAATCAGCTGAGTCCTGATTGAAAAAGGCCATTCTTCCGGGACCCTGAACTCCATATTCCAGCCTCAAAACCAAAGCTGACATCAGGAAATTCATTACAAACCACGATACATAAGAAAAATGAGAAAAAAGCCAAGAAATGCAAGAATCCATAATGATATTGAGCTGGATTTAGTCGCAAGGAAACGGGCTGTTCCCGGATTCATCCACCCCTCCAGCTGACTGCCTGTGGAATTCTGACTGAATTCACCTGAAAATCGCAGTGAAACTCAGTTTGGAGGCAATTAATATCTGTCACCTCAGCCAAAATGTTCCATTTTATTTTCCATAACACAAAAACTCACCTTGGTCGTGTTATCTGTAGATTTCTAAGCTTCAAACACCTATGTGTAGTGTTTTTTATTTCATAATGGCTGCACTGGCCAAACTCTTGTTTGTATTGTGTCAGAATACAAAATTTGGGAAGGAAGAAGGCAAAACCAACTCAGACCCAGAAAACATTTGGGAAATTGCCGCTCAAGAAATCACAAATCAGCTGAGGCACCCAAAAAAATGTCAGGATGCCAGAATTGGAACACGCCAACAGCTGTGCCCTGATTGAAAAAGAACCTTCCTCTTGTGCCCTGAACTCAATATGCCAGCCTCAAAACCAAAGCTCACATCAGAAAATTCATTACAAACCATGATAAATAAGAAAAATCAGAAAAAAGCCAAAGAAATGCAGGAGTTCTTAGTGATATTGGGCTTGATTTATTCTCTTATTGCTGGCTGGTTGCAGATTCATCAACAACTCCCAGCTGAGTGTCTGTGGTTTCTGACTGAATTAACATGAAAATAGCAGTGAAACTCGGTTTGGAGGCAATTAATATCTGTCACCTCAGCCAAAGTGTTCCACTTTATTTTCCAATACACAAAAACTCACCTTGGTCATGCTACCTGCAGATTTCTAAGCTTCAAACGCAATTTGCTGTGTTGTTTATTTCATAATGGCTACTGTGCCCAAACTCTTGTTTGTATTGTGTCAGAATGCAAAATTTCAAAAGGGAGAAGGCAAAAGCAACTCAGACCCAGAAAACATTTAGGAAATTTTCACTCAAGAAACCAAAAGTCAGCTGAGGCACCCAAAACAATGACAGCAAGCCAGAATTGGAGCATGCCAACAGCTGTGCCCTGATTGAAAAAGAACCTTCCTCTTGTGCCCTGAACTCAATATGCCAGCCTCAAAACCAAAGCTCACATCAGAAAATTCATTACAAACCATGATACATAAGAAAAATGAGAAAAAAGCCAAAGAAATGCAAGAATCCCTAATTATATTGGGCCTGATTTAGTCGCAAGGAAACCGGCTGTTCCCGGATTCATTCGCCCCTCAAGCTGACGGCCTGTGGAATTCTGACTGAATTAACCTGAAAATCGCAGTGAAACTCAGTTTGGAGGCAATTAATATCTGTCACCTCAGCCAAAGTGTTCCATTTGATTTTCCCAAACAGAAAAACTCACCTTGGTTGTTTTACCTGTAGATGTCTAAGTCTCAACACCCTATTTGTTGTGTGTTTTATTTCATAATGGCTACTCTGTCCAAACTCTTGTTTGTATTGCATCAGAATACAAAATTTGGGAAGGAAGAAGGCAACACCAAATCAGACCCAGAAAACATTTAGGAAATTGCCGCTCAAGAAGCCAAAAGTCACTGAGGCACCCAAAACAATGACAGCAAGCCAGAAGTGGAGCAAGCCAACAGCTGTGCCCTGATTGAAAAAGAACCTTCCTCTTGTGCCCTGAACTCAATATGCCAGCCTCAAAACCAAAGCTCACATCAGAAAATTCATTACAAGCCATGATAAATAAGAAAAAAGAGAAAAAAGCCAAAGGAATGCAAGAATCCATAATGATATAGGGCTTGATTTAGTCGCTAGGAAACCGGCTGTTCCTGGATTCATCTACCCCTCCAACTGACTGCCTGTGGAATTCTGACTGAATTAACCTGAAAATCACAGTGAAATTCGGATTGGAGACAATTAATATCTGTCACCTCAGCCAAAGTGTTCCATTTTATTTTCCAAAACAAACAAAAAAAACACTTTGGTCATGTTACCTATAGATTTCCAAGCTTCAAACGCCTATTTGTTGTGTTTTTTATTTCATAATGGCTACTCTGTCCAAAATCTTCCTTGTATTGCATCACATACAAAATTTGGGAAGGTAGAAGGCAAAGCCAACTCAGACACAGAAAACATTTAGGAAATTGCCACTCAAGAAACCAAAAGTCAGCTGAGGCACCCAAAACCATGACAGCAAGCCAGAATTGGAGGAGGCAATCAGCTGAGTCCTGATTGAAAAAGGCCATTCTTCCGGGACCCTGAACTCCATATTCCAGCCTCAAAACCAAAGCTGACATCAGGAAATTCATTACAAACCACGATACATAAGAAAAATGAGAAAAAAGCCAAGAAATGCAAGAATCCATAATGATATTGAGCTGGATTTAGTCGCAAGGAAACGGGCTGTTCCCGGATTCATCCACCCCTCCAGCTGACTGCCTGTGGAATTCTGACTGAATTCACCTGAAAATCGCAGTGAAACTCAGTTTGGAGGCAATTAATATCTGTCACCTCAGCCAAAATGTTCCATTTTATTTTCCATAACACAAAAACTCACCTTGGTCGTGTTATCTGTAGATTTCTAAGCTTCAAACACCTATGTGTAGTGTTTTTTATTTCATAATGGCTGCACTGGCCAAACTCTTGTTTGTATTGTGTCAGAATACAAAATTTGGGAAGGAAGAAGGCAAAACCAACTCAGACCCAGAAAACATTTGGGAAATTGCCACTCAAGAAATCACAAATCAGCTGAGGCACCCAAAAAAATGTCAGGATGCCAGATTTGGAACACGCCAACAGCTGTGCCCTGATTGAAAAAGAACCTTCCTCTTGTGCCCTGAACTCAATATGCCAGCCTCAAAACCAAAGCTCACATCAGAAAATTCATTACAAACCATGATAAATAAGAAAAATCAGAAAAAAGCCAAAGAAATGCAGGAGTTCTTAGTGATATTGGGCTTGATTTATTCTCTTATTGCTGGCTGGTTGCAGATTCATCAACAACTCCCAGCTGAGTGTCTGTGGTTTCTGACTGAATTAACATGAAAATAGCAGTGAAACTCGGTTTGGAGGCAATTAATATCTGTCACCTCAGCCAAAGTGTTCCACTTTATTTTCCAATACACAAAAACTCACCTTGGTCATGCTACCTGCAGATTTCTAAGCTTCAAACGCAATTTGCTGTGTTGTTTATTTCATAATGGCTACTGTGCCCAAACTCTTGTTTGTATTGTGTCAGAATGCAAAATTTCAAAAGGGAGAAGGCAAAAGCAACTCAGACCCAGAAAACATTTAGGAAATTTTCACTCAAGAAACCAAAAGTCAGCTGAGGCACCCAAAACAATGACAGCAAGCCAGAATTGGAGCATGCCAACAGCTGTGCCCTGATTGAAAAAGAACCTTCCTCTTGTGCCCTGAACTCAATATGCCAGCCTCAAAACCAAAGCTCACATCAGAAAATTCATTACAAACCATGATACATAAGAAAAATGAGAAAAAAGCCAAAGAAATGCAAGAATCCCTAATTATATTGGGCCTGATTTAGTCGCAAGGAAACCGGCTGTTCCCGGATTCATTCGCCCCTCAAGCTGACGGCCTGTGGAATTCTGACTGAATTAACCTGAAAATCGCAGTGAAACTCAGTTTGGAGGCAATTAATATCTGTCACCTCAGCCAAAGTGTTCCATTTGATTTTCCCAAACAGAAAAACTCACCTTGGTTGTTTTACCTGTAGATGTCTAAGTCTCAACACCCTATTTGTTGTGTGTTTTATTTCATAATGGCTACTCTGTCCAAACTCTTGTTTGTATTGCATCAGAATACAAAATTTGGGAAGGAAGAAGGCAACACCAAATCAGACCCAGAAAACATTTAGGAAATTGCCGCTCAAGAAGCCAAAAGTCACTGAGGCACCCAAAACAATGACAGCAAGCCAGAAGTGGAGCAAGCCAACAGCTGTGCCCTGATTGAAAAAGAACCTTCCTCTTGTGCCCTGAACTCAATATGCCAGCCTCAAAACCAAAGCTCACATCAGAAAATTCATTACAAGCCATGATAAATAAGAAAAAAGAGAAAAAAGCCAAAGGAATGCAAGAATCCATAATGATATAGGGCTTGATTTAGTCGCTAGGAAACCGGCTGTTCCTGGATTCATCTACCCCTCCAACTGACTGCCTGTGGAATTCTGACTGAATTAACCTGAAAATCACAGTGAAATTCGGATTGGAGACAATTAATATCTGTCACCTCAGCCAAAGTGTTCCATTTTATTTTCCAAAACAAACAAAAAAAACACTTTGGTCATGTTACCTATAGATTTCCAAGCTTCAAACGCCTATTTGTTGTGTTTTTTATTTCATAATGGCTACTCTGTCCAAAATCTTCCTTGTATTGCATCACATACAAAATTTGGGAAGGTAGAAGGCAAAGCCAACTCAGACACAGAAAACATTTAGGAAATTGCCACTCAAGAAACCAAAAGTCAGCTGAGGCACCCAAAACCATGACAGCAAGCCAGAATTGGAGGAGGCAATCAGCTGAGTCCTGATTGAAAAAGGCCATTCTTCCGGGACCCTGAACTCCATATTCCAGCCTCAAAACCAAAGCTGACATCAGGAAATTCATTACAAACCACGATACATAAGAAAAATGAGAAAAAAGCCAAGAAATGCAAGAATCCATAATGATATTGAGCTGGATTTAGTCGCAAGGAAACGGGCTGTTCCCGGATTCATCCACCCCTCCAGCTGACTGCCTGTGGAATTCTGACTGAATTCACCTGAAAATCGCAGTGAAACTCAGTTTGGAGGCAATTAATATCTGTCACCTCAGCCAAAATGTTCCATTTTATTTTCCATAACACAAAAACTCACCTTGGTCGTGTTATCTGTAGATTTCTAAGCTTCAAACACCTATGTGTAGTGTTTTTTATTTCATAATGGCTGCACTGGCCAAACTCTTGTTTGTATTGTGTCAGAATACAAAATTTGGGAAGGAAGAAGGCAAAACCAACTCAGACCCAGAAAACATTTGGGAAATTGCCGCTCAAGAAATCACAAATCAGCTGAGGCACCCAAAAAAATGTCAGGATGCCAGAATTGGAACACGCCAACAGCTGTGCCCTGATTGAAAAAGAACCTTCCTCTTGTGCCCTGAACTCAATATGCCAGCCTCAAAACCAAAGCTCACATCAGAAAATTCATTACAAACCATGATAAATAAGAAAAATCAGAAAAAAGCCAAAGAAATGCAGGAGTTCTTAGTGATATTGGGCTTGATTTATTCTCTTATTGCTGGCTGGTTGCAGATTCATCAACAACTCCCAGCTGAGTGTCTGTGGTTTCTGACTGAATTAACATGAAAATAGCAGTGAAACTCGGTTTGGAGGCAATTAATATCTGTCACCTCAGCCAAAGTGTTCCACTTTATTTTCCAATACACAAAAACTCACCTTGGTCATGCTACCTGCAGATTTCTAAGCTTCAAACGCAATTTGCTGTGTTGTTTATTTCATAATGGCTACTGTGCCCAAACTCTTGTTTGTATTGTGTCAGAATGCAAAATTTCAAAAGGGAGAAGGCAAAAGCAACTCAGACCCAGAAAACATTTAGGAAATTTTCACTCAAGAAACCAAAAGTCAGCTGAGGCACCCAAAACAATGACAGCAAGCCAGAATTGGAGCATGCCAACAGCTGTGCCCTGATTGAAAAAGAACCTTCCTCTTGTGCCCTGAACTCAATATGCCAGCCTCAAAACCAAAGCTCACATCAGAAAATTCATTACAAACCATGATACATAAGAAAAATGAGAAAAAAGCCAAAGAAATGCAAGAATCCCTAATTATATTGGGCCTGATTTAGTCGCAAGGAAACCGGCTGTTCCCGGATTCATTCGCCCCTCAAGCTGACGGCCTGTGGAATTCTGACTGAATTAACCTGAAAATCGCAGTGAAACTCAGTTTGGAGGCAATTAATATCTGTCACCTCAGCCAAAGTGTTCCATTTGATTTTCCCAAACAGAAAAACTCACCTTGGTTGTTTTACCTGTAGATGTCTAAGTCTCAACATCCTATTTGTTGTGTGTTTTATTTCATAATGGCTACTCTGTCCAAACTCTTGTTTGTATTGCATCAGAATACAAAATTTGGGAAGGAAGAAGGCAACACCAAATCAGACCCAGAAAACATTTAGGAAATTGCCGCTCAAGAAGCCAAAAGTCACTGAGGCACCCAAAACAATGACAGCAAGCCAGAAGTGGAGCAAGCCAACAGCTGTGCCCTGATTGAAAAAGAACCTTCCTCTTGTGCCCTGAACTCAATATGCCAGCCTCAAAACCAAAGCTCACATCAGAAAATTCATTACAAGCCATGATAAATAAGAAAAAAGAGAAAAAAGCCAAAGGAATGCAAGAATCCATAATGATATAGGGCTTGATTTAGTCGCTAGGAAACCGGCTGTTCCTGGATTCATCTACCCCTCCAACTGACTGCCTGTGGAATTCTGACTGAATTAACCTGAAAATCACAGTGAAATTCGGATTGGAGACAATTAATATCTGTCACCTCAGCCAAAGTGTTCCATTTTATTTTCCAAAACAAAAAAAAAAAAACACTTTGGTCATGTTACCTATAGATTTCCAAGCTTCAAACGCCTATTTGTTGTGTTTTTTATTTCATAATGGCTACTCTGTCCAAAATCTTCCTTGTATTGCATCACATACAAAATTTGGGAAGGTAGAAGGCAAAGCCAACTCAGACACAGAAAACATTTAGGAAATTGCCACTCAAGAAACCAAAAGTCAGCTGAGGCACCCAAAACCATGACAGCAAGCCAGAATTGGAGGAGGCAATCAGCTGAGTCCTGATTGAAAAAGGCCATTCTTCCGGGACCCTGAACTCCATATTCCAGCCTCAAAACCAAAGCTGACATCAGGAAATTCATTACAAACCACGATACATAAGAAAAATGAGAAAAAAGCCAAGAAATGCAAGAATCCATAATGATATTGAGCTGGATTTAGTCGCAAGGAAACGGGCTGTTCCCGGATTCATCCACCCCTCCAGCTGACTGCCTGTGGAATTCTGACTGAATTCACCTGAAAATCGCAGTGAAACTCAGTTTGGAGGCAATTAATATCTGTCACCTCAGCCAAAATGTTCCATTTTATTTTCCATAACACAAAAACTCACCTTGGTCGTGTTATCTGTAGATTTCTAAGCTTCAAACACCTATGTGTAGTGTTTTTTATTTCATAATGGCTGCACTGGCCAAACTCTTGTTTGTATTGTGTCAGAATACAAAATTTGGGAAGGAAGAAGGCAAAACCAACTCAGACCCAGAAAACATTTGGGAAATTGCCGCTCAAGAAATCACAAATCAGCTGAGGCACCCAAAAAAATGTCAGGATGCCAGAATTGGAACACGCCAACAGCTGTGCCCTGATTGAAAAAGAACCTTCCTCTTGTGCCCTGAACTCAATATGCCAGCCTCAAAACCAAAGCTCACATCAGAAAATTCATTACAAACCATGATAAATAAGAAAAATCAGAAAAAAGCCAAAGAAATGCAGGAGTTCTTAGTGATATTGGGCTTGATTTATTCTCTTATTGCTGGCTGGTTGCAGATTCATCAACAACTCCCAGCTGAGTGTCTGTGGTTTCTGACTGAATTAACATGAAAATAGCAGTGAAACTCGGTTTGGAGGCAATTAATATCTGTCACCTCAGCCAAAGTGTTCCACTTTATTTTCCAATACACAAAAACTCACCTTGGTCATGCTACCTGCAGATTTCTAAGCTTCAAACGCAATTTGCTGTGTTGTTTATTTCATAATGGCTACTGTGCCCAAACTCTTGTTTGTATTGTGTCAGAATGCAAAATTTCAAAAGGGAGAAGGCAAAAGCAACTCAGACCCAGAAAACATTTAGGAAATTTTCACTCAAGAAACCAAAAGTCAGCTGAGGCACCCAAAACAATGACAGCAAGCCAGAATTGGAGCATGCCAACAGCTGTGCCCTGATTGAAAAAGAACCTTCCTCTTGTGCCCTGAACTCAATATGCCAGCCTCAAAACCAAAGCTCACATCAGAAAATTCATTACAAACCATGATACATAAGAAAAATGAGAAAAAAGCCAAAGAAATGCAAGAATCCCTAATTATATTGGGCCTGATTTAGTCGCAAGGAAACCGGCTGTTCCCGGATTCATTCGCCCCTCAAGCTGACGGCCTGTGGAATTCTGACTGAATTAACCTGAAAATCGCAGTGAAACTCAGTTTGGAGGCAATTAATATCTGTCACCTCAGCCAAAGTGTTCCATTTGATTTTCCCAAACAGAAAAACTCACCTTGGTTGTTTTACCTGTAGATGTCTAAGTCTCAACATCCTATTTGTTGTGTGTTTTATTTCATAATGGCTACTCTGTCCAAACTCTTGTTTGTATTGCATCAGAATACAAAATTTGGGAAGGAAGAAGGCAACACCAAATCAGACCCAGAAAACATTTAGGAAATTGCCGCTCAAGAAGCCAAAAGTCACTGAGGCACCCAAAACAATGACAGCAAGCCAGAAGTGGAGCAAGCCAACAGCTGTGCCCTGATTGAAAAAGAACCTTCCTCTTGTGCCCTGAACTCAATATGCCAGCCTCAAAACCAAAGCTCACATCAGAAAATTCATTACAAGCCATGATAAATAAGAAAAAAGAGAAAAAAGCCAAAGGAATGCAAGAATCCATAATGATATAGGGCTTGATTTAGTCGCTAGGAAACCGGCTGTTCCTGGATTCATCTACCCCTCCAACTGACTGCCTGTGGAATTCTGACTGAATTAACCTGAAAATCACAGTGAAATTCGGATTGGAGACAATTAATATCTGTCACCTCAGCCAAAGTGTTCCATTTTATTTTCCAAAACAAAAAAAAAAAAAACACTTTGGTCATGTTACCTATAGATTTCCAAGCTTCAAACGCCTATTTGTTGTGTTTTTTATTTCATAATGGCTACTCTGTCCAAAATCTTCCTTGTATTGCATCACATACAAAATTTGGGAAGGTAGAAGGCAAAGCCAACTCAGACACAGAAAACATTTAGGAAATTGCCACTCAAGAAACCAAAAGTCAGCTGAGGCACCCAAAACCATGACAGCAAGCCAGAATTGGAGGAGGCAATCAGCTGAGTCCTGATTGAAAAAGGCCATTCTTCCGGGACCCTGAACTCCATATTCCAGCCTCAAAACCAAAGCTGACATCAGGAAATTCATTACAAACCACGATACATAAGAAAAATGAGAAAAAAGCCAAGAAATGCAAGAATCCATAATGATATTGAGCTGGATTTAGTCGCAAGGAAACGGGCTGTTCCCGGATTCATCCACCCCTCCAGCTGACTGCCTGTGGAATTCTGACTGAATTCACCTGAAAATCGCAGTGAAACTCAGTTTGGAGGCAATTAATATCTGTCACCTCAGCCAAAATGTTCCATTTTATTTTCCATAACACAAAAACTCACCTTGGTCGTGTTATCTGTAGATTTCTAAGCTTCAAACACCTATGTGTAGTGTTTTTTATTTCATAATGGCTGCACTGGCCAAACTCTTGTTTGTATTGTGTCAGAATACAAAATTTGGGAAGGAAGAAGGCAAAACCAACTCAGACCCAGAAAACATTTGGGAAATTGCCGCTCAAGAAATCACAAATCAGCTGAGGCACCCAAAAAAATGTCAGGATGCCAGAATTGGAACACGCCAACAGCTGTGCCCTGATTGAAAAAGAACCTTCCTCTTGTGCCCTGAACTCAATATGCCAGCCTCAAAACCAAAGCTCACATCAGAAAATTCATTACAAACCATGATAAATAAGAAAAATCAGAAAAAAGCCAAAGAAATGCAGGAGTTCTTAGTGATATTGGGCTTGATTTATTCTCTTATTGCTGGCTGGTTGCAGATTCATCAACAACTCCCAGCTGAGTGTCTGTGGTTTCTGACTGAATTAACATGAAAATAGCAGTGAAACTCGGTTTGGAGGCAATTAATATCTGTCACCTCAGCCAAAGTGTTCCACTTTATTTTCCAATACACAAAAACTCACCTTGGTCATGCTACCTGCAGATTTCTAAGCTTCAAACGCAATTTGCTGTGTTGTTTATTTCATAATGGCTACTGTGCCCAAACTCTTGTTTGTATTGTGTCAGAATGCAAAATTTCAAAAGGGAGAAGGCAAAAGCAACTCAGACCCAGAAAACATTTAGGAAATTTTCACTCAAGAAACCAAAAGTCAGCTGAGGCACCCAAAACAATGACAGCAAGCCAGAATTGGAGCATGCCAACAGCTGTGCCCTGATTGAAAAAGAACCTTCCTCTTGTGCCCTGAACTCAATATGCCAGCCTCAAAACCAAAGCTCACATCAGAAAATTCATTACAAACCATGATACATAAGAAAAATGAGAAAAAAGCCAAAGAAATGCAAGAATCCCTAATTATATTGGGCCTGATTTAGTCGCAAGGAAACCGGCTGTTCCCGGATTCATTCGCCCCTCAAGCTGACGGCCTGTGGAATTCTGACTGAATTAACCTGAAAATCGCAGTGAAACTCAGTTTGGAGGCAATTAATATCTGTCACCTCAGCCAAAGTGTTCCATTTGATTTTCCCAAACAGAAAAACTCACCTTGGTTGTTTTACCTGTAGATGTCTAAGTCTCAACATCCTATTTGTTGTGTGTTTTATTTCATAATGGCTACTCTGTCCAAACTCTTGTTTGTATTGCATCAGAATACAAAATTTGGGAAGGAAGAAGGCAACACCAAATCAGACCCAGAAAACATTTAGGAAATTGCCGCTCAAGAAGCCAAAAGTCACTGAGGCACCCAAAACAATGACAGCAAGCCAGAAGTGGAGCAAGCCAACAGCTGTGCCCTGATTGAAAAAGAACCTTCCTCTTGTGCCCTGAACTCAATATGCCAGCCTCAAAACCAAAGCTCACATCAGAAAATTCATTACAAGCCATGATAAATAAGAAAAAAGAGAAAAAAGCCAAAGGAATGCAAGAATCCATAATGATATAGGGCTTGATTTAGTCGCTAGGAAACCGGCTGTTCCTGGATTCATCTACCCCTCCAACTGACTGCCTGTGGAATTCTGACTGAATTAACCTGAAAATCACAGTGAAATTCGGATTGGAGACAATTAATATCTGTCACCTCAGCCAAAGTGTTCCATTTTATTTTCCAAAACAAAAAAAAAAAAACACTTTGGTCATGTTACCTATAGATTTCCAAGCTTCAAACGCCTATTTGTTGTGTTTTTTATTTCATAATGGCTACTCTGTCCAAAATCTTCCTTGTATTGCATCACATACAAAATTTGGGAAGGTAGAAGGCAAAGCCAACTCAGACACAGAAAACATTTAGGAAATTGCCACTCAAGAAACCAAAAGTCAGCTGAGGCACCCAAAACCATGACAGCAAGCCAGAATTGGAGGAGGCAATCAGCTGAGTCCTGATTGAAAAAGGCCATTCTTCCGGGACCCTGAACTCCATATTCCAGCCTCAAAACCAAAGCTGACATCAGGAAATTCATTACAAACCACGATACATAAGAAAAATGAGAAAAAAGCCAAGAAATGCAAGAATCCATAATGATATTGAGCTGGATTTAGTCGCAAGGAAACGGGCTGTTCCCGGATTCATCCACCCCTCCAGCTGACTGCCTGTGGAATTCTGACTGAATTCACCTGAAAATCGCAGTGAAACTCAGTTTGGAGGCAATTAATATCTGTCACCTCAGCCAAAATGTTCCATTTTATTTTCCATAACACAAAAACTCACCTTGGTCGTGTTATCTGTAGATTTCTAAGCTTCAAACACCTATGTGTAGTGTTTTTTATTTCATAATGGCTGCACTGGCCAAACTCTTGTTTGTATTGTGTCAGAATACAAAATTTGGGAAGGAAGAAGGCAAAACCAACTCAGACCCAGAAAACATTTAGGAAATTGCCGCTCAAGAAATCACAAATCAGCTGAGGCACCCAAAAAAATGTCAGGATGCCAGAATTGGAACACGCCAACAGCTGTGCCCTGATTGAAAAAGAACCTTCCTCTTGTGCCCTGAACTCAATATGCCAGCCTCAAAACCAAAGCTCACATCAGAAAATTCATTACAAACCATGATAAATAAGAAAAATCAGAAAAAAGCCAAAGAAATGCAGGAGTTCTTAGTGATATTGGGCTTGATTTATTCTCTTATTGCTGGCTGGTTGCAGATTCATCAACAACTCCCAGCTGAGTGTCTGTGGTTTCTGACTGAATTAACATGAAAATAGCAGTGAAACTCGGTTTGGAGGCAATTAATATCTGTCACCTCAGCCAAAGTGTTCCACTTTATTTTCCAATACACAAAAACTCACCTTGGTCATGCTACCTGCAGATTTCTAAGCTTCAAACGCAATTTGCTGTGTTGTTTATTTCATAATGGCTACTGTGCCCAAACTCTTGTTTGTATTGTGTCAGAATGCAAAATTTCAAAAGGGAGAAGGCAAAAGCAACTCAGACCCAGAAAACATTTAGGAAATTTTCACTCAAGAAACCAAAAGTCAGCTGAGGCACCCAAAACAATGACAGCAAGCCAGAATTGGAGCATGCCAACAGCTGTGCCCTGATTGAAAAAGAACCTTCCTCTTGTGCCCTGAACTCAATATGCCAGCCTCAAAACCAAAGCTCACATCAGAAAATTCATTACAAACCATGATACATAAGAAAAATGAGAAAAAAGCCAAAGAAATGCAAGAATCCCTAATTATATTGGGCCTGATTTAGTCGCAAGGAAACCGGCTGTTCCCGGATTCATTCGCCCCTCAAGCTGACGGCCTGTGGAATTCTGACTGAATTAACCTGAAAATCGCAGTGAAACTCAGTTTGGAGGCAATTAATATCTGTCACCTCAGCCAAAGTGTTCCATTTGATTTTCCCAAACAGAAAAACTCACCTTGGTTGTTTTACCTGTAGATGTCTAAGTCTCAACATCCTATTTGTTGTGTGTTTTATTTCATAATGGCTACTCTGTCCAAACTCTTGTTTGTATTGCATCAGAATACAAAATTTGGGAAGGAAGAAGGCAACACCAAATCAGACCCAGAAAACATTTAGGAAATTGCCGCTCAAGAAGCCAAAAGTCACTGAGGCACCCAAAACAATGACAGCAAGCCAGAAGTGGAGCAAGCCAACAGCTGTGCCCTGATTGAAAAAGAACCTTCCTCTTGTGCCCTGAACTCAATATGCCAGCCTCAAAACCAAAGCTCACATCAGAAAATTCATTACAAGCCATGATAAATAAGAAAAAAGAGAAAAAAGCCAAAGGAATGCAAGAATCCATAATGATATAGGGCTTGATTTAGTCACAAGGAAACCGGCTGTTCCTGGATTCATCTACCCCTCCAACTGACTGCCTGTGGAATTCTGACTGAATTAACCTGAAAATCACAGTGAAACTCAGTTTGGAGGCAATTAATATCTGTCACCTCAGCCAAAGTGTTCCATTTGATTTTCCAAAACACAAAAACTCACCTTGGTCGTGTTACCTGTAGATTTCTAAGCTTCAATAGGCTATTAGTTGTGTTTTTTCTTTCGTAATGGCTATTCTGTACAAACTCTTCTTTGCATTGCATCAGAATACAAAATTTGGGAAGGAAGAAGGCAAAGCCAACTCAGACCCTGAAAACATTTGGGAAATTGCCACACAAGAAACCACAAATCTGCTGAGGCACTCAAAACAATGACAGCAAGCCAGAAGTGGAGCAAGCCAACAGCTGTGCCCTGATTGAAAAAGAACCATCCTCTTGTGCCCTGAACTCCATATTGCAGCCTCAAAACCAAAGCTCACATCAGAAAATTCATTACAAACCATGATAAATAAGAAAAAAGAGAAAAAAGCCAAAGAAATGCAAGAATCCATAATGATATTGGGTTTGATTTAGTTGCAAGGAAACCGGCTGTTCCCAGATTCATCCACCACTAAAGCTGACTGCCTGTGGAATTCTGACTGAATTAACCTGACAATCTCAGTGAAACTCAAGAAACCAAATATCAGCTGAGGCACCCAAAACAAAGACAATAGCCAGAATTGGAGCAGGCCAACAGCTGTGCCCTGTTTGAAAAAGACCATTCCTCCGGTGCCCTGAACTCTATATTGCAGCCTCAAAACCAAAGCTCACATCAGAAAATTCATTACAAACCATGATAAATAAGGGAAATGTGAAAAAGCCAAAGAAATGCAAGAGTCCTTTGTGATATTTCGCAGGATTTAGACACAAAGAAACTGGCTGTTTCCAGATTCATCCCCCCCTTCCACAGACTGACTTTGGAAATCTGATTGAATTCACCTCAAAATCGCTCTCACACTCCATTTGGAGGGCATTAGAATCTGTCCCCTCAGCAGAAGCGTTCCATGTCATTTTCCAAAACACAGAATCTCACCTTGGTTGTGTTGCCTATGGATTTCTAATCCTGAAAGGTCAATTTGCTGTGTTTTTTTTTTTTTCTTTCATAATGGCTACTCTGTGCAAAATCTTGCTTGTATTGCATCAGAATACAAAAATTGGGAAGGAAGAAGGCAAAACCAACTCAGACCCCGAAAACATTTAGGAAATTGCCACACAAGAAACCACAAATCAGCTGAGGCACCCAAAACAATGACAGCAAGCCAGAATTGGAGCAAGCCAACAGCTGTGCCCTGATTGAAAAAGAACCTTCCTCTTGTACCCTGAACTCAATATGCCAGCCTCAAAACCAAAGCTCACATCAGAAAATTCATTACAAACCATGATAAATAAGAAAAAAGAGAAAAATGCCAAAAAAATGCAAGAATCCATGATGATATAGGGCTTGATTTAGTCGCTAGGAAACCAGCTGTTCACGGATTCATCCACCCCTCCAGCTGACTGCCTGTGGAATTCTGAATGAATTAACCTGAAAATCACAGTGAAACTCAGTTTGGAGGCAATTAATATCTGTCACCTCAGCCAAAGTGTTCCATTTTATTTTCCAAAACACAAAAACTCACCTTGGTCATGTTACCTGTTGATTTCTAAGCTTCAAACGCCTATTAGTTGTGTTTTTTATTTCATAATGGCTACTCTGTCGAAAATCTCGCTTGTATTGCATCAGAATACAAAATTTGGGAAGGAAGAAGGCAAAGCCATCTCAGACCCAGAGAACATTTAGGAAATTGCCACACAGGAAACCACAAATTGGCTGAAAAACCCAAAACAATGACAGCAAGCCAGAATTGCAGCAAGCCAACAACTGTACCCTCTTTGAAAAAGACAGGTCCTCCAGTACCCTGAACTCCATATTGCAGCCTCAAAACCAAGCTCACATCAGAAAATTCATTACAAACCATGATAAATCAGGGAAATGTGAAAAAGCCAAAGAAATGCAAGAGTCCTTTTTGATATTTGGCTGGATTCAGATACAAGGAAACTGGCTGTTTCCAGATTCATACCCCCCTTCCACAGACTGACTTTGGAATTCTGATTGAATTCACCTCAAAATCGCACTCACACTCAATTTGGAGGGAATTAGAATCTGTCCCCTCAGCAGAACGGTTCCATGTCATTTTCCAAAACACTGAAACTCATCTTGGTCGTGTAGCCTGTAGATTTATAATCCTGAAAGGGCAATTCGCTGTGTTTTTTTTTTTTTTTTCATAATGGCTACTCTCCAAAATATTGCTTGTATTGCATCAAAATACAAAATTTGGAAATAATTTGGGAAGTCAAAACCGACTCAGACCCAGAAAACATTTAGGAAATTGGCACTCAAGAAAGCACAAATCGGCTGAGGCACCCAAAACAATGACAGCAAGCCAGAATTGGAGCAAGCCAACAGCTGTGCCCTGATTGAAAAAGACCCTCCTCCGGTTCCCTGAACTGCATATTGCAGCCTCTAAACCAAAGCTCACATCAGAAAATTCATTACAAATCATGATAAATAAGAAAAAAGAGAAAAATCCAAAGAAATGCAAGAATCCATAACGATATTGGGTTTGATTTAGTTGCAAGGAAACCGGCTGTTCCCAGATTCATCCACCACTAAAGCTGACTGCCTGTGGAATTCTGACTGAATTAACCTGACAATCCCAGTGAAACTCAAGAAACCAAATTTCAGCTGAGGCACCCAAAACACTGACAGGAAGCCAGAATTAGAGCACGCAAACAGCTGTGCCCTGTTTGAAAAAGACCATTCCTCCGGTGCCCTGAACTCTATATTGCAGCCTCAAAACCAAAGCTCTCATCAGAAAATTCATTACAAACCATGATAAATCAGGGAAATGTGAAAAAGCTAAAGAAATGCAAGAGTTCTTTTTGATATTTGGCTGGATTCAGATAAAAGGAAACTGGCTGTTTCCAGATTCATCCCAACCTTCCACAGACTGACTTTGGAATTCTGATTGAATTCACCTCAAAATCGCACTCACACTCAATTTGGAGTGAATTAAAATCTGTCCCCTCAGCAGAAGGGTTCCATGACTTTTTCCAAAACACAGAAACTCATCTTGGGCGTGTTGCCTGTAGATTTCTAATCCTGAAAGGGCAATGCGCTGTGTTTTTTTTTTTTTTTTTCTTTCATAATGGCTACTCTCCAAAATCTTGCTTGTATTGCATCAGAATACAAAATTTGGGAATAAGTAGGCAAAACCGACTCAGACCCAGAAAACATTTAGGAAATTGGCACTCAAGAAACCACAAATCAGCTGAGACACCCAAAACAATGACAGCAAGCCAGAATTGGAGCAAGCCAACAGCTGTGCCCTGATTGAAAAAGAACCTTCCTCTTGTGCCTGAACTCAATATGCCAGCCTCAAAACCAAAGCTCACATCAGAAAATTCATTACAAACCATGATAAATACGACAAAAGAGAAAAAAGCCAAAAAAATGCAAGAATCCATAATGATAGAAGGCTTGATTTAGTCACAAGGAAACCGGCTGTTCCCGGATTCATCCACCCCTCCAGCTGACTGCCTGTGGAATTCTGACTGAATTAACCTGAAAATCACAGTGAAACTCAGTTTGGAGGCAATTAATATCTGTCACCTCAGCCAAAGTGTTCCATTTTATTTTCATAAACACAAAAACTCACCTTGGTTATGTTACCTGTAGATTTCTAAGCTTCAAACGCCTATTTGTTGTGTGTTTTATTTCATAATGGCTATTCTGTACAAACTCTTCTTTGCATTGCATCAGAATACAAAATTTGGGAAGGAAGAAGGCAAAGCCAACTCAGACCCAGAAAACATTTGGGAAATTGCCACACAAGAAACCACAAATCTGCTGAGGTACTCAAAATAAGGACAGCAAGCCAGAACTGCAGCCAGCCAACAGCTGTGCCCTGATTGAAAAAGAACCTTCCTCTTCTGCCCTGAACTCAATATGCCAGCCTCAAAACCAAAGCTCACATCAGAAAATTCATTACAAACCATGATAAATAAGAAAAAAAGAGAAAAAAGCCAAAGAAATGCAAGAGTACTTTGTGATATTTGGCTGGATTTAGACAGAAGGAAACTGGCTGTTCCCAGATTCATCCCCCCCTTCCACAGACTGACTTTGGAATTCTGATTGAATTCACCTCAAAATCGCACTCACACTCATTTGGGAGGGAATTAGAATCTGTCCCCTCAGCAGAAGCGTTCCATGTCATTTTCCAAAACACAGAAACTCATCTTGGTCATGTTGCCTATGGATTTCTAATCCTGAAAGGTCAATTTGCTGTGTTTTTTTTTTTTTTCTTTCATAATGGCTACTCTCCAAAATCTTGCTTGTATTGCATCAGAATACAAAATTTGGGAATAAGAAGGCAAAACCGACTCAGACCCAGAAAACATTTAGGAAATTGGCACTCAAGAAACCACAAATCGGCTGAGGCACCCAAAACAATGACAGCAAGCCAGAATTGGAGCAAGCCAACAGCTGTGCCCTGATTGAAAAAGAACCTTCCTCTTGTGCCCTGAACTCAATATGCCAGACTGAAAATCGATGCTCACATCAGAAAATTCATTACAAACCATGATAAATAAGGGAAATGTGAAAAAGCCAAAGAAATGCAAGAGTCCTTTGTGATATTTGGCAGGATTTAGACACAAAGAAACTGGCTGTTTCCATATTCATCCCCCCCTTCCACAGATCGACTTTGGAATTCTGATTGAATTCATCTCAAAATCGCTCTCACACTCCATTTGGAGGGCATTAGAATCTGTCCCCTCAGCAGAAGCGTTCCATGTCATTTTCCAAAACACAGAATCTCACCTTGGTTGTGTTGCCTATGGATTTCTAATCCTGAAAGGTCAATTTGCTGTGTTTTTTTTTTTTCTTTCATAATGGCTACTCTGTCCAAAATCTTGCTTGTATTGCATCAGAATACAAAAATTGGGAAGGAAGAAGGCAAAACCAACTCAGACCCCGAAAACATTTAGGAAATTGCCACACAAGAAACCACAAATCAGCTGAGGCACCCAAAACAATGACAGCAAGCCAGAAGTGGAGCAAGCCAACAGCTGTGCCCTGATTGAAAAAGAACCTTCCTCTTGTGCCCTGAACTCAATATGCCAGCCTCAAAACCAAAGCTCACATCAGAAAATTCATTACAAACCATGATAAATAAGAAAAAAGAGAAAAAAGCCAAAAAAATGCAAGAATCCATAATGATATAGGGCTTGATTTAGTCGCTAGTAAACCGGCTGTTCCCGGATTCATCCACCCCTCCAGCTGACAGCCTGTGGAATTCTCACTGAATTAACCTGAAAATCACAGTGAAACTCAGTTTGGAGGCAATTAATATCTGTCACCTGAGCCAAAGTGTTCCATTTTATTTTCATAAACACAAAAACTCACCTTGGTCATGTTACCTGTAGATTTCTAAGCTTCCAACGCATATTTGTTGTGTTTTTTCTTTCATAATGGCTATTCTGTACAAACTCTTCTTTGCATTGCATCAGAATACAAAATTTGGGAAGGAAGAAGGCAAAGCCAACTCAGACCCTGAAAACATTTGGGAAATTGCCACACAAGAAACCACAAATCTGCTGAGGCACTCAAAACAATGACAGCAAGCCAGAAGTGGAGCAAGCCAACAGCTGTGCCCTGATTGAAAAACAACCTTCCTCTTGTGCCCTGAACTCAATATGCCAGCCTCAAAACCAAAGCTCACATCAGAAAATTCATTACAAACCATGATAAATAAGAAAAAATAGAAAAAAGCCTAAAAAATGCAAGAATCCATAATGATATTGGGTTTGATTTAGTTGCAAGGAAACCGGCTGTTCCCAGATTCATCCACCACTAAAGCTGACTGCCTGTGGAATTCTGACTGAATTAACCTGACAATCGCAGTGAAACTCAAGAAACCAAATTTCAGCTGAGGCACCCAAAACAAAGACAATAGCCAGAATTGGAGCACACCAACAGCTGTGCCCTGTTTGAAAAAGACCATTCCTCTGGTGCCCTGAACTCTATATTGCAGCCTCAAAACCAAAGCTCACATCAGAAAATTCATTACAAACCATGATAAATAAGGGAAATGTGAAAAAGCCAAAGAAATGCAAGAGTCCTTTGTGATATTTGGCAGGATTTAGACACAAAGAAACTGGCTGTTTCCAGATTCATCCCCCCCTTCCACAGACTGACTCTGGAATTCTGATTGAATTCACTTCAAAATCGCTCTCACACTCCATTTGGAGGGAATTACAATCTGTCCCCTCAGCAGAAGCGTTCTATGTCATTTTCCAAAACACAGAAACTCATCTTGGTCGTGTTGCCTGTAGATTTCTAATCCTGAAAGGGCAATGCGCTTTTTTTTTTTTCTTTCATAATGGCTACTCTCCAAAATCTTGCTTGTATTGCATCAGAATACAAAATTTGGGAATAAGAAGGCAAAACCGACTCAGACCCCAAAAACATTTAGGAAATTGGCACTCAAGAAACCACAAATCGGCTGAGGCACCCAAAACAATGACAGCAAGCCAGAATTGGAGCAAGCCAACAGCTGTGTCCTGATTGAAAAAGAACCTTCCTCTTGTGCCCTGAACTCAATATGCCAGCCTCAAAACCAAAGCTCACATCAGAAAATTCATTACAAACCATGATAAATAAGGGAAATGTGAAAAAGCCAAAGAAATGCAAGAGTCCTTTGTGATATTTGGCAGGATTTAGACACAAAGAAACTGGCTGTTTCCATATTCATCCCCCCCTTCCACAGACCGACTTTGGAATTCTGATTGAATTCACCTCAAAATCGCTCTCACACTCCATTTGGAGGGCATTAGAATCTGTCACCTCAGCAGAAGCGTTCCATGTCATTTTCCAAAACACAGAATCTCACCTTGGTTGTGTTGCCTATGGATTTCTAATCCTGAAAGGTCAATTTGCTGTGTTTTTTTTTCTTTCATAATGGCTACTCTGTCCAAAATCTTGCCTGTATTGCATCAGAATACAAAAATTGGGAAGGAAGAAGGCAAAACCAACTCAGACCCCGAAAACATTTAGGAAATTGCCACACAAGAAACCACAAATCAGCTGAGGCACCCAAAACAATGACAGCAAGCCAGAATTGGAGCAAGCCAACAGCTGTGCCCTGATTGAAAAAGAACCTTCCTCTTGTGCCCTGAACTCAATATGCCAGCCTCAAAACCAAAGCTCACATCAGAAAATTCATTACAAACCATGATAAATACGACAAAAGAGAAAAAAGCCAAAAAAATGCAAGAATCCATAATGATATAGGGCTTGATTTAGTCGCTAGGAAACCGGCTGTTCCCGGATTCATCCACCCCTCCAGATGACAGCCTGTGGAATTCTGACTGAATTAACCTGAAAATCACAGTGAAACTCAGTTTGGAGGCAATTAATATCTGTCACCTCAGCCAAAGTGTTCCATTTTATTTTCATAAACACAAAAACTCACCTTGGTCATGTTACCTGTAGATTTCTAAGCTTCAAACGCCTATTTGTTGTGTTTTTTCTTTCATAATGGCTATTCTGTACAAACTCTTCTTTGCATTGCATCAGAATACAAAATTTGGGAAGGAAGAAGGCAAAGCCAACTCAGACCCTGAAAACATTTGGGAAATTGCCACACAAGAAACCACAAATCTGCTGAGGCACTCAAAACAATGACAGCAAGCCAGAAGTGGAGCAAGCCAAGAGCTGTGCCCTGATTGAAAAACAACCTTCCTCTTGTGCCCTGAACTCAATATGCCAGCCTCAAAACCAAAGCTCACATCAGAAAATTCATTACAAACCATGATAAATAAGAAAAAAGAGAAAAAAGCCAAAAAAATGCAAGAATCCATAATGATATTGGGTTTGATTTAGTTGCAAGGAAACCGGCTGTTCCCAGATTCATCCACCACTAAAGCTGACTGCCTGTGGAATTCTGACTGAATTAACCTGACAATCGCCATGAAACTCAAGAAACCAAATATCAGCTGAGGCACCCAAAACAAAGACAATAGCCAGAATTGGAGCACACCAACAGCTGTGCCCTGTTTGAAAAAGACCATTCCTCAGGTGCCCTGAACTCTATATTGCAGCCTCAAAACCAAAGCTCACATCAGAAAATTCATTACAAACCATGATAAATTAGGGAAATGTGAAAAAGCCAAAGAAATGCAAGAGTCCTTTGTGATATTTGGCAGGATTTAGACACAAAGAAACTGGCTGTTTCCAGATTCATCCCCCCCTTCCACAGACTGACTTTGGAATTCTGATTGAATTCACCTCAAAATCGCTCTCACACTCCATTTGGAGGGAATTAGAATCTGTCCCCTCAGCAGAAGCGTTCTATGTCATTTTCCAAAACACAGAAACTCATCTTGGTCGTGTTGCCTGTAGATTTCTAATCCTGAAAGGGCAATGCGCTGTGTTTTTTTTTTTTTTCTTTCTTTCATAATGGCTACTCTCCAAAATCTTGCTTGTATTGCATCAGAATACAAAATTTGGGATTAAGAAGGAAAAACCGACTCAGACCCAGAAAACATTTAGGAAATTGGCACTCAAGAAACCACAAATCGGCTGAGGCACCCAAAACAATGACAGCAAGCCAGAATTGGAGCAAGCCAACAGCTGTGCCCTGATTGAAAAAGAACCTTCCTCTTGTGCCCTGAACTCAATATGCCAGCCTCAAAACCAAAGCTCACATCAGAAAATTCATTACAAACCATGATAAATAAGGGAAATGTGAAAAAGCCAAAGAAATGCAAGAGTCCTTTGTGATATTTGGCAGGATTTAGACACAAAGAAACTGGCTGTTTCCAGATTCATCCCCCCCTTCCACAGACTGACTTTGGAATTTTGATTGAATTCACCTCAAAATCGCTCTCACACTCCATTTGGAGGGAATTAGAATCTGTCACCTCAGCAGAAGCGTTCCATGTCATTTTCCAAAACACAGAATCTCACCTTGGTTGTGTTGCCTATGGATTTCTAATCCTGAAAGGTCAATTTGCTGTGTTTTTTTTTTTCTTTCATAATGGCTACTCTGTCCAAAATTTTACTTGTATTGAATCAGAATACAAAATTTGGGAAGGAAGAAGACAAAACCAACTCAGACCCCGAAAACATTTAGGAAATTGCCACACAAGAAACCACAAATCAGCTGAGGCACCCAAAACAATGACAGCAAGCCAGAAGTGGAGCAAGCCAACAGCTGTGCCCTGATTGAAAAAGAACCATCCTCTTGTGCCCTGAACTCAATATGCCAGCCTCAAAACCAAAGCTCACATCAGAAAATTCATTACAAACCATGATAAATAAGAAAAAAGAGAAAAAAGCCAAAGAAATGCAAGAATCCATAATGATATAGGGCTTGATTTAGTCGCTAGGCAACCGGCTGTTCCCGGATTCATCCACCCCTCCAGCTGACTGCCTGTGGAATTCTGACTGAATTAACCTGAAAATCACAGTGAAACTCAGTTTGGAGGCAATTAATATCTGTCACCTCAGCCAAAGTATTCCATTTTATTTTCATAAACACAAAAACACACCTTGGTCATGTTACCTGTAGATTTCTAAGCTTCAAACACCTATTTTTTGTGTTTTTTATTTCATAATGGCTACTCTGTGCAAACTCTTCTTTGCATTGCATCAGAATACAAAATTTGGGAATAAGAAGGCAAAACCGACTCAGACCCAGAAAACATTTAGGAAATTGCCACTCAAGAAACCAGAAATCGGCTGAGGCACTCAAAACAATGACAGCAAGCCAGAATTGGAGCAAGCCAACAGCTGTGCCCTGATTGAAAAAGAACCTTCCTCTTGTGCCCTGAACTCAATATGCCAGCCTCAAAACCAAAGCTCACATCAGAAAATTCATTACAAACCATGATAAATAAGGGAAATGTGAAAAAGCCAAAGAAATGCAAGAGTCCTTTGTGATATTTGGCAGGATTTAGACACAAAGAAACTGGCTGTTTCCAGATTCATCCCCCCCTTCCACAGACTGACTCTGGAATTCTGATTGAATTCACCTCAAAATCGCTCTCACACTCCATTTGGAGGGAATTAGAATCTGTCCACTCAGCAGAAGCGTTCCATGGCATTTTCCAAAACACAGAATCTCACCTTGGTTGTGTTGCCTATGGATTTCTAATCCTGAAAGGTCAATTTGCTGTGTTTTTTTTTTTTCTTTCATAATGGCTACTCTGTCCAAAATTTTGCTTGTATTGCATCAGAATACAAAATTTGGGAAGGAAGAAGGCAAAACCAACTCAGACCCCGAAAACATTTAGGAAATTGCCACACAAGAAACCACAAATCAGCTGAGGCACCCAAAACAATGACAGCAAGCCAGAAGTGGAGCAAGCCAACAGCTGTGCCCTGATTGAAAAAGAACCTTCCTCTTGTGCCCTGAACTCAATATGCCAGCCTCAAAACCAAAGCTCACATCAGAAAATTCATTACAAACCATGATAAATAAGAAAAAAGCCAAAAAATGCAAGAATCCATAATGATATATGGCTTGATTTAGTCGCTAGGAAACCGGCTGTTCCCGGATTCATCCACCCCTCCAGCTGACTGCCTGTGGAATTCTGACTGAATTAACCTGAAAATCACAGTGAAACTCAGTTTGGAGGCAATTAATATCTGTCACCTCAGCCAAAGTGTTCCATTTTATTTTCATAAACACAAAAACTCACCTTGGTCATGTTACCTGTAGATTTCTAAGCTTCAAACGCCTATTTGTTGTGTTTTTTTATTTCATAATGGCTATTCTGTACAAACTCTTCTTTGCATTGCATCAGAATACAACATTTGGGAAGGAAGAAGGCAAAGCCAACACAGACCCTGAAAACATTTGGGAAATTGCCACACAAGAAACCACAAATTGGCTGAGGCACTCAAAACAATGACAGCAAGCCAGAAGTGGAGCAAGCCAACAGCTGTGCCCTGATTGAAAAAGAACCATCCTCTTGTGCCCTGAACTCAATATGCCAGCTTTAAAACCAAAGCTCACATCAGAAAATACATTACAAACCATGATAAATAAGAAAAAAGAGAAAAAAGCCAAAGAAATGCAAGAATCCATAATGATATTGGGTTTGATTTAGTTGCAAGGAAACCGGCTGTTCCCAGATTCATCCACCACTAAAGCTGACTGCCTGTGGAATTCTGACTGAATTAACCTGACAATCCCAGTGAAACTCAAGAAACCAAATTTCAGCTAAGGCACCCAAAACAAAGACAATAGCCAGAATTGGAGCACACCAACAGCTGTGCCCTGTTTGAAAAAGACCATTCCTCCGGTGCCCTGAACTCAATATGCCAGCCTCAAAACCAAAGCTCACATCAGAAAATTCATTACAAACCATGATAAATAAGGGAAATGTGAAAAAGCCAAAGAAATGCAAGAGTCCTTTGTGATATTTGGCAGGATTTAGACACAAAGAAACTGGCTGTTTCCAGATTCATCCCCCCCTTCCACAGATCGACTTTGGAATTCTGATTGAATTCACCTCAAAATCGCTCTCACACTCCATTTGGAGGGCATTAGAATCTGTCCCCTCAGCAGAAGCGTTCCATGTCATTTTCCAAAACACAGAAACTCATCTTGGTTGTGTTGCCTGTGGATTTCTAATCCTGAAAGGGCAATGTGCTGTGTTTTTTTTTTTTTCTTTCATAATGGCTACTCTCCAAAATCTTGCTTGTATTGCATCAGAATACAAAATTTGGGAATAAGAAGGCACAACCGACTCAGACCCAGAAAACATTTAGGAAATTGGCACTCAAGAAACCACAAATCGGCTGAGGGACCCAAAACAATGACAGCAAGCCAGAATTGGAGCAAGCCAACAGCTGTGCCCTGTTTGAAAAAGAACCTTCCTCTTGTGCCCTGAACTCAATATGCCAGCCTCAAAACCAAAGCTCACATCAGAAAATTCATTACAAACCATGATAAATAAGGGAAATGTGAAAAAGCCAAAGAAATGCAAGAGTCCTTTGTGATATTTGGCAGGATTTAGACACAAAGAAACTGGGTGTTTCCAGATTCATCCCCCCCTTCCACAGACTGACTTTGGAATTCTGATTGAATTGACCTCAAAATCGCACTCACACTCCATTTGGAGGGAATTAGAATCAGTCCCCTCAGCAGAAGCGTTCCATGTCATTTTCCAAAACACAGAATCTCATCTTGGTTGTGTTGCCTATGGATTTCTAATCCTGAAAGGTCAATTTGCTGTGTTTTTTTTTTTTCTTTCATAATGGCTACTCTGTCCAAAAGCTTGCTTGTATTGCATCAGAATACAAAATTTGGGAATAAGAAGGCAAAACCAACTCAGACCCCAAAAACATTTAGTAAATTGCCACACAAGAAACCACAAATCAGCTGAGGCACCCAAAACAATGACAGCAAGCCAGAAGTGGAGCAAGCCAACAGCTGTGCCCTGATTGAAAAAGAACCTTCCTCTTGTGCCCTGAACTCAATATGCCAGCCTCAAAACCAAAGCTCACATCAGAAAATTCATTACAAACCATGATAAATAAGAAAAAAGAGAAAAAAGCCAAAAAAATGCAAGAATCCATAATGATATAGGGCTTGATTTAGTCGCTAGTAAACCGGCTGTTCCCGGATTCATCCACCCCTCCAGCTGACTGCCTGTGGAATTCTGACTGAATTCACCTGAAAATCGCAGTGAAACTCAGTTTGGAGGCAATTAATATCTGTCACCTCAGCCAAAGTATTCCATTTTATTTTCATAAACACAAAAACTCACCTTGGTCATGTTACCTGTAGATTTCTAAGCTTCAAACACCTATTTTTTGTGTTTTTTATTTCATAATGGCTATTCTGTGCAAACTCTTCTTTGCATTGCATCAGAATACAAAATTTGGGAATAAGAAGGCAAAGCCGACTCAGACCCAGAAAACATTTAGGAAATTGCCACTCAAGAAACCAGAAATCGGCTGAGGCATCCAAAACAATGACAGCAAGCCAGAAGTGGAGCAAGCCAACAGCTGTGCCCTGATTGAAAAAGAACCTTCCTCTTGTGCCCTGAACTCAATATGCCAGCCTCAAAACCAAAGCTCACATCAGAAAATTCATTACAAACCATGATAAATAAGAAAAAAGAGAAAAAAGCCAAAAAAATGCAAGAATCCATAATGATATAGGGCTTCATTTAGTCACTAGGAAACCGGCTGTTCCCGGATTCATCCACCCCTCCAGTTGACTGCCTGTGGAATTCTGACTGAATTAACCTGAAAATCACAGTGAAACTCAGTTTGGAGGCAATTAATATCTGTCACCTCAGCCAAAGCGTTCCATATTATTTTCATAAACACAAAAACTCACCTTGGTCATGTTACCTGTAGATTTCTAAGCTTCAAACACCTATTTTTTGTGTTTTTTATTTCATAATGGCTATTCTGTTCAAACTCTTCTTTGCATTGCATCAGAATACAAAATTTGGGAATAAGAAGGCAAAGCCAACTCAGACCCTGAAAACATTTGGGTAATTGCCACACAAGAAACCACAAATTGGCTGAGGCACTCAAAACAATGACAGCAAGCCAGAAGTGGAGCAAGCCAACAGCTGTGCCCTGATTGAAAAAGAACCATCCTCTTGTGCCTTGAACTCCATATTGCAGCCTCAACCAAAGCTCACATCAGAAAATTCATTACAAACCATGATAAATAAGAAAAAAGAGAAAAAAGCCAAAGAAATCTAAGAATCCATAATGATATTGGGTTTGATTTAGTTGCAAGGAAACCGGCTGTTCCCAGATTCATCCACCACTAAAGCTGACTGCCTGTGGAATTCTGACTGAATTAACCTGACAATTGCAGTGAAACTCAAGAAACCAAATTTCAGCTGAGGCACCCAAAACAAAGACAATAGCCAGAATTGGAGCACACCAATAGCTGTGCCCTGTTTGAAAAAGACCATTCCTCTGGTGCCCTGAACTCTATATTGCAGCCTCAAAACCAAAGCTCACATCAGAAAATTCATTACAAACCATGATAAATAAGGGAAATGTGAAAAAGCCAAAGAAATGCAAGAGTCCTTTGTGATATTTGGCTGGATTTAGACACAAAGAAACTGGCTATTTCCAGATTCATCCCCCCCTTCCACAGACTGACTCTGGAATTCTGATTGAATTCACCTCAAAATCACACTCACACTCATTTGGGAGGGAATTAGAATCTGTCCCCTCAGCAGAAGCGTTCTATGTCATTTTCCAAAACACAGAAACTCATCTTGGTCGTGTTGCCTGTAGATTTCTAATCCTGAAAGGGCAATGCGCTGTGTTTTTTTTCTTCTTTCTTTCATAATGATTACTCTCCAAAATCTTGCTTGTATTGCATCAGAATACAAAATTTGGGAATAAGAAGGCAAAATCGACTCAGACCCAGGAAACATTTAGGAAATTGGCACTCAAGAAACCACAAATCGGCTGAGGCACCCAAAACAATGACAGCAAGCCAGAATTGGAGCAAGCCAACAGCTGTGCCCTGATTGAAAAAGAACCTTCCTCTTGTGCCCTGAACTCAATATGCCAGCCTCAAAACCAAAGCTCACATCAGAAAATTCATTACAAACCATGATAAATAAGGGAAATGTGAAAAAGCCAAAGAAATGCAAGAGTCCTTTGTGATATTTGGCAGGATTTAGACACAAAGAAACTGGCGGTTTCCAGATTCATCCCCCCCTTCCACAGACTGACTTTGGAATTCTGATTGAATTCACCTCAAAATCGCTCTCACACTCCATTTGGAGGGAATTAGAATCTGTCACCTCAGCAGAAGCGTTCCATGTCATTTTCCAAAACACAGAATCTCACCTTGGTTGTGTTGCCTATGGATTTCTAATCCTGAAAGGTCAATTTGCTGTGTTTTTTTTTTTTTCTTTCATAATGGCTACTCTGTCCAAAATCTTGCTTGTATTGCATCAGAATACAAAATTTGGGAAGGAAGAAGGCAAAACCAACTCAGACCCCGAAAACATTTAGGAAATTGCCACACAAGAAACCACAAATCAGCTGAGGCACCTAAAACAATGACAGCAAGCCAGAAGTGGAGCAAGCCAACAGCTGTGCCCTGATTGAAAAAGAACCTTCCTCTTGTACCCTGAACTCAATACGCCAGCCTCAAAACCAAAGCTCACATCAGAAAATTCATTACAAACCATGATAAATAAGAAAAAAGAGAAAAAAGCCAAAGAAATGCAAGAATCCATAATGATATAGGGCTTGATTTAGTCGCTAGGAAACCGGCTGTTCCCGGATTCATCCACCCCTCCAGCTGACTGCCTGTGGAATTCTGACTGAATTAACCTGAAAATCACAGTGAAACTCAGTTTGGAGGCAGTTAATATCTGTCACCTCAGCCAAAGTGTTCCATTTTTTTTTCCAAAACACAAAAACTCACCTTGGTCATGTTACCTGTAGATTTCTAAGCTTCAAATGCCTATTTGTTGGGTTTTTTATTTCATAATGGCTACTCTATACAAACTCTTCTTTGCATTGCATCAGAATACAAAATTTGGGAAGGAAGAAGGCAAAGCCAACTCAGACCCTGAAAACATTTGGGAAATTTCCACACAAGAAACCACAAATCGGCTGAGGCACTCAAAACAATGACAGCAAGCCAGAAGTGGAACAAGCCAACAGCTGTGCCCTGATTGAAAAAGAACCATCCTCTTGTGCCCTGAACTCCATATTGCAGCCTCAAAACCAAAGCTCACATCAGAAAATTCATTACAAACCATGATAAATAAGAAAAAAGTGAAAAAGCCAAAGAAATGCAAGAATCCATAATGATATTGGGTTTGATTTAGTTGCAAGGAAACTGGCTGTTCCCAGATTCATCCACCACTAAAGCTGACTGCCTGTGGAATTCTGACTGAATTAACCTGACAATTGCAGTGAAACTCAAGAAACCAAATTTCAGCTGAGGCACCCAAAACAAAGACAATAGCCAGAATTGGAGCAAACCAACAGCTGTGTCCTGTTTGAAAAAGACCATTCCTCCGGTGCCCTGAACTCTATATTGCAGCCTCAAAACCAAAGCTCACATCAGAAAATTCATTACAAACCATGATAAATAAGGGAAATGTGAAAAAGCCAAAGAAATGCAAGAGTCCTTTGTGATATTTGGCAGGATTTAGACACAAAGAAACTGGCTGTTTCCAGATTCATCCCCCCCTTCCACAGACTGACTCTGGAATTCTGATTGAATTCACCTCAATATCGCACTCACACTCATTTGGGAGGGAATTAGAATCTGTCCCCTCAGCAGAAGCGTTCTATGTCATTTTCCAAAACACAGAAACTCATCTTGGTCGTGTTGCCTGTAGATTTCTAATCCTGAAAGGGCAATGCGCTGTGTTTTTTTTTTTCTTTCTTTCATAATGATTACTCTCCAAAATCTTGCTTGTATTGCATCAGAATACAAAATTTGGGAATAAGAAGGCAAAACCGACTCAGACCCAGGAAACATTTAGGAAATTGGCACTCAAGAAACCACAAATCGGCTGAGGCACCCAAAACAATGACAGCAAGCCAGAATTGGAGCAAGCCAACAGCTGTGCCCTGATTGAAAAAGAACCTTCCTCTTGTGCCCTGAACTCAATATGCCAGCCTCAAAACCAAAGCTCACATCAGAAAATTCATTACAAACCATGGTAAATAAGAAAAATGAGAAAAAAGCCAAAAAATGCAAGAATCCATGATGATATTGGACTTGATTTAGTCTCAAGAAAACCGAATGTTCCCGGATTCATCCACACCTCCAGCTGATGCCTGTGGAATTCTGTCTGAATTAACCTGAAAATCACAGTGAAACTCATTTTGGAGGCAATTAATATCTGTCACCTCAGCCAAAGTGTTCCATTTGATTTTCCAAAACACAAAAACTCACCTTGGTCGTGTTACCTGTAGATTTATATTCTTCAAATGCCCATTTGTAATGTTTTTTATTTCATAATGGCTACTCTGTCCAAACTCTTGTTTGTGTTGCGTCAGAATACAGAATTTGGGAATGAAGAAGGCAAAGCCAACTCAGACCCCGAAAACATTTAGGAAATTGCCACACAAGAAACCACAAATCGGCTGAGGCACCCAAAACAATGACAGCAAGCCAGAATTGAAGCAGGCCAACAGCTATGCCCTGTTTGAAAAAGACCATTCCTCCTGTGCACTGAACTCTATATTGCAGCCTCAAAACCAAAGCTCACATCAGAAAATTCATTACAAACCATGATAAAAAGAAAAAAGAGAAAGAAGCCAAAGAAATGCAAGAGTCCTTTGTGATATTGGGCTTGATTTAGTTGCAAGGAAACCAGCTGTTCCCGGATTCATCCACCCCTCCTAGCTGACTGGCTGTGGAATTCTGATTGAATTCACCTGAAAATCGCACTCACTCTCGATTTGGAGGAAATTAATATCTGCCCCTCAGTGGAAGGGTTCTATGTCATTTTCCAAAACCCAAAAACTCATCTTGGTCATGTTGCCTATGATTTCTAATCATGAAAACCCAATATGTTCTGTTTTTCAATTTCCTGATGGATCCTCGTTCTAAACCCTTGTTTGTATTGCATCAGAATACACAATTTGAAAAGGAAAAAGGCAAAACCAACTCAGACCAACAAAGCATTTAGGAAAAAGTCGCTCAAAATGAAAAATTGCCTGAGGCACCCAAAGCAATTACAGAAAGCCAGAATTGGAGAGAAACAACAGCTGTGCCCTAATTGAAAAAGACCATTCCTCTGGTTCCCTGAACTCCTTAAGCCAGCCTCAAAACCACAACCCACATCAGAAAATTTATTACAAACCATGATAAATAAGAAAATGTGAAAAATGCAAAAAAGAAAAAGAAATGCAAGAGTCCTTCGTGATATGGCGCTTGTTTTAGTACAAGGAAACCAGCTGTTTCCGGATTCATCCACCCCTCCCAGCTGACTGACTGTGGAATTCTGATTGTATTCACCTGAAAAGAGAGAACATTTATAAGTATATTGGGACTGTGGAACCTGTCATTTACCAATCACATGTTAGACTGAATCATAGACCAAATATAGGGAAGAAATCCTATGCATGTAAACCTTGTGGGAATTCATTCAGTATTAAATACCCTCCATCACAGCACTCATATTGTGGAAAACCCTCATGTGTGTAATGATTGTGTGGAAACCACTCACCAGAAGTCAGATCTCATTAGACATCAGAGAATTCACACAGGGTTGAAATCTTACAAATCTAATGACTGTGGGAAGTTCTTTGGCCAGAAGAAACACCTCATAAATCATCAGAGAATTCACACAGGTGAGAAACCTTTTGAATGTAATGACTGTGGAAAATCCTTTGGCCAGAAGGCAAACCTCATAAATCATCAGAGAATTCACACAGGTGAGAAACCTTATGAATGCAATTACTATGGAAAATCCTTTGGCCAGAAGGCAAACCTCATAAATCATCAGAGAATTCACAGAGGGGAGAAACCTTATGAATGCAATCATTGTGGAAAAGCCTTTGCTGAGAAATCAAAGCTCACAAAGCATCAGACAATTTGTACTGGGGGAAACCTTATGATTGCAATGACTGTGGAAAAACCTTTGCTGAGAAGTCAAACCTCAGAAAGTATCAGAGCCTTCACACCATGGAGAAAGCTTATAAATGAAATGACTGTGGAAAAGCCTTTGGTCCCATCCTTGCATACCAAGGATAAATCCCACTTGGTCTGGGTGGATGATCTTTCCGATGCATTGTTGGATTCAATTGGCCAGAATTCTGTTGCAGATCTTTGCATGTATGTTCATCAGGGAAATTGGTCTATAATTACTTTCTTTGTTGCACTTTTTTCAAGTTTAGGAATGAAGGTGATGTTGGCTTCATAGAAAGAATTTGGGAGAATCGCCTCTCTCACAATTGTTTTGAATAACTTGAGAAGAATTGCAGTTAGTGCTTTAAATGTCTGTTAGAATTCAGCAGTGAAGCCTTCCAGTTTTGGGGTTTTCTTGGTAGTGATGGTCTTTATTACTGGTATCATTTCCATCTGGTTATGTGTGTGTTTAGGTTTTCTATATCTTTGTTGCTCAATTTAGGTAGGTTTTATGGATGGAAGGATGGTGGAAAGCCTCTTTGCTGTACTTCATAACTCATAAGATATCAGAGTATCCACACAGGGAATTTTCTACTTGACCTTTTTGTGCAAGTTATATCTCATGAAATATTAGAGAATTCACCAAGGGGAGAAATGCATGAATATAATACATGTGAATAGCCTTTGTGGTGCAAATCAGACCTCATCAAACATAAAAGAATTCTCATGGGGAGCAATTTTATGAATGTAATGACTCAGAGCCTTTTACCATAATTCAGCCCTCATTGTACATCATCAAATTCATATAGGGAAAAACTCCTTTGAAAGTAAAATCCCTTTAATTAGAAGCCATACCTCATAAGACAACAGGGAATTCACGTGGGAGAGAAACCTTATAGGTGTAATGAGTGTTGGAAAGCTCTGCCCAAATCTCTCCTTATATCAGAATGCACAACATATATATCTAATGAATGAAATAAATGTGAGAAAGTCATTTCACATAGGTAATGCCTCATAATCCATCATGGAATTTGAACAAGGGAGAGACCTTAACAATATAATGAATGTGGAAGAGCTTTTCTCCAAAATTCATGTAAGTATTGTGACAAAACCTTTTGCTGGAAATCACATCCTATCCAACAGAGACTCATGTAAAGGAGAAAGCTTATAAATATTATTAGAGTCAGAAGTCAATGGTACATCAGAGAATTGACACAGGTGGTTTCTTAGGCGTATACTGATTGTGCAAAAACATTTTCTTTATTTCAGGCTTGTATAGACACAGAATTCACAAAAGGTGATAGTCTTTGCATGCTGTAAATACAATAAAACCTTTAGCCAGAAATTAGACATCAACAGACTTCAGAGAATTCATAAGGAACAAAAGTCTATGCAATGAATTTGGAAAATGTATTTCTGTTATAAATCAGTCTTCAATTCCCATGAATAGACTCACAAATGAGAAAACATGCATGCATAGAAAAGTTTTGTACCATAAATTATCTCTAGATGGTAAACTAATATATCACACAAAAGAAATATCATGAGTGTAATGGAATTGGGAAACCCTTTGCTATAAGGCAGATTTCCAGAAAGCTTAGCAAGATTACAGAAAAGTCTCTGAAAATGTAACATGTCTGAAAGATTTGTTGGCATCACAAACTGGAGGATAGCTCAAGTGCATGTGTTTTTGTGCCTGGCATCCAAATTGATATCTCTTTTTCTTTGATGAATTCCTTGTTTATTTATTTAGCAGATTTAGAGACAAAGGATTCCTGTCCATTGATTTACTACTATATGCCCACAATTGCCATGGTAAAGTATATGGCAAAAACTGAGTGCTGGGGGCTGTGAATCTGATTCATCACTGATAACATTGAAGACATTGGTTCCTGGTTCTTATGCTGCTATGCATGGAAATGTTTCTCTAATTTCATTTTCAAATAGTTCATTGTTAATATAAAGAAATGCTTCTAATTTTTAAAATTTCATTGAAATAATTTGTGATTAATGTGTCCTAGTCATGCATTATTACAGGGTGTAGTGCAATATTTGCACACATTTATGCAGTAAAAAGTGATCAAGCTAAGCAACTACAGTTTTATTAAGTTTTTAAAGAGTTATTTATTTGAAAGACAGAGTTACAGAGAGAAGTAGCAGCAGAGAGAGAGAGAGGTCTTCCTCTGCCGGTTCACTCCCCAGATGGCCACAATGGCCGGAGCTCTGCCAATCTGATTCCAGGAACCAGGAGCTTCTTCCAGATCTCCCACTTGGGTGCAGGGACCCAAGGACTTGGGCCATCTTCTACTGCTTTCCCAGGCCATAGCAGAGAGTTGGATCAGAAGAGGAGCAGCCAGGACTAGAACTGGTACCCACATGGGATGCTGGTGCTTCAGGCCAGGGTGTTAGCCCACTGTGCCACAATGCTGGCCCCCAAGCAACTACAGTTTCTAATTCTTCTCCATGATTTGAGACTACCAGCTCCTCTCCTTCAGTTCTTTACACAGAACCTAATATGGTTGAATGTAGTCATCTCATTATATTATGGAACACCAGAAGTTCTTTCTGCCTCTTTGATTTTTGATACCTATTATCCAATCCCCCTCTATCCCTAGCTGCTTCCCTTCTCAGCCTCTAGTAATCACAGTTCTGTGTTCAGATCCATTATTTTCTTTCACTTCCACATGCGACAAGGACCAGGTGACATTTGTGTTCCTGCTTCTGGCTTATTTCAATTAATTTAATAATATTTTGTTCTTTTTTTGTATCTAAAAGAGGTTGCCCTGTCCATTGTTTTTCACTGATGGACAGCTAGATTGGTTTCACATCCTGGCTGCAGTGAACTGTGTTATAGTGGCTGTGTTATGGGAAAATTGCTGTATCTTTGATATGCTCTCCTCCTTTCCTTCTAATAAAATTTCCTTATTCTATATAGCCAAGAGCAAGATAACTCTCACATGGTAGGTCAATTTTTATCTTAGTTTAATTTTTGTTATTTATTTGAAAGAGTTACAATAGAGGTAGAGACACAGAGAGGTCCTCCATTAGCTGGTTCGCTCTACAGATGACTACAAAGGCCAGAGTTATGCCATTCTGAAACCTGGAGACAGGAGCTTCCTCTGGGTCTCCCTCATGGGTGCATGGGCCCAAGGACTTGGGCCATCTTCTACTGCTATCCCAGGAGATAGCAGAGAGCTGTATTGGAAGAAGAGCAGCTGGAACTAGAACTGGCACCCAAATGGGATGCTGGCCCTTCAGGCCAGGGCTTTAACTCACTGCACAACAGCGCCAGCCCCAATTTTTATCCTTTTTAAGGAATGACCATACTGTTCTGCATAACATCTGTACTAACTTGTGTTTTCACCTACCATATATGGTGGTTTTCTTTTCCCATGTGCTCTCTAGCATTTGTTATTTTTTATCAGTTTGGCATAAAAATGATATAGTATTGTTCATGTTTTTGTGTATTTTGAAATCAGTTAATTTGTTTATTAAATCTTTATTATTTGAAAGGTGGATTTAGAGAGAGAGGGAAAGACATAGATAGCTTTCATCTGCTGGCTCACACCCCAGAGAGTTTCAACAGTTGAGCCTGGGGCATGCTGGAGTCAGGAGCTTCATCCAAGTCTCCCACATGAGTGGCAAGGACCTGAGTCCTTCGTCCATCTTCTGCTGGTTTCCCAGGTGTTTAGCAGTGAGCTAAATTGGAAGTGGAGATTCCTAAACTCAAAGTGGAACTCAGATGTTATGCTGGCCTCACAGATTGCAGCTTTCCCCACTTGGCCACAATGCCAGCCCCTCTATCAATTTAATTCCTCAAAAATAGCTCAGTAATGTTGGCATCTATCTCATTTTGTTTTTTCTCTGTTATTATTCAACTTATTGATGTCTTATTTTTGTTCACATTATTCCTCTCAATTGCTCTACCTGAGGTGAGTAGGGCTGCTGTGTTGCTTAAATGAAGTGTATGCTTTAGATTACTCATTTAATGAGTGCATGTCATTCACATAGCACTTCACTGAAGTTCTACTATGTCCCAAATCCTCTTCTAGGCACAGAATTTAGACCACTTTTCTCTTAGGCCCAGATCTTGCCTTTAACATACTACTTGGAATTTAGTAGCTCATGAAATCTGCAGACTGCATAAATGAATGAATATTTTGAGGGCTGTGCTTTTGTGGAGGAACTTCATAGGAGACCGAAGGAATAAAATAAATCAAAAGTATCCACAGTATATAGAATGTATACTATTTTACAAGTCACAGAGAAGAAGAAGAAGAAGGAAAGTAGTAAGACTAGAAAGTTTGTGGCAAGACTAACAGGCGCTGGTCAAGAACTTAATAAGCACATTAGGAAAGCAGTAAGGTTTCTTTTTTTTTTTTTTTTTGAGGAAAAGTTTTTATTTCTAGTGATGAAATTGGCTACAGAACATTATGAAAGTTTAAAAATACAAAGAGAAATTGTCTATAATTAATAGATTCAAAATTTGACAATCAGTGAATATAATTATTAGTCATTACCAACAACAGTTATTGATTTGAAAGGCAGAGTGACAGGAAGAGGGAACCACTGCCTCACTCCCCAGACACTTGCAATAGCCAAAGCTTGACCAAGCCAAAACCAGGAACTGGGAATTCATTCTGGATGTCCCATTTGGATGCAGGGACCCAAGCACTTCTGCCATCCTCCGTCTCCTCCCAGGGTGCACACTAGCAGAAACTTGCCTCAAAGCAGAGAAGCTACCACTCAAGCCAGACATTTGTATATGGGATGTGGGTGTGTGGTGGTGATAGCAAGCCCTCATAGATAAAAAAAAAAAAAAGACAAAGTTATTTCTATGCCAAGGAAATTACTCTGTAGTCTTTCTCTTATAAACTACGTATTGCTGAACCTAGATAATTTTTCCTTTATTTAACAATGACATGAAAATGTCAGTTGAGTTGGCTTTCCTGAAGACCTTGTTTCTTGAATATTAGTGGCTAGTTGAGATAAATTCTTTTCATCTCTTTCTTGCTTCGGCAGCACATGTGCTCGCTTCGGCAGCACATATACTAAAATTGGAACGATACAGAGAAGATTAGCATACCCCTGCGCAGTAAGGTTTCTTTACCTCCCTGTAGGCTCTGCTCTCCAGAGGTGAACAGGGTCCTCTAAACCCACTTGCTGCACACACAAACACCTGAGTGTTGTATTCTCCCACAGGTGTTGGAGACTGATATGGTGTTCTGATTTATATTTACATAATGGCTAGTGACATCGGGCATATTCACATGTTTTGACCATGTACATTTCTTCTGAGAAATGTCTATTCAGATCCTTGCCTGTTTCTTCACTGTATTTTTTGGAGTTTTTCCAATTCATGTAAATGTTCTGGAAATCTGTAAACATTCAGAGTTTTAATTTTTCCTGCCATCTGTTCATTGTATCTACACTCTGATGTTTACTTTGTTGTGAAGAAGTATCTTAGTTGGATATACTCAAATGTCTCTGTTTTTATTTTTGTGACTATTGCTATTGGAATCTTACCCAAAAGCTATTGTGTGTTGACAATATTTAGAGTTTCCCTATGTTTACTTGGGTTTGGGTCTTATGATTACATTTTAATTCACTGTGAGTTCACTTTCACATAGTGTAAGAGATGTTGGAGTCTCTTTTCAGGCTTCTACATATGGATAATCAAGTTCCTCTGCACCACTTGTGAAAGAGATTCTTCTTTCTCCAGTTCATTTTAGTTCCTTTGTTAAATATGAGTTGCTGGTAGAAATTTGGGTTTATTTCTATGCTACCAAGTCTTTTCCATTGAACTATGTGTCTGTTATTATATCAGTGCTAACACTTCTTCTTCTTTTTTTTTTTTTTTTTGCAGTATATTTATTTGAAAGGCAGAGTTACAGAGAGGTAGAGGCAGAGAGAGAGAGAGGTCTTCCATCCACTGGTTTACTCCCCAAATGGCCACAATGGCCGGAGCTCTGTTGATCTGAATCCAAGTGTCAGGAGCTTCTTCCAGGTCTCTATGCAGGTGCAGGGGCCCAAAGACTTTGGCCATTTTCTACTTTTTTCTCAGGCTATACCAGAGAGGGGTATAAGAAGTGGAGCAGCTGGGAAACATACTGGCACCCATATGAGATGCCAGCACTGCAGACGGTGACTTTACCTGCTTTGTCATAGTGCTGACCCCTGTAATATGTCTTAAAATATGGTGTGATGTCTCCAGCTTTTTTTTGCTTTATAATATTGCTTTAGATGTTAAGCATCTCTCATGTTTCTATGTGAATTTTAGCATCATTTTTTCTAGCTCTGAGAACATCGTTGGTATGTTGATTGGGATTGCATTGAATTTGCAAATTGCTTTTGGTAGTATGGATATTTTGGTATTATTCTTCCCATTCACAAACATAAGTTTTCTGTGAGACTGTCAAAAAGCCTTGACAAAAATTGGACTTTATTACACAAAAATTCATCACTTTTTGGGATCATTTAAATCCATAATTTTGCACTAATATTTGATAAATAATTAAAGACTTTGAGCATTTTAGTAGGAGAAATTAAAATATTTATCAATTTATTCAAATATTGTTTAGATGTGATATTCAAATATTGTTTAGAGCCATTGTCTGTATTCCCTCTAAATTACGATCTTTTTGCTTTTTGCCTGTTAAACTTGTCCCTTGATTCAACAACCGTTTTTAATGTAATGTAAACTGAAAATGTCATTTCATAAGCTAAAAAAAATGACAAAGAAGGAAAAAGAAGGGAGGGAGGTTGAGTATATAATTATGTTCTCCGAATTTTTTCTATAAAACATATTGAATCATTTAAAAGCTAATTAAAATTAAACTCAAAATTGGACCATTATGACCAATATTTAAAACAAGTGATTAAAAACTGTAGATGTCTTCAATTTTGATTATCATTCTTCTTTAGAATATCTGAAAGAAATCCAGTTTCTCACTTTAAAATATACCAGTGTGTTAGAATTTAGTATTAAATGACTTTGTTTAAAAGTTTTATTTAATCTATTGCTTTAAGTAGTAATACTATGGCCATTGTAAAACAAAATCCTTATCATTTTTCATAAAACAGGAAGGGCCTTTAAAACATCATCACTAAAAATATTAAGAGACCTAAAATATAACATTCTTAAAACCCAAGTGATACCATTCAAAATTTTCAAATATGCAGGGATAGTTCATGTCAAGTAACTAAATAATTGTTAAGTGTATATATGGAATAGCTTCTATAAATTCTTTTGGCAAGGGCTGGCACTGTGGCATAATGGGTGAGGCTGCCACCTGCAGTGCTGGTATTCCATAGGGGCATCAGTTCAAGACCTGGCTGCTCCACTTCCTATCCAGCTCTCTGCTATGGCCTGGGAAACACTATAAAATGGTACAAGTCCTTGGGCCCCTGCAACTGCATAGGAGACCAGGAAGAGGCTCCTGGTTCCTGCCTTCCAGTCAGCACAGCTCCAGCCATGGAGGCCAACTGTGGAGTGAACCAGTGAATGGAAGACCACTCTCTCTGCCTCTCCTTCTCTCTCTGTGTAATTCTGACTTTCAAATAATATAAATAAATCTTTAAAAAATTCTTTTGGCAAATAGATGAAGCTATTTGTTATACATTTCAAATAAATAGCAAACATACTAGAAAAATATATTGAATAAAATTTAAGCAACTCATAGCTATACACAGAAATTTCTCACCATAACAACATAGCAACCACTAAATTTCCAAATTCAATTTTCCACAACTTAGAATCTTTAACTCCAGAAGGAGTACAAAATTGACAGAACAGTGGCCTATGTATCAGGATACCTAATGCTAATACAGAATTATCCCTGCCACAACTTACCTATGTGACCTTGAACAATTCACTTTACTTCTCTGGGCTTGGCATTTAGCATCCTCATGTGATAAAGGAGGCTTGGATAAGATCAGTTGTACTCTATCTTGAGACTTCAATGATCTCTCAGTTTCCAAACAGGCACCTTAAGGGAAAGTAAACCTTTAGATCAAAGCTTACATTTTTAAATCTAAATATATTTTAAACTCTTTCTACAACTAGTACAAAACAACACATTCAAATGTGTACCATGCCACTTTTCAATATTTGGGAATAATTAATGCATCATTTTAGAGCATTGTCTGGAGGCCAGTGCTGTGGTGTAGCTAGTAAAGCCACTGCATGCAGTGGGGGCATCCCATATGGAGGCCGGTTCAAGTCCAGGCTGCTCCATTTTCCATTCAGCTGTCTGCTATAGCCTGGGAGAGCAGTAGGAAGTTGGCCCAAGTCCTTGGGCCCCTGAATCTGCATGGGAGACCCTGAAGAGGTCCTGGCTCCTGGTTTCAGATTGGCATATCTCTGACCTTTTAGGCCATCTGGGGAGTGAACCAGCAGATGGAGGACCTCTCTCTCTTCCTCTTGTTCACTATCTGTGTAACTCGGACTTCCAAATAAATAAATAAATAAATCTTTTAAAAAATCAAAAGAATATTGTCTGGCACACAGTGCACCACTAAGTACAAGATATTATTAGTAATATTAGATTGAAATATTGAAATAAACTAGGCAATAAGCCTTAAGATGCAAATTAATACCAAGAAATATAATCTCAAATTTCTGTGTTCAACAAGGTAGTCTCTTTTCACTACTAACTTTATACTAAATAAGATATTTTGATATTTTGTTAAGAGTAAATTTATCGGGGGCCAGCGCCGTGGCTCACTTGGTTAATTCTCCACCTGTGGTGCTGGTATCCCTTATGGGCAAAGTGTTCTAGTCCTGGTTGCTCCTCTTTCAGTCCAGCTTTCTGCTATGGCCCGGGAAGGCAGTAGAGGATGGCCCAAGTGCTTGGGCCCTGCACCCGGATGGGAGACCAGGAGAAAGCACCTGACTCCTGGCTTTGGATGGGCACAGCTCCAACTGTGGCAGCCATCTGGGGACTGAACCAATGGAAGGAAGGCCTTTCTGATTTCTCACTGTATATAACTCTACCTGTCAAATAAAAAAAAATATTAGTTTTTCATAAAAACTGCAGTATTGAAAAAGTTCTAAAATCCCTCTAATTCTAAATGTCTGTGACTGCTAACTCATTAGCACATATTGCATTCTTTACATCTGGGTAATCATGACAATTCACTTTTAAATGATTAACAGATCTGCTGTTATATATAAATACATGCTTTTCCGAAAATCATACAATAAGCAGGCTACATACTTTACTTCAAGTAGAACTGCCATATCCAGTCCTACAATTGTAAATAAGACAGTTTCAATTGTTCAGCATTATCAATTATAAATTCCAATCGTGTAGCAATACTCATAAGAATTTAGGGGGCTGATGCTGTGGAGTAGCAAGTAGAGCTGTGGCTTGCAGTGCTGACATTCCAATTGGGTGCCAGTTCAAGTCCTGGCTACTCAAATTACTATCCATCTTTTTAGGCAAGTAAGACTTACTATCCAGCAGTAGAGGATGGCCCAGGCCCTTGGGCTCCTGCACCTGCATAGGAGACCCAAAAGAAGCTGCTGGCTCCTGGCTTTGGATTGGCAGAGCTCCAGCCATTGTGGCCAAATGGGGAGTGAACCAGCGGTTGGAAGACTGCTCTCTCTCTCTCCTTCTCTGTGTAACTCTGATTTTCAAGTAAAATAAATGAATTTTTTTAAAAAAAGGATGAAATAAAAAGGAAGATGAAGATTACAAAATTGTTTAATTTTTTTAATAAATATAAATTTCCAAAGTACAGCTTTTGGATTACAGTGGCTTCCCCTCCCCCAAAACATCCCTCCCACCCATAATCCTCCTATTTCCTGCTTCCTCTCCCATCCCAGAAGATTACAAAATTGTATGAAGGACATTTGTACAGTAAACAAATATACTGATTTCCAATGCAATATTTGAATACTTGAAGCAGGAACGCTAAGTACTTCTTTGCCAAAATAACATGTTTTCTCCAGTGTAAAACCCATTTGCCATCCCAATACAAAAAGGGATTTGGGGCAAGAAGGAAAAAAGAAGTCCACACATGCGGAAATTTTAAGCAAAACAAAATAGAGAATGTATTTAGTTTCATGTAAATCACATGAGAATTAATAGTATTCTACCAATTTGCAACAAATATTTTTAACTTTAATGAATGAATGAATTTTCAGTTACATAGCAGGAAACTTCTACCCTCTCCCATAAAACTGAAAGAGAAACTTTTTAAAAGTAAAAACTGATGAAAGAATTCTGCAATACATGTTAATGTTAAGTAGCCCAGCAGAGTTTATTTAGAAATACAAACACACACACAGAAAATAAATACATTAAAATCTTACTGAATAGGTCAGTAATAGTTCAGGATCCAATATGTGTGCAAAAGATTCTGGATTTCCCAGTCACTTTGTATAGGAAATGATGTGCTTTGCTATGTAGCATGTAACTTTAGATTCCTGAACACCTCCACTTTGCTTCTTACCCTGAATCCCAGCAAATACAGGAACACAGCTGTTGAGTCATTCATTTTCTGGATTTGAGAATATCAAAGAATTAATGAGTATAGAAAGTTGTACAGCAGAGACCAAGAATGTCCAAGGGAGGTCACGTAAATCAATTGAACAAGTCAAACTACTATGAATGTATACTGAATGCTCTGTTTTTAATATGTCTTACTTACCTAAAAAGACATGAGGGCTATTGCTCTCTCTCTTAATACAACTAAGGAGAAGATATCACCAATGCTCAAGAAAAATGAATACACAGCAGAGCTAATACAAAATCCCCAAATTCCAAAATAGAAAAACTGGATATGCACTCCTTACACACACCCTGAAGTGGCAATGAAGTAGAACAAATCTAAAATTAGAAAAAAATCTTTTTTTAAAAGATTTATTTATTTATTTGAAAGTCAGAGTTGCACAGAGAGAGGCAGAGAAGAGAGAGGGGTCTTCCATCCACTGGTTCTCTCCCCAGTTGGCTGCAATGGCCAGAGTTGTGCCAATCCAAAGCCAGGAGCAAGGAGCTTCTTCCAGGTCTCCCACATGGGTGCAGGGCCCCAGGACTTGGGCCATCTTCTACTGCTTTCCCAGGCTATAGCAGAGATCTGGATCCATATGAGCTGCCAGCGCTGCAAGTGGTGGCTCTACCCACTATGCCACACCACTGGCCCTGAAAATTCTTGTCAAATTAAGAACATTTAACCTTTGTTTTAGAGTGCATTATTAAAATATCTAAACTGGGGGAATACATAATTTCTTTCTTTAGAAATCAGAAGAGAAAAAGAACACTTCAAGCCTACTGTGACACCACACAGAAGGAATGGAGAATCATGATCTCAATTAGCCTAGGGACAGAATAAAAGGGAGGGAAATAGGAACAACAGAATTAAGATGAATAAGCTTTGACAGCTGAGGGAATCTGAATGTAAAGAAAAGGCATGCAGTTAACTGAAACAATAGAGATAAGTCTGAGAGGAAAAAACATTGTTAAGTCATATTAATGGGGCCAGAGCTGTGACTTAGTAAAGTAAAAAAAAAATCTAAAATTTGTTTTTAAATTATATAATTAAAAAAGATAAAAAAGATGTTCAATCTTAAGTCTCTACAGCATAAGATATACATCAATTTTCCCAGGTTCTATTTGCATTTATTAACAAAGTTTCATGGGTGTAATCACTAAAGTGGCTCCAATAAGTCTTTTTATAAAAATTATTTTTTATTTTGACAGGCAGAGTGGACAGTGAGAGAGACAGAGAGAAAGGTCTTCCTTTTTCTGTTGGTTTACCCCCTAGTGACCGCTGCGGCCAGTGTGCTGCAGCTGGCACATGGCGCTGATCCAAAGCCAGGAGCCAAGTGCTTCCTCCTGGTCTCCCATGCAGGTACGGGGCCCAAGCACTTTGGCCATCCTCCATTGCACTCCTGGGCCATAGCAGAGAGCTGGACTGGAAGTGGAGCAACTGGGACAGAATCTGGCTCTCCCAGCAGGACTAGAACTTGGTGTGCCTGCACCGCAGGTGGAGGATTAGCTTATTGAGCCATGGAGCCTGCCTCCAATAAGTCTTAACCTGGGATGCAACTAAATTTAACAAGGATACTCAATAGGAATTTTAGAAGAATTCCAAAATATGTATCAGAATAAAAATAAATACTTTACTTGGTACATCTCATTTTAACTATACTATTGTCTAAATTTCCAAATATCAGATGTACTAAAAAAATCCCCAAAGCAGCAGAGTTGGTCCGACATGATGAGGAATAAAATAAAGAAAATGAGAATTCGCAGATCCCAGATTAAAATAACCAAGAAGGCCCAATAAAAGAAAACTCAATGTCTTCATACACTAACATTTATTACCTCAGATTTATTTAACAAAAAGGTGATTATTCCAGCTACATCCCATTAGGTAGCCCAATTTTACCTGCTAAATCCATTTAAAAAAAGCACCTCATGATATATTACTAAAATCATATTGCTATATGCCATCCACCATGTCCACTGTACCTTATACCTAATGTTAACAGATCTGATGAAAATCAGTAGATAAATGATGTGTCTTAACCACGTGTGGGAAATGTCTTTTGTTCAACGTTTTTCCAAAAACCCCTCAGTCTCAGTTTGCCTTCACCTTGAAAAGACACTTCTGAGGTTTACTAATCAGTCCAGCTTCTTCGGGCCTCCCTCCAATGAAAGGGGCTAAAATCCATCAAAATAAACTCTAGGCACTGTCCTTGTGCTCCCAGTGACTTTTTCACTCTAGGGGCTCACAAACCTTCTAAATTCTTTAGATCACCTGTGATGTCCATTAGTTCTCAAAGACTATGATGCAAGTAATTTCCCCTCTTGGAACCTTGTTATTAACTGTGCTGTATGAGAAATGAAGTCTCCTACACACCTTGTGCTTACGATTCTCCAAACCATGTTGCCTGCTAGGACTTTGGCCATGAATATAGGACAGCAATACCTGAACATGATTACTGAGATCTCCTTAATAAAGGATAGACTGGGGCCAGCACTGTGGTGCAGTGGTGTAATCCTTTACCTGCAGTGCTGGCACCCCATATGAGCACCAGTTCTAGTCCCCATTTCTCCTTTTCCCATCCAGCTCTCTGCAATAGCCTGGGAAAGCAGTAGAAGCTGTTCCAAGTGCTTTGGTCCCTGCCAAAATGTGGGAGACCTGGAAGCTCCTAGCTCAGATTGGCCCAGCTGCAGACATTGCAGTCATTAGGGGAGTAAATGAGCATATGGAATACCTTTCTCTCTGTCTCTTCCTCTCACTGTCTGTAAGTACACCTGTCAAATACGTAAATAAATTCTATATATATATATATATTTACATTTATTTATATATATTTATGTATATAAATATATTCATATATAAAATATATTATGCTTTATCATATATTATATAATATATAATAATTATAAACAGATAATATTATATAATTTATTATAACTATTATATATATCATATATATATATTATTGAGATGACTTCAATAGCCAGAGTGTGGCCAGGTTGAAGCCAGGAGCTCCTCCTCCAATGTGTGTGGCAGCAACCCAGGCACTTGGACCATCTTTCACTGGTTTTTCAATCCATTGGTATGGAGCTGGATCAGAAATAATTATATATTTATATATAAATAAATTCATATATAATATTTATATATAATTATATATTATATATTTATGATAATTATATGTAATTCTATATTATGTATAGAAATATATAATATATATTATAATATATAAATATATATATGATGGATCAAAATGCGGCATTCTCCATTTGGCAGAAGAGACAGGCTCCAATATCTACTGTCTATGTCAGTATGTCAGTATAATGCAGGAGGTAACCCCTCTACCAAATAAGAAAAGCTATTTCAGTTCAGTTGGACATCATTCTGCTGACTGTTGACCTTATTACTGTTAGTCTGGATGCTTTCATTGGTTGCAATCCAGAGACCCAATTTTCCCATAGATATAAACATCAGCAAACATGAAAATTTGGTAAGAAAAGCTTAAACTGAGAGTTATGATTAGTAAATATTTTAACAAAATTTCTCAGAACCCATCTAATCCAAACCTTGGACAATTGGGAGCTGTTGTACTTGGCCCACCCATAATTGAAATGGATTCTAAATCCTTCAACTGCAAGGAGAGTATCATAGACATTAATGCTCCAAACGGATCCAGTTCCCTGCTAATGTGTCTGGAAAAGCAGCACAGGGTGACTCAAATATTGGGGCTCCTGCACCCATGTGAGAGACCTGGAAGAAGCCCCTGGCTCCTGATATCAGTCTGGCCTAGCCACAGTCACTGCAGCCATTTGAGGAGCGAACAAACCAGGAGGAAGATCCATCTCTCCCACTCTCTCTTTCTAGTGCTGCCTTTCAAATTCATAAATAGACCTTTAAGAAAGTCGATCACTTCAATAAATTTGTCATTGCTCAGTCATGATTACTTTTACTACCTTAAATTCTTTTTCAAAAGATTTATTTATTGGAAAGGCAGAAAGAGGAGCTGGTGGTTGTGGTGCAGTGGACAAAGTTGCTATCTGTTACATTGGCATCCTCTACGTGCACCAGTTCAAGTACCAGCTATTCCATTTCTGATCCAGCTCCTTACCAATGGACTGAAAAAGCAGGGAAAGTTGGCCCAAGTGGCTGGGATGCTGCCACGCACATCGGAGGAAAAGCTCCTGGCTTCAACCTGGCCACACTCTGGCTATTAAAGTCATCTCAAAAATGAATTAGGTGGTGGAAGATTTCTGTCTCTCCCTCTCTCTGTAACTCTTTCAAATAAGTAATTAAATATTTTAATATGATAAAAAATGGCAGAGAGACACAGAGACAAAGAGAGAAGGAAAGAGAAGCAGAGAGATCTCCCATCTGCTGGTTCACTTTCTATATGGCTACCACTGTGCAAGACCAGGTTTCAAGTCCCCATTGAGGTTACAGTTCTCCAAATTAGATGACAAGAAGGAAAGAATTTGAGCTATTATCCATTGCTTCCCAGGGATATTAACATGAAACTGATTTGGAAGTGGAGTACCCAAAACTCAGATTAGCACTGCAATATATGATGCGGGCATCTGTTGTGATGGTTAACAAATTGGAAAACCTAGAGGAAAAATCAACAGATTCCTGGACATACACAATATACCAAAATTGAGTCATGAAGACATATAGAAAAGCTAAACAAATCAAAAACCAAGACAGAGATTGGATGAGTAATAAAGACCCTCCCAACAAGGAAAAGTCCAGGATCAGACAGCCTCACTATTGAATTCTACAAGTCTTTTAAAGAACTAATGCTTCTCAAACTATTCAACACAATTGAAAGAGAGACAATCCTCTCAAACTCCTTCTATTAATCTGACAATGACTCATTCTATCATTTATTTATACATAATGTTGAGAAAATCAGAAGTATTTGTTAGGACTTCTGCTAAAATGCACTAGATTTATAATTTTTAAATACATCTTTCCTAGATGTAATGCAGTCCTTTGCTACTTTAGAGTATCAGAAATTTAAAATGTTGGACTGGTGCTGTGGTGGAGCAGGTTAACACCCTCGCCTGAAGCTCCAGCATCCCATATGGGGGCCGGTTCAATACTCAGCTGCTCCACTTCTGATCCTGCTCTCTGCTATGGCCTGGCAAAGTAGTAGAAGATGGCCCAAGTCCTTGGGCCCCTGTACCCATCTGGGAGACCTGGAACTAGCTCCTGGCTCCTGGCATCGGATCAGCACAGCTATGGCAGTTGCAATCAATAAGGGAGTGAACATCAGATGGAAGACCTCCCTCTTTCTCTCTGGTTCTCCTCTCTGTCTGTAACTCAACTTGTAAATAAATAAATAAATCTTTAAAACAATTAAGAAATTTAAAAAGGGAAAAGTTTTTAAAAAATGTATTTATTTATTGTGAGGCAGAGTGACAGATATAGAGAGGAAGAGAAAGAGAGGTCTGCTATCCACTGGTTCACCCCTAAATGGCCAGAATGGCTGGAGCTGGGCCGATCTGAAGCCAGGTGCCAGAAGCCAGGAGTCAGCAGATTCCTCCAGGTCTCTCACATGGGTGCAGGGGCCCAAGCACTCAGGGCATATTCCACTGCATTCCTAGGCCATTAGCAAAGAGCTGGATTGGAAGTGCAGGAGCAGGGACTCAAACTGGTGCCCATGTGGGATGTTGGTGCTGCAGGTGGATGCTTAATCTACTATGCCACAGAGTGGGCCCAGGGAAAGGTTTTAGGAAGACATCTTTCATGTAGACTAGGCTGCAATATTGCAAGGTAAGGTTTAGCTTTTATTTCCACACATCAGTATTCATCTTTTAGCAACTATAAATACTGAATATCATACATATAGACATAAATATAGGTAACTGCAGATTTTGTTGTCATTCTTTCTAATTCTCTTTTAATGTCTGCTAATAGGCCATCTTATGGATTATTATATTGATGTTATCTGTACACAACCATCAGGCATTTCCACTGTTGAATGTGTTTATGTGTACAGGTAGTTTTGTTTGTGTGTACATGAATGCACATTAGATGGAGATAGCACTGACAGTAATAATGTGAGAAATCCTAATGCTGATTTCAAACTTTCTAATCCGCAGAGATGGCTGTCATTGAAGTAGACCACAGGGCCCCTTTGCTGTTGTGGACTGAAATGTGCCTCCCTAAAACTCAAACACTGAAGTGCTAACCACCAACATAACTCTACCTGAAGAAAGTGCTTTTAAGCAGATCAAATGATAGATGTGTCTGTCACATCAGAGAAGGGCTTCTGGAAAAATCGAGCCTATTAGCACCTTGATCTGATATTTTCAAGCTCTACAACTCTGAGAAGTAAAATTCCATGATTTAAATCATATTCTCTGTGGTATTTTCTTAGCAAATTAATATATCCTCATTTCTGCTAGCATTTTCTGCTGTCATCTAGAAGGTCCTCGTGATTAACAGAGAAATATAGAAAGTAAAAACTATGATTTTAGATTACCAAGTACCTACTAACATAAAAAAGATATCCCAGAAGCAACCTACTACCATCCTCCAGGACCCAGAAAAAAAAAAAAAAAAACAGGAATGAGTCAAGTTGTGGGGCAGTAGAAAAGTGAATAATGAAAGATCACAGCAGAAGTAAATAAGGAAGGGTTTGATGCTGTGGTGTAGTAGGTTAATGCCTTGTCCTGCTGTGCACGTATCCCATATGTTGTTGCTCGAAGACCAGGTTCTCCACTTCCAATCCAGCTCCCTACTAATGCACCTGGGAAATTGGTGGAAGATGGACCATGTTCTTGGGTGCTGGCACCCACATGAGAGACTTGGAAGAAGCATCTGGCCTTTCAAATAAAGAAATCTTAAAAAAAATAGAAGCAGTGTTAGCACTGTTGGAAAAACAGACACATAGTTCAATGGAAAAAATAGGCAGCTGAAATAAACTGACTTTTCTACAGCCAACCCCTATTTAATAAAGGAAAGAAAACAAACAGGAGAAAGAAGAATCCCCTTAGCAAATGGTTTAAAGGAAAGTGATTATCCATATGTAGAAGCCTGAAAAGATACCCCAACACCTCATACACTATGTAAAAGCAACTCAAGGTTAATTAAAAGTCTAAATATAAAACCAAAACCTTGAGAGCTTGTTTTGAGGTTCTAGCAGGGGAGCGCAGCTACTCATATACCCTTGACCGAAGACCGGTCCTCCTCTAGCGGGGAAGGTCGTCCTCTTCGACCCAGCACGCAGCTTCAGGAGGGACACACATGGAGTGGTGAGGGAGGAAGGGGACACCCGCCTAGCCAGCCAGATCAGCCGAATCAACCCTGGCGATCAATGGGGTGACAGATGTCGCAGCCAGATCGCCCTCACATCCTGAGTTCATGCCGGAGCTGAGGGAAGGAAGCAATGCCGTCGGATCTGGCCACTCTGCGGGAGTCTGAGGAACAACTCACACCAGGTGGCCGCCATTCCGTCGTCATGGGTAAAGGAGACCCCAACAAGCCAAGGGGCAAAATGTCCTCCTATGCCTTCTTCGTGCAGACGTGCCGGGAAGAGCACAAGAAGAAACACCCTGACTCTTCGGTCAATTTCGCAGAATTCTCTAAGAAATGCTCGGAGAGATGGAAGACCATGTCTGCAAAGGAAAAGTCCAAGTTTGAAGATATGGCAAAAAGTGAAAAAGCTCGTTATGACAGGGAGATGAAAAATTACGTTCCTCCCAAGGGTGATAAGAAGGGAAAGAAAAAGGATCCCAATGCTCCTAAAAGACCACCATCTGCCTTCTTTCTCTTTTGCTCTGAACATCGCCCAAAGATCAAAAGTGAACACCCTGGCCTGTCCATTGGGGACACTGCAAAAAAATTGGGTGAGATGCGGTCTGAACACTCAGCCAAAGATAAACAACCATATGAACAGAAAGCAGCTAAGCTAAAGGAGAAATATGAAAAGGATATTGCTGCATACCGTGCCAAGGGCAAAAGTGAAGCGGGAAAGAAGGGCCCTGGTAGGCCCACAGGCTCAAACAAGAAGAATGAACCTGAAGATGTGGAGGAAGAAGAGGAAGAAGAAGAAGATGAAGATGATGAGGAAGAGGATGAAGATGAAGAATAAATGGCTATCCTGTAATGATGAGTGTGGAGTGTGCGTGTGTGCTCAGGCAGTTGTTTTGCTAAGAATGTGAATTCAAGTGCAGCTCAATATTAGCTTCAGTATAAAAAAACTGTACAGATTTTTGTATAGCTGATAAGATTCTTTGTAGAGAAAATACTTTTTTTAAAAAATGCAGGTTGTAGCTTTTTGAGGGGCTACTACATACAGTTAGATTTTAAAGCTTCTGATGTTGAATGTTCCTAAATATTTAATGGTTTCTTTAATTTCTTGACTTGTGTATGGTAGCACAGCAAAGTTGTAGGAATTAGTATCATTTGTAAATTTGGATTTTTTGTTAGGATGTTGCATTCTGTGTTGTTTTTTTAAAAAAAATTTTGTAATAAAATTATGTATGTTAAAAAAAAAACCCAAAACCTAAGTAAACATATGAGAAACTGTAAAACATTAGCAGAGACAACAGTTTGCATAAGATTCCAAAAGCACAAGTAACAAAAATAAAATATACAAATTTGAGCATATCAAATTAAGATACATCTTCACAACAAAGTAATCAACAGAGTGAAGATACAATGGACGGAATGGCAGGAAACATTGAAAACTCTGACTATGACAAAAGATTGATAGCCAGAACATACATATATAGAACTGGAAAAACTCCAAACAAGAAGCAAAATGTACACGTAAAGAAATGGGCAATGATCAGAATAGATGTTTCTCAGAAGAAGAAATCTCAATTGTCAAGACATAGATGAACATGCCCAATATCACTAGCCATTAGGGAAATGTAAATCAAAACCAATAGCAGACTCCATCTGTGGGAGAAGACAATGCTTGGGTTTTCATTTGTGCAACAAGTGGGTTTAGAGGACCCTGTTCACCATTAGAGGGCAGAGTCTACATGGAAGTAAAGAATCCTTAATACTTTCCTAATGGGAGAAGAGGAAGCCTGAGACCTCGCAAGCGGGAAGTGGTCCAGAAACTGCTCAGGTGTGGGTGTAGGTGGCTGAGCAACAGGCAGTCCTGCCTTGATTCCCCACAAAGATACAGGGGAAACCCTTCTGGATGGAGCAGCCGTGAATCGGAGGACCTACTGGGAGAACAAGGTCGCCCACCACGCGGAAGCCAAGTCCCGGACCCAGACGCAGAAGCCCCAGGGTCTGCGCGACAGTGCTCCAAGGGGAGTGCATGCCACACAGACAACAGCGGGGAGACTTGGGACGCTCAGGGCTCCGAGTCCACACATCGGCGCTGGAAGGGGAGGTGAGCTCAATAACCCGAGACATTGGTGGGGAAACGGGGGTCAGAATCTAGAGGGGGGCCGGAAAGTGCAGCAAACTCACTACCGGAAAGAAGGAAAAAAAAAAGCTTTGGGGTTTCTCTTCCCCCTAACCTTGCAAAGGTTACAAGGCTGCAAGGCTTGAAGAATTCCCAAGAGACAAAGAGCAGGCCTCCTCTTTGGATTTACATATCAATGGGGGAGAGTTAAGGAACTGAGTCACTACAATTCAGTAGCCTAGCCAACCCAGTGGGAGTCCAGAGGAGCCAAAGACTGGAAGCTAAATACCATCAATTCTGCACAGCCCTGCCCTGCGGTGTTACTTACCCCCTGAATAAATAAAATAAATAAATAAATAAAAAGAGAGAGATTTACCACGCATAACCTGAGGGTGTCACCTTTGCACACCCTTAACCAGGAAGAACCAGGCAGAGCTCTCAGGCCGCACCCATCTCAAGCCTCCAAGGCTCCTCCAACAGCAGGCAGTCCACTTAACACAGACACAGTATAAAAAAAAAAAAAAAAGGAAAAAACCGCACAGTGACACAAGAAGAATTAACTATGCCGAGTAACAAACACAGAAATAGAGGGAGCAAGATCAACGATGACACTATGATGCCTCCAAATAAGCAAAACACCCCAAGCCAAGAGTATGAAGATGATGAGATAGAAGAAATGCAAGATACGGATTTCAAAAAATTTATGATAAGAACATTTAGAAGTTTTCAAAAGCAAATCCTTGAACTACAGAAATCCTTAATGGACAAGATTGAAAATCTCTCTCGTGAAAATGAAATTTTAAGGAAGAGTCAAAATGAAACTCAGAAACTAGTAGAACAGGAAAGTGTAATAGTCAAGAGAAATCAAAATGAAATGAAGAGCTCAATAGATCAAATGACAAACACATTAGAAAGCCTTAAAAACAGAATGGGTGAAGCAGAAGAGAGAATATCGGACTTAGAAGATAGAGCACAGGAAAACATACAGTCAAACCAAAGAAAAGAAGAGGAAATTAGAAACCTAAAAAATATTGTTGGGAATCTACAGGATACTATTAAAAAAACCAACATTCGAGTTCTAGGAGTTCCTGAAGGCATGGAGAGAGAGAAAGGATTGGAAGGCCTTTTTAGTGAGATACTAGCAGAGAACTTTCCAGGTTTGGAGAAGGACAGAGATATCCTAGTACAGGAAGCTCATAGAACCCCCAATAAACATGACCAAAAGAGATCCTCACCACGACACGTGGTAATTAAACTTACCACAGTGAAACATAAAGAAAAGATCCTAAAATGTGCAAGAGAGAAATGTCAGATTACTCTCAGAGGATCTCCAATCAGACTCACAGCTGACTTCTCATCAGAAACCCTACAAGCTAGGAGGGAATGGCGAGACATAGCATAGGTGCTAAGAGAGAAAAATTGCCAGCCCAGAATATTATATCCTACCAAGCTCTCATTTGTGAATGAAGGTGAAATAAAGACCTTTCATAGCAAACAGAAATTGAAAGACTTTGTGGCCACTCATCCGGCCCTGCAAAAGATACTTAAAGATGTGCTACACTCAGAAACACAGAAACACGGCCATCAATATGAAAGAAGGGAAAGGAAGAACACCTACCAGTAAAAGAGCATGGGAAGCTCAAAGCATATACTAGAAAATATTTCCGGGAAAATGGCAGGGCAAAGTCACTACGTATCAATTGTCACATTGAACATTAATGGTCTGAATTCTTCAGTTAAAAGACACCGTTTGGCTGACTGGCTCACAGAACACAACCCAACTATTTGTTGCCTACAAGAAACACATCTCTCTAACAAAGAGGCATGCAGACTGAAAGTGAAAGGTTGGAAAAAGATATTCCATGCCAACAGAAACCAAAAAAAAAGCAGGTGTAGCCATATTAATATCAGACAAAATAAACTTTAATACAAAAACTGTTAAGAGAGACAAAGAGGGACACTATATAATGATTAAGGGTTCAATTCAACAGGAAGATGTAACTATTATAAATGTATATGCACCTAATTACAGGGCACCGGTCTATTTAAAAGATATGTTAAGGGACTTAAAGGGAGATTTAGATTCCAATACAATAGTACTGGGGGACTTCAATACTCCACTCTCAGAAATAGACAGATCATCTGGACAGAAGATCAACAAGGAAACAGCAGATTTAATTGACACTATTGTCCAAATGGATCTAACAGATATCTACAGAACTTTCAACCCTACATCTACAGACTTCACATTCTTCTCAGCAGCGCATGGAACCTTCTCTAAGATTGATCACATACTAGGCCATAAAGCAAGTCTCAGCAAATTTAAAAGAATTAGAATCATACCATGCAGCTTCTCAGACCACAGCGGGATGAAGCTGGAAATTAGCAACTCAGGAAACCCCAGAAAGTATGCAAACACATGGAGACTGAACAACATGCTCCTGAATGAACACTGGGTCATTCAAGAAATCAAAAGAGAAATCAAAAACTTTCTGGAAGTAAATGAAGACAACAACACAACATATCAAAACTTATGGGATACAGAAAAAGCAGTATTGAGAGGCAAATTTATAGCAATAGGTGCCTACATCAAGAAATTGGAAAGGTACCAAATAAATGAGCTTTCAGCGCACCTCAAGGACCTAGAAAAACTGCAGCAAACCAAACCCAAATCTAGAAGGAGAAGAGAAATAATTAAAACCAGAGAAGAAATTAACAGGATTGAATCCAAAAAAACATTACAAAAAATCAGCCAAGCGAGAAGCTGGTTTTTTGAAAAAATAAACAAAATTGACACCCCATTGGCCCAACTAACTAAAAAAAAGAAGAGAAAAGACCCAAATCAATAAAATCAGAGATGAAAAAGGAAACGTAACAACAGACACCACAGAAATAAAAAAGAATCATCAGAAATTACTACAAGGACCTGTATGCCAGCAAACAGGAAAACCTATCAGAAATGGATAGATTCCTGGACACATGCAATCTACCAAAATTGAACCATGAAGACATCGAAAACCTAAATAGACCCATAACTGAAACAGAAATTGAAACAGTAATAAAGGCCCTCCCAACAAAGAAAAGCCCAGGACCAGATGGATTCACTGCTGAATTCTACCAGACATTTAAAGAAGAACTAATCCCATTTCTTCTCAAACTATTCAGAACAATCGAAGAAGAGGGAATCCTCCCAAATTCTTTCTATGAAGCCAGCATCACCTTAATCCCTAAGCCAGAGAAAGATGCAGCACTGAAAGAGAATTACAGACCAATATCCCTGATGAACATAGATGCAAAAATCCTCAATAAAATTCTGGCCAATAGAATACAACAACACATCAGGAAAATCATCCACCCAGACCAAGTGGGATTCATCCCTGGCATGCAGGGATGGTTCAACATTCGCAAATCAATCAATGTGATTCACCACATTAACAGACTGCAGAAGAAAAACCATATGGTTATCTCAATTGATGCAGAGAAAGCATTTGATAAAATTCAACACCCTTTCATGATGAAAACTCTAAGCAAATTGGGTATAGAAGGAACATTCCTCAATATAATCAAAGCAATTTATAAAAAACCCACAGCCAGCATCCTATTGAATGGGGAAAAGTTGGAAGCATTTCCACTGAAATCTGGCACCAGGCAGGGATGCCCACTCTCACCACTGCTATTTAACATAGTTCTGGAAGTTTTAGCCAGAGCCATCAGACAAGAAAAAGAAATCAAAGGAATACAAATCAAGAAGGAAGAAGTCAAACTATCCCTCTTTGCAGACGACATGATTCTGTACTTAAAGGATCCAAAGAACTCTACTAAGAGACTATTGGAACTCATAGAGGAGTTTGGCAAAGTGGCAGGATATAAAATCAATGCACAAAAATCAACAGCCTTTGTATACACAAGTAATGCCATGACTGAGAAAGGACTGCTAAGATCAATCCCATTCACAATAGCTACAAAAACAATCAAATACCTTGGAATAAACTTAACCAAGGACGTTAAAGATCTCTACGATGAAAATTACAAAACCTTAAAGAAAGAAATAGAAGAGGATACCAAAAAATGGAAAAATCTTCCATGCTCATGGATTGGAAGAATCAACATCATCAAAATGTCCATTCTCCCAAAAGCAATTTATAGATTCAATGCAATCCCAATCAAGATACCAAAGACATTCTTCGCAGATCTAGAAAAAATGATGCTGAAATTCATATGGAGGCACAAGAGACCTCGAATAGCTAAAGCAATCTTGTACAACAAAAACAAAGCCGGAGGCATCACAATACCAGACTTCAGGACATACTACAGGGCAGTTGTAATCAAAACAGCATGGTACTGGTACAGAAACAGATGGATAGACCAATGGAACAGAATTGAAACACCAGAAATCAATCCAAACACCTACAGCCAACTTATATTTGATCAAGGATCTAAAACTAATTCCTGGAGCAAGGACAGTCTATTCAATAAATGGTGCTGGGAAAACTGGATTTCCACGTGCAGAAGCATGAAGCAAGACCCCTACCTTACACCTTACACAAAAATCCACTCAACGTGGATTAAAGACCTAAATCTACGTCCTGACACCATTAAGTTATTAGAGAACATTGGAGAAACCCTTCAAGATATTGGCACAGGCAAAGAATTTCTGGAAAAGACCCGGGAGGCACAGACAGTCAAAGCCAAAATCAACTATTGGGATTGCATCAAATTGAGAAGTTTCTGTACTGCAAAAGAAACAGTCAGGAGAGTGAAGAGACAACCGACAGAATGGGAAAAAATATTTGCAAACTATGCAACAGATAAAGGGTTAATAACCAGAATCTACAAAGAGATCAAGAAACTCCACAAAAACAAAACCAACAACCCACTTAAGAGATGGGCCAAGGACTTCAATAGACATTTTTCAAAAGAGGAAATCCAAATGGCCAACAGGCACATGAAAAAATGTTCAAGGTCACTAGCAATCAGGGAAATGCAAATCAAAAGCACAATGAGGTTTCACCTCACCCCGGTTAGAATGGCTCACATACAGAAATCTACCAACAACAGATGCTGGCGAGGATGTGGGGAAAAAGGGACACTAACCCACTGTTGGTGGGAATGCAAACTGGTCAAGCCACTATGGAAATCAGTCTGGAGATTCCTCAGAAACCGTTCGACCCAGCCATCCCACTCCTTGGAATTTACCCAAAGGAGTTTAAATTGATAAACAAAAAAGCGGTCTGCACCCTAATGTTTATTGCAGCACAATTCACAATAGCCAAGACCTGGAACCAACCTAAATGCCCATCAATGGTAGACTGGATAAAGAAATTATGGGATATGTATTCTTTAGAATACTATACCGCAGTAAGAAACAACGAAATCCAGTCATTTGCAACAAAATGGAGGAATCTGGAACACATCATGCTGAGTGAAGTAAGCCAGTCCCAAAGGGACAAATACCATATGTTCTCCCTGATCAGTGACAACTGACTGAACACCAAAAAGGAAACCTCCTGAAGTGAAATGGACACTATGAGAAATGGTGACTTGATCAGCATAGCCCTGACTGCTAATGGACAACTTAATACATTATCCCTCATAGTATTTTTTTTTTGTCTGTTCTACTTAATATGACTGGTTTAATTCTGTAATTATCACACAGTTATTCTTAAGTGTTGAAAATTAACTGAAATGTGATCCCTGTTAAACATAAAAGTGGGAATAAGAGAGGGAAGAGATGTATAATTTGGGGCATGCTCGGGCTGACTTGCCCCAATTGGTAGAGTTGGAAACATACCAGGGGATTCCAATTCAATCCCATCAAGGTGGCATGTGCCAATGCCATCTCACTATTCCAAGTGATCAATTTCAGTTCACAATTGATCATAATGAAAGGACTAAGAGTCAAAGGGAGCACATAAACAAGTCTAGTATCTGCTAACACTAACCGATAGAATAAATAAAGGGGAGAGTGATCTAACATGGGAAGTGAGATACTCAGCAGACTCATAGAATGGCGATGTCCTAAATAGCACTCTGGCCTCAGAATCAGCCCTAAAGGCACTCGCATCTGGCTGAAAAGCCCATGAGAGTATTTCAGGCATGGAAAGCCAAGACACTCTGGCAAAAAGATCTCTGTGAGTGAGATCCCAGTGGAAAGAACAGGTCTTCAAAGAGGGAGGTGCCTTTCTCTGAAGGGAGGAGAGAACCTCCACTTTGACTATGACCTTGTCTAAACAAGATAAGAGTCAGAGAACTCAAGGGGCTTCCATAACCTTGGAAACTCATGACTGGTGCAAAGGGAGATTACTGATGCCATAAACAGGAGTGTCAATTTGTAAAGTCAACAACAGGAGTCACTGTGCACTTACTCCTCATGTAGGATCTCTGTCCTTAATGTGCTGTACACTGAGGCTTAATGCTATAACGACTACTCAAACAGTATATTTCACTTTGTGTTTCTATGGGGGTGCAAACGATTGAAATCTTTACTTAATGTACACTAAACTGATCTTCTGTAAAAAAAAAAAAAAGAAATTATCAATTCCCAACTTGACTCTCACTGGGATTAAACATGACAATAGGTCTGATCTGATTTCATCATCATTTAAAAAAAATCATCTATTATTTTTCACTTTATGTTTCTGTGTGGGAACAAACTGTTGAAATCCTTACTTAAGGTATACTAAGCTGATCTTCTGTATATTAAGATAATCAAAAATGAATCTTGATGTGAATGGAAGGGGAGAGGGAGTGGGAAAGGGGAGGGTTGTGGGTGGGAGGGACGGTATGGGGGGGAAAGCCATTGTAACCCATGAGTCGTACTTTGGAAATTTATATTCATTAAATAAAAGATAAAAAAAAGAAAATAAAAAAAATAAAAAAAATACTTTCCTAATGGGCTTGTTGAATTCTTGACTAGTGCCTATTACCTTTGCCACAACCTTTCCAGTCTCACTACTTTCCTTCTTCTTCCTCTTCTCTATAGCTTGCAAAAACAGTATATCTTCTATATACGGAGGATACTTTTGTTTTGTTTTATTCCTTCTGTCTCATGATGTTCCTCTAAGAAATCACAACCCTCCAAATATTCATTCATTTATGCAGTCTGCAGTTTTCATGGGCTACTACATGGCAAAGTACTAGGTTAAAGGAAAGGTATAGGTCAGGAACTGAGCAAAGTTCACAATGATGTAGTATTATCTGGGGAAATGAACCTGATGGAAGACATATCTCTCTCTCTCTCTCTCTCTCTCTCTCTCTCTCTCTCTGTCTCTCCTTCTCTCTCTGTGTAGCTCTGATTTTCAAATAAATAAATAAATCTTTAAAAACTAACTAAATAAATATACTAATAACCTGGTGGCAACACCTTTCTATAAGAACATGTGAAGCACTCAAACACAGTTTGTCCCAGAAAGTCAGCCATAGTTTTCAAGGGCACATCTTCTACTCCATTTGTGGACATCTCTGAGTGGAGTAAGGGGCACTTATTTCTTCCCCTCTTCTTTCTTACCACTCTCACAGTTATAACTTCTATTGATGCTTCCACAGAGCAGTCTTTATGAAATTGTAGAACTAATATCCTCCCATTTTAAAAATGTCATGGGTTTAACCACAGAACCCAAAATAAGACAAGTAACTGACCTTCTTAATTACACAGTGTGGAATGTAAGATTCTCAGTGGATCACTGGGTAACTGTAAAGTACTGGGCAGAGAAAAAGATGTTACTTATCTGTATTTATGATGTTGTAATTCTCCACTTTATGCAAACTCAGATTAAAAGGGCTCCAGTTAGTGGGCAACACTGTTGCATAGTGGGTAAAGCTACTGCCTGCAGTGTCAGCATCCTATATGGGTGCCGGTTGGGATCCTGGCTGCTGCACTTCCCATCCAGCTCTCTGCTGTGGCCTGGGAAAACAGTAGAAGATGGCCCAAATCCCTCATCTCCTGCACCCACCTATGAGACCTGGACAAAGCTCCTGGCTTCTGGTTTTGGATCCAAACAGCTCCAACCATTGATTTCTGTTTCTACCACTCTGTAACTCTGCCTTTCAAATAAATAAATAATTATTTTAAAAAACAGCTTCATCCCAGAAGAAGCTCCTGGCTTCAGACTGGCACAGCTCCAGCTGTTGCTGCCAATTGGGGAGTGAACCATCGGACAGAAGACGTCTCTCTCTCTTTCTCTCTCTCTCCTCTCTCTGTGTAACTCTTTCAAATGAATAAATAAATCTTTAAAAAAGTAGCTCCAGTTATTGACAACACAGTAGACTTGCATTAATTTTAGTTCCCTTCTCACTTTGCAAAGGGATCAGCGTCAGGTCAAAACAGTTGACAGCCTTGCTAACAGGAGAAGAAATAGCTGAAGACAGAAAATGAAAAGCAGCCAAATAAATCATCAAAGAAAGAGAAGTGGACCACATCCAACACAAACCTTTAAAAGTGGATGCTCACAATTAACGAGTGAAACAGCTGCCCACTGAAATCTTATTTAGGGAGGGAAGATGTCCTAAGTTCTGCTTCTGTAAACTCCAGTCATAAATCTATCCTAATAAATCTGTCCCCGGCATCTCTTTTACAAACATACTGGACCCACTGACCATTGGAAATGTGGACCTAAGTCATGAAGGCTGCCATTTAAACCCACCAATGCTGTAACAGCTAAGAAACTTGAATTTGATGCACAATTCTCAGGAAATCATTCCAGCTGAGCCTAGGGCCATTAATAGAAACTCCTTGGATCCTCCACTGTCTCTGTGCCTGTTTGAAAGAAGGGAGTTTTCCCACCCCAGGTTTCTGGAACAGCTTCAAATTCCACATTGGAAAAGTCTGATAATTAATACTTGAGAGGGATCAATGCACACTTCACACTGCTCCCCACCAGGAAGATGAGGTGCAGGATGAGAGCAGTGGGGCAGAACCTAGTCAGATCCTCCTGCCCACCCCTCTGCTGCCCCAGGTTCCCTGCTGAAGGCCACCCAGACCCACCCTGCAGGAACCAGTCCAGTAAACATCAAGAGGCCTGGCCAGACTGCATTCTGAGTCCACCCACAGTGGGAACCCAGCTTATTTAACTGTGGAGAGCTGGAGTCTTTCTGCCTTCCTTCCCTGCGTGTGCATGTTCCCAGAATGCTGCCCCCTCTCTCCTGTAACCACTAAATAAAGCGCATTAGGGACAGTTTGGGTGAGGTCCTGCAGGAGAGATTCCAGGCACTGGGAGCCTTGGAAGTGGAGGTGGGAGACAGAACAGCCCGGGTCCCAGTCCTGACCTCGGGGGAAGCTGCCATGATCTATGGCTCCCTGGCACCCACCCTTCTCCCACACATGTCCTGCCCCTTCCTGCATGCCAAACCTGCAGCAGAAAGTCCCTGGAGGAGGTACCCTTTCTTCTGGACACACGGGGAGCGATTCGGGGAGTGGCGGGAAGAGACTCCCTGGTAAGTGGGACCCACAGGTGAATGATGAAGAGGGAAGATGCAGCAGGAGGCAGGCTCGGGGTGAGCACTTGGAAACTCCCTGGGATCGCACGTGCAGAGCAGGAGATGCAGTAAATGCCAGAGAAGAAGAAGCACAGCCCCCAGGGCTGACCCTGATCAGGGAATGAACTCCCTCTGTTCCAACTCAGGCCCCAGGGAATGGCAGCAGCATGCACATGTGCACAGGCATTCAGAAGGCATAATACATCTGAGCTCCTGGGAACTCTGGGAAATGGAGTACAGGCCACATCATCCATAGAGACACCAGCTGGCCCTCCCAAAGGCTGTAGTCAGGGGTGGGTGCCCACAACCAGAGGGCCTTTGCTTTTATTCAGTCCCTCCTTCCTTTCCTTCCCCCCACCAAAATCTCAGGGATCAGTTGCTTTCTTCCTTTCCTGAATCAAATCTGAAAGAGTGACACTCACTGCTGCTAACTGACCCCAAATCCTGGCTCCCTCATAACCTCTGTCTCTTCCAGAAAAATCTTATTTACTACTTTGGCCCTAGAAATCATAAATGACTATGATAGAATGTAGCTTTTAACAGAGGTGTAGAAGGCATGGTTTAATATCCAGTTTTGAGAATACAATTTTCATTTGTGTTTTATTGATGTTTATAGTTCTTTTAAGATTTGTTGATTTATTTGGAAGTCAGAGTTACAGAGAAGGAGAGGCAGAGACAGAGAGAGAGAGAGAGGTTTACCATCTGCTGGTTCACTCCCCAATTGGCAGCAGCAGCACAGCACCGACCCCTTATAGTTCTTTTCAAATCATTTTAAACTGTCTTTTTATTCATCTAGTACAGAGACAGAAGAATGGACACAGAGCTAACATAGCTGCGTATTCAAAGAGACAGGTTAAGGGTTTAAATGCCTTATATCATAGCATTTATACCTTAGATTAATTCTGGGGACAGTATTATCTGGAGTTTACAAAATAGAAACTGAATGGAAAGAGCTTAGAAAAGCATGGTGTTTTTTAATATCATAAAAAAGTCTAAGTTAAAGGCCAATCAAGGGGCCAGCACTGTGGCATAGCATGTAAAGCATTGACATTCCATATGGGTGGAGGTTGAACCCGGCTACTCTGCTTTCGATCCAACTCTCTGCTATGGCCAGGGAAAGCGGTGGAAGATGGCCCAAGTCCTTGGGCAGCTGCATCTGTGTGGGAGACCCAGAAGAAGCTCCTGACTGCTGGCATTGGAGCTGTACAGCTCCAGCCATTGTGACCAATTGGTGAGTGAACCAAAAGATGGAAGATGCTTCTCTCTCTCTCTCTCTCTCCCCTTCCTCTCTGTGTAACTGTGACTTTCAAATAAATAAATAACTGTTTTTTAGAATGTCAATCAATATATAATACTAGCTTAAAGATATTTCTTTTGTCTTGTGTCTCAGTTTTTAAAATCTGATTTATCAAATGGAAAAATGTGAGAGAGATGAAGAGTACCTACAAAAATAATTTACTGTAATTATTTACTGTAATAATTTACTGTAATGATGTACTGTAATTTATGGTAATAATGTACTGTAAAGAACCACATAGGATTATAACTTGTCTAGAAAACAAAGGAGATTCAAAGTTGCTATTTTTCATGATTATTTGTTCTTATTTTTAATATCAAGATAGTATATAAATATTATGCACTCCTAGGTATTTGTGTGTTGTTTGATATGTTTTATTTTTTAATCAGAAATTCAAAGAGATAACTGGGTAACATGGAGTTCTGTGTTTCTGATTACTTCTCTCAATTAGAGATCATGGGATTAGAGTTAGTGCTAGATTAAGAATGCTTCAATCTTTATCCACTGACTTCACCCCAGCATTTACTATGTTAAACAATATTCTTTGGGTAGATGGCTCTTTCTTGCCAGACTGTAAACTTCATGGGGTCTAGAAACATATTTGCTTTGACACTAAAACTCAGCATCTTGACAGTCAGTCTTTTAGTTGAATAAATACATGATATACAAAATAAATATTTCTGCCCCTCAAGAACTGCCTAAGAGAGAAGAAAATAGAAATCAATTTGATGACTCTCAGTATTAGGTGAATATATAATTTGTCATTCTGACATAAGCCTTGTCATAAAAAGGGCATATGAATAATCACACAGAGTTGAAGTGTATGAACACCTAGGGCCAAGTGGATTAAAAGTTCAGCCTAGCTATGTAAGGCATTCCATGTCAATAGGAGAGGAAGGAGGAAGAGGGGAGGGAGTGTAGATGGGAAGGTGGTTACGGTGGGAAGAATCACCATGCTCATTACTTAGCAGCAAAGAGAGAATCTGTGATCATTTGTTGCTTAAGAAAGGGTGATAGGCATTATTTAATTATAATGCAGGCATCAGTGTTCTTCTGTCTCTGAAATAGGAAGTCTATAACTCAGAATTCCTTGCTGTTTCATCAAAAACAATTCAAAACAAAAACCTAATTAAGCATAAGTGGAAGTTACGCATTAGAAGTCTATTCCAATCTCTAGGAGGTTCAGGGGTTGGAAAATTCATCTAAAATCTTGCTGCCAAATGTCCCACACATTTTCCATGAACACTACCCTTAAGCATAAGCTTTTTTTTTAAAAAAAAGATTTATTTATTTGAAAGTCAGAATTACAGAGAGAGGAGAGGCAGAGAGAGAGAGAGAGAGAGAGAGAGAGAATCGTCCATCTGCTGGTTTACTCCCCAATTGGATGCAATGGCCAGAGCAGAGCTGATCCAAAGCCAGGAGCTAGGAGCTTCTTCCAGGTCTCCCATGTGGGTTCAGGGGTCCAAGGACATGGGCCATTTTCTACTGCTTTCTCAGGCCACAGCACACCTGGATTGGAAGTGGAGCAGGCTGGACTCCAACCGGTGACCATATGGGATGCTGGCACTGCAGGAGGCAGCCTCACCTGCTATACCACAGCACCAGCCCCCATAAGCCCTATCTTCTGCAGAACCAGCACCCCAGACACCAGCCACCACATGGCATCCCATGGCACATTCAACCCTGGCAATGTTCTGCAGCTCTTGCTCCTCTCCACTTTCACTGGAAGAATCTGCAACTCCTTGTTTTCATGCAAGTAATTCTGATTCAGATGATGCCCCTGACACAATTGGCTGGCAAGTGCCATGGCATGTGTCCACGGCCTAGCTAAATGCAAAGCTGGAACATTTCACTGCCATGGTGAGACACGGACTCCATCTAATGAAGTAGGGGATTTTTCAGGGAGTCTAGAGAATCAAATATGACAAAATGACAAATCTTAACCAAAGAGTGCCGTGGTACAGATGAAGAGAACCCAAAACGTATTTTTCTATCTTTTCTTTTCTGAGTTAAGTGCCTAAAAACAAAGCCAATGAGGGTTAAACAGACCCATTCTGAAAATTCCTTAACATCTTCATTTTCATCCAAATTAATATATTACTTGAAGGAAATAAATTTTACATAAATGAAAATGCAGCACCACAGACAATTGTACAGAACATAGCCCTTCAGTTAGCTTCAAACCATCTGGGTGCATTAATGTGTTCTTCCAGAACCCAAGCTGCAGTACAATAGAACCACAGCCTCTGACATTCCTCCTCCACCCTGATGGATCTTGGGTTTTCCTCCCACCTCCCCTCTCCTGTGAATACATCAGTAGCAGGACAAATGGAATCCAAAGATACGATGATGTTATTTAACATGGAATAAACATAGTGTTTTAGTCAGTACAATCCTCAATACTACAATAATAATTCCGAGTTCACTGATTATGAAAGTAAGTATATGAAATCTATTCCTAAGTAATCACACCATCGAGAGCTGAATGTAGACTTTCAGAGGGAAAGAAACAGAGAATTGTGTAGAGATGTGTATCTCTATAATACAGATCTACCGCTGTACTTTATAGACAGTACACCATGTTTGTATTTTCTTGTTTTTTGTGGTTTTTTTTTTTTTTGCAGTCTGGAATAGTTTATTACATCCAGCTTGTCACTTTGGAAATTTTATGATTAGACACTAATATACAACAAATTTTGAATCCTTACAGACAATATAGAGCACCCTAGGCCCTCCCAAGGGCAGAAAACAGACCAAGAGCTCATAGACTAGCTGCAACTGCAAGAAGCAGATGAAGATATCGTCAGAAAGATACATATTCCTGCAGTGTGGCTGCTGAGCAGTTCTGCCCTTATGGATCTCATCTCTGTTTCAGATCATTAAAGAAAGTTACATGCTTTCTGACATTTCTAAAGATTTCAATAATGAGAATCTAATATATGTTCACTATGCTAAGAGCTTCAGAACAGCCCAAAGATGTGGGCCATCTATTGCTTTCCCAGGCCATAGCAGAGAGCTGGATCAGAAGAGGAGCAGCTGGGACTAGAACCGGAGCCCATATGGGATGCTGGCACTTGAGACCAGTGCTTTAACCTGCTGTGCCACAGCACTGGCCACAACGTAGTATTTCTAATAGAAGAGATGGTTAAGTCATTAACTCCTCTAAAATACAAGTTAAGTATTAGTTTTGAAACTCTGATTCATTCATGAGAAAAACAAAAGGTTAATTTTCACTCTTTGCTTCTGGGTATGTAAATTTTCTTCTAAGAAATTAATCATGACTTTTACATTTCAGACCCTATTATGAGTAAGTAGAGAATATTGTGGGGTCATACGCTCATTCTATCAAAGGAACATTTCTCCAATTAAAGAAAACATTATGGGCATCCCATATGGGCACTGGTTTGAGTCCTTGCTGCTCCACTTCTGATCTAGCTCCTGGCTATGTCCTGAGAAAGCAGTAGAAAATGTCCCAAGTGCTTGGGCCCATGCACATGCATGGGAGAACTTGAAGCTTTTAGCTCCTGGCTTCAGATCAGCGCAGCTCCAGCCATTGCAACCAGCTGGGGAGTAAACCATCAGATGGAAGACCTCTCTCTCTCTCTCTCTCTCTCTCTGTGTGTGTGTGTGTGTGGGTGGGTGTTTGTAACTCTTTCAAATAAATAAACAAATCTTTAAAAAAAAAAAGCCAGGGGTCAGGGAAATTTCATCGAGGTCTCTCGCTTGGGTGCAAGACTCAAGGATTTCTACCATATTCTACTGTTTTCCCAGTATGTTTTCAGAGACCTGCATCAGAAGTAGAACATGCAATGGTGCCCATAGAGGATGCTAGTGCTGCAGGTGTTGCTATAACCCATTTTGCCACAGTGCTGGCCCTGTAACAATTTTTAATTCCTATTAATTAACAGGGAAGAAAGAAGTATGGCAGGATACCTTTTTTAAAAAAAATATTTTATTCATTTGAAAAAGTTATATGGAGAGGTAGAGAGTGAGCTGATCAGAAGCCAGGAGCCAGGAGCTTTTTCTGGGTCTCCACATGAGCAAAAGGGCCCAAGGACTTGGGCCATCCTATAATGTTTTCCCAGGTGCATTAGCAGGAGGCTGGACTGGAAGTGGAGCAGCTGGGACTCTACCAGCACTCATATGGGATGCCTGTATTTCAGGCCAGGGCTTTAACCTGATGTGCCATAGTGCTAGCTCCAACAGGTGACCTTTTATGCTCAATAATCTCTTCTTGGTATTGGCAGCAGTTTGTAATTTTTTGTTTATTTGCCTTCTTCTTAATCTATATTTTTAAAAAAATTACAAAAAGTTCCAGCACCCTGAGAACCTCCATCACAAGGGCATACAATCAGATGTTTGTCCAGAAAAGGGTGGTGTAGATGCAACGTGGAAAATGCAAGGTGAGTTGATTCATCTTTCTCAGGCTGTGGTTTCCATGGGCAACTTTTACAACCAACTGCCTTATTTGTTCCTCTTCCACAGAGTGGAAAACACGTTAAGTCATCCTATTTAGCCAAAAGCCAGTGGCAGCACTTCAATATGTCATCAATCCAGGGCCAGCGTTGTGGCACAAAGGAGTAAGTTGCCAACTGCAACAGCAGCATGCCTTATGGCACTGCTTTGAGACTCACCTCCTTCACTTCTCGTCCAGCTCTTTGCTTGGGAAAGCAGCAAAGATTGCCCAAGTGTTTGGGTTCCTGCACCCCCATGGGGGACTGGGGCAGACTTCCAGGGTCCTGGCTTCGGCCTGGCTCAGCCCCAGCTTTTGTGGCCATCTGGAAGTGAGCCAGCAGATGAAAGATAGATCTCTCTCTCTCTCTCTCTCTCTCTCTTCCTTTTACCTAAACATACATTACATACATAAATGAAGATGCATCAATGTAGCAACTTTTTGAGGAAAAGTCTTCTGATTATTGCAGGTACTGTCTCAATGCATAAAAATATTCAGACACAAAAATTATAAACTGATTTATATTTATATTTCTCAACCACATACTTTTCAGAAAAAATTGTCTGCCACTCAGCATCAGGTATCAGTCTGAAAGCATTCATTAAAAAATCAAGTAATTTAACTAAACACAAAAACCTCTAGTATAGGCTGCATATAAACCAGTGGCTTCCATGGGTATACACAGATTGATTTTTGTTAATTTACAGGGATCACTGCACTTTCCTGGCACGGAGCTGTCTGAAGAGTTTAAACACTGATGGGTGTGGCATTATTTCTGATATTTGCTTATTATCCAGAGTGCATTTATTCAATATCTATCATGAACTCCACACTCTCTATATAAATCTATTTCAAATATGTTGATATTTAATGGTACTTACACACTTAAAAACTGAGCTAATCCTCCTAACTTCTCTCTGGAATAGCTATGCCTTTGACATTGCCTTTTTTCACACATATGGAAATGCATATATGCTTCTGTATGGTACTTCAGAATTTATAAAAGGCTTTTCAGGTAAAATTTACATAACATCATGTGAAAGTGGCCAAAGGACACAGTCTTCTCATTACAGAGGGGAGAGGTATGAAGTCACTCTCTGAACAGTTACTCAGATTCTGTCAATCAGGTTCAGAACCTTATTAGGTATCAGATACACATCTAGATTTTTTCCCTACTGTCTCTTTGTCAGAATTCCCAGCTTATGAGTGAACTTCAGTCTGAATGAATGCTAATATTCAAGGTTCTAAGTGAAAAAATTACTGAGGTTTGTATTGGTGAGGAAAGCATGTATCTAAATGTTACTTGTATTTAATAATAAGTATTGAATCATGAAACTGAATATAAGATTATGCAAATTTTTAAGATGAAGAGCATATATTTAAAACCACATTCTTACATTTTGCAAACGTGTTGAAACAGCTTACTGGAGCATGTGTTTGGCATAGTGGTAAAGACTTCCACATCCCAGTCAGAATGCTCAGGGCTCAAGCCCTAGCCCTGCTTCTGCTTCTGGCTTCCTGCTAACAGAACCCTGGGAGGCAGCAGCTGATGGCTCAAGTACTTGAGTCCCTGCCACCTGTGTGGGAGACCCACACTGAGTTCCTCGCTTCAGCCTGACCCAGCTCTGGTTGGTGCAGACATTTGAGGAATGAGCAGGAAATGGAAGGGCTCTCTCTGCCTTGCAAATAAACAAAAATAACTATACAGACATTTCCTTAAGGTGTCTTGCTCACTTTTAAATGATTTCCCTTTTCACAGTAAAATGCCTTACTGTCCTCTTTAGTTACAATGCATGTTTTGCTCTCCATGTCCACTCCTGAGCTCCAAGTACTGGCAGCTCACCCTAGCATGCTGACTGGTTCCAATGTTCAAGTACTCATCTCCCATTCTCTTTTGGTGGGTCTACTGGAAAGAAAGGAGAGTATCTACAGTAGTTAATATCTTACTGTTGCTCTTGCTGTCCACCTGCAGGCCTGAAGGATGATCAGCTGAATACACACTGTGATGTTCTGGACGTAGTTTCCAAACTTCAGTCACTTTGCAGTGGAGGGACTCTGTCCTCGTCAATCACCTGAAAGCCTGCAGGAGTAGGGAGAAGCTGTGTTTGAAGAATTCACAAATACAGTGCATTGAAGCCAACCACTACCACCCCCACCACACCCCTACTTCAGGTTCTGGAAAATCCCAAACCAGGAGTTTGGGACCAGCAGTGGTTCAGGAGGTGACCTCAACTCCTTACTCTGAACAGCTCCAAAGTGCCTGGTGCACCCAGCGGGAGCTCAGCGCCTCGACCTCCCACCCTCCTGCCCTTGCCACCAGGACGCCCAGCTCCCAGAGCCTCCAGGAGGCCTGCAGCAGACCAGCAGGTCCAGGCGCGCTGGGTTGTGCATCCAGAGCAAACCCAAAATACAGGCCCAGCTCAAGTGTCACCTCCCCACAAAGTCTCTGTATCCTACTCCCTCCCGGAAGGCTGCGGGCCAGCACTCAGAACTGGGAGTCGCGGCATTTGGGGTTCACCCATGCTCCCATGAAGGAAGATGCCCCCATGGGAACCCCGCTCCACCTGTGGGCAGGGCTGGGGAAGGAGGGCTGAGTAAGCCTCCACCCTAGGACTGCAGCCTGGGAAAGTCCAGGGCCCCAGCGCCCTTGCCGGGCATGGGGTCTCACTAAGTGTGCTCTGAGCCAGGGCCTCAGCCATCAGCAGCTCTCTTGCTTCCAGAATCTGCTGCAGGACAGCTCAGGCTCCACCCAGCGGGGAACCTCGGGCCAATCCTTCCTGCCCTGGGGCAGGACCAGTGCTGCCAGACCCGCCCCATGTAGGCTGGCTATAAAGGCGGTGGTCATTGTTGGGCAGCTGGTAGTTGCCACCTCTCCCGCTGGCCCTGCTGGCTGAGGCTTGCAGCACGTGCTGCGCTTGGGGAAGTAATGAAGGCCAAGTCTCATCAGGAAAACCAAGTGCGCGGTGCTGATTTACTCACTGACACAGCATCTGTGTGGTCTGTATGGGCAGACAGGGGGAAGGGTTTGGTAGAAGGGTGCTGGAGGTGCACTGGGCCTTTGTGCTGCTGCCTGCTGTAGGCATCCAGGGCAGCAGAGTCCTGCGGGGTCCCTAGAGATCCTGGCCATGCTGTGCCTTCCATCATCCACCCTCCTGCACTGATGCTGGGGGAAGTGCTTCTGCGGTTGATATCTCATTTGAATCCATGGTCATTTTCTCATGATGGGCTGATCTCACACAGTGACAATCATGGGACAAATCACTGTTCTGCAGCATCTTCCTACCAGGAGCATTGCAGGTAGACAGGGGGCCACGGGTGACCAATGGCACCTCCTGTGCATGGTCTCTGGCCCATCCAGGACTAAAGGTGGAAAGGGAAGGAGAGGAGTAGGCTCAAGGCAGTACTGCTGCAGGTTCCATCAGGTGCAAAATGTCTCCCAATTGTGATTAACCTTGCAGGGAAACTGTCTCCTTTTGTGGGCCAGAGACAGCATCTGCCTTATTAGCTGTGCAGTGTATTGATAATTAAAATTTGGGCAGTCCTATCTTTAGTGCTCACAGCATAGTTACATTCTGAGGAACTGATGAAACTGCTTAGTACTTCGGGGCTGAGTGTAATATTAGGTGGGTAAGCCTGTTGTTGGCTTTTGGTTTATAGCTATTGGGCGACTTTATTTGGTAAAAATGCTTTCAGGCTCAGTAGTATATTCAAGGATGACCACTTACTGAATTGTCTTTTTTTTTTTTTTTTTTTTTTTTGTAAGAATAAGAGTACTGAAGACCGGGTTGAGCTACCTATGGCAAAACTCCACCATTCCTGGGAAGGCCACAATTGGCAAGAAAAGCAGGTAGCAAGCTTTCATCAAGTAAGTTGAGATTCCTGTGTTTGCAATCTGAAGAGCTCACTGCTGAGCTGGGAGGGGAACTGCTCTGAGCACAACTCATTAGAGAACTGCTCTTGCAGACCTTCCCCGAAGGAAGCACTGTTGTGGTCAGAAGCATTCCAGGAGCTGCTGGCCAGCAATTGTGAATTAGGCTTGAATTGAATCCATTGCAAGTATCACAAGAGTGCAGAAAGGCTGTGTCCTCAAATCAGCAGCTCAACAGGGAGAATTTGACTTAACCTAGAAGGTCTGTTTATCTCCGCTTATTTTGCAGCATATTCACACCAGGTGGGGAAGATAAATCACCCTTCAGCTCTGCAATGGCAGTGCTCTTGGTTGAGGCTGAGGATGCTTTTCATTGCATGCAGTATTTGCAAGAGACTTAGTTCCCTGAGGATTTATGCCTCTCCTGTAAATACATTTTTGGCACTAAAACAAACTGAAGTATTTCTGTTTTAGTAGTATGGAACCAATGAAGTATTTTGCCTACAGGCATCTTTGTCTTTAAAGAGCTAAATCCGCAGGATTACAGGATTGAGTAAAAACGAGAATAGCTAATCCTAGTACTAGAAAAGTACAAGGGATTATTTGATCATTAGCTTCCTCATATTCCTCATGTTTCTTTTTATTTTTCTGCCTGCTCTTCCCTACATACAGATGGTCTGGCTGTATTGGAGGCTTTTCTAAAAACTGAATTCTGTGAAGAAAATATAGGCTACTGGCTGGCTTGTGAAAACTTCCAAGAAAGATCCACCCACCCCAGAAGCCATCCTTATATGCAAGAAAAATATATACACTCTTCTTAGAAAAAGGCCCAAAAGAGGTAAGACACAATTCCTCATTTCAGCATAAAGAGTACACTCTTGACATCAAGATGCAACAAAAGAAGTAAAGACATAAGACTAAAGCAAGGGCCAGGGAATCTGAAAAGCTTCCTCTCCTGGTATCCTGTCTTTCAAATAAGTCTCCCCAGACCTGGCAGGTGGAGCTCATCACACATTACCGCTTCTAATTTTCACTTTCAAAGAGCAGAGCCCCCTTCTCTAACAAAGGATAATGAGTGATCTTTGTCTCAGATGAACATGCTTTCAAACCAGAACTCTTATTATCCAAAATATAAAAGAAGCTATGACTCCCAGCTTTACAACTGCCTGGAAAAGGGTGTATTACTTGATGGAGAATAACTTTTTGAAGTTGTATTTATTTGCAAGGCATAGTTACAGAGAGAAAAAGAGAGGAAACACAGAGGTCCATCTGCTGACTCACTCCCTAAATGGCCACAATGGCCAGGGCTGGGCCAGGCTGAAGCCAGCAGCTTCCTCCAGGTCTCCCATGTGGGGGCAGAGGACCAAGTGCTTGGGACATTCTCTGCTGCTTTACCCAGCAAGGAGCTAGGGAAGAAGTAGAGCAGCTGGGAGTCAAACTGGCATCCATGTGTGATGTTAGTGCTGTAGGCAGCAGTGTAACTTGCTATGCCACAACACCAGCCCCCAGAAAGAACTCTTATCCCTGGTCTTTCTTTTGAGTCAGAATGCTACCAGGATTTGTGTTGAAAACCACAGATCACCACAGAACCCCATGAGAAGAAAAAGGAGTCCCAGAGTAGAGGACATGTTCTGTTTCCTAAGGCAGAAGTTTTTGACTGCCACAGACGAACATTCAGTTCAGCCTGGGTGTTTGGGAAACATCCCTCACAACTGTTGATTCCAGTTCAGGTAGTAAATCAGGAAGCTGGTGACTATCCAGGAGATGCCTGTATCAGAACAGCTTCCACCACCGTGAAGACACAGGCAGGAAATACATGGTCTGAGTGGGGTGGGTCTCACTGGAAAAGCAGGACTCTGAGATGGAAGATAATGCAATGGAATGCTGTTGTTCCAGACTCACTTAAAATCAATAGGTCTGGGATTCTGTGGTCTTAGCTACCTAGCTCTACATCTTTCCTTAAATCCATCCATATTACCACATGGTTTTAGTTCTAGGTTTTAAGTCCAAACTAATGTAACATGTTTATTATGTAGAATCATCCATTCTATTGTTGTGTATTGCTGAAGCTGAAGTGATGTTTGAATTGTTAAATGGTATATAAAATAGTGAGTGCTCATGTGTAGAAAACCACAGTGGCTGTTCCAGTGCCAAACACTCTTGAAGGCAGTTAAGCTTTGAAGTGGTCTTTGAATATTTGAATACATTTATTTTGATAACTAATGTCATTGAATACTCAGAGTCCAGGTGTGAGTTGATTTGATTTTTGTAACTGGAAATATGACCAACATAAGATCTTTGTAGTAGAGAAGAAGCATGCATTACTGAATCTGTTCAGGGATCACAAAGTGACCTGAATTGACCAGTTTGGGGTGGAAATACCTGAGGCACCACTGGAGCCTGGGCTGGGCTGCTGTGGGTGGGGCAGAAGGAGAGGGGAGATGCCTGGGACCTGCGGGCCAAGGCTGCAGGTGTTCCTATTGGCCCCTGGTCACCCGTGGGGCCTCAGACCCTCTCACAATGGAACCGCACATGCACCTCAGATCGTTTTTACCCCTAATTCCACTTTAAAGAAAAGTTTATCAAGGCCGGCACCATGGTTTGGGGGTGCAACCAGAACTGCAAGGCCTGCATCACAGTTGCTGATTCAAATCCCTGCCGCCCAAATTCCTGTCCCACTCCAGCCAACAGGTGCAGTGGTGATGGACAGGTGCTTGGACCCCACACCACATGGGAGAACTGGAAGGGGGCTCATCGGCCTTCAGCCTCACCCAAACATTGGGGGATCAAACCAGCAGATGGAAGACCCCTGTCTCTATGCCTTTCAAATAAATCTCTTAAAATAAATAAAAAAGAAATGCAAAAATAAAAAAGAACCAGCTAAATAGAAGTGAACTGTATGGAGACAAACACCAATATTACATTACTCAACTCTCCACTGCTCCAATGAACAAAGAAGACAAATAAGAGGGATATAGGCCTCCCCTTTTTTGTTATGCTTCCCTTGGTTCTAACTAGCATGGGCTTCCAGAAAATGCACAAGGAATCCATTCTCTTCTGTGGTCAATACATGATCTCAGAATTTCCCTTATTCATTTGCCTAACAGATTTTGATTATGTTACTCTAAGGAAAGGGAAGGCAACAAAACTGCCCTTTTCCCCCATTTTAAAAATCTATTATTTATTTGAAAGGCAGAGTTACAAAGAAGTGGTAGAGACAGATCTTCCATCTGCTGGTTCACTTCCCAAATTGACCTCAGCTGAGCCAATCTAAAGCCAGGTGCTTCTTGCAGGCCTCCCACATGAATGCAGTAGTTCAAGCACTTGGGCCACCTTCTGATGCTTTCCCAGGCACATTAGCAGGGAGCTAGATTGTAGGTGGAGCAGCTGGGACTTGAATCAGCACCCATATGGGATGCTGGCACAGCAGGCCATGGCTTTACCCACTGTGTTGGTACTGTGTGTGTTTGTGTGTGTGTATGTATTTTTATTTCAAAGACTCATTTATTTATTTGAAAGGCAAGGTTAGAGAGGGAGAGACATAAGAAAAGAGATCTTTCAACCTCTGGTTCACTCCCCAAATGTCCACAACAGCAGAGGCTGGGCCAAGCCAAAGCCTGGAGGCTGAACAGCAGATAATCTTTAGTTATTAATTTAAAATGAATAGGCTGTAGCTGGTGCTGTGGCATATAAGGTGAAGCCACCACCTGCAGTGCTGGCATCCCCTATGGGCACTGGTTCATATCCCAGCTGCTCTGCTTCTAATCTAGCTCCCTGCTAATGTGCCTGGGAAAGCAGCAGGAGATGGCCCAAATACTTGGGCCCCTGAATCCATGTGGGAGAACTGGAAGAAGCACCTGGCTTTGGATTAGCCCAGCTCCAGCTGCTTGCAGCCACGTGGGGAGTAAAACAGCAGACAGAACATCTCTGTCTATTTCTGTGTCTCTCTCTATAATTCTGTCTTTCAAATTAATAAATAAATCTTTAAAAAGGGTTTATTAACATATACTATAATCCAATCCAGGAACAGTAAGAGAAGCATTAAATATTGCTACCTATATTTTTATTTATTTTTTTATTTTTAAATTTTTTAAACTTTTATTTAGTAAATATAATTTTCCAAAGTACAGTTTATGGATTACAAAGGCTTCCCCCCCATAACTTCCCTCCCAACAGCACCCCTCCCATCTCCCACTCCCTCTCCCATTCCATTCATATCAAGATTAATTTTCAATTATCTTTATACACAGAAGATCGATTTAGTTTATATTCAGTTAAGATTTCATCAGTTTGCAGAACACAGAACATAAAGTGTAAAATACTGTTTGAGTACTAGTTATAGCATTACTTCACATTGGACAACACATTAAGGACAGAGATCCCACATAAGGAGTAAGCACACAGTTATTCCTGTTGTTGACTTAACAATCTGACACTCTTGTTTATGGCATCCGAAATCTCCCTGGGCTCTAGTCATGAGTTGCCAAGGCTATGGAAGCCTCTTGAGTTCACTGAGTTCGATCTTACTTAGACAAGGTCATAGTCAAAGTGGAAGTTCTCTCCTCCCTTCAGAGAAAGGTACCTCCTTCTTTGATGGCCTGTTCTTTCTACTGGGATCTCACTCACAGAGATCTTTTATTTAGGTCCTTTTTTTTTTCTTTTTTGCCAGAGTGGCTTTCTGCTGCTCCTCCGCACGCGGAGGAGCCACACCGGACCGGACGCTTGTTGTTCCCTTTTTTTACAAGTCCTTTCTATAGTAAAGTAAGAATAAGTAAACAGCAAACTCCCAAAGCAAGAATGAGTAGAGAGAAGTGAGAAAGAATGAAGTAACGAACTTCCCCGCGAACTCTCCAATGCACTCTCCAACCAACCCACACCACCATGCCATCTCTCTCCTCCTATATAGTCCTCTCCACCAATCCGTGCTCTGCTACCCACACGCCGAGCGCGCCGCTCTCCTCCAATCAGGAGCGGCTCTTGCAGCTTATCAAGTTGGTAAGGGGCAGCTGGGTAGAAGCTGTACGCTCCTCTCCCAGCACCACATTGTGGGAGAGCAGATGCATAGAATAAGTCTTAATTCCAGTAACAGTATAGTCCGAGTTGCTCCCCACAGATCCCCCTTTCTTTTTAATTTTTTGGCGTTGATACGCGCCTGTGTAAAGTTCAGCGTGATCTTCATGCTATTGACTGTCTTGTTTGTCATGCTACTTCAGAGTTCCTTGAAAAATGTCCCATATTCAAGATCCCAGGGATTGGTTATTCATTGTTTTTCTTCCTCAAATAGAGTTTTTTTCTTCTAGCTCTTCTGCTGGTAGGTTTACCAACCGAATTCTTCTCTCAGGGGTCCATATTGGTTGTGCCACACCCTGTGGAAAAAAACAAACGGCGCCTCGTATTCTTCTGAGTAAGGGGAACGGGCCTTTCCATTGGTTGTCCTGTAAATCCTTCCACATTATCCACTGTATTGATTCCTTATCAGCTGATTGAGCATGCATTTCTGCAGGTGTTTTACCGTTCTTTTTCTTGTTCAAAAAATTAATTGTATAAAGAGCTAGGGCCAAGGCATCCTTGTTGGATGTGGCCATTTCCCCTATTCCCCCTTTTTGTTTAATTATTAAATTTTTTAAATATAAGTGAGTGCGTTCTACCACAGCTTGCCCTTGTGGATTGTATGGAATACTGGTAATATGGGAGATTCCGAATTCTTTCAAAAATGCAGCAAAACGAGTTGATGTATACGCTGGGCCGTTATCCATTTTGATCACATGAGGAACTCCCCAGGCTGCAAAAGCCTGCAAGCAGTGTTGGATTACTTGTTGTACTCCTTCTTTATTCATGGCTGTGGCCATAACTACACCTGAATATGTATCTACAGTGACGTGAACACAGCTTTGTCGCCCAAAAGAGGGGATATGTGTAACGTCCATCTGCCAGATATGTCCTGGTTTAAGGCCACGGGGATTGGCTCCCGCAGGAATCTTTGGAACTATGGTAACAACGCACTTTTCACAGGATCTAATAATATCTTCTGCTTGCTTGCAGGGAATATTAAATTTAAAACTTAAAGTGTGGGTGTTAACATGCCATTTAGAGTGATATTCTTTAGCTTGTTCCAAAGCGGTGCATGCAAGCAAGAATCTTGAATAATGATCTGCCATCATGTTTCCTCGAGTAAGTGGGCCAGGTAAATTAGAATGAGCTCTTATGTGGCCTATGTAAATAGCATGCTCTCTTTGATTTAATAACCCCTGAATTTCACTTAAATAAGAATAGACTGAGGAGGATTTAAGAATAAGGCACTGTGTAGCAAGCATCTGAACTGCATTCACCACATATGCACTATCAGACAAAATATTCATGGGTGCGCTCTCTCTGCGTAATACTGTTGCGATAATAGCTAATTCTGCATGTTGTGGAGAAGGGGATGCTGTTAAGACAAAATATCGTTGATTGTTAAATATAGCTGTTCCTGTTCCGCCTTTAGCTCCATCCGTAAATATGGTAACTGCCCCTTGAATTGGATCCCTTCGCACCTTCTGCACCCGTTTTATTGAAACCTGTGTGCAGAAGTTAACAAATGGATGGCGAGGGTAGTGATTGTCAATCTCTATTTGTAGAATGAGAACTATGTATGCCCATTGCCAGCATTCCCTTGTAAAGGCTTCTACTGCCTCTTGAGCAAAGGGAACTACACATCGCTTTGGAGTCTTCCCCGCCATTTCTGTCACCTTTTTTATTGCTGTTAATATCAAATCAGCCACTGCTATGCCTTGGGTGTATAGTACACGCGGTGCATGTGAATGTGGGTATACAAACAACAAGGGTTCTCCTTGCCAAATGACTGCGAAGGGATACAGCTGTTCCATAAAAATTAATATTTCTAGGGCTTGTTGTGGATCACATCTTTCCATCTGCATTGCTTTAATTTGTTTTTCGATTTTCTGTAACGCCAAGCGGGCTTCTTTTGTCAATCTACGAGGGGAATCAAGCTGGGCATCTCCTTCTAAAATATTGAATAATGGCATCATATCTTCGGTGGTTAATTTACAATAGGGCCTCAACCAATTTAAATTGCCACATAATTTTTGGAAGTCATTAAGGGTCTGCAACCCATCTATTGCAATTTCAAATTCTAATGGGGTCACCTTTTCAGAAGTTACTTTAAGCCCTAAGTACTGTACTACTTCCCCTTTTTGTATCTTCTCTGGCGCTACTTGTAACCCAACTTTTTCCAAATATAATAGCAGCAGCTTATATGCTTCCATAAGGTGACTTTCACTTTCAGCCGTTATTAACAAGTCATCCATGTAGTGTAAAATTTGTACTTTTGGGCACTGTTGTCGAACCGGCTCTACTGCCTGGTCAACATATAGCTGGCATATGGCAGGACTGTTAGTCATTCCTTGGGGAAGCACCTTCCATTCATATCTTTTGTCGGGACCTTGATGATTAATGGAAGGTACGGTGAAAGCAAACCTCTGAATGTCTTGTTCATGTAGAGGTATGCTAAAAAAGCAGTCCTTCAGATCGAGTACTATTAATGGCCAATGCTTTGGGATCATAGTAGGAACCGGGAGTCCAGGTTGTAATGCCCCCATGGGTTGCATCTGCTGATTAACAGCCCGTAAATCATGCAACAACTGGTATTTCCCCGATTTTTTCTTTATCACGAATACTGGCGTATTCCATGGGGAGGTTGATGGTTGCAAATGGCCTGCCTCTAATTGTTGTAACACTATATCATTTACCGCAGCCAACTTTTCCTGGGTAAGGGGCCACTGTGGTATCCACTTTGGCTTGTTGTCCAGCCATGACAATGGTAGCGGCTGCATCTCAGTGGCCCCCACGAAAAACCCGTGTCCTGTCTTTTAAAATCGCCTTTGGGCTGGGCTAGGTCCCTTCTGCCTTCTCTGGAGCCTAATCCTCTCTCCTGATATCCCTTTTTATACATAATACGCCGTCCTGTAGAACTCTCCAATTGGTCCTCATTTGTTAATGTCAGTCCCAATTGTTCTAAAATGTCTCTTCCCCATAATGTGATGGGGAGTGCACTAACATAAGGTTGCACATTTCCCTTGTTCCCTTCTTGATCCTGCCAATGAAGCACCTGAGCACTTCTTGATGGTGTCATGGCCGCACCTAGGCCTACTAAAGTATTATCTCCTGGCTGAAGGGGCCATGACTTCGGCCAATCATTTTCTGAAATTATACTTACATCTGCACCTGTATCTAGCAGGCCCTGAATCGACTTTCCTCTAATGGTTAAGGTCCACAGAGGTCGATCTGCTAAAGATAGGGACAAGGCTGTAAATTTCTCCCCTTGGGGTCCATGAACATCCTGCGCTCCAATCATGATCAGCATTTGAGCCACAGGTTCTTCTGGCTTGATTTGAATAATACCCTTTGTAGATTGTATTAGCACTTTTAACTTATCAAAAGGTAATTGAATGACTCCGGTAATGACCATTAGGCCTCTTAAAGCATTTGTTTCTTTTCCTATGATTATTCCAAGTCCCTTATGCTCCGCTGAAATTGTTTCTGCCCTCACCTCTATGGCTTGTGGCCCCATTTGAGGTGTTAGTACCGAATATTCGGTGGCTCGTAACTCTGCGCAGTAAATATTTGGTTTTTGTATTGTTGGGACCGTGGCACCCACCAATTGTTTTGGCCCCAGGGTGCAGGGGCCCACATTCCGTTTTTTTGCTGTTGTCCATATACACCTGATCTTCTTATGGGGCCCGGCTCATTTGGCATCCTCAGGGGATTGCCTGCGCTATTCATTTTAAAGTAACATTCACTGACCCAATGATTCCCTCTTCTACAGCGTGGGCAAAGGCCTGGTCTTCTCGAGTTCTCTATGCCCTGCCGATCTCGGGCTGGAAATTTCACCCTACATTCCCTCATTAGATGCCCTTCTCAACCACATCTAAAGCATATTCGTCCCCTCATGTTCTGTCTAAATTGTCGGGTTACAGCTACTGCAGCATGTGATCCAGAAGCTACATCATCCATGACATCCCTACAGATTTTCAAAAAGGTAGGGATGTCTTTATGCTGCCATGGTCTAAGAGCTTCACGACATGTTTTATTGGCCTGTTCATACGCCAATCTTCTGACTAAGGGCATTGCTTCTTCCACAGTTTCAAAAATGTTTCCTGCTGCTTCCATTAATCTGTTCACGAAGTCAGCGTAAGGTTCAGTAGGGCCCTGTACTATCTTAGTTAGGCTGTGTCTTATTTCTCCTTTTCTGGGTATCACCTTCCAGGCTCTTCTTGCTATCTCTCTCACTTGTAAGAGGACAGCTGTTGGTAATCGGGCCTGCTCATCAGGATTGGCAAATCGCCCTTCTCCATTTAACATTTCCTCATCCCATGCTTGATTCCCTGCTTGATAGTTCTGCTTTGAATATTCTCGCGCGAATTCTTTATAAGCAGCTAACCATAAGAGGAAGTCACCCCCACCCAACACCGCCTTTACTAAGTTTCTCCAATCCTCGGGTATTAGGCCTTGCTGCCCAATGTTATCAAGGATTGCCTGAGTGTAACTTGCATGGGGCCCATACAATTGTACTGATTGTTGCAACTCTTTAAGTAATTTATGGTCAAGAGGTGTCCAACCCCTGTTTTCCTGTTGATCCTGAATTACAGGAAACACCTGGCCTGGTTCCTGGTACTGCTCCCAAGCAGGTTTTCTATAAACAGCTCCCCTTTGCTTGCTTTCGGTTCTCGGCCTTTCTATCTCCTCCTGCATACCTACTCCCTCCATCACTCCTTTTTCCTCCTCCCACTCTTCTTCAATCTCATGTGGAAAAAAGGGGCTTTTTTTACAGGAGGAAACTTTGGTAGTACTAATGGGCGATACCAGGGTGGTGATTCATCCTTTATGGTTGAATTTGCCAGCCTTGTAGGGCCAGGATATATTCTTGGCATCTCTCTCGGGGGCGAGGTTCCCTCTTCAGCTTCCTTCTCCCCCGCGTAAGCTTCCTGGCTCTCTAAATCCTTCTTTGATTTTCTTCTCACCTGTTCATTACAATAGCTGCTCTCCTGGCTGCCCTGCCATAATTCTTCCTGCAATTCACTCCCCTCATTAAGCAACAACTCGATCCCTTCCGTGGGGTCCTGAAGCACCTGATCAACGAGTTGCCACAGCTTCAGCACTTCTATCGATTCCCCAGCCTCGCGTAATTTCCATCCCACCTGCCTCCACTGCTGTAGAAACCAGGGGGACATCTCCACGACTGCTCTTACGAAAGCATGAATTTTCCTCCCCCCTCGTTTCCCTCGCTTAGAAGAAAAGCTGCGAGGAGGTGGGGAGTAGGAAGAGAGAGAAACCACATTCAGCCCACAATGGATGATCTTTAGGGAGAAATAGAGAATGGTGCCTAGCAGGAGGAAGAGGTAGCCAGTGGGCAAAGAGTAGCCAAAGAACTCCATTGTCTGTACCGTCTGTGACATGTTGGAGCGGTGGGCGTAATGGAAGACTGAGTCTCCCAGACGTTCCCAGTTAATACCTCTTTCCTAGCTTCTAATTTTCTTCCCCCACGGCTTTTTTCCTGGGTTCTAACTAGCTTTTCACCGGCACTCTTTCCGTCTGGCCTTCCCCTAGGCTCTTTGCTAGTCTCTCTCTCCGGTAATTTCCCACTTCTTCCCGTTTTTTCCCTCCTAGGTTTCCTATCTGAGTCACGGCACCATTTGCTGCTCCTCCGCATGCGGAGGAGCCACACCGGACCGGACGCTTGTTGTTCCCTTTTTTAACAAGTCCTTTCTATAGTAAAGTAAGAATAAGTAAACAGCAAACTCCCAAAGCAAGAATGAGTAGAGAGAAGTGAGAAAGAATGAAGTAACGAACTTCCCTGCGAACTCTCCAACGCACTCTCCAACCAACCCACACCACCATGCCATCTCTCTCCTCCTATATAGTCCTCTCCACCAATCCGTGCTCTGCTACTCACATGCTGAGCCCGCCGCTCTCCTCCAATCAGGAGCGGCTCTTGCAGCTTATCAAGTTGGTAAGGGGCAGCTGGGTAGAAGCTGTACGCTCCTCTCCCAGCGCCACATTGTGGGAGAGCAGATGCATAGAATAAGTCTTAATTCCAGTAACAGTATAGTCCGAGTTGCTCCCCACAGCTTTCCATACCTAAAATACTCTCATGGGCTCTTCAGCCAGATCTGAGTGCCTTAAGGGCTGATTCTGAGGCCAGAGTGCTGTTTAGGACATCTGCTATTCTACGAGACTGCTGTGTATCGCACTTCCCATGCTACCTATATTTTATATAGTCTAAGTATTGTATAAACTAAAATATACAACACTAGGAGTATGCTATCAGTAATTACACTACCAATCTCAGTGATTATAAATAAGAATGTTAGCAACTATACTGATTCTGAACAGTGATTCAATGTTTCTGTTTTTAAATTTAAAAATGCCCATGAACTTGAATGTTTCTGTGTAGCTCCTAATAGAACTACAAGCCTTAGAAGTTCTATGCTGTTTAACATTTCATCTTCAGTGCCAACTTGATTATTACACTGCCAGTTTATAAAACACTTCACAGTCATGTGAACCTTACCATAAGATAGGACTGTGTAGAATAAATCCTTTAACTACAAAGACAATCTTATCTCACAAGGGAGGAAGATCCAGAGGGGTCAAATGACTTGCTAATGTCACTTAGCTCTGTTGGCACAGAAACAAGGAAAGCTCTCAGCTTCCTGCCACCTCCCCTTACACCACCTGCCTCAACTAGACGAGCCTGTAATTTTAAGGATGCTCAGGTCCCATGAGTTTAAATGAATTTTTCAAGGTTACATGACAAGTACCAAAGCCAGAAGCAAAAATTATTGCTTCCATCTTTCTCTTCCTTGTCCACAATGGAAGTTTGATGTACACTTATGCATTATTCAAATATCATTTACAACCAAGAAGCATTATTTTTCCCCAAAAATAACAATGACACTACTTTTTCCATTGAGGAAGTTATTTTAATGGATGATGCAAACATACTTGTTTTGTTTTTTACTTTGAGATGCAAAGAAATGAACAAGTAGACAGAGAAGTGGTATTCACCCTCTAGTTAACTGCTGAAATGTCCACAGCGGTCAGGGCTGGCCCAGGAGCAGGGAACCTAATCATCTGAGCCATCACTTGCTAGCTACCAGGGTCTACATTATCTGAAAGTTGGAGTCAGGGGCTGGAACCGGGAATCAAACCCAAAAACTCCAATGTGGGACACAGACATCTGAACCATAAGGCTGCACCCTGGCTTCCAGACTTGTTTTTTCACCAGTCCTCTGAAAAGGAAAGTTAATTACAACCTGAAATCCAAGACTCTGGAGTCCTCAGGTGTGTGTGTCTATGCATGAGAGTTAGTTGGGTAGATCAAGAGTCTGCAGTTTAGAGAGAACAGAAGAGTGAAACATGTGTCAGAGGATGTCAGCATTGGAGAGGTGGCTGTGCTCTAGTCAGAGGCAGAGGAGGACAAGTCCACAGAGAGCAGCAGCACCAAGGGAGAATGCTATACTAGCAAGTAAGGAGAAAAAATGTTGAAAAATAAATATGTGAAAAGGATTTATTTATCTGGAAGATGGAGTTATAAAGAAGGAGAGACAGGGAGGGGGAGAGAGAGATCTTCCATCTGCAGGTCAACCCACCAAATGGACACAATGTCTGGGACTGGGTCAGATCAAAGCCAGGATCTGGAACTCCACCCAAGTCTCCCTCATGGGTGGCAGGGACTCAAGAACTTGGGTTGTCTGCTGCTTTCTCAGATGCATTGCCAGAGAGCTGGATGGGAAGTACAGCAGCTGAGACACAAACAGTGGCCATATGGGATGCCAGCATCAGTGGCAACAGATTATCCTAATGCATCACAACACTGGCTCCAACAAATGAACTTAGGTAAACAAGTCCAAATGCCAGGGAAACATCAGATAAAATGCCAAGGATGAGCATTGTGGTGCAGCAGGGTAAACCACTACTTAGGAGGCATACCTCATTCTTAAGTATGAGGATGGCTTTTAACCACTTTTGTACAAGAGAGTACAAGCCAGAACACCATAGCATCTTCCAGATTCGGCACTGCCTGTTCTCAGGGGGCCCCCCACAAACTCCTGTGCTTCCCCTGGGCAGTTTGTTTTGGCTGAAGCCAGCCAGAACCCTGGGGTCATTGGAGTAGGAAATGGGATTAAAGGATTTCATGCTGCAAAACTGCTCCAAGCCAGTTTTTTCACTGAGAGACAGAGACCCAGAATGACCTCCCCGGAGCTCACAAGACCATGCCTGGACACCTGCCAGGGAAAAAGTTGGAAAAAAAAATCCAGATTCTGGAATCTTCTGGAACATTCTAGAATATTCTAGAATTTTCCCAGAATGTCCTAGAGATTTTGTAGGATGTTCCAGAATGTTCCAAAATGCCACCTAGTTATCCTAGGGGGATTCTGGGATGCAGGTCTGAGTGGAAATTCCCCAGCCAGGTGCAGCGGGTGTCCTGGTGCTGTGCCCAGCCCGGCTGACATTTACACAGCGCACATAGCCTAAGCACCTGCACACATGGGAGGGGAGTCAAGGGGGTGTGGCCACTCCAGGACATCCTGTGCTGATCTCTGGGGGCCGTAGTAATTTCCAGCCCATCAGAAGAGGTTCTCGGCCCCCCAAGATGGTCACTGGGCAATCTGGAATGTTCTAGGACATTCTACAAAAATCTAGAAATACTGAGAACATTCTAAAAAATTCCAGGACCCCCAAAGACTTTCACTGCATGTTCTGGGAACATTCTAGAAAATTCTGAGAATATTCACCATTGTTTCTAGAACATTTCTAAAACCCCAATGATGCCTACCTGGTGTTCAGGAAAAATTCCAAGAACATTCTGGAAACATTCTGGAAAAATTTCTGAGAGCATTCTTGAAAATTCTGAGTGTATTCTAGAACGTTTTAGTAAATTCTATGACCCCCGAAGACACTCAGCAGGTATTCTAGAAAAAGTTCTAAGAACATTCTAGAAAGTTCTAAAAAAAAACTCCATAAAATTCTAGAATATTCTAAGACCTGAGAAACACTCGCCTAGTGTCCTTGAAACATTCTAGAAAATTCTGGAAAATCCCTAGCCCCAGAGAATCCATAATGGAAGCTCATGGAAGCTCCTGGAACATTCTGGAATGCCCCGGGACCTCATCCCATCCCAGTGCCACCTGGATGTTTGCACAACCTCAGCCCTGCCCACTTCTCCCAAGCCCTGGCTATAAAGAGATGCCTGGTAGCAGCCGGTTCCAGACGACGAAAAGACGATGATGATGAAGGCTCTCATTCTTGCCCTTGTGGTGGGCGTGGCCTGTGCCCAGGTATCAATTACTCGCATCATTTGTGCAATGTTCCATAATGTCCTAGAATGTTCCAGAATGTTCCAGATGATTGCAATAGACTCTCTAGCAGGCCCTACGGGAGCAACTGGAATGTTCCAGAATATTCCAGGATGTTCTAGAACACATCCAGACAATTCCACAATGTTCTAGAATGTTCCAGAATCTTTCCAATTTTGTTTCTAACAATTCTAGGATGTTCTGGAATGTTCTAGAATCTCTCCCCCAGAATATTACAGAACATTCTGGAATGTTACAGACAGTCCCAGTAGACTCTAGCAGGCCCTAGGGAAGCATCCAGAGTGTTCCAGAAAAATTCCATAATGTTCTAGAATGTTCCAGAATGTTCTAGAAAATGCCTCTGGAACGTCCCAGCATGCCCCAGGATGTCCCAGCATGCTCCACAATGCCCTGAAACATTCCACCATGTTCCAGCATGCCCTGGCACACCCTGAATGCCCACCTCTCCCCCTGAAGTTGAAGGCCAGAACTACTTCAAGTTCCTGGTGCAGGAGAATGGCCACATCTTCTTTCTCAATCAGAATGTGGGCACCGATGGCACTGCCACCTGCGTCACTCTTACTGCTGGTGAGCCCCCTGCACACACATGTGGATACAGCCAGCACCTGCTAGAAAGAGAGTCTGACCCTGACTGTATACACAGACCCTGAGTGTATGCAACCAGTCCAGAGCTTGACCCTGACTGTATACATGGATCCTGAGTGTATACAGTCGGCTCCTACTAGGGACACACATTGCAACCTGAAAGCCTGACCCTGCTGTATACAGTTAGCACCCACTAGAGAGAGATACATTCTGACCGTGACCGTATACAATCAGTGCCTACTATGCAGAATAACTTTGACCCTGGTGCATCCTAGAGGGGCTTGGCCAGCTGTATACTGGTGGCACACACTAGAGAGAGAGCCTGACCCTGGCTGTGTTCAGGCAGCACCTACTAAATACAAGATCCTCAACCCCAGCACACCCTAGAGGGGGGCTCGGCCAGCTGTATACAGTCAGTGCATACTAAGTAGATCCCATCCTGTCCGGGGTGGGCTTGGCTGACTGTATACAGTCAGCACCCACTAGATGGGGCAAGCACATACAGTCAGCACCTACTAGATATCTGGGGCAGGTTTTGCTGAATGTATACAGTCAGTGCTTACTGAACAGAACCATCCCAGCCCCATCCTATCCTGGGTGATTTTGGTTGACTGTATACAGTCAGCACACACTAGAAGGAGCCATCCTGACTGTGACTGTATACAGTTGGTGCAGACCCAGTGGTAGTTAGTGGGCACCCTCTAGACAGAGGCACCCTCGGTGTACACAGCACGGAGCCCATGCTGCCTGAGGTGCGTCTGGCTGGCTGTATACAGTCAGCGCCCACTAGACAGGGCAAGTGTATACAGCTGGCGCCACCCACAGCCCAGGACCAGGAGCTGAGCGATAATCACCTGGCACAGTTCTTGGTGTTAATGAAGGAGAACGGGATCCCCGGGAGAACATGGAGTGTGTGGCCAGCATGGGTGAGCTGGGGGTGTGGCCAGTGTGGAGGGTTCATGGCCAGGATGGGCATGGCTGTCACGAGTGAGCCAGGGGTGTGGCCAGGGTGGAGGCATGGCTGTGAGCTGGGGGCATGGCTGACATGGATGAGAATCAGGTGTGGTCTGGGTGGAGGGGAATGAACTGGTGTGTGTGGCCTGGGTGGAACATTCCAGGGGGTTCCAGAAAAATCTAGAAAACTCTAGAACGTTCCATGGAGCCACCAGGCCATCCCATGCTGACTCAGCCAATTTCTCCTCCCTGACAGACACCTGTCCCCAGTGATGATGCTGACGCCCAGGTGAGCAGTGTGGTGCCAGCCAGTCCTCACACCTTCCCAGGGGAACATTCTAGAGTGTTTCCGAAATATCCCAGAATGTTCTAGATGTTCAGGCAACAGGAATATTCTGGAACATTCCAGAGCATTCTGCGACATTTCCAGAATGCTCCACATTTTTTTTCTCCTCCCCAACAGGTAAAAAGCCAACGTCTCCCTGCCCCTCACTTGCAATCTCTGCTGGAAGCTTCTGGAATGTTCTGGGATGTTTTCAGAATGTTCCAGAATGTTCTGGAATGTCCCATAAGCCTCTGTCCCCAGCTCGCTCTCAGTTTCTCTTTCTCATTGATGTCATAAACTGATTGCACACGACTGTGGATTCTGTGGTCTCTCTGGAATGCTCCCACATCTGGCTCCCAGAGGCCCTTGGGGCCCCCATGTCTGGCTCAGAATCCCCTGGGAGAAACCACGCCCTCACTTCTGGCTCCCAGAAACCCCTAGGTCCCCTACTCCAGCGCCATCTTCCCCACCACCCACACCTTGTGGGAACATGGGGTTGGGGATCAGGACTATCAATCACCATAGCCCTGCCCATTTCCAGGCCCCAAGCCTGCACCAGGGGCTGCATTGGTGTCTCTAAAGCTCCATACAGGTCTCCATCTGGGTCTCAAAGGCTCCATATGGGTCCCCAGGGGCTCCATACGGGTCTCTAGGGCTTCATCCGGGTCTCCAGAGCTCTATCCAAGTCCCCATGGCTCCATCCATATCTCCAGGGGCTCCATCCAGATCTCTAAGGCTCCATCCAGGTCTCTAGCAGGTGCATGGGCCCACCAGGAGCTCCATCCAGGTCTCTAGGGCTCCATCTGGGTCTCGGGGGCTACAACCAGTTCTCTAACAGGTGCACAGGGCTCCATCCGGGTCCCCATGGCTCCATCCATATCTCTAGAGGCTCCATCTGAGTCTCTAGCAGGTGCCTGGGGCTCCCAGGAGCCCCATCTGGGTCTTTAGGGCTCCATCTGGGTCTCCAGGGGCTGCATCTGGGTCTCTAACAAGTGCACAGGGGCTCCATCTGAGTCTCTAGGGGCTCCATCTGGGTCTCCAGGGATCCATCCAGGTCTCTAAGGCTCCATCTGGGTCCCCAAGGCTCTACCCATATCTCTAGGGGCTCGATCTGGGTCTCTAGGGGCTCCATCCAGATCTCTAACAGGTGCATTGGGCCCCAAGGAGCTCCATCCAGGTCTCTAGGGCTCCATCTGGGTCTCTAGCAAGTGCCTGGGGCTCCCAGGAGCTCCATCCAGGTCTTTAAGGCTCCATCCGAGTCTGCAGGAGCTCCATCTGGGTCTCCAGGGATTCATCCAGGTCTCTAAGGCTCCATCTGGGTCCCCAAGGCTCTACCCATATCTCTAGGGGCTCCATCTGGGTCTCTAGAGGCTTCATCTGGGTCTCTAGCAGGTGCCGGGGGCTCCCAGGAGCTCCTTCAAGGTCTTTAGGGCTCCATCCAGGTCTCCAGGGGCTCCATCTGGGTATCTAGGGGCTCCATACAGGTCTCCAGGGCTCCATTGGGTCTCCAGGGGTTGCATCCAGGTCTCTAGCAAGTGCACCGGGCCTCCATCTGGGTCCCCAGGGCTTCATCCAGGTCCCCAGCAGGTGCCCAGGGCCCCCAGGAGCTCCATTTCCAGTCCAGCTGGAACCCTCCCCCCAAAGCTGGGGACCCCCAAGGCCCCTGGGCCAGAACCGTGGAAAATGCAGAGACTGTGGGAACATGGCTAGGCAACTCCATGAAGGCATCCTCCACGCCTCTGGCTTTCTCTCGTTGCTACGCAACCCCGTGCAGGCTTGCCCGGGGCTGCGGGGCTTAACCCAGTTGCTAGGCAATCCCTCAAAGGTGCGTTCAGGGCCTCTGGCTTAAGCAAGTTGCTAGGCAATCCCACTCATGCACACTAATTATTTAATTATTTTTTAAATTAATTTTAAAAGAATTTTAATGAATTTTTTTTTTATTTTTTGACAGGCAGAGTGGGCAGCGAGAGAGTGAGACAGAGAGAAAGGTCTTCCTTTGCCATTGGTTCACCCTCCAATGGCTGCTGCCGCCAGCGCGCTGCGGCCAGTGCACCACGCTGATCCGATGGCAGGCGCCAGGTACTTCTCCTGGTCTCCCATGGGGTGCAGGGCCCAAGCACTTGGGCCATCCTCCACTGCACTCCTGGGCCACAGCAGAGAGATGGACTGGAAGAGGGGCAACTGGGACAGAATCCGGTGCCCCGACTGGGACTAGAACCCGGTGTGCTGGTGCTGAAAGGCGGAGGATCAGCCTAGTGTGCCGCGGCGCCGGCCAATTTTAATGAATTTTTTAATGGAATTTGAATGTCTTTTTACATTTTTAATTTTTACTTAATTTTTAATTTTTAATGAATTTTTAAATGAAATTTTTAAGAAATGTATTTTTAGATTTTCTGATGACAGCCATATTGGAGTCTGGCAAATTCTCGTTCTGACATCAGCAGCAGAATGTTGGATCCTGGCAAATTCTCATTATGACAGGAATGACAGGCATCTTGGAGGCTGGCAAATTTTTCTGACAGGAGTGGCAGCCATGTTGGAGTCTGGCAGTGTGTTTTCTGATGTCAGTGGTGGCCATCTTGGATTCTGGCAATTGTTTTGACAGGAGCTATAGCCATATTGGATCCTGACAAAATTTCTCTGACAAAAACTCAAGGGAGTCCCTGTAAGAAAAGGTGTCTTTCGGACCCAGGACCAATTTGCTGAGAGAAACTTGTATGAGAATTAAAATGTTTTTCCTGAGTGACAGGTCTATTCTGAGTGATGGACAGGTTTCTGAGTGATGGACAAGGGTGACTGGGTGATGGACAGGTGTCCCCGCCAAGAGCCCTGGGACCCCCAGAGACCCTCAGAGACCCCCAGAGATGCTGAAAGACCCTGAGAGAACCCCAGAGACAACTGGGACCCACAGAGACCCCCAGGGACCAACAGAGACCCTCTGGGAAGTGACTATAAGAACCTGGAAGTACACCAGAAGTACCCAAAAATGGGTATAAACAGAACCAAAGTGACTGAAAATGGGTATACAATGGCCGGAAGTGGACCGGAAGTGACTTAGGAACCCAGAAGTAGACTAAAGTGAGTCTGAGAACCCTGAAGTGACATAAATTAGCTGGAAGTTAGTGACTGTAGGAATCGGGAAGTTGACTGGAATTGACTCTGGGAATGCAGAAGTGGACTGGAAGTGGGTCTAGAATGACCAGAAGTGGGTTTAGGAAATTGAAAGTGGACCAGAAATGAATGCAAAGAGGGGAGGGAAGGAAGGAAGGGATGAGTCATGCTGAGACTCCTGCTGAGTCATCAGGAAATTCTGCTGAATCATCACTAGCACACACCTTGTGAGCCATCATTATACATACCCACTTAATCCTCATTATCCCAGACCTGGTGAGTCATTGAGAAACTTCTGCTGAGTCACCATTTTATACCTGCTGAGTCATTATTACCTACCAGGCATCCTTACCCACAAAGGTAGACAACTACACCTGCCAAGTCATACTCTTAGGCCAGTGAGTCGCACTTCTAAAATTGCTGAATCATGCTTCCAGACCTCCTGAGTTGTGCTTCTAAACTTGGTGAGTCATGCTTCAAACATGAACCCTAACCCAAATCCCATCCCCACCCTAACCTTGACATCAAACCTAACCTGCTGAGTCATGGCACCAGGCCAGCTGAGTCATGCTTCTACCCCTAAATCTAACCCAAGGTTGCAACGAAGGAAGGAGGGGCCCCTTGCACCTGCTGGGACTGGATGGAGGTCCTGAGCACCCCATGCACCTGCTGGAAACCAGGATGGAGCCCCTGGGGACCCAAATTGAGCTCTGGAGACCCAGATGGAGCACTGAAGAACCAGATGGAGCCATGGAAACCCAGATGAGGCTCCTAGAGACTGTATGGATCCCTGTGCACCTGCTAGAGACCCAGATGGAGCCCTAGAGACCTGGACGGAGGCCCCGGCACTTGGATGGAGGACCTGGGGACTTGGCTGGTGGCCTGGAGACCCGGATGGAGACCAGGAGATCTGTATGAAGGCCCTAGAGACTGAATGGAGCCCTGGGGACCCAGATGGGGCAATGTATACCTGCTAGAGACTAGGATGGAGCTGCTGGGGACCACCCTATCTCTCAGGACCCCTTGACAGGGCTCAGGTCTCTAAAGAGAACATGTGGGGACCAGGGAGGTGGTAATGATGAGTCAGCAGAAATTTCATGATGACTCAGAAGGTATGGTAATGATGACCCAGCAGAAATTTCATGATGACTCAGCATAAATGGATGGTGCTGACTCAGGAGCGAGGAAATGGATGGACAGGAGGAAGTGGTGGCCCTTTGTGAACTTCTGGCTGTGGGAGACCCTGAGGAAGTGTGCTCCCAGCACTGAAGGATGCAGGATCTCTGTACTTGCGAACTCCAGATAGCTGGGTCTGGGGAGAGTGCAGGGGTGACCTGCGCAGGCCCTGCTGCAGCCACCCTGGGACCTTGAGGCCAACCCATGGGTGCCACAGGGCCCCTCAGGGTCTCTCCCAGCCAGTGCTGTGCCAATCCTCCCTTCTTATCTCTGGCTCTCAACTGATTCTGGGATTTTTCCAACCCGGAGGTGGGGGCACCAGACCAGAGGTCAGGGAATGGTGGGGGGTGAGGGCCACCAGGTGCCCCGTGCACCCTGTGGGAGCCAACCCATGACCCCACCACATGGCTGTGGAGGAAGGCTGGCTGCAGGGTTTCTGGAGGCCCCAGGGCTGGGAGTGAACCCTGGTACACATGACTGCTAGAGGGCACAGAGAATGCAGCTACTCCCCCTCAGTGTGGGGTGACCCTGGCACTTCCCTGCCAAGGGTGGAAGCAGATGCTGAGCTAGTCTTAGAGCACTTCTCTCTCCAGTCCTGTTATCCATGGGTTCTCAGTCTGGGAAGACAGGTTTCAAAGTGTTTTCAGAAGACTTGGCATCCTAAGAACTGCTGGAAACTCACAGTCATAGTCAGTGTCATTCTAGAGTAAAGGTGCATTCGATGTGAATAACCAGGTTTGTGTTTTGAGTCTGCAATCCTTTCAGTCTATATGTTAGGTCCCTATGTTGTTACCTGTTTCCAAGTGATTGCAAGACATTGCTGTGAAAATTAAAAAAAAAAAAAAAGAAGTGATAGGAAATAAATTGAGATATTAAATTTTGTGTTTTTTATTTTTATTTTTTGGCAAAGTTAGACAGTGAGAGACAGAAAGATCTTCCTTCCATTGGTTCACCCCCCAAATGGCTGCTACGGCCAGTGTGCAGCACTGATCCAAATCCAGCTGCCAGATACCTCCTCATGGTCTCTCATATGGGTGCAGGGCCCAGGCAGTTCGGCCATCTTCCATTGCCTTCCCAGGCCACAGCAGAGAGCTGGACTGCAAGAGGAGCAGCCAGGACTAGAACCCGGTGCCCATATAAGATGCTGGCACTACATGTGGAGGATTAACCAAGTGAGCCACGGCACTGGCCCCAATTTTGTGTTTTTCCACACCCCCTGGTCCCTCAGTCTTCCAGAGGCAGTCACAGATTTTGTTATGATTATCTGTACTTCTTACTTCTAAAGTAGGCTTTACGGACACATATTAGCCTCAGAGACAAGGAGTCTGTCACGTGGCATCTTTAAATGGTGGTTGCTCAAAGGGAGGCTTTATCATGACAAACAGACAGTGGAGAAGTAGAATTCTGATGCATGAATGGCCTCCCTAGACACAGTCTTATTCCATGTGCCTTCATAAGTCTCCATCCCCTGTGTCTCCAGCACCTCTTTTTAAAAAAGATTTATTTGAAAATTACATAGAGGGCCAGTGCCATGGCTCACTAGGCTAATCCTCTGGCTGTGGCACTGGCACTCTAGGTTCTAGTCTTGGTTGCTCCACTTCCAGTCCAGTTCTCTGCTGTGGCCCGGGAAGGCAGTGGAGGATGGCTCAACTTACTTGGACCCTGCACCCGCATGGAGACCAGGAGGGAACACCTGGCTCCTGGCTTTGGATTGCCACTATGCACTGGCCGTGGCAACCATTTGGGGTGTGAATCAATGGAAGGAAGATCTTTATCTCTCTCTCGCTGCCTAACTCTGTCCAAAAAAAACCCATGAAATTTAATATCTCAAGTTATTTCCTTATCACATAGAGGGAGAGACAGAGGCATAGAGAGACAGAAAGAGCTTCCATCCTCTGGCTCACTCCCCAATTGGTTGCAATGGCCAGGGTTGGGCCCATCTGAAGCCAGGAGTCAGGCCTTTGGAGCTTCTTCTGGGTCTCCTACGTGGGTGGCAGAGGACAAAACAGTAAGGCCATCTTCCACTGCTTTCCCAGGTCTTTGGCAGGGAGCTGGATCTGAACGGGAACAGCCAGCATACAAACCAGCACCCATATGTAATGCCAACATTATAGGTAGTGGTGTAACCCACTGCACCACAATGCCAGACCCTCCATCACATCTTTCCTTGAGTGTCCATCTGTGCCTGCATCCCAAGCCAGCTGTCAGGTCCTCCAGCCCCTCTGCATGAAGCTGTGATCTCCCATCAGTTATCTGCATCTCTACTCCAGAGTATTATCCTGCTACCCTGGAGTGACTTCATAGCCTGAGCCTTCAGCTCATGGCAGCCTTCAGATACCTCTCTGCCCTTTGCTTGAAGTCATTGTCTTCCTTGGGCTTCTAGATCCCCTATGACTTCAGCCTCGGCTTTTTTCTTGTGTCCCCATGCTAAATGCCTGCACCCTAATCATCTCATGTGTCTTCATCTCCTGTTCTCTTCCCAGGGTCTCCACGCACTTTGAAGGTTTGGTTATGTGGTTAACTGTTGAGGAACAATGTGGTTTTCTATGAGCTTTAGCCATTGTGAATAAAGCTGCTATATATATTTTCATGTCAGCTTTTATCAAGGCATACGTTTTCACACCAGCTCTGTAAATATATTAGAACATGTATGGTGTATGACACGGTATTGGATTCCTAATAACATGCCAAGATGTCTGATAAAGCATCTACCCCATGATGCATTCTCACCAGGAATGAATGAGATGTCATGCTACTCTATCCTTGAAAGCATTTGTAATGTGTGTTTTTAAGTGTAACCATCCTGATACACAGTGTATCCATCTTGTTGCTGTCTAAATGTGCTCTTCCTTTATGTACAGTACATTTCTTTTTCTCAGAATTCTCTAATATTCAGATTGGTTTATATGCTTTTTTATTTATTTGACAGATAGAGTTAGACAGTGAGAAAGAAAGAGACAGAGAGAAAGGTCTTCCTTCCATTGGTGCATCCCCCAATGGCCACTATGGCTGGAACTATGCTGATCCGAAGCCAGGAGCCAGGTGCTTCCTCCTGGTCTCTGATGTGGGTGCAGAGCCCAAGCACTTGGGCCATCCTCCACTGCACTCCCAGGCCACAACAGAGAGCTGGACTGGAAGAGGAGCAACTGGGACTAGAACCCTGTGCCCATATGGGATGCCAGCACTACAAGTGGAGGATTAACCAAGTGAGCCATGGTGCCAGCCCCATATATGTTTATTTTATTATGCATTTTACATGTGTCTCTATGTATTCTGGCAGTATTTAAATTTGAAGGCATTTATTTTCCTGTTACTGAGTTCTCCAAGTTTTTGTTAAATTTGCATACAATTCCTTCAAGTGTGTATTTTTCTTTTTTATACGATTAATTTATTTATTTGAAAGGAACAGTTACAAAGAGGGAGACACATAGTGAGACAGAGAGACAGATCTTTCATCACTGGTTCACTCTAAAAATGACCACAATGGCTAGTTCTGTGCCAGACTGAAGCCAGAAGCCTGGAACTCCATCTGGGTCTCCCATGTGGATGACAGGGGCCCAAGCACTTGGGTCACCTTCTGCTGCTTCCCCAGACACATTAGCAGGGAGCTGGATGGGATGTGGAGTTGAACTAGTGCTCATATGGGATGCCAGTGTCACAGAGCATGGCTTAACCTGCTGTGTGACAATACCAGCCACTGTTTTGCCTTTGATAATAGGCATTCTAACTGGAGTAACTTGGTGTCTAATTGTGGTTTTGATTTGTATTTGTATTTCCCTGTTAATTAGTGATGCTGAACATTTTTCATGTACTTCTTGGCCATTTGTATGCCTTTCTTTGACAAATGAGCATTTAGATCTAATGCCAATTTTAAAATCTGTTCATTTTTCATTGAGTTTTTAAAATGTCTTAAAGGGTGTATACACCTTAATAGGTGTATATTTTCTAAATATTTTCTCCAATTTCATATTGTCTCTTTGTTATGTTGATTATTTTGTTTGCTTTGCAGAAGTTTTTTAATTTGGTAAAATTCCAGGGCCAGTGCCGTGGCTCACTTGCTGCAGTGCCGGCATTCCATATGGGCACTGGGTTCTAGTCCCAGTTGCTCCTCTTCCAGTCCAGCTCTCTGCTGCATCCCAGAATGGCAGTGGAGGATGGCCCAAGTGCTTGGGCCCTGCACCCATATGGGAGACCACAAGGAAGCACCTTGCTCCTGGCTTTGCTCCTGGCACAGCGCCAGCCATAGTGGCCATTTGGGGAGTGAACCAATGGAAGGAAGATCTTTCTCTTTGTCTCTGTCTCTCACTGTCTATAACTCTACCTGTTAAATAAATAAAAAAGTGCATTTGACTATTTTTGCTTTTTTCTTCTAGTGCTTTGTTGTCGTATCCTTCAAATACTTACTCAATCCAATGTCCTGAAGCATTTTTTTCCTAGTACTTTCAGATCTTACATTTAAGTCTTTAAATAATTTTGAATTGAGTGTAAAATTATTTATTTGAGAGCAGATAAACAAAAAGAGAGAGCTCTCATGTTGATTGACTCCACAAATGCCCACAAAGGACAGGACTGGGCCAAACAGAAGCCAATAGTGTGGAATTCAACCCAGCTTTCCTGCATGGTGGAAGGAACCCAGTACTTGAGTTATCCCTACTCCCTCCCAGTATCTGCATTAGCAGGAAACTAGAGTCAGGAGTCAGAGCTGGGTATCTACTAGGTACTTTGATATGAGACACTAGCATCTTAACTGACATCTTAATGCCTAGGGTAAATGAACACCTTTGAGTTCAGTTTTGTATATGATGAGAGATAAAGTTTAAATCTTCTATGTGTGAATATTCAATATTCAAAGCACCATTCATTGAAAAGACTGTCCTTTCTGCAGTGAATATTCTTAGCATTTCTGCTGAAGATCAGCTCGTAGGAGATGTTTACCTTTAGGCTCTCCAAAATTTTTTATTAATATAAAGAGAACAGATATCATGTATTTTATAAATACAATGCTAAGAAGATATCCATAGTCCCCTCACTCCCTCCATCAATCCCCACTCACCTTTCCTTTTTCTCTATAAGTTTTGCAAAAACATAAATGCAAAAAAACATGATTTCACAATTTTCTTTTGAACCTTGGGTTTAGTGCACCACTAACCATACTATTCAACAAATAAAAAAAAATCCAAAACCACAGTTTGACTAGAGTATTCACAAGGGCTAAAAACAATAATCAAATCATAAATCTATTTTATTCTTATTTATTCTTGTATCCTATATTAATCAGAACTTATCAGGGAAGAAATGACATTCATCTTTCTTGAATTGCTCATTTCAATAAGCATAATGGTTTGCAGTTGCATTCATGTATTGCAAAGACAGGGTTTCATTCTTTTTTATGACTGAGCAGTATTCCATACTACTCATTTTCTTTTTCCAGACATCAGTTAATGGGAATCTGATTTGATTGCTTATCTTAATTATTGCCAATTGAGGTGCAGTAAACATGGGGGTTATAAATAACTCTTCCAAAGCCTGATTTCATCTAGTTTGGGTAAATTCCCATGGGTGGGATTGCTGGGTCATATAGTAGATCTATTTTCAGATTTCTGAGGAATATCCTTACTGTCTTCCATAATGGTTGTACTACTTTACATTCCTATGAACAGCGTATAAGTGTGCCTTTTCTCCAACATCCTTACCAGCATTTATTATTTTTTTTTCATTTTTGGATGATAGACATTCTAACTGGGATGAGATGAAACTTTATGGTGTTTTTGCATTTCCCTGATGGTTAGTGATGCTGAGTATCTTTTCATGTGTCTGTAGGCCATTTGTATTGATTGCATCCTTTGAAAATTTTCTGTGCATGTCCTTTGCCCATTTCTTAACTGCATTATTTTATTGAAGTTGAGTCTCTTAAGATCTTTATGAACATCAGATTGTTGTACCTGAGTGAGTGCAAACAAAAGAGCTCCACAGATTGATAAAATTTGGTGGTCCTTTATTGCGGGTGGTGGAGAGTGGGCTCATGCTCTAAAGAACTCTCGACCCTGAAGCCCAAAGCAACAGGGTTTACAAAGGCAAAAACCACAAAATCGGGAGGGGAATTCATGCTTGCTAGGAATAGGGGGGAATACATGGTTACTGGTTACTGGTTACTGACCTAAAACCTATGTGAAACTAGTATCAATTATAATCTAGTATCAATAAGCTAGTATCAATAAGCTAGTATCAATTATATTGACAACACCAGTTACAATCTTAACAATTCCAATTATAATCTTGACATTAATCCAGGTATTGGTTTTAATCATACGTAGGACTTAGACAAATTACAGTTTTTATCATTAACCCAGGTGTAGTCTATCCACTTCCAAGCTTGAGCGATCATGCTAGGGGGTTTCTGTGCTCTGCCAAGTGAGATGTAGTGGACTGCTATTATTCAACTGTTTTAGATCATAGTCTCAGACCAGAGTCTCATGGTGTGGGGGGGGCACCTTCCCAGAATGGAGTCTCAAGTGCTCCAAAATGGAGTCCCTACTGTCAAGGTGTTACGTCAAGATATTAACCCTTTATCAGTTATATAGTTTGCAAATATTTTCTACCACTCTTCACTTTGCTTAGTGTTTCCTTTGCAGCACAAATCTTCTAAGCTTGATGTAATCCCTTTTGTCTCTTTCTGCTTTCATTGCCTGTGCTTCTGGGGTCTTTACCAAGAAGTCTTTCCTATGCTAATATCTTGCAGTTTTCCCAATATTTTCCTCTAGTAATTTGTTGATATCAGGCCATAGATTTAGAGTCATGATCAGTTGTGAGTTGATTTTTGTATGGGTGTAAGTACAGGTTTTGTTTCATATGTCTGCATGTTGAGATCCAATTTTCCCAACACTATTTGTTGAAGAGACTGTCCTTTCTCCAGGGATTGATTTTAGCTCATTTGTCAAAGACTAGTTGGTTGTAGCTGCATGGATTAATTTTTTTGGTTTATATTTTGTTTCATTGGTATACATGTCTTTTTCTGTTCCAGTCCCAGGCTGTTTTGTTTGTAACTGCCCTGTAGTATGTCTTGAAATCTGGTCTTCTGATACTTCCAACTTTTTCTTGTTTAATGTTGCTTTAGTTATTTGGGGGTCTCTTGTGTTTCTACACAAATTTAAGCATTCTTTTTTTCTAGATCTGAGAAGAATGTTCTTGGAGTTTTGATTGGGGTCTCATTGAATCTATAAATCGCTTTGGGTAGTATGAACATTTTGATGATATTATTTTTTCCAGTGCACAAACATGAAATATTTTTCCATTTTTGTGTGTGTTCTTCTATTTCTTCCTTTAATGTTTTTCAATTTTCATTATGAAGATCTTTCAAATTCTTAGTTAAATTTATTCCAAGGTATTTAATTTTTTAGTAGGTATTATGGTTGGTATTGTACTTACAAGTTCTCAGCCTGAATTCATCAAATACAAATATATTTAGCTTATCCAATTCCCAAAGGATTCAAAGTTCACTTTTTTGGTACATTATAAAAATTGTATAAGGAGTTGTTAATTATCCATCCCAGATAATAATTCCTGTCAGATCCTTCATAGAAAGATACAATTATAAATGTGGATGTTAGTTATAAGTGTAGGTGTTGATGAATCTGCCATAGTTTACTGTGGTATTTTTGGTTAAATTTTAAGTCATTCCTGATTACAAACTGATGAGTATCATAACATTTGTGGCAGTGAAGTGTGCTCATAACTTAACATTCCTACTTTCTCTGAATTCTGAATGGTTCAAGCTGGACATGGAAAGAAGTCAAAATGTAAGCTTTCTAGCCCACAGAGTTGTTGGTCTTGGTGCTTAGCAACAAAGATTCCTTTCCATTGCCCTAGTACATTACATTGCATCCTTACCTAGTCACTTACAGAGCACAGGTTTTTTGCTAAATTTACAGTATAAAAAAGGGCAGACAAGAACCCATGTTCTCATAGGCATCCTAGAAAAGTGCTAAATAAAGAAAAAGGGGGGTGGTAGCTCATTGCCTCTTTCATCTCTCCATTCATGCAAGTCATTCATAAATCCCACATAGAGGAACAAGTGAGCAGGGGTCAGGAGCAGTGCTCTAATGTTTAGGCATTTTACTTTGTGGAGGGGGTTGTATCCTTGTCAGCCTACATTCAAAAAAGATACTCTGTCCCAGGAAAACAAGAAGACTAGGAAAGTCAGCATACCCAAATTGTTTCTTTTAATTTTAAAGACTCTCTTGTGTCCAACTGTGGTCACTATGTTAAAAGGAATATTTAGAAGACTGTGAACATTTTGAATGTTGAGCAAGGAGTTGCTCTCCTATGACATGGGTGAATCTATTGTAAGAACAACATGCATGAGTACATTCTTATAGAATATTTCTGCAGTGGTTTTTGAGTTCTTACAGATTTGAGTTTTATAAAATGATGCCAAATCATTATATTTACTTGTTTACTCAAGAGACACAAATATTTTTCTTTAAAGTGAAGAAACAAATTGTAAATGTTGAGAAGCAATTAATTTTGGGATGTGTTAATTTGGAATAACCAGTAAGGATGGCTAATATATATATATACATATATATATGTACAAATTTAAAATGCAAACCAAGAAGTGAAAAATGTTTTTGTTACTTTAAAAATGAACGTTATAAATTCTCTCCTTAAACTATATTTCACCAGGTACGTGGCTCACAAGGCTAATCCTCCGCCTGCAGTGCTGGCACCCCAGGTTCTAGTCCCGGTTGCTCCTCTTCCAGTCCATCTCTCTGCTGTGGCCCAGGAGAGCAATGGAGGATGGCCCAAGTGCTTGGGCCCTGCACCCACATGGGAGATCAGGAGGCCATAGTGGCCATTTGGTGGGTGAACCAATGGAAGGAAGACCTTTCTCTCTGTCTCTCTCACTGTCTAACTCTGCCTGGCAAAAAATAAATAAATAAATAAATAAATAAATAAATAAATTTTGCCTTGTACACTCTCAGTTCTTATTCTGAAGATGTTAAAGTGTATCACATTTTTATTGAGAAGCAAAGAAAAATGTTCCATTTTAGAATATTAAAAACATACAATTTAAATTTTGCTGAACAGTTTGTAATAGTTGAATTTGTATTTTTAGGCATAAATATGTTTTCTTATTGATGTATTATGACAGATATATTATTTTCATGGTAGTGGAATGTATGAGGTAAATGATCCAACAGATTTGTTTTCATTAGATCAAACTTTCCATGGGGTACCTAAACTTAGAATGAGTTTGATATCACAACACTATTTACATTCTCTGTAAGAAAAATAAAGGACATTTGTCCCTAGATTTCAAATCACAGAATGAGATAGTCCAATTTATTTTTGGTTCTCAGTGAGGTATTGCTGTGTTTTATAACACCATGCTTTCATGAAAGATAGATTTTTATTCAAAAGTTCACATTTGTACCACATTTTTTTTCTGTAGGTCTAAAATTTTTCTAAAGGTCAATCTTTCTATAAAAAAGTTCATATGTGTTGCCTGATGTAATCAATTTCTTTTTTTCTAGATTTATTTTTATTTATTTGAAAGACAGAGTTATATAGAGAGGTAGAGACAGAGAGAAAAGTCTTCAATCTGCTGGTTCACTTCCCAATTGGCTGCAAAAGCCGGAGCTGAGCTGATCTGAAGCCTGGAGCCAGGAGCTTTTCTCAGGTCTCCCACATGGGTGCAGGGGCCCAAGGACTCGAGCCATCCTCTGATGCTTTCCCAGGTGCATTAGCAAGGAGCCAGATCAGAAGTGGAGCAACTGGAACTCAAACCAGCACCCATATGGGATGCTGGCACCCTAGGTTGGGGTTTTAACATGCTGTGCCCTGTAATCAATTTCTAAAGTGTATACACTGACAAGAAGAATTACACAAAGTACACTCATCTAACAAGGCATATCTTTGCTAAATTTAAAGACAATGGCTTTACCTGCTACACGTAATGCTAGCCTCAAGTATTTGCTTTGGAGCAATACTCATCTGCAGTTTTCATAGGTTTTATCAGAAAGTATCATTTGATAGTAAATCCTTTTAGTGAATATATGAAATAGATCAAACATTGAATTTGTGAAAAAAAATGGCTGCCATTCAGATCATGCCAAGTCTAAGGCTTTGCCACTTCATGATTATATATCCTTGGGCAAACCAGTTACTTACCTCTTCATGCCTCAGTTGCATTTTCTTTAAAGTTAAAATAACAGGAGCTACCTCCATTTTTCTGGAAACATAAAATTCAGGAAACATCACCTGGTATAAAATAAATGTTAGCAATTATTATTATTATCTATTCACATTTTCCTAAATAAAGGTATTTAAATATCTGTGCCTTTATGCTTAATGTTGTAGTGTACACATTTAGATACAACTCAAAATTTATTTGAAATTATATACATTCAAGTTTTGTAAAACTTCATATTTTGCTTGACATGGTAACTCAAACTAGATTCAATTCCTTTTAATTTGATGAGTGAGCCATTTCTTATCTAATTCCCTGGATAATGTAACTTATTCACTCATTTGTGCTTTGTGATGATACCTGCCTCTTTGTCAAAACAGTAACTAAACTGCATCCTTTTTGGTCAAAAATAAATCAATAGAGTAAATTGGTATTTAAAGAAAGGGACTATTCTTTGGCAGTAATCTTAAACTAGCACATTGATGCACTTTGGTAAGTGCATTGGAGACTTGCTGATTGTGTATGTACATTTGTGAATGTATGTATGGTACATGGGTATGTGTGTGTGTGTGTGTGTGTGCTCAATTTAAAGCTACAATAAAATTGTAGCATTATCCAAAGAAATAATTCTAGAAAATCATAGTTTGCAATGATTTTTGCTCTTTGGAGATTATGATGTTTAGATGATGCCTAAAGTTTCTGTGAATTTTTTTCAGAATTCTAGTAATATACAACACTGAAATTCATAAAGAAGGGGAAAATAGTTGGGTTCAAAGATATCATTAGACTACAGAACCAATCAGCCATAATTCAGGCCTCCAAATTAAACTACTTGTATGAGAAAATTTAAGTAGTTGTACTGATGTCACATATTGTTTGCAAACAAATGTATCTTTTTAAAAATTATTTATCTATTTACTTATTTATTTGAAAGCCAGAGTTACACAGAGAGAGAAGAAGAGGCAGAAAGAAGAGAGATAGGTCTTCCATCTGCTGGTTCACTCCCCAATTGGCTGCAATGACTAGAGCTGCACTGACCCAAAGCCAGGAGCCAGGAGCATCTTCTGGGTCCCCCATGCGAGTTCTGGGGCTCATGGACTTAGACCATCTTGCATTGCTTTCCCAGGCCTTAGCAGAGAGCTGGCTCAGAAATGGAGCAGCCGGGACTCAAACCGGCATCCATTTGGGATGCTAGCACTGCCAGGCTGCAGCTTTACCCGCTATGCCACAGTGCCAACCCCAAATGTATATTAATATTACTGTATTTGGTAAACACATAACATTAGTGTTAAAAGAATAAATAATTATAAACCTCAGTGAAGGCAATTTGTCATTAGGTAACAAAACCATGCAATGCATTCAATTGATTTCTAGTCTAGATATTTTTTCATAAAGATATTTTAAACAAAATTATATTGATGCCAAAATATTCACAATAGAATGATTCCCTGAAGTGCAAACATATGGTAATCATTTACATTGGATGATTGCTTGATAAAATACATCGATAAATTTCATGTAGTCTATCATTTAATAAATCCTTTAAATTAATTGAATTAGTTTGAGGATATGCTTTGAAGAGCGTCTATAAAATGTGTAGGGCAATAATTTATACTGACAATCATAACTTCCCCCACCCACCCATAACCCTCCTATTTCCTGCTCCCTCTCCCATCCCAGAAGATTACAAAATTGTATGAAGGACATTTGTACAGTAAACAAATATACTGATTTCCAATGCAATATTTGAATACTTGAAGCAGGAAAGCTAAGTACTTCTTTGCCAAAATAACATGTTTTGTCCAGTGTAAAACCCATTTGCCATCCCAATACACAAAGGGATTTGGGGCAAGAAGGAAAAAAGAAGTCCACACATGCGGAAATTTTAAGCAAAACAAAATAGAGAATGTATTTAGTTTCATGAAAATCACACAAGAATTAATAGTATTCCACCCATTTCCAACAAATATTTTTAACTTTAATGAATGAATGAATTTTCAGTTACATAGCAGGAAACTTCTACCCTCTCCCATAAAACTGAAAGAGAAATTTTTTAAAAGTAAAAACTGATGAAAGAATTCTGCAATACATGTTAATGTTAAGTAGCGCAGCAGAGTTTATTTAGAAATACAAACACACACACAGAAAATAAATACATTAAAATCTTACTGAATAGTCCAGTAATAATTCAGGATCCAATATGTGTGCAAAAGATTCTGGATTTCCCACTCACTTTGTATAGGAAATGATGTGCTTTGCTATGTAGCATGTACCTGTAGATTCCTGAACACCTCCACTTTGCTTCTTACCCTGAGTCCCAGCAAATACAGGAACACAGCTGTTGAGTCATTCATTTTCTGGATTTGAGAATATCAAAGAATTAATGAGTATAGAAAGTTGTACAGCAGAGACCAAGAATGTCCAAGGGAGGTCACGTAAATCAATTGAACAAGTCAAAATACTATGAATGTATACTGAATGCTCTGTTTTTAATATGTCTTACTTACCTAAAAAAGACATGAGGGCTATTGCTCTCTCTCTTAATACAACTAAGGAGAAGATATCACCAATGCTCGAGAAAAATGAATACACAGCAGAGCTAATACAAAATCCCAAAAATCCAAAATAGAAAAACTGGATATGCACTCTTTATACACACCCTGAAGTGACAATGAAGTAGAACAAATCTAAAATTAGAAAAAAATCTTTTTTTAAAGATTTATTTATTTATTTTAAAGTCAGAATTACACAGAGAGAGGCAGAGAAGAGAGAGGGGTCTTCCATCCACTGGTTCACTCCCCAGTTGGCTGCAATGGCCAGAGTTGTGCCAATCCAAAGCCAGGAGCAAGGAGCTTCTTCCAGGTCTCCCACATGGGTGCAGGGGCCAAGGACTTGGGCCATCTTCTACTGCTTTCCCAGGCTATAGCAGAGATCTGGATCCATATGAGCTGCCAGCACTACAAGTGGTGGCTCTACCCACTATGCTACACCACTGGCCCCGAAAATTCTTGTCAATTTAAGAATATTTAACCTTTGTTTTAGAATGAATTATTAAAATATCTAAACTGGGGGAATACATAATTTCTTTCTTTAGAAATCAGAAGAGAAAAAGAACACTTCAAGGCTACTCTGACACAACACAGAAGGAATGGAGAATCATGACCTCAATTAGCCTAGGGACAGAATAAAAGGGAGGGAAATAGGAACAACAGAATTAAGATGAATAAGCTTTGACAGCTGAGAGAATCTGAATGTAAAGAAAAGGCATCCAGTTAACTGAAACAATAGAGATAAGTCTGAGAGGAAAAAACATTGTTAAGGCATATTAATGGGGCCAGAGCTGTGGCTTAGTAAAGTAAAAAAAAATCTAAAATTTGTTTTTAAATTATATAATTAAAAAAGATAAAAAAGATGTTCAATCTTAAGTCTCTACAGCATAAGATATACATCAATTTTCCCAGGTTCTATTTGCATTAATTAACAAAGTTTCATGGGTATAATCACTAGAGTGGCTCCAATAAGTCTTTTTTATAAAAATTATTTTTTAGTTTGACAGGCAGAGTGGACAGTGAGAGAGAGACAGAGAGAAAGGTCTTCCTTATTCTGTTGGTTTACCCCCCCAGTGGCCACTGCGGCCAGTGTGCTGTGGCTGGCACACTGCGCTGATCCAAAATCAGGAGCCCGGTGCTTCCTCCTGATCTCCCATACAGGTGCAGGGCCCAAGCACTTGTGCATCCTCCACTGCACTCCTGGGCCATAGCAGAGAGCTGGACTGGAAGAGGAGCAACTGGGACAGAATCTGGCTCTCCCAGCAGGACCAGAACTCAGTGTGCCTGCGCTGCAGGTGGAGGATTAGCCTATTGAGCCATGGCACCTGTCTCCAATAAGTCTTAACCTGGGATGCAACTAAATTTAACAAGGATACTCAATAGGAATTTTAGAAGAATTCCAAAATATGTATCTGAATAAAAATAAGTACTTTATTTGGTACATCTCATATTAACTATACTATTGTCTAAATTTCCAATTGTCAGATGTACTAAAAAAATCCCAGAAGCAGCAGGGTTGGTCCAACATGATGAAGAATAAAATAAAATTTTTCAGTTAAAACTTGCCTAGAGAAAATGAGAATTCACAAATCCCAGATTAAAATAACCAAGAAGGCCCAATAAAAGAAAACTCAATGTCATCATACACTAACATTTATTACCTCAGATTTATTTAGTAAAAAGGTGATTATTCCAGCTATATCCCATTAGGTAGCCCAATTTTACCTGCTAAATCCATTAAAAGAAAAAGCACCTCATGATATATTACTAAAATCATATTGCTATATGCCATCCACCATGTCCCCTGTACCTTATACTTAATGTTAACAGATCTGATGAAATCAATAAATAAATGATGTGTCTTAACCAAGTGTGGGAAATGCATTTTGCTCCAAGTTTTTCCAAAAACCCCTCAGTCTCAGTTTGCCTTCACCTTGAAAAGACACTTCTGAGGTTTACAAATCAGTCCAGCTTCATTGGGCCTCCCTCCAATGAAAGGGGCTAAAATCCATCAAAATAAACTCTAGGCACTGTCCTTGTGCTCCCAGCAGTCATTAGGGGAGTAAATGAGCATATGGAAGACCTTTCTCTGTCTCTTCCTCTCACAGTCTGTAAGTACACCTGTCAAATACATAAATAAATAATTTATATGTATACATTTATTTATATATTTATGTATATAAATATATTCAATATAAAATATATTATAGTTTAACATACAATATATTATATAATATATAATAATTATAAACAGATATTATATAATTTATTATTAATATTATATATAATATACATATATATTATTGAGATGACTTCAAAAACCAGCGTGTGTCCAGTTTGAAACCAGGAGCTTCTCCTCCGCTCTGTGTCGCAGCAACCCAGGCACTTGAACCATCTTTCACGGCTTTTTCAATCCATTGGTAAGGAGCTGGATCAGAAATAATTATATATTTATATATAAATAATAAATTCATATATAATTATATATTTATAATAATTATATGTAATTCTATATTATGTATAGAAATATATAATATAATATATATTATAATATATAAATATATATATGATGGACCAAAATGTAGTATTCTCCATTTGGCAGAAGGGACAGGCTCCAACATCTACTGTCTATGTCAGTATGTCAGCATAATGCAGGAGGTAACCCCTCTACCAAATAAGAAAAGCTATTTCAGTTCAGCTGGACATCATTCTGCTGACTGTTGACCTTATTACTGTTAGTCTGGATGCTTTCATTGGTTGCAATCCAGAGACCCAATTTTCCCATAGATATAAACATCAGCAAACAAGAAAATTGGGTAAGAAAAGCTTAAGCTCAGAGTTATGATTAATAACTATTTTAACAAAATTTCTCAGATCCCATCTAATCCAAACCTTGGACAATTGGAAGCTGTTGTACTTGGCCCACCCATAATTGAAACGGATTCTAAATCCTTCAACTGCAAGGAGAGTATCATAGACATTAATGCTCCAAATGGATCCAGTTCCCTGCTAATGTGTCTGGAAAAGCAGCACAGGGTGACTCAAATATTGGGGCTCCTGCACCCATGTGAGAGACCTGGAAGAAGCCCCCAGCTCCTGATATCAGTCTGGCCTAGCCACAGTCACTGCAGCCATTTGAGGAGTGAACAAACCAGGAGGAAGATCCATCTCTCCCACTCTCTCTTTCTAGTGCTGCCTTTCAAATTCATAAATAGATCTTTAAGAAAATAGATCACTTCAATAAATTTGCCATTGCTCAGTCATGATGACTTTTACTACCTTCAGTTCTTTTTCAAAAGATTTATTTATTGGAAAGACAGAAAGAGGAGCTGGTGGTTGTGGTGCAGTGGACAAAGTTGCTATCTGTTACATTGCCATCCTGTATGTGCACCAGTTCAAGTACCAGCTATTCCATTTCTGATCCAGCTCCTTACCAATGGACTGAAAAAGCAGGGAAAGATGGCCCAAGTGCCTGGGATGCTGCCACACACATCAGAGGAAAAGCTCCTGGCTTCAACCTGGCCACACTCTGGCTATTAAAGTCATCTCAAAAATGAATTAGGTGGTGGAAGATTTCTGTCTCTCCCTCTCTCTGTAACTCTTTCAAATAAGTAATTAAATATTTTAACATGATAAAAAAGGCAGAGAGACACAGAGACAAAGAGAGAAGGAAAGAGAAGCAGAGAGGTCTCCCACCTGCTGGTTCACTTTCTATATGGCTACAACTGTGCAAGACCAGGTTCTCAAGTCCCCATTGAGGTTACAGTTCTGCAAATTAGATGACAGGAAGGAAAGTATTTGAGCTATTATCCGTTGCTTCCTAGGGGTATTAACATGAAGCTGATTTGGAAGTGGAGTACCCAAAACTCAGATTAGCACTGCAATATAGGATGTGGGCATCTGTTGTGACTGCTAACAAATTGGAAATCCTAGAGGAAAAATCAACAGATTCCTGGACATATACAATATACCAAAATTGAGTCATGAAGACACATAGAAAAGCTAAACAAACCAAAAACCAAGACAGAGATTGGATGAGTAATAAAGACCCTCCCAACAAGGAAAAGTCCAGGATCAGACAGCCTCACTATTGAATTCTACAGGACTTTTAAAGAGCTAATGCTTCTCAAACTATTCAACTCAATTGAAAGAGAGACAATCCTCTCAAACTCCTTCTATTAATCCTGCATCACCTTAATTCTTCAACTAGAAAAAGATACAGTGGAGAGAGAGTACTATAGAAAAATATCCCTGATGGGGGCCAGTGCCATGGCACACTGGGTTGATCCTCCACCCGTGGAGCCAGCATCCCCTATGGGTGCCAGTTCTGGTCCCGGTTGCTCCTCTTCCAGTCCAGCTTTCTGCTCTGGACTGGGAGGGCAGTGGAGGATGGCCCAAGTGCCTGGGTCCCTGCACCCACTTGGGTGACCAGGGAGATGCTCCTAACTCTGGCTTCCGATTGGGCCAGCACCACCTGTTGTGCCATATGGAGAATAAACAAGCAGATAAAATACTTATGTCTCTCTGCCTCTGCCTCTGCCTCTCCCTATAAGTAACTCTACCTTTCAAATAAATAATTCTTTGGAAAAAGTCAACAAACAATAAAGGATGGTGGAGAGGGAGAGAAAAAGGTACCCTAACCCACTGTTGGTGGGAATGAAGCTAGTACAGCCATTATGGAAGGCAGTATCAAAGTTCCTCAGAAATCTGAAAACAAACATACCATATGATCCTGCCATCTGACTCCTAGGAATTTATCCACATGAAATGAAATAGAATATGCATAGGCATGAGTTATCTGTACCTCATGTTTATTACAATTCAATTCACAATAGCTAACATGGAATCAACCCAGAAGTCCATCAACTGGTGACTGGAAAAAGAATATGAGCTATAAATACAGTGTAAAATACTATTCAGCCATAATTGTGAATGAAATCCTATCTTTTGTAACTAAATGGATGAACTGGAAAAAAGTATGCTTCATGAAAGAAGCCAGCCCCCAAAAGACAAATACCATATGTTTTCTCTGACTGGTGGTAATTAATATATAGACAACGAAAAGTAGCATATGAGTTAATATGACATTTTGAGATTTGAGTATTGTCCATAGCACTTTTCTGTACTCTTTGATAGAGTACACAACATATACTCATTGATATTTCTGCTACTACTTGCTGAATTCTTTACTTTGTAGAGGGTTAAAGCTTGTGATTCTAAAATAAAATCAAAGCATGCAGCTGTCAAAATTAAAAGAAAATAAAACGAGAAGGAGGGAGTTGGAAATATGAGACCAAGGGAAGATAGGATAGGATGTTATCAGGTTGCTCTTCAAACTGTATATATAAATTACATGAAATTTGTTCACTTAATATGCATTTAAAAATATAAACTTAACACTGGAAGAAAAAACCTGGGATCTGTGTTTTCTGGATCACCACTAATAAATTTTAGTCTTCATTTATGTCTGACCATATTTAATTTCTTATTTATTTATTTTATAAGAAAATTAACATCACCATTCCTAACAAGTCCATCCTGCTTCATCCATATCTATCAGTTCCCACTATGCTAATAATTTCTCATGAATTTAAATCCATATCATCTTAAAGTGATGTAATGTGGGGCTGGTGCTGTGGCATAGCAGATAAAGTTGCTGCCTGCAGTGCTGGTTTCCATATGGGTGCCAGTTCAAGTCGTGGCTGCTCCACTTCTGAACCAGCTCTCTGCTATGGCCTGGGAAAGCATTAGAAGGTGGCCCAAGTCCTTGGGGCCTTGCACACATGAGAGATCCGGAAGTAGCTCCTGGCTTCGGATTGACACAGACCAGCCATTGCGGCCAACTGGGAGTAAACCAGCAGATGGAAGACCTCTCTGTCTCTGTCTGTCTGTCTGTCTGTCTCTTTCTCTACCTCTCCTCTATTTGTGCAGCACTTTCAAATAAATAAATAAATCTTTAAGAAAAAAACCTGATTCATGTTATTATTTATGTGTTTTAGAGGCTTTCCAGATGTTGATTACATGTGCCATGGAAACCCATTAAAATGCAAATCCTATAAGAGGCAACCCTTATAGGTAAAATCCAGTGGATGTGTTGAGAAAAACACACTAGCAATACATTTCAAAAAGCTGTAAAATGTTATAAGTTGCTGTCAAAAGCTAAAAATCTGACAATGACTCATTATGTCATTTAGTACATAATGCTGAGAAAATCAGAAGTATTTGTTAAAACTTCTGCTAAAATGCACTAGATTTATAATTTTTAAATGCATCTTTCCTAGATATAATGCAGTCCTGTACTACTTTAGAGTATCAGAAATTTAAAATGTTGGACTGGTGCTGTGGTGGAGCAGGTTAACACCCTGGACTGAAGTGCCAGCATCCCATATGGGGGCCGGTTCAATACTCAGCTGCTCCACTTCTGATCCTGCTCTCTGCTATGGCCTGGCAAAGTAGTAGAAGATGACCCAAGTCCTTGGGCCCCTGTACCCATCTGGGAGACCTGGAACTAGCTCCTGGCTCCTGGCTTCAGATCAGCACAGCTCTGGCAGTTGCAATCAATTAGGGAGTGAACATCAGATGGAAGACCTCTCTCTTTCTCTCTGGCTCTCCTCTCTGTCTGTAACTCAACTTGTAAATAAATAAATAAATGAATCTTTAAAACAATTAAGAAATTTAACATGTGAAAGGTTTTTAAAAAATGTATTTCTTTATTGTGAGGCAGAGTTACAGATATAGAGAGGAAGAGAAAGAGAGGTCTTCTATCTACTGGTTCACCCCTAAATGGCCAGAATGGCTGGAGCTGGGCCGATCTGAAGCCAGGTGCCAGAAGCCAGGAGCCAGCAGCTTCCTCCAGGTCTCTCACATGGGTGCAGGGGCCCAAGCACTCAGGGCATATTCCAGAGCTTTCCTAGGCCATTAGCAAAGAGCTGGATTGGAAGTGCAGGAGCAGGGACTCAAACTGGTGCCCATGTGGGATGCTGGTGCTGCAGGTGGATGCTTAATCTACTATGCCACAGAGTGGGCCCAGGGAAAGGTTTTAGGAAGACATCTTTCATGTAGACTAGGCTGCAATATTGCAAGGTAAGGTTTAGCTTTTATTTCCACACATCAGTATTCATCTTTTAGCAACTATAAATACTGAATATCATACATATAGCCATAAATATAGGTAATTGCAGATTTTGTTGTCATTCTTTCTAATTCTTTTTTTAATGTCTGCTAATAGGCCATCTTATGGATTATTATATTGATGTTACCTGTACACAACCATCAGGCATTTCCACTGTTGAATGTGTTTATGTGTACAGGTAGTTTTGTTTGTGTGTACATGAATGCACATTTGATGGAGATAGCAGACAGTAATACTGTGAGAATTCCTAACGCTGATTTTAAACTTTCTGTCCTCTGCAGAGATGGCTGTCATTGAAGTAGACCACAGGGCCCCTTTTGCTGTTTTGAACTGAAATGTAGATTAAATGATAGATGTGTCTGTCACATCGGAGAAATACTTCTGAAAAAATCGAGCCTATTTAAGCACCTTGATCTACATTTTCAACCTCCACAACTCTGAGAAGTAAAATTCCATGATTTAAATCATATTTTCTGTGGTATTTTCTTAACAAATTTATATATCCTCATTTCTGCCAGCATTTTCTGCTGTCATCTAGAAGGTCCTTGTGAGTAGCAGAGAAATATAGAAACTAAAAACTGATTTTAGATTACCAAGTATCTACTAACACAAAAAAGATATCCCAGAAGCAACCTACTACCATCCTCCAGGACCCAGAAAAAAAAAAAAAAAAGGAATGAGTCAAGATGCAGGGCAGTAGAAAAAAGTGAATAATGAAAGATCACATCAGAAGTAAATAAGGAAGGGTTTGATGCTGTGGTGTAGTGGGTTAAAGCCTTGACCTGCTGTGCATGCATCCCATATGTTGCTGTTAGGAGACCAGGTGCTCCACTTCCAATCCAGCTCCCTACTAATGCACCTGGGAAATTGGTGGAAGATGGACCGTGTTCTTGGGTGCTGGCACCCACATGAGAGACTTGGAAGAAGCATCTGGCTTTTCCAATAAATAAATAAATCTTAAAAAAATAGAAGCACTGTTAGCACTGTTGGAAAAACAGACACATAGTTCAATGGAAAAGAATAGGCAGCTGAAATTTACCGACTTTTCTACAGGTAACTCCTATTTAACAAAGGAAAGAAAACAAACAGGAGAAAGAAGAATCCCTTTCGCAAATGGTTTAAAGGAAAGTGATTATCCATATGTAGAAACCTGAAAAGATACCCCAACACCTTATACACTATGTAAAAGCAACTCAAGGTGAATTAAAAGTCTAAATATAAAGCCAGAAACTAAGTAAACATATGAGAAGCTGTAAAACATTAGCATAGACAACAGTTTTGGGTCAGATTCCAAAAGCACAAGTAACAAAATAAAATATACAAATTTGAGCATATCAAATTAAGATACATCTTCACAACAAAGTAATCAACAGAGTGAAGATACAATGGACAGAATGGCAGGAAACATTGAAAACTCTGACTATGACAAAAGATTGATAGCCAAAACATACTTATATAGAACTGGAAAAACTCCAAACAAGAAGCAAAATGTACAGTTCAGAAATGGAGAATGATCTGAATAGATGTTTCTCAGAAGAAGAAATCTCAATGGTCAAGACATAGATGAACATGCCCAATATCACTAGCCATTAGGGAAATGTAAATCAAAACCAATAGCAGACTCCATCTGTGGGAGAAGACAATGCTTGGGCTTTCATTTGTGCAACAAGTGGGTTTAGAGGACCCTGTTCACCATTAGAGGGCAGAGTCTACATGGAAGTAAGGAAACCTTAATGTTTTCCTAATGGGCTTGTTAACTTCTTGACCAATGCCTATTACTTTTGCCACAAACTTTCCAGTCTCACTACTTTCCTGCTTCTTCCTCTTCGCTGTGGCTTGCAAAAACAGTATACCTTCTATATACGGAGGATACTTTTGTTTTGTTTTATTCCTTCTGTCTCATGATGTTCCTCTAAGAAATCACAACCCTCCAAGTATTCATTAATTTATGCAGTCTGCAGTTTTCATGGGCTACTACATGGCAAAGTACTAGGTTAAAGGAAAGGTATAGGTCAGGAACTGAGCAAAGTTCACAATGATGAAGCCATTGGGGAAATGAACCTGATGGAAGACCTCTCTCTCTCTCTCTCTCTCTCTCTGCCTCTCCTTCTCTCTCTGTGTAACTTTGATTTTCAAATAAATAAATAAATCTTTAAAAACTAACTAAATATACTAATAACTTGGTGGCAACAGCTTTCTATCAGAACATGTGAAGCACTCAAACACAGTTTGTCCCAGAAAGTCAGCCATAGTTTTCAAGGGCATGTCTTCTACTCCATTTGTGGACACCTCTGTGTGGCGTAAGGGCACTTATTTCTTCCCTTCTTCTTTCTTACCACTCTCACAGTTATAACTTCTATCGATGCTTCCACAGACCAGTCTCTATGAAATTGTAGAACTAATATCCTCCCATGTCAAAAATGTCATGGGTTTAAACACAGAACCCAAAATAAGACAAGTAACTGACCTTCTTATTTACACAGTGTGGAAAGTAAGATTCTCAGTGGATCACTGGGTAACTGTAAAGTACTGCGCAGAGAAAAACTGTAACTTATCTGTATTTATGATGCTGTAATTCTCCGCTTTATGCATACTCAGATTAAATGAGCTCCCGTTAGTGGGCAGCACTGTTGCATAGTGGGTAAAGCTACTGCCTGCAGTGTCAGCATCCTATATGGGTGCCGGTTATGATCCTGGCTGCTGCACTTCCCATCCAGCTCTCTGCTGTGGCCTGGGAAAACAGTAGAAGATGGCCCAAATCCCTCATCTCCTGCACCCACCTATGAGACCTGGACAAAGCTCCTGGCTTCTGGTTGTGGATCCAAACAGCTCCAGCCATTGATCTCTGTTTCTGCCACTCAGTAACTCTGCCTTTCAAATAAATAAATAATTATTTAAAAAAACAGCTTCATCCCAGAAGAAGTTCCTGGCTACTGGCTTCAGACTGGCACAGCTCCAGCTGTTGCTACCAATTGGGGAGGTAACCATCGGATGGAAGATGTCTCTCTCTTTCTCTCTCTCTCTCTCTCCTCTCTCTGTGTAACTCTTTCAAATGAATAAATAAATCTTTAAAAAAGTAGCTCCAGTTATTGACAACACAGTAGACTTGCATTAATTTTAATTCCCTTCTCACTTTGCAAAGGGATCAGTGGCAGGTCAAAACAGTTGAGAGCCTTGCTAACAGGAGAAGAAATAGCTGAAGACAGAAAATGAAAAGCAGCCAAATACATCATCAAAGAAAGAGAAGTGGACCTCATCCAACACAAACCTTTAAAAGTGGATGCTCACAATTAACGAGTTGAAACAGCTGCCCACTGAAATCTTATCTAGGGAGGGAAGATGTCCTAAGTTCTGCTTCTGTAAACTTCAGTCATAAATCTGTCCTAATAAATCTGTCCCCAGCATCTCTTTTACAATCATACTGGACCCACTGACCATTGGAAATGTGGTCCTAAGTCATGTAGGCTGCCATTTAAACCCACCAATGCTGTAACAGCTAAGAAACTTGAATTTGATGCTCAGTTCTCAGGAAATCATTCCAACTGAGCCTAGGGCCATTAATAGAAACTCCTTGGATCCTCCACTGTCTCTGTGCCTGTTTGAAAGAAGAGAGTTTTCCCACCCCAGGTTTCTGGAACAGCTTCAAATTCCACATTGGAAAAATCTGATAACTAATATGAGAGGGATCAACACACAAAGCAGCTATTCATGCTTCACACTGCTCCCCACCAGGAAGATGAGATGCAGGATGAGAGCAGTGGGGCAGATCCTAGTCAGATCCTTCTTCCCACCCCTCTGCTGCCCCAGGCTCCCTGCTGAAGGCCATCCTGCCCCACCCTGCAGAAACCAGCCCAGGAAACATCAAGAGGCCCAGCCCAACTGTATTCTAAGACCACCCACAGTGGGAACCCAGCTTATTTAACTGTGGAGAGCCAGAGTCTTTCTGCCTTCCTTCTCTGCATGTGCAGGTTTCCAGAACGCTGCCCTCTCTCTCCTGTAACCACTAAATTAAGCACATTAGGGACAGTTTGGGTGAGGTTCTGCAGGAGAGAGTCCAGGCACTGGGAGCCTGAGAAGCAGAGGTGGGAGACAGAACAGCCCAGGTCCCAGCCCTGACCTCGGGGGAAACTGCCAGGATCTCTGGTGCCCTGGCACCCACCCTTCTCCCACACATGTCCCCACCCCATCCTGCACACCAAACCTGCAGCAGAAAGTCCCCGAGCAGGTAAGCTTTCTTCCAGAAACACGGGGAGCAAAGCAGGGAGTGTGGGGAACAGAGTCCCTGGTAACTGGGACCCACAGGTGGACAATGAAGAGGGAAGAAGCAGCAGGAGGCAGGCTCAGGTGAGCACTTGGAAACTGCCTGGGATTGCACGTGCAGAGCAGGTGATGCAGTAAATGAGAGAGAAGGAGCACCACAGCCCCCAGGGCTGACCCTGATCAGGGAATGAACTCCCTCTGGTCCAACTCAGACCCCCAGGGACTGGCAGTTTTACACACATGTGCACAGGCATTCGGGAAGCAGAATATGTTGGAGCTCCTGGGAACTCTGGGAAATGGAGTCCAGTCCGCAGCATCCATAGAGACACCAGCTGGCCCTCCCCAAAGGCTGCAGTCGGGGGTGGGTGCCCACAACCAGAGGGCATTTCCTTTTGTTCAGTCCCTCCTTCCTTTCCTTCCCAACCCAAAATCTCAGGGATCAGTTGCTGTTCTTCCTTTCCTGAATCAAATCTGAAAGAGTGACACTCACTGCTGCTAACTGACCCCAAATCCTGGCTCCCTCATAACCTCTGTCTCTTCCAGAAAAATCTTATTTACTACTTTGGCCCTAGAAATCATAAATGACTATGATAGAATGTAACTTTTAACAGAAGTGAGGAAGGCATGGTTTAATATCCAGTTTTGAGAATACAATTTTCATTTGTGTTTTATTGATGTTTATAGTTCTTTTAAGATTTGTTGATTTATTTGGAAGTCAGAGTTACAGAGAAGGAGAGGCAGAGAGAGAGAGAGAGAGAGAGAGAGAGAGAGGTGTTTTCCATCTGCTGGTTCACTCCCCAATTGGCAGCAGCACCACAGCGCTGACCCCTTATAGTTCTTTTCAAATCATTTTACACTTTCTTTTTATTCATCTAGTACAGAGACAGAAGAATGGACACAGAGCTAACATAGCTGAGTATTCAAGGAGACAGGTTAAGGGGTTAAATGCCTCATATCATATCATTTATACCTTAGATTAATTCTGGGGACAGTATTATCTGGAATTTACAAAGTAGAAACTGAATGGAAAGAGCTTAGAAAAATACGGTGTTTTTTAATATCATTAAAAAGTCTAAGATAAAGGCTAATCAAGGGGCCAGCACTGTGAAATAGCAGGTAAAGCTACTGCCAGCATGGACATTCCATATGGGTGGAGGTTGAGCCCGGCTAGTCTGCTTTCAATCCAACTCTCTGCTATGGCCAGGGAAAGTGGTGGAAGATGGCCGAAGTCCTTGGGCAGCTGCACCTGTGTGGGAGACCCAGAAGAAGCTCCTGGCTGCTGGCATTGCAGCAGTACAGCTCCAGCCATTGTGACCAACTGCTGAGTGATCCAAAAGATGGAAGATGTCTCTCTCTCTCTCTCTCGCCTTCTACTCTGTGTAACTCTGACTTTCAAATAAATAAATAAATCTTTTTTAGAGAGCCAATCAACATATAACACTAGCATAAAAATCTTTCTTTTGTCTTGGGTCTCAGTTTTTATAATCTGATTTCTCAAATGGAAAAATGTGAGAGAGATGAAGTGTACCTACAAAAATAATTTACTATAGTTATTTACTGTAATAATTTACTGTAATGATGTACTGTAATTTACTGTAATAATTTACTGTAAAGAACCACATAGGATTATAACTTGTCTAGAAAACAAAGGAGATTCAAAGTTGCTATTATTTAATGGTTATTTTTTCTTATTTTTAATATCAAGATAGTATATAAATATTATGCACTCCTGGGTATTTCTGTGTTGTTTGATATGTTTTATTTTTAAGCAGAAATTCAAAGAGATAACTGGCTAACATGGAGTTCTGTGTTTCTGATTACTTCTCTCAATTAGAGATCATGGGATTAGAGTTGGTGCTAGATTAAGAATGCTTCAATCTTTATCCACTGGCTTCACACCAGCATTTACTATGTTAAAAAATATTCTTTGGGTAGATTGCTCTTTCTTGCCAGACTGTAAACTTCATGGGGTCTAGAAACATATTTGCTTTGACACTAAAACTCAGCATCTTGACAGTCAGTCTTTTAGTTGAATAAATACATGATATACAAAATAAATATTTCTGCCCCTCAAGAACTGCCTAAGAGAGAAGAAAATAGAAATCAATTTGATGACTCTCAGTATTAGGTGAATATATAATTTGTCGTTCTGACATAAGCTTGGTCATAAAAAGGGAATATGAATAATTACACACAGTTGAAGTGTATGAACACCTAGGGCCAGCGGGTTAAATGTTCACCCTAGCAATGTAAGGCATTCCATGTCAATAGGAGAGGAAGGAGGAAGAGGGGAGTGGGTGTAGGTGGGAAGGTGGTTACGGAGGGAAGAATCACCATGCTCATTACTTAGCAGCAAAGAGAGAATCTGTGATCATTTGTTGCTTAAGAAAGGGTGATAGGCATTATTTAATTATAATGCAGGCATCAGTGTTTTCCTGTCTCTGAAATAGGAAGTCTATAACTCAGAATTCCTTGCTGTTTCATCAAAAACAATTCAAAACAAAAACCTAATTAAGCATAAGAGGAAGTTACACATTAGAAGTCTATTCTAATCTCTAGGAGGTTCAGGGGTTGGAAAATTCATCCAAAATCTTGCTGCCAAATGTCCCATACATTTTCCATGACCACTACCCATCAGCATAAGCTCTTTTAAAAAAAAGAAAGATTTATTTATTTGAAAGTCAGAGTTACACAGAGAGAAGAGAGGCAGAGAGAGAGAGAGAGAGAGAGAATCTTCCATCTGCTGGTTTACTCCCCAATTGGATGCAATGGCCAGAGCTGAGCTGATCCAAACCCAGGAGTTAGGAGCTTCTTCCAGGTCTCCCATGTGGGTTCAGGAGTCCAAGGATGTGGGCAATATTCTAATGCTGTCTCAGGCCATAGTAGAGCTGGATCAGAAATGGAGCAGCGGGACTTGAACCAGTGACCATATGGGATGCTGGCACTGCAGGTGGCAGACTTACCTGCTACACCACAGCACCAGCCCCCATAAGCCCTATCTTCTGCAGAACCAGCACCCCAGACACCAGCCACCACATGGCATCCCATGGCACACTCACCCCTGGCAATGTGCTGCAGCTCCTGCTCCTCTCCACTTTCACTGGAAGAATCTGCAACTCCTTGTTTTCATGCAAGTAATTCTGATTCAGATGATGACCCTGACACAATTGGCTGGCAAGTGCCATGGCATGTGTCCATGGCCTAGCTAAATGCAAAGCTGGAACATTTTAAACTTTTCACTGCCATGGTGAGACACGGACTCCATCTAATGAAGTAGGGGATTTTTCAGGGAGTCTAGAGAATCAAATATGACAAAATGACAAATCTTAACCAAAGAGTGCCATGGTACAGATGAAGAGAACCCAAAATGTATTTTTCTATCTTTTCTTTTCTGAGTTAAGTGCCTAAAAACAAAGCCAATGAGGGTTAAACAGACCCATTCTGAAAATTCCTTAACATCTTCATTTTCATCCAAATTAATATATTGCTTGAAGAAAATAAATTTTACATAAATGAAAATGCAGTACCACAGACAAGTGTACAGAACATAGGCCCTCAGTTAGCTTCAAACCATCTGGGTCCATTAATGTGTTCTTCCAGAATCAAAGCTGCAGTACAATAGAACCACAGCCTCTGACATTCCTCCTCCACCCCAATGGATCTTGGGTTTTCCTCCCACCTCCCCTCTCCTGTGAATACATCAGTAGCAGAACAAATGGAATCCAAAGATACGATGATGTTATTTAACATGGAATAAACACAGTGTTTTAGTCAGTATAATCCTCAATACTACACTAATAATTCCGAGTTCACTGATTATGAAAGTAAGTATAAGAAATCTCTTCCTAAGTAATCATAACATCGAGAGCTGAATGTAGACTTTCAAAGTGAAAGAGAGAATAGTGTAGAGATGTGTATCTCTATAATAGAGATTTACCGCTGTAATTTATAGACAGTACACCATGTTTGTATTTTTTTTGTAGTCCTGCATATTTTATTACATGCAGCTTGTCACTTTGGAAATTTTATGATTAGACACTAATATGCAACAAATTTTGAATCCTTACAGATAATATAGAGCACCCTAGGCCCTCCCAAGGGCAGAAAACAGACCAAGAGCTCATAGACTGGCTGCAACTGCAAGAAGCAGATGAAGATATCGTCAGAAAGATACATATTCCTGCAGTGTGGCTGCTGAGCAGTTCTGCCCTTATGGATCTCATCTCTGTTTCAGATCGTTAAAGAAAGTTACATGCTTTCTGACATTTCTAAAGATTTCACTAATGAGAATCTAAGATATCTTCACTACGCTAAGAGCCTCAGAACAGCCCAAAGACTTGGGCCATCTTCTACTGCTTTCCCAGGCCATAGCAGAGAGCTGGATCAGAAGAGTAGCAGCCGGGACTAGAACTGGAGCCCATATGGGATGCTGGCATTCAGGCCAGTGCTTTAACCTACTGTGCCACAGCACTGGCCACAACATAGTATTTCTAATAGAAGAGATGGTTAAGTCATTAACTCCTCTAAAATACAAGTTAAGTATTAGTTTTGAAACTCTGATTCATTCATGAGAAAAACAAAAGGTTAATTTTCTCTCTTTGCTTCTGGGTATGTAAATTTTCTTCTAAGAAATTAATCATGACTTTTACATCTCAGACCCTATTATGAGTAAGTAGAGAATATTGTGGGGTCATACGCTCATTCTATCAAAAGAACATTTCTCCAATTAAAGAAAACATTATGGGAATCCCATATGGGAACTGGTTTGAGTCCTTGCTCCTTGCTGCTCCACTTCTGATCCAGCTACTTGCTATGGCCTGGGAAAGCAGTAGAAAATGGCCCAAGTGCTTGGGCCCATGCACATGCATGGGAGGCCAGAGCTATGGCCCAGCAGATTAACATCCTGGCCTGAAGCACTGTCATCCCATAAGGGCACTGGTTCAAGACCGGGCTGCTCAACTTCTGATCAAGCTTTTAGCTTATGGCCTGGGAAAGCAGTAGGAGAAGGCCCAAGTCCTTGGGCCCAAGCCTAAGTGGGAGACATGGAAGAAGTTCCTCGTTCCTGGCTTCAGATCAGTACAGCTCCAGCCATTACAACCAGTTGGGGAGTAAACCATCAGATGGAAGACTTCCCTCCCTCTCTCTCTCTTTCTCTCTCTCTCTCTCTCTCTCTCTGTGTGTAACTCTTTCAAATAAATAAACAAATCTTTAAAAAAAAAGCCAGGAGTCAGGGAAATTTCATCCAGGTCCCTTGCTTGGGTGCAGGACCCAAGGATTTACCATATTCTGCTGCTTTCCCAGGTATGTTAGCAGGGAGCTGGATCAGAAGTAGAACATGCAATTGGTGCCCATAGAGGATGCTAGTGCTGCAGTTGTTGGTATAACCCATTTTGCCACAGTGCTGGCCCCATAACAATTTATAATTCCTAGTAATTAACAGGGAAGAAAGAAGTATGGCAGGATACCTTTTTTTTAGAAAAATTATTTTATTTATTTGAAAAAGTTATATAGATAGGGAGAGAGAGAGAGAGAGAGAGAGAGAGATAGAGAGAGAATCTTCTGTCTGCTGGTTCACTGCCCAAATGGCTACAATGGACAGAGCTGAGCTGAACTGAAGCCAGGAGCAAGGAGTTTCTTCTGGGTCTCCCACATGTGCAAAAGGTCTCAAGGACTTGGGCCATCCTCTACTGCTTTCCCAGGTGCATTAGCAGAAGGCTGGACTGGAGGTGGAGCAGCCGGAACTCTACCAGCACTCATATGGGATGCCTGTATTTCAGGCCAGGGCTTTAACCTGATGTGCCACAGTGCTGGCTCCAACAGGTGACCTTTTACTCTCAATAATCTCCTCTTGGTATTGGCAGCAGTTTGTAATTTTTTGTTTATTTGCCTTCTTCTTAATCTATATTTTTAAAAAATTACAAAATGTTCCAGCACCCTGAGAACCTCCATCACAAGGGCATACCATCAGATGTTTGTCCAGAAAAGGGTGGTGTAGATGCAAGGTGGAAAATACAAGGTGAGTTGATTCATCTTTCTCAGGCTGTGGTTTCCATGGGCAACTTTTACAACCAACTGCCTTATTTGTTCCTCTTCCACAGAGTGGAACACATGTTAAGTCATCCTATTTAGCCAAAAGCCAGTGGCAGCACTTCAATATGTCATCAATCCAGGGACAGCATTGTGGTACAAAGAGGTAAGTTGCCAACTGCAACAGCAGCATGCCTTATGGCACTGCTTTGAGACTCACCACCTTCACTTCTCATTCAGCTCTTTGCTTGGGAAAGCAACAAAGATTGCCCAAGAGTTTGGGTTCCTGCACCCCCATGGGGGACTGGGACAGAGTTCCAGGGTCCTGGCTTCAGCCTGGCTCAGCCCCAGCTATTGTGGCCATCTGGAAGTGAGCCAGCAGATGGAAGATAGAGATCTCTCTCTCTATTACTTTTACCTAAGCATACATTACATACATAAATGAAGATGCATCAATATAGCAACTTGTTGAGGAAAAGTCTTCTGATTATTGCAGGTTTTGTTTCAATGCAGAAAAATCTTCAGACACAAAAATTATAAACTGATTTATATTTATATTTCTCAACCACATACTTTTCAGAAAAAATTGTCTGCCACTCAGCATCAGGTATCAGTCTGAAAGCATTCATTAAAAAATCAAGTAATTTTACTAAGCACAAAAACCTCTAGTATAGACTGCATATAAACCAGTGGCTTCCATGGGTATACACAGATTGATTTTTGTTAATTTACGGGGATCACTGCACTTCCCTGGCATGGAGCTGTCTGAAGAGTTTAAACACTGATGGGTGTGGCATTATTTCTGATATTTGCTTATTATCCAGAGTGCATTTATTAAATATCTATCTTGAACTCCACACTCTATAAATCTATTTCAAATATGTAGATATTTAATGGTACTTACACATTTACAAACTGAGCTAATCCTCCTAACTTCTCTCTGGAATAGCTATGCCTTTGACATTGCCTTTTTTCACACATATGGAAATGCATAATATGCTTCTGTATGGTACTTCAGAATTTATAAAAGGCTTTTCAGGTAAGATTTACATAACATCATGTGAAAGTGGCCAAAGGACACAGTCTTCTCATTACAGAGGGGAGAGGTATGAAGTCACTCTCTGAACAGTTACTCAGATTCTATCAGTCAGGTTCAGAATCTTATTAGGTATCAGATACACATCTAGATTTTTTTCCCTACTGTCTCTTTGTCAGAATTCCCAGCCTATGAGTGAACTTCATCTGAATGAATGCTAATATTCAAGGTTCTAAGTGAAAAAATTACTGAGGTTTGTATTGGTGAGGAAAGCATGTGTCTAAATGTTACTTGTATTTAATAATAAGTATTGAATCATATGAAACTGAATATAAGATTATGCAAATTTTTAAGATGAAGAGCATATATTTAAAACCACATTCTTACATTTTGCAAACGTGTTGAAACAGCTTACTGGAGCATGTGTTTGGCATAGTGGTAAAGACTTCCACATCCCAGTCAGAATGCTCAGGGCTCAAGCCCTAGCCCTGCTTCTGCTTCTGGCTTCCTGCTAACAGAACCCTGGGAGGCAGCAGCTGATGGCTCAAGTACTTGAGTCCCTGCCACCTGTGTGGGAGACCCACACTGAGTTCCTCGCTTCAGCCTGACCCAGCTCTGGTTGGTGCAGACATTTGAGGAATGAGCAGGAAATGGAAGGGCTCTCTCTGCCTTGCAAATAAACAAAAATAACTATACAGACCTTTTCTTAAGGTGTCTTGTTCACATCTAAATGATTTCCCTTTTCACAGTAAAATGCCTAACTGTCCTCTTTAGTAACAATGCATGTTTTGCTCTCCATGTCCACTCCTGAGCTCCAAGTACTGGCAGCTCACCCTAGCATGCTGACTGGTTCCAATGTTCAAGTACTCATCTCCCATTCTCTTTTGGTGGGTCTACCAGAAAGAAAGGAGAGTATCTACAGTAATTAATATCTTACTGTGGCTCTTGCTGTCCACCTGCAGGCCTGAAGGATGACCACCTGAATACACACTGTGATGTTCTGGACGTAGTTTTCAAACTTCAGTCACTTTGCAGCTGAGGGACTCTGTCCTCGTCAATCACTTGAAAGCCTGCAGGAGTAGGGAGAAGCTGTGTTTGAAGAATTCACAAATACAGTGCATTGAAGCCAACCACTACCACCCCCACCACACCCCTACTTCAGGGTTCTGGCAAATCCCAAACCAGGAGTTTGGGACCAGCAGTGGTTCAGGAGGTGACCTCAACTCCTTACTCTGAACAGCTCCAAAGAGCCTGGTGCACCCAGCGGGAGCTCAGCACCTCGAACTCCCACCCTCCTGCCCTTGCCACCAGGATGCCCGGCTCCCAGAGCCTCCAGGAGGCCTGCAGCAGACCCGCAGGTCCAGGTGCACTGGGATGTGCGTCCAGAACTAACCCAAAATACAGGCCCAGCTTAAGTGTCACCTCCCCACAAAGTCACTGTCACCTACTCCCTCCCGGAAGGCTGCAGGCCAGCACCCGGCACCGGGTGTCATGGCATTTGGGGTTCACCCGCTCTCCCTCAAAGGAAGATGCCCCCGTGGGAACCCCGCTCCACCTGCGGCAGGGCTGGGGGTGGAAGGGCCGAGCCAGCCTCCACCCTAGGACTGCAGCCTGGGAAAGTCCAGGGCCCCAGTGCCCTTGCCAGGCATAGGGTCTCTCTAAGTGTACTCTGAGCCAGGGCCTCAGCCATCAGCAGCTCTCTTGCTTCCAGAATCTGCTGCAGGGCAGTTCAGGCTCAGTCCAGCAGGGGGCCTCAGGACAATCGTTGCTGCCCTGAGGCAGGACCAGTGCTGCAAGACCCGCCCCATGCTAGGCTGGCTATAGAGGCGGTGGACATTGGTGGGCAGCTGGTAGTTGCAGTGTGTGCGCATGACATGGGTGGTGTTAGGTTCTTGGCTGTCCCGTTTCGTGCCTTGGGGCTAAAATGCCGGTGGTGGCCCCTGAGTCAGGAGGGGCAGGAGAAGAAGAGACAGACCTGGTGAGTGTGACTGCCCACCTCTCCTGCCAGCCCTGCTGGCTGAGGCTTGCAGCACGTGCTGCACTTGGGGAAGCAATGAAGGCCAAGTCTCAGCAGGAAAACCAAGTGCGCGGTGCTGATTTACTCACTGACACAGCATCTGTGTGGTCTGCATGGGCAGACAGGGGGAAGGGTTTGGTAGAAGGGTGCTGGAGGTGCACTGGGCCTTTGTGCTGCTGCCTGCTGTAGGCATCCAGGGCAGCAGAGTCCTGCGGGGTCCCTAGAGATCCTGGCCATGCTGTGCCTTCCATCATCCACCCTCCTGCACTGATGCTGGGGGAAGTGCTTCTGTGGTTGATATCTCATTGGAATCCATGGTCATTTTCTCATGATGGGCTGATCTCACACAGTGACAATCATGGAACAAATCACTGTTCTGTGGCATCTGCCTCCCAGGAGCATTGCAGGTGGACAGGGGGAAACGGGTGACTGGTGGCACCTCCTGTGCATGGTCTCTGTCCCATCCTGGACCGAAGGTGGAAAGGGAAGGAGAGGAGCTGGCTCAAAGCAGTCCCGCTGCGGGTTCCATTAGGTGCAAAATGTCTCCCGATTGCGGTTAACCTTGCAGAGAAACTGTCTCCTTTTGTGGGCAAGTGACAGCATCTGCTTTATTAGCTGTGCAGTGTATTGATAATTAAAATTTGGGCATCCCTATCTATAGTCCTCACAGCATAGTTACATTCTGAGGAAGTGATGAAACTGCTCAGTACTTCGGGGCTGAGTGTAATATTAGGTGGGCAAGCCTGTTGTTGGCTTTTGGTTTATAGCTATTGGGCGACTTTATTTGGTAAAAATGCATTCAGGCTCAGTAGTGTATTCAAGGATGACCACTTAGTGAATTGTCTTTTTTTTTTTTTTTGTAAGAATAAGAGTATTGAAGACTGGGTTGAGCTACCTATGGCAAAACTCCACCATTCCTGGGAAGGCCACAATTGGCAAGAAAAGCAGGTAGCAAGCTTTCACCAAGTAAGTTGAGATTCCTGTGTTTGCAATCTGAAGAGCTCACTGCTGAGCTGGGAGGGGAACTGCTCTGAGCACAACTCATTAGAGAACTGTTCTTGCAGACCTTCCCCGAAGGAAGCACTGTTGTGGTCAGAAGCATTCCAGGAGCTGCTGGCCAGCAATTGTGAATTAGGCTTGAATTGAATCCACTGCAAGTATCACAAGAGTGCAGAAAGGCTGTGTCCTCAAATCAGCAGCTCACCAAGGAGAATTTGACTTAACCTAGAAGGTCTGTTTATCTCCGCTTATTTCTCAACATATTCACACCAGGTGGGGAAGATAAATCACCCTTCAGCTCTGCAATGGCAGTGCTCTTGGTTGAGGCTGAGGATGCTTTTCATTGCATGCAGTGTTTGCAAGAGACTTAGTTCCCTGAGGATTTATGCCTCTCCTGTAAATACATTTTTGGCATTAAAACAAACTGAAGTATTTCTGTTTTAGTAGTATGGAACCAACTTAAGTATATTGCCTACTGGCATCTTTGTCTTTAAAGAGCTAAATCCACAGGATTACAGGATTGAGTAAAAACAAGAGAATAGCTAATCCTAGTACTAGAAAAGCACAAGGGAATGTTTGATCATTAGCTTCCTTATATTCCTCATGTTTCTTTTTATTTTTCTGCCTGCTCTTCCCTACATACAGATGGTCTGGCTGTATTGGAAGCTTTTTTAAAAACTGAATTCTGTGAAGAAAATATAGGCTACTGGCTAGCTTGTGAAAACTTCCAAAAAAATCCACCCACCCCAGAAGCTATCCTTATATGCAAGAAAAATATATACACTCTGCTTAGAAAAAGGCCCAAAAGAGGTTAGACACAATTCCTCATTTCAGCATAAAGTGTACACTGTTGACATCAAGAAGCAACAAAAGAAGTAAAGACATAAGACTAAAGCAAGGGCCAGGGAATCTGAAAAGCTTCCTCTCCTGATGCCCTGACTTTCAAATAAGTCTCCCCAGACCTGGCAGGTGGAGCTCATCACACATTACAGCTTCTGATTTCCACTTTCAAAAAGCAGAGCCCCCTTTTCTAACAAAGGATAATGAGTGATCTTTGTTTCAGATGAACATGCTTTCAAACCAAAACTCTTATTATCCAAAATATAAGAGAAGCTATGACTCCCAGCTTTACAACTGCCTCGAAAAGGGTGTATTGCTTGATGGAGAATAACTTTCTGAAGTTGTATTTATTGGCAAGGCAGAGTTACAGAGAGAAAAAGAGAGGGAAAGACAGCGGTCCATCTGCTGGCTCACTCCCTAAATGGCCACAATGGCCAGGGCTGGGCCAGGCTGAAGCCAGCAGCTTCCTCCAGGTCTCCCATGTGGGGGCAGAGGACCAAGCGCTTGGGACATTCTCTGCTGCTTTACCCAGCAAGGAGTTGTGGAAGAAGTAGAGCAGCTGGGAGTCAAACCGGCATCCATGTGGGTTGTTAGTGCTGCAGGCAGCAGTGTAACTTGCTATGCCACAACACCAGCCCCCAGAAAGAACTCTTATCCCTGGTCTTTCTTTTGAGTCAGAATGCTCCCAGGACTTGTGTTGAAAACCACAGATCACCACAGAACCCCATGAGAAGAAAAAGGAGTCCCAGAGTAGAGGACATGTTCTGTTTCCTACGGCAGAAGTTTTTGACTGCCAGAGACGAACATTCAATTCAGCCTGGGTGTTTGGGAAATATACCTCGCAACTGGGGATTCCAGTTCAGGTAGTAAATCAGGAAGCTGGTGACTGTCCAGGAGATGCCTGTATCAGAACAGCTTCCACCACCGTGAAGACACAGGCAGGAAATACGTGGTCTGAGTGGGGTGGGTCTCACTGGAAAAGCAGGACTCTGAGATGGAAGATAATGCAATGGAATGCTGTTGTTCCAGACTCACTTAAAATCAATAGGTCTGGGATTCTGTAGCCTTAGCTACCTAGCTCTACATCTTTCCTTAAATCCATCCATATTACCACATGGTTTTAGTTCTAGGTTTTAAGTCCAAACTAATGTAACATGTTTATTATGTAGAATCATCCATTCTATTGTTGTGTATTGCTGAAGCTGAAGTGATGTTTGAATTGTTAAATGGTATATAAAATAGTGAGTGCTCATATGTAGAAAACCACAGTGGCTGTTCCAAGTGCCAAACACTCTTGAAGGCAGTTAAGCTTTGAAGTGGTCTTTGAATATTTGAATACATTTATTTTGATAACTAATGTCATTGAATACTCAGAGTCCAGGTGTGAGTTGATTTGATTTTTGTAACTGGAAATATGACCAACATAAGATCTTTGTAGTAGAGAAGAAGCATGCATTACTGAATCTGTGCAGGGAGAACTGACAGCCCCCAGAGCTGAGATGAGGGTGGCAAGGAAGATGCTCTTTTCTAAACCTAAGTCACAGCACATCTTTAGAACGACCCAGGGTTAAAATTACTAACAGAATCTTTAATTAAACATTAAGGTATTTGATGAGAATAGAACATTGACCTAAATCCCTTCTTGAGGATTAAGAACCAGCTAAATAGGAGGCTGCGGTGGTGACCTCAAAGGGGTTGGAGCCTGGGGTCAGGGGTCGTGGGTCCCAATGGCTGGTCCAGAATCATCACGGGCTACCTGGGTCGTGGGCCAGCACCATGGCTCGGGGCTCCAGAGGTCGGGGGAAGCCTGCTGGGCCCCTTCTTGCTTCCTTCTTTGGGCAGAAGTCAGGCATCACAAAGTGACCTAAAGTGACCAGTTTGGTGCCGAAATCCCTGAGGCACCACTGGAGCCCGGGGCCAGGCCTGCAGGCAGGGCAGAAGCAGAGGGGAGACACCGGGACCTGGGGGCCAAGGCTTCAGGTGTTTCTGTTGGCCCCCAGGCACCCACGGGGCCTCAGCCTCTCTCACAACGGAAATGTGCATGCACCTCAGACCATTTTTACCCTTAATTCCACTTTAAAGAAAGGTTCATCGAGGACGGACTCATGGCATGGGGGTGCAACCACAGCCTGCATGGCCCACATCATGGGCACCAGTTCCATTCCCTGACGCCCTACTTCCTCTCCAACTCCAGCCAACGAGTGCAGTGGTGATGGACAGGTGCTTGGACCCCACACCACATGGAGATGGGAGGGGGCTCATGGGCCTTCAGCCTCACCCAAACATTGGGGAATCAAACCAGCAGATCGAAGACCCCTGTCTCTATGCCTTTCAAATAAATCTCTTAAAATAAATAAAAAAGAAATGCAAATAAAAAGAACCAGCTAAATAGACATGAACTGTATGGAGACAAACACCAATATTACATTACTCAACTCTCCACTGCTCCAATGAACAAAGAAGACAAATAAGAGGGATATAGGCCTCCCCTTTTTTGTTATCCTTCCCTTGGTTCCAACTAGCATGGGCTTCCAGAAAATGCGCAAGGAATCCATTCTCTTCTATGGTCAATACATGATCTCAGAATTTCCCTTATTCATTTGCCTAACAGATTTTGATTATGTCACTCTAGGTAAAGGGAAGGCAAGAAAACTGCCCTTTTCCCCCATTTTTAAAATCTATTATTTATTTGAAAGGCAGAGTTATAGAGAAGGGGTAGAGACAGATCTTCCATCTGCTGGTTCACTTCCCAAATTGGCCTCAGCTGAGCCAATCTAAAGTCAGGCGCTTCTGCCAGGCCTCCCACATGAATGCAGTGGTTCAAGCACTTGGGCCACCTTCTGATGCTTTCCCAGGCACATTAGCAGGGAGCTAGATTGGAAGTGGAGCAGCTGGGACTTGAATCAGCACCCATATGGGATGCTGGCACAGCAGGCCATGGCTTTACCCACTGTGTTGGTAACGTGTGTTTGTGTGTGTGTATGTGTGTGTGTGTATGTATGCATGTATTTTTATTTCAAAGACTCATTTATTTATTTGAAAGGCAAGGTTAGAGAGGGAGAGACATAAGAAGAGAGATCTTTCAACCTCTGGTTCACTCCCCAAATGTCCACAACAGCAGAGGCTGGGCCAAGCCAAAGCCTGGAGGCTGAACAGCAGATAATCTTTAGTTATTAATTTAAAATGAATAGGCTGTAGCTGGTACTGTGGCATATAAGGTAAAGCCACCACCTGCAGTGCTGGCATTCCCTATGGGCACTGGTTCATGTCCCAGCTGCTCTGCTTCTAATCTAGCTCCCTGTTAATGTGCCTGGGAAAGCAGCAGGAGATGGCCCAAATACTTGGGTGCCTGAATCCATGTGAGAGAGCTGGAAGAATCACCAGGCTTTGGATTAGCCCAGCTCCAGCTGCTTGCAGCCACATGGGGATTAAAACAGCAGACAGATCATCTCTATTTATGTGTCACTCTTTATAATGCTGTCTTTCAAATAAATAAATAAATAAACCTTTAAAAAAGGTTTATTAATGTATGCTATAATCCAATCCAGGAACAGTAAGAGAAGCATTAAATATTGCTACCTATATTTTTATTTTTTAATTTTTTTAAACTTTTATTTAGTGAATATAATTTTCCAAAGTACAGTGTATGGATTACAAAGGCTTCCCCCCATAACTCCCCTCCCACCAGCACCCCGCCCATCTCCCACTCCCTCTCCCATTCCATTTACATCAAGATTCTTTTTCAATCATCTTTATACAAAGAAGATCGATTTAGTTTATATTAAGTTTTCATCAGTTTGCAGCACACAGAACATAAAGTGTAAAATACTGTTTGAGTACTAGTTATAGCATTACTTCACATTGGACAACACATTAAGGACAGAGATCCCACATAAGGAGTAAGCACACAGTGATTCCTGTTGTTGACTTAACAATCTGACACTCTTGTTTATGGCATCAGAAATCTCCCTGGGCTCTAGTCATGAGTTGCCAAGGCTATGGAAGCCTCTTGAGTTCACTGACTTCGATCTTATTTAGACAAGGTCATAGTCAAAGTGGAAGTTCTCTCCTCCCTTCAGAGAAAGGTACCTCCTTCTTTGATGGCCCGTTCTTTCTACTGGGATCTCACTCACAGAGATCTTTTATTTAGGTCCTTTTCTTTTCTTTTTTTCTTTTTTTGCCAGAGTTTCTTTCCATACCTAAAATACTCTCATAGGCTCTTCAGCTAGATCTGAGTGCCTTAAGGGCTGATTCTGAGGCCAGAGTGCTGTTTAGGACATCTGCCATTCTACAAGACTGCTGTGTATCGCACTTCCCATGCTACCTATATTTTATATAGTCTGAGTATTGTATAAACTAAAATATACACTAGGAGTATGCTATCAGTAATTACACTGCCAATCTCAGTGATTATAAATAAGAATTTTAGCAACTATACTGATTCTGAACAGTGATTCAATGATTCTGTTTTTAAATTTAAAAATGCCCATGAACTTGAATGTTTCTGTGTAGCTCCTCATAGAACTACAAGCTTTAGAATTTCTATGCTGTTTAGCATTTCATCTTCAGTGCGAACTTGATTATTACACTGCCAGTTTATAAAACACTTCACAGTCATGTGAGCCTAACCATAAGATAGGACTGTGTAGAATAAATCCTTTAACTATAAAGACAATCTTATCTCACAAGGGAGGAAGATCCAGAGGGGTCAAATGACTTGCTAATGTCACTTAGCTCTGTCAGCACAGAAACAAGGAAAGCTCTCAGCTTCCTGCCACCTCCCCTTACACCACCTGCCTCAACTAGATGAACCTGTAATTTTAAGGACACTCAGGCACCATGAGTTTAAATGAATTTTTCAAGGTTACATGACAAGTACCAAAGCCAGAAGCAAAAATTATTGCTTCCATCTTTCTCTTCCTTGTCCACAATGGAAGTCCGATGTACAGTTATGCATTATTCTAATATCACAACCAAGAAGCATTATTTTTCCCCAATTTAACAATGAAACTTTTTTTCCATTGAGGAAGTTATTTTAATGGATGATACAAACATACTTTTTTGTTTTTTAATTGGAGATGCAAAGAAATGAACAAGTAGACAGAGAAGTAGTATTCACCCTCTAGTTCACTGCTGAAATGTCCCCAGTGGCCAGGGCTGTCCCAGGAGTAGGGAACCCAATCATCTGAGCCATTTCTTGCTAGCTCCCAGGGTCTACATTATCAGGAATTTGGAGGCAGGTACTGGAACCAGGAATCAAACCAAGAAACTCCAATATGAGACATAGGCATTTGAACCACAAGGCTACACCCTGGCTTCCAGACTTGTTTTTTCACCAGTCCTCTGAAAAGGAAAGTTAATTACAACCTGAAATCCAAGACTCTGGAGTCCTCAGGTGTGTGCTTCTATGCAAGTTGATGCATTAGAGTTACATATGTTGCCCAAGAGTCTGCAGTTTAGAGAGAACAGAAGAGTGAAACATGTGTCAGAGGATGTCAGCATTGGAGAGGTGGCTGTGCTCTAGTCAGAGGCTGAGGAGGACAAGTCCACAGGGAGCAGCAGCTTGATTTAGTCACAAGGAAACCGGCTGTTTCTGGATTCATCCACCCCTCCCAGCTGACTGGCTGTGGAATTCTGATTGAATTCACCTGAAAATCCCACTCCCACTCGATTTGGAGGGAATTAATATCTGTCCCCTAAGTAAAAGGGTTCCATTTCTTTTTCCAAACCACAAAAAATCATGTTGGTTGCGTTGCCTGTAAATTTCTAAGCATGAAACACCAATTTTTTTTTTTTTAATTTCATAATAGCTACTCTGTCTGAACTCTTGTTTGTATTGCATCAGAATACAAAATCTTGGGAGGAAGAAGGCAAAACCAACTCAGACCCAGAAAACATTTAGAAAATTGCTGCTTAAGTACCAAAATTAGCAGAGGCACACAAAACAGTGACAGAAAGCCAGAATTGGAGCAAGCCAACAGCTATGCCCTGATTCAAAAAGACGGTTCCTGCTGTACCCTGAACTCCTTATTCCAGCCTCCAAACCACAGCTAACATCAGAAAATTCATTACAAACCATGATAAATAAGAAAACTGTGAAAAAAGCCAAAGAAATGCAAGAGTCCTTAGTGATATTGGGCTTGATTTAGTCACAAGGAAACCGGCTGTTTCTGGATACATCCACCCCTCCCAGCTGACTTGCTGTGGAATTCTGATTGAATTAACCTGAAAATCACAGTCAAACTCGATTTGGAGGAAATTAATATCTGTCCCCACAGCAAATTGGTTCCATTTCATTTTGCAAAACACAAAAATTCATCTTAGTTATCCTGCCTGTAGATTTCTAAGCCTGAAAAGCCAATTTATTATGTTTTTTATTTCATAATGGATCCTCTGTCTAACTTCTTGTTTGTACTGCATCAGAATACAAAATTTGGGATGGAAGAAGGCAAAAGAAACTCAGACCAAGAAAACATTTAGAAAATTGCTGCTCAAAACCAAAAATTGGCTGAGGCACCCAAAACAATGACAGCAAGCCAGAATTGGAGCAAGCCAACATCTGTGCCCTGATTGAAAAAGACCATTCCTCCCGTGCCCTGGACTCCATATTCCAGTCTGAAAACTAAAGCTCACATCAGAAAATTCATTACAAATCATGATAAATAAGACAAATGTGAAAAAAGCCAAAGAAATGCAAGAGTCCTTTGTGATATTAGGCTTGATTTAGTCCCATGTAAACTGGCTGTTTCTGGATTCATCCACCCCTCCCAGCTGAATGGCTGTGGAATTCTGATTGAATTCACCTGAAAATCGCACTCACACCTGATTTGGTGGGAATTAATATCTGGTGCTGGTTCTGCGGGCTGGGGCTTTAACCCACTGTGCGATAGCACTGGCCCCTGTAAGTGGTTTTCTTAATTATTCCCAGCTTTCTGTCTGTTTTGTTTTTAGATTTATAATAATTTCTTAATGAAAATGGATGTAGGAAGGTAAATTTTATTCTCAGGGAATATATAGAAACAAGATGTATGATGAATTTGTCATGACTATCAATCATTGCATTTATCCAAGAAAAGGCAATGTCATCTCTCATTTTCTGTTGCCATAGCAAAATATATATTTGTTATATGATTTCAATTGAAGTCAAGGATAATATTCTAAATTTTGGGGTCATAATGTCCAACACATTCTTTAGTGTTATACAGATGATGTAGTGGGCAGTGTTTTAGTTCCACCCTGGAAATAAACACTTAGCATTCTGCAAGAGAATTACTTACCTAGGGCTAAACCACAAATCAGTGACATTTATTATTTTTTTTGACAGGCAGAGTGGACAGTGAGAGAGAGAGAGACAGAGAGAAAGGTCTTCCTTTGCCGTTGGTTCACCCTCCAATGGCCACCATGGCCGGTGCACAGCAGCCGGCCCACTGTGCTGATCTGATGGCAGGAACCAGGTACTTATCCTGGTCTCCCATGGGATGCAGGGCCCAAGGACTTGGGCCATCCTCCACTGCACTCCCTGGTCACAGCAGAGAGCTGGCCTGGAAGAGGGGCAACTGGGACAGAATCTGGCACCCCGACTGGGACTAGAATGAAGTGTGCCAGCGCCACAAGGTGGAGGATTAGCCTAGTGAGCCGCGGCGCTGGCTGCATTTATTTTTTTTAATTGTTAGAGTAATGCAGTCCTTAATAGTTTGAGGAGATGAACTTGATTCCCAGCTAGAGTAAGAACACTGTGGGGAAAATAATCTACTGCATGTTCTTTCACGTTTTAAGATTGTATTTAACAATTTATTTATTTATTTAAAAGAGTTACACAGAGAGAGGAGAGGCAGAGAGAAAGAGACAGAGGAGAGATCTTTCATTCAACATTTCACTCTCCAATTGGCTGCACTGGCCCTGCTGCACCCATCTAAAGCCAGGAGCCAGGAGAATTTTCTGGGTATCCCACACGGCTTCAAAGGCCCAAATCCTTGGGCCTTCTTCTACTGCTTTCCCAGGTCATAGCAGAGAGCTGGATCAAAATTAGAGCAGCTGGGTCTTGAAACGGTGCCCATATGGGATGCTGGTGCTTTAGGCCAGGGCATTAACCCACTGTGCCACAGTGCCAGCCCCAAGGTTTATTTATTAACTTATTTGAAAGGCAGAGTAATAGAGATAGGGAGAGATGGGTAGTGAGAAAGAGATATCTTCCATCTGCTGGTTCATTCAACAAATGGCCACAATGGTTGGCCAGGCCAAAGCCAGGAGTCTGGAACTCTATCTGGGTCTCCCATATTTGTGGAATTGGCCCAAATACTCAGGCCATCTTTCACTGCTCTTTCAGCCACTTTAGCAGGGAACTCAATTGGAAGTGGAGCACCAAGGACTCAAATTGTCTGTCCACATGGGATGCCTGAATTGCAGGTGGAGATCTACCTGCTGTACCACAATGCTGGTGCCTACTGCAGGTTCTCAAAGCTCTCTGTATTTCCCTCAGTCACAAATGCAGATTATAGTACAGAATTTCTCAGGTTCTGTTCTTGGGTAAATAACTCCATAGCTTTTACTTTAATTTGTTATCATGTTATTTCAGTTCTTTAAATGTTTATGAGTAGAATAATTATAGAAAAAGCAAAAGCTACTTTCTATTCTTTCTTGAATCTCCTCCCTTACTTAAAATATTTATGAGCCTGATAGAGAAAGAAATTGATGGAGTGAGAGAAAGCTAGAAAGCTCCCATGCACTTCTTCACTGCCTAAATAAAAATATCAAACAGAGGTGGGGCACAACTGAAGCCAAGAGTCAGGAATGGAATCTAGGCCTCCCTCTTGGTTGGCATCACCATTGCTTCCCCTGGTCTGCATTAGCTGGGAGCTGGAAACTGGAGCTGGCACTGAAATCCAACTTTGGAAATTTGATGCAGAGAGAGAGTATCTGAGCTGGCATCATAAACACTAAGTTAAATGCCTACTGTCTCTTTTAAAAATTTTTTTCTCTGCCATAATTGCATTGACTGTGTATAGTGTTTTTCTGGAAATTCTTCATTGTTCAATCCCTTCATAACTTCCCTGATGGTTTCTTGTCTTTTTTCCTGAATACTTCTACATTCTTCTGAACACTGCTCATTCCAGAGTGACTCTTGTCCCCCTTTCAGCCTACTGTGCAATTGCCCTTGACATAGTCTGGCCTTTGTGAACAGAAATTCCTGTTTCCCTCCAGCTTGGGCAATTTTCACAGCCTTTATACCATAGGTTTGATCCCCTGTGGAATGCTTCTGTGTGGCTGCCCAAAGGCTCATAAATCTGAAATGAAATGGCATTCTTGCTTCTTCATCCATACCCATGTAGAAGATATACAACTGCCATTGTTTGTTAGGTGACAGAGTTGACATGTTGACCAGGAGTGTTCTGTCACAGGGGATGATAGCATTTGAAGACCTGGCTGTGTACTTTACCTGGGAGGAATGGCAGAACATGAACCAAGCTCAGAAAATCCTGTACAGGGATGTGATGCTGGAGACCTACAGCAGCCTGTTCTCCCTGGGTGGGTGACACTCATCACATGCCCAATGGTAACATTTTCTTGCTATTTGACAACTAAGTGAGCACTATTCATAAAGTTGAATGAGGGACAGGTATAGAATTTGAGTCCATGAAGAATCTGAATATATATCACCTGGGAAGGATTTCACATTGGAACATTTGTTGCATAGCTCCTGGACCAAGCTGTACTCCTTTCATTAACCCAAGATAGTGATTTCACAAAGTCTATATTGTTTCCATTAGTAGGGCACTGCAGGACTAAACCTGACTTGATCTTCAAGTTGGAGCAAGGAGCAGAGCCATGGATGGGGGAAGAATGCCTACATCAGAGCCTTCCATATCAGTGTGTACATAACGGGCAGGGAGGCCAAAGCAGAAGCAGTGCAACAGATATTGACTGGTGTTCTTTCCACGAGTTTTTCCCAAGTCTTACTCCTGAAGACAGCTGGTCCTGTGATTCAGACACAGACATTCTACAGTATCTATGGAGATCAGTATCTCTGGTAAAGGCAAAGGAAATGAAGTTTTCTGTGAAAATCAACAAACCTCCAGAAACTCAAATTATCACAGAGGAGTGTTTATAGAAAGAAACAAGAGGAGGCAACCAGGGCTGACGTCTTCACAATGAGTTAGAAATCAATTTTCAATAATTGAGCAGACTCTGGGTTGCAGGAATAAATTATTTCAACTGGTGGGAATGTATAGCCAAGGTGGTATATTGGAACTTTCTGTAACTGTTGTAGTTATTAGAAGATTAGGATGTCAGGTTTCCTTAGAAATATGGGGAAACTATAATAGTGCAGATAAAACAGAGATTTTCATTAGAAAAATCCCACAAATGCTGTTTGCCTGGGAAGACAGAACACAAGACAACCACATATTCAAATCTTGTCCCATGAATGTGATCCTGCTTAGAGTATAGACACATTTCACTCTTTACCTTCAAGGAAATGATCTAGTAAAACTTCCCCATATTTATGGTTGAAATATCACAGAAGTACAAAACCCACAATTTTTCTAAAAATGAATTGAAAAAGGGGCTGGCACCGTGGCTCACATGGTTAATCCTCCCCCTGCAGCACCAGCATCCCATATGGGCCCCGGGTTCTAGTCCTGGTTGCTCCTCTTCCAGTCCAGCTCTCTGCTGTGGCCCGGGAGGGCAGTGGAGGATGGCCCAAATGCTTGGGCCCCTGCACCTACAATGGAGATAAGGAGGAAGCACCTGGCTCCTGGATTTGGATTGGCATAGATCCAAATGTATTTGCCATTTGAGGGGTGAGCCAATGGAAGGAAGATCTTTGTCTCTGTCTCTCACAGTCTAACTCTCACAAATAAAGAAATAAAAATACATTAAAAAATGAACTGAAGAAATGGACAGGGAAAAATTGGTTTCTAGATTACAGGTGAATATATTTATTAAATATTAGTCCATTCTGTGAAGTCTTATTCATTTTTGTGAAAGTAGAAAGTGAGAGAGAAACAGTGAGGAATAGATTTTCTATTAACTCTCTCCCCAAATACTATCAACAGTTATGACTAATCTGAAGCCAGAAGCCTGGAATTTCACCTACTCATCTCTATCACAGGGTCCCAAGCACATGAACCATTATCTGCTGCTTTCCAGTATCTATTATCTCAGAGCTGTATTGGAAGCAGAGTAGCCTCGGCTTAAACTGGCACTGTTTTGAGATACAGGCATCCCAAGCAGTGATTTAAGACATCTTACCACAAAAACCATTCAATCATACTTGGAAAAAATTCTGGTAGTAAACAGGATCATGGATGAACATTGGAAAATCTATGGATACAATTTAATATATTAATGTATAATGGAGAAAACCTGTATATTCATAAATATGTATCTTCTAATCATTTTTTGAAAATCTTATGATGGAATGAGGATATAAGCCTGAGCCATTCTCCCTCATTGCCCAAAGTAGATAAACTTTGGAATGTATTCCTTGCCCTTGAAACTCAATTGGGTCTCACAGCCTATTGCCTTCATACCCCACCCTGCATTATTTTCCAGGTTCCTAAGGCCCCCACCCAGTTCCTGGAATTCCCCTCCACTGCTGCCCCCTACCCTCATGCCCAGCCTTAGCCCTCCTCAAAAAGGTCTGGCCCCTGGGAATTGGGGCCTTCATGCTCCATCTTGTACAGGCAGTTGGTCACCCACCTCTGTGGATTAATTTTCTCTGAATAAATTCTGTCTGGCTGTAAATTCATACACTTTCTCCTCTATTCTACAACTCTTTTCCTAACATTTTGGTGCCCTGTGTGAGGAGGCACAAATGCAGAACTTTTCCTAACATCTTATCCCTCTTAAATACAAGTAACTTCATTCCTTTTACACGAGTATGCTAGAAGAAACAATTATATTTGATGTAGTGACATCATTTTTTTCTCACTTCAGTTGCCATGAAACTGGATGAACTGATTAAGACCAACCAGAAAAGTCTGGAGAAAAATCTGCATCAGGATGTTATGACAAATAATAAGACATTAACTCCCAAGGGAGTTGAATTCAGAAAAACACTTAATTTAAGTATAAGCCATATTCCAAAACTGAGTATCAAAAAGAGAAACTATTCAGGAATAAAACCTGAAGAATGCAGTATATGTCACAATATGTGTCCCCATTGTGGGCCTGATCAACTACAAGCTGGAGAGAAATTTTGTGCTACTAAGGTACCTGGGAACACTCTCCAGTTCTGTGAACCTCTTAATCAACAGCACAATATTCAGATCAAGGAGCAGGCACTTGAACAAATTGGACAAGGGAAAGTCTTCAAAAGCAAGAATATATTCTGTGAATCTGAGAAGCTTTTTATGGTAGAAACCTGTAATAAGTCAATTGCCACTATTGGCAAGACAACTCAAATAGTACAAGATTTCCATAAGAATTCTAACCTCAGTATACATCAACAAAGTCCCAAAAGAGAGAACGTTTATAAGTATATTGGGCCTGTGGAACCTGTTATTTACCAATCACATGTTAGACTGAATCATAGACCAAATATAGGGAAGAAATCCTATGCATGTAAACCTTGTGGGAAGTCATTCAGTATTAAATTCTGCCATACCCTCCATCACAGCACTCATATAAGTGGAAAACCCTCATGTGTGTAATGATTGTGGAGAAACCACTCACCAGAAGTCAGATCTCATTAGACATCAGAGAATTCACACAGGGTTGAAATCTTATAAATGTAATGACTGTGGGAAGTTCTTTGGCCAGAAGAAACACCTCATAAATCATCAGAGAATTCACACAGGTGAGAAACCTTATGAATGTAATGACTGTGGAAAATCCTTTGGCCAGAAGGCAAACCTCCTAAATCATCAGAGAATTCACACAGGGGAGAAACCTTATGAATGTAATCATTGTGGAAAAGCTTTTGGCCAGAAATCAACACTCACAAATCATCAGAGAAGTCACACAGGGGAGAAACCTTATGAATGCAATGACTGTGGAAAAACCTTGGGCCAGAAGTCAAACCTCATAAATCATCAGAGAAGTCACACAGGGGATAAGCGTTTATGAGTGCAATGACTATGGAAAACTCTTTGGCCAGAAGCCACACCTCATAAATCATCAGAGAATTCACACAGGGGATACGCCTTATGAATGCAGTGACTGCAGAAAAGCCTTTGGCCAGAAGGCAAACCTCAGAAAGCATCAGAGAATTCACACAGGGGAGAAACCTTATGAATGCAATTACTGTGGAAAAACCTTAGGCCAGAATTCAAACCTCAGAAAGCATCAGAGAATTCACACAGAAGACAAGCATTATGAATGCAATGCCTGCGGAAAAAGCTTTGGCCAGAAATCACAACTCAAAATGCATCAGAGAAGTCACACAGGGGAGAAACCTTATGAATGCAATAATTGTGGAAAAGCCTTTGCTGAGAAGTCAAAGCTCACAAAGCATCAGACAATTTGTACTGGGGGAAACCTTATGAGTGCAATGACTGTGGAAAAACCTTTGCTGAGAAGTCAAACCTCAGAAAGTATCAGAGCCTTCACACCATGGAGAAAGCTTATAAATGAAATGACTGTGGAAAAGCCTTTGGTCCCATCCTTGCATACCAAGGATAAATCCCACTTGGTCTGGGTGGATGATCTTTCTGATGCATTGTTGGATTCAATTGGCCAGAATTCTGTTGCAGATCTTTGCATGTATGTTCATCAGGGAAGTTGGTCTATAATTACTTTCTTTGTTGCACTTTTTTCAGGTTTAGGAATGAAGGTGATGCTGGCTTCATAGAAAGAATTTGGGAGAATCACCTCTCTCTCAATTGTTTTGAATAACTTGAGAAGAATTGCAGTTAGTGCTTTAAATGTCTGTTAGAATTCAGCAGTGAAGCCATCCAGTCCTGGGGTTTTCTTGGCGGCGAGGATCTTTATTACTGATATCATTTCCATCCGGTTATGTGTGTGTTTACGTTTTCTATATCTTTGTTGCTCAATTTAGGTAGGTTTTATGGATGGAAGGATGGTGGAAAGCCTCTTTGCTGTACTTCATAACTCATAAGATATCAGAGAATCCACACAAGGAATTTTCTACATGACCTTTTTGTGCAAGTTATATCTCATGAAATATTAGAGAATTCACCAAGGGGAGAAATGCATGAATGTAATACATGTGAATAAGCCTTTGTGGTGCAAATCAGACCTCATCAAACATAAAAGAATTCTCATGGGGAGCAATTTTATGAATGTAATGACTCAGAGCCTTTTACCATAATTCAGCCCTCATTGTACATCATCAAATTCATATAGGGAAAAACTCCTTTGAAAGTAAAATCCCTTTAATTAGAAGCCATACCTCATAAGACAACAGGGAATTCACATGGGAGAGAAACCTTATGGGTGTAATGAGTGTTGGAAAGCTCTGCCCAAATCTCTCCTTATATCAGAATGCACAACATATATATCTAATGAATGAAATAAATGTGAGAAAGTCATTTCACATAGGTAATGCCTCATAATCCATCATGGAATTTGAACAAGGGAGAGACCTTAACAATATAATGAATGTGGAAGAGCTTTTCTCCAAAATTCATGTAAGTATTGTGACAAAACCTTTTGCTGGAAATCACATCCTATCCAACAGAGACTCATGTAAAGGAGAAAGCTTATAAATATTATTAGTGTGAAAAGGTTGTTTGTCAGAAGTCAATGGTACATCAGAGAATTGACACAGGTGGTTTCTTAGGAGTATACCGATTGTGTAAAAACATTTTCTTTATTTCAGGCTTGTATAGATACAGAATTCACAAAAGGTGATAGTCTTTGCATGCTGTAAATACGATAAAACCTTTAGCCAGAAATTAGACATCAACAGACTTCAGAGAATTCATAAGGAACAAAAGTCTATGCAATGAATTTGGAAAAAGTATTTCTGCTATAAATCAGTCTTCAACTCCCATGAATAGACTCACAAATGAGAAAACATGCATGCATACAAAAGTTTTGTACCATAAATTATCTCTAGATGGTTAACTAATATATCACACAAAAGAAAAATCATGAGTATAATGGAATTGGGAATCGCTTTGCTATAAGGCAGAGTTCCAGAAAGCTTAGCAAGATTACAGAAAAGTCTCTGAAAATGTAACATGTCTGAAAGATTTGTTGGCATCACAAACTGGAGGATAGCTCAAGTGCATGTGTTTTTGTGACCTGGCATCCAAATTGATATCTCTTTTTCTTTGATGAATTCCTTGTTTATTTATTTAGCAAATTTAGAGACAAAGGATTCCTGTCCATTGATTTACTACTATATGCCCACAATTGCCATGGTAAGGTCTATGGCAAAAACTGAGTGCTGGGGGCTGTGAATCTGATTCATCACTGATAACATTGAAGACATTGGTTCCTGGTTCTTATGCTGCTATGCATGGAAATGTTTCTCTAATTTCATTTTCAAATAGTTCATTGTTAATATAAAGAAATGCTTCTAATTTTTAAAATTTCATTGAAATAATTTGTGATTAATGTGTCCTAGTCATGCATTATTACAGGGTGTAGTGCAATATTTGCACACATTTATGCAGTAAAAAGTGATCAAGCTAAGCAAGTACAGTTTTATTAATTTTTAAAGAGTTATTTATTTGAAAGACAGAGTTACAGAGAGAAGTAGCAGCAGAGAGAGAGAGAGGTCTTCCTCTGCCGGTTCACTCCCCAGGTGGCCCAATGGCCGGAGCTCTGCCAATCTGATGCCAGGAACCAGGAGCTTCTTCCAGATCTCCCACTTGGGTGCAGGGACCCAAGGACTTGGGCCATCTTCTACTGCTTTCCCAGGCCATAGCAGAGAGTTGGATCAGAAGAGGAGCAGCCAGGACTAGAACTGGTACCCACAGGGGATGCTGGTGCTTCAGGCCAGGGTGTTAGCCCACTGTGCCATAATGCTGGCCCCCAAGCAACTACAGTTTCTAATTCTTCTCCATGATTTGAGACTACCAGCTCCTCTCCTTCAGTTCTTTACACAGAACCTAATATGGTTGAATGTAGTCATCTCATTATATTATGGGGCACCAGAAGTTCTTTCTGCCTCTTTGTATTTTGTTACCTATTATCCAATCCCCCTCTATCCCTAGCTGCTTCCCTTCTCAGCCTCTAGTAATCACAGTTCTGTGTTCAGATCCATTATTTTCTCTCACTTCCACATGTGACAAGGACCAGGTGACATTTGTGTTCCTGCTTCTGGCTTATTTCAATTAATTTAATAATATTTGGTCTTTTTTGAATCTAAATGAAGTTCCCCTGTCCATTTTTTTCATTGATGGATAGCTAGATTGGTTTCAAATCCTGGCTGCAGTGAACTGTGTTATAGTGGCTGTGTTATGGGAAAATTGCTGTATCTTTGATATGCTCTTCTCCTTTCCTTCTAATAAAAGTTCCTTATTCTATATAGCCAAGAGCAAGATAACTCTCACATGGTAGGTCAATTTTTATCTTATTTTAAATTTTTGTTATTTATTTGAAAGAGTTACAATAGAGATAGGGACACAGAGAGGTCCTCCATTAGCTGGTTCGCTCTACAGATGACTACAAAGGCCAGAGTTATGCCATTATGAAACCTGGAGACAGGAGCTTCCTCTGGGTCTCCCACATGGGTGCATGGGCCCAAGGACTTGGGCCATCTTCTACTGCTATCCCAGGAGATAGCAGAGAGCTGGATTGGAAGAAGAGCAGCTGGAACTAGAACTGGCACCCAAATGGGATGCTGGCCCCTCAGGCGCTGCACAACAGCACCGGCCCAATTTTTATGCTTTTTAAGGAATGGCCATACTGTTCTGCATAACATCTGTACTAACTTGTGTTTTCATCCACCATATATGATGGTTTTCTTTTCCCATGTGCTCTCTAGCATTTGTTATTTTTTATCAGTTTGGCATCAAGATGATATAGTATTGTTCATGTTTTTGTGTATTTTGAAATCAGTTAATTTGTTTATTAAATCTTTGTTTATTTGAAAAGTGGATTTAGAGAGAGGAGGAAAGACAGAGATAGCTTTCATCTGCTGGCTCACACCCCAGAGAGTTTCAAAGTTGAGCCTGGGGCATGCTGAAGTCAGGAGCTTCATCCAAGTCTCCCACATGAGTGGCAAGGACCCAAGTCCTTCGTCCATCTTCTGCTGATTTCCCAGGTGTTTAGCAGTGAGCTAAATTGGAAGTGGAGATTCCTAAGCTCAAAGTGGAACTCACATGATATGCTGGCCTCACAGATTGCAGCTTACCCCACTTAGCCACAATGCCAGCCCCTCTATCAATTTAATTCCTCAAAAATAGGTCAGTAATGTTGGCATCTATCTCATTTTGTTTTTTCTCTGTTATTATTCAACTTATTGATGTCTTATTTTTGTTCACATTATTCCTCTCAATTGCTCTACCTGAGGTGAGTAGGGCTGCTGTGTTGCTTGAATGCAGTGTATGCTTTAGATTACTCATTTACTGAGTGCATGTCATTCACATAGCACTTCACCGAAATTCTACTATGTCCCAAATCCTCTTCTAGGCACAGAATTCAGACCACTTTTCTCTTAGGCCTAGATCTTGCCTTTAACATACTATTTGGAATTTAGTAGCTCATGAAATCTGCAGACTGCATAAATGAATGAATATTTTGAGGGCTGTGTTTTTGTGGAGGAACTTCATAGGAGACCGAAGGAATAAAATAAATCTAAAGTATCCACAGTATACAAAATGTATACTATTTTACAAGCCACAGAGAAGAGGAAGAAGAAGGAAAGTAGTGAGACTAGAAAGTTTGTGGCAAGACTAACAGGCACTGGTCAAGAACTTAACAAGCCCATTAGGAAAGCAGTAAGGTTTCTTTGTCTCCCCGTAGACTCTGCTCTCCAGAGGTGAACAGGGTCCTCTAAACCCACTTGCTGCACACACAAACACCTGAGTGTTGTATTCTCCCACAGGTGTTGGAGACTGATATGGTGTTCTGATTTATATTTACATAATGGCTAGTGACATCGGGCATATTCACATGTTTTGACCATGTACATTTCTTCTGAGAAATGTCTATTCAGATCCTTGCCTGTATTTTTTGGAGTTTTTCCAATTCATGTAAATGTTCTGGAAATCTGTAAACATTCAGAGTTTTAATTTTTCCTGCCATCTGTTCATTGTATCTACACTCTGATGTTTACTTTGTTGTGAAGAAGTATCTTAGTTGGATATACTCAAATGTCTCTGTTTTTATTTTTGTGACTATTGCTATTGGAATCTTACCCAAAAGCTATTGTGTGTTGACAATATTTAGAGTTTCCCTATGTTTACTTGGGTTTGGGTCTTATGATTAGATTTTTCATTCACTGTGAGTTCACTTTCACATAGTGTAAGTGATGTTGGAGTCTATTTTCAGGCTTCTACATTTGGATCATCAAGTTCCTCTGCACCACTTGTGAAAGAGATTCTTCTTTCTCCAGTTCATTTTAGTTCCTTTGTTAAATATGAGTTGCTGGTAGAAATTTGGGTTTATTTCTATGCTACCTAGTTTTTTCCATTGAACTATGTGTCTGTTATTATATCAGTGCTAACACTTCTTCTTTTTGTGTTTTTTTCTTTTTTGCAGTTTATTTATTTATTTGAAAGGCAGAGTCACAGAGAGGTAGAGGCAGAGAGAGAGAGAGGTCTTCCATCCACTGGTTTACTCCCCAAATGGCCACAATGGCCGGAGCTCTGTTGATCTGAATCCAAGTGTCAGGAGCTTCTTCCAGGTCTCTATGCAGGTGCAGGGGCCCAAAGACTTTGGCCATTTTCTACTTTTTTCTCAGGCTATACCAGAGAGGGGTATACGAAGTGGAGCAGCTGGGAAACATACTGGCACCCATATGAGATACCGGCACTGCAGACGGTGACTTTACCTGCTTTGTCATAGTGCTGACCCCTGTAATATGTCTTAAAATATGGTGTGATGTCTCCAGCTTTTTTTTGCTTTATAATATTTCTTTAGATGTTAAGCATCTCTCATGTTTCTATATGAATTTTAGCATCATTTTTTCTAGCTCTGAGAACATCGTTGGTATGTTGATTGGGATTGCATTGAATTTGCAAATTGCTTTTGGTAGTATGGACATTTTGATATTATTCTTCCCATTCACAAACATAAGTTTTCTGTGAGACTGTTAAAAAGCCTTGACAAAAATTGGACTTTATTACACAAAAATTCATCACTTTTTGGGATCATTTAAATCCATAATTTTGCACTAATATTTGATAAATAATGAAAGACTTTCTCTGAGCATTTTAGTAGGAGAAATTAAAATATTTATTTTATCAATTTCTTCAAATATTGTTTAGATGTGATATTCAAATATTGTTTAGAGCCATTGTCTGTATTCCCTCTAAATTACGATCTTTCTGCTTTTTGCCTGTTAAACTTGTCCCTTGATTCAACAACCCTTTTTAATGTAATGTAAATGGAAAATGTCATTTCATAAGCTAAAAAAAAATGACAAAGAAGGAAAAAGAAGGGAGGGAGGTTGAATATATAATTATGTTCTCTTAATTTTTTCTATGAACCGTACTGAATCTTTTAAAAGCTAATGAAAATTAAAACTCTAAATTGGACCATTATGACCAATATTTAAAACAAGTGATTAAAAACTGTAGATGTCTTCAATTTTGATTATCATTCTTATTTAGAATATCTGAAAGAAATCCGGCTTCTCACTTAAAATATACCAGTGTTTTAGAATTCAGTATTAAATGACTTTGTTTAAAAGTTTTATTTAATCTATTGCTTTAAGTGGTAATACTATGGCCATTGTAAAACAAAATCCTTATCATTTTCCATAAAACAGAAAGGGCCTTTAAAACATCATCACTAAAAATATTAAGAGACCTAAAATATAACATTCTTAAAACCCAAGTGATACCATTCAAAATTTTCAAATATGCAGGGATAGTTCATGTCAAGTAACTAAATAATTGTGAAGTGTATATATGGAATAGCTTCTATAAATTCTTTTGGCAAGGGCTGGCACTGTGCCATAGTGGGTGAGGCTGCCACCTGCAGTGCTGGTATTCCATAGGGGCATCAGTTCAAGACCTGGCTGCTCCACTTCCTATCCAGCTCTCTGCTATGGCCTGGGAAAGCATTATAAAATGGTGCAAGTCCTTGGGCCCCTGCACCTGCATAGGAGACCAGGAAGAGGCTCCTGGCTCCTGCCTTCCAGTTGGCACAGCTCCAGCCATGGAGGCCAACTGTGGAGTGAACCAGTGAATGGAAGACCACTCTCTCTGCCTCTCCTTCTCTGTCTGTGTAATTCTGACTTTCAAATAATATAAATAAATCTTTAAAAAATTCTTTTGGCAAATAGATGAAGCTACTTGTTGTACATTTCAAATAAATAGCAAACATACTAGAAAAATATATTGAATAAAATTTAAGCAACTCATAGCTATACACAGAAATTTCTCACCATAACAACATAGCAACCACTAAATTTCCAAACTTAATTTTCCACAACTTAGAATCTTTAACTCCAGAAGGAGTATGAAATTGACAGAACAGTGGCCTATGTATCAGGATACCTAATGCTAATACAGAATTATCCCTGCTACAACTTACCTGTGTGACCTTGAACAATTCACTTTACTTCTCTGGGCCTTGGCATTTAGCATCCTCATGTGATAAAGGAGGCTTGGATAAGATCAGTTGTACTCTATCTTGAGACTTCAATGATCTCTCAGTTTCGAATAGGCACCTTAGGGGAAAGTAAACCTTTAGATCAAAGCTTACATTTTTAAATCTAAATATATTTTAAACTCTTTCTACAACTAGTACAAAACAACACATTCAAATGTGTACCATGCCACTTTTCAATATTTGGGAATAATTAATGCATCATTTTAGAGCATTGTCTTGAGGCCAGTGCTGTGGTGTAGCCAGTAAAGCCACTGCATGCAGTGGGGGCATCCCATATGGAGGCTGGTTCAAGTCCCAGCTGCTCCACTTTCCATCCAGCTGTCTGCTATAGCCTGGGAGAGCAGTAGGAAGTTGGCCCAAGTCCTTGGGCCCCTGAATCTGCATGGGAGACCCTGAAGAGGTCCTGGCTCCTGGCTTCAGATTGGCATATCTCTGACCTTTTAGGCCATCTGGGGAGTGAACCAGCAGATGGAGGACCTCTCTCTCTCTTTTCCTCTTGTTCACTATCTGTGTAACTCTGACTTCCAAATAAATAAATAAATAAATCTTTTAAAAAATCAAAAGAATATTGTCTGGCACACAGTGAACCACTAAGTATAAGATATTATTAGTAATATTAGATTGAAATGTTGAAATAAACTAGGCAATAAGCCTTAAGATGCAAATTAATACCAAGAAATATAATCTCAAATTTCTGTGTTCAACAAGGTAGTCTCTTTTTCACTACTAACTTTATACTGAATAAGATATTTTGATATTTTGTTAAAAGTAAATTTATCGGAGGCCAGCGCCATGGCTTACTTGGTTAATTCTCTGCCTGTAGTGCGGGTATCCCATATGGGCAAAGGGTTCTAGTCGTGGTTGCTCCTCTTTCAGTCCAGCTCTCTGCTATGGCCCAGGAAGGCAGTGGAGGATGGCCCAAGTGCTTGGGCCCTGCACCCAGATGGGAGACCAGGAGTAAGCACCTGACTCCTGGCTTTGGATGGGCACAGCTCCAACTGTGGCAGCCATTTGGGGAGTGAACCAACGGAAGGAAGACCTTTCTGTCTTTCTGTCTATAACTCTACCTGTCAAATAAAAAAAATTATTAGTTTTTCATAAAAACTGCAGTATTGAAAAGGTTCTAAAATCCCTCTAATTCTAAATGTCTGTGACTGCTAACTCATTAGCACATATTGCATTCTTTACATCTGGGTAATCATGATAATTCACTTTTAAATGATTAACAGATCTGCTGTTATATATAAATACATGCTTTTCCAAAAATCATACAATAAGCAGGCTACATAATTTACTTCAAGTAAAATTGCCATATCCAGTCCTACAATTGTAAATAAGACAGTTTCAATTGTTCAGCATTATCAATTATAAATTCCAATAGCGTAGCAATAGTCATAAAAATAAAGGATCCGATGCTGTGGTGTAGCAAGTAAAGCTGTGGCTTGCAGTGCTGACATCCCACATGGGTGCCAGTTCAAGTCCTGGCTACTCAAATTACTATCCATCTTTTTAGGCAAGTAAGACTTACTATCCAGCAGTAGAGGATGGCCCAGGCCCTTGGGCTCCTGCACCTGCATAGGAGACCCAAAAGATGCTGCTAGCTCCTGGCTATGGATCGGCACAGCTCCAGCCATTGTGGCCAAATGGGGAGTGAACTAGCGGTTGGAAGACTGCTCTCTCTCTCTCTCTCTCTCCTTCTCTGTGTGTGTAACACTGAATTTCAAGTAAAATAAATGAATCTTTTTTTAAAAAGGACGAAATAAAAAGGAAGATGAATATTATAAAATTGTTTAACTTTTATTTAATAAATATAAATTTCCAAAGTACAGCTTTTGCATTACAGTGGGTTCCCCTACCCCATAACTTCCCTCCCACCCATAACCCTCCTATTTCCTGCTCCCTCTCATATCCCAGAATATTACAAAATTGTATAAAAGACATTTGTACAGTAAACAAATATACTGATTTCTAATGTAATATTTGAATACTTGAAGCAGCAAGGCTAAGTACTTCTTAGCCAAAATAACATGTTTTGTCCAGTGTAAAACCCATTTACCATCCCAATACACAAAGGGATTTGGGGCAATAAGGAAAAAAAGAAGTCCACACATGCAGAAATTTTAAGCAAAACAAAATAGAGAATGTATTTAGTTTCATGAAAATCACATGAGAATTAATAGTATTCCACTCATTTCCAATAAATATTTTTAAGTTTAATGAATGAATGAATTTTCAGTTACATAGCAGAAAGCTTCTACCCTCTCCCATAAAACTGAAAAAGAAACTTTTTAAAAGTAAAAACTGATGAAAGAATTCTGCAATACATGTTAATGTTAAGTAGCGCAGCAGAGTTTATTTAGAAATACAAACACACACACAGAAAATAAATACATTAAAATCTTACTGAATAGGTCAGTAATAGTTCAGGATCCAATATAGTGTGCAAAAGATTCTGGATTTCCCAGTCACTTTGTATAGGAAATGATGTGCTTTGCTATGTAGCATGTACCTGTAGATTCCTGAACACCTCCACTTTGCTTCTTACCCTGAGTCCTAGCAAATACAGGAACACAGCTGTTGAGTCATTCATTTTCTGGATTTGGGAATATCAAAGAATTAAGCAGTATAGAAAATTGTACAGCAGAGACCAAATATCCAAGGGAGTTCAGGAAAATGAATTGAACAAGTCAAACTACTATGAATGTATACTGAATGCTCTGTTTTAATATGTCTTACTTACCTAAAAAGACATGAGGGCTATTGCTCTCTCTCTCTTAATACAACTAAGGAGAAGATATCACCAATGCTCAAGAAAAATGAATACACAGCAGAGCTAATACAAAATCCCAAAAATCTAAAATAGAAAAACTGGATATGCACTCTTTACACATACAATGAAGTGACAATGAAGTAGAACAAATCTAAAATTAGAAAAACTTCTTTTTTTAAAGATTTATTTATTTATTTGAAAGTCAGAGTTACACAGAGAGGCAGAGAAGAGAGAGGGGTCTTCCATCCACTGGTTCACTCCCCAGTTGGCTGCAATGGCCAGAGTTGCTCCGATCCAAAGCCAGGAGCAAGGAGCTTCTTCCAGGTCTCCCACATGGGTGCAGGGGCCCAGGACTTGGGCCATCTTCTACTGCTTTCCCAGGCTATAGCAGAGATCTGGATCCATATGAGATGCCAGCACTGCAAGTGGTGGCTCTACCCACTACGCCACACCGCTGGCCCCAAAAATTCTTGTCAAATTAAGAACATTTAACCTTTGTTTTAGAATGAATTATTAAAATATCTAAACTGGGGGAATACATAATTTCTTTCTTTAGAAATCAGAAGAGAAAAAGAACACTTCAAGGCTACTGTGACACCACACAGAAGGAATGGAGAATCATGACCTCAATTAGCCTAGGGACAGAATAAAAGGGAGGGAAACAGGAACAACAGAATTAAGATGAATAAGCTTTGACAGCTGAGAGAATCTGAATGTAAAGAAAAGGCATCCAGTTAACTGAACCAATAGAGATAAGTCTGAGAGGAAAAAACATTGTTAAGACATATTAATGGGGCCAGAGCTGTGGCTTAGTAAAGTCAAAAAAAATCAAAAATTTGTCGTTAAATTATATAATTAAAAAAGATAAAAAAAGATATTCAATCTTAAGTCTCTATAGCATAAGATATACATCAATTTTCCCAGGTTCTATTTGCATTTATTAACAACGTTACATGGGTATAATCACTACAGTGACTCCAATAAGTCTTTTTATAAAAATTATTTTTTATTTTGACAGGCAGAATGGATAGTGAGAGAGACAGAGAGAAAGGTCTTCCTTTTTTTCTGTTGGATTACCCCCCAGTGGCTGCTGCAGCCAGTTTGCTGGACTTGAAGAGGAGCAACTGGGACAGAATCTGGCACTCCCAGCAGGACTAGAACTCGGTGTGCCTGTGCTGCAGGTGGAGGATTAGCCTATTGAGCCATGGCACCAGCCTCCAATAACTCTTAACCTGAGATGCAACTAAACTTAACAAGGATACTCAATAGGAATTTTAGAAGAATTCCAAAATATGTATCAGAATAAAAATAAATACTTTTCTTGGTACATCTCTTTTTAACTATACTATTGTCCAAATTTCCAATTGTCAGAATTACAAAAAAAATCCCAGAAGCAGCAGAGTTGGTCCAACATGATGAGGAATACAATTAAGTTTTTCAGTTACAACTTACCTAGAGAAAATGAGAATTCTCAGATCCCAGATTAAAATAACCAAGAAGGCCCAATAAAAGAAAACTCAATGTCTTCATACACTAACATTTATTACCCCAGATGTGTTTAACAAAAAGGTGATTATTCCAGCTATATCCCATTAGGTAACCCAATTTTAGCTGCTAAATCCAATTAAAAAAAAAGCACCTCATGATATATTACTAAAATCATATTGCTATATACCATCCACAATGTCCACTGAACCTTGTACCTAATGTTAACAGATCTGATGAAAATCAATAGATAAATGATGTGTCTTAACCAAGTGTGGCAAATGCGTTTTGTTCAAAGTTTTTCCAAAAATCCTGAGTCTCAGTTTGCCTTCACCTTGAAAAGAAACTTTTGAGGTTTACAAATCAGTCTAGCTTCTTTGGGCCTCACTCCAATGCAAGGGGCTAAAATCCATCAAAATAAACTCTAGGCACTGTCCTTGTGCTCCCAGTGACTTTTTCACTCTAGGGGCTCACAAACCTTCTAAATTCTTTAGATCACCTGTGATGTCCATTAGTTCTCAAAGACTACGATGCAAGTAATTTCCCCTCTTGGAACCTTGTTATTAACTGTGCTGTATGAGAAATGAAGTCTCCTACACACCTTGTGCTTATGATTCTCCAAACCATGTTGTCTGCTAGGACTTTGGCCATGAATATAGGACAGCAATACCTGAACATGATTACTGAGATCTCCTTAATAAAGGATAGACTGGGGCCAGCACTGTGGTGCAGTGGTGTAATCCTTTACTTGCAATGCTGGCACCCCATATGAGCACCAGTTCTAGTCCCCATTTCTCCTTTTCCCATCCAGCTCTCTGCAATAGCCTGGGAAAGCAGTAGAAGCTGTTCCAAGTGCTTTGGTCCCTGCCAAAATATGGGAGACCTGGAAACTGCTAGCTCAGATTGGCCCAGCTGCAGACATTGCAGTCATTGGCGGAGTAAATGAGCATATGGAAGACCTTTCTCTCTGTCTCTTCCTCTTACTGTCTGTAAGTAAACCTGTCAAATACATAAATAAATTCTTTATATATATATTTACATTTATTTATATATATTTATGTATATAAATATATTCATATATAAAATATATTATAATTTAGCATATAATATCTTATATGTGTTAATTAAAAATAGATAATATTATATAATTTATTATAAGTATTATATATAATATATATTTTTTAATAACTATTTTAACAAAATTTCTCAGAACCCATCTAATCCAAACCTAGGACAATTGGGAGCTGTTGTACTTGGCCCACCCATAATTGAAATGGATTCTAAATCCTTCAACTGCAAGGAGAGTATCATAGACATTAATGCTCCAAACGGATCCAGTTCCCTGCTAATGTGTCTGGAAAAGCAGCACAGGGTGACTCAAATATTGGGGCTCCTGCACCCTTGTGAGAGACCTGGAAGAAGCCCCTGGCTCCTGATATCAGTCTGGCCTAGCCGCAGTCATTGCAGCCATTTGAGGAGTGAACAAACCAGGAGGAAGATCAATCTCTCCCATTCTCTCTTACTAGTGCTGCCTTTCAAATTCATAAAAGGATCTTTAAGAAAATAGATCACTTCAATAAATTTGCCATTGCTCAGTCATGATGACTTTTACTACCTTCAGTTCTTTTTCAAAAGATTTATTTATTGGAAAGGCAGATAGAGGAGCTGGTGGTTGTGGTGCAGTGGACAAAGCTGCTATCTGTTACATTGCCATCCTCTCCGTGCACCAGTTCAAGTACCAGCTATTCCATTTCTGATCCAGCTCCTTACCAATGGACTGAAAAAGCAGGGAAAGATGGCCCAAGTGCCTGGGATGCTGCCACGCACATTGCAGGAAAAGCTCCTGGCTTCAACCTGGCCACACTCTGGCTATTAAAGTCATCTCAAAAATGAATTAGGTGGTGGAAGATTTCTGTCTCTCCCTCTCTCTGTAACTCTTTCAAATAAGTAATTAAATATTTTAATATAATTAACAAAAAGGCAGAGAGACACATAGATAAAAAAGAAGGAAAGAGAAGCAGAGAGATCTCCCATCTTCTGGTTCACTTTCTATATGGCTACAACTGTGCAAGACCAGGTTTCAAATCCCCATTGAGGTTACAGTTCTCCAAATTAGATGACAGGAAGGAAACAATTTGAGCTATTATCCGTTGCTTCCTAGGGGTATTAACATGAAATTGGTTTGGAAGTGGAGTACCCAAAACTCAGATTAGCACTGCAATATAGGATGTGGGCATCTGTTGTGACTGCTAACAAATTGGAAATCCTAGAGGAAAAATCAACAGATTCCTGGACATACACAATATACCAAAATTGAGTCATGAAGACACATAGAAAAGCTAAACAAACCAAAAACCAAGACAGAGATTGGATGAGTAATAAAGACCCTCCCAACAAGCAAAAGTCCAGGATCAGACAGCCTCACTATTGAATTCTACAGGACTTTTAAAGAACTAATCATTCTCAAATTATTCAACAAAATTGAAAGAGAGACAATCCTCTCAAACTCCTTCTATTAATCCTGCATCACCCTAATTCTTCAACTAGAAAAAGATACAGTTGAGAGAGAGTACTATAGAAAAATATCCCTGATGGGGGCCAGTGCCATAGCACACTGGGTTGATCCTCCACCCGTGGAGCCAGCATCCCCTATGGGTGCCAGTTCTGGTCCCGGTTGCTGCTATTCCAGTCCAGCTTTCTGCTCTGGACTGGGAGGGCAGTGGAGGATGGCCCAAGTGCCTGGGTCCCTGCACCCGCATGGGTGACCAGGGAGATGCTCCTAACTCTGGCTTCCGATTGGACCAGCACCACCTGTTGTGCCATATGGAGCATAAACAAGCAGATAAAATACTTCTGTCTCTCTGCCTCTGCCTCTCCCTATAATTAACTACACCTTTCAAATAAATAATTCTTTTGAAAAAGTCAACAAACAATAAAGGCTGGTGGAGAGGGAGAGAAAAAGGTACCCTAACCCACTGTTGGTGGGAATGAAGCCATTATGGAAGGCAGTATCAAAGTTCCTCAGAAATCTGAAAACAAACATACCATATGATCCTGCCATCTGACTCCTAGGAATTTATCCACATGAAATGAAATAGAATATGCATAGGCATGAGTTATCTGTACCCTCATGTTTATTACAGCTCAATTCATAATAGCTAACATGGAATCAACCCAGAAGTCCATCAACTGGTGACTGGAAAAAGAATATGATATACAGTGTAAAATACTATTCAGCCATAATTGTGAATGAAATCCTATCTTTTGTAACTAAATGGATGAACTGGAAAAAAGTATGCTTCATGAAAGAAGCCAGCCCCCAAAAGACAAATACCATATGTTTTCTCTGACTGGTGGTAATTAATATATAGACAACGAAAAGTAGCATATGAGTTATATTGATATTTTGAGATTTGAGTATTGTTCATAGCACTTTTCTGAACTCTTTGATAGAGTACACAACATATACTCATTGATATTTCTGCTACTACTTGCTGAATTCTTTATTTTGTAGAGGGTTAAAGCTTGTGATTCTAAAATAAAATCAAAGCATGCAGCTGTCAAAATTAAAAGAAAATAAAACAAGAAGGAGGGAGTTGGAAATATGAGACCAAGGGAAGATAGGGTAGGATGTTATCAGTTTGCTCTTCAATCTGTATATATAAATTACATGAAGTTTGTTCACTTAATATGCATTTAAAAATATAAACTTAACATTGGAAAAAAAAGACCTGAGATCAGTGTTTTCTGGATCACCATTAAAAAAATTTAGTCTTCATTTATGTCTGACCATATTTAATTTCTTATTTATTTATTTTATAAGAAAATTAACATCACCATTCCTAACAAGTCCATCCTGCTTCATCCATATCTATCAGTTCCCACTATGCTAATAATTTCTCATGAACTTAAATCCATATCATCTTAAAGTGATGTAATGTGGGGCAGGCGCTGTGGCATACCAGATAAAGTTGCTTCCTGCAATGCTGGCAAGCCATGTGGGTGCCAGTTCAAGACGTGGCTGCTCCACTTCTGAACCAGCTCTCTGCTATGGCCTTGGAAAGCAGTAGAAGGTGGCCCAAGTCCTTGGGGCCTTGCACACATGAGAGATCCGGAAGTAGCTCCTGGCTTCGGATTGACACAGACCAGCCATTGCGGCCAACTGGGAGTAAACCAGCAGATGGAAGACCTCTATGTTTCTGTCTGTCTGTCTCTCTCTCTACCTCTCCCCTATTTGTGCAACTCTTTCAAATAAATAAATCTTTAAGAAAAAAGCCAGAATCATGTCATTATTTATGTGTTTTAGAGGCTTTGCAGATGTTGATTACATGTGCCATGAAAACCCATCAAAATGCAAATCCTATAAGAGGCAACTCCATGTGCACTAAACTGGTAAAATCCAGTGCATGTGTTGAGAAAAACACACTAGCAATACATTTCAAAAAGCTGTGAAATATTATAAGTGGCTGTCAAATGCTAAAAATCTGACAATGACTCATTATGTCATTTATTTATACATAATGCTGAGAAAATCAGAAGTATTTGTTAAAAATTCTGCTAAAATGCACTAGATTTATAATTTTTAAATGCATCGTTCCTAGATGTAATGCAGTCCTGTACTACTTTAGAGTATCAGAAATTTAAAATGCTGGACTTGTGCTGTGTTGGAGCAGGTTAACTCCCTGGCCTGAAGCACCAGCATCCCATATGGGGGCCGGTTCAATACTCAGCTGCTCCACTTCTGATCCTGCTCTCTGCTATGGACTGGGAAAGTAGTAGAAGGTGGCCCAAGTCCTTGGGCCCCTGTACCCATCTGGGAGACCTGGAACTAGCTCCTGGCTCCTGGCTTCGGATCAGCACAGCTCTGGCAGTTGCAATCAATTAGGGAGTGAACATCAGATGGAAGACCTCTCTCTTTCTCTCTGGCTCTTCTCTCTGTCTGTAACTCAACTTGTAAATAAATAAATAAATCTTTAAAACAATTAAGAAATTTAAAAAGGGAAAGGTTTTTAAAAATGTATTTATTTATTGTGAGGCAGAGTTACAGATATAGAGAGGAAGAGAAGGAGAGGTCTTCTATCGACTGGTTCCCACCTAAATGGCCAGAATGGCTGGAGCTGGGCCGATCTGAAGCCAGGTGCCAGAAGCCAGGAGCCAGCAGCTTCCTCCAGGTCTCTCACATGGGTGCAGGGGCCCAAGCACTCAGGGCATATTCCAGAGCTTTCCTAGGCCATTAGTAAAGAGCTGGATTGGAAGTGCAGGAGCAGGGACTCAAACTGGTGCCCATGTGGGATGCTGGTGCTGCAGGTGGATGCTTAATCTACTATTCCACAAAGTGGGCCCAGGGAAAGGTTTTAGGAAGACATCTTTCATGTAGACTAGGCTGCAATATTGCAAGGTAAGGTTTAGCTTTTATTCCCACACATCAGTATTCATCTTTTAGCAACTATAAATACTGAATATCATACATATAGACATAAATATAGGTAATTGCAGATTTTTTTGTCATTCTTTCTAATTCTCTTTTTAATGTCTGCTAATAGGCCATCTTATGGATTATTATATTGATGTTACCCGTACACAACCATCAGGCATTTCCACTGTTGAATGTGTTTATGTGTACAGGTAGTTTTGTTTGTGTGTACATGAATGCACATTTGATGGAGATAGCACTGACAGTAATACTGTGAGAATTCCTAACGCTGATTTCAAACTTTCTGTCCTCCGCAGAGATGGCTGTCATTGAAGTAGACCACAGGGCCCCTTTTGCTGTTGTGAACTGAAATGTGCCTCCCTAAAACTCAAACACTGAAGTGCTAATCACCAACATGACTTTACCTGAGGAAAGTAGTTTTAAGCAGATCAAATGATAGATGTGTCTGTCACATCGGAGAAAGGCTTCTGGAAAAATCGAGCCTATTAGCACCTTGATCTGATATTTTCTACCTCTACAACTCTGAGAAGTAAAATTCTATGATGTAAATCATATTCTCTGTGGTATTTTCTTAGCAAATTAATATATCCTCATTTCTGCCAGCATTTTCTGCTGTCATCTAGAAGGTCCTCGTGATTAGCAGAGAAATATAGAAACTAATAACTATGATTTTTGATTACCAATTGTCTACTAACACAAAAAAGATATCCCAGAAGCAACCTACTACCATCCTCCAGGACCCAGAAAAAAAAAAAAAAAAAGGAATGAGTCAAGATGCAGGGCAGTAGAAAAAAGTGAATAATGAAAGATCACAGCAGAAGTAAATAAGGAAGGGTTTGATGCTGTGGTGTAGTGGGTTAAAGCCTTGACCTGCTGTGCATGCATCCCATATGTTGCTGCTAGGAGACCAGGTGCTCCACTTCCAATCCAGCTCCCTACTAATGCACCTGGGAAATTGGTGGAAGATGGACCGTGTTCTACAGTTCTGGCACCCACATGAGAGACTTGGAAGAAGCATCTGGCCTTTCAAATAAATAAATAAATCTTAAAAAAAATAGAAGCAGTGTTAGCACTATTGGAAAACAGACAAATAGTTCAATGGAAAAGAATAGGCAGCTGAAATTTACCGACTTTTCTACAGGCAACTCCTATTTAACAAAGGAAAGAAAACAAACAGGAAAAAGAAGAATCCCTTTCGCAAATGGTTTAAAGGAAAGTGATTATCCATATGTAGAAGCCTGAAAATATACCCAACACCTCATACACTATGTAAAAGCAACTCATGGTGAATTAAAAGCCTAAATATAAAACCAAAAACTAAGTAAACATATGAGAAACTATAAAACATAAGCATAGACAACAGTTTTGGGTAAGATTCCAAAAGCACAAGTAACAAAAATAAAATATAGAAATTTGAGCATATCAAATTAAGATACATCTTCACAACAAAGTATTCAACAGAATGAACATACAATGGACAGAATGGCAGGAAACATTGAAAACTCTGACTATGACAAAAGATTGATAGCCAGAACATACATATATAGAACTGGAAAAACTCCAAACAAGAAGTAAAATGTACACTTAAGAAATGGGCAATGATCAGAATAGATGTTTCTCAGAAGAGGAAATCTCAATGGTCAAGACATATATGAACATGCCCAATATCACTAGCCATTAGGGAAATGTAAATCAAAACCAATAGCAGACTCCATCTGTGGGAGAAGACAATGCTTGGGTTTTCATTTGTGCAACAAGTGGGTTTAGAGGACCCTGTTCACCATAAGAGGGCAGAGTCTACATGGAAGTAAGGAAACCTTAATGTTTTCCTAATGGGCTTGTTAAATTCTTGACCAGTGCCTATTACCTTTGCCGCAAACTTTCCAGTCTCACTACTTTCCTGCTTCTTCCTCTTCTCTGTGGCTTGCAAAAACAGTGTACCTTCTATATACGGAGGATACTTTTGTTTTGTTTTATTCCTCCTATCTCATGATGTTCCTCTAAGAAATCACAACCCTCCAAGTATTCATTAATTTATGCAGTCTGCAGTTTTCATGGGCTACTACATGGCAAAGTACTAGGTTAAAGGAAAGGTATAGGTCAGGAACTGAGCAAAGTTCACAATGATGAAGCCATTGGGGAAATGAACCTGATGGAAGACCTCTCTCTCTCTCTCTCTCTCTCTGCCTCTCCTTCTCTCTCTGTGTAACTCTGATTTTCAAATAAATAAATAAATCTTTAAAAACTAACAAAATATACTAAAAACCTGGTGGCAACACCTTTCTATCAGAACATGTGAAGCACTCAAACACAGTTTGTCCCAGAAAGTCAGCCATAGTTTTCAAGGGCACGTCTTCTACTCCATTTGTGGACACCTCTGTGTGGCGTAAGGGACACTTATTTCTTCCCCTCTTCTTTCTTAGCACTCTCACAGTTATAACTTCTATCGATGCTTCCACAGACCAGTCTCTATGAAATTGTAGAACTAATATCCTCCCATGTCAAAAATGTCATGGGTTTAAACACAGAACCAAAATAAAACAAGTAACTGGCTTTCTTAATTACACAGTGTGGAAAGTAAGATTCTCAGTGGATCACTGGGTAACTGTAAAGTACTGCGCAGAGAAAAACTGTAACTTATCTGTATTTATGATGCTGTAATTCTCCACTTTATGCATACTCAGATTAAAAGAGCTCCCGTTAGTGGGCAGCACTGTTGCATAGTGAGTAAAGCTACTGCCTTCAGTGTCAGCATCTTATATGGGTGCTGGTTGGGATCCTGGCTGCTGCACTTCCCATCCAGCTCTCTGCTGTGGCCTGGGAAAACAGTAGAAGATGGCCCAAATCCCTCATCTCCTGCACCCACCTATGAGACCTGGACAAAGCTCCTGGCTTCTGGTTGTGGATCCAAACAGCTCCAGCCATCTATCTCTGTTTCTGCCACTCGGTAACTCTGCCTTTCAATTAAATAAATAATTATTTAAAAAAACAGCTTCATCCCAGAAGAAGTTCCTGGCTACAGGCTTCAGACTGGCACAGCTCCAGCTGTTGCTGCCAATTGGGGAGTGAACCATCGGACGGAAGACGTCTCTCTCTCTCTCTCTCTCTCTGTCTCTCTCCTCTCTCTGTGTAACTCTTTCAAATGAATAAATAAATCTTTAAAAATGTAGCTCCAGTTATTGACAACACAGTAGACTTGCATTAATTTTAGTTCCCTTCTCACTTTGCAAAGGGATCAGTGGCAGGTCAAAACAGTTGAGAGCCTTGCTAACAGGAGAAGAGATAGCTGAAGACAGAAAATGAAAAGCAGCCAAATACATCATCAAAGAAAGAGAAGTGGACCCCATCCAACACAAACCTTTAAAAGTGGATGCTCACAATTAACGAGTGAAACAGCTGCCTACTGAAATCTTGTCTAGGGAGGGAAGATATCCTAAGTTCTGCTTCTGTAAACTCCAGTCATAAATCTGTCCTAATAAAGCTGTCCCTGGCATCTCTTTTACAAACACACTGGACCCACTGACCATTGGAAATTGTGGTCCTAAGTCATGTAGGCTGCCATTTAAACCCACCAATGCTGTAACAGCTAAGAAACTTGAATTTGATGCTGAGTTCTCAGGAAATCATTCCAGCTGTGCCTAGGGCCATTAATAGAAACTCCTTGGATCCTCCCCTGTCTCTGTGCCTGTTTGAAAGAAGGGAGTTTTCCCACCCCAGGTTTCTGGAACAGCTTCAAATTCCACATTGGAAAAATCTGATAACTAATACTTGAGAGGGATCAATGCATAAAGCAGCTATTCACGCTTCACACTGCTCCCCACCAGGAAGATGAGGTGCAGGATGAGAGCAGTGGGGCAGATCCTAGTCAGATCCTTCTTCCCACCCCTCTGCTGCCCCAGGCTCCCTGCTGAAGACCATCCAGCCCCACCCTGCAGGAACCAGCCCAGGAAACATCAAGAGACCAGGCCAGACTGCATTCTGAAAACACCCACAGTTGGAACCCAGCTTATTTAACTGTAGAGAGTGGGAGTCTTTCTGCCTTTCTTCCCTGCATATGCAAGTTCCCAGAACGCTGCCCTCTCTCTCCTGTAACCACTAAATAAAGCACATTAGGGACAGTTTGGATGAGGTTCTGCAGGAGAGAGTCCAGCCTGAGAAGCAGAGGTGGGAGACAGAACAGCCCAGGTCCCAGCCCTGACCTCAGGGGAAGTTGCCAGGATCACTGGTGCCCTGGCACCCACCCTTCTCCCACACATGTCCCCACCCCTTACTGCATGTCAAACCTGCAGCAGAAAGTCCCTGGAGCAGGTACGCTTTCTTCCAGAAACATGGGGAGCGAAGCGGGCAGTGTGGGGAAGAGAGTCCCTGGTACATGGGACCCACAGGCAGAAGATGAAGAGGGAAGAAGCAGTAGGAGGCAGGCTCAGGGTGAGCACTTGGAAACTGCCTGGGATTGCACGTGCAGGGCAGGAGTTGCAGTAAATGCCAGAGAAGGAGAAGCACAGCCCCTAGGGCTGACCCTGATCAGGGAATGAACTCCCTCTGGTCCAACTCAGACCCCCAGGGACTGGCTGTTAGCAGGCACATGGGCACAGGCATTTGGAAGGCAGAATAGGTCGGAGCTCCTGGGAACTCTGGGAAATGGAGTCCAGGCTGCAGCATTCATAGAGACACCAGCTGGCCCTCCCCAAAGTCTGCAGTCGGGGGTGGGTGCCCACAACCAGAGGGCATTTCCTTTTGTTCAGTCCCTCCTTCCTTTCCTTCCCCTCCAAAAATCTCAGGGATCAGTTGCTGTTCTTCCTTTCCTGAATCAAATCTGAAAGAGTGACACTCACTGCTGCTAACTGACCCCAAATCCTGGCTCCCTCATAACCTCTGTCTCTTCCAGAAAAATCTTATTTACTACTTTGGCCCTAGAAATCATAAATGACTATGATAGAATGTAACTTTTAACAGAGGTGAGGAAGGCATGGTTTAATATCCAGTTTTGAGAATACAATTTTCATTTGTATTTTATTGATGTTTATAGTTCTTTTAAGATTTATTGATTTATTTGGAAGTCAGAGTTACAGAGAAGGAGAGGCAGAGAGAGAGAGAGAGAGAGAGAGGTGTTTTCCATCTGCTGGTTCACTCCCCAATTGGCAGCAGCACCACAGCGCCGACCCCTTATAGTTCTTTTCAAATCATTTTACACTGTCTTTTTATTCATCTAGTACAGAGACAGAAGAATGGACACAGAGCTAACATAGCTGAGTATTCAAGGAGACAGGTTAAGGGGTTAAATGCCTCATATCATATTATTTATACCTTAGATTAATTCTGGGGACAGTATTATCTGGAGTTTACAAAGTAGAAACTGAATGGAAAGAGCTTAGAAAAATACGGTGTTTTTTAATATCATTAAAAAGGCCAATCAAGGGGCCAGCACTGTGAAATAGCAGGTAAAGCTACTGCCAGCATGGACATTCCATATGGGTGGAGGTTGAGCCCGGCTAGTCTGCTTTCAATCCAACTCTCTGCTATGGCCAGGGAAAGCAGTGGAAGATGGCCCAAGTCCTTGGGCAGCTGCACCTGTGTGAGAGACCCAGAAGAACCCCCTGGCTGCTGGCATTGGAGCTGTACAGCTCCAGCCATTGTAACCAATTGGTGGGTGAACCAAAAGATGGAAGATGTCTCTCTCTCTCTCTCTCCCTTTCTATTCTGTGTAACTCTGACTTTCAAATAAATAAATAAATCTTTTTTTAGAGAGCCAATCAACATATAACACTAGCATAAAAATCTTTCTTTTCTTTGACCTTGTCTAAACAAGATAAAAATCGGAGAACTCAGAGGGCTTCCATAGCCTTGGAAACTCATGACTGGAGCATAGGGAGATTACTGATGCCATAGACAGGAGTGTCAATTGGTAAAGTCAACAACAGGAGTCACTGTGCACTTACTCCTCATGTAGGATCTCTATCCTTAATGTGCTGTACATTGAGATTTAATGCTATAACGAGTACTCAAACAATATATTTCACTTTTCACTTTGTGTTTCTATGGGGGTGCAAACTGTTGAAATCCTTACTTAATGCATACTAAACTGATCCTCTGTAAAAAAAAAAAAAAAAAAAAGAAATTATCAATTCCCAACTTGACTCTCACTGGGATTAAACATGACAATAGGTCTGCTCTGATTTCATCATCATTTTAAAAAATCATCTATTATTTTTCACTTTATGTTTCTGTGTGGGAGCAAACTGTTGAAATCCATACTTAATGTATACTAAGCTGATCTTCTGTATATTAAGATAATCGAAAATGAATCTTGATGTGAATGGAAGGGGAGAGGGAGTGGGAAAGGGGAGGGTTGTGGGTGGGAGGGACGGTATGGGGGGAAAGCCATTGTAATCCATATGTCGTACTTTGGAAATTTATATGCATTAAATAAAAGTTTAAAAAAAATAATAATAAAGTAAAAAAAAAAATCTTTCTTTTGTCTTGGGTCTCAGTTTTTAAAATCTGATTTCTCAAAGGGGAAAAATGTGAGAGAGATGAAGTATACCGACAAAAATAATGTACTGTAATTATTTACTGTAAATATATATTGTAATGATGTACTGTAATTTACTGTAAAGAACCACATAGGATTATAACTTGTCTAGAAAACAAAGGAGATTCAAAGTTGCTATTATTTCATGGTTATTTTTTCTTATTTTTAATATCAAGATAGTATATAAATATTATGCACTCCTAGGTATTTGTGTGTTGTTTGATATGTTTTATTTTTAAGCAGAAATTCAAAGAGATAACTGGCTAACATGGAGTTCTGTGTTTCTGATTACTTCTCTCAATTAGAGATCATGGGATTAGAGTTGGTGCTAGATTAAGAATGCTTCAATTTTTATCCACTGACTTCACACCAGCATTTACTATGTTAAACAATATTCTTGGGGTAGATGGCTCTTTCTTGCCAGACTGTAAACTTCATGGGGTCTAGAAACATATTTGCTTTGACACTAAAACTCAGCATCTTGACAGTCAGTCTTTTAGTTGAATAAATACATGATATACAAAATAAATATTTCTGCCCCTCAAGAACTGCCTAAGAGAGAAGAAAATAGAAATCAATTTGATGATTCTCAGTATTAGGTGAATATATAATTTGTCGTTCTGACATAAGCTTGGTCATAAAAAGGGCATATGAATAATTACACACAGTTGAAGTGTATGAACACCTAGGGCCAAGCGGGATAAATGTTCACCCTAGCTATGTATGGCACTCCATGTCAATAGGAGAGGAAGGAGGAAGAGGGGAGGGAGTGTAGGTGGGAAGGTGGTTACGGAGGGAAGAATCACCATACTCATTACTTAGCAGCAAAGAGGGAATCTGTGATCATTTGTTGCTTAAGGAACGGTGATAGGCATTATTTAATTATAATGCAGTCATCAGTGTTCTCCTGTCTCTGAAATAGGAAGTCTATAACTCAGAATTCCTTGCTGTTTCATCAAAAACAATTCAAAACAAAAACCTAATTAAGCATAAGAGGAATTTATGCATTAGAAGTCTATTCTAATCTCTAGGAGGTTCAGGGGTTGGAAAATTCATCCAAAATCTTGCTGCCAAATGTCCCATACATTTTCCATGACCACTATCCATAAGCATAAGCTCTTTAAAAAAAGATTTATTTATTTGAAAGTCAGAGTTACACAGAGAGAGGAGAGGCACAGAGAGAGAGAGAGAGAGAGAGAGAGAGAGAATCTTCCATCTGCTGGTTTACTCCCCAATTGGATGCAATGGCCAGAGCTGAGCTGATCCAAAGCCAGGAGCTAGGAGTTTCTTCCAGGTCTCCCATGTGGGTTCAGGGGTGCAAAGACGTGGGCCATCTTATATTGCTTTCTCAGGCCATAGCACAGCTGGATCATAAGAGGAGCAGCTGGGACTTGAACCAGTGACCATATGGGATGCTGGCACTGCAGGAGGCAGCCTTACCTGCTACACCACAGCACCAGCCCCCATAAGCCCTATCTTCTGCAGAACCAGCACCCCAGACACCAGCCACCACATGGCATCCCATGGCACACTCACCCCTGGCAATGTGCTGCAGCTCCTGCTCCTCTCCACTTTCACTGGAAGAATCTGCAACTCCTTGTTTTCATGCAAGTAATTCTGATTCAGATGATGCCCCTGACACAATTGGCTGGCAAGTGCCATGGCATGTGTCCACGGCCTAGCTAAATGCAAAGCTGGAACATTTTAAACTTTTCACTACCATGGTGAGACACGGACTCCATCTAATGAAGTAGGGGATTTTTCAGGGAGTCTAGAGAATCAAATATGACAAAATGACAAATCTTAACCAAAGAGTGCTGTGGTACAGATGAAGAGAACCCAAAATGTATTTTTCTATCTTTTCTTTTCTGAGTTAAGTGCCTAAAAACAAAGCCAATGAGGGTTAAACAGACCCATTCTGAAAATTCCTTAACATCTTCATTTTCATCCAAATTAATATATTGCTTGAAGAAAATAAATTTTACATAAATGAAAATGCAGTACCACAGACAATTGTACAGAACATAGGCCCTCGGTTAGCTTCAAACCATCTGGGTCCATTAATGTGTTCTTCCAGAACCCAAGCTGCAGTACAATAGAACCACAGCCTCTGACATTCCTCCTCCACCCCAATGGATCTTGGGTTTTCCTCCCACCTCCCCCTCCTGTGAATACATCAGTAGCAGAACAAATGGAATCCAAAGATACAATGATGTTATTTAACATGGAATAAACATAGTGTTTTAGTCAGTACAATCCTCAATACTACACTAATAATTCCGAGTTCACTGATTATGAAAGTAAGTATAAGAAATCTCTTCCTAAGTAATCATAACATCGAGAGCTGAATGTAGACTTTCAAAGTGAAAGAGAGAATTGTGTAGAGATGTGTATCTCTATAATACAGATTTACCGCTGTACTTTATAGACAGTACACCATGTTTGTATTTTTTTTGGCAGTCTAGCATAGTTTATTATATCCAGCTTGTCAGTTTGGAAATTTTATGATTAGACACTAATATACAACAAATTTTGAATCCTTACAGATAATATAGAGCACCCTAGGTCCTCCCAAGGGCAGAAAACAGACCAAGAGCTCATAGACTGGCTGCAACTGCAAGAAGCAGATGAAGATATCGTAAGAAAGATACATATTCCTGCAGTGTGGCTGCTGAGCAGTTCTGCCCTTATGGATCTCATCTCTGTTTCAGATCATTAAAGAAAGTTGATGCTTTATGAAATTTCTAAAGATTTCACTAATGAGAATCTAAGATATCTTCACTATGCTAAGAGCCTCAGAACAGCCCAAAGACTTGGGCCATCTATTGCTTTCCCAGGCCATAGCAGAGAGCTGGATCAGAAGAGGAGCAGCCGGGACTAGAGCCGGAGCCCATATGGGATGCTGACACTTCAGGCCAGTGCTTTAACCCGCTGTGCCACAGCACTGGCCACAATGTAGTATTTCTAATAGAAGAGATGGTTAAGTCATTAACTCCTCTAAAATACAAGTTAAGTATTAGTTTTTAAACTCTGCTTCATTCATGAGAACAACAAAATTTTCTCTCTTTGCTTCTGGGTATGTAAATTTTCTTCTAAGAAATTAATCATGACTTTTACATCTCAGACCCTATTATGAGTAAGTAGAGAATATTGTGGGGTCATACGCTCATTCTATCAAAGGGACATTTCTCCAATTAAAGAAAACATTATGGGCATCCCATATGGGCACTGGTTGGAGTCCTTGCTGCTCCACTTCTGATCCAGCTCCTTGCTATGGCCTGGGAAAGCAGTAGAAAATGGCCCAAGTGCTTGGGCCCATGCACATGCATGGGAGACCTTGAAGCTCCTGGCTCTTGGCTTCAGATGAGCCCAGCTCCAGCCGTTGCAGCCAACTGGAAAGTGAACCAGCAGATGGAAGACTTCTCTCTCTCTATGCAACTCTGCCTTTCAAATAAATAAATCAATCTTTGGGAAAAAAAAGATGTCCAAGTCTTACATCAGAGTACTGGGCTTCAGTGCCTAGCTCTGGTTCCTAACTCCAGCTTCATGCAAATACTGATCCTATAAGGCAGCACTGATGGCTCAAGTATTCAGGTTTCTGCCCACACATGGGAGATTAAGAATGAGTTCATGGGCTGGCGCCATGGCTCACTTGGTAAATCCTCTGCCTGCAGCACCAGCATTCCATTTGTGTGCCGTGTTCTAGTCCTGGTTATTCTTCTTCCAGTCCAGCTCTCTGCTGTGGCATGGGAGGGCAGTGGAGGATGGCCCAAGTGCTTAGGCTCCTGCACCTTCATGGAAAACCAGGAAGAAGCACCTGGCTACGGGCTTTGAATTGGCATAGTGCCAGCTGTAGTGGCCATTTGGGGAATGAACCAGCAGATGGAAGACCTTTCTTTCTGTTTCTCTCACTGTCTTTATCTCTACCTGTCAAATAATCAAAAAAATTGAGTTCACACTCCTGGCTTCAGCCTGACCCAGTTCTGGCTGTTGCAGGCATTTGGGGGAGTAAAGCAGAGAATCAGAGTGCATTTTCATTCTCTCTCCCTCTGCCTCCTAATTAAGTAAAAAAAAATTAAAGACACTCAAACTGGACTAAAGGAAATAATATAGGTAAGTGTCCCACTTCTTTCATATGACCAACAACTAGGTACTAAAAGTTTTCAGTTTTTCCACTCACCACATCCTTTGCCCATGGCATTTAATTTCCTAGGTTTTAATTTTTCTTTTCCCTAGGTAAAATGTGACCACTTGGTGCCAGTGCTGTAGCATGAGGTAAGACACTGCCTGCAATGCCGGTAACCCATATGGGTGCTATCTGAGTCTCAGCAGCTCCCCTTCCAATCCGGCTTCCTGCTAATGGTCCCAGAAAAGCAACAGAAGATAACTGGGGCCCTGCCACCCACATGGGACACCCAGATGAAGTTCCTGTCTTCAGTCTGGCCCAGCCCAGGCCACTGCAGCCACCTGAGGAGTAAACCAGCAGATAGATAATCTGTCTCTTCCACTCTGCTACATTTTCAAATATATGCATCAATCTTCCTTTAAAAAATAAAAACAAAAACCATTTAAGCTTTCAAAGGTATACAAGAAAGAAGTTTACAGCACTGATAAATTCAGGACCTAAACCATCTTCATGAGTGAAAAAAGCAAAGCAAAGAGCAATATACAGAATGATACTGAGTGGGTTTTTAAAAGCATATATTTTGATCCCTAAATTTCTAAACCATGAACATGATTATTACATAAATATATTTATATATTTTTAAGAATTGTTTTATTTACTTGAGAAAGGTCTTCCATCTGTGGCTTCACTCCCCAAATTACTGAAAACCTGGGGCTGGGCCAGGGCAAAGCCAGGAGTAGGGGCCAATGCTATGGCACAGCAGATTTACAACCTTAGCTTGAAGCACTGGCTCCCATAAGGGTGCTGGTGAAAGACGGGGCTGCTCCACTTCTGATCAAGCTTACAGCTTATGGTCTGGGAAAGCAGTAGGAGATGGCCGAAGTCCTTGGGCCCCTGCACCTAAGTGGGAGACCTGGAAGAAGCTCCTGGTTCCTGGCTTCAGATCAGCACAGCTCCAGCCATTGCAACCAGTTGGGGAGTAAACCATCAGATGGAAGACCTCCCTCTCTCTCTCTCTCTCTGTGTGTGTGTGTGTGTGTGTGTGTAACTCTTTCAAATAAATAAACAAATCTTTAAAAAAAAAAGCCAGGAGTCAGGGAAATTTCATCCAGGTCCCTCGCTTGGGTGCAGGACCCAAGGATTTGTACCATATTCTTCTGCTTTCCTAGGTATGTTAGCAGGGAGCTGGATCAGAAGTAGAACATGCAATTGGTGCCCATAGAGGATGCTAGTGCTGCAGCTGTTGGTATAACCCATTTTTGCCACAGTGCTGGCCCCGACAATTTTTAATTCCTAGGAATTAACAGGGATGAAAGAAGTATGGCAGGATACCTTTTTATCAGAAAAAATATTTTATTTATTTGAAAATGTTATATAGAGATGTAGAGAGAGAGAGAGAGAGAAAGAGAGAGAGAATCTTCTGTCTGCTGGTTCACTGCCCAAATGGCTACAATGGACAGAGCTGAGCTGATCTGAAGCCAGGAGCAAGGAGCTTTTTCTGGGTCTCCCACATGAGCAAAAGGGCCCAAGGACTTGGGCCATCCTCTACTGCTTTCCCAGGTGCATTAGCAGGAGGCTGGACTGGAGGTGGAGCAGCTGGAACTCTACCAGCTCTCATATGGGATGCCTGTATTTCAGGCCAGGGCTTTAACCTGATGTGCCACAGTGCTGGCTCCAACAGGTGACCTTTTACTCTCAATAATCTCTTCTTGGTATTGGCAGCAGTTTGTAATTTTTTGTTTATTTGCCTTCTTCTTAATCTATATTTTTAAAAAATTACAAAAAGTTCCAGCACCCTGAGAACCTCCATCACAATGGCGTACAATCAGATGTTCATCCACAAAGTGTGGTGTAGATGCAAGGTGGAAAATGCAAGGTGAGTTGATTCATCTTTCTCAGGCTGTGGTTTCCATGGGCAACTTTTACAACCAACTGCCTTATTTGTTCCTCTTCCACAGAGTGGAACACATGTTAAGTCATCCTATTTAGCCAAAAGCCAGTGGCAGCACTTCAATATGTCATCAATCCAGGGCCAGCATTGTGGCACAAAGGAGTAAGTTGCCAACTGCAACAGCAGCATGCCTTATGGCACTGCTTTGAGACTCACCTCCTTCACTTCTCATCCAGCTCTTTGCTTGGAAAAGGAGCAAAGATTGCCCAAGAGTTTGGGTTCCTGCACCCACATGGGGGACTGGGACAGAGTTCCAGGGTCCTGGCTTCAGCCTGGCTAGCCCCAGCTATTGTGGCCATCTGGAAGTGAGCCAGCAGATGAAAGATAGAGATCTCTCTCTCTCCCTCTCTCTCTCTCTCTTCCTTTTACCTAAGCATACATTACATAAATAAATGAAAATGCATCAATATAGCAACTTTTTGAGGAAAAGTCTTCTGATTATTGCAGGTATTGTCTCAATGCATAAAAATATTCAGACACAAAAATTATAAACTGATTTATATTTATATTTCTCAACCACATACTTTTCAGAAAAAATTGTCTGCCATTCAGCATCAGGTATCAGTCTGAAAGCATTCATTAAAAAATCAAGTTATTTTACTAAACACAAAAACATCTAGTATAGGCTGCATATAAACCAGTGGCTTCCATGGGTATACACAGATTGATATTTGTTAATTTACAGGGATCACTGCACTTCCCTGGCATGGAGCTGTCTGAAGAGTTTAAACACTGATTGGTGTGGCATTATTTCTGATATTTGCTTATTATCCAGAGTGCATTTATTAAATATCTATCTTGAACTCCACACTCTATAAATCTATTTCAAATATGTAGATATTTAATGGTACTTACACACTTACGAACTGAGCTAATCCTCCTAACTTCTCTCTGGAAAAGCTATGCCTTTGACATTGCTTTTTTTCACTCATATGGAAATGCATAATATGCTTCTGTATGGTACTTCAGAATTTATAAAAGGCTTTTCAGGTAAGATTTACATAACATCATGTGAAAGTGGCCAAAGGACACAGTCTTCTCATTACAGAGGGGAGAGGTATGAAGTCACTCTCTGAACAGTTACTCAGATTCTGTCAGTCAGGTTCAGAATCTTATTAGGTATCAGATACACATCTAGATTTTTTTCCCTACTGTCTCTGTCAGAATTCCCAGCCTATGAGTGAACTTTAGTCTGAATGAATGCTAATATTCAAGGTTCTAAGTGAAAAAATTACTGAGGTTTGTATTGGTGAGTAAAGCATGTGTCTAAACATTACATGTATTTAATAATAAGTATTGAATCACATGAAACTGAATATAAGATTATGCAAATTTTTAAGATAAAGAGCATATATTTAAAACCACATTCTTACATTTTGCAAACGTGTTGAAACAGCTTACTGGAGCATGTGTTTGGCATAGTGGTAAAGCCTTCCACATCCCAGTCAGAATGCCCAGGGCTCAAGCCCTAGCCCTGCTTCTGCTTCTGGCTTCCTGCTAACAGAACCCTGGGAGGCAGCAGCTGATGGCTCAAGTACTTGAGTCCCTGCCACCTGTGTGGGAGACCCACACTGAGTTCCTCGCTTCAGCCTGAACCAGCTCTGGTTGGTGCAGACATTTGAGGAATGAGCAGTAAATGGAAGGGCTCTCTCTGCCTTTCAAATAAACAAAAATAACTATACAGACCTTTTCTTAAGGTGTCTTTCTCACTTCTAAATGATTTCCCTTTTCACAGTAAAATACCTAACTGTCCTCTTTAGTAACAGTGCATGTTTTGCTCTCCATGTCCACTCCTGAGCTCCCAGTACTGGCAGCTCACCCTAGCAAACTGACTGGTTCCAATGTTCAAGTACTCATCTCCCATTCTCTTTTGGTGGGTCTACCGGAAAGAAAGGAGAGTATCTACAGTAATTAATATCTTACTGTTGCTCTTGCTGTCCACCTGCAGACCTGAAGGATGACCAGCTGAATACACACTGTGAAGTTCTGGACGTAGTTTCCAAACTTCAGTCACTTTGCAGCAGAGGGACTCTGTTCTCATCAATCACCTGAAAGCCTGCAGGAGTAGGGAGAAGCTGTGTTTGAAGAATTCACAAATGCAGTGCATTGAAGCCAACCACTACCACCCCCACCACACCCCTACTTCAGGGTTCTGGCAAATCCCAAACCAGGAGTTTGGGACCAGCAGTGGTTCAGGAGGTGACCTCAACTCCTTACTCTGAACAGCTCCAAAGTGCCTGGTGCACCCAGCGGGAGCTCAGCGCCTCGACTTCCCGCCCTCCTGCCCTCCCCACCAGGAATTCGGCTCCCAGAGCCTCCAGGAAGCCTGCAACAGACCCGCAGACAGGAATGTGTGTCCAGAGCTAACCCAAAATACAGGCCCAGCTCAAGTGTCACTTCCCCACAAAGTCACTGTCTTCTACTCCCTCCCGGACGGGTGTAGGCCAGCACCCAGAACTCGCAGTTGCAGCATTTGGGGTTCACCCATTCTCCCTTGAGGGATGATGCCCCCGTGGGAACCCTGCTCCACCTGCGGGCAGGGCTGGGGGAAGAAGGGCTGAGCCAGCCTCCACCCTAGGAAAGTCCAGAGCCCCAGCGCCCTTGCCGGTCATGGGTTCTCCCTGAGTGTGCTCTGAGCCAGGGCCACAGCCATCAGCAGCTCTCTTGCTTCCAGAATCTGATGCTGGGCAGCTCAGGCTCAGCCCAGCAGGGGGCATCAGGCCAATCATTGCTGCCCTGGGGCAGGACTAGAGCTGCAAGACCCACCCCATGATAGGCTGGCTATGAAGGCAGTGGTCATTGGTGGGCAGCTAGTAGTTGCGGTGTGTGTGGGTGATGTGGGTGGTGTTAGGTTCTTGGCCGTCCCATTTTGTACCTTGTGGCTAGAATGCAGGTGGTGGCCCGAGAGTCAGGAGGGGCAGGAGAAGAAGAGAGAGACCTTGTGAGTGCAACTGTCCACCTCTCCCACCAGCCCTGCTGGCTGAGGCTTGCAGCATGTGCTGCAGTTGGGGAAGCAATGAAGGCTGAGTCTCAGCAGGAAAACCAAGTGCGTGGTGCTAATTTGCTCGCTGATGCAGCATCTATGTGGTCTGCATGGGCAGACAGGGGGAAGGGTTTGGTAGGAGGGTGCTGGAGGCACACTGGGCCCTTGTGCAGCAGGGGGGTGGTAGCTCATTGCCTCTTTCATCTCTCCATTCATGCAAGTCATTCATAAATCCCACATAGAGGAACAAGTGAGCAGGGGTCAGGAGCAGTGCTCTAATGTTTAGGCATTTTACTTTGTGGAGGGGGTTGTATCCTTGTCAGCCTACATTCAAAAAAGATACTCTGTCCCAGGAAAACAAGAAGACTAGGAAAGTCAGCATACCCAAATTGTTTCTTTTAATTTTAAAGACTCTCTTGTGTCCAACTGTGGTCACTATGTTAAAAGGAATATTTAGAAGACTGTGAACATTTTGAATGTTGAGCAAGGAGTTGCTCTCCTATGACATGGGTGAATCTATTGTAAGAACAATATGCATGAGTACATTCTTATAGAATATTTCTGCAGTGGTTTTTGAGTTCTTACAGATTTGAGTTTTATAAAATGATGCCAAATCATTATATTTACTTGTTTACTCAAGAGACACAAATATTTTTCTTTAAAGTGAAGAAACAAATTGTAAATGTTGAGAAGCAATTAATTTTGGGATGTGGTAATTTGCAATAACCAGTAAGGATGGCTAATATATATATATACATATATATATGTACAAATTTAAAATGCAAACCAAGAAGTGAAAAATGTTTTTGTTACTTTAAAAATGAACGTTATAAATTCTCTCCTTAAACTATGTTTCACCGGGTACGTGGCTCACAAGGCTAATCCTCCGCCTGCAGTGCTGGCACCCCAGGTTCTAGTCCCGGTTGCTCCTCTTCCAGTCCATCTCTCTGCTGTGGCCCAGGAGAGCAATGGAGGATGGCCCAAGTGCTTGGGCCCTGCACCCACATGGGAGATCGGGAGGCCATGGTGGCCATTTGGTGGGTGAACCAATGGAAGGAAGACCTTTCTCTCTGTCTCTCTCACTGTCTAACTCTGCCTGGCAAAAAATAAATAAATAAATAAATAAATAAATTTTGCCTTGTACACTCTCAGTTCTTATTCTGAAGATGTTAAAGTGTATCACATTTTTATTGAGAAGCAAAGAAAAATGTTCCACTTTAGAATATTAAAAACATACAATTTAAATTTTGCTGAACAGCTTGTAATAGTTGAATTTGTATTTTTAGGCATAAATGTGTTTTCTTCTTGATGTATTATGACAGATATATTATTTTCATGGTAGTGGAATGTATGAGGTAAATGATCCAACAGATTTGTTTTCATTAGATCAAACTTTCCATGGGGTACCTAAACTTAGAATGAGTTTGATATCACAACACTATTTACATTCTCTGTAAGAAAAATAAAGGACATTTGTCCCTAGATTTCAAATCACAGAATGAGATAGTCCAATTTATTTTTGGTTTTCCGTGATGTATTGCTGTGTTTTATAATACCATACATTCATGAAAAATAGATTTTTATTCAAAAGTTCACATTTGTGCCACTTTTTTTTCTGTAGGTCTAAAATTTTTCTAAAGGTCAATCTTTCTATAAAAAAGTTCATATGTGTTGCCTGATGTAATCAATTTCTTTTTTTCTAGATTTATTTTTATTTATTTGAAAGACAGAGTTATATAGAGAGGTAGAGACAGAGAGAAAAGTCTTCAATCTGCTGGTTCACTTCCCAATTGGCTGCAAAAGCCGGAGCTGAGCTGATCTGAAGCCCGGAGCCAGGAGCTTTTCTCAGGTCTCCCACACAGGTGCAGGGGCCCAAGGACTTGAGCCATCCTCTGATGCTTTCCCAGGTGCATTAGCAAGGAGCCAGATCAGAAGTGGAGCAACTGGAACTCAAACCAGCACCCATATGGGATGCTGGCACCCTAGGTTGGGGTTTTAACATGCTGTGCCACAGCACTGGCCCCTGTAATCAATTTCTAAAGTGTATACACTGACAAGAAGAATTACACAAAGTACACTCATCTAACAAGGCATATCTTTGCTAAATTTAAAGACAATGGCTTTACCTGCTACACGTAATGCTAGCCTCAAGTATTTGCTTTGGAGCAATACTCATCTGCAGTTTTCATAGGTTTTATCAGAAAGTATCATTTGATAGTAAATCCTTTTAGTGAATATATGAAATAGATCAAACATTGAATTTGTGAAAAAAAATGGCTGCCATTCAGATCATGCCAAGTCTAAGGCTTTGCCACTTCATGATTATATATCCTTGGGCAAACCAGTTACTTACCTCTTCATGCCTCAGTTGCATTTTCTTTAAAGTTAAAATAACAGGAGCTACCTCCATTTTTCTGGAAACATAAAATTCAGGAAACATCACCTGGTATAAAATAAATGTTAGCAATTATTATTATTATCTATTCACATTTTCCTAAATAAAGGTATTTAAATATCTGTGCCTTTATGCTTAATGTTGTAGTGTACACATTTAGATACAACTCAAAATTTATTTGAAATTATATACATTCAAGTTTTGTAAAACTTCATATTTTGCTTGACATGGTAACTCAAACTAGATTCAATTCCTTTTAATTTGATGAGTGAGCCATTTCTTATCTAATTCCCTGGATAATGTAACTTATTCACTCATTTGTGCTTTGTGATGATACCTGCCTCTTTGTCAAAACAGTAACTAAACTGCATCCTTTTTGGTCAAAAATAAATCAATAGAGTAAATTGGTATTTAAAGAAAGGGACTAGAGCCGGCGCCGTGGCTCAATAGGCTAATCCTCCACCTTGCGGCGCCGGCACACCGGGTTCTAGTCCCGGTTGGGGCGCCGGATTCTGTCCCGGTTGCCCCTCTTCCAGGCCAGCTCTCTGCTATGGCCAGGGAGTGCAGTGGAGGATGGCCCAGGTGCTTGGGCCCTGCACCCCATGGGAGACCAGGAAAAGCACCTGGCTCCTGGCTCCTGCCAGGATCAGCGCGGTGCGCCGGCTGCAGCGGCGGCCATTGGAGGGTGAACCAACGGCAAAAGGAAGACCTTTCTCTCTGCGTCTCTCTCTCTCACTATCCACTCTGCCTGTCAAAAAAAAAAAAAAAAAAAAAAAAAAAAAAAAAAAAAAAAAAAAAAAAAAAAAAAAAAAAAAAAGAAAGGGACTATTCTTTGGCAGTAATCTTAAACTAGCACATTGATGCACTTTGGTAAGTGCATTGGAGACTTGCTGATTGTGTATGTACATTTGTGAATGTATGTATGGTACATGGGTATGTGTGTGTGTGTGTGTGTGTGTGTGTGCTCAATTTAAAGCTACAATAAAATTGTAGCATTATCCAAAGAAATAATTCTAGAAAATCATAGTTTGCAATGATTTTTGCTCTTTGGAGATTATGATGTTTAGATGATGCCTAAAGTTTCTGTGAATTTTTTTCAGAATTCTAGTAATATACAACACTGAAATTCATAAAGAAGGGGAAAATAGTTGGGTTCAAAGATATCATTAGACTACAGAACCAATCAGCCATAATTCAGGCCTCCAAATTAAACTACTTGTATGAGAAAATTTAAGTAGTTGTATTGATGTCACATATTGTTTGCAAACAAATGTATCTTTTTAAAAATTATTTATCTATTTACTTATTTATTTGAAAGCCAGAGTTACACAGAGAGAGAAGAAGAGGCAGAAAGGAGAGAGGGAGGTCTTCCATCTGCTGGTTCACTCCCCAATTGGCTGCAATGACTAGAGCTGCACCGACCCAAAGCCAGGAGCCAGGAGCATCTTCTGGGTCCCCCATGCGAGTTCTGGGGCTCATGGACTTGGACCATCTTCCAGTGCTTTCCCAGGCCTTAGCAGAGAGGTGGCTCAGAAATGGAGCAGCTGGGACTCAAACTGGCATCCATTTGGGATGCTAGCACTGCCAGGCTGCAGCTTTACCCGCTATGCCACAGTGCCAACCCCAAATGTATATTAACATTACTGTATTTGGTAAACACATAACATTAGTGTTGAAAGAATAAATAATTATAAACCTCAGTGAAGGCAATTTGTCATTAGGTAACAAAACCATGCAATGCATTCAACTGAATTCTAGTCCAGATATTTTTTCATAAAGAAATTTTAAACAAAATTATATTGATGCCAAAATATTCACAATAGAATGATTCCCTGAAGTGCAAACATATGGTAATCATTTACATTGGATGATTGCTTGATAAAATACATCGATAAATTTCATGTAGTCTATCATTTAATAAATCCTTTAAATTAATTGAATTAGTTTGAGGATATGCTTTGAAGAGTGTCTATAAAAAGTGTAGGGCAATAATTTATACTGACAATCATAACTTCCCCCACCCACCCATAACCCTCCTATTTCCTGCTCCCTCTCCCATCCCAGAAGATTACAAAATTGTATGAAGGACATTTGTACAGTAAACAAATATACTGATTTCTAATGCAATATTTGAATACTTGAAGCAGGAAGGCTAAGTACTTCTTAGCCAAAATAACATGTTTTGTCCAGTGTAAAACCCATTTGCCATCCCAATACACAAAGGGATTTGGGGCAATAAGGAAAAAAGAAGTCCACACATGCAGAAATTTTAAGCAAAACAAAATAGAGAATGTATTTAGTTTCATGTAAATCACACGAGAATTAATAGTATTCTACCAATTTCCAACAAATATTTTAACTTTAATGATGAATGAATTTTCAGTTACATAGCAGAAAACTTCTACCCTCTCCCATAAAACTGAAAGAGAAACTTTTTAAAAGTAAAAACTGATGAAAGAATTCTGCAATACATGTTAATGTTAAGTAGCGCAGCAGAGTTTATTTAGAAATACAAACACACACAGAAAATAAATACATTAAAATCTTACTGAATAGTCCAGTAATAGTTCAGGATCCAATATGTGTGCAAAAGATTCTGGATTTCCCACTCACTTTGTATAGGAAATGATGTGCTTTGCTATGTAGCATGTAACTTTAGATTTCTGAACACCTCCACTTTGCTTCTTACCCTGAGTCCCAGCAAATACAGGAACACAGCTGTTGAGTCATTTATTTTCTGGATTTGGGAATATCAAAGAATTAATGAGTATAGAAAGTTGTACAGCAAAAACCAAGAATATCCAAGGGAGTTCAGGAAAATCAATTGAACAAGTCAAAATACTATGAATGTATACTGAATGCTCTGTTTTTAATATGCCTTACTTACCTAAAAAGACATGAGGGCTATTGCTCTCTCTCTTAATACAACTAAGGAGAAGATATCACCAATGCTCAAGAAAAATGAATACACAGCAGAGCTAATACAAAATCCCAAAAATCCAAAACAGAAAAACTGGATATGCACTCTTTACACATACAATGAAGTGGCAATGAAGTAGAACAAATCTAAAATTAGAAAAAAATCTTTTTTTAAAGATTTATTTATTTATTTTAAAGTCAGAATTACACAGAGAGAGGCAGAGAAGAGAGAGGGGTCTTCCATCCACTGGTTCACTCCCCAGTTGGCTGCAATGGCTAGAGTTGCACCGATCCAAAGCCAGTAGCAAGGAGCTTCTTCCAGGTCTCCCACATGGGTGCAGGGGCCAAGGACTTGGGCCATCTTCTACTGCTTTCCCAGGCTATAGCAGAGATCTGGATCCATATGAGATGCCAGCACTGCAAGTGGTGGCTCTACCCACTACGCCACACCGCTGGCCCCAAAAATTCTTGTCAAATTAAGAACATTTAACCTTTGTTTTAGAATGAATTATTAAAATATCTAAACTGGGGGAATACATAATTTCTTTCTTTCGAAATCAGAAGAGAAAAAGAACACTTCAAGGCTACTGTGACACCACACAGAAGGAATGGAGAATCATGACCTCAATTAGCCTAGGGACAGAATAAAAGGGAGGGAAATAGGAACAACAGAATTAAGATGAATAAGCTTTGACAGCTGAGAGAATCTGAATGTAAAGAAAAGGCATCCAGTTAACTGAACCAATAGAGATAAGTCTGAGAGGAAAAAACATTGTTAAGACATATTAATGGGGCCAGAGCTGTGGCTTAGTAAAGTCAAAAAAAATCAAAAATTTGTTTTTAAATTATATAATTAAAAAAGATAAAAAAGATGTTCAATCTTAAGTCTCTACAGCATAAGATATACATCAATTTTCCCAGGTTCTATTTGCATTAATTAACAAAGTTTCATGGGTATAATCACTAGAGTGGCTCCAATAAGTCTTTTTATAAAAATTATTTTTTAGTTTGACAGGCAGAGTGGACAGTGAGAGAGAGAGACAGAGAGGAAGGTCTTCCTTTTTCTGTTGGTTTACCCCCCAGTGGCCGCTGCGGCCAGTGTGCTGCGGCCGGCACACTGCGCTGATCCAAAAGCAGGAGCGGGGTGCTTCCTCCTGATCTCCCATGCAGGTGCAGGGCCCAAGCACTTGGGCCATCCTCCACTGCACTCCTGGGCCATAGCAGAGAGCTGGACTGGAAGAGGAGCAACTGGGACAGAATCTGGTGCTCCCACCAGGACTAGAACTCGGTGTGCCTACACCGCAGGTGGAGGATTAGCCTATTGAGCCATGGCGCCTGTCTCCAATAAGTCTTAACCTGGGATGCAACTAAATTTAACAAGGATACTCAATAGGAATTTTAGAAGAATTCCCAAAATATGTTATCTGAATAAAAATAAGTACTTTACTTGGTACATCTCATATTAACTATACTATTGTCTAAATTTCCAATTGTCAGGTGTACTAAAAAAATCCCAGAAGCAGCACAGTTGGTCCAACATGATGAAGAATAAAATAAAGATTTTCAGTTACAACTTGCCTAGAGAAAATGAGAATTCACAGATCCCAGATTAAAATAGCCAAGAAGGCCCAATAAAAGAAAACTCAATGTATTCATATACTAACATTTATTACCTCAGATTTATTTAACAAAAAGGTGATTATTCCAGCTATATCCCATTAGGTAGCCCAATTTTACCTGCTAAATCCATTAAAAGAAAAAAGCACCTCATGATATGCTGCTAAAATCATATTTCTATATGAAATCCACCATGTCCCCTGTACCTTATATTTAATGTTAACAGATCTGATGAAAATCAATAGATAAATGATGTGTCTTAACCAAGTGTGCAAATGCATTTTGCTCCAAGTTTTTCCAAAAACCCCTCAGTTTAAGTTTGCCTTCACATTGAAAAGACACTTCTGAGGTTTACAAATCAGTCCAGCTTCTTTGGGCCTCACTCCAATGAAAGGGCTAAAATCCATCAAAATAAACTCTAGGGACTGTCCTTGTGCTCCCAGTGACTTTTTCACTCTAAGGGCTCACAAACCTTCTAAATTCTTTAGATCACCTGTGATGTCCATTAGTTCTCAAAGACTATGATGCAAGTAATTTCCCCTCTTGGAACCTTGTTATTAACTGTGTTGTATGAGAAATGAAGTCTCCTACACACCTTGTGCTTATGATTCTCCAAACCATGTTGCCTGCTAGGACTTTGGCCATGAATATAGGACAGCAATACCTGAACATGATTACTGAGATCTCCTTAATAAAGGATAGACTGGGGCCAGCACTGTGGTGCAGTGGTGTAATCCTTTACCTGCAATGCTGGCACCCCATATGAGCACCAGTTCTAGTCCCCATTTCTCCTTTTCCCATCCAGCTCTCTGCAATAGCCTGGGAAAGCAGTAGAAGCTGTTCCAAGTGCTTTGGTCCCTGCCAAAATATGGGAGACCTGGAAGCTCCTAGCTCAGATTGGCCCAGCTGCAGACATTGCAGTCATTAGGGGAGTAAATGAGCATATGGAAGACCTTTCTCTCTGTCTCTTCTTCTCACTCTCTGTAAGTAAACCTGTCAACTACATAAATAAATTCTTTATATATATATTTACATTTATTTATATATTTATGTATATATATTCATATATAAAATATATTATAATTTATCATACAATATATTATATAATATATAATTATAAACAGATAATATTATATAATTTATTATATGTATTATATATATATATATATTATTGAGATGACTTCAATAGCCAGAGTGTGGCCAGGTTGAAACCAGGAGCTTTTCCTCTGATGTGTGTCCCAGGAACCCAGGTACTCGGAGCATCTTTCACTGCTTTTTCAATCCATTGGTAAGGAGCTGGATCAGAAATAATTATTTATATATAAATAACAAATTCATATATAATAATTATATGCAATTATATATTTATAATAATTATATGCAACTCTATATTATGTATAGAAATATATAATATAATATATAATATAATATATATTATAATATATAAATATATATATGATGGACCAAAATATGGTATTCTCCATTTGGCAGAAGGGACAGGCTCCAATATCTACTGTCTATGACAGTATGTCAGCATAATGCAGGAGGTAACCCCTCTACCAAATAAGAAAAGCTATTTCAGTTCAGCTGGACATCATTCTGCTGACTGTTGACCTTATTACTGTTAGTCTGGATGCTTTCATTGGTTGCAATCCAGAGACCCAATTTTCCCATAGATATAAACATCAGCAAACATGAAAATTTGGTAAGAAAAGCTTAAACTGAGAGTTATGATTAATAACTATTTTAACAAAATTTCTCAGAACCCATCTAATCCAAACCTTGGACAATTGGAAGACATTGTACTTGGCCCACCCATAATCAAAATGGATTCTAAATCCTTCAACTGCAAGGAGAGTATCATAGACATTAATGCTCCAAACGGATCCAGTTCTCTGCTAATGTGTCTGGAAAAGCAGCACAGGGTGACTCAAATATTGGGGCTCCTGCACCCTTGTGAGAGACCTGGAAGAAGCCCCTGGCTCCTGATATCAGTCTGGCCTAGCCGCAGTCATTGCAGCCATTTGAGGAGTGAACAAACCAGGAGGAAGATCAATCTCTCCCATTCTCTCTATCTAGTGCTGCCTTTCAAATTCATAAAAGGATCTTTAAGAAAATAGATCACTTCAATAAATTTGCCATTGCTCAGTCATGATGACTTTTACTACCTTCAGTTCTTTTTCAAAAGATTTATTTATTGGAAAGGCAGATAGAGGAGCTGGTGGTTGTGGTGCAGTGGACAAAGCTGCTATCTGTTACATTGGCATCCTGTATGTGCACCAGTTCAAGTACCAGCTATTCCATTTCTGATCCAGCTCCTTACCAATGGACTGAAAAAGCAGGGAAAGATGGCCCAAGTGCCTGGGATGCTGCCACGCACATTGCAGGAAAAGCTCCTTGCTGCCATGCACATCGGAGGGAAAGCTCCTGGCTTCAACCTGGCCACACTCTGGCTATTAAAGTCATCTCAAAAATGAATTAGGTGGTGGAAGATTTCTGTCTCTCCCTCTCTCTGTAACTCTTTCAAGTAAGTAATTAAATATTTTAATATGATAAAAAAGGCAGAGACACACAGAGACAAAGAGAGAAGGAAAGAGAAGCAGAGAGATCTCCCATCTGCTGGTTCACTTTCTATATGGCTACCACTGTGCAAGACCAGGTTCTCATGTCCCCATTGAGGTTACAGTTCTCCAATTTGACGACAGGAATGAAAGTATTTGAGCTATTATACATTGCTTCCCAGGGATATTAACATGAAGCTGATTTGGAAGTGTAGTACCCAAAACTCAGATTAGCACTGCAATATAGGCTGTGGGCATCTGTTGTGACTGCTAACAAATTGGAAATCCTAGAGTAAAAATCAACATATTCCTGGACATACACAATATACCAAAATTGAGTCATGAAGACACATAGAAAAGCTAAACAAACCAAAAACCAAGACAGAGATTGGATGAGTAATAAAGACCCTCCCAACAAGGAAAAGTCCAGGATCAGACAGCCTCACTATTGAATTCTACAGGACTTTTAAAGAACTAATGCTTCTCAAACTATTCAACACAATTGAAAGAGAGACAATCCTCTCAAACTCCTTCTATTAATCCTGCATCACCTTAATTCTTTAACTAGAAAAGATACAGTTGAGAGAGAGTACTATAGAAAAATATCCCTGATGGGGGCCAGTGCCATAGCACACTGGGTTGATCCTCCACCCGTGGAGACGGCATCCCATATGGGTGCCAGTTCTGGTCCCGGTTGCTGCTATTCCAGTCCAGCTTTCTGCACTGGACTGGGAGGGCAATGGAGAATGGCCCAAGTGCCTGGGTCCCTGCACCCGCATGGGTGACCAGGGAGATACTCCTGACTCTGGCTTCCGATTGGACCAGCACTACCTGTTGGGCCATATGGAGCATAAACAAGCAGATAAAATACTTCTGTCTCTCTGCCTCTGCCTCTCCATCTCTGTAACTCAATCTTTCAAATAAATAATTCTTTTGAAAAGGTCAACAAACAATAAAGGCTGGTGGAGAGGGAGAGAAAAAGGTACCCTAACCCACTGTTGGTGGGAATGAAGCTAGTGCAACCATTATGGAAGGCAGTATCAAAGTTCCTCAGAAATCTGAAAACAAACATACCATGTGATCCTGCCATCTGACTACTGGGAATTTATCTGCATGAAATGAAATAGAATATGCACAGGCATGAGTTATCTGTACCCTCATGTTTATTACAGCTCAATTCACAATAGCTAACATGGAATCAACCCAGATGTCCATCAACTGGTGACTGGAACAAAAATATGAGCTATATATACAGTGTAAAATACTATTCAACCATAATTGAGAATGAAATCCCATCTTCTGTAACTAAATGGATGAACTGGAAACAAGTATGCTTCATGAAAGAAGCCAGTCCCCAAAAGACAAATACCATATGTTTTCTCTGACTGGTGGTAATTAATATATAGACAACAAAAAGCAGCATATGAGTTAAATTGACATTTTGAGATTTGAGTATTGTTCATAGCACTTTTCTGTACTCTTTGATAGAGTACACAACATATACTCATTGATATTTCTGCTACTACTTGCTGAATTCTTTATTTTGTAGAGGGTTAAAGCTTGTGATTCTAAAATAAAATCAAAGCATGCAGCTGTCAAAATTAAAAGAAAATAAAACAAGAAGGAGGGAGTTGGAAATATGAGACCAAGGGAAGATAGGATAGGATGTTATCAGTTTGCTCTTCAAACTGTATATATAAATTACATGAAATTTGTTCACTTAATATGCATTTAAAAATATAAACTTAACACTGGAAGAAAAAGACCTGAGATCAGTGTTTTCTGGATTACCACTAATAAAATTTAGTCTTCATTTATGTCTGACCATATTTAATTTCTTATTTATTTATTTTATAAGAAAATTAACATCACCATTCCTAACAAGTCCATCCTGCTTCATCCATATCTATCAGTTCCCACTATGCTAATAATTTCTCATGAACTTAAATCCATATCATCTTAAAAAGATGCAATGTGGGGCTGGCGCTGTGGCATAGCAGATAAAGTTGTTGCCTGCAGTGCTGGCAAGCCATGTGGGTGCCAGTTCAAGTCGTGGCTGCTCCACTTCTGAACCAGCTCTCTGCTATGGCCTGGGAAAGCATTAGAAGGTGGCCCAAGTCCTTGGGGCCTTGCACACATGTGAAAGACCCTGAAGAAGCTCCTGGCTTCAGATTGACACAGACCAGTCATTGCGGCCAACTGGGAGTAAACCAGCCGATGGAAGACCTCTCTGTCTCTGTCTCTCTCTCTCTCTCTCTCTACCTCTCCTCTATTTGTGCAACTCTTTCAAATAAATAAATTAATATTTAAGAAAAAAGCCTGATTCATGTTATTATTTATGTGTTTTAGAGGCTTTGCAGATGTTGATTACATGTGCCATGAAAACCCATTAAAATGCAAATCCTATAAGAGGCAACTCCATGTGCACTAAACTGGTAAAATCCAGTGCATGTGTTGAGAAAAACACACTAGCAATACATTTCAAAAAGCTGTGAAATATTATAAGTGGCTGTCAAAAGCTAAAAATCTGACAATGACTCATTATGTCATTTATTTATATATAATGCTGAGAAAATCAGAAGTATTTGTTAAAACTTCTGCTAAAATGCACTTGATTTATAATTTTTAAATGCATCTTTCCTAGATGTAATGCAATCCTGTACTACTTTAGAGTATCAGAAATTTAAAATGTTGGACTGGTGCTGTGGTGGAGCAGGTTAACACCCTGGACTGAAGTGCCAGCATCCCATATGGGGGCCGGTTCAATACTCAGCTGCTCCACTTCTGATCCTGCTCTCTGCTATGGCCTGGCAAAGTAGTAGAAGATGGCCCAAGTCTTTGGGCCCCTGTACCCATCTGGGAGACTGGGAACTAGCTCCTGGCTCCTGGCTTCAGATCAGCACAGCTCTGGCAGTTGCAATCAATTAGGGAGTGAACACCAGATGGAAGACCTCTCTCTTTCTCTCTGTCTATCCTCTCTGTCTGTAACTCGACTTGTACATAAATAAATAAATCTTTAAAACAATTAAGAAATTTAACATGTGAAAGGTTTTTAAAAATGTATTTCTTTATTGTGAGGCAGAGTTACAGATATAGAGAGGAAGAGATAGAGAGGTCTTCTATCAACTGGTTCACCCCTAAATGGCCAGAATGGCTGGAGCTGGGCCGATCTGAAGCCAGGTGCCAGAAGCCAGGAGTCAGCAGCTTCCTCCAGGTCTCTCACATGGGTGCAGGGGCCCAAGAACTCAGGGCATATTGCACTGCTTTCCTAGGCCATTAGTAAAGAGCTGGATTGGAAGTGCAGGAGCAGGGACTCAAACTGGTGCCCATGTGGGATGCTGGTGCTGCAGGTGGATGCTTAATCTACTATGCCACAGAGTGGGCCCAGTGAATGGTTTTAGGAAGACATCTTTCATGTAGACTAGGCTGCAATATTGCAAGGTAAGGTTTAGCTTTTATTCCCACACATCAGTATTCATCTTTTAGCAACTATAAATACTGAATATCATACATATAGACATAAATATAGGTAACTGCAGATTTTGTTGTCATTCTTTCTAATTCTCTTTTTAATGTCTGCTAATAGGCCATCTTATGGATTATTATATTGATGTTACCCATACACAAGCATCAGGCATTTCCACTGTTGAATGTGTTTATGAGTACAGGTAGATTTGTGTGTACATGAATGCACATTTGATGGAGATAGCACTGACAGTAATACTGTGAGAAATCCTAACGCTGATTCCAAACTTTCTGTCCTCCGCAGAGATGGCTGTCATTGAAGTAGACCACAGGGCCCCTTTTGCTGTTATGGACTGAAATGTGCCTCCCTAAAACTCTAACACGGAAGTGCTAACCAGCAACATGACTCTACCTGAAGAAAGTGCTTTTAAGCAGATCAAATGGTAGATGTGTCTGTCACATCGGAGAAAGGCTTCTGGAAAAATCGAGCCTATTTAAGCACCTTGATCTGATATTTTCAAGCTCTACAACTCTGAGAAGTAAAATTCCATGATTTAAATCATATTCTCTGTGGTATTTTCTTAGCAAATTAATATATCCTCATTTCTGCCAGCATTTTCTATTGTCATCCAGAAGGTCCTAGTGATTAGCAGAGAAATATAGAAACTAAAAACTGTGATTTTAGATTACCAAGTATCTACTAACACAAAAAGATCCCAGAAGCCACCTACTACCATCGTCCAGGACCCAGAAAAAAAACAGGAAGGAGTCAAGTTGCAGGGCAGTAGAAAAAAGTGAATAATGAAAGATCACAGCAGAAGTAAATAAGGAAGTGTTTGGTGCTGTGGTGTAGTGGATTAAAGCCTTGACCTGCTGTGCATGCATCCCATATGTTGCTGCTAGGAGACCAGGTGCTCCACTTCCAATCCAGCTCCCTACTAATGCACCTGGGAAATTGGTGGAAGATGGACCGTGTTCTACGGTGCTGGCACCCACATGAGAGACTTGGAAGAAGCATCTGACCTTTCCAATAAATAAATAAATCTTAAAAATATAGAAACAGTGTTAGCACTGTTGGAAAACAGACTCATAGTTCAGTGTAAAAGTATAGGCAGCTGAAATAAACCGACTTTTCTACAGGCAACTCCTATTTAACAAAGGAAAGAAAACAAACAGGAGAAAGAAGAACCCCTTTAGCATATGGTTTAAAGGAAAGTGATTATCCATATGTAGAAGCCTGAAAATATACCCAAAACCTCATACACTATGTAAAAGCAACTCAAGGTGAATTAAAAGTCTAAATATAAAACCAGAAACTAAGTAAACATATGAGAAACTATAAAACATAAGCATAGATAACAGTTTTGGGTAAGATTCCAAAAGCACAAGTAACAAAAATAAAATATAGAAATTTGAGCATATCATATTAAGATACATCTTCACAACAAAGTAATCAACAGAGTGAACATACAATGGACAGAATGGCAGGAAACATTGAAAACTCTGATTATGACAAAAGATTGATAGCCAGAACATACATATATAGAACTGGGAAAATCTCCAAATAAGAAGCAAAATGTACAGCTAAGAAATGGGCAAGGATCAAAACAGATGTTTCTCAGAAGAAGAAATCTCAATGGTCAAGACATAGATGAACATGCCCAATATCACTAGCCATTAGGGAAATGTAAATCAAAACCAATAGCAGACTCCATCTGTGGGAGAAGACAATGCTTGGGTTTTCATTTGTGCAACAAGTGGGTTTAGAGGACCCTGTTCACCATAAGAGGGCAGAGTCTACATGGAAGTAAGGAAACCTTAATGTTTTCCTAATGGGCTTGTTAAATTCTTGACCAGTGCCTATTACCTTTGCCGCAAACTTTCCAGTCTCACTACTTTCCTGCTTCTTCCTCTTCTCTGTGGCTTGCAAAAACAGTGTACCTTCTATATACGGAGGATACTTTTGTTTTGTTTTATTCCTCCTATCTCATGATGTTCCTCTAAGAAATCACAACCCTCCAAGTATTCATTAATTTATGCAGTCTGCAGTTTTCATGGGCTACTACATGGCAAAGTACTAGGTTAAAGGAAAGGTATAGGTCAGGAACTGAGCAAAGTTCACAATGATGAAGCCATTGGGGAAATGAACCTGATGGAAGACCTCTCTCTCTCTCTCTCTTGCCTCTCCTTCTCTCTCTGTGTAACTCTGATTTTCAAATAAATAAATAAATCTTTAAAAACTAACAAAATATACTAAAAACCTGGTGGCAACACCTTTCTATCAGAACATGTGAAGCACTCAAACACAGTTTGTCCCAGAAAGTCAACCATAAGGGCATATCGTCTACTGCACTTGTGGACATCTCTGAGGGAGGTAAGGGGCACTTATTTCTTCCCCTCTTCTTTCTTACCACTCTCACAGTTATAACTTCTATCGATGCTTCCAAAGACCAGTCTCTATGAAATTGTAGAACTAATATCCTCCCATGTCAAAAGTGTCATGGGTTTAAACACAGAACCCAAAATAAGATAAGTAACTGGCCTTCTTAATTACACAGTGTGGAATGTAAGATTCTCAGTGGAGCACTGGGTAATATAAAGTGCTGGGCAGAGAAAAACTGTTACTTATCTGTATTTATGATGCTGTAATTCTCCTCTTTATGCAAACTCAGATTAAAAGAGCTCCCGTTAGTGGGCAGCACTGTTGCATAGTGGGTAAAGCTACTGCCTGCCTTGTCAGCATCCTATATGGGTGCCGGTTGGGATCCTGGCTGCTGCACTTCCCATCCAGCTCTCTGCTGTGGACTGGGAAAACAGTAGAAGTTGGCCCAAATCCCTCATCTCCTGCACCCACCTATGAGACCTGGACAAAGTTCTGCCTTTCAAATAAATAAATAATTCTTTAAAAAAACAGCTTCATCTCAGAAGGAGCTCCTGGCTACTGGCTCCAAATTGGCATACCTCCAGCTATTGCTGCCAATTGGGGAATGAACCATCGGATGGAAGACCTCTCTCTCTTTCTCTCTCTCTCTCTCTCCTCTCTGTGTAACTCTTTCAAATGAATAAATAAATCTTTAAAAAAGTAGCTCCAGTTATTGACAACACAGTAGACTTGCATTAATTTTGGTTCCCTTCTCACTTTGCAAAGGGATCAGTGGCAGGTCAAAACAGTTGACAGCCTTGCTAACAGGAGAAGAGATAGCTGAAGACAGAAAATGAAAAGCAGCCAAATACATCATCAAAGAAAGAGAAGTGGACCCCATCCAACACAAACCTTTAAAAGTGGATGCTCACAATTAATGAGTGAAACAGCTGCCCACTGAAATCTTGTCTAGGGAGGGAAGATGTCCTAAGTTCTGCTTTTGTAAACTCCAGTCATAAATCTGTCCTAATAAATCTGTCCCTGGCATCTCTTTTACAAACATACTGGACCCACTGACCATTGGAAATGTGGTTCTAATCATGTAGGCTGCCATTTAAACCCACCAATGCTGTAACAGCTAAGAAACTTGAATTTGATGCTCAATTCTCAGGAAATCATTCCAGCTGAGCCTAGGGCCATTAATAGAAACTCCTTGGATCCTCCACTGTCTCTGTGCCTGTTTGAAAGAAGGGAGATTTCCCACCCCATGTTTCTGGAACAGCTTCAAATTCCACATTGGAAAAATTTGATAATTAATACTTGAGAGGGATCAACACACAAAGCAGCTATTCACGCTTCACACTGCTCCCCACCAGGAAGATGAGGTGCAGGATGAGAGCAGTGGGGCAGATCCTAGACAGATCCTCCTGCCCACCCCTCTGCTGCCCCAGGCTCCCTCCTGAGGGCCATCCAGCCCCACCCTGCAGGAACCAGCCCAGGAAACATCAAGAGACCAGGCCAGACTGCATTCTGAGACCACCCACAGTGGGAACCCGGCTTATTTAACTGTGGAGATCAGGAGTCTTTCTGCCTTCCTTCCCTGTGAGTGCAGGTTCCCAGAACACTGCCCCCTCTCTCCTGTAACCACTAAATAAAGCACATTAGGGACAGTTTAGGTGAGGTACTGCAGGAGAGAGTCCGGGCACTTTGAGCCTGGGAAATAGAGGTGGGAGACAGAGCAGCCCGGGTCCCAGCCCTGACCTCGGGAGAAGCTGCCAGGATCGCTGGCACACTTCTCCCACATGTGTCTCCGCCCCTTCCTGCATGCCAAACCTGCAGCAGAAAGTCCCTGGAGCAGGTACCCTTTCTTCCAGATATACGGGGAGTGAAATTGGGAGTGTGGAGAAGAGAGTCCCTGGCATGTGGGACCCACAGTTGGTGGATGAAGAGGGAAGAAGCAGCAGGAGGCAGGCTCAGGGTGAGCACTCGGAAACTGCCTGGGATCGCACGTGCAGAGCAGGAGTTGCAGTAAATGCCAGAGAAGGAGCAGCATAGCCCCCAGGGTTGACACTGATCAAGGAATGAACTCCCCTGGTCCAACTCTGAGCCCCAGGGACTGGCAGTGGCAGGTGCATGCCCACAGGTATTTGGAAAGCAGAATACCTCGGAGCTACTGGGAACTCTGGGAAATGGAGTCCAGGCTGCAGCATCCCTAGAGACACCAGCTGTTCCTCCGAAAAGCTGCAGTCAGGGGTGGGTGCCCACAACCAGAGGGCATTTGCTTTTGTTAAGTCCCTCCTTCCTTTCCTTCCCACACCAAAATCTCAGGGATCAGTTGCTGTTCCTTTCCTGCATCAAATCTGAAAGAGTGACACTCACTTCTGCTAACTGACCCCAAATCCTGGCTCCCTCATAACCTCTGTCTCTTCCAGAAAAATCTTATTTACTACTTTGGCCCTAGAAATCATAAATGACTATGATAGAATGTAACTTTTAACAGAGGTGTAGAAGGCATGGTTTAATATCCAGTTTTGAGAATACAATTTTCATTTGTGTTTTATTGATGTTTATACTTCTTTTAAGATTCATTTTTTTATTTAGAAGTCAGAGTAACAGAGAAGGAGAGGCACAGAGAGAGAGAGAGAGAGAGAGGTGTTTTCCATCTCCTGCTTCACTCCTCAATTGGCAGCAGCAGCACAGCGCTGACCCTTATAGTTCTTTACAAATCATTTTACACTGTATTTTATTCATCTAGTAAAGAGACAGAAAAATGGACACAGAGCTAACTCTATCCAAAATCTTGCTTGTATTGCATCAGAATACAAAATTTGGGAAGGAAGAAGGCAAAACTGACTCAGACCCAGAAAACATGTAGGAAATTGCCACTCAAGAAACCAAAAGTCAGCTGAGGCACCCAAAACAAGGACAGCAAGCCAGAATTGGAGCAAGCCAACAGCTGTGCCCTGATTGAAAAAGACCATTCCTCTTGTGCCCTGAACTCAATATTGCCGCCTCAAAACAAAAGCTCACATCAAAAAATTCATTACAAACCATGATACATAAGAAAAAAGAGAAAAAAGCCAAAGAAATGCAAGAATCCATAATGATATTGGGCTTGATTTAGTCGCAGGGAAACCGGCCGTTCCCGGATTCATTCACCCCTCCAGCTGACTGCTTGTGGAATTCTGACTGAATTAACCTGAAAATCACAGTGAAACTCAGTTTGGAGGCAATTAATATCTGTCACCTCAGCCAAAGTGTTCCATTTGATTTTCCAAAACACAAAAACTCACCTTGGTCATGTTGCCTGTAAATTTCTAAGCTTCAAACACCTATTAGCTGTCTTTTTTAATTCATAATGGCTACTCTGTCCAAACTCTTGTTTGTATTGCGTCAGAATACAACATTTGGGAAGGAAGAAGGCAAAACAAACTCAGACCCAGAAAACATTTAGGAAATTGCCGCTCAAGAAACCACAAATCGGCTGAGGCACTCAAAACTACGACAGCAAGAGGCACCCAAAACATTTAGGAAATTGCCGCTCAAGAAGCCAAAAGTCACTGAGGCACCCAAAACAATGACAGCAAGCCAGAATTGGAGCAAGCCAACAGCTTTACCCTTTTTGAAAAAGAACCTTCCTCTTGTGCCCTGAACTCCATATTGCAGCCTCAAAACCACAGGTCACATAGAAAATTCATTACAAACCATGATAAATTAGAGAAAAGAGAAAAAAGCCAAAGAAATACAAGAAACCATAATGATATTGGGCTTGATTTAGTCGCAAGGAAACCGGCTGTTTCCGGATTCATCCACCCCTCCAGCTGACGGCCTGTGGATTTCTGACTGAATTAACCTGAAAATCGCAGGGAAACTCAGTTTGGAGGCAATTAATATCTGTCACCTCAGCCAAAGTGTTCCATTTGATTTTCCAAAACACAAAACCTCACCTTGGTCGTGTTACCTGTAGATTTCTAAGCTTCAAACGCCTATTTGTTTTGTGTTTTATTTCATAATGGCTACTCTGCCCACAGTCTTGTTTGTATTGCGTCAGAATACAAAATTTGGGAAGGTAGAAGGGAAAAGCAACTCAGACCCAGAAAACATTTAGGAAATTGCTGCTCAAGAAACCACAAATCGGCTGAGGCACCCAAAACAATGACAGCAAGCCAGAATTGAAGCAGGCCAACAGCTGTGCCCTGTTTGAAAAAGACCATTCCTCCGGTGCCCTGAAGTCCATATTGCAGCCTCAAAACCAAAGCTCACATCGGAAAATTCATTACAAACCATGATAAATAAGAAAAAGGAGAAAAAAGCCAAAGAAATGGAAGAATCCATAATGAAATCAGAGTTGATATAGTCGCAAGGAAACCGGCTGTTCCCGGAATCATCCACCCCTCCAGCTGACTGCCTGTGTAATTCTGACTGAATTAACCTGAAAATCGCAGTGAAACTCAGTTTGGAGGCAATTAATATCTATCACCTCAGCCAAAGTGTTCCATTTGATTTCCCAAAACACAAAAACTCACCTTGGTCGTGTTACCTGTAGATTTCTAAGCTTCAAATGCCTATTAGTTGTGTTTTTTATTTCATAATGGCTACTATGCCCACAGTCTTGTTTGTATGGCGTCAGAATAGAAAATTTGGGAAGGAAGAAGGCAAAACCAACTCAGACCCAGAAAACATTTAGGAAATTGCCGCTCACAAACCACATATCGGCTGAGGCACCCAAAACAATGACAGCAAGCCAGAATTGGAGCAGGCCAACAGCTGTGCCCTGTTTGAAAAAGACCATTCCCCCGGTGCCCTGAACTCCATATTGCCGCCATAAAACCAAAACTCACATGAGAAAATTCGTTACAAACCATGATAAATAAGAAAAATGAGAAAAAAGCCAAAGAAATGCAAGAATCCATAATGACATTTGGCCTTATTAGTCACAAGGAAACCGGCTGTTCCCGGATTCATCCTCTGCTCCAGCTCACTGCCTGTGGAATTCTGACTGAATTAACCTGAAAATCGCAGTGAAACTCAGTTTGGAGGCAATTAATATCTGTCACCTCAGCCAAAGTGTTCCATTTGATTTTCCAAAACACAAAAACTCACCTTGGTCGTGTTACCTGTAGATTTCTAAGCTTCAAATGCCTATTTGTTGTGTTTTTTATTTCATAATGGCTACTCTGCCCAAACTCTTGTTTGTATGCCGTCAGAATACAAAATTTGGGAAGGAAGAAGGCAAAACCAACTCAGGCCCAGAAAACATTTAGGAAATTGCCACTCAAGAAACCAAGTCAGCTGAGGCACCCACAACAATGACAGCAAGCCATAATTGGAGCAAGCCAACAGCTGTACCCTGTTTGAAAAAGAACCTTCCTCTTGTACCCTGAACTCAATATGCCAGCCTCAGAACCAAAGCTCACATCAGAAAATTCATTACAAACCATGATAAATAAGAAAAAGGAGAAAAAAGACAAAGAAATGCAAGAATCCGTAATGATATCGGGCTTGATATAGTCGCAAGGAAACCGGCTGCTCCCGGATTCATCCACCCCTCCAGCTGACTGCCTATGGAATTCTGACTGAATTAACCTCAAAATAGCAGTGAAACTCAGTTTGGAGGCAATTAATATTTGTCACCTCAGCTAAAGTGTTCCATTTTATTTTGCAAAACACAAAAACTCACCTTGGTCGTGTTACCTGTAGATTTCTAAACTTCAAATGCCTATTTGTTGTGTTTTTTATTTCATAATGGCTATTCTACCGAAACTCTTGTTTGTATGGCGTCAGAATACAAAATTTGGGAAGGAAGAAGGGAAAACCAACTCAGACCCAGAAAACATTTCGCAAATTGCCACTCAAGAAACCACAAATCAGCTGAGGATCCCAAACAATGGAAGCAAGCCAGAATTGAGGCAGGCCAATAGCTGTGCCCTGTTTGAAAAAGAACCTTCCTCTTGTGCCCTGAACTCAATATGCCAGCCTCAAAACCAAAGCTCATATCAGAAAATTCATTACAAACCATGATAAATAAGAAAACATAGAAAAAATCCAAAGAAATGCAAGAATCCATAATGACATTTAGCCTGAATAGTCACAAGGAAACCGGCTGTTCCCGGATTCATCCACAACTCCAGCTGACAGCCTGTGGAATTCTGACTGAATTAACCTGAAAATCGCAGTGAAACTCAGTTTGGAGGCAATTACTATCTGTCACCTCAGCCAAAGTGTTCCATTTTATTTTCCAAAACACAAAAACTCACTTTGGTCATGTTACTGGTAGATTTTGAAGGTTTAAACGCCTATTTGTTGTGTTTTTTATTTCATAGTGGCTACTCTGCTGAAACTCTTGTTTCTATGGCATCAGAATACATAATTTGGGAAGGAAGAAGGCAAAACCAACTCAGACCCAGAAAACATTTAGGAAATTGCCACTCAAGAAACCAAAAGTTAGCTGAGTCACCCAAAACAATGATAGCAAGCCAGAATTGGAGCAAGCCAACAGCTGTACCCTGATTGAAAAAGAACCTTCCTCTTGTGCCCTGAACTCCATATTGCAGCCTCAAAACCAAAGCTCACATCAGAAAATTCATTACAAACCATAAAAAATAAGAAAAATGAGAAAAAATCAAGGAAATGCAAGAATCCAAAATATTGGGCTTGATTCAGTCGCAAGGAAACCGGCTGTTCCCGGATTCATCCACCCCTCCAGCTGACTGCCTGTGGATTTCTAACTGAATTAACCTGAAAATCACAGTGAAACTCCGTTTGGAGGCAATTAATATCTGTCACCTCAGCCAAAGTGTTCCATTTTATTTTCCAAAACACAAAAACTCACCTTGGTCATGTTACCTGTAGATTTCTAAGCTTCAAACGCCTATTTGTTGTGTTTTTTATTTCATAATGGCTATTCTGCCCAAACTCTTGTTTGTATGGCAGCAGAAAAGAAAATTTGGATACGAAGATGGTAAAACCAACTCAGACCCAGAAAACATTTAAAAAATTGCCACTCAAGAAACCAAAATCAGCTGAGGCACCCAAAACAATGAAGGCAAGCCAGAATTGGAGCTAGCCACAGCTGTACCCTGTTTAAAATGACCATATTTCCAGTGCCGTGAACTCCATACTGCAGCCTCAAAACCAAAGCTCACATCAGAAAATTCATTACAAACCATGATAAATAAGAAAACATAGAAAAAAGCCAAAGAAATGCAAGAATTCATAATGATATTGGGCTTGATTCAGTCGCAAGGAAACCGGCTATTCCCAGATTCATCCACCCCTCCAGCTGACTGCCTGTGCAATTCTGACTGAGTTAACCTGAAAATCGCAGTGAACCTCAGTTTGGAGGCAATTAATATCTGTCACCTCAGCCAAAGTGTTCCATTTGATTTTCCAAAACACAAAAACTCCCCTTGGTCATGTTACCTGTAGATTTATAAGCTTCAAAATCCTATTTGCTGTGTTTTTTATGTCATAATGGCTACTCTCCCCAAACTCTTGTTTGTAGAAATCAGAATACAAAATTTGGGAAGGTAGAAGGCAAAACCAACTCAGACGCAGAACACATGTAGGAAATTGCAGCTCAGGAAACCACAAATCGGCTGAGGCTCAAAACAATGACAGCAAGCCAGAATTGGAGCAGGCCAACAGCTTTGCCCTGTTTAAAAGGTCCATTCCCCCGGTGCCCTGAACTCCATATTGCAGCCTCAAAACCAAAGCTGACATCAGAAAATTCATTACAACCCATGATAAATAAGAAAAAGGAGAAAAAAGCCAAAGAAATGCAAGAATCAATAATGATATTGGGCTTGATTTAGTTGCAAGGAAACTGGCTGTTCCCAGATTCATCCACCCCTCCAGCTGACTGCCTGTGGAATTCTGACGGAATTCACCTGAAAATCGCAGTGAAACTCAGTTTGGAGGCAATTAATATCTGTCACCTCAGCCAAAGTGTTCCATTTTATTTTCCAAAACACAAAAACTCACCTTGGTAATGTTACCTGTAGATTTCTAAGCTTCAAATGCCTATTTGTTGTGGTTTTTATTTCATAATTGCTACTCTGTCCAAACTCTTGTTTGTGTTGCCTCAGAATACAAAATTAGGGAAGGAAGAAGGAAAAACCAACTCAGATGCACAAAACATTTAGGAAATTGCCGCTCAAGAAACCACAAATTAGCTGAGGTATCGAAAACAATGACAGCAAGCCAGAATTGGAGCAAGACAACAGCTGTGCCCTGATTGAAATAGAACCTTCCTCTTGTGCCATGAACTCCATATTGCAGCCTCAAAACCAAAGCTCACATCAGAAAATTCATTACAAACCATAAAAAATAAGAAAAATGATAAAAAAGCCAAAGAAATGGAAGAATCCATAATGATATTGGGCTTGATTTAGTCGCAAGGAAACTGGCTGTTCCCAGATACATCCACCCCTCCAGCTGACAGCCTGTGGAATTCTGAGTGAATTAACCGGAGAAACACAGTGAAACTCAGTTTGGAGGCAATTAATATCTGTCACCTCAGCCAAAGTGTTCCATTTGATTTTCCAAAACACAAAACCTCACCTTGGTCGTGTTACCTGTAGATTTCAAAGCTTCAAATGCCTATTTGTTGTGTTTTTATTTCATAATGGCTACTCTCCCCAAACTCTTGTTTGTATGGCATCAGAATACAACATTTGGGAAGGAAGAAGGCAAACCCAATTCAGACCCAGAAAACATTTAGGAAATTGCCGCTCAAGAAACTAAAAGTCAGCTGAGGCACCCAAAACAATGACAGCAAGCCAGAATTGGAGCAGGCCAACAGCTGTGCCCTGTTTGAAAAAGACCATTCCTCCGTTACCCTGAACTCCATATTGCAGCCTCAAAACCAAAGCTCACATCAGAAAATTCATTACAAACCATGATAAATAAGGGAAATGTGAAAAAGCCAAAGAAATGCAAGAGTCCTTTGTGATACTTGGCGGGATTAGACAAAAGGAACCTGGCTGTTTCCAGATTCATCCCCCCATCCACAGACTGACTTTGGACTTCTGATTGAATTCACCTCAAAATCCCACTCACATTCAATTTGGATGAATTAGTATCTCTCCCCTCAGCAGAAGGATTCCATATCATTTTCCAAACCACAGAAACTCATCTTGGTCATGTTGCCTGTAGATTTCTAATCCTGAAAGGCCAATTTGCTGTGTTTTTTGTTTTCTTTCATAATGGCTACTCTGTCCACAATCTTGCTTGTATTGCATGAGAATACACAATTTGGGTATGAAGAAGGGAAAACCAACTCAGACCCAGAAAATATTCAGCAAACTGACCCTCAAGAAACCAAAAGTCAGCTGAGGCACCCAACAATGACAGCAAGCCAGAATTGGAGCAAGCCAACAACTGTGCCCCAATTGAAAAAGAACCATTCTCTTGTACCCTGAAATCCATTTTGCAGCCTCAAAACCAAAGCTCACAGCAGAAAATTCATTACAAACCATGATAAATAAGGGAAATGTGAAAAAGCCAAAGAAATGCAAGAGTCCTTTGTGATATTTGGCTGGATTTAGACACAAGGAAACTGGCTGTTTCAGGATTCATCCCACACTTAAACAGACTGACTTTGGAATTCTGATTGAATTCACCTCAAAATTGCACTCACACTCAATTTGGAGGAAATTAGTATCTGTCCCCTCGGCAGAAGGAGTCCAAGTCAATTTCCAAAACACAGAAACTCATCTTGATTGTGTTGCCTGTACAGTTCTAAACATGAAAGGCCAATTTGCTTCGTTTTTTTTTTTTTCTTTCATAATGGCTACTCTGTAAAAATCTTGCTTGTATTGCATCAGAATACAAAATTTGGGAATAAGAATGCAAAACTAACTCAGACCCAGAAAACATTTAGGAAATTGCCACTCAAGAATCCACAAATCAGCTGAGGCACCCAAAACAATGACAGCAAGCCAGAATTGGAGCAGGCCAACAGCTGTGCCCTGATTGAAAAACAACCTTCCTCTGGTGCCCTGAACTGAATATGCCAGCTTAAAACCAAAGCTCACATCAGAAAACTCATTACAAACCATGATACATAAGAAAAATGAGAAAAAAGCCAAAGAAACGCAAGAATCCATAATGATATTGGGCTTGATTTAGTCAAAAGGAAACCGGCTATTCCCAGATTCATCCACCCCTCCAGCTGACTGCCTGTGGAATTCTGACGGAATTATCCGGAAAATCGCAGGGAAACTCAGTTTGGAGGCAATTAATATCTGTCACCTCAGCCAAAGTGTCCCATTTTATTTTCCAAAACACAAAAACTCACCTTGGTCGTATTACCTGTGGATTTCTAAGCTTCAAACGCCTATTTATTGTGTTTTTTTTTTATGGCAAAATGGCAAGTCTGTCCAAACTCTTGTTTGTATTGGGTCAGAATACAAAATTTTTGAAGGAAGAAGGAAAACCAACTCAGACGAACAAAAAATTTAGGAAATTGATGCTCAAGAAACCTCAAATCGGCGGAGGCAACCAAAACAATGACAGTAAACCAGAATTGGAGTAACACAGCAGCTGTGCCCTGATTGAATAAGAACCTTCCTCTTGTGCCCTGAACTCCATATGCCAGCCTCAAAACCGAAGCTCACATCAGAAAATTCATTACAAACCATGATAAATCAGAAAAATGAGAAAAAAGCCAAAGAAATGCAAGAATCCATAATGATGTTGGGCTGGATTTAGTTTCAAGGAAACCGGCTGTTCCCAGATTCATCCACCCCTCCAGCTGACTGCCTGTGGAATTCTGACTGAATTAACCGGAAAATCGCAGTGAAACTCAGTTTGGAGGCAATTAATATATGTCACCTCAGCCAAACTGTTCCATTTGATTTTCCAAAACACAAAAACTCACCTTGGTCATGTTACCCCTGGATTTCTAAGCTTCAAAACCTATTTGTTGTGTTTTTTATTTCATAATGGCCACTCTGCCCAAACTCTTGTTTGTATTGCGTCAGAATACAAAATTTGGGAAGGAAGAAGGCAAAACCAACTCAGACCCAGAAAACTTTTAGGAAATTGCTGCTCAAAAAACCTCAAATTGGCGGAGGCACCCAAAACAATGACAGCAAGCCAGAATTGGAGCAGGCCAACAGCTGTGCTCTGTTTGAAAAAGACCGTTCCCCCGGTGCCCTGAACTCCATATTACAGCCTCAAAACCAAAGCTCACATCAGAAAATTCATTACAAACCATGATAAATAAGAAAAATGAGAAAAAAGCCAAAGAAATCAAGAATCCATAATGATATTGGGCTTCATTTAGTCGCAAGAAAACGGGCTGTTCCCGGATTCAACCACCCCTCCTGCTGACTGCCTGTGGAATTCTGACTGAATTAACCTGAAAATCGCAGTGAAACTCAGTTTGGAGGCAATTAATATCTGTCACCTCAGCCAAAGTGTTCCATTTTATTTTCCAAAACACAAAAACTCACCTTTGTTGTGTTACCTGTAGATTTCTAAGCTTCAAAAGCCTATTTGGGGTGTTTTTTATTTCATAATGGCTACCCTGCCGAAACTCTTGTTTGCATGGCGTCAGAATACAACATTTGGGAAGGAAGAAGGCAAAACCAACTCAGACCCAGAAAACATTTAGGAAATTGACGCTCAAGAAACCACAAATCGGCTGAGGCACTCAAAACAATGACAGCAAGCCAGAATTGGAGGAAGCCAACAGCTGTGCCCTGTTTGAAAAAGACCATTCCTCAGGTGCCCTGAACTCCATATTGCAGCCTCAAAACCAAAGCTCACATCAGAAAATTCATTACACAGCATGCTATATCAGAAAAAGGAGAAAAAAGCCAAAGAAATGCAAGAATCAAGAATGATATTGGGCTTGATTTAGTCGCAAGGAAACGGGCTGTTCCTGGATTCATCCACCCCTCCAGCTGACTGCCTGTGGATCTGACTGAATTCACCTGAAAATCGCAGTGAAACTCAGTTTGGAGGCAATTAATATCTGTCACCTCAGCCAAAGTGTTCCATTTTATTTTCCAAAACACAAAAACTCACCTTGCTCGTGTTACCTATGGATTTATAAGCTTCAAAACCTATTTGTTGTGATTTTATTGCATAATGGCTACTCTGCCGAAACTCTTGTTTGTATGGCGTCAGAATACAACATTTGGGAAGGAAGAAGGCAAAACCAACTCAGACCCTGAAAACATGTAGTAAATTGTCGCTCAAAAGACCAATAATCGGCTGAGGCACCCAAAACAATGACAGCAAGGCAGAATAGGAGCAAATCAACAGCTGTGCACTTTTTGAAAAATAACCTTCCTCCGGTGCCCAGAACTCGATATTGCAGCCTCAAAACCAAAGCTCACATCAGAAAATTCATTACAAACCATGATAAATAAGAAAAATGAGACAAAAGCCAAAGAAATGCAAGAATCCATAATGATATTGGGCTTGATTGAGTCGCAAGGAAATTGGCTGTTCCCAGATTCATCCACCCCTCCAGCTGATGCCTGTGGAATTATGACTGAATTAACGGGAAAATCGCAGTGAACCTCAGTTTGGAGGCAATTAATATCTGTCACCTCAGCCAAAGTGTTCCATTTGATTTTTCAAAACACAAAAACTCACCTTGGTCGTGAACCTGTAGATTTCTAAGCTTCAAATGCCTATTTGTTGTGTTTTTTATTTCATAATCGCTACTCTGTCTGAACTCATGTTTGTATTGCGTCACAATACAAAATTTGAGAAGGAAGAAGGTAAAAACCTCTCAGACCCAGAAAACATTTAGGAAATTGCCGCTCAAGAAACCAAAAGTCAGCTGAGGCACCCAAAACAATGACAGCAAGGCAGACTTGGAGCAAGTCAACAGCTGTGCCCTTTTTGAAAAATAACCTTCCTCTTGTGCCCTGAACTCCATATTGCAGCCTCAAAACCAAAGCTCACATCAGAAAATTCATTACAAACCATGATAAATAAGAAAAATGAGACAAAAGCCAAAGAAATGCTAGAATCCATAATGATATTGGGCTTGATTGAGTCGCAAGGAAATTGGCTGTTCCCAGATTCATCCACCCCTCCAGCTGACTGCCTGTGGAATTATGACTGAATTAACCTGAAAATCGCAGTGATCCTCAGTTTGGAGGCAATTAATATCTGTCACCTCAGCCAAAGTGTTCCATTTTATTTTCCAAAATCAAAAACTCACCTTGGTCTCGTTACGAGTAGACTTATAAGCTTCAAATGCCTATTTGTTGTGTTTTTTATTTCATAATGGCTACTCTGCCCAAACTCTTGTTTGTATTCCATCAGAATACAAAATTTGGGAAGGAAGAAGGCAAAACCAACTCAGACCCAGAAAACATTTAGGAAATTGCCGCTCAAGATACCAAAAGTCAGCTGAGGCTCCCGAAACAATGACAGCAAGCCAGAATTGGAGCAAGCCAACATCTGTACCCTGTTTGAAAAAGACCATTTCTCAGGTGCCCTGAACTCAATATTGCAACCTCAAAACCAAAGCTCACATCAGAAAATTCATTACAAACCATGATAAATAAGAAAAATGAGAAAAAAGCCAAAGAAGTGCAAGAATCAAGAATGATATTGGGCTTGATTTAGTCGCAAGGAAACCGGCTGTTCCCGGATTCATCCACCCCTCCATCTGACTGCCTGTGGACTTCTGACTGAATTCACCTGAAAATCGCAGTGAAACTCAGTTTGGAGGCTATTAATATCTGTGACCTCAACAAAGTGTTCCATTTTATTTTCCAAAACACAAAAACTCACCTTGGTCGTGTTACCTGTATTTTTCTAAGCTTCAAACGCCTTTTTGTTGTGTTTTTTATTTCATAATGGCTACTCCGCCCAAACTCTTGTTTGTATTGCGTCAGAATTCATAATTTGGGAAGGAAGAAGGCAAAACCAACTCAGACCCAGAAAACCTTTAGGAAATTGCCGCTCAAGAAACCACAAATCGGCTGAGGCACTCAAAACAATGACAGCAAGCCAGAATTGGAGCAGCACAACAGCTGTGCCCTGTTTGAAAAAGACCATACCTCTGGTGCCCTGAACTCCATATTGCAGCCTCAAAACCAAAGCTCACATCAGAAAATTCATTACAAACCATGATAAATAAGAAAAATGAGAAAAAAGCCAAAGAAACGCAAGAATCCATAATGACATTGGGCTTGATTCAGTCGCAAGGAAACGGGCTGTTCCCGGATTCATCCACCCCTCCAGCTGACTGCCTGTGGAATTCTGACTGAATTAACCTGAAAATCGCAGTGAAACTCAGTTTGGAGGCAATTAATATCTGTAACCTCAGCCAAAGTGTTCCATTTCATTTTCCAAAACACAAAAACTCACCTTGGTCGTGTTACCTGTAGACTTCTAAGCTTCTAACACCTATTTGTTGTGTTTTTTAATTTCATAATGGCTGCTCTGTCCAAACTCTTGTTTGTAATGCGACAGAATACAAAATTTGGGAAGGAAGAAGGCAAAACCAACTCAGACCCAGAAAACATTTAGGAAATTGCCACTCAACAAACCAAAATTGAACTGAGGCATGCAAAACAATGACAGCAAGCCAGAATTGGAGCAAGCCAAGAGCTGTGCCCTGTTTAAAAAAAAAAAAACCTTCCTCTTGTGCCCTAAACTCCATATTGCAGCCTCAAAACCAAATCTCACATCAGAAAATTCATTACAAAGCAGGATAAATCAAAAAATGAGAAAAATGCCAAAGAAATACAGGAGACCTTTCTGATATTGGGCTGGATTTAGTCGCAAGGAAACCGGCTGCTCCCAGATTCATCCACCCCTCCAGCTGACTGCCTGTGGAATTCTCACTGAATTCACCTGAAAATCGCAGTCAAACTCAGTTTGGAGGCCATTAATATCTGTGACCTCAACAAAGTGTTCCATTTTATTTTCCAAAACACAAATACTCACCTTGGTCGTGTTTCGAGTAGACTTATAACTTCAAACGCCTATTTGTTGTGTTTTTTATTTCATAATGACTGCTCTGTTCAAACTCTTGTTTGTATTCCATCAGAATACAAAATTTGGGAAGGAAGAAGGCAAAACCAACTCAGACCCTGAAAACATTTAGGACATTGTGGCTCAAGAAACCACAAATTGGCTGAGGCACCCAAAAAAATGACAGCAAGCCAGAATTGGAGCAAGCCAACATCTGTACCCTGTTTGAAAAAGACCATTCCTCCGGTGCCCTGAACGCCATATTGCCGCCTCAAAACCAAAGCTCACATCAGAAAATTTATTACAAACCATGATAAATAAGAAAAAGGAGAAAAAAGCCAAAGAAATGCAAGAATCCATAATGATATTGGGCTTGATTTAGTCGCAAGGAAACCAGCTGTTCCCGGATTCATCCACCCCTCCAGCTGACTGCCTGTGGAATTCTGACTGAATTAACCTGAAAATCGCAGGGAACCTCACTTTGGAGGCAATTAATATCTGTCACCTCAGCCAAAGTGTTCCATTTGATTTTCCAAAACACAAAAACTCACCTTGGTTGTGTTACCTGTAGATTTCTAATCTTCAAACGCCTATTTGTTGTGTTTTTTATTTCATAATGGCTACTCTGCCCAAACTTTTGTTTCTATTGCGTCAGATTACAAAATTTGGGCAGGAAGAAGGCAAAACCAACTCAGACCCAGAAAACATTTAGGAAATTGCCGCTCAAGGAACAAAGGGCCGCTGAGGAACCCAAAACTTTGAAAGCAAGACAGAATTGGAGCAAGCCAACAGCTGTGCCCTGATTGAAAAAGACCATTCCTCCGGTGTCCTGAACTCGATATTGCAACCTCAAAACCAAACCTCAGATCAGAAAATTCATTACAAATCATGATAAATAAGAAAAATCAGAAAAAATCCAAAGAAAAGCAGGAGTTCTTAGTGATATTGGGCTTGATTTATTCCCTTGTTAATGGCTGTTTCCAGATTCTTCTATACCTCCCAACTGAGTGTCTGTGGTTTCTGCTGAATTAAAATGAAATTCGCTGTGAAAATCGGTTTGGAGGCAATTAGTATCTGTCACCTCAGCAAAAGTGTTCCATGTCTTTTTACAAAACACAAAATCTCACCTTGGTCGTGTTACCTGTAGCTTTCAAAAGCCTATTTGATGTGTTTTTTATTTCATAATGTCTATTCTGTCCAAAATCTTGCTTGTATTGCGTCAGAATACAAAATTTGGGAAGTAAGAGGACAAAAACAACTGAGACTCAGAAAACGTTTAGGAAATTGCCACTCAAGAAACCTCAAATCGGCGGAGGCACCCAAAACAATGACAGCAAGCCAGAATTGGAGCAAGCCAGCAGCTGTGCCCTGATTGAAAAAGACCATTCCTCCGGTGCCCTGATCTCCATATTGCAGCCTCAAAACCAAAGCTCACATCAGAAAATTCATTACAAACCTTCATACATAAGAAAAATGAGAAAATACCCAAAAATGCAAGAATCCAGAATGATATTGGGCTGGATTTGTTCGCAAGGAAACCGGCTGTTCCCGGATTCATCCAACCCTGCAGCTGACTGCCTGTGGAATTCTGACTGAATTAACCGGAAAATCGCAGTGAAACTCAGTTTGGAAGCAATTAATAACTGTCACCTCAGCTAAAGTGTTCCACTTTATTTTCTAAAACACAAAAACTCACCTCGGTCGTGTTACCTGTAGATTTCTAAGCTTCAAACGCCTATTTGTTGTGTTTTTTGTTTCATAATGGCTACTCTGCCCAAACTCTTGTTTGTATTTGGGCAGAATACAAATATTGGCAAGGAATAAAGCAAAACCAACTCAGACCCAGAAAACATTTAGGAAATTGCCGCTCAAGCAACAAAGGGCCGCTGAGGAACCCAAATCTTTGAAAGCAAGACAGAATTGGAGCAAGCCAACAGCTGTGCCCTGATTGAAAAAGACCATTCCTCCGGTGTCCTGAACTCGATATTGCAGCCTCAAAACCAAACCTCAGATCAGAAAATTCATTACAAACCATGATAAATAAGAAAAATCAGAAAAAATCCAAAGAAATGCAGGAGTTCTTAGTGATATTGGGCTTGATTTATTCCCTTGTTAATGGCTGTTTCCAGATTCTTCTATACCTCCCAGCTGAGTGTCTGTGGTTTCTGACTGAATTAAAATGAAATTCGCTGTGAAACTCGGTTTGGAGGCAATTAATATCTGTCACCTCAGTAAAAGTGTTCCATGTCTTTTTACAAAACACAAAATCTCACCTTGGTCGTGTTACCTGTAGCTTTCAAAAGCCTATTTGATGTGTTTTTTATTTCATAATGTCTATTCTGTCCAAAGTCTTGTTTGTATGCCATCAGAAAAGAAAATTTGGGAAGGAAGACGGCAAAACCAACTCAGACCCAGAAAACATTTAGGAAATTGCCACTCAAGAAACCGAAAGTCAGCTGAGGCACCCAAATAAATGGCAGCAAGCCAGAATTGGAGCAGGCCAACAGCTGTGCCCTGATTGAAAAAGACAATTCCTCCGGTGCCCTGAACTCCATATTGCAGCCTCAAAACCAAAGATCACATCAGAAAATTCATTACAAACCATGATAAATAAGAAAAATGAGAAAAAAGCCAAAGAAATGCAAGAATCCATAATGATATTGGGCTTGATTTAGTCGCAAGGAAACCGGCTGTTCCCGGATTCATCCACCCCTCCAGCTGACAGCTTGTGGAATTTTGACTGAATTAACCTGAAAATCGCAGTGAACCTCAGTTTGGAGGCAATTAATATCTGTCACCTCAGCCAAAGTGTTCCATTTGATTTTCCAAAACACAAAAGCTCACCTTGGTTGTGTTACCTGTAGATTTCTAAGCTTCAAACGCCTATTTGTTGTGTTTTTTATTTCATAATGGCTACTCTGCCCAAACTCTTGTTTGTATTGCGTCAGATTACAAAATTTGGGAAGGAAGAAGGCAAAACCAACTCAGACCCAGAAAACATTTAGGAAATTGCCGCTCAAGAAACAAACGGCCGCTGAGGAACCCAAAACAATGACAGCAAGCCAGAATTGGAGGAAGCCAACAGCTGTGCCCTGTTTGAAAAAGACCATTCCCCCGGTGGCCTGAACTCCATATTGCAGCCTCAAAACCAAAGATCACATCAGAAAATTCATTACAAACCATGATAAATAACAAAAATGAGAAAAAAGCCAAATAAATGCAAGAATCCAGAATGATATTCGGCTTGATTTAGTTGCAAAGAAACCGGCTGTTCCCGGATTCATCCTCTGCTCCAGCTCACTGCCTGTGGAATTCTGACTGAATTAACCTGAAAATCGCAGGGAAACTCAGTTTGGAGGCAATTAATATCTGTCACCTCAGCCAAAGTGTTCCATTTGATTTTCCAAAACACAAAAACTCACCTTGGTTGTGTTACCTGTAGATTTCTAAGCTTCAAACGCATATTTGTCGTGTTTTTTATTTCATAATGGCTACTCTGCCCAAACTCTTGTTTGTATTGCGTCAGATTACAAAATTTGGGAAGGAAGAAGGCAAAACCAACTCAGACCCAGAAAACATTTAGGAAATTGCCGCTCAAGAAACAAAGGGCCGCTGAGGAAGCCAAAACCTTGAAAGCAAGACAGAATTGGAGCAAGCCAACAGCTGTGCCCTGATTGAAAAAGACCATTCCTCCGGTGTCCTGAACTCGATATTGCAGCCTCAAAACCAAAGCTCACATCAGAAAATTCATTACAAACCATGATAAATAAGAAAAATCAGAAAAAATCCAAAGAAATGCAGGAGTTCTTAGTGATATTGGGCTTGATTTATTCCCTTGTTAATGGCTGTTTCCAGATTCTTCTATACCTCCCAGCTGAGTGTCTGTGGTTTCTGACTGAATTAAAATGAAATTCGTTGTGAAACTCGGTTTGGAGGCAATTAATATCTGTCACCTCAGCAAAAGTGTTCCATATCTTTTTCCAAAACACAAAATCTCACCTTGGTCGTGTTACCTGTAGCTTTCAAAAGCCTATTTGATGTGTTTTTTATTTCATAATGTCTATTCTGTCCAAAATCTTGCTTGTATTACGTCAGAATACAAAATTTGGGAAGGAAGAGGACAAAAACAACTGAGACTCAGAAAACGTTTAGGAAATTGCTACTCAAGAAACCTCAAATCGGCGGAGGCACCCAAAACAATGACAGCAAGCCAGAATTGGAGCAAGCCAGCAGCTGTGCCCTGATTGAAAAAGACCATTCCTCCGGTGCCCTGAACTCCATATTGCAGCCTCAAAACCAAAGCTCACATCAGAAAATTCATTACAAACCATGATAAATAAGAAATATCAGAATAAAGCCAAAGAAATGCAAGAATCCATAATGATATTGGGCTTCATTTAGTTGCAAGGAAACCGGCTATTCCCGGATTCATCCACCCCTCCAGCTGACTGCCTGTGGAATTCTGACTGAATTAACCTGAACGGAGGCAGTTAATATCTGTCACCACAGCCAACTTGTTCCATTTGATTTTCCAAAACACAAAATCTCACCTTGGTCGTGTTACCTGTAGCTTCAAAAGCCTATTTGTTGTGTTTTTTATTTCCTAATGGCTACTCTGTCCAAACTCTTGTTTGTATTGTGTCAGAATACAAAATTTGGGAAGGAAGAAGGAAAACCAACTCAGACCAAGAAAACATTTAGGATATTGATGCTCAAGAAACTTCAAATCGGCGGAGGCACCCAAAACAATGACAGCAAGCCAGAATTGGAGCAACCCAACAGCTGTGACCTGATTGAATAAGAACCTTCCTCTTGTGCCCTGAACTCCATATGCCAGCCTCAAAACCAAAGCTCACATCAGAAAATTCATTACAAACCACTAAAATTAAGAAAAATGAGAAAAAGGCCAAAGAAATTCAAGAATCCATAATGATATTGGGCTTGATTTTGTCGCAAGGAAACCGTATATTCCCAGATTCATCCACCTCTCCAGCTGATGCCTGAGGAATATTGACTGAATTAACCTGAACGGAGGCAGTTAATATCTGTCACCACAGCCAAAGTGTTCCATTTCATTTTCCAAAACAAAATCTCACCTTGGTCGTGTTACCTGTAGCTTTCAAAAGCCTATTTGATGTGTTTTTTATTTCATAATGGCTATTCTGTCCAAACTCTTCTTTCTGTGGCGTCAGAATACAAAATTTTGGAAGGAAGAGGACAAAACCAACTGAGACTCAGAAAACGTTTAGGAAATTGCCACTCAAGAAACCTCAAATCGGCGGAGGCACCCAAAACAATGACAGCAAGCCAGAATTGGAGCAGGCCAACAGCTGTACCCTGATTGAAAAAGACCATTCCTCCAGTGCCCTGAACTCCATACTGCAGCCTCAAAACCAAAGCTCACATCAGAAAATTCATTACAAACCATGATAAATAAGAAAAATGAGAAAATAGACAAAGAAATGCAAGAATCAAGAATGATATTGGGCTGGATTTAGTTGCAAGGAAACCGGCTGTTCCCGGATTCATCCACCCATCCAGCTGACTGCCTGTGGAATTCTGACTGAATTAACCTGAACGGAGGCAGTTAATATCTGTCAATACAGCCAAAGTGTGCCATTTTATTTTCCAAAACACAAAATCTCACCTTGGTCGTGTTACCTGTATCTTCAAAAGCCTATTTGTTGTGTTTTTTATTTCCTAATGGCTACTCTGTCCAAACTCTTGTTTCTATTGTGTCAGAATACAAAATTTGGGAAGGAAGAAGGAAAACCAACTCAGACCCAGAAAACATTTAGGAAATTGCCACTCAAGAAACCGAAAGTCAGCTGAGGCACCCAAATAAATGGCAGCAAGCCAGAATTGGAGCAGGCCAACAGCTGTGCCCTGATTGAAAAAGACAATTCCTCCGGTGCCCTGAACTCCATATTGCAGCCTCAAAACCAAAGATCACATCAGAAAATTCATTACAAACCATGATAAATAAGAAAAATGAGAAAAAAGCCAAAGAAATGCAAGAATCCATAATGATATTGGGCTTGATTTAGTCGCAAGGAAACCGGCTGTTCCCGGATTCATCCACCCCTCCAGCTGACAGCTTGTGGAATTTTGACTGAATTAACCTGAAAATCGCAGTGAACCTCAGTTTGGAGGCAATTAATATCTGTCACCTCAGCCAAAGTGTTCCATTTGATTTTCCAAAACACAAAAGCTCACCTTGGTTGTGTTACCTGTAGATTTCTAAGCTTCAAACGCCTATTTGTTGTGTTTTTTATTTCATAATGGCTACTCTGCCCAAACTTTTGTTTCTATTGCGTCAGATTACAAAATTTGGGAAGGAAGAAGGCAAAACCAACTCAGACCAGAAAACATTTAGGAAATTGCCGCTCAAGAAACAAACGGCCGCTGAGGAACCCAAAACAATGACAGCAAGCCAGAATTGGAGGAAGCCAACAGCTGTGCCCTGTTTGAAAAAGACCATTCCCCCGGTGGCCTGAACTCCATATTGCAGCCTCAAAACCAAAGATCACATCAGAAAATTCATTACAAACCATGATAAATAACAAAAATGAGAAAAAAGCCAAATAAATGCAAGAATCCAGAATGATATTCGGCTTGATTTAGTTGCAAGGAAACCGGCTGTTCCCAGATTCATCCACCCCTCCAGCTGACTGCCTGTGGAATTCTGACTGAATTAACCTGAAAATCGCAGGGAAACTCAGTTTGGAGGCAATTAATATCTGTCACCTCAGCCAAAGTGTTCCATTTGATTTTCCAAAACACAAAAACTCACCTTGGTTGTGTTACCTGTAGATTTCTAAGCTTCAAACGCATATTTGTCGTGTTTTTTATTTCATAATGGCTACTCTGCCCAAACTCTTGTTTGTATTGCGTCAGATTACAAAATTTGGGAAGGAAGAAGGCAAAACCAACTCAGACCCAGAAAACATTTAGGAAATTGCCGCTCAAGAAACAAAGGGCCGCTGAGGAAGCCAAAACCTTGAAAGCAAGACAGAATTGGAGCAAGCCAACAGCTGTGCCCTGATTGAAAAAGACCATTCCTCCGGTGTCCTGAACTCGATATTGCAGCCTCAAAACCAAAGCTCACATCAGAAAATTCATTACAAACCATGATAAATAAGAAAAATCAAGGCCGGCGCCGCGGCTCACTAGGCTAATCCTCCGCCTAGCGGCGCCGGCACACCGGGTTCTAGTCCCGGTCGGGGCGCCTGATTCTGTCCCGGTTGCCCCTCTTCCAGGCCAGCCCTCTGCTGTGGCCAGGGAGTGCAGTGGAGGATGGCCCAGGTGCTTGGGCCCTGCACCCCATGGGAGACCAGGAAAAGCACCTGGCTCCTGGCTCCTGCCATCGGATCAGCGCGGTGCGCTGGCCGCAGCGCGCCGTCCGCGGCGGCCATTGGAGGGTGAACCAACGGCAAAGGAAGACCTTTCTCTCTGTCTCTCTCTCTCACTGTTCACTCTGCCTGTCAAAAAAAATAAAAAAAAAAAAAATAAAAAAAATAAAAAAAAAAATAAAAAAAAATAAAAAAAAAAAAAAAAAGAAAAATCAGAAAAAATCCAAAGAAATGCAGGAGTTCTTAGTGATATTGGGCTTGATTTATTCCCTTGTTAATGGCTGTTTCCAGATTCTTCTATACCTCCCAGCTGAGTGTCTGTGGTTTCTGACTGAATTAAAATGAAATTCGCTGTGAAACTCGGTTTGGAGGCAATTAATATCTGTCACCTCAGCAAAAGTGTTCCATATCTTTTTCCAAAACACAAAATCTCACCTTGGTCGTGTTACCTGTAGCTTTCAAAAGCCTATTTGATGTGTTTTTTATTTCATAATGTCTATTCTGTCCAAAATCTTGCTTGTATTACGTCAGAATACAAAATTTGGGAAGGAAGAGGACAAAAACAACTGAGACTCAGAAAACGTTTAGGAAATTGCCACTCAAGAAACCTCAAATCGGCGGAGGCACCCAAAACAATGACAGCAAGCCAGAATTGGAGCAAGCCAGCAGCTGTGCCCTGATTGAAAAAGACCATTCCTCCGGTGCCCTGAACTCCATATTGCAACCTCAAAACCAAAGCTCACATCAGAAAATTCATTACAAACCATGATAAATAAGAAATATCAGAATAAAGCCAAAGAAATGCAAGAATCCATAATGATATTGGGCTTCATTTAGTTGCAAGGAAACCGGCTATTCCCGGATTCATCCACCCCTCCAGCTGACTGCCTGTGGAATTCTGACTGAATTAACCTGAACGGAGGCAGTTAATATCTGTCACCACAGCCAACTTGTTCCATTTGATTTTCCAAAACACAAAATCTCACCTTGGTCGTGTTACCTGTAGCTTCAAAAGCCTATTTGTTGTGTTTTTTATTTCCTAATGGCTACTCTGTCCAAACTCTTGTTTGTATTGTGTCAGAATACAAAATTTGGGAAGGAAAAAGGAAAACCAACTCAGACCAAGAAAACATTTAGGATATTGATGCTCAAGAAACTTCAAATCGGCGGAGGCACCCAAAACAATGACAGCAAGCCAGAATTGGAGCAAGCCAACAGCTGTGACCTGATTGAATAAGAACCTTCCTCTTGTGCCCTGAACTCCATATGCCAGCCTCAAAACCAAAGCTCACATCAGAAAATTCAATACAAACCACTAAAATTAAGAAAAATGAGAAAAAGGCCAAAGAAATTCAAGAATTCATAATGATATTGGGCTTGATTTTGTCGCAAGGAAACCGTATATTCCCAGATTCATCCACCTCTCCAGCTGATGCCTGAGGAATATTGACTGAATTAACCTGAACGGAGGCAGTTAATATCTGTCCCCACAGCCAAAGTGTTCCATTTCATTTTCCAAAACAAAATCTCACCTTGGTCGTGTTACCTGTAGCGTTCAAAAGCCTATTTGATGTGTTATTTATTTCATAATGGCTATTCTGTCCAAACTCTTGTTTCTGTTGCGTCAGAATACAAAATTTGGGAAGGAAGAGGACAAAACCAACTGAGACTCAGAAACCGTTTAGGAAATTGCCACTCAAGAAACCTCAAATCGGCGGAGGCACCCAAAACAATGACAGCAAGCCAGAATTGGAGCAGGCCAACAGCTGTACCCTGATTGAAAAAGACCATTCCTCCGGTGCCCTGAACTCCATACTGCAGCCACAAAACCAAAGCTCACATCAGAAAATTCATTACAAACCATGATAAATAACAAAAATGAGAAAAAAAGTCAAAGAAATGCAAGAATCAAGAATGATATTGGCCTTGATACTGTCGCAAGGAAACCGGCTGTTCCCAGATTCATCCACCCCTCCAGCTGACAGCCTGTGGAATTCTGACTGAATTAACCTGAATGAAGGCAGTTAATATCTGTCACCACAGCCTAAGTGTTCCATTTTATTTTTTCAAAACACAAAATCTCACCTTGGTCGTGTTACCTGTAGCTTAAAACACCTATTTGATGTGTTTTTTATTTCATAATGGCTACTCTGTCCAAACTCTTGTTTGTATTGCGTCAGAATACAAAATTTGGGAAGGAAGAAGGCAAAACCAACTCAGACCCAGAAAACGTTTAGGAAATTGCCATTCAAAAATCCAAATTCAGCTGAGGCACCCAAAACAATGACAGCAAGCCAGAATTGGAGCAGGCCAACAACTGTGCCCTGTTTGGAAAAGACCATTCCCCCGGTGGCCTGAACTCCATATTGCAGCCTCAAAACCAAAGCTCACATCAGAAAATTCATTACAAATCATGATAAATAACAAAAATGAGAAAAAAGGCAAAAAATGCAAGAATCCAGAATGATATTGGGCTTGATTCAGTTGCAAGGAAACTGGCTGTTCCCGGATTCATCCACCCCTCCATCTGACTGCCTGTGGAATTCTGATTGAATTAACCTGAAAATCGCAGTGAAACTCTGTTTGGAGGCAATTAATATCTGTCACCTCAGCCAAAGTGTTCCATTTTATTTTCCAAAACACAAAAGCTCACCTTGGTCGTGTTACCTGTAGATTTCTAAGCTACAAATGCCTATTTGTTGTGTTTTTCATTACAAAATGGCTACTCTGTCCAAACTCTTGTTTCTAATGCAGCAGAATACAAAATTTGGGAAGGAAAAAGGCAAAACCAACACAGACCCAGAAAACTTTCAGGAAAATGCCACACAAGAAACCAAATTTGGAGGGAATTAGAATCTGTCCCCTCAGCAAAAGGGTTCCATGTCATTTTCCAAAACACAAAAACACATCTTGTTCATATTGCCTACAGTTCTCATTCTGAAAGGGCAATTTGATGTGTTTTTTTTTTTTTCTTTCATAATGGCTACTCTGTCCAAAATCTTGCTTGTATTGCATCAGAATACAAAATTTGGGAATAAGAAGGCAAAACCGACTCAGACCCAGAAAACATTTAGGAAATTGGCACTCAAGAAACCACAAATCTCCTGAGGCACCCAAACAATGACAGCAAGCCAGAATTGGAGCAGGCCAACAGCTGTGACCTGATTGAAAAAGAACCTTCCACTTGTGCCCTGAACTCAATATGCCAGCCTCAAAACCAAAGCTCACATCAGAAAATTCATTACAAACCATGATAAATAAGAAAGATGAGAAAAAAGTCAAAGAAATGCAAGAATCCATAATGATATTGGGCTTGATTTAGTCGCAAGGAAATCGGCTGTTCCCAGATTCATCCACAGCTCCAGCTGACTGCCTGTGGAATTCTGACTGAATTAACCTGAATATCGCAGTGAAACTCAGTTTGGAGGCAATTAATATCTGTCACCTCAGCCAAAGTGTTCCATTTTATTTTCCAAAACAAAAAAAATCATATTGGCGTGTTACCAGCAGATTTATAATCTGTAAATGTCTATTTGTTGCATTGTGTCAGAATACAAAATTTGGGAAGGAATAAGGCAAAACTAACTCAGACCCAGAAAAAATTTAGAAAATTGCCGCTCAAGAAACCAAAAGTCAGCTGAAACCCCAAAACCAATGACAGCAACCCAGAATTGGAGCAAGCTAACAGCTGTGCCCTGTTTTAAAAAGACCATTCTTCCGGTGCCCTGAACTCCATATTGCCGTCTCAAAAGCAAAGCTCACATCAGAATATTCATTACAAACCTTGATAATAAGGGAAATGTGAAAAAGTCAAATAAATGCAAGAGTCCTTTGTGATATTTGGCTGGATTTAGACACAAGGAAACTGGCTGTTCCAGATTCATCAACCCCTTCCACAGACTGACTTTGGAATTCTGATGGAATTCACCTCAAAATCGCACTCACACTCAATTGGAAGGTAATTAGAATCTGTCCCCTCAGCAGAAGTGTTCCAAGTCATTATCCAAAACACAGAAACTCATCTTGGTCTTGTTCCCTGTAGCTTTTGAATCCTGAAAGGGCTTTTTGCCGTATTTTCTTTTTTTTCATAATAGCTACTCTGTCCAAAATCTTGCTTGTATTGCATCAGAATACAAAATTTGGGAAGGAAGAAGGCAAAGCCAACTCAGACCCAGAGAACATTTGGGAAATTGCCACACAAGAAACCACAAATCGGCTGAGGCCCCCAAAACAATGACAGCAAGCCAGAAGTGGAGCAAGCCAACAGCTGTGCCCTGATTGAAAAAGAACCATCCTCTTGTGCCCTGAACTCAATATGCCAACCTCAAAAACAAAGCGCACATCAGAAAATTCATTACAAACCATCATACATAACAAAAATGAGAAAAAAGCCAAAGAAATGCAAGAATCCATAATGATATTGGGATTGATTTAGTTGTAAGGAATCCGGCTATTCCTGGATTCGTCCACCCCTCGAGGTGACTGCCTGTGCAATTCTCACTGAATTAACCTGAAAATCACAGGGAAACTCAGTTTGGAGGCAATTAATATATGTCACCTGAGCCAAAGTGTTCCATTTTATTTTCCAAAACACAAAAACTCACCTTGTTCGTGTTACCTGTAGATTTCTAAGCTTCAAACGCCTATTTGTTGTGTGTTTTATTTCATAATGGCTACTCTGTCCAAACTCTTGTTTGTATTGAGTCAGAATAAAAAATTTGGGAATAAGAAGAAAAAACCGTGTCAGACCCAGAAAACATTTAGGAAATTGCCACTCAAGAAACCTCAAATTTGCTGAGGCACCCAAAACAATGACAGCAAGCCAGAATTAGAGCAAGCCAACAGCTGTGCCCTGATTGAAAAAGAACATTTCTCTTGTGCCCGGAAGTTCTTATTGCAGCCTCAAATCCAAAGCTCACATCAAAAATTCATTACCAACCATGATAAATAAGAAAAAAGAGAAAAAAGCCAAAGAAATGCAAGAATCCATAATGATATTGGGCTTGATTTAGTCGTAAGAAATCTGGCTAGTCCTGGATTCATCCACCCCTCCAGGTGACTGCCTGTGCAATTCTCACTGAATTAACCTGAAAATCACAGTGAAACTCAGTTTGGAGGCAATTAATATCTGTCACCTCAGCCAAAGAGTTCCATTTGATTTTCCAAAACACAAAAACTCACCTTGGTCGTGTTACCTGTAGATTTCTAAGCTTCAAACGACTATGTGCTGTGTTTTTTATTTCATAATGGCTACTCTGTCCAAACTCTAGTTTATATTGCGTCAGAATACAAAATTTGGGAAGGAAGAAGGCAAAACCAACTCCAACCAAGAAAACATTTAGGAAATTGCCGCTCAAGAAACCAAAAGTCAGCTGAGGCACCCAAAACAAGGACAGCAAGCCAGAATTGGAGCAAGCCAACAGCTGTGCCCTGATTGAAAAAGAACCTTCCTCTTGTGCCCTGAACTCAATATGCCAGCCTCAAAACCAAAGCTCACATCAGAAAATTCATTACAAACCATGATAAATAAGAAAAATGAGAAAAAAGCCAAAGAAATGCAGGAGTTCTTAGTGATATTGGGCTTCATGTATTCCCATGTAAACTGCTGTTTCCAGATTCTTCCACACCTCCCAGCTGAGTGAATGTGTATTCTGACTGAATTAACCTGGAAATCGCAGTGAAACTCACTTTGGAGAGAATTAGAAATTGTCCCCTCAGCAGAAGTGTTCCATGGCACTTTCTAAAACACAAAAACTCACCTTGGTCATGTTACCTATCGATTTCTAAGCTTCAAACGCGTAATGTTGTGTTTTTAATTTCATAATGGCTACTCTGTCCAAACTCTTGTTTGTATTGCATCAGAATAGAAAATTTGGGAAGGAAGAAGGCAAAACAAACTCAGACCCAGAAAACCTTCAGAAAATGTGGATCAAAAAACAACAACGCTGAGGCACCCAAAACCTTTAAAGCAAGACAGAATTGTAGCAAACCAATAGCTGTGCCCTGATTGAAAAAGAACCTTCCTCTTGTGCCCTGAACCCAATATGCCAGCATCAAAACCAAAGCTCACATCAGAAAATTCATTACAAACCATGATAAAAAGAAAAATGAGAAAATAGCCAAGGAAATGCAAGAATCCATAATGATATTGGGCTTGATTCAGTCACAACGAAACCGGCTGTTCCCAGATCCATCCACCCTTTCAGCTGACTGCCTGTGGACTTCTGAATGAATTAACCTGAAAATCGCAGTGAAACTCAGTTTGGAGACTATTAATATCTGTCACCTCAGCCAAAGTATTCCATATTTTTTTCCAAAACACAAAAACTCACCTTAGTCGCGTTACCTGTAGATTTCTAAGCTTCAAACGCCTATTTGTTGTGCTTTTAATTTCATAATGGCTACTCTGTCTAAACTCTTGTTTATATTTCTTCAGAATACAAAATTTGGGAAGGAAGAAGGCAAAACCAACTCAGACCCAGAAAACATTTAGGAAATTGCCACTGAGGAAACGACAAATTGGCTGAGGCACCCAAACCAATGACAGCAAGCCAGAATTGGAGCAAGGCAACAGCTGTGCCCTGATTAAAAAAGACCATTCCTCAGGTTCCCTGAACTCCATATTGCAGCCTCAAAACCAAAGAACACATCAGCAAATTCATTACAAACCATGATAAATAAGAAAAATGAGAAAATAGACAAAGACATGCAAGAATCCATAATGATATTGGGCTGGATTTAGTCGCAAGGAAACCGGCTGTTCCCGGATTCATCCACCCCTCCAGCTGACTGCCTGTGGAATTCTCACTGAATTCACCTGAAAATCACAGTGAAACTCAGTTTGGAGGCAATTAATATCTGTCACCTCAGCCAAAGTCTTCCATTTCATTTTCCAAAACACAAAACCTCACCTTGGTTGAGTTACCTGTAGATTTCTAAGCTTCCAACGCCTATTTGTTGTGTTTTTTATTTCATAATGGCTACTCTGCCCAAACTCTTGTTTGTATGGCGTCAGAATACAAAATTTGGGAAGAAGGCAAAACCAACTCAGACCCAGAAAACATTTAGGAAATTGCCGCTCAAGTAACCAAAAGTCAGCTGAGGCACCCAAAACAAGGACAGCAAGCCAGAATTGGAGCAAGCCAACAGCTGTGCCCTGATTGAAAAAGAACCTTCCTCTTGTGCCCTGAACTCAATATGCCAGCCTCAAAACTAAAGCTCACATCAGAAATTTCATTACAAACCATGATAAATAAGGGAAATGTGAAAAAGCCAAAGAAATGCAAGAGGCCTTTGTGATATTTGGCTGGATTTAGACAGAAGGAAACTGGCTGTTTAAAGATTCATCCCCCCCTTCCACAGAATGAGTTTGGAATTCTGACTCAATTCACCTCAAAATCGCACTCACACTCAATTTGGAGGGAATTACTATCTGTCCCCTCAGCAGAAGTGTTCCATGTCATTTTCCAAACACAGAAACTCATCTTGCTCATGTTGCCTGTAGATTTCTAATCCTGAAAGGGTAATTTGGTGTGTTTTTTTTTTTCTTTCATAATGGCTACTCTGTCCAAAATCTTGCTTGTATTGCATCAGAATACAAAATTAGGGAATAAGAAGGCAAAACCAACTCAGACCCAGAAAACATTTAGGAAATTACCACTCAAGAATCCACAAATTGGCTGAGGGACACAAAAAAACGACAGCAAGCCAGAATTGGAGCAAGCCAACAGCTGAGCCCTGTTTGAAAAAGACCATTCCTCTGGTGCCCTGAACTCAATATGCCAGCCTGAAAACCAAAGATCACACAAGAAAATTCATTACAAACCATGATGAATAAGAAAAATGAGAAAAAAGCCAAAGAAATGCAAGAATCCATAATGATATTGGGCTTGATTCAGTCACAAGGAAACCGGCTGTTCCCGGATTCATCCAACCCTAAAGCTGACTGTCCATAGACTTCTGACTAAATTAACCTGAAATTCGCAGTGAAACTCAGTTTGGAGGCAATATATAACTGTCACCTCAGCCAAAGTGTTCCATTTTATTTTCCAAAACACAAAAACTCACCTTGTTCGTGTTACCTGTAGATTTATAAGCTTCAAATGCCTATGTGTTGTGTTTCTTATTTCATAATGGCTACTCTGTCCAAACTCTTGTTTGTATTGCGTCAGAATACAAAATTTGGGGAGGAAGAAGGCAAAACCAACTCAGACCCAGAAAACATTTAGGAAATTGCTGCTCAAGAAACCTCAAATCGGCTGGGGCACCTAAACCAATGACAGCAAGCCAGAATTGGAGCAAGCCAACAGCTGTGCCCTGATTGAAAAAGAACCATTCTCTTGTGCACTGAACTCCATATTGCAGCCTCAAAACCAAAGCTCACATCAGAAAATTCATTATTCTGTCCAAACTCTTGTTTGTATTGAGTCAGAATACAAAATTTGGGAAGGAAGAAGGCAAAACCAACTCAGACCCAGAAAACATTTAGAAAATTGCCTCTCAAGAAACCAAACACCGCTGAGGCACCCAAAAACTTAAAACAAGACAGAATTGGAGCAAGCCAACAGCTGTGCCCTGATTGAAAACGAACCTTCCTCTTGTGCCCTGAACTCAATATTCCAGACTCAAAACCAAAGCTCACATCAGAAAATTCATTACAATGCATGATAAATAAGAAAAAAGAGAAAAAAGGCAAAGAAATGCAGGAGTTCTTAGTAATATTGGGCTTGATTTATTGCCATGTAAACGGCTGTTTCCAGATTCATCCACACCTCCCAGCTGAATGTCTGTGGTTTCTGACTGAATTAACCTGAAAATTGCAGTGAAACTCGGTTTGGAGGCAATTAATATCTGTCACCTCAGCCAAAGTGTTCCATTTTATCTTCCAAAACTCAAAAACTCACCTTAGTCTTCTTACCTGTAGATTTCAAAACTTCAAATGCCTATTTGTTTTGTTTTTTATTTCATAATGGCTACTCTGCCCAAGCTCTTGTTTGTATTGCGTCAGAATACAAAATTTGGCAAGGAAGAAGGCAAAACCGACTGAGACCCAGAAAACATTTAGGAAATTGCCACTCAAGAATCCAAAAGTCAGCGGAGGAACCTACAACAATGACAGCAAGCCAGAATTGGAGCAAGCCAACAGCTGTGCCCTGATTGAAAAAGAACCTTCCTCTTGTGCCCTGAGCTCAATATAGCAGATTCAAAACCAAAGCTCACATCAGAAAATTCATTACAAACTATTATAAATCAGAAAAATTAGAAAAAAGCCAAAGAAATGCAGGAGTTCTTAGTAATATTGGGCTTGATTTATTGCCATGTAAACGGCTGTTTCCAGATTCATCCACACCTCCCAGCTGAGTGTCTGTGGTTTCTGACTGAATTAACATGAAAATCGCAGTGAAACTCGGTTTGGAGGCAATTAATATCTGTCACCTCAGCCAAAGTGTTCCATTTTATCTTCCAAAACTCAAAAACTCACCTTAGTCTTCTTACCTGTAGATTTCTAAGCTTCAAATGCCTATTTGTTTTGTTTTTTATTTCATCATTGCTAGTCTGTCCAAACTCTTGTTTGTATTGCGTCAGAATACAAAATTTGGGATTAAGAAGGAAAAACCGTGTCAGACCCAGAAAACATTTAGGAAATTGCCACTCAAGAAACCAAAAGTCAGCTGAGGAACCCACAACAATTACAGCAAGCCAGAATTGGAGAAAGCCAACAGCTGTGCCCTGATTGAAAGAGAACCTTCCTCTTGTGCCCTGAACTCAATATGCCAGCCTCAAAAGCAAAGCTCACATCAGAAAATTCATTACAAACCATGATAAATAAGAAAAATGAGAAAAAAGCCAAAGAAATGCAGGAGTTCTTAGGGATATTGGGCTTGAATTATGGCCATGTAAACGGCTGTTTCCAGATACATCCACACCTCCCAACTGAGTGTCTTTGGTTTCTGAATGAATTAACAAAAAAATCGCAGTGAAACTCGGTTTTGGAGGCAATTAATATCTGTCACCTCAGCCAGAGTATTCAATTTTATTTTCATAAACACAAAAACTTACCTTGCTCGTGTTACCTGTACATATATCAGCTTCAAACGCATATTTATTGTGTTTTTTATTTCATAATGGCTACTCTGTCCAAACTCTTGTTTGTATTACGTCAGAATAGAAAATTTGGAAAGGAAGAAGGCAAAACCAACTCAGACCCAGAAAACATGTAGGAAATTGCCGCTAAAGAAACCAAAAACAGCTGAGGCACGCAAAACAATGACAGCAAGCCAGAATTGCAACAAGCCAACAGCTGTGTCCTGTTTGAAAAAGACCATTGATCCGCTGCCCTGAACTCAATATGCCAGCCTCAAAACCAAAGCTCACATCAGAAAATTCATTACAAACCATGATAAATCAGAAAAATGAGACAAAAGCCAAAGAAATGCACGAGTTCTTAGTGATATTTGGCTGGATTTAGACACAAGGAAACTGGTTGTTTAAAGATTCATCCCCCCCTTCCACTGACTGACTTTGGAATTCTGATTGATTTCACCTCAAAATTGCACTCACACTCAATTTGGAGGGAATTAGAATCTGTCCCCTCAGCAGAAGGGTTCCATGTCATTTTCCAAAACACAGAAACTAATCTTGATCACGTTGCCAGTAGATTTCTAATCCTGAAAGGGCAATTTCTGTGTTATTTTTTTTTCTTTCATAATGGCTACTCTGTCCAAATCTTGCTTGTATTGCATCAGAATACAAAATATGGGAATAAGAAGGCAAAACCGACTCAGACCCAGAAAACATTAAGGAAATTGCCGCTCAAGAAACCACAAATCGGCTGAGGTTCCCAAAACAATGACAGCAAGCCAGAATTGGAGCAAGCCAACAGCTGTGCCCTGATTGAAAAAGAACCTTCCTCTTGTGCCCTGAACTCAATATGCCAGCCTCAAAACCAAAGCTCACATCAGAAAATTCATTACAAATCATCATAAATAAGAAAAAAGAGAAAAAAGCCAAAGAAATGCAAGAATCCATAATCATAGTGGCTTGAATTAGTTGCAAGGAAACCGGCTGTTCCCGGATTCATCCACCCCTCCAGCTGACTGCCTGTGGAATTCTGACTGAATTAACCTGAAAATCGCAGTAAGACTCAGTTTGGAGGCAATAATATCAGTCACCTCAGCCAAAGTGTTCCATTTGATTTTCCAAATCACAAAAACTCACCTTGGTCATGTTACCCTTAGATTCATAAGCTTCAAACGCTAATTTGTTTTTTTTTTTTTTTATTTCATGATGGCTACTCTGTCCAAACTCTTGTTTGTATTGCGTCAGAATACAAAATGTGGGAAGGAAAAGGGAAAACCAACTCAGACCCAGAAAACATTTAGGAAATTGCCGCTCAAGAAACCACAAATCGGCTGAGGCTCCCAAACCAATGACAGCAAGCCAGAATTGGAGCAAGCCAACAGCTGTGCCCTGATTGAACAAGAACATTAATCCAGTGCCCTGAACTCCATATTCCATCCTCAAAACCAAAGCTCACATCAGAAAATGCATTAGAAACCATGATAAATAAGGGAAATCTGAGAAAGCCAAAGAAATTCAAGAGTCCTTTTTGGTATTTGGCTGGATTTAGACACAAAGAAACTGGCTGTTTCCGGATTCATCCCCCCCTTCCACAGACAGACTTTGGAATTCTGATTGAATTCACCTCAAAATCGCACTCACACTCAATTTGGAGGGAATTAGAATCTGTCCCCTCAGCAGAAGGGTTCCATGTCATTTTCCAAAACACAGAAACTCATCTTGGTCTAGTTGCCTGTAGATTTCTAATCCTGAAAGGGCAATTTGCTGTGTTTTTTTTTTTTTTTCTTTCATAATGGCTACTCTGTCCAAATCTTGCTTATGTTGCATCAGAATACAAAATTTGGGAATAAGAAGGCAAATCCGACTCAGACCTAGAAAACATTTAGGAAACTGCAACACAAGAATCCACAAATCAGCTGAGGCACCCAAAACAATGACAGCAAGCAGAATTGCAGCAAGACAACAGCTGTGCCCTGATTGAAAAAGAACCTTCCTCTTGTGCCCTGAACTCAATATGCCAGCCTCAAAAGCAAAGCTCACATCAGAAAATTCATTAGAAATCATGATAAATAAGAAAAATGAGAAAAAAGCCAAAGAAATGCAGGAGTTCTTAGGGATATTGGGCTTGAATTATGGCCATGTAAACGGCTGTTTCCAGATACATCCACACCTCCCAACTGAGTGTCTTTGGTTTCTGAATGAATTAACAAAAAAATCGCAGTGAAACTCGGTTTTGGAGGCAATTAATATCTGTCACCTCAGCCAGAGTGTTCAATTTTATTTTCATAAACACAAAAACTTACCTTGCTCGTGTTACCTGTACATATATAAGCTTCAAACGCATATTTGTTGTGTTTTTTATTTCATAATGGCTACTCTGTCCAAACTCTTGTTTGTATTACGTCAGAATACAAAATTTGGAAAGGAAGAAGGCAAAACCAACTCAGACCCAGAAAACATGTAGGAAATTGCCGCTCAAGAAACCACAAATCAGCTGAGGCACCCAAAACCTTGAAAGCAAGACAGAATTGGAGCAAGCCAACAGCTGTGCCCTGTTTTAAAAAGACCATTCCTGCGGTGCCCTGAACTCCATATTGCAGCCTCAAAACCAAAGCTCCCATCAGAAAATTCATTACAAACCATGATAAATAAGGGAAATCTGAGAAAGCCAAAGAAATTCAAGAGTCCTTTGTGGTATTTGGCTGGATTTAGACACAAAGAAACTGGCTGTTTCCAGATTCATCCCCCCCTTCCACAGACAGACCTTGGAATTCTGATTGAATTCACCTCAAAATCGCACTCACACTCAATTTGGAGGGAATTAGAATCTGTCCCCTCAGCAGAAGTGTTCCATGTCATTTTCCAAAACAAAGAAACTCATCTTGGTCGAGTTGCCTGTAGATTTCTAATCCTGAAAGGGCAATTTGTTGTGTATTTTTTTTTTCTTTCATAATGGCTACTCTGCCAAAATCTTGCTTGTATTGATTCAGAATACAAAATTTGGGAATAAGAAGGCCAAACCGACTCAGACCCAGAAAACATTCAGGAAATTGCCGCTCAAGAAACCACAAATCGGCTGAGGCACCCAAAACAATGACAGCAAGCCAGAATTGGAGCAAGCCAACAGCTGTGCCCTGATTGAAAAAGAACCTTCCTCTTGTGCCCTGAGCTCAATGTACCAGCCTCAAAACCAAAGCTCACATCAGAAAATTCATTACAAACCATGATAAATAAGAAAAATGAGAAAAAAGCCAAAGAAATGCAGGAGTTCTTAGTAATATTGGGCTTGATTTATTGCCATGTAAACGGCTGTTTCCAGATTCATCCACACCTCCCAGCTGAGTGTCTTTGGTTTCTGAATGAATTAACAAAAAAATCGCAGTGAAACTCGGTTTGGAGGCAATTAATATCTGTCACCTCAGCCAAAGTGTAACATTTTATCTTCCAAAACCCAAAAACTCACCTTAGTCTTCTTACCTGTAGATTTCAAAACTTCAAATGCCTATTTGTTTTGTTTTTTATTTCATGATGGCTACTCTGTCCAAACTCTTGTTTGTATTGCGTCAGAATACAAAATTTGGGAAGGAAGAAGGCAAAACCAACTCAGACCCAGAAAACATTTAGGAAATTGCCACTCAAGAAACCAAAAGTCAGCTGAGGAACCCACAACAATGACAGCAAGCCAGAATTGGAGAAAGACAACAGCTGTGCCCTGATTGAAAAAGAACCTTCCTCTTGTGCCCTGAAATCAATATGCCAGCCTCAAAAGCAAAGCTCACATCAGAAAATTCATTACAAACCATGATAAATAAGAAAAATGAGAAAAAAGCCAAAGAAATGCAGGAGTTCTTAGGGATATTGGGCTTGAATTATGGCCATGTAAACGGCTGTTTCCAGATACATCCACACCTCCCAACTGCGTGTCTTTGGTTTCTGAATGAATTAACAAAAAAATCGCAGTGAAACTCGGTTTTGGAGGCAATTAATATCTGTTACCTCAGCCAGAGTGTTCAATTTTACTTTCGAAAACAGAAAAACTTACCTTGCTCGTGTTACCTCTACATATATAAGCTTCAAACGCATATTTGTTGTGTTTTTTATTTCATAATGGCTACTCTGTCCAAACTCTTGTTTGTATTACGTCAGAATACAAAATTTGGAAAGGAAGAAGGCAAAACCAACTCAGATCCAGAAAACATGTAGGAAATTGCCGCTAAAGAAACCAAAAACAGCTGAGGCACGCAAAACAATGACAGTAAGCCAGAATTGCAACAAGCCAACAGCTGTGTCCTGTTTGAAAAAGACCATTGATCCGCTGCCCTGAACTCAATATGCCAGCCTCAAAACCAAAGCTCACATCAGAAAATTCATTACAAACCATGATAAATCAGAAAAATGAGACAAAAGCCAAAGAAATGCACGAGTTCTTAGTGATATTTGGCTGGATTTAGACACAAGGAAACTGGCTGTTTAAAGATTCATCCCCCCTTCCACTGACTGACTTTGGAATTCTGATTGATTTCACCTCAAAATTGCACTCACACTCAATTTGGAGGGAATTAGAATCTGTCCCCTCAGCAGAAGGGTTCCATGTCATTTTCCAAAACACAGAAACTAATGTTGATCATGTTGCCAGTAGATTTCTAATCCTGAAAGGGCAATTTCTGTGTTTTTTTTTCTTTCATAATGGCTACTCTGTCCAAATCTTGCTTGTATTGCATCAGAATACAAAATATGGGAATAAGAAGGCAAAACCGACTCAGACCCAGAAAACATTAAGGAAATTGCCGCTCAAGAAACCACAAATCAGCTGAGGCACCCAAAACAATGACAGCAAGCCAGAATTGGAGGAAGCCAGCAGCTGTGCCCTGATTGAAAAAGAACCTACCTCTTGTGCCCTGAATTCAATATGCCAGCCTCAAAACCAAAGCTCACATCAGAAAATTCATTACAAACCATGATAAATAAGAAAAAAGAGAAAAAAGCCAAAGAAATGCAAGAATCCTTAATGATATTGGGCTTGATTTAGTCGCAAGGAAACCGGCTGTCCCCAGAAACATCCATACCTCCAGCTGTCTGCCTGTGGAATTCTGACTGAATTACCCTGAAAATCGCAGTGAAACTCAGTTTGGAGTCAATTAATATCTGTGACCTCAGCCAAAGTGTAACATTTTTTTTTCCAAAACACAAAAACTCACCTTGGTCATGTAACCTGTAGATTTTTAAGCTTCAAATGCCCATTTGTTGTGTTTTGTATTTCATAATCGGTACTCTGCCCAAACTCATGTTTGTATGGCGTCAGAATACAAAATTTGGGAAGGAGGAAGGCAAAACCAAATCAGACCAAGAAAACATTTAGGAAATTGCTGCTCAACAAACCAAAATTGAGCTGAGGCACCCAAAACAATGACAGCAAGCCAGAATTGGAGCAAGCCAACAGCTGTGCCCTGTTTGAAAAAGACCATTCCTCCAGTACCCTGAATTCCATATTCCAGCCTCAAAACCAAAGCTCACATCAGAAAATTCATTACAAACCATGATAAATAAGGGAAATGAGAAAAAGCCAAAGAAATGCAAGCCTGTGGAATCCTAACTGAATTAACTGAATTAATCTGAAAATCGCAGTGAAACTCGGTTTTGGAGGCAATTAATATCTGTCACCTCAGCCAGAGGGTTCAATTTTAATTTCGAAAACAAAAAATCATACCTTGGTCTTGTGACCAGTACATATATAAGCTTCAAACGCATATTTGTTGTGTTTTTTATTTCCTAATGGCTACTCTGTCCAAACTCTTGTATGTATTACGCCAGAATACAAAATTTGGGAAGGAAGAAGTCAAAACCTACTCAGAGCCAGAAAACATGTAGGAAATTGCCGCTCAAGAAACCACAAATGGGCTGAGGCACCCAAAACCTTGAAAGCAAGCCAGAATTGGAGCAAGCCAACAGCTGTGCCCTGATTGAACTAGACCATTAATCCAGTGCCCTGAACTCCATATTCCAGCCTCAAAACCAAAGCTCACAAAAAAAATCATTACAAACAATGATAAATAAGGGAAATCTGAGAAACCCAAAATAATTCAAGAGTCCTTTGTGGTATTTGGCTGGATTTAGACAGAAGGAAACAGGCTGTTTCCGGATTCATCCCCCCCTTCCACAGACTGACTTTGGAATTCTGACTCAATTCACCTCAAAATCGCACTCACACTCAATTTGGAGGGAATTAGAATCTGTCCCCTCAGCAGAAGTGTTCCATGTCATTTTCCAAAACACAGAAACTCATCTTGGTCGAGTTGCCTGTAGACTTCTAATCCTGAAAGGGCAATTTACTGTGTTTTTTTTTTTTTTTTCTTTCATAATGGCTACTCTGTCCAAAATCTTGCTTGTATTGCGTCAGAATACAAAATTTGGGAATAAGAAGGCAAATCCGACTCAGAACCAGAAAACATTTAGGAAACTGCAGAAAAAGAATCCACAAATCAGCTAAGGAATCCAAAACAATGACAGCAAGCAGAACTGGAGCACGCCAACAGCTGTGCCCTGATTGAAAAAGAACCTTCCTCTTGTGCCCTAAACTCAATATGCCAGCCACAAAACCAAAGCTCACATCAGAAAATTCATTTCAAACCATGATAAATAGGAAAAATCAGAAAAAAGCCAAAGAAATGCAAGTTTTCTTAGTGATATTGGGCTTGATTTATTCCTAAGTAAACAGCTGTTCCAGATTCATCCACAACTCCCAGCTGAGTGAATAGGGATTCTGACTGAATTAACCTCAAAATGGCAGTGAAATTCGGTTTGGAGACAATTAATATCTGTCACCTCAGCCAAAGTGTTCCTTTTTATTTTCCAAAACAAAAAAACTCACTTTGCTCATGTTTCCTATAGATTTCAAAGCGTCAAACGCCTATTTGTTGTGTTTTTTATTTCATAATGGCTACTCTGTCCAAAATCTTGCTTGTATTGCATCAACATACAAAATTTCGGAAGGTAGAAGGCAAAGCCAACTCAGACCCAGAAAACATTTAGGAAATTGCCACTCAAGAAACCAAAAGTCAGCTGAGGCTCCCAAAACCATAACAGCAAGCCAGAACTGGAGCAGGCAATCAGCTGACTCCTGATTGAAAAAGGCCATTCTTCCGGTACCCTGAACTCCATATTCCAGCCTCAAAACCAAAGCTCACATCAGGAAATTCATTACAAACCACGATACAAAGAAAAATGAGAAAAAAGCCAAGAAATGCAAGAAACCATAATGATATTGAGCTGCATTTAGTTGCAAGGAAACCGGCTGTTCCCGGATTCATCCAACACTCCAGCTGACTGCGTGTGGAATTCTGACTGAATTAACCTGAAAATTGCAGTGAAACTCAGTTTGGAGGCAATTAATATCTGTCACCTCAGCCAAAGTGTTCCATTTTATTTTCCAAAACCCAAAAACTCACCTTGGTCTTGTTACCTGTAGATTTCCAAGCTTCAAATGCCTATTTGTTGTGTTGTTTATTTCATAATGGCTACTCTGCCCAAACTCTTGTTTGTATTGCGTCAGAATACAAAATTTGGGAAGGAAGAAGGCAAATCCAACTCAGACACAGAAAACATTTAGGAAATTGCCGCTCAAGAAACCACAAATCGGCTGAGGCACTCAAAACAATGACAGCAAGCCAGAATTGGAGCAGGCCAACAGCTGTGCCCTGTTTGAAAAAGACTATTCCTCCGGTGCCCTGAACTCCATATTGCAGCCTCAAAACCAAAGCTGACATCAGAAAATTCATTACAAACCATGATAAATAAGAAAAAAGAGAAAAAAGCCAAAGAAATGCAAGAATCCATAATGATATTGGGCTTGATTTAGTCGCAAGGAAACCGGCTGTTCCCGGATTCATCCACCCCTCCAGCTGACTGCCTGTGGAATTGTGACTGAATTCACCTGAAAATTGCAGTGAAACTCCATTTGGAGGCAGTAAATAACTGTCACCTCAGCCAAAGTGTTCCATTTGATTTTCCAAAACACAAAAACTCCCCTTGGTCGTGTTCCCTGTAGATTTCTAAGCTTCAAAAGCCTATTTGTTGTGTTTTTTATTTCATAATAGCTGCTCTGACCAAACTCTTGTTTGTATTGTGTCAGAATACAACATTTGGGAAGGAAGAAGGCAAAACCAACTCAGACCCAGAAAACATTTTGGAAATTGCCGCTCAAGAACCACTAATCGGCTGAGGCACTCAAAACAATGACAGCAAGCCAGAATTGTAGCAGGCCAACAGCTGTGCCGTGTTTGAAAAAGACCATTGCCCCGGTGCCCTGAACTCCATATTGCAGCCTCAAAACCAAAGCTGACATCAGAAAATGCATTACAAACCATGATAAATAAGAAAAATGAGAAAAAAGCCAAAGAAATGCAAGAATCCACAATGATATTGGGCTTGATTTAGTCGCAAGGAAACCATCTTTCCCGGATTCATCCACCCCTCCAGCTGACTGCTTGTGGAATTCTGACAGAATTAACCTGAAAATCGCAGTGAACCTCAGTTTGGAGGCAATTAATATCTGTGACCTCAGCCAAAGTGTAACATTTTTTTTTCCAAAACACAAAAACTCACCTTGGTCATGTAACCTGTTTGAAAAAGACCATTGCCCCGGTGCCCTGAACTCCATATTGCAGCCTCAAAACCAAAGCTGACATCAGAAAATTCATTACAAACCATGATAAATAAGAAAACGGAGAAAAAAGCCAAAAAATGCAAGAATCCATAATGATATTGGGCTTGAGTTAGTCGCAAGGAAACCGGCTGTTCCCGGATTCATCCACCCCTTCAGCGGACTGCCTGTGGAATTCTGACTGAATTAACCTGAATATCGCAGTGAAACTCAGTTTGGAGGCAATTAATATCTGTCACCTAGCCAAAGTGTTCCATTGTATTTTCCAAAACACAAAAACTCCCCTTGGTCGTGTTACCTGTAGATTTCTAAGCTTAAAACGCCTATTTGTAGTGTTTTTTATTTCATAATGGCTACTCTGCCCAAACTCTTGTTTGTATTCCATCAGAATACAAAATTTGGGAAGGAAGAAGGCAAAACCAACTCAGACCCAGAAAACATTTAAGAAATTGCCGCTCAAAAAACCACAAATCGGCTGAGGCACTCAAAACAATGACAGCAAGGCAGAATTGGAGCAGGCCTCAGCTGTGCCCTGTTTGAAAAAGACCATTCCTCCGGTGCCCTGAACTCCATATTGCAGCCTAAAAACCAAAGCTCACATCAGAAAATTCATTTAAACCATGATAAATAAGAAAGATGAGAAAAAAGCCAAAGAAATGCAAGAATCCAGAATGATATTGGGCTTGATTGAGTTGCAAGGAAACCGGCTCTTCCCGGATTCATCAACCCCTCCAGCTGACTGCCTGTGGAATTCTGACTGAATTAACCTGAAAATCGCAGTGAAACTCAGTTTGGAGGCAATTAATATCTGTCACCTCAGCCAAAGTGTTCCATTTGATTTTCCAAAACACAAAAACTCACCTTGGTCGTGTTACCTGTAGATTTCTAAGCTTCAAAAGACTATTTGTTGTGTTTTGTATTTCACACTGGCTACTCGCCCCAAACTCTTGTTTGTATGGCGTCAGAATACAAAATTTGGGAAGGAAAAAGGCAAAACCAACTCAGACGCAGAACACATGTAGGAAATTGCAGCTCAAGAAACCAAAAGTCAGCTGAGGCACTCAAAACAATAACAGCAAGCCAGAATTGGAGCAGGTCAAAAGCTGTGCCCTGTTTGAAAAAGACCATTGCCCCGGTGCCCTGAACTCCATATTGCAGCCTCAAAACCAAAGCTGACATCAGAAAATTCATTACAAACCATGATAAATAAGAAAACGGAGAAAAAAGCCAAAAAATGCAAGAATCCATAATGATATTGGGCTTGAGTTAGTCGCAAGGAAACCGGCTGTTCCTGGATTCATCCACCCCTCCAGCGGACTGCCTGTGGAATTCTGACAGAATTAACCTGAAAATCGCAGTGAACCTCAGTTTGGAGGCAATTAATATCTGTCACCTCAGACCATTTTATTATCTAAAACACAAACACTCACCTTGCTCGTGTTACCTATAGATTTCTAAGCTTCAAACGCCTATTTGTTGTATTTTTTATTTCATAATGGCTACTCTGTCCAGAAAACATTTAAAATTTCCACTCAAGAAACCACAAATCGGCTGAGGTACTTAAAACAATGACAGCAAGGCAGAATTGGAGCAGGCCAACAGCTGTGCCCTGTTTGAAAAAGACCATTCCTCCAGTGCCCTGAACTCAATATGCCAGCCTCAAAACCAAAGCTCACATCAGAAAATTCATTACAAACCATGATAAATAAGAAAACGGAGAAAAAAGCCAAAAAATGCAAGAATCCATAATGATATTGGTCTTGAGTTAGTCGCAAGGAAACCGGCTGTTCCCGGATTCATCCACCCCTTCAGCGGACTGCCTGTGGAATTCTGACTGAATTAACCTGAATATCGCAGTGAAACTCAGTTTGGAGGCAATTAATATCTGTCACCTAGCCAAAGTGTTCCATTGTATTTTCCAAAACACAAAAACTCCCCTTGGACGTGTTACCTGTAGATTTCTAAGCTTAAAACGCCTATTTGTAGTGTTTTTTATTTCATAATGGCTACTTTAAACAAACTCTTGTTTGTATTGCGTCAGAATACAAAATTTGGGAAGGAAGAAGGCAAAACCAACTCAGACCCAGAAAACATTTAAGAAATTGCCGCTCAAAAAACCACAAATCGGCTGAGGCACTCAAAACAATGACAAGGAAGGCAGAATTGGAGCAGGCCAACAGCTGTGCCCTGTTTGAAAAAGACCATTCCTCCAGTGCCCTGAACTCCATATTGCAGCCTAAAAACCAAAGCTTACATCAGAAAATTCATTTAAACCATGATAAATAAGAAAGATGAGAAAAAAGCCAAAGAAATGCAAGAATCCATAATGATATTGGGCTTGATGAGTTGCAAGGAAACCGGCTGTTCCAGGATTCATCGACCACTGCAGCTGACTGCCTGTGGAATTCTGACTGAATTCAGCTGAAAATCGCAGTGAAACTCAGATTGGAGGCAATTAATATCTGTCACCTCAGCCAAAGTGTTCCATTTTCTTTTCCAAAACACAAAAACTCACCTTGGTCGTGTTACCTGTAGAGTTCTAAGCTTCAAACGACTATTTGTTGTGTTTTTTATTTCATAATGGCTACTTTAACCAAACTCTTGTTTGTATTGCATCAGAATATAACATTTGGGAAGGAAGAAGGCAAAACCAACTCACACCCAGAAATCATTTAGGAAATTGCCGCTCAAGAAACCAAAAGTCAGCAGAGGTACCCAAAGCAATGACATTAAACCAGATTGGAGCAAGCAAAGAGGTGTGCCCTGATTGAAAAAGAACCATTCTCTTCTGCACTGAAGTCTATATTGCAGCCTCAAAATAAAGCTCACATCAGAAATTTCATTACAAACCATGATAAATAAGAAAACGGAGAAAAAAGCCAAAAAATGCAAGAATCTATAATGATATTGGGCTTGATTCAATCGCAAGGAAACCGGCTATTCCCAGATTCATCCACCCCTCCAGCTGACTGCCTGTGGAATTCTGACTGAATTCACCTGAAAATTGCAGTGAAACTCAGTTTGGAGGCAATTAATATCTGTCACCTCAGCCAAAGTGTTCCATTTTATTTTCGAAAACACAAAAACTCACCTTGCTCATGTTACCTGTCGATTTCTAAGCTTCAAATGACTATTTGTTGTGTTTTTTATTTCATAATGGCTACTCTGCCGAAACTCTTGTTTGTATTGCGTCAGAATACAAAATTTGGGAAGGAAGAAGGCAAAACCAATTCAGGCCCAGAAAACATGTAGTAAATTGCCGCTCAAAAGACCAATAATCGGCTGAGGCACCCAAAACAATGACAGCAAGCCAGAATTGGAGCAGGCCAACAGCTGTGCCCTGTTTGAAAAAGACCATTCCTCTGTTACCCTGAACTCCATATTGCAGCCTCAAAACCAAAGCTCACATCAGAAAATTCATTACAAACCATGATAAATAAGAAAACGAAGAAAAAAGCCAAAGAAATGCAAGAATCCCTAATGATATTGGGCATGATTTAGTCGCAAGGAAATTGGCTGTTCCCAGATTCATCCACCCTTCCAGCTGACTGCCTGTGGAAATATGACTGAATTAACCTGAAAATCGCAGTGAAACTCAGTTTAGAGGCCATTAATATCTGTCACCTCAGACAAAGTGTTCCATTTTATTTGCCAAAACACAAAACCTCATCTTGTCCTGTTACCTGTAGATTTCTGAGCTTCGAACGCCTATTTGTAGTGTTTTTTATTTCATAATGGCTACTCTGCCCAAACTCTTGTTTGTATTGTGTCAGAATACAACATTTGGGAAGGAAAATGGCAAAACCAACTCAGACTCAGAAAACATGTAGGAAATTGCCGCTCAAGAAACCACTAATCGGCTGAGGCACTCAAAACAATGACAGCAAGCCAGAATTGGAGCAGGCCAACAGCTGTGCCGTGTTTGAAAAAGACCATTGCCCCGGTGCCCTGAACTCCATATTGCAGCCTCAAAACCAAAGCTGACATCAGAAAATGCATTACAAACCATGATAAATAAGAAAAATGAGAAAAAAGCCAAACAAATGCAAGAATCCATAATGATATTGGGCTTGATTTAGTCGCAAGGAAACCGGCTGTTCCTGGATTCATCCACCCCTCCAGCTGACTGCCTGTGGAATTCTGACTGAATTAACCTGAAAATCGCAGTGAAACTCAGTTTGGGGGCAATTAATATCTGTCACCTCAGACCATTTTATTATCCAAAACACAAAAACTCACCTTGCTCGTGTTACCTGTAGATTTCTAAGATTCAAACGCCTATTAGTTGTATTTTTTATTTCATAATGGCTACTCTGTCCAGAAAACATTTAAAATTTCCGCTCAAGAAGCCACAAATCGGCTGAGGTACTTAAAACAATGACAGCAAGGCAGAATTGGAGCAGGCCAACAGCTGTGCCCTGTTTGAAAAAGAACATTCCTCCGGTGCCCTGAACTCAATATGCCAGCCTCAAAACCAAAGCTCACATCAGAAAATTCGTTACAAACCATGATAAATAAGAAAACGGAGAAAAAAGCCAAAAAATGCAAGAATCCATAATGATATTGGGCTTGAGTTAGTCGCAAGGAAACCGGCTGTTCCCGGATTCATCCAACCCTTCAGTGGACTGCCTGTGGAATTCTGACTGAATTAACCTGAATATCGCAGTGAAACTCAGTTTGGAGGCAATTAATATCTGTCACCTAGCCAAAGTGTTCCATTGTATTTTCCAAAACACAAAAACTCCCCTTGGACGTGTTACCTGTAGATTCCTAAGCTTAAAACGCCTATTTGTAGTGTTTTTTATTTCATAATGGCTACTTTAAACAAACTCTTGTTTGTTTTGCGTCAGAATACAAAATTTGGGAAGGAAGAAGGCAAAACCAACTCAGACCCAGAAAACATTTAAGAAATTGCCGCTCAAAAAACCACAAATCGGCTGAGGCACTCAAAACAATGACAGCAAGGCAGAATTGGAGCAGGCCAACAGCTGTGCCGTGTTTGAAAAAGACCATTCCTCCGGTGCCCTGAACTCCATATTGCAGCCTCAAAACCAAAGCTCACTTCAGAAAATTCATTACAAACCATGAAAAATAAGGAAAATGAGAAAAAAGCCAAAGAATTCCAAGAATGCATAATGATATTGGGCTTGATTTAGTCTTAAGGAAACCGGCTGTTCCTGGATTCATCGACCACTGCAGCTGACTGCCTGTGGAATTCTGACTGAATTCACCTGAAAATCGCAGTGAAACTCAGTTTGGAGGCAATTAATATGTGTCACCTCAGCCAAAGTGTTCCATTTGATTTTCCAAAACACAAAATCTCACCTTGGTCGTGTTACCTGTAGATTTCTAAGCTTCAAACTCCTATTTCTTGTGTTTTTTTTTATTTCATAATGGCTACTCTGTCCAACCTCTTGTTTGTATGGCGTCAGAATACAAAATTTGGGAAGGAAGAAGGCAAAATCAACTCAGACCCAGAAAACATGTAGGAAATTGCCGCTCAAGAAACCACAAATCGGCTGAGGCACTCAAAGCAATGACAGCAAGCCAGAATTAGAGCAGACTAACAGCTGTGCCCTGATTGGAAAAGACCATCCCCCGGTGCCCTGAACTCCATATTGCAGCCTCATAACCAAAGCTGACATCACAAAATTCATTACAAACCATGATAAATAAGAAAAATGCGAAAAATCCAAAGAAATGCAAGAATCCATAATGATATTGGGCTTGATTTAGTCGCAAGGAAACGGGCTGTTCCTGGATTCATCCACCCCTCCAGCTGACTGCCTGTGGAATTCTGACTGAATTAACCTGAAAATCGCAGTGAAACTCAGTTTGGAGGCAATTAATATCTCTCAAATCAGCCAAAGTGTTCCATTTTATTTTCCAAAACACAAAAACTCACCTTGGTCGTGTTACCTGTAGATTTCTAAGCTTCAAACGCCTATGTGTTGTGTTTTTTATTTCATAATGGCTACTCTACCCAAACTCTTCTTTCTATGGCGTCAGAATACAAAATTTGGGAAGGAAGGGGGCAAAACCAACTCAGACCTAGAAAACATGTAGGAAATTGCCGCTCAAGAATCCACAAATCGGCTGAGGCACTCAAAAGAATGACAGCAAACCAGAATTGGAGCAGGCCAACAGCTGTGCCCTGTTTGAAAAAGACCATTCCTCCGTTACTCTGAACTCCATATTGCAGCCTCAAAACCAAAACTCACATCAGAAAATTCATTAGAAACGATGATAAATATGAAAACGAAGAAAAAAGCCAAAGAAATGCAAGAATCCATAATGCTATTGGGCTTGATTGAGTCGCAAAGAAACCGGTTGTTCCCGGGTTCATCCACCCCTCCAGCTGACAGCCTGTGGAATTCTGACTGAATTAACCTGAAAATCACATTGAAACTCTTTTTGGAGGCAATTAATATCTGTCACCTCAGCCAAAGTGTTCCATTTGATTTTCCAAAACACAAAAACTCACCTTGGTCGTGTTACCTGTAGATTTCTAAGCTTCAAACGCCTATTTGTTGTGTTTTTTATTTCATAATGGCTACTCTGCTGACACTCTTGTTTGTATTGCGTCAGAATACAAAATTTGACAAGGAAGAAGGCAAAAGCAACTCAGACCCAGGAAACATTCAGAAAATTGCCGCTCAAGAAACCACAAATAAGCTGAGGCACCCAAAATAAAATGACAGCAAGCCAGAATTGGAGCAGGCCAACAGCTGTGCCCTGTTTGAAAAGGACCATTCCTCCGGTGCCCTGAACTCAAAATGCCAGCCTCAAAACCAAAGCTCACATCCGAAAATTCATTACAAACCATGATAAATAAGAAAGATGAGAAAAAAGCCAAAGAAATGCAAGAATCCACAATGATATTGGGCTTGATTTAGTCGCAAGGAAACCATCTTTCCCGGATTCATCCACCCCTCCAGCTGACTGCTTGTGGAATTCTGACAGAATTAACCTGAAAATCGCAGTGAAACTCAGTTTGGAGGCAATTAATATGTGTCACCTCAGCCAAAGTGTTCCATTTGATTTTCCAAAACACAAAATCTCACCTTGGTCGTGTTACCTGTAGATTTCTAAGCTTCAAACTCCTATTTCTTGTGTTTTTTTTTATTTCATAATGGCTACTCTGTCCAACCTCTTGTTTGTATGGCGTCAGAATACAAAATTTGGGAAGGAAGAAGGCAAAATCAACTCAGACCCAGAAAACATGTAGGAAATTGCCGCTCAAGAAACCACAAATCGGCTGAGGCACTCAAAGCAATGACAGCAAGCCAGAATTAGAGCAGACTAACAGCTGTGCCCTGATTGGAAAAGACCATTCCCCCGGTGCCCTGAACTCCATATTGCAGCCTCATAACCAAAGCTGACATCACAAAATTCATTACAAACCATGATAAATAAGAAAAATGCGAAAAATCCAAAGAAATGCAAGAATCCATAATGATATTGGGCTTGATTTAGTCGCAAGGAAACGGGCTGTTCCTGGATTCATCCACCCCTCCAGCTGACTGCCTGTGGAATTCTGACTGAATTAACCTGAAAATCGCAGTGAAACTCAGTTTGGAGGCAATTAATATCTCTCAAATCAGCCAAAGTGTTCCATTTTATTTTCCAAAACACAAAAACTCACCTTGGTCGTGTTACCTGTAGATTTCTAAGCTTCAAACGCCTATGTGTTGTGTTTTTTATTTCATAATGGCTACTCTACCCAAACTCTTCTTTCTATGGCGTCAGAATACAAAATTTGGGAAGGAAGGGGGCAAAACCAACTCAGACCTAGAAAACATGTAGGAAATTGCCGCTCAAGAATCCACAAATCGGCTGAGGCACTCAAAAGAATGACAGCAAACCAGAATTGGAGCAGGCCAACAGCTGTGCCCTGTTTGAAAAAGACCATTCCTCCGTTACTCTGAACTCCATATTGCAGCCTCAAAACCAAAACTCACATCAGAAAATTCATTAGAAACGATGATAAATATGAAAACGAAGAAAAAAGCCAAAGAAATGCAAGAATCCATAATGCTATTGGGCTTGATTGAGTCGCAAAGAAACCGGTTGTTCCCGGGTTCATCCACCCCTCCAGCTGACAGCCTGTGGAATTCTGACTGAATTAACCTGAAAATCGCATTGAAACTCTTTTTGGAGGCAATTAATATCTGTCACCTCAGCCAAAGTGTTCCATTTGATTTTCCAAAACACAAAAACTCACCTTGGTCGTGTTACCTGTAGATTTCTAAGCTTCAAACGCCTATTTGTTGTGTTTTTTATTTCATAATGGCTACTCTGCTGACACTCTTGTTTGTATTGCGTCAGAATACAAAATTTGACAAGGAAGAAGGCAAAAGCAACTCAGACCCAGGAAACATTCAGAAAATTGACGCTCAAGAAACCACAAATAAGCTGAGGCACCCAAAATAAAATGACAGCAAGCCAGAATTGGAGCAGGCCAACAGCTGTGCCCTGTTTGAAAAGGACCATTCCTCCGGTGCCCTGAACTCAAAATGCCAGCCTCAAAACCAAAGCTCACATCCGAAAATTCATCACAAACCATGATAAATAAGAAAGATGAGAAAAAAGCCAAAGAAATGCAAGAATCCACAATGATATTGGGCTTGATTTAGTCGCAAGGAAACCATCTTTCCCGGATTCATCCACCCCTCCAGCTGACTGCTTGTGGAATTCTGAGAGAATTAACCTGAAAATCGCAGTGAAATTCAGTTTGGAGGCAATTAATATGTGTCACCTCAGCCAAAGTGTTCCATTTGATTTTCCAAAACACAAAATCTCACCTTGGTCGTGTTACCTGTAGATTTCTAAGCTTCAAACTCCTATTTCTTGTGTTTTTTTTTTTATTTCATAATGGCTACTCTGTCCAACCTCTTGTTTGTATGGCGTCAGAATACAAAATTTGGGAAGGAAGAAGGCAAAACCAACTCTGACCCAGAAAACATTTAGGAAATTGCCACTCAACACACCAAAAATCAGCTGAGGCACCCAAAACAATGACAGCAAGCCAGAACTGGAGCAAGCAAATGGCTGTGCCCTGTTTGAAAAAGAACCTTCCTCTTGTGCCCTGAACTCCATATTGCAGACTCAAAACCAAAGCTCACATCAGAAAATTCATTACAAACCTTGATAAATAAAAAATGAGAAAAAAGCCAAAGAAATGCAAGAATCCATAATGATATTAGGCTTGTTTTATTCGCATGGAAACCGGCTGTTCCCAGATTCATCCACCCCTCCAGCTGACTGCCTGTGGAATTCTGACTGAATTCACCTGAAAATCGCAGTGAAACTCAGTTTGGAGGCAATTAATATGTGTCACCTCAGCCAAAGTGTTCCATTTGATTTTCCAAAACACAAAATCTCACCTTGGTCGTGTTACCTGTAGATTTCTAAGCTTCAAACTCCTATTTCTTGTGTTTTTTTTTATTTCATAATGGCTACTCTGTCCAACCTCTTGTTTCTATGGCGTCAGAATACAAAATTTGGGAAGGAAGAAGGCAAAATCAACTCAGACCCAGAAAACATGTAGGAAATTGCCGCTCAAGAAACCACAAATCGGCTGAGGCACTCAAAGCAATGACAGCAAGCCAGAATTAGAGCAGACTAACAGCTGTGCCCTGATTGGAAAAGACCATTCCCCCGGTGCCCTGAACTCCATATTGCAGCCTCATAACCAAAGCTGACATCACAAAATTCATTACAAACCATGATAAATAAGAAAAATGCGAAAAATCCAAAGAAATGCAAGAATCCATAATGATATTGGGCTTGATTTAGTCGCAAGGAAACGGGCTGTTCCTGGATTCATCCACCCCTCCAGCTGACTGCCTGTGGAATTCTGACTGAATTAACCTGAAAATCGCAGTGAAACTCAGTTTGGAGGCAATTAATATCTCTCAAATCAGCCAAAGTGTTCCATTTTATTTTCCAAAACACAAAAACTCACCTTGGTCGTGTTACCTGTAGATTTCTAAGCTTCAAACGCCTATGTGTTGTGTTTTTTATTTCATAATGGCTACTCTACCCAAACTCTTCTTTCTATGGCGTCAGAATACAAAATTTGGGAAGGAAGGGGGCAAAACCAACTCAGACCTAGAAAACATGTAGGAAATTGCCGCTCAAGAATCCACAAATCGGCTGAGGCACTCAAAAGAATGACAGCAAACCAGAATTGGAGCAGGCCAACAGCTGTGCCCTGTTTGAAAAAGACCATTCCTCCGTTACTCTGAACTCCATATTGCAGCCTCAAAACCAAAACTCACATCAGAAAATTCATTAGAAACGATGATAAATATGAAAACGAAGAAAAAAGCCAAAGAAATGCAAGAATCCATAATGCTATTGGGCTTGATTGAGTCGCAAAGAAACCGGTTGTTCCCGGGTTCATCCACCCCTCCAGCTGACAGCCTGTGGAATTCTGACTGAATTAACCTGAAAATCGCATTGAAACTCTTTTTGGAGGCAATTAATATCTGTCACCTCAGCCAAAGTGTTCCATTTGATTTTCCAAAACACAAAAACTCACCTTGGTCGTGTTACCTGTAGATTTCTAAGCTTCAAACGCCTATTTGTTGTGTTTTTTATTTCATAATGGCTACTCTGCTGACACTCTTGTTTGTATTGCGTCAGAATACAAAATTTGACAAGGAAGAAGGCAAAAGCAACTCAGACCCAGGAAACATTCAGAAAATTGCCGCTCAAGAAACCACAAATAAGCTGAGGCACCCAAAATAAAATGACAGCAAGCCAGAATTGGAGCAGGCCAACAGCTGTGCCCTGTTTGAAAAGGACCATTCCTCCGGTGCCCTGAACTCAAAATGCCAGCCTCAAAACCAAAGCTCACATCCGAAAATTCATTACAAACCATGATAAATAAGAAAGATGAGAAAAAAGCCAAAGAAATGCAAGAATCCACAATGATATTGGGCTTGATTTAGTCGCAAGGAAACCATCTTTCCCGGATTCATCCACCCCTCCAGCTGACTGCTTGTGGAATTCTGACAGAATTAACCTGAAAATCGCAGTGAAACTCAGTTTGGAGGCAATTAATATGTGTCACCTCAGCCAAAGTGTTCCATTTGATTTTCCAAAACACAAAATCTCACCTTGGTCGTGTTACCTGTAGATTTCTAAGCTTCAAACTCCTATTTCTTGTGTTTTTTTTTTATTTCATAATGGCTACTCTGTCCAACCTCTTGTTTGTATGGCGTCAGAATACAAAATTTGGGAAGGAAGAAGGCAAAATCAACTCAGACCCAGAAAACATGTAGGAAATTGCCGCTCAAGAAACCACAAATCGGCTGAGGCACTCAAAGCAATGACAGCAAGCCAGAATTAGAGCAGACTAACAGCTGTGCCCTGATTGGAAAAGACCATTCCCCCGGTGCCCTGAACTCCATATTGCAGCCTCATAACCAAAGCTGACATCACAAAATTCATTACAAACCATGATAAATAAGAAAAATGCGAAAAATCCAAAGAAATGCAAGAATCCATAATGATATTGGGCTTGATTTAGTCGCAAGGAAACGGGCTGTTCCTGGATTCATCCACCCCTCCAGCTGACTGCCTGTGGAATTCTGACTGAATTAACCTGAAAATCGCAGTGAAACTCAGTTTGGAGGCAATTAATATCTCTCAAATCAGCCAAAGTGTTCCATTTTATTTTCCAAAACACAAAAACTCACCTTGGTCGTGTTACCTGTAGATTTCTAAGCTTCAAACGCCTATGTGTTGTGTTTTTTATTTCATAATGGCTACTCTACCCAAACTCTTCTTTCTATGGCGTCAGAATACAAAATTTGGGAAGGAAGGGGGCAAAACCAACTCAGACCTAGAAAACATGTAGGAAATTGCCGCTCAAGAATCCACAAATCGGCTGAGGCACTCAAAAGAATGACAGCAAACCAGAATTGGAGCAGGCCAACAGCTGTGCCCTGTTTGAAAAAGACCATTCCTCCGTTACTCTGAACTCCATATTGCAGCCTCAAAACCAAAACTCACATCAGAAAATTCATTAGAAACGATGATAAATATGAAAACGAAGAAAAAAGCCAAAGAAATGCAAGAATCCATAATGCTATTGGGCTTGATTGAGTCGCAAAGAAACCGGTTGTTCCCGGGTTCATCCACCCCTCCAGCTGACAGCCTGTGGAATTCTGACTGAATTAACCTGAAAATCACATTGAAACTCTTTTTGGAGGCAATTAATATCTGTCACCTCAGCCAAAGTGTTCCATTTGATTTTCCAAAACACAAAAACTCACCTTGGTCGTGTTACCTGTAGATTTCTAAGCTTCAAACGCCTATTTGTTGTGTTTTTTATTTCATAATGGCTACTCTGCTGACACTCTTGTTTGTATTGCGTCAGAATACAAAATTTGACAAGGAAGAAGGCAAAAGCAACTCAGACCCAGGAAACATTCAGAAAATTGCCGCTCAAGAAACCACAAATAAGCTGAGGCACCCAAAATAAAATGACAGCAAGCCAGAATTGGAGCAGGCCAACAGCTGTGCCCTGTTTGAAAAGGACCATTCCTCCGGTGCCCTGAACTCAAAATGCCAGCCTCAAAACCAAAGCTCACATCCGAAAATTCATCACAAACCATGATAAATAAGAAAGATGAGAAAAAAGCCAAAGAAATGCAAGAATCCACAATGATATTGGGCTTGATTTAGTCGCAAGGAAACCATCTTTCCCGGATTCATCCACCCCTCCAGCTGACTGCTTGTGGAATTCTGACAGAATTAACCTGAAAATCGCAGTGAAATTCAGTTTGGAGGCAATTAATATGTGTCACCTCAGCCAAAGTGTTCCATTTGATTTTCCAAAACACAAAATCTCACCTTGGTCGTGTTACCTGTAGATTTCTAAGCTTCAAACTCCTATTTCTTGTGTTTTTTTTTTATTTCATAATGGCTACTCTGTCCAACCTCTTGTTTGTATGGCGTCAGAATACAAAATTTGGGAAGGAAGAAGGCAAAACCAACTCTGACCCAGAAAACATTTAGGAAATTGCCACTCAACACACCAAAAATCAGCTGAGGCACCCAAAACAATGACAGCAAGCCAGAACTGGAGCAAGCAAATGGCTGTGCCCTGTTTGAAAAAGAACCTTCCTCTTGTGCCCTGAACTCCATATTGCAGACTCAAAACCAAAGCTCACATCAGAAAATTCATTACAAACCTTGATAAATAAAAAATGAGAAAAAAGCCAAAGAAATGCAAGAATCCATAATGATATTAGGCTTGTTTTATTCGCATGGAAACCGGCTGTTCCCAGATTCATCCACCCCTCCAGCTGACTGCCTGTGGAATTCTGACTGAATTAACCTGAAAATCGCAGTGAAACTCAGTTTGGTGGCAATTAATATCTGTCACCTCAGCCAAAGCGTTCCATTTTATGTTCCAAAACACAAAAACTCACCATGGTCATGCTACCTGTAGATTTCTAAGCTTCAAAATCCTATTTCTTGTGGTTTTTATTTCATAATGGCTACTCTGCCCAAACTCTTGTTTGTATGGCATCAGAAAAGATAATTTGGGAAGGCAGACAGCAAAACCAACTCAGACCCAGAAAACCCATAATGATATTGGGCTGGATTTATTTGCAAGGATACCGGCTGTGCCCAGATTCATCCACCCCTACAGCTGACTGCCTGTGGAATTGTGACTGAATTCACCTGAAGTCAGCCGCGGCACCCAAAACAATGACAGGAAGACAGAATTGGAGCAAGCCAACAGCTGTGCCCTGATTGAAAAAGAACCATTCTCTTGTACCCTGAAATCCATTTTGCAGCCTCAAAACCAAAGCTCACAGCAGAAAATTCATTACAAACCATGATAAATAAGGGAAATGTGAAAAAGCCAAAGAAATGCAAGAGTCCTTTGTGATATTTGGCTGGATTTAGACACAAGGAAACTGGCTGTTTCAGGATTCATCCCACCCTTAAACAGACTGACTTTGGAATTCTGATTGAATTCACCTCAAAATTGCACTCACACTCAATTTGGAGGAAATTAGTGTCTGTCCCCTCAGCAGAAGGGGTCCATGTCACTTTCCAAAACAAAGAAACTCATCTTGATTGTGTTGCCTGTACAGTTCTAATCCTGAAAGGCCAATTTGCTTTGTTTTTTTTTTTTTCTTTCATAATGGCTACTCTGTAAAAATCTTGCTTGTATTGCATCAGAATACAAAATTTGGGAATAAGAAGGCAAAAGTAACTCAGACCCAGAAAACATTTAGGATATTGCCACTCAAGAATCCACAAATCAGCTGAGGCACCCAAAACAATGACAGCAAGCCAGAATTGGAGCAACCCAACAGCTGTGCCCTGATTGAAAAACAACCCTCCTCTTGTGCCCTGAACTCAATATGCCAGCTTAAAACCAAAGCTCACATCAGAAAATTCATTACAAACCATGATAAATAAGAAAAATGAGAAAAAGCCAAAGAAATGCAAGAATCCATAATGATATTGGGCTTGATTTAGTCGCAAGGAAATCGGCTCGTCCAAGATTCATCCCCACCTCCAACTGACTGCCTGTGGAATTCTGAATGAATTAACCTGAAAATCGCAGTGACAATCAGTTTGGAGGCAATATATATCTGTGACCTCAACCAAAGTATTCCATTTGATTTTGCAAAACATAAAAACTCACCTTGGTTATGTTACCTGTAGATTTCTAAGCTTCAAAGGCCTATTTGTAATGTTTTTTAATTCATAATGGCAACTCTGTCCAAACTATTGGTTGTATCGTGTCAGAATACAATATTTGGGAAGGAAGAAGGCAAAACCAACTAAGATCCAGAAAACATTTAGTAAATTGCCACTCAAGAAACCAAAAGACAGCTGAGGCACCCAAAACAATGACAGCAAGCCAGAATTGGAGCAGGCCAAAAGCTGTGCCCTGATTGAAAAAGAACCTTCCTCTGGTGACCTGAACTCAATATGCCAGCCTCAAAACCAAAGCTCACATCAGAAAATTCATTACAAACCATGATACAAAAGAAAAATGAGAAAAAAGCGAAAGAAATGCAAGAATCCATAATGATATTGGCCTTGATTTAGTCACAAGGAAACCAGATGTTCCCGGATGCATCCACCCCTCCAGCTGACTGCCTGTGGAATTCCGACTGAATTAACCTGAAAATTGCAGTGAAACTCAGTTTGGAGGCAATTACTATCTGTCACCTCAGCCAAAGTGTTCCATTTGATTTTCCAAAACACAAAATCTCACCTTGGTCGTGTTACCTGTAGATTTCTAAGCTTCAAACGCCTATTTGTTGTGTTTTTTATTTCATAATACCTACTCTGTCCAAACTCTTGTTTGTATTGCATCAGAATACAAAATTTAGGAAGGAAGAAGGCAAAACCAACACAGACCCAAAAAACATCTAGTAAATTGACACACTAGAATCCACAAATTTGCTGAAGCACTCAAAACATTGACAGCAAGCCAGAATTGGAGGAGGCCAACAGCTGTGCCCTGATTGAAAAGAACCATCCTCTTGTTCCCTGAACCCAATATGCCAGCCTTAAAACCAGAGCTCACATCAGAAAATTTATTACAAACCATGATACATAAGACAAATGAGAAAAAGCCAAAGAAATGCAAGAATCCATAATGATATTGGGCTTGATTTAGTCGCAAGAAAACCGGCTGTTCCTGGATTCATCCACCCCTTCAGCGGACTGCCTGTGGAATTCTGACTGAATTAACCTGAAAATCGCAGTGAAACTCAGTTTGGAGGCAATTAATATCTGTCACCTAGCCAAAGTGTTCCATTGTATTTTCCAAAACACAAAAACTCCCCTTGGTCGTGTTACCTGTAGATTTCTAAGCTTAAAACGCCTATTTGTAGTGTTTTTTATTTCATAATGGCTACTCTGTCCAGAAAACATTTAAAATTTCCGCTCAAAAAACCACAAATCGGCTGAGGCACTCAAAACAATGACAGCAAGGCAGAATTGGAGCAGGCCAACAGCTGTGCCCTGTTTGAAAAAGACCATTCCTCCGGTGCCCTGAACTCCATATTGCAGCCTAAAAACCAAAGCTCACATCAGAAAATTCATTTAAACCATGATAAATAAGAAAGATGAGAAAAAAGCCAAAGAAATGCAAGAATCCAGAATGATATTGGGCTTGATTGAGTTGCAAGGAAACCGGCTCTTCCCGGATTCATCAACCCCTCCAGCTGACTGCCTGTGGAATTCTGACTGAATTAACCTGAAAATCGCAGTGAAACTCAGTTTGGAGGCAATTAATATCTGTCACCTCAGCCAAAGTGTTCCATTTGATTTTCCAAAACACAAAAACTCACCTTGGTCGTGTTACCTGTAGATTTCTAAGCTTCAAAAGACTATTTGTTGTGTTTTGTATTTCACACTGGCTACTCGCCCCAAACTCTTGTTTGTATGGCGTCAGAATACAAAATTTGGGAAGGAAAAAGGCAAAACCAACTCAGACGCAGAACACATGTAGGAAATTGCAGCTCAAGAAACCAAAAGTCAGCTGAGGCACCCAAAACAATAACAGCAAGCCAGAATTGGAGCAGGCCAAAAGCTGTGCCCTGTTTGAAAAAGACCATTCCTCCGGTGCCCTGAACTCAATATGCCAGCCTCAAAACCAAAGCTCACATCAGAAAATTCATTACAAACCATGATAAATAAGAAAACGGAGAAAAAAGCCAAAAAATGCAAGAATCCATAATGATATTGGTCTTGAGTTAGTCGCAAGGAAACCGGCTGTTCCCGGATTCATCCACCCCTTCAGTGGACTGCCTGTGGAATTCTGACTGAATTAACCTGAATATCGCAGTGAAACTCAGTTTGGAGGCAATTAATATCTGTCACCTAGCCAAAGTGTTCCATTGTATTTTCCAAAACACAAAAACTCCCCTTGGACGTGTTACCTGTAGATTTCTAAGCTTAAAACGCCTATTTGTAGTGTTTTTTATTTCATAATGGCTACTTTAAACAAACTCTTGTTTGTATTGCGTCAGAATACAAAATTTGGGAAGGAAGAAGGCAAAAGCAACTCAGACCCAGAAAACATTTAAGAAATTGCCGCTCAAAAAACCACAAATCGGCTGAGGCACTCAAAACAATGACGAGCAAGGCAGAATTGGAGCAGGCCAACAGCTGTGCCCTGTTTGAAAAAGACCATTCCTCCGGTGCCCTGAACTCCATATTGCAGCCTAAAAACCAAAGCTTACATCAGAAAATTCATTTAAACCATGATAAATAAGAAAGATGAGAAAAAAGCCAAAGAAATGCAAGAATCCATAATGATATTGGGCTTGATTGAGTTGCAAGGAAACCGGCTGTTCCAGGATTCATCGACCACTGCAGCTGACTGCCTGTGGAATTCTGACTGAATTCAGCTGAAAATCGCAGTGAAACTCAGATTGGAGGCAATTAATATCTGTCACCTCAGCCAAAGTGTTCCATTTTCTTTTCCAAAACACAAAAACTCACCTTGGTCGTGTTACCTGTAGAGTTCTAAGCTTCAAACGACTATTTGTTGTGTTTTTTATTTCATAATGGCTACTTTAACCAAACTCTTGTTTGTATTGCATCAGAATATAACATTTGGGAAGGAAGAAGGCAAAACCAACTCACACCCAGAAATCATTTAGGACATTGCCGCTCAAGAAACCAAAAGTCAGCAGAGGTACCCAAAGCAATGACATTAAACCAGATTGGAGCAAGCAAAGAGGTGTGCCCTGATTGAAAAAGAACCATTCTCTTCTGCACTGAAGTCTATATTGCAGCCTCAAAATAAAGCTCACATCAGAAATTTCATTACAAACCATGATAAATAAGAAAAATAAGAAAAAAGCCAAAGAAATGCAAGAATCTATAATGATATTGGGCTTGATTCAATCGCAAGGAAACCGGCTATTCCCAGATTCATCCACAACTCCAGCTGACTGCCTGTGGAATTCTGACTGAATTCACCTGAAAATTGCAGTGAAACTCAGTTTGGAGGCAATTAATATCTGTCACCTCAGCCAAAGTGTTCCATTTGATTTTCGAAAACACAAAAACTCACCTTGCTCATGTTACCTGTCGATTTCTAAGCTTCAAATGACTATTTGTTGTGTTTTTTATTTCATAATGGCTACTCTGCCGAAACTCTTGTTTGTATTGCGTCAGAATACAAAATTTGGGAAGGAAGAAGGCAAAACCAATTCAGGCCCAGAAAACATTTAGGAAATTGCCGCTCAAAAGACCAATAATCGGCTGAGGCACCCAAAACAATGACAGCAAGCCAGAATTGGAGCAGGCCAACAGCTGTGCCCTGTTTGAAAAAGACCATTCCTCTGTTACCCTGAACTCCATATTGCAGCCTCAAAACCAAAGCTCACATCAGAAAATTCATTACAAACCATGATAAATAAGAAAACGAAGAAAAAAGCCAAAGAAATGCAAGAATCCCTAATGATATTGGGCATGATTTAGTCGCAAGGAAATTGGCTGTTCCCAGATTCATCCACCCTTCCAGCTGACTGCCTGTGGAAATATGACTGAATTAACCGGAAAATCGCAGTGAACCTCAGTTTGCAGGCAATTAATATCTGTCACCTCAGCCAAAGTGTTCCATTTTATTTTCATAAACACAAAAACTCACCTTGGTCATGTTTCCTGTAGATTTCTAAGCTTCAAACGCCTATTTGTTGTGTTTTTTATTTCATAATCGGTACTCTGTCTGAACTCATGTTTGTATTGCGTCACAATACAAAATTTGGGAAGGAAGAAGGCAAAAACCTCTCAGACACAGAAAACATTTAGGAAATTGCCGCTCAAGAAACCAAAAGTCAGCTAAGGCACCCAAAACAATGACAGCAAGGCAGAATTGGAGCAAGTCAACAGCTGTGCCCTTTTTGAAAAATAACCTTCCTCTTGTGCCCTGAACTCCATATTGCAGCCTCAAAACCAAAGCTCACATCAGAAAATTCATTACAAACCATGATAAATAAGAAAAATGAGAAAAAAGCCAAAGAAATGCTAGAATCCATAATGATATTGGGCTTGATTTAGTCGCAAGGAAATTGGCTGTTCCCAGATTCATCCACCCCTCCAGCTAACTGCCTGTGGAATTCTGACTGAATTAACCTGAAAATCGCAGTGAAACTCAGTTTAGAGGCCATTAATATCTGTCACCTCAGACAAAGTGTTCCATTTTATTTGCCAAAACACAAAACCTCATCTTGTCCTGTTACCTGTAGATTTCTGAGCTTCGAACGCCTATTTGTAGTGTTTTTTATTTCATAATGGCTACTCTGCCCAAACTCTTGTTTGTATTGTGTCAGAATACAACATTTGGGAAGGAAGAAGGCAAAACCAACTCAGACCCAGAAAACATTTTGGAAATTGCCGCTCAAGAAACCACTAATCGGCTGAGGCACTCAAAACAATGACAGCAAGCCAGAATTGGAGCAGGCCAACAGCTGTGCCGTGTTTGAAAAAGACCATTGCCCCGGTGCCCTGAACTCCATATTGCAGCCTCAAAACCAAAGCTGACATCAGAAAATGCATTACAAACCATGATAAATAAGAAAAATGAGAAAAAAGCCAAACAAATGCAAGAATCCATAATGATATTGGGCTTGATTTAGTCGCAAGGAAACCGGCTGTTCCTGGATTTATCCACCCCTCCAGCTGACTGCCTGTGGAATTCTGACTGAATTAACCTGAAAATCGCAGTGAAACTCAGTTTGGGGGCAATTAATATCTGTCACCTCAGACCATTTTATTATCCAAAACACAAAAACTCACCTTGCTCGTGTTACCTGTAGATTTCTAAGATTCAAACGCCTATTAGTTGTATTTTTTATTTCATAATGGCTACTCTGTCCAGAAAACATTTAAAATTTCCGCTCAAGAAGCCACAAATCGGCTGAGGTACTTAAAACAATGACAGCAAGGCAGAATTGGAGCAGGCCAACAGCTGTGCCCTGTTTGAAAAAGACCATTCCTCCGGTGCCCTGAACTCAATATGCCAGCCTCAAAACCAAAGCTCACATCAGAAAATTCGTTACAAACCATGATAAATAAGAAAAAGGAGAAAAAAGCCAAAAAATGCAAGAATCCATAATGATATTGGGCTTGAGTTAGTCGCAAGGAAACCGGCTGTTCCCGGATTCATCCAACCCTTCAGTGGACTGCCTGTGGAATTCTGACTGAATTAACCTGAATATCGCAGTGAAACTCAGTTTGGAGGCAATTAATATCTGTCACCTAGCCAAAGTGTTCCATTGTATTTTCCAAAACACAAAAACTCCCCTTGGTCGTGTTACCTGTAGATTTCTAAGCTTAAAACGCCTATTTGTAGTGTTTTTTATTTCATAATGGCTACTTTAAACAAACTCTTGTTTGTTTTGCGTCAGAATACAAAATTTGGGAAGGAAGAAGGCAAAACCAACTCAGACCCAGAAAACATTTAAGAAATTGCCGCTCAAAAAACCACAAATCGGCTGAGGCACTCAAAACAATGACAGCAAGGCAGAATTGGAGCAGGCCAACAGCTGTGCCGTGTTTGAAAAAGACCATTCCTCCGGTGCCCTGAACTCCATATTGCAGCCTCAAAACCAAAGCTCACTTCAGAAAATTCATTACAAACCATGAAAAATAAGGAAAATGAGAAAAAAGCCAAAGAATTCCAAGAATGCATAATGATATTGGGCTTGATTTAGTCTTAAGGAAACCGGCTGTTCCTGGATTCATCGACCACTGCAGCTGACTGCCTGTGGAATTCTGACTGAATTCACCTGAAAATCGCAGTGAAACTCAGTTTGGAGGCAATTAATATGTGTCACCTCAGCCAAAGTGTTCCATTTGATTTTCCAAAACACAAAATCTCACCTTGGTCGTGTTACCTGTAGATTTCTAAGCTTCAAACTCCTATTTCTTGTGTTTTTTTTTATTTCATAATGGCTACTCTGTCCAACCTCTTGTTTGTATGGCGTCAGAATACAAAATTTGGGAAGGAAGAAGGCAAAATCAACTCAGACCCAGAAAACATGTAGGAAATTGCCGCTCAAGAAACCACAAATCGGCTGAGGCACTCAAAGCAATGACAGCAAGCCAGAATTAGAGCAGACTAACAGCTGTGCCCTGATTGGAAAAGACCATTCCCCCGGTGCCCTGAACTCCATATTGCAGCCTCATAACCAAAGCTGACATCACAAAATTCATTACAAACCATGATAAATAAGAAAAATGCGAAAAATCCAAAGAAATGCAAGAATCCATAATGATATTGGGCTTGATTTAGTCGCAAGGAAACGGGCTGTTCCTGGATTCATCCACCCCTCCAGCTGACTGCCTGTGGAATTCTGACTGAATTAACCTGAAAATCGCAGTGAAACTCAGTTTGGAGGCAATTAATATCTCTCAAATCAGCCAAAGTGTTCCATTTTATTTTCCAAAACACAAAAACTCACCTTGGTCGTGTTACCTGTAGATTTCTAAGCTTCAAACGCCTATGTGTTGTGTTTTTTATTTCATAATGGCTACTCTACCCAAACTCTTCTTTCTATGGCGTCAGAATACAAAATTTGGGAAGGAAGGGGGCAAAACCAACTCAGACCTAGAAAACATGTAGGAAATTGCCGCTCAAGAATCCACAAATCGGCTGAGGCACTCAAAAGAATGACAGCAAACCAGAATTGGAGCAGGCCAACAGCTGTGCCCTGTTTGAAAAAGACCATTCCTCCGTTACTCTGAACTCCATATTGCAGCCTCAAAACCAAAACTCACATCAGAAAATTCATTAGAAACGATGATAAATATGAAAACGAAGAAAAAAGCCAAAGAAATGCAAGAATCCATAATGCTATTGGGCTTGATTGAGTCGCAAAGAAACCGGTTGTTCCCGGGTTCATCCACCCCTCCAGCTGACAGCCTGTGGAATTCTGACTGAATTAACCTGAAAATCGCATTGAAACTCTTTTTGGAGGCAATTAATATCTGTCACCTCAGCCAAAGTGTTCCATTTGATTTTCCAAAACACAAAAACTCACCTTGGTCGTGTTACCTGTAGATTTCTAAGCTTCAAACGCCTATTTGTTGTGTTTTTTATTTCATAATGGCTACTCTGCTGACACTCTTGTTTGTATTGCGTCAGAATACAAAATTTGACAAGGAAGAAGGCAAAAGCAACTCAGACCCAGGAAACATTCAGAAAATTGCCGCTCAAGAAACCACAAATAAGCTGAGGCACCCAAAATAAAATGACAGCAAGCCAGAATTGGAGCAGGCCAACAGCTGTGCCCTGTTTGAAAAGGACCATTCCTCCGGTGCCCTGAACTCAAAATGCCAGCCTCAAAACCAAAGCTCACATCCGAAAATTCATTACAAACCATGATAAATAAGAAAGATGAGAAAAAAGCCAAAGAAATGCAAGAATCCACAATGATATTGGGCTTGATTTAGTCGCAAGGAAACCATCTTTCCCGGATTCATCCACCCCTCCAGCTGACTGCTTGTGGAATTCTGACAGAATTAACCTGAAAATCGCAGTGAAACTCAGTTTGGAGGCAATTAATATGTGTCACCTCAGCCAAAGTGTTCCATTTGATTTTCCAAAACACAAAATCTCACCTTGGTCGTGTTACCTGTAGATTTCTAAGCTTCAAACTCCTATTTCTTGTGTTTTTTTTTATTTCATAATGGCTACTCTGTCCAACCTCTTGTTTGTATGGCGTCAGAATACAAAATTTGGGAAGGAAGAAGGCAAAATCAACTCAGACCCAGAAAACATGTAGGAAATTGCCGCTCAAGAAACCACAAATCGGCTGAGGCACTCAAAGCAATGACAGCAAGCCAGAATTAGAGCAGACTAACAGCTGTGCCCTGATTGGAAAAGACCATTCCCCCGGTGCCCTGAACTCCATATTGCAGCCTCATAACCAAAGCTGACATCACAAAATTCATTACAAACCATGATAAATAAGAAAAATGCGAAAAATCCAAAGAAATGCAAGAATCCATAATGATATTGGGCTTGATTTAGTCGCAAGGAAACGGGCTGTTCCTGGATTCATCCACCCCTCCAGCTGACTGCCTGTGGAATTCTGACTGAATTAACCTGAAAATCGCAGTGAAACTCAGTTTGGAGGCAATTAATATCTCTCAAATCAGCCAAAGTGTTCCATTTTATTTTCCAAAACACAAAAACTCACCTTGGTCGTGTTACCTGTAGATTTCTAAGCTTCAAACGCCTATGTGTTGTGTTTTTTATTTCATAATGGCTACTCTACCCAAACTCTTCTTTCTATGGCGTCAGAATACAAAATTTGGGAAGGAAGGGGGCAAAACCAACTCAGACCTAGAAAACATGTAGGAAATTGCCGCTCAAGAATCCACAAATCGGCTGAGGCACTCAAAAGAATGACAGCAAACCAGAATTGGAGCAGGCCAACAGCTGTGCCCTGTTTGAAAAAGACCATTCCTCCGTTACTCTGAACTCCATATTGCAGCCTCAAAACCAAAACTCACATCAGAAAATTCATTAGAAACGATGATAAATATGAAAACGAAGAAAAAAGCCAAAGAAATGCAAGAATCCATAATGCTATTGGGCTTGATTGAGTCGCAAAGAAACCGGTTGTTCCCGGGTTCATCCACCCCTCCAGCTGACAGCCTGTGGAATTCTGACTGAATTAACCTGAAAATCGCATTGAAACTCTTTTTGGAGGCAATTAATATCTGTCACCTCAGCCAAAGTGTTCCATTTGATTTTCCAAAACACAAAAACTCACCTTGGTCGTGTTACCTGTAGATTTCTAAGCTTCAAACGCCTATTTGTTGTGTTTTTTATTTCATAATGGCTACTCTGCTGACACTCTTGTTTGTATTGCGTCAGAATACAAAATTTGACAAGGAAGAAGGCAAAAGCAACTCAGACCCAGGAAACATTCAGAAAATTGCCGCTCAAGAAACCACAAATAAGCTGAGGCACCCAAAATAAAATGACAGCAAGCCAGAATTGGAGCAGGCCAACAGCTGTGCCCTGTTTGAAAAGGACCATTCCTCCGGTGCCCTGAACTCAAAATGCCAGCCTCAAAACCAAAGCTCACATCCGAAAATTCATTACAAACCATGATAAATAAGAAAGATGAGAAAAAAGCCAAAGAAATGCAAGAATCCACAATGATATTGGGCTTGATTTAGTCGCAAGGAAACCATCTTTCCCGGATTCATCCACCCCTCCAGCTGACTGCTTGTGGAATTCTGACAGAATTAACCTGAAAATCGCAGTGAAACTCAGTTTGGAGGCAATTAATATGTGTCACCTCAGCCAAAGTGTTCCATTTGATTTTCCAAAACACAAAATCTCACCTTGGTCGTGTTACCTGTAGATTTCTAAGCTTCAAACTCCTATTTCTTGTGTTTTTTTTTATTTCATAATGGCTACTCTGTCCAACCTCTTGTTTGTATGGCGTCAGAATACAAAATTTGGAAAGGAAGAAGGCAAAATCAACTCAGACCCAGAAAACATGTAGGAAATTGCCGCTCAAGAAACCACAAATCGGCTGAGGCACTCAAAGCAATGACAGCAAGCCAGAATTAGAGCAGACTAACAGCTGTGCCCTGATTGGAAAAGACCATTCCCCCGGTGCCCTGAACTCCATATTGCAGCCTCATAACCAAAGCTGACATCACAAAATTCATTACAAACCATGATAAATAAGAAAAATGCGAAAAATCCAAAGAAATGCAAGAATCCATAATGATATTGGGCTTGATTTAGTCGCAAGGAAACGGGCTGTTCCTGGATTCATCCACCCCTCCAGCTGACTGCCTGTGGAATTCTGACTGAATTAACCTGAAAATCGCAGTGAAACTCAGTTTGGAGGCAATTAATATCTCTCAAATCAGCCAAAGTGTTCCATTTTATTTTCCAAAACACAAAAACTCACCTTGGTCGTGTTACCTGTAGATTTCTAAGCTTCAAACGCCTATGTGTTGTGTTTTTTATTTCATAATGGCTACTCTACCCAAACTCTTCTTTCTATGGCGTCAGAATACAAAATTTGGGAAGGAAGGGGGCAAAACCAACTCAGACCTAGAAAACATGTAGGAAATTGCCGCTCAAGAATCCACAAATCGGCTGAGGCACTCAAAAGAATGACAGCAAACCAGAATTGGAGCAGGCCAACAGCTGTGCCCTGTTTGAAAAAGACCATTCCTCCGTTACTCTGAACTCCATATTGCAGCCTCAAAACCAAAACTCACATCAGAAAATTCATTAGAAACGATGATAAATATGAAAACGAAGAAAAAAGCCAAAGAAATGCAAGAATCCATAATGCTATTGGGCTTGATTGAGTCGCAAAGAAACCGGTTGTTCCCGGGTTCATCCACCCCTCCAGCTGACAGCCTGTGGAATTCTGACTGAATTAACCTGAAAATCGCATTGAAACTCTTTTTGGAGGCAATTAATATCTGTCACCTCAGCCAAAGTGTTCCATTTGATTTTCCAAAACACAAAAACTCACCTTGGTCGTGTTACCTGTAGATTTCTAAGCTTCAAACGCCTATTTGTTGTGTTTTTTATTTCATAATGGCTACTCTGCTGACACTCTTGTTTGTATTGCGTCAGAATACAAAATTTGACAAGGAAGAAGGCAAAAGCAACTCAGACCCAGGAAACATTCAGAAAATTGCCGCTCAAGAAACCACAAATAAGCTGAGGCACCCAAAATAAAATGACAGCAAGCCAGAATTGGAGCAGGCCAACAGCTGTGCCCTGTTTGAAAAGGACCATTCCTCCGGTGCCCTGAACTCAAAATGCCAGCCTCAAAACCAAAGCTCACATCCGAAAATTCATTACAAACCATGATAAATAAGAAAGATGAGAAAAAAGCCAAAGAAATGCAAGAATCCACAATGATATTGGGCTTGATTTAGTCGCAAGGAAACCATCTTTCCCGGATTCATCCACCCCTCCAGCTGACTGCTTGTGGAATTCTGACAGAATTAACCTGAAAATCGCAGTGAAATTCAGTTTGGAGGCAATTAATATGTGTCACCTCAGCCAAAGTGTTCCATTTGATTTTCCAAAACACAAAATCTCACCTTGGTCGTGTTACCTGTAGATTTCTAAGCTTCAAACTCCTATTTCTTGTGTTTTTTTTTATTTCATAATGGCTACTCTGTCCAACCTCTTGTTTGTATGGCGTCAGAATACAAAATTTGGGAAGGAAGAAGGCAAAACCAACTCTGACCCAGAAAACATTTAGGAAATTGCCACTCAACACACCAAAAATCAGCTGAGGCACCCAAAACAATGACAGCAAGCCAGAACTGGAGCAAGCAAATGGCTGTGCCCTGTTTGAAAAAGAACCTTCCTCTTGTGCCCTGAACTCCATATTGCAGACTCAAAACCAAAGCTCACATCAGAAAATTCATTACAAACCTTGATAAAATAAAAATGAGAAAAAAGCCAAAGAAATGCAAGAATCCATAATGATATTAGGCTTGTTTTATTCGCATGGAAACCGGCTGTTCCCAGATTCATCCACCCCTCCAGCTGACTGCCTGTGGAATTCTGACTGAATTAACCTGAAAATCGCAGTGAAACTCAGTTTGGTGGCAATTAATATCTGTCACCTCAGCCAAAGCGTTCCATTTTATGTTCCAAAACACAAAAACTCACCATGGTCGTGCTACCTGTAGATTTCTAAGCTTCAAAATCCTATTTCTTGTGGTTTTTATTTCATAATGGCTACTCTGCCCAAACTCTTGTTTGTATGGCATCAGAAAAGATAATTTGGGAAGGCAGACAGCAAAACCAACTCAGACCCAGAAAACCCATAATGATATTGGGCTGGATTTATTTGCAAGGATACCGGCTGTGCCCAGATTCATCCACCCCTACAGCTGACTGCCTGTGGAATTGTGACTGAATTCACCTGAAGTCAGCCGCGGCACCCAAAACAATGACAGGAAGACAGAATTGGAGCAAGCCAACAGCTGTGCCCTGATTGAAAAAGAACCATTCTCTTGTACCCTGAAATCCATTTTGCAGCCTCAAAACCAAAGCTCACAGCAGAAAATTCATTACAAACCATGATAAATAAGGGAAATGTGAAAAAGCCAAAGAAATGCAAGAGTCCTTTGTGATATTTGGCTGGATTTAGACACAAGGAAACTGGCTGTTTCAGGATTCATCCCACCCTTAAACAGACTGACTTTGGAATTCTGATTGAATTCACCTCAAAATTGCACTCACACTCAATTTGGAGGAAATTAGTATCTGTCCCCTCAGCAGAAGGGGTCCATGTCACTTTCCAAAACAAAGAAACTCATCTTGATTGTGTTGCCTGTACAGTTCTAATCCTGAAAGGCCAATTTGCTTTGTTTTTTTTTTTTTCTTTCATAATGGCTACTCTGTAAAAATCTTGCTTGTATTGCATCAGAATACAAAATTTGGGAATAAGAAGGCAAAAGTAACTCAGACCCAGAAAACATTTAGGATATTGCCACTCAAGAATCCACAAATCAGCTGAGGCACCCAAAACAATGACAGCAAGCCAGAAGTGGAGCAAGCCAACAGCTGTGCCCTGATTGAAAAACAACACTCCTCTTGTGCCCTGAACTCAATATGCCAGCTTAAAACCAAAGCTCACATCAGAAAATTCATTACAAACCATGATAAATAAGAAAAATGAGAAAAAGCCAAAGAAATGCAAGAATCCATAATGATATTGGGCTTGATTTAGTCGCAAGGAAATCGGCTCGTCCAAGATTCATCCCCACCTCCAACTGACTGCCTGTGGAATTCTGACTGAATTAACCTGAAAATCGCAGTGACAATCAGTTTGGAGGCAATATATATCTGTGACCTCAACCAAAGTATTCCATTTGATTTTGCAAAACATAAAAACTCACCTTGGTTATGTTACCTGTAGATTTCTAAGCTTCAAAGGCCTATTTGTAATGTTTTTTAATTCATAATGGCAACTCTGTCCAAACTATTGGTTGTATCGTGTCAGAATACAATATTTGGGAAGGAAGAAGGCAAAACCAACTAAGATCCAGAAAACATTTAGTAAATTGCCACTCAAGAAACCAAAAGACAGCTGAGGCACCCAAAACAATGACAGCAAGCCAGAATTGGAGCAGGCCAAAAGCTGTGCCCTGATTGAAAAAGAACCTTCCTCTGGTGACCTGAACTCAATATGCCAGCCTCAAAACCAAAGCTCACATCAGAAAATTCATTACAAACCATGATACAAAAGAAAAATGAGAAAAAAGCGAAAGAAATGCAAGAATCCATAATGATATTGGCCTTGATTTAGTCACAAGGAAACCAGATGTTCCCGGATGCATCCACCCCTCCAGCTGACTGCCTGTGGAATTCCGACTGAATTAACCTGAAAATTGCAGTGAAACTCAGTTTGGAGGCAATTACTATCTGTCACCTCAGCCAAAGTGTTCCATTTGATTTTCCAAAACACAAAATCTCACCTTGGTCGTGTTACCTGTAGATTTCTAAGCTTCAAACGCCTATTTGTTGTGTTTTTTATTTCATAATACCTACTCTGTCCAAACTCTTGTTTGTATTGCATCAGAATACAAAATTTAGGAAGGAAGAAGGCAAAACCAACACAGACCCAAAAAACATCTAGTAAATTGACACACTAGAATCCACAAATTTGCTGAAGCACTCAAAACATTGACAGCAAGCCAGAATTGGAGGAGGCCAACAGCTGTGCCCTGATTGAAAAGAACCATCCTCTTGTTCCCTGAACCCAATATGCCAGCCTTAAAACCAGAGCTCACATCAGAAAATTTATTATAAACCATGATACATAAGAGAAATGAGAAAAAGCCAAAGAAATGCAAGAATCCATAATGATATTGGGCTTGATTTAGTCGCAAGAAAACCGGCTGTTCCTGGATTCATCCACGCCTGCAGCTGAATGCCTGTGGAATTCTGATGGAATTAACCTGAAAATCGCAGGGAAACCCAGTTTGGAGGCAATTAATATCTGTCACCTCAGCCAAAGTGTTCCATTTTCTTTTCCAAAACACAAAAACTCACCTTGGTCGTGTTACATGTAGATTTCTGAGCTTCAAACGCCTATTTGTTGCACTTTTTATTTCATAATAGCTACTCTGTCCAAACTCTTGTTTGTATTGCATCAGAATACAAAATTTGGGAAGGAAGAAGGCAAAACCAACTCAGACCCAGAAAATATTTAGGAAATTACTGCTCAAGGAACCAAAAGTAAGCTGAGGCATGCAGAACAATGACAGCAAGACAGAATTGGAGCAAGCCAACAGCTGCGCCCTGATTGAAAAAGAACCATTCTCTTGTACCCTGAAATCCATTTTGCAGCCTCAAAACCAAAGCTCACAGCAGAAAATTCATTACAAACCATGATAAATAAGGGAAATGTGAAAAAGCCAAAGAAATGCAAGAGTCCTTTGTGATATTTGGCTGGATTTAGACACAAGGAAACTGGCTGTTTCAGGATTCATCCCACCCTTAAACAGACTGACTTTGGAATTCTGATTGAATTCACCTCAAAATTGCACTCACACTCAATTTGGAGGAAATTAGTATCTGTCCCCTCAGCAGAAGGGGTCCATGTCACTTTCCAAAACAAAGAAACTCATCTTGATAGTGTTGCCTGTACAGTTCTAATCCTGAAAGGCCAATTTGCTTTGTTTTTTTTTTTTTTTCTTTCATAATGGCTACTCTGTAAAAATCTTGCTTGTATTGCATCAGAATACAAAATTTGGGAATAAGAAGGCAAAAGTAACTCAGACCCAGAAAACATTTAGGATATTGCCACTCAAGAATCCACAAATCAGCTGAGGCACCCAAAACAATGACAGCAAGCCAGAATTGGAGCAACCCAACAGCTGTGCCCTGATTGAAAAACAACACTCCTCTTGTGCCCTGAACTCAATATGCCAGCTTAAAACCAAAGCTCACATCAGAAAATTCATTACAAACCATGATAAATAAGAAAAATGAGAAAAAGCCAAAGAAATGCAAGAATCCATAATGATATTGGGCTTGATTTAGTCGCAAGGAAATCGGCTCGTCCAAGATTCATCCCCACCTCCAACTGACTGCCTGTGGAATTCTGACTGAATTAACCTGAAAATCGCAGTGACAATCAGTTTGGAGGCAATTACTATCTGTCACCTCAGCCAAAGTGTTCCACTTTATTTTCCAAAACACAAAAACTCACTTGGTCTTGTTACCTGTAGATGTATAAGCTTCAAACGCCTATTTGTTGTGTTTTTTATTTCATAATGGCTACTCTGTCAAAACTCTTGTTTGTATTGTGTCAGAATACAAAATTTGGGAAGGAAGAAGGCAAAACCAACTCAGACCCATAAAACATTTAGGAAATTTCCGCTCAAGAAACCAAAATCAGCTGAGGCACCCAAAACAATGACAGCAAGCCAGAATTGGAGCAAGCCAACAGCTGTGCCCTGTTTGAAATAGAACCGTCCTGTTGTGCCCTGAACTCAATATGCCAGCCTCAAAACCAAAGCTCACATCAGAAAATTCATTACAAACCATGATACAAAAGAAAAATGAGAAAAATCCAAAGCAATGCAAGAATCCATAATGATATTGGCCTTGATTTAGTCACAAGGAAACCAGATGTTCCCGGATGCATCCAACCCTCCAGCTGACTGCCTGTGGAATTCCGACTGAATTAACCTGAAAATTGCAGTGAAACTCAGTTTGGAGGCAATTACTATCTGTCACCTCAGCCAAAGTGTTCCATTTGATTTTCCAAAACACAAAATCTCAACTTGGTCTTGTTACCTGTAGCTTCAAATGCCTATTTGTTTTCTTTTTTATTTCATAATGGCTACTCTGTCCAAACTGTTGTTTGTATTGCATCAGAATACAAAATTTGGGAAGGAAGAAGGCAAAACCAACTGAGACCCAGAAAACATTTAGAAAATTGCCGCTCAAGAAACCACAAATCGGCTGAGGCTCCCAAACCAATGACAGCAAGCCAGAATTGGAGCAAGCCAACAGCTGTGCCCTGATTGAAAAAGTTCCTTCCTTTTGTGACCTCAACTCAATATGCCAGCCTCAAAACCAAAGCTCACATCAGCAAATTCATTACAAACCATGATAAATAAGAAAAATGAGAAAAAAGCCAAAGAAATGCAAGAATGCATAATGATATTGGACTTCATTTAGTCACAAGGAAACCGGCTATTACCGGATTCATCCACCCATCCAGCTGACTGAATGTGGAATTCTGACTGAATTAAGCTGAATGGAGGCAGTTAATATCTGTCACCACAGCCAAAGTGTTCCATTTTATTTTCCAAAACACAAAATCTCACCTTGGTCATGTTGCCTGTAGATTTCTAAGCTTCAAACGCCTATTTGTTGTGTTTTTTATTTCATAATGGCTACTCTGTCCAAACTCTTGTTTATATTGTGTCAGAATACAAAATTTGGGAAGAAAGCAGGCAAAACCAACTGAGACTCAGAAAACATTTACCGAATTTCCGCTCAAGAAACCAAAAGTCAGCTGAGGCACCGAAAACAATGAAAGCAAGCCAGAACTTGAGCAAGCCAACAGCTGTGCCCTGATTGAAAACGACCATTAATCCAGTGCCCTGAACTCCATATTGCAGTCTCAAAACCAAAGCTCACATCAGAAAATTCATTACAAACCATGATAAATAAGAAAAATGAGAAAAAAGCCAAAGAATTGCAAGAATCCATAATGATATTGGGCTTGATTTAGTCGTAAGGAAACCGGCTGTTCCCGGATTCATCCACCCCTCCAGCTGACTGCCTGTGGATTTCTGACTGAATTAACCTGAAAATCACAGTGAAACTCTGTTTGGAGGCAATTAATATCTGTCACCTCAGCCAAAGTGTTCCATTGTATTTTCCAAAACACAAAAACTCACCTTGGTCGTGTTACCTGTAGATGTATAAGCTTCAAACGCCTATTTGTTTTGTTGCTTATTTCATAATGGCTACTGTAAACAAACTCTTGTTTGTATTGCATCAGAATACAAAATTTGGGAAGAAAGAAGGCAAAATCAACTCAGACCCAGAAAACATTTAGGAAAATGCCGTTCAAGAAACCAAAAGTCAGCTGAGACACCCAAAACAATGACATCAAGCCAGAAGTGGAGCAAGCCAACAGCTCTGCCCTGTTTGAAAAAGACCATTCCTCCGGTGCCCTGAACTCCATATTGCCGCCTCAAAAGCAAAGCTCACATCAGAAAATTCATTACAAACCAGGATAAATAAGGGAAATGTGAAAAAAAAACAAAGAAATGCAAGAGTCCTTTGTGATATTTGGCTGGATTTAGACACAAGGAAACCGGCTGTTCCCGGATTCATCCACCACTCCAGCTGACTGCCTGTGGAATTCTGACTGAATTAACCTGAAAATCGCAGTGAAACTCAGTTTGGAGGCAATTAATATCTGTCACCTCAGCCAAAGTGTTTCATTTGATTTTCCAAAACACAAAACCTCACCTTGGTCATGTTACCTGTAGATTTCTAAGCTTCAGATGCCTATTTGCTGTGTTGTTTATTTCAAAATGGCTACTCTGTCCAAACTCTTGTTTGTATTGCGTCAGAATACAAAATTTGGGAAGGAAGAAGGCAAAACCAACTGAGATTCAGAAAACATTTAGGAAATTGCCGCTCAAGAAACTGAAGAACACTGAGGCACCCAAAACCTTGAAAGGAAGACAGAATTGGAGTAAGCCAACAGCTGTTACCTTATTGAAAAAGACCATTCCTCTGGTGCCCTGAACTCCATCTTGCAGGTTCAAAACCAAAGCTCACATCAGAAAATTTATTACAAACCATGAAAAATAAGAAAAATCCTAAAAAATCCAAAGAAATTCAGGAGTTCTTAGTGATATTGGGCTTGAATCATTCCCTTGTTAATGGCTGTTTCCAGATTCATCCATACCTCCCAGCTGAGTGTCTGTGGTTTCTGACTGAATTAACATGAAAATCGCAGTGAAACTCGGTTTGGAGGCAATTACTATCTGTCACCTCAGCCAAAGTGTTCCATTTGATTTTCCAAAACACAAAAACTCACCTTGGTCGTGTTACCTGTAGATTTCTAAGCTTCAAATGCATATTTGTTGTGTTGTTTATTTCATAATGGCTGCTCTGTCAAAACTCTTGTTTATATTGCATCAGAATACAAAATTTGGGAAGGAAGAAGGCAAATCCAACTGAGACTCAGAAAACATTTAGGAAATTGCCGCTCAAGAAACCAAAAGTCAGCTGAGGCACCAAAAAAATGACAGCAATCCAGAATTTGAGCAAGCCAACAGCTGTGCCCTGATTGAAAAAGACCATTAATCCAGTGCCTGAACTCCATATTCAAGCCTCAAAACCAAAGCTCACATCAGAAAATTCATTACAAACCATGATAAATAAGAAAAATGAGAAAAAAGCCAAAGAAATGCAAGAATCCATAATGATATTGGGCTTGATTTAGTTGCAAGGAAACCGGCTGTTCCCGGATTCATCCACCCCTCCAGCTGACTGCCTGTGGAATTCTGACTGAATTCACCTGAAAATTGCAGTGAAACTCAGTTTGGAGGCAATTAATATCTGTCACCTCAGCCAAAGTTTCCATTTTATTTTCCAAAACACAAAAACTCACCTTGGTCGTGTTACCTGTAGATTTCTAAGGTTCAAACACCTATTTGTTGTGTTTTTTATTTCATAATGGCTACCATGCCCAAGCTCCTGTTTGTATTGTGGCAGAATACAAAATTTGGGAAGGAAGAAGCCAAAACCAACCCAGACCCATAAAACATTTAGGAAATTGCCGCTCAAGAAACCAAAAGTCAGCTGAGGCACCCAAAACAATGACAGCAAGGCAAAATGGGGGCAAGGCGACAACTGTGCCCTGTTTGAAAAAGACCATTCCTCCGGTGCCCTGAACTCAAAATGCCAGCCTCAAAACCAAAGCTCACAGCAGAAAATTCATTACAAACCATGAAAAATAAGGGAAATGTGAAAAAGCCAAAGAAATGCAGGAGTCCTTTGTGATATTTGGCTGGATTCAGACACAAGGAAACTGGCTGTTCCCAGATTCATACCCCCTTCCACAGACAGACTTTGGAATTCTGATTGAATTCACCTCAAGATCGCTCTCACACTCCATTTGGAGGGAATTAGGATCTGTCCCCTCAGCAGAAGGGTATCATGTCATTTTCCAAAACACAGAAACTCATCTTGGTCGAGTTGCCTGTAGATTTCTAATCCTGAAAGGGCAATTTGCTGTGTTATTTTTTCTTTCATAATGGCTACTCTGTCAAAATCTTGCTTGTATTGCATCAGAATACAAAATTTGGGAAGGAAGAAGGTAAAACCGACTCAGACCCAGAAAATATTTAGCAAATTACCGCTCAAGAAACCACAAATCGGCTGAGGCACCCAAAACAATGACAGCAAGCCAGAATTGGAGCAAGCCAACAGCTGTGCCCTGATTGAACAAAACCATTAATCCAGTGCCCTGAACTCCATATTCCAGCCTCAAAACCAAAGCTCACAAAAAATAATCATTACAAACAATGATAAATAAGGGAAATCTGAGAAAGCCAAAGAAATTCAAGAGTCCTTTGTGGTATTTGGCTGGATTTAGACAGAAGGAAACAGGCTGTTTCTGGATTCATCCCCCCCTTCCACAGACTGACTTTGGAATTCTGACTCAATTCACCTCAAAATCGCACTCACACTCAATTTGGAGGGAATTAGTATCTGTCCCCTCAGCAGAAGTGTTCCATGTGAATTTCCAAAACACAGAAACTCATCTTGGTCGTGTTGCCTGTAGATTTCTAATCCTTAAAGGTCAATTTGCTGTGTTTTTTTTTTTTTTCTTTCATAATGGCTACTCTGTCCAAAATCTTGCTTGTATTGCGTCAGAATACAAAATTTGGGAATAAGAAGGCAAATCCGATCAGAACCAGAAAACATTTAGGAAACTGCAGAAAAAGAATCCACAAATCAGCTGAGGCACCCAAAACCATGACAGCAAGCCAGAATTGGAGCAAGCCAACAGCTGTGCCCTGATTGAAAAAGAACCTTCCTCTTGTGCCCTAAACTCAATATGCCAGCCACAAAACCAAAGATCACATCAAAAAATTCTTTTCAAACCATGATAAATAGGAAAAATCAGAAAAAAGCCAAAGAAATGCAAGTTTTCTTAGTGATATTGGGCTTGATTTATTCCTAAGTAAACAGCTGTTTCCAGATTCATCCACAACTCCCAGCTGAGTGAATAGGGATTCTGACTGAATTCACCTCAAAATGGTAGTGAAATTCGGTTTGGAGACAATTAATATCTGTCACCTCAGCCAAAGTGTTCCATTTTATTTTCCAAAACAAAAAAACTCACTTTGGTCATGTTACCTATAGATTTCCAAGCTTCAAACGCCTATTTGTTGTGTTTTTTATTTCATAATGGCTACTCTGTCCAAAATCTTCCTTGTATTGCATCACACACAATTTGGGAAGGTAAAAGGCAAAGCCAACTCAGAAACAGAAAACATTTAGGAAATTGCCACTCAAGAAACCAAAAGTCAGCTGAGGCACCCAAAACCATGACAGCAAGCCAGAATTGGAGGAGGCAATCAGCTGAGTCCTGATTGAAAAAGGCCATTCTTCCGGGACCCTGAACTCCATATTCCAGCCTCAAAACCAAAGCTGACATCAGGAAATTCATTACAAACCACGATACATAACAAAAATGAGAAAAAAGCCAAGAAATGCAAGAATCCATAATGATATTGAGCTGGATTTAGTCGCAAGGAAACGGGCTGTTCTCGGATTCATCCACCCCTCCAGCTGACTGCCTGTGGAATTCTGACTGAATTAACCTGAAAATCGCAGTGAAACTCAGTTTGGAGGCAATTAATATCTGTCACCTCAGCCAAAGTGTTCCATTTTATTTTCCATAACACAAAAACTCACCTTGGTCGTGTTATCTGTAGATTTCTAGCTTCAAACACCTATGTGTAGTGTTTTTTATTTCATAATGGCTGCTCTGGCCAAACTCTTGTTTGTATTGTGTCAGAATACAAAATTTGGGAAGGAAGAAGGCAAAACCAACTCAGACCCAGAAAACATTTAGGAAATTGCCGCTCAAGAAATCACAAATCAGCTGAGGCACCCAAAAAAATGTCAGGATGCCAGAATTGGAACACGCCAACAGCTGTGCCCTGATTGAAAAAGAACCTTCCTCTTGTGCCCTGAACTCAATATGCCAGCCTCAAAACCAAAGCTCACATCAGAAAATTCATTACAAACCATGATAAATAAGAAAAATCAGAAAAAAGCCAAAGAAATGCAGGAGTTCTTAGTGATATTGGGCTTGATTTATTCTCTTATTGCTGGCTGGTTGCAGATTCATCAACAACTCCCAGCTGAGTGTCTGTGGTTTCTGACTGAATTAACATGAAAATCGCAGTGAAACTCGGTTTGGAGGCAATTAATATCTGTCACTTCAGCCAAAGTGTTCCATTTTATTTTCCAATACACAAAAACTCACCTTGGTCATGCTACCTGCAGATTTCTAAGCTTCAAACGCAATTTGTTGTGTTGTTTATTTCATAATGGCTACTGTGCCCAAACTCTTGTTTGTATTGTGTCAGAATGCAAAATTTCAAAAGGGAGAAGGCAAAACCAACTCAGACCCAGAAAACATTTAGGAAATTTTAACTCAAGAAACCAAAAGTCAGCTGAGGCACCCAAAACAAGGACAGCAAGCCAGAATTGGAGCACGCCAACAGCTGTGCCCTGATTGAAAAAGAACCTTCCTCTTGTGCCCTGAACTCAATATGCCAGCCTCAAAACCAAAGCTCACATCAGAAAATTCATTACAAACCATGATACATAAGAAAAATGAGAAAAAAGCCAAAGAAATGCAAGAATCCCTAATTATATTGGGCTTGATTTAGTCGCAAGGAAACCGGCTGTTCCCGGATTCATTCGCCCCTCAAGCTGACGGCCTGTGGAATTCTGACTGAATTAACCTGAAAATCGCAGTGAAACTCAGTTTGGAGGCAATTAATATCTGTCACCTCAGCCAAAGTGTTCCATTTGATTTTCCAAAACAGAAAAACTCACCTTGGTTGTTTTACCTGTAGATGTCTAAGTTTCAACATCCTATTTGTTGTGTGTTTTCTTTCATAATGGCTACTCTGTCCAAACTCTTGTTTGTATTGCATCAGATACAAAATTTGGGAAGGAAGAAGGCAACACCAAATCAGACCCAGAAAACATTTAGGAAATTGCCGCTCAAGAAGCCAAAAGTCACTGAGGCACCCAAAACAATGACAGCAAGCCAGAAGAGGAGCAAGCCAACAGCTGTGCCCTGATTGAAAAAGAACCTTCCTCTTGTGCCCTGAACTCAATATGCCAGCCTCAAAACCAAAGCTCACATCAGAAAATTCATTACAAACCATGATAAATAAGAAAAAAGAGAAAAAAGCCAAAGAAATGCAAGAATCCATAATGATATAGGGCTTGATTTAGTCGCTAGGAAACCGGCTGTTCCTGGATTCATCTACCCCTCCAGCTGACTGCCTGTGGAATTCTGACTGAATTAACCTGACAATCGCAGTGAAACTCAAGAAACCAAATTTCAGCTGAGGCACCCAAAACAAAGACAATAGCCAGAATTGGAGCAGGCCAACAGCTGTGCCCTGTTTGAAAAAGACCATTCCTCCGGTGCCCTGAACTCAAAATGCCAGCCTCAAAACCAAAGCTCACATCAGAAAATTCATTACAAACCATGATAAATAAGGGAAATGTGAAAAAGCCAAAGAAATGCAAGAGTCCTTTGTGATATTTGGCAGGATTTAGACACAAAGAAACTGGCTGTTTCCAGATTCATCCCCCCCTTCCACAGACTGACTTTGGAATTCTGATTGAATTCACCTCAAAATCGCTCTCACACTCCATTTGGAGGGAATTAGAATCTGTCCCCTCAGCCGAAGCGTTCCATGTCATTTTCCAAAACACAGAATCTCATCGTGGTTGTGTTGCCTATGGATTTCTAATCCTGAAAGGTCAATTTGCTGTGGTTTTTTTTTTTCTTTCATAATGGCTACTCTCCAAAATCTTGCTTGTATTGCATCAGAATACAAAAATTGGGAAGGAAGAAGGCAAAACCAACTCAGACCCCGAAAACATTTAGGAAATTGCCACACAAGAAACCACAAATCAGCTGAGGCACCCAAAACAATGACAGCAAGCCAGAAGTGGAGCAAGCCAACAGCTGTGCCCTGATTGAAAAAGAACCTTCCTCTTGTGCCCTGAACTCAATATGCCAGCCTCAAAACCAAAGCTCACATCAGAAAATTCATACAAACTATGATAAATAAGGGAAATGTGAAAAAGCTGAAGAAATGCAAGCCTGTGGAATCCTAACTGAATTAACTGAATTAACCTGAAAATCGCAGTGAAACTCAGTTTGGAGGCAATTAATATCTGTCACCTCAGCCAAAATGTTCCATTTCATTTTCCAAAACACAAAAACAGCTTGGTCATGTTACCTGTAGATTTGTATGCTTCAAACACCTATTTGTTGTGTTTTTTATTTCATAATGGCTACTCTGACCAAAATCTTGCTTGTATTGCATCAGAATACAAAATTTGGGAAGGAAGAAGGCAAAGCCAACTCAGACCCAGAAAACTTTTAGGAAATTGCAGCTCAAAAAACCAAAAGTCAGCTGAGGCACCCAAAACCATGACAGCAAGCCAGAATTGGAGCAAGCCAACAGCTGTGCCCTGATTGAAAAAGAACCTTCCTCTTGTGCCCTGAACTCAATATGCCAGCCTCAAAACCAAAGCTCACATCAGAAAATTCATTACAAACCATGATAAATAAGGGAAATGTGAAAAAGCCAAAGAAATGCAGGAGTCCTTTGTGATATTTGGCTGGATTCAGACACAAGGAAACTGGCTGTTCCCAGATTCATACCCCCTTCCACAGACAGACTTTGGAATTCTGATTGAATTCACCTCAAGATCGCTCTCACACTCCATTTGGAGGGAATTAGGATCTGTCCCCTCAGCAGAAGGGTATCATGTCATTTTCCAAAACACAGAAACTCATCTTGGTCGAGTTGCCTGTAGATTTCTAATCCTGAAAGGGCAATTTGCTGTGTTATTTTTTCTTTCATAATGGCTACTCTGTCAAAATCTTGCTTGTATTGCATCAGAATACAAAATTTGGGAAGGAAGAAGGTAAAACCGACTCAGACCCAGAAAATATTTAGCAAATTACCGCTCAAGAAACCACAAATCGGCTGAGGCACCCAAAACAATGACAGCAAGCCAGAATTGGAGCAAGCCAACAGCTGTGCCCTGATTGAACAAAACCATTAATCCAGTGCCCTGAACTCCATATTCCAGCCTCAAAACCAAAGCTCACAAAAAATAATCATTACAAACAATGATAAATAAGGGAAATCTGAGAAAGCCAAAGAAATTCAAGAGTCCTTTGTGGTATTTGGCTGGATTTAGACAGAAGGAAACAGGCTGTTTCTGGATTCATCCCCCCCTTCCACAGACTGACTTTGGAATTCTGACTCAATTCACCTCAAAATCGCACTCACACTCAATTTGGAGGGAATTAGTATCTGTCCCCTCAGCAGAAGTGTTCCATGTGAATTTCCAAAACACAGAAACTCATCTTGGTCGTGTTGCCTGTAGATTTCTAATCCTTAAAGGTCAATTTGCTGTGTTTTTTTTTTTTTTTTCTTTCATAATGGCTACTCTGTCCAAAATCTTGCTTGTATTGCGTCAGAATACAAAATTTGGGAATAAGAAGGCAAATCCGATCAGAACCAGAAAACATTTAGGAAACTGCAGAAAAAGAATCCACAAATCAGCTGAGGCACCCAAAACCATGACAGCAAGCCAGAATTGGAGCAAGCCAACAGCTGTGCCCTGATTGAAAAAGAACCTTCCTCTTGTGCCCTAAACTCAATATGCCAGCCACAAAACCAAAGATCACATCAAAAAATTCTTTTCAAACCATGATAAATAGGAAAAATCAGAAAAAAGCCAAAGAAATGCAAGTTTTCTTAGTGATATTGGGCTTGATTTATTCCTAAGTAAACAGCTGTTTCCAGATTCATCCACAACTCCCAGCTGAGTGAATAGGGATTCTGACTGAATTCACCTCAAAATGGTAGTGAAATTCGGTTTGGAGACAATTAATATCTGTCACCTCAGCCAAAGTGTTCCATTTTATTTTCCAAAACAAAAAAACTCACTTTGGTCATGTTACCTATAGATTTCCAAGCTTCAAACGCTTATTTGTTGTGTTTTTTATTTCATAATGGCTACTCTGTCCAAAATCTTCCTTGTATTGCATCACACACAATTTGGGAAGGTAAAAGGCAAAGCCAACTCAGAAACAGAAAACATTTAGGAAATTGCCACTCAAGAAACCAAAAGTCAGCTGAGGCACCCAAAACCATGACAGCAAGCCAGAATTGGAGGAGGCAATCAGCTGAGTCCTGATTGAAAAAGGCCATTCTTCCGGGACCCTGAACTCCATATTCCAGCCTCAAAACCAAAGCTGACATCAGGAAATTCATTACAAACCACGATACATAACAAAAATGAGAAAAAAGCCAAGAAATGCAAGAATCCATAATGATATTGAGCTGGATTTAGTCGCAAGGAAACGGGCTGTTCTCGGATTCATCCACCCCTCCAGCTGACTGCCTGTGGAATTCTGACTGAATTAACCTGAAAATCGCAGTGAAACTCAGTTTGGAGGCAATTAATATCTGTCACCTCAGCCAAAGTGTTCCATTTTATTTTCCATAACACAAAAACTCACCTTGGTCGTGTTATCTGTAGATTTCTAGCTTCAAACACCTATGTGTAGTGTTTTTTATTTCATAATGGCTGCTCTGGCCAAACTCTTGTTTGTATTGTGTCAGAATACAAAATTTGGGAAGGAAGAAGGCAAAACCAACTCAGACCCAGAAAACATTTAGGAAATTGCCGCTCAAGAAATCACAAATCAGCTGAGGCACCCAAAAAAATGTCAGGATGCCAGAATTGGAACACGCCAACAGCTGTGCCCTGATTGAAAAAGAACCTTCCTCTTGTGCCCTGAACTCAATATGCCAGCCTCAAAACCAAAGCTCACATCAGAAAATTCATTACAAACCATGATAAATAAGAAAAATCAGAAAAAAGCCAAAGAAATGCAGGAGTTCTTAGTGATATTGGGCTTGATTTATTCTCTTATTGCTGGCTGGTTGCAGATTCATCAACAACTCCCAGCTGAGTGTCTGTGGTTTCTGACTGAATTAACATGAAAATCGCAGTGAAACTCGGTTTGGAGGCAATTAATATCTGTCACTTCAGCCAAAGTGTTCCATTTTATTTTCCAATACACAAAAACTCACCTTGGTCATGCTACCTGCAGATTTCTAAGCTTCAAACGCAATTTGTTGTGTTGTTTATTTCATAATGGCTACTGTGCCCAAACTCTTGTTTGTATTGTGTCAGAATGCAAAATTTCAAAAGGGAGAAGGCAAAACCAACTCAGACCCAGAAAACATTTAGGAAATTTTAACTCAAGAAACCAAAAGTCAGCTGAGGCACCCAAAACAAGGACAGCAAGCCAGAATTGGAGCACGCCAACAGCTGTGCCCTGATTGAAAAAGAACCTTCCTCTTGTGCCCTGAACTCAATATGCCAGCCTCAAAACCAAAGCTCACATCAGAAAATTCATTACAAACCATGATACATAAGAAAAATGAGAAAAAAGCCAAAGAAATGCAAGAATCCCTAATTATATTGGGCTTGATTTAGTCGCAAGGAAACCGGCTGTTCCCGGATTCATTCGCCCCTCAAGCTGACGGCCTGTGGAATTCTGACTGAATTAACCTGAAAATCGCAGTGAAACTCAGTTTGGAGGCAATTAATATCTGTCACCTCAGCCAAAGTGTTCCATTTGATTTTCCAAAACAGAAAAACTCACCTTGGTTGTTTTACCTGTAGATGTCTAAGTTTCAACATCCTATTTGTTGTGTGTTTTCTTTCATAATGGCTACTCTGTCCAAACTCTTGTTTGTATTGCATCAGATACAAAATTTGGGAAGGAAGAAGGCAACACCAAATCAGACCCAGAAAACATTTAGGAAATTGCCGCTCAAGAAGCCAAAAGTCACTGAGGCACCCAAAACAATGACAGCAAGCCAGAAGAGGAGCAAGCCAACAGCTGTGCCCTGATTGAAAAAGAACCTTCCTCTTGTGCCCTGAACTCAATATGCCAGCCTCAAAACCAAAGCTCACATCAGAAAATTCATTACAAACCATGATAAATAAGAAAAAAGAGAAAAAAGCCAAAGAAATGCAAGAATCCATAATGATATAGGGCTTGATTTAGTTGCAAGGAAACCGGCTGTTCCCAGATTCATCCACCACTAAAGCTGACTGCCTGTGGAATTCTGACTGAATTAACCTGACAATCGCAGTGAAACTCAAGAAACCAAATTTCAGCTGAGGCACCCAAAACAAAGACAATAGCCAGAATTGGAGCAGGCCAACAGCTGTGCCCTGTTTGAAAAAGACCATTCCTCCGGTGCCCTGAACTCAAAATGCCAGCCTCAAAACCAAAGCTCACATCAGAAAATTCATTACAAACCATGATAAATCAGGGAAATGTGAAAAAGCCAAAGAAATGCAAGAGTCCTTTGTGATATTTGGCAGGATTTAGACACAAAGAAACTGGCTGTTTCCAGATTCATCCCCCCCTTCCACAGACTGACTTTGGAATTCTGATTGAATTCACCTCAAAATCGCTCTCACACTCCATTTGGAGGGAATTAGAATCTGTCCCCTCAGCAGAAGCGTTCCATGTCATTTTCCAAAACACAGAATCTCATCGTGGTTGTGTTGCCTATGGATTTCTAATCATGAAAGGTCAATTTGCTGTTTTTTTTTTTTCTTTCATAATGGCTACTCTCCAAAATCTTGCTTGTATTGCATCAGAATACAAAAATTGGGAAGGAAGAAGGCAAAACCAACTCAGACCCCGAAAACATTTAGGAAATTGCCACACAAGAAACCACAAATCAGCTGAGGCACCCAAAACAATGACAGCAAGCCAGAAGTGGAGCAAGCCAACAGCTGTGCCCTGATTGAAAAAGAACCTTCCTCTTGTGCCCTGAACTCAATATGCCAGCCTCAAAACCAAAGCTCACATCAGAAAATTCATACAAACTATGATAAATAAGGGAAATGTGAAAAAGCTGAAGAAATGCAAGCCTGTGGAATCCTAACTGAATTAACTGAATTAACCTGAAAATCGCAGTGAAACTCAGTTTGGAGGCAATTAATATCTGTCACCTCAGCCAAAATGTTCCATTTCATTTTCCAAAACACAAAAACAGCTTGGTCATGTTACCTGTAGATTTGTATGCTTCAAACACCTATTTGTTGTGTTTTTTATTTCATAATGGCTACTCTGACCAAAATCTTGCTTGTATTGCATCAGAATACAAAATTTCGGAAGGAAGAAGGCAAAGCCAACTCAGACCCAGAAAACTTTTAGGAAATTGCAGCTCAAAAACCCAAAAGTCAGCTGAGGCACCCAAAACCATGACAGCAAGCCAGAATTGGAGCAAGCCAACAGCTGTGCCCTGATTGAAAAAGAACCTTCCTCTTGTGCCCTGAACTCAATATGCCAGCCTCAAAACCAAAGCTCATATCAGAAAATTCATTACAAACCATGATAAATAAGAAAAAAGAGAAAAAAGCCAAAAAAATGCAAGAATCCATAATGATATTGAGCTGGATTTAGTCGCTAGGAAACCGGCTGTTCACGGATTCATCCACCCCTGCAGCTGCTGCCTGTGGAATTCTGAATGAATTAACCTGAAAATCGCAGTGAAACTCAGTTTGGAGGCAATTAATATCTGTCACCTCAGCCAAAGTGTTTCATTTTATTTTCCAAAACACAAAAACTCACCTTGGTCATGTTACCTGTTGATTTCTAAGCTTCAAACGCCTATTAGTTGTGTTTTTTATTTCATAATGGCTACTCTGTCGAAAATCTCGCTTGTATTGCATCAGAATACAAAATTTGGGAAGGAAGAAGGCAAAGCCAACTCAGACCCAGAGAACATTTAGGAAATTGCCACACAGGAAACCACAAATTGGCTGAGGAACCCAAAACAATGACAGCAAGCCAGAATTGCAGCAAGCCAACAACTGTACCCTCTTTGAAAAAGACAGGTCCTCCAGTACCCTGAACTCCATATTGCAGCCTCAAAACCAAGCTCACATCAGAAAATTCATTACAAACCATGATAAATCAGGGAAATGTGAAAAAGCCAAAGAAATGCAAGAGTCCTTTTTGATATTTGGCTGGATTCAGATACAAGGAAACTGGCTGTTTCCAGATTCATCCCCCCCTTCCACAGACTGACTTTGGAATTCTGATTGAATTCACCTCAAAATCGCACTCACACTCAATTTGGAGGGAATTAGAATCTGTCCCCTCAGCAGAAGGGTTCCTTGTCATTTTCCAAAACACAGAAACTCATCTTGGTCGTGTAGCCTGCAGATTTCTAATCCTGAAAGGGCAATGCGCTGTGTTTTTTTTTTTTTTCTTTCATAATGGCTACTCTCCAAAACATGCTTGTATTGCATCAGAATACAAAATTTGGGAATAAGTAGGCAAAACCGACTCAGACCCAGAAAACATTTAGGAAATTGGCACTCAAGAAACCACAAATCAGCTGAGACACCCAAAACAATGACAGCAAGGCAGAATTGGAGCACGCCAACAGCTGTGCCCTGATTGAAAAAGAACCTTCCTCTTGTGCCTGAACTCAATATGCCAGCCTCAAAACCAAAGCTCACATCAGAAAATTCATTACAAACCATGATAAATAAGAAAAAAGAGAAAAAAGCCAAAAAAATGCAAGAATCCATAATGATATAAGGCTGGATTTAGTCACAAGGAAACCGGCTGTTCCCGGATTCATCCACCCCTCCAGCTGACTGCCTGTGGAATTCTGACTGAATTAACCTGAAAATCACAGTGAAACTCAGTTTGGAGGCAGTTAATATCTGTCACCTCAGCCAAAGTGTTCCATTTTATTTTCCAAAACACAAAAACTCACCTTGGTTATGTTACCTGTAGATTTCTAAGCTTCAAACACCTATTTGTTGTGTTTTTTATTTCATAATGGCTATTCTGTACAAACTCTTCTTTGCATTGCATCAGAATACAAAATTTGGGAAGGAAGAAGGCAAAGCCAACTCAGACCCAGAAAACATTTGGGAAATTGCCACACAAGAAACCACAAATCGGCTGAGGTACTCAAAATAAGGACAGCAAGCCAGAACTGCAGCCAGCCAACAGCTGTGCCCTGATTGAAAAAGAGCCATCCTCTTGTGCCCTGAACTCAATATGCCAGCCTCAAAAGCAAAGCTCACATCAGAAAATTCATTACAAACCATGATAAATAAGAAAAAAGAGAAAAAAGCCAAAGAAATGCAAGAGTACTTTGTGATATTTGGCTGGATTTAGACACAAGGAAACTGGATGTTTCCAGATTCATCCCCCCCTTCCACAGACTGACTTTGGAATTCTGATTGAATTCACCTCAAAATCGCACTCACAATCATTTGGGAGGGAATTAGAATCTGTCCCCTCAGCAGAAGCGTTCTATGTCATTTTCCAAAACACAGAAACTCATCTTGGTAGTGTTGCCTGTAGATTTCTAATCCTGAAAGGGCAATGCGCTTTTTTTTTTTTCTTTCATAATGGCTACTCTCCAAAATCTTGCTTGTATTGCATCAGAATACAAAATTTGGGAATAAGAAGGCAAAACCGACTCAGACCCAGAAAACATTTAGGAAATTGGCACTCAAGAAACCACAAATCGGCTGAGGCACCCAAAACAATGACAGCAAGCCAGAAGTGGAGCAAGCCAACAGCTGTGCCCTGATTGAAAAACAACCTTCCTCTTGTGCCCTGAACTCAATATGCCAGCCTCAAAACCAAAGCTGACATCAGAAAATTCATTACAAACCATGATAAATAAGGGAAATGTGAAAAAGCCAAAGAAATGCAAGAGTCCTTTGTGATATTTGGCAGGATTTAGACACAAAGAAACTGGCTGTTTCCAGATTCATCCCCCCCTTCCACAGACCGACTTTGGAATTCTGATTGAATTCACTTCAAAATCGCTCTCACACTCCATTTGGAGGGCATTAGAATCTGTCCCCTCAGAAGAAGCGCTCCATGTCATTTTCCAAAACACAGAATCTCACCTTGGTTGTGTTGCCTATGGATTTCTAATCCTGAAAGGTCAATTTGCTGTGTTTTTTTTTTTTCTTTCATAATGGCTACTCTGTCCAAAATCTTGCTTGTATTGCATCAGAATACAAAAATTGGGAAGGAAGAAGGCAAAACCAACTCAGACCCCGAAAACATTTAGGAAATTGCCACACAAGAAACCACAAATCAGCTGAGGCACCCAAAACAATGACAGCAAGCCAGAATTGGAGCAAGCCAACAGCTGTGCCCTGATTGAAAAAGAACCTTCCTCTTGTGCCCTGAACTCAATATGCCAGCCTCAAAACCAAAGCTCACATCAGAAAATTCATTACAAACCATGATAAATAAGAAAAAAGAGAAAAAAGCCAAAAAAATGCAAGAATCCATAATGATATAGGGCTTGATTTAGTCGCTAGGAAACCGGCTGTTCCCGGATTCATCCACCCCTCCAGCTGACAGCCTGTGGAATTCTGACTGAATTAACCTGAAAATCACAGTGAAACTCAGTTTGGAGGCAATTAATATCTGTCACCTCAGCCAAAGTGTTCCATTTTATTTTCATAAACACAAAAACTCACCTTGGTCATGTTTCCTGTAGATTTCTAAGCTTCAAACGCCTATTTGTTGTGTTTTTTCTTTCATAATGGCTATTCTGTACAAACTCTTCTTTGCATTGCATCAGAATACAAAATTTGGGAAGGAAGAAGGCAAAGCCAACTCAGACCCTGAAAACATTTGGGAAATTGCCACACAAGAAACCACAAATCGGCTGAGGCACTCAAAACAATGACAGCAAGCCAGAAGTGGAGCAAGCCAACAGCTGTGCCCTGATTGAAAAACAACCTTCCTCTTGTGCCCTGAACTCAATATGCCAGCCTCAAAACCAAAGCTCACGTCAGAAAATTCATTACAAACCATGATAAATAAGAAAAAAGAGAAAAAAGCCAAAGAAATGCAAGAATCCATAATGATATTGGGTTTGATTTAGTTGCAAGGAAACCGGCTGTTCCCAGATTCATCCACCACTAAAGCTGACTGCCTGTGGAATTCTGACTGAATTAACCTGACAATCGCAGTGAAACTCAAGAAACCAAATTTCAGCTGAGGCACCCAAAACAAAGACAATAGCCAGAATTGGAGCACACCAACAGCTGTGCCCTGTTTGAAAAAGACCATTCCTCCGGTGCCCTGAACTCTATATTGCAGCCTCAAAACCAAAGCTCACATCAGAAAATTCATTACAAACCATGATAAATTAGGGAAATGTGAAAAAGCCAAAGAAATGCAAGAGTCCTTTGTGATATTTGGCTGGAATTAGACACAAAGAAACTGGCTGTTTCCAGATTCATCCCCCCCTTCCACAGACTGACTTTGGAATTCTGATTGAATTCACCTCAAAATCGCACTCACACTCATTTGGGAGGGAATTAGAATCTGTCCCCTCAGCAGAAGCGTTCTATGTCATTTTCCAAAACACAGAAACTCATCTTGGTCATGTTGCTTGTAGATTTCTAATCCTGAAATGGCAATGCGCTGTGTTTTTTTTTTTTCTTTCTTTCATAATGGCTACTCTCCAAAATCTTGCTTGTATTGCATCAGAATATAAAATTTGGGAATAAGAAGGCAAAACCGACTCAGACCCAGAAAACATTTAGGAAATTTGCACTCAAGAAACCACAAATCGGCTGAGGCACCCAAAACAATGACAGCAAGCCAGAAGTGGAGCAAGCCAACAGCTGTGCCCTGATTGAAAAACAACCTTCCTCTTGTGCCCTGAACTCAATATGCCAGCCTCAAAACCAAAGCTCACATCAGAAAATTCATTACAAACCATGATAAATAAGAAAAAAGAGAAAAAAGCCAAAAAATGCAAGAATCCATAATGATATTGGGTTTGATTTAGTTGCAAGGAAACCGGCTGTTCCCAGATTCATCCACCACTAAAGCTGACTGCCTGTGGAATTCTGACTGAATTAACCTGACAATCGCAGTGAAACTCAAGAAACCAAATTTCAGCTGAGGCACCCAAAACAAAGACAATAGCCAGAATTGGAGCAGGCCAACAGCTGTGCCCTGTTTGAAAAAGACCATTCCTCCGGTGCCCTGAACTCAAAATGCCAGCCTCAAAACCAAAGCTCACATCAGAAAATTCATTACAAACCATGATAAATCAGGGAAATGTGAAAAAGCCAAAGAAATGCAAGAGTCCTTTGTGATATTTGGCAGGATTTAGACACAAAGAAACTGGCTGTTTCCAGATTCATCCCCCCCTTCCACAGACTGACTTTGGAATTCTGATTGAATTCACCTCAAAATCGCTCTCACACTCCATTTGGAGGGAATTAGAATCTGTCCCCTCAGCAGAAGCGTTCCATGTCATTTTCCAAAACACAGAATCTCATCGTGGTTGTGTTGCCTATGGATTTCTAATCATGAAAGGTCAATTTGCTGTTTTTTTTTTTTTCTTTCATAATGGCTACTCTCCAAAATCTTGCTTGTATTGCATCAGAATACAAAAATTGGGAAGGAAGAAGGCAAAACCAACTCAGACCCCGAAAACATTTAGGAAATTGCCACACAAGAAACCACAAATCAGCTGAGGCACCCAAAACAATGACAGCAAGCCAGAAGTGGAGCAAGCCAACAGCTGTGCCCTGATTGAAAAAGAACCTTCCTCTTGTGCCCTGAACTCAATATGCCAGCCTCAAAACCAAAGCTCACACCAGAAAATTCATACAAACCATGATAAATAAGGGAAATGTGAAAAAGCTGAAGAAATGCAAGCCTGTGGAATCCTAACTGAATTAACTGAATTAACCTGAAAATCGCAGTGAAACTGAGTTTGGAGGCAATTAATATCTGTCACCTCAGCCAAAATGTTCCATTTCATTTTCCAAAACACAAAAACAGCTTGGTCATGTTACCTGTAGATTTGTATGCTTCAAACACCTATTTGTTGTGTTTTTTATTTCATAATGGCTACTCTGACCAAAATCTTGCTTGTATTGCATCAGAATACAAAATTTGGGAAGGAAGAAGGCAAAGCCAACTAAGACCCAGAAAACTTTTAGGAAATTGCAGCTCAAAAAACCAAAAGTCAGCTGAGGCACCCAAAACCATGACAGCAAGCCAGAATTGGAGCAAGACAACAGCTGTGCCCTGATTGAAAAAGAACCTTCCTCTTGTACCCTGAACTCAATATGCCAGCCTCAAAACCAAAGCTCACATCAGAAAATTCATTACAAACCATGATAAATAAGAAAAAAGAGAAAAAAGCCAAAAAATGCAAGAATCCATAATGATATAGGGCTTGATTTAGTCGCTAGGAAACCAGCTGTTCACGGATTCATCCACCCCTCCAGCTGCTGCCTGTGGAATTCTGAATGAATTAACCTGAAAATCACAGTGAAACTCAGTTTGGAGGCAATTAATATCTGTCACCTCAGCCAAAGTGTTCCATTTTATTTTCCAAAACACAAAAACTAACCTTGGTCATGTTACCTGTTGATTTCTAAGCTTCAAACGGCTATTAGTTGTGTTTTTTATTTCATAATGGCTACTCTGTCGAAAATCTCGCTTGTATTGCATCAGAATACAAAATTTGGGAAGGAAGAAGGCAAAGCCAACTCAGACCCAGAGAACATTTAGGAAATTGCCACACAGGAAACCACAAATTGGCTGAGGAACCCAAAACAATGACAGCAAGACAGAATTGCAGCAAGCCAACAACTGTACCCTCTTTGAAAAAGACAGGTCCTCCAGTACCCTGAACTCCATATTGCAGCCTCAAAACCAAGCTCACATCAGAAAATTCATTACAAACCATGATAAATCAGGGAAATGTGAAAAAGCCAAAGAAATGCAAGAGTCCTTTTTGATATTTGGCTGGATTCAGATACAAGGAAACTGGCTGTTTCCAGATTCATCCCCCCCTTCCACAGACTGACTTTGGAATTCTGATTGAATTCACCTCAAAATCGCACTCACACTCAATTTGGAGGGAATTAGAATCTGTCCCCTCAGCAGAAGGGTTCCTTGTCATTTTCCAAAACACAGAAACTCATCTTGGTCGTGTAGCCTGTAGATTTCTAATCCTGAAAGGGCAATGCGCTGTGTTTTTTTTTTTTTTTTCTTTCATAATGGCTACTCTCCAAAATCTTGCTTGTATTGCATCAGAATACAAAATTTGGGAATAAGTAGGCAAAACCGACTCAGACCCAGAAAACATTTAGGAAATTGGCACTCAAGAAACCACAAATCAGCTGAGACACCCAAAACAATGACAGCAAGGCAGAATTGGAGCAAGCCAACAGCTGTGCCCTGATTGAAAAAGAACCTTCCTCTTGTGCCTGAACTCAATATGCCAGCCTCAAAACCAAAGCTCACATCAGAAAATTCATTACAAACCATGATAAATAAGAAAAAAGAGAAAAAAGCCAAAAAATTGCAAGAATCCATAATGATATAAGGCTTGATTTAGTCACAAGGAAACCGGCTGTTCCCGGATTTATCCACCCCTCCAGCTGACTGCCTGTGGAATTCTGACTGAATTAACCTGAAAATCACAGTGAAACTCAGTTTGGAGGCAGTTAATATCTGTCACCTCAGCCAAAGTGTTCCATTTTATTTTCATAAACACAAAAACTCACCTTGGTCATGTTACCTGTAGATTTCTAAGCTTCAAACACCTATTTGTTGTGTTTTTTATTTCATAATGGCTATTCTGTACAAACTCTTCTTTGCATTGCATCAGAATACAAAATTTGGGAAGGAAGAAGGCAAAGCCAACTCAGACCCTGAAAACATTTGGGAAATTGCCACACAAGAAACCACAAATCGGCTGAGGCACTCAAAACAATGACAGCAAGCCAGAAGTGGAGCAAGCCAACAGCTGTGCCCTGATTGAAAAACAACCTTCCTCTTGTGCCCTGAACTCAATATGCCAGCCTCAAAACCAAAGCTCACATCAGAAAATTCATTACAAACCATGATAAATAAGAAAAAAGAGAAAAAAGCCAAAAAATGCAAGAATCCATAATGATATTGGGTTTGATTTAGTTGCAAGGAAACCGGCTGTTCCCAGATTCATCCACCACTAAAGCTGACTGCCTGTGGAATTCTGACTGAATTAACCTGACAATCGCAGTGAAACTCAAGAAACCAAATTTCAGCTGAGGCACCCAAAACAAAGACAATAGCCAGAATTGGAGCACACCAACAGCTGTGCCCTGTTTGAAAAAGACCATTCCTCCGGTGCCCTGAACTCTATATTGCAGCCTCAAAACCAAAGCTCACATCAGAAAATTCATTACAAACCATGATAAATTAGGGAAATGTGAAAAAGCCAAAGAAATGCAAGAGTCCTTTGTGATATTTGGCTGGAATTAGACACAAAGAAACTGGCTGTTTCCAGATTCATCCCCCCCTTCCACAGACTGACTTTGGAATTCTGATTGAATTCACCTCAAAATCGCACTCACACTCATTTGGGAGGGAATTAGAATCTGTCCCCTCAGCAGAAGCGTTCCATGTCATTTTCCAAAACACAGAAACTCATCTTGGTCGTGTTGCCTGTAGATTTCTAATCCTGAATGGGCAATGCGCTGTGTTTTTTTTTTTTTTCTTTCTTTCATAATGGCTACTCTCCAAAATCTTGCTTGTATTGCATCAGAATACAAAATTTGGGAATAAGAAGGCAAAACCGACTCAGACCCAGAAAACATTTAGGAAATTGGCACTCAAGAAACCACAAATCGGCTGAGGCACCCAAAACAATGACAGCAAGCCAGAAGTGGAGCAAGCCAACAGCTGTGCCCTGATTGAAAAAGAACCTTCCTCTTGTGCCCTGAACTCAAAATGCCAGCCTCAAAACCAAAGCTCACATCAGAAAATTCATTACAAACCATGATAAATAAGGGAAATGTGAAAAAGCCAAAGAAATGCAAGAGTCCTTTGTGATATTTGGCAGGATTTAGACACAAAGAAACTGGCTGTTTCCAGATTCATCCCCCCCTTCCACAGACTGACTTTGGAATTCTGATTGAATTCACCTCAAAATCGCTCTCACACTCCATTTGGAGGGAATTAGAATCTGTCCCCTCAGCAGAAGCGTTCCATGTCATTTTCCAAAACACAGAATCTCATCGTGGTTGTGTTGCCTATGGATTTCTAATCCTGAAAGGTCAATTTGCTCTGTTTTTTTTTTTTTCTTTCATAATGGCTACTCTCCAAAATCTTGCTTGTACTGCATCAGAATACAAAATTTGGGAAGGAAGAAGGCAAAACCAACTCAGGCCCAGAAAACATTTAGGAAATTGCCACTCAAGAAACCAAGTCAGCTGAGGCACCCACAACAATGACAGCAAGCCATAATTGGAGCAAGCCAACAGCTGTACCCTGTTTGAAAAAGAACCTTCCTCTTTTACCCTGAACTCAATATGCCAGCCTCAGAACCAAAGCTCACATCAGAAAATTCATTACAAACCATGATAAATAAGAAAAAGGAGAAAAAAGACAAAGAAATGCAAGAATCCGTAATGATATCGGGCTTGATATAGTCGCAAGGAAACCGGCTGCTCCCGGATTCATCCACCCCTCCAGCTGACTGCCTATGGAATTTTGACTGAATTAACCTCAAAATAGCAGTGAAACTCATTTTGGAGACAATTAATATTTGTCACCTCAGCTAAAGTGTTCCATTTTATTTTGCAAAACACAAAAACTCACCTTGGTCGTGTTACCTGTAGATTTCTAAACTTCAAATGCCTATTTGTTGTGTTTTTTATTTCATAATGGCTACTCTGACCAAACTCTTGTTTGTATGGCGTCAGAATACAAAATTTGGGAAGGAAGAAGGGAAAAACAACTCAGACCTAAAAAACATTTAGCAAATTGCCACTCAAGAAACCACAAATCAGCTGAGGATCCCAAACAATGAAAGCAAGCCAGAATTGAGGCAGGCCAATAGCTGTGCCCTGTTTGAAACAGAACATTCCTCTTGCTCCCTGAACTCCATTTTGCAGCCTCAAAACCAAAGCTCATATCAGAAAATTCATTACAAACCATGATAAATAAGAAAAAGGAGAAAAAAGCCAAAGAAATGCAAGAATCCGTAATGTTATTGGGCTTGATTTAGTCACATGGAAGCCGGCTGTTCGCGGATTCATTCACCCCTCCAGTTGACTGCCTGTGGAATTCTGACTGAATTAACCTGAAAATCACAGTGAAACTCAGTTTGGAGGCAATTAATATCTGTCACCTCAGCCAAAGTGTTCCATTTGATTTTCCAAAACACAAATCTCACCTTGGTCGTGTTACCTGTAGATTTCTAAGCTTCAAACGCCTATTTGTTTTGTTTTTCTATTTCATAATGGCTACTCTGCCGAAACTCTTGTTTGTATGGCGTCAGAATACAAAATTTGGGAAGGAAGAAGGCAAAACCAACTCAGACCCAGAAAACATTTAGGAAATTGCCGCTCACAAACCACATATCGGCTGAGGCACCCAAAACAATGACAGCAAGCCAGAATTGGAGCAGGCCAACTGCTGTGCCCTGTTTGAAAAAGACCATTCCCCCGGTGCTCTGAACTCCATATTGCAGCCATAAAACCAAAGCTCACATGAGAAAATTCATTACAAACCATGATAAATAGGAAATCAGAGAAAAAAGCCAAAGAAATGCAAGAATCCATAATGACATTTGGCCTTATTAGTCACAAGGAAACCGGCTGTAGCTGGATTCATCCTCTGCTCCAGCTGACTGCCTGTGGAATTCTGACTGAATTCACCTGAAAATCGCAGTGAAACTCAGTTTGGAGGCAATTAATATCTGTCACCTCAGACCATTTTATTATCCAAAACACATGACCTCACCTTGGTCGTGTTACCTGTAGATTTCTAAGCTTCAAACGCCTATATGCTATGTTTTTCATTACAAAATGGCTACTCTGCAAAAACTCTTGTTTGTATTGCGTCAGAATACAAAATTTGGGAAGGAAGAAGGCAAAATCAACTCAGACCCAGAAAACATGTAGGAAATTGCCGCTCAAGAAACCACAAATCGGCTGAGGCACTCAAAGCAATGACAGCAAGCCAGAATTAGAGCAGACTAACAGCTGTGCCCTGATTGGAAAAGACCATTCCCCCGGTGCCCTGAACTCCATATTGCAGCCTCATAACCAAAGCTGACATCACAAAATTCATTACAAACCATGATAAATAAGAAAAATGCGAAAAATCCAAAGAAATGCAAGAATCCATAATGATATTGGGCTTGATTTAGTCGCAAGGAAACAGGCTGTTCCCGGATTCATCCACCCCTCCAGCTGACTGCCTGTGGAATTCTGACTGAATTAACCTGAAAATCGCAGTGAAACTCAGTTTGGAGGCAATTAATATCTGTCACCTCAGCCAAAGTGTTCCATTTTATTTTCCAAAACACAAAAACTCACCTTGGTCATGTTACCTGTAGATTTCTAAGCTTCAAATGCCTATTTGTTGTGTTTTTTATTTCATAATAGCTACTCTGCCCAAACTCTTGTTTGTATGGCGTCAGAATACAAAATTTGGGAAGGAAGAAGGCAAAACCAACTCAGACCCAGAAAACATTTAGGAAATTGCCACTCAAGAAACCAGAAATCGGCTGAGGCATCCAAAACAATGACAGCAAGCCATAATTGGAGCAAGCCAACAGCGGTACCCTGTTTGAAAAAGAACCTTCCTCTTTTACCCTGAACTCAATATGCCAGCCTCAGAACCAAAGCTCACATCAGAAAATTCATTACAAACCATGATAAATAAGAAAAATGAGAAAATAGCCAAAGAAATGCAAGAATCTGTAATGATATCGGGCTTGATATAGTTGCAAGGAAACCGGCTGTTCCCGGATTCATCCACCCATCCAGTTGACTGCCTATGGAATTCTGACTGAATTAACCTCAAAATAGCAGTGAAACTCATATAGGAGACAATTAATATCTGTCACCTCAGCTAAAGTGTTCCATTTTATTTTGCAAAACACAAAAACTCACCTTGGTCGTGTTACCTGTAGATTTCTAAGCTTCAAACACCTATTTCTTGTGTTTTTTATTTCATAATGGCTATTCTACCCAAACTCTTGTTTGTATGGCGTCAGAATACAAAATTTGGGAAGGAAGAAGGCAAAACCAACTCAGACCCAGAAAACATTTCGCAAATTGCCACTCAAGAAACCACAAATCAGCTGAGGATCCCAAAACAATGAAAGCAAGCCAGAATTGGGGCAGGCCAATAGCTGTGCCCTGTTTGAAACAGAACCTTCCTCTTGCTCCCTGAACTCCATTTTGCAGCCTCAAAACCAAAGCTCACATCAGAAAATTCATTACAAACCATGATAAATAAGAAAAAGGAGAAAAAAGCCAAAGAAATGCAAGAATCCGTAATGTTATTTGGCTTGATTTAGTCACATGGAAGCCGGCTGTTCGCGGATTCATTCACCCCTCCAGTTGACTGCCTGTGGAATTCTGACTGAATTCACCTGAAAATCGCAGTGAAACTCAGTTTGGAGGCAATTAATATCTGTCACCTCAGCCAAAGTGTTCCATTTGATTTTGCAAAACACAAATCTCACCTTGGTCGTGTTACCTGTAGATTTCTAAGCTTCAAACGCCTATTTGTTGTGTTTTTCATTTCATAATGGCTACTATGCCCAAACTCTTGTTTGTTTGGCGTCAGAATACAAAATTTGGGAAGGAAGAAGGCAAAACCAACTCAGACCCAGAAAACATTTAGGAAATTGCCACTCAAGAAACCAAGTCAGCTGAGGCATGCAAAACAATGACAGCAAGCCAGAATTGGAGCAAGCCAACAGCTGTGCCCTGTTTGAAAAATAACCTTCCTCTTCTGCCCAGAACTCAATATGCCAGCCTCAGAACCAAAGCTCACATCAGAACATTCATTACAAACCATGATAAATAAGAAAAAGGAGAAAAAAGCAAAAGAAATGCAAGAATCCATAATGATATTGGGCTTGATTTAGTCGCAAGGAAACCGGCTGTTCCAGGAATCATCCACCCCTCCAGCTGACAGCTTGTGGAATTTTGACTGAATTAACCTGAAAATCGCAGTGAAACTCACTTTGGAGGCAATTAATATCTGTCACCTCAGCCAAAGTGTTCCATTTGATTTTGCAAAACACAAATCTCACCTTGGTCGTGTTACCTGTAGATTTCTAAGCTTCAAACCCCTTTTGTTGAGTTTTTCTATTTCATAATGCCTACTCTGCCGAAACTCTTATTTGTGTGGCGTCAGCATACAAAATTTGGGAAGGAAGAAGGCAAAACCAACTCAGACCCAGAAAACATTTAGGAAATTGCCACTCACAAACCACATATCGGCTGAGGCACCCAAAACAATGACAGCAAGCCAGAATTGGAGCAGGTCAACAGCTGTGCCCTGTTTGAAAAAGACCATTCCCCCGGTGCCCTAAACTCCATATTGCAGCCACAAAACCAAAGTTCACATCAGAAAATTCATTACAACCCATGATAAATAGGAAATCAGAGAAAAAAGCCAAAGAAATGCAAGAATCCATAATGACATTTGGCCTTATTAGTCACAAGGAAACCAGCTGTTCCCGGATTCATCCTCTGCTCCAGCTGACTGCTGTGGAATTCTGACTGAATTAACCTGAAAATCGCAGTGAAACTCAGTTTGGAGGCAATTACTATCTGTCACCTCAGCCAAAGTGTTCCATTTTATTTTCCAAAACACAAAAACTCACCTTGGTCATGTTACCTGTAGATTTCTAACATTCAAACGCCTATTTGTTGTGTTTTTTATTTCATAATGGCTACTCTGCCCAAACTGTTGTTTGTATGGCGTCAGAATACAAAATTTGAGAAGGAAGAGGGCAAAACCAACTCAGACCCCGAAAACATTTAGGAAATTGCTGCTCAGAATCCACAAATTGGCTGAGGCACCCAAAACAATGACAGCAAGCCAGAATTGAAGCAGGCCAACAGCTGTGCCCTGTTTGAAAAAGACCATTCCTCTGGTGCCCTGAACTCCATATTGCAGCCTCAAAACCAAAGCTCACATCAGAAAATTCATTACAATCCATGATAAATAAGAAAACATAGAAAAAATCCAAAGAAATGCAAGAATCCATAATGACATTTGGCCTGAATAGTCACAAGGAAACCGGCTGTTCCCGGATTCATCCACACCTCCAGCTGACAGCCTGTGGAATTCTGACTGAATTAACCTGAAAATCGCATTGAAACTCAGTTTGGAGGCAATTAATATCTGTCACCTCAGCCAAAGTGTTCCATTTTATTTTCCAAAACACAAAAAATCACCTTGGTCATGTTACCTGTAGATTTCTAAGCTTCAAACGCCTATTTGTTGTGTTTTTTATTTCATAATGGCTACTCTGCCCAAACTCTTGTTTGTTTGGCATCAGAATACAAAATTTCAGAAGGAAGAAGGCAAAACCAACTCAGACCCAGAAAATATTCAGGAAATTGCCGCTCAAGAAACCAAAAGTTAGCTGAGGCAACCAAAGCAATGACAGCAAGCCAGAATTAGAGCAAGCCAACAGCTGTGCCCTGTTTGAAAAAGAACCTTCCTCTTCTGCCCTGAACTCAATATGCCAGCCTCAGAACCAAAGCTCACATCAGAAAATTCATTACAAACCATGATAAATAAGAAAAAGGAGAAAAAAGAAAAGAAAAGCAAGAATCCATAATGATATTGGGCTTGATTCAGTCACAAGGAAACCGGCTGTTTCCGGAATCATCTGCCCCTCCAGCTGACTGCCTGTGTAATTCTGACTGAATTAACCTGAAAATCGCAGTGAAACTCACTTTGGAGGCAATTAATATCTGTCACCTCAGCCAAAGTGTTCCATTTGATTTTGCAAAACACAAATCTCACCTTGGTCGTGTTACCTGTAGATTTCTAAGCTTCAAACGCCTATTTGTTGTGTTTTTCTATTTCATAATGGCTACTCTGCCGAAACTCTTGTTTGTATGGCGTCAGAATACAACATTTGGGTAGGAAGAAGGCAAAACCAACTCAGACCCAGAAAACATTTAGGAAATTGCCGCTCACAAACCACATATCGGCTGAGGCACCCAAAACAATGACAGCAAGCCAGAATTGGAGCAGGCCAACTGCTGTGCCCTGTTTGAAAAAGACCATTCCCCCGGTGCTCTGAACTCCATATTGCAGCCATAAAACCAAAGCTCACATCAGAAAATTCATTACAAACCATGATAAATAGGAAATCAGAGAAAAAAGCCAAAGAAATGCAAGAATCCATAATGACATTTGGCCTTATTAGTCACAAGGAAACCGGCTGTAGCTGGATTCATCCTCTGCTCCAGCTCACTGCCTGTGGAATTCTGACTGAATTAACCTGAAAATCGCAGTGAAACTCAGTTTGGAGGCAATTAATATCTCTCAAATCAGCCAAAGTGTTCCATTTTATTTTCCAAAACACAAAAACTCACCTTGGTCATGTTACCTGTAGATTTCTAAGCTTCAAATGCCTTTTTGTTGTGTTTTTTATTTCATAATAGCTACTCTGCCCAAACTCTTGTTTGTATGGCGTCAGAATACAAAATTTGGGAAGGAAGAAGGCAAAACCAACTCAGACCCAGAAAACATTTAGGAAATTGCCACTCAAGAAACCAAGTCAGCTGAGGCACCCACAACAATGACAGCAAGCCATAACTGGAGCATGCCAACAGCGGTACCCTGTTTGAAAAAGAACCTTCCTCTTTTACCCTGAACTCAATATGCCAGCCTCAGAACCAAAGCTCACATCAGAAAATTCATTACAAACCATGATAAATAAGAAAAAGGAGAAAAAAGCCAAAGAAATGCAAGAATCCGTAATGTTATTTGGCTTGATTTAGTCACATGGAAGCCGGCTGTTCGCGGATTCATTCACCCCTCCAGTTGACTGCCTGTGGAATTCTGACTGAATTAACCTGAAAATCACAGTGAAACTCAGTTTGGAGGCAATTAATATCTGTCACCTCAGCCAAAGTGTTCCATTTGATTTTGCAAAACACAAATCTCACCTTGGTCGTGTTACCTGTAGATTTCTGAGCTTCAAACGCCTATTTGTTGTGTTTTTCATTTCATAATGGCTACTCTGCCCAAACTCTTGTTTGTTTGGCGTCAGAATACAAAATTTGGGAAGGAAGAAGGCAAAACCAACTCAGACCCAGAAAACATTTAGGAAATTGCCACTCAAGAAACCAAGTCAGCTGAGGCATGCAAAACAATGACAGCAAGCCAGAATTGGAGCAAGCCAACAGCTGTGCCCTGTTTGAAAAAGAACCTTCCTCTTCTGCCCAGAACTCAATATGCCAGCCTCAGAACCAAAGCTCACATCAGAACATTCATTACAAACCATGATAAATAAGAAAAAGGAGAAAAAAGCAAAAGAAAAGCAAGAATCCATAATGATATAGGGCTTGATTTAGTCGCTAGGAAACCGGCTGTTCCAGGAATCATCCACCCCTCCAGCTGACTGCCTGTGGAATTCTGACAGAATTATCCTGAAAATCGCAGGGAAACTCAGTTTGGAGGCAATTAATATCTGTCACCTCAGCCAAAGTGTTCCATTTGATTTTGCAAAACACAAATCTCACCTTGGTCGTGTTACCTGTAGATTTCTAAGCTTCAAACCCCTTTTGTTGAGTTTTTCTATTTCATAATGCCTACTCTGCCGAAACTCTTATTTGTGTGGCGTCAGCATACAAAATTTGGGAAGGAAGAAGGCAAAACCAACTCAGACCCAGAAAACATTTAGGAAATTGCCACTCACAAACCACATATCGGCTGAGGCACCCAAAACAATGACAGCAAGCCAGAATTGGAGCAGGTCAACAGCTGTGCCCTGTTTGAAAAAGACCATTCCCCCGGTGCCCTAAACTCCATATTGCAGCCACAAAACCAAAGCTCACATCAGAAAATTCATTACAAACCATGATAAATAGGAAATCAGAGAAAAAAGCCAAAGAAATGCAAGAATCCATAATGACATTTGGCCTTATTAGTCACAAGGAAACCAGCTGTTCCCGGATTCATCCTCTGCTCCAGCTGACTGCCTGTGGATTTCTGACTGAATTAACCTGAAAATCGCAGTGAAACTCAGTTTGGAGGCAATTACTATCTGTCACCTCAGCCAAAGTGTTCCATTTTATTTTCCAAAACACAAAAACTCACCTTGGTCATGTTACCTGTAGATTTCTAACCTTCAAACGCCTATTTGTTGTGTTTTTTATTTCATAATGGCTACTCTGCCCAAACTGTTGTTTGTATGGCGTCAGAATACAAAATTTGAGAAGGAAGAGGGCAAAACCAACTCAGACCCCGAAAACATTTAGGAAATTGCTGCTCAGAATCCACAAATCGGCTGAGGCACCCAAAACAATGACAGCAAGCCAGAATTGAAGCAGGCCAACAGCTGTGCCCTGTTTGAAAAAGACCATTCCTCTGGTGCCCTGAACTCCATATTGCAGCCTCAAAACCAAAGCTCACATCAGAAAATTCATTACAATCCATGATAAATAAGAAAACATAGAAAAAATCCAAAGAAATGCAAGAATCCATAATGACATTTGGCCTGAATAGTCACAAGGAAACCGGCTGTTCCCGGATTCATCCACACCTCCAGCTGACAGCCTGTAGAATTCTGACTGAATTAACCTGAAAATCGCATTGAAACTCAGTTTGGAGGCAATTAATATCTGTCACCTCAGCCAAAGTGTTCCATTTTATTTTCCAAAACACAAAAAATCACCTTGGTCATGTTACCTGTAGATTTCTAAGCTTCAAACACCTATTTCTTGTGTTTTTTATTTCATAATGGCTACTCTGCCCAAACTCTTGTTTGTTTGGCGTCAGAATACAAAATTTCAGAAGGAAGAAGGCAAAACCAACTCAGACCCAGAAAATATTCAGGAAATTGCCGCTCAAGAAACCAAAAGTTAGCTGAGGCAACCAAAGCAATGACAGCAAGCCAGAATTAGAGCAAGCCAACAGCTGTGCCCTGTTTGAAAAAGAACCTTCCTCTTCTGCCCTGAACTCAATATGCCAGCCTCAGAACCAAAGCTCACATCAGAAAATTCATTACAAACCATGATAAATAAGAAAAAGGAGAAAAAAGAAAAGAAAAGCAAGAATCCATAATGATATTGGGCTTGATTCAGTCACAAGGAAACCGGCTGTTTCCGGAATCATCTGCCCCTCCAGTTGACTGCCTGTGTAATTCTGACTGAATTAACCTGAAAATCGCAGTGAAACTCACTTTGGAGGCAATTAATATCTGTCACCTCAGCCAAAGTGTTCCATTTGATTTTGCAAAACACAAATCTCACCTTGGTCGTGTTACCTGTAGATTTCTAAGCTTCAAACGCCTATTTGTTGTGTTTTTCTATTTCATAATGGCTACTCTGCCGAAACTCTTGTTTGTATGGCGTCAGAATACAAAATTTGGGTAGGAAGAAGGCAAAACCAACTCAGACCCAGAAAACATTTAGGAAATTGCCGCTCACAAACCACATATCGGCTGAGGCACCCAAAACAATGACAGCAAGCCAGAATTGGAGCAGGCCAACTGCTGTGACCTGTTTGAAAAAGACCATTCCCCCGGTGCTCTGAACTCCATATTGCAGCCATAAAACCAAAGCTCACATGAGAAAATTCATTACAAACCATGATAAATAGGAAATCAGAGAAAAAAGCCAAAGAAATGCAAGAATCCATAATGACATTTGGCCTTATTAGTCACAAGGAAACCGGCTGTAGGTGGATTCATCCTCTGCTCCAGCTCACTGCCTGTGGAATTCTGACTGAATTCACCTGAAAATCGCAGTGAAACTCAGTTTGGAGGCAATTAATATCTGTCACCTCAGCCAAAGTGTTCCATTTTATTTTCCAAAACACAAAAACTCACCTTGGTTATGTTACCTGTAGATTTTGTAGGTTTAAACGCCTTTTTGTTGTGTTTTTTATTTCATAATAGCTACTCTGCCCAAACTCTTATTTGTATGGCGTCAGAATACAAAATTTGGGAAGGAAGAAGGCAAAACCAACTCAGACCCAGAAAACATTTAGGAAATTGCCACTCAAGAAACCAAGTCAGCTGAGGCACCCACAACAATGACAGCAAGCCATAACTGGAGCATGCCAACAGCGGTACCCTGTTTGAAAAAGAACCTTCCTCTTTTACCATGAACTCAATATGCCAGCCTCAGAACCAAAGCTCACATCAGAAAATTCATTACAAACCATGATAAATAAGAAAAATGAGAAAAAAGCCAAAGAAATGCAAGAATCTGTAATGATATCGGGCTTGATATAGTCGCAAGGAAACCGGCTGTTCCCGGATTCATCCACAGCTCCAGCTGACAGCCTGTGGAATTCTGACTGAATTAACCTCAAAATAGCAGTGAAACTCAGTTTGGAGGCAATTAATATCTGTCACCTCAGCTAAAGTGTTCCATTTTATTTTGCAAAACACAGAAACTCACTTTGGTCATGTTACTGGTAGATTTTGAAGGTTTAAACGCCTATTTGTTGTGTTTTTTATTTCATAGTGGCTACTCTGCTGAAACTCTTGTTTCTATGGCATCAGAATACATAATTTGGGAAGGAAGAAGGCAAAACCAACTCAGACCCAGAAAACATTTAGGAAATTGCCACTCAAGAAACCAAAAGTTAGCTGAGTCACCCAAAACAATGATAGCAAGCCAGAATTGGAGCAAGCCAACAGCTGTACCCTGATTGAAAAAGAACCTTCCTCTTGTGCCCTGAACTCCATATTGCAGCCTCAAAACCAAAGCTCACATCAGAAAATTCATTACAAACCATAAAAAATAAGAAAAATGAGAAAAAATCAAGGAAATGCAAGAATCCATAATATTGGGCTTGATTCAGTCGCAAGGAAACCGGCTGTTCCCGGATTCATCCAGCCCTCCAGCTGACTGCCTGTGGATTTCTAACTGAATTAACCTGAAAATCACAGTGAAACTCCGTTTGGAGGCAATTACTATCTGTCACCTCAGCCAAAGTGTTCCATTTTATTTTCCAAAACACAAAAACTCACCTTGGTCATGTTACCTGTAGATTTCTAAGCTTCAAACGCCTATTTGTTGTGTTTTTTATTTCATAATGGCTATTCTGCCCAAACTCTTGTTTGTATGGCAGCAGAAAAGAAAATTTGGATACGAAGACGGTAAAACCAACTCAGACTCAGAAAACATTTAAAAAATTGCCACTCAAGAAACCAAAATCAGCTGAGGCACCCAAAACAATGAAGGCAAGCCAGAATTGGAGCAAGCCACAGCGGTACCCTGTTTAAAATGACCATACTTCCAGTGCCGTGAACTCCATACTGCAGCCTCAAAACCAAAGCTCACATCAGAAAATTCATTACAAACCATGATAAATAAGAAAACATAGAAAAAAGCCAAAGAAATGCAAGAATTCATAATGATATTGGGCTTGATTCAGTCGCAAGGAAACCGGCTATTCCCAGATTCATCCACCCCTCCAGCTGACTGCCTGTGCAATTCTGACTGAGTTAACCTGAAAATCGCAGTGAAACTCAGTTTGGAGGCAATTAATATCTGTCACCTCAGCCAAAGTGTTCCATTTGATTTTCCAAAACACAAAAACTCCCCTTGGTCATGTTACCTGTAGATTTATAAGCTTCAAAATCCTATTTGCTGTGTTTTTTATGTCATAATGGCTACTCTCCCCAAACTCTTGTTTGTAGAAATCAGAATACAAAATTTGGGAAGGTAGAAGGCAAAACCAACTCAGACGCAGAACACATGTAGGAAATTGCAGCTCAGGAAACCACAAATCGGCTGAGGCTCAAAACAATGACAGCAAGCCAGAATTGGAGCAGGCCAACAGCTTTGCCCTGTTTAAAAGGTCCATTCCCCCGGTGCCCTGAACTCCATATTGCAGCCTCAAAACCAAAGCTGACATCAGAAAATTCATTACAACCCATGATAAATAAGAAAAAGGAGAAAAAAGCCAAAGAAATGCAAGAATCAATAATGATATTGGGCTTGATTTAGTTGCAAGGAAACTGGCTGTTCCCAGATTCATCCACCCCTCCAGCTGACTGCCTGTGGAATTCTGACTGAATTCACCTGAATATCGAAGTGAAACTCAGTTTGGAGGCAATTAATGTCTGTCACCTCAGCCAAAGTGTTCCATTTTTTTTTCCAAAACACAAAAACTCACCTTGGTAATGTTACCTGTAGATTTCTAAGCTTCAAATGCCTATTTGTTGTGGTTTTTATTTCATAATTGCTACTCTGTCCAAACTCTTGTTTGTGTTGCCTCAGAATACAAAATTAGGGAAGGAAGAAGGAAAAACCAACTCAGATGCACAAAACATTTAGGAAATTGCCGCTCAAGAAACCACAAATTAGCTGAGGTATCGAAAACAATGACAGCAAGCCAGAATTGGAGCAAGACAACAGCTGTGCCCTGATTGAAATAGAACCTTCCTCTTGTGCCATGAACTGCATATTGCAGCCTCATAACCAAAGCTGACATCACAAAATTCATTACAAACCATGATAAATAAGAAAAATGCGAAAAATCCAAAGAAATGCAAGAATCCATAATGATATTGGGCTTGATTTAGTCGCAAGGAAACTGGCTGTTCCCAGATACATCCACCCCTCCAGCTGACAGCCTGTGGAATTCTGAGTGAATTAACCGGAGAAACACAGTGAAACTCAGTTTGGAGGCAATTAATATCTGTCACCTCAGCCAAAGTGTTCCATTTGATTTTCCAAAACACAAAACCTCACCTTGGTCGTGTTACCTGTAGATTTCAAAGCTTCAAATGCCTATTTGTTGTGTTTTTATTTCATAATGGCTACTCTCCCCAAACTCTTGTTTGTATGGCATCAGAATACAACATTTGGGAAGGAAGAAGGCAAACCCAATTCAGACCCAGAAAACATTTAGGAAATTGCCGCTCAAGAAACTAAAAGTCAGCTGAGGCACCCAAAACAATGACAGCAAGCCAGAATTGGAGCAGGCCAACAGCTGTGCCCTGTTTGAAAAAGACCATTCCTCCGTTACCCTGAACTCCATATTGCAGCCTCAAAACCAAAGCTCACATCAGAAAATTCATTACAAACCATGATAAATAATGGAAATGTGAAAAAGCCAAAGAAATGCAAGAGTCCTTTGTGATACTTGGTGAGATTAGACAAAAGGAACCTGGCTGTTTCCAGATTCATCCCCCCATCCACAGACTGACTTTGGACTTCTGATTGAATTCACCTCAAAATCCCACTCACATTCAATTTGGATGAATTAGTATCTCTCCCCTCAGCAGAAGGATTCCATATCATTTTCCAAACCACAGAAACTCATCTTGGTCATGTTGCCTGTAGATTTCTAATCCTGAAAGGCCAATTTGCTGTGTTTTTTGTTTTCTTTCATAATGGCTACTCTGTCCACAATCTTGCTTGTATTGCATGAGAATACACAATTTGGGTATGAAGAAGGGAAAACCAACTCAGATCCAGAAAATATTCAGCAAACTGACCCTCAAGAAACCAAAAGTCAGCTGAGGCACCCAACAATGACAGCAAGCCAGAATTGGAGCAAGCCAACAACTGTGCCCCAATTGAAAAAGAACCATTCTCTTGTGCCATGAACTCCATACTGCAGCCTCAAAACCAAAGCTCACATCAGAAAATTCATTACAAACCATGATAAATAAGGGAAATGTGAAAAAGCCAAAGAAATGCAAGAGTCCTTTGTGATATTTGGCTGGATTTAGACACAAGGAAACTGGCTGTTTCAGGATTCATCCCACCCTTAAACAGACTGACTTTGGAATTCTGATTGAATTCACCTCAAAATTGCACTCACACTCAATTTGGAGGAAATTAGTATCTGTCCCCTCAGCAGAAGGGGTCCATGTCACTTTCCAAAACACAGAAACTCATCTTGATTGTGTTGCCTGTACAGTTCTAATCCTGAAAGGCCAATTTGCTTTGTTTTTTTTTTTTTTCTTTCATAATGGCTACTCTGTCAAAATCTTGCTTGTATTGCATCAGAATACAAAATTTGGGAATAAGAATGAAAAACTAACTCAGACCCAGAAAACATTTAGGATATTGCCACTCAAGAATCCACAAATCAGCTGAGGCACCCAAAACAATGACAGCAAGCCAGAATTGGAGCAGGCCAACAGCTGTGCCCTGATTGAAAAACAACCTTCCTCTGGTGCCCTGAACTGAATATGCCAGCTTAAAACCAAAGCTCACATCAGAAAACTCATTACAAACCATGATACATAAGAAAAATGAGAAAAAAGCCAAAGAAACGCAAGAATCCATAATGATATTGGGCTTGATTTAGTCAAAAGGAAACCGGCTATTCCCAGATTCATCCACCCCTCCAGCTGACTGCCTGTGGAATTCTGACGGAATTATCCAGAAAATCGCAGGGAAACTCAGTTTGGAGGCAATTAATATCTGTCACCTCAGCCAAAGTGTCCCATTTTATTTTCCAAAACACAAAAACTCACCTTGGTCGTATTACCTGTGGATTTCTAAGCTTCAAACGCCTATTTATTGTGTTTTTTTTTTATGGCAAAATGGCAAGTCTGTCCAAACTCTTGTTTGTATTGGGTCAGAATACAAAATTTTTGAAGGAAGAAGGAAAACCAACTCAGACGAACAAAACATTTAGGAAATTGATGCTCAAGAAACCTCAAATCGGCGGAGGCAACCAAAACAATGACAGTAAACCAGAATTGGAGTAACACAGCAGCTGTGCCCTGATTGAATAAGAACCTTCCTCTTGTGCCCTGAACTCCATATGCCAGCCTCAAAACCGAAGCTCACATCAGAAAATTCATTACAAACCATGATAAATCAGAAATATGAGACAAAAGCCAAAGAAATGCAAGAATCCATAATGATGTTGGGCTGGATTTAGTTTCAAGGAAACCGGCTGTTCCCAGATTCATCCACCCCTCCAGCTGACTGCCTGTGGAATTCTGACTGAATTAACCGGAAAATCGCAGTGAAACTCAGTTTGGAGGCAATTAATATATGTCACCTCAGCCAAACTGTTCCATTTGATTTTCCAAAACACAAAAACTCACCTTGGTCATGTTACCTCTGGATTTCTAAGCTTCAAAACCTATTTGTTGTGTTTTTTATTTCATAATGGCCACTCTGCCCAAACTCTTGTTTGTATTGCGTCAGAATACAAAATTTGGGAAGGAAGAAGGCAAAACCAACTCAGACCCAGAAAACTTTTAGGAAATTGCTGCTCAAAAAACCTCAAATTGGCGGAGGCACCCAAAACAATGACAGCAAGCCAGAATTGGAGCAGGCCAACAGCTGTGCTCTGTTTGAAAAAGACCGTTCCCCCGGTGCCCTGAACTCCATATTACAGCCTCAAAACCAAAGCTCACATCAGAAAATTCATTACAAACCATGATAAATAAGAAAAATGAGAAAAAAGCCAAAGAAATCAAGAATCCATAATGATATTGGGCTTCATTTAGTCGCAAGAAAACGGGCTGTTCCCGGATTCAACCACCCCTCCTGCTGACTGCCTGTGGAATTCTGACTGAATTAACCTGAAAATCACAGTGAAACTCAGTTTGGAGGCAATTACTATCTGTCACCTCAGCCAAAGTGTTCCATTAGATTTTCCAAAACACAAAAATCACCTTGGTCGTGTTACCTGTAGATTTTGAAGGTTTAAACGCCTATTTGTTGTGTTTTTTATTTCATAGTGGCTACTCTGCTGAAACTCTTGTTTGTATGGCATCAGAATACAAAATTTGGGAAGGAAGAAGGCAAAACCAACTCCGACCAAGAAAACATTTAGGAAATTGCCGCTCAAGAAACCAAATGTCAGCTGAGGCACCCAAAACAAGGACAGCAAGCCAGAATTGGAGCAAGCCAACAGCTGTGCCCTGATTGAAAAAGAACCTTCCTCTTGTGCCCTGAACTCAATATGCCAGCCTCAAAACCAAAGCTCACATCAGAAAATTCATTACAAACCATGATAAATAAGAAAAATGAGAAAAAAGCCAAAGAAATGCAGGAGTTCTTAGTGATATTGGGCTTCATTTATTCCCATGTAAACTGCTGTTTGCAGATTCTTCCACACCTTCCAGCTGAGTGAATGTGTATTCTGACTGAATTAACCTGGAAATCGCAGTGAAACTCACTTTGGAGGGAATTAGAAATTGTCCCCTCAGCAGAAGTGTTCCATGACACTTTCTAAAACACAAAAACTCACCTTGGTCGTGTTACCTATCGATTTCTAAGCTTCAAATGCGTAATGTTGTGTTTTTAATTTCATAATGGCTACTCTGTCCAAACTCTTGTTTGTATTGCCTCAGAAAATTTGGGAAGGAAGAAGGCAAAACCAACTCAGACCCAGAAAACATTCAGAAAATGTGGATCAAAAAAGAACAATGCTGAGGCACCCAAAACCTTTAAAGCAAGACAGAATTGTAGCAAACCAATGGCTGTGCCCTGATTGAAACAGAACCTTCCTCTTATGCCCTGAACCCAATATGCCAGCATCAAAACCAAAGCTCACATCAGAAAATTCATTACAAACCATGATAAAAAGAAAAATGAGAAAATAGCCAAGGAAATGCAAGAATCCATAATGATATTGGGCTTGATTCAGTCACAACGAAACCGGCTGTTCCCAGATCCATCCACCCTTCCAGCTGACTGCCTGTGGACTTCTGAATGAATTAACCGGAAAATCGCAGTGAAACTCAGTTTGGAGACTATTAATATCTGTCACCTCAGCCAAAGTGTTCCATTTTATTTTCCAAAACACAAAAACTCACCTTAGTCGTGTTACCTGTAGATTTCTAAGCTTCAAACGCCTATTTGTTGTGCTTTTAATTTCATAATGGCTACTCTGTCTAAACTCTTGTTTATATTTCTTCAGAATACAAAATTTGGGAAGGAAGAAGGCAAAACCAACTCAGAACCAGTAAACATTTAGGAAATTGCCACTGAGGAAACGACAAATTGGCTGAGGCACCCAAACCAATGACAGCAAGCCAGAATTGGAGCAAGGCAACAGCTGTGCCCTGATTAAAAAAGACCATTCCTCAGGTTCCCTGAACTCCATATTGCAGCCTCAAAACCAAAGAACACATCAGCAAATTCATTACAAACCATGATAAATAAGAAAAATGAGAAAATAGACAAAGACATGCAAGAATCCATAATGATATTGGGCTGGATTTAGTCGCAAGGAAACCGGCTGTTCCCGGATTCATCCACCCCTCCAGCTGACTGCCTGTGGAATTCTCACTGAATTCACCTGAAAATCACAGTGAAACTCAGTTTGGAGGCAATTAATATCTGTCACCTCAGCCAAAGTCTTCCATTTCATTTTCCAAAACACAAAACCTCACCTTGGTTGAGTTACCTGTAGATTTCTAAGCTTCTAACGCCTATTTGTTGTGTTTTTTATTTCATAATGGCTACTCTGCCCAAACTCTTGTTTGTATGGCGTCAGAATACAAAATTTGGGAAGAAGGCAAAACCAACTCAGACCCAGAAAACATTTAGGAAATTGCCGCTCAAGTAACCAAAAGTCAGCTGAGGCACCCAAAACAAGGACAGCAAGCCAGAATTGGAGCAAGCCAACAGCTGTGCCCTGATTGAAAAAGAACCTTCCTCTTGTGCCCTGAACTCAATATGCCAGCCTCAAAACTAAAGCTCACATCAGAAATTTCATTACAAACAATGATAAATAATGGAAATGTGAAAAAGCCAAAGAAATGCAAGAGTCCTTTGTGATATTTGGCTGGATTTAGACAGAAGGAAACTGGCTGTTTAAAGATTCATCCCCCCCTTCCACAGACTGAGTTTGGAATTCTGACTCAATTCACCTCAAAATCGCACTCACACTCAATTTGGAGGGAATTACTATCTGTCCCCTCAGCAGAAGTGTTCCATGTCATTTTCCAAAACACAGAAACTCATCTTGCTCATGTTGCCTGTAGATTTCTAATCCTGAAAGGGTAATTTGGTGTGTTTTTTTTTTTCTTTCATAATGGCTACTCTGTCCAAAATCTTGCTTGTATTGCATCAGAATACAAAATTTGGGAATAAGAAGGCAAAACCAACTCAGACCCAGAAAACATTTAGGAAATTACCACTCAAGAATCCACAAATTGGCTGAGGGACACAAAAAAACGACAGCAAGCCAGAAGTGGAGCAAGCCAACAGCTGAGCCCTGTTTGAAAAAGACCATTCCTCTGGTGCCCTGAACTCAATATGCCAGCCTCAAAACCAAAGATCACACAAGAAAATTCATTACAAACCATGATGAATAAGAAAAATGAGAAAAAAGCCGAAGAAATGCAAGAATCCATAATGATATTGGGCTTGATTTAGTCTCAAGGAAACCGGCTGTTCCCGGATTCATCCAAACCTAAAGCTGACTGCCTGTAGACTTCTGACTAAATTAACCTGAAATTCCCAGTGAAACTCAGTTTGGAGGCAATATATAACTGTCACCTCAGCCAAAGTGTTCCATTTTATTTTCCAAAACACAAAAACTCACCTTGTTCGTGTTACCTGTAGATTTATAAGCTTCAAATGCCTATGTGTTGTGTTTTTTATTTCATAATGGCTACTCTGTCCAAACTCTTGTTTGTATTGCGTCAGAATACAAAATTTGGGGAGGAAGAAGGCAAAACCAACTCAGACCCAGAAAACATTTAGGAAATTGCTGCTCAAGAAACCTCAAATCGGCTGGGGCACCTAAACCAATGACAGCAAGCCAGAATTGGAGCAAGCCTACAGCTGTGCCCTGATTGAAAAAGAACCATTCTCTTGTGCACTGAACTCCATATTGCAGCCTCAAAACCAAAGAACACATCAGCAAATTCATTACAAACCATGATAAATAAGAAAAATGAGAAAATAGACAAAGACATGCAAGAATCCATAATGATATTGGGCTAGATTTAGTCGCAAGGAAACCGGCTGTTCCCGGATTCATCCACCCCTCCAGCTGACTGCCTGTGGAATTCTCACTGAATTCACCTGAAAATCACAGTGAAACTCAGTTTGGAGGCAATTAATATCTGTCACCTCAGCCAAAGTCTTCCATTTCATTTTCCAAAACACAAAACCTCACCTTGGTTGAGTTACCTGTAGATTTCTAAGCTTCTAACGCCTATTTGTTGTGTTTTTTATTTCATAATGGCTACTCTGCCCAAACTCTTGTTTGTATGGCGTCAGAATACAAAATTTGGGAAGAAGGCAAAACCAACTCAGACCCAGAAAACATTTAGGAAATTGCCGCTCAAGTAACCAAAAGTCAGCTGAGGCACCCAAAACAAGGACAGCAAGCCAGAATTGGAGCAAGCCAACAGCTGTGCCCTGATTGAAAAAGAACCTTCCTCTTGTGCCCTGAACTCAATATGCCAGCCTCAAAACTAAAGCTCACATCAGAAATTTCATTACAAACAATGATAAATAATGGAAATGTGAAAAAGCCAAAGAAATGCAAGAGTCCTTTGTGATATTTGGCTGGATTTAGACAGAAGGAAACTGGCTGTTTAAAGATTCATCCCCCCCTTCCACAGACTGAGTTTGGAATTCTGACTCAATTCACCTCAAAATCGCACTCACACTCAATTTGGAGGGAATTACTATCTGTCCCCTCAGCAGAAGTGTTCCATGTCATTTTCCAAAACACAGAAACTCATCTTGCTCATGTTGCCTGTAGATTTCTAATCCTGAAAGGGTAATTTGGTGTGTTTTTTTTTTTCTTTCATAATGGCTACTCTGTCCAAAATCTTGCTTGTATTGCATCAGAATACAAAATTTGGGAATAAGAAGGCAAAACCAACTCAGACCCAGAAAACATTTAGGAAATTACCACTCAAGAATCCACAAATTGGCTGAGGGACACAAAAAAACGACAGCAAGCCAGAAGTGGAGCAAGCCAACAGCTGAGCCCTGTTTGAAAAAGACCATTCCTCTGGTGCCCTGAACTCAATATGCCAGCCTCAAAACCAAAGATCACACAAGAAAATTCATTACAAACCATGATGAATAAGAAAAATGAGAAAAAAGCCGAAGAAATGCAAGAATCCATAATGATATTGGGCTTGATTTAGTCTCAAGGAAACCGGCTGTTCCCGGATTCATCCAAACCTAAAGCTGACTGCCTGTAGACTTCTGACTAAATTAACCTGAAATTCCCAGTGAAACTCAGTTTGGAGGCAATATATAACTGTCACCTCAGCCAAAGTGTTCCATTTTATTTTCCAAAACACAAAAACTCACCTTGTTCGTGTTACCTGTAGATTTATAAGCTTCAAATGCCTATGTGTTGTGTTTTTTATTTCATAATGGCTACTCTGTCCAAACTCTTGTTTGTATTGCGTCAGAATACAAAATTTGGGGAGGAAGAAGGCAAAACCAACTCAGACCCAGAAAACATTTAGGAAATTGCTGCTCAAGAAACCTCAAATCGGCTGGGGCACCTAAACCAATGACAGCAAGCCAGAATTGGAGCAAGCCTACAGCTGTGCCCTGATTGAAAAAGAACCATTCTCTTGTGCACTGAACTCCATATTGCAGCCTCAAAACCAAAGAACACATCAGCAAATTCATTACAAACCATGATAAATAAGAAAAATGAGAAAATAGACAAAGACATGCAAGAATCCATAATGATATTGGGCTAGATTTAGTCGCAAGGAAACCGGCTGTTCCCGGATTCATCCACCCCTCCAGCTGACTGCCTGTGGAATTCTCACTGAATTCACCTGAAAATCACAGTGAAACTCAGTTTGGAGGCAATTAATATCTGTCACCTCAGCCAAAGTCTTCCATTTCATTTTCCAAAACACAAAACCTCACCTTGGTTGAGTTACCTGTAGATTTCTAAGCTTCTAACGCCTATTTGTTGTGTTTTTTATTTCATAATGGCTACTCTGCCCAAACTCTTGTTTGTATGGCGTCAGAATACAAAATTTGGGAAGAAGGCAAAACCAACTCAGACCCAGAAAACATTTAGGAAATTGCCGCTCAAGTAACCAAAAGTCAGCTGAGGCACCCAAAACAAGGACAGCAAGCCAGAATTGGAGCAAGCCAACAGCTGTGCCCTGATTGAAAAAGAACCTTCCTCTTGTGCCCTGAACTCAATATGCCAGCCTCAAAACTAAAGCTCACATCAGAAATTTCATTACAAACAATGATAAATAATGGAAATGTGAAAAAGCCAAAGAAATGCAAGAGTCCTTTGTGATATTTGGCTGGATTTAGACAGAAGGAAACTGGCTGTTTAAAGATTCATCCCCCCCTTCCACAGACTGAGTTTGGAATTCTGACTCAATTCACCTCAAAATCGCACTCACACTCAATTTGGAGGGAATTACTATCTGTCCCCTCAGCAGAAGTGTTCCATGTCATTTTCCAAAACACAGAAACTCATCTTGCTCATGTTGCCTGTAGATTTCTAATCCTGAAAGGGTAATTTGGTGTGTTTTTTTTTTTTCTTTCATAATGGCTACTCTGTCCAAAATCTTGCTTGTATTGCATCAGAATACAAAATTTGGGAATAAGAAGGCAAAACCAACTCAGACCCAGAAAACATTTAGGAAATTACCACTCAAGAATCCACAAATTGGCTGAGGGACACAAAAAAACGACAGCAAGCCAGAAGTGGAGCAAGCCAACAGCTGAGCCCTGTTTGAAAAAGACCATTCCTCTGGTGCCCTGAACTCAATATGCCAGCCTCAAAACCAAAGATCACACAAGAAAATTCATTACAAACCATGATGAATAAGAAAAATGAGAAAAAAGCCGAAGAAATGCAAGAATCCATAATGATATTGGGCTTGATTTAGTCTCAAGGAAACCGGCTGTTCCCGGATTCATCCAAACCTAAAGCTGACTGCCTGTAGACTTCTGACTAAATTAACCTGAAATTCCCAGTGAAACTCAGTTTGGAGGCAATATATAACTGTCACCTCAGCCAAAGTGTTCCATTTTATTTTCCAAAACACAAAAACTCACCTTGTTCGTGTTACCTGTAGATTTATAAGCTTCAAATGCCTATGTGTTGTGTTTTTTATTTCATAATGGCTACTCTGTCCAAACTCTTGTTTGTATTGCGTCAGAATACAAAATTTGGGGAGGAAGAAGGCAAAACCAACTCAGACCCAGAAAACATTTAGGAAATTGCTGCTCAAGAAACCTCAAATCGGCTGGGGCACCTAAACCAATGACAGCAAGCCAGAATTGGAGCAAGCCTACAGCTGTGCCCTGATTGAAAAAGAACCATTCTCTTGTGCACTGAACTCCATATTGCAGCCTCAAAACCAAAGAACACATCAGCAAATTCATTACAAACCATGATAAATAAGAAAAATGAGAAAATAGACAAAGACATGCAAGAATCCATAATGATATTGGGCTAGATTTAGTCGCAAGGAAACCGGCTGTTCCCGGATTCATCCACCCCTCCAGCTGACTGCCTGTGGAATTCTCACTGAATTCACCTGAAAATCACAGTGAAACTCAGTTTGGAGGCAATTAATATCTGTCACCTCAGCCAAAGTCTTCCATTTCATTTTCCAAAACACAAAACCTCACCTTGGTTGAGTTACCTGTAGATTTCTAAGCTTCTAACGCCTATTTGTTGTGTTTTTTATTTCATAATGGCTACTCTGCCCAAACTCTTGTTTGTATGGCATCAGAATACAAAATTTGGGAAGGAAGAAGGCAAAACCAACTCAGACCCAGAAAACATTTAGGAAATTGCCGCTCAAGTAACCAAAAGTCAGCTGAGGCACCCAAAACAAGGACAGCAAGCCAGAATTGGAGCAAGCCAACAGCTGTGCCCTGATTGAAAAAGAACCTTCCTCTTGTGCCCTGAACTCAATATGCCTGCCTCAAAACTAAAGCTCACATCAGAAATTTCATTACAAACAATGATAAATAATGGAAATGTGAAAAAGCCAAAGAAATGCAAGAGTCCTTTGTGATATTTGGCTGGATTTAGACAGAAGGAAACTGGCTGTTTAAAGATTCATCCCCCCCTTCCACAGACTGAGTTTGGAATTCTGACTCAATTCACCTCAAAATCGCACTCACACTCAATTTGGAGGGAATTACTATCTGTCCCCTCAGCAGAAGTGTTCCATGTCATTTTCCAAAACACAGAAACTCATCTTGCTCATGTTGCCTGTAGATTTCTAATCCTGAAAGGGTAATTTGGTGTGTTTTTTTTTTTCTTTCCTAATGGCTACTGTGTCCAAAATCTTGCTTGTATTGCATCAGAATACAAAATTTGGGAATAAGAAGGCAAAACCAACTCAGACCCAGAAAACATTTAGGAAATTACCACTCAAGAATCCACAAATTGGCTGAGGGACACAAAAAAACGACAGCAAGCCAGAAGTGGAGCAAGCCAACAGCTGAGCCCTGTTTGAAAAAGACCATTCCTCTGGTGCCCTGAACTCAATATGCCAGCCTCAAAACCAAAGATCACACAAGAAAATTCATTACAAACCATGATGAATAAGAAAAATGAGAAAAAAGCCGAAGAAATGCAAGAATCCATAATGATATTGGGCTTGATTTAGTCTCAAGGAAACCGGCTGTTCCCGGATTCATCCAAACCTAAAGCTGACTGCCTGTAGACTTCTGACTAAATTAACCTGAAATTCCCAGTGAAACTCAGTTTGGAGGCAATATATAACTGTCACCTCAGCCAAAGTGTTCCATTTTATTTTCCAAAACACAAAAACTCACCTTGTTCGTGTTACCTGTAGATTTATAAGCTTCAAATGCCTATGTGTTGTGTTTTTTATTTCATAATGGCTACTCTGTCCAAACTCTTGTTTGTATTGCGTCAGAATACAAAATTTGGGGAGGAAGAAGGCAAAACCAACTCAGACCCAGAAAACATTTAGGAAATTGCTGCTCAAGAAACCTCAAATCGGCTGGGGCACCTAAACCAATGACAGCAAGCCAGAATTGGAGCAAGCCTACAGCTGTGCCCTGATTGAAAAAGAACCATTCTCTTGTGCACTGAACTCCATATTGCAGCCTCAAAACCAAAGCTCACATCAGAAAATTCATTATTCTGTCCAAACTCTTGTTTGTATTGCGTCAGAATACAAAATTTGGCAAGGAAGAAGGCAAAACCAACTCAGACCCAGAAAACATTTAGAAAATTGCCTCTCAAGAAACCAAACACCGCTGAGGCACCCAAAAACTTAAAACAAGATAGAATTGGAACAAGCCAACAGCTGTGCCCTGATTGAAAAAGAACCTTCCTCTAGTGCCCTGAACTCAATATGCCAGTCTCAAAACCAAAGCTCACATCAGAAAATTCATTACAAACCATGATAAATAAGAAAAATGAGAAAAAAGCCAAAGAAATGCAGGAGTTCTTAGTAATATTGGGCTTGATTTATTGCCATGTAAACGGCTGTTTCCAGATTCATCCACACCTCCCAGCTGAATGTCTGTGGTTTCTGACTGAATTAACCTGAAAATCGCAGTGAAACTCGGTTTGGAGGCAATTAATATCTGTCACCTCAGCCAAAGTGTTCCATTTTATCTTCTAAAACTCAAAAACTCACCTTAGTCTTCTTACCTGTAGATTTCAAAACTTCAAATGCCTATTTGTTTTGTTTTTTATTTCATAATGGCTACTCTGCCCAAGCTCTTGTTTGTATTGCGTCAGAATACAAAATTTGGCAAGGAAGAAGGCAAAACCGACTCAGACCCAGAAAACATTTAGGAAATTGCCACTCAAGAATCCAAAAGTCAGCGGAGGAACCCACAACAATGACAGCAAGCCAGAATTGGAGAAAGCCAACAGCTGTGCCCTGATTGAAAAAGAACCTTCCTCTTGTGCCCTGAGCTCAATATAGCAGATTCAAAACCAAAGCTCACATCAGAAAATTCATTACAAACCATGATAAATAAGAAAAATGAGAAAAAAGCCAAAGAAATGCAGGAGTTCTTAGTAATATTGGGCTTGATTTATTGCCATGTAAACGGCTGTTTCCAGATTCATCCACACCTCCCAGCTGAGTGTCTGTGGTTTCTGACTGAATTAACCTGAAAATCGCAGTGAAACTCGGTTTGGAGGCAATTAATATCTGTCACCTCAGCCAAAGTGTTCCATTTTATTTTCCAAAACTCAAAAACTCACCTTAGTCTTCTTACCTGTAGATTTCTAAGCTTCAAATGCCTATTTGTTGTGTTTTTTATTTCATCATTGCTAGTCTGTCCAAACTCTTGTTTGTATTGCGTCAGAATACAAAATTTGGGATTAAGAAGGAAAAACCGTGTCAGACCCAGAAAACATTTAGGAAATTGCCACTCAAGAAACCAAAAGTCAGCTAAGGAACCAACAACAATGACAGCAAGCCAGAATTGGAGAAAGCCAACAGCTGTGCCCTGATTGAAAAAGAACCTTCCTCTTGTGCCCTGAACTCAATATGCCAGCCTCAAAAGCAAAGCTCACATCGGAAAATTCATTACAAACCATGATAAATAAGAAAAATGAGAAAAAAGCCAAAGAAATGCAGGAGTTCTTAGGGATATTGGGCTTGAATTATGGCCATGTAAACGGCTGTTTCCAGATTCATCCACACCTCCCAACTGAGTGTCTTTGGTTTCTGAATGAATTAACAAAAAAATCGCAGTGAAACTCGGTTTTGGAGGCAATTAATATCTGTCACCTCAGCCAGAGTGTTCAATTTTACTTTCAAAAAACACAAAAACTTACCTTGCTCGTGTTACATGTACATATATAAGCTTCAAACGCATATTTGTTGTGTTTTTTATTTCATAATGGCTACTCTGTCCAAACTCTTGTTTGTATTACGTCAGAATACAAAATTTGGGAAGGAAGAAGGCAAAACCAACTCAGACCCAGAAAACATGTAGGAAATTGCCACTAAAGAAACCAAAAACAGCTGAGGCACGCAAAACAATGACAGCAAGCCAGAATTGCAACAAGCCAACAGCTGTGTCCTGTTTGAAAAAGACCATTGATCCGGTGCCCTGAACTCAATATGCCAGCCTCAAAAACAAAGCTCACATCAGAAAATTCATTACAAACCATGATAAATCAGAAAAATGAGACAAAAGCCAAAGAAATGCACGAGTTCTTAGTGATATATGGCTGGATTTAGACACAAGGAAACTGGCTGTTTAAAGATTCATCCCCCCCTTCCACTGACTGACTTTGGAATTCTGATTGATTTCACCTCAAAATTGCACTCACACTCAATTTGGAGGGAATTAGAATCTGTCCCCTCAGCAGAAGGGTTCCATGTCATTTTCCAAAACACAGAAACTCATCTTGATCATGTTGCCAGCAGATTTCTAATCCTGAAAGGGCAATTTCTGTGTTTTTTTTTTTCTTTCATAATGGCTACTCTGTCCAAAATCTTGCTTGTATTGCATCAGAATACAAAATATGGGAATAAGAAGGCCAAACCGACTCAGACCCAGAAAACATTTATGAAATTGCCGCTCAAGAAACCACAAATCGGCTGAGGCACCCAAAACAATGACAGCAAGCCAGAATTGAAGCAAGCCAACAGCTGTGCCCTGATTGAAAAAGAACCTCCCTCTTGTGCCCTGAACTCAATATTGCAGCCTCAAAACCAAAGCTCACATCAGAAAATTCATTACAAACCATGATAAATAAGAAAATGGAGAAAAAGCCAAAGAAATGCAAGAATCCATAATGATAGTGGGCTTGATTTAGTTGCAAGGAAACCGGCTGTTCCCAGATTCATCCACAGTTCCAGCTGACTGCCTGTGGAATTCCGACTGAATTAACCTGAAAATCGCAGTAAGACTCAGTTTGGAGGCAATAATATCAGTCACCTCAGCCAAAGTGTTCCATTTTATTTTCCAAATCACAAAAACTCACCTTGTTCATGTTACCCTTAGATTTATAAGCTTCAAACGCTAATTTGTTGTTTTTTTTTTTTTTTTTTATTTCATAATGGCTACTCTGTCAAAACTCTTGTTTGTATTGCGTCAGAATACAAAATGTGGGAAGGAAGAAGGGAAAACCAACTCAGACCCAGAAAACATTTAGGAAATTGCCGCTCAAGAAACCACAAATCGGCTGAGGCACCCAAAACCTTGAAAGCAAGACAGAATTGGAGCAAGCCAACAGCTGTGCCCTGATTGAACAAGACCATTAATCCAGTGCCCTGAACTCCATATTCCATCCTCAAAACCAAAGCTCCCATCAGAAAATTCATTACAAACCATGATAAATAAGGGAAATCTGAGAAAGCCAAAGAAATTCAAGAGTCCTTTGTGGTATTTGGCTGGATTTAGACAGAAGGAAACTGGCTGTTTCCGGATTCATCCCCCCCCCCTTCCACAGACAGACTTTGGAATTCTGATTGAATTCACCACAAAATCGCACTCACACTCAATTTGGAGGGAATTAGAATCTGTCCCCTCAGCAGAAGTGTTCCATGTCATTTTCCAAAACACAGAAACTCATCTTGGTCGTGTTGCCTATAGATTTCTAATCCTGAAAGGGCAATTTGCTGTGTTTTTTTTTTCTTTCATAATGGCTACCCTGTCCAAAATCTTGCTTATGTTGCATCAGAATACAAAATTTGGGAATAAGAAGGCAAATCCGACTCAGACACAGAAAACATTTAGGAAACTGCAACACAAGAATCCACAAATCAGCTGAGGCACCCAAAACAATGACAGCAAGCAGAATTGCAGCAAGACAACAGCTGTGCCCTGATTGAAAAAGAACCTTCCTCTTCTGCCCTGAACTCCATATTGCAGCCTCAAAACCAAAGCTCACATCAGAAAATTCATTACAAACAATGATAAATAAGAAAAATCAGAAAAAAGCCAAAGAAATGCAAGAATCCATAATGATATTGGGTTGGTTTAGTCGCAAGGAAGCCAGCAGTTCCCAGATTCATCCACGCCTAAAGCTGAGTGCCTGTGGAATTCTCACAGAATGAACCCGAAAATCACAGTGAAACTCCGTTTGGAGGCAATTAATATCTGTCACCTCAGCCAAAGTTTTCCATTTTATTTTCCAAAACAAAAAAACTCACTTTGGTCGTGTTACCTGCAGATTTAAAATCTTGAAATGCCTATTTGTTGTGTTGTTTATTTCATAATGGCTACTCTGTACAAACTCTTGTTTGTATTGCGTCAGAATACAAAATTTGGGGAGGAAGAAGGCAAAACCAACTCAGACCCAGAAAACATTTAGGAAATTGCCGCTCAAGAAACCACAAATCGGCTGAGGCACCCAAAACAATGACAGCAAGCCAGAATTGGAGCAAGCCAACAGCTGTGCCCTGATTGAAAAAGAACCTTCCTCTTGTGCCCTGAACTCAATATGCCAGCCTCAAAACCAAAGCTCACATCAGAAAATTCATTACAAACCATGATAAATAAGAAAAATGAGAAAAAAGCCAAAGAAATGCAGGAGTTCTTAGTAATATTGGGCTTGATTTTTTGCCATGTAAATGGCTGTTTCCAGATTCATCCACACCTCCCAGCTGAATGTCTGTGGTTTCTGACTGAATTAACCTGAAAATCGCAGTGAAACTCGGTTTGGAGGCAATTAATATCTGTCACCTCAGCCAAAGTGTTCCATTTTATCTTCCAAAACTCAAAAACTCATCTTAGTCTTCTTACCTGTAGATTTCAAAACTTCAAATGCCTATTTGCTTTGTTTTTTTTTTCATAATTGCTACTCTGTCCAAACTCTTGTTTGTATTGCGTCAGAATACAAAATTTGGGATTAAGAAGGCAAAACCAACTCAGACCCAGAAAACATTTAGGAAATTGACACTCAAGAAACCAAAAGTCAGCTGAAGAACCCACAACAATGACAGCAAGCCAGAATTGGAGCAAGCCAACAGCTGTGCCCTGATTGAAAAAGAACCTTCCTCTTGTGCCCTGAACTCAATATACCAGCCTCAAAACCAAAGCTCACATCAGAAAATTCATTACAAACCATGATAAATAAGAAAAATGAGAAAAAAGCCAAAGAAATGCAGGAGTTCTTAGGGATATTGGGCTTGAATTATGGCCATGTAAACGGCTGTTTCCAGATACATCCACACCTCCCAACTGAGTGTCTTTGGTTTCTGAATGAATTAACAAAAAAATCGCAGTGAAACTCGGTTTTGGAGGCAATTAATATCTGTCACCTCAGCCAGAGTGTTCAATTTTACTTTCAAAAACACAAAAACTTACCTTGCTCGTGTTACCTGTACATATATAAGCTTCAAACGCATATTTGTTGTGTTTTTTATTTCATAATGGCTACTCTGTCCAAACTCTTGTTTGTATTACGTCAGAATACAAAATTTGGAAAGGAACAAGGCAAAACCAACTCAGACCCAGAAAACATTTAGGAAATTGCCGCTCAAGAAACCACAAATCAGCTGAGGCACCCAAAACCTTGAAAGCAAGACAGAATTGGAGCAAGCCAACAGCTGTGCCCTGTTTTAAAAAGACCATTCCTGCGGTGCCCTGAACTCCATACTGCAGCCTCAAAACCAAAGCTCCCATCAGAAAATTCATTACAAACCACGATAAATAAGGGAAATCTGAGAAAGCCAAAGAAATTCAAGAGTCCTTTGTGGTATTTGGCTGGATTTAGACACAAAGAAACTGGTTGTTTCCAGATTCATCCCCCCCTTCCACAGACAGACCTTGGAATTCTGATTGAATTCACCTCAAAATCGCACTCACACTCAATTTGGAGGGAATTAGAATCTGTCCCCTCAGCAGAAGTGTTCCATGTCATTTTCCAAAACACAGAAACTCATCTTGGTTGAGTTGCCTGTAGATTTCTAATCCTGAAAGGGCAATTTCCTGTGTATTTTTTTTTCTTTCGTAATGGCTACTCTGCCAAATCTTGCTTGTATTGATTCAGAATACAAAATTTGGGAATAAGAAGGCCAAACCGACTCAGACCCAGAAAACATTTAGGAAATTGCCGCTCAAGAAACCACAAATCGGCTGAGGCACCCAAAACAATGACAGCAAGCCAGAATTGGAGCAAGCCAACAGCTGTGCCCTGATTGAAAAAGAACCTTCCTCTTGTGCCCTGAGCTCAATATACCAGCCTCAAAACCAAAGCTCACATCATAAAATTCATTACAAACCATGATAAAGAAGAAAAATGAGAAAAAAGCCAAAGAAATGCAGGAGTTCTTAGTAATATTGGGCTTGATTTTTTGCCATGTAAACGGCTGTTTCCAGATTCATCCACACCTCCCAACTGAGTGTCTTTGGTTTCTGAATGAATTAACAAAAAAATCGCAGTGAAACTCGGTTTGGAGGCAATTAATATCTGTCACCTCAGCCAAAGTGTTCCATTTTATCTTCCAAAACCCAAAAAGTCACCTTAGTCTTCTTACCTGTATATTTCAAAACTTCAAATGCCTATTTGTTTTGTTTTTTATTTCATAATTGCTACTCTGTCCAAACTCTTGTTTGTATTGCGTCAGAATACAAAATTTGGGAAGGAAGAAGGCAAAACCAACTCAGACCCAGAAAACCTTTAGGAAATTGCCACTCAAGAAACCAAAAGTCAGCTGAGGAACCCACAACAATGACAGCAAGCCAGAATTGGAGCAAGCCAACAGCTGTGCCCTGATTGAAAAAGAACCTTCCTCTTGTGCCCTGAACTCAATATGCCAGCCTCAAAACCAAAGCTCACATCAGAAAATTCATTACAAACCATGATAAATAAGAAAAATGAGAAAAAAGCCAAAGAAATGCAGGAGTTCTTAGGGATATTGGGCTTGAATTATGGCCATGTAAACGGCTGTTTCCAGATTCATCCACACCTCCCAACTGAGTGTCTTTGGTTTCTGAATGAATTAAAAAAAAATTGCAGTGAAACTCGGTTTTGGAGGCAATTAATATCTGTTACCTCAGCCAGAGTGTTCAATTTTACTTTCGAAAACACAAAAACTTACCTCGCTCGTGTTACCTGTACATATATAAGCTTCAAACGCATATTTGTTGTGTTTTTTATTTCATAATGGCTACTCTGTCCAAACTCTTGTTTGTATTATGTCAGAATACAAAATTTGGAAAGGAACAAGGCAAAACCAACTCAGACCCAGAAAACATGTAGGAAATTGCCGCTAAAGAAACCAAAAACAGCTGAGGCACGCAAAACAATGACAGCAAGCCAGAATTGCAACAAGCCAACAGCTGTGTCCTGTTTGAAAAAGACCATTGATCCGGTGCCCTGAACTCAATATGCCAGCCTCAAAACCAAAGCTCACATCAGAAAATTCATTACAAACCATGATAAATCAGAAAAATGAGACAAAAGCCAAAGAAATGCACGAGTTCTTAGTGATATTTGGCTGGATTTAGACACAAGGAAACTGGCTGTTTAAAGATTCATCCCCCCTTCCACTGACTGACTTTGGAATTCTGATTGACTTCACCTCAAAATCGCACTCACACTCAATTTGGAGGGAATTAGAATCTGTCCCCTCAGCAGAAGGGTTCCATGTCATTTTCCAAAACACAGAAACTAATGTTGATCATGTTGCCAGTAGATTTCTAATCCTGATAGGGCAATTTCTGTGTTTTTTATTTCTTTCATAATGGCTACTCTGCCAAAATCTTGCTTGTATTGCATCAGAATACAAAATATGGGAATAAGAAGGCAAAACCGACTCAGACCCAGAAAACATTAAGGAAATTGCCGCTCAAGAATCCACAAATCAGCTGAGGCACCCAAAACAATGACAGCAAGCCAGAATTGGAGCAAGCCAACAGCTGTGCCCTGATTGAAAAAGAACCTTCCTCTTGTGCCCTGAATTCAATATGCCAGCCTCCAAACCAAAGCTCACATCAGAAAATTCATTACAAACCATGACAAATAAGAAAAAAGAGAAAAAAGCCAAAGAAATGCAAGAATCCTTATTGATATTGGGCTTGATTTAGTCGCAAGGAAACCGGCTGTTCCCAGATTCATCCATACCTCCAGCTGTCTGCCTGTGGAATTCTGACTGAATTACCCTGAAAATCGCAGTGAAACTCAGTTTGGAGTCAATTAATATCTGTGACCTCAGCCAAAGTGTAACATTTTTTTTTCCAAAACACAAAAACTCACCTTGGTCATGTAACCTGTAGATTTTTAAACTTCAAATGCCCATTTGTTGTGTTTTGTATTTCATAATCGGTACTCTGCCCAAACTACTGTTTGTATGGCGTCAGAATACAAAATTTGGGAAGGAGGAAGGCAAAACCAAATCAGACCAAGAAAACATTTAGGAAATTGCCGCTCAACAAACCAAAATTGAGCTGAGGCACCCAAAACAATGACAGCAAGCCAGAATTGGAGCAAGCCAACAGCTGTGCCCTGTTTGAAAAAGACCATTCCTCCAGTACCCTGAACTCCATATTCCAGCCTCAAAACCAAAGCTCACATCAGAAAATTCATTACAAACCATGATAAATAAGGGAAATGAGAAAAAGCCAAAGAAATGCAAGCCTGTGGAATCCTAACTGAATTAACTGAATTAATCTGAAAATCGCAGTGAAACTCGGTTTTGGAGGCAATTAATATCTGTCACCTCAGCCAGAGTGTTCAATTTTAATTTCGAAAACAAAAAATCATACCTTGGTCTTGTGACCAGTACATATATAAGCTACAAACGCATATTTGTTGTGTTTTTTATTTCATAATGGCTACTCTGTCCAAACTCTTGTTTGTATTACGCCAGAATACAAAATTTGGGAAGGAAGAAGGCAAAACCTACTCAGAGCCAGAAAACATGTAGGAAATTGCCGCTCAAGAAACCACAAATGGGCTGAGGCACCCAAAACCTTGAAAGCAAGCCAGAATTGGAGCAAGCCAACAGCTGTGCTCTGATTGAACTAGACCATTAATCCAGTGCCCTGAACTCCATATTCCAGCCTCAAAACCAAAGCTCACAAAAAAAAAAATCATTACAAACAATGATAAATAAGGGAAATCTGAGAAAGCCAAAGTAATTCAAGAGTCCTTTGTGGTATTTGGCTGGATTTAGACAGAAGGAAACAGGCTGTTTCCGGATTCATCCCCCCCTTCCACAGACTGACTCTGGAATTCTGACTCAATTCACCTCAAAATCGCACTCACACTCAATTTGGAGGGAATTAGTATCTGTCCCCTCAGCAGAAGTGTTCCATGTCATTTTCCAAAACACAAAAACTCATCTTAGTCGTGTTGCCTGTAGACTTCTAATCCTGAAAGGGCAATTTACTGTGTTTTTTTTTTTTTTTTTCTTTCATAATGGCTACTCTGTCCAAAATCTTGCTTGTATTGCGTCAGAATACAAAATTTGGGAATAAGAAGGCAAATCCGACTCAGACCCAGAAAACATTTAGGAAACTGCAGAAAAAGAATCCACAAATCAGCTAAGGAATCCAAAACAATGACAGCAAGCAGAACTGGAGCACGCCAACAGCTGTGCCCTGATTGAAAAAGAACCTTCCTCTTGTGCCCTAAACTCAATATGCCAGCCACAAAACCAAAGCTCACATCAGAAAATTCATTTCAAACCATGATAAATAGGAAAAATCAGAAAAAAGCCAAAGAAATGCAAGTTTTCTTAGTGATATTGGGCTTGATTTATTCCTAAGTAAACAGCTGTTTCCAGATTCATCCACAACTCCCAGCTGAGTGAATAGGGATTCTGACTGAATTCACCTCAAAATGGCAGTGAAATTCGGTTTGGAGACAATTAATATCTGTCACCTCAGCCGAAGTGTTCCATTTTATTTTCCAAAACAAAAAAACTCACTTTGCTCATGTTTCCTATAGATTTCAAAGCGTCAAACGCCTATTTGTTCTGTTTTTTATTTCATAATGGCTACTCTGTCCAAAATCTTGCTTGTATTGCATCAACATACAAAATTTCGGAAGGTAGAAGGCAAAGCCAACTCAGACCCAGAAAACATTTAGGAAATTGCCACTCAAGAAACCAAAAGTCAGCTGAGGCTCCCAAAACCATGACAGCAAGCCAGAAGTGGAGCAGGCAATCAGCTGAGTCCTGATTGAAAAAGAACCTTCCTCTTGTGCCTGAATCAATATGGCAGCCTCAAAACCAAAGCTCACATCAGAAAATGCATTACAAACCATGATAAATATGACAAAAGAGAAAAAAGCCAAAAAAATGCAAGAATCCATAATGATATAGGGCTTGATTTAGTCGCTAGGAAACCGGCTGTTCCCGGATTCATCCACCCCTCCAGCTGACAGCCTGTGGAATTCTGACTGAATTAACCTGAAAATCACAGTGAAACTCAGTTTGGAGGCAATTAATATCTGTCACCTCAGCCAAAGTGTTCCATTTTATTTTCATAAACACAAAAACTCACCTTGGTTATGTTACCTGTAGATTTCTAAGCTTCAAACGCCTATTTGTTGTGTTTTTTATTTCATAATGGCTATTCTGTACAAACTCTTCTTTGCATTGCATCAGAATACAAAATTTGGGAAGGAAGAAGGCAAAGCCAACTCAGACCCAGAAAACATTTGGGAAATTGCCACACAAGAAACCACAAATCTGCTGAGGTACTCAAAATAAGGACAGCAAGCCAGAACTGCAGCCAGCCAACAGCTGTGCCCATATTGAAAAAGAACCATCCTCTTCTGCCCTGAACTCAATATGCCAGCCTCAAAACCAAAGCTCACATGAGAAAATTAATTACAAACCATGATAAATAAGAAAAAAGAGAAAAAAGCCAAAGAAATGCAAGAGTACTTTGTGATATTTGGCTGGATTTAGACAGAAGGAAACTGGCTGTTTCCAGATTCACCCCCCCCTTCCACAGACTGACTTTGGAATTCTGATTGAATTCACCTCAAAATCGCTCTCACACTCCATTTGGAGGGAATTACAATCTGTCCCCTCAGCAGAAGCGTTCCATGTCATTTTCCAAAACACAGAATCTCACCTTAGTTGTGTTGCCTATGGATTTCTAATCCTGAAAGGTCAATTTCTTGTGTTTTTTTTTTTTCTTTCATAATGGCTACTCTGTCCAAAATTTTGCTTGTATTGCATCAGAATACAAAATTTGGGAAGGAAGAAGACAAAACCAACTCAGACCCCGAAAACATTTAGGAAATTGCCACACAAGAAACCACAAATCAGCTGAGGCACCCAAAACAATGACAGCAAGCCAGAAGTGGAGCAAGCCAACAGCTGTGCCCTGATTGAAAAAGAACCTTCCTCTTGTGCCCTGAACTCAATATGCCAGCCTCAAAACCAAAGCTCACATCAGAAAATTCATTACAAACCATGATAAATAAGGGAAATGTGAAAAAGCCAAAGAAATGCAAGAGTCCTTTGTGATATTTGGCAGGATTTAGACACAAAGAAACTGGCTGTTTCCAGATTCATCCCCCCCTTCCACAGACCGACTTTGGAATTCTGATTGAATTCACCTCAAAATCGCTCTCACACTCCATTTGGAGGGCATTAGAATCTGTCCCCTCAGCAGAAGCGTTCCGTGTCATTTTCCAAAACACAGAATCTCATCTTGGTTGTGTTGCCTATGGATTTCTAATCCTGAATGGTAAATTTGCTGTGTTTTTTTTTTTTTCTTTCATAATGGCTACTCTGTCCAAAATCTTGCTTGTATTGCATCAGAATACAAAAATTGGGAAGGAAGAAGGCAAAACCAACTCAGACCCCGAAAACATTTAGGAAATTGCCACACAAGAAACCACAAATCAGCTGAGGCACCCAAAACAATGACAGCAAGCCAGAAGTGGAGCAAGCCAACAGCTGTGCCCTGATTGAAAAAGAACCTTCCTCTTGTGCCCTGAACTCAATATGCCAGCCTCAAAACCAAAGCTCACATCAGAAAATTCATTACAAACCATGATAAATAAGAAAAAAGAGAAAAAAGCCAAAAAAATGCAAGAATCCATAATGATATAGGGCTTGATTTAGTCGCTAGGAAACCGGCTGTTCCCGGATACATCCACCCCTCCAGCTGACAGCCTGTGGAATTCTGACTGAATTAACCTGAAAATCACAGTGAAACTCAGTTTGGAGGCAATTAATATCTGTCACCTCAGCCAAAGTGTTCCATTTGATTTTCATAAACACAAAAACTCACCTTGGTCATGTTACCTGTAGATTTCTAAGCTTCAAACGCCTATTTGTTGTGTTTTTTCTTTCATAATGGCTATTCTGTACAAACTCTTCTTTGCATTGCATCAGAATACAAAATTTGGGAAGGAAGAAGGCAAAGCCAACTCAGACCCTGAAAACATTTGGGAAATTGCCACACAAGAAACCACAAATCGGCTGAGGCACTCAAAACAATGACAGCAAGCCAGAAGTGGAGCAAGCCAACAGCTGTGCCCTGATTGAAAAACAACCTTCCTCTTGTGCCCTGAACTCAATATGCCAGCCTCAAAACCAAAGCTCACATCAGAAAATTCATTACAAACCATGATAAATAAGAAAAAATCCAAAGAAATGCAAGAATCCATAATGATATTGGGTTTGATTTAGTTGCAAGGAAACCGGCTGTTCCCAGATTCATCCACCACTAAAGCTGACTGCCTGTGGAATTCTGACTGAATTAACCTGACAATCGCAGTGAAACTCAAGAAACCAAATTTCAGCTGAGGCACCCAAAACAAAGACAATAGCCAGAATTGGAGCACACCAACAGCTGTGCCCTGTTTGAAAAAGACCATTCCTCAGGTGCCCTGAACTCTATATTGCAGTCTGAAAACCAAAGCTCACATCAGAAAATTCATTACAAACCATGATAAATAAGGGAAATGTGAAAAAGCCAAAGAAATGCAAGAGTCCTTTGTGATATTTGGCTGGATTTAGACACAAAGAAACTGGCTGTTTCCAGATTCATCCCCCCCTTCCACAGACTGACTTTGGAATTCTGATTGAATTCACCTCAAAATCGCTCTCACACTCCATTTGGAGGGAATTACAATCTGTCCCCTCAGCAGAAGCGTTCTATGTCATTTTCCAAAACACAGAAACTCATCTTGGTCGTGTTGCCTGTAGATTTCTAATCCTGAAAGGGCAATGCGCTTTTTTTTTTTTTCTTTCATAATGGCTACTCTCCAAAATCTTACTTGTATTGCATCAGAATACAAAATTTGGGAATAAGAAGGCAAAACCGACTCAGACCCAGAAAACATTTAGGAAATTGGCACTCAAGAAACCACAAATCGGCTGAGGCACCCAAAACAATGACAGCAAGCCAGAATTGGAGCAAGCCAACAGCTGTGCCCTGATTGAAAAACAACCTTCCTCTTGTGCCCTGAACTCAATATGCCAGCCTCAAAACCAAAGCTCACATCAGAAAATTCATTACAAACCATGATAAATAAGAAAAAAGAGAAAAAAGCCAAAGAAATGCAAGAGTCCTTTGTGATATTTGGCAGGATTTAGACACAAAGAAACTGGCTGTTTCCAGATTCATCCCCCCCTTCCACAGACCGACTTTGGAATTCTGATTGAATTCACCTCAAAATCGCTCTCACACTCCATTTGGAGGGCATTAGAATCTGTCCCCTCAGCAGAAGCGTTCCATGTCATTTTCCAAAACACAGAATCTCACCTTGGTTGTGTTGCCTATGGATTTCTAATCCTGAAAGGTCAATTTGCTGTGTTTTTTTTTTCTTTCATAATGGCTACTCTGTCCAAAATCTTGCTTGTATTGCATCAGAATACAAAAATTGGGAAGGAAGAAGGCAAAAGCAACTCAGACCCCGAAAACATTTAGGAAATTGCCACACAAGAAACCACAAATCAGCTGAGGCACCCAAAACAATGACAGCAAGCCAGAAGTGGAGCAAGCCAACAGCTGTGCCCTGATTGAAAAAGAACCTTCCTCTTGTGCCCTGAACTCAATATGCCAGCCTCAAAACCAAAGCTCACATCAGAAAATTCATTACAAACCATGATAAATAAGAAAAAAGAGAAAAAAGCCAAAAAAATGCAAGAATCCATAATGATATAGGGCTTGATTTAGTCGCTAGGAAACCGGCTGTTCCCAGATACTTCCACCCCTCCAGCTGACAGCCTGTGGAATTCTGACTGAATTAACCTGAAAATCACAGTGAAACTCAGTTTGGAGGCAATTAATATCTGTCACCTCAGCCAAAGTGTTCCATTTTATTTTCATAAACACAAAAACTCACCTTGGTCATGTTACCTGTAGATTTCTAAGCTTCAAACGCCTATTTGTTGTGTTTTTTCTTTCATAATGGCTATTCTGTACAAACTCTTCTTTGCATTGCATCAGAATACAAAATTTGGGAAGGAAGAAGGCAAAGCCAACTCAGACCCTGAAAACATTTGGGAAATTGCCACACAAGAAACCACAAATCGGCTGAGGCACTCAAAACAATGACAGCAAGCCAGAAGTGGAGCAAGCCAACAGCTGTGCCCTGATTGAAAAACAACCTTCCTCTTGTGCCCTGAACTCAATATGCCAGCCTCAAAACCAAAGCTCACATCAGAAAATTCATTACAAACCATGATAAATAAGAAAAAATCCAAAGAAATGCAAGAATCCATAATGATATTGGGTTTGATTTAGTTGCAAGGAAACCGGCTGTTCCCAGATTCATCCACCACTAAAGCTGACTGCCTGTGGAATTCTGACTGAATTAACCTGACAATCGCAGTGAAACTCAAGAAACCAAATTTCAGCTGAGGCACCCAAAACAAAGACAATAGCCAGAATTGGAGCACACCAACAGCTGTGCCCTGTTTGAAAAAGACCATTCCTCAGGTGCCCTGAACTCTATATTGCAGTCTGAAAACCAAAGCTCACATCAGAAAATTCATTACAAACCATGATAAATAAGGGAAATGTGAAAAAGCCAAAGAAATGCAAGAGTCCTTTGTGATATTTGGCTGGATTTAGACACAAAGAAACTGGCTGTTTCCAGATTCATCCCCCCCTTCCACAGACGGACTTTGGAATTCTGATTGAATTCACCTCAAGATCGCTCTCACACTCCATTTGGAGGGAATTACAATCTGTCCTCTCAGCAGAAGCGTTCTATGTCATTTTCCAAAACACAGAAACTCATCTTGGTCGTGTTGCCTGTAGATTTCTAATCCTGAAAGGGCAATGCGCTTTTTTTTTTTTCTTTCATAATGGCTACTCTCCAAAATCTTGCTTGTATTGCATCAGAATACAAAATTTGGGAATAAGAAGGCAAAACTGACTCAGACCCAGAAAACATTTAGGAAATTGGCACTCAAGAAACCACAAATCGGCTGAGGCACCCAAAACAATGACAGCAAGCCAGAATTGGAGCAAGCCAACAGCTGTGCCCTGATTGAAAAACAACCTTCCTCTTGTGCCCTGAACTCAATATGCCAGCCTCAAAACCAAAGCTCACATCAGAAAATTCATTACAAACCATGATAAATAAGAAAAAAGAGAAAAAAGCCAAAGAAATGCAAGAGTCCTTTGTGATATTTGGCAGGATTTAGACACAAAGAAACTGGCTGTTTCCAGATTCATCCCCCCCTTCCACAGACCGACTTTGGAATTCTGATTGAATTCACCTCAAAATCGCTCTCACACTCCATTTGGAGGGCATTAGAATCTGTCCCCTCAGCAGAAGCGTTCCATGTCATTTTCCAAAACACAGAATCTCACCTTGGTTGTGTTGCCTATGGATTTCTAATCCTGAAAGGTCAATTTGCTGTGTTTTTTTTTTTCTTTCATAATGGCTACTCTGTCCAAAATCTTGCTTGTATTGCATCAGAATACAAAAATTGGGAAGGAAGAAGGCAAAAGCAACTCAGACCCCGAAAACATTTAGGAAATTGCCACACAAGAAACCACAAATCAGCTGAGGCACCCAAAACAATGACAGCAAGCCAGAAGTGGAGCAAGCCAACAGCTGTGCCCTGATTGAAAAAGAACCTTCCTCTTGTGCCCTGAACTCAATATGCCAGCCTCAAAACCAAAGCTCACATCAGAAAATTCATTACAAACCATGATAAATAAGAAAAAAGAGAAAAAAGCCAAAAAAATGCAAGAATCCATAATGATATAGGGCTTGATTTAGTCGCTAGGAAACCGGCTGTTCCCAGATACTTCCACCCCTCCAGCTGACAGCCTGTGGAATTCTGACTGAATTAACCTGAAAATCACAGTGAAACTCAGTTTGGAGGCAATTAATATCTGTCACCTCAGCCAAAGTGTTCCATTTGATTTTCATAAACACAAAAACTCACCTTGGTCATGTTACCTGTAGATTTCTAAGCTTCAAACGCCTATTTGTTGTGTTTTTTCTTTCATAATGGCTATTCTGTACAAACTCTTCTTTGCATTGCATCAGAATACAAAATTTGGGAAGGAAGAAGGCAAAGCCAACTCAGACCCTGAAAACATTTGGGAAATTGCCACACAAGAAACCACAAATCGGCTGAGGCACTCAAAACAATGACAGCAAGCCAGAAGTGGAGCAAGCCAACAGCTGTGCCCTGATTGAAAAACAACCTTCCTCTTGTGCCCTGAACTCAATATGCCAGCCTCAAAACCAAAGCTCACATCAGAAAATTCATTACAAACCATGATAAATAAGAAAAAATCCAAAGAAATGCAAGAATCCATAATGATATTGGGTTTGATTTAGTTGCAAGGAAACCGGCTGTTCCCAGATTCATCCACCACTAAAGCTGACTGCCTGTGGAATTCTGACTGAATTAACCTGACAATCGCAGTGAAACTCAAGAAACCAAATTTCAGCTGAGGCACCCAAAACAAAGACAATAGCCAGAATTGGAGCACACCAACAGCTGTGCCCTGTTTGAAAAAGACCATTCCTCAGGTGCCCTGAACTCTATATTGCAGTCTGAAAACCAAAGCTCACATCAGAAAATTCATTACAAACCATGATAAATAAGGGAAATGTGAAAAAGCCAAAGAAATGCAAGAGTCCTTTGTGATATTTGGCTGGATTTAGACACAAAGAAACTGGCTGTTTCCAGATTCATCCCCCCCTTCCACAGACTGACTTTGGAATTCTGATTGAATTCACCTCAAAATCGCTCTCACACTCCATTTGGAGGGAATTACAATCTGTCCCCTCAGCAGAGGCGTTCTATGTCATTTTCCAAAACACAGAAACTCATCTTGGTCGTGTTGCCTGTAGATTTCTAATCCTGAAAGGGCAATGCGCTTTTTTTTTTTTGTTTCTTTCATAATGGCTACTCTCCAAAATCTTGCTTGTATTGCATCAGAATACAAAATTTGGGAATAAGAAGGCAAAACCGACTCAGACCCAGAAAACATTTAGGAAATTGCCACTCAAGAAACCACAAATCGGCTGAGGCACCCAAAACAATGACAGCAAGCCAGAATTGGAGCAAGCCAACAGCTGTGCCCTGATTGAAAAAGAACCTTCCTCTTGTGCCCTGAACTCAATATGCCAGACTCAAAACCAAAGCTCACATCAGAAAATCCATTACAAACCATGATAAATAAGGGAAATGTGAAAAAGCCAAAGAAATGCAAGAGTCCTTTGTGATATTTGGCAGGATTTAGACACAAAGAAACTGGCTGTTTCCAGATTCATCCCCCCTTTCCACAGACCGACTTTGGAATTCTGATTGAATTCACCTCAAAATCGCTCTCACACTCCATTTGGAGGGAATTAGAATCTGTCCCCTCAGCAGAAGCGTTCCATGTCATTTTCCAAAACACAGAATCTCACCTTGGTTGTGTTGCCTATGGATTTCTAATCATGAAAGGTCAATTTGCTGTGTTTTTTTTTTTTTCTTTCATAATGGCTACTCTGTCCAAAATCTTGCTTGTATTGCATCAGAATACAAAAATTGGGAAGGCAGAAGGCAAAACCAACTCAGACCCCGAAAACATTTAGGAAATTGCCACACAAGAAACCACAAATCAGCTGAGGCACCCAAAACAATGACAGCAAGCCAGAAGTGGAGCAAGCCAACAGCTGTGCCCTGATTGAAAAAGAACCTTCCTCTTGTGCCCTGAACTCAATATGCCAGCCTCAAAACCAAAGCTCACATCAGAAAATTCATTACAAACCATGATAAATAAGAAAAAAGAGAAAAAAGCCAAAAAAATGCAAGAATCCATAATGATATAGGGCTTGATTTAGTCGCTAGGAAACCGGCTGTTCCCGGATTCATCCACCCCTCCAGCTGACAGCCTGTGGAATTCTGACTGAATTAACCTGAAAATCACAGTGAAACTCAGTTTGGAGGCAATTAATATCTGTCACCTCAGCCAAAGTGTTCCATTTTATTTTCATAAACACAAAAACTCACCTTGGTCATGTTACCTGTAGATTTCTAAGCTTCAAATGCCTATTTGTTGTGTTTTTTCTTTCATAATGGGTATTCTGTACAAACTCTTCTTTGCATTGCATCAGAATACAAAATTTGGGAAGGAAGAAGGCAAAGCCAACTCAGACCCTGAAAACATTTGGGAAATTGCCACACAAGAAACCACAAATCGGCTGAGGCACTCAAAACAATGACAGCAAGCCAGAAGTGGAGCAAGCCAACAGCTGTGCCCTGATTGAAAAAGAACCTTCCTCTTGTGCCCTGAACTCAATATGCCAGCCTCAAAACCAAAGCTCACATCAGAAAATTCATTACAAACCATGATAAATAAGAAAAAAGAGAAAAAAGCCAAAAAAATGCAAGAATCCATAATGATACTGGGTTTGATTTAGTTGCAAGGAAACCAGCTGTTCCCAGATTCATCCACCACTAAAGCTGACTGCCTGTGGAATTCTGACTGAATTAACCTGACAATCGCAGTGAAACTCAAGAAACCAAATTTCAGCTGAGGCGCCCAAAACAAAGACAATAGCCAGAATTGGAGCACACCAACAGCTGTGCCCTGTTTGAAAAAGACCATTCCTCAGGTGCCCTGAACTCTATATTGCAGCCTCAAAACCAAAGCTCACATCAGAAAATTCATTACAAACCATGATAAATTAGGGAAATGTGAAAAAGCCAAAGAAATGCAAGAGTCCTTTGTGATATTTGGCTGGATTTAGACACAAAGAAACTGGCTGTTTCCAGATTCATCCCCCCCTTCCACAGACTGACTTTGGAATTCTGATTGAATTCACCTCAAAATCGCACTCACACTCATTTGGGAGGGAATTAGAATCTGTCCCCTCAGCAGAAGCGTTCTATGTCATTTTCCAAAACACAGAAACTCATCTTGGTCGTGTTGCCTGTAGATTTCTAATCCTGAAAGGGATATGCGCTTTTTTTTTTTTGTTTCTTTCATAATGGCTACTCTCCAAAATCTTGCTTGTATTGCATCAGAATACAAAATTTGGGAATAAGAAGGCAAATCCGACTCAGACCCAGAAAACATTTAGGAAATTGCCACTCAAGAAACCACAAATCGGCTGAGGCACCCAAAACAATGACAGCAAGCCAGAATTGGAGCAAGCCAACAGCTGTGCCCTGATTGAAAAAGAACCTTCCTCTTGTGCCCTGAACTCAATATGCCAGCCTCAAAACCAAAGCTCACATCAGAAAATTCATTACAAACCATGATAAATAAGAAAAAAGAGAAAAAAGCCAAAAAAATGCAAGAATCCATAATGATATAGGGCTTGATTTAGTCGCTAGGAAACCGGCTGTTCCCGGATTCATCCACCCCTCCAGCTGACAGCCTGTGGAATTCTGACTGAATTAACCTGAAAATCACAGTGAAACTCAGTTTGGAGGCAATTAATATCTGTCACCTCAGCCAAAGTGTTCCATTTTATTTTCATAAACACAAAAACTCACCTTGGTCATGTTTCCTGTAGATTTCTAAGCTTCAAACGCCTATTTGTTGTGTTTTTTCTTTCATAATGGCTATTCTGTACAAACTCTTCTTTGCATTGCATCAGAATACAAAATTTGGGAAGGAAGAAGGCAAAGCCAACTCAGAACCTGAAAACATTTGGGAAATTGCCACACAAGAAACCACAAATCGGCTGAGGCACTCAAAACAATGACAGCAAGCCAGAAGTGGAGCAAGCCAACAGCTGTGCCCTGATTGAAAAAGAACCTTCCTCTTGTGCCCTGAACTCAATATGCCAGCCTCAAAACCAAAGCTCACATCAGAAAATTCATTACAAACCATGATAAATAAGAAAAAAGAGAAAAAAGCCAAAAAAATGCAAGAATCCATAATGATACTGGGTTTGATTTAGTTGCAAGGAAACCAGCTGTTCCCAGATTCATCCACCACTAAAGCTGACTGCCTGTGGAATTCTGACTGAATTAACCTGACAATCGCAGTGAAACTCAAGAAACCAAATTTCAGCTGAGGCGCCCAAAACAAAGACAATAGCCAGAATTGGAGCACACCAACAGCTGTGCCCTGTTTGAAAAAGACCATTCCTCAGGTGCCCTGAACTCTATATTGCAGCCTCAAAACCAAAGCTCACATCAGAAAATTCATTACAAACCATGATAAATTAGGGAAATGTGAAAAAGCCAAAGAAATGCAAGAGTCCTTTGTGATATTTGGCTGGATTTAGACACAAAGAAACTGGCTGTTTCCAGATTCATCCCCCCCTTCCACAGACTGACTTTGGAATTCTGATTGAATTCACCTCAAAATCGCACTCACACTCATTTGGGAGGGAATTAGAATCTGTCCCCTCAGCAGAAGCGTTCTATGTCATTTTCCAAAACACAGAAACTCATCTTGGTCGTGTTGCCTGTAGATTTCTAATCCTGAAAGGGATATGCGCTTTTTTTTTTTTGTTTCTTTCATAATGGCTACTCTCCAAAATCTTGCTTGTATTGCATCAGAATACAAAATTTGGGAATAAGAAGGCAAATCCGACTCAGACCCAGAAAACATTTAGGAAATTGCCACTCAAGAAACCACAAATCGGCTGAGGCACCCAAAACAATGACAGCAAGCCAGAATTGGAGCAAGCCAACAGCTGTGCCCTGATTGAAAAAGAACCTTCCTCTTGTGCCCTGAACTCAATATGCCAGCCTCAAAACCAAAGCTCACATCAGAAAATTCATTACAAACCATGATAAATAAGAAAAAAGAGAAAAAAGCCAAAAAAATGCAAGAATCCATAATGATATAGGGCTTGATTTAGTCGCTAGGAAACCGGCTGTTCCCGGATTCATCCACCCCTCCAGCTGACAGCCTGTGGAATTCTGACTGAATTAACCTGAAAATCACAGTGAAACTCAGTTTGGAGGCAATTAATATCTGTCACCTCAGCCAAAGTGTTCCATTTTATTTTCATAAACACAAAAACTCACCTTGGTCATGTTTCCTGTAGATTTCTAAGCTTCAAACGCCTATTTGTTGTGTTTTTTCTTTCATAATGGCTATTCTGTACAAACTCTTCTTTGCATTGCATCAGAATACAAAATTTGGGAAGGAAGAAGGCAAAGCCAACTCAGAACCTGAAAACATTTGGGAAATTGCCACACAAGAAACCACAAATCGGCTGAGGCACTCAAAACAATGACAGCAAGCCAGAAGTGGAGCAAGCCAACAGCTGTGCCCTGATTGAAAAACAACCTTCCTCTTGTGCCCTGAACTCAATATGCCAGCCTCAAAACCAAAGCTCACATCAGAAAATTCATTACAAACCATGATAAATAAGGGAAATGTGAAAAAGCCAAAGAAATGCAAGAGTCCTTTGTGATATTTGGCAGGATTTAGACACAAAGAAACTGGCTGTTTCCAGATTCATCCCCCCCTTCCACAGACTGACTTTGGAATTCTGATTGAATTCACCTCAAGATCGCTCTCACACTCCATTTGGAGGGAATTAGAATCTGTCCCCTCAGCAGAAGCGTTCCATGTCATTTTCCAAAACACAGAATCTCATCTTGGTTGTGTTGCCTATGGATTTCTAATCCTGAATGGTCAATTTGCTGTGTTTTTTTTTTCTTTCATAATGGCTACTCTGTCCAAAATCTTGCTTGTATTGCATCAGAATACAAAATTTGGGAAGGAAGAAGGCAAAACCAACTCAGACCCCGAAAACATTTAGGAAATTGCCACACAAGAAACCACAAATCAGCTGAGGCACCCAAAACAATGACAGCAAGCCAGAAGTGGAGCAAGCCAACAGCTGTGCCCTGATTGAAAAAGAACCTTCCTCTTGTGCCCTGAACTCAATATGCCAGCCTCAAAACCAAAGCTCACATCAGAAAATTCATTACAAACCATGATAAATAAGAAAAAAGAGAAAAAGCCAAAGAAATGCAAGAGTCCTTTGTGATATTTGGCAGGATTTAGACACAAAGAAACTGGCTGTTTCCAGATTCATCCCCCCCTTCCACAGACTGACTTTGGAATTTTGATTGAATTCACCTCAAAATCGCTCTCACACTCCATTTGGAGGGAATTAGAATCTGTCATCTCAGCAGAAGCGTTCCATGTCATTTTCCAAAACACAGAATCTCACCTTAGTTGTGTTGCCTATGGATTTCTAATCCTGAAAGGGCAATTTCTTGTGTTTTTTTTTTTTCTTTCATAATGGCTACTCTGTCCAAAATCTTGTTTGTATTGCATCAGAATACAAAATTTGGGAAGGAAGAAGACAAAACCAACTCAGACCCCGAAAACATTTAGGAAATTGCCACACAAGAAACCACAAATCAGCTGAGGCACCCAAAACAATGACAGCAAGCCAGAAGTGGAGCAAGCCAACAGCTGTGCCCTGATTGAAAAAGAACCTTCCTCTTGTGCCCTGAACTCAATATGCCAGCCTCAAAACCAAAGCTCACATCAGAAAATTCATTACAAACCATGATAAATAAGAAAAAAGAGAAAAAAGCCAAAGAAATGCAAGAGTCCTTTGTGATATTTGGCAGGATTTAGACACAAAGAAACTGGCTGTTTCCAGATTCATCCCCCCCTTCCACAGACTGACTTTGGAATTCTGATTGAATTCACCTCAAGATCGCTCTCACACTCCATTTGGAGGGAATTAGAATCTGTCCCCTCAGCAGAAGCGTTCCATGTCATTTTCCAAACACAGAATCTCATCTTGGTTGTGTTGCCTATGGATTTCTAATCCTGAATGGTAAATTTGCTGTGTTTTTTTTTTTTCTTTCATAATGGCTACTCTGTCCAAAATCTTGCTTGTATTGCATCAGAATACAAAAATTGGGAAGGAAGAAGGCAAAACCAACTCAGACCCCGAAAACATTTAGGAAATTGCCACACAAGAAACCACAAATCAGCTGAGGCACCCAAAACAATGACAGCAAGCCAGAAGTGGAGCAAGCCAACAGCTGTGCCCTGATTGAAAAAGAACCTTCCTCTTGTGCCCTGAACTCAATATTCCAGCCTCAAAACCAAAGCTCACATCAGAAAATTCATTACAAACCATGATAAATAAGAAAAAAGAGAAAAAAGCCAAAGAAATGCAAGAGTCCTTTGTGATATTTGGCAGGATTTAGACACAAAGAAACTGGCTGTTTCCAGATTCATCCCCCCCTTCCACAGACTGACTTTGGAATTTTGATTGAATTCACCTCAAAATCACTCTCACACTCCATTTGGAGGGAATTAGAATCTGTCATCTCAGCAGAAGCGTTCCATGTCATTTTCCAAAACACAGAATCTCACCTTAGTTGTGTTGCCTATGGATTTCTAATCCTGAAAGGTCAATTTCTTGTGTTTTTTTTTTTTCTTTCATAATGGCTACTCTGTCCAAAATTTTGCTTGTATTGCATCAGAACACAAAATTTGGGAAGGAAGAAGACAAAACCAACTCAGACCCCGAAAACATTTAGGAAATTGCCACACAAGAAACCACAAATCAGCTGAGGCACCCAAAACAATGACAGCAAGCCAGAAGTGGAGCAAGCCAACAGCTGTGCCCTGATTGAAAAAGAACCTTCCTCTTGTGCCCTGAACTCAATATGCCAGCCTCAAAACCAAAGCTCACATCAGAAAATTCATTACAAACCATGATAAATAAGGGAAATGTGAAAAAGCCAAAGAAATGCAAGAGTCCTTTGTGATATTTGGCAGGATTTAGACACAAAGAAACTGGCTGTTTCCAGATTCATCCCCCCCTTCCACAGACTGACTTTGGAATTCTGATTGAATTCACCTCAAGATCGCTCTCACACTCCATTTGGAGGGAATTAGAATCTGTCCCCTCAGCAGAAGCGTTCCATGTCATTTTCCAAAACACAGAATCTCATCTTGGTTGTGTTGCCTATGGATTTCTAATCCTGAATGGTAAATTTGCTGTGTTTTTTTTTTTTCTTTCATAATGGCTACTCTGTCCAAAATCTTGCTTGTATTGCATCAGAATACAAAAATTGGGAAGGAAGAAGGCAAAACCAACTCAGACCCCGAAAACATTTAGGAAATTGCCACACAAGAAACCACAAATCAGCTGAGGCACCCAAAACAATGACAGCAAGCCAGAAGTGGAGCAAGCCAACAGCTGTGCCCTGATTGAAAAAGAACCTTCCTCTTGTGCCCTGAACTCAATATGCCAGCCTCAAAACCAAAGCTCACATCAGAAAATTCATTACAAACCATGATAAATAAGAAAAAAGAGAAAAAAGCCAAAGAAATGCAAGAGTCCTTTGTGATATTTGGCAGGATTTAGACACAAAGAAACTGGCTGTTTCCAGATTCATCCCCCCCTTCCACAGACTGACTTTGGAATTTTGATTGAATTCACCTCAAAATCGCTCTCACACTCCATTTGGAGGGAATTAGAATCTGTCACCTCAGCAGAAGCGTTCCATGTCATTTTCCAAAACACAGAATCTCACCTTGGTTGTGTTGCCTATGGATTTCTAATCCTGAAAGGTCAATTTGCTGTGTTTTTTTTTTTTTCTTTCATAATGGCTACTCTGTCCAAAATCTTGTTTGTATTGCATCAGAATACAAAAATTGGGAAGGAAGAAGGCAAAACCAACTCAGACCCCGAAAACATTTAGGAAATTGCCACACAAGAAACCACAAATCGGCTGAGGCACTCAAAACAATGACAGCAAGCCAGAAGTGGAGCAAGCCAACAGCTGTGCCCTGATTGAAAAACAACCTTCCTCTTGTACCCTGAACTCAATATGCCAGCCTCAAAACCAAAGCTCACATCAGAAAATTCATTACAAACCATGATAAATAAGAAAAAAGAGAAAAAAGCCAAAAAAATGCAAGAATCCATAATGATATTGGGTTTGATTTAGTTGCAAGGAAACTGGCTGTTCCCAGATTCATCCACCACTAAAGCTGACAGCCTGTGGAATTCTGACTGAATTAACCTGACAATCCCAGTGAAACTCAAGAAACCAAATTTCAGCTGAGGCACCCAAAACAAAGACAATAGCCAGAATTGGAGCAAACCAACAGCTGTGTCCTGTTTGAAAAAGACCATTCCTCCGGTGCCCTGAACTCTATATTGCAGCCTCAAAACCAAAGCTCACATCAGAAAATTCATTACAAACCATGATAAATAAGGGAAATGTGAAAAAGCCAAAGAAATGCAAGAGTCCTTTGTGATATTTGGCAGGATTTAGACACAAAGAAACTGGCTGTTTCCAGATTCATCCCCCCCTTCCACAGACTGACTCTGGAATTCTGATTGAATTCACCTCAATATCGCACTCACACTCATTTTGGAGGGAATTAGAATCTGTCCCCTCAGCAGAAGCGTTCTATGTCATTTTCCAAAACACAGAAACTCATCTTGGTTGTGTTGCCTGTAGATTTCTAATCCTGAAAGGGCAATGCGCTGTGTTTTTTTTTTTTTTTTCTTTCATAATGGCTACTCTCCAAAACATGCTTGTATTGCATCAGAATACAAAATTTGGGAATAGGAAGGCAAAACCGACTCAGACCCAGAAAACATTTAGGAAATTGGCACTCAAGAAACCACAAATCGGCTGAGGCACCCAAAACAATGACAGCAAGCCAGAATTGGAGCAAGCCAACAGCTGTGCCCTGGTTGAAAAAGAACCTTCCTCTTGTACCCTGAACTCAATATGCCAGCCTCAAAACCAAAGCTCACATCAGAAAATTCATTACAAACCATGATAAATAAGAAAAATGAGAAAAAAGCCAAAAAAATGCAAGAATCCATGATGATATTGGACTTGATTTATTCTCAAGAAAACCGAATGTTCCCGGATTCATCCACACCTCCAGCTGATGCCTGTGGAATTCTGTCTGAATTAACCTGAAAATCACAGTGAAACTCATTTTGGAGGCAATTAATATCTGTCACCTCAGCCAAAGTGTTCCATTTTATTTTCATAAACACAAAAACTCACCTTGGTCGTGTTACCTGTAGATTTATATTCTTCAAATGCCCATTTGTAATGTTTTTTATTTCATAATGGCTACTCTGTCCAAACTCTTGTTTGTGTTGCGTCAGAATACAGAATTTGGGAATGAAGAAGGCAAAGCCAACTCAGACCCACAAAACATTTAGGAAATTGCCACACAAGAAACCACAAATCGGCTGAGGCACCCAAAACAATGACAGCAAGCCAGAATTGGAGCAGGCCAACAGCTATGCCCTGTTTGAAAAAGACCATTCCTCCTGTGCACTGAACTCTATATTGCAGCCTCAAAACCAAAGCTCACATCAGAAAATTCATTACAAACCATGATAAAAAGAAAAAAGAGAAAGAAGCCAAAGAAATGCAAGAGTCCTTTGTGATATTGGGCTTGATTTAGTTGCAAGGAAACCAGCTGTTCCCGGATTCATCCACCCCTCCTAGCTGACTGGCTGTGGAATTCTGATTGAATTCACCTGAAAATCGCACTCACTCTCGATTTGGAGGAAATTAATATCTGCCCCTCAGTGGAAGGGTTCTATGTCATTTTCCAAAACCCAAAAACTCATCTTGGTCATGTTGCCTATGATTTCTAATCATGAAAACCCAATATGTTCTGTTTTTCAATTTCCTGATGGATCCTCGTTCTAAACCCTTGTTTGTATTGCATCAGAATACACAATTTGAAAAGGAAAAAGGCAAAACCAACTCAGACCAACAAAGCATTTAGGAAAAAGTCGCTCAAAATGAAAAATTGCCTGAGGCACCCAAAGCAATTACAGAAAGCCAGAATTGGAGAGAAACAACAGCTGTGCCCTAATTGAAAAAGACCATTCCTCTGGTTCCCTGAACTCCTTAAGCCAGCCTCAAAACCACAACCCACATCAGAAAATTTATTACAAACCATGATAAATAAGAAAATGTGAAAAATGCAAAAAAGAAAAAGAAATGCAAGAGTCCTTCGTGATATGGCGCTTGTTTTAGTACAAGGAAACCAGCTGTTTCCGGATTCATCCACCCCTCCCAGCTGACTGACTGTGGAATTCTGATTGTATTCACCTGAAAAGAGAGAACATTTATAAGTATATTGGGACTGTGGAACCTGTCATTTACCAATCACATGTTAGACTGAATCATAGACCAAATATAGGGAAGAAATCCTATGCATGTAAACCTTGTGGGAATTCATTCAGTATTAAATACCCTCCATCACAGCACTCATATTGTGGAAAACCCTCATGTGTGTAATGATTGTGTGGAAACCACTCACCAGAAGTCAGATCTCATTAGACATCAGAGAATTCACACAGGGTTGAAATCTTACAAATCTAATGACTGTGGGAAGTTCTTTGGCCAGAAGAAACACCTCATAAATCATCAGAGAATTCACACAGGTGAGAAACCTTTTGAATGTAATGACTGTGGAAAATCCTTTGGCCAGAAGGCAAACCTCATAAATCATCAGAGAATTCACACAGGTGAGAAACCTTATGAATGCAATTACTATGGAAAATCCTTTGGCCAGAAGGCAAACCTCATAAATCATCAGAGAATTCACAGAGGGGAGAAACCTTATGAATGCAATCATTGTGGAAAAGCCTTTGCTGAGAAATCAAAGCTCACAAAGCATCAGACAATTTGTACTGGGGGAAACCTTATGATTGCAATGACTGTGGAAAAACCTTTGCTGAGAAGTCAAACCTCAGAAAGTATCAGAGCCTTCACACCATGGAGAAAGCTTATAAATGAAATGACTGTGGAAAAGCCTTTGGTTCCATCCTTGCATACCAAGGATAAATCCCACTTGGTCTGGGTGGATGATCTTTCTGATGCATTGTTGGATTCAATTGGCCAGAATTCTGTTGCAGATCTTTGCATGTATGTTCATCAGGGAAATTGGACTATAATTACTTTCTTTGTTGCACTTTTTTCAAGTTTAGGAATGAAGGTGATGTTGGCTTCATAGAAAGAATTTGGGAGAATCGCCTCTCTCTCAATTGTTTTGAATAACTTGAGAAGAATTGCAGTTAGTGCTTTAAATGTCTGTTAGAATTCAGCAGTGAAGCCTTCCAGTTTTGGGGTTTTCTTGGTAGTGATGGTCTTTATTACTGGTATCATTTCCATCTGGTTATGTGTGTGTTTAGGTTTTCTATATCTTTGTTGCTCAATTTAGGTAGGTTTTATGGATGGAAGGATGGTGGAAAGCCTCTTTGCTGTACCTCATAACTCATAAGATATCAGAGTATCCACACAGGGAATTTTCTACTTGACCTTTTTGTGCAAGTTATATCTCATGAAATATTAGAGAATTCACCAAGGGGAGAAATGCATGAATATAATACATGTGAATAGCCTTTGTGGTGCAAATCAGACCTCATCAAACATAAAAGAATTCTCATGGGGAGCAATTTTATGAATGTAATGACTCAGAGCCTTTTACCATAATTCAGCCCTCATTGTACATCATCAAATTCATATAGGGAAAAACTCCTTTGAAAGTAAAATCCCTTTAATTAGAAGCCATACCTCATAAGACAACAGGGAATTCACGTGGGAGAGAAACCTTATGGGTGTAATGAGTGTTGGAAAGCTCTGCCCAAATCTCTCCTTATATCAGAATGCACAACATATATATCTAATGAATGAAATAAATGTGAGAAAGTCATTTCACATAGGTAATGCCTCATAATCCATCATGGAATTTGAACAAGGGAGAGACCTTAACAATATAATGAATGTGGAAGAGCTTTTCTCCAAAATTCATGTAAGTATTGTGACAAAACCTTTTGCTGGAAATCACATCCTATCCAACAGAGACTCATGTAAAGGAGAAAGCTTATAAATATTATTAGAGTCAGAAGTCAATGGTACATCAGAGAATTGACACAGGTGGTTTCTTAGGCGTATACTGATTGTGCAAAAACATTTTCTTTGTTTCAGGCTTGTATAGACACAGAATTCACAAAAGGTGATAGTCTTTGCATGCTGTAAATACAATAAAACCTTTAGCCAGAAATTAGACATCAACAGACTTCAGAGAATTCATAAGGAACAAAAGTCTATGCAATGAATTTGGAAAATGTATTTCTGTTATAAATCAGTCTTCAATTCCCATGAATAGACTCACAAATGAGAAAACATGCATGCATAGAAAAGTTTTGTACCATAAATTATCTCTAGATGGTAAACTAATATATCACACAAAAGAAAAATCATGAGTGTAATGGAATTGGGAAACCCTTTGCTATAAGGCAGATTTCCAGAAAGCTTAGCAAGATTACAGAAAAGTCTCTGAAAATGTAACATGTCTGAAAGATTTGTTGGCATCACAAACTGGAGGATAGCTCAAGTGCATGTGTTTTTGTGCCTGGCATCCAAATTGATATCTCTTTTTCTTTGATGAATTCCTTGTTTATTTATTTAGCAGATTTAGAGACAAAGGATTCCTGTCCATTGATTTACTACTATATGCCCACAATTGCCATGGTAAAGTATATGGCAAAAACTGAGTGCTGGGGGCTGTGAATCTGATTCATCACTGATAACATTGAAGACATTGGTTCCTGGTTCTTATGCTGCTATGCATGGAAATGTTTCTCTAATTTCATTTTCAAATAGTTCATTGTTAATATAAAGAAATGCTTCTAATTTTTAAAATTTCATTGAAATAATTTGTGATTAATGTGTCCTAGTCATGCATTATTACAGGGTGTAGTGCAATATTTGCACACATTTATGCAGTAAAAAGTGATCAAGCTAAGCAACTACAGTTTTATTAAGTTTTTAAAGAGTTATTTATTTGAAAGACAGAGTTACAGAGAGAAGTAGCAGCAGAGAGAGAGAGAGGTCTTCCTCTGCCGGTTCACTCCCCAGATGGCCACAATGGCCGGAGCTCTGCCAATCTGATTCCAGGAACCAGGAGCTTCTTCCAGATCTCCCACTTGGGTGCAGGGACCCAAGGACTTGGGCCATCTTCTACTGCTTTCCCAGGCCATAGCAGAGAGTTGGATCAGAAGAGGAGCAGCCAGGACTAGAACTGGTACCCACATGGGATGCTGGTGCTTCAGGCCAGGGTGTTAGCCCACTGTGCCACAATGCTGGCCCCCAAGCAACTACAGTTTCTAATTCTTCTCCATGATTTGAGACTACCAGCTCCTCTCCTTCAGTTCTTTACACAGAACCTAATATGGTTGAATGTAGTCATCTCATTATATTATGGAACACCAGAAGTTCTTTCTGCCTCTTTGATTTTTGATACCTATTATCCAATCCCCCTCTATCCCTAGCTGCTTCCCTTCTCAGCCTCTAGTAATCACAGTTCTGTGTTCAGATCCATTATTTTCTTTCACTTCCACATGCGACAAGGACCAGGTGACATTTGTGTTCCTGCTTCTGGCTTATTTCAATTAATTTAATAATATTTTGTTCTTTTTTTGTATCTAAAAGAGGTTGCCCTGTCCATTGTTTTTCACTGATGGACAGCTAGATTGGTTTCACATCCTGGCTGCAGTGAACTGTGTTATAGTGGCTGTGTTATGGGAAAATTGCTGTATCTTTGATATGCTCTCCTCCTTTCCTTCTAATAAAATTTCCTTATTCTATATAGCCAAGAGCAAGATAACTCTCACATGGTAGGTCAATTTTTATCTTAGTTTAATTTTTGTTATTTATTTGAAAGAGTTACAATAGAGGTAGAGACACAGAGAGGTCCTCCATTAGCTGGTTCGCTCTACAGATGACTACAAAGGCCAGAGTTATGCCATTCTGAAACCTGGAGACAGGAGCTTCCTCTGGGTCTCCCTCATGGGTGCATGGGCCCAAGGACTTGGGCCATCTTCTACTGCTATCATAGGAGATAGCAGAGAGCTGGATTGGAAGAAGAGCAGCTGGAACTAGAACTGGCACCCAAATGGGATGCTGGCCCTTCAGGCCAGGGCTTTAACTCACTGCACAACAGCGCCAGCCCCAATTTTTATCCTTTTTAAGGAATGACCATACTGTTCTGCATAACATCTGTACTAACTTGTGTTTTCACCTACCATATATGGTGGTTTTCTTTTCCCATGTGCTCTCTAGCATTTGTTATTTTTTATCAGTTTGGCATAAAAATGATATAGTATCGTTCATGTTTTTGTGTATTTTGAAATCAGTTAATTTGTTTATTAAATCTTTATTATTTGAAAGGTGGATTTAGAGAGAGAGGGAAAGACATAGATAGCTTTCATCTGCTGGCTCACACCCCAGAGAGTTTCAACAGTTGAGCCTGGGGCATGCTGGAGTCAGGAGCTTCATCCAAGTCTCCCACATGAGTGGCAAGGACCTGAGTCCTTCGTCCATCTTCTGCTGGTTTCCCAGGTGTTTAGCAGTGAGCTAAATTGGAAGTGGAGATTCCTAAACTCAAAGTGGAACTCAGATGTTATGCTGGCCTCACAGATTGCAGCTTTCCCCACTTGGCCACAATGCCAGCCCCTCTATCAATTTAATTCCTCAAAAATAGCTCAGTAATGTTGGCATCTATCTCATTTTGTTTTTTCTCTGTTATTATTCAACTTATTGATGTCTTATTTTTGTTCACATTATTCCTCTCAATTGCTCTACCTGAGGTGAGTAGGGCTGCTGTGTTGCTTAAATGAAGTGTATGCTTTAGATTACTCATTTAATGAGTGCATGTCATTCACATAGCACTTCACTGAAGTTCTACTATGTCCCAAATCCTCTTCTAGGCACAGAATTTAGACCACTTTTCTCTTAGGCCCAGATCTTGCCTTTAACATACTACTTGGAATTTAGTAGCTCATGAAATCTGCAGACTGCATAAATGAATGAATATTTTGAGGGCTGTGCTTTTGTGGAGGAACTTCATAGGAGACCGAAGGAATAAAATAAATCAAAAGTATCCACAGTATATAGAATGTATACTATTTTACAAGTCACAGAGAAGAAGAAGAAGAAGGAAAGTAGTAAGACTAGAAAGTTTGTGGCAAGACTAACAGGCGCTGGTCAAGAACTTAATAAGCACATTAGGAAAGCAGTAAGGTTTCTTTTTTTTTTTTTTGAGGAAAAGTTTTTATTTCTAGTGATGAAATTGGCTACAGAACATTATGAAAGTTTAAAAATACAAAGAGAAATTGTCTATAATTAATAGATTCAAAATTTGACAATCAGTGAATATCATTATTAGTCATTACCAACAACAGTTATTGATTTGAAAGGCAGAGTGACAGGAAGAGGGAACCACTGCTTCACTCCCCAGACACTTGCAATAGCCAAAGCTTGACCAAGCCAAAACCAGGAACTGGGAATTCATTCTGGATGTCCCATTTGGGTGCAGGGACCCAAGCACTTCTGCCATCCTCCGTCTCCTCCCAGGGTGCACACTAGCAGAAACTTGCCTCAAAGCAGAGAAGCTACCACTCAAGCCAGGCATTTGTATATGGGATGTGGGTGTGTGGTGGTGATAGCAAGCCCTCATGGATAAAAAAAAAAAACAAAAAAACAAAAAAAAAAAAAACAAAGTTATTTCTATGCCAAGGAAATTACTCTGTAGTCTTTCTCTTATAAACTACGTATTGCTGAACCTAGATAATTTTTCCTTTATTTAACAATGACATGAAAATGTCAGTTGAGTTGGCTTTCCTGAAGACCTTGTTTCTTGAATATTAGTGGCTAGCTGAGATAAATTCTTTTCATCTCTTTCTCGCTTCGGCAGCACATGTGCTCGCTTCGGCAGCACATATACTAAAATTGGAATGATACAGAGAAGATTAGCATGCCCCTGCGCAGTAAGGTTTCTTTACCTCCCTGTAGGCTCTGCTCTCCAGAGGTGAACAGGGTCCTCTAAACCCACTTGCTGCACACACAAACACCTGAGTGTTGTATTCTCCCACAGGTGTTGGAGACTGATATGGTGTTCTGATTTATATTTACATAATGGCTAGTGACATCGGGCATATTCACATGTTTTGACCATGTACATTTCTTCTGAGAAATGTCTATTCAGATCCTTGCCTGTTTCTTCACTGTATTTTTTGGAGTTTTTCCAATTCATGTAAATGTTCTGGAAATCTGTAAACATTCAGAGTTTTAATTTTTCCTGCCATCTGTTCATTGTATCTACACTCTGATGTTTACTTTGTTGTGAAGAAGTATCTTAGTTGGATATACTCAAATGTCTCTGTTTTTATTTTTGTGACTATTGCTATTGGAATCTTACCCAAAAGCTATTGTGTGTTGACAATATTTAGAGTTTCCCTATGTTTACTTGGGTTTGGGTCTTATGATTACATTTTAATTCACTGTGAGTTCACTTTCACATAGTGTAAGAGATGTTGGAGTCTCTTTTCAGGCTTCTACATATGGATAATCAAGTTCCTCTGCACCACTTGTGAAAGAGATTCTTCTTTCTCCAGTTCATTTTAGTTCCTTTGTTAAATATGAGTTGCTGGTAGAAATTTGGGTTTATTTCTATGCTACCAAGTCTTTTCCATTGAACTATGTGTCTGTTATTATATCAGTGCTAACACTTCTTCTTTTTTTTTTTTGCAGTATATTTATTTGAAAGGCAGAGTTACAGAGAGGTAGAGGCAGAGAGAGAGAGAGGTCTTCCATCCACTGGTTTACTCCCCAAATGGTCACAATGGCCGGAGCTCTGTTGATCTGAATCCAAGTGTCAGGAGCTTCTTCCAGGTCTCTATGCAGGTGCAGGGGCCCAAAGACTTTGGCCATTTTCTACTTTTTTCTCAGGCTATACCAGAGAGGGGTATAAGAAGTGGAGCAGCTGGGAAACATACTGGCACCCATATGAGATGCCGGCACTGCAGACGGTGACTTTACCTGCTTTGTCATAGTGCTGACCCCTGTAATATGTCTTAAAATATGGTGTGATGTCTCCAGCTTTTTTTTGCTTTATAATATTGCTTTAGATGTTAAGCATCTCTCATGTTTCTATGTGAATTTTAGCATCATTTTTTCTAGCTCTGAGAACATCGTTGGTATGTTGATTGGGATTACATTGAATTTGCAAATTGCTTTTGGTAGTATGGATATTTTGGTATTATTCTTCCCATTCACAAACATAAGTTTTCTGTGAGACTTTCAAAAAGCCTTGACAAAAATTGGACTTTATTACACAAAAATTCATCACTTTTTGGGATCATTTAAATCCATAATTTTGCACTAATATTTGATAAATAATTAAAGACTTTGAGCATTTTAGTAGGAGAAATTAAAATATTTATCAATTTATTCAAATATTGTTTAGATGTGATATTCAAATATTGTTTAGAGCCATTGTCTATATTCCCTCTAAATTACGATCTTTTTGCTTTTTGCCTGTTAAACTTGTCCCTTGATTCAAGAACCCTTTTTAATGTAATGTAAACTGAAAATGTCATTTCATAAGCTAAAAAAAATGACAAAGAAGGAAAAAGAAGGGAGGGAGGTTGAGTATATAATTATGTTCTCCGAATTTTTTCTATAAAACATATTGAATCATTTAAAAGCTAATGAAAATTAAACTCAAAATTGGACCATTATGACCAATATTTAAAACAAGTGATTAAAAACTGTAGATGTCTTCAATTTTGATTATCATTCTTCTTTAGAATATCTGAAAGAAATCCGGCTTCTCACTTTAAAATATACCAGTGTGTTAGAATTCAGTATTAAATGACTTTGTTTAAAAGTTTTATTTAATCTATTGCTTTAAGTAGTAATACTATGGCCATTGTAAAACAAAATCCTTATCATTTTTCATAAAACAGAAAGGGCCTTTAAAACATCATCACTAAAAATATTAAGAGACCTAAAATATAACATTCTTAAAACCCAAGTGATACCATTCAAAATTTTCAAATATGCAGGGATAGTTCATGTCAAGTAACTAAATAATTGTTAAGTGTATATATGGAATAGCTTCTATAAATTCTTTTGGCAAGGGCTGGCACTGTGGCATAGTGGGTGAGGCTGCCACCTGCAGTGCTGGTATTCCATAGGGGCATCAGTTCAAGACCTGGCTGCTCCACTTCCTATCCAGCTCTCTGCTATGGCCTGGGAAACACTATAAAATGGTGCAAGTCCTTGGGCCCCTGCAACTGCATAGGAGACCAGGAAGAGGCTCCTGGCTCCTGCCTTCCAGTCAGCACAGCTCCAGCCATGGAGGCCAACTGTGGAGTGAACCAGTGAATGGAAGACCACTCTCTCTGCCTGTCCTTCTCTCTCTGTGTAATTCTGACTTTCAAATAATATAAATAAATCTTTAAAAATTCTTTTGGCAAATAGATGAAGCTACTTGTTATACATTTCAAATAAATAGCAAACATACTAGAAAAATATATTGAATAAAATTTAAGCAACTCATAGCTATACACAGAAATTTCTCACCATAACAACATAGCAACCACTAAATTTCCAAATTCAATTTTCCACAACTTAGAATCTTTAACTCCAGAAGGAGTACAAAATTGACAGAACAGTGGCCTATGTATCAGGATACCTAATGCTAATACAGAATTATCCCTGCCACAACTTACCTATGTGACCTTGAACAATTCACTTTACTTCTCTGGGCTTGGCATTTAGCATCCTCATGTGATAAAGGAGGCTTGGATAAGATCAGTTGTACTCTATCTTGAGACTTCAATGATCTCTCAGTTTCCAAACAGGCACCTTAAGGGAAAGTAAACCTTTAGATCAAAGCTTACATTTTTAAATATAAATATATTTTAAACTGTTTCTACAACTAGTACAAAACAACACATTCAAATGTGTACCATGCCACTTTTCAATATTTGGGAATAATTAATGCATCATTTTAGAGCATTGTCTTGAGGCCAGTGCTGTGGTGTAGCTAGTAAAGCCACTGCATGCAGTGGGGGCATCCCATATGGAGGCCGGTTCAAGTCCAGGCTGCTCCATTTTCCATTCAGCTGTCTGCTATAGCCTGGGAGAGCAGTAGGAAGTTGGCCCAAGTCCTTGGGCCCCTGAATCTGCATGGGAGACCCTGAAGAGGTCCTGGCTCCTGGTTTCAGATTGGCATATCTCTGACCTTTTAGGCCATCTGGGGAGTGAACCAGCAGATGGAGGACCTCTCTCTCTCTCTCTCTTCCTCTTGTTCACTATCTGTGTAACTCTGACTTCCAAATAAATAAATAAATAAATCTTTTAAAAAATCAAAAGAATATTGTCTGGCACACAGTGAACCACTAAGTACAAGATATTATTAGTAATATTAGATTGAAATATTGAAATAAACTAGGCAATAAGCCTTAAGATGCAAATTAATACCAAGAAATATAATCTCAAATTTCTGTGTTCAACAAGGTAGTCTCTTTTCACTACTAACTTTATACTAAATAAGATATTTTGATATTTTGTTAAGAGTAAATTTATCGGGGGCCAGCGCCGTGGCTCACTTGGTTAATTCTCCACCTGTGGTGCTGGTATCCCTTATGGGCAAAGTGTTCTAGTCCTGGTTGCTCCTCTTTCAGTCCAGCTTTCTGCTATGGCCCGGGAAGGCAGTAGAGGATGGCCCAAGTGCTTGGGCCCTGCACCCGGATGGGAGACCAGGAGAAAGCACCTGACTCCTGGCTTTGGATGGGCACAGCTCCAACTGTGGCAGCCATCTGGGGACTGAACCAATGGAAGGAAGACCTTTCTGATTTCTCACTGTATATAACTCTACCTGTCAAATAAAAAAAATTACTAGTTTTTCATAAAAACTGCAGTATTGAAAAAGTTCTAAAATCCCTCTAATTCTAAATGTCTGTGACTGCTAACTCATTAGCACATATTGCATTCTTTACATCTGGGTAATCATGACAATTCACTTTTAAATGATTAACAGATCTGCTGTTATATATAAATACATGCTTTTCCGAAAATCATACAATAAGCAGGCTACATACTTTACTTCAAGTAGAACTGCCATATCCAGTCCTACAATTGTAAATAAGACAGTTTCAATTGTTCAGCATTATCAATTATAAATTCCAATCGTGTAGCAATACTCATAAGAATTTAGGGGGCCGATGCTGTGGAGTAGCAAGTAGAGCTGTGGCTTGCAGTGCTGACATTCCAATTGGGTGCCAGTTCAAGTCCTGGCTACTCAAATTACTATCCATCTTTTTAGGCAAGTAAGACTTACTATCCAGCAGTAGAGGATGGCCCAGGCCCTTGGGCTCCTGCACCTGCATAGGAGACCCAAAAGAAGCTGCTGGCTCCTGGCTTTGGATTGGCAGAGCTCCAGCCATTGTGGCCAAATGGGGAGTGAACCAGCGGTTGGAAGACTGCTCTCTCTCTCTCTCTCTCCTTCTCTGTGTAACTCTGATTTTCAAGTAAAATAAATGAATCTTTTTTTAAAAAGGATGAAATAAAAAGGAAGATGAAGATTACAAAATTGTTTAATTTTTTTAATAAATATAAATTTCCAAAGTACAGCTTTTGGATTACAGTGGCTTCCCCTCCCCCAAAACATCCCTCCCACCCATAATCCTCCTATTTCCTGCTTCCTCTCCCATCCCAGAAGATTACAAAATTGTATGAAGGACATTTGTACAGTAAACAAATATACTGATTTCCAATGCAATATTTGAATACTTGAAGCAGGAAGGCTAAGTACTTCTTTGCCAAAATAACATGTTTTGTCCAGTGTAAAACCCATTTGCCATCCCAATACACAAAGGGATTTGGGGCAAGAAGGAAAAAAGAAGTCCACACATGCAGAAATTTTAAGCAAAACAAAATAGAGAATGTATTTAGTTTCATGTAAATCACATGAGAATTAATAGTATTCTACCAATTTGCAACAAATATTTTTAACTTTAATGAATGAATGAACTTTCAGTTACATAGCAGGAAACTTCTACCCTCTCCCATAAAACTGAAAGAGAAACTTTTTAAAAGTAAAAACTGATGAAAGAATTCTGCAATACATGTTAATGTTAAGTAGCCCAGCAGAGTTTATTTAGAAATACAAACACACACACAGAAAATAAATACATTAAAATCTTACTGAATAGTCCAGTAATAGTTCAGGATCCAATATGTGTGCAAAAGATTCTGGATTTCCCAGTCACTTTGTATAGGAAATGATGTGCTTTGCTATGTAGCATGTAACTTTAGATTCCTGAACACCTCCACTTTGCTTCTTACCCTGAGTCCCAGCAAATACAGGAACACAGCTGTTGAGTCATTTATTTTCTGGATTTGGGAATATCAAAGAATTAATGAGTATAGAAAGTTGTACAGCAAAGACCAAGAATATCCAAGGGAGGTCAGGAAAATCAATTGAACAAGTCAAAATACTATGACTGTATACTGAATGCTCTGTTTTTAATATGTCTTACTTACCTAAAAAGACATGAGGGCTATTGCTCTCTCTCTTAATACAACTAAGGAGAAGATATCACCAATGCTCAAGAAAAATGAATACACAGCAGAGCTAATACAAAATCCCCAAATTCCAAAATAGAAAAACTGGATATGCACTCCTTACACACACCCTGAAGTGGCAATGAAGTAGAACAAATCTAAAATTAGAAAAAAATCTTTTTTTAAAGATTTATTTATTTATTTGAAAGTCAGAGTTGCACAGAGAGAGGCAGAGAAGAGAGAGGGGTCTTCCATCCACTGGTTCTCTCCCCAGTTGGCTGCAATGGCCAGAGTTGTGCCAATCCAAAGCCAGGAGCAAGGAGCTTCTTCCAGGTCTCCCACATGGGTGCAGGGGCCCAGGACTTGGGCCATCTTCTACTGCTTTCCCAGGCTATAGCAGAGATCTGGATCCATATGAGCTGCCAGCACTGCAAGTGGTGGCTCTACCCACTATGCCACACCACTGGCCCCGAAAATTCTTGTCAAATTAAGAACATTTAACCTTTGTTTTAGAGTGCATTATTAAAATATCTAAACTGGGGGAATACATAATTTCTTTCTTTAGAAATCAGAAGAGAAAAAGAACACTTCAAGCCTACTGTGACACCACACAGAAGGAATGGAGAATCATGATCTCAATTAGCCTAGGGACAGAATAAAAGGGAGGGAAATAGGAACAACAGAATTAAGATGAATAAGCTTTGACAGCTGAGGGAATCTGAATGTAAAGAAAAGGCATGCAGTTAACTGAAACAATAGAGATAATTCTGAGAGGAAAAAACATTGTTAAGTCATATTAATGGGGCCAGAGCTGTGACTTAGTAAAGTAAAAAAAAAAAATCTAAAATTTGTTTTTAAATTATATAATTAAAAAAGATTAAAAAAAGATGTTCAATCTTAAGTCTCTACAGCATAAGATATACATCAATTTTCCCAGGTTCTATTTGCATTTATTAACAAAGTTTCATGGGTATAATCACTAAAGTGGCTCCAATAAGTCTTTTTATAAAAATTATTTTTTATTTTGACAGGCAGAGTGGACAGTGAGAGAGACAGAGAGAAAGGTCTTCCTTTTTCTGTTGGTTTACCCCCTAGTGACCGCTGCCGCCAGTGTGCTGCGGCTGGCACATGGCGCTGATCCAAAGCCAGGAGCCAAGTGCTTCCTCCTGGTCTCCCATGCAGGTACGGGGCCCAAGCACTTTGGCCATCCTCCATTGCACTCCTGGGCCATAGCAGAGAGCTGGACTGGAAGTGGAGCAACTGGGACAGAATCTGGCTCTCCCAGCAGGACTAGAACTTGGTGTGCCTGCACCGCAGGTGGAGGATTAGCTTATTGAGCCATGGAGCCTGCCTCCAATAAGTCTTAACCTGGGATGCAACTAAATTTAACAAGGATACTCAATAGGAATTTTAGAAGAATTCCAAAATATGTATCAGAATAAAAATAAATACTTTACTTGGTACATCTCATTTTAACTATACTATTGTCTAAATTTCCAAATGTCAGATGTACTAAAAAAATCCCCAAAGCAGCAGAGTTGGTCCGACATGATGAGGAATAAAATAAAGAAAATGAGAATTCGCAGATCCCAGATTAAAATAACCAAGAAGGCCCAATAAAAGAAAACTCAATGTCTTCATACACTAACATTTATTACCTCAGATTTATTTAACAAAAAGGTGATTATTCCAGCTACATCCCATTAGGTAGCCCAATTTTACCTGCTAAATCCATTTAAAAAAAGCACCTCATGATATATTACTAAAATCATATTGCTATATGCCATCCACCATGTCCACCGTACCTTATACCTAATGTTAACAGATCTGATGAAAATCAGTAGATAAATGATGTGTCTTAACCACGTGTGGGAAATGTCTTTTGTTCAACGTTTTTCCAAAAACCCCTCAGTCTCAGTTTGCCTTCACCTTGAAAAGACACTTCTGAGGTTTACTAATCAGTCCAGCTTCTTCGGGCCTCCCTCCAATGAAAGGGGCTAAAATCCATCAAAATAAACTCTAGGCACTGTCCTTGTGCTCCCAGTGACTTTTTCACTCTAGGGGCTCACAAACCTTCTAAATTCTTTAGATCACCTGTGATGTCCATTAGTTCTCAAAGACTATGATGCAAGTAATTTCCCCTCTTGGAACCTTGTTATTAACTGTGCTGTATGAGAAATGAAGTCTCCTACACACCTTGTGCTTACGATTCTCCAAACCATGTTGCCTGCTAGGACTTTGGCCATGAATATAGGACAGCAATACCTGAACATGATTACTGAGATCTCCTTAATAAAGGATAGACTGGGGCCAGCACTGTGGTGCAGTGGTGTAATCCTTTACCTGCAATGCTGGCACCCCATATGAGCACCAGTTCTAGTCCCCATTTCTCCTTTTCCCATCCAGCTCTCTGCAATAGCCTGGGAAAGCAGTAGAAGCTGTTCCAAGTGCTTTGGTCCCTGCCAAAATATGGGAGACCTGGAAGCTCCTAGCTCAGATTGGCCCAGCTGCAGACATTGCAGTCATTAGGGGAGTAAATGAGCATATGGAAGACCTTTCTGTGTCTCTTCTTCTCACTCTCTGTAAGTAAACCTGTCAACTACATAAATAAATTCCTTATATATATATTTACATTTATTTATATATTTATGTATATAAATATATTCATATATAAAATATATTATAATTTATCATACAATATATTATATAATATATAATTATAAACAGATAATATTATATAATTTATTATATGTATTTTATATATATATATATATATATATATATTATTGAGATGACTTCAATAGCCAGAGTGTGGCCAGGTTGAAACCAGGAGCTTTTCCTCTGATGTGTGTCCCAGGAACCCAGGTACTTGGAGCATCTTTCACTGCTTTTTCAATCCATTGGTAAGGAGCTGGATCAGAAATAATTATTTATATATAAATAACAAATTCATATATAATAATTATATACAATTATATATTTATAATAATTATATGCAATTCTATATTATGTATAGAAATATATAGTATAATATATAATATATATTATAATATATAAATATATATATGATGGACCAAAATATGGTATTCTCCATTTGGCAGAAGGGACAGGCTCCAATATCTACTGTCTATGTCAGTATGTCAGCACAATGTAGGAGGTAACCCCTCTACCAAATAAGAAAAGCTATTTCAGTTCAGCTGGACATCATTCTGCTGACTGTTGACCTTATTACTGTTAGTCTGGATGCTTTCATTGGTTGCAATCCAGAGACCCAATTTTCCCATAGATATAAACATCAGCAAACATGAAAATTTGGTAAGAAAAGCTTAAACTGAGAGTTATGATTAATAACTATTTTTTTTTAATTTTTATTTAATGCATATAAATTTCCAAAGTACGACTTATGGATTACAATGGCTTCCCCCCCATACCGTCCCTCCCACCCACAACCCTCCCCTTTCCCACTCCCTCTCCCCTTCCATTCACATCAAGATTCATTTTTGATTATCTTAATATACAGAAGATCAGCTTAGTATACATCAAGTATGGATTTCAACAGTTTGCTCCCACACAGAAACATAAAGTGAAAAATAATAGATGATTTTTTTTTAAAATGATGATGAAATCAGAGCAGACGTATTGTCATGTTTAATCCCAGTGAGAGTCAAGTTGGGAATTGATAATTTCTTTTTTTTTTTTTAACAGAGGATCAGTTTAGTATGCATTAAGTAAGGATTTCAACAGTTTGCACCCCCATAGAAACACAAAGTGAAATATATTGTTTGAGTACTCGTTATAGCATTAAATCTCAATGTACAGCACATTAAGGATAGAGATCCTACATGAGGAGTAAGTGCACAGTGACTCCTGTTGTTGACTTTACCAATTGACACTCCTGTCTATGGCATCAGTAATCTCCCTATGCTCCAGTCATGAGTTTCCAAGGCTATGGAAGCCCTCTGAGTTCTCCGACTCTTATCTTGTTTAGACAAGGTCGTAGATAACCCCACGGTTCGACCCAGCCATCCCACTCCTTGGAATTTACCCAAAGGAATTTAAATTGGCAAACAAAAAAGAGGTCTGCACCCTAATGTTTATTGCAGCACAATTCACAATCGCTAAGACCTGGAACCAACCTAAATGCCCATCAACGATAGACTGGATAAAGAAATTATGGGATATGTACTCTTTAGAATACTATACCGCAGTAAGAAACAACGAAATCCAGTCATTTGCAACAAAATGGAGGAATCTGGAACACATCATGCTGAGTGAAATAAGCCAGTCCCAAAGGGACAAATACCATATGTTCTCCCTGATCAGTGACGACTGACTGAACACCAAGAGGGAAACCTGTTGGAGTGAGGTGGACACTATGGGAAACGGTGGCTTGATCAGCATAGCCCTGACTGTTAATGAACAACTTAATACATTATCCCTCTTAGTAGTTTTTTTTTTTATCTGTTCTACTTAATATGACTGGTTTAGATCTGTAATTGATGCACAGTTATTCTTAAGTGTTGAAAATTAACTGAAATGTGATCCCTGTTGAACATGGTGGTGGGAATGGGAGAGGGAAGAGATGTATAATTTGGGACATGCTCAGGCTGACTTGCCCCAAGTGGTGGAGTTGGAAGCATACCAGGGGATTCCAATTCAATCCCATTGAGGTGGCATGTACCAATGCCATCTCACTGTTCCAGGTGATCAGTTTCAGTTCACAGTTGGTCATGGTGGAGGGACTGGGAGTCAAAGGGAGCACGTAGACAAGTCTAGTACCTGCTAACGCTAACCGATGGAGTAAATAAAGGGGAGAGTGATCCAACATGGGAAGTGAGATACTCAGCAGACTCATAGAATGGCAGATGTCCTAAATAGCACTCTGGCCTCAGAATCAGCCCTAAAGGCATTCGGAGCTGGCTGAAAAGCTCATGAGAGTATTTCAGGCATGGAAAGCCAAGACACTCTGGCAAAAGATCTCTGCGAGTGAGATCCCAGTGGACAGAACAGGTCATCAAAGAAGGAGGTACCTTTCTCTGAAGGGAGGAGAGAACCTCCACTTTGACTATGACCTTGTCTAAACAAGATTAATAACTATTTTAACAAAATTTCTCAGAACCCATCTAATCCAAACCTTGGACAATTGGAAGACATTGTACTTGGCCCACCCATAATCAAAATGGATTCTAAATCCTTCAACTGCAAGGAGAGTATCATAGACATTAATGCTCCAAACGGATCCAGTTCTCTGCTAATGTGTCTGGAAAAGCAGCACAGGGTGACTCAAATATTGGGGCTCCTGCACCCTTGTGAGAGACCTGGAAGAAGCCCCTGGCTCCTGATATCAGTCTGGCCTAGCCGCAGTCATTGCAGCCATTTGAGGAGTGAACAAACCAGGAGGAAGATCAATCTCTCCCATTCTCTCCATCTAGTGCTGCCTTTCAAATTCATAAAAGGATCTTTAAGAAAATAGATCACTTCAATAAATTTGCCATTGCTCAGTCATGATGACTTTTACTACCTTCAGTTCTTTTTCAAAAGATTTATTTATTGGAAAGGCAGATAGAGGAGCTGGTGGTTGTGGTGCAGTGGACAAAGCTGCTATCTGTTACATTGGCATCCTGTATGTGCACCAGTTTAAGTACCAGCTATTCCATTTCTGATCCAGCTCCTTACCAATGGACTGAAAAAGCAGGGAAAGATGGCCCAAGTGCCTGGGATGCTGCCACGCACATTGCAGGAAAAGCTCCTTGCTGCCATGCACATCGGAGGGAAAGCTCCTGGCTTCAACCTGGCCACACTCTGGCTATTAAAGTCATCTCAAAAATGAATTAGGTGGTGGAAGATTTCTGTCTCTCCCTCTCTCTGTAACTCTTTCAAGTAAGTAATTAAATATTTTAATATGATAAAAAAGGCAGAGACACACAGAGACAAAGAGAGAAGGAAGGAGAAGCAGAGAGATCTCCCATCTGCTGGTTCACTTTCTATATGGCTACCACTGTGCAAGACCAGGTTCTCAAGTCCCCATTGAGGTTACAGTTCTCCAATTTGACGACAGGAATGAAAGAATTTGAGCTATTATACATTGCTTCCCAGGGATATTAACATGAAGCTGATTTGGAAGTGTAGTACCCAAAACTCAGATTAGCACTGCAATATAGGATGTGGGCATCTGTTGTGACTGCTAACAAATTTGGAAATCCTAGAGTAAAAATCAACATATTCCTGGACATACACAATATACCAAAATTGAGTCATGAAGACACATAGAAAAGCTAAACAAATCAAAAACCAAGACAGAGATTGGATGAGTAATAAAGACCCTCCCAACAAGCAAAAGTCCAGGATCAGACAGCCTCACTATTGAATTCTACAGGACTTTTAAAGAACTAATGCTTCTCAAACTATTCAACACAATTGAAAGAGAGACAATCCTCTCAAACTCCTTCTATTAATCCTGCATCACCTTAATTCTTCAACTAGAAAAAGATACAGTGGAGAGAGAGTACTATAGAAAAATATCCCTGATGGGGGCCAGTGCCATAGCACACTGGGTTGATCCTCCACCCGTGGAGACGGCATCCCATATGGGTGCCAGTTCTGGTCCCGGTTGCTGCTATTCCAGTCCAGCTTTCTGCACTGGACTGGGAGGGCAGTGGAGGATGGCCCAAGTGCCTGGGTCCCTGCACCCACATGGGTGACCAGGGAGATGCTCCTGACTCTGGCTTCCGATTGGACCAGCACTACCTGTTGGGCCATATGGAGCATAAACAAGCAGATAAAATACTTCTGTCTCTCTGCCTCTGCCTCTCCATCTCTGTAACTCAATCTTTCAAATAAATAATTCTTTTGAAAAGGTCAACAAACAATAAAGGCTGGTGGAGAGGGAGAGAAAAAGGTACCCTAATCCACTGTTGGTGGGAATGAAGCTAGTGCAACCATTATGGAAGGCAGTATCAAAGTTCCTCAGAAATCTGAAAACAAACATACCATGTGATCCTGCCATCTGACTACTGGGAATTTATCCGCATGAAATGAAATAGAATATGCACAGGCATGAGTTATCTGTACCCTCATGTTTATTACAGCTCAATTCACAATAGCTAACATGGAATCAACCCAGATGTCCATCAACTGGTGACTGGAACAAAAATATGAGCTATATATACAGTGTAAAATACTATTCAACCATAATTGAGAATGAAATCCCATCTTCTGTAACTAAATGGATGAACTGGAAACAAGTATGCTTCATGAAAGAAGCCAGTCCCCAAAAGACAAATACCATATGTTTTCTCTGACTGGTGGTAATTAATATATAGACAACAAAAAGCAGCATATGAGTTAAATTGACATTTTGAGATTTGAGTATTGTTCATAGCACTTTTCTGTACTCTTTGATAGAGTACACAACATATACTCATTGATATTTCTGCTACTACTTGCTGAATTCTTTATTTTGTAGAGGGTTAAAGCTTGTGATTCTAAAATAAAATCAAAGCATGCAGCTGTCAAAATTAAAAGAAAATAAAACAAGAAGGAGGGAGTTGGAAATATGAGAACAAGGGAAGATAGGATAGGATGTTATCAGTTTGCTCTTCAATCTGTATATATAAATTACATGAAATTTGTTCACTTAATATGCATTTAAAAATATAAACTTAACACTGGAAGAAAAAGACCTGAGATCAGTGTTTTCTGGATTACCACTAATAAAATTTAGTCTTCATTTATGTCTGACCATATTTAATTTCTTATTTATTTATTTTATAAGAAAATTAACATCACCATTCCTAACAAGTCCATCCTGCTTCATGCATATCTATCAGTTCCCACTATGCTAATAATTTCTCATGAACTTAAATCCATATCATCTTAAAAAGATGCAATGTGGGGCTGGCGCTGTGGCATAGCAGATAAAGTTGTTGCCTGCAGTGTCGGCAAGCCATATGGGTGCCAGTTCAAGTCGCGGCTGCTCCACTTCTGAACCAGCTCTCTGCTATGTCCTGGGAAAGCATTAGAAGGTGGCCCAAGTCCTTGGGGCCTTGCACACATGTGAAAGACCCTGAAGAAGCTCCTGGCTTCAGATTGACACAGACCAGTCATTGCGGCCAACTGGGAGTAAACCAGCCGATGGAAGACCTCTCTGTCTCTGTCTGTCTGTCTCTCTCTCTCTACCTCTTCTCTATTTGTGCAACTCTTTCAAATAAATAAATTAATATTTAAGAAAAAAGCCTGATTCATGTTATTATTTATGTGTTTTAGAGGCTTTGCAGATGTTGATTACATGTGCCATGAAAACCCATTAAAATGCAAATCCTATAAGAGGCAACTCCATGTGCACTAAACTGGTAAAATCCAGTGCATGTGTTGAGAAAAACACACTAGCAATACATTTCAAAAAGCTGTGAAATATTATAAGTGGCTGTCAAAAGCTAAAAATCTGACAATGACTCATTATGTCATTTATTTATATATAATGCTGAGAAAATCAGAAGTATTTGTTAAAACTTCTGCTAAAATGCACTAGATTTATAATTTTTAAATGCATCTTTCCTAGATGTAATGCAGTCCTGTACTACTTTAGAGTATCAGAAATTTAAAATGTTGGACCGGTGCTGTGGTGGAGCAGGTTAACACCCTGGTCTGAAGCGCCAGCATCCCATATGGGGGCCGGTTCAATACTCAGCTGCTCCACTTCTGATCCTGCTCTCTGCTATGGCCTGGCAAAGTAGTAGAAGATGGCCCAAGTCTTTGGGCCCCTGTACCCATCTGGGAGACCGGGAACTAGCACCTGGCTCCTGGCTTCAGATCAGCACAGCTCTGGAAGTTGCAATCAATTAGGGAGTGAACACCAGATGGAAGACCTCTCTCTTTCTCTCTGTCTCTCCTCTCTGTCTGTAACTCGACTTGTACATAAATAAATAAATCTTTAAAACAATTAAGAAATTTAACATGTGAAAGGTTTTTAAAACATGTATTTCTTTATTGTGAGGCAGAGTTACAGATATAGAGAGGAAGAGAAAGAGAGGTCTTCTATCAACTGGTTCACCCCTAAATGGCCAGAATGGCTGGAGCTGGGCCGATCTGAAGCCAGGTGCCAGAAGCCAGGAGTCAGCAGCTTCCTCCAGGTCTCTCACATGGGTGCAGGGGCCCAAGAACTCAGGGCATATTGCACTGCTTTCCTAGGCCATTAGTAAAGAGCTGGATTGGAAGTGCAGGAGCAGGGACTCAAACTGGTGCCCATGTGGGATGCTGGTGCTGCAGGTGGATGCTTAATCTACTATGCCACAGAGTGGGCCCAGTGAATGGTTTTAGGAAGACATCTTTCATGTAGACTAGGCTGCAATATTGCAAGGTAAGGTTTAGCTTTTATTCCCACACATCAGTATTCATCTTTTAGCAACTATAAATACTGAATATCATACATATAGACATAAATATAGGTAACTGCAGATTTTGTTGTCATTCTTTCTAATTCTCTTTTTAATGTCTGCTAATAGGCCATCTTATGGATTATTATATTGATGTTACCCATACACAAGCATCAGGCATTTCCACTGTTGAATGTGTTTATGAGTACAGGTAGATTTGTGTGTACATGAATGCACATTTGATGGAGATAGCACTGACAGTAATACTGTGAGAAATCCTAACGCTGATTCCAAACTTTCTGTCCTCCGCAGAGATGGCTGTCATTGAAGTAGACCACAGGGCCCCTTTTGCTGTTATGGACTGAAATGTGCCTCCCTAAAACTCTAACACGGAAGTGCTAACCAGCAACATGACTCTACCTGAAGAAAGTGCTTTTAAGCAGATCAAATGGTAGATGTGTCTGTCACATCGGAGAAAGGCTTCTGGAAAAATCGAGCCTATTTAAGCACCTTGATCTGATATTTTCAAGCTCTACAACTCTGAGAAGTAAAATTCCATGATTTAAATCATATTCTCTGTGGTATTTTCTTAGCAAATTAATATATCCTCATTTCTGCCAGCATTTTCTATTGTCATCCAGAAGGTCCTAGTGATTAGCAGAGAAATATAGAAACTAAAAACTGTGATTTTAGATTATCAAGTATCTACTAACACAAAAAGATCCCAGAAGCCACCTACTACCATCGTCCAGGACCCAGAAAAAAAACAGGAAGGAGTCAAGTTGCAGGGCAGTAGAAAAAAGTGAATAATGAAAGATCACAGCAGAAGTAAATAAGGAAGTGTTTGGTGCTGTGGTGTAGTGGATTAAAGCCTTGACCTGCTGTGCATGCATCCCATATGTTGCTGCTAGGAGACCAGGTGCTCCACTTCCAATCCAGCTCCCTACTAATGCACCTGGGAAATTGGTGGAAGATGGACCGTGTTCTACGGTGCTGGCACCCACATGAGAGACTTGGAAGAAGCATCTGGCCTTTCCAATAAATAAATAAATCTTAAAAATATAGAAACAGTGTTAGCACTGTTGGAAAACAGACTCATAGTTCAGTGTAAAAGTATAGGCAGCTGAAATAAACCGACTTTTCTACAGGCAACTCCTATTTAACAAAGGAAAGAAAACAAACAGGAGAAAGAAGAACCCCTTTAGCATATGGTTTAAAGGAAAGTGATTATCCATATGTAGAAGCCTGAAAATATACCCAAAACCTCATACACTATGTAAAAGCAACTCAAGGTGAATTAAAAGTCTAAATATAAAACCAGAAACTAAGTAAACATATGAGAAACTATAAAACATAAGCATAGATAACAGTTTTGGGTAAGATTCCAAAAGCACAAGTAACAAAAATAAAATATAGAAATTTGAGCATATCATATTAAGATACATCTTCACAACAAAGTAATCAACAGAGTGAACATACAATGGACAGAATGGCAGGAAACATTGAAAACTCTGATTATGACAAAAGATTGATAGCCATAACATACATATATAGAACTGGGAAAATCTCCAAATAAGAAGCAAAATGTACAGCTAAGAAATGGGCAAGGATCAGAACAGATGTTTCTCAGAAGAAGAAATCTCAATGGTCAAGACATAGATGAACATGCCCAATATCACTAGCCATTAGGGAAATGTAAATCAAAACCAATAGCAGACTCCATCTGTGGGAGAAGACAATGCTTGGGTTTTCATTTGTGCAACAAGTGGGTTTAGAGGACCCTGTTCACCATAAGAGGGCAGAGTCTACATGGAAGTAAGGAAACCTTAATGTTTTCCTAATGGGCTTGTTAAATTCTTGACCAGTGCCTATTACCTTTGCCGCAAACTTTCCAGTCTCACTACTTTCCTGCTTCTTCCTCTTCGCTGTGGCTTGCAAAAACAGTGTACCTTCTATATACGGAGGATACTTTTGTTTTGTTTTATTCCTCCTATCTCATGATGTTCCTCTAAGAAATCACAACCCTCCAAGTATTCATTAATTTATGCAGTCTGCAGTTTTCATGGGCTACTACATGGCAAAGTACTAGGTTAAAGGAAAGGTATAGGTCAGGAACTGAGCAAAGTTCACAATGATGAAGCCATTGGGGAAATGAACCTGATGGAAGACCTCTCTCTCTCTCTCTCTCTCTCTCTCTCTGCCTCTCCTTCTCTCTCTGTGTAACTCTGATTTTCAAATAAATAAATAAATCTTTAAAAACTAACAAAATATACTAAAAACCTGGTGGCAACACCTTTCTATCAGAACATGTGAAGCACTCAAACACAGTTTGTCCCAGAAAGTCAACCATAGGGCATATCTTCTACTGCACTTGTGGACATCTCTGAGGGGGGTAAGGGGCACTTATTTCTTCCCCTCTTCTTTCTTAGCACTCTCACAGTTATAACTTCTATCGATGCTTCCAAAGACCAGTCTCTATGAAATTGTAGAACTAATATCCTCCCATGTCAAAAGTGTCATGGGTTTAAACACAGAACCCAAAATAAGATAAGTAACTGGCCTTCTTAATTACACAGTGTGGAATGTAAGATTCTCAGTGGAGCACTGGGTAATATAAAGTGCTGGGCAGAGAAAAACTGTTACTTATCTGTATTTATGATGCTGTAATTCTCCTCTTTATGCAAACTCAGATTAAAAGAGCTCCCATTAGTGGGCAGCACTGTTGCATAGTGGGTAAAGCTACTGCTGCCTTGTCAGCATCCTATATGGGTGCCGGTTGGGATCCTGGCTGCTGCACTTCCCATCCAGCTCTCTGCTGTGGACTGGGAAAACAGTAGAAGTTGGCCCAAACCCCTCATCTCCTGCACCCACCTATGAGACCTGGACAAAGTTCTGCCTTTCAAATAAATAAATAATTATTTAAAAAAACAGCTTCATCTCAGAAGGAGCTCCTGGCTACTGGCTCCAAATTGGCATACCTCCAGCTATTGCTGCCAATTGGGGAATGAACCATCGGATGGAAGACCTCTCTCTCTTTCTCTCTCTCTCTCTCTCCTCTCTGTGTAACTCTTTCAAATGAATAAATAAATCTTTAAAAAAGTAGCTCCAGTTATTGACAACACAGTAGACTTGCATTAATTTTGGTTCCCTTCTCACTTTGCAAAGGGATCAGTGGCAGGTCAAAACAGTTGACAGCCTTGCTAACAGGAGAAGAGATAGCTGAAGACAGAAAATGAAAAGCAGCCAAATACATCATCAAAGAAAGAGAAGTGGACCCCATCCAACACAAACCTTTAAAAGTGGATGCTCACAATTAATGAGTGAAACAGCTGCCCACTGAAATCTTGTCTAGGGAGGGAAGATGTCCTAAGTTCTGCTTTTGTAAACTCCAGTCATAAATCTGTCCTAATAAATCTGTCCCTGGCATCTCTTTTACAAACATACTGGACCCACTGACCATTGGAAATGTGGTTCTAATCATGTAGGCTGCCATTTAAACCCACCAATGCTGTAACAGCTAAGAAACTTGAATTTGATGCTCAATTCTCAGGAAATCATTCCAGCTGAGCCTAGGGCCATTAATAGAAACTCCTTGGATCCTCCACTGTCTCTGTGCCTGTTTGAAAGAAGGGAGATTTCCCACCCCATGTTTCTGGAACAGCTTCAAATTCCACATTGGAAAAATTTGATAATTAATACTTGAGAGGGATCAACACACAAAGCAGCTATTCACGCTTCACACTGCTCCCCACCAGGAAGATGAGGTGCAGGATGAGAGCAGTGGGGCAGATCCTAGACAGATCCTCCTGCCCACCCCTCTGCTGCCCCAGGCTCCCTCCTGAGGGCCATCCAGCCCCACCCTGCAGGAACCAGCCCAGGAAACATCAAGAGACCAGGCCAGACTGCATTCTGAGACCACCCACAGTGGGAACCCGGCTTATTTAACTGTGGAGATCAGGAGTCTTTCTGCCTTCCTTCCCTGTGAGTGCAGGTTCCCAGAACACTGCCCCCTCTCTCCTGTAACCACTAAATAAAGCACATTAGGGACAGTTTAGGTGAGGTACTGCAGGAGAGAGTCCGGGCACTTTGAGCCTGGGAAATAGAGGTGGGAGACAGAGCAGCCCGGGTCCCAGCCCTGACCTCGGGAGAAGCTGCCAGGATCGCTGGCACACTTCTCCCACATGTGTCTCCGCCCCTTCCTGCATGCCAAACCTGCAGCAGAAAGTCCCTGGAGCAGGTACCCTTTCTTCCAGATACACGGGGAGTGAAATTGGGAGTGTGGAGAAGAGAGTCCCTGGCATGTGGGACCCACAGTTGGTGGATGAAGAGGGAAGAAGCAGCAGGAGGCAGGCTCAGGGTGAGCACTCGGAAACTGCCTGGGATCGCACGTGCAGAGCAGGAGTTGCAGTAAATGCCAGAGAAGGAGCAGCATAGCCCCCAGGGTTGACACTGATCAAGGAATGAACTCCCCTGGTCCAACTCTGAGCCCCAGGGACTGGCAGTGGGAGGTGCATGCCCACAGGTATTTGGAAAGCAGAATACCTCGGAGCTACTGGGAACTCTGGGAAATGGAGTCCAGGCTGCAGCATCCCTAGAGACACCAGCTGTTCCTCCGAAAAGCTGCAGTCAGGGGTGGGTGCCCACAACCAGAGGGCATTTGCTTTTGTTAAGTCCCTCCTTCCTTTCCTTCCCACACCAAAATCTCAGGGATCAGTTGCTGTTCCTTTCCTGCATCAAATCTGAAAGAGTGACACTCACTTCTGCTAACTGACCCCAAATCCTGGCTCCCTCATAACCTCTGTCTCTTCCAGAAAAATCTTATTTACTACTTTGGCCCTAGAAATCATAAATGACTATGATAGAATGTAACTTTTAACAGAGGTGTAGAAGGCATGGTTTAATATCCAGTTTTGAGAATACAATTTTCATTTGTGTTTTATTGATGTTTATACTTCTTTTAAGATTCATTTTTTTTATTTAGAAGTCAGAGTAACAGAGAAGGAGAGGCACAGAGAGAGAGAGAGAGAGAGAGAGAGAGGTGTTTTCCATCTCCTGCTTCACTCCTCAATTGGCAGCAGCAGCACAGCGCTGACACCTTATAGTTCTTTACAAATCATTTTACACTGTCTTTTTATTCATCTAGTAAAGAGACAGAAGAATGGACACAGAGCTAACTCTGTCCAAAATCTTGCTTGTATTGCATCAGAATACAAAATTTGGGAAGGAAGAAGGCAAAACTGACTCAGACCCAGAAAACATGTAGGAAACTGCCACTCAAGAAACCAAAAGTCAGCTGAGGCACCCAAAACAAGGACAGCAAGCCAGAATTGGAGCAAGCCAACAGCTGTGCCCTGATTGAAAAAGACCATTCCTCTTGTGCCCTGAACTCAATATTGCCGGCTCAAAACAAAAGCTCACATCAGAAAATTCATTACAAACCATGATACATAAGAAAAAAGAGAAAAAAGCCAAAAAAATGCAAAAATCCATAAAGATATTGGGCTTGATTTAGTCGCAGGGAAACCGGCCGTTCCCGGATTCATTCACCCCTCCAGCTGACTGCTTGTGGAATTCTGACTGAATTAACCTGAAAATCACAGTGAAACTCAGTTTGGAGGCAATTAATATCTGTCACCTCAGCCAAAGTGTTCCATTTGATTTTCCAAAACACAAAAACTCACCTTGGTCATGTTGCCTGTAAATTTCTAAGCTTCAAACACCTATTAGTTGTCTTTTTTAATTCATAATGGCTACTCTGTCCAAACTCTTGTTTGTATGGTGTCAGAATACAAAATTTGGGAAGGAAGAAGGCAAAACCAACTCAGACCCAGAAAACATTTAGGAAATTGCCGCTCAAGAAACCAAAAGTCAGCTGAGGCACCCAAAACAATGACAGCAAGCCAGAATTGGAGCAAGCCAACAGCTGTGCCCTGTTTGAAAAAGACCATTCCTCTGTTACCCTGAACTCCATATTGCCGCCTCAAAACCAAAGCTCATATCAGAAAATTCATTACAAACCATGATAAATAAGGGAAATGTGGAAAAAACAAAGAAATGCAAGAGTCCTTTGTAATATTGGACTGGATTTAGACACAAGGAAACTGGCTGTTTCCAGATTCGTCCCCCTTCCACAGACTGACTTTGGAATCTGATTGAATTCATCTCAAAATCGCACTCACACTCAATTTGGAGGGTATTAGTATCTGTCCCCTCAGCAGAAGGGTTCCATATCATTTTCCAAAACACAGAAACTCATCTTGGTCGTGTTGCCTGTAGATTTCTAATCCAAAAAGGACAATGCGCTGTGTTTTTATTTTTCTTTCATAATGTCTACTCTGTCCAAAATCTTGCTTCTATTGCATCAGAATACAAAATTTGGGAATAAGAAGGCAAAACCGACTCAGACCCAGAAAATATGTAGGAAATTGCCACTCAAGAAACCACAAATCGGCTGAGGCACCCAAAACAATGACAGGAAGCCAGAATTGGAGCAAGCCAACAGCTGTGCCCTGTTTGAAAAAGACCATTCCTCTTGTGCCCTGAACTCAATATTGCCACCTCAAAACCAAAGCTCACATCACAAAATTCATTACAAACCATGATAAAAAAGGGAAATGTGAAAAAGCCAAAGAAATGCAAGAGTCCTTTGTGATATTTGGCTGGATTTAGACACAAGGAAACTGGCTGGTTCCAGATTCATTGCCCCCTTCCACAGACTGACTTTGGAATTCTGAGTGAATTGACCACAAAATCGCACTCACACTCAATTTTTAGGGAGTTAGAATCTGTCCCCTCAGGAAAAGGGTTCCATGTCATTTCCCAAACACAGAAACTCATATTGGTCGTGCTGCCTGTAGATTTCTACTCCCGAAAGGGCAATTTTCTGTGTTTTTTTTTTTTCTTTCCTAATGGCCGAGGCACCCAAAACAAGGACAGCAAGCCAGAATTGGAGCAAGCCAACAGCTGTGCCCTGATTGAAAAAGACCATTCCTCTCGTGCCCTGAACTCAATTTGCCAGCCTCAAAACCAAAGCTCACATCAGAAAATTCATTACAAACCATGATAAATAAGAAAAAGGAGAAAAAAGCCAAAGAAATGCAAGAATCCATAATGATATCGGAGTTGATATAGTCGCAAGGAAACCGGCTGTTCCCGGATTCATCCACTGCTCCAGCTGACTGCCTGTGGAATTCTGACTGAATTAACCTGAAAATCCCAGGGAAACTCAGTTTGGAGGCAATTAATATCTTTCACCTCAGCCAAACTGTTTCATTTTATTTTGCAAAACACAAAAACTCACCTCGGTCGTGTTACCTGTAGAATATAATCTTCAAACGCCTATTTGTAGTGTTATTTTTATTTCATAATGGCTACACTTTCCAAACTCTTGTTTGTATTGCGTCAGAATACAACATTTGGGAAGGAAGAAGGCAAAACAAACTCAGACCCAGAAAACATTTACGAAATTGCCGCTCAAGAAACCACAAATCGGCTGAGGCACTCAAAACTACGACAGCAAGCCAGAATTTGAGCAAGCCAACAGCTGTGCCCTGATTGAAAAAGAACCTTCCTCTTGTGCTCTGAACTCAATATACCAGCCTCAAAACCAAAGCTTACAACAGAAAATTCATTACAAACCATGATAAATAAGAAAAAGGAGAAAAAACCAAAAAAAATGCAAGAATCCATAATGATATTGTTCTTGATTAAGTTGCAAGGAAACCAGCTGTTCCCGGGTTCATCCACCCCTCCAGCTGACTGCCTGTGGAATTCTGACTGAATTAACCTGAAAATCGCAGTGAACCTCAGTTTGGAAGCAATTAATATCTGTCACTTCAGCCAACGTGTTCCATTTGATTTTCCAAAACACAAAACCTCACTTTGGTCGTGTTACCTGTAGATTTCTAAGGTTCAAACGCCTATCTGTTGTCTTTTTTAATTCATAATGGCTACTCTGTCCAAACTCTTGTTTGTATTGCGTCAGAATACAACATTTGGGAAGGAAGAAGGAAACACCAACTCAGACCAAGAAAACATTTAGGAAATTGCCGCTCAAGAAATACAAATCGGCTGAGGCACCCAAAACAATGACAGCAAGCCAGAATTGGAGCAAGCCAACAGCTGTGCCCTGATTGAAAAAGACCATTCCTCTTGTGCCCTGAACTCAATATTGCCGGCTCAAAACAAAAGCTCACATCAGAAAATTCATTACAAACCATGATACATAAGAAAAAAGAGAAAAAAGCCAAAGAAATGCAAAAATCCATAATGATATTGGGCTTGATTTAGTCGCAGGGAAACCGGCCGTTCCCGGATTCATTCACCCCTCCAGCTGACTGCTTGTGGAATTCTGACTGAATTAACCTGAAAATCGCAGGGAAACTCAGTTTGGAGGCAATTAATATCTGTCACCTCAGCCAAAGTGTTCCATTTGATTTTCCAAAACACAAAACCTCACCTTGGTCGTGTTTCCTGTAGATTTCTAAGCTTCAAATGCCTATTTGTTTTGTGTTTTATTTCATAATGGCTACTCTGCCCACAGTCTTGTTTGTATGGCGTCAGAATACAAAATTTGGAAAGGAAGAAGGGAAAAGCAACTCAGACCCAGAAAACATTTAGGAAATTGAGGCTCAAGAAACCACAAATCGGCTGAGGCACCCAAAACAATGACAGTAAGCTAGAATTGAAGCAGGCCAACAGCTTTGCCCTGTTTGAAAAAGACCATTCCTCTCGTGCCCTGAACTCAATATGCCAGCCTCAAAACCACAGCTCAAATCAGAAAATTCATTACAAACCATGATAAATAAGTAAAAGGAGAAAAAAGCCAAAGAAATGGAAGAATCCATAATGAAATCAGAGTTGATAGAGTCGCAAGGAAACGGGCTGTTCCCGGATTCATCCACTGCTCCAGCTGACTGCCTGTGGAATTCTGACTGAATTAACCTGAAAATCCCAGTGAAACTCAGTTTGGAGGCAATTAATATCTGTCACCTCAGCCAAACTGTTACATTTTATTTTCCAAAACACAAAAACTCACCTTGGTTGTGTTACCTGTAGATTTCTAAGGTTCAAACGCCTATTTGTTGTGTTTTTATTTCATAATGGCTACTCCACTGAAACTCTTGTTTGTATGGCGTCAGAACACAAAATTTGGGAAGGAAGAAGGCAAAACCAACTCAGACCCAGAAAACATTTAGGAAATTCCAGCTCAAGAAACCAAAATCGGCTGAGGCACTCAAAACTACGACAGCAAGCCAGAATTTGAGCAAACCAACAGCTGTGCCCTGATAGAAAAAAAACCTTCCTCTTGTGCCCTGAACTCAATATACCAGCCTCAAAACCAAAGCTTACAACAGAAAATTTATTACAAACCATGATAAATAAGTAAAATGAGAAAAAAACAAAAAAATGCAAGAATCCATAATAATGTTGTTCTTCATTAAGTTGCAAGGAAACCAGCTGTTCCCGGGTTCATCCACCCCTCCAGCTGACTGCCTGTGGAATTCTGACTGAATTAACCTGAAAATCGCAGTGAAACTCAGTTTGGAGGCAATTAATATCTGTCACTTCAGCCAAAGTGTTCCATTTTATTTTCCAAAACACAAAAACTCACCTTGGTCGTGTTACCTTTAGATTTCTAAGGTTCAAACGCCTATTTGTTGTCTTTTTTAATTCATAATGGCTACTCTGTCCAAACTCTTGTTTGTATTGCGTCAGAATACAAAATTTGGGAAGGAAGAAGGCAAAACCAACTCAGACCCAGAAAACATTTAGGAAATTGCCGCTCAAGAAATACAAATCGGCTGAGGCACCCAAAACAATGACAGCAAGCCAGAATTGGAGCAACCCAACAGCTTTACCCTTTTTGAAAAAGAACCTTTCTCTCGTGCCCTGAACTCCATATTGCAGCCTCAAAACCAAAGCTCACATCAGAAAATTCATTACAAACCATGATAAATAAGAAAAAGGAGAAAAAAGCCAAAGAAATGGAAGAATCCATAATGAAATCGGAGTTGTTATAGTCGCAAGGAAACCGGCTGTTCCAGGATTCATCCACTGCTCCAGCTGACTGCCTGTGGAATTCTGACTGAATTAACCTGAAAATCCCAGGGAAACTCAGTTTGGAGGCAATTAATATCTGTCACCTCAGCCAAACTGTTTCATTTTATTTTCCAAAACACAAAAACTCACCTTGGTTGTGTTACCTGTAGATTTCTAAGGTTCAAATGCCTATTTGTTGTGTTTTTATTTCATAATGGCTATTCTACCCAAACTCTTGTTTGTATGGCGTCAGAATACAAAATTTGGGAACGAACAAGGCAAAACCAACTCAGACCCAGAAATCATTTAGGAAATTCCTGCTCAAGAAACCTCAAATTTGCTGAGGCACCCAAAACTACGACAGCAAGCCAGAATTTGAGCAAGCCAACAGCTGTGCCCTGATAGAAAAAAAACCTTCCTCTTGTGCCCTGAACTCAAGATACCAGCCTCAAAACCAAAGCTTACAACAGAAAATTTATTAGAAACCATGATAAATAAGAAAAAGGAGAAAAAACCAAAAAAATGCAAGAATCCATAATGATATTGTTCTTGATTAAGTTGCAAGGAAACCAGCTGTTCCCGGATTCATCCACCCCTCCAGCTGACTGCCTGTGGAATTCTGACTGAATTAACCTGAAAATCGCAGTGAAACTCAGTTTGGAGGCAATTAATATCTGTCACCTCAGCCAAAGTGTTGCATTTGATTTTCCAAAACACAAAAACTCACCTTGGTCGTGTTACCTGTAGATTTCTAAGCTTCAAATGCCTATTTGTTGTGTTTTTTATTTCATAATGGCCACTCTGCCCAAACTCTTGTTTGTATGGCGTCAGAATACAAAATTTGGGAAGGAAGAAGGCAAAACCAACTCAGGCCCAGAAAACATTTAGGAAATTGCCGCTCAAGAAATACAAATCGGCTGAGGCACCCACAACAATGACAGCAAGCCATAATTGGAGCAAGCCAACAGCTGTACCCTGTTTGAAAAAGAACCTTCCTCTTTTACCCTGAACTCAATATGCCAGCCTCAGAACCAAAGCTCACATCAGAAAATTCATAACAAACCATGATAAATAAGAAAAAGGAGAAAAAAGACAAAGAAATGCAAGAATCCGTAATGATATCGGGCTTGATATAGTCGCAAGGAAACCGGCTGCTCCCGGATTCATCCACCCCTCCAGCTGACTGCCTATGGAATTTTGACTGAATTAACCTCAAAATAGCAGTGAAACTCATTTTGGAGACAATTAATATTTGTCACCTCAGCTAAAGTGTTCCATTTTATTTTGCAAAACACAAAAACTCACCTTGGTCGTGTTACCTGTAGATTTCTAAACTTCAAATGCCTATTTGTTGTGTTTTTTATTTCATAATGGGTATTCTACCCAAACTCTTGTTTGTATGGCGTCAGAATACAAAATTTGGGAAGGAAGAAGGGAAAAACAACTCAGACCCAGAAAACATTTAGCAAATTGCCACTCAAGAAACCACAAATCAGCTGAGGATCCCAAACAATGAAAGCAAGCCAGAATTGAGGCAGGCCAATAGCTGTGCCCTGTTTGAAACAGAACCTTCCTCTTGCTCCCTGAACTCCATTTTGCAGCCTCAAATCCAAAGCTCATATCAGAAAATTCATTACAAACCATGATAAATAAGAAAAAGGAGAAAAAAGCCAAAGAAATGCAAGAATCCGTAATGTTATTGGGCTTGATTTAGTCACATGGAAGCCGGCTGTTCGCGGATTCATTCACCCCTCCAGTTGACTGCCTGTGGAATTCTGACTGAATTAACCTGAAAATCGCAGTGAAACTCAGTTTGGAGGCAATTAATATCTGTCACCTCAGCCAAAGTGTTCCATTTTATTTTCCAAAACATAAAAAATCACCTTGGTCATGTTACCTGTAGATTTCTAAGCTTCAAACGCCTATTTGTTGTGTTTTTTATTTCATAATGGCTACTCTGCCCAAACTCTTGTTTGTTTGGCGTCAGAATACAAAATTTGGGAAGGAAGAAGGCAAAACCAACTCAGACCCAGAAAATATTCAGGAAATTGCCGCTCAAGAAACCAAAAGTTAGCTGAGGCACCCAAAGCAATGACAGCAAGCCAGAAGTGGAGCAAGCCAACAGCTGTGCCCTGTTTGAAAAAGAACCTTCCTCTTCTGCCCTGAACTCAATATGCCAGCCTCAGAACCAAAGCTCACATCAGAAAATTCACTACAAACCATGATAAATAAGAAAAAGGAGAAAAAAGAAAAGAAAAGCAAGAATCCATAATGATATAGGGCTTGATTCAGTCGCAAGGAAACCGGCTGTTCCCGGAATCATCCGCCCCTCCAGCTGACTGCCTGTGTAATTCTGACTGAATTAACCTGAAAATCGCAGTGAAACTCACTTTGGAGGCAATTAATATCTGTCACCTCAGCCAAAGTGTTCCATTTGATTTTGCAAAACACAAATCTCACCTTGGTCGTGTTACCTGTAGATTTCTAAGCTTCAAACGCCTATTTGTTGTGTTTTTCTATTTCATAATGGCTACTCTGCCGAAACTCTTGTTTGTATGGCGTCAGAATACAACATTTGGGTAGGAAGAAGGCAAAACCAACTCAGACCCAGAAAACATTTAGGAAATTGCCGCTCACAAACCACATATCGGCTGAGGCACCCAAAACAATGACAGCAAGCCAGAATTGGAGCAGGCCAACTGCTGTGCCCTGTTTGAAAAAGACCATTCCCCCGGTGCTCTGAACTCCATATTGCAGCCATAAAACCAAAGCTCACATCAGAAAATTCATTACAAACCATGATAAATAAGAAAAAGGAGAAAAAAGCCAAAGAAATGCAAGAATCAAGAATGATATTGGGCTTGATTTAGTCGCAAGGAAACCGGCTGTTCCCGGATTCATCCACACCTCCAGCTGACTGCCTGTGGACTTCTGACTGAATTCACCTGAAAATCGCAGTGAAACTCAGTTTGGAGGCTATTAATATCTGTGACCTCAACAAAGTGTTCCATTTTATTTTCCAAAACACAAAAACTCACCTTGGTCGTGTTACCTGTATTTTTCTAAGCTTCAAACGCCTTTTTGTTGTGTTTTTTATTTCATAATGGCTACTCCGCCCAAACTCTTGTTTGTATTGCGTCAGAATACAACATTTGGGAAGGAAGAAGGCAAAACCAACTCAGACCCAGAAAACGTTTAGGAAATTGCCGCTCAAGAAACCACAAATCGGCTGAGGCACTCAAAACAATGACAGCAAGCCAGAATTGGAGCAGCACAACAGCTGTGCCCTGTTTGAAAAAGACCATACCTCTGGTGCCCTGAACGCCATATTACAGCCTCAAAACCAAAGCTGACATCAGAAAATTCATTACAAACCATGATAAATAAGAAAAATGAGAAAAAAGCCAAAGAAATCAAGAATCCATAATGACATTGGGCTTGATTCAGTCGCAAGGAAATGGGCTGTTCCCGGATTCATCCACCCCTCCAGCTGACTGCCTGTGGAATTCTGACTGAATTAACCTGAAAATCGCAGTGAAACTCAGTTTGGAGGCAATTAATATCTGTAACCTCAGCCAAAGTGTTCCATTTCATTTTCCAAAACACAAAAACTCACCTTGGTCGTGTTACCTGTAGATTTCTAAGCTTCTAACACCTATTTGTTGTGTTTTTTATTTCATAATGGCTGCTCTGTCCAAACTCTTGTTTGTATTGCGTCAGAATACAACATTTGGGAAGGAAGAAGGCAAAACCAACTCAGACCCAGAAAACCTTTAGGAAATTGCCGCTAAAGAAACCAAAAGTCAGCTGAGCCACCCAAAGCAATGACAGCAAGCCAGAATTAGAGCAAGCCAACAGCTGTGCCCTGTTTGAAAAAGAACCTTCCTCTTCTGCCCTGAACTCAATATGCCAGCCTCAGAACCAAAGCTCACATCAGAAAATTCATTACAAACCATGATAAATAAGAAAAAGGAGAAAAAACCAAAAGAAAAGCAAGAATCCATAATGATATTGGGCTTGATTCAGTCGCAAGGAAACTGGCTGTTCCCGGAATCATCCACCCCTCCAGCTGACTTCCTGTGTAATTCTGACTGAATTAACCTGAAAATCGCAGTGAAACTCAGTTTGGAGGCTATTAATATCTGTGACCTCAACAAAGTGTTCCATTTGATTTTCCAAAACACAAAAACTCACCTTGGTCGTGTTACCTGTATTTTTCTAAGCTTCAAACGCCTTTTTGTTGTGTTTTTTATTTCATAATGGCTACTCCGCCCAAACTCTTGTTTGTATTGCGTCAGAATACAACATTTGGGAAGGAAGAAGGCAAAACCAACTCAGACCCAGAAAACCTTTAGGAAATTGCCGCTCAAGAAACCACAAATCGGCTGAGGCACTCAAAACAATGACAGCAAGCCAGAATTGGAGCAGCACAACAGCTGTGCCCTGTTTGAAAAAGACCATACCTCTGGTGCCCTGAACGCCATATTACAGCCTCAAAACCAAAGCTGACATCAGAAAATTCATTACAAACCATGATAAATAAGAAAAATGAGAAAAAAGCCAAAGAAATCAAGAATCCATAATGACATTGGGCTTGATTCAGTCGCAAGGAAATGGGCTGTTCCCGGATTCATCCACCCCTCCAGCTGACTGCCTGTGGAATTCTGACTGAATTAACCTGAAAATCGCAGTGAAACTCAGTTTGGAGGAAATTAATATCTGTAACCTCAGCCAAAGTGTTCCATTTCATTTTCCAAAACACAAAAACTCACCTTGGTCGTGTTACCTGTAGATTTCTAAGCTTCTAACACCTATTTGTTGTGTTTTTTATTTCATAATGGCTGCTCTGTCCAAACTCTTGTTTGTAATGCGACAGAATACAAAATTTTGGAAGGAAGAAGGCAAAACCAACTCAGACCCAGAAAACATTTAGGAAATTGCCACTCAACAAACCAAAATTGAGCTGAGGCATGCAAAACAATGACAGCAAGCCAGAATTGGAGCAAGCCAAGAGCTGTGCCCTGTTTAAAAAAAAAAAAACCTTCCTCTTGTGCCCTAAACTCCATATTGCAGCCTCAAAACCAAATCTCACATCAGAAAATTCATTACAAAGCAGGATAAATCAAAAAATGAGAAAAATGCCAAAGAAATACAGGAGACCTTTCTGATATTGGGCTGGATTTAGTCGCTAGGAAACCGGCTGCTCCCAGATTCATCCACCCCTCCTGCTGACTGCCTGTGGAATTCTCACTGAATTAACCTGAAAATCGCAGTGAAACTCAGTTTGGAGGCAATTAATATCTGTCACCTCAGCCAAAGTGTTCCATTTGATTTTCCAAAACACAAAACTTCACTTTGGTCGTGTTACCTGTAGATTTCTAAGCTTCAAACGCCTTTTTGTTGTGTTTTTTATTTCCTAATGGCTACTCTGCTGAAACTCTTGTTTGTATTGCGTCAGAATACAAATTTGGGAAGGAAGAAGGCAAAACCAACTCAGACCCAGAAAACCTTTAGGAAATTGCCGCTCAAGAAACCACAAATCGGCTGAGGCACTCAAAACAATGACAGCAAGCCAGAATTGGAGCAGCACAACAGCTGTGCCCTGTTTGAAAAAGACCATACCTCTGGTGCCCTGAACTCCATATTGCAGACTCAAAACCAAAGCTGACATCAGAAAATTCATTACAAACCATGATAAATAAGAAAAATGAGAAAAAAGCCAAAGAAATGCAAGAATCCATAATGACATTGGGCTTGATTCAGTCGCAAGGAAACGGGCTGTTCCCGGATTCATCCAACCCTCCAGCTGACTGCCTGTGGAATTCTGACTGAATTCACCTGAAAATCCCAGTGAAACTCAGTTTGGAGGCAATTAATATCTGTCACCTCAGCCAAAGTGTTCCATTTGATTTTCCAAAACACAAAAACTCACCTTTGTTGTGTTACCTGTAGATTTCTAAGCTTCAAATGCCTATTTGTTGTGTTTTTTATTTCATAATGGCTACTCTGCCCAAACTTTTGTTTCTATTGCGTCAGATTACAAAATTTGGGAAGGAAGAAGGCAAAACCAACTCAGACCCAGAAAACATTTAGGAAATTGCCGCTCAAGAAACAAAGGGCCGCTGAGGAACCCAAATCTTTGAAAGCAAGACAGAATTGGAGCAAGCCAACAGCTGTGCCCTGATTGAAAAAGACCATTCCTCCGGTGTCCTGAACTCGATATTGCAATCTCAAAACCAAACCTCAGATCAGAAAATTCATTACAAACCATGATAAAAAAGAAAAATCAGAAAAAATCCAAAGAAATGCAGGAGTTCTTAGTGATATTGGGCTTGATTTATTCCCTTGTTAATGGCTGTTTCCAGATTCTTCTACACCTCCCAGCTGAGTGTCTGTGGTTTCTGACTGAATTAAAATGAAATTCGCTGTGAAACTCGGTTTGGAGGCAATTAATATCTGTCACCTCAGCAAAAGTGTTCCATGTCTTTTTACAAAACACAAAATCTCACCTTGGTCGTGTTACCTGTAGCTTTCCAAAGCCTATTTGATGTGTTTTTTATTTCATAATGTCTACTCTGTCCAAAGTCTTGTTTGTATGCCATCAGAAAAGAAAATTTGGGAAGGAAGAGGAAAAAAACAACTGAGACTCAGAAAACATTTAGGAAATTGCCACTCAAGAAACCGAAAGTCAGCTGAGGCACCCAAATAAATGGCAGCAAGCCAGAATTGGAGCAGGCCAACAGCTGTGACCTGTTTGAAAAAGACCATTCCTCCGGTGCCCTGAACTCCATATTGCAGCCTCAAAACCAAAGATCACATCAGAAAATTCATTACAAACCATGATAAATAAGAAAAATGAGAAAAAAGCCAAAGAAATGCAAGAATCCATAATGATATTGGGCTTGATTTAGTCGCAAGGAAACCGGCTGTTCCCGGATTCATCCACCCCTCCAGCTGACAGCTTGTGGAATTCTGACTGAATTAACCTGAAAATCGCAGTGAAACTCAATTTGGAGGCAATTAATATCTGTCACCTCAGCCAAAGTGTTCCATTTGATTTTCCAAAACACAAAAACTCACCTTGGTTGTGTTACCTGTAGATTTCTAAGCTTCAAACGCCTATTTGTTGTGTTTTTTATTTCATAATGGCTACTCTGTCCAAACTCTTGTTTGTATTGCGTCAGAATACAAAATTTGGGAAGGAAGAAGGAAAACCAACTCAGACACAGAAAACATTTAGGAAATTGCCGCTCAAGAAACAAAGGGCCGCTGAGGAAGCCAAAACCTTGAAAGCAAGACAGAATTGGAGCAAGCCAACAGCTGTGCCCTGATTGAAAAAGACCATTCCTCCGGTGTCCTGAACTCGATATTGCAACCTCAAAACCAAACCTCAGATCAGAAAATTCATTACAAACCATGATAAATAAGAAAAATCAGAAAAAATCCAAAGAAATGCAGGAGTTCATAGTGATATTGGGCTTGATTTATTCCCTTGTTAATGGCTGTTTCCAGATTCTTCTATACCTCCCAGCTGAGTGTCTGTGGTTTCTGACTGAATTAAAATGAAATTCGCTGTGAAACTCGGTTTGGAGGCAATTAATATCTGTCACCTCAGCAAAAGTGTTCCATATCTTTTTCCAAAACACAAAATCTCACCTTGGTTGTGTTACCTGTAGCTTTCAAAAGCCTATTTGATGTGTTTTTTATTCCATAATGTCTATTCTGTCCAAAATCTTGCTTGTATTACGTCAGAATACAAAATTTGGGAAGGAAGAGGACAAAAACAACTGAGACTCAGAAAACGTTTAGGAAATTGCCACTCAAGAAACCTCAAATCGGCGGAGGCACCCAAAACAATGACAGCAAGCCAGAATTGGAGCAAGCCAGCAGCTGTGCCCTGATTGAAAAAGACCATTCCTCCGGTGCCCTGAACTCCATATTGCAGCCTCAAATCCAAAGCTCACATCAGAAAATTCATTACAAACCATGATAAATAAGAAAAATGAGAATAAAGCCAAAGAAATGCAAGAATCCATAATGATATTGGGCTTCATTTAGTTGCAAGGAAACCGGCTATTCCCGGATTCATCCACCCCTCCAGCTGACTGCCTGTGGAATTCTGACTGAATTAACCTGAACGGAGGCAGTTAATATCTGTCACCACAGCCAACTTGTTCCATTTGATTTTCCAAAACACAAAATCTCACCTTGGTCGTGTTACCTGTAGCTTCAAAAGCCTATTTGTTGTGTTTTTTATTTCCTAATGGCTACTCTGTCCAAACTCTTGTTTGTATTGTGTCAGAATACAAAATTTGGGAAGAAGGAAAACCAACTCAGACCCAGAAAACATTTAGGATATTGATGCTCAAGAAACTTCAAATCGGCGGAGGCACCCAAAACAATGACAGCAAGCCAGAATTGGAGCAAGCCAACAGCTGTGACCTGATTGAATAAGAGCCTTCCTCTTGTGCCCTGAACTCCATATGCCAGCCTCAAAACCAAAGCTCACATCAGAAAATTCATTACAAACCACTAAAATTAAGAAAAATGAGAAAAAGGCCAAAGAAATTCAAGAATTCATAATGATATTGGGCTTGATTTAGTCGCAAGGAAACCGTATATTCCCAGATTCATCCACCTCTCCAGCTGATGCCTGAGGAATATTGACTGAATTAACCTGAACGGAGGCAGTTAATATCTGTCACCACAGCCAAAGTGTTCCATTTCATTTTCCAAAACAAAATCTCACCTTGGTCGTGTTACCTGTAGCTTTCAAAAGCCTATTTGATGTGTTTTTTTATTTCATAATGGCTATTCTGTCCAAACTCTTGTTTCTGTTGCGTCAGAATACAAAATTTGGGAAGGAAGAGGACAAAACCAACTGAGACTCAGAAAACGTTTAGGAAATTGCCACTCAAGAAACCTCAAATCGGCGGAGGCACCCAAAACAATGACAGCAAGCCAGAATTGGAGCAGGCCAACAGCTGTGCCCTGATTGAAAAAGACCATTCCTCCGGTGCCCTGAACTCCATACTGCAGCCTCAAAACAAAAGCTCACATCAGAAAATTCATTACAAACCATGATAAATAAGAAAAATGAGAAAATAGACAAAGAAATGCAAGAATCAAGAATGATATTGGGCTGGATTTAGTTGCAAGGAAACCGGCTGTTCCCGGATTCATCCACCCATCCAGGTGACTGCCTGTGGAATTCTGACTGAATTAACCTGAACGGAGGCAGTTAATATCTGTCACCACAGCCAAAGTGTTCCATTTTATTTTCCAAAACACAAAATCTCACCTTGGTCGTGTTACCTGTATCTTCAAAAGCCTATTTGTTGTGTTTTTTATTTCCTAATGGTTACTCTGTCCAAACTCTTGTTTGTATTGTGTCAGAATACAAAATTTGGGAAGGAAGAAGGAAAACCAACTCAGACCCAGAAAACATTTAGGAAATTGCCACTCAAGAAACCACAAATCGGCTGAGGCACCCAAAACAATGACAGCAAGCCAGAAGTGGAGCAAGCCAACAGCTGTGCCCTGTTTGGAAAAGACCATTCCCCCGGTGGCCTGAACTCAATATGCCAGCCTCAAAACCAAAGGTCACATCAGAAAATTCATTACAAATCATGATAAATAACAAAAATGAGAAAAAAGGCAAAGAAATGCAAGAATCCAGAATGATATTGGGCTTGATTCAGTTGCAAGGAAACTGGCTGTTCCCGGATTCATCCACCCCTCCATCTGACTGCCTGTGGAATTCTGACTGAATTAACCTGAAAATCGCAGTGAAACTCAGTTTGGAGGCAATTAATATCTGTCACCTCAGCCAAAGTGTTCCATTTTATTTTCCAAAACACAAAAACTCACCTTGGTCCTGTTACCTGTAGATTTCTAAGCTACAAATGCCTATTTGTTGTGTTTTTCATTACAAAATGGCTACTCTGTCCAAACTCTTGTTTCTACTGCGGCAGAATACAAAATTTGGGAAGGAAAAAGGCAAAACCAACACAGACCCAGAAAACTTTCAGTAAAATGCCACACAAGAAACCAAATTTGGAGGGAATTAGAATCTGTCCCCTCAGCAAAAGGGTTCCATGTCATTTTCCAAAACACAGAAACACATCTTGTTCATATTGCCTACATTTCTCATTCTGAAAGGGCAATTTGATGTGTTTTTTTTTTTCTTTCATAATGGCTACTCTGTCCAAAATCTTGCTTGTATTGCATCAGAATACAAAATTTGGGAATAAGAAGGCAAAACCGACTCAGACCCAGAAAACATTTAGGAAATTGGCACTCAAGAAACCACAAATCTCCTGAGGCACCCAAACAATGACAGCAAGCCAGAATTGGAGCAGGCCAACAGCTGTGACCTGATTGAAAAAGAACCTTCCACTTGTGCCCTGAACTCAATATGCCAGCCTCAAAACCAAAGCTCACACCAGAAAATTCATTACAAACCATGATAAATAAGAAAGATGAGAAAAAAGCCAAAGAAATGCAAGAATCCATAATGATATTGGGCTTGATTTAGTCGCAAGGAAATCGGCTGTTCCCAGATTCATCCACAGCTCCAGCTGACTGCCTGTGGAATTCCGACTGAATTTATCAGAAAATCGCAGTGAAACTCAGTTTGGAGGCAATTAATATCTGTCACCTCAGCCAAAGTGTTCCATTTTATTTTCCAAAACAAAAAAAATCATATTGGCGTGTTACCAGCAGATTTATAATCTGTAAATGTCTATTTGTTGCATTGTGTCAGAATACAAAATTTGGGAAGGAATAAGGCAAAACTAACTCAGACCCAGAAAAAATTTAGAAAATTGCCGCTCAAGAAACCAAAAGTCAGCTGAAACCCCAAAACCAATGACAGCAATCCAGAATTGGAGCAAGCTAACAGCTGTGCCCTGTTTTAAAAAGACCATTCTTCCGGTGCCCTGAACTCCATATTGCCGTCTCAAAACCAAAGCTCACATCAGAATATTCATTGCAAACCTTGATAATAAGGGAAATGTGAAAAAGTCAAATAAATGCAAGAGTCCTTTGTGATATTTGGCTGGATTTAGACACAAGGAAACTGGCTGTTTCCAGATTCATCAACCCCTTCCTCAGACTGACTTTGGAATTCTGATGGAATTCACCTCAAAATCGCACTCACACTCAATTGGAAGGTAATTAGAATCTGTCCCCTCAGCAGAAGTGTTCCAAGTCATTATCCAAAACACAGAAACTCATCTTGGTCTTGTTCCCTGTAGCTTTTGAATCCTGAAAGGGCAATTTGCCGTATTTTCTTTTTTTTCATAATGGCTACTCTGTCCAAAATCTTGCTTGTATTGCATCAGAATACAAAATTTGGGAATAACAAGGCAAAACCAACTCAGACCCAGAAAGCATTTAGTAAATTACCACTCAAGTAACCACAAATCGGCTGAAGCACCCAAAACAATGACAGCAAGCCAGAATTGGAGCAAGCCAACAGCTGTGCCCTGATTGAAAAAGAACCATCCTCTTGTGCCCTGAACTCAATATGCCAACCTCAAAAACAAAGCGCACATCAGAAAATTCATTACAAACCATGATAAATAAGAAAAATGAGAAAAAAGCCAAAGAAATGCAAGAATCCATAATGATATTGGGATTGATTTAGTCGTAAGGAATCCGGCTATTCCTGGATTCGTCCACGCCTCGAGGTGACTGCCTGTGCAATTCTCACTGAATTAACCTGAAAATCACAGGGAAACTCAGTTTGGAGGCAATTAATATATGTCACCTGAGCCAAAGTGTTCCATTTTATTTTCCAAAACACAAAAACTCACCTTGGTCGTGTTACCTGTAGATTTCTAAGCTTCAAACGCCTATTTGTTGTGTTTTTTATTTCATAATGGCTACTCTGTCCAAACTCTTGTTTGTATTGAGTCAGAATAAAAAATTTGGGAATAAGAAGAAAAAACCGTGTCAGACCCAGAAAACATTTAGGAAATTGCCACTCAAGAAACCTCAAATTTGCTGAGGCACCCAAAACAATGACAGCAAGCCACAATTAGAGCAAGCCAACAGCTGTGCCCTGATTGAAAAAGAACATTTCTCTTGTGCCCGGAAGTTCTTATTGCAGCCTCAAATGCAAAGCTCACATCAAAAATTCATTACCAACCATGATAAATAAGAAAAAAGAGAAAAAAGCCAAAGAAAAGCAAGAATCCATAATGATATTGGGCTTGATTTAGTAGTAAGAAATCCGGCTAGTCCTGGATTCATCCACCCCTCCAGGTGACTGCCTGTGCAATTCTCACTGAATTAACCTGAAAATCACAGTGAAACTCAGTTTGGAGGCAATTAATATCTGTCACCTCAGCCAAAGTGTTCCATTTTATTTTCCAAAACACAAAAACTCACCTTGGTCGTGTTACCTGTAGATTTCTAAGCTTCAAATGCCTATGTGTTGTGTTTTTTATTTCATAATGGCTACTCTGTCCAAACTCTAGTTTATATTGCGTCAGAATACAAAATTTGGGAAGGAAAAAGGCAAAACCAACACAGACCCAGAAAACTTTCAGGAAAATGCCACACAAGAAACCAAATTTGGAGGGAATTAGAATCTGTCCCCTCAGCAAAAGGGTTCCATGTCATTTTCCAAAACACAGAAACACATCTTGTTCATATTGCCTACATTTCTCATTCTGAAAGGGCAATTTGATGTGTTTTTTTTTTTTCTTTCATAATGGCTACTCTGTCCAAAATCTTGCTTGTATTGCATCAGAATACAAAATTTGGGAATAAGAAGGCAAAACCGACTCAGACCCAGAAAACATTTAGGAAATTGGCACTCAAGAAACCACAAATCTCCTGAGGCACCCAAACAATGACAGCAAGCCAGAATTGGAGCAGGCCAACAGCTGTGACCTGATTGAAAAAGAACCTTCCACTTGTGCCCTGAACTCAATATGCCAGCCTCAAAACCAAAGCTCACACCAGAAAATTCATTACAAACCATGATAAATAAGAAAGATGAGAAAAAAGCCAAAGAAATGCAAGAATCCATAATGATATTGGGCTTGATTTAGTCGCAAGGAAATCGGCTGTTCCCAGATTCATCCACAGCTCCAGCTGACTGCCTGTGGAATTCCGACTGAATTTATCAGAAAATCGCAGTGAAACTCAGTTTGGAGGCAATTAATATCTGTCACCTCAGCCAAAGTGTTCCATTTTATTTTCCAAAACAAAAAAAAATCATATTGGCGTGTTACCAGCAGATTTATAATCTGTAAATGTCTATTTGTTGCATTGTGTCAGAATACAAAATTTGGGAAGGAATAAGGCAAAACTAACTCAGACCCAGAAAAAATTTAGAAAATTGCCGCTCAAGAAACCAAAAGTCAGCTGAAACCCCAAAACCAATGACAGCAATCCAGAATTGGAGCAAGCTAACAGCTGTGCCCTGTTTTAAAAAGACCATTCTTCCGGTGCCCTGAACTCCATATTGCCGTCTCAAAACCAAAGCTCACATCAGAATATTCATTACAAACCTTGATAATAAGGGAAATGTGAAAAAGTCAAATAAATGCAAGAGTCCTTTGTGATATTTGGCTGGATTTAGACACAAGGAAACTGGCTGTTTCCAGATTCATCAACCCCTTCCTCAGACTGACTTTGGAATTCTGATGGAATTCACCTCAAAATCGCACTCACACTCAATTGGAAGGTAATTAGAATCTGTCCCCTCAGCAGAAGTGTTCCAAGTCATTATCCAAAACACAGAAACTCATCTTGGTCTTGTTCCCTGTAGCTTTTGAATCCTGAAAGGGCAATTTGCCGTATTTTCTTTTTTTTCATAATGGCTACTCTGTCCAAAATCTTGCTTGTATTGCATCAGAATACAAAAATTGGGAAGGCAGAAGGCAAAACCAACTCAGACCCAGAAAGCATTTAGTAAATTACCACTCAAGTAACCACAAATCGGCTGAAGCACCCAAAACAATGACAGCAAGCCAGAATTGGAGCAAGCCAACAGCTGTGCCCTGATTGAAAAAGAACCATCCTCTTGTGCCCTGAACTCAATATGCCAACCTCAAAAACAAAGCGCACATCAGAAAATTCATTACAAACCATGATAAATAAGAAAAATGAGAAAAAAGCCAAAGAAATGCAAGAATCCATAATGATATTGGGATTGATTTAGTCGTAAGGAATCCGGCTATTCCTGGATTCGTCCACACCTCGAGGTGACTGCCTGTGCAATTCTCACTGAATTAACCTGAAAATCACAGGGAAACTCAGTTTGGAGGCAATTAATATATGTCACCTGAGCCAAAGTGTTCCATTTTATTTTCCAAAACACAAAAACTCACCTTGGTCGTGTTACCTGTAGATTTCTAAGCTTCAAACGCCTATTTGTTGTGTTTTTTATTTCATAATGGCTACTCTGTCCAAACTCTTGTTTGTATTGAGTCAGAATAAAAAATTTGGGAATAAGAAGAAAAAACCGTGTCAGACCCAGAAAACATTTAGGAAATTGCCACTCAAGAAACCTCAAATTTGCTGAGGCACCCAAAACAATGACAGCAAGCCAAATTAGAGCAAGCCAACAGCTGTGCCCTGATTGAAAAAGAACATTTCTCTTGTGCCCGGAAGTTCTTATTGCAGCCTCAAATGCAAAGCTCACATCAAAAATTCATTACCAACCATGATAAATAAGAAAAATGAGAAAAAAGCCAAAGAAAAGCAAGAATCCATAATGATATTGGGCTTGATTTAGTCGTAAGAAATCCGGCTAGTCCTGGATTCATCCACCCCTCCAGGTGACTGCCTGTGCAATTCTCACTGAATTAACCTGAAAATCACAGTGAAACTCAGTTTGGAGGCAATTAATATCTGTCACCTCAGCCAAAGTGTTCCATTTTATTTTCCAAAACACAAAAACTCACCTTGGTCGTGTTACCTGTAGATTTCTAAGCTTCAAACGCCTATGTGTTGTGTTTTTTATTTCATAATGGCTACTCTGTCCAAACTCTAGTTTATATTGCGTCAGAATACAAAATTTGGGAAGGAAGAAGGCAAAACCATCTCCGACCAAGAAAACATTTAGGAAATTGCCGCTCAAGAAACCAAAAGTCAGCTGAGGCACCCAAAACAAGGACAGCAAGCCAGAATTGGAGCAAGCCAACAGCTGTGCCCTGAACTCAATATGCCTGCCTCAAAACCAAAGCTCACATCAGAAAATTCATTACAAACCATGATAAATAAGAAAAATGAGAAAAAAGCCAAAGAAATGCAGGAGTTCTTAGTGATATTGGGCTTCATTTATTCCCATGTAAACTGCTGTTTGCAGATTCTTCCACACCTCCCAGCTGAGTGAATGTGTATTCTGACTGAATTAACCTGGAAATCGCAGTGAAACTCACTTTGGAGGGAATTAGATATTGTCCCCTCAGCAGAAGTGTTCCATGACACTTTCTAAAACACAAAAACTCACCTTGGTCGTGTTACCTATCGATATCTAAGCTTCAAATGCGTAATGTTGTGTTTTTAATTTCATAATGGCTACTCTGTCCAAACTCTTGTTTGTATTGCGTCAGAAAATTTGGGAAGGAAGAAGGCAAAACCAACTCAGACCCAGAAAACATTCAGAAAATGTGGATCAAAAAACAACAATGCTGAGGCACCCAAAACCTTTAAAGCAAGACAGAATTGTAGCAAACCAATAGCTGTGCCCTGATTGAAAAAGAACCTTCCTCTTGTGCCCTGAACCCAATATGCCAGCATCAAAACCAAAGCTCACATCAGAAAATTCATTACAAACCATGATAAAAAGAAAAATGAGAAAATAGCCAAGGAAATGCAAGAATCCATAATGATATTGGGCTTGATTCAGTCACAACGAAACCGGCTGTTCCCAGATCCATCCACCCTTCCAGCTGACTGCCTGTGGACTTCTGAAAGAATTAACCTGAAAATCGCAGTGAAACTCAGTTTGGAGACTATTAATATCTGTCACCTCAGCCAAAGTGTTCCATTTTATTTTCCAAAATCAAAAACTCACCTTAGTCGTGTTACCCGTGGATTTCTAAGCTTCAAACGCCTATTTGTTGTGCTTTTAATTTCATAATGGCTACTCTGTCTAAACTCTTGTTTATATTTCTTCAGAATACAAAATTTGGGAAGGAAGAAGGCAAAACCAACTCAGAACCAGTAAACATTTAGGAAATTGCCACTGAGGAAACGACAAATTGGCTGAGGCACCCAAACCAATGACAGCAAGCCAGAATTGGAGCAAGGCAACAGCTGTGCCCTGATTAAAAAAGACCATTCCTCAGGTTCCCTGAACTGCATATTGCAGCCTCAAAACCAAAGCTCACATCAGAAAATTCATTACAAACCATGATAAATAAGAAAAATGAGAAAATAGACAAAGACATGCAAGAATCCATAATGATATTGGGCTAGATTTAGTCGCAAGGAAACCGGCTGTTCCCGGATTCATCCACCCCTCCAGCTGACTGCCTGTGGAATTCTCACTGAATTCACCTGAAAATCACAGTGAAACTCAGTTTGGAGGCAATTAATATCTGTCACCTCAGCCAAAGTCTTCCATTTCATTTTCCAAAACACAAAACCTCACCTTGGTTGAGTTACCCGTAGATTTCTAAGCTTCCAATGCCTATTTGTTGTGTTTTTTATTTCATAATGGCTACTCTGCCCAAACTCTTGTTTGTATGGCGTCAGAATACAACATTTGGGAAGGAAGAAGGCAAAACCAACTCAGACCCAGAAAACATTTAGGAAATTGCCGCTCAAGAAACCACAAATCAGCTGAGGCACCCAAAACAAGGACAGCAAGCCAGAATTGGAGCAAGCCAACAGCTGTGCCCTGATTGAAAAAGAATCTTCCTCTTTTGCCCTGAAATCAATATGCCAGCCTCAAAACTAAAGCTCACATCAGAAATTTCATTACAAACCATGATAAATAAGGGAAATGTGAAAAAGCCAAAGAAATGCAAGAGTCCTTTGTGATATTTGCCTGGATTTAGACAGAAGGAAACTGGCTGTTTAAAGATTCATCCTCCCCTTCCACAGACTGAGTTTGGAATTCTGACTGAATTCACCTCAAAATCGCACTCACACTCAATTTGGAGGGAATTACTATCTGTCCCCTCAGCAGAAGTGTTCCATGTCATTTTCCAAAACACAGAAACTCATCTTGCTCATGTTGCCTGTAGATTTCTAATCCTGAAAGGGTAATTTGGTGTGTTTTTTTTTTCTTTCATAATGGCTACTCTGTCCAAAATCTTGCTTGTATTGCATCAGAATACAAAATTTGGGAATAAGAAGGCAAAACCAACTCAGACCCAGAAAACATTTAGGAAATTACCACTCAAGAATCCACAAATTGGCTGAGGGACACAAAAAATTGACAGCAAGCCAGAATTGGAGCAAGCCAACAGCTGAGCCCTGTTTGAAAAAGACCATTCCTCTGGTGCCCTGAACTCAATATGCCAGCCTCAAAACCAAAGATCACACAAGAAAATTCATTACAAACCATGATGAATAAGAAAAATGAGAAAAAAGCCGAAGAAATGCAAGAATCCATAATGATATTGGGCTTGATTTAGTCTCAAGGAAACCGGCTGTTCCCGGATTCATCCAACCCTAAAGCTGACTGCCTGTAGACTTCTGACTAAATTAACCTGAAATTCCCAGTGAAACTCAGTTTGGAGGCAATATATAACTGTCACCTCAGCCAAAGTGTTCCATTTTATTTTCCAAAACACAAAAACTCACCTTGTTCGTGTTACCTGTAGATTTATAAGCTTCAAATGCCTATGTGTTGTGTTTTTTATTTCATAATGGCTACTCTGTCCAAACTCTTGTTTGTATTGCGTCAGAATACAAAATTTGGGGAGGAAGAAGGCAAAACCAACTCAGACCCAGAAAACATTAAGAAAATTGCCTCTCAAGAAACCAAACACCGCTGAGGCACCCAAAAACTTAAAACAAGACAGAATTGGAACAAGCCAACAGCTGTGCCCTGATTGAAAAAGAACCTTCCTCTTGTGCCCTGAACTCAATATGCCAGCCTCAAAACCAAAGCTCACATCAGAAAATTCATTACAAATCATCATAAATAAGAAAAAAGAGAAAAAAGCCAAAGAAATGCAAGAATCCATAATCATAGTGGCTTGAATTAGTTGCATGGAAACCGGCTGTTCCCGGATTCATCCACCCCTCCAGCTGACTGCCTGTGGAATTCTGACTGAATTAACCTGAAAATCGCAGTAAGACTCAGTTTGGAGGCAATAATATCAGTCACCTCAGCCAAAGTGTTCCATTTGATTTTCCAAATCACAAAAACTCACCTTGGTCGTGTTACCCTTAGATTCACAAGCTTCAAACGCTAATTTGTTGTTGTTTTTTTTTTTTTATTTCATGATGGCTACTCTGTCCAAACTCTTGTTTGTATTGCGTCAGAATACAAAATGTGGGAAGGAAGAAGGGAAAACCAACTCAGACCCAGAAAACATTTAGGAAATTGCCGCTCAAGAAACCACAAATCGGCTGAGGCACCCAAAACCTTGAAAGCAAGCCAGAATTGGAGCAAGCCAACAGCTGTGCCCTGATTGAACTAGACCATTAATCCAGTGCCCTGAACTCCATATTCCAGCCTCAAAACCAAAGCTCACATCAGAAAATTCATTAGAAACCATGATAAATAAGGGAAATCTGAGAAAGCCAAAGAAATTCAAGAGTCCTTTGTGGTATTTGGCTGGATTTAGACACAAAGAAACTGGCTGTTTCCGGATTCATTCCCCCCTTCCACAGACAGACTTTGGAATTCTGATTGAATTCACCTCAAAATCACACTCACACTCAATTTGGAGGGAATTAGAATCTGTCCCCTCAGCAGAAGGGTTCCATGTCATTTTCCAAAACACAGAAACTCATCTTGGTCGAGTTGCCTGTAGATTTCTAATCCTGAAAGGGCAATTTGCTGTGTTTTTTTTTTTTCTTTCATAATGGCTACTCTGCCAAAATCTTGCTTGTATTGCATCAGAATACAAATTTTGGAAGGAAGAAGGCAAAACCGACTCAGACCCAGAAAACATTTAGGAAATTGCCGCTCAAGAAACCACAAATCGGCTGAGGCACCCAAAACAATGACAGCAAGCCAGAATTGCAGCAAGCCAACAGCTGTGCCCTGATTGAAAAACAACCTTCCTCTTGTGCCCTGAACTCAATATGCCAGGCTCAAAACCAAAGCTCACATCAGAAAATTCATTACAAACAATGATAAATAAGAAAAATCAGAAAAAAAGCCAAAGAAATGCAAGAATCCATAATGATATTGGGCTTGATTTAGTCGCAAGGAAGCCAGCAGTTCCCAGATTCATCCACGCCTAAAGCTGACTGCCTGTGGAATTCTCACAGAATGAACCCGAAAATCACAGTGAAACTCCGTTTGGAGGCAATTAATATCTGTCACCTCAGCCAAAGTTTTCCATTTTATTTTCCAAAACAAAAAAACTCACTTTGGTCGTGTTACCTGCAGATTTAAAATCTTGAAACGCCTATTTCTTGTGTTGTTTATTTCATAATGGCTACTCTGTACAAACTCTTCTTTGCATTGCATCAGAATACTAAATTTGGGAAGGAAGAAGGCAAAACCAACTCAGACCCAGAAAACATTTAGGAAATTGCCGCTCAAGAAACCACAAATCAGCTGAGGCACCCAAAACCTTGAAAGCAAGACAGAATTGGAGCAAGCCAACAGCTGTGCCCTGATTGAACAAGACCATTAATCCAGTGCCCAGAACTCCATATTGCAGCCTCAAAACCAAAGCTCCCATCAGAAAATTCATTACAAACCATGATAAATAAGGGAAATCTGAGAAAGCCAAAGAAATTCAAGAGTCCTTTGTGGTATTTGGCTGGATTTAGACAGAAGGAAACTGGCTGTTTCCAGATTCATCCCCCCCTTACACAGACAGACCTTGGAATTCTGATTGAATTCACCTCAAAATCGCACTCACACTCAATTTGGAGGGAATTAGAATCTGTCCCCTCAGCAGAAGTGTTCCATGTCATTTTCCAAAACACAGAAACTCATCTTGGTCGCGTTGCCTGTAGATTTCTAATCCTGAAAGGGCAATTTGCTGTGTTTTTTTTTTTTTCTTTTATAATGGCTACTCTGAAAAAATCTTGCTTGTATTGCATCAGAATACAAAATTTGGGAATAAGAAGGCAAAACCGACTCAGACCCAGAAAACATTTAGGAAATTGCCGCTCAAGATACCACAAATCGGCTGAGGCACCCAAAACAATGACAGCAAGCCAGAAGTGGAGCAAGCCAACAACTGTGCCCTGATTGAAAAAGAACCTTCCTCTTGTGCCCTGAACTCAATATACCAGCCTCAAAACCAAAGCTCACATCAGAAAATTCATTACAAACCATGATAAATAAGAAAAATGAGAAAAAAGCCAAAGAAATGCAGGAGTTCTTAGTAATATTGGGCTTGATTTATTGCCATGTAAACGGCTGTTTCCAGATTCATCCACACCTCCCAGCTGAGTGTCTGTGGTTTCTGACTGAATTAACCTGAATATCGCAGTGAAACTCCGTTTGGAGGCAATTAATATCTGTCACCTCAGCCAAAGTGTTCCATTTTATCTTCCAAAACTCAAAAACTCACCTTAGTCTTCTTACCTGTAGATTTCAAAACTTCAAATGCCTATTTGTTTTGTTTTTTATTTCATAATGGCTACTCTGCCCAAGCTCTTGTTTGTATTGCGTCAGAATACAAAATTTGGCAAGGAAGAAGGCAAAACCAACTCAGACCCAGAAAACATTTAGGAAATTGCCACTCAAGAATCCAAAAGTCAGCTGAGGAACCTACAACAATGACAGCAAGCCAGAATTGGAGCAAGCCAACAGCTGTGCCCTGATTGAAAAAGAACCTTCCTCTTGTGCCCTGAGCTCAATATACCAGTCTCAAAACCAAAGCTCACATCAGAAAATTCATTACAAACCATGATAAATAAGAAAAATGAGAAAAAAGCCAAAGAAATGCAGGAGTTCTTAGTAATATTGGGCTTGATTTATTGCCATGTAAACGGCTGTTTCCAGATTCATCCACACCTCCCAGCTGAGTGTCTGTGGTTTCTGACTGAATTAACCTGAAAATCGCAGTGAAACTCGGTTTGGAGGCAATTAATATCTGTCACCTCAGCCAAAGTGTTCCATTTTATTTTCCAAAACTCAAAAACTCACCTTAGTCTTCTTACCTGTAGATTTCTAAGCTTCAAATGCCTATTTGTTGTGTTTTTTATTTCATCATTGCTACTCTGTCCAAACTCTTGTTTGTATTGCGTCAGAATACAAAATTTGGGATTAAGAAGGAAAAACCGTGTCAGACCCAGAAAACATTTAGGAAATTGCCACTCAAGAAACCAAAAGTCAGCTGAGGAACCCACAACAATGACAGCAAGCCAGAATTGGAGAAAGGCAACAGCTGTGCCCTGATTGAAAAAGAACCTTCCTCTTGTGCCCTGAACTCAATATACCAGCCTCAAAAGCAAAGCTCACATCAGAAAATTCATTACAAACCATGATAAATAAGAAAAATGAGAAAAAAGCCAAAGAAATGCAGGAGTTCTTAGGGATATTGGGCTTGAATTATGGCCATGTAAACGGCTGTTTCCAGATTCATCCACACCTCCCAACTGAGTGTCTTTGGTTTCTGAATGAATTAACAAAAAAATCGCAGTGAAACTCGGTTTTGGAGGCAATTAATATCTGTCACCTCAGCCAGAGTGTTCAATTTTACTTTCGAAAACACAAAAACTTACCTTGCTCGTGTTACCTGTACATATATAAGCTTCAAACGCATATTTGTTGTGTTTTTTATTTCATAATGTCTACTCTGTCCAAACTCTTGTTTGTATTACGTCAGAATACAAAATTTGGGAAGGAAGAAGGCAAAACCAACTCAGACCCAGAAAACATGTAGGAAATTGCCACTAAAGAAACCAAAAACAGCTGAGGCACGCAAAACAATGACAGCAAGCCAGAATTGCAACAAGCCAACAGCTGTGTCCTGTTTGAAAAAGACCATTGATCCGGTGCCCTGAACTCAATATGCCAGCCTCAAAACCAAAGCTCACATCAGAAAATTCATTACAAACCATGATAAATCAGAAAAATGAGACAAAAGCCAAAGAAATGCACGAGTTCTTAGTGATATTTGGCTGGATTTAGACACAAGGAAACTGGCTGTTTAAAGATTCATCCCCCCCTTCCACTGACTGACTTTGGAATTCTGATTGATTTCACCTCAAAATTGCACTCACACTCCATTTGGAGGGAATTAGAATCTGTCCCCTCAGCAGAAGGGTTCCATGTCATTTTCCAAAACACAGAAACTAATCTTGATCATGTTGCCAGCAGATTTCTAATCCTGAAAGGGCAATTTCTGTGTTTTTTTTTTCTTTCATAATGGCTACTCTGTCCCAATCTTGCTTGTATTGCATCAGAATACAAAATATGGGAATAAGAAGGCAAAACCGACTCAGACCCAGAAAACATTAAGGAAATTGCCGCTCAAGAAACCACAAATCGGCTGAGGCACCCAAAAAAATGACAGCAAGCCAGAATTGGAGCAAGCCAACAGCTGTGCCCTGATTGAAAAAGAACCTCCCTCTTGTGCCCTGAACTTAATATTGCAGCCTCAAAACCAAAGCTCACATCAGAAAATTCATTACAAACCATGATAAATAAGAAAATGGAGAAAAAGCCAAAGAAATGCAAGAATCCATAATGATAGTGGGCTTGATTTAGTTGCAAGGAAACCGGCTGTTCCCAGATTCATCCACAGCTCCAGCTGACTGCCTGTGGAATTCCGACTGAATTAACCTGAAAATCGCAGTAAGACTCAGTTTGGAGGCAATAATATCAGTCACCTCAGCCAAAGTGTTCCATTTTATTTTCCAAATCACAAAAACTCACCTTGGTCATGTTACCCTTAGATTTATAAGCTTCAAACGCTAATTTGTTGTTGTTTTTTTTTTTTTATTTCATAATGGCTACTCTGTCAAAACTCTTGTTTGTATTGCGTCAGAATACAAAATGTGGGAAGGAAGAAGGGAAAACCAACTCAGACCCAGAAAACATTTAGGAAATTGCCGCTCAAGAAACCACAAATCGGCTGAGGCACCCAAAACCTTGAAAGCAAGACAGAATTGGAGCAAGCCAACAGCTGTGCCCTGATTGAACAAGACCATTAATCCAGTGCCCTGAACTCCATATTCCATCCTCAAAACCAAAGCTCCCATCAGAAAATTCATTACAAACCATGATAAATAAGGGAAATCTGAGAAAGCCAAAGAAATTCAAGAGTCCTTTGTGGTATTTGGCTGGATTTAGACAGAAGGAAACTGGCTGTTTCCGGATTCATCCCCCCCCTTCCACAGACAGACTTTGGAATTCTGATTGAATTCACCTCAAAATCGCACTCACACTCAATTTGGAGGGAATTAGAATCTGTCCCCTCAGCAGAAGGGTTCCATGTCATTTTCCAAAACACAGAAACTCATCTTGGTCGTGTTGCCTATAGATTTCTAATCCTGAAAGGGCAATTTGCTGTGTTTTTTTTTTCTTTCATAATGGCTACTCTGTCCAAAATCTTGCTTATGTTGCATCAGAATACAAAATTTGGGAATAAGAAGGCAAATCCGACTCAGACCCAGAAAACATTTAGGAAACTGCAACACAAGAATCCACAAATCAGCTGAGGCACCCAAAACAATGACAGCAAGCAGAATTGCAGCAAGACAACAGCTGTGCCCTGATTGAAAAAGAACCTTCCTCTTGTGCCCCGAACTCCATATTGCAGCCTCAAAACCAAAGCTCACATCAGAAAATTCATTACAAACAATGATAAATAAGAAAAATCAGAAAAAAAGCCAAAGAAATGCAAGAATCCATAATGATATTGGGTTGGTTTAGTCGCAAGGAAGCCAGCAGTTCCCAGATTCATCCACGCCTAAAGCTGACTGCCTGTGGAATTCTCACAGAATGAACCCGAAAATCACAGTGAAACTCCGTTTGGAGGCAATTAATATCTGTCACCTCAGCCAAAGTTTTCCATTTTATTTTCCAAAACAAAAAAACTCACTTTGGTCGTGTTACCTGCAGATTTAAAATCTTGAAACGCCTATTTCTTGTGTTGTTTATTTCATAATGGCTACTCTGTACAAACTCTTCTTTGCATTGCATCAGAATACTAAATTTGGGAAGGAAGAAGGCAAAACCAACTCAGACCCAGAAAACATTTAGGAAATTGCCGCTCAAGAAACCACAAATCAGCTGAGGCACCCAAAACCTTGAAAGCAAGACAGAATTGGAGCAAGCCAACAGCTGTGCCCTGATTGAACAAGACCATTAATCCAGTGCCCAGAACTCCATATTGCAGCCTCAAAACCAAAGCTCCCATCAGAAAATTCATTACAAACCATGATAAATAAGGGAAATCTGAGAAAGCCAAAGAAATTCAAGAGTCCTTTGTGGTATTTGGCTGGATTTAGACAGAAGGAAACTGGCTGTTTCCAGATTCATCCCCCCCTTACACAGACAGACCTTGGAATTCTGATTGAATTCACCTCAAAATCGCACTCACACTCAATTTGGAGGGAATTAGAATCTGTCCCCTCAGCAGAAGTGTTCCATGTCATTTTCCAAAACACAGAAACTCATCTTGGTCGCGTTGCCTGTAGATTTCTAATCCTGAAAGGGCAATTTGCTGTGTTTTTTTTTTTTCTTTTATAATGGCTACTCTGCCAAAATCTTGCTTGTATTGCATCAGAATACAAAATTTGGGAATAAGAAGGCAAAACCGACTCAGACCCAGAAAACATTTAGGAAATTGCCGCTCAAGAAACCACAAATCGGCTGAGGCACCCAAAACAATGACAGCAAGCCAGAAGTGGAGCAAGCCAACTGTGCCCTGATTGAAAAAGAACCTTCCTCTTGTGCCCTGAACTCAATATACCAGCCTCAAAACCAAAGCTCACATCAGAAAATTCATTACAAACCATGATAAATAAGAAAAATGAGAAAAAAGCCAAAGAAATGCAGGAGTTCTTAGTAATATTGGGCTTGATTTATTGCCATGTAAACGGCTGTTTCCAGATTCATCCACACCTCCCAGCTGAGTGTCTGTGGTTTCTGACTGAATTCACCTGAATATCGCAGTGAAACTCCGTTTGGAGGCAATTAATATCTGTCACCTCAGCCAAAGTGTTCCATTTTATCTTCCAAAACTCAAAAACTCACCTTAGTCTTCTTACCTGTAGATTTCAAAACTTCAAATGCCTATTTGTTTTGTTTTTTATTTCATAATGGCTACTCTGCCCAAGCTCTTGTTTGTATTGCGTCAGAATACAAAATTTGGCAAGGAAGAAGGCAAAACCAACTCAGACCCAGAAAACATTTAGGAAATTGCCACTCAAGAATCCAAAAGTCAGCTGAGGAACCTACAACAATGACAGCAAGCCAGAATTGGAGCAAGCCAACAGCTGTGCCCTGATTGAAAAAGAACCTTCCTCTTGTGCCCTGAGCTCAATATACCAGTCTCAAAACCAAAGCTCACATCAGAAAATTCATTACAAACCATGATAAATAAGAAAAATGAGAAAAAAGCCAAAGAAATGCAGGAGTTCTTAGTAATATTGGGCTTGATTTATTGCCATGTAAACGGCTGTTTCCAGATTCATCCACACCTCCCAGCTGAGTGTCTGTGGTTTCTGACTGAATTAACCTGAAAATCGCAGTGAAACTCGGTTTGGAGGCAATTAATATCTGTCACCTCAGCCAAAGTGTTCCATTTTATTTTCCAAAACTCAAAAACTCACCTTAGTCTTCTTACCTGTAGATTTCTAAGCTTCAAATGCCTATTTGTTGTGTTTTTTATTTCATCATTGCTACTCTGTCCAAACTCTTGTTTGTATTGCGTCAGAATACAAAATTTGGGATTAAGAAGGAAAAACCGTGTCAGACCCAGAAAACATTTAGGAAATTGCCACTCAAGAAACCAAAAGTCAGCTGAGGAACCCACAACAATGACAGCAAGCCAGAATTGGAGCAAGCCAACAGCTGTGCCCTGATTGAAAAAGAACCTTCCTCTTGTGCCCTGAACTCAATATGCCAGCCTCAAAAGCAAAGCTCACATCAGAAAATTCATTACAAACCATGATAAATAAGAAAAATGAGAAAAAAGCCAAAGAAATGCAGGAGTTCTTAGGGATATTGGGCTTGAATTATGGCCATGTAAACGGCTGTTTCCAGATTCATCCACACCTCCCAACTGAGTGTCTTTGGTTTCTGAATGAATTAACAAAAAAATCGCAGTGAAACTCGGTTTTGGAGGCAATTAATATCTGTCACCTCAGCCAGAGTGTTCAATTTTACTTTCGAAAACACAAAAACTTACCTTGCTCGTGTTACCTGTACATATATAAGCTTCAAACGCATATTTGTTGTGTTTTTTATTTCATAATGTCTACTCTGTCCAAACTCTTGTTTGTATTACGTCAGAATACAAAATTTGGGAAGGAAGAAGGCAAAACCAACTCAGACCCAGAAAACATGTAGGAAATTGCCACTAAAGAAACCAAAAACAGCTGAGGCACGCAAAACAATGACAGCAAGCCAGAATTGCAACAAGCCAACAGCTGTGTCCTGTTTGAAAAAGACCATTGATCCGGTGCCCTGAACTCAATATGCCAGCCTCAAAACCAAAGCTCACATCAGAAAATTCATTACAAACCATGATAAATCAGAAAAATGAGACAAAAGCCAAAGAAATGCACGAGTTCTTAGTGATATTTGGCTGGATTTAGACACAAGGAAACTGGCTGTTTAAAGATTCATCCCCCCCTTCCACTGACTGACTTTGGAATTCTGATTGATTTCACCTCAAAATTGCACTCACACTCCATTTGGAGGGAATTAGAATCTGTCCCCTCAGCAGAAGGGTTCCATGTCATTTTCCAAAACACAGAAACTAATCTTGATCATGTTGCCAGCAGATTTCTAATCCTGAAAGGGCAATTTCTGTGTTTTTTTTTTCTTTCATAATGGCTACTCTGTCCCAATCTTGCTTGTATTGCATCAGAATACAAAATATGGGAATAAGAAGGCAAAACCGACTCAGACCCAGAAAACATTAAGGAAATTGCCGCTCAAGAAACCACAAATCGGCTGAGGCACCCAAAAAAATGACAGCAAGCCAGAATTGGAGCAAGCCAACAGCTGTGCCCTGATTGAAAAAGAACCTCCCTCTTGTGCCCTGAACTTAATATTGCAGCCTCAAAACCAAAGCTCACATCAGAAAATTCATTACAAACCATGATAAATAAGAAAATGGAGAAAAAGCCAAAGAAATGCAAGAATCCATAATGATAGTGGGCTTGATTTAGTTGCAAGGAAACCGGCTGTTCCCAGATTCATCCACAGCTCCAGCTGACTGCCTGTGGAATTCCGACTGAATTAACCTGAAAATCGCAGTAAGACTCAGTTTGGAGGCAATAATATCAGTCACCTCAGCCAAAGTGTTCCATTTTATTTTCCAAATCACAAAAACTCACCTTGGTCATGTTACCCTTAGATTTATAAGCTTCAAACGCTAATTTGTTGTTGTTTTTTTTTTTTTTTATTTCATAATGGCTACTCTGTCAAAACTCTTGTTTGTATTGCGTCAGAATACAAAATGTGGGAAGGAAGAAGGGAAAACCAACTCAGACCCAGAAAACATTTAGGAAATTGCCGCTCAAGAAACCACAAATCGGCTGAGGCACCCAAAACCTTGAAAGCAAGACAGAATTGGAGCAAGCCAACAGCTGTGCCCTGATTGAACAAGACCATTAATCCAGTGCCCTGAACTCCATATTCCATCCTCAAAACCAAAGCTCCCATCAGAAAATTCATTACAAACCATGATAAATAAGGGAAATCTGAGAAAGCCAAAGAAATTCAAGAGTCCTTTGTGGTATTTGGCTGGATTTAGACAGAAGGAAACTGGCTGTTTCCGGATTCATCCCCCCCCTTCCACAGACAGACTTTGGAATTCTGATTGAATTCACCTCAAAATCGCACTCACACTCAATTTGGAGGGAATTAGAATCTGTCCCCTCAGCAGAAGGGTTCCATGTCATTTTCCAAAACACAGAAACTCATCTTGGTCGTGTTGCCTATAGATTTCTAATCCTGAAAGGGCAATTTGCTGTGTTTTTTTTTTCTTTCATAATGGCTACTCTGTCCAAAATCTTGCTTATGTTGCATCAGAATACAAAATTTGGGAATAAGAAGGCAAATCCGACTCAGACCCAGAAAACATTTAGGAAACTGCAACACAAGAATCCACAAATCAGCTGAGGCACCCAAAACAATGACAGCAAGCAGAATTGCAGCAAGACAACAGCTGTGCCCTGATTGAAAAAGAACCTTCCTCTTGTGCCCCGAACTCCATATTGCAGCCTCAAAACCAAAGCTCACATCAGAAAATTCATTACAAACAATGATAAATAAGAAAAATCAGAAAAAAAGCCAAAGAAATGCAAGAATCCATAATGATATTGGGTTGGTTTAGTCGCAAGGAAGCCAGCAGTTCCCAGATTCATCCACGCCTAAAGCTGACTGCCTGTGGAATTCTCACAGAATGAACCCGAAAATCACAGTGAAACTCCGTTTGGAGGCAATTAATATCTGTCACCTCAGCCAAAGTTTTCCATTTTATTTTCCAAAACAAAAAAACTCACTTTGGTCGTGTTACCTGCAGATTTAAAATCTTGAAACGCCTATTTCTTGTGTTGTTTATTTCATAATGGCTACTCTGTACAAACTCTTCTTTGCATTGCATCAGAATACTAAATTTGGGAAGGAAGAAGGCAAAACCAACTCAGACCCAGAAAACATTTAGGAAATTGCCGCTCAAGAAACCACAAATCAGCTGAGGCACCCAAAACCTTGAAAGCAAGACAGAATTGGAGCAAGCCAACAGCTGTGCCCTGATTGAACAAGACCATTAATCCAGTGCCCAGAACTCCATATTGCAGCCTCAAAACCAAAGCTCCCATCAGAAAATTCATTACAAACCATGATAAATAAGGGAAATCTGAGAAAGCCAAAGAAATTCAAGAGTCCTTTGTGGTATTTGGCTGGATTTAGACAGAAGGAAACTGGCTGTTTCCAGATTCATCCCCCCCTTACACAGACAGACCTTGGAATTCTGATTGAATTCACCTCAAAATCGCACTCACACTCAATTTGGAGGGAATTAGAATCTGTCCCCTCAGCAGAAGTGTTCCATGTCATTTTCCAAAACACAGAAACTCATCTTGGTCGCGTTGCCTGTAGATTTCTAATCCTGAAAGGGCAATTTGCTGTGTTTTTTTTTTTTTCTTTTATAATGGCTACTCTGCCAAAATCTTGCTTGTATTGCATCAGAATACAAAATTTGGGAATAAGAAGGCAAAACCGACTCAGACCCAGAAAACATTTAGGAAATTGCCGCTCAAGAAACCACAAATCGGCTGAGGCACCCAAAACAATGACAGCAAGCCAGAAGTGGAGCAAGCCAACTGTGCCCTGATTGAAAAAGAACCTTCCTCTTGTGCCCTGAACTCAATATACCAGCCTCAAAACCAAAGCTCACATCAGAAAATTCATTACAAACCATGATAAATAAGAAAAATGAGAAAAAAGCCAAAGAAATGCAGGAGTTCTTAGTAATATTGGGCTTGATTTATTGCCATGTAAACGGCTGTTTCCAGATTCATCCACACCTCCCAGCTGAGTGTCTGTGGTTTCTGACTGAATTCACCTGAATATCGCAGTGAAACTCCGTTTGGAGGCAATTAATATCTGTCACCTCAGCCAAAGTGTTCCATTTTATCTTCCAAAACTCAAAAACTCACCTTAGTCTTCTTACCTGTAGATTTCAAAACTTCAAATGCCTATTTGTTTTGTTTTTTATTTCATAATGGCTACTCTGCCCAAGCTCTTGTTTGTATTGCGTCAGAATACAAAATTTGGCAAGGAAGAAGGCAAAACCAACTCAGACCCAGAAAACATTTAGGAAATTGCCACTCAAGAATCCAAAAGTCAGCTGAGGAACCTACAACAATGACAGCAAGCCAGAATTGGAGCAAGCCAACAGCTGTGCCCTGATTGAAAAAGAACCTTCCTCTTGTGCCCTGAGCTCAATATACCAGTCTCAAAACCAAAGCTCACATCAGAAAATTCATTACAAACCATGATAAATAAGAAAAATGAGAAAAAAGCCAAAGAAATGCAGGAGTTCTTAGTAATATTGGGCTTGATTTATTGCCATGTAAACGGCTGTTTCCAGATTCATCCACACCTCCCAGCTGAGTGTCTGTGGTTTCTGACTGAATTAACCTGAAAATCGCAGTGAAACTCGGTTTGGAGGCAATTAATATCTGTCACCTCAGCCAAAGTGTTCCATTTTATTTTCCAAAACTCAAAAACTCACCTTAGTCTTCTTACCTGTAGATTTCTAAGCTTCAAATGCCTATTTGTTGTGTTTTTTATTTCATCATTGCTACTCTGTCCAAACTCTTGTTTGTATTGCGTCAGAATACAAAATTTGGGATTAAGAAGGAAAAACCGTGTCAGACCCAGAAAACATTTAGGAAATTGCCACTCAAGAAACCAAAAGTCAGCTGAGGAACCCACAACAATGACAGCAAGCCAGAATTGGAGCAAGCCAACAGCTGTGCCCTGATTGAAAAAGAACCTTCCTCTTGTGCCCTGAACTCAATATGCCAGCCTCAAAAGCAAAGCTCACATCAGAAAATTCATTACAAACCATGATAAATAAGAAAAATGAGAAAAAAGCCAAAGAAATGCAGGAGTTCTTAGGGATATTGGGCTTGAATTATGGCCATGTAAACGGCTGTTTCCAGATTCATCCACACCTCCCAACTGAGTGTCTTTGGTTTCTGAATGAATTAACAAAAAAATCGCAGTGAAACTCGGTTTTGGAGGCAATTAATATCTGTCACCTCAGCCAGAGTGTTCAATTTTACTTTCGAAAACACAAAAACTTACCTTGCTCGTGTTACCTGTACATATATAAGCTTCAAACGCATATTTGTTGTGTTTTTTATTTCATAATGTCTACTCTGTCCAAACTCTTGTTTGTATTACGTCAGAATACAAAATTTGGGAAGGAAGAAGGCAAAACCAACTCAGACCCAGAAAACATGTAGGAAATTGCCACTAAAGAAACCAAAAACAGCTGAGGCACGCAAAACAATGACAGCAAGCCAGAATTGCAACAAGCCAACAGCTGTGTCCTGTTTGAAAAAGACCATTGATCCGGTGCCCTGAACTCAATATGCCAGCCTCAAAACCAAAGCTCACATCAGAAAATTCATTACAAACCATGATAAATCAGAAAAATGAGACAAAAGCCAAAGAAATGCACGAGTTCTTAGTGATATTTGGCTGGATTTAGACACAAGGAAACTGGCTGTTTAAAGATTCATCCCCCCCTTCCACTGACTGACTTTGGAATTCTGATTGATTTCACCTCAAAATTGCACTCACACTCCATTTGGAGGGAATTAGAATCTGTCCCCTCAGCAGAAGGGTTCCATGTCATTTTCCAAAACACAGAAACTAATCTTGATCATGTTGCCAGCAGATTTCTAATCCTGAAAGGGCAATTTCTGTGTTTTTTTTTTCTTTCATAATGGCTACTCTGTCCCAATCTTGCTTGTATTGCATCAGAATACAAAATATGGGAATAAGAAGGCAAAACCGACTCAGACCCAGAAAACATTAAGGAAATTGCCGCTCAAGAAACCACAAATCGGCTGAGGCACCCAAAAAAATGACAGCAAGCCAGAATTGGAGCAAGCCAACAGCTGTGCCCTGATTGAAAAAGAACCTCCCTCTTGTGCCCTGAACTTAATATTGCAGCCTCAAAACCAAAGCTCACATCAGAAAATTCATTACAAACCATGATAAATAAGAAAATGGAGAAAAAGCCAAAGAAATGCAAGAATCCATAATGATAGTGGGCTTGATTTAGTTGCAAGGAAACCGGCTGTTCCCAGATTCATCCACAGCTCCAGCTGACTGCCTGTGGAATTCCGACTGAATTAACCTGAAAATCGCAGTAAGACTCAGTTTGGAGGCAATAATATCAGTCACCTCAGCCAAAGTGTTCCATTTTATTTTCCAAATCACAAAAACTCACCTTGGTCATGTTACCCTTAGATTTATAAGCTTCAAACGCTAATTTGTTGTTGTTTTTTTTTTTTTTTATTTCATAATGGCTACTCTGTCAAAACTCTTGTTTGTATTGCGTCAGAATACAAAATGTGGGAAGGAAGAAGGGAAAACCAACTCAGACCCAGAAAACATTTAGGAAATTGCCGCTCAAGAAACCACAAATCGGCTGAGGCACCCAAAACCTTGAAAGCAAGACAGAATTGGAGCAAGCCAACAGCTGTGCCCTGATTGAACAAGACCATTAATCCAGTGCCCTGAACTCCATATTCCATCCTCAAAACCAAAGCTCCCATCAGAAAATTCATTACAAACCATGATAAATAAGGGAAATCTGAGAAAGCCAAAGAAATTCAAGAGTCCTTTGTGGTATTTGGCTGGATTTAGACAGAAGGAAACTGGCTGTTTCCGGATTCATCCCCCCCCTTCCACAGACAGACTTTGGAATTCTGATTGAATTCACCTCAAAATCGCACTCACACTCAATTTGGAGGGAATTAGAATCTGTCCCCTCAGCAGAAGGGTTCCATGTCATTTTCCAAAACACAGAAACTCATCTTGGTCGTGTTGCCTATAGATTTCTAATCCTGAAAGGGCAATTTGCTGTGTTTTTTTTTTCTTTCATAATGGCTACTCTGTCCAAAATCTTGCTTATGTTGCATCAGAATACAAAATTTGGGAATAAGAAGGCAAATCCGACTCAGACCCAGAAAACATTTAGGAAACTGCAACACAAGAATCCACAAATCAGCTGAGGCACCCAAAACAATGACAGCAAGCAGAATTGCAGCAAGACAACAGCTGTGCCCTGATTGAAAAAGAACCTTCCTCTTGTGCCCCGAACTCCATATTGCAGCCTCAAAACCAAAGCTCACATCAGAAAATTCATTACAAACAATGATAAATAAGAAAAATCAGAAAAAAAGCCAAAGAAATGCAAGAATCCATAATGATATTGGGTTGGTTTAGTCGCAAGGAAGCCAGCAGTTCCCAAATTCATCCACGCCTAAAGCTGACTGCCTGTGGAATTCTCACAGAATGAACCCGAAAATCACAGTGAAACTCCGTTTGGAGGCAATTAATATCTGTCACCTCAGCCAAAGTTTTCCATTTTATTTTCCAAAACAAAAAAACTCACTTTGGTCGTGTTACCTGCAGATTTAAAATCTTGAAACGCCTATTTCTTGTGTTGTTTATTTCATAATGGCTACTCTGTACAAACTCTTCTTTGCATTGCATCAGAATACTAAATTTGGGAAGGAAGAAGGCAAAACCAACTCAGACCCAGAAAACATTTAGGAAATTGCCGCTCAAGAAACCACAAATCAGCTGAGGCACCCAAAACCTTGAAAGCAAGACAGAATTGGAGCAAGCCAACAGCTGTGCCCTGATTGAACAAGACCATTAATCCAGTGCCCAGAACTCCATATTGCAGCCTCAAAACCAAAGCTCCCATCAGAAAATTCATTACAAACCATGATAAATAAGGGAAATCTGAGAAAGCCAAAGAAATTCAAGAGTCCTTTGTGGTATTTGGCTGGATTTAGACAGAAGGAAACTGGCTGTTTCCAGATTCATCCCCCCCTTCCACAGACAGACTTTGGAATTCTGATTGAATTCACCTCAAAATCGCACTCACACTCAATTTGGAGGGAATTAGAATCTGTCCCCTCAGCAGAAGTGTTCCATGTCATTTTCCAAAACACAGAAACTCATCTTGGTCGCGTTGCCTGTAGATTTCTAATCCTGAAAGGGCAATTTGCTGTGTTTTTTTTTTTCTTTTATAATGGCTACTCTGAAAAAATCTTGCTTGTATTGCATCAGAATACAAAATTTGGGAATAAGAAGGCAAAACCGACTCAGACCCAGAAAACATTTAGGAAATTGCCGCTCAAGAAACCACAAATCAGCTGAGGCACCCAAAAAAATGACAGCAAGCCAGAATTGGAGCAAGCCAACAGCTGTGCCCTGATTGAAAAAGAACCTTCCTCTTGTGCCCTGAACTCAATATACCAGCCTCAAAACCAAAGCTCACATCAGAAAATTCATTACAAACCATGATAAATAAGAAAAATGAGAAAAAAGCCAAAGAAATGCAGGAGTTCTTAGTAATATTGGGCTTGATTTTTTGCCATGTAAATGGCTGTTTCCAGACTCATCCACACCTCCCAGCTGAATGTCTGTGGTTTCTGACTGAATTAACCTGAAAATCGCAGTGAAACTCGGTTTGGAGGCAATTAATATCTGTCACCTCAGCCAAAGTGTTCCATTTTATCTTCCAAAACTCAAAAACTCACCTTAGTCTTCTTACCTGTAGATTTCAAAGCTTCAAATGCCTATTTGTTGTGTTTTTTATTTCATCATTGCTACTCTGTCCAAACTCTTGTTTGTATTGCGTCAGAATAAAAAATTTGGGAAGGAAGAAGGCAAAACCAACTCAGACCCAGAAAACATTTAGGAAATTGCCACTCAAGAAACCAAAAGTCAGCTGAAGAACCCACAACAATGACAGCAAGCCAGAATTGGAGCAAGCCAACAGCTGTACCCTGATTGAAAAAGAACCTTCCTCTTGTGCCCTGAACTCAATATGCCAGCCTCAAAAGCAAAGCTCACATCAGAAAATTCATTACAAACCATGATAAATAAGAAAAATGAGAAAAAAGCCAAAGAAATGCAGGAGTTCTTAGGGATATTGGGCTTGAATTATGGCCATGTAAACGGCTGTTTCCAGATTCATCCACACCTCCCAACTGAGTGTCTTTGGTTTCTGAAGGAATTAACAAAAAAATCGCAGTGAAACTCGGTTTTGGAGGCAATTAATATCTGTCACCTCAGCCAGAGTGTTCAATTTTACTTTCGAAAACACAAAAACTTACCTTGCTCGTGTTACCTGTACATATATAAGCTTCAAACGCATATTTGTTGTGTTTTTTATTTCATAATGTCTACTCTGTCCAAACTCTTGTTTGTATTACGTCAGAATACAAAATTTGGGAAGGAAGAAGGCAAAACCAACTCAGACCCAGAAAACATGTAGGAAATTGCCACTAAAGAAACCAAAAACAGCTGAGGCACGCAAAACAATGACAGCAAGCCAGAATTGCAACAAGCCAACAGCTGTGTCCTGTTTGAAAAAGACCATTGATCCGGTGCCCTGAACTCAATATGCCAGCCTCAAAACCAAAGCTCACATCAGAAAATTCATTACAAACCATGATAAATCAGAAAAATGAGACAAAAGCCAAAGAAATGCACGAGTTCTTAGTGATATTTGGCTGGATTTAGACACAAGGAAACTGGCTGTTTAAAGATTCATCCCCCCCTTCCACTGACTGACTTTGGAATTCTGATTGATTTCACCTCAAAATTGCACTCACACTCCATTTGGAGGGAATTAGAATCTGTCCCCTCAGCAGAAGGGTTCCATGTCATTTTCCAAAACACAGAAACTAATCTTGATCATGTTGCCAGCAGATTTCTAATCCTGAAAGGGCAATTTCTGTGTTTTTTTTTTCTTTCATAATGGCTACTCTGTCCCAATCTTGCTTGTATTGCATCAGAATACAAAATATGGGAATAAGAAGGCAAAACCGACTCAGACCCAGAAAACATTAAGGAAATTGCCGCTCAAGAAACCACAAATCGGCTGAGGCACCCAAAAAAATGACAGCAAGCCAGAATTGGAGCAAGCCAACAGCTGTGCCCTGATTGAAAAAGAACCTCCCTCTTGTGCCCTGAACTTAATATTGCAGCCTCAAAACCAAAGCTCACATCAGAAAATTCATTACAAACCATGATAAATAAGAAAATGGAGAAAAAGCCAAAGAAATGCAAGAATCCATAATGATAGTGGGCTTGATTTAGTTGCAAGGAAACCGGCTGTTCCCAGATTCATCCACAGCTCCAGCTGACTGCCTGTGGAATTCCGACTGAATTAACCTGAAAATCGCAGTAAGACTCAGTTTGGAGGCAATAATATCAGTCACCTCAGCCAAAGTGTTCCATTTTATTTTCCAAATCACAAAAACTCACCTTGGTCATGTTACCCTTAGATTTATAAGCTTCAAACGCTAATTTGTTGTTGTTTTTTTTTTTTTATTTCATAATGGCTACTCTGTCAAAACTCTTGTTTGTATTGCGTCAGAATACAAAATGTGGGAAGGAAGAAGGGAAAACCAACTCAGACCCAGAAAACATTTAGGAAATTGCCGCTCAAGAAACCACAAATCGGCTGAGGCACCCAAAACCTTGAAAGCAAGACAGAATTGGAGCAAGCCAACAGCTGTGCCCTGATTGAACAAGACCATTAATCCAGTGCCCTGAACTCCATATTCCATCCTCAAAACCAAAGCTCCCATCAGAAAATTCATTACAAACCATGATAAATAAGGGAAATCTGAGAAAGCCAAAGAAATTCAAGAGTCCTTTGTGGTATTTGGCTGGATTTAGACAGAAGGAAACTGGCTGTTTCCGGATTCATCCCCCCCCTTCCACAGACAGACTTTGGAATTCTGATTGAATTCACCTCAAAATCGCACTCACACTCAATTTGGAGGGAATTAGAATCTGTCCCCTCAGCAGAAGGGTTCCATGTCATTTTCCAAAACACAGAAACTCATCTTGGTCGTGTTGCCTATAGATTTCTAATCCTGAAAGGGCAATTTGCTGTGTTTTTTTTTTCTTTCATAATGGCTACTCTGTCCAAAATCTTGCTTATGTTGCATCAGAATACAAAATTTGGGAATAAGAAGGCAAATCCGACTCAGACCCAGAAAACATTTAGGAAACTGCAACACAAGAATCCACAAATCAGCTGAGGCACCCAAAACAATGACAGCAAGCAGAATTGCAGCAAGACAACAGCTGTGCCCTGATTGAAAAAGAACCTTCCTCTTGTGCCCCGAACTCCATATTGCAGCCTCAAAACCAAAGCTCACATCAGAAAATTCATTACAAACAATGATAAATAAGAAAAATCAGAAAAAAAGCCAAAGAAATGCAAGAATCCATAATGATATTGGGTTGGTTTAGTCGCAAGGAAGCCAGCAGTTCCCAGATTCATCCATGCCTAAAGCTGACTGCCTGTGGAATTCTCACAGAATGAACCCGAAAATCACAGTGAAACTCCGTTTGGAGGCAATTAATATCTGTCACCTCAGCCAAAGTTTTCCATTTTATTTTCCAAAACAAAAAAACTCACTTTGGTCGTGTTACCTGCAGATTTAAAATCTTGAAACGCCTATTTCTTGTGTTGTTTATTTCATAATGGCTACTCTGTACAAACTCTTCTTTGCATTGCATCAGAATACTAAATTTGGGAAGGAAGAAGGCAAAACCAACTCAGACCCAGAAAACATTTAGGAAATTGCCGCTCAAGAAACCACAAATCAGCTGAGGCACCCAAAACCTTGAAAGCAAGACAGAATTGGAGCAAGCCAACAGCTGTGCCCTGATTGAACAAGACCATTAATCCAGTGCCCAGAACTCCATATTGCAGCCTCAAAACCAAAGCTCCCATCAGAAAATTCATTACAAACCATGATAAATAAGGGAAATCTGAGAAAGCCAAAGAAATTCAAGAGTCCTTTGTGGTATTTGGCTGGATTTAGACAGAAGGAAACTGGCTGTTTCCAGATTCATCCCCCCCTTCCACAGACAGACTTTGGAATTCTGATTGAATTCACCTCAAAATCGCACTCACACTCAATTTGGAGGGAATTAGAATCTGTCCCCTCAGCAGAAGTGTTCCATGTCATTTTCCAAAACACAGAAACTCATCTTGGTCGCGTTGCCTGTAGATTTCTAATCCTGAAAGGGCAATTTGCTGTGTTTTTTTTTTTCTTTTATAATGGCTACTCTGAAAAAATCTTGCTTGTATTGCATCAGAATACAAAATTTGGGAATAAGAAGGCAAAACCGACTCAGACCCAGAAAACATTTAGGAAATTGCCGCTCAAGAAACCACAAATCAGCTGAGGCACCCAAAACAATGACAGGAAGCCAGAATTGGAGCAAGCCAACAGCTGTGCCCTGATTGAAAAAGAACCTTCCTCTTGTGCCCTGAACTCAATATACCAGCCTCAAAACCAAAGCTCACATCAGAAAATTCATTACAAACCATGATAAATAAGAAAAATGAGAAAAAAGCCAAAGAAATGCAGGAGTTCTTAGTAATATTGGGCTTGATTTTTTGCCATGTAAATGGCTGTTTCCAGATTCATCCACACCTCCCAGCTGAATGTCTGTGGTTTCTGACTGAATTAACCTGAAAATCGCAGTGAAACTCGGTTTGGAGGCAATTAATATCTGTCACCTCAGCCAAAGTGTTCCATTTTATCTTCCAAAACTCAAAAACTCACCTTAGTCTTCTTACCTGTAGATTTCAAAGCTTCAAATGCCTATTTGTTGTGTTTTTTATTTCATCATTGCTACTCTGTCCAAACTCTTGTTTGTATTGCGTCAGAATAAAAAATTTGGGAAGGAAGAAGGCAAAACCAACTCAGACCCAGAAAACATTTAGGAAATTGCCACTCAAGAAACCAAAAGTCAGCTGAAGAACCCACAACAATGACAGCAAGCCAGAATTGGAGCAAGCCAACAGCTGTACCCTGATTGAAAAAGAACCTTCCTCTTGTGCCCTGAACTCAATATGCCAGCCTCAAAAGCAAAGCTCACATCAGAAAATTCATTACAAACCATGATAAATAAGAAAAATGAGAAAAAAGCCAAAGAAATGCAGGAGTTCTTAGGGATATTGGGCTTGAATTATGGCCATGTAAACGGCTGTTTCCAGATTCATCCACACCTCCCAACTGAGTGTCTTTGGTTTCTGAATGAATTAACAAAAAAATCGCAGTGAAACTCGGTTTTGGAGGCAATTAATATCTGTCACCTCAGCCAGAGTGTTCAATTTTACTTTCGAAAACACAAAAACTTACCTTGCTCGTGTTACCTGTACATATATAAGCATCAAACGCATATTTGTTGTGCTTTTTATTTCATAATGGCTACTCTGTCCAAACTCTTGTTTGTATTACGTCAGAATACAAAATTTGGAAAGGAACAAGGCAAAACCAACTCAGACCCAGAAAATATTTAGGAAATTGCCGCTCAAGAAACCACAAATCAGCAGAGGCACCCAAAACCTTGAAAGCAAGACAGAATTGGAGCAAGCCAACAGCTGTGCCCTGTTTTAAAAAGACCATTCCTGCGGTGCCCTGAACTCCATATTGCAGCCTCAAAACCAAAGCTCCCATCAGAAAATTCATTACAAACCACGATAAATAAGGGAAATCTGAGAAAGCCAAAGTAATTCAAGAGTCCTTTGTGGTATTTGGCTGGATTTAGACACAAAGAAACTGGCTGTTTCCAGATTCATCCCCCCCTTCCACAGACAGACCTTGGAATTCTGATTGAATTCACCTCAAAATCGCACTCACACTCAATTTGGAGGGAATTAGAATCTGTCCCCTCAGCAGAAGTGTTCCATGTCATTTTCCAAAACACAGAAACTCATCTTGGTCGAGTTGCCTGTAGATTTCTAATCCTGAAAGGGCAATTTGCTGTGTATTTTTTTTTCTTTCGTAATGGCTACTCTGCCAAAATCTTGCTTGTATTGATTCAGAATACAAAATTTGGGAATAAGAAGGCCAAACCGACTCAGACCCAGAAAACATTTAGGAAATTGCTGCTCAAGAAACCACAAATCGGCTGAGGCACCCAAAACTATGACAGCAAGCCAGAATTGGAGCAAGCCAACAGCTGTGCCCTGATTGAAAAAGAACCTTCCTCTTGTGCCCTGAGCTCAATATACCAGCCTCAAAACCAAAGCTCACATCAGAAAATTCATTACAAACCATGATAAATAAGAAAAATGAGAAAAAAGCCAAAGAAATGCAGGAGTTCTTAGTAATATTGGGCTTGATTTTTTGCCATGTAAACGGCTGTTTCCAGATTCATCCACACCTCCCAACTGAGTGTCTTTGGTTTCTGAATGAATTATCAAAGAAATCGCAGTGAAACTCGGTTTGGAGGCAATTAATATCTGTTAGCTCAGCCAAAGTGTTCCATTTTATCTTCCAAAACCCAAAAACTCACCTTAGTCTTCTTACCTGTAGATTTCAAAGCTTCAAATGCCTATTTGTTGTGTTTTTTATTTCATCATTGCTACTCTGTCCAAACTCTTGTTTGTATTGCGTCAGAATAAAAAATTTGGGAAGGAAGAAGGCAAAACCAACTCAGACCCAGAAAACATTTAGGAAATTGCCACTCAAGAAACCAAAAGTCAGCTGAGGAACCCACAACAATGACAGCAAGCCAGAATTGGAGAAAGAGAACAGCTTTGCCCTGATTGAAAAAGAACCTTCCTCTTGTGCCCTGAACTCCATATGCCAGCCTGAAAACCAAAGCTCACATCAGAAAATTCATTACAAACCATGATAAATAAGAAAAATGAGAAAAAAGCCAAAGAAATGCAGGAGTTCTTAGGGATATTGGGCTTGAATTATGGCCATGTAAACGGCTGTTTCCAGATTCATCCACACCTCCCAACTGAGTGTCTTTGGTTTCTGAATGAATTAACAAAAAAATCGCAGTGAAACTCGGTTTTGGAGGCAATTAATATCTGTCACCTCAGCCAGAGTGTTCAATTTTACTTTCGAAAACACAAAAACTTACCTTGCTCGTGTTACCTGTACATATATAAGCTTCAAACGCATATTTGTTGTGTTTTTTATTTCATAATGTCTACTCTGTCCAAACTCTTGTTTGTATTACGTCAGAATACAAAATTTGGGAAGGAAGAAGGCAAAACCAACTCAGACCCAGAAAACATGTAGGAAATTGCCACTAAAGAAACCAAAAACAGCTGAGGCACGCAAAACAATGACAGCAAGCCAGAATTGCAACAAGCCAACAGCTGTGTCCTGTTTGAAAAAGACCATTGATCCGGTGCCCTGAACTCAATATGCCAGCCTCAAAACCAAAGCTCACATCAGAAAATTCATTACAAACCATGATAAATCAGAAAAATGAGACAAAAGCCAAAGAAATGCACGAGTTCTTAGTGATATTTGGCTGGATTTAGACACAAGGAAACTGGCTGTTTAAAGATTCATCCCCCCCTTCCACTGACTGACTTTGGAATTCTGATTGATTTCACCTCAAAATTGCACTCACACTCCATTTGGAGGGAATTAGAATCTGTCCCCTCAGCAGAAGGGTTCCATGTCATTTTCCAAAACACAGAAACTAATCTTGATCATGTTGCCAGCAGATTTCTAATCCTGAAAGGGCAATTTCTGTGTTTTTTTTTTCTTTCATAATGGCTACTCTGTCCCAATCTTGCTTGTATTGCATCAGAATACAAAATATGGGAATAAGAAGGCAAAACCGACTCAGACCCAGAAAACATTAAGGAAATTGCCGCTCAAGAAACCACAAATCGGCTGAGGCACCCAAAAAAATGACAGCAAGCCAGAATTGGAGCAAGCCAACAGCTGTGCCCTGATTGAAAAAGAACCTCCCTCTTGTGCCCTGAACTTAATATTGCAGCCTCAAAACCAAAGCTCACATCAGAAAATTCATTACAAACCATGATAAATAAGAAAATGGAGAAAAAGCCAAAGAAATGCAAGAATCCATAATGATAGTGGGCTTGATTTAGTTGCAAGGAAACCGGCTGTTCCCAGATTCATCCACAGCTCCAGCTGACTGCCTGTGGAATTCCGACTGAATTAACCTGAAAATCGCAGTAAGACTCAGTTTGGAGGCAATAATATCAGTCACCTCAGCCAAAGTGTTCCATTTTATTTTCCAAATCACAAAAACTCACCTTGGTCATGTTACCCTTAGATTTATAAGCTTCAAACGCTAATTTGTTGTTGTTTTTTTTTTTTTTATTTCATAATGGCTACTCTGTCAAAACTCTTGTTTGTATTGCGTCAGAATACAAAATGTGGGAAGGAAGAAGGGAAAACCAACTCAGACCCAGAAAACATTTAGGAAATTGCCGCTCAAGAAACCACAAATCGGCTGAGGCACCCAAAACCTTGAAAGCAAGACAGAATTGGAGCAAGCCAACAGCTGTGCCCTGATTGAACAAGACCATTAATCCAGTGCCCTGAACTCCATATTCCATCCTCAAAACCAAAGCTCCCATCAGAAAATTCATTACAAACCATGATAAATAAGGGAAATCTGAGAAAGCCAAAGAAATTCAAGAGTCCTTTGTGGTATTTGGCTGGATTTAGACAGAAGGAAACTGGCTGTTTCCGGATTCATCCCCCCCCTTCCACAGACAGACTTTGGAATTCTGATTGAATTCACCTCAAAATCGCACTCACACTCAATTTGGAGGGAATTAGAATCTGTCCCCTCAGCAGAAGGGTTCCATGTCATTTTCCAAAACACAGAAACTCATCTTGGTCGTGTTGCCTATAGATTTCTAATCCTGAAAGGGCAATTTGCTGTGTTTTTTTTTTCTTTCATAATGGCTACTCTGTCCAAAATCTTGCTTATGTTGCATCAGAATACAAAATTTGGGAATAAGAAGGCAAATCCGACTCAGACCCAGAAAACATTTAGGAAACTGCAACACAAGAATCCACAAATCAGCTGAGGCACCCAAAACAATGACAGCAAGCAGAATTGCAGCAAGACAACAGCTGTGCCCTGATTGAAAAAGAACCTTCCTCTTGTGCCCCGAACTCCATATTGCAGCCTCAAAACCAAAGCTCACATCAGAAAATTCATTACAAACAATGATAAATAAGAAAAATCAGAAAAAAAGCCAAAGAAATGCAAGAATCCATAATGATATTGGGTTGGTTTAGTCGCAAGGAAGCCAGCAGTTCCCAGATTCATCCACGCCTAAAGCTGACTGCCTGTGGAATTCTCACAGAATGAACCCGAAAATCACAGTGAAACTCCGTTTGGAGGCAATTAATATCTGTCACCTCAGCCAAAGTTTTCCATTTTATTTTCCAAAACAAAAAAACTCACTTTGGTCGTGTTACCTGCAGATTTAAAATCTTGAAACGCCTATTTCTTGTGTTGTTTATTTCATAATGGCTACTCTGTACAAACTCTTCTTTGCATTGCATCAGAATACTAAATTTGGGAAGGAAGAAGACAAAACCAACTCAGACCCAGAAAACATTTAGGAAATTGCCGCTCAAGAAACCACAAATCAGCTGAGGCACCCAAAACCTTGAAAGCAAGACAGAATTGGAGCAAGCCAACAGCTGTGCCCTGATTGAACAAGACCATTAATCCAGTGCCCAGAACTCCATATTGCAGCCTCAAAACCAAAGCTCCCATCAGAAAATTCATTACAAACCATGATAAATAAGGGAAATCTGAGAAAGCCAAAGAAATTCAAGAGTCCTTTGTGGTATTTGGCTGGATTTAGACAGAAGGAAACTGGCTGTTTCCAGATTCATCCCCCCCTTCCACAGACAGACTTTGGAATTCTGATTGAATTCACCTCAAAATCGCACTCACACTCAATTTGGAGGGAATTAGAATCTGTCCCCTCAGCAGAAGTGTTCCATGTCATTTTCCAAAACACAGAAACTCATCTTGGTCGCGTTGCCTGTAGATTTCTAATCCTGAAAGGGCAATTTGCTGTGTTTTTTTTTTTCTTTTATAATGGCTACTCTGAAAAAATCTTGCTTGTATTGCATCAGAATACAAAATTTGGGAATAAGAAGGCAAATCCGACTCAGACCCAGAAAACATTTAGGAAATTGCCGCTCAAGAAACCACAAATCAGCTGAGGCACCCAAAACAATGACAGGAAGCCAGAATTGGAGCAAGCCAACAGCTATGCCCTGATTGAAAAAGAACCTTCCTCTTGTGCCCTGAACTCAATATACCAGCCTCAAAACCAAAGCTCACATCAGAAAATTCATTACAAACCATGATAAATAAGAAAAATGAGAAAAAAGCCAAAGAAATGCAGGAGTTCTTAGTAATATTGGGCTTGATTTTTTGCCATGTAAATGGCTGTTTCCAGATTCATCCACACCTCCCAGCTGAATGTCTGTGGTTTCTGACTGAATTAACCTGAAAATCACAGTGAAACTCGGTTTGGAGGCAATTAATATCTGTCACCTCAGCCAAAGTGTTCCATTTTATCTTCCAAAACTCAAAAACTCACCTTAGTCTTCTTACCTGTAGATTTCAAAGCTTCAAATGCCTATTTGTTGTGTTTTTTATTTCATCATTGCTACTCTGTCCAAACTCTTGTTTGTATTGCGTCAGAATAAAAAATTTGGGAAGGAAGAAGGCAAAACCAACTCAGACCCAGAAAACATTTAGGAAATTGCCACTCAAGAAACCAAAAGTCAGCTGAAGAACCCACAACAATGACAGCAAGCCAGAATTGGAGCAAGCCAACAGCTGTACCCTGATTGAAAAAGAACCTTCCTCTTGTGCCCTGAACTCAATATGCCAGCCTCAAAAGCAAAGCTCACATCAGAAAATTCATTACAAACCATGATAAATAAGAAAAATGAGAAAAAAGCCAAAGAAATGCAGGAGTTCTTAGGGATATTGGGCTTGAATTATGGCCATGTAAACGGCTGTTTCCAGATTCATCCACACCTCCCAACTGAGTGTCTTTGGTTTCTGAATGAATTAACAAAAAAATCGCAGTGAAACTCGGTTTTGGAGGCAATTAATATCTGTCACCTCAGCCAGAGTGTTCAATTTTACTTTCGAAAACACAAAAACTTACCTTGCTCGTGTTACCTGTACATATATAAGCTTCAAACGCTTATTTGTTGTGTTTTTTATTTCATAATGTCTACTCTGTCCAAACTCTTGTTTGTATTACGTCAGAATACAAAATTTGGGAAGGAAGAAGGCAAAACCAACTCAGACCCAGAAAACATGTAGGAAATTGCCACTAAAGAAACCAAAAACAGCTGAGGCACGCAAAACAATGACAGCAAGCCAGAATTGCAACAAGCCAACAGCTGTGTCCTGTTTGAAAAAGACCATTGATCCGGTGCCCTGAACTCAATATGCCAGCCTCAAAACCAAAGCTCACATCAGAAAATTCATTACAAACCATGATAAATCAGAAAAATGAGACAAAAGCCAAAGAAATGCACGAGTTCTTAGTGATATTTGGCTGGATTTAGACACAAGGAAACTGGCTGTTTAAAGATTCATCCCCCCCTTCCACTGACTGACTTTGGAATTCTGATTGATTTCACCTCAAAATTGCACTCACACTCCATTTGGAGGGAATTAGAATCTGTCCCCTCAGCAGAAGGGTTCCATGTCATTTTCCAAAACACAGAAACTCATCTTGATCATGTTGCCAGCAGATTTCTAATCCTGAAAGGGCAATTTCTGTGTTTTTTTTTTCTTTCATAATGGCTACTCTGTCCCAATCTTGCTTGTATTGCATCAGAATACAAAATATGGGAATAAGAAGGCAAAACCGACTCAGACCCAGAAAACATTAAGGAAATTGCCGCTCAAGAAACCACAAATCGGCTGAGGCACCCAAAAAAATGACAGCAAGCCAGAATTGGAGCAAGCCAACAGCTGTGCCCTGATTGAAAAAGAACCTCCCTCTTGTGCCCTGAACTTAATATTGCAGCCTCAAAACCAAAGCTCACATCAGAAAATTCATTACAAACCATGATAAATAAGAAAATGGAGAAAAAGCCAAAGAAATGCAAGAATCCATAATGATAGTGGGCTTGATTTAGTTGCAAGGAAACCGGCTGTTCCCAGATTCATCCACAGCTCCAGCTGACTGCCTGTGGAATTCCGACTGAATTAACCTGAAAATCGCAGTAAGACTCAGTTTGGAGGCAATAATATCAGTCACCTCAGCCAAAGTGTTCCATTTTATTTTCCAAATCACAAAAACTCACCTTGGTCATGTTACCCTTAGATTTATAAGCTTCAAACGCTAATTTGTTGTTGTTTTTTTTTTTTTTATTTCATAATGGCTACTCTGTCAAAACTCTTGTTTGTATTGCGTCAGAATACAAAATGTGGGAAGGAAGAAGGGAAAACCAACTCAGACCCAGAAAACATTTAGGAAATTGCCGCTCAAGAAACCACAAATCGGCTGAGGCACCCAAAACCTTGAAAGCAAGACAGAATTGGAGCAAGCCAACAGCTGTGCCCTGATTGAACAAGACCATTAATCCAGTGCCCTGAACTCCATATTCCATCCTCAAAACCAAAGCTCCCATCAGAAAATTCATTACAAACCATGATAAATAAGGGAAATCTGAGAAAGCCAAAGAAATTCAAGAGTCCTTTGTGGTATTTGGCTGGATTTAGACAGAAGGAAACTGGCTGTTTCCGGATTCATCCCCCCCCTTCCACAGACAGACTTTGGAATTCTGATTGAATTCACCTCAAAATCGCACTCACACTCAATTTGGAGGGAATTAGAATCTGTCCCCTCAGCAGAAGGGTTCCATGTCATTTTCCAAAACACAGAAACTCATCTTGGTCGTGTTGCCTATAGATTTCTAATCCTGAAAGGGCAATTTGCTGTGTTTTTTTTTTCTTTCATAATGGCTACTCTGTCCAAAATCTTGCTTATGTTGCATCAGAATACAAAATTTGGGAATAAGAAGGCAAATCCGACTCAGACCCAGAAAACATTTAGGAAACTGCAACACAAGAATCCACAAATCAGCTGAGGCACCCAAAACAATGACAGCAAGCAGAATTGCAGCAAGACAACAGCTGTGCCCTGATTGAAAAAGAACCTTCCTCTTGTGCCCCGAACTCCATATTGCAGCCTCAAAACCAAAGCTCACATCAGAAAATTCATTACAAACAATGATAAATAAGAAAAATCAGAAAAAAAGCCAAAGAAATGCAAGAATCCATAATGATATTGGGTTGGTTTAGTCGCAAGGAAGCCAGCAGTTCCCAGATTCATCCACGCCTAAAGCTGACTGCCTGTGGAATTCTCACAGAATGAACCCGAAAATCACAGTGAAACTCCGTTTGGAGGCAATTAATATCTGTCACCTCAGCCAAAGTTTTCCATTTTATTTTCCAAAACAAAAAAACTCACTTTGGTCGTGTTACCTGCAGATTTAAAATCTTGAAACGCCTATTTCTTGTGTTGTTTATTTCATAATGGCTACTCTGTACAAACTCTTCTTTGCATTGCATCAGAATACTAAATTTGGGAAGGAAGAAGACAAAACCAACTCAGACCCAGAAAACATTTAGGAAATTGCCGCTCAAGAAACCACAAATCAGCTGAGGCACCCAAAACCTTGAAAGCAAGACAGAATTGGAGCAAGCCAACAGCTGTGCCCTGATTGAACAAGACCATTAATCCAGTGCCCAGAACTCCATATTGCAGCCTCAAAACCAAAGCTCCCATCAGAAAATTCATTACAAACCATGATAAATAAGGGAAATCTGAGAAAGCCAAAGAAATTCAAGAGTCCTTTGTGGTATTTGGCTGGATTTAGACAGAAGGAAACTGGCTGTTTCCAGATTCATCCCCCCCTTCCACAGACAGACTTTGGAATTCTGATTGAATTCACCTCAAAATCGCACTCACACTCAATTTGGAGGGAATTAGAATCTGTCCCCTCAGCAGAAGTGTTCCATGTCATTTTCCAAAACACAGAAACTCATCTTGGTCGCGTTGCCTGTAGATTTCTAATCCTGAAAGGGCAATTTGCTGTGTTTTTTTTTTTCTTTTATAATGGCTACTCTGAAAAAATCTTGCTTGTATTGCATCAGAATACAAAATTTGGGAATAAGAAGGCAAATCCGACTCAGACCCAGAAAACATTTAGGAAATTGCCGCTCAAGAAACCACAAATCAGCTGAGGCACCCAAAACAATGACAGGAAGCCAGAATTGGAGCAAGCCAACAGCTATGCCCTGATTGAAAAAGAACCTTCCTCTTGTGCCCTGAACTCAATATACCAGCCTCAAAACCAAAGCTCACATCAGAAAATTCATTACAAACCATGATAAATAAGAAAAATGAGAAAAAAGCCAAAGAAATGCAGGAGTTCTTAGTAATATTGGGCTTGATTTTTTGCCATGTAAATGGCTGTTTCCAGATTCATCCACACCTCCCAGCTGAATGTCTGTGGTTTCTGACTGAATTAACCTGAAAATCACAGTGAAACTCGGTTTGGAGGCAATTAATATCTGTCACCTCAGCCAAAGTGTTCCATTTTATCTTCCAAAACTCAAAAACTCACCTTAGTCTTCTTACCTGTAGATTTCAAAGCTTCAAATGCCTATTTGTTGTGTTTTTTATTTCATCATTGCTACTCTGTCCAAACTCTTGTTTGTATTGCGTCAGAATAAAAAATTTGGGAAGGAAGAAGGCAAAACCAACTCAGACCCAGAAAACATTTAGGAAATTGCCACTCAAGAAACCAAAAGTCAGCTGAAGAACCCACAACAATGACAGCAAGCCAGAATTGGAGCAAGCCAACAGCTGTACCCTGATTGAAAAAGAACCTTCCTCTTGTGCCCTGAACTCAATATGCCAGCCTCAAAAGCAAAGCTCACATCAGAAAATTCATTACAAACCATGATAAATAAGAAAAATGAGAAAAAAGCCAAAGAAATGCAGGAGTTCTTAGGGATATTGGGCTTGAATTATGGCCATGTAAACGGCTGTTTCCAGATTCATCCACACCTCCCAACTGAGTGTCTTTGGTTTCTGAATGAATTAACAAAAAAATCGCAGTGAAACTCGGTTTTGGAGGCAATTAATATCTGTCACCTCAGCCAGAGTGTTCAATTTTACTTTCGAAAACACAAAAACTTACCTTGCTCGTGTTACCTGTACATATATAAGCTTCAAACGCTTATTTGTTGTGTTTTTTATTTCATAATGTCTACTCTGTCCAAACTCTTGTTTGTATTACGTCAGAATACAAAATTTGGGAAGGAAGAAGGCAAAACCAACTCAGACCCAGAAAACATGTAGGAAATTGCCACTAAAGAAACCAAAAACAGCTGAGGCACGCAAAACAATGACAGCAAGCCAGAATTGCAACAAGCCAACAGCTGTGTCCTGTTTGAAAAAGACCATTGATCCGGTGCCCTGAACTCAATATGCCAGCCTCAAAACCAAAGCTCACATCAGAAAATTCATTACAAACCATGATAAATCAGAAAAATGAGACAAAAGCCAAAGAAATGCACGAGTTCTTAGTGATATTTGGCTGGATTTAGACACAAGGAAACTGGCTGTTTAAAGATTCATCCCCCCCTTCCACTGACTGACTTTGGAATTCTGATTGATTTCACCTCAAAATTGCACTCACACTCCATTTGGAGGGAATTAGAATCTGTCCCCTCAGCAGAAGGGTTCCATGTCATTTTCCAAAACACAGAAACTCATCTTGATCATGTTGCCAGCAGATTTCTAATCCTGAAAGGGCAATTTCTGTGTTTTTTTTTTTCTTTCATAATGGCTACTCTGTCCCAATCTTGCTTGTATTGCATCAGAATACAAAATATGGGAATAAGAAGGCAAAACCGACTCAGACCCAGAAAACATTAAGGAAATTGCCGCTCAAGAAACCACAAATCGGCTGAGGCACCCAAAAAAATGACAGCAAGCCAGAATTGGAGCAAGCCAACAGCTGTGCCCTGATTGAAAAAGAACCTCCCTCTTGTGCCCTGAACTTAATATTGCAGCCTCAAAACCAAAGCTCACATCAGAAAATTCATTACAAACCATGATAAATAAGAAAATGGAGAAAAAGCCAAAGAAATGCAAGAATCCATAATGATAGTGGGCTTGATTTAGTTGCAAGGAAACCGGCTGTTCCCAGATTCATCCACAGCTCCAGCTGACTGCCTGTGGAATTCCGACTGAATTAACCTGAAAATCGCAGTAAGACTCAGTTTGGAGGCAATAATATCAGTCACCTCAGCCAAAGTGTTCCATTTTATTTTCCAAATCACAAAAACTCACCTTGGTCATGTTACCCTTAGATTTATAAGCTTCAAACGCTAATTTGTTGTTGTTTTTTTTTTTTTTTATTTCATAATGGCTACTCTGTCAAAACTCTTGTTTGTATTGCGTCAGAATACAAAATGTGGGAAGGAAGAAGGGAAAACCAACTCAGACCCAGAAAACATTTAGGAAATTGCCGCTCAAGAAACCACAAATCGGCTGAGGCACCCAAAACCTTGAAAGCAAGACAGAATTGGAGCAAGCCAACAGCTGTGCCCTGATTGAACAAGACCATTAATCCAGTGCCCTGAACTCCATATTCCATCCTCAAAACCAAAGCTCCCATCAGAAAATTCATTACAAACCATGATAAATAAGGGAAATCTGAGAAAGCCAAAGAAATTCAAGAGTCCTTTGTGGTATTTGGCTGGATTTAGACAGAAGGAAACTGGCTGTTTCCGGATTCATCCCCCCCCTTCCACAGACAGACTTTGGAATTCTGATTGAATTCACCTCAAAATCGCACTCACACTCAATTTGGAGGGAATTAGAATCTGTCCCCTCAGCAGAAGGGTTCCATGTCATTTTCCAAAACACAGAAACTCATCTTGGTCGTGTTGCCTATAGATTTCTAATCCTGAAAGGGCAATTTGCTGTGTTTTTTTTTTCTTTCATAATGGCTACTCTGTCCAAAATCTTGCTTATGTTGCATCAGAATACAAAATTTGGGAATAAGAAGGCAAATCCGACTCAGACCCAGAAAACATTTAGGAAACTGCAACACAAGAATCCACAAATCAGCTGAGGCACCCAAAACAATGACAGCAAGCAGAATTGCAGCAAGACAACAGCTGTGCCCTGATTGAAAAAGAACCTTCCTCTTGTGCCCCGAACTCCATATTGCAGCCTCAAAACCAAAGCTCACATCAGAAAATTCATTACAAACAATGATAAATAAGAAAAATCAGAAAAAAAGCCAAAGAAATGCAAGAATCCATAATGATATTGGGTTGGTTTAGTCGCAAGGAAGCCAGCAGTTCCCAGATTCATCCACGCCTAAAGCTGACTGCCTGTGGAATTCTCACAGAATGAACCCGAAAATCACAGTGAAACTCCGTTTGGAGGCAATTAATATCTGTCACCTCAGCCAAAGTTTTCCATTTTATTTTCCAAAACAAAAAAACTCACTTTGGTCGTGTTACCTGCAGATTTAAAATCTTGAAACGCCTATTTCTTGTGTTGTTTATTTCATAATGGCTACTCTGTACAAACTCTTCTTTGCATTGCATCAGAATACTAAATTTGGGAAGGAAGAAGGCAAAACCAACTCAGACCCAGAAAACATTTAGGAAATTGCCGCTCAAGAAACCACAAATCAGCTGAGGCACCCAAAACCTTGAAAGCAAGACAGAATTGGAGCAAGCCAACAGCTGTGCCCTGATTGAACAAGACCATTAATCCAGTGCCCAGAACTCCATATTGCAGCCTCAAAACCAAAGCTCCCATCAGAAAATTCATTACAAACCATGATAAATAAGGGAAATCTGAGAAAGCCAAAGAAATTCAAGAGTCCTTTGTGGTATTTGGCTGGATTTAGACAGAAGGAAACTGGCTGTTTCCAGATTCATCCCCCCCTTCCACAGACAGACTTTGGAATTCTGATTGAATTCACCTCAAAATCGCACTCACACTCAATTTGGAGGGAATTAGAATCTGTCCCCTCAGCAGAAGTGTTCCATGTCATTTTCCAAAACACAGAAACTCATCTTGGTCGCGTTGCCTGTAGATTTCTAATCCTGAAAGGGCAATTTGCTGTGTTTTTTTTTTTTTCTTTTATAATGGCTACTCTGAAAAAATCTTGCTTGTATTGCATCAGAATACAAAATTTGGGAATAAGAAGGCAAAACCGACTCAGACCCAGAAAACATTTAGGAAATTGCCGCTCAAGAAACCACAAATCAGCTGAGGCACCCAAAACAATGACAGGAAGCCAGAATTGGAGCAAGCCAACAGCTGTGCCCTGATTGAAAAAGAACCTTCCTCTTGTGCCCTGAACTCAATATACCAGCCTCAAAACCAAAGCTCACATCAGAAAATTCATTACAAACCATGATAAATAAGAAAAATGAGAAAAAAGCCAAAGAAATGCAGGAGTTCTTAGTAATATTGGGCTTGATTTTTTGCCATGTAAATGGCTGTTTCCAGATTCATCCACACCTCCCAGCTGAATGTCTGTGGTTTCTGACTGAATTAACCTGAAAATCGCAGTGAAACTCGGTTTGGAGGCAATTAATATCTGTCACCTCAGCCAAAGTGTTCCATTTTATCTTCCAAAACTCAAAAACTCACCTTAGTCTTCTTACCTGTAGATTTCAAAGCTTCAAATGCCTATTTGTTGTGTTTTTTATTTCATCATTGCTACTCTGTCCAAACTCTTGTTTGTATTGCGTCAGAATAAAAAATTTGGGAAGGAAGAAGGCAAAACCAACTCAGACCCAGAAAACATTTAGGAAATTGCCACTCAAGAAACCAAAAGTCAGCTGAAGAACCCACAACAATGACAGCAAGCCAGAATTGGAGCAAGCCAACAGCTGTACCCTGATTGAAAAAGAACCTTCCTCTTGTGCCCTGAACTCAATATGCCAGCCTCAAAAGCAAAGCTCACATCAGAAAATTCATTACAAACCATGATAAATAAGAAAAATGAGAAAAAAGCCAAAGAAATGCAGGAGTTCTTAGGGATATTGGGCTTGAATTATGGCCATGTAAACGGCTGTTTCCAGATTCATCCACACCTCCCAACTGAGTGTCTTTGGTTTCTGAATGAATTAACAAAAAAATCGCAGTGAAACTCGGTTTTGGAGGCAATTAATATCTGTCACCTCAGCCAGAGTGTTCAATTTTACTTTCGAAAACACAAAAACTTACCTTGCTCGTGTTACCTGTACATATATAAGCTTCAAACGCATATTTGTTGTGCTTTTTATTTCATAATGGCTACTCTGTCCAAACTCTTGTTTGTATTACGTCAGAATACAAAATTTGGAAAGGAACAAGGCAAAACCAACTCAGACCCAGAAAATATTTAGGAAATTGCCGCTCAAGAAACCACAAATCAGCAGAGGCACCCAAAACCTTGAAAGCAAGACAGAATTGGAGCAAGCCAACAGCTGTGCCCTGTTTTAAAAAGACCATTCCTGCGGTGCCCTGAACTCCATATTGCAGCCTCAAAACCAAAGCTCCCATCAGAAAATTCATTACAAACCACGATAAATAAGGGAAATCTGAGAAAGCCAAAGTAATTCAAGAGTCCTTTGTGGTATTTGGCTGGATTTAGACACAAAGAAACTGGCTGTTTCCAGATTCATCCCCCCCTTCCACAGACAGACCTTGGAATTCTGATTGAATTCACCTCAAAATCGCACTCACACTCAATTTGGAGGGAATTAGAATCTGTCCCCTCAGCAGAAGTGTTCCATGTCATTTTCCAAAACACAGAAACTCATCTTGGTCGAGTTGCCTGTAGATTTCTAATCCTGAAAGGGCAATTTGCTGTGTATTTTTTTTTCTTTCGTAATGGCTACTCTGCCAAAATCTTGCTTGTATTGATTCAGAATACAAAATTTGGGAATAAGAAGGCCAAACCGACTCAGACCCAGAAAACATTTAGGAAATTGCTGCTCAAGAAACCACAAATCGGCTGAGGCACCCAAAACTATGACAGCAAGCCAGAATTGGAGCAAGCCAACAGCTGTGCCCTGATTGAAAAAGAACCTTCCTCTTGTGCCCTGAGCTCAATATACCAGCCTCAAAACCAAAGCTCACATCAGAAAATTCATTACAAACCATGATAAATAAGAAAAATGAGAAAAAAGCCAAAGAAATGCAGGAGTTCTTAGTAATATTGGGCTTGATTTTTTGCCATGTAAACGGCTGTTTCCAGATTCATCCACACCTCCCAACTGAGTGTCTTTGGTTTCTGAATGAATTAACAAAGAAATCGCAGTGAAACTCGGTTTGGAGGCAATTAATATCTGTCAGCTCAGCCAAAGTGTTCCATTTTATCTTCCAAAACCCAAAAACTCACCTTAGTCTTCTTACCTGTAGATTTCAAAACTTCAAATGCCTATTTGTTTTGTTTTTTTTTTCATAATTGCTACTCTGTCCAAACTCTTGTTTGTATTGCGTCAGAATACAAAATTTGGGAAGGAAGAAGGCAAAACCAACTCAGACCCAGAAAACATTTAGGAAATTGCCACTCAAGAAACCAAAAGTCAGCTGAGGAACCCACAACAATGACAGCAAGCCAGAATTGGAGAAAGAGAACAGCTTTGCCCTGATTGAAAAAGAACCTTCCTCTTGTGCCCTGAACTCCATATGCCAGCCTGAAAACCAAAGCTCACATCAGAAAATTCATTACAAACCATGATAAATAAGAAAAATGAGAAAAAAGCCAAAGAAATGCAGGAGTTCTTAGGGATATTGGGCTTGAATTATGGCCATGTAAACGGCTGTTTCCAGATTCATCCACACCTCCCAACTGAGTGTCTTTGGTTTCTGAATGAATTAACAAAAAAATTACAGTGAAACTCGGTTTTGGAGGCAATTAATATCTGTTACCTCAGCCAGAGTGTTCAATTTTACTTTCGAAAACACAAAAACTTACCTTGCTCGTGTTACCTGTACATATATAAGCTTCAAACGCATATTTGTTGTGTTTTTTATTTCATAATGGCTACTCTGTCCAAACTCTTGTTTGTATTACGTCAGAATACAAAATTTGGAAAGGAAGAAGGCAAAACCAACTCAGACCCAGAAAACATGTAGGAAATTGCCGCTAAAGAAACCAAAAACAGCTGAGGCACGCAAAACAATGACAGCAAGCCAGAATTGCAACAAGCCAACAGCTGTGTCCTGTTTGAAAAAGACCATTGATCCGGTGCCCTGAACTCAATATGCCAGCCTCAAAACCAAAGCTCACATCAGAAAATTCATTACAAACCATGATAAATCAGAAAAATGAGACAAAAGCCAAAGAAATGCACGAGTTCTTAGTGATATTTGGCTGGATTTAGACACAAGGAAACTGGCTGTTTAAAGATTCATCCCCCCTTCCACTGACTGACTTTGGAATTCTGATTGATTTCACCTGAAAATCCCACTCACACTCAATTTGGAGGGAATTAGAATCTGTCCCCTCAGCAGAAGGGTTCCATGTCATTTTCCAAAACACAGAAACTAATGTTGATCATGTTGCCAGTAGATTTCTAATCCTGAAAGGGCAATTTCTGTGTTTTTTTTTTTTCATAATGGCTACTCTGTCCAAATCTTGCTTGTATTGCATCAGAATACAAAATATGGGAATAAGAAGGCAAAACCGACTCAGACCCAGAAAACATTAAGGAAATTGCCGCTCAAGAATCCACAAATCGGCTGAGGCACCCAAAACTATGACAGCAAGCCAGAATTGGAGCAAGCCAACAGCTGTGCCCTGATTGAAAAAGAACCTTCCTCTTGTGCCCTGAATTCAATATGCCAGCCTCCAAACCAAAGCTCACATCAGAAAATTCATTACAAACCATGATAAATAAGAAAAAAGAGAAAAAAGCCAAAGAAATGCAAGAATCCTTAATGATATTGGGCTTGATTTAGTCGCAAGGAAACCGGCTGTTCCCGGATTCATCCACCCCTCCAGCTGACTGCCTGTGGAATTCTGACTGAATTACCCTGAAAATCGCAGTGAAACTCAGTTTGGAGTCAATTAATATCTGTGACCTCAGCCAAAGTGTAACATTTTTTTTTCCAAAACACAAAAACTCACCTTGGTCATGTAACCTGTAGATTTTTAAGCTTCAAATGCCCATTTGTCGTGTTTTGTATTTCATAATCGGTACTCTGCCCAAACTCATGTTTGTATGGCGTCAGAATACAAAATTTGGGAAGGAGGAAGGCAAAACCAAATCAGACCAAGAAAACATTTAGGAAATTGCCGCTCAACAAACCAAAATTGAGCTGAGGCACCCAAAACAATGACAGCAAGCCAGAATTGGAGCAAGCCAACAGCTGTGCCCTGTTTGAAAAAGACCATTCCTCTAGTACCCTGAAGTCCATATTCCAGCCTCAAAACCAAAGCTCACATCAGAAAATTCATTACAAACCATGATAAATAATGGAAATGAGAAAAAGCCAAAGAAATGCAAGCCTGTGGAATCCTAACTGAATTTACTGAATTAATCTGAAAATCGCAGTGAAACTCGGTTCTGGAGGCAATTAATATCTGTCACCTCAGCCAGAGTGTTCAATTTTAATTTCGAAAACAAAAAATCATACCTTGGTCTTGTGACCAGTACATATATAAGCTTCAAACGCATAATTGTTGTGTTTTTTATTTCATAATGGCTACTCTGTCCAAACTCTTGTTTGTATTACGCCAGAATACAAAATTTGGGAAGGAAGAAGGCAAAACCTACTCAGAGCCAGAAAACATGTAGGAAATTGCCGCTCAAGAAACCACAAATGGGCTGAGGCACCCAAAACCTTGAAAGCAAGCCAGAATTGGAGCAAGCCAACAGCTGTGCCCTGATTGAACTAGACCATTAATCCAGTGCCCTGATCTCCATATTCCAGCCTCAAAACCAATGCTCACAAAAAAAAAATCATTACAAACAATGATAAATAAGGGAAATCTGAGAAAGCCAAAGTAATTCAAGAGTCCTTTGTGGTATTTGGCTGGATTTAGACAGAAGGAAACAGGCTGTTTCCAGATTCATCCCCCCCTTCCACAGACTGACTTTGGAATTCTGACTCAATTCACCTCAAAATCGCACTCACACTCCATTTGGAGGGAATTAGTATCTGTCCCCTCAGCAGAAGTGTTCCATGTCATTTTCCAAAACACAAAAACTCATCTTAGTCGTGTTGCCTGTAGACTTCTAATCCTGAAAGGGCAATTTACTGTGTTTTTTTTTTTTTCTTTCATAATGGCTACTCTGTCCAAAATCTTGCTTGTATTGCGTCAGAATACAAAATTTGGGAATAAGAAGGCAAATCCGACTCAGACCCAGAAAACATTTAGGAAACTGCAGAAAAAGAATCCACAAATCAGCTAAGGAATCCAAAACAATGACAGCAAGCAGAACTGGAGCACGCCAACAGCTGTGCCCTGATTGAAAAAGAACCTTCCTCTTGTGCCCTAAACTCAATATGCCAGCCACAAAACCAAAGCTCACATCAGAAAATTCATTTCAAACCATGATAAATAGGAAAAATCAGAAAAAAGCCAAAGAAATGCAAGTTTTCTTAGTGATATTGGGCTTGATTTATTCCTAAGTAAACAGCTGTTTCCAGATTCATCCACAACTCCCAGCTGAGTGAATAGGGATTCTGACTGAATTCACCTCAAAATGGCAGTGAAATTCGGTTTGGAGACAATTAATATCTTTCACCTCAGCCAAAGTGTTCCATTTTATTTTCCAAAACAAAAAAACTCACTTTGGTCATGTTTCCTATAGATTTCAAAGCGTCAAACACCTATTTGTTGTGTTTTTTATTTCATAATGGCTACTCTGTCCAAAATCTTGCTTGTATTGCATCAACATACAAAATTTCACACTCATTTGGGAGGGAATTAGAATCTGTCCCCTCAGCAGAAGCGTTCTATGTCATTTTCCAAAACACAGAAACTCATCTCGGTTGTGTTGCCTGAAGATTTCTAATCCTGAAAGGCAATGCGCTTTTTTTTTTTCTTTCATAATGGCTACTCTCCAAAATCTTGCTTGTATTGCATCAGAATACAAAATTTGGGAATAAGAAGGCAAAACCGACTCAGACCCAGAAAACATTTAGGAAATTGGCACTCAAGAAACCACAAATCGGCTGAGGCACCCAAAACAATGACAGCAAGCCAGAATTGGAGCAAGCCAACAGCTGTGCCCTGATTGAAAAAGAACCTTCCTCTTGTGCCCTGAACTCAATATGCCAGCCTCAAAACCAAAGCTCACATCAGAAAATTCATTACAAACCATGATAAATAAGGGAAATGTGAAAAAGCCAAAGAAATGCAAGAGTCCTTTGTGATATTTGGCTGGATTTAGACACAAAGAAACTGGCTGTTTCCAGATTCATCCCCCCCTTCCACAGACTGACTTTGGAATTCTGATTGAATTCACCTCAAAATCGCTCTCACACTCCATTTGGAGGGAATTAGAATCTGTCACCTCAGCAGAAGCGTTCCATGTCATTTTCCAAAACACAGAATCTCATCTTGGTTGTGTTGCCTATGGATTTCTAATCCTGAAAGGTCAATTTGCTGTGGTTTTTTTTTTTTTTCTTTCATAATGGCTACTCTGTCCAAAATCTTGCTTGTATTGCATCAGAATACAAAATTTGGGAAGGAAGAAGACAAAACCAACTCAGACCCCGAAAACATTTAGTAAATTGCCACACAAGAAACCACAAATCAGCTGAGGCACCCAAAACAATGACAGCAAGCCAGAAGTGGAGCAAGCCAACAGCTGTGCCCTGATTGAAAAAGAACCTTCCTCTTGTGCCCTGAACTCAATATGCCAGCCTCAAAACCAAAGCTCACATCAGAAAATTCATTACAAACCATGATAAATAAGAAAAAAGAGAAAAAAGCCAAAAAAATGCAAGAATCCATAATGATATAGGGCTTGATTTAGTCGCTAGGAAACCGGCTGTTCCCGGATTCATCCACCCCTCCAGCTGACTGCCTGTGGAATTCTGACTGAATTAACCTGAAAATCACAGTGAAACTCAGTTTGGAGGCAATTAATATCTGTCACCTCAGCCAAAGTATTCGATTTTATTTTCATAAACACAAAAACTCACCTTGGTCATGTTACCTGTAGATTTCTAAGCTTCAAACACCTATTTTTTGTGTTTTTTATAAAATAATGGCTATTCTGTGCAAACTCTTCTTTGCATTGCATCAGAATACAAAATTTGGGAATAAGAAGGCAAAACCGACTCAGACCCAGAAAACATTTAGGAAATTGCCACTCAAGAAACCACAAATCGGCTGAGGCATCCAAAACAATGACAGCAAGCCAGAATTGGAGCAAGCCAACAGCTGTGCCCTGATTGAAAAAGAACCTTCCTCTTGTGCCCTGAACTCAATATGCCAGCCTCAAAACCAAAGCTCACATCAGAAAATTCATTACAAACCATGATAAATAGGGGAAATGTGAAAAAGCCAAAGAAATGCAAGAGTCCTTTGTGATATTTGGCAGGATTTAGACACAAAGAAACTGGCTGTTTCCAGATTCATCCCCCCCTTCCACAGACTGACTCTGGAATTCTGATTGAATTCACCTCAAAATCGCTCTCACACTCCATGTGGAGGGAATTAGAATCTGTCCGCTCAGCAGAAGCGTTCCATGGCATTTTCCAAAACACAAAATCTCACCTTGGTTGTGTTGCCTATGGATTTCTAATCCTGAAAGGTCAATTTGCTGTGTTTTTATTTTTCTTTCATAATGGCTACTCTGTCCAAAATCTTGCTTGTATTGCATCAGAATACAAAATTTGGGAAGGAAGAAGGCAAAACCAACTCAGACCCCGAAAACATTTAGGAAATTGCCACACAAGAAACCAAAATCAGCTGAGGCACCCAAAACAATGACAGCAAGCCAGAAGTGGAGCAAGCCAACAGCTGTGCCCTGATTGAAAAAGAACCTTCCTCTTGTGCCTGAACTCAATATGCCAGCCTCAAAACCAAAGCTCACATCAGAAAATTCATTACAAACCATGATAAATAAGAAAAATAGAAAAAAGCCAAAAAATGCAAGAATCCATAATGATATAGGGCTTGATTTAGTCGCTAGGAAACCGGCTGTTCCCAGATTCATCCACCCCTCCAGCTGACTGCCTGTGGAATTCTGACTGAATTAACCTGAAAATCACAGTGAAACTCAGTTTGGAGGCAATTAATATCTGTCACCTCAGCCAAAGTGTTCCATTTTATTTTCATAAACACAAAAACTCACCTTGGTCATGTTACCTGTAGATTTCTAAGCTTCAAACGCCTATTTGTTGTGTTTTTTTATTTCATAATGGCTATTCTGTACAAACTCTTCTTTGCATTGCATCAGAATATAAAATTTGGGAAGGAAGAAGGCAAAGCCAACACAGACCCTGAAAACATTTGGGAAATTGCCACACAAGAAACCACAAATCGGCTGAGGCACTCAAAACAATGAAAGCAAGCGAGAAGTGGAGCAAGCCAACAGCTGTGCCCTGATTGAAAAAGAACCATCCTCTTGTGCCCTGAACTCAATATGCCAGCTTTAAAACCAAAGCTCACATCAGAAAATTCATTACAAACCATGATAAATAAGAAAAAAGAGAAAAAAGCCAAAGAAATGCAAGAATCCATAATGATATTGGGTTTGATTTAGTTGCAAGGAAACCGGCTGTTCCCAGATTCATCCACCACTAAAGCTGACTGCCTGTGGAATTCTGACTGAATTAACCTGACAATTGCAGTGAAACTCAAGAAACCAAATTTCAGCTGAGGCACCCAAAACAAAGACAATAGCCAGAATTGGAGCACACCAACAGCTGTGCCCTGTTTGAAAAAGACCATTCCTCTGGTGCCCTGAACTCTATATTGCAGCCTCAAAACCAAAGGTCACATCAGAAAATTCATTACAAACCATGATAAATAAGGGAAATGTGAAAAAGCCAAAGAAATGCAAGAGTCCTTTGTGATATTTGGCTGGATTTAGACACAAAGTAACTGGCTGTTTCCAGATTCATCCCCCCCTTCCACAGACTGACTTTGGAATTCTGATTGAATTCACCTCAAAATCGCTCTCACACTCCATTTGGAGGGAATTAGAATCTGTCCCCTCAGCAGAAGCGTTCCATGTCATTTTCCAAAACACAGAAACTCATCTTGGTTGTGTTGCCTGTAGATTTCTAATCCTGAAAGGGCAATGCGCTGTGTTTTTTTTTTTTTTTTTCTTTCATAATGGCTACTCTCCAAAATCTTGCTTGTATTGCATCAGAATACAAAATTTGGGAATAAGAAGGCAAAACCGACTCAGACCCAGAAAACATTTAGGAAATTGGCACTCAAGAAACCACAAATCGGCTGGGGCACCCAAAACAATGACAGCAAGCCAGAATTGGAGCAAGCCAACAGCTGTGCCCTGTTTGAAAAAGAACATTCCTCTTGTGCCCTGAACTCAATATGCCAGCCTCAAAACCAAAGCTCACATCAGAAAATTCATTACAAACCATGATAAATAAGAAAAAAGAGAAAAAAGCCAAAAAAATGCAAGAATCCATAATGATATAGGGCTTGATTTAGTCGCTAGGAAACTGGCCGTTCCCGGATTCATCCACCCCTCCAGCTGACTGCCTGTGGAATTCTGACTGAATTTACCTGAAAATCACAGTGAAACTCAGTTTGGAGGCAATTAATATCTGTCACCTCAGCCAAAGTATTCCATTTTATTTTCATAAACACAAAAACTCACCTTGGTCATGTTACCTGTAGATTTCTAAGCTTCAAACACCTATTTTTTGTGTTTTTTATTTCATAATGGCTATTCTGTACAAACTCTTCTTTGCATTGCATCAGAATACAAAATTTGGGAATAAGAATGCAAAGCCGACTCAGACCCAGAAAACATTTAGGAAATTGCCACACAAGAAACCACAAATCGGCTGAGGCATCCAAAACAATGACAGCAAGCCAGAATTGGAGCAAGCCAACAGCTGTGCCCTGATTGAAAAAGAACCTTCCTCTTGTGCCCTGAACTCAATATGCCAGCCTCAAAACCAAAGCTCACATCAGAAAATTCATTACAAACCATGATAAATAAGAAAAATAGAAAAAAGCCAAAAAAATGCAAGAATCCATATGATATAGGGCTTGATTTAGGTACTAGGAAACCGGCTGTTCCCGGATTCATCCACCCCTCCAGCTGACTGCCTGTGGAATTCTGACTGAATTTACCTGAAAATCACAGTGAAACTCAGTTTGGAGGCAATTAATATCTGTCACCTCAGCCAAAGTGTTCCATTTTATTTTCATAAACACAAAAACTCACCTTGGTCATGTTACCTGTAGATTTCTAAGCTTCAAACGCCTATTTGTTGTGTTTTTTCTTTCATAATGGTTATTCTGTACAAAGTCTTCTTTAAATTGCATCAGAATACAAAATTTGGGAAGGAAGAAGGCAAAGCCAACTCAGACCCTGAAACCATTTGGGAAATTGCCACACAAGAAACCACAAATCGGCTGAGGCACTCAAAACAATGACAGCAAGCAGAAGTGGAGCAAGCCAACAGCTGTGCCCTGATTGAAAAAGAACCATCCTCTTGTGCCCTGAACTCCATATTGCAGCCTCAAAACCAAAGCTCACATCAGAAAATTCATTACAAACCATGATAAATAAGAAAAAAGAGAAAAAAGCCAAAGAAATGCAAGAATCCATAATGATATTGGGTTTGATTTAGTTGCAAGGAAACCGGCTGTTCCCAGATTCATCCACCACTAAAGCTGACTGCCTGTGGAATTCTGACTGAATTAACCTGACAATTGCAGTGAAACTCAAGAAACCAAATTTCAGCTGAGGCACCCAAAACAAAGACAATAGCCAGAATTGGAGCACACCAACAGCTGTGCCCTGTTTGAAAAAGACCATTCCTCTGGTGCCCTGAACTCTATATTGCAGCCTCAAAACCAAAGGTCACATCAGAAAATTCATTACAAACCATGATAAATAAGGGAAATGTGAAAAAGCCAAAGAAATGCAAGAGTCCTTTGTGATATTTGGCTGGATTTAGACACAAAGAAACTGGCTGTTTCCAGATTCATCCCCCCCTTCCACAGACTGACTCTGGAATTCTGATTGAATTCACCTCAAAATCGCACTCACACTCATTTGGGAGGGAATTAGAATCTGTCCCCTCAGCAGAAGCGTTCTATGTCATTTTCCAAAACACAGAAACTCATCTTGGTCGTGTTGCCTGTAGATTTCTAATCCTGAAAGGGCAATGCGCTGTGTTTTTTTTTTTCTTTCTTTCATAATGGCTACTCTCCAAAATCTTGCTTGTATTGCATCAGAATACAAAATTTGGGAATAAGAAGGCAAAACCGACTCAGACCCAGAAAACATTTAGGAAATTGGCACTCAAGAAACCACAAATCGGCTGAGGCACCCAAAACAATGACAGCAAGCCAGAATTGGAGCAAGCCAACAGCTGTGCCCTGATTGAAAAAGAACCTTCCTCTTGTGCCCTGAACTCAATATGCCAGCCTCAAAACCAAAGCTCACATCAGAAAATTCATTGCAAACCATGATAAATAAGTGAAATGTGAAAAAGCCAAAGAAATGCAAGAGTCCTTTGTGATATTTGGCAGGATTTAGACACAAAGAAACTGGCGGTTTCCAGATTCATCTCCCCCTTCCTCAGACTGACTTTGGAATTCTGATTGAATTCACCTCAAAATCGCTCTCACACTCCATTTGGAGGGAATTAGAATCTGTCCCCTCAGCAGAAGCGTTCCATGTCATTTTCCAAAACACAGAATCTCACCTTGGTTGTGTTGCCTATGGATTTCTAATCCTGAAAGGTCAATTTGCTGTGTTTTTTTTTTTTCTTTCATAATGGCTACTCTGTCCAAAATCTTGCTTGTATTGCATCAGAATACAAAATTTGGGAAGGAAGAAGGCAAAACCAACTCAGACCCCGAAAACATTTAGGAAATTGCCACACAAGAAACCACAAATCAGCTGAGGCACCCAAAACAATGACAGCAAGCCAGAAGTGGAGCAAGCCAACAGCTGTGCCCTGATTGAAAAAGAACCTTCCTCTTGTGCCCTGAACTCAATACGCCAGCCTCAAAACCAAAGCTCACATCAGAAAATTCATTACAAACCATGATAAATAAGAAAAAAGAGAAAAAAGCCAAAAAAATGCAAGAATCCATAATGATATAGGGCTTGATTTAGTCGCTAGGCAACCGGCTGTTCCCGGATTCATCCACCCCTCCAGCTGACTGCCTGTGGAATTCTGACTGAATTAACCTGAAAATCACAGTGAAACTCAGTTTGGAGGCAGTTAATATCTGTCACCTCAGCCAAAGTGTTCCATATTTTTTTCCAAAACACAAAAACTCACCTTGGTCATGTTACCTGTAGATTTCTAAGCTTCAAACGCCTATTTGTTGTGTTTTTTATTTCATAATGGCTACTCTATACAAACTCTTCTTTGCATTGCATCAGAATACAAAATTTGGGAAGGAAGAAGGCAAAGCCAACTCAGACCCTGAAAACATTTGGGAAATTGCCACACAAGAAACCACAAATCGGCTGAGGCACTCAAAACAATGACAGCAAGCCAGAAGTGGAGCAAGCCAACAGCTGTGCCCTGATTGAAAAAGAACCATCCTCTTGTGCCCTGAACTCCATATTGCAGCCTCAAAACCAAAGCTCACATCAGAAAATTCATTACAAACCATGATAAATAAGAAAAAAGAGAAAAAAGCCAAAGAAATGCAAGAATCCATAATGATATTGGGTTTGATTTAGTTGCAAGGAAACCGGCTGTTCCCAGATTCATCCACCACTAAAGCTGACTGCCTGTGGAATTCTGACTGAATTAACCTGACAATTGCAGTGAAACTCAAGAAACCAAATTTCAGCTGAGGCACCCAAAACAAAGACAATAGCCAGAATTGGAGCACACCAACAGCTGTGCCCTGTTTGAAAAAGACCATTCCTCTGGTGCCCTGAACTCTATATTGCAGCCTCAAAACCAAAGGTCACATCAGAAAATTCATTACAAACCATGATAAATAAGGGAAATGTGAAAAAGCCAAAGAAATGCAAGAGTCCTTTGTGATATTTGGCTGGATTTAGACACAAAGAAACTGGCTGTTTCCAGATTCATCCCCCCCTTCCACAGACTGACTCTGGAATTCTGATTGAATTCACCTCAAAATCGCACTCACACTCATTTGGGAGGGAATTAGAATCTGTCCCCTCAGCAGAAGCGTTCTATGTCATTTTCCAAAACACAGAAACTCATCTTGGTCGTGTTGCCTGTAGATTTCTAATCCTGAAAGGGCAATGCGCTGTGTTTTTTTTTTTTCTTTCTTTCATAATGGCTACTCTCCAAAATCTTGCTTGTATTGCATCAGAATACAAAATTTGGGAATAAGAAGGCAAAACCGACTCAGACCCAGAAAACATTTAGGAAATTGCCACTCAAGAAACCACAAATCGGCTGAGGCACCCAAAACAATGACAGCAAGCCAGAATTGGAGCAAGCCAACAGCTGTGCCCTGATTGAAAAAGAACCTTCCTCTTGTGCCCTGAACTCAATATGCCAGCCTCAAAACCAAAGCTCACATCAGAAAATTCATTGCAAACCATGATAAATAAGTGAAATGTGAAAAAGCCAAAGAAATGCAAGAGTCCTTTGTGATATTTGGCAGGATTTAGACACAAAGAAACTGGCGGTTTCCAGATTCATCTCCCCCTTCCACAGACTGACTTTGGAATTCTGATTGAATTCACCTCAAAATCGCTCTCACACTCCATTTGGAGGGAATTAGAATCTGTCACCTCAGCAGAAGCGTTCCATGTCATTTTCCAAAACACAGAATCTCACCTTGGTTGTGTTGCCTATGGATTTCTAATCCTGAAAGGTCAATTTGCTGTGTTTTTTTTTTTTCTTTCATAATGGCTACTCTGTCCAAAATCTTGCTTGTATTGCATCAGAATACAAAATTTTGGAAGGAAGAAGGCAAAACCAACTCAGACCCCGAAAACATTTAGGAAATTGCCACACAAGAAACCACAAATCAGCTGAGGCACCCAAAACAATGACAGCAAGCCAGAAGTGGAGCAAGCCAACAGCTGTGCCCTGATTGAAAAAGAACCTTCCTCTTGTGCCCTGAACTCAATACGCCAGCCTCAAAACCAAAGCTCACATCAGAAAATTCATTACAAACCATGATAAATAAGAAAAAAGAGAAAAAAGCCAAAAAAATGCAAGAATCCATAATGATATAGGGCTTGATTTAGTCGCTAGGCAACCGGCTGTTCCCGGATTCATCCACCCCTCCAGCTGACTGCCTGTGGAATTCTGACTGAATTAACCTGAAAATCACAGTGAAACTCAGTTTGGAGGCAGTTAATATCTGTCACCTCAGCCAAAGTGTTCCATTTTTTTTTCCAAAACACAAAAACTCACCTTGGTCATGTTACCTGTAGATTTCTAAGCTTCAAATGCCTATTTGTTGTGTTTTTTATTTCATAATGGCTACTCTATACATACTCTTCTTTGCATTGCATCAGAATACAAAATTTGGGAAGGAAGAAGGCAAAGCCAACTCAGACCCTGAAAACATTTGGGAAATTGCCACACAAGAAACCACAAATCGGCTGAGGCACTCAAAACAATGACAGCAAGCCAGAAGTGGAGCAAGCCAACAGCTGTGCCCTGATTGAAAAAGAACCTTCCTCTTGTGCCCTGAACTCCATATTGCAGCCTCAAAACCAAAGCTCACATCAGAAAATTCATTACAAACCATGATAAATAAGAAAAAAGAGAAAAAAGCCAAAGAAATGCAAGAATCCATAATGATATTGGGTTTGATTTAGTTGCAAGGAAACCGGCTGTTCCCAGATTCATCCACCACTAAAGCTGACTGCCTGTGGAATTCTGACTGAATTAACCTGACAATTGCAGTGAAACTCAAGAAACCAAATTTCAGCTGAGGCACCCAAAACAAAGACAATAGCCAGAATTGGAGCACACCAACAGCTGTGCCCTGTTTGAAAAAGACCATTCCTCTGGTGCCCTGAACTCTATATTGCAGCCTCAAAACCAAAGGTCACATCAGAAAATTCATTACAAACCATGATAAATAAGGGAAATGTGAAAAAGCCAAAGAAATGCAAGAGTCCTTTGTGATATTTGGCAGGATTTAGACACAAAGAAACTGGCTGTTTCCAGATTCATCCCCCCCTTCCACAGACTGACTCTGGAATTCTGATTGAATTCACCTCAAAATCGCACTCACACTCATTTGGGAGGGAATTAGAATCTGTCCCCTCAGCAGAAGCGTTCTATGTCATTTTCCAAAACACAGAAACTCATCTTGGTCGTGTTGCCTGTAGATTTCTAATCCTGAAAGGGCAATGCGCTGTGTTTTTTTTTTTTTTTTCTTTCTTTCATAATGGCTACTCTCCAAAATCTTGCTTGTATTGCATCAGAATACAAAATTTGGGAATAAGAAGGCAAAACCGACTCAGACCCAGAAAACATTTAGGAAATTGCCACTCAAGAAACCACAAATCGGCTGAGGCACCCAAAACAATGACAGCAAGCCAGAATTGGAGCAAGCCAACAGCTGTGCCCTGATTGAAAAAGAACCTTCCTCTTGTGCCCTGAACTCAATATGCCAGCCTCAAAACCAAAGCTCACATCAGAAAATTCATTGCAAACCATGATAAATAAGTGAAATGTGAAAAAGCCAAAGAAATGCAAGAGTCCTTTGTGATATTTGGCAGGATTTAGACACAAAGAAACTGGCGGTTTCCAGATTCATCTCCCCCTTCCACAGACTGACTTTGGAATTCTGATTGAATTCACCTCAAAATCGCTCTCACACTCCATTTGGAGGGAATTAGAATCTGTCACCTCAGCAGAAGCGTTCCATGTCATTTTCCAAAACACAGAATCTCACCTTGGTTGTGTTGCCTATGGATTTCTAATCCTGAAAGGTCAATTTGCTGTGTTTTTTTTTTTTTCTTTCATAATGGCTACTCTGTCCAAAATCTTGCTTGTATTGCATCAGAATACAAAATTTGGGAAGGAAGAAGGCAAAACCAACTCAGACCCCGAAAACATTTAGGAAATTGCCACACAAGAAACCACAAATCAGCTGAGGCACCCAAAACAATGACAGCAAGCCAGAAGTGGAGCAAGCCAACAGCTGTGCCCTGATTGAAAAAGAACCTTCCTCTTGTGCCCTGAACTCAATACGCCAGCCTCAAAACCAAAGCTCACATCAGAAAATTCATTACAAACCATGATAAATAAGAAAAAAGAGAAAAAAGCCAAAAAAATGCAAGAATCCATGATGATATTGGACTTGATTTAGTCTCAAGAAAACCGAATGTTCCCGGATTCTTCCACACCTCCAGCTGATGCCTGTGGAATTCTGTCTGAATTAACCTGAAAATCACAGTGAAACTCATTTTGGAGGCAATTAATATCTGTCACCTCAGCCAAAGTGTTCCATTTGATTTTCCAAAACACAAAAACTCACCTTGGTCGTGTTACCTGTAGATATATATTCTTCAAATGCCCATTTGTAATGTTTTTTATTTCATAATGGCTACTCTGTCCAAACTCTTGTTTGTGTTGCGTCAGAATACAGAATTTGGGAATGAAGAAGGCAAAGCCAACTCAGACCCACAAAACATTTAGGAAATTGCCACACAAGAAACCACAAATCGGCTGAGGCACCCAAAACAATGACAGCAAGCCAGAATTGAAGCAGGCCAACAGCTATGCCCTGTTTGAAAAAGACCATTCCTCCTGTGCACTGAACTCTATATTGCAGCCTCAAAACCAAAGCTCACATCAGAAAATTCATTACAAACCATGATAAAAAGAAAAAAGAGAAAGAAGCCAAAGAAATGCAAGAGTCCTTTGTGATATTGGGCTTGATTTAGTTGCAAGGAAACCAGCTGTTCCCGGATTCATCCACCCCTCCTAGCTGACTGGCTGTGGAATTCTGATTGAATTCACCTGAAAATCGCACTCACTCTCGATTTGGAGGAAATTAATATCTGCCCCTCAGTGGAAGGGTTCTATGTCATTTTCCAAAACCCAAAAACTCATCTTGGTCATGTTGCCTATGATTTCTAATCATGAAAACCCAATATGTTCTGTTTTTCAATTTCCTGATGGATCCTCGTTCTAAACCCTTGTTTGTATTGCATCAGAATACACAATTTGAAAAGGAAAAAGGCAAAACCAACTCAGACCAACAAAGCATTTAGGAAAAAGTCGCTCAAAATGAAAAATTGCCTGAGGCACCCAAAGCAATTACAGAAAGCCAGAATTGGAGAGAAACAACAGCTGTGCCCTAATTGAAAAAGACCATTCCTCTGGTTCCCTGAACTCCTTAAGCCAGCCTCAAAACCACAACCCACATCAGAAAATTTATTACAAACCATGATAAATAAGAAAATGTGAAAAATGCAAAAAAGAAAAAGAAATGCAAGAGTCCTTCGTGATATGGCGCTTGTTTTAGTACAAGGAAACCAGCTGTTTCCGGATTCATCCACCCCTCCCAGCTGACTGACTGTGGAATTCTGATTGTATTCACCTGAAAAGAGAGAACATTTATAAGTATATTGGGACTGTGGAACCTGTCATTTACCAATCACATGTTAGACTGAATCATAGACCAAATATAGGGAAGAAATCCTATGCATGTAAACCTTGTGGGAATTCATTCAGTATTAAATACCCTCCATCACAGCACTCATATTGTGGAAAACCCTCATGTGTGTAATGATTGTGTGGAAACCACTCACCAGAAGTCAGATCTCATTAGACATCAGAGAATTCACACAGGGTTGAAATCTTACAAATCTAATGACTGTGGGAAGTTCTTTGGCCAGAAGAAACACCTCATAAATCATCAGAGAATTCACACAGGTGAGAAACCTTTTGAATGTAATGACTGTGGAAAATCCTTTGGCCAGAAGGCAAACCTCATAAATCATCAGAGAATTCACACAGGTGAGAAACCTTATGAATGCAATTACTATGGAAAATCCTTTGGCCAGAAGGCAAACCTCATAAATCATCAGAGAATTCACAGAGGGGAGAAACCTTATGAATGCAATCATTGTGGAAAAGCCTTTGCTGAGAAATCAAAGCTCACAAAGCATCAGACAATTTGTACTGGGGGAAACCTTATGATTGCAATGACTGTGGAAAAACCTTTGCTGAGAAGTCAAACCTCAGAAAGTATCAGAGCCTTCACACCATGGAGAAAGCTTATAAATGAAATGACTGTGGAAAAGCCTTTGGTCCCATCCTTGCATACCAAGGATAAATCCCACTTGGTCTGGGTGGATGATCTTTCTGATGCATTGTTGGATTCAATTGGCCAGAATTCTGTTGCAGATCTTTGCATGTATGTTCATCAGGGAAATTGGTCTATAATTACTTTCTTTGTTGCACTTTTTTCAAGTTTAGGAATGAAGGTGATGTTGGCTTCATAGAAAGAATTTGGGAGAATCGCCTCTCTCTCAATTGTTTTGAATAACTTGAGAAGAATTGCAGTTAGTGCTTTAAATGTCTGTTAGAATTCAGCAGTGAAGCCTTCCAGTTTTGGGGTTTTCTTGGTAGTGATGGTCTTTATTACTGGTATCATTTCCATCTGGTTATGTGTGTGTTTAGGTTTTCTATATCTTTGTTGCTCAATTTAGGTAGGTTTTATGGATGGAAGGATGGTGGAAAGCCTCTTTGCTGTACCTCATAACTCATAAGATATCAGAGTATCCACACAGGGAATTTTCTACTTGACCTTTTTGTGCAAGTTATATCTCATGAAATATTAGAGAATTCACCAAGGGGAGAAATGCATGAATATAATACATGTGAATAGCCTTTGTGGTGCAAATCAGACCTCATCAAACATAAAAGAATTCTCATGGGGAGCAATTTTATGAATGTAATGACTCAGAGCCTTTTACCATAATTCAGCCCTCATTGTACATCATCAAATTCATATAGGGAAAAACTCCTTTGAAAGTAAAATCCCTTTAATTAGAAGCCATACCTCATAAGACAACAGGGAATTCACGTGGGAGAGAAACCTTATGGGTGTAATGAGTGTTGGAAAGCTCTGCCCAAATCTCTCCTTATATCAGAATGCACAACATATATATCTAATGAATGAAATAAATGTGAGAAAGTCATTTCACATAGGTAATGCCTCATAATCCATCATGGAATTTGAACAAGGGAGAGACCTTAACAATATAATGAATGTGGAAGAGCTTTTCTCCAAAATTCATGTAAGTATTGTGACAAAACCTTTTGCTGGAAATCACATCCTATCCAACAGAGACTCATGTAAAGGAGAAAGCTTATAAATATTATTAGAGTCAGAAGTCAATGGTACATCAGAGAATTGACACAGGTGGTTTCTTAGGCGTATACTGATTGTGCAAAAACATTTTCTTTGTTTCAGGCGTGTATAGACACAGAATTCACAAAAGGTGATAGTCTTTGCATGCTGTAAATACAATAAAACCTTTAGCCAGAAATTAGACATCAACAGACTTCAGAGAATTCATAAGGAACAAAAGTCTATGCAATGAATTTGGAAAATGTATTTCTGTTATAAATCAGTCTTCAATTCCCATGAATAGACTCACAAATGAGAAAACATGCATGCATAGAAAAGTTTTGTACCATAAATTATCTCTAGATGGTAAACTAATATATCACACAAAAGAAAAATCATGAGTGTAATGGAATTGGGAAACCCTTTGCTATAAGGCAGATTTCCAGAAAGCTTAGCAAGATTACAGAAAAGTCTCTGAAAATGTAACATGTCTGAAAGATTTGTTGGCATCACAAACTGGAGGATAGCTCAAGTGCATGTGTTTTTGTGCCTGGCATCCAAATTGATATCTCTTTTTCTTTGATGAATTCCTTGTTTATTTATTTAGCAGATTTAGAGACAAAGGATTCCTGTCCATTGATTTACTACTATATGCCCACAATTGCCATGGTAAAGTATATGGCAAAAACTGAGTGCTGGGGGCTGTGAATCTGATTCATCACTGATAACATTGAAGACATTGGTTCCTGGTTCTTATGCTGCTATGCATGGAAATGTTTCTCTAATTTCATTTTCAAATAGTTCATTGTTAATATAAAGAAATGCTTCTAATTTTTAAAATTTCATTGAAATAATTTGTGATTAATGTGTCCTAGTCATGCATTATTACAGGGTGTAGTGCAATATTTGCACACATTTATGCAGTAAAAAGTGATCAAGCTAAGCAACTACAGTTTTATTAAGTTTTTAAAGAGTTATTTATTTGAAAGACAGAGTTACAGAGAGAAGTAGCAGCAGAGAGAGAGAGAGGTCTTCCTCTGCCGGTTCACTCCCCAGATGGCCACAATGGCCGGAGCTCTGCCAATCTGATTCCAGGAACCAGGAGCTTCTTCCAGATCTCCCACTTGGGTGCAGGGACCCAAGGACTTGGGCCATCTTCTACTGCTTTCCCAGGCCATAGCAGAGAGTTGGATCAGAAGAGGAGCAGCCAGGACTAGAACTGGTACCCACATGGGATGCTGGTGCTTCAGGCCAGGGTGTTAGCCCACTGTGCCACAATGCTGGCCCCCAAGCAACTACAGTTTCTAATTCTTCTCCATGATTTGAGACTACCAGCTCCTCTCCTTCAGTTCTTTACACAGAACCTAATATGGTTGAATGTAGTCATCTCATTATATTATGGAACACCAGAAGTTCTTTCTGCCTCTTTGATTTTTGATACCTATTATCCAATCCCCCTCTATCCCTAGCTGCTTCCCTTCTCAGCCTCTAGTAATCACAGTTCTGTGTTCAGATCCATTATTTTCTTTCACTTCCACATGCGACAAGGACCAGGTGACATTTGTGTTCCTGCTTCTGGCTTATTTCAATTAATTTAATAATATTTTGTTCTTTTTTTGTATCTAAAAGAGGTTGCCCTGTCCATTGTTTTTCACTGATGGACAGCTAGATTGGTTTCACATCCTGGCTGCAGTGAACTGTGTTATAGTGGCTGTGTTATGGGAAAATTGCTGTATCTTTGATATGCTCTCCTCCTTTCCTTCTAATAAAATTTCCTTATTCTATATAGCCAAGAGCAAGATAACTCTCACATGGTAGGTCAATTTTTATCTTAGTTTAATTTTTGTTATTTATTTGAAAGAGTTACAATAGAGGTAGAGACACAGAGAGGTCCTCCATTAGCTGGTTCGCTCTACAGATGACTACAAAGGCCAGAGTTATGCCATTCTGAAACCTGGAGACAGGAGCTTCCTCTGGGTCTCCCTCATGGGTGCATGGGCCCAAGGACTTGGGCCATCTTCTACTGCTATCATAGGAGATAGCAGAGAGCTGGATTGGAAGAAGAGCAGCTGGAACTAGAACTGGCACCCAAATGGGATGCTGGCCCTTCAGGCCAGGGCTTTAACTCACTGCACAACAGCGCCAGCCCCAATTTTTATCCTTTTTAAGGAATGACCATACTGTTCTGCATAACATCTGTACTAACTTGTGTTTTCACCTACCATATATGGTGGTTTTCTTTTCCCATGTGCTCTCTAGCATTTGTTATTTTTTATCAGTTTGGCATAAAAATGATATAGTATTGTTCATGTTTTTGTGTATTTTGAAATCAGTTAATTTGTTTATTAAATCTTTATTATTTGAAAGGTGGATTTAGAGAGAGAGGGAAAGACATAGATAGCTTTCATCTGCTGGCTCACACCCCAGAGAGTTTCAACAGTTGAGCCTGGGGCATGCTGGAGTCAGGAGCTTCATCCAAGTCTCCCACATGAGTGGCAAGGACCTGAGTCCTTCGTCCATCTTCTGCTGGTTTCCCAGGTGTTTAGCAGTGAGCTAAATTGGAAGTGGAGATTCCTAAACTCAAAGTGGAACTCAGATGTTATGCTGGCCTCACAGATTGCAGCTTTCCCCACTTGGCCACAATGCCAGCCCCTCTATCAATTTAATTCCTCAAAAATAGCTCAGTAATGTTGGCATCTATCTCATTTTGTTTTTTCTCTGTTATTATTCAACTTATTGATGTCTTATTTTTGTTCACATTATTCCTCTCAATTGCTCTACCTGAGGTGAGTAGGGCTGCTGTGTTGCTTAAATGAAGTGTATGCTTTAGATTACTCATTTAATGAGTGCATGTCATTCACATAGCACTTCACTGAAGTTCTACTATGTCCCAAATCCTCTTCTAGGCACAGAATTTAGACCACTTTTCTCTTAGGCCCAGATCTTGCCTTTAACATACTACTTGGAATTTAGTAGCTCATGAAATCTGCAGACTGCATAAATGAATGAATATTTTGAGGGCTGTGCTTTTGTGGAGGAACTTCATAGGAGACCGAAGGAATAAAATAAATCAAAAGTATCCACAGTATATAGAATGTATACTATTTTACAAGTCACAGAGAAGAAGAAGAAGAAGGAAAGTAGTAAGACTAGAAAGTTTGTGGCAAGACTAACAGGCGCTGGTCAAGAACTTAATAAGCACATTAGGAAAGCAGTAAGGTTTCTTTTTTTTTTTTTGAGGAAAAGTTTTTATTTCTAGTGATGAAATTGGCTACAGAACATTATGAAAGTTTAAAAATACAAAGAGAAATTGTCTATAATTAATAGATTCAAAATTTGACAATCAGTGAATATCATTATTAGTCATTACCAACAACAGTTATTGATTTGAAAGGCAGAGTGACAGGAAGAGGGAACCACTGCTTCACTCCCCAGACACTTGCAATAGCCAAAGCTTGACCAAGCCAAAACCAGGAACTGGGAATTCATTCTGGATGTCCCATTTGGGTGCAGGGACCCAAGCACTTCTGCCATCCTCCGTCTCCTCCCAGGGTGCACACTAGCAGAAACTTGCCTCAAAGCAGAGAAGCTACCACTCAAGCCAGGCATTTGTATATGGGATGTGGGTGTGTGGTGGTGATAGCAAGCCCTCATGGATAAAAAAAAAAAAAAAAAAAAAAAAAAAAAAAAAAAAAAAAAAAAAAAAAAACAAAGTTATTTCTATGCCAAGGAAATTACTCTGTAGTCTTTCTCTTATAAACTACGTATTGCTGAACCTAGATAATTTTTCCTTTATTTAACAATGACATGAAAATGTCAGTTGAGTTGGCTTTCCTGAAGACCTTGTTTCTTGAATATTAGTGGCTAGCTGAGATAAATTCTTTTCATCTCTTTCTCGCTTCGGCAGCACATGTGCTCGCTTCGGCAGCACATATACTAAAATTGGAATGATACAGAGAAGATTAGCATGCCCCTGCGCAGTAAGGTTTCTTTACCTCCCTGTAGGCTCTGCTCTCCAGAGGTGAACAGGGTCCTCTAAACCCACTTGCTGCACACACAAACACCTGAGTGTTGTATTCTCCCACAGGTGTTGGAGACTGATATGGTGTTCTGATTTATATTTACATAATGGCTAGTGACATCGGGCATATTCACATGTTTTGACCATGTACATTTCTTCTGAGAAATGTCTATTCAGATCCTTGCCTGTTTCTTCACTGTATTTTTTGGAGTTTTTCCAATTCATGTAAATGCTCTGGAAATCTGTAAACATTCAGAGTTTTAATTTTTCCTGCCATCTGTTCATTGTATCTACACTCTGATGTTTACTTTGTTGTGAAGAAGTATCTTAGTTGGATATACTCAAATGTCTCTGTTTTTATTTTTGTGACTATTGCTATTGGAATCTTACCCAAAAGCTATTGTGTGTTGACAATATTTAGAGTTTCCCTATGTTTACTTGGGTTTGGGTCTTATGATTACATTTTAATTCACTGTGAGTTCACTTTCACATAGTGTAAGAGATGTTGGAGTCTCTTTTCAGGCTTCTACATATGGATAATCAAGTTCCTCTGCACCACTTGTGAAAGAGATTCTTCTTTCTCCAGTTCATTTTAGTTCCTTTGTTAAATATGAGTTGCTGGTAGAAATTTGGGTTTATTTCTATGCTACCAAGTCTTTTCCATTGAACTATGTGTCTGTTATTATATCAGTGCTAACACTTCTTCTTTTTTTTTTTGCAGTATATTTATTTGAAAGGCAGAGTTACAGAGAGGTAGAGGCAGAGAGAGAGAGAGGTCTTCCATCCACTGGTTTACTCCCCAAATGGTCACAATGGCCGGAGCTCTGTTGATCTGAATCCAAGTGTCAGGAGCTTCTTCCAGGTCTCTATGCAGGTGCAGGGGCCCAAAGACTTTGGCCATTTTCTACTTTTTTCTCAGGCTATACCAGAGAGGGGTATAAGAAGTGGAGCAGCTGGGAAACATACTGGCACCCATATGAGATGCCAGCACTGCAGACGGTGACTTTACCTGCTTTGTCATAGTGCTGACCCCTGTAATATGTCTTAAAATATGGTGTGATGTCTCCAGCTTTTTTTTGCTTTATAATATTGCTTTAGATGTTAAGCATCTCTCATGTTTCTATGTGAATTTTAGCATCATTTTTTCTAGCTCTGAGAACATCGTTGGTATGTTGATTGGGATTACATTGAATTTGCAAATTGCTTTTGGTAGTATGGATATTTTGGTATTATTCTTCCCATTCACAAACATAAGTTTTCTGTGAGACTTTCAAAAAGCCTTGACAAAAATTGGACTTTATTACACAAAAATTCATCACTTTTTGGGATCATTTAAATCCATAATTTTGCACTAATATTTGATAAATAATTAAAGACTTTGAGCATTTTAGTAGGAGAAATTAAAATATTTATCAATTTATTCAAATATTGTTTAGATGTGATATTCAAATATTGTTTAGAGCCATTGTCTATATTCCCTCTAAATTACGATCTTTTTGCTTTTTGCCTGTTAAACTTGTCCCTTGATTCAAGAACCCTTTTTAATGTAATGTAAACTGAAAATGTCATTTCATAAGCTAAAAAAAATGACAAAGAAGGAAAAAGAAGGGAGGGAGGTTGAGTATATAATTATGTTCTCCGAATTTTTTCTATAAAACATATTGAATCATTTAAAAGCTAATGAAAATTAAACTCAAAATTGGACCATTATGACCAATATTTAAAACAAGTGATTAAAAACTGTAGATGTCTTCAATTTTGATTATCATTCTTCTTTAGAATATCTGAAAGAAATCCGGCTTCTCACTTTAAAATATACCAGTGTGTTAGAATTCAGTATTAAATGACTTTGTTTAAAAGTTTTATTTAATCTATTGCTTTAAGTAGTAATACTATGGCCATTGTAAAACAAAATCCTTATCATTTTTCATAAAACAGAAAGGGCCTTTAAAACATCATCACTAAAAATATTAAGAGACCTAAAATATAACATTCTTAAAACCCAAGTGATACCATTCAAAATTTTCAAATATGCAGGGATAGTTCATGTCAAGTAACTAAATAATTGTTAAGTGTATATATGGAATAGCTTCTATAAATTCTTTTGGCAAGGGCTGGCACTGTGGCATAGTGGGTGAGGCTGCCACCTGCAGTGCTGGTATTCCATAGGGGCATCAGTTCAAGACCTGGCTGCTCCACTTCCTATCCAGCTCTCTGCTATGGCCTGGGAAACACTATAAAATGGTGCAAGTCCTTGGGCCCCTGCAACTGCATAGGAGACCAGGAAGAGGCTCCTGGCTCCTGCCTTCCAGTCAGCACAGCTCCAGACATGGAGGCCAACTGTGGAGTGAACCAGTGAATGGAAGACCACTCTCTCTGCCTGTCCTTCTCTCTCTGTGTAATTCTGACTTTCAAATAATATAAATAAATCTTTAAAAATTCTTTTGGCAAATAGATGAAGCTACTTGTTATACATTTCAAATAAATAGCAAACATACTAGAAAAATATATTGAATAAAATTTAAGCAACTCATAGCTATACACAGAAATTTCTCACCATAACAACATAGCAACCACTAAATTTCCAAATTCAATTTTCCACAACTTAGAATCTTTAACTCCAGAAGGAGTACAAAATTGACAGAACAGTGGCCTATGTATCAGGATACCTAATGCTAATACAGAATTATCCCTGCCACAACTTACCTATGTGACCTTGAACAATTCACTTTACTTCTCTGGGCTTGGCATTTAGCATCCTCATGTGATAAAGGAGGCTTGGATAAGATCAGTTGTACTCTATCTTGAGACTTCAATGATCTCTCAGTTTCCAAACAGGCACCTTAAGGGAAAGTAAACCTTTAGATCAAAGCTTACATTTTTAAATATAAATATATTTTAAACTGTTTCTACAACTAGTACAAAACAACACATTCAAATGTGTACCATGCCACTTTTCAATATTTGGGAATAATTAATGCATCATTTTAGAGCATTGTCTTGAGGCCAGTGCTGTGGTGTAGCTAGTAAAGCCACTGCATGCAGTGGGGGCATCCCATATGGAGGCCGGTTCAAGTCCAGGCTGCTCCATTTTCCATTCAGCTGTCTGCTATAGCCTGGGAGAGCAGTAGGAAGTTGGCCCAAGTCCTTGGGCCCCTGAATCTGCATGGGAGACCCTGAAGAGGTCCTGGCTCCTGGTTTCAGATTGGCATATCTCTGACCTTTTAGGCCATCTGGGGAGTGAACCAGCAGATGGAGGACCTCTCTCTCTCTCTCTCTTCCTCTTGTTCACTATCTGTGTAACTCTGACTTCCAAATAAATAAATAAATAAATCTTTTAAAAAATCAAAAGAATATTGTCTGGCACACAGTGAACCACTAAGTACAAGATATTATTAGTAATATTAGATTGAAATATTGAAATAAACTAGGCAATAAGCCTTAAGATGCAAATTAATACCAAGAAATATAATCTCAAATTTCTGTGTTCAACAAGGTAGTCTCTTTTCACTACTAACTTTATACTAAATAAGATATTTTGATATTTTGTTAAGAGTAAATTTATCGGGGGCCAGCGCCGTGGCTCACTTGGTTAATTCTCCACCTGTGGTGCTGGTATCCCTTATGGGCAAAGTGTTCTAGTCCTGGTTGCTCCTCTTTCAGTCCAGCTTTCTGCTATGGCCCGGGAAGGCAGTAGAGGATGGCCCAAGTGCTTGGGCCCTGCACCCGGATGGGAGACCAGGAGAAAGCACCTGACTCCTGGCTTTGGATGGGCACAGCTCCAACTGTGGCAGCCATCTGGGGACTGAACCAATGGAAGGAAGACCTTTCTGATTTCTCACTGTATATAACTCTACCTGTCAAATAAAAAAAATTACTAGTTTTTCATAAAAACTGCAGTATTGAAAAAGTTCTAAAATCCCTCTAATTCTAAATGTCTGTGACTGCTAACTCATTAGCACATATTGCATTCTTTACATCTGGGTAATCATGACAATTCACTTTTAAATGATTAACAGATCTGCTGTTATATATAAATACATGCTTTTCCGAAAATCATACAATAAGCAGGCTACATACTTTACTTCAAGTAGAACTGCCATATCCAGTCCTACAATTGTAAATAAGACAGTTTCAATTGTTCAGCATTATCAATTATAAATTCCAATCGTGTAGCAATACTCATAAGAATTTAGGGGGCCGATGCTGTGGAGTAGCAAGTAGAGCTGTGGCTTGCAGTGCTGACATTCCAATTGGGTGCCAGTTCAAGTCCTGGCTACTCAAATTACTATCCATCTTTTTAGGCAAGTAAGACTTACTATCCAGCAGTAGAGGATGGCCCAGGCCCTTGGGCTCCTGCACCTGCATAGGAGACCCAAAAGAAGCTGCTGGCTCCTGGCTTTGGATTGGCAGAGCTCCAGCCATTGTGGCCAAATGGGGAGTGAACCAGCGGTTGGAAGACTGCTCTCTCTCTCTCTCTCTCCTTCTCTGTGTAACTCTGATTTTCAAGTAAAATAAATGAATCTTTTTTTAAAAAGGATGAAATAAAAAGGAAGATGAAGATTACAAAATTGTTTAATTTTTTTAATAAATATAAATTTCCAAAGTACAGCTTTTGGATTACAGTGGCTTCCCCTCCCCCAAAACATCCCTCCCACCCATAATCCTCCTATTTCCTGCTTCCTCTCCCATCCCAGAAGATTACAAAATTGTATGAAGGACATTTGTACAGTAAACAAATATACTGATTTCCAATGCAATATTTGAATACTTGAAGCAGGAAGGCTAAGTACTTCTTTGCCAAAATAACATGTTTTGTCCAGTGTAAAACCCATTTGCCATCCCAATACACAAAGGGATTTGGGGCAAGAAGGAAAAAAGAAGTCCACACATGCAGAAATTTTAAGCAAAACAAAATAGAGAATGTATTTAGTTTCATGTAAATCACATGAGAATTAATAGTATTCTACCAATTTGCAACAAATATTTTTAACTTTAATGAATGAATGAACTTTCAGTTACATAGCAGGAAACTTCTACCCTCTCCCATAAAACTGAAAGAGAAACTTTTTAAAAGTAAAAACTGATGAAAGAATTCTGCAATACATGTTAATGTTAAGTAGCCCAGCAGAGTTTATTTAGAAATACAAACACACACACAGAAAATAAATACATTAAAATCTTACTGAATAGTCCAGTAATAGTTCAGGATCCAATATGTGTGCAAAAGATTCTGGATTTCCCAGTCACTTTGTATAGGAAATGATGTGCTTTGCTATGTAGCATGTAACTTTAGATTCCTGAACACCTCCACTTTGCTTCTTACCCTGAGTCCCAGCAAATACAGGAACACAGCTGTTGAGTCATTTATTTTCTGGATTTGGGAATATCAAAGAATTAATGAGTATAGAAAGTTGTACAGCAAAGACCAAGAATATCCAAGGGAGGTCAGGAAAATCAATTGAACAAGTCAAAATACTATGACTGTATACTGAATGCTCTGTTTTTAATATGTCTTACTTACCTAAAAAGACATGAGGGCTATTGCTCTCTCTCTTAATACAACTAAGGAGAAGATATCACCAATGCTCAAGAAAAATGAATACACAGCAGAGCTAATACAAAATCCCCAAATTCCAAAATAGAAAAACTGGATATGCACTCCTTACACACACCCTGAAGTGGCAATGAAGTAGAACAAATCTAAAATTAGAAAAAAATCTTTTTTTAAAGATTTATTTATTTATTTGAAAGTCAGAGTTGCACAGAGAGAGGCAGAGAAGAGAGAGGGGTCTTCCATCCACTGGTTCTCTCCCCAGTTGGCTGCAATGGCCAGAGTTGTGCCAATCCAAAGCCAGGAGCAAGGAGCTTCTTCCAGGTCTCCCACATGGGTGCAGGGGCCCAGGACTTGGGCCATCTTCTACTGCTTTCCCAGGCTATAGCAGAGATCTGGATCCATATGAGCTGCCAGCATTGCAAGTGGTGGCTCTACCCACTATGCCACACCACTGGCCCCGAAAATTCTTGTCAAATTAAGAACATTTAACCTTTGTTTTAGAGTGCATTATTAAAATATCTAAACTGGGGGAATACATAATTTCTTTCTTTAGAAATCAGAAGAGAAAAAGAACACTTCAAGCCTACTGTGACACCACACAGAAGGAATGGAGAATCATGATCTCAATTAGCCTAGGGACAGAATAAAAGGGAGGGAAATAGGAACAACAGAATTAAGATGAATAAGCTTTGACAGCTGAGGGAATCTGAATGTAAAGAAAAGGCATGCAGTTAACTGAAACAATAGAGATAATTCTGAGAGGAAAAAACATTGTTAAGTCATATTAATGGGGCCAGAGCTGTGACTTAGTAAAGTAAAAAAAAAAAATCTAAAATTTGTTTTTAAATTATATAATTAAAAAAGATTAAAAAAAGATGTTCAATCTTAAGTCTCTACAGCATAAGATATACATCAATTTTCCCAGGTTCTATTTGCATTTATTAACAAAGTTTCATGGGTATAATCACTAAAGTGGCTCCAATAAGTCTTTTTATAAAAATTATTTTTTATTTTGACAGGCAGAGTGGACAGTGAGAGAGACAGAGAGAAAGGTCTTCCTTTTTCTGTTGGTTTACCCCCTAGTGACCGCTGCCGCCAGTGTGCTGCGGCTGGCACATGGCGCTGATCCAAAGCCAGGAGCCAAGTGCTTCCTCCTGGTCTCCCATGCAGGTACGGGGCCCAAGCACTTTGGCCATCCTCCATTGCACTCCTGGGCCATAGCAGAGAGCTGGACTGGAAGTGGAGCAACTGGGACAGAATCTGGCTCTCCCAGCAGGACTAGAACTTGGTGTGCCTGCACCGCAGGTGGAGGATTAGCTTATTGAGCCATGGAGCCTGCCTCCAATAAGTCTTAACCTGGGATGCAACTAAATTTAACAAGGATACTCAATAGGAATTTTAGAAGAATTCCAAAATATGTATCAGAATAAAAATAAATACTTTACTTGGTACATCTCATTTTAACTATACTATTGTCTAAATTTCCAAATGTCAGATGTACTAAAAAAATCCCCAAAGCAGCAGAGTTGGTCCGACATGATGAGGAATAAAATAAAGAAAATGAGAATTCGCAGATCCCAGATTAAAATAACCAAGAAGGCCCAATAAAAGAAAACTCAATGTCTTCATACACTAACATTTATTACCTCAGATTTATTTAACAAAAAGGTGATTATTCCAGCTACATCCCATTAGGTAGCCCAATTTTACCTGCTAAATCCATTTAAAAAAAGCACCTCATGATATATTACTAAAATCATATTGCTATATGCCATCCACCATGTCCACCGTACCTTATACCTAATGTTAACAGATCTGATGAAAATCAGTAGATAAATGATGTGTCTTAACCACGTGTGGGAAATGTCTTTTGTTCAACGTTTTTCCAAAAACCCCTCAGTCTCAGTTTGCCTTCACCTTGAAAAGACACTTCTGAGGTTTACTAATCAGTCCAGCTTCTTCGGGCCTCCCTCCAATGAAAGGGGCTAAAATCCATCAAAATAAACTCTAGGCACTGTCCTTGTGCTCCCAGTGACTTTTTCACTCTAGGGGCTCACAAACCTTCTAAATTCTTTAGATCACCTGTGATGTCCATTAGTTCTCAAAGACTATGATGCAAGTAATTTCCCCTCTTGGAACCTTGTTATTAACTGTGCTGTATGAGAAATGAAGTCTCCTACACACCTTGTGCTTACGATTCTCCAAACCATGTTGCCTGCTAGGACTTTGGCCATGAATATAGGACAGCAATACCTGAACATGATTACTGAGATCTCCTTAATAAAGGATAGACTGGGGCCAGCACTGTGGTGCAGTGGTGTAATCCTTTACCTGCAATGCTGGCACCCCATATGAGCACCAGTTCTAGTCCCCATTTCTCCTTTTCCCATCCAGCTCTCTGCAATAGCCTGGGAAAGCAGTAGAAGCTGTTCCAAGTGCTTTGGTCCCTGCCAAAATATGGGAGACCTGGAAGCTCCTAGCTCAGATTGGCCCAGCTGCAGACATTGCAGTCATTAGGGGAGTAAATGAGCATATGGAAGACCTTTCTGTGTCTCTTCTTCTCACTCTCTGTAAGTAAACCTGTCAACTACATAAATAAATTCCTTATATATATATTTACATTTATTTATATATTTATGTATATAAATATATTCATATATAAAATATATTATAATTTATCATACAATATATTATATAATATATAATTATAAACAGATAATATTATATAATTTATTATATGTATTTTATATATATATATATATATATTATTGAGATGACTTCAATAGCCAGAGTGTGGCCAGGTTGAAACCAGGAGCTTTTCCTCTGATGTGTGTCCCAGGAACCCAGGTACTTGGAGCATCTTTCACTGCTTTTTCAATCCATTGGTAAGGAGCTGGATCAGAAATAATTATTTATATATAAATAACAAATTCATATATAATAATTATATACAATTATATATTTATAATAATTATATGCAATTCTATATTATGTATAGAAATATATAGTATAATATATAATATATATTATAATATATAAATATATATATGATGGACCAAAATATGGTATTCTCCATTTGGCAGAAGGGACAGGCTCCAATATCTACTGTCTATGTCAGTATGTCAGCACAATGTAGGAGGTAACCCCTCTACCAAATAAGAAAAGCTATTTCAGTTCAGCTGGACATCATTCTGCTGACTGTTGACCTTATTACTGTTAGTCTGGATGCTTTCATTGGTTGCAATCCAGAGACCCAATTTTCCCATAGATATAAACATCAGCAAACATGAAAATTTGGTAAGAAAAGCTTAAACTGAGAGTTATGATTAATAACTATTTTTTTTAATTTTTATTTAATGCATATAAATTTCCAAAGTACGACTTATGGATTACAATGGCTTCCCCCCCATACCGTCCCTCCCACCCACAACCCTCCCCTTTCCCACTCCCTCTCCCCTTCCATTCACATCAAGATTCATTTTTGATTATCTTAATATACAGAAGATCAGCTTAGTATACATCAAGTATGGATTTCAACAGTTTGCTCCCACACAGAAACATAAAGTGAAAAATAATAGATGATTTTTTTTTTAAAATGATGATGAAATCAGAGCAGACGTATTGTCATGTTTAATCCCAGTGAGAGTCAAGTTGGGAATTGATAATTTCTTTTTTTTTTTTTAACAGAGGATCAGTTTAGTATGCATTAAGTAAGGATTTCAACAGTTTGCACCCCCATAGAAACACAAAGTGAAATATATTGTTTGAGTACTCGTTATAGCATTAAATCTCAATGTACAGCACATTAAGGATAGAGATCCTACATGAGGAGTAAGTGCACAGTGACTCCTGTTGTTGACTTTACCAATTGACACTCCTGTCTATGGCATCAGTAATCTCCCTATGCTCCAGTCATGAGTTTCCAAGGCTATGGAAGCCCTCTGAGTTCTCCGACTCTTATCTTGTTTAGACAAGGTCGTAGATAACCCCACGGTTCGACCCAGCCATCCCACTCCTTGGAATTTACCCAAAGGAATTTAAATTGGCAAACAAAAAAGAGGTCTGCACCCTAATGTTTATTGCAGCACAATTCACAATCGCTAAGACCTGGAACCAACCTAAATGCCCATCAACGATAGACTGGATAAAGAAATTATGGGATATGTACTCTTTAGAATACTATACCGCAGTAAGAAACAACGAAATCCAGTCATTTGCAACAAAATGGAGGAATCTGGAACACATCATGCTGAGTGAAATAAGCCAGTCCCAAAGGGACAAATACCATATGTTCTCCCTGATCAGTGACGACTGACTGAACACCAAGAGGGAAACCTGTTGGAGTGAGGTGGACACTATGGGAAACGGTGGCTTGATCAGCATAGCCCTGACTGTTAATGAACAACTTAATACATTATCCCTCTTAGTAGTTTTTTTTTTTATCTGTTCTACTTAATATGACTGGTTTAGATCTGTAATTGATGCACAGTTATTCTTAAGTGTTGAAAATTAACTGAAATGTGATCCCTGTTGAACATGGTGGTGGGAATGGGAGAGGGAAGAGATGTATAATTTGGGACATGCTCAGGCTGACTTGCCCCAAGTGGTGGAGTTGGAAGCATACCAGGGGATTCCAATTCAATCCCATTGAGGTGGCATGTACCAATGCCATCTCACTGTTCCAGGTGATCAGTTTCAGTTCACAGTTGGTCATGGTGGAGGGACTGGGAGTCAAAGGGAGCACGTAGACAAGTCTAGTACCTGCTAACGCTAACCGATGGAGTAAATAAAGGGGAGAGTGATCCAACATGGGAAGTGAGATACTCAGCAGACTCATAGAATGGCAGATGTCCTAAATAGCACTCTGGCCTCAGAATCAGCCCTAAAGGCATTCGGAGCTGGCTGAAAAGCTCATGAGAGTATTTCAGGCATGGAAAGCCAAGACACTCTGGCAAAAGATCTCTGCGAGTGAGATCCCAGTGGACAGAACAGGTCATCAAAGAAGGAGGTACCTTTCTCTGAAGGGAGGAGAGAACCTCCACTTTGACTATGACCTTGTCTAAACAAGATTAATAACTATTTTAACAAAATTTCTCAGAACCCATCTAATCCAAACCTTGGACAATTGGAAGACATTGTACTTGGCCCACCCATAATCAAAATGGATTCTAAATCCTTCAACTGCAAGGAGAGTATCATAGACATTAATGCTCCAAACGGATCCAGTTCTCTGCTAATGTGTCTGGAAAAGCAGCACAGGGTGACTCAAATATTGGGGCTCCTGCACCCTTGTGAGAGACCTGGAAGAAGCCCCTGGCTCCTGATATCAGTCTGGCCTAGCCGCAGTCATTGCAGCCATTTGAGGAGTGAACAAACCAGGAGGAAGATCAATCTCTCCCATTCTCTCCATCTAGTGCTGCCTTTCAAATTCATAAAAGGATCTTTAAGAAAATAGATCACTTCAATAAATTTGCCATTGCTCAGTCATGATGACTTTTACTACCTTCAGTTCTTTTTCAAAAGATTTATTTATTGGAAAGGCAGATAGAGGAGCTGGTGGTTGTGGTGCAGTGGACAAAGCTGCTATCTGTTACATTGGCATCCTGTATGTGCACCAGTTTAAGTACCAGCTATTCCATTTCTGATCCAGCTCCTTACCAATGGACTGAAAAAGCAGGGAAAGATGGCCCAAGTGCCTGGGATGCTGCCACGCACATTGCAGGAAAAGCTCCTTGCTGCCATGCACATCGGAGGGAAAGCTCCTGGCTTCAACCTGGCCACACTCTGGCTATTAAAGTCATCTCAAAAATGAATTAGGTGGTGGAAGATTTCTGTCTCTCCCTCTCTCTGTAACTCTTTCAAGTAAGTAATTAAATATTTTAATATGATAAAAAAGGCAGAGACACACAGAGACAAAGAGAGAAGGAAGGAGAAGCAGAGAGATCTCCCATCTGCTGGTTCACTTTCTATATGGCTACCACTGTGCAAGACCAGGTTCTCAAGTCCCCATTGAGGTTACAGTTCTCCAATTTGACGACAGGAATGAAAGAATTTGAGCTATTATACATTGCTTCCCAGGGATATTAACATGAAGCTGATTTGGAAGTGTAGTACCCAAAACTCAGATTAGCACTGCAATATAGGATGTGGGCATCTGTTGTGACTGCTAACAAATTTGGAAATCCTAGAGTAAAAATCAACATATTCCTGGACATACACAATATACCAAAATTGAGTCATGAAGACACATAGAAAAGCTAAACAAATCAAAAACCAAGACAGAGATTGGATGAGTAATAAAGACCCTCCCAACAAGCAAAAGTCCAGGATCAGACAGCCTCACTATTGAATTCTACAGGACTTTTAAAGAACTAATGCTTCTCAAACTATTCAACACAATTGAAAGAGAGACAATCCTCTCAAACTCCTTCTATTAATCCTGCATCACCTTAATTCTTCAACTAGAAAAAGATACAGTGGAGAGAGAGTACTATAGAAAAATATCCCTGATGGGGGCCAGTGCCATAGCACACTGGGTTGATCCTCCACCCGTGGAGACGGCATCCCATATGGGTGCCAGTTCTGGTCCCGGTTGCTGCTATTCCAGTCCAGCTTTCTGCACTGGACTGGGAGGGCAGTGGAGGATGGCCCAAGTGCCTGGGTCCCTGCACCCGCATGGGTGACCAGGGAGATGCTCCTGACTCTGGCTTCCGATTGGACCAGCACTACCTGTTGGGCCATATGGAGCATAAACAAGCAGATAAAATACTTCTGTCTCTCTGCCTCTGCCTCTCCATCTCTGTAACTCAATCTTTCAAATAAATAATTCTTTTGAAAAGGTCAACAAACAATAAAGGCTGGTGGAGAGGGAGAGAAAAAGGTACCCTAATCCACTGTTGGTGGGAATGAAGCTAGTGCAACCATTATGGAAGGCAGTATCAAAGTTCCTCAGAAATCTGAAAACAAACATACCATGTGATCCTGCCATCTGACTACTGGGAATTTATCCGCATGAAATGAAATAGAATATGCACAGGCATGAGTTATCTGTACCCTCATGTTTATTACAGCTCAATTCACAATAGCTAACATGGAATCAACCCAGATGTCCATCAACTGGTGACTGGAACAAAAATATGAGCTATATATACAGTGTAAAATACTATTCAACCATAATTGAGAATGAAATCCCATCTTCTGTAACTAAATGGATGAACTGGAAACAAGTATGCTTCATGAAAGAAGCCAGTCCCCAAAAGACAAATACCATATGTTTTCTCTGACTGGTGGTAATTAATATATAGACAACAAAAAGCAGCATATGAGTTAAATTGACATTTTGAGATTTGAGTATTGTTCATAGCACTTTTCTGTACTCTTTGATAGAGTACACAACATATACTCATTGATATTTCTGCTACTACTTGCTGAATTCTTTATTTTGTAGAGGGTTAAAGCTTGTGATTCTAAAATAAAATCAAAGCATGCAGCTGTCAAAATTAAAAGAAAATAAAACAAGAAGGAGGGAGTTGGAAATATGAGAACAAGGGAAGATAGGATAGGATGTTATCAGTTTGCTCTTCAATCTGTATATATAAATTACATGAAATTTGTTCACTTAATATGCATTTAAAAATATAAACTTAACACTGGAAGAAAAAGACCTGAGATCAGTGTTTTCTGGATTACCACTAATAAAATTTAGTCTTCATTTATGTCTGACCATATTTAATTTCTTATTTATTTATTTTATAAGAAAATTAACATCACCATTCCTAACAAGTCCATCCTGCTTCATGCATATCTATCAGTTCCCACTATGCTAATAATTTCTCATGAACTTAAATCCATATCATCTTAAAAAGATGCAATGTGGGGCTGGCGCTGTGGCATAGCAGATAAAGTTGTTGCCTGCAGTGTCGGCAAGCCATATGGGTGCCAGTTCAAGTCGCGGCTGCTCCACTTCTGAACCAGCTCTCTGCTATGTCCTGGGAAAGCATTAGAAGGTGGCCCAAGTCCTTGGGGCCTTGCACACATGTGAAAGACCCTGAAGAAGCTCCTGGCTTCAGATTGACACAGACCAGTCATTGCGGCCAACTGGGAGTAAACCAGCCGATGGAAGACCTCTCTGTCTCTGTCTGTCTGTCTCTCTCTCTCTACCTCTTCTCTATTTGTGCAACTCTTTCAAATAAATAAATTAATATTTAAGAAAAAAGCCTGATTCATGTTATTATTTATGTGTTTTAGAGGCTTTGCAGATGTTGATTACATGTGCCATGAAAACCCATTAAAATGCAAATCCTATAAGAGGCAACTCCATGTGCACTAAACTGGTAAAATCCAGTGCATGTGTTGAGAAAAACACACTAGCAATACATTTCAAAAAGCTGTGAAATATTATAAGTGGCTGTCAAAAGCTAAAAATCTGACAATGACTCATTATGTCATTTATTTATATATAATGCTGAGAAAATCAGAAGTATTTGTTAAAACTTCTGCTAAAATGCACTAGATTTATAATTTTTAAATGCATCTTTCCTAGATGTAATGCAGTCCTGTACTACTTTAGAGTATCAGAAATTTAAAATGTTGGACCGGTGCTGTGGTGGAGCAGGTTAACACCCTGGTCTGAAGCGCCAGCATCCCATATGGGGGCCGGTTCAATACTCAGCTGCTCCACTTCTGATCCTGCTCTCTGCTATGGCCTGGCAAAGTAGTAGAAGATGGCCCAAGTCTTTGGGCCCCTGTACCCATCTGGGAGACCGGGAACTAGCACCTGGCTCCTGGCTTCAGATCAGCACAGCTCTGGAAGTTGCAATCAATTAGGGAGTGAACACCAGATGGAAGACCTCTCTCTTTCTCTCTGTCTCTCCTCTCTGTCTGTAACTCGACTTGTACATAAATAAATAAATCTTTAAAACAATTAAGAAATTTAACATGTGAAAGGTTTTTAAAACATGTATTTCTTTATTGTGAGGCAGAGTTACAGATATAGAGAGGAAGAGAAAGAGAGGTCTTCTATCAACTGGTTCACCCCTAAATGGCCAGAATGGCTGGAGCTGGGCCGATCTGAAGCCAGGTGCCAGAAGCCAGGAGTCAGCAGCTTCCTCCAGGTCTCTCACATGGGTGCAGGGGCCCAAGAACTCAGGGCATATTGCACTGCTTTCCTAGGCCATTAGTAAAGAGCTGGATTGGAAGTGCAGGAGCAGGGACTCAAACTGGTGCCCATGTGGGATGCTGGTGCTGCAGGTGGATGCTTAATCTACTATGCCACAGAGTGGGCCCAGTGAATGGTTTTAGGAAGACATCTTTCATGTAGACTAGGCTGCAATATTGCAAGGTAAGGTTTAGCTTTTATTCCCACACATCAGTATTCATCTTTTAGCAACTATAAATACTGAATATCATACATATAGACATAAATATAGGTAACTGCAGATTTTGTTGTCATTCTTTCTAATTCTCTTTTTAATGTCTGCTAATAGGCCATCTTATGGATTATTATATTGATGTTACCCATACACAAGCATCAGGCATTTCCACTGTTGAATGTGTTTATGAGTACAGGTAGATTTGTGTGTACATGAATGCACATTTGATGGAGATAGCACTGACAGTAATACTGTGAGAAATCCTAACGCTGATTCCAAACTTTCTGTCCTCCGCAGAGATGGCTGTCATTGAAGTAGACCACAGGGCCCCTTTTGCTGTTATGGACTGAAATGTGCCTCCCTAAAACTCTAACACGGAAGTGCTAACCAGCAACATGACTCTACCTGAAGAAAGTGCTTTTAAGCAGATCAAATGGTAGATGTGTCTGTCACATCGGAGAAAGGCTTCTGGAAAAATCGAGCCTATTTAAGCACCTTGATCTGATATTTTCAAGCTCTACAACTCTGAGAAGTAAAATTCCATGATTTAAATCATATTCTCTGTGGTATTTTCTTAGCAAATTAATATATCCTCATTTCTGCCAGCATTTTCTATTGTCATCCAGAAGGTCCTAGTGATTAGCAGAGAAATATAGAAACTAAAAACTGTGATTTTAGATTATCAAGTATCTACTAACACAAAAAGATCCCAGAAGCCACCTACTACCATCGTCCAGGACCCAGAAAAAAAACAGGAAGGAGTCAAGTTGCAGGGCAGTAGAAAAAAGTGAATAATGAAAGATCACAGCAGAAGTAAATAAGGAAGTGTTTGGTGCTGTGGTGTAGTGGATTAAAGCCTTGACCTGCTGTGCATGCATCCCATATGTTGCTGCTAGGAGACCAGGTGCTCCACTTCCAATCCAGCTCCCTACTAATGCACCTGGGAAATTGGTGGAAGATGGACCGTGTTCTACGGTGCTGGCACCCACATGAGAGACTTGGAAGAAGCATCTGGCCTTTCCAATAAATAAATAAATCTTAAAAATATAGAAACAGTGTTAGCACTGTTGGAAAACAGACTCATAGTTCAGTGTAAAAGTATAGGCAGCTGAAATAAACCGACTTTTCTACAGGCAACTCCTATTTAACAAAGGAAAGAAAACAAACAGGAGAAAGAAGAACCCCTTTAGCATATGGTTTAAAGGAAAGTGATTATCCATATGTAGAAGCCTGAAAATATACCCAAAACCTCATACACTATGTAAAAGCAACTCAAGGTGAATTAAAAGTCTAAATATAAAACCAGAAACTAAGTAAACATATGAGAAACTATAAAACATAAGCATAGATAACAGTTTTGGGTAAGATTCCAAAAGCACAAGTAACAAAAATAAAATATAGAAATTTGAGCATATCATATTAAGATACATCTTCACAACAAAGTAATCAACAGAGTGAACATACAATGGACAGAATGGCAGGAAACATTGAAAACTCTGATTATGACAAAAGATTGATAGCCAGAACATACATATATAGAACTGGGAAAATCTCCAAATAAGAAGCAAAATGTACAGCTAAGAAATGGGCAAGGATCAAAACAGATGTTTCTCAGAAGAAGAAATCTCAATGGTCAAGACATAGATGAACATGCCCAATATCACTAGCCATTAGGGAAATGTAAATCAAAACCAATAGCAGACTCCATCTGTGGGAGAAGACAATGCTTGGGTTTTCATTTGTGCAACAAGTGGGTTTAGAGGACCCTGTTCACCATAAGAGGGCAGAGTCTACATGGAAGTAAGGAAACCTTAATGTTTTCCTAATGGGCTTGTTAAATTCTTGACCAGTGCCTATTACCTTTGCCGCAAACTTTCCAGTCTCACTACTTTCCTGCTTCTTCCTCTTCGCTGTGGCTTGCAAAAACAGTGTACCTTCTATATACGGAGGATACTTTTGTTTTGTTTTATTCCTCCTATCTCATGATGTTCCTCTAAGAAATCACAACCCTCCAAGTATTCATTAATTTATGCAGTCTGCAGTTTTCATGGGCTACTACATGGCAAAGTACTAGGTTAAAGGAAAGGTATAGGTCAGGAACTGAGCAAAGTTCACAATGATGAAGCCATTGGGGAAATGAACCTGATGGAAGACCTCTCTCTCTCTCTCTCTCTCTCTCTCTGCCTCTCCTTCTCTCTCTGTGTAACTCTGATTTTCAAATAAATAAATAAATCTTTAAAAACTAACAAAATATACTAAAAACCTGGTGGCAACACCTTTCTATCAGAACATGTGAAGCACTCAAACACAGTTTGTCCCAGAAAGTCAACCATAGGGCATATCTTCTACTGCACTTGTGGACATCTCTGAGGGGGGTAAGGGGCACTTATTTCTTCCCCTCTTCTTTCTTAGCACTCTCACAGTTATAACTTCTATCGATGCTTCCAAAGACCAGTCTCTATGAAATTGTAGAACTAATATCCTCCCATGTCAAAAGTGTCATGGGTTTAAACACAGAACCCAAAATAAGATAAGTAACTGGCCTTCTTAATTACACAGTGTGGAATGTAAGATTCTCAGTGGAGCACTGGGTAATATAAAGTGCTGGGCAGAGAAAAACTGTTACTTATCTGTATTTATGATGCTGTAATTCTCCTCTTTATGCAAACTCAGATTAAAAGAGCTCCCATTAGTGGGCAGCACTGTTGCATAGTGGGTAAAGCTACTGCTGCCTTGTCAGCATCCTATATGGGTGCCGGTTGGGATCCTGGCTGCTGCACTTCCCATCCAGCTCTCTGCTGTGGACTGGGAAAACAGTAGAAGTTGGCCCAAACCCCTCATCTCCTGCACCCACCTATGAGACCTGGACAAAGTTCTGCCTTTCAAATAAATAAATAATTATTTAAAAAAACAGCTTCATCTCAGAAGGAGCTCCTGGCTACTGGCTCCAAATTGGCATACCTCCAGCTATTGCTGCCAATTGGGGAATGAACCATCGGATGGAAGACCTCTCTCTCTTTCTCTCTCTCTCTCTCTCCTCTCTGTGTAACTCTTTCAAATGAATAAATAAATCTTTAAAAAAGTAGCTCCAGTTATTGACAACACAGTAGACTTGCATTAATTTTGGTTCCCTTCTCACTTTGCAAAGGGATCAGTGGCAGGTCAAAACAGTTGACAGCCTTGCTAACAGGAGAAGAGATAGCTGAAGACAGAAAATGAAAAGCAGCCAAATACATCATCAAAGAAAGAGAAGTGGACCCCATCCAACACAAACCTTTAAAAGTGGATGCTCACAATTAATGAGTGAAACAGCTGCCCACTGAAATCTTGTCTAGGGAGGGAAGATGTCCTAAGTTCTGCTTTTGTAAACTCCAGTCATAAATCTGTCCTAATAAATCTGTCCCTGGCATCTCTTTTACAAACATACTGGACCCACTGACCATTGGAAATGTGGTTCTAATCATGTAGGCTGCCATTTAAACCCACCAATGCTGTAACAGCTAAGAAACTTGAATTTGATGCTCAATTCTCAGGAAATCATTCCAGCTGAGCCTAGGGCCATTAATAGAAACTCCTTGGATCCTCCACTGTCTCTGTGCCTGTTTGAAAGAAGGGAGATTTCCCACCCCATGTTTCTGGAACAGCTTCAAATTCCACATTGGAAAAATTTGATAATTAATACTTGAGAGGGATCAACACACAAAGCAGCTATTCACGCTTCACACTGCTCCCCACCAGGAAGATGAGGTGCAGGATGAGAGCAGTGGGGCAGATCCTAGACAGATCCTCCTGCCCACCCCTCTGCTGCCCCAGGCTCCCTCCTGAGGGCCATCCAGCCCCACCCTGCAGGAACCAGCCCAGGAAACATCAAGAGACCAGGCCAGACTGCATTCTGAGACCACCCACAGTGGGAACCCGGCTTATTTAACTGTGGAGATCAGGAGTCTTTCTGCCTTCCTTCCCTGTGAGTGCAGGTTCCCAGAACACTGCCCCCTCTCTCCTGTAACCACTAAATAAAGCACATTAGGGACAGTTTAGGTGAGGTACTGCAGGAGAGAGTCCGGGCACTTTGAGCCTGGGAAATAGAGGTGGGAGACAGAGCAGCCCGGGTCCCAGCCCTGACCTCGGGAGAAGCTGCCAGGATCGCTGGCACACTTCTCCCACATGTGTCTCCGCCCCTTCCTGCATGCCAAACCTGCAGCAGAAAGTCCCTGGAGCAGGTACCCTTTCTTCCAGATACACGGGGAGTGAAATTGGGAGTGTGGAGAAGAGAGTCCCTGGCATGTGGGACCCACAGTTGGTGGATGAAGAGGGAAGAAGCAGCAGGAGGCAGGCTCAGGGTGAGCACTCGGAAACTGCCTGGGATCGCACGTGCAGAGCAGGAGTTGCAGTAAATGCCAGAGAAGGAGCAGCATAGCCCCCAGGGTTGACACTGATCAAGGAATGAACTCCCCTGGTCCAACTCTGAGCCCCAGGGACTGGCAGTGGGAGGTGCATGCCCACAGGTATTTGGAAAGCAGAATACCTCGGAGCTACTGGGAACTCTGGGAAATGGAGTCCAGGCTGCAGCATCCCTAGAGACACCAGCTGTTCCTCCGAAAAGCTGCAGTCAGGGGTGGGTGCCCACAACCAGAGGGCATTTGCTTTTGTTAAGTCCCTCCTTCCTTTCCTTCCCACACCAAAATCTCAGGGATCAGTTGCTGTTCCTTTCCTGCATCAAATCTGAAAGAGTGACACTCACTTCTGCTAACTGACCCCAAATCCTGGCTCCCTCATAACCTCTGTCTCTTCCAGAAAAATCTTATTTACTACTTTGGCCCTAGAAATCATAAATGACTATGATAGAATGTAACTTTTAACAGAGGTGTAGAAGGCATGGTTTAATATCCAGTTTTGAGAATACAATTTTCATTTGTGTTTTATTGATGTTTATACTTCTTTTAAGATTCATTTTTTTTATTTAGAAGTCAGAGTAACAGAGAAGGAGAGGCACAGAGAGAGAGAGAGAGAGAGAGAGAGAGGTGTTTTCCATCTCCTGCTTCACTCCTCAATTGGCAGCAGCAGCACAGCGCTGACACCTTATAGTTCTTTACAAATCATTTTACACTGTCTTTTTATTCATCTAGTAAAGAGACAGAAGAATGGACACAGAGCTAACTCTGTCCAAAATCTTGCTTGTATTGCATCAGAATACAAAATTTGGGAAGGAAGAAGGCAAAACTGACTCAGACCCAGAAAACATGTAGGAAACTGCCACTCAAGAAACCAAAAGTCAGCTGAGGCACCCAAAACAAGGACAGCAAGCCAGAATTGGAGCAAGCCAACAGCTGTGCCCTGATTGAAAAAGACCATTCCTCTTGTGCCCTGAACGCAATATTGCCACCTCAAAACAAAAGCTCACATCAGAAAATTCATTACAAACCATGATACATAAGAAAAAAGAGAAAAAAGCCAAAAAAATGCAAAAATCCATAAAGATATTGGGCTTGATTTAGTCGCAGGGAAACCGGCCGTTCCCGGATTCATTCACCCCTCCAGCTGACTGCTTGTGGAATTCTGACTGAATTAACCTGAAAATCACAGTGAAACTCAGTTTGGAGGCAATTAATATCTGTCACCTCAGCCAAAGTGTTCCATTTGATTTTCCAAAACACAAAAACTCACCTTGGTCATGTTGCCTGTAAATTTCTAAGCTTCAAACACCTATTAGTTGTCTTTTTTAATTCATAATGGCTACTCTGTCCAAACTCTTGTTTGTATGGTGTCAGAATACAAAATTTGGGAAGGAAGAAGGCAAAACCAACTCAGACCCAGAAAACATTTAGGAAATTGCCGCTCAAGAAACCAAAAGTCAGCTGAGGCACCCAAAACAATGACAGCAAGCCAGAATTGGAGCAAGCCAACAGCTGTGCCCTGTTTGAAAAAGACCATTCCTCTGTTACCCTGAACTCCATATTGCCGCCTCAAAACCAAAGCTCATATCAGAAAATTCATTACAAACCATGATAAATAAGGGAAATGTGGAAAAAACAAAGAAATGCAAGAGTCCTTTGTAATATTGGACTGGATTTAGACACAAGGAAACTGGCTGTTTCCAGATTCGTCCCCCTTCCACAGACTGACTTTGGAATCTGATTGAATTCATCTCAAAATCGCACTCACACTCAATTTGGAGGGTATTAGTATCTGTCCCCTCAGCAGAAGGGTTCCATATCATTTTCCAAAACACAGAAACTCATCTTGGTCGTGTTGCCTGTAGATTTCTAATCCAAAAAGGACAATGCGCTGTGTTTTTATTTTTCTTTCATAATGTCTACTCTGTCCAAAATCTTGCTTCTATTGCATCAGAATACAAAATTTGGGAATAAGAAGGCAAAACCGACTCAGACCCAGAAAATATGTAGGAAATTGCCACTCAAGAAACCACAAATCGGCTGAGGCACCCAAAACAATGACAGGAAGCCAGAATTGGAGCAAGCCAACAGCTGTGCCCTGTTTGAAAAAGACCATTCCTCTTGTGCCCTGAACTCAATATTGCCACCTCAAAACCAAAGCTCACATCACAAAATTCATTACAAACCATGATAAAAAAGGGAAATGTGAAAAAGCCAAAGAAATGCAAGAGTCCTTTGTGATATTTGGCTGGATTTAGACACAAGGAAACTGGCTGGTTCCAGATTCATTGCCCCCTTCCACAGACTGACTTTGGAATTCTGAGTGAATTGACCACAAAATCGCACTCACACTCAATTTTTAGGGAGTTAGAATCTGTCCCCTCAGGAAAAGGGTTCCATGTCATTTCCCAAACACAGAAACTCATATTGGTCGTGCTGCCTGTAGATTTCTACTCCCGAAAGGGCAATTTTCTGTGTTTTTTTTTTTTCTTTCCTAATGGCCGAGGCACCCAAAACAAGGACAGCAAGCCAGAATTGGAGCAAGCCAACAGCTGTGCCCTGATTGAAAAAGACCATTCCTCTCGTGCCCTGAACTCAATTTGCCAGCCTCAAAACCAAAGCTCACATCAGAAAATTCATTACAAACCATGATAAATAAGAAAAAGGAGAAAAAAGCCAAAGAAATGCAAGAATCCATAATGATATCGGAGTTGATATAGTCGCAAGGAAACCGGCTGTTCCCGGATTCATCCACTGCTCCAGCTGACTGCCTGTGGAATTCTGACTGAATTAACCTGAAAATCCCAGGGAAACTCAGTTTGGAGGCAATTAATATCTTTCACCTCAGCCAAACTGTTTCATTTTATTTTGCAAAACACAAAAACTCACCTCGGTCGTGTTACCTGTAGAATATAATCTTCAAACGCCTATTTGTAGTGTTATTTTTATTTCATAATGGCTACACTTTCCAAACTCTTGCTTGTATTGCGTCAGAATACAACATTTGGGAAGGAAGAAGGCAAAACAAACTCAGACCCAGAAAACATTTACGAAATTGCCGCTCAAGAAACCACAAATCGGCTGAGGCACTCAAAACTACGACAGCAAGCCAGAATTTGAGCAAGCCAACAGCTGTGCCCTGATTGAAAAAGAACCTTCCTCTTGTGCCCTGAACTCAATATACCAGCCTCAAAACCAAAGCTTACAACAGAAAATTCATTACAAACCATGATAAATAAGAAAAAGGAGAAAAAACCAAAAAAAATGCAAGAATCCATAATGATATTGTTCTTGATTAAGTTGCAAGGAAACCAGCTGTTCCCGGGTTCATCCACCCCTCCAGCTGACTGCCTGTGGAATTCTGACTGAATTAACCTGAAAATCGCAGTGAACCTCAGTTTGGAAGCAATTAATATCTGTCACTTCAGCCAACGTGTTCCATTTGATTTTCCAAAACACAAAACCTCACTTTGGTCGAGTTACCTGTAGATTTCTAAGGTTCAAACGCCTATCTGTTGTCTTTTTTAATTCATAATGGCTACTCTGTCCAAACTCTTGTTTGTATTGCGTCAGAATACAACATTTGGGAAGGAAGAAGGAAACACCAACTCAGACCAAGAAAACATTTAGGAAATTGCCGCTCAAGAAATACAAATCGGCTGAGGCACCCAAAACAATGACAGCAAGCCAGAATTGGAGCAAGCCAACAGCTGTGCCCTGATTGAAAAAGACCATTCCTCTTGTGCCCTGAACTCAATATTGCCGGCTCAAAACAAAAGCTCACATCAGAAAATTCATTACAAACCATGATACATAAGAAAAAAGAGAAAAAAGCCAAAGAAATGCAAAAATCCATAATGATATTGGGCTTGATTTAGTCGCAGGGAAACCGGCCGTTCCCGGATTCATTCACCCCTCCAGCTGACTGCCTGTGGAATTCTGACTGAATTAACCTGAAAATCGCAGGGAAACTCAGTTTGGAGGCAATTAATATCTGTCACCTCAGCCAAAGTGTTCCATTTTATTTTCCAAAACACAAAACCTCACCTTGGTCGTGTTTCCTGTAGATTTCTAAGCTTCAAATGCCTATTTGTTTTGTGTTTTATTTCATAATGGCTACTCTGCCCACAGTCTTGTTTGTATGGCGTCAGAATACAAAATTTGGAAAGGAAGAAGGGAAAAGCAACTCAGACCCAGAAAACATTTAGGAAATTGAGGCTCAAGAAACCACAAATCGGCTGAGGCACCCAAAACAATGACAGTAAGCTAGAATTGAAGCAGGCCAACAGCTTTGCCCTGTTTGAAAAAGACCATTCCTCTCGTGCCCTGAACTCAATATGCCAGCCTCAAAACCACAGCTCAAATCAGAAAATTCATTACAAACCATGATAAATAAGTAAAAGGAGAAAAAAGCCAAAGAAATGGAAGAATCCATAATGAAATCAGAGTTGATAGAGTCGCAAGGAAACGGGCTGTTCCCGGATTCATCCACTGCTCCAGCTGACTGCCTGTGGAATTCTGACTGAATTAACCTGAAAATCCCAGTGAAACTCAGTTTGGAGGCAATTAATATCTGTCACCTCAGCCAAACTGTTACATTTTATTTTCCAAAACACAAAAACTCACCTTGGTTGTGTTACCTGTAGATTTCTAAGGTTCAAACGCCTATTTGTTGTGTTTTTATTTCATAATGGCTACTCCACTGAAACTCTTGTTTGTATGGCGTCAGAACACAAAATTTGGGAAGGAAGAAGGCAAAACCAACTCAGACCCAGAAAACATTTAGGAAATTCCAGCTCAAGAAACCAAAATCGGCTGAGGCACTCAAAACTACGACAGCAAGCCAGAATTTGAGCAAACCAACAGCTGTGCCCTGATAGAAAAAAAACCTTCCTCTTGTGCCCTGAACTCAATATACCAGCCTCAAAACCAAAGCTTACAACAGAAAATTTATTACAAACCATGATAAATAAGTAAAATGAGAAAAAAACAAAAAAATGCAAGAATCCATAATGATGTTGTTCTTGATTAAGTTGCAAGGAAACCAGCTGTTCCCGGGTTCATCCACCCCTCCAGCTGACTGCCTGTGGAATTCTGACTGAATTAACCTGAAAATCGCAGTGAAACTCAGTTTGGAGGCAATTAATATCTGTCACTTCAGCCAAAGTGTTCCATTTTATTTTCCAAAACACAAAAACTCACCTTGGTCGTGTTACCTTTAGATTTCTAAGGTTCAAACGCCTATTTGTTGTCTTTTTTAATTCATAATGGCTACTCTGTCCAAACTCTTGTTTGTATTGCGTCAGAATACAAAATTTGGGAAGGAAGAAGGCAAAACCAACTCAGACCCAGAAAACATTTAGGAAATTGCCGCTCAAGAAATACAAATCGGCTGAGGCACCCAAAACAATGACAGCAAGCCAGAATTGGAGCAACCCAACAGCTTTACCCTTTTTGAAAAAGAACCTTTCTCTCGTGCCCTGAACTCCATATTGCAGCCTCAAAACCAAAGCTCACATCAGAAAATTCATTACAAACCATGATAAATAAGAAAAAGGAGAAAAAAGCCAAAGAAATGGAAGAATCCATAATGAAATCGGAGTTGTTATAGTCGCAAGGAAACCGGCTGTTCCCGGATTCATCCACTGCTCCAGCTGACTGCCTGTGGAATTCTGACTGAATTAACCTGAAAATCCCAGGGAAACTCAGTTTGGAGGCAATTAATATCTGTCACCTCAGCCAAACTGTTTCATTTTATTTTCCAAAACACAAAAACTCACCTTGGTTGTGTTACCTGTAGATTTCTAAGGTTCAAATGCCTATTTGTTGTGTTTTTATTTCATAATGGCTATTCTACCCAAACTCTTGTTTGTATGGCGTCAGAATACAAAATTTGGGAACGAACAAGGCAAAACCAACTCAGACCCAGAAATCATTTAGGAAATTCCTGCTCAAGAAACCTCAAATTTGCTGAGGCACCCAAAACTACGACAGCAAGCCAGAATTTGAGCAAGCCAACAGCTGTGCCCTGATAGAAAAAAAACCTTCCTCTTGTGCCCTGAACTCAAGATACCAGCCTCAAAACCAAAGCTTACAACAGAAAATTTATTAGAAACCATGATAAATAAGAAAAAGGAGAAAAAACCAAAAAAATGCAAGAATCCATAATGATATTGTTCTTGATTAAGTTGCAAGGAAACCAGCTGTTCCCGGATTCATCCACCCCTCCAGCTGACTGCCTGTGGAATTCTGACTGAATTAACCTGAAAATCGCAGTGAAACTCAGTTTGGAGGCAATTAATATCTGTCACCTCAGCCAAAGTGTTGCATTTGATTTTCCAAAACACAAAAACTCACCTTGGTCGTGTTACCTGTAGATTTCTAAGCTTCAAATGCCTATTTGTTGTGTTTTTTATTTCATAATGGCCACTCTGCCCAAACTCTTGTTTGTATGGCGTCAGAATACAAAATTTGGGAAGGAAGAAGGCAAAACCAACTCAGGCCCAGAAAACATTTAGGAAATTGCCGCTCAAGAAATACAAATCGGCTGAGGCACCCACAACAATGACAGCAAGCCATAATTGGAGCAAGCCAACAGCTGTACCCTGTTTGAAAAAGAACCTTCCTCTTTTACCCTGAACTCAATATGCCAGCCTCAGAACCAAAGCTCACATCAGAAAATTCATAACAAACCATGATAAATAAGAAAAAGGAGAAAAAAGACAAAGAAATGCAAGAATCCGTAATGATATCGGGCTTGATATAGTCGCAAGGAAACCGGCTGCTCCCGGATTCATCCACCCCTCCAGCTGACTGCCTATGGAATTTTGACTGAATTAACCTCAAAATAGCAGTGAAACTCATTTTGGAGACAATTAATATTTGTCACCTCAGCTAAAGTGTTCCATTTTATTTTGCAAAACACAAAAACTCACCTTGGTCGTGTTACCTGTAGATTTCTAAACTTCAAATGCCTATTTGTTGTGTTTTTTATTTCATAATGGGTATTCTACCCAAACTCTTGTTTGTATGGCGTCAGAATACAAAATTTGGGAAGGAAGAAGGGAAAAACAACTCAGACCCAGAAAACATTTAGCAAATTGCCACTCAAGAAACCACAAATCAGCTGAGGATCCCAAACAATGAAAGCAAGCCAGAATTGAGGCAGGCCAATAGCTGTGCCCTGTTTGAAACAGAACCTTCCTCTTGCTCCCTGAACTCCATTTTGCAGCCTCAAATCCAAAGCTCATATCAGAAAATTCATTACAAACCATGATAAATAAGAAAAAGGAGAAAAAAGCCAAAGAAATGCAAGAATCCGTAATGTTATTGGGCTTGATTTAGTCACATGGAAGCCGGCTGTTCGCGGATTCATTCACCCCTCCAGTTGACTGCCTGTGGAATTCTGACTGAATTAACCTGAAAATCGCAGTGAAACTCAGTTTGGAGGCAATTAATATCTGTCACCTCAGCCAAAGTCTTCCATTTTATTTTCCAAAACATAAAAAATCACCTTGGTCATGTTACCTGTAGATTTCTAAGCTTCAAACGCCTATTTGTTGTGTTTTTTATTTCATAATGGCTACTCTGCCCAAACTCTTGTTTGTTTGGCGTCAGAATACAAAATTTGGGAAGGAAGAAGGCAAAACCAACTCAGACCCAGAAAATATTCAGGAAATTGCCGCTCAAGAAACCAAAAGTTAGCTGAGGCACCCAAAGCAATGACAGCAAGCCAGAAGTGGAGCAAGCCAACAGCTGTGCCCTGTTTGAAAAAGAACCTTCCTCTTCTGCCCTGAACTCAATATGCCAGCCTAGAACCAAAGCTCACATCAGAAAATTCACTACAAACCATGATAAATAAGAAAAAGGAGAAAAAAGAAAAGAAAAGCAAGAATCCATAATGATATAGGGCTTGATTCAGTCGCAAGGAAACCGGCTGTTCCCGGAATCATCCGCCCCTCCAGCTGACTGCCTGTGTAATTCTGACTGAATTAACCTGAAAATCGCAGTGAAACTCACTTTGGAGGCAATTAATATCTGGCACCTCAGCCAAAGTGTTCCATTTGATTTTGCAAAACACAAATCTCACCTTGGTCGTGTTACCTGTAGATTTCTAAGCTTCAAACGCCTATTTGTTGTGTTTTTCTATTTCATAATGGCTACTCTGCCGAAACTCTTGTTTGTATGGCGTCAGAATACAACATTTGGGTAGGAAGAAGGCAAAACCAACTCAGACCCAGAAAACATTTAGGAAATTGCCGCTCACAAACCACATATCGGCTGAGGCACCCAAAACAATGACAGCAAGCCAGAATTGGAGCAGGCCAACTGCTGTGCCCTGTTTGAAAAAGACCATTCCCACGGTGCTCTGAACTCCATATTGCAGCCATAAAACCAAAGCTCACATCAGAAAATTCATTACAAACCATGATAAATAAGAAAAAGGAGAAAAAAGCCAAAGAAATGCAAGAATCAAGAATGATATTGGGCTTGATTTAGTCGCAAGGAAACCGGCTGTTCCCGGATTCATCCACACCTCCAGCTGACTGCCTGTGGACTTCTGACTGAATTCACCTGAAAATCGCAGTGAAACTCAGTTTGGAGGCTATTAATATCTGTGACCTCAACAAAGTGTTCCATTTTATTTTCCAAAACACAAAAACTCACCTTGGTCGTGTTACCTGTATTTTTCTAAGCTTCAAACGCCTTTTTGTTGTGTTTTTTATTTCATAATGGCTACTCCGCCCAAACTCTTGTTTGTATTGCGTCAGAATACAACATTTGGGAAGGAAGAAGGCAAAACCAACTCAGACCCAGAAAACCTTTAGGAAATTGCCGCTCAAGAAACCACAAATCGGCTGAGGCACTCAAAACAATGACAGCAAGCCAGAATTGGAGCAGCACAACAGCTGTGCCCTGTTTGAAAAAGACCATACCTCTGGTGCCCTGAACGCCATATTACAGCCTCAAAACCAAAGCTGACATCAGAAAATTCATTACAAACCATGATAAATAAGAAAAATGAGAAAAAAGCCAAAGAAATCAAGAATCCATAATGACATTGGGCTTGATTCAGTCGCAAAGAAATGGGCTGTTCCCGGATTCATCCACCCCTCCAGCTGACTGCCTGTGGAATTCTGACTGAATTAACCTGAAAATCGCAGTGAAACTCAGTTTGGAGGCAATTAATATCTGTAACCTCAGCCAAAGTGTTCCATTTCATTTTCCAAAACACAAAAACTCACCTTGGTCGTGTTACCTGTAGATTTCTAAGCTTCTAACACCTATTTGTTGTGTTTTTTATTTCATAATGGCTGCTCTGTCCAAACTCTTGTTTGTATTGCGTCAGAATACAACATTTGGGAAGGAAGAAGGCAAAACCAACTCAGACCCAGAAAACCTTTAGGAAATTGCCGCTAAAGAAACCAAAAGTCAGCTGAGCCACCCAAAGCAATGACAGCAAGCCAGAATTAGAGCAAGCCAACAGCTGTGCCCTGTTTGAAAAAGAACCTTCCTCTTCTGCCCTGAACTCAATATGCCAGCCTCAGAAACAAAGCTCACATCAGAAAATTCATTACAAACCATGATAAATAAGAAAAAGGAGAAAAAACCAAAAGAAAAGCAAGAATCCATAATGATATTGGGCTTGATTCAGTCGCAAGGAAACTGGCTGTTCCCGGAATCATCCACCCCTCCAGCTGACTTCCTGTGTAATTCTGACTGAATTAACCTGAAAATCGCAGTGAAACTCAGTTTGGAGGCAATTAATATCTATCACCTCAGCCAAAGTGTTCCATTTGATTTTCCAAAACACAAAAACTCACCTTGGTCGTGTTACCTGTAGATTTCTAAGCTTCAAATGCCTATTTGTTTTGTGTTTCATTTCATAATGGCTACTCTCCCCAAACTCTTGTTTGTATGCCCTCAGAATACAAAATTTGGGAAGGAAGAAGGCAAAACCAACTCAGACCCAGAAAACATTTAGGAAATTGCCGCTCACAAACCACATATCGGCTGAGGCACCCAAAACAATGACAGCAAGCCAGAATTGGAGCAGGCCAACAGCTGTGCCCTGTTGAAAAAGACCATTGCCCCGGTGCCCTGTACTCCATATTGCCGCCATAAAACCAAAGCTCACATCAGAAAATTCGTTACAAACCATGATAAATAAGAAAAATGAGAAAAAAGCCAAAGAAATGCAAGAATCCATAATGACATTTGGCCTTATTAGTCACAAGGAAACCGGCTGTAGCTGGATTCTTCCTCTGCTCCAGCTGACTGCCTGTGGAATTCTGACTGAATTAACCTGAAAATCGCAGTGAAACTCAGTTTGGAGGCAATTAATATCTGTCACCTCAGCCAAAGTGTTCCATTTTATTTTCCAAAACACAAAAACTCACCTTGGTCGTGTTACCTGTAGATTTCTAAGCTTCAAATGCCTATTTGTTGTGTTTTTTATTTCATAATGGCCACTCTGCCCAAACTCTTGTTTGTATGGCGTCAGAATACAAAATTTGGGAAGGAAGAAGGCAAAACCAACTCAGGCCCAGAAAACATTTAGGAAATTGCCGCTCAAGAAATACAAATCGGCTGAGGCACCCACAACAATGACAGCAAGCCATAATTGGAGCAAGCCAACAGCTGTACCCTGTTTGAAAAAGAACCTTCCTCTTTTACCCTGAACTCAATATGCCAGCCTCAGAACCAAAGCTCACATCAGAAAATTCATAACAAACCATGATAAATAAGAAAAAGGAGAAAAAAGACAAAGAAATGCAAGAATCCGTAATGATATCGGGCTTGATATAGTCGCAAGGAAACCGGCTGCTCCCGGATTCATCCACCCCTCCAGCTGACTGCCTATGGAATTTTGACTGAATTAACATCAAAATAGCAGTGAAACTCATTTTGGAGACAATTAATATTTGTCACCTCAGCTAAAGTGTTCCATTTTATTTTGCAAAACACAAAAACTCACCTTGGTCGTGTTACCTGTAGATTTCTAAACTTCAAATGCCTATTTGTTGTGTTTTTCTATTTCATAATGGGTATTCTACCCAAACTCTTGTTTGTATGGCGTCAGAATACAAAATTTGGGAAGGAAGAAGGGAAAAACAACTCAGACCCAGAAAACATTTAGCAAATTGCCACTCAAGAAACCACAAATCAGCTGAGGATCCCAAACAATGAAAGCAAGCCAGAATTGAGGCAGGCCAATAGCTGTGCCCTGTTTGAAACAGAACCTTCCTCTTGCTCCCTGAACTCCATTTTGCAGCCTCAAATCCAAAGCTCATATCAGAAAATTCATTACAAACCATGATAAATAAGAAAAAGGAGAAAAAAGCCAAAGAAATGCAAGAATCCGTAATGTTATTGGGCTTGATTTAGTCACATGGAAGCCGGCTGTTCGCGGATTCATTCACCCCTCCAGTTGACTGCCTGTGGAATTCTGACTGAATTAACCTGAAAATCGCAGTGAAACTCAGTTTGGAGGCAATTAATATCTGTCACCTCAGCCAAAGTCTTCCATTTTATTTTCCAAAACATAAAAAATCACCTTGGTCATGTTACCTGTAGATTTCTAAGCTTCAAACGCCTATTTGTTGTGTTTTTTATTTCATAATGGCTACTCTGCCCAAACTCTTGTTTGTTTGGCGTCAGAATACAAAATTTGGGAAGGAAGAAGGCAAAACCAACTCAGACCCAGAAAATATTCAGGAAATTGCCGCTCAAGAAACCAAAAGTTAGCTGAGGCACCCAAAGCAATGACAGCAAGCCAGAAGTGGAGCAAGCCAACAGCTGTGCCCTGTTTGAAAAAGAACCTTCCTCTTCTGCCCTGAACTCAATATGCCAGCCTCAGAACCAAAGCTCACATCAGAAAATTCACTACAAACCATGATAAATAAGAAAAAGGAGAAAAAAGAAAAGAAAAGCAAGAATCCATAATGATATAGGGCTTGATTCAGTCGCAAGGAAACCGGCTGTTCCCGGAATCATCCGCCCCTCCAGCTGACTGCCTGTGTAATTCTGACTGAATTAACCTGAAAATCGCAGTGAAACTCACTTTGGAGGCAATTAATATCTGTCACCTCAGCCAAAGTGTTCCATTTGATTTTGCAAAACACAAATCTCACCTTGGTCGTGTTACCTGTAGATTTCTAAGCTTCAAACGCCTATTTGTTGTGTTTTTCTATTTCATAATGGCTACTCTGCCGAAACTCTTGTTTGTATGGCGTCAGAATACAACATTTGGGTAGGAAGAAGGCAAAACCAACTCAGACCCAGAAAACATTTAGGAAATTGCCGCTCACAAACCACATATCGGCTGAGGCACCCAAAACAATGACAGCAAGCCAGAATTGGAGCAGGCCAACTGCTGTGCCCTGTTTGAAAAAGACCATTCCCCCGGTGCTCTGAACTCCATATTGCAGCCATAAAACCAAAGCTCACATCAGAAAATTCATTACAAACCATGATAAATAAGAAAAAGGAAGCCGGCGCCGTGGCTCAATAGGCTAATCCTCCGCCTTGCGGCGCCGGCACACCGGGTTCTAGTCCCGGTCAGGGCGCCGGATTCTGTCCCGGTTGCCCCTCTTCCAGGCCAGCTCTCTGCTATGGCCAGGGAGTGCAGTGGAGGATGGCCCAGGTGCTTGGGCCCTGCACCCCATGGGAGACCAGGAAAAGCACCTGGCTCCTGGCTCCTGCCATCGGATCAGCGCGGTGCGCCGGCTGCAGCGGCGGCCATTGGAGGGTGAACCAACGGCAAAGGAAGACCTTTCTCTCTCTGTCTCTCTCTCTCACTGTCCACTCTGCCTGTCAAAAAAAATTAAAAAAAAAAAAAAAAAAAAAAAAAAAAAGAAAAAGGAGAAAAAAGCCAAAGAAATGCAAGAATCAAGAATGATATTGGGCTTGATTTAGTCGCAAGGAAACCGGCTGTTCCCGGATTCATCCACACCTCCAGCTGACTGCCTGTGGACTTCTCACTGAATTAACCTGAAAATCGCAGTGAAACTCAGTTTGGAGGCTATTAATATCTGTGACCTCAACAAAGTGTTCCATTTGATTTTCCAAAACACAAAAACTCACCTTGGTCGTGTTACCTGTATTTTTCTAAGCTTCAAACGCCTTTTTGTTGTGTTTTTTATTTCATAATGGCTACTCCGCCCAAACTCTTGTTTGTATTGCGTCAGAATACAACATTTGGGAAGGAAGAAGGCAAAACCAACTCAGACCCAGAAAACCTTTAGGAAATTGCCGCTCAAGAAACCACAAATCGGCTGAGGCACTCAAAACAATGACAGCAAGCCAGAATTGGAGCAGCACAACAGCTGTGCCCTGTTTGAAAAAGACCATACCTCTGGTGCCCTGAACGCCATATTACAGCCTCAAAACCAAAGCTGACATCAGAAAATTCATTACAAACCATGATAAATAAGAAAAATGAGAAAAAAGCCAAAGAAATCAAGAATCCATAATGACATTGGGCTTGATTCAGTCGCAAGGAAATGGGCTGTTCCCGGATTCATCCACCCCTCCAGCTGACTGCCTGTGGAATTCTGACTGAATTAACCTGAAAATCGCAGTGAAACTCAGTTTGGAGGAAATTAATATCTGTAACCTCAGCCAAAGTGTTCCATTTCATTTTCCAAAACACAAAAACTCACCTTGGTCGTGTTACCTGTAGATTTCTAAGCTTCTAACACCTATTTGTTGTGTTTTTTATTTCATAATGGCTGCTCTGTCCAAACTCTTGTTTGTAATGCGACAGAATACAAAATTTTGGAAGGAAGAAGGCAAAACCAACTCAGACCCAGAAAACATTTAGGAAATTGCCACTCAACAAACCAAAATTGAGCTGAGGCATGCAAAACAATGACAGCAAGCCAGAATTGGAGCAAGCCAAGAGCTGTGCCCTGTTTAAAAAAAAAAAAACCTTCCTCTTGTGCCCTAAACTCCATATTGCAGCCTCAAAACCAAATCTCACATCAGAAAATTCATTACAAAGCAGGATAAATCAAAAAATGAGAAAAATGCCAAAGAAATACAGGAGACCTTTCTGATATTGGGCTGGATTTAGTCGCTAGGAAACCGGCTGCTCCCAGATTCATCCACCCCTCCTGCTGACTGCCTGTGGAATTCTCACTGAATTAACCTGAAAATCGCAGTGAAACTCAGTTTGGAGGCAATTAATATCTGTCACCTCAGCCAAAGTGTTCCATTTGATTTTCCAAAACACAAAACTTCACTTTGGTCGTGTTACCTGTAGATTTCTAAGCTTCAAACGCCTTTTTGTTGTGTTTTTTATTTCCTAATGGCTACTCTGCTGAAACTCTTGTTTGTATTGCGTCAGAATACAAATTTGGGAAGGAAGAAGGCAAAACCAACTCAGACCCAGAAAACCTTTAGGAAATTGCCGCTCAAGAAACCACAAATCGGCTGAGGCACTCAAAACAATGACAGCAAGCCAGAATTGGAGCAGCACAACAGCTGTGCCCTGTTTGAAAAAGACCATACCTCTGGTGCCCTGAACTCCATATTGCAGACTCAAAACCAAAGCTGACATCAGAAAATTCATTACAAACCATGATAAATAAGAAAAATGAGAAAAAAGCCAAAGAAATGCAAGAATCCATAATGACATTGGGCTTGATTCAGTCGCAAGGAAACGGGCTGTTCCCGGATTCATCCAACCCTCCAGCTGACTGCCTGTGGAATTCTGACTGAATTCACCTGAAAATCCCAGTGAAACTCAGTTTGGAGGCAATTAATATCTGTCACCTCAGCCAAAGTGTTCCATTTGATTTTCCAAAACACAAAAACTCACCTTTGTTGTGTTACCTGTAGATTTCTAAGCTTCAAATGCCTATTTGTTGTGTTTTTTATTTCATAATGGCTACTCTGCCCAAACTTTTGTTTCTATTGCGTCAGATTACAAAATTTGGGAAGGAAGAAGGCAAAACCAACTCAGACCCAGAAAACATTTAGGAAATTGCCGCTCAAGAAACAAAGGGCCGCTGAGGAACCCAAATCTTTGAAAGCAAGACAGAATTGGAGCAAGCCAACAGCTGTGCCCTGATTGAAAAAGACCATTCCTCCGGTGTCCTGAACTCGATATTGCAATCTCAAAACCAAACCTCAGATCAGAAAATTCATTACAAACCATGATAAAAAAGAAAAATCAGAAAAAATCCAAAGAAATGCAGGAGTTCTTAGTGATATTGGGCTTGATTTATTCCCTTGTTAATGGCTGTTTCCAGATTCTTCTACACCTCCCAGCTGAGTGTCTGTGGTTTCTGACTGAATTAAAATGAAATTCGCTGTGAAACTCGGTTTGGAGGCAATTAATATCTGTCACCTCAGCAAAAGTGTTCCATGTCTTTTTACAAAACACAAAATCTCACCTTGGTCGTGTTACCTGTAGCTTTCCAAAGCCTATTTGATGTGTTTTTTATTTCATAATGTCTACTCTGTCCAAAGTCTTGTTTGTATGCCATCAGAAAAGAAAATTTGGGAAGGAAGAGGAAAAAAACAACTGAGACTCAGAAAACATTTAGGAAATTGCCACTCAAGAAACCGAAAGTCAGCTGAGGCACCCAAATAAATGGCAGCAAGCCAGAATTGGAGCAGGCCAACAGCTGTGACCTGTTTGAAAAAGACCATTCCTCCGGTGCCCTGAACTCCATATTGCAGCCTCAAAACCAAAGATCACATCAGAAAATTCATTACAAACCATGATAAATAAGAAAAATGAGAAAAAAGCCAAAGAAATGCAAGAATCCATAATGATATTGGGCTTGATTTAGTCGCAAGGAAACCGGCTGTTCCCGGATTCATCCACCCCTCCAGCTGACAGCTTGTGGAATTCTGACTGAATTAACCTGAAAATCGCAGTGAAACTCAATTTGGAGGCAATTAATATCTGTCACCTCAGCCAAAGTGTTCCATTTGATTTTCCAAAACACAAAAACTCACCTTGGTTGTGTTACCTGTAGATTTCTAAGCTTCAAACGCCTATTTGTTGTGTTTTTTATTTCATAATGGCTACTCTGTCCAAACTCTTGTTTGTATTGCGTCAGAATACAAAATTTGGGAAGGAAGAAGGAAAACCAACTCAGACACAGAAAACATTTAGGAAATTGCCGCTCAAGAAACAAAGGGCCGCTGAGGAAGCCAAAACCTTGAAAGCAAGACAGAATTGGAGCAAGCCAACAGCTGTGCCCTGATTGAAAAAGACCATTCCTCCGGTGTCCTGAACTCGATATTGCAACCTCAAAACCAAACCTCAGATCAGAAAATTCATTACAAACCATGATAAATAAGAAAAATCAGAAAAAATCCAAAGAAATGCAGGAGTTCATAGTGATATTGGGCTTGATTTATTCCCTTGTTAATGGCTGTTTCCAGATTCTTCTATACCTCCCAGCTGAGTGTCTGTGGTTTCTGACTGAATTAAAATGAAATTCGCTGTGAAACTCGGTTTGGAGGCAATTAATATCTGTCACCTCAGCAAAAGTGTTCCATATCTTTTTCCAAAACACAAAATCTCACCTTGGTTGTGTTACCTGTAGCTTTCAAAAGCCTATTTGATGTGTTTTTTATTCCATAATGTCTATTCTGTCCAAAATCTTGCTTGTATTACGTCAGAATACAAAATTTGGGAAGGAAGAGGACAAAAACAACTGAGACTCAGAAAACGTTTAGGAAATTGCCACTCAAGAAACCTCAAATCGGCGGAGGCACCCAAAACAATGACAGCAAGCCAGAATTGGAGCAAGCCAGCAGCTGTGCCCTGATTGAAAAAGACCATTCCTCCGGTGCCCTGAACTCCATATTGCAGCCTCAAATCCAAAGCTCACATCAGAAAATTCATTACAAACCATGATAAATAAGAAAAATGAGAATAAAGCCAAAGAAATGCAAGAATCCATAATGATATTGGGCTTCATTTAGTTGCAAGGAAACCGGCTATTCCCGGATTCATCCACCCCTCCAGCTGACTGCCTGTGGAATTCTGACTGAATTAACCTGAACGGAGGCAGTTAATATCTGTCACCACAGCCAACTTGTTCCATTTGATTTTCCAAAACACAAAATCTCACCTTGGTCGTGTTACCTGTAGCTTCAAAAGCCTATTTGTTGTGTTTTTTATTTCCTAATGGCTACTCTGTCCAAACTCTTGTTTGTATTGTGTCAGAATACAAAATTTGGGAAGAAGGAAAACCAACTCAGACCCAGAAAACATTTAGGATATTGATGCTCAAGAAACTTCAAATCGGCGGAGGCACCCAAAACAATGACAGCAAGCCAGAATTGGAGCAAGCCAACAGCTGTGACCTGATTGAATAAGAGCCTTCCTCTTGTGCCCTGAACTCCATATGCCAGCCTCAAAACCAAAGCTCACATCAGAAAATTCATTACAAACCACTAAAATTAAGAAAAATGAGAAAAAGGCCAAAGAAATTCAAGAATTCATAATGATATTGGGCTTGATTTAGTCGCAAGGAAACCGTATATTCCCAGATTCATCCACCTCTCCAGCTGATGCCTGAGGAATATTGACTGAATTAACCTGAACGGAGGCAGTTAATATCTGTCACCACAGCCAAAGTGTTCCATTTCATTTTCCAAAACAAAATCTCACCTTGGTCGTGTTACCTGTAGCTTTCAAAAGCCTATTTGATGTGTTTTTTTATTTCATAATGGCTATTCTGTCCAAACTCTTGTTTCTGTTGCGTCAGAATACAAAATTTGGGAAGGAAGAGGACAAAACCAACTGAGACTCAGAAAACGTTTAGGAAATTGCCACTCAAGAAACCTCAAATCGGCGGAGGCACCCAAAACAATGACAGCAAGCCAGAATTGGAGCAGGCCAACAGCTGTGCCCTGATTGAAAAAGACCATTCCTCCGGTGCCCTGAACTCCATACTGCAGCCTCAAAACAAAAGCTCACATCAGAAAATTCATTACAAACCATGATAAATAAGAAAAATGAGAAAATAGACAAAGAAATGCAAGAATCAAGAATGATATTGGGCTGGATTTAGTTGCAAGGAAACCGGCTGTTCCCGGATTCATCCACCCATCCAGGTGACTGCCTGTGGAATTCTGACTGAATTAACCTGAACGGAGGCAGTTAATATCTGTCACCACAGCCAAAGTGTTCCATTTTATTTTCCAAAACACAAAATCTCACCTTGGTCGTGTTACCTGTATCTTCAAAAGCCTATTTGTTGTGTTTTTTATTTCCTAATGGTTACTCTGTCCAAACTCTTGTTTGTATTGTGTCAGAATACAAAATTTGGGAAGGAAGAAGGAAAACCAACTCAGACCCAGAAAACATTTAGGAAATTGCCACTCAAGAAACCACAAATCGGCTGAGGCACCCAAAACAATGACAGCAAGCCAGAAGTGGAGCAAGCCAACAGCTGTGCCCTGTTTGGAAAAGACCATTCCCCCGGTGGCCTGAACTCAATATGCCAGCCTCAAAACCAAAGGTCACATCAGAAAATTCATTACAAATCATGATAAATAACAAAAATGAGAAAAAAGGCAAAGAAATGCAAGAATCCAGAATGATATTGGGCTTGATTCAGTTGCAAGGAAACTGGCTGTTCCCGGATTCATCCACCCCTCCATCTGACTGCCTGTGGAATTCTGACTGAATTAACCTGAAAATCGCAGTGAAACTCAGTTTGGAGGCAATTAATATCTGTCACCTCAGCCAAAGTGTTCCATTTTATTTTCCAAAACACAAAAGCTCACCTTGGTCGTGTTACCTGTAGATTTCTAAGCTACAAATGCCTATTTGTTGTGTTTTTCATTACAAAATGGCTACTCTGTCCAAACTCTTGTTTCTACTGCGGCAGAATACAAAATTTGGGAAGGAAAAAGGCAAAACCAACACAGACCCAGAAAACTTTCAGTAAAATGCCACACAAGAAACCAAATTTGGAGGGAATTAGAATCTGTCCCCTCAGCAAAAGGGTTCCATGTCATTTTCCAAAACACAGAAACACATCTTGTTCATATTGCCTACATTTCTCATTCTGAAAGGGCAATTTGATGTGTTTTTTTTTTTTCTTTCATAATGGCTACTCTGTCCAAAATCTTGCTTGTATTGCATCAGAATACAAAATTTGGGAATAAGAAGGCAAAACCGACTCAGACCCAGAAAACATTTAGGAAATTGGCACTCAAGAAACCACAAATCTCCTGAGGCACCCAAACAATGACAGCAAGCCAGAATTGGAGCAGGCCAACAGCTGTGACCTGATTGAAAAAGAACCTTCCACTTGTGCCCTGAACTCAATATGCCAGCCTCAAAACCAAAGCTCACACCAGAAAATTCATTACAAACCATGATAAATAAGAAAGATGAGAAAAAAGCCAAAGAAATGCAAGAATCCATAATGATATTGGGCTTGATTTAGTCGCAAGGAAATCGGCTGTTCCCAGATTCATCCACAGCTCCAGCTGACTGCCTGTGGAATTCCGACTGAATTTATCAGAAAATCGCAGTGAAACTCAGTTTGGAGGCAATTAATATCTGTCACCTCAGCCAAAGTGTTCCATTTTATTTTCCAAAACAAAAAAAATCATATTGGCGTGTTACCAGCAGATTTATAATCTGTAAATGTCTATTTGTTGCATTGTGTCAGAATACAAAATTTGGGAAGGAATAAGGCAAAACTAACTCAGACCCAGAAAAAATTTAGAAAATTGCCGCTCAAGAAACCAAAAGTCAGCTGAAACCCCAAAACCAATGACAGCAATCCAGAATTGGAGCAAGCTAACAGCTGTGCCCTGTTTTAAAAAGACCATTCTTCCGGTGCCCTGAACTCCATATTGCCGTCTCAAAACCAAAGCTCACATCAGAATATTCATTGCAAACCTTGATAATAAGGGAAATGTGAAAAAGTCAAATAAATGCAAGAGTCCTTTGTGATATTTGGCTGGATTTAGACACAAGGAAACTGGCTGTTTCCAGATTCATCAACCCCTTCCTCAGACTGACTTTGGAATTCTGATGGAATTCACCTCAAAATCGCACTCACACTCAATTGGAAGGTAATTAGAATCTGTCCCCTCAGCAGAAGTGTTCCAAGTCATTATCCAAAACACAGAAACTCATCTTGGTCTTGTTCCCTGTAGCTTTTGAATCCTGAAAGGGCAATTTGCCGTATTTTCTTTTTTTTCATAATGGCTACTCTGTCCAAAATCTTGCTTGTATTGCATCAGAATACAAAATTTGGGAATAACAAGGCAAAACCAACTCAGACCCAGAAAGCATTTAGTAAATTACCACTCAAGTAACCACAAATCGGCTGAAGCACCCAAAACAATGACAGCAAGCCAGAATTGGAGCAAGCCAACAGCTGTGCCCTGATTGAAAAAGAACCATCCTCTTGTGCCCTGAACTCAATATGCCAACCTCAAAAACAAAGCGCACATCAGAAAATTCATTACAAACCATGATAAATAAGAAAAATGAGAAAAAAGCCAAAGAAATGCAAGAATCCATAATGATATTGGGATTGATTTAGTCGTAAGGAATCCGGCTATTCCTGGATTCGTCCACGCCTCGAGGTGACTGCCTGTGCAATTCTCACTGAATTAACCTGAAAATCACAGGGAAACTCAGTTTGGAGGCAATTAATATATGTCACCTGAGCCAAAGTGTTCCATTTTATTTTCCAAAACACAAAAACTCACCTTGGTCGTGTTACCTGTAGATTTCTAAGCTTCAAACGCCTATTTGTTGTGTTTTTTATTTCATAATGGCTACTCTGTCCAAACTCTTGTTTGTATTGAGTCAGAATAAAAAATTTGGGAATAAGAAGAAAAAACCGTGTCAGACCCAGAAAACATTTAGGAAATTGCCACTCAAGAAACCTCAAATTTGCTGAGGCACCCAAAACAATGACAGCAAGCCACAATTAGAGCAAGCCAACAGCTGTGCCCTGATTGAAAAAGAACATTTCTCTTGTGCCCGGAAGTTCTTATTGCAGCCTCAAATGCAAAGCTCACATCAAAAATTCATTACCAACCATGATAAATAAGAAAAAAGAGAAAAAAGCCAAAGAAAAGCAAGAATCCATAATGATATTGGGCTTGATTTAGTCGTAAGAAATCCGGCTAGTCCTGGATTCATCCACCCCTCCAGGTGACTGCCTGTGCAATTCTCACTGAATTAACCTGAAAATCACAGTGAAACTCAGTTTGGAGGCAATTAATATCTGTCACCTCAGCCAAAGTGTTCCATTTTATTTTCCAAAACACAAAAACTCACCTTGGTCGTGTTACCTGTAGATTTCTAAGCTTCAAATGCCTATGTGTTGTGTTTTTTATTTCATAATGGCTACTCTGTCCAAACTCTAGTTTATATTGCGTCAGAATACAAAATTTGGGAAGGAAAAAGGCAAAACCAACACAGACCCAGAAAACTTTCAGGAAAATGCCACACAAGAAACCAAATTTGGAGGGAATTAGAATCTGTCCCCTCAGCAAAAGGGTTCCATGTCATTTTCCAAAACACAGAAACACATCTTGTTCATATTGCCTACATTTCTCATTCTGAAAGGGCAATTTGATGTGTTTTTTTTTTTTCTTTCATAATGGCTACTCTGTCCAAAATCTTGCTTGTATTGCATCAGAATACAAAATTTGGGAATAAGAAGGCAAAACCGACTCAGACCCAGAAAACATTTAGGAAATTGGCACTCAAGAAACCACAAATCTCCTGAGGCACCCAAACAATGACAGCAAGCCAGAATTGGAGCAGGCCAACAGCTGTGACCTGATTGAAAAAGAACCTTCCACTTGTGCCCTGAACTCAATATGCCAGCCTCAAAACCAAAGCTCACACCAGAAAATTCATTACAAACCATGATAAATAAGAAAGATGAGAAAAAAGCCAAAGAAATGCAAGAATCCATAATGATATTGGGCTTGATTTAGTCGCAAGGAAATCGGCTGTTCCCAGATTCATCCACAGCTCCAGCTGACTGCCTGTGGAATTCCGACTGAATTTATCAGAAAATCGCAGTGAAACTCAGTTTGGAGGCAATTAATATCTGTCACCTCAGCCAAAGTGTTCCATTTTATTTTCCAAAACAAAAAAAATCATATTGGCGTGTTACCAGCAGATTTATAATCTGTAAATGTCTATTTGTTGCATTGTGTCAGAATACAAAATTTGGGAAGGAATAAGGCAAAACTAACTCAGACCCAGAAAAAATTTAGAAAATTGCCGCTCAAGAAACCAAAAGTCAGCTGAAACCCCAAAACCAATGACAGCAATCCAGAATTGGAGCAAGCTAACAGCTGTGCCCTGTTTTAAAAAGACCATTCTTCCGGTGCCCTGAACTCCATATTGCCGTCTCAAAACCAAAGCTCACATCAGAATATTCATTGCAAACCTTGATAATAAGGGAAATGTGAAAAAGTCAAATAAATGCAAGAGTCCTTTGTGATATTTGGCTGGATTTAGACACAAGGAAACTGGCTGTTTCCAGATTCATCAACCCCTTCCTCAGACTGACTTTGGAATTCTGATGGAATTCACCTCAAAATCGCACTCACACTCAATTGGAAGGTAATTAGAATCTGTCCCCTCAGCAGAAGTGTTCCAAGTCATTATCCAAAACACAGAAACTCATCTTGGTCTTGTTCCCTGTAGCTTTTGAATCCTGAAAGGGCAATTTGCCGTATTTTCTTTTTTTTCATAATGGCTACTCTGTCCAAAATCTTGCTTGTATTGCATCAGAATACAAAAATTGGGAAGGCAGAAGGCAAAACCAACTCAGACCCAGAAAGCATTTAGTAAATTACCACTCAAGTAACCACAAATCGGCTGAAGCACCCAAAACAATGACAGCAAGCCAGAATTGGAGCAAGCCAACAGCTGTGCCCTGATTGAAAAAGAACCATCCTCTTGTGCCCTGAACTCAATATGCCAACCTCAAAAACAAAGCGCACATCAGAAAATTCATTACAAACCATGATAAATAAGAAAAATGAGAAAAAAGCCAAAGAAATGCAAGAATCCATAATGATATTGGGATTGATTTAGTCGTAAGGAATCCGGCTATTCCTGGATTCGTCCACACCTCGAGGTGACTGCCTGTGCAATTCTCACTGAATTAACCTGAAAATCACAGGGAAACTCAGTTTGGAGGCAATTAATATATGTCACCTGAGCCAAAGTGTTCCATTTTATTTTCCAAAACACAAAAACTCACCTTGGTCGTGTTACCTGTAGATTTCTAAGCTTCAAACGCCTATTTGTTGTGTTTTTTATTTCATAATGGCTACTCTGTCCAAACTCTTGTTTGTATTGAGTCAGAATAAAAAATTTGGGAATAAGAAGAAAAAACCGTGTCAGACCCAGAAAACATTTAGGAAATTGCCACTCAAGAAACCTCAAATTTGCTGAGGCACCCAAAACAATGACAGCAAGCCAAATTAGAGCAAGCCAACAGCTGTGCCCTGATTGAAAAAGAACATTTCTCTTGTGCCCGGAAGTTCTTATTGCAGCCTCAAATGCAAAGCTCACATCAAAAATTCATTACCAACCATGATAAATAAGAAAAATGAGAAAAAAGCCAAAGAAAAGCAAGAATCCATAATGATATTGGGCTTGATTTAGTCGTAAGAAATCCGGCTAGTCCTGGATTCATCCACCCCTCCAGGTGACTGCCTGTGCAATTCTCACTGAATTAACCTGAAAATCACAGTGAAACTCAGTTTGGAGGCAATTAATATCTGTCACCTCAGCCAAAGTGTTCCATTTTATTTTCCAAAACACAAAAACTCACCTTGGTCGTGTTACCTGTAGATTTCTAAGCTTCAAACGCCTATGTGTTGTGTTTTTTATTTCATAATGGCTACTCTGTCCAAACTCTAGTTTATATTGCGTCAGAATACAAAATTTGGGAAGGAAGAAGGCAAAACCATCTCCGACCAAGAAAACATTTAGGAAATTGCCGCTCAAGAAACCAAAAGTCAGCTGAGGCACCCAAAACAAGGACAGCAAGCCAGAATTGGAGCAAGCCAACAGCTGTGCCCTGAACTCAATATGCCTGCCTCAAAACCAAAGCTCACATCAGAAAATTCATTACAAACCATGATAAATAAGAAAAATGAGAAAAAAGCCAAAGAAATGCAGGAGTTCTTAGTGATATTGGGCTTCATTTATTCCCATGTAAACTGCTGTTTGCAGATTCTTCCACACCTCCCAGCTGAGTGAATGTGTATTCTGACTGAATTAACCTGGAAATCGCAGTGAAACTCACTTTGGAGGGAATTAGATATTGTCCCCTCAGCAGAAGTGTTCCATGACACTTTCTAAAACACAAAAACTCACCTTGGTCGTGTTACCTATCGATATCTAAGCTTCAAATGCGTAATGTTGTGTTTTTAATTTCATAATGGCTACTCTGTCCAAACTCTTGTTTGTATTGCGTCAGAAAATTTGGGAAGGAAGAAGGCAAAACCAACTCAGACCCAGAAAACATTCAGAAAATGTGGATCAAAAAACAACAATGCTGAGGCACCCAAAACCTTTAAAGCAAGACAGAATTGTAGCAAACCAATAGCTGTGCCCTGATTGAAAAAGAACCTTCCTCTTGTGCCCTGAACCCAATATGCCAGCATCAAAACCAAAGCTCACATCAGAAAATTCATTACAAACCATGATAAAAAGAAAAATGAGAAAATAGCCAAGGAAATGCAAGAATCCATAATGATATTGGGCTTGATTCAGTCACAACGAAACCGGCTGTTCCCAGATCCATCCACCCTTCCAGCTGACTGCCTGTGGACTTCTGAAAGAATTAACCTGAAAATCGCAGTGAAACTCAGTTTGGAGACTATTAATATCTGTCACCTCAGCCAAAGTGTTCCATTTTATTTTCCAAAATCAAAAACTCACCTTAGTCGTGTTACCCGTGGATTTCTAAGCTTCAAACGCCTATTTGTTGTGCTTTTAATTTCATAATGGCTACTCTGTCTAAACTCTTGTTTATATTTCTTCAGAATACAAAATTTGGGAAGGAAGAAGGCAAAACCAACTCAGAACCAGTAAACATTTAGGAAATTGCCACTGAGGAAACGACAAATTGGCTGAGGCACCCAAACCAATGACAGCAAGCCAGAATTGGAGCAAGGCAACAGCTGTGCCCTGATTAAAAAAGACCATTCCTCAGGTTCCCTGAACTGCATATTGCAGCCTCAAAACCAAAGCTCACATCAGAAAATTCATTACAAACCATGATAAATAAGAAAAATGAGAAAATAGACAAAGACATGCAAGAATCCATAATGATATTGGGCTAGATTTAGTCGCAAGGAAACCGGCTGTTCCCGGATTCATCCACCCCTCCAGCTGACTGCCTGTGGAATTCTCACTGAATTCACCTGAAAATCACAGTGAAACTCAGTTTGGAGGCAATTAATATCTGTCACCTCAGCCAAAGTCTTCCATTTCATTTTCCAAAACACAAAACCTCACCTTGGTTGAGTTACCCGTAGATTTCTAAGCTTCCAATGCCTATTTGTTGTGTTTTTTATTTCATAATGGCTACTCTGCCCAAACTCTTGTTTGTATGGCGTCAGAATACAACATTTGGGAAGGAAGAAGGCAAAACCAACTCAGACCCAGAAAACATTTAGGAAATTGCCGCTCAAGAAACCACAAATCAGCTGAGGCACCCAAAACAAGGACAGCAAGCCAGAATTGGAGCAAGCCAACAGCTGTGCCCTGATTGAAAAAGAATCTTCCTCTTTTGCCCTGAAATCAATATGCCAGCCTCAAAACTAAAGCTCACATCAGAAATTTCATTACAAACCATGATAAATAAGGGAAATGTGAAAAAGCCAAAGAAATGCAAGAGTCCTTTGTGATATTTGCCTGGATTTAGACAGAAGGAAACTGGCTGTTTAAAGATTCATCCTCCCCTTCCACAGACTGAGTTTGGAATTCTGACTCAATTCACCTCAAAATCGCACTCACACTCAATTTGGAGGGAATTACTATCTGTCCCCTCAGCAGAAGTGTTCCATGTCATTTTCCAAAACACAGAAACTCATCTTGCTCATGTTGCCTGTAGATTTCTAATCCTGAAAGGGTAATTTGGTGTGTTTTTTTTTTTTCTTTCATAATGGCTACTCTGTCCAAAATCTTGCTTGTATTGCATCAGAATACAAAATTTGGGAATAAGAAGGCAAAACCAACTCAGACCCAGAAAACATTTAGGAAATTACCACTCAAGAATCCACAAATTGGCTGAGGGACACAAAAAATTGACAGCAAGCCAGAATTGGAGCAAGCCAACAGCTGAGCCCTGTTTGAAAAAGACCATTCCTCTGGTGCCCTGAACTCAATATGCCAGCCTCAAAACCAAAGATCACACAAGAAAATTCATTACAAACCATGATGAATAAGAAAAATGAGAAAAAAGCCGAAGAAATGCAAGAATCCATAATGATATTGGGCTTGATTTAGTCTCAAGGAAACCGGCTGTTCCCGGATTCATCCAACCCTAAAGCTGACTGCCTGTAGACTTCTGACTAAATTAACCTGAAATTCCCAGTGAAACTCAGTTTGGAGGCAATATATAACTGTCACCTCAGCCAAAGTGTTCCATTTTATTTTCCAAAACACAAAAACTCACCTTGTTCGTGTTACCTGTAGATTTATAAGCTTCAAATGCCTATGTGTTGTGTTTTTTATTTCATAATGGCTACTCTGTCCAAACTCTTGTTTGTATTGCGTCAGAATACAAAATTTGGGGAGGAAGAAGGCAAAACCAACTCAGACCCAGAAAACATTTAGAAAATTGCCTCTCAAGAAACCAAACACCGCTGAGGCACCCAAAAACTTAAAACAAGACAGAATTGGAACAAGCCAACAGCTGTGCCCTGATTGAAAAAGAACCTTCCTCTTGTGCCCTGAACTCAATATGCCAGCCTCAAAACCAAAGCTCACATCAGAAAATTCATTACAAATCATCATAAATAAGAAAAAAGAGAAAAAAGCCAAAGAAATGCAAGAATCCATAATCATAGTGGCTTGAATTAGTTGCATGGAAACCGGCTGTTCCCGGATTCATCCACCCCTCCAGCTGACTGCCTGTGGAATTCTGACTGAATTAACCTGAAAATCGCAGTAAGACTCAGTTTGGAGGCAATAATATCAGTCACCTCAGCCAAAGTGTTCCATTTGATTTTCCAAATCACAAAAACTCACCTTGGTCGTGTTACCCTTAGATTCACAAGCTTCAAACGCTAATTTGTTGTTGTTTTTTTTTTTTTTATTTCATGATGGCTACTCTGTCCAAACTCTTGTTTGTATTGCGTCAGAATACAAAATGTGGGAAGGAAGAAGGGAAAACCAACTCAGACCCAGAAAACATTTAGGAAATTGCCGCTCAAGAAACCACAAATCGGCTGAGGCACCCAAAACCTTGAAAGCAAGCCAGAATTGGAGCAAGCCAACAGCTGTGCCCTGATTGAACTAGACCATTAATCCAGTGCCCTGAACTCCATATTCCAGCCTCAAAACCAAAGCTCACATCAGAAAATTCATTAGAAACCATGATAAATAAGGGAAATCTGAGAAAGCCAAAGAAATTCAAGAGTCCTTTGTGGTATTTGGCTGGATTTAGACACAAAGAAACTGGCTGTTTCCGGATTCATCCCCCCCTTCCACAGACAGACTTTGGAATTCTGATTGAATTCACCTCAAAATCACTCTCACACTCCATTTGGAGGGAATTAGAATCTGTCCCCTCAGCAGAAGGGTTCCATGTCATTTTCCAAAACACAGAAACTCATCTTGGTCGAGTTGCCTGTAGATTTCTAATCCTGAAAGGGCAATTTGCTGTGTTTTTTTTTTTTCTTTCATAATGGCTACTCTGCCAAAATCTTGCTTGTATTGCATCAGAATACAAAATTTTGGAAGGAAGAAGGCAAAACCGACTCAGACCCAGAAAACATTTAGGAAATTGCCGCTCAAGAAACCACAAATCGGCTGAGGCACCCAAAACAATGACAGCAAGCCAGAATTGCAGCAAGCCAACAGCTGTGCCCTGATTGAAAAACAACCTTCCTCTTGTGCCCTGAACTCAATATGCCAGGCTCAAAACCAAAGCTCACATCAGAAAATTCATTACAAACAATGATAAATAAGAAAAATCAGAAAAAAAGCCAAAGAAATGCAAGAATCCATAATGATATTGGGCTTGATTTAGTCGCAAGGAAGCCAGCAGTTCCCAGATTCATCCACGCCTAAAGCTGACTGCCTGTGGAATTCTCACAGAATGAACCCGAAAATCACAGTGAAACTCCGTTTGGAGGCAATTAATATCTGTCACCTCAGCCAAAGTTTTCCATTTTATTTTCCAAAACAAAAAAACTCACTTTGGTCGTGTTACCTGCAGATTTAAAATCTTGAAACGCCTATTTCTTGTGTTGTTTATTTCATAATGGCTACTCTGTACAAACTCTTCTTTGCATTGCATCAGAATACTAAATTTGGGAAGGAAGAAGGCAAAACCAACTCAGACCCAGAAAACATTTAGGAAATTGCCGCTCAAGAAACCACAAATCAGCTGAGGCACCCAAAACCTTGAAAGCAAGACAGAATTGGAGCAAGCCAACAGCTGTGCCCTGATTGAACAAGACCATTAATCCAGTGCCCAGAACTCCATATTGCAGCCTCAAAACCAAAGCTCCCATCAGAAAATTCATTACAAACCATGATAAATAAGGGAAATCTGAGAAAGCCAAAGAAATTCAAGAGTCCTTTGTGGTATTTGGCTGGATTTAGACAGAAGCAAACTGCCTGTTTCCAGATTCATCCCCCCCTTACACAGACAGACCTTGGAATTCTGATTGAATTCACCTCAAAATCGCACTCACACTCAATTTGGAGGGAATTAGAATCTGTCCCCTCAGCAGAAGTATTCCATGTCATTTTCCAAAACACAGAAACTCATCTTGGTCGCGTTGCCTGTAGATTTCTAATCCTGAAAGGGCAATTTGCTGTGTTTTTTTTTTTTTTCTTTTATAATGGCTACTCTGCCAAAATCTTGCTTGTATTGCATCAGAATACAAAATTTGGGAATAAGAAGGCAAAACCGACTCAGACCCAGAAAACATTTAGGAAATTGCCGCTCAAGAAACCACAAATCGGCTGAGGCACCCAAAACAATGACAGCAAGCCAGAAGTGGAGCAAGCCAACAACTGTGCCCTGATTGAAAAAGAACCTTCCTCTTGTGCCCTGAACTCAATATACCAGCCTCAAAACCAAAGCTCACATCAGAAAATTCATTACAAACCATGATAAATAAGAAAAATGAGAAAAAAGCCAAAGAAATGCAGGAGTTCTTAGTAATATTGGGCTTGATTTATTGCCATGTAAACGGCTGTTTCCAGATTCATCCACACCTCCCAGCTGAGTGTCTGTGGTTTCTGACTGAATTAACCTGAATATCGCAGTGAAACTCCGTTTGGAGGCAATTAATATCTGTCACCTCAGCCAAAGTGTTCCATTTTATCTTCCAAAACTCAAAAACTCACCTTAGTCTTCTTACCTGTAGATTTCAAAACTTCAAATGCCTATTTGTTTTGTTTTTTATTTCATAATGGCTACTCTGCCCAAGCTCTTGTTTGTATTGCGTCAGAATACAAAATTTGGCAAGGAAGAAGGCAAAACCAACTCAGACCCAGAAAACATTTAGGAAATTGCCACTCAAGAATCCAAAAGTCAGCTGAGGAACCTACAACAATGACAGCAAGCCAGAATTGGAGCAAGCCAACAGCTGTGCCCTGATTGAAAAAGAACCTTCCTCTTGTGCCCTGAGCTCAATATACCAGTCTCAAAACCAAAGCTCACATCAGAAAATTCATTACAAACCATGATAAATAAGAAAAATGAGAAAAAAGCCAAAGAAATGCAGGAGTTCTTAGTAATATTGGGCTTGATTTATTGCCATGTAAACGGCTGTTTCCAGATTCATCCACACCTCCCAGCTGAGTGTCTGTGGTTTCTGACTGAATTAACCTGAAAATCGCAGTGAAACTCGGTTTGGAGGCAATTAATATCTGTCACCTCAGCCAAAGTGTTCCATTTTATTTTCCAAAACTCAAAAACTCACCTTAGTCTTCTTACCTGTAGATTTCTAAGCTTCAAATGCCTATTTGTTGTGTTTTTTATTTCATCATTGCTACTCTGTCCAAACTCTTGTTTGTATTGCGTCAGAATACAAAATTTGGGATTAAGAAGGAAAAACCGTGTCAGACCCAGAAAACATTTAGGAAATTGCCACTCAAGAAACCAAAAGTCAGCTGAGGAACCCACAACAATGACAGCAAGCCAGAATTGGAGCAAGCCAACAGCTGTGCCCTGATTGAAAAAGAACCTTCCTCTTGTGCCCTGAACTCAATATACCAGCCTCAAAAGCAAAGCTCACATCAGAAAATTCATTACAAACCATGATAAATAAGAAAAATGAGAAAAAAGCCAAAGAAATGCAGGAGTTCTTAGGGATATTGGGCTTGAATTATGGCCATGTAAACGGCTGTTTCCAGATTCATCCACACCTCCCAACTGAGTGTCTTTGGTTTCTGAATGAATTAACAAAAAAATCGCAGTGAAACTCGGTTTTGGAGGCAATTAATATCTGTCACCTCAGCCAGAGTGTTCAATTTTACTTTCGAAAACACAAAAACTTACCTTGCTCGTGTTACCTGTACATATATAAGCTTCAAACGCATATTTGTTGTGTTTTTTATTTCATAATGTCTACTCTGTCCAAACTCTTGTTTGTATTACGTCAGAATACAAAATTTGGGAAGGAAGAAGGCAAAACCAACTCAGACCCAGAAAACATGTAGGAAATTGCCACTAAAGAAACCAAAAACAGCTGAGGCACGCAAAACAATGACAGCAAGCCAGAATTGCAACAAGCCAACAGCTGTGTCCTGTTTGAAAAAGACCATTGATCCGGTGCCCTGAACTCAATATGCCAGCCTCAAAACCAAAGCTCACATCAGAAAATTCATTACAAACCATGATAAATCAGAAAAATGAGACAAAAGCCAAAGAAATGCACGAGTTCTTAGTGATATTTGGCTGGATTTAGACACAAGGAAACTGGCTGTTTAAAGATTCATCCCCCCCTTCCACTGACTGACTTTGGAATTCTGATTGATTTCACCTCAAAATTGCACTCACACTCCATTTGGAGGGAATTAGAATCTGTCCCCTCAGCAGAAGGGTTCCATGTCATTTTCCAAAACACAGAAACTAATCTTGATCATGTTGCCAGCAGATTTCTAATCCTGAAAGGGCAATTTCTGTGTTTTTTTTTTCTTTCATAATGGCTACTCTGTCCCAATCTTGCTTGTATTGCATCAGAATACAAAATATGGGAATAAGAAGGCAAAACCGACTCAGACCCAGAAAACATTAAGGAAATTGCCGCTCAAGAAACCACAAATCGGCTGAGGCACCCAAAAAAATGACAGCAAGCCAGAATTGGAGCAAGCCAACAGCTGTGCCCTGATTGAAAAAGAACCTCCCTCTTGTGCCCTGAACTTAATATTGCAGCCTCAAAACCAAAGCTCACATCAGAAAATTCATTACAAACCATGATAAATAAGAAAATGGAGAAAAAGCCAAAGAAATGCAAGAATCCATAATGATAGTGGGCTTGATTTAGTTGCAAGGAAACCGGCTGTTCCCAGATTCATCCACAGCTCCAGCTGACTGCCTGTGGAATTCCGACTGAATTAACCTGAAAATCGCAGTAAGACTCAGTTTGGAGGCAATAATATCAGTCACCTCAGCCAAAGTGTTCCATTTTATTTTCCAAATCACAAAAACTCACCTTGGTCATGTTACCCTTAGATTTATAAGCTTCAAACGCTAATTTGTTGTTGTTTTTTTTTTTTTTTATTTCATAATGGCTACTCTGTCAAAACTCTTGTTTGTATTGCGTCAGAATACAAAATGTGGGAAGGAAGAAGGGAAAACCAACTCAGACCCAGAAAACATTTAGGAAATTGCCGCTCAAGAAACCACAAATCGGCTGAGGCACCCAAAACCTTGAAAGCAAGACAGAATTGGAGCAAGCCAACAGCTGTGCCCTGATTGAACAAGACCATTAATCCAGTGCCCTGAACTCCATATTCCATCCTCAAAACCAAAGCTCCCATCAGAAAATTCATTACAAACCATGATAAATAAGGGAAATCTGAGAAAGCCAAAGAAATTCAAGAGTCCTTTGTGGTATTTGGCTGGATTTAGACAGAAGGAAACTGGCTGTTTCCGGATTCATCCCCCCCCTTCCACAGACAGACTTTGGAATTCTGATTGAATTCACCTCAAAATCACACTCACACTCAATTTGGAGGGAATTAGAATCTGTCCCCTCAGCAGAAGGGTTCCATGTCATTTTCCAAAACACAGAAACTCATCTTGGTCGTGTTGCCTATAGATTTCTAATCCTGAAAGGGCAATTTGCTGTGTTTTTTTTTTCTTTCATAATGGCTACTCTGTCCAAAATCTTGCTTATGTTGCATCAGAATACAAAATTTGGGAATAAGAAGGCAAATCCGACTCAGACCCAGAAAACATTTAGGAAACTGCAACACAAGAATCCACAAATCAGCTGAGGCACCCAAAACAATGACAGCAAGCAGAATTGCAGCAAGACAACAGCTGTGCCCTGATTGAAAAAGAACCTTCCTCTTGTGCCCTGAACTCCATATTGCAGCCTCAAAACCAAAGCTCACATCAGAAAATTCATTACAAACAATGATAAATAAGAAAAATCAGAAAAAAAGCCAAAGAAATGCAAGAATCCATAATGATATTGGGTTGGTTTAGTCGCAAGGAAGCCAGCAGTTCCCAGATTCATCCACGCCTAAAGCTGACTGCCTGTGGAATTCTCACAGAATGAACCCGAAAATCACAGTGAAACTCCGTTTGGAGGCAATTAATATCTGTCACCTCAGCCAAAGTTTTCCATTTTATTTTCCAAAACAAAAAAACTCACTTTGGTCGTGTTACCTGCAGATTTAAAATCTTGAAACGCCTATTTCTTGTGTTGTTTATTTCATAATGGCTACTCTGTACAAACTCTTCTTTGCATTGCATCAGAATACTAAATTTGGGAAGGAAGAAGGCAAAACCAACTCAGACCCAGAAAACATTTAGGAAATTGCCGCTCAAGAAACCACAAATCAGCTGAGGCACCCAAAACCTTGAAAGCAAGACAGAATTGGAGCAAGCCAACAGCTGTGCCCTGATTGAACAAGACCATTAATCCAGTGCCCAGAACTCCATATTGCAGCCTCAAAACCAAAGCTCCCATCAGAAAATTCATTACAAACCATGATAAATAAGGGAAATCTGAGAAAGCCAAAGAAATTCAAGAGTCCTTTGTGGTATTTGGCTGGATTTAGACAGAAGGAAACTGGCTGTTTCCAGATTCATCCCCCCCTTACACAGACAGACCTTGGAATTCTGATTGAATTCACCTCAAAATCGCACTCACACTCAATTTGGAGGGAATTAGAATCTGTCCCCTCAGCAGAAGTGTTCCATGTCATTTTCCAAAACACAGAAACTCATCTTGGTCGCGTTGCCTGTAGATTTCTAATCCTGAAAGGGCAATTTGCTGTGTTTTTTTTTTTTCTTTTATAATGGCTACTCTGCCAAAATCTTGCTTGTATTGCATCAGAATACAAAATTTGGGAATAAGAAGGCAAAACCGACTCAGACCCAGAAAACATTTAGGAAATTGCCGCTCAAGAAACCACAAATCGGCTGAGGCACCCAAAACAATGACAGCAAGCCAGAAGTGGAGCAAGCCAACAACTGTGCCCTGATTGAAAAAGAACCTTCCTCTTGTGCCCTGAACTCAATATACCAGCCTCAAAACCAAAGCTCACATCAGAAAATTCATTACAAACCATGATAAATAAGAAAAATGAGAAAAAAGCCAAAGAAATGCAGGAGTTCTTAGTAATATTGGGCTTGATTTATTGCCATGTAAACGGCTGTTTCCAGATTCATCCACACCTCCCAGCTGAGTGTCTGTGGTTTCTGACTGAATTAACCTGAATATCGCAGTGAAACTCCGTTTGGAGGCAATTAATATCTGTCACCTCAGCCAAAGTGTTCCATTTTATCTTCCAAAACTCAAAAACTCACCTTAGTCTTCTTACCTGTAGATTTCAAAACTTCAAATGCCTATTTGTTTTGTTTTTTATTTCATAATGGCTACTCTGCCCAAGCTCTTGTTTGTATTGCGTCAGAATACAAAATTTGGCAAGGAAGAAGGCAAAACCAACTCAGACCCAGAAAACATTTAGGAAATTGCCACTCAAGAATCCAAAAGTCAGCTGAGGAACCTACAACAATGACAGCAAGCCAGAATTGGAGCAAGCCAACAGCTGTGCCCTGATTGAAAAAGAACCTTCCTCTTGTGCCCTGAGCTCAATATACCAGTCTCAAAACCAAAGCTCACATCAGAAAATTCATTACAAACCATGATAAATAAGAAAAATGAGAAAAAAGCCAAAGAAATGCAGGAGTTCTTAGGGATATTGGGCTTGAATTATGGCCATGTAAACGGCTGTTTCCAGATTCATCCACACCTCCCAACTGAGTGTCTTTGGTTTCTGAAGGAATTAACAAAAAAATTGCAGTGAAACTCGGTTTTGGAGGCAATTAATATCTGTCACCTCAGCCAGAGTGTTCAATTTTACTTTCGAAAACACAAAAACTTACCTTGCTCGTGTTACCTGTACATATATAAGCTTCAAACGCATATTTGTTGTGTTTTTTATTTCATAATGTCTACTCTGTCCAAACTCTTGTTTGTATTACGTCAGAATACAAAATTTGGGAAGGAAGAAGGCAAAACCAACTCAGACCCAGAAAACATGTAGGAAATTGCCACTAAAGAAACCAAAAACAGCTGAGGCACGCAAAACAATGACAGCAAGCCAGAATTGCAACAAGCCAACAGCTGTGTCCTGTTTGAAAAAGACCATTGATCCGGTGCCCTGAACTCAATATGCCAGCCTCAAAACCAAAGCTCACATCAGAAAATTCATTACAAACCATGATAAATCAGAAAAATGAGACAAAAGCCAAAGAAATGCACGAGTTCTTAGTGATATTTGGCTGGATTTAGACACAAGGAAACTGGCTGTTTAAAGATTCATCCCCCCCTTCCACTGACTGACTTTGGAATTCTGATTGATTTCACCTCAAAATTGCACTCACACTCCATTTGGAGGGAATTAGAATCTGTCCCCTCAGCAGAAGGGTTCCATGTCATTTTCCAAAACACAGAAACTAATCTTGATCATGTTGCCAGCAGATTTCTAATCCTGAAAGGGCAATTTCTGTGTTTTTTTTTTCTTTCATAATGGCTACTCTGTCCCAATCTTGCTTGTATTGCATCAGAATACAAAATATGGGAATAAGAAGGCAAAACCGACTCAGACCCAGAAAACATTAAGGAAATTGCCGCTCAAGAAACCACAAATCGGCTGAGGCACCCAAAAAAATGACAGCAAGCCAGAATTGGAGCAAGCCAACAGCTGTGCCCTGATTGAAAAAGAACCTCCCTCTTGTGCCCTGAACTTAATATTGCAGCCTCAAAACCAAAGCTCACATCAGAAAATTCATTACAAACCATGATAAATAAGAAAATGGAGAAAAAGCCAAAGAAATGCAAGAATCCATAATGATAGTGGGCTTGATTTAGTTGCAAGGAAACCGGCTGTTCCCAGATTCATCCACAGCTCCAGCTGACTGCCTGTGGAATTCCGACTGAATTAACCTGAAAATCGCAGTAAGACTCAGTTTGGAGGCAATAATATCAGTCACCTCAGCCAAAGTGTTCCATTTTATTTTCCAAATCACAAAAACTCACCTTGGTCATGTTACCCTTAGATTTATAAGCTTCAAACGCTAATTTGTTGTTGTTTTTTTTTTTTTTTTATTTCATAATGGCTACTCTGTCAAAACTCTTGTTTGTATTGCGTCAGAATACAAAATGTGGGAAGGAAGAAGGGAAAACCAACTCAGACCCAGAAAACATTTAGGAAATTGCCGCTCAAGAAACCACAAATCGGCTGAGGCACCCAAAACCTTGAAAGCAAGACAGAATTGGAGCAAGCCAACAGCTGTGCCCTGATTGAACAAGACCATTAATCCAGTGCCCTGAACTCCATATTCCATCCTCAAAACCAAAGCTCCCATCAGAAAATTCATTACAAACCATGATAAATAAGGGAAATCTGAGAAAGCCAAAGAAATTCAAGAGTCCTTTGTGGTATTTGGCTGGATTTAGACAGAAGGAAACTGGCTGTTTCCGGATTCATCCCCCCCCTTCCACAGACAGACTTTGGAATTCTGATTGAATTCACCTCAAAATCGCACTCACACTCAATTTGGAGGGAATTAGAATCTGTCCCCTCAGCAGAAGGGTTCCATGTCATTTTCCAAAACACAGAAACTCATCTTGGTCGTGTTGCCTATAGATTTCTAATCCTGAAAGGGCAATTTGCTGTGTTTTTTTTTTCTTTCATAATGGCTACTCTGTCCAAAATCTTGCTTATGTTGCATCAGAATACAAAATTTGGGAATAAGAAGGCAAATCCGACTCAGACCCAGAAAACATTTAGGAAACTGCAACACAAGAATCCACAAATCAGCTGAGGCACCCAAAACAATGACAGCAAGCAGAATTGCAGCAAGACAACAGCTGTGCCCTGATTGAAAAAGAACCTTCCTCTTGTGCCCCGAACTCCATATTGCAGCCTCAAAACCAAAGCTCACATCAGAAAATTCATTACAAACAATGATAAATAAGAAAAATCAGAAAAAAAGCCAAAGAAATGCAAGAATCCATAATGATATTGGGTTGGTTTAGTCGCAAGGAAGCCAGCAGTTCCCAGATTCATCCACGCCTAAAGCTGACTGCCTGTGGAATTCTCACAGAATGAACCCGAAAATCACAGTGAAACTCCGTTTGGAGGCAATTAATATCTGTCACCTCAGCCAAAGTTTTCCATTTTATTTTCCAAAACAAAAAAACTCACTTTGGTCGTGTTACCTGCAGATTTAAAATCTTGAAACGCCTATTTCTTGTGTTGTTTATTTCATAATGGCTACTCTGTACAAACTCTTCTTTGCATTGCATCAGAATACTAAATTTGGGAAGGAAGAAGGCAAAACCAACTCAGACCCAGAAAACATTTAGGAAATTGCCGCTCAAGAAACCACAAATCAGCTGAGGCACCCAAAACCTTGAAAGCAAGACAGAATTGGAGCAAGCCAACAGCTGTGCCCTGATTGAACAAGACCATTAATCCAGTGCCCAGAACTCCATATTGCAGCCTCAAAACCAAAGCTCCCATCAGAAAATTCATTACAAACCATGATAAATAAGGGAAATCTGAGAAAGCCAAAGTAATTCAAGAGTCCTTTGTGGTATTTGGCTGGATTTAGACACAAAGAAACTGGCTGTTTCCAGATTCATCCCCCCCTTCCACAGACAGACCTTGGAATTCTGATTGAATTCACCTCAAAATCGCACTCACACTCAATTTGGAGGGAATTAGAATCTGTCCCCTCAGCAGAAGTGTTCCATGTCATTTTCCAAAACACAGAAACTCATCTTGGTCGCGTTGCCTGTAGATTTCTAATCCTGAAAGGGCAATTTGCTGTGTTTTTTTTTTTCTTTTATAATGGCTACTCTGAAAAAATCTTGCTTGTATTGCATCAGAATACAAAATTTGGGAATAAGAAGGCAAAACCGACTCAGACCCAGAAAACATTTAGGAAATTGCCGCTCAAGAAACCACAAATCAGCTGAGGCACCCAAAACAATGACAGGAAGCCAGAATTGGAGCAAGCCAACAGCTGTGCCCTGATTGAAAAAGAACCTTCCTCTTGTGCCCTGAACTCAATATACCAGCCTCAAAACCAAAGCTCACATCAGAAAATTCATTACAAACCATGATAAATAAGAAAAATGAGAAAAAAGCCAAAGAAATGCAGGAGTTCTTAGTAATATTGGGCTTGATTTTTTGCCATGTAAATGGCTGTTTCCAGATTCATCCACACCTCCCAGCTGAATGTCTGTGGTTTCTGACTGAATTAACCTGAAAATCGCAGTGAAACTCGGTTTGGAGGCAATTAATATCTGTCACCTCAGCCAAAGTGTTCCATTTTATCTTCCAAAACTCAAAAACTCACCTTAGTCTTCTTACCTGTAGATTTCAAAGCTTCAAATGCCTATTTGTTGTGTTTTTTATTTCATCATTGCTACTCTGTCCAAACTCTTGTTTGTATTGCGTCAGAATAAAAAATTTGGGAAGGAAGAAGGCAAAACCAACTCAGACCCAGAAAACATTTAGGAAATTGCCACTCAAGAAACCAAAAGTCAGCTGAAGAACCCACAACAATGACAGCAAGCCAGAATTGGAGCAAGCCAACAGCTGTACCCTGATTGAAAAAGAACCTTCCTCTTGTGCCCTGAACTCAATATGCCAGCCTCAAAAGCAAAGCTCACATCAGAAAATTCATTACAAACCATGATAAATAAGAAAAATGAGAAAAAAGCCAAAGAAATGCAGGAGTTCTTAGGGATATTGGGCTTGAATTATGGCCATGTAAACGGCTGTTTCCAGATTCATCCACACCTCCCAACTGAGTGTCTTTGGTTTCTGAATGAATTAACAAAAAAATCGCAGTGAAACTCGGTTTTGGAGGCAATTAATATCTGTCACCTCAGCCAGAGTGTTCAATTTTACTTTCGAAAACACAAAAACTTACCTTGCTCGTGTTACCTGTACATATATAAGCATCAAACGCATATTTGTTGTGCTTTTTATTTCATAATGGCTACTCTGTCCAAACTCTTGTTTGTATTACGTCAGAATACAAAATTTGGAAAGGAACAAGGCAAAACCAACTCAGACCCAGAAAATATTTAGGAAATTGCCGCTCAAGAAACCACAAATCAGCAGAGGCACCCAAAACCTTGAAAGCAAGACAGAATTGGAGCAAGCCAACAGCTGTGCCCTGTTTTAAAAAGACCATTCCTGCGGTGCCCTGAACTCCATATTGCAGCCTCAAAACCAAAGCTCCCATCAGAAAATTCATTACAAACCACGATAAATAAGGGAAATCTGAGAAAGCCAAAGTAATTCAAGAGTCCTTTGTGGTATTTGGCTGGATTTAGACACAAAGAAACTGGCTGTTTCCAGATTCATCCCCCCCTTCCACAGACAGACCTTGGAATTCTGATTGAATTCACCTCAAAATCGCACTCACACTCAATTTGGAGGGAATTAGAATCTGTCCCCTCAGCAGAAGTGTTCCATGTCATTTTCCAAAACACAGAAACTCATCTTGGTCGAGTTGCCTGTAGATTTCTAATCCTGAAAGGGCAATTTGCTGTGTATTTTTTTTTCTTTCGTAATGGCTACTCTGCCAAAATCTTGCTTGTATTGATTCAGAATACAAAATTTGGGAATAAGAAGGCCAAACCGACTCAGACCCAGAAAACATTTAGGAAATTGCTGCTCAAGAAACCACAAATCGGCTGAGGCACCCAAAACTATGACAGCAAGCCAGAATTGGAGCAAGCCAACAGCTGTGCCCTGATTGAAAAAGAACCTTCCTCTTGTGCCCTGAGCTCAATATACCAGCCTCAAAACCAAAGCTCACATCAGAAAATTCATTACAAACCATGATAAATAAGAAAAATGAGAAAAAAGCCAAAGAAATGCAGGAGTTCTTAGTAATATTGGGCTTGATTTTTTGCCATGTAAACGGCTGTTTCCAGATTCATCCACACCTCCCAACTGAGTGTCTTTGGTTTCTGAATGAATTAACAAAGAAATCGCAGTGAAACTCGGTTTGGAGGCAATTAATATCTGTCAGCTCAGCCAAAGTGTTCCATTTTATCTTCCAAAACCCAAAAACTCACCTTAGTCTTCTTACCTGTAGATTTCAAAGCTTCAAATGCCTATTTGTTGTGTTTTTTATTTCATCATTGCTACTCTGTCCAAACTCTTGTTTGTATTGCGTCAGAATAAAAAATTTGGGAAGGAAGAAGGCAAAACCAACTCAGACCCAGAAAACATTTAGGAAATTGCCACTCAAGAAACCAAAAGTCAGCTGAGGAACCCACAACAATGACAGCAAGCCAGAATTGGAGAAAGAGAACAGCTTTGCCCTGATTGAAAAAGAACCTTCCTCTTGTGCCCTGAACTCCATATGCCAGCCTGAAAACCAAAGCTCACATCAGAAAATTCATTACAAACCATGATAAATAAGAAAAATGAGAAAAAAGCCAAAGAAATGCAGGAGTTCTTAGGGATATTGGGCTTGAATTATGGCCATGTAAACGGCTGTTTCCAGATTCATCCACACCTCCCAACTGAGTGTCTTTGGTTTCTGAATGAATTAACAAAAAAATCGCAGTGAAACTCGGTTTTGGAGGCAATTAATATCTGTCACCTCAGCCAGAGTGTTCAATTTTACTTTCGAAAACACAAAAACTTACCTTGCTCGTGTTACCTGTACATATATAAGCTTCAAACGCATATTTGTTGTGTTTTTTATTTCATAATGTCTACTCTGTCCAAACTCTTGTTTGTATTACGTCAGAATACAAAATTTGGGAAGGAAGAAGGCAAAACCAACTCAGACCCAGAAAACATGTAGGAAATTGCCACTAAAGAAACCAAAAACAGCTGAGGCACGCAAAACAATGACAGCAAGCCAGAATTGCAACAAGCCAACAGCTGTGTCCTGTTTGAAAAAGACCATTGATCCGGTGCCCTGAACTCAATATGCCAGCCTCAAAACCAAAGCTCACATCAGAAAATTCATTACAAACCATGATAAATCAGAAAAATGAGACAAAAGCCAAAGAAATGCACGAGTTCTTAGTGATATTTGGCTGGATTTAGACACAAGGAAACTGGCTGTTTAAAGATTCATCCCCCCCTTCCACTGACTGACTTTGGAATTCTGATTGATTTCACCTCAAAATTGCACTCACACTCCATTTGGAGGGAATTAGAATCTGTCCCCTCAGCAGAAGGGTTCCATGTCATTTTCCAAAACACAGAAACTAATCTTGATCATGTTGCCAGCAGATTTCTAATCCTGAAAGGGCAATTTCTGTGTTTTTTTTTTCTTTCATAATGGCTACTCTGTCCCAATCTTGCTTGTATTGCATCAGAATACAAAATATGGGAATAAGAAGGCAAAACCGACTCAGACCCAGAAAACATTAAGGAAATTGCCGCTCAAGAAACCACAAATCGGCTGAGGCACCCAAAAAAATGACAGCAAGCCAGAATTGGAGCAAGCCAACAGCTGTGCCCTGATTGAAAAAGAACCTCCCTCTTGTGCCCTGAACTTAATATTGCAGCCTCAAAACCAAAGCTCACATCAGAAAATTCATTACAAACCATGATAAATAAGAAAATGGAGAAAAAGCCAAAGAAATGCAAGAATCCATAATGATAGTGGGCTTGATTTAGTTGCAAGGAAACCGGCTGTTCCCAGATTCATCCACAGCTCCAGCTGACTGCCTGTGGAATTCCGACTGAATTAACCTGAAAATCGCAGTAAGACTCAGTTTGGAGGCAATAATATCAGTCACCTCAGCCAAAGTGTTCCATTTTATTTTCCAAATCACAAAAACTCACCTTGGTCATGTTACCCTTAGATTTATAAGCTTCAAACGCTAATTTGTTGTTTTTTTTTTTTTTTATTTCATAATGGCTACTCTGTCAAAACTCTTGTTTGTATTGCGTCAGAATACAAAATGTGGGAAGGAAGAAGGGAAAACCAACTCAGACCCAGAAAACATTTAGGAAATTGCCGCTCAAGAAACCACAAATCGGCTGAGGCACCCAAAACCTTGAAAGCAAGACAGAATTGGAGCAAGCCAACAGCTGTGCCCTGATTGAACAAGACCATTAATCCAGTGCCCTGAACTCCATATTCCATCCTCAAAACCAAAGCTCCCATCAGAAAATTCATTACAAACCATGATAAATAAGGGAAATCTGAGAAAGCCAAAGAAATTCAAGAGTCCTTTGTGGTATTTGGCTGGATTTAGACAGAAGGAAACTGGCTGTTTCCGGATTCATCCCCCCCCTTCCACAGACAGACTTTGGAATTCTGATTGAATTCACCTCAAAATCGCACTCACACTCAATTTGGAGGGAATTAGAATCTGTCCCCTCAGCAGAAGGGTTCCATGTCATTTTCCAAAACACAGAAACTCATCTTGGTCGTGTTGCCTATAGATTTCTAATCCTGAAAGGGCAATTTGCTGTGTTTTTTTTTTTCTTTCATAATGGCTACTCTGTCCAAAATCTTGCTTATGTTGCATCAGAATACAAAATTTGGGAATAAGAAGGCAAATCCGACTCAGACCCAGAAAACATTTAGGAAACTGCAACACAAGAATCCACAAATCAGCTGAGGCACCCAAAACAATGACAGCAAGCAGAATTGCAGCAAGACAACAGCTGTGCCCTGATTGAAAAAGAACCTTCCTCTTGTGCCCCGAACTCCATATTGCAGCCTCAAAACCAAAGCTCACATCAGAAAATTCATTACAAACAATGATAAATAAGAAAAATCAGAAAAAAAGCCAAAGAAATGCAAGAATCCATAATGATATTGGGTTGGTTTAGTCGCAAGGAAGCCAGCAGTTCCCAAATTCATCCACGCCTAAAGCTGACTGCCTGTGGAATTCTCACAGAATGAACCCGAAAATCACAGTGAAACTCCGTTTGGAGGCAATTAATATCTGTCACCTCAGCCAAAGTTTTCCATTTTATTTTCCAAAACAAAAAAACTCACTTTGGTCGTGTTACCTGCAGATTTAAAATCTTGAAACGCCTATTTCTTGTGTTGTTTATTTCATAATGGCTACTCTGTACAAACTCTTCTTTGCATTGCATCAGAATACTAAATTTGGGAAGGAAGAAGACAAAACCAACTCAGACCCAGAAAACATTTAGGAAATTGCCGCTCAAGAAACCACAAATCAGCTGAGGCACCCAAAACCTTGAAAGCAAGACAGAATTGGAGCAAGCCAACAGCTGTGCCCTGATTGAACAAGACCATTAATCCAGTGCCCAGAACTCCATATTGCAGCCTCAAAACCAAAGCTCCCATCAGAAAATTCATTACAAACCATGATAAATAAGGGAAATCTGAGAAAGCCAAAGAAATTCAAGAGTCCTTTGTGGTATTTGGCTGGATTTAGACAGAAGGAAACTGGCTGTTTCCAGATTCATCCCCCCCTTCCACAGACAGACTTTGGAATTCTGATTGAATTCACCTCAAAATCGCACTCACACTCAATTTGGAGGGAATTAGAATCTGTCCCCTCAGCAGAAGTGTTCCATGTCATTTTCCAAAACACAGAAACTCATCTTGGTCGCGTTGCCTGTAGATTTCTAATCCTGAAAGGGCAATTTGCTGTGTTTTTTTTTTTCTTTTATAATGGCTACTCTGAAAAAATCTTGCTTGTATTGCATCAGAATACAAAATTTGGGAATAAGAAGGCAAAACCGACTCAGACCCAGAAAACATTTAGGAAATTGCCGCTCAAGAAACCACAAATCAGCTGAGGCACCCAAAACAATGACAGGAAGCCAGAATTGGAGCAAGCCAACAGCTGTGCCCTGATTGAAAAAGAACCTTCCTCTTGTGCCCTGAACTCAATATACCAGCCTCAAAACCAAAGCTCACATCAGAAAATTCATTACAAACCATGATAAATAAGAAAAATGAGAAAAAAGCCAAAGAAATGCAGGAGTTCTTAGTAATATTGGGCTTGATTTTTTGCCATGTAAATGGCTGTTTCCAGATTCATCCACACCTCCCAGCTGAATGTCTGTGGTTTCTGACTGAATTAACCTGAAAATCACAGTGAAACTCGGTTTGGAGGCAATTAATATCTGTCACCTCAGCCAAAGTGTTCCATTTTATCTTCCAAAACTCAAAAACTCACCTTAGTCTTCTTACCTGTAGATTTCAAAGCTTCAAATGCCTATTTGTTGTGTTTTTTATTTCATCATTGCTACTCTGTCCAAACTCTTGTTTGTATTGCGTCAGAATAAAAAATTTGGGAAGGAAGAAGGCAAAACCAACTCAGACCCAGAAAACATTTAGGAAATTGCCACTCAAGAAACCAAAAGTCAGCTGAAGAACCCACAACAATGACAGCAAGCCAGAATTGGAGCAAGCCAACAGCTGTACCCTGATTGAAAAAGAACCTTCCTCTTGTGCCCTGAACTCAATATGCCAGCCTCAAAAGCAAAGCTCACATCAGAAAATTCATTACAAACCATGATAAATAAGAAAAATGAGAAAAAAGCCAAAGAAATGCAGGAGTTCTTAGGGATATTGGGCTTGAATTATGGCCATGTAAACGGCTGTTTCCAGATTCATCCACACCTCCCAACTGAGTGTCTTTGGTTTCTGAATGAATTAACAAAAAAATCGCAGTGAAACTCGGTTTTGGAGGCAATTAATATCTGTCACCTCAGCCAGAGTGTTCAATTTTACTTTCGAAAACACAAAAACTTACCTTGCTCGTGTTACCTGTACATATATAAGCTTCAAACGCATATTTGTTGTGTTTTTTATTTCATAATGTCTACTCTGTCCAAACTCTTGTTTGTATTACGTCAGAATACAAAATTTGGGAAGGAAGAAGGCAAAACCAACTCAGACCCAGAAAACATGTAGGAAATTGCCACTAAAGAAACCAAAAACAGCTGAGGCACGCAAAACAATGACAGCAAGCCAGAATTGCAACAAGCCAACAGCTGTGTCCTGTTTGAAAAAGACCATTGATCCGGTGCCCTGAACTCAATATGCCAGCCTCAAAACCAAAGCTCACATCAGAAAATTCATTACAAACCATGATAAATAAGAAAAATGAGACAAAAGCCAAAGAAATGCACGAGTTCTTAGTGATATTTGGCTGGATTTAGACACAAGGAAACTGGCTGTTTAAAGATTCATCCCCCCCTTCCACTGACTGACTTTGGAATTCTGATTGATTTCACCTCAAAATTGCACTCACACTCCATTTGGAGGGAATTAGAATCTGTCCCCTCAGCAGAAGGGTTCCATGTCATTTTCCAAAACACAGAAACTCATCTTGATCATGTTGCCAGCAGATTTCTAATCCTGAAAGGGCAATTTCTGTGTTTTTTTTTTCTTTCATAATGGCTACTCTGTCCCAATCTTGCTTGTATTGCATCAGAATACAAAATATGGGAATAAGAAGGCAAAACCGACTCAGACCCAGAAAACATTAAGGAAATTGCCGCTCAAGAAACCACAAATCGGCTGAGGCACCCAAAAAAATGACAGCAAGCCAGAATTGGAGCAAGCCAACAGCTGTGCCCTGATTGAAAAAGAACCTCCCTCTTGTGCCCTGAACTTAATATTGCAGCCTCAAAACCAAAGCTCACATCAGAAAATTCATTACAAACCATGATAAATAAGAAAATGGAGAAAAAGCCAAAGAAATGCAAGAATCCATAATGATAGTGGGCTTGATTTAGTTGCAAGGAAACCGGCTGTTCCCAGATTCATCCACAGCTCCAGCTGACTGCCTGTGGAATTCCGACTGAATTAACCTGAAAATCGCAGTAAGACTCAGTTTGGAGGCAATAATATCAGTCACCTCAGCCAAAGTGTTCCATTTTATTTTCCAAATCACAAAAACTCACCTTGGTCATGTTACCCTTAGATTTATAAGCTTCAAACGCTAATTTGTTGTTTTTTTTTTTTTTTTATTTCATAATGGCTACTCTGTCAAAACTCTTGTTTGTATTGCGTCAGAATACAAAATGTGGGAAGGAAGAAGGGAAAACCAACTCAGACCCAGAAAACATTTAGGAAATTGCCGCTCAAGAAACCACAAATCGGCTGAGGCACCCAAAACCTTGAAAGCAAGACAGAATTGGAGCAAGCCAACAGCTGTGCCCTGATTGAACAAGACCATTAATCCAGTGCCCTGAACTCCATATTCCATCCTCAAAACCAAAGCTCCCATCAGAAAATTCATTACAAACCATGATAAATAAGGGAAATCTGAGAAAGCCAAAGAAATTCAAGAGTCCTTTGTGGTATTTGGCTGGATTTAGACAGAAGGAAACTGGCTGTTTCCGGATTCATCCCCCCCCTTCCACAGACAGACTTTGGAATTCTGATTGAATTCACCTCAAAATCGCACTCACACTCAATTTGGAGGGAATTAGAATCTGTCCCCTCAGCAGAAGGGTTCCATGTCATTTTCCAAAACACAGAAACTCATCTTGGTCGTGTTGCCTATAGATTTCTAATCCTGAAAGGGCAATTTGCTGTGTTTTTTTTTTCTTTCATAATGGCTACTCTGTCCAAAATCTTGCTTATGTTGCATCAGAATACAAAATTTGGGAATAAGAAGGCAAATCCGACTCAGACCCAGAAAACATTTAGGAAACTGCAACACAAGAATCCACAAATCAGCTGAGGCACCCAAAACAATGACAGCAAGCAGAATTGCAGCAAGACAACAGCTGTGCCCTGATTGAAAAAGAACCTTCCTCTTGTGCCCCGAACTCCATATTGCAGCCTCAAAACCAAAGCTCACATCAGAAAATTCATTACAAACAATGATAAATAAGAAAAATCAGAAAAAAAGCCAAAGAAATGCAAGAATCCATAATGATATTGGGTTGGTTTAGTCGCAAGGAAGCCAGCAGTTCCCAAATTCATCCACGCCTAAAGCTGACTGCCTGTGGAATTCTCACAGAATGAACCCGAAAATCACAGTGAAACTCCGTTTGGAGGCAATTAATATCTGTCACCTCAGCCAAAGTTTTCCATTTTATTTTCCAAAACAAAAAAACTCACTTTGGTCGTGTTACCTGCAGATTTAAAATCTTGAAACGCCTATTTCTTGTGTTGTTTATTTCATAATGGCTACTCTGTACAAACTCTTCTTTGCATTGCATCAGAATACTAAATTTGGGAAGGAAGAAGGCAAAACCAACTCAGACCCAGAAAACATTTAGGAAATTGCCGCTCAAGAAACCACAAATCAGCTGAGGCACCCAAAACCTTGAAAGCAAGACAGAATTGGAGCAAGCCAACAGCTGTGCCCTGATTGAACAAGACCATTAATCCAGTGCCCAGAACTCCATATTGCAGCCTCAAAACCAAAGCTCCCATCAGAAAATTCATTACAAACCATGATAAATAAGGGAAATCTGAGAAAGCCAAAGAAATTCAAGAGTCCTTTGTGGTATTTGGCTGGATTTAGACAGAAGGAAACTGGCTGTTTCCAGATTCATCCCCCCCTTCCACAGACAGACTTTGGAATTCTGATTGAATTCACCTCAAAATCGCACTCACACTCAATTTGGAGGGAATTAGAATCTGTCCCCTCAGCAGAAGTGTTCCATGTCATTTTCCAAAACACAGAAACTCATCTTGGTCGCGTTGCCTGTAGATTTCTAATCCTGAAAGGGCAATTTGCTGTGTTTTTTTTTTTCTTTTATAATGGCTACTCTGAAAAAATCTTGCTTGTATTGCATCAGAATACAAAATTTGGGAATAAGAAGGCAAAACCGACTCAGACCCAGAAAACATTTAGGAAATTGCCGCTCAAGAAACCACAAATCAGCTGAGGCACCCAAAACAATGACAGGAAGCCAGAATTGGAGCAAGCCAACAGCTGTGCCCTGATTGAAAAAGAACCTTCCTCTTGTGCCCTGAACTCCATATGCCAGCCTGAAAACCAAAGCTCACATCAGAAAATTCATTACAAACCATGATAAATAAGAAAAATGAGAAAAAAGCCAAAGAAATGCAGGAGTTCTTAGTAATATTGGGCTTGATTTTTTGCCATGTAAATGGCTGTTTCCAGATTCATCCACACCTCCCAGCTGAATGTCTGTGGTTTCTGACTGAATTAACCTGAAAATCGCAGTGAAACTCGGTTTGGAGGCAATTAATATCTGTCACCTCAGCCAAAGTGTTCCATTTTATCTTCCAAAACTCAAAAACTCACCTTAGTCTTCTTACCTGTAGATTTCAAAGCTTCAAATGCCTATTTGTTGTGTTTTTTATTTCATCATTGCTACTCTGTCCAAACTCTTGTTTGTACTGCGTCAGAATAAAAAATTTGGGAAGGAAGAAGGCAAAACCAACTCAGACCCAGAAAACATTTAGGAAATTGCCACTCAAGAAACCAAAAGTCAGCTGAAGAACCCACAACAATGACAGCAAGCCAGAATTGGAGCAAGCCAACAGCTGTACCCTGATTGAAAAAGAACCTTCCTCTTGTGCCCTGAACTCAATATGCCAGCCTCAAAAGCAAAGCTCACATCAGAAAATTCATTACAAACCATGATAAATAAGAAAAATGAGAAAAAAGCCAAAGAAATGCAGGAGTTCTTAGGGATATTGGGCTTGAATTATGGCCATGTAAACGGCTGTTTCCAGATTCATCCACACCTCCCAACTGAGTGTCTTTGGTTTCTGAATGAATTAACAAAAAAATCGCAGTGAAACTCGGTTTTGGAGGCAATTAATATCTGTCACCTCAGCCAGAGTGTTCAATTTTACTTTCGAAAACACAAAAACTTACCTTGCTCGTGTTACCTGTACATATATAAGCATCAAACGCATATTTGTTGTGCTTTTTATTTCATAATGGCTACTCTGTCCAAACTCTTGTTTGTATTACGTCAGAATACAAAATTTGGAAAGGAACAAGGCAAAACCAACTCAGACCCAGAAAATATTTAGGAAATTGCCGCTCAAGAAACCACAAATCAGCAGAGGCACCCAAAACCTTGAAAGCAAGACAGAATTGGAGCAAGCCAACAGCTGTGCCCTGTTTTAAAAAGACCATTCCTGCGGTGCCCTGAACTCCATATTGCAGCCTCAAAACCAAAGCTCCCATCAGAAAATTCATTACAAACCACGATAAATAAGGGAAATCTGAGAAAGCCAAAGTAATTCAAGAGTCCTTTGTGGTATTTGGCTGGATTTAGACACAAAGAAACTGGCTGTTTCCAGATTCATCCCCCCCTTCCACAGACAGACCTTGGAATTCTGATTGAATTCACCTCAAAATCGCACTCACACTCAATTTGGAGGGAATTAGAATCTGTCCCCTCAGCAGAAGTGTTCCATGTCATTTTCCAAAACACAGAAACTCATCTTGGTCGAGTTGCCTGTAGATTTCTAATCCTGAAAGGGCAATTTGCTGTGTATTTTTTTTTCTTTCGTAATGGCTACTCTGCCAAAATCTTGCTTGTATTGATTCAGAATACAAAATTTGGGAATAAGAAGGCCAAACCGACTCAGACCCAGAAAACATTTAGGAAATTGCTGCTCAAGAAACCACAAATCGGCTGAGGCACCCAAAACTATGACAGCAAGCCAGAATTGGAGCAAGCCAACAGCTGTGCCCTGATTGAAAAAGAACCTTCCTCTTGTGCCCTGAGCTCAATATACCAGCCTCAAAACCAAAGCTCACATCAGAAAATTCATTACAAACCATGATAAATAAGAAAAATGAGAAAAAAGCCAAAGAAATGCAGGAGTTCTTAGTAATATTGGGCTTGATTTTTTGCCATGTAAACGGCTGTTTCCAGATTCATCCACACCTCCCAACTGAGTGTCTTTGGTTTCTGAATGAATTAACAAAGAAATCGCAGTGAAACTCGGTTTGGAGGCAATTAATATCTGTCAGCTCAGCCAAAGTGTTCCATTTTATCTTCCAAAACCCAAAAACTCACCTTAGTCTTCTTACCTGTAGATTTCAAAACTTCAAATGCCTATTTGTTTTGTTTTTTTTTTCATAATTGCTACTCTGTCCAAACTCTTGTTTGTATTGCGTCAGAATACAAAATTTGGGAAGGAAGAAGGCAAAACCAACTCAGACCCAGAAAACATTTAGGAAATTGCCACTCAAGAAACCAAAAGTCAGCTGAGGAACCCACAACAATGACAGCAAGCCAGAATTGGAGAAAGAGAACAGCTTTGCCCTGATTGAAAAAGAACCTTCCTCTTGTGCCCTGAACTCCATATGCCAGCCTGAAAACCAAAGCTCACATCAGAAAATTCATTACAAACCATGATAAATAAGAAAAATGAGAAAAAAGCCAAAGAAATGCAGGAGTTCTTAGGGATATTGGGCTTGAATTATGGCCATGTAAACGGCTGTTTCCAGATTCATCCACACCTCCCAACTGAGTGTCTTTGGTTTCTGAATGAATTAACAAAAAAATTACAGTGAAACTCGGTTTTGGAGGCAATTAATATCTGTTACCTCAGCCAGAGTGTTCAATTTTACTTTCGAAAACACAAAAACTTACCTTGCTCGTGTTACCTGTACATATATAAGCTTCAAACGCATATTTGTTGTGTTTTTTATTTCATAATGGCTACTCTGTCCAAACTCTTGTTTGTATTACGTCAGAATACAAAATTTGGAAAGGAAGAAGGCAAAACCAACTCAGACCCAGAAAACATGTAGGAAATTGCCGCTAAAGAAACCAAAAACAGCTGAGGCACGCAAAACAATGACAGCAAGCCAGAATTGCAACAAGCCAACAGCTGTGTCCTGTTTGAAAAAGACCATTGATCCGGTGCCCTGAACTCAATATGCCAGCCTCAAAACCAAAGCTCACATCAGAAAATTCATTACAAACCATGATAAATCAGAAAAATGAGACAAAAGCCAAAGAAATGCACGAGTTCTTAGTGATATTTGGCTGGATTTAGACACAAGGAAACTGGCTGTTTAAAGATTCATCCCCCCTTCCACTGACTGACTTTGGAATTCTGATTGATTTCACCTGAAAATCCCACTCACACTCAATTTGGAGGGAATTAGAATCTGTCCCCTCAGCAGAAGGGTTCCATGTCATTTTCCAAAACACAGAAACTAATGTTGATCATGTTGCCAGTAGATTTCTAATCCTGAAAGGGCAATTTCTGTGTTTTTTTTTTTTCATAATGGCTACTCTGTCCAAATCTTGCTTGTATTGCATCAGAATACAAAATATGGGAATAAGAAGGCAAAACCGACTCAGACCCAGAAAACATTAAGGAAATTGCCGCTCAAGAATCCACAAATCGGCTGAGGCACCCAAAACTATGACAGCAAGCCAGAATTGGAGCAAGCCAACAGCTGTGCCCTGATTGAAAAAGAACCTTCCTCTTGTGCCCTGAATTCAATATGCCAGCCTCCAAACCAAAGCTCACATCAGAAAATTCATTACAAACCATGATAAATAAGAAAAAAGAGAAAAAAGCCAAAGAAATGCAAGAATCCTTAATGATATTGGGCTTGATTTAGTCGCAAGGAAACCGGCTGTTCCCGGATTCATCCACCCCTCCAGCTGACTGCCTGTGGAATTCTGACTGAATTACCCTGAAAATCACAGTGAAACTCAGTTTGGAGTCAATTAATATCTGTGACCTCAGCCAAAGTGTAACATTTTTTTTTCCAAAACACAAAAACTCACCTTGGTCATGTAACCTGTAGATTTTTAAGCTTCAAATGCCCATTTGTCGTGTTTTGTATTTCATAATCGGTACTCTGCCCAAACTCATGTTTGTATGGCGTCAGAATACAAAATTTGGGAAGGAGGAAGGCAAAACCAAATCAGACCAAGAAAACATTTAGGAAATTGCCGCTCAACAAACCAAAATTGAGCTGAGGCACCCAAAACAATGACAGCAAGCCAGAATTGGAGCAAGCCAACAGCTGTGCCCTGTTTGAAAAAGACCATTCCTCCAGTACCCTGAAGTCCATATTCCAGCCTCAAAACCAAAGCTCACATCAGAAAATTCATTACAAACCATGATAAATAATGGAAATGAGAAAAAGCCAAAGAAATGCAAGCCTGTGGAATCCTAACTGAATTTACTGAATTAATCTGAAAATCGCAGTGAAACTCGGTTCTGGAGGCAATTAATATCTGTCACCTCAGCCAGAGTGTTCAATTTTAATTTCGAAAACAAAAAATCATACCTTGGTCTTGTGACCAGTACATATATAAGCTTCAAACGCATATTTGTTGTGTTTTTTATTTCATAATGGCTACTCTGTCCAAACTCTTGTTTGTATTACGCCAGAATACAAAATTTGGGAAGGAAGAAGGCAAAACCTACTCAGAGCCAGAAAACATGTAGGAAATTGCCGCTCAAGAAACCACAAATGGGCTGAGGCACCCAAAACCTTGAAAGCAAGCCAGAATTGGAGCAAGCCAACAGCTGTGCCCTGATTGAACTAGACCATTAATCCAGTGCCCTGATCTCCATATTCCAGCCTCAAAACCAATGCTCACAAAAAAAAAATCATTACAAACAATGATAAATAAGGGAAATCTGAGAAAGCCAAAGTAATTCAAGAGTCCTTTGTGGTATTTGGCTGGATTTAGACAGAAGGAAACAGGCTGTTTCCAGATTCATCCCCCCCTTCCACAGACTGACTTTGGAATTCTGACTCAATTCACCTCAAAATCGCACTCACACTCAATTTGGAGGGAATTAGTATCTGTCCCCTCAGCAGAAGTGTTCCATGTCATTTTCCAAAACACAAAAACTCATCTTAGTCGTGTTGCCTGTAGACTTCTAATCCTGAAAGGGCAATTTACTGTGTTTTTTTTTTTTTTCTTTCATAATGGCTACTCTGTCCAAAATCTTGCTTGTATTGCGTCAGAATACAAAATTTGGGAATAAGAAGGCAAATCCGACTCAGACCCAGAAAACATTTAGGAAACTGCAGAAAAAGAATCCACAAATCAGCTAAGGAATCCAAAACAATGACAGCAAGCAGAACTGGAGCACGCCAACAGCTGTGCCCTGATTGAAAAAGAACCTTCCTCTTGTGCCCTAAACTCAATATGCCAGCCACAAAACCAAAGCTCACATCAGAAAATTCATTTCAAACCATGATAAATAGGAAAAATCAGAAAAAAGCCAAAGAAATGCAAGTTTTCTTAGTGATATTGGGCTTGATTTATTCCTAAGAAAACAGCTGTTTCCAGATTCATCCACAACTCCCAGCTGAGTGAATAGGGATTCTGACTGAATTCACCTCAAAATGGCAGTGAAATTCGGTTTGGAGACAATTAATATCTTTCACCTCAGCCAAAGTGTTCCATTTTATTTTCCAAAACAAAAAAACTCACTTTGGTCATGTTTCCTATAGATTTCAAAGCGTCAAACACCTATTTGTTGTGTTTTTTATTTCATAATGGCTACTCTGTCCAAAATCTTGCTTGTATTGCATCAACATACAAAATTTCGGAAGGTAGAAGGCAAAGCCAACTCAGACCCAGAAAACATTTAGGAAATTGCCACTCAAGAAACCAAAAGTCAGCTGAGGCTCCCAAAACCATGACAGCAAGCCAGAATTGGAGCAGGCAATCAGCTGAGTCCTGATTGAAAAAGGCCATTCTTCCGGTACCCTGAACTCCATATTCCAGCCTCAAAACCAAAGCTCACATCAGGAAATTCATTACAAACCACGATACATAAGAAAAATGAGAAAAAAGCCAAGAAATGCAAGAAACCATAATGATATTGAGCTGGATTTAGTTGCAAGGAAACCGGCTGTTCCCGGATTCATCCAACACTCCAGCTGACTGCGTGTGGAATTCTGACTGAATTAACCTGAAAATTGCAGTGAAACTCAGTTTGGAGGCAATTAATATCTGTCACCTCAGCCAAAGAGTTCCATTTTATTTTCCAAAACACAAAAACTCACCTTGGTCTTGTTACCTGTAGATTTCCAAGCTTCAAATGCCTATTTGTTGTGTTGTTTATTTCATAATGGCTACTCTGTCCAAACTCTTCTTTGCATTGCATCAGAATACAAAATTTGGGAATAAGAAGGCAAATCCAACTCAGACACAGAAAACATTTATGAAATTGCCACTCAAGAAACCACGAATCATCTGAGGCATCCAAAACAATGACAGCAAGCCGGAATTGGAGAAAATCAACAACTGTGCCCTGATTGAAACAGAACCATCCTCTTGTGCCCTGAACTCAATATGCCAGCCTCAAAACCAAAGCTCACATCAGAAAATGCATTACAAACCATTACAAATAAGAAAAATGAGAAAAAAGCCAAAGAAATGCAAGAATCCATAATGATATTGGACTTGATTTAGTCGCAAGGAAATTGGCTGTTCCCAGATTCATCCACCCCTCCAGCTGACTGCCTGTGGAATTCTGACTGAATTAACCTGAAAATCGCAGTGAAACTCAGTTTGGAGGCAATTAATATCTGTCACCTCAGCCAAAGTGTTCCATTTTATTTGCCAAAACACAAAACCTCATCTTGTCCTGTTACCTGTAGATTTCTGAGCTTCACACGCCTATTTATAGTGTTTTTTATTTCATAATGGCTACTCTGCCCAAACTCTTGTTTGTATTGCGTCAGAATACAAAATTTGGGAAGGAAGAAGGCAAAACCAACTCAGACCCAGAAAACATTTAGGAAATTGCCGCTCAAGAAACCACAAATCGGCTGAGGCACTCAAAACAATGACAGCAAGCCAGAATTGGAGCAGGCCAACAGCTGTGCCCTGTTTGAAAAAGACTATTCCTCCGGTGCCCTGAACTCCATATTGCAGCCTCAAAACCAAAGCTGACATCAGAAAATTCATTACAAACCATGATAAATAAGAAAAATGAGAAAAAAGCCAAAGAAATGCAAGAATCCATAATGATATTGGGCTTGGTTCAGTCACAAGGAAACCGGCTGTTCCCGGATTCATCCACCCCTCCAGCTGACTGCCTGTGGAATTCTGACTGAATTAACCTGAAAATCGCAGGGAAACTCAGTTTGGGGGCAATTAATATCTGTCACCTCAGACCATTTTATTATCCAAAACACAAAAACTCACCTTGCTCGTGTTACCTGTAGATTTCTAAGATTCAAACACCTATTAGTTGTATTTTTTATTCCATAATGGCTACTCTGTCCAGAAAACATTTAAAATTTCCGCTCAAGAAGCCACAAATCGGCTGAGGTACTTAAAACAATGACAGCAAGCCAGAATTGGAGCAGGCCAACAGCTGTGCCCTGATTGAAAAAGAACCTTCCTCTTGTGCCCTGAACTCAATACGCCAGCCTCAAAACCAAAGCTCACATCAGAAAATTCATTACAAACCATGATAAATAAGAAAACGGAAAACAAAGCAAAAAAATGCAAGAATCCATAATGATATTGGGCTTGAGTTAGTCGCAAGGAAACCGGCTGTTCCCGGATTCATCCACCCCTTCAGCGGACTGCCTGTGGAATTCTGACTGAATTAACCTGAATATCGCAGTGAAACTCAGTTTGGAGGCAATTAATATCTATCACCTAGCCAAAGTGTTCCATTCTATTTTCCAAAACACAAAAACTCCCCTTGGTCATGTTACCTGTAGATTTCTAAGCTTAAAATGCCTATTTGTAGTGTTTTTTATTTCATAATGGCTACTTTAAACAAACTCTTGTTTGTATTGCGTCAGAATACAAAATTTGGGAAGGAAGAAGGCAAAACCAACTCAGAACCAGAAAACATTTAAGAAATTGCCGCTCAAAAAACCACAAATCGGCTGAGGCACTCAAAACAATGACAGCAAGGCAGAATTGGAGCAGGCCAACAGCTGTGCCGTGTTTGAAAAAGACCATTCCTCTGGTGCCCTGAACTCCATATTGCAGCCTCAAAACCAAAGCTCACATCAGAAAATTCATTACAAACCATGAAAAATAAGGAAAATGAGAAAAAAGCCAAAGAAATGCAAGAATACATAATGATATTGGGCTTGATTTAGTCTCAAGGAAACCGGCTGTTCCTGGATTCATCGACCACTGCAGCTGACTGCCTGTGGAATTCTGACTGAATTCACCTGAAAATCGCAGTGAAACTCAGTTTGGAGGCAATTAATATCTGTCACCTCAGACCATTTTATTATCCAAAACACATAACCTCACCTTGGTCGTGTTACCTGTAGATTTCTAAGCTTCAAACGCCTATATGCTATGTTTTTCATTACAAAATGGCTACTCTGCAAAAACTCTTGTTTGTATTGCGTCAGAATACAAAATTTGGGAAGGAAGAAGGCAAAATCAACTCAGACCCAGAAAACATGTAGGAAATTGCCGCTCAAGAAACCACAAATCGGCTGAGGCACTCAAAGCAATGACAGCAAGCCAGAATTAGAGCAGACTAACAGCAGTGCCCTGATTGAAAAAGACCATTCCCCCGGTGCCCTGAACTCCATATTGCAGCCTCATAACCAAAGCTGACATCACAAAATTCATTACAAACCATGATAAATAAGAAAAATGTGAAAAATCCAAAGAAATGCAAGAATCCATAATGATATTGGGCTTGATTTAGTCGCAAGGAAACGGGCTGTTCCCGGATTCATCCACCCCTCCAGCTGACTTCCTGTGGAATTCTGACAGAATTAACCTGAAAATCGCAGTGAAACTCAGTTTGGAGGCAATTAATATCTCTCAAATCAGCCAAAGTGTTCCATTTTATTTTCCAAAACACAAAAACTCACCTTGGTCGTGTTACCTGTAGATTTCTAAGCTTCAAACGCCTATGTGTTGTGTTTTTTATTTCATAATGGCTACTCTACCCAAACTCTTCTTTCTATGGCGTCAGAATACAAAATTTGGGAAGGAAGGGGGCAAAACCAACTCAGACCCAGAAAACATGTAGGAAATTGCCGCTCAAGAATCCACAAATCGGCTGAGGCACTCAAAAGAATGACAGCAAACCAGAATTGGAGCAGGCCAACAGCTGTGCCCTGTTTGAAAAAGACCATTCCTCCGTTACTCTGAACTCCATATTGCAGCCTCAAAACCAAAACTCACATCAGAAAATTCATTAGAAACGATGATAAATATGAAAACGAAGAAAAAAGCCAAAGAAATGCAAGAATCCATAATGCTATTGGGCTTGATTGAGTCGCAAAGAAACCGGTTGTTCCCGGATTCATCCACCCCTCCAGCTGACAGCCTGTGGAATTCTGACTGAATTAACCTGAAAATCGCATTGAAACTCTTTTTGGAGGCAATTAATATCTGTCACCTCAGCCAAAGTGTTCCATTTGATTTTCCAAAACACAAAAACTCACCTTGGTCGTGTTACCTGTAGATTTCTAAGCTTCAAATGCCTATTTGTTGTGTTTTTTATTTCATAATGGCTACTCTGCTGAAACTCTTGTTTGTATTGCGTCAGAATACAAAATTTGACAAGGAAGAAGGCAAAAGCAACTCAGACCCAGAAAACATTCAGAAAATTGCCGCTCAAGAAACCACAAATAAGCTGAGGCACCCAAAATAAAATGACAGCAAGCCAGAATTGGAGCAGGCCAACAGCTGTGCCCTGTTTGAAAAGGACCATTCCTCCGGTGCCCTGAACTCAAAATGCCAGCCTCAAAACCAAAGCTCACATCAGAAAATTCATTACAAACCATGATAAATAAGAAAGATGAGAAAAAAGCCAAAGAAATGCAAGAATCCATAATGATATTGGGCTTGATTTAGTCGCAAGGAAACCATCTTTCCCGGATTCATCCACCCCTCCAGCTGACTGCCTGTGGAATTCTGACAGAATTAACCTGAAAATCGCAGTGAAACTCAGTTTGGAGGCAATTAATATGTGTCACCTCAGCCAAAGTGTTCCATTTGATTTTCCAAAACACAAAATCTCACCTTGGTCGTGTTACCTGTAGATTTCTAAGCTTCAAACTCCTATTTCTTGTGTTTTTTTTTATTTCATAATGGCTACTCTGTCCAACCTCTTGTTTGTATGGCGTCAGAATACAAAATTTGGGAAGGAAGAAGGCAAAACCAACTCTGATCCAGAAAACATTTAGGAAATTGCCACTCAACACACCAAAAATCAGCTGAGGCACCCAAAACAATGACAGCAAGCCAGAACTGGAGCAAGCAAATGGCTGTGCCCTGTTTGAAAAAGAACCTTCCTCTTGTGCCCTGAACTCCATATTGCAGACTCAAAACCAAAGCTCACATCAGAAAATTCACTACAAACCATGATACATAAGAAAAATGAGAAAAAAGCCAAAGAAATGCAAGAATCCATAATGATATTGGGCTTGATTTAGTCTCAAGGAAATCAGCTCTTCCCAGATTCATCCCCCCCTCCAGCTGACTACCTGTGGAATTTTGACTGAATTAACCTGAAAATCACAGTGAAACTCAGTTTGGAAGCAATTAATATCTGTCACCTCAGCCAAAGTGTTCCATTTGATTTTCCAAAACACAAAAACTCACCATGGTCGAGTTACCTGCAGATTTCTAAGCTTCAAAAGCATATTTGTTGTGGTTTTTATTTCATAATGGCTACTTTAAACAAACTCTTTTTTGTATTGCGTCAGAATACAAAATTTGACAAGGAAGAAGGCAAAACCAACTCAGACGCAGAAAACATTTAGGAAATTGCCGCTCAAGAAACCAAAAGTCAGCAGAGGTACCCAAACCAATTACATTAAACCAGAATTGGAGCAAGCAAAGAGCTGTGCCCTGATTGAAAAAGAACCATCCTCTTCTGCCCTGAACTCCATCTTCCAGACTCAAAACCAAAGCTCACATCAGAAAATTCATTACACACCATGATAAATAAGAAAAATGAGAATAAAACCAAAGAAATGCAAGATTCCATAATGATATTAGGTTTGATTTAGTCGCAAGGAAACCGGTTGTTCCCAGATTCATCCACCCCTCCAGCTGACTGCCTGTGGAATTCTGACTGAATTCACCTGAAAATCGCAGTGAAACTCAGTTTGGAGGCAATTAATATCTGTCTCCTCAGGCAAAGTGTTCCATTTGATTTTCTAAAACACAAAAACTCACCTTGGTCGTATTACCTGTAGATTTCTAAGCTTTAAGCGCATATTTGTAGTGTTTTTTATTTCATAATGGCTACTCTGCCGAAATTCTTGTTTGCATGCCATCAGAAAAGAAAATTTGGGAAGGAAGAAGGCAAAACCAACTCAGACCCAGCAAACATTTAGGAAATTGCCGCTCAAGAAACCAAAATTCAGCTGAGGCACCCAAAGAAATGATAGCAAGCCAGATTTGGAGCTGGCCAACAGCTATGCCCTGTTTTAAAAAGAGTATTCCTCCGGTACCCTGAACTCCATATGCCAGCCTCAAAACCAAAGCTCACATCAGAAAATTCATTACACACCATGATAAATAAGAAAAATGAGAAAAAAGCCAAAGAAATGCAAGAATCCATAATGATATTGGGCTTGATTGAGTCGCAAGGAAACCGGCTGTTCCCAGATTCATCCACCACTCCTGCTGACTGCCTGTGGAATTCTGACTGAATTAACCAGAAAATCGCAGTGAAACTCACTTTGGAGGCAATATATATCTGTGACCTCAGCCAAAGTATTCCATTTGATTTTCCAAAACATAAAAACATACCTTGGTTATGTTACCTGTAGATTTCTAAGCTTCAAAGGCCTATTTGTAGTGTTTTTTAATTCATAATGGCAACTCTCTCCAAACTATTGGTTGTATCGTGTCAGAATACAATATTTGGGAAGGAAGAAGGCAAAACCAACTAAGATCCAGAAAACATTTAGTAAATTGCCACTCAAGAAACCAAAAGTCAGCTGAGGCACCCAAAACAATGACAGCAAGGCAGAATTGGAGCATGCCAACAGCTGTGCCCTGATTGAAAAAGAACCTTCCTCTGGTGACCTGAACTCAATATGCCAGCCTCAAAACCAAAGCTCACATCAAAAAATTCATTACAAACCATGATAAATAAGAAAAATGAGAAAAAAGCAAAAGAAATGCAAGAATCCATAATGATATTGGGCTGGATTTAGTCGCCAGGAAACCGGCTATTCCCGGATTCATCCACCGCTCCTGCTGATTGCCTGTGGAATTCTGACTGAATTCACCTGAAAATCGCAGTGAAACTCAGTTTGGAGGCAATTAATATCTGTCTCCTCAGGCAAAGTGTTCCATTTGATTTTCCAAAACACAAAAACTCACCTTGGTCGTGTTACCTGTAGATTTCTAAGCTTCAAACGCCTATTTGCTGTGTTTTTCATTACAAAATGGCTACTCTGCCCAAACTCTTGTTTGTATTGTGGCAGAATACAAAATTTGGGAAGGAAGAAGGCAAAACCAACTTAGACGCAGAAAACATTTAGGATATTGCCGCTCAAGAAACCACAAATCGTCTGAGGCTCCCAAAACAATGACAGCAAGCCAGAATTGGAGCAGGCCAAGAGCTGTGCCCTGTTTGAAAAAGACCATTCCCAGCCGGCTCCGCGGCTCATTAAGCTAATCCTCCACCTAGCGGCCCCAGCACACCAGGTTCTAGTCCCGGTCTGGGTGCGGATTCTGTCCCGGTTGCCCCTCTTCCAGGCCAGCCCTCTGCTGTGGCCAGGGAGTGCAGTGGAGGATGGCCCAAGTGCTGGGGCACTGCACCCCATGGGAGACCAGGAAAAGCACCTGGCTCCTGGTTCCTGCAATCGGATCAGCGCGGTGCGCCCGCCGCAGCACACTGGCCGCGGCGGCCATTGGAGGGTGAACCAACGGCAAAGGAAGAAATTTCTCCCTGTCTCTCTCTCTCACTGTCCACTCTGCCTGTCAAGAAAAAAAAAAAAAGGAAAAAGACCATTCCCGCGGATCCTGAACTCCATATTGCAGCTTCAAAACCAAAGCACACCTCAGAAAATTCATTACAAAACATGATAAATAAGAAAAAGGCCAAAGAAATGCAAGAATCCATTATGATATTGGGCTTGATTCACTCGAAGGAAACAGGCTGTTCCAGGATTCATCCACCCCTGCAGCTGACTGCCTGTGGTATTCTGACTGAATTAACCTGAAAATCACAGTGAAACTCAGTTTGGAGGCAATTAATATCTGTCACCTCAGCCAAAGTGTTCCATTTGATTTTCCAAAACACAAAAACTCACCTTGGTCGTGTTACCTGTAGATTTCTAAGCTTCAAATGCCTATTTGTTGTGTTTTTTATTTCATAATACCTACTCTGTCCAAACTCTTGTTTGTATTGCATCAGAATACAAAATTTGGGAAGGAAGAAGGCAAAACCAACACAGACCCAAAAAACATCTAGTAAATTGACACACTAGAATCCACAAATTTGCTGAAGCACTCAAAACATTGACAGCAAGCCAGAATTGGAGGAGGCCAACAGCTGTGCCCTGATTGAAAAGAACCATCCTCTTGTTCCCTGAACCCAATATGCCAGCCTTAAAACCAGAGCTCACATCAGAAAATTTATTACAAACCATGATACATAAGAGAAATGAGAAAAAGCCAAAGAAATGCAAGAATCCATAATGATATTGGGCTTGATTTAGTCGCAAGGAAACCAGCTGTTCCTGGATTCATCCACCCCTGCAGCTTAATGCCTGTGGAATTCTGATGGAATTAACCTGAAAATCACAGGGACACTCAGTTTGGAGGCAATTAATATCTGTCACCTCAGCCAAAGTGTTCCATTTTCTTTTCCAAAACACAAAAACTCACCTTGGTCGTGTTACCTGTAGATTTCTGAGCTTCAAACGCCTATTTGTTGTACTTTTTATTTCATAATACCTACTCTGTCCAAACTCTTGTTTGTATTGCATGAGAATACAAAATTTGGGAAGGAAGAAGGCAAAACCAACTCAGACCCAGAAAATATTTAGGAAATTACTGCTCGAGAAACCACAAATCAGCTGAGGCACCCAAAACAATGACAGCAAGCCAGAATTGGAGCAAGCCAACAGCTGTGCCCTGATTGAAAAAGAACCTTCCTCTTGTGCCCTGAACTCAATATGCCAGCCTCAAAACCAAAGCTCACATCAGAAAATTCATTACAAACCACGATAAATAAGGGAAATCTGAGAAAGCCAAAGAAATTCAAGAGTCCTTTGTGGTATTTGGCTGGATTTAGACACAAGGAAACTGGCTGTTTCAGGATTCATCCCACCCTTAAACAGACTGACTTTGGAATTCTGATTGAATTCACCTCAAAATTGCACTCACACTCAATTTGGAGGAAATTAGTATCTGTCCCCTCAGCAGAAGGGGTCACTTTCCAAAACACAGAAACTCATCTTGATTGTGTTGCCTGTACAGTTCTAATCCTGAAAGGCCAATTTGCTTTGTTTTTTTTTTTTTCTTTCATAATGGCTACTCTGTAAAAATCTTGCTTGTATTGCATCAGAATACAAAATTTGGGAATAAGAAGGCAAAAGTAACTCAGACCCAGAAAACATTTAGGATATTGCCACTCAAGAATCCACAAATCAGCTGAGGCACCCAAAACAATGACAGCAAGCCAGAATTGGAGCAACCCAACAGCTGTGCCCTGATTGAGAAACAACCCTCCTCTTGTGCACTGAACTCAATATGCCAGCTTAAAACCAAAGCTCACATCAGAAAATTCATTACAAACCATGATAAATAAGAAAAATGAGAAAAAGCCAAAGAAATGCAAGAATCCATAATGATATTGGGCTTGATTTAGTCGCATGGAAATCGGCTCGTCCAAGATTCATCCCCCCCTCCAGCTGACTGCCTGTGGAATTCTGACTGAATTAACCTGAAAATCGCAGTGACAATCAGTTTGGAGGCAATTACTATCTGTCACCTCAGCCAAAGTGTTCCACTTTATTTTCCAAAACACAAAAACTCACTTGGTCTTGTTACCTGTAGATGTATAAGCTTCAAACGCCTATTTGTTGTGTTTTTTATTTCATAATGGCTACTCTGTCAAAACTCTTGTTTGTATTGCCTCAGAATACAAAATTTGGGAAGGAAGAAGGCAAAACCAACTCAGACCCATAAAACATTTAGGAAATTGCCGCTCAAGAAACCAAAATCAGCTGAGGCACCCAAAACAATGACAGCAAGCCAGAATTGGAGCAAGCCAACAGCTGTGCCCTGTTTGAAATAGAACCATCCTCTTGTGCCCTGAACTCAATATGCCAGCCTCAAAACCAAAGCTCACATCAGAAAATTCATTACAAACCATGATACAAAAGAAAAATGAGAAAAATCCAAAGCAATGCAAGAATCCATAATGATATTGGGCTTGATTTAGTCACAAGGAAACCAGATGTTCCCGGATGCATCCACCCCTCCAGCTGACTGCCTGTGGAATTCCGACTGAATTAACCTGAAAATTGCAGTGAAACTCAGTTTGGAGGCAATTACTATCTGTCACCTCAGCCAAAGTGTTCCATTTGATTTTCCAAAACACAAAAACTCAACTTGGTCATGTTACCTGTAGCTTCAAATGCCTATTTGTTTTCTTTTTTATTTCATGATGGCTACTCTGTCCAAACTATTGTTTGCATTGTGTCAGAATAAAAAATTTGGGAATAAGAAGGCAAAACCAACTCTGAACCAGTAAACATTTAGGAAATTGCCACTGAAGAAACCAGAAATCGGCTGAGGCACCCAAACCAATGACAGCAAGCCAGAATTGGAGCAAGGCAACAGCTGTTCCCTGATTAAAAAAGAACTGTCCTCTTGCACCCTGAACTCAATATGCCAGCCTGAAAACCAAAGCTCACATCTGAAAATTCATTACAAACCATAATTAATAAGAAAAATGAGAAAAAAGAAAAAGAAATGCACGAGTTCTTAGTGATATTGTGCTGGATTTAGTCGCAAGGCAACCGGCTGTTCTCGGATTCATCCACCCCTCCAGCTGACTGCCTGTGGAGTTCTGACTGAATTATCCTGAAAATCGCAGTGAAACTCAGTTTGGAGGCAATTAATATCTGTCACCTCAGCCAAAGTTTCCATTGTATTTTCCAAAACAGAAAAACTCACCTTGGTCCTGTTACCTGTAGATTTCTAAGCTACAAACACCTATCTGTTGTGTTTTTTATTTCATAATGGATACTGTGCCTAAACTCTTGTTTGTATTGTGGCAGAATACAAAATTTGGGAAGGAAGAAGGCAAAACCAACTCAGACCCAGAAAACATTTAGGAAATTGCCGCTCAAAGAACCACAAATTGGCTGAGGCACCAAAACCAATGATAGCAAGTCAGAATTGGAGCAAGCCAACAGCTGTGCCCTGATTGAAAAAGAACATCCTCTTGTGCCCTGAACTCAATATGCCAGCCTCAAAACCACAGCTCACATCAGAAAATTCATTACAAACCATGATAAATAAGGAAAATCAGAAAAAAGCCAAAGAAATGCAAGAATCCATAATGATATTGGGCTTGATTCAGTCACAAGGAAACCGGCTGTTACTAGATGCATCCACCCCTCCAGCTGACTGCCTGTGGAATTCTGACTGAATTAACCTGAAAATCGCAGTGAAACTCAGTTTGGAGGCAATTAATATCTGTCACCTCAGCCAAAGTGATCCATTTGATTTTCCAAAACACAAAAACTCACCTTGGTCGTGTTATCTGTAGATTTATATGCTTCGAACATCTTTTGTTGTGTTTTTTATTTCATAATGGCTACTCTGTCGAAACTCTTGTTTGCATTGTGTTAGAATGCAAAATTTGTGAAGGAAGAAGGCAAAACCAATTCAGACCCAGAAAACATTTAGGAAATTGCCACTCAGGAAACCTGAAGTCAGCTGAGGCACCCAAAACAATGACAGCAAGCCAGAATTGGAGCAAGCCAACAGCTGTATACTGTTTGAAAAAGACCATTCCTCCGGTGCCCTGAACTCCATATTGCAGCCTTAAAACCAAAACTCACATCAGAAATTTCATTTCAAACCTTGATAAATAAGGGAAATGTGAAAGAGCCAAGGAAATGCAAGAGTCCTTTGTGATATTTACTGGATTTAGAGAAAAGGAAACTGTCTGTTTCAACATTCATCCCCCCTTCCATAGACTGACTTTGGAATTCTGATTGAATTCACCTCAAAATCTCACTCACACTGTATTTGGAGGGAATTAGAATCTGTCCCCTCAGCAGAACGGTTCCATGTCATTTTCCAAAACACAGAAACTCATATTGGTCGTGTTGCCTGTAGAATTCTAATCCTGAAAGGGCAATATGCTGTTTTTTTTTTTTTTTTTTCATAATGGCTACTCTGTCCAAACTCTGCTTGTATTGCATCAGAATACAAGATTTTTGAAGGTAGAAGACAAAACCAACTCAGACCCAGAAAACATTTAGGAAATTTCTGCTGAAGAAACCAAAAGTCAGCTGAGGCACCCAAAACAATGACAGCAAGCCAATTGGAACTAGCCAACAGCTGTGCCCTGATTGAAAAAGAACCTTCCTCTTGTGCCCTGAACTCAATATGCCAGCCTCAAAACCAAAGCTCACATCAGAAAATACATTACAAACCATGATAAATAAGAAAAATGAGAAAAAAGCCAAAGAAATGCAAGAATCCATAATGATATTGGGCTTTTTTAGTCTCAAGGAAACCGGCTGTTCCCGGATTCTTCCATCCCTCCAGCTGACTGCCTGTGGAATTCTGACTGAATTAACCTGTAAATCGCAGTGAAACTCAGTTTGGAGGCAATTAATATTTGTCACCTCAGCCAAATTGTTCCATTTGATTTTCCAAAACAAAAAAACTCACCTCGGTCTTGTTACCTGTAGATTTATAAGCTTCAAAGCCCTATTTGCTGTGGTTTTTATTTCATAATGGCTACTCTGTCCAAACTCTTGTTCGTATTGCGTCAGAATACAAAATTTGGGAAGGAAGACGGCAAAAGCAACTCAGACCCAGAAAACATTTAGGAAATTGGCACTCAAGAAACCACAAATCGGCTGAGGCACCCAAAACAATGACAGCAAGCCAGAAGTGGAGCAAGCCAACAGCTGTGCCCTGATTGAAAAAGAACCTTCCTCTTGTGCCCTGAACTCAATATGCCAGCCTCAAAATCGATGCTCACATCAGAAAATTCATTACAAACCAGGATAAATAAGAAAAATGAGAAATGAGCAAAGAAATGCGCCAGTTCTTAGTGATATTGGGTAGGATTTAGTAACAAGGAAACCGGCTGTTCCCGGATTCATCGAACCCTCCAGGTGACTGCCTGTGGAATTCTGACTGAATTAACCTGATATTCGCAGTGAAACTAAGTTTAGAGTCTATTGAAATCTGTCACCTCAGCCAAAGTGTTCTATTTGATTTTCCAAAACACAAAAACTCACCTTGGTCATGTTACCTGTAGATTTCTTAGCTTCAAATGCCTATTTGTTTTCTTTTTTATTTCATGATGGCTACTCTGTCCAAACTCTTGTTTGTATTGCCTCAGAATACAAAATTTGGGAAGGAAGAAGGCAAAACCAACTCAGACCCAGAAAACATTTAGGAAATTTCCGCTCAATAAACCACACATCTGCTGAGGCACCCAAAACCATGACAGAAAGATAGAATTGGAGCTAACCAACAGCTGTGCCCTGTTTGAAAAAGACCATTAATCCAGTGCCCTGAACTCAACATGCCAGCCTGAAAACCAAAGCTCACATCAGAAAACTCATTACAAACCATGATAAATAACAAAAATGCAAAAAAAGCGAAGAAATGCAAGAATCCATAATGATATTGGGCTTGATTTAGTCGCAAGGAAACCGTCTGTTTTTGTTGTGTTTTTTATTTCATACTGGCTACTGTGCCCAAACTCTTGTTTGCATTGTGTCAGAATACAAAATGTGGAAAGGAACAAGACAAAACCAACTCAGACCCAGGAAACATTTATGAAATTGCCGCTTAAGAAACCAAAAGTCAGCTGAGGTACCCAAAGCAATGACAGCAAGCCAAAATTGGAGCAAGCCAACAGCTGTGCCCTGATTGAAAAAGAACCTTCCTCTTGTGCCCTGAACTCCATATTGCAGCCTCAAAACCAAAGCTCACATCAGAAAATTCATTACAAACCATGATAAATAAGAAAAAAGAGAAAAAAGCCAAAGATATGCAAGAATCCATAATGATATTGGTTTTGATTTAGTTGCAAGGAAACCGGCTGTTCCCAGATTCATCCACCACTAAAGCTGACTGCCTGTGGAATTCTGACTGAATTAACCTGACAATTGCAGTGAAACTCAAGATACCAAATTTCAGCTGAGGCACCCAAAACAAAGACAATAGCCAGAATTGGAGCACACCAACAGCTGTGCCCTGTTTGAAAAAGACCATTCCTCAGGTGCCCTGAACTCTATATTGCAGCCTCAAAACCAAAGGTCACATCAGAAAATTCATTACAAACCATGATAAATAAGGGAAATGTGAAAAAGCCAAAGAAATGCAAGAGTCCTTTTTGATATTTGGCTGGATTTAGACACAAAGAAACTGGCTGTTTCCAGATACATCCCCCCCTTCCACAGACTGACTTTGGAATTCTGATTGAATTCACCTCAAAATCGCACTCACACTCATTTGGGAGGGAATTAGAATCTGTCCCCTCAGCAGAAGCGTTCTATGTCATTTTCCAAAACACAGAAACTCATCTTGGTTGTGTTGCCTGTAGATTTCTAATCCTGAAAGGACAATGTGCTGTGTTTTTTTTTTTTTTTCTTTCATAATGGCTACTCTCCAAAATCTTGCTTGTATTGCATCAGAATACAAAATTTGGGAATAAGAAGGCAAAACCGACTCAGACCCAGAAAGCATTTAGGAAATTGGCACTCAAGAAACCACAAATCGGCTGAGGCACCCAAAACAATGACAGCAAGCCAGAATTGGAGCAAGCCAACAGCTGTGCCCTGATTGAAAAAGAACCTTCCTCTTGTGCCCTGAACTCAATATGCCAGCCTCAAAACCAAAGCTCACATCAGAAAATTCATTACAAACCATGATAAATAAGGGAAATGTGAAAAAGCCAAAGAAATGCAAGAGTCCTTTGTGATATTTGGCAGGATTTAGACACAAAGAAACTGGCTGTTTCCAGATTCATCCCCCCCTTCCACAGACAGACTTTGGAATTCTGATTGAATTCACCTCAAAATCGCTCTCACACTCCATCTGGAGGGAATTAGAATCTGTCCCCTCAGCAGAAGCGTTCCATGTCATTTTCCAAAACACAGAATCTCATCTTGGTTGTGTTGCCTATGGATTTCTAATCCTGAAAGGTCAATTTGCTGTGTTTTTTTTTTTCTTTCATAATGGCTACTCTGTCCAAAATCTTGCTTGTATTGCATCAGAATACAAAATTTGGGAAGGAAGAAGGCAAAACCAACTCAGACCCCGAAAACATTTAGGAAATTGCCACACAAGAAACCACAAATCAGCTGAGGCACCCAAAACAATGACAGCAAGCCAGAAGTGGAGCAAGCCAACAGCTGTGCCCTGATGGAAAAAGAACCTTCCTCTTGTGCCTTGAACTCAATATGCCAGCCTCAAAACCAAAGCTCACATCAGAAAATTCATTACAAACCATGATAAATAAGAAAAAAGAGAAAAAAGCCAAAAAAATGCAAGAATCCATAATGATATAGGGCTTGATTTAGTCGCAAGGAAACCGGCTGTTCCCGGATTCATCCACCCCTCCAGCTGACTGCCTGTGGAATTCTGACTGAATTAACCTGAAAATCACAGTGAAACTCAGTTTGGAGGCAATTAATATCTGTCACCTCAGCCAAAGTGTTCCATTTTATTTTCATAAACACAAAAACTCACCTTGGTCATGTTTCCTGTAGATTTCTAAGCTTCAAACGCCTATTTGTTGTGTTTTTTATTTCATAATGGCTATTCTGTACAAACTCTTCTTTGCATTGCATCAGAATACAAAATTTGGGAAGGAAGAAGGCAAAGCCAACACAGACCCTGAAAACATTTGGGAAATTGCCACACAAGAAACCACAAATCGGCTGAGGCACTCAAAACAATGACAGCAAGCCAGAAGTGGAGCAAGCCAACAGCTGTGCCCTGATTAAAAAGAACCATCCTCTTGTGCCCTGAACTCAATATGCCAGCCTCAAAACCAAAGCTCACATCAGAAAATTCATTACAAACCATGATAAATAAGAAAAAAGAGAAAAAAGCCAAAAAAATGCAAGAATCTATAATGATATAGGGCTTGATTTAGTTGCAAGGAAACCGGCTGTTCCCAGATTCATCCACCACTAAAGCTGACTGCCTATGGAATTCTGACTGAATTAACCTGACAATCACAGTGAAACTCAAGAAACCAAATTTCAGCTGAGGCACCCAAAACAAAGACAATAGCCAGAATTGGAGCACACCAACAGCTGTGCCCTGTTTGAAAAAGACCATTCCTCTGGTGCCCTGAACTCTATATTGCAGCCTCAAAACCAAAGGTCACATCAGAAAATTCATTACAAACCATGATAAATAAGGGAAATGTGAAAAAGCCAAAGAAATGCAAGAGTCCTTTGTGATATTTGGCAGGATTTAGACACAAAGAAACTGGCTGTTTCCAGATTCATCCCCCCCTTCCACAGACTGACTCTGGAATTCTGATTGAATTCACCTCAAAATCGCACTCACACTCATTTGGGAGGGAATTAGAATCTGTCCCCTCAGCAGAAGCGTTCTATGTCATTTTCCAAAACACAGAAACTCATCTTGGTCGTGTTGCCTGTAGATTTCTAATCCTGAAAGGGCAATGCGCTGTGTTTTTTTTTTTTTTTTCTTTCTTTCATAATGGCTACTCTCCAAAATCTTGCTTGTATTGCATCAGAATACAAAATTTGGGAATAAGAAGGCAAAACCGACTCAGACCCAGAAAACATTTAGGAAATTGGCACTCAAGAAACCACAAATCGGCTGAGGCACCCAAAACAATGACAGCAAGCCAGAATTGGAGCAAGCCAACAGCTGTGCCCTGATTGAAAAAGAACCTTCCTCTTGTGCCCTGAACTCAATATGCCAGCCTCAAAACCAAAGCTCACATCAGAAAATTCATTACAAACCATGATAAATAAGGGAAATGTGAAAAAGCCAAAGAAATGCAAGAGTCCTTTGTGATATTTGGCTGGATTTAGACACAAAGAAACTGGCTGTTTCCAGATTCATCCCCCCCTTCCACAGACTGACTTTGGAATTCTGATTGAATTCAGCTCAAAATCGCTCTCACACTCCATTTGGAGGGAATTAGAATCTGTCACCTCAGCAGAAGCGTTCCATGTCATTTTCCAAAACACAGAATCTCATCTTGGTTGTGTTGCCTATGGATTTCTAATCCTGAAAGGTCAATTTGCTGTGGTTTTTTTTTTTTTCTTTCATAATGGCTACTCTGTCCAAAATCTTGCTTGTATTGCATCAGAATACAAAATTTGGGAAGGAAGAAGACAAAACCAACTCAGACCCCGAAAACATTTAGTAAATTGCCACACAAGAAACCACAAATCAGCTGAGGCACCCAAAACAATGACAGCAAGCCAGAAGTGGAGCAAGCCAACAGCTGTGCCCTGATTGAAAAAGAACCTTCCTCTTGTGCCCTGAACTCAATATGCCAGCCTCAAAACCAAAGCTCACATCAGAAAATTCATTACAAACCATGATAAATAAGAAAAAAGAGAAAAAAGCCAAAAAAATGCAAGAATCCATAATGATATAGGGCTTGATTTAGTCGCTAGGAAACCGGCTGTTCCCGGATTCATCCACCCCTCCAGCTGACTGCCTGTGGAATTCTGACTGAATTAACCTGAAAATCACAGTGAAACTCAGTTTGGAGGCAATTAATATCTGTCACCTCAGCCAAAGTATTCGATTTTATTTTCATAAACACAAAAACTCACCTTGGTCATGTTACCTGTAGATTTCTAAGCTTCAAACACCTATTTTTTGTGTTTTTTATAAAATAATGGCTATTCTGTGCAAACTCTTCTTTGCATTGCATCAGAATACAAAATTTGGGAATAAGAAGGCAAAACCGACTCAGACCCAGAAAACATTTAGGAAATTGCCACTCAAGAAACCACAAATCGGCTGAGGCATCCAAAACAATGAAAGCAAGCCAGAATTGGAGCAAGCCAACAGCTGTGCCCTGATTGAAAAAGAACCTTCCTCTTGTGCCCTGAACTCAATATGCCAGCCTCAAAACCAAAGCTCACATCAGAAAATTCATTACAAACCATGATAAATAGGGGAAATGTGAAAAAGCCAAAGAAATGCAAGAGTCCTTTTTGATATTTGGCTGGATTTAGACACAAAGAAACTGGCTGTTTCCAGATACATCCCCCCCTTCCACAGACTGACTTTGGAATTCTGATTGAATTCACCTCAAAATCGCACTCACACTCATTTGGGAGGGAATTAGAATCTGTCCCCTCAGCAGAAGCGTTCTATGTCATTTTCCAAAACACAGAAACTCATCTTGGTTGTGTTGCCTGTAGATTTCTAATCCTGAAAGGACAATGTGCTGTGTTTTTTTTTTTTCTTTCATAATGGCTACTCTCCAAAATCTTGCTTGTATTGCATCAGAATACAAAATTTGGGAATAAGAAGGCAAAACCGACTCAGACCCAGAAAGCATTTAGGAAATTGGCACTCAAGAAACCACAAATCGGCTGAGGCACCCAAAACAATGACAGCAAGCCAGAATTGGAGCAAGCCAACAGCTGTGCCCTGATTGAAAAAGAACCTTCCTCTTGTGCCCTGAACTCAATATGCCAGCCTCAAAACCAAAGCTCACATCAGAAAATTCATTACAAACCATGATAAATAAGGGAAATGTGAAAAAGCCAAAGAAATTCAAGAGTCCTTTGTGGTATTTGGCTGGATTTAGACACAAAGAAACTGGCTGTTTCCAGATTCATCCCCCCCTTCCACAGACAGACTTTGGAATTCTGATTGAATTCACCTCAAAATCGCTCTCACACTCCATCTGGAGGGAATTAGAATCTGTCCCCTCAGCAGAAGCGTTCCATGTCATTTTCCAAAACACAGAATCTCATCTTGGTTGTGTTGCCTATGGATTTCTAATCCTGAAAGGTCAATTTGCTGTGTTTTTTTTTTTTCTTTCATAATGGCTACTCTGTCCAAAATCTTGCTTGTATTGCATCAGAATACAAAATTTGGGAAGGAAGAAGGCAAAACCAACTCAGACCCCGAAAACATTTAGGAAATTGCCACACAAGAAACCACAAATCAGCTGAGGCACCCAAAACAATGACAGCAAGCCAGAAGTGGAGCAAGCCAACAGCTGTGCCCTGATGGAAAAAGAACCTTCCTCTTGTGCCTTGAACTCAATATGCCAGCCTCAAAACCAAAGCTCACATCAGAAAATTCATTACAAACCATGATAAATAAGAAAAAAGAGAAAAAAGCCAAAAAAATGCAAGAATCCATAATGATATAGGGCTTGATTTAGTCGCAAGGAAACCGGCTGTTCCCGGATTCATCCACCCCTCCAGCTGACTGCCTGTGGAATTCTGACTGAATTAACCTGAAAATCACAGTGAAACTCAGTTTGGAGGCAATTAATATCTGTCACCTCAGCCAAAGTGTTCCATTTTATTTTCATAAACACAAAAACTCACCTTGGTCATGTTTCCTGTAGATTTCTAAGCTTCAAACGCCTATTTGTTGTGTTTTTTATTTCATAATGGCTATTCTGTACAAACTCTTCTTTGCATTGCATCAGAATACAAAATTTGGGAAGGAAGAAGGCAAAGCCAACACAGACCCTGAAAACATTTGGGAAATTGCCACACAAGAAACCACAAATCGGCTGAGGCACTAAAAACAATGACAGCAAGCCAGAAGTGGAGCAAGCCAACAGCTGTGCCCTGATTAAAAAGAACCATCCTCTTGTGCCCTGAACTCAATATGCCAGCCTCAAAACCAAAGCTCACATCAGAAAATTCATTACAAACCATGATAAATAAGAAAAAAGAGAAAAAAGCCAAAAAAATGCAAGAATCTATAATGATATAGGGCTTGATTTAGTTGCAAGGAAACCGGCTGTTCCCAGATTCATCCACCACTAAAGCTGACTGCCTATGGAATTCTGACTGAATTAACCTGACAATCACAGTGAAACTCAAGAAACCAAATTTCAGCTGAGGCACCCAAAACAAAGACAATAGCCAGAATTGGAGCACGCCAACAGCTGTGCCCTGTTTGAAAAAGACCATTCCTCCGGTGCCCTGAACTCTATATTGCAGCCTCAAAACCAAAGGTCACATCAGAAAATTCATTACAAACCATGATAAATAAGGGAAATGTGAAAAAGCCAAAGAAATGCAAGAGTCCTTTGTGATATTTGGCAGGATTTAGACACAAAGAAACTGGCTGTTTCCAGATTCATCCCCAACTTCCACAGACTGACTTTGGAATTCTGATTGAATTCACCTCAAAATCGCTCTCACACTCATTTGGGAGGGAATTAGAATCTGTCCCCTCAGCAGAAGCGTTCTATGTCATTTTCCAAAACACAGAAACTCATCTCGGTTGTGTTGCCTGAAGATTTCTAATCCTGAAAGGCAATGCGCTTTTTTTTTTTTCTTTCATAATGGCTACTCTCCAAAATCTTGCTTGTATTGCATCAGAATACAAAATTTGGGAATAAGAAGGCAAAACCGACTCAGACCCAGAAAACATTTAGGAAATTGGCACTCAAGAAACCACAAATCGGCTGAGGCACCCAAAACAATGACAGCAAGCCAGAATTGGAGCAAGCCAACAGCTGTGCCCTGATTGAAAAAGAACCTTCCTCTTGTGCCCTGAACTCAATATGCCAGCCTCAAAACCAAAGCTCACATCAGAAAATTCATTACAAACCATGATAAATAAGGGAAATGTGAAAAAGCCAAAGAAATGCAAGAGTCCTTTGTGATATTTGGCTGGATTTAGACACAAAGAAACTGGCTGTTTCCAGATTCATCCCCCCCTTCCACAGACTGACTTTGGAATTCTGATTGAATTCACCTCTAAATCGCTCTCACACTCCATTTGGAGGGAATTAGAATCTGTCACCTCAGCAGAAGCGTTCCATGTCATTTTCCAAAACACAGAATCTCATCTTGGTTGTGTTGCCTATGGATTTCTAATCCTGAAAGGTCAATTTGCTGTGGTTTTTTTTTTTTCTTTCATAATGGCTACTCTGTCCAAAATCTTGCTTGTATTGCATCAGAATACAAAATTTGGGAAGGAAGAAGACAAAACCAACTCAGACCCCGAAAACATTTAGTAAATTGCCACACAAGAAACCACAAATCAGCTGAGGCACCCAAAACAATGACAGCAAGCCAGAAGTGGAGCAAGCCAACAGCTGTGCCCTGATTGAAAAAGAACCTTCCTCTTGTGCCCTGAACTCAATATGCCAGCCTCAAAACCAAAGCTCACATCAGAAAATTCATTACAAACCATGATAAATAAGAAAAAAGAGAAAAAAGCCAAAAAAATGCAAGAATCCATAATGATATAGGGCTTGATTTAGTCGCTAGGAAACCGGCTGTTCCCGGATTCATCCACCCCTCCAGCTGACTGCCTGTGGAATTCTGACTGAATTAACCTGAAAATCACAGTGAAACTCAGTTTGGAGGCAATTAATATCTGTCACCTCAGCCAAAGTATTCGATTTTATTTTCATAAACACAAAAACTCACCTTGGTCATGTTACCTGTAGATTTCTAAGCTTCAAACACCTATTTTTTGTGTTTTTTATAAAATAATGGCTATTCTGTGCAAACTCTTCTTTGCATTGCATCAGAATACAAAATTTGGGAATAAGAAGGCAAAACCGACTCAGACCCAGAAAACATTTAGGAAATTGCCACTCAAGAAACCACAAATCGGCTGAGGCATCCAAAACAATGACAGCAAGCCAGAATTGGAGCAAGCCAACAGCTGTGCCCTGATTGAAAAAGAACCTTCCTCTTGTGCCCTGAACTCAATATGCCAGCCTCAAAACCAAAGCTCACATCAGAAAATTCATTACAAACCATGATAAATAAGGGAAATGTGAAAAAGCCAAAGAAATGCAAGAGTCCTTTGTGATATTTGGCAGGATTTAGACACAAAGAAACTGGCTGTTTCCAGATTCATCCCCCCCTTCCACAGACTGACTCTGGAATTCTGATTGAATTCACCTCAAAATCGCTCTCACACTCCATTTGGAGGGAATTAGAATCTGTCCGCTCAGCAGAAGCGTTCCATGGCATTTTCCAAAACACAGAATCTCACCTTGGTTGTGTTGCCTATGGATTTCTAATCCTGAAAGGTCAATTTGCTGTGTTTTTTTTTTTCTTTCATAATGGCTACTCTGTCCAAAATCTTGCTTGTATTGCATCAGAATACAAAATTTGGGAAGGAAGAAGGCAAAACCAACTCAGACCCCGAAAACATTTAGGAAATTGCCACACAAGAAACCAAAATCAGCTGAGGCACCCAAAACAATGACAGCAAGCCAGAAGTGGAGCAAGCCAACAGCTGTGCCCTGATTGAAAAAGAACCTTCCTCTTGTGCCTGAACTCAATATGCCAGCCTCAAAACCAAAGCTCACATCAGAAAATTCATTACAAACCATGATAAATAAGAAAAATAGAAAAAAGCCAAAAAATGCAAGAATCCATAATGATATAGGGCTTGATTTAGTCGCTAGGAAACCGGCTGTTCCCAGATTCATCCACCCCTCCAGCTGACTGCCTGTGGAATTCTGACTGAATTAACCTGAAAATCACAGTGAAACTCAGTTTGGAGGCAATTAATATCTGTCACCTCAGCCAAAGTGTTCCATTTTATTTTCATAAACACAAAAACTCACCTTGGTCATGTTACCTGTAGATTTCTAAGCTTCAAACGCCTATTTGTTGTGTTTTTTTATTTCATAATGGCTATTCTGTACAAACTCTTCTTTGCATTGCATCAGAATACAAAATTTGGGAAGGAAGAAGGCAAAGCCAACACAGACCCTGAAAACATTTGGGAAATTGCCACACAAGAAACCACAAATCGGCTGAGGCACTCAAAACAATGACAGCAAGCGAGAATTGGAGCAAGCCAACAGCTGTGCCCTGATTGAAAAAGAACCATCCTCTTGTGCCCTGAACTCAATATGCCAGCTTTAAAACCAAAGCTCACATCAGAAAATTCATTACAAACCATGATAAATAAGAAAAAAGAGAAAAAAGCCAAAGAAATGCAAGAATCCATAATGATATTGGGTTTGATTTAGTTGCAAGGAAACCGGCTGTTCCCAGATTCATCCACCACTAAAGCTGACTGCCTGTGGAATTCTGACTGAATTAACCTGACAATTGCAGTGAAACTCAAGAAACCAAATTTCAGCTGAGGCACCCAAAACAAAGACAATAGCCAGAATTGGAGCACACCAACAGCTGTGCCCTGTTTGAAAAAGACCATTCCTCTGGTGCCCTGAACTCTATATTGCAGCCTCAAAACCAAAGGTCACATCAGAAAATTCATTACAAACCATGATAAATAAGGGAAATGTGAAAAAGCCAAAGAAATGCAAGAGTCCTTTGTGATATTTGGCTGGATTTAGACACAAAGAAACTGGCTGTTTCCAGATTCATCCCCCCCTTCCACAGACTGACTTTGGAATTCTGATTGAATTCACCTCAAAATCGCTCTCATACTCCATTTGGAGGGAATTAGAATCTGTCCCCTCAGCAGAAGCGTTCCATGTCATTTTCCAAAACACAGAAACTCATCTTGGTTGTGTTGCCTGTAGATTTCTAATCCTGAAAGGGCAATGCGCTGTGTTTTTTTTTTTTTTTCTTTCATAATGGCTACTCTCCAAAATCTTGCTTGTATTGCATCAGAATACAAAATTTGGGAATAAGAAGGCAAAACCGACTCAGACCCAGAAAACATTTAGGAAATTGGCACTCAAGAAACCACAAATCGGCTGGGGCACCCAAAACAATGACAGCAAGCCAGAATTGGAGCAAGCCAACAGCTGTGCCCTGTTTGAAAAAGAACATTCCTCTTGTGCCCTGAACTCAATATGCCAGCCTCAAAACCAAAGCTCACATCAGAAAATTCATTACAAACCATGATAAATAAGAAAAAAGAGAAAAAAGCCAAAAAAATGCAAGAATCCATAATGATATAGGGCTTGATTTAGTCGCTAGGAAACTGGCCGTTCCCGGATTCATCCACCCCTCCAGCTGACTGCCTGTGGAATTCTGACTGAATTTACCTGAAAATCACAGTGAAACTCAGTTTGGAGGCAATTAATATCTGTCACCTCAGCCAAAGTATTCCATTTTATTTTCATAAACACAAAAACTCACCTTGGTCATGTTACCTGTAGATTTCTAAGCTTCAAACACCTATTTTTTGTGTTTTTTATTTCATAATGGCTATTCTGTACAAACTCTTCTTTGCATTGCATCAGAATACAAAATTTGGGAATAAGAAGGCAAAGCCGACTCAGACCCAGAAAACATTTAGGAAATTGCCACACAAGAAACCAGAAATCGGCTGAGGCATCCAAAACAATGACAGCAAGCCAGAATTGGAGCAAGCCAACAGCTGTGCCCTGATTGAAAAAGAACCTTCCTCTTGTGCCCTGAACTCAATATGCCAGCCTCAAAACCAAAGCTCACATCAGAAAATTCATTACAAACCATGATAAATAAGAAAAATAGAAAAAAGCCAAAAAAATGCAAGAATCCATATGATATAGGGCTTGATTTAGGTACTAGGAAACCAGCTGTTCCCGGATTCATCCACCCCTCCAGCTGACTGCCTGTGGAATTCTGACTGAATTTACCTGAAAATCACAGTGAAACTCAGTTTGGAGGCAATTAATATCTGTCACCTCAGCCAAAGTGTTCCATTTTATTTTCATAAACACAAAAACTCACCTTGGTCATGTTACCTGTAGATTTCTAAGCTTCAAACGCCTATTTGTTGTGTTTTTTCTTTCATAATGGTTATTCTGTACAAAGTCTTCTTTAAATTGCATCAGAATACAAAATTTGGGAAGGAAGAAGGCAAAGCCAACTCAGACCCTGAAACCATTTGGGAAATTGCCACACAAGAAACCACAAATCGGCTGAGGCACTCAAAACAATGACAGCAAGCCAGAAGTGGAGCAAGCCAACAGCTGTGCCCTGATTGAAAAACAACCTTCCTCTTGTGCCCTGAACTCCATATTGCAGCCTCAAAACCAAAGCTCACATCAGAAAATTCATTACAAACCATGATAAATAAGAAAAAAGAGAAAAAAGCCAAAGAAATGCAAGAATCCATAATGATATTGGGTTTGATTTAGTTGCAAGGAAACCGGCTGTTCCCAGATTCATCCACCACTAAAGCTGACTGCCTGTGGAATTCTGACTGAATTAACCTGACAATTGCAGTGAAACTCAAGAAACCAAATTTCAGCTGAGGCACCCAAAACAAAGACAATAGCCAGAATTGGAGCACACCAACAGCTGTGCCCTGTTTGAAAAAGACCATTCCTCTGGTGCCCTGAACTCTATATTGCAGCCTCAAAACCAAAGGTCACATCAGAAAATTCATTACAAACCATGATAAATAAGGGAAATGTGAAAAAGCCAAAGAAATGCAAGAGTCCTTTGTGATATTTGGCTGGATTTAGACACAAAGAAACTGGCTGTTTCCAGATTCATCCCCCCCTTCCACAGACTGACTCTGGAATTCTGATTGAATTCACCTCAAAATCGCACTCACACTCATTTGGGAGGGAATTAGAATCTGTCCCCTCAGCAGAAGCGTTCTATGTCATTTTCCAAAACACAGAAACTCATCTTGGTCGTGTTGCCTGTAGATTTCTAATCCTGAAAGGGCAATGCGCTGTGTTTTTTTTTTTTTTTCTTTCTTTCATAATGGCTACTCTCCAAAATCTTGCTTGTATTGCATCAGAATACAAAATTTGGGAATAAGAAGGCAAAACCGACTCAGACCCAGAAAACATTTAGGAAATTGGCACTCAAGAAACCACAAATCGGCTGAGGCACCCAAAACAATGACAGCAAGCCAGAATTGGAGCAAGCCAACAGCTGTGCCCTGATTGAAAAAGAACCTTCCTCTTGTGCCCTGAACTCAATATGCCAGCCTCAAAACCAAAGCTCACATCAGAAAATTCATTGCAAACCATGATAAATAAGTGAAATGTGAAAAAGCCAAAGAAATGCAAGAGTCCTTTGTGATATTTGGCAGGATTTAGACACAAAGAAACTGGCGGTTTCCAGATTCATCTCCCCCTTCCACAGACTGACTTTGGAATTCTGATTGAATTCACCTCAAAATCGCTCTCACACTCCATTTGGAGGGAATTAGAATCTGTCCCCTCAGCAGAAGCGTTCCATGTCATTTTCCAAAACACAGAATCTCACCTTGGTTGTGTTGCCTATGGATTTCTAATCCTGAAAGGTCAATTTGCTGTGTTTTTTTTTTTTCTTTCATAATGGCTACTCTGTCCAAAATCTTGCTTGTATTGCATCAGAATACAAAATTTGGGAAGGAAGAAGGCAAAACCAACTCAGACCCCGAAAACATTTAGGAAATTGCCACACAAGAAACCACAAATCAGCTGAGGCACCCAAAACAATGACAGCAAGCCAGAAGTGGAGCAAGCCAACAGCTGTGCCCTGATTGAAAAAGAACCTTCCTCTTGTGCCCTGAACTCAATACGCCAGCCTCAAAACCAAAGCTCACATCAGAAAATTCATTACAAACCATGATAAATAAGAAAAAAGAGAAAAAAGCCAAAAAAATGCAAGAATCCATAATGATATAGGGCTTGATTTAGTCGCTAGGCAACCGGCTGTTCCCGGATTCATCCACCCCTCCAGCTGACTGCCTGTGGAATTCTGACTGAATTAACCTGAAAATCACAGTGAAACTCAGTTTGGAGGCAGTTAATATCTGTCACCTCAGCCAAAGTGTTCCATTATTTTTTCCAAAACACAAAAACTCACCTTGGTCATGTTACCTGTAGATTTCTAAGCTTCAAATGCCTATTTGTTGTGTTTTTTTTTCATAATGGCTACTCTATACAAACTCTTCTTTGCATTGCATCAGAATACAAAATTTGGGAAGGAAGAAGGCAAAGCCAACTCAGACCCTGAAAACATTTGGGAAATTGCCACACAAGAAACCACAAATCGGCTGAGGCACTCAAAACAATGACAGCAAGCCAGAAGTGGAGCAAGCCAACAGCTGTGCCCTGATTGAAAAAGAACCTTCCTCTTGTGCCCTGAACTCCATATTGCAGCCTCAAAACCAAAGCTCACATCAGAAAATTCATTACAAACCATGATAAATAAGAAAAAAGAGAAAAAAGCCAAAGAAATGCAAGAATCCATAATGATATTGGGTTTGATTTAGTTGCAAGGAAACCGGCTGTTCCCAGATTCATCCACCACTAAAGCTGACTGCCTGTGGAATTCTGACTGAATTAACCTGACAATTGCAGTGAAACTCAAGAAACCAAATTTCAGCTGAGGCACCCAAAACAAAGACAATAGCCAGAATTGGAGCACACCAACAGCTGTGCCCTGTTTGAAAAAGACCATTCCTCTGGTGCCCTGAACTCTATATTGCAGCCTCAAAACCAAAGGTCACATCAGAAAATTCATTACAAACCATGATAAATAAGGGAAATGTGAAAAAGCCAAAGAAATGCAAGAGTCCTTTGTGATATTTGGCAGGATTTAGACACAAAGAAACTGGCTGTTTCCAGATTCATCCCCCCTTTCCACAGACTGACTCTGGAATTCTGATTGAATTCACCTCAAAATCGCACTCACACTCATTTGGGAGGGAATTAGAATCTGTCCCCTCAGCAGAAGCGTTCTATGTCATTTTCCAAAACACAGAAACTCATCTTGGTCGTGTTGCCTGTAGATTTCTAATCCTGAAAGGGCAATGCGCTGTGTTTTTTTTTTTTTTCTTTCTTTCATAATGGCTACTCTCCAAAATCTTGCTTGTATTGCATCAGAATACAAAATTTGGGAATAAGAAGGCAAAACCGACTCAGACCCAGAAAACATTTAGGAAATTGGCACTCAAGAAACCACAAATCGGCTGAGGCACCCAAAACAATGACAGCAAGCCAGAATTGGAGCAAGCCAACAGCTGTGCCCTGATTGAAAAAGAACCTTCCTCTTGTGCCCTGAACTCAATATGCCAGCCTCAAAACCAAAGCTCACATCAGAAAATTCATTACAAACCATGATAAATAAGGGAAATGTGAAAAAGCCAAAGAAATGCAAGAGTCCTTTGTGATATTTGGCTGGATTTAGACACAAAGAAACTGGCTGTTTCCAGATTCATCCCCCCCTTCCACAGACTGACTTTGGAATTCTGATTGAATTCACCTCAAAATCGCTCTCACACTCCATTTGGAGGGAATTAGAATCTGTCACCTCAGCAGAAGCGTTCCATGTCATTTTCCAAAACACAGAATCTCATCTTGGTTGTGTTGCCTATGGATTTCTAATCCTGAAAGGTCAATTTGCTGTGGTTTTTTTTTTTTTCTTTCATAATGGCTACTCTGTCCAAAATCTTGCTTGTATTGCATCAGAATACAAAATTTGGGAAGGAAGAAGACAAAACCAACTCAGACCCCGAAAACATTTAGTAAATTGCCACACAAGAAACCACAAATCAGCTGAGGCACCCAAAACAATGACAGCAAGCCAGAAGTGGAGCAAGCCAACAGCTGTGCCCTGATTGAAAAAGAACCTTCCTCTTGTGCCCTGAACTCAATATGCCAGCCTCAAAACCAAAGCTCACATCAGAAAATTCATTACAAACCATGATAAATAAGAAAAAAGAGAAAAAAGCCAAAAAAATGCAAGAATCCATAATGATATAGGGCTTGATTTAGTCGCTAGGAAACCGGCTGTTCCCGGATTCATCCACCCCTCCAGCTGACTGCCTGTGGAATTCTGACTGAATTAACCTGAAAATCACAGTGAAACTCAGTTTGGAGGCAATTAATATCTGTCACCTCAGCCAAAGTATTCGATTTTATTTTCATAAACACAAAAACTCACCTTGGTCATGTTACCTGTAGATTTCTAAGCTTCAAACACCTATTTTTTGTGTTTTTTATAAAATAATGGCTATTCTGTGCAAACTCTTCTTTGCATTGCATCAGAATACAAAATTTGGGAATAAGAAGGCAAAACCGACTCAGACCCAGAAAACATTTAGGAAATTGCCACTCAAGAAACCACAAATCGGCTGAGGCATCCAAAACAATGACAGCAAGCCAGAATTGGAGCAAGCCAACAGCTGTGCCCTGATTGAAAAAGAACCTTCCTCTTGTGCCCTGAACTCAATATGCCAGCCTCAAAACCAAAGCTCACATCAGAAAATTCATTACAAACCATGATAAATAAGGGAAATGTGAAAAAGCCAAAGAAATGCAAGAGTCCTTTGTGATATTTGGCAGGATTTAGACACAAAGAAACTGGCTGTTTCCAGATTCATCCCCCCCTTCCACAGACTGACTCTGGAATTCTGATTGAATTCACCTCAAAATCGCTCTCACACTCCATTTGGAGGGAATTAGAATCTGTCCGCTCAGCAGAAGCGTTCCATGGCATTTTCCAAAACACAGAATCTCACCTTGGTTGTGTTGCCTATGGATTTCTAATCCTGAAAGGTCAATTTGCTGTGTTTTTTTTTTTTTCTTTCATAATGGCTACTCTGTCCAAAATCTTGCTTGTATTGCATCAGAATACAAAATTTGGGAAGGAAGAAGGCAAAACCAACTCAGACCCCGAAAACATTTAGGAAATTGCCACACAAGAAACCAAAATCAGCTGAGGCACCCAAAACAATGACAGCAAGCCAGAAGTGGAGCAAGCCAACAGCTGTGCCCTGATTGAAAAAGAACCTTCCTCTTGTGCCTGAACTCAATATGCCAGCCTCAAAACCAAAGCTCACATCAGAAAATTCATTACAAACCATGATAAATAAGAAAAATAGAAAAAAGCCAAAAAATGCAAGAATCCATAATGATATAGGGCTTGATTTAGTCGCTAGGAAACCAGCTGTTCCCAGATTCATCCACCCCTCCAGCTGACTGCCTGTGGAATTCTGACTGAATTAACCTGAAAATCACAGTGAAACTCAGTTTGGAGGCAATTAATATCTGTCACCTCAGCCAAAGTGTTCCATTTTATTTTCATAAACACAAAAACTCACCTTGGTCATGTTACCTGTAGATTTCTAAGCTTCAAACGCCTATTTGTTGTGTTTTTTTATTTCATAATGGCTATTCTGTACAAACTCTTCTTTGCATTGCATCAGAATACAAAATTTGGGAAGGAAGAAGGCAAAGCCAACACAGACCCTGAAAACATTTGGGAAATTGCCACACAAGAAACCACAAATCGGCTGAGGCACTCAAAACAATGACAGCAAGCGAGAATTGGAGCAAGCCAACAGCTGTGCCCTGATTGAAAAAGAACCATCCTCTTGTGCCCTGAACTCAATATGCCAGCTTTAAAACCAAAGCTCACATCAGAAAATTCATTACAAACCATGATAAATAAGAAAAAAGAGAAAAAAGCCAAAGAAATGCAAGAATCCATAATGATATTGGGTTTGATTTAGTTGCAAGGAAACCGGCTGTTCCCAGATTCATCCACCACTAAAGCTGACTGCCTGTGGAATTCTGACTGAATTAACCTGACAATTGCAGTGAAACTCAAGAAACCAAATTTCAGCTGAGGCACCCAAAACAAAGACAATAGCCAGAATTGGAGCACACCAACAGCTGTGCCCTGTTTGAAAAAGACCATTCCTCTGGTGCCCTGAACTCTATATTGCAGCCTCAAAACCAAAGGTCACATCAGAAAATTCATTACAAACCATGATAAATAAGGGAAATGTGAAAAAGCCAAAGAAATGCAAGAGTCCTTTGTGATATTTGGCTGGATTTAGACACAAAGAAACTGGCTGTTTCCAGATTCATCCCCCCCTTCCACAGACTGACTTTGGAATTCTGATTGAATTCACCTCAAAATCGCTCTCATACTCCATTTGGAGGGAATTAGAATCTGTCCCCTCAGCAGAAGCGTTCCATGTCATTTTCCAAAACACAGAAACTCATCTTGGTTGTGTTGCCTGTAGATTTCTAATCCTGAAAGGGCAATGCGCTGTGTTTTTTTTTTTTTTTTCTTTCATAATGGCTACTCTCCAAAATCTTGCTTGTATTGCATCAGAATACAAAATTTGGGAATAAGAAGGCAAAACCAACTCAGACCCCGAAAACATTTAGGAAATTGGCACTCAAGAAACCACAAATCGGCTGGGGCACCCAAAACAATGACAGCAAGCCAGAATTGGAGCAAGCCAACAGCTGTGCCCTGTTTGAAAAAGAACATTCCTCTTGTGCCCTGAACTCAATATGCCAGCCTCAAAACCAAAGCTCACATCAGAAAATTCATTACAAACCATGATAAATAAGAAAAAAGAGAAAAAAGCCAAAAAAATGCAAGAATCCATAATGATATAGGGCTTGATTTAGTCGCTAGGAAACTGGCCGTTCCCGGATTCATCCACCCCTCCAGCTGACTGCCTGTGGAATTCTGACTGAATTTACCTGAAAATCACAGTGAAACTCAGTTTGGAGGCAATTAATATCTGTCACCTCAGCCAAAGTATTCCATTTTATTTTCATAAACACAAAAACTCACCTTGGTCATGTTACCTGTAGATTTCTAAGCTTCAAACACCTATTTTTTGTGTTTTTTATTTCATAATGGCTATTCTGTACAAACTCTTCTTTGCATTGCATCAGAATACAAAATTTGGGAATAAGAAGGCAAAGCCGACTCAGACCCAGAAAACATTTAGGAAATTGCCACACAAGAAACCAGAAATCGGCTGAGGCATCCAAAACAATGACAGCAAGCCAGAATTGGAGCAAGCCAACAGCTGTGCCCTGATTGAAAAAGAACCTTCCTCTTGTGCCCTGAACTCAATATGCCAGCCTCAAAACCAAAGCTCACATCAGAAAATTCATTACAAACCATGATAAATAAGAAAAATAGAAAAAAGCCAAAAAAATGCAAGAATCCATATGATATAGGGCTTGATTTAGGTACTAGGAAACCGGCTGTTCCCGGATTCATCCACCCCTCCAGCTGACTGCCTGTGGAATTCTGACTGAATTTACCTGAAAATCACAGTGAAACTCAGTTTGGAGGCAATTAATATCTGTCACCTCAGCCAAAGTGTTCCATTTTATTTTCATAAACACAAAAACTCACCTTGGTCATGTTACCTGTAGATTTCTAAGCTTCAAACGCCTATTTGTTGTGTTTTTTCTTTCATAATGGTTATTCTGTACAAAGTCTTCTTTAAATTGCATCAGAATACAAAATTTGGGAAGGAAGAAGGCAAAGCCAACTCAGACCCTGAAACCATTTGGGAAATTGCCACACAAGAAACCACAAATCGGCTGAGGCACTCAAAACAATGACAGCAAGCCAGAAGTGGAGCAAGCCAACAGCTGTGCCCTGATTGAAAAACAACCTTCCTCTTGTGCCCTGAACTCCATATTGCAGCCTCAAAACCAAAGCTCACATCAGAAAATTCATTACAAACCATGATAAATAAGAAAAAAGAGAAAAAAGCCAAAGAAATGCAAGAATCCATAATGATATTGGGTTTGATTTAGTTGCAAGGAAACCGGCTGTTCCCAGATTCATCCACCACTAAAGCTGACTGCCTGTGGAATTCTGACTGAATTAACCTGACAATTGCAGTGAAACTCAAGAAACCAAATTTCAGCTGAGGCACCCAAAACAAAGACAATAGCCAGAATTGGAGCACACCAACAGCTGTGCCCTGTTTGAAAAAGACCATTCCTCTGGTGCCCTGAACTCTATATTGCAGCCTCAAAACCAAAGGTCACATCAGAAAATTCATTACAAACCATGATAAATAAGGGAAATGTGAAAAAGCCAAAGAAATGCAAGAGTCCTTTGTGATATTTGGCTGGATTTAGACACAAAGAAACTGGCTGTTTCCAGATTCATCCCCCCCTTCCACAGACTGACTCTGGAATTCTGATTGAATTCACCTCAAAATCGCACTCACACTCATTTGGGAGGGAATTAGAATCTGTCCCCTCAGCAGAAGCGTTCTATGTCATTTTCCAAAACACAGAAACTCATCTTGGTCGTGTTGCCTGTAGATTTCTAATCCTGAAAGGGCAATGCGCTGTGTTTTTTTTTTTTTTCTTTCTTTCATAATGGCTACTCTCCAAAATCTTGCTTGTATTGCATCAGAATACAAAATTTGGGAATAAGAAGGCAAAACCGACTCAGACCCAGAAAACATTTAGGAAATTGGCACTCAAGAAACCACAAATCGGCTGAGGCACCCAAAACAATGACAGCAAGCCAGAATTGGAGCAAGCCAACAGCTGTGCCCTGATTGAAAAAGAACCTTCCTCTTGTGCCCTGAACTCAATATGCCAGCCTCAAAACCAAAGCTCACATCAGAAAATTCATTGCAAACCATGATAAATAAGTGAAATGTGAAAAAGCCAAAGAAATGCAAGAGTCCTTTGTGATATTTGGCAGGATTTAGACACAAAGAAACTGGCGGTTTCCAGATTCATCTCCCCCTTCCACAGACTGACTTTGGAATTCTGATTGAATTCACCTCAAAATCGCTCTCACACTCCATTTGGAGGGAATTAGAATCTGTCCCCTCAGCAGAAGCGTTCCATGTCATTTTCCAAAACACAGAATCTCACCTTGGTTGTGTTGCCTATGGATTTCTAATCCTGAAAGGTCAATTTGCTGTGTTTTTTTTTTTTCTTTCATAATGGCTACTCTGTCCAAAATCTTGCTTGTATTGCATCAGAATACAAAATTTGGGAAGGAAGAAGGCAAAACCAACTCAGACCCCGAAAACATTTAGGAAATTGCCACACAAGAAACCACAAATCAGCTGAGGCACCCAAAACAATGACAGCAAGCCAGAAGTGGAGCAAGCCAACAGCTGTGCCCTGATTGAAAAAGAACCTTCCTCTTGTGCCCTGAACTCAATACGCCAGCCTCAAAACCAAAGCTCACATCAGAAAATTCATTACAAACCATGATAAATAAGAAAAAAGAGAAAAAAGCCAAAAAAATGCAAGAATCCATAATGATATAGGGCTTGATTTAGTCGCTAGGCAACCGGCTGTTCCCGGATTCATCCACCCCTCCAGCTGACTGCCTGTGGAATTCTGACTGAATTAACCTGAAAATCACAGTGAAACTCAGTTTGGAGGCAGTTAATATCTGTCACCTCAGCCAAAGTGTTCCATTTTTTTTTCCAAAACACAAAAACTCACCTTGGTCATGTTACCTGTAGATTTCTAAGCTTCAAACGCCTATTTGTTGTGTTTTTTATTTCATAATGGCTACTCTATACAAACTCTTCTTTGCATTGCATCAGAATACAAAATTTGGGAAGGAAGAAGGCAAAGCCAACTCAGACCCTGAAAACATTTGGGAAATTGCCACACAAGAAACCACAAATCGGCTGAGGCACTCAAAACAATGACAGCAAGCCAGAAGTGGAGCAAGCCAACAGCTGTGCCCTGATTGAAAAAGAACCATCCTCTTGTGCCCTGAACTCCATATTGCAGCCTCAAAACCAAAGCTCACATCAGAAAATTCATTACAAACCATGATAAATAAGAAAAAAGAGAAAAAAGCCAAAGAAATGCAAGAATCCATAATGATATTGGGTTTGATTTAGTTGCAAGGAAACCGGCTGTTCCCAGATTCATCCACCACTAAAGCTGACTGCCTGTGGAATTCTGACTGAATTAACCTGACAATTGCAGTGAAACTCAAGAAACCAAATTTCAGCTGAGGCACCCAAAACAAAGACAATAGCCAGAATTGGAGCACACCAACAGCTGTGCCCTGTTTGAAAAAGACCATTCCTCTGGTGCCCTGAACTCTATATTGCAGCCTCAAAACCAAAGGTCACATCAGAAAATTCATTACAAACCATGATAAATAAGGGAAATGTGAAAAAGCCAAAGAAATGCAAGAGTCCTTTGTGATATTTGGCTGGATTTAGACACAAAGAAACTGGCTGTTTCCAGATTCATCCCCCCCTTCCACAGACTGACTCTGGAATTCTGATTGAATTCACCTCAAAATCGCACTCACACTCATTTGGGAGGGAATTAGAATCTGTCCCCTCAGCAGAAGCGTTCTATGTCATTTTCCAAAACACAGAAACTCATCTTGGTCGTGTTGCCTGTAGATTTCTAATCCTGAAAGGGCAATGCGCTGTGTTTTTTTTTTTCTTTCTTTCATAATGGCTACTCTCCAAAATCTTGCTTGTATTGCATCAGAATACAAAATTTGGGAATAAGAAGGCAAAACCGACTCAGACCCAGAAAACATTTAGGAAATTGGCACTCAAGAAACCACAAATCGGCTGAGGCACCCAAAACAATGACAGCAAGCCAGAATTGGAGCAAGCCAACAGCTGTGCCCTGATTGAAAAAGAACCTTCCTCTTGTGCCCTGAACTCAATATGCCAGCCTCAAAACCAAAGCTCACATCAGAAAATTCATTGCAAACCATGATAAATAAGTGAAATGTGAAAAAGCCAAAGAAATGCAAGAGTCCTTTGTGATATTTGGCAGGATTTAGACACAAAGAAACTGGCGGTTTCCAGATTCATCTCCCCCTTCCACAGACTGACTTTGGAATTCTGATTGAATTCACCTCAAAATCGCTCTCACACTCCATTTGGAGGGAATTAGAATCTGTCACCTCAGCAGAAGCGTTCCATGTCATTTTCCAAAACACAGAATCTCACCTTGGTTGTGTTGCCTATGGATTTCTAATCCTGAAAGGTCAATTTGCTGTGTTTTTTTTTTTTTCTTTCATAATGGCTACTCTGTCCAAAATCTTGCTTGTATTGCATCAGAATACAAAATTTGGGAAGGAAGAAGGCAAAACCAACTCAGACCCCGAAAACATTTAGGAAATTGCCACACAAGAAACCACAAATCAGCTGAGGCACCCAAAACAATGACAGCAAGCCAGAAGTGGAGCAAGCCAACAGCTGTGCCCTGATTGAAAAAGAACCTTCCTCTTGTGCCCTGAACTCAATACGCCAGCCTCAAAACCAAAGCTCACATCAGAAAATTCATTACAAACCATGATAAATAAGAAAAAAGAGAAAAAAGCCAAAAAAATGCAAGAATCCATAATGATATAGGGCTTGATTTAGTCGCTAGGCAACCGGCTGTTCCCGGATTCATCCACCCCTCCAGCTGACTGCCTGTGGAATTCTGACTGAATTAACCTGAAAATCACAGTGAAACTCAGTTTGGAGGCAGTTAATATCTGTCACCTCAGCCAAAGTGTTCCATTTTTTTTTCCAAAACACAAAAACTCACCTTGGTCATGTTACCTGTAGATTTCTAAGCTTCAAATGCCTATTTGTTGTGTTTTTTATTTCATAATGGCTACTCTATACAAACTCTTCTTTGCATTGCATCAGAATACAAAATTTGGGAAGGAAGAAGGCAAAGCCAACTCAGACCCTGAAAACATTTGGGAAATTGCCACACAAGAAACCACAAATCGGCTGAGGCACTCAAAACAATGACAGCAAGCCAGAAGTGGAGCAAGCCAACAGCTGTGCCCTGATTGAAAAAGAACCTTCCTCTTGTGCCCTGAACTCCATATTGCAGCCTCAAAACCAAAGCTCACATCAGAAAATTCATTACAAACCATGATAAATAAGAAAAAAGAGAAAAAAGCCAAAGAAATGCAAGAATCCATAATGATATTGGGTTTGATTTAGTTGCAAGGAAACCGGCTGTTCCCAGATTCATCCACCACTAAAGCTGACTGCCTGTGGAATTCTGACTGAATTAACCTGACAATTGCAGTGAAACTCAAGAAACCAAATTTCAGCTGAGGCACCCAAAACAAAGACAATAGCCAGAATTGGAGCACACCAACAGCTGTGCCCTGTTTGAAAAAGACCATTCCTCTGGTGCCCTGAACTCTATATTGCAGCCTCAAAACCAAAGGTCACATCAGAAAATTCATTACAAACCATGATAAATAAGGGAAATGTGAAAAAGCCAAAGAAATGCAAGAGTCCTTTGTGATATTTGGCAGGATTTAGACACAAAGAAACTGGCTGTTTCCAGATTCATCCCCCCTTTCCACAGACTGACTCTGGAATTCTGATTGAATTCACCTCAAAATCGCACTCACACTCATTTGGGAGGGAATTAGAATCTGTCCCCTCAGCAGAAGCGTTCTATGTCATTTTCCAAAACACAGAAACTCATCTTGGTCGTGTTGCCTGTAGATTTCTAATCCTGAAAGGGCAATGCGCTGTGTTTTTTTTTTTTTCTTTCTTTCATAATGGCTACTCTCCAAAATCTTGCTTGTATTGCATCAGAATACAAAATTTGGGAATAAGAAGGCAAAACCGACTCAGACCCAGAAAACATTTAGGAAATTGCCACTCAAGAAACCACAAATCGGCTGAGGCACCCAAAACAATGACAGCAAGCCAGAATTGGAGCAAGCCAACAGCTGTGCCCTGATTGAAAAAGAACCTTCCTCTTGTGCCCTGAACTCAATATGCCAGCCTCAAAACCAAAGCTCACATCAGAAAATTCATTGCAAACCATGATAAATAAGTGAAATGTGAAAAAGCCAAAGAAATGCAAGAGTCCTTTGTGATATTTGGCAGGATTTAGACACAAAGAAACTGGCGGTTTCCAGATTCATCTCCCCCTTCCACAGACTGACTTTGGAATTCTGATTGAATTCACCTCAAAATCGCTCTCACACTCCATTTGGAGGGAATTAGAATCTGTCACCTCAGCAGAAGCGTTCCATGTCATTTTCCAAAACACAGAATCTCACCTTGGTTGTGTTGCCTATGGATTTCTAATCCTGAAAGGTCAATTTGCTGTGTTTTTTTTTTTTTCTTTCATAATGGCTACTCTGTCCAAAATCTTGCTTGTATTGCATCAGAATACAAAATTTGGGAAGGAAGAAGGCAAAACCAACTCAGACCCCGAAAACATTTAGGAAATTGCCACACAAGAAACCACAAATCAGCTGAGGCACCCAAAACAATGACAGCAAGCCAGAAGTGGAGCAAGCCAACAGCTGTGCCCTGATTGAAAAAGAACCTTCCTCTTGTGCCCTGAACTCAATACGCCAGCCTCAAAACCAAAGCTCACATCAGAAAATTCATTACAAACCATGATAAATAAGAAAAAAGAGAAAAAAGCCAAAAAAATGCAAGAATCCATGATGATATTGGACTTGATTTAGTCTCAAGAAAACCGAATGTTCCCGGATTCTTCCACACCTCCAGCTGATGCCTGTGGAATTCTGTCTGAATTAACCTGAAAATCACAGTGAAACTCATTTTGGAGGCAATTAATATCTGTCACCTCAGCCAAAGTGTTCCATTTGATTTTCCAAAACACAAAAACTCACCTTGGTCGTGTTACCTGTAGATATATATTCTTCAAATGCCCATTTGTAATGTTTTTTATTTCATAATGGCTACTCTGTCCAAACTCTTGTTTGTGTTGCGTCAGAATACAGAATTTGGGAATGAAGAAGGCAAAGCCAACTCAGACCCACAAAACATTTAGGAAATTGCCACACAAGAAACCACAAATCGGCTGAGGCACCCAAAACAATGACAGCAAGCCAGAATTGAAGCAGGCCAACAGCTATGCCCTGTTTGAAAAAGACCATTCCTCCTGTGCACTGAACTCTATATTGCAGCCTCAAAACCAAAGCTCACATCAGAAAATTCATTACAAACCATGATAAAAAGAAAAAAGAGAAAGAAGCCAAAGAAATGCAAGAGTCCTTTGTGATATTGGGCTTGATTTAGTTGCAAGGAAACCAGCTGTTCCCGGATTCATCCACCCCTCCTAGCTGACTGGCTGTGGAATTCTGATTGAATTCACCTGAAAATCGCACTCACTCTCGATTTGGAGGAAATTAATATCTGCCCCTCAGTGGAAGGGTTCTATGTCATTTTCCAAAACCCAAAAACTCATCTTGGTCATGTTGCCTATGATTTCTAATCATGAAAACCCAATATGTTCTGTTTTTCAATTTCCTGATGGATCCTCGTTCTAAACCCTTGTTTGTATTGCATCAGAATACACAATTTGAAAAGGAAAAAGGCAAAACCAACTCAGACCAACAAAGCATTTAGGAAAAAGTCGCTCAAAATGAAAAATTACCTGAGGCACCCAAAGCAATTACAGAAAGCCAGAATTGGAGAGAAACAACAGCTGTGCCCTAATTGAAAAAGACCATTCCTCTGGTTCCCTGAACTCCTTAAGCCAGCCTCAAAACCACAACCCACATCAGAAAATTTATTACAAACCATGATAAATAAGAAAATGTGAAAAATGCAAAAAAGAAAAAGAAATGCAAGAGTCCTTCGTGATATGGCGCTTGTTTTAGTACAAGGAAACCAGCTGTTTCCGGATTCATCCACCCCTCCCAGCTGACTGACTGTGGAATTCTGATTGTATTCACCTGAAAAGAGAGAACATTTATAAGTATATTGGGACTGTGGAACCTGTCATTTACCAATCACATGTTAGACTGAATCATAGACCAAATATAGGGAAGAAATCCTATGCATGTAAACCTTGTGGGAATTCATTCAGTATTAAATACCCTCCATCACAGCACTCATATTGTGGAAAACCCTCATGTGTGTAATGATTGTGTGGAAACCACTCACCAGAAGTCAGATCTCATTAGACATCAGAGAATTCACACAGGGTTGAAATCTTACAAATCTAATGACTGTGGGAAGTTCTTTGGCCAGAAGAAACACCTCATAAATCATCAGAGAATTCACACAGGTGAGAAACCTTTTGAATGTAATGACTGTGGAAAATCCTTTGGCCAGAAGGCAAACCTCATAAATCATCAGAGAATTCACACAGGTGAGAAACCTTATGAATGCAATTACTATGGAAAATCCTTTGGCCAGAAGGCAAACCTCATAAATCATCAGAGAATTCACAGAGGGGAGAAACCTTATGAATGCAATCATTGTGGAAAAGCCTTTGCTGAGAAATCAAAGCTCACAAAGCATCAGACAATTTGTACTGGGGGAAACCTTATGATTGCAATGACTGTGGAAAAACCTTTGCTGAGAAGTCAAACCTCAGAAAGTATCAGAGCCTTCACACCATGGAGAAAGCTTATAAATGAAATGACTGTGGAAAAGCCTTTGGTCCCATCCTTGCATACCAAGGATAAATCCCACTTGGTCTGGGTGGATGATCTTTCTGATGCATTGTTGGATTCAATTGGCCAGAATTCTGTTGCAGATCTTTGCATGTATGTTCATCAGGGAAATTGGTCTATAATTACTTTCTTTGTTGCACTTTTTTCAAGTTTAGGAATGAAGGTGATGTTGGCTTCATAGAAAGAATTTGGGAGAATCGCCTCTCTCTCAATTGTTTTGAATAACTTGAGAAGAATTGCAGTTAGTGCTTTAAATGTCTGTTAGAATTCAGCAGTGAAGCCTTCCAGTTTTGGGGTTTTCTTGGTAGTGATGGTCTTTATTACTGGTATCATTTCCATCTGGTTATGTGTGTGTTTAGGTTTTCTATATCTTTGTTGCTCAATTTAGGTAGGTTTTATGGATGGAAGGATGGTGGAAAGCCTCTTTGCTGTACCTCATAACTCATAAGATATCAGAGTATCCACACAGGGAATTTTCTACTTGACCTTTTTGTGCAAGTTATATCTCATGAAATATTAGAGAATTCACCAAGGGGAGAAATGCATGAATATAATACATGTGAATAGCCTTTGTGGTGCAAATCAGACCTCATCAAACATAAAAGAATTCTCATGGGGAGCAATTTTATGAATGTAATGACTCAGAGCCTTTTACCATAATTCAGCCCTCATTGTACATCATCAAATTCATATAGGGAAAAACTCCTTTGAAAGTAAAATCCCTTTAATTAGAAGCCATACCTCATAAGACAACAGGGAATTCACGTGGGAGAGAAACCTTATGGGTGTAATGAGTGTTGGAAAGCTCTGCCCAAATCTCTCCTTATATCAGAATGCACAACATATATATCTAATGAATGAAATAAATGTGAGAAAGTCATTTCACATAGGTAATGCCTCATAATCCATCATGGAATTTGAACAAGGGAGAGACCTTAACAATATAATGAATGTGGAAGAGCTTTTCTCCAAAATTCATGTAAGTATTGTGACAAAACCTTTTGCTGGAAATCACATCCTATCCAACAGAGACTCATGTAAAGGAGAAAGCTTATAAATATTATTAGAGTCAGAAGTCAATGGTACATCAGAGAATTGACACAGGTGGTTTCTTAGGCGTATACTGATTGTGCAAAAACATTTTCTTTGTTTCAGGCTTGTATAGACACAGAATTCACAAAAGGTGATAGTCTTTGCATGCTGTAAATACAATAAAACCTTTAGCCAGAAATTAGACATCAACAGACTTCAGAGAATTCATAAGGAACAAAAGTCTATGCAATGAATTTGGAAAATGTATTTCTGTTATAAATCAGTCTTCAATTCCCATGAATAGACTCACAAATGAGAAAACATGCATGCATAGAAAAGTTTTGTACCATAAATTATCTCTAGATGGTAAACTAATATATCACACAAAAGAAAAATCATGAGTGTAATGGAATTGGGAAACCCTTTGCTATAAGGCAGATTTCCAGAAAGCTTAGCAAGATTACAGAAAAGTCTCTGAAAATGTAACATGTCTGAAAGATTTGTTGGCATCACAAACTGGAGGATAGCTCAAGTGCATGTGTTTTTGTGCCTGGCATCCAAATTGATATCTCTTTTTCTTTGATGAATTCCTTGTTTATTTATTTAGCAGATTTAGAGACAAAGGATTCCTGTCCATTGATTTACTACTATATGCCCACAATTGCCATGGTAAAGTATATGGCAAAAACTGAGTGCTGGGGGCTGTGAATCTGATTCATCACTGATAACATTGAAGACATTGGTTCCTGGTTCTTATGCTGCTATGCATGGAAATGTTTCTCTAATTTCATTTTCAAATAGTTCATTGTTAATATAAAGAAATGCTTCTAATTTTTAAAATTTCATTGAAATAATTTGTGATTAATGTGTCCTAGTCATGCATTATTACAGGGTGTAGTGCAATATTTGCACACATTTATGCAGTAAAAAGTGATCAAGCTAAGCAACTACAGTTTTATTAAGTTTTTAAAGAGTTATTTATTTGAAAGACAGAGTTACAGAGAGAAGTAGCAGCAGAGAGAGAGAGAGGTCTTCCTCTGCCGGTTCACTCCCCAGATGGCCACAATGGCCGGAGCTCTGCCAATCTGATTCCAGGAACCAGGAGCTTCTTCCAGATCTCCCACTTGGGTGCAGGGACCCAAGGACTTGGGCCATCTTCTACTGCTTTCCCAGGCCATAGCAGAGAGTTGGATCAGAAGAGGAGCAGCCAGGACTAGAACTGGTACCCACATGGGATGCTGGTGCTTCAGGCCAGGGTGTTAGCCCACTGTGCCACAATGCTGGCCCCCAAGCAACTACAGTTTCTAATTCTTCTCCATGATTTGAGACTACCAGCTCCTCTCCTTCAGTTCTTTACACAGAACCTAATATGGTTGAATGTAGTCATCTCATTATATTATGGAACACCAGAAGTTCTTTCTGCCTCTTTGATTTTTGATACCTATTATCCAATCCCCCTCTATCCCTAGCTGCTTCCCTTCTCAGCCTCTAGTAATCACAGTTCTGTGTTCAGATCCATTATTTTCTTTCACTTCCACATGCGACAAGGACCAGGTGACATTTGTGTTCCTGCTTCTGGCTTATTTCAATTAATTTAATAATATTTTGTTCTTTTTTTGTATCTAAAAGAGGTTGCCCTGTCCATTGTTTTTCACTGATGGACAGCTAGATTGGTTTCACATCCTGGCTGCAGTGAACTGTGTTATAGTGGCTGTGTTATGGGAAAATTGCTGTATCTTTGATATGCTCTCCTCCTTTCCTTCTAATAAAATTTCCTTATTCTATATAGCCAAGAGCAAGATAACTCTCACATGGTAGGTCAATTTTTATCTTAGTTTAATTTTTGTTATTTATTTGAAAGAGTTACAATAGAGGTAGAGACACAGAGAGGTCCTCCATTAGCTGGTTCGCTCTACAGATGACTACAAAGGCCAGAGTTATGCCATTCTGAAACCTGGAGACAGGAGCTTCCTCTGGGTCTCCCTCATGGGTGCATGGGCCCAAGGACTTGGGCCATCTTCTACTGCTATCCCAGGAGATAGCAGAGAGCTGGATTGGAAGAAGAGCAGCTGGAACTAGAACTGGCACCCAAATGGGATGCTGGCCCTTCAGGCCAGGGCTTTAACTCACTGCACAACAGCGCCAGCCCCAATTTTTATCCTTTATAAGGAATGACCATACTGTTCTGCATAACATCTGTACTAACTTGTGTTTTCACCTACCATATATGGTGGTTTTCTTTTCCCATGTGCTCTCTAGCATTTGTTATTTTTTATCAGTTTGGCATAAAAATGATGTTTTTGTGTATTTTGAAATCAGTTAATTTGTTTATTAAATCTTTATTATTTGAAAGGTGGATTTAGAGAGAGAGGGAAAGACATAGATAGCTTTCATCTGCTGGCTCACACCCCAGAGAGTTTCAACAGTTGAGCCTGGGGCATGCTGGAGTCAGGAGCTTCATCCAAGTCTCCCACATGAGTGGCAAGGACCTGAGTCCTTCGTCCATCTTCTGCTGGTTTCCCAGGTGTTTAGCAGTGAGCTAAATTGGAAGTGGAGATTCCTAAACTCAAAGTGGAACTCAGATGTTATGCTGGCCTCACAGATTGCAGCTTTCCCCACTTGGCCACAATGCCAGCCCCTCTATCAATTTAATTCCTCAAAAATAGCTCAGTAATGTTGGCATCTATCTCATTTTGTTTTTTCTCTGTTATTATTCAACTTATTGATGTCTTATTTTTGTTCACATTATTCCTCTCAATTGCTCTACCTGAGGTGAGTAGGGCTGCTGTGTTGCTTAAATGAAGTGTATGCTTTAGATTACTCATTTAATGAGTGCATGTCATTCACATAGCACTTCACTGAAGTTCTACTATGTCCCAAATCCTCTTCTAGGCACAGAATTTAGACCACTTTTCTCTTAGGCCCAGATCTTGCCTTTAACATACTACTTGGAATTTAGTAGCTCATGAAATCTGCAGACTGCATAAATGAATGAATATTTTGAGGGCTGTGCTTTTGTGGAGGAACTTCATAGGAGACCGAAGGAATAAAATAAATCAAAAGTATCCACAGTATATAGAATGTATACTATTTTACAAGTCACAGAGAAGAAGAAGAAGAAGGAAAGTAGTAAGACTAGAAAGTTTGTGGCAAGACTAACAGGCGCTGGTCAAGAACTTAATAAGCACATTAGGAAAGCAGTAAGGTTTCTTTTTTTTTTTTTGAGGAAAAGTTTTTATTTCTAGTGATGAAATTGGCTACAGAACATTATGAAAGTTTAAAAATACAAAGAGAAATTGTCTATAATTAATAGATTCAAAATTTGACAATCAGTGAATATCATTATTAGTCATTACCAACAACAGTTATTGATTTGAAAGGCAGAGTGACAGGAAGAGGGAACCACTGCTTCACTCCCCAGACACTTGCAATAGCCAAAGCTTGACCAAGCCAAAACCAGGAACTGGGAATTCATTCTGGATGTCCCATTTGGGTGCAGGGACCCAAGCACTTCTGCCATCCTCCGTCTCCTCCCAGGGTGCACACTAGCAGAAACTTGCCTCAAAGCAGAGAAGCTACCACTCAAGCCAGACATTTGTATATGGGATGTGGGTGTGTGGTGGTGATAGCAAGCCCTCATAGATAAAAAAAAAAAAGACAAAGTTATTTCTATGCCAAGGAAATTACTCTGTAGTCTTTCTCTTATAAACTACGTATTGCTGAACCTAGATAATTTTTCCTTTATTTAACAATGACATGAAAATGTCAGTTGAGTTGGCTTTCCTGAAGACCTTTTTTCTTGAATATTAGTGGCTAGTTGAGATAAATTCTTTTCATCTCTTTCTCGCTTCGGCAGCACATGTGCTCGCTTCGGCAGCACATATACTAAAATTGGAACGATACAGAGAAGATTAGCATGCCCCTGCGCAGTAAGGTTTCTTTACCTCCCTGTAGGCTCTGCTCTCCAGAGGTGAACAGGGTCCTCTAAACCCACTTGCTGCACACACAAACACCTGAGTGTTGTATTCTCCCACAGGTGTTGGAGACTGATATGGTGTTCTGATTTATATTTACATAATGGCTAGTGACATCGGGCATATTCACATGTTTTGACCATGTACATTTCTTCTGAGAAATGTCTATTCAGATCCTTGCCTGTTTCTTCACTGTATTTTTTGGAGTTTTTCCAATTCATGTAAATGCTCTGGAAATCTGTAAACATTCAGAGTTTTAATTTTTCCTGCCATCTGTTCATTGTATCTACACTCTGATGTTTACTTTGTTGTGAAGAAGTATCTTAGTTGGATATACTCAAATGTCTCTGTTTTTATTTTTGTGACTATTGCTATTGGAATCTTACCCAAAAGCTATTGTGTGTTGACAATATTTAGAGTTTCCCTATGTTTACTTGGGTTTGGGTCTTATGATTACATTTTAATTCACTGTGAGTTCACTTTCACATAGTGTAAGAGATGTTGGAGTCTCTTTTCAGGCTTCTACATATGGATAATCAAGTTCCTCTGCACCACTTGTGAAAGAGATTCTTCTTTCTCCAGTTCATTTTAGTTCCTTTGTTAAATATGAGTTGCTGGTAGAAATTTGGGTTTATTTCTATGCTACCAAGTCTTTTCCATTGAACTATGTGTCTGTTATTATATCAGTGCTAACACTTCTTCTTTTTTTTTTTTTTTTTTTGCAGTATATTTATTTGAAAGGCAGAGTTACAGAGAGGTAGAGGCAGAGAGAGAGAGAGGTCTTCCATCCACTGGTTTACTCCCCAAATGGCCACAATGGCCGGAGCTCTGTTGATCTGAATCCAAGTGTCAGGAGCTTCTTCCAGGTCTCTATGCAGGTGCAGGGGCCCAAAGACTTTGGCCATTTTCTACTTTTTTCTCAGGCTATACCAGAGAGGGGTATAAGAAGTGGAGCAGCTGGGAAACATACTGGCACCCATATGAGATGCCAGCACTGCAGACGGTGACTTTACCTGCTTTGTCATAGTGCTGACCCCTGTAATATGTCTTAAAATATGGTGTGATGTCTCCAGCTTTTTTTTGCTTTATAATATTGCTTTAGATGTTAAGCATCTCTCATGTTTCTATGTGAATTTTAGCATCATTTTTTCTAGCTCTGAGAACATCGTTGGTATGTTGATTGGGATTGCATTGAATTTGCAAATTGCTTTTGGTAGTATGGATATTTTGGTATTATTCTTCCCATTCACAAACATAAGTTTTCTGTGAGACTGTCAAAAAGCCTTGACAAAAATTGGACTTTATTACACAAAAATTCATCACTTTTTGGGATCATTTAAATCCATAATTTTGCACTAATATTTGATAAATAATTAAAGACTTTGAGCATTTTAGTAGGAGAAATTAAAATATTTATCAATTTATTCAAATATTGTTTAGATGTGATATTCAAATATTGTTTAGAGCCATTGTCTGTATTCCCTCTAAATTACGATCTTTTTGCTTTTTGCCTGTTAAACTTGTCCCTTGATTCAACAACCGTTTTTAATGTAATGTAAACTGAAAATGTCATTTCATAAGCTAAAAAAAATGAAAAAGAAGGAAAAAGAAGGGAGGGAGGTTGAGTATATAATTATGTTCTCCGAATTTTTTCTATAAAACATATTGAATCATTTAAAAGCTAATTAAAATTAAACTCAAAATTGGACCATTATGACCAATATTTAAAACAAGTGATTAAAAACTGTAGATGTCTTCAATTTTGATTATCATTCTTCTTTAGAATATCTGAAAGAAATCCAGTTTCTCACTTTAAAATATACCAGTGTGTTAGAATTTAGTATTAAATGACTTTGTTTAAAAGTGTTATTTAATCTATTGCTTTAAGTAGTAATACTATGGCCATTGTAAAACAAAATCCTTATCATTTTTCATAAAACAGGAAGGGCTTTTAAAACATCATCACTAAAAATATTAAGAGACCTAAAATATAACATTCTTAAAACCCAAGTGATACCATTCAAAAATTTCAAATATGCAGGGATAGTTCATGTCAAGTAACTAAATAATTGTTAAGTGTATATATGGAATAGCTTCTATAAATTCTTTTGGCAAGGGCTGGCACTGTGGCATAGTGGGTGAGGCTGCCACCTGCAGTGCTGGTATTCCATAGGGGCATCAGTTCAAGACCTGGCTGCTCCACTTCCTATCCAGCTCTCTGCTATGGCCTGGGAAACACTATAAAATGGTACAAGTCCTTGGGCCCCTGCAACTGCATAGGAGACCAGGAAGAGGCTCCTGGTTCCTGCCTTCCAGTCAGCACAGCTGCAGCCATGGAGGCCAACTGTGGAGTGAACCAGTGAATGGAAGACCACTCTCTCTGCCTGTCCTTCTCTCTCTGTGTAATTCTGACTTTCAAATAATATAAATAAATCTTTAAAAAATTCTTTTGGCAAATAGATGAAGCTATTTGTTATACATTTCAAATAAATAGCAAACATACTAGAAAAATATATTGAATAAAATTTAAGCAACTCATAGCTATACACAGAAATTTCTCACCATAACAACATAGCAACCACTAAATTTCCAAATTCAATTTTCCACAACTTAGAATCTTTAACTCCAGAAGGAGTACAAAATTGACAGAACAGTGGCCTATGTATCAGGATACCTAATGCTAATACAGAATTATCCCTGCCACAACTTACCTATGTGACCTTGAACAATTCACTTTACTTCTCTGGGCTTGGCATTTAGCATCCTCATGTGATAAAGGAGGCTTGGATAAGATCAGTTGTACTCTATCTTGAGACTTCAATGATCTCTCAGTTTCCAAACAGGCACCTTAAGGGAAAGTAAACCTTTAGATCAAAGCTTACATTTTTAAATATAAATATATTTTAAACTGTTTCTACAACTAGTACAAAACAACACATTCAAATGTGTACCATGCCACTTTTCAATATTTGGGAATAATTAATGCATCATTTTAGAGCATTGTCTTGAGGCCAGTGCTGTGGTGTAGCTAGTAAAGCCACTGCATGCAGTGGGGGCATCCCATATGGAGGCCGGTTCAAGTCCAGGCTGCTCCATTTTCCATTCAGCTGTCTGCTATAGCCTGGGAGAGCAGTAGGAAGTTGGCCCAAGTCCTTGGGCCCCTGAATCTGCATGGGAGACCCTGAAGAGGTCCTGGCTCCTGGTTTCAGATTGGCATATCTCTGACCTTTTAGGTCATCTGGGGAGTGAAAAAGCAGATGGAGGAACTCTCTCTCTTCCTCTTGTTCACTATCTGTGTAACTCGGACTTCCAAATAAATAAATAAATAAATCTTTTAAAAAATCAAAAGAATATTGTCTGGCACACAGTGAACCACTAAGTACAAGATATTATTAGTAATATTAGATTGAAATATTGAAATAAACTAGGCAATAAGCCTTAAGATGCAAATTAATACCAAGAAATATAATCTCAAATTTCTGTGTTCAACAAGGTAGTCTCTTTTCACTACTAACTTTATACTAAATAAGATATTTTGATATTTTGTTAAGAGTAAATTTATCGGGGACCAGCGCCGTGGCTCACTTGGTTAATTCTCCACCTGTGGTGCTGGTATCCCTTATGGGCAAAGTGTTCTAGTCCTGGTTGCTCCTCTTTCAGTCCAGCTTTCTGCTATGGCCCGGGAAGGCAGTAGAGGATGGCCCAAGTGCTTGGGCCCTGCACCCAGATGGGAGACCAGGAGAAAGCACCTGACTCCTGGCTTTGGATGGGCACAGCTCCAACTGTGGCAGCCATCTGGGGACTGAACCAATGGAAGGAAGGCCTTTCTGATTTCTCACTGTATATAACTCTACCTGTCAAATAAAAAAAATTATTAGTTTTTCATAAAAACTGCAGTATTGAAAAAGTTCTAAAATCCCTCTAATTCTAAATGTCTGTGACTGCTAACTCATTAGCACATATTGCATTCTTTACATCTGGGTAATCATGACAATTCACTTTTAAATGATTAACAGATCTGCTGTTATATATAAATACATGCTTTTCCGAAAATCATACAATAAGCAGGCTACATACTTTACTTCAAGTAGAACTGCCATATCCAGTCCTACAATTGTAAATAAGACAGTTTCAATTGTTCAGCATTATCAATTATAAATTCCAATCGTGTAGCAATACTCATAAGAATTTAGGGGGCCGATGCTGTGGAGTAGCAAGTAGAGCTGTGGCTTGCAGTGCTGACATTCCAATTGGGTGCCAGTTCAAGTCCTGGCTACTCAAATTACTATCCATCTTTTTAGGCAAGTAAGACTTACTATCCAGCAGTAGAGGATGGCCCAGGCCCTTGGGCTCCTGCACCTGCATAGGAGACCCAAAAGAAGCTGCTGGCTCCTGGCTTTGGATTGGCAGAGCTCCAGCCATTGTGGCCAAATGGGGAGTGAACCAGCGGTTGGAAGACTGCTCTCTCTCTCTCCTTCTCTGTGTAACTCTGATTTTCAAGTAAAATAAATGAATTTTTTTAAAAAAAGGATGAAATAAAAAGGAAGATGAAGATTACAAAATTGTTTAATTTTTTTAATAAATATAAATTTCCAAAGTACAGCTTTTGGATTACAGTGGCTTCCCCTCCCCCAAAACATCCCTCCCACCCATAATCCTCCTATTTCCTGCTTCCTCTCCCATCCCAGAAGATTACAAAATTGTATGAAGGACATTTGTACAGTAAACAAATATACTGATTTCCAATGCAATATTTGAATACTTGAAGCAGGAACGCTAAGTACTTCTTTGCCAAAATAACATGTTTTCTCCAGTGTAAAACCCATTTGCCATCCCAATACAAAAAGGGATTTGGGGCAAGAAGGAAAAAAGAAGTCCACACATGCGGAAATTTTAAGCAAAACAAAATAGAGAATGTATTTAGTTTCATGTAAATCACATGAGAATTAATAGTATTCTACCAATTTGCAACAAATATTTTTAACTTTAATGAATGAATGAATTTTCAGTTACATAGCAGGAAACTTCTACCCTCTCCCATAAAACTGAAAGAGAAACTTTTTAAAAGTAAAAACTGATGAAAGAATTCTGCAATACATGTTAATGTTAAGTAGCCCAGCAGAGTTTATTTAGAAATACAAACACACACACAGAAAATAAATACATTAAAATCTTACTGAATAGTCCAGTAATAGTTCAGGATCCAATATGTGTGCAAAAGATTCTGGATTTCCCAGTCACTTTGTATAGGAAATGATGTGCTTTGCTATGTAGCATGTACCTGTAGATTCCTGAACACCTCCACTTTGCTTCTTACCCTGAATCCCAGCAAATACAGGAACACAGCTGTTGAGTCATTCATTTTCTGGATTTGAGAATATCAAAGAATTAATGAGTATAGAAAGTTGTACAGCAGAGACCAAGAATGTCCAAGGGAGGTCACGTAAATCAATTGAACAAGTCAAAATACTATGAATGTATACTGAATGCTCTGTTTTTAATATGTCTTACTTACCTAAAAAGACATGAGGGCTATTGCTCTCTCTCTTAATACAACTAAGGAGAAGATATCACCAATGCTCAAGAAAAATGAATACACAGCAGAGCTAATACAAAATCCCCAAATTCCAAAATAGAAAAACTGGATATGCACTCCTTACACACACCCTGAAGTGGCAATGAAGTAGAACAAATCTAAAATTAGAAAAAAATCTTTTTTTAAAAGATTTATTTATTTATTTGAAAGTCAGAGTTGCACAGAGAGAGGCAGAGAAGAGAGAGGGGTCTTCCATCCACTGGTTCTCTCCCCAGTTGGCTGCAATGGCCAGAGTTGTGCCAATCCAAAGCCAGGAGCAAGGAGCTTCTTCCAGGTCTCCCACATGGGTGCAGGGGCCCAGGACTTGGGCCATCTTCTACTGCTTTCCCAGGCTATAGCAGAGATCTGGATCCATATGAGCTGCCAGCACTGCAAGTGGTGGCTCTACCCACTATGCCACACCACTGGCCCTGAAAATTCTTGTCAAATTAAGAACATTTAACCTTTGTTTTAGAGTGCTTTATTAAAATATCTAAACTGGGGGAATACATAATTTCTTTCTTTAGAAATCAGAAGAGAAAAAGAACACTTCAAGCCTACTGTGACACCACACAGAAGGAATGGAGAATCATGATCTCAATTAGCCTAGGGACAGAATAAAAGGGAGGGAAATAGGAACAACAGAATTAAGATGAATAAGCTTTGACAGCTGAGGGAATCTGAATGTAAAGAAAAGGCATGCAGTTAACTGAAACAATAGAGATAAGTCTGAGAGGAAAAAACATTGTTAAGTCATATTAATGGGGCCAGAGCTGTGACTTAGTAAAGTAAAAAAAAAAAATCTAAAATTTGTTTTTAAATTATATAATTAAAAAGATAAAAAAGATGTTCAATCTTAAGTCTCTACAGCATAAGATATACATCAATTTTCCCAGGTTCTAGTTGCATTTATTAACAAAGTTTCATGGGTGTAATCACTAAAGTGGCTCCAATAAGTCTTTTTATAAAAATTATTTTTTATTTTGACAGGCAGAGTGGACAGTGAGAGAGACAGAGAGAAAGGTCTTCCTTTTTCTGTTGGTTTACCCCCTAGTGACCGCTGCCGCCAGTGTGCTGCGGCTGGCACATGGCGCTGATCCAAAGCCAGGAGCCAAGTGCTTCCTCCTGGTCTCCCATGCAGGTACGGGGCCCAAGCACTTTGGCCATCCTCCATTGCACTCCTGGGCCATAGCAGAGAGCTGGACTGGAAGTGGAGCAACTGGGACAGAATCTGGCTCTCCCAGCAGGACTAGAACTTGGTGTGCCTGCACCGCAGGTGGAGGATTAGCTTATTGAGCCATGGAGCCTGCCTCCAATAAGTCTTAACCTGGGATGCAACTAAATTTAACAAGGATACTCAATAGGAATTTTAGAAGAATTCCAAAATATGTATCAGAATAAAAATAAATACTTTACTTGGTACATCTCATTTTAACTATACTATTGTCTAAATTTCCAAATGTCAGATGTACTAAAAAAATCCCCAAAGCAGCAGAGTTGGTCCGACATGATGAGGAATAAAATAAAGAAAATGAGAATTCGCAGATCCCAGATTAAAATAACCAAGAAGGCCCAATAAAAGAAAACTCAATGTCTTCATACACTAACATTTATTACCTCAGATTTATTTAACAAAAAGGTGATTATTCCAGCTACATCCCATTAGGTAGCCCAATTTTACCTGCTAAATCCATTTAAAAAAAGCACCTCATGATATATTACTAAAATCATATTGCTATATGCCATCCACCATGTCCACCGTACCTTATACCTAATGTTAACAGATCTGATGAAAATCAGTAGATAAATGATGTGTCTTAACCACGTGTGGGAAATGTCTTTTGTTCAACGTTTTTCCAAAAACCCCTCAGTCTCAGTTTGCCTTCACATTGAAAAGACACTTCTGAGGTTTACTAATCAGTCCAGCTTCTTCGGGCCTCCCTCCAATGAAAGGGGCTAAAATCCATCAAAATAAACTCTAGGCACTGTCCTTGTGCTCCCAGTGACTTTTTCACTCTAGGGGCTCACAAACCTTCTAAATTCTTTAGATCACCTGTGCTGTCCATTAGTTCTCAAAGACTATGATGCAAGTAATTTCCCCTCTTGGAACCTTGTTATTAACTGTGCTGTATGAGAAATGAAGTCTCCTACACACCTTGTGCTTATGATTCTCCAAACCATGTTGCCTGCTAGGACTTTGGCCATGAATATAGGACAGCAATACCTGAACATGATTACTGAGATCTCCTTAATAAAGGATAGACTGGGGCCAGCACTGTGGTGCAGTGGTGTAATCCTTTACCTGCAGTGCTGGCACCCCATATGAGCACCAGTTCTAGTCCCCATTTCTCCTTTTCCCATCCAGCTCTCTGCAATAGCCTGGGAAAGCAGTAGAAGCTGTTCCAAGTGCTTTGGTCCCTGCCAAAATGTGGGAGACCTGGAAGCTCCTAGCTCAGATTGGCCCAGCTGCAGACATTGCAGTCATTAGGGGAGTAAATGAGCATATGGAAGACCTTTCTCTCTGTCTCTTCCTCTCACTGTCTGTAAGTACACCTGTCAAATACGTAAATAAATTCTATATATATATATATTTACATTTATTTATATATATTTATGTATATAAATATATTCATATATAAAATATATTATGCTTTATCATATATTATATAATATATAATAATTATAAACAGATAATATTATATAATTTATTATAACTATTGTATATATCATATATATATATTATTGAGATGACTTCAATAGCCAGAGTGTGGCCAGGTTGAAGTCAGGAGCTCCTCCTCCAATGTGTGTGGCAGCAACCCAGGCACTTGGACCATCTTTCACTGGTTTTTCAATCCATTGGTATGGAGCTGGATCAGAAATAATTATATATTTATATATAAATAAATTCATATATAATATTTATATATAATTATATATTATATATTTATGATAATTATATGTAATTCTATATTATGTATAGAAATATATAATATAGATTATAATATATAAATATATATGATGGATCAAAATGCGGCATTCTCCATTTGGCAGAAGAGACAGGCTCCAATATCTACTGTCTATGTCAGTATGTCAGTATAATGCAGGAGGTAACCCCTCTACCAAATAAGAAAAGCTATTTCAGTTCAGCTGGACATCATTCTGCTGACTGTTGACCTTATTACTGTTAGTCTGGATGCTTTCATTGGTTGCAATCCAGAGACCCAATTTTCCCATAGATATAAACATCAGCAAACATGAAAATTTGGTAAGAAAAGCTTAAACTGAGAGTTATGATTAATAACTATTTTAACAAAATTTCTCAGAACCCATCTAATCCAAACCTTGGACAATTGGGAGCTGTTGTACTTGGCCCACCCATAATTGAAATGGATTCTAAATCCTTCAACTGCAAGGAGAGTATCATAGACATTAATGCTCCAAACGGATCCAGTTCCCTGCTAATGTGTCTGGAAAAGCAGCACAGGGTGACTCAAATATTGGGGCTCCTGCACCCATGTGAGAGACCTGGAAGAAGCCCCTGGCTCCTGATATCAGTCTGGCCTAGCCACAGTCACTGCAGCCATTTGAGGAGCGAACAAACCAGGAGGAAGATCCATCTCTCCCACTCTCTCTTTCTAGTGCTGCCTTTCAAATTCATAAATAGACCTTTAAGAAAGTCGATCACTTCAATAAATTTGTCATTGCTCAGTCATGATTACTTTTACTACCTTAAATTCTTTTTCAAAAGATTTATTTATTGGAAAGGCAGAAAGAGGAGCTGGTGGTTGTGGTGCAGTGGACAAAGTTGCTATCTGTTACATTGGCATCCTCTACGTGCACCAGTTCAAGTACCAGCTATTCCATTTCTGATCCAGCTCCTTACCAATGGACTGAAAAAGCAGGGAAAGTTGGCCCAAGTGGCTGGGATGCTGCCACGCACATCGGAGGAAAAGCTCCTGGCTTCAACCTGGCCACACTCTGGCTATTAAAGTCATCTCAAAAATGAATTAGGTGGTGGAAGATTTCTGTCTCTCCCTCTCTCTGTAACTCTTTCAAATAAGTAATTAAATATTTTAATATGATAAAAAATGGCAGAGAGACACAGAGACAAAGAGAGAAGGAAAGAGAAGCAGAGAGATCTCCCATCTGCTGGTTCACTTTCTATATGGCTACCACTGTGCAAGACCAGGTTTCAAGTCCCCATTGAGGTTACAGTTCTCCAAATTAGATGACAAGAAGGAAAGAATTTGAGCTATTATCCATTGCTTCCCAGGGATATTAACATGAAACTGATTTGGAAGTGGAGTACCCAAAACGCAGATTAGCACTGCAATATATGATGCGGGCATCTGTTGTGATGGTTAACAAATTGGAAAACCTAGAGGAAAAATCAACAGATTCCTGGACATACACAATATACCAAAATTGAGTCATGAAGACACATAGAAAAGCTAAACAAATCAAAAACCAAGACAGAGATTGGATGAGTAATAAAGACCCTCCCAACAAGGAAAAGTCCAGGATCAGACAGCCTCACTATTGAATTCTACAAGTCTTTTAAAGAGCTAATGCTTCTCAAACTATTCAACTCAATTGAAAGAGAGACAATCCTCTCAAACTCCTTCTATTAATCTGACAATGACTCATTCTATCATTTATTTATACATAATGTTGAGAAAATCAGAAGTATTTGTTAGGACTTCTGCTAAAATGCACTAGATTTATAATTTTTAAATACATCTTTCCTAGATGTAATGCAGTCCTTTGCTACTTTAGAGTATCAGAAATTTAAAATGTTGGACTGGTGCTGTGGTGGAGCAGGTTAACACCCTCGCCTGAAGCTCCAGCATCCCATATGGGGGCCGGTTCAATACTCAGCTGCTCCACTTCTGATCCTGCTCTCTGCTATGGCCTGGCAAAGTAGTAGAAGATGGCCCAAGTCCTTGGGCCCCTGTACCGATCTGGGAGACCTGGAACTAGCTTCTGGCTCCTGGCATCGGATCAGCACAGCTATGGCAGTTGCAATCAATTAGGGAGTGAACATCAGATGGAAGACCTCCCTCTTTCTCTCTGGTTCTCCTCTCTGTCTGTAACTCGACTTGTAAATAAATAAATAAATAAATCTTTAAAACAATTAAGAAATTTAAAAAGGGAAAAGTTTTTAAAAAATGTATTTCTTTATTGTGAGGCAGAGTGACAGATATAGAGAGGAAGAGAAAGAGAGGTCTGCTATCCACTGGTTCACCCCTAAATGGCCAGAATGGCTGGAGCTGGGCCGATCTGAAGCCAGGTGCCAGAAGCCAGGAGTCAGCAGCTTCCTCCAGGTCTCTCACATGGGTGCAGGGGCCCAAGCACTCAGGGCATATTCCACTGCATTCCTAGGCCATTAGCAAAGAGCTGGATTGGAAGTGCAGGAGCAGGGACTCAAACTGGTGCCCATGTGGGATGTTGGTGCTGCAGGTGGATGCTTAATCTACTATGCCACAGAGTGGGCCCAGGGAAAGGTTTTAGGAAGACATCTTTCATGTAGACTAGGCTGCAATATTGCAAGGTAAGGTTTAGCTTTTATTTCCACACATCAGTATTCATCTTTTAGCAACTATAAATACTGAATATCATACATATAGACATAAATATAGGTAACTGCAGATTTTGTTGTCATTCTTTCTAATTCTCTTTTAATGTCTGCTAATAGGCCATCTTATGGATTATTATATTGATGTTATCTGTACACAACCATCAGGCATTTCCACTGTTGAATGTGTTTATGTGTACAGGTAGTTTTGTTTGTGTGTACATGAATGCACATTTGATGGAGATAGCACTGACAGTAATAATGTGAGAAATCCTAATGCTGATTTCAAACTTTCTATCCTCCGCAGAGATGGCTGTCATTGAAGTAGACCACAGGGCCCCTTTGCTGTTGTGGACTGAAATGTGCCTCCCTAAAACTCAAACACTGAAGTGCTAACCACCAACATAACTCTACCTGAAGAAAGTGCTTTTAAGCAGATCAAATGATAGATGTGTCTGTCACATCAGAGAAGGGCTTCTGGAAAAATCGAGCCTATTAGCACCTTGATCTGATATTTTCAAGCTCTACAACTCTGAGAAGTAAAATTCCATGATTTAAATCATATTCTCTGTGGTATTTTCTTAGCAAATTAATATATCCTCATTTCTGCTAGCATTTTCTGCTGTCATCTAGAAGGTCCTCGTGATTAGCAGAGAAATATAGAAAGTAAAAACTATGATTTTAGATTACCAAGTACCTACTAACATAAAAAAAAAGATATCCCAGAAGCAACCTACTACCATCCTCCAGGACACAGAAAAAAAAAAAAAACAGGAATGAGTCAAGTTGTGGGGCAGTAGAAAAGTGAATAATGAAAGATCACAGCAGAAGTAAATAAGGAAGGGTTTGATGCTGTGGTGTAGTAGGTTAATGCCTTGTCCTGCTGTGCATGTATCCCATATGTTGTTGCTCGAAGACCAGGTTCTCCACTTCCAATCCAGCTCCCTACTAATGCACCTGGGAAATTGGTGGAAGATGGACCATGTTCTTGGGTGCTGGCACCCACATGAGAGACTTGGAAGAAGCATCTGGCCTTTCAAATAAAGAAATCTTAAAAAAAAATAGAAGCAGTGTTAGCACTGTTGGAAAAACAGACACATAGTTCAATGGAAAAAATAGGCAGCTGAAATAAACTGACTTTTCTACAGCCAACCCCTATTTAATAAAAGAAAGAAAACAAACAGGAGAAAGAAGAATCCCCTTAGCAAATGGTTTAAAGGAAAGTGATTATCCATATGTAGAAGCCTGAAAAGATACCCCAACACCTCATACACTATGCAAAAGCAACTCAAGGTTAATTAAAAGTCTAAATATAAAACCAAAACCTTGAGAGCTTGTTTTGAGGTTCTAGCAGGGGAGCACAGCTACTCGTATACCCTTGACCGAAGACCGGTCCTCCTCTAGCGGGGAAGGTCGTCCTCTTCGACCCAGCACGCAGCTTCAGGAGGGACGCACATGGAGTGGTGAGGGAGGAAGGGGACACCCGCCTAGCCAGCCAGATCAGCCGAATCAACCCTGGCGATCAATGGGGTGACAGATGTCGCAGCCAGATCGCCCTCACATCCTGAGTTCATGCCGGAGCTGAGGGAAGGAAGCAATGCCGTCGGATCTGGCCGCTCTGCGGGAGTCTGAGGAACAACTCACACCAGGTGGCCGCCGTTCCGTCGTCATGGGTAAAGGAGACCCCAACAAGCCAAGGGGCAAAATGTCCTCCTATGCCTTCTTCGTGCAGACGTGCCGGGAAGAGCACAAGAAGAAACACCCTGACTCTTCGGTCAATTTCGCAGAATTCTCTAAGAAATGCTCGGAGAGATGGAAGACCATGTCTGCAAAGGAAAAGTCCAAGTTTGAAGATATGGCAAAAAGTGAAAAAGCTCGTTATGACAGGGAGATGAAAAATTACGTTCCTCCCAAGGGTGATAAGAAGGGAAAGAAAAAGGATCCCAATGCTCCTAAAAGACCACCATCTGCCTTCTTTCTCTTTTGCTCTGAACATCGCCCAAAGATCAAAAGTGAACACCCTGGCCTGTCCATTGGGGACACTGCAAAAAAATTGGGTGAGATGCGGTCTGAACACTCAGCCAAAGATAAACAACCATATGAACAGAAAGCAGCTAAGCTAAAGGAGAAATATGAAAAGGATATTGCTGCATACCGTGCCAAGGGCAAAAGTGAAGCGGGAAAGAAGGGCCCTGGTAGGCCCACAGGCTCAAACAAGAAGAATGAACCTGAAGATGTGGAGGAAGAAGAGGAAGAAGAAGAAGATGAAGATGATGAGGAAGAGGATGAAGATGAAGAATAAATGGCTATCCTGTAATGATGAGTGTGGAGTGTGCGTGTGTGCTCAGGCAGTTGTTTTGCTAAGAATGTGAATTCAAGTGCAGCTCAATATTAGCTTCAGTATAAAAAAACTGTACAGATTTTTGTATAGCTGATAAGATTCTTTGTAGAGAAAATACTTTTTTTAAAAAATGCAGGTTGTAGCTTTTTGAGGGGCTACTACATACAGTTAGATTTTAAAGCTTCTGATGTTGAATGTTCCTAAATATTTAATGGTTTCTTTAATTTCTTGACTTGTGTATGGTAGCGCAGCAAAGTTGTAGGAATTAATATCATTTGTAAATTTGGATTTTTTGTTAGGATGTTGCATTCTGTGTTGTTTTTTTTAAAAAAAATTTTGTAATAAAATTATGTATGTTAAAAAAAAACCCAAAACCTAAGTAAACATATGAGAAACTGTAAAACATTAGCAGAGACAACAGTTTGCATAAGATTCCAAAAGCACAAGTAACAAAAATAAAATATACAAATTTGAGCATATCAAATTAAGATACATCTTCACAACAAAGTAATCAACAGAGTGAAGATACAATGGACGGAATGGCAGGAAACATTGAAAACTCTGACTATGACAAAAGATTGATAGCCAGAACATACATATATAGAACTGGAAAAACTCCAAACAAGAAGCAAAATGTACACGTAAGAAATGGGCAATGATCAGAATAGATGTTTCTCAGAAGAAGAAATCTCAATTGTCAAGACATAGATGAACATGCCCAATATCACTAGCCATTAGGGAAATGTAAATCAAAACCAATAGCAGACTCCATCTGTGGGAGAAGACAATGCTTGGGTTTTCATTTGTGCAACAAGTGGGTTTAGAGGACCCTGTTCACCATTAGAGGGCAGAGTCTACATGGAAGTAAAGAATCCTTAATACTTTCCTAATGGGAGAAGAGGAAGCCTGAGACCTCGCAAGCGGGAAGTGGTCCAGAAACTGCTCAGGTGTGGGTGTAGGTGGCTGAGCAACAGGCAGTCCTGCCTTGATTCCCCACAAAGATACAGGGGAAACCCTTCTGGATGGAGCAGGCGTGAATCGGAGGACCTACTGGGAGAACAAGGTCGCCCACCGCGCGGAAGCCAAGTCGCGGGACCCAGACGCAGAAGCCCCAGGGTCTGCGCGACAGTGCTCCAAGGGGAGTGCATGCTACACAGACAACAGCGGGGAGACTTGGGACACTCAGGGCTCCGAGTCCACACATCGGCGCTGGAAGGGGAGGTGAGCTCAATAACCCGAGACATTGGTGGGGAAACGGGGGTCAGAATCTAGAGGGGGGCCGGAAAGTGCAGCAAACTCACTACCGGAAAGAAGGAAAAAAAAAAGCTTTGGGGTTTCTCTTCCCCCTAACCTTGCAAAGGTTACAAGGCTGCAAGGCTTGAAGAATTCCCAAGAAAAAGAGCAGGCCTCCTCTTTGGATTTACATATCAATGGGGGAGAGTTAAGGAACTGAGTCACTACAATTCAGTAGCCTAGCCAACCCAGTGGGAGTCCAGAGGAGCCAAAGACTGGAAGCTAAATACCATCAATTCTGCACAGCCCTGCCCTGCGGTGTTACTTACCCCCTGAATAAATAAAATAAATAAATAAATAAAAAGAGAGAGATTTACCAAGCATAACCTGAGGGTGTCACCTTTGCACACCCTTAACCAGGAAGAACCAGGCAGAGCTCTCAGGCCGCACCCATCTCAAGCCTCCAAGGCTCCTCCAACAGCAGGCAGTCCACTTAACACGGACACAGTATAAAAAAAAAAAAAAAGAAAAAAAACGCACAGTGACGCAAGAAGAATTAACTATGCCGAGTAACAAACACAGAAATAGAGGGAGCAAGATCAACGATGACACTATGATGCCTCCAAATAAGCAAAACACCCCAAGCCAAGAGTATGAAGATGATGAGATAGAAGAAATGCAAGATACGGATTTCAAAAAATTTATGATAAGAACATTTAGAAGTTTTCAAAAGCAAATCCTTGAACTACAGAAATCCTTAATGGACAAGATTGAAAATCTCTCTCGTGAAAATGAAATTTTAAGGAAGAGTCAAAATGAAACTCAGAAACTAGTAGAACAGGAAAGTGTAATAGTCAAGAGAAATCAAAATGAAATGAAGAGCTCAATAGATCAAATGACAAACACATTAGAAAGCCTTAAAAACAGAATGGGTGAAGCAGAAGAGAGAATATCGGACTTAGAAGATAGAGCACAGGAAAACATACAGTCAAACCAAAGAAAAGAAGAGGAAATTAGAAACCTAAAAAATATTGTTGGGAATCTACAGGATACTATTAAAAAAAACAACATTCGAGTTCTAGGAGTTCCTGAAGGCATGGAGAGAGAGAAAGGATTGGAAGGCCTTTTTAGTGAGATACTAGCAGAGAACTTTCCAGGTTTGGAGAAGGACAGAGATATCCTAGTACAGGAAGCTCATAGAACCCCCAATAAACATGACCAAAAGAGATCCTCACCACGACACGTGGTAATTAAACTTACCACAGTGAAACATAAAGAAAAGATCCTAAAATGTGCAAGAGAGAAACGTCAGATTACTCTCAGAGGATCTCCAATCAGACTCACAGCTGACTTCTCATCAGAAACCCTACAAGCTAGGAGGGAATGGCGAGACATAGCATAGGTGCTAAGAGAGAAAAATTGCCAGCCCAGAATATTATATCCTACCAAGCTCTCATTTGTGAATGAAGGTGAAATAAAGACCTTTCATAGCAAACAGAAATTGAAAGACTTTGTGGCCACTCGTCCGGCCCTGCAAAAGATACTTAAAGATGTGCTACACTCAGAAACACAGAAACACGGCCATCAATATGAAAGAAGGGAAAGGAAGAACACCTACCAGTAAAAGAGCATGGGAAGCTCAAAGCATATACTAGAAAATATTTCCGGGAAAATGGCAGGGCAAAGTCACTACGTATCAATTGTCACATTGAACATTAACGGTCTGAATTCTTCAGTTAAAAGACACCGTTTGGCTGACTGGCTCACAGAACACAACCCAACTATTTGTTGCCTACAAGAAACACATCTCTCTAACAAAGAGGCATGCAGACTGAAAGTGAAAGGTTGGAAAAAGATATTCCATGCCAACAGAAACCAAAAAAAAAGCAGGTGTAGCCATATTAATATCAGACAAAATAAACTTTAATACAAAAACTGTTAAGAGAGACAAAGAGGGACACTATATAATGATTAAGGGTTCAATTCAACAGGAAGATGTAACTATTATAAATGTATATGCACCTAATTACAGGGCACCGGTCTATTTAAAAGATATGTTAAGGGACTTAAAGGGAGATTTAGATTCCAATACAATAGTACTGGGGGACTTCAATACTCCACTCTCAGAAATAGACAGATCATCTGGACAGAAGATCAACAAGGAAACAGCAGATTTAATTGACACTATTGTCCAAATGGATCTAACAGATATCTACAGAACTTTCAACCCTACATCTACAGACTTCACATTCTTCTCAGCAGCGCATGGAACCTTCTCTAAGATTGATCACATACTAGGCCATAAAGCAAGTCTCAGCAAATTTAAAAGAATTAGAATCATACCATGCAGCTTCTCAGACCACAGTGGGATGAAGCTGGAAATTAGCAACTCAGGAAACCCCAGAAAGTATGCAAACACATGGAGACTGAACAACATGCTCCTGAATGAACACTGGGTCATTCAAGAAATCAAAAGAGAAATCAAAAACTTTCTGGAAGTAAATGAAGACAACAACACAACATATCAAAACTTATGGGATACAGCAAAAGCAGTATTGAGAGGCAAATTTATAGCAATAGGTGCCTACATCAAGAAATTGGAAAGGTACCAAATAAATGAGCTTTCAGCGCACCTCAAGGACCTAGAAAAACTGCAGCAAACCAAACCCAAATCTAGAAGGAGAAGAGAAATAATTAAAACCAGAGAAGAAATTAACAGGATTGAATCCAAAAAAACATTACAAAAAATCAGCCAAGCGAGAAGCTGGTTTTTTGAAAAAATAAACAAAATTGACACCCCATTGGCCCAACTAACTAAAAAAAAGAAGAGAAAAGACCCAAATCAATAAAATCAGAGATGAAAAAGGAAACGTAACAACAGACACCACAGAAATAAAAAAGAATCATCAGAAATTACTACAAGGACCTGTATGCCAGCAAACAGGAAAACCTATCAGAAATGGATAGATTCCTGGACACATGCAATCTACCAAAATTGAACCATGAAGACATCGAAAACCTAAATAGACCCATAACTGAAACAGAAATTGAAACAGTAATAAAGGCCCTCCCAACAAAGAAAAGCCCAGGACCAGATGGATTCACTGCTGAATTCTACCAGACATTTAAAGAAGAACTAATCCCATTTCTTCTCAAACTATTCAGAACAATCGAAGAAGAGGGAATCCTCCCAAATTCTTTCTATGAAGCCAGCATCACCTTAATCCCTAAGCCAGAGAAAGATGCAGCACTGAAAGAGAATTACAGACCAATATCCCTGATGAACATAGATGCAAAAATCCTCAATAAAATTCTGGCCAATAGAATACAACAACACATCAGGAAAATCATCCACCCAGACCAAGTGGGATTCATCCCTGGTATGCAGGGATGGTTCAACATTCGCAAATCAATCAATGTGATTCACCACATTAACAGACTGCAGAAGAAAAACCATATGGTTATCTCAATTGATGCAGAGAAAGCATTTGATAAAATTCAACACCCTTTCATGATGAAAACTCTAAGCAAATTGGGTATAGAAGGAACATTCCTCAATATAATCAAAGCAATTTATAAAAAACCCACAGCCAGCATCCTATTGAATGGGGAAAAGTTGGAAGCATTTCCACTGAAATCTGGCACCAGGCAGGGATGCCCACTCTCACCACTGCTATTTAACATAGTTCTGGAAGTTTTAGCCAGAGCCATCAGACAAGAAAAAGAAATCAAAGGAATACAAATCAAGAAGGAAGAAGTCAAACTATCCCTCTTTGCAGACGACATGATTCTGTACTTAAAGGATCCAAAGAACTCTACTAAGAGACTATTGGAACTCATAGAGGAGTTTGGCAAAGTGGCAGGATATAAAATCAATGCACAAAAATCAACAGCCTTTGTATACACAAGTAATGCCATGACTGAGAAAGGACTGCTAAGATCAATCCCATTCACAATAGCTACAAAAACAATCAAATACCTTGGAATAAACTTAACCAAGGACGTTAAAGATCTCTACGATGAAAATTACAAAACCTTAAAGAAAGAAATAGAAGAGGATACCAAAAAATGGAAAAATCTTCCATGCTCATGGATTGGAAGAATCAACATCATCAAAATGTCCATTCTCCCAAAAGCAATTTATACATTCAATGCAATCCCAATCAAGATACCAAAGACATTCTTCGCAGATCTAGAAAAAATGATGCTGAAATTCATATGGAGGCACAAGAGACCTCGAATAGCTAAAGCAATCTTGTACAACAAAAACAAAGCCGGAGGCATCACAATACCAGACTTCAGGACATACTACAGGGCAGTTGTAATCAAAACAGCATGGTACTGGTACAGAAACAGATGGATAGACCAATGGAACAGAATTGAAACACCAGAAATCAATCCAAACACCTACAGCCAACTTATATTTGATCAAGGATCTAAAACTAATTCCTGGAGCAAGGACAGTCTATTCAATAAATGGTGCTGGGAAAACTGGATTTCCACGTGCAGAAGCATGAAGCAAGACCCCTACCTTACACCTTACACAAAAATCCACTCAACGTGGATTAAAGACCTAAATCTACGTCCTGACACCATTAAGTTATTAGAGAACATTGGAGAAACCCTTCAAGATATTGGCACAGGCAAAGAATTTCTGGAAAAGACCCGGGAGGCACAGACAGTCAAAGCCAAAATCAACTATTGGGATTGCATCAAATTGAGAAGTTTCTGTACTGCAAAAGAAACAGTCAGGAGAGTGAAGAGACAACCGACAGAATGGGAAAAAATATTTGCAAACTATGCAACAGATAAAGGGTTAATAACCAGAATCTACAAAGAGATCAAGAAACTCCACAAAAACAAAACCAACAACCCACTTAAGAGATGGGCCAAGAACCTCAATAGACATTTTTCAAAAGAGGAAATCCAAATGGCCAACAGGCACATGAAAAAAGGTTCAAGGTCACTAGCAATCAGGGAAATGCAAATCAAAAGCACAATGAGGTTTCACCTCACCCCGGTTAGAATGGCTCACATACAGAAATCTACCAACAACAGATGCTGGCGAGGATGTGGGGAAAAAGGGACACTAACCCACTGTTGGTGGGAATGCAAACTGGTCAAGCCACTATGGAAATCAGTCTGGAGATTCCTCAGAAACCGTTCGACCCAGCCATCCCACTCCTTGGAATTTACCCAAAGGAGTTTAAATTGATAAACAAAAAAGCGGTCTGCACCCTAATGTTTATTGCAGCACAATTCACAATAGCCAAGACCTGGAACCAACCTAAATGCCCATCATTGGTAGACTGGATAAAGAAATTATGGGATATGTATTCTTTAGAATACTATACCGCAGTAAGAAACAACGAAATCCAGTCATTTGCAACAAAATGGAGGAATCTGGAACACATCATGCTGAGTGAAGTAAGCCAGTCCCAAAGGGACAAATACCATATGTTCTCCCTGATCAGTGACAACTGACTGAACACCAAAAAGGAAACCTCCTGAAGTGAAATGGACACTATGAGAAATGGTGACTTGATCAGCATAGCCCTGACTGCTAATGGACAACTTAATACATTATCCCTCATAGTATTTTTTTTTGTCTGTTCTACTTAATATGACTGGTTTAATTCTGTAATTATCACACAGTTATTCTTAAGTGTTGAAAATTAACTGAAATGTGATCCCTGTTAAACATAAAAGTGGGAATAAGAGAGGGAAGAGATGTATAATTTGGGGCATGCTCGGGCTGACTTGCCCCAATTGGTAGAGTTGGAAACATACCAGGGGATTCCAATTCAATCCCATCAAGGTGGCATGTGCCAATGCCATCTCACTATTCCAAGTGATCAATTTCAGTTCACAATTGATCATAATGAAAGGACTAAGAGTCAAAGGGAGCACATAAACAAGTCTAGTATCTGCTAACACTAACCGATAGAATAAATAAAGGGGAGAGTGATCTAACATGGGAAGTGAGATACTCAGCAGACTCATAGAATGGCGATGTCCTAAATAGCACTCTGGCCTCAGAATCAGCCCTAAAGGCACTCGCATCTGGCTGAAAAGCCCATGAGAGTATTTCAGGCATGGAAAGCCAAGACACTCTGGCAAAAAGATCTCTGTGAGTGAGATCCCAGTGGAAAGAACAGGTCTTCAAAGAGGGAGGTGCCTTTCTCTGAAGGGAGGAGAGAACCTCCACTTTGACTATGACCTTGTCTAAACAAGATAAGAGTCGGAGAACTCAAGGGGCTTCCATAACCTTGGAAACTCATGACTGGTGCAAAGGGAGATTACTGATGCCATAAACAGGAGTGTCAATTTGTAAAGTCAACAACAGGAGTCACTGTGCACTTACTCCTCATGTAGGATCTCTGTCCTTAATGTGCTGTACACTGAGGCTTAATGCTATAACGACTACTCAAACAGTATATTTCACTTTGTGTTTCTATGGGGGTGCAAACGATTGAAATCTTTACTTAATGTACACTAAACTGATCTTCTGTAAAAAAAAAAAAAAAAGAAATTATCAATTCCCAACTTGACTCTCACTGGGATTAAACATGACAATAGGTCTGATCTGATTTCATCATCATTTAAAAAAAAATCATCTATTATTTTTCACTTTATGTTTCTGTGTGGGAACAAACTGTTGAAATCCTTACTTAAGGTATACTAAGCTGATCTTCTGTATATTAAGATAATCAAAAATGAATCTTGATGTGAATGGAAGGGGAGAGGGAGTGGGAAAGGGGAGGGTTGTGGGTGGGAGGGACGGTATGGGGGGGAAAGCCATTGTAACCCATGAGTCGTACTTTGGAAATTTATATTCATTAAATAAAAGATAAAAAAAGAAAATAAAAAAAATAAAAAAAAATACTTTCCTAATGGGCTTGTTGAATTCTTGACTAGTGCCTATTACCTTTGCCACAACCTTTCCAGTCTCACTACTTTCCTTCTTCTTCCTCTTCTCTATAGCTTGCAAAAACAGTATATCTTCTATATACGGAGGATACTTTTGTTTTGTTTTATTCCTTCTGTCTCATGATGTTCCTCTAAGAAATCACAACCCTCCAAATATTCATTCATTTATGCAGTCTGCAGTTTTCATGGGCTACTACATGGCAAAGTACTAGGTTAAAGGAAAGGTATAGGTCAGGAACTGAGCAAAGTTCACAATGATGTAGTATTATCTGGGGAAATGAACCTGATGGAAGACATATCTCTCTCTCTCTCTCTCTCTCTCTCTCTCTCTCTCTCTTTCTCTCTGTCTCTCCTTCTCTCTCTGTGTAGCTCTGATTTTCAAATAAATAAATAAATCTTTAAAAACTAACTAAATAAATATACTAATAACCTGGTGGCAACACCTTTCTATAAGAACATGTGAAGCACTCAAACACAGTTTGTCCCAGAAAGTCAGCCATAGTTTTCAAGGGCACATCTTCTACTCCATTTGTGGACATCTCTGAGTGGAGTAAGGGGCACTTATTTCTTCCCCTCTTCTTTCTTACCACTCTCACAGTTATAACTTCTATTGATGCTTCCACAGAGCAGTCTTTATGAAATTGTAGAACTAATATCCTCCCATGTCAAAAATGTCATGGGTTTAACCACAGAACCCAAAATAAGACAATTAACTGACCTTCTTAATTACACAGTGTGGAATGTAAGATTCTCAGTGGATCACTGGGTAACTGTAAAGTACTGGGCAGAGAAAAAGATGTTACTTATCTGTATTTATGATGTTGTAATTCTCCACTTTATGCAAACTCAGATTAAAAGGGCTCCAGTTAGTGGGCAACACTGTTGCATAGTGGGTAAAGCTACTGCCTGCAGTGTCAGCATCCTATATGGGTGCCGGTTGGGATCCTGGCTGCTGCACTTCCCATCCAGCTCTCTGCTGTGGCCTGGGAAAACAGTAGAAGATGGCCCAAATCCCTCATCTCCTGCACCCACCTATGAGACCTGGACAAAGCTCCTGGCTTCTGGTTTTGGATCCAAACAGCTCCAACCATTGATTTCTGTTTCTACCACTCTGTAACTCTGCCTTTCAAATAAATAAATAATTATTTTAAAAAACAGCTTCATCCCAGAAGAAGCTCCTGGCTTCAGACTGGCACAGCTCCAGCTGTTGCTGCCAATTGGGGAGTGAACCATCGGACAGAAGACGTCTCTCTCTCTTTCTCTCTCTCTCCTCTCTCTGTGTAACTCTTTCAAATGAATAAATAAATCTTTAAAAAAGTAGCTCCAGTTATTGACAACACAGTAGACTTGCATTAATTTTAGTTCCCTTCTCACTTTGCAAAGGGATCAGCGTCAGGTCAAAACAGTTGACAGCCTTGCTAACAGGAGAAGAAATAGCTGAAGACAGAAAATGAAAAGCAGCCAAATAAATCATCAAAGAAAGAGAAGTGGACCACATCCAACACAAACCTTTAAAAGTGGATGCTCACAATTAACGAGTGAAACAGCTGCCCACTGAAATCTTATCTAGGGAGGGAAGATGTCCTAAGTTCTGCTTCTGTAAACTCCAGTCATAAATCTATCCTAATAAATCTGTCCCCGGCATCTCTTTTACAAACATACTGGACCCACTGACCATTGGAAATGTGGACCTAAGTCATGAAGGCTGCCATTTAAACCCACCAATGCTGTAACAGCTAAGAAACTTGAATTTGATGCACAATTCTCAGGAAATCATTCCAGCTGTGCCTAGGGCCATTAATAGAAACTCCTTGGATCCTCCCCTGTCTCTGTGCCTGTTTGAAAGAAGGGAGTTTTCCCACCCCAGGTTTCTGGAACAGCTTCAAATTCCACATTGGAAAAGTCTGATAATTAATACTTGAGAGGGATCAATGCACACTTCACACTGCTCCCCACCAGGAAGATGAGGTGCAGGATGAGAGCAGTGGGGCAGAACCTAGTCAGATCCTCCTGCCCACCCCTCTGCTGCCCCAGGCTCCCTGCTGAAGGCCACCCAGACCCACCCTGCAGGAACCAGTCCAGTAAACATCAAGAGGCCTGGCCAGACTGCATTCTGAGACCACCCACAGTGGGAACCCAGCTTATTTAACTGTGGAGAGCTGGAGTCTTTCTGCCTTCCTTCCCTGCGTGTGCATGTTCCCAGAATGCTGCCCCCTCTCTCCTGTAACCACTAAATAAAGCGCATTAGGGACAGTTTGGGTGAGGTCCTGCAGGAGAGATTCTAGGCACTGGGAGCCTGGGAAGTGGAGGTGGGAGACAGAACAGCCCGGGTCCCAGTCCTGACCTCGGGGGAAGCTGCCATGATCTATGGCTCCCTGGCACCCACCCTTCTCCCACACATGTCCTGCCCCTTCCTGCATGCCAAACCTGCAGCAGAAAGTCCCTGGAGGAGGTACCCTTTCTTCTGGACACACGGGGAGCGATTCGGGGAGTGGCGGGAAGAGACTCCCTGGTAAGTGGGACCCACAGGTGAATGATGAAGAGGGAAGATGCAGCAGGAGGCAGGCTCGGGGTGAGCACTTGGAAACTCCCTGGGATCGCATGTGCAGAGCAGGAGATGCAGTAAATGCCAGAGAAGGAGAAGCACAGCCCCCAGGGCTGACCCTGATCAGGGAATGAACTCCCTCTGTTCCAACTCAGGCCCCAGGGAATGGCAGCAGCATGCACATGTGCACAGGCATTCAGAAGGCATAATACATCTGAGCTCCTGGGAACTCTGGGAAATGGAGTACAGGCCACATCATCCATAGAGACACCAGCTGGCCCTCCCAAAGGCTGTAGTCAGGGGTGGGTGCCCACAACCAGAGGGCCTTTGCTTTTATTCAGTCCCTCCTTCCTTTCCTTCCCCCCACCAAAATCTCAGGGATCAGTTGCTTTCTTCCTTTCCTGAATCAAATCTGAAAGAGTGACACTCACTGCTGCTAACTGACCCCAAATCCTGGCTCCCTCATAACCTCTGTCTCTTCCAGAAAAATCTTATTTACTACTTTGGCCCTAGAAATCATAAATGACTATGATAGAATGTAGCTTTTAACAGAGGTGTAGAAGGCATGGTTTAATATCCAGTTTTGAGAATACAATTTTCATTTGTGTTTTATTGATGTTTATAGTTCTTTTAAGATTTATTGATTTATTTGGAAGTCAGAGTTACAGAGAAGGAGAGGCAGAGACAGAGAGAGAGAGAGAGGTTTACCATCTGCTGGTTCACTCCCCAATTGGCAGCAGCAGCACAGCACCGACCCCTTATAGTTCTTTTCAAATCATTTTACACTGTCTTTTTATTCATCTAGTACAGAGACAGAAGAATGGACACAGAGCTAACATAGCTGCGTATTCAAAGAGACAGGTTAAGGGTTTAAATGCCTTATATCATAGCATTTATACCTTAGATTAATTCTGGGGACAGTATTATCTGGAGTTTACAAAATAGAAACTGAATGGAAAGAGCTTAGAAAAGCATGGTGTTTTTTAATATCATAAAAAAGTCTAAGTTAAAGGCCAATCAAGGGGCCAGCACTGTGGCATAGCATGTAAAGCATTGACATTCCATATGGGTGGAGGTTGAACCCGGCTACTCTGCTTTCGATCCAACTCTCTGCTATGGCCAGGGAAAGCGGTGGAAGATGGCCGAAGTCCTTGGGCAGCTGCATCTGTGTGGGAGACCCAGAAGAAGCTCCTGACTGCTGGCATTGGAGCTGTACAGCTCCAGCCATTGTGACCAATTGGTGAGTGAACCAAAAGATGGAAGATGCTTCTCTCTCTCTCTCTCTCTCTCCCCTTCCTCTCTGTGTAACTGTGACTTTCAAATAAATAAATAACTGTTTTTTAGAATGTCAATCAATATATAATACTAGCTTAAAGATATTTCTTTTGTCTTGTGTCTCAGTTTTTAAAATCTGATTTATCAAATGGAAAAATGTGAGAGAGATGAAGAGTACCTACAAAAATAATTTACTGTAATTATTTACTGTAATAATTTACTGTAATGATGTACTGTAATTTATAGTAATAATGTACTGTAAAGAACCACATAGGATTATAACTTGTCTAGAAAACAAAGGAGATTCAAAGTTGCTATTATTTAATGGTTATTTTTTCTTATTTTTAATATCAAGATAGTATATAAATATTATGCACTCCTAGGTATTTGTGTGTTGTTTGATATGTTTTATTTTTTAATCAGAAATTCAAAGAGATAACTGGGTAACATGGAGTTCTGTGTTTCTGATTACTTCTCTCAATTAGAGATCATGGGATTAGAGTTGGTGCTAGATTAAGAATGCTTCAATCTTTATCCACTGACTTCACCCCAGCATTTACTATGTTAAACAATATTCTTTGGGTAGATGGCTCTTTCTTGCCAGACTGTAAACTTCATGGGGTCTAGAAACATATTTGCTTTGACACTAAAACTCAGCATCTTGACAGTCAGTCTTTTAGTTGAATAAATACATGATATACAAAATAAATATTTCTGCCCCTCAAGAACTGCCTAAGAGAGAAGAAAATAGAAATCAATTTGATGACTCTCAGTATTAGGTGAATATATAATTTGTCATTCTGACATAAGCCTTGTCATAAAAAGGGCATATGAATAATCACACAGAGTTGAAGTGTATGAACACCTAGGGCCAAGTGGATTAAAAGTTCAGCCTAGCTATGTAAGGCATTCCATGTCAATAGGAGAGGAAGGAGGAAGAGGGGAGGGAGTGTAGGTGGGAAGGTGGTTACGGTGGGAAGAATCACCATGCTCATTACTTAGCAGCAAAGAGAGAATCTGTGATCATTTGTTGCTTAAGAAAGGGTGATAGGCATTATTTAATTATAATGCAGGCATCAGTGTTCTTCTGTCTCTGAAATAGGAAGTCTATAACTCAGAATTCCTTGCTGTTTCATCAAAAACAATTCAAAACAAAAACCTAATTAAGCATAAGTGGAAGTTACGCATTAGAAGTCTATTCCAATCTCTAGGAGGTTCAGGGGTTGGAAAATTCATCTAAAATCTTGCTGAAAAATGTCCCACACATTTTCCATGAACACTACCCTTAAGCATAAGCTTTTTTTTAAAAAAAAAGATTTATTTATTTGAAAGTCAGAATTACAGAGAGAGGAGAGGCAGAGAGAGAGAGAGAGAGAGAGAGAGAATCGTCCATCTGCTGGTTTACTCCCCAATTGGATGCAATGGCCAGAGCAGAGCTGATCCAAAGCCAGGAGCTAGGAGCTTCTTCCAGGTCTCCCATGTGGGTTCAGGGGTCCAAGGACATGGGCCATTTTCTACTGCTTTCTCATGCCACAGCACACCTGGATTGGAAGTGGAGCAGGCTGGACTCCAACCGGTGACCATATGGGATGCTGGCACTGCAGGAGGCAGCCTCACCTGCTATACCACAGCACCAGCCCCCATAAGCCCTATCTTCTGCAGAACCAGCACCCCAGACACCAGCCACCACATGGCATCCCATGGCACATTCAACCCTGGCAATGTTCTGCAGCTCTTGCTCCTCTCCACTTTCACTGGAAGAATCTGCAACTCCTTGTTTTCATGCAAGTAATTCTGATTCAGATGATGCCCCTGACACAATTGGCTGGCAAGTGCCATGGCATGTGTCCACGGCCTAGCTAAATGCAAAGCTGGAACATTTCACTGCCATGGTGAGACACGGACTCCATCTAATGAAGTAGGGGATTTTTCAGGGAGTCTAGAGAATCAAATATGACAAAATGACAAATCTTAACCAAAGAGTGCCGTGGTACAGATGAAGAGAACCCAAAACGTATTTTTCTATCTTTTCTTTTCTGAGTTAAGTGCCTAAAAACAAAGCCAATGAGGGTTAAACAGACCCATTCTGAAAATTCCTTAACATCTTCATTTTCATCCAAATTAATATATTACTTGAAGGAAATAAATTTTACATAAATGAAAATGCAGCACCACAGACAATTGTACAGAACATAGCCCTTCAGTTAGCTTCAAACCATCTGGGTGCATTAATGTGTTCTTCCAGAACCCAAGCTGCAGTACAATAGAACCACAGCCTCTGACATTCCTCCTCCACCCCAATGGATCTTGGGTTTTCCTCCCACCTCCCCCTCCTGTGAATACATCAGTAGCAGGACAAATGGAATCCAAAGATACGATGATGTTATTTAACATGGAATAAACATAGTGTTTTAGTCAGTACAATCCTCAATACTACAATAATAATTCCGAGTTCACTGATTATGAAAGTAAGTATATGAAATCTATTCCTAAGTAATCACACCATCGAGAGCTGAATGTAGACTTTCAGAGGGAAAGAAACAGAGAATTGTGTAGAGATGTGTATCTCTATAATACAGATCTACCGCTGTACTTTATAGACAGTACACCATGTTTGTATTTTCTTGTTTTTTGTGGTTTTTTTTTTTTTTGCAGTCTGGAATAGTTTATTACATCCAGCTTGTCACTTTGGAAATTTTATGATTAGACACTAATATACAACAAATTTTGAATCCTTACAGACAATATAGAGCACCCTAGGCCCTCCCAAGGGCAGAAAACAGACCAAGAGCTCATAGACTAGCTGCAACTGCAAGAAGCAGATGAAGATATCGTCAGAAAGATACATATTCCTGCAGTGTGGCTGCTGAGCAGTTCTGCCCTTATGGATCTCATCTCTGTTTCAGATCATTAAAGAAAGTTACATGCTTTCTGACATTTCTAAAGATTTCAATAATGAGAATCTAATATATGTTCACTATGCTAAGAGCTTCAGAACAGCCCAAAGATGTGGGCCATCTATTGCTTTCCCAGGCCATAGCAGAGAGCTGGATCAGAAGAGGAGCAGCTGGGACTAGAACCGGAGCCCATATGGGATGCTGGCACTTGAGACCAGTGCTTTAACCTGCTGTGCCACAGCACTGGCCACAACGTAGTATTTCTAATAGAAGAGATGGTTAAGTCATTAACTCCTCTAAAATACAAGTTAAGTATTAGTTTTGAAACTCTGATTCATTCATGAGAAAAACAAAAGGTTAATTTTCACTCTTTGCTTCTGGGTATGTAAATTTTCTTCTAAGAAATTAATCATGACTTTTACATTTCAGACCCTATTATGAGTAAGTAGAGAATATTGTGGGGTCATACGCTCATTCTATCAAAGGAACATTTCTCCAATTAAAGAAAACATTATGGGCATCCCATATGGGCACTGGTTTGAGTCCTTGCTGCTCCACTTCTGATCTAGCTCCTGGCTATGTCCTGAGAAAGCAGTAGAAAATGTCCCAAGTGCTTGGGCCCATGCACATGCATGGGAGAACTTGAAGCTTTTAGCTCCTGGCTTCAGATCAGCGCATCTCCAGCCATTTTAACCAGCTGGGGAGTAAACCATCAGATGGAAGACCTCTCTCTCTCTCTCTCTCTGTGTGTGTGTGTGTGTGTGTGGGTGGGTGTTTGTAACTCTTTCAAATAAATAAACAAATCTTTAAAAAAAAAAAGCCAGGGGTCAGGGAAATTTCATCGAGGTCTCTCGCTTGGGTGCAAGACTCAAGGATTTCTACCATATTCTACTGTTTTCCCAGTATGTTTTCAGAGACCTGCATCAGAAGTAGAACATGCAATGGTGCCCATAGAGGATGCTAGTGCTGCAGGTGTTGCTATAACCCATTTTGCCACAGTGCTGGCCCTGTAACAATTTTTAATTCCTAGGAATTAACAGGGAAGAAAGAAGTATGGCAGGATACCTTTTTTAAAAAAAATATTTTATTCATTTGAAAAAGTTATATGGAGAGGTAGAGAGTGAGCTGATCAGAAGCCAGGAGCAAGGAGCTTTTTCTGGGTCTCCACATGAGCAAAAGGGCCCAAGGACTTGGGCCATCCTATAATGTTTTCCCAGGTGCATTAGCAGGAGGCTGGACTGGAAGTGGAGCAGCTGGGACTCTACCAGCACTCATATGGGATGCCTGTATTTCAGGCCAGGGCTTTAACCTGATGTGCCATAGTGCTAGCTCCAACAGGTGACCTTTTACGCTCAATAATCTCTTCTTGGTATTGGCAGCAGTTTGTAATTTTTTGTTTATTTGCCTTCTTCTTAATCTATATTTTTAAAAAAATTACAAAAAGTTCCAGCACCCTGAGAACCTCCATCACAAGGGCATACAATCAGATGTTTGTCCAGAAAAGGGTGGTGTAGATGCAACGTGGAAAATGCAAGGTGAGTTGATTCATCTTTCTCAGGCTGTGGTTTCCATGGGCAACTTTTACAACCAACAGCCTTATTTGTTCCTCTTCCACAGAGTGGAAAACACGTTAAGTCATCCTATTTAGCCAAAAGCCAGTGGCAGCACTTCAATATGTCATCAATCCAGGGCCAGCGTTGTGGCACAAAGGAGTAAGTTGCCAACTGCAACAGCAGCATGCCTTATGGCACTGCTTTGAGACTCACCTCCTTCACTTCTCGTCCAGCTCTTTGCTTGGGAAAGCAGCAAAGATTGCCCAAGTGTTTGGGTTCCTGCACCCCCATGGGGGACTGGGGCAGACTTCCAGGGTCCTGGCTTCGGCCTGGCTCAGCCCCAGCTTTTGTGGCCATCTGGAAGTGAGCCAGCAGATGAAAGATAGATCTCTCTCTCTCTCTCTCTCTCTCTCTTCCTTTTACCTAAACATACATTACATACATAAATGAAGATGCATCAATGTAGCAACTTTTTGAGGAAAAGTCTTCTGATTATTGCAGGTACTGTCTCAATGCATAAAAATATTCAGACACAAAAATTATAAACTGATTTATATTTATATTTCTCAACCACATACTTTTCAGAAAAAATTGTCTGCCACTCAGCATCAGGTATCAGTCTGAAAGCATTCATTAAAAAAATCAAGTAATTTTACTAAACACAAAAACCTCTAGTATAGGCTGCATATAAACCAGTGGCTTCCATGGGTATACACAGATTGATTTTTGTTAATTTACAGGGATCACTGCACTTCCCTGGCACGGAGCTGTCTGAAGAGTTTAAACACTGATTGGTGTGGCATTATTTCTGATATTTGCTTATTATCCAGAGTGCATTTATTCAATATCTATCATGAACTCCACACTCTATATATAAATCTATTTCAAATATGTTGATATTTAATGGTACTTACACACTTAAAAACTGAGCTAATCCTCCTAACTTCTCTCTGGAATAGCTATGCCTTTGACATTGCCTTTTTTCACACATATGGAAATGCATATATGCTTCTGTATGGTACTTCAGAATTTATAAAAGGCTTTTCAGGTAAAATTTACATAACATCATGTGAAAGTGGCCAAAGGACACAGTCTTCTCATTACAGAGGGGAGAGGTATGAAGTCACTCTCTGAACAGTTACTCAGATTCTGTCAATCAGGTTCAGAACCTTATTAGGTATCAGATACACATCTAGATTTTTTCCCTACTGTCTCTTTGTCAGAATTCCCAGCTTATGAGTGAACTTCAGTCTGAATGAATGCTAATATTCAAGGTTCTAAGTGAAAAAATTACTGAGGTTTGTATTGGTGAGGAAAGCATGTATCTAAATGTTACTTGTATTTAATAATAAGTATTGAATCATGAAACTGAATATAAGATTATGCAAATTTTTAAGATGAAGAGCATATATTTAAAACCACATTCTTACATTTTGCAAACGTGTTGAAACAGCTTACTGGAGCATGTGTTTGGCATAGTGGTAAAGCCTTCCACATCCCAGTCAGAATGCTCAGGGCTCAAGCCCTAGCCCTGCTTCTGCTTCTGGCTTCCTGCTAACAGAACCCTGGGAGGCAGCAGCTGATGGCTCAAGTACTTGAGTCCCTGCCACCTGTGTGGGAGACCCACACTGAGTTCCTCGCTTCAGCCTGACCCAGCTCTGGTTGGTGCAGACATTTGAGGAATGAGCAATAAATGGAAGGGCTCTCTCTGCCTTGCAAATAAACAAAAATAACTATACAGACATTTCCTTAAGGTGTCTTGCTCACTTTTAAATGATTTCCCTTTTCACAGTAAAATGCCTTACTGTCCTCTTTAGTTACAATGCATGTTTTGCTCTCCATGTCCACTCCTGAGCTCCAAGTACTGGCAGCTCACCCTAGCATGCTGACTGGTTCCAATGTTCAAGTACTCATCTCCCATTCTCTTTTGGTGGGTCTACTGGAAAGAAAGGAGAGTATCTACAGTAGTTAATATCTTACTGTTGCTCTTGCTGTCCACCTGCAGGCCTGAAGGATGATCAGCTGAATACACACTGTGATGTTCTGGACGTAGTTTCCAAACTTCAGTCACTTTGCAGTGGAGGGACTCTGTCCTCGTCAATCACCTGAAAGCCTGCAGGAGTAGGGAGAAGCTGTGTTTGAAGAATTCACAAATACAGTGCATTGAAGCCAACCACTACCACCCCCACCACACCCCTACTTCAGGTTCTGGAAAATCCCAAACCAGGAGTTTGGGACCAGCAGTGGTTCAGGAGGTGACCTCAACTCCTTACTCTGAACAGCTCCAAAGTGCCTGGTGCACCCAGCGGGAGCTCAGCGCCTCGACCTCCCACCCTCCTGCCCTTGCCACCAGGACGCCCAGCTCCCAGAGCCTCCAGGAGGCCTGCAGCAGACCAGCAGGTCCAGGCGCACTGGGTTGTGCATCCAGAGCAAACCCAAAATACAGGCCCAGCTCAAGTGTCACCTCCCCACAAAGTCTCTGTATCCTACTCCCTCCCGGAAGGCTGCGGGCCAGCACTCAGAACTGGGAGTCGCGGCATTTGGGGTTCACCCATGCTCCCATGAAGGAAGATGCCCCCATGGGAACCCCGCTCCACCTGTGGGCAGGGCTGGGGAAGGAGGGCTGAGTAAGCCTCCACCCTAGGACTGCAGCCTGGGAAAGTCCAGGGCCCCAGCACCCTTGCCGGGCATGGGGTCTCACTAAGTGTGCTCTGAGCCAGGGCCTCAGCCATCAGCAGCTCTCTTGCTTCCAGAATCTGCTGCAGGACAGCTCAGGCTCCACCCAGTGGGGAACCTCGGGCCAATCCTTCCTGCCCTGGGGCAGGACCAGTGCTGCCAGACCCGCCCCATGTAGGCTGGCTATAAAGGCGGTGGTCATTGTTGGGCAGCTGGTAGTTGCCACCTCTCCCGCTGGCCCTGCTGGCTGAGGCTTGCAGCACGTGCTGCGCTTGGGGAAGTAATGAAGGCCAAGTCTCATCAGGAAAACCAAGTGCGCGGTGCTGATTTACTCACTGACACAGCATCTGTGTGGTCTGTATGGGCAGACAGGGGGAAGGGTTTCGTAGGAGGGCGCTGTTGGCACACTGGGCCTCATGCAGCTGCCTGCTATAGGCATCCAGGGCAGCAGAGTCCTGCAGGGTCCCTAGAGTCCTGGCCATGCTGTGCCTTCCATCATCCACCCTCCTGCACTGATGCTGGGGGAAGTGCTTCTGCGGTTGATATCTCATTTGAATCCATGGTCATTTTCTCATGATGGGCTGATCTCACACAGTGACAATCATGGGACAAATCACTGTTCTGCAGCATCTTCCTACCAGGAGCATTGCAGGTAGACAGGGGGCCACGGGTGACCAATGGCACCTCCTGTGCATGGTCTCTGGCCCATCCAGGACTAAAGGTGGAAAGGGAAGGAGAGGAGTAGGCTCAAGGCAGTACTGCTGCAGGTTCCATCAGGTGCAAAATGTCTCCCAATTGTGATTAACCTTGCAGGGAAACTGTCTCCTTTTGTGGGCCAGAGACAGCATCTGCCTTATTAGCTGTGCAGTGTATTGATAATTAAAATTTGGGCAGTCCTATCTTTAGTGCTCACAGCATAGTTACATTCTGAGGAACTGATGAAACTGCTTAGTACTTCGGGGCTGAGTGTAATATTAGGTGGGTAAGCCTGTTGTTGGCTTTTGGTTTATAGCTATTGGGCGACTTTATTTGGTAAAAATGCTTTCAGGCTCAGTAGTGTATTCAAGGATGACCACTTACTGAATTGTCTTTTTTTTTTTTTTTTTTTTTTTTTTGTAAGAATAAGAGTACTGAAGACCGGGTTGAGCTACCTATGGCAAAACTCCACCATTCCTGGGAAGGCCACAATTGGCAAGAAAAGCAGGTAGCAAGCTTTCATCAAGTAAGTTGAGATTCCTGTGTTTGCAATCTGAAGAGCTCACTGCTGAGCTGGGAGGGGAACTGCTCTGAGCACAACTCATTAGAGAACTGCTCTTGCAGACCTTCCCCGAAGGAAGCACTGTTGTGGTCAGAAGCATTCCAGGAGCTGCTGGCCAGCAATTGTGAATTAGGCTTGAATTGAATCCATTGCAAGTATCACAAGAGTGCAGAAAGGCTGTGTCCTCAAATCAGCAGCTCAACAGGGAGAATTTGACTTAACCTAGAAGGTCTGTTTATCTCCGCTTATTTTGCAGCATATTCACACCAGGTGGGGAAGATAAATCACCCTTCAGCTCTGCAATGGCAGTGCTCTTGGTTGAGGCTGAGGATGCTTTTCATTGCATGCAGTATTTGCAAGAGACTTAGTTCCCTGAGGATTTATGCCTCTCCTGTAAATACATTTTTGGCACTAAAACAAACTGAAGTATTTCTGTTTTAGTAGTATGGAACCAATGAAGTATTTTGCCTACAGGCATCTTTGTCTTTAAAGAGCTAAATCCGCAGGATTACAGGATTGAGTAAAAACGAGAATAGCTAATCCTAGTACTAGAAAAGTACAAGGGATTATTTCATCATTAGCTTCCTCATATTCCTCATGTTTCTTTTTATTTTTCTGCCTGCTCTTCCCTACATACAGATGGTCTGGCTGTATTGGAGGCTTTTCTAAAAACTGAATTCTGTGAAGAAAATATAGGCTACTGGCTGGCTTGTGAAAACTTCCAAGAAAGATCCACCCACCCCAGAAGCCATCCTTATATGCAAGAAAAATATATACACTCTTCTTAGAAAAAGGCCCAAAAGAGGTAAGACACAATTCCTCATTTCAGCATAAAGAGTACACTCTTGACATCAAGATGCAACAAAAGAAGTAAAGACATAAGACTAAAGCAAGGGCCAGGGAATCTGAAAAGCTTCCTCTCCTGGTATCCTGTCTTTCAAATAAGTCTCCCCAGACCTGGCAGGTGGAGCTCATCACACATTACCGCTTCTAATTTTCACTTTCAAAGAGCAGAGCCCCCTTCTCTAACAAAGGATAATGAGTGATCTTTGTCTCAGATGAACATGCTTTCAAACCAGAACTCTTATTATCCAAAATATAAAAGAAGCTATGACTCCCAGCTTTACAACTGCCTGGAAAAGGGTGTATTACTTGATGGAGAATAACTTTTTGAAGTTGTATTTATTTGCAAGGCATAGTTACAGAGAGAAAAAGAGAGGAAACACAGAGGTCCATCTGCTGACTCACTCCCTAAATGGCCACAATGGCCAGGGCTGGGCCAGGCTGAAGCCAGCAGCTTCCTCCAGGTCTCCCATGTGGGGGCAGAGGACCAAGTGCTTGGGACATTCTCTGCTGCTTTACCCAGCAAGGAGTTGTGGAAGAAGTAGAGCAGCTGGGAGTCAAACTGGCATCCATGTGGGATGTTAGTGCTGCAGGCAGCAGTGTAACTTGCTATGCCACAACACCAGCCCCCAGAAAGAACTCTTATCCCTGGTCTTTCTTTTGAGTCAGAATGCTACCAGGATTTGTGTTGAAAACCACAGATCACCACAGAACCCCATGAGAAGAAAAAGGAGCCCCAGAGTAGAGGACATGTTCTGTTTCCTAAGGCAGAAGTTTTTGACTGCCAGAGACGAACATTCAGTTCAGCCTGGGTGTTTGGGAAACATCCCTCACAACTGTTGATTCCAGTTCAGGTAGTAAATCAGGAAGCTGGTGACTATCCAGGAGATGCCTGTATCAGAACAGCTTCCACCACCGTGAAGACACAGGCAGGAAATACATGGTCTGAGTGGGGTGGGTCTCACTGGAAAAGCAGGACTCTGAGATGGAAGATAATGCAATGGAATGCTGTTGTTCCAGACTCACTTAAAATCAATAGGTCTGGGATTCTGTGGCCTTAGCTACCTAGCTCTACATCTTTCCTTAAATCCATCCATATTACCACATGGTTTTAGTTCTAGGTTTTAAGTCCAAACTAATGTAACATGTTTATTATGTAGAATCATCCATTCTATTGTTGTGTATTGCTGAAGCTGAAGTGATGTTTGAATTGTTAAATGGTATATAAAATAGTGAGTGCTCATGTGTAGAAAACCACAGTGGCTGTTCCAGTGCCAAAAACTCTTGAAGGCAGTTAAGCTTTGAAGTGGTCTTTGAATATTTGAATACATTTATTTTGATAACTAATGTCATTGAATACTCAGAGTCCAGGTGTGAGTTGATTTGATTTTGGTAACTGGAAATATGACCAACATAAGATCTTTGTAGTAGAGAAGAAGCATGCATTACTGAATCTGTTCAGGGATCACAAAGTGACCTGAATTGACCAGTTTGGGGTGGAAATACCTGAGGCACCACTGGAGCCTGGGCCGGGCTGCTGTGGGTGGGGCAGAAGGAGAGGGGAGATGCCTGGGACCTGCGGGCCAAGGCTGCAGGTGTTCCTATTGGCCCCTGGTCACCCGTGGGGCCTCAGACCCTCTCACAATGGAACCGCACATGCACCTCAGATCGTTTTTACCCCTAATTCCACTTTAAAGAAAAGTTTATCAAGGCTGGCACCATGGTTTGGGGGTGCAACCAGAACTGCAAGGCCTGCATCACAGTTGCTGATTCAAATCCCTGCCGCCCAAATTCCTGTCCCACTCCAGCCAACAGGTGCAGTGGTGATGGACAGGTGCTTGGACCCCACACCACATGGGAGAACTGGAAGGGGGCTCATCGGCCTTCAGCCTCACCCAAACATTGGGGGATCAAACCAGCAGATGGAAGACCCCTGTCTCTATGCCTTTCAAATAAATCTCTTAAAATAAATAAAAAAGAAATGCAAAAATAAAAAAGAACCAGCTAAATAGAAGTGAACTGTATGGAGACAAACACCAATATTACATTACTCAACTCTCCACTGCTCCAATGAACAAAGAAGACAAATAAGAGGGATATAGGCCTCCCCTTTTTTGTTATGCTTCCCTTGGTTCTAACTAGCATGGGCTTCCAGAAAATGCACAAGGAATCCATTCTCTTCTGTGGTCAATACATGATCTCAGAATTTCCCTTATTCATTTGCCTAACAGATTTTGATTATGTTACTCTAAGGAAAGGGAAGGCAACAAAACTGCCCTTTTCCCCCATTTTAAAAATCTATTATTTATTTGAAAGGCGGAGTTACAAAGAAGTGGTAGAGACAGATCTTCCATCTGCTGGTTCACTTCCCAAATTGACCTCAGCTGAGCCAATCTAAAGCCAGGTGCTTCTTGCAGGCCTCCCACATGAATGCAGTGGTTCAAGCACTTGGGCCACCTTCTGATGCTTTCCCAGGCACATTAGCAGAGAGCTAGATTGTAGGTGGAGCAGCTGGGACTTGAATCAGCACCCATATGGGATGCTGGCACAGCAGGCCATGGCTTTACCCACTGTGTTGGTACTGTGTGTGTTTGTGTGTGTGTATGTATTTTTTTTCAAAGACTCATTTATTTATTTGAAAGGCAAGGTTAGAGAGGGAGAGACATAAGAAAAGAGATCTTTCAACCTCTGGTTCACTCCCCAAATGTCCACAACAGCAGAGGCTGGGCCAAGCCAAAGCCTGGAGGCTGAACAGCAGATAATCTTTAGTTATTAATTTAAAATGAATAGGCTGTAGCTGGTGCTGTGGCATATAAGGTGAAGCCACCACCTGCAGTGCTGGCATCCCCTATGGGCACTGGTTCATATCCCAGCTGCTCTGCTTCTAATCTAGCTCCCTGCTAATGTGCCTGGGAAAGCAGCAGGAGATGGCCCAAATACTTGGGCCCCTGAATCCATGTGGGAGAACTGGAAGAAGCACCTGGCTTTGGATTAGCCCAGCTCCAGCTGCTTGCAGCCACGTGGGGAGTAAAACAGCAGACAGAACATCTCTGTCTATTTCTGTGTCTCTCTCTATACTTCTGTCTTTCAAATTAATAAATAAATCTTTAAAAAGGGTTTATTAACATATACTATAATCCAATCCAGGAACAGTAAGAGAAGCATTAAATATTGCTACCTATATTTTTATTTATTTTTTTATTTTTAAATTTTTTAAACTTTTATTTAGTAAATATAATTTTCCAAAGTACAGTTTATGGATTACAAAGGCTTCCCCCCCATAACTTCCCTCCCAACAGCACCCCTCCCATCTCCCACTCCCTCTCCCATTCCATTCATATCAAGATTAATTTTCAATTATCTTTATACACAGAAGATCGATTTAGTTTATATTCAGTTAAGATTTCATCAGTTTGCAGAACACAGAACATAAAGTGTAAAATACTGTTTGAGTACTAGTTATAGCATTACTTCACATTGGACAACACATTAAGGACAGAGATCCCACATAAGGAGTAAGCACACAGTTATTCCTGTTGTTGACTTAACAATCTGACACTCTTGTTTATGGCATCCGAAATCTCCCTGGGCTCTAGTCATGAGTTGCCAAGGCTATGGAAGCCTCTTGAGTTCACTGAGTTCGATCTTACTTAGACAAGGTCATAGTCAAAGTGGAAGTTCTCTCCTCCCTTCAGAGAAAGGTACCTCCTTCTTTGATGGCCTGTTCTTTCTACTGGGATCTCACTCACAGAGATCTTTTATTTAGGTCCTTTTTTTTTTCTTTTTTGCCAGAGTGGCTTTCTGCTGCTCCTCCGCACGCGGAGGAGCCACACCGGACCGGACGCTTGTTGTTCCCTTTTTTTACAAGTCCTTTCTATAGTAAAGTAAGAATAAGTAAACAGCAAACTCCCAAAGCAAGAATGAGTAGAGAGAAGTGAGAAAGAATGAAGTAACGAACTTCCCCGCGAACTCTCCAATGCACTCTCCAACCAACCCACACCACCATGCCATCTCTCTCCTCCTATATAGTCCTCTCCACCAATCCGTGCTCTGCTACCCACACGCCGAGCGCGCCACTCTCCTCCAATCAGGAGCGGCTCTTGCAGCTTATCAAGTTGGTAAGGGGCAGCTGGGTAGAAGCTGTACGCTCCTCTCCCAGCACCACATTGTGGGAGAGCAGATGCATAGAATAAGTCTTAATTCCAGTAACAGTATAGTCCGAGTTGCTCCCCACAGATCCCCCTTTCTTTTTAATTTTTTGGCGTTGATACGCGCCTGTGTAAAGTTCAGCGTGATCTTCATGCTATTGACTGTCTTGTTTGTCATGCTACTTCAGAGTTCCTTGAAAAATGTCCCATATTCAAGATCCCAGGGATTGGTTATTCATTGTTTTTCTTCCTCAAATAGAGTTTTTTTCTTCTAGCTCTTCTGCTGGTAGGTTTACCAACCGAATTCTTCTCTCAGGGGTCCATATTGGTTGTGCCGCACCCTGTGGAAAAAAACAAACGGCGCCTTTCCATTGGTTGTCCTGTAAATCCTTCCACATTATCCACTGTATTGATTCCTTATCAGCTGATTGAGCATGCATTTCTGCAGGTGTTTTACCGTTCTTTTTCTTGTTCAAAAAATTAATTGTATAAAGAGCTAGGGCCAAGGCATCCTTGTTGGATGTGGCCATTTCCCCTATTCCCCCTTTTTGTTTAATTATTAAATTTTTTAAATATAAGTGAGTGCGTTCTACCACAGCTTGCCCTTGTGGATTGTATGGAATACTGGTAATATGGGAGATTCCGAATTCTTTCAAAAATGCAGCAAAACGAGTTGATGTATACGCTGGGCCGTTATCCATTTTGATCACATGAGGAACTCCCCAGGCTGCAAAAGCCTGCAAGCAGTGTTGGATTACTTGTTGTACTCCTTCTTTATTCATGGCTGTGGCCATAACTACACCTGAATATGTATCTACAGTGACGTGAACACAGCTTTGTCGCCCAAAAGAGGGGATATGTGTAACGTCCATCTGCCAGATATGTCCTGGTTTAAGGCCACGGGGATTGGCTCCCGCAGGAATCTTTGGAACTATGGTAACAACGCACTTTTCACAGGATCTAATAATATCTTCTGCTTGCTTGCAGGGAATATTAAATTTAAAACTTAAAGTGTGGGTGTTAACATGCCATTTAGAGTGATATTCTTTAGCTTGTTCCAAAGCGGTGCATGCAAGCAAGAATCTTGAATAATGATCTGCCATCATGTTTCCTCGAGTAAGTGGGCCAGGTAAATTAGAATGAGCTCTTATGTGGCCTATGTAAATAGCATGCTCTCTTTGATTTAATAACCCCTGAATTTCACTTAAATAAGAATAGACTGAGGAGGATTTAAGAATAAGGCACTGTGTAGCAAGCATCTGAACTGCATTCACCACATATGCACTATCAGACAAAATATTCATGGGTGCGCTCTCTCTGCGTAATACTGTTGCGATAATAGCTAATTCTGCATGTTGTGGAGAAGGGGATGCTGTTAAGACAAAATATCGTTGATTGTTAAATATAGCTGTTCCTGTTCCGCCTTTAGCTCCATCCGTAAATATGGTAACTGCCCCTTGAATTGGATCCCTTCGCACCTTCTGCACCCGTTTTATTGAAACCTGTGTGCAGAAGTTAACAAATGGATGGCGAGGGTAGTGATTGTCAATCTCTATTTGTAGAATGAGAACTATGTATGCCCATTGCCAGCATTCCCTTGTAAAGGCTTCTACTGCCTCTTGAGCAAAGGGAACTACACATCGCTTTGGAGTCTTCCCCGCCATTTCTGTCACCTTTTTTATTGCTGTTAATATCAAATCAGCCACTGCTATGCCTTGGGTGTATAGTACACGCGGTGCATGTGAATGTGGGTATACAAACAACAAGGGTTCTCCTTGCCAAATGACTGCGAAGGGATACAGCTGTTCCATAAAAATTAATATTTCTAGGGCTTGTTGTGGATCACATCTTTCCATCTGCATTGCTTTAATTTGTTTTTCGATTTTCTGTAACGCCAAGCGGGCTTCTTTTGTCAATCTACGAGGGGAATCAAGCTGGGCATCTCCTTCTAAAATATTGAATAATGGCATCATATCTTCGGTGGTTAATTTACAATAGGGCCTCAACCAATTTAAATTGCCACATAATTTTTGGAAGTCATTAAGGGTCTGCAACCCATCTATTGCAATTTCAAATTCTAATGGGGTCACCTTTTCAGAAGTTACTTTAAGCCCTAAGTACTGTACTACTTCCCCTTTTTGTATCTTCTCTGGCGCTACTTGTAACCCAACTTTTTCCAAATATAATAGCAGCAGCTTATATGCTTCCATAAGGTGACTTTCACTTTCAGCCGTTATTAACAAGTCATCCATGTAGTGTAAAATTTGTACTTTTGGGCACTGTTGTCGAACCGGCTCTACTGCCTGGTCAACATATAGCTGGCATATGGCAGGACTGTTAGTCATTCCTTGGGGAAGCACCTTCCATTCATATCTTTTGTCGGGACCTTGATGATTAATGGAAGGTACGGTGAAAGCAAACCTCTGAATGTCTTGTTCATGTAGAGGTATGCTAAAAAAGCAGTCCTTCAGATCGAGTACTATTAATGGCCAATGCTTTGGGATCATAGTAGGAACCGGGAGTCCAGGTTGTAATGCCCCCATGGGTTGCATCTGCTGATTAACAGCCCGTAAATCATGCAACAACTGGTATTTCCCCGATTTTTTCTTTATCACGAATACTGGCGTATTCCATGGGGAGGTTGATGGTTGCAAATGGCCTGCCTCTAATTGTTGTAACACTATATCATTTACCGCAGCCAACTTTTCCTGGGTAAGGGGCCACTGTGGTATCCACTTTGGCTTGTTGTCCAGCCATGACAATGGTAGCGGCTGCATCTCAGTGGCCCCCACGAAAAACCCGTGTCCTGTCTTTTAAAATCGCCTTTGGGCTGGGCTAGGTCCCTTCTGCCTTCTCTGGAGCCTAATCCTCTCTCCTGATATCCCTTTTTATACATAATACGCCGTCCTGTAGAACTCTCCAATTGGTCCTCATTTGTTAATGTCAGTCCCAATTGTTCTAAAATGTCTCTTCCCCATAATGTGATGGGGAGTGCACTAACATAAGGTTGCACATTTCCCTTGTTCCCTTCTTGATCCTGCCAATGAAGCACCTGAGCACTTCTTGATGGTGTCATGGCCGCACCTAGGCCTACTAAAGTATTATCTCCTGGCTGAAGGGGCCATGACTTCGGCCAATCATTTTCTGAAATTATACTTACATCTGCACCTGTATCTAGCAGGCCCTGAATCGACTTTCCTCTAATGGTTAAGGTCCACAGAGGTCGATCTGCTAAAGATAGGGACAAGGCTGTAAATTTCTCCCCTTGGGGTCCATGAACATCCTGCGCTCCAATCATGATCAGCATTTGAGCCACAGGTTCTTCTGGCTTGATTTGAATAATACCCTTTGTAGATTGTATTAGCACTTTTAACTTATCAAAAGGTAATTGAATGACTCCGGTAATGACCATTAGGCCTCTTAAAGCATTTGTTTCTTTTCCTATGATTATTCCAAGTCCCTTATGCTCCGCTGAAATTGTTTCTGCCCTCACCTCTATGGCTTGTGGCCCCATTTGAGGTGTTAGTACCGAATATTCGGTGGCTCGTAACTCTGCGCAGTAAATATTTGGTTTTTGTATTGTTGGGACCGTGGCACCCACCAATTGTTTTGGCCCCAGGGTGCAGGGGCCCACATTCCGTTTTTTTGCTGTTGTCCATATACACCTGATCTTCTTATGGGGCCCGGCTCATTTGGCATCCTCAGGGGATTGCCTGCGCTATTCATTTTAAAGTAACATTCACTGACCCAATGATTCCCTCTTCTACAGCGTGGGCAAAGGCCTGGTCTTCTCGAGTTCTCTATGCCCTGCCGATCTCGGGCTGGAAATTTCACCCTACATTCCCTCATTAGATGCCCTTCTCAACCACATCTAAAGCATATTCGTCCCCTCATGTTCTGTCTAAATTGTCGGGTTACAGCTACTGCAGCATGTGATCCAGAAGCTACATCATCCATGACATCCCTACAGATTTTCAAAAAGGTAGGGATGTCTTTATGCTGCCATGGTCTAAGAGCTTCACGACATGTTTTATTGGCCTGTTCATACGCCAATCTTCTGACTAAGGGCATTGCTTCTTCCACAGTTTCAAAAATGTTTCCTGCTGCTTCCATTAATCTGTTCACGAAGTCAGCATAAGGTTCAGTAGGGCCCTGTACTATCTTAGTTAGGCTGTGTCTTATTTCTCCTTTTCTGGGTATCACCTTCCAGGCTCTTCTTGCTATCTCTCTCACTTGTAAGAGGACAGCTGTTGGTAATCGGGCCTGCTCATCAGGATTGGCAAATCGCCCTTCTCCATTTAACATTTCCTCATCCCATGCTTGATTCCCTGCTTGATAGTTCTGCTTTGAATATTCTCGCGCGAATTCTTTATAAGCAGCTAACCATAAGAGGAAGTCACCCCCACCCAACACCGCCTTTACTAAGTTTCTCCAATCCTCGGGTATTAGGCCTTGCTGCCCAATGTTATCAAGGATTGCCTGAGTGTAACTTGCATGGGGCCCATACAATTGTACTGATTGTTGCAACTCTTTAAGTAATTTATGGTCAAGAGGTGTCCAACCCCTGTTTTCCTGTTGATCCTGAATTACAGGAAACACCTGGCCTGGTTCCTGGTACTGCTCCCAAGCAGGTTTTCTATAAACAGCTCCCCTTTGCTTGCTTTCGGTTCTCGGCCTTTCTATCTCCTCCTGCATACCTACTCCCTCCATCACTCCTTTTTCCTCCTCCCACTCTTCTTCAATCTCATGTGGAAAAAAGGGGCTTTTCTTTACAGGAGGAAACTTTGGTAGTACTAATGGGCGATACCGGGGTGGTGATTCATCCTTTATGGTTGAATTTGCCAGCCTTGTAGGGCCAGGATATATTCTTGGCATCTCTCTCGGGGGCGAGGTTCCCTCTTCAGCTTCCTTCTCCCCCACGTAAGCTTCCTGGCTCTCTAAATCCTTCTTTGATTTTCTTCTCACCTGTTCATTACAATAGCTGCTCTCCTGGCTGCCCTGCCATAATTCTTCCTGCAATTCACTCCCCTCATTAAGCAACAACTCGATCCCTTCCGTGGGGTCCTGAAGCACCTGATCAACGAGTTGCCACAGCTTCAGCACTTCTATCGATTCCCCAGCCTCGCGTAATTTCCATCCCACCTGCCTCCACTGCTGTAGAAACCAGGGGGACATCTCCACGACTGCTCTTACGAATGCATGAATTTTCCTCCCCCCTCGTTTCCCTCGCTTAGAAGAAAAGCTGCGAGGAGGTGGGGAGTAGGAAGAGAGAGAAACCACATTCAGCCCACAATGGATGATCTTTAGGGAGAAATAGAGAATGGTGCCTAGCAGGAGGAAGAGGTAGCCAGTGGGCAAAGAGTAGCCAAAGAACTCCATTGTCTGTACCGTCTGTGACATGTTGGAGCGGTGGGCGTAATGGAAGACTGAGTCTCCCAGACGTTCCCAGTTAATACCTCTTTCCTAGCTTCTAATTTTCTTCCCCCACGGCTTTTTTCCTGGGTTCTAACTAGCTTTTCACCGGCACTCTTTCCATCTGGCCTTCCCCTAGGCTCTTTGCTAGTCTCTCTCTCCGGTAATTTCCCACTTCTTCCCGTTTTTTCCCTCCTAGGTTTCCTATCTGAGTCACGGCACCATTTGCTGCTCCTCCGCACGCGGAGGAGCCACACCAGACCGGACGCTTGTTGTTCCCTTTTTTAACAAGTCCTTTCTATAGTAAAGTAAGAATAAGTAAACAGCGAACTCCCAAAGCAAGAATGAGTAGAGAGAAGTGAGAAAGAATGAAGTAACGAACTTCCCCGCGAACTCTCCAACGCACTCTCCAACCAACCCACACCACCATGCCATCTCTCTCCTCCTATATAGTCCTCTCCACCAATCCGTGCTCTGCTACTCACATGCTGAGCCCGCCGCTCTCCTCCAATCAGGAGCGGCTCTTGCAGCTTATCAAGTTGGTAAGGGGCAGCTGGGTAGAAGCTGTACGCTCCTCTCCCAGCGCCACATTGTGGGAGAGCAGATGCATAGAATAAGTCTTAATTCCAGTAACAGTATAGTCCGAGTTGCTCCCCACAGCTTTCCATACCTAAAATACTCTCATGGGCTCTTCAGCCAGATCTGAGTGCCTTAAGGGCTGATTCTGAGGCCAGAGTGCTGTTTAGGACATCTACTATTCTACGAGACTGCTGTGTATCGCACTTCCCATGCTACCTATATTTTATATAGTCTAAGTATTGTATAAACTAAAATATACAACACTAGGAGTATGCTATCAGTAATTACACTACCAATCTCAGTGATTATAAATAAGAATTTTAGCAACTATACTGATTCTGAACAGTGATTCAATGTTTCTGTTTTTAAATTTAAAAATGCCCATGAACTTGAATGTTTCTGTGTAGCTCCTAATAGAACTACAAGCCTTAGAAGTTCTATGCTGTTTAGCATTTCATCTTCAGTGCCAACTTGATTATTACACTGCCAGTTTATAAAACACTTCACAGTCATGTGAACCTTACCATAAGATAGGACTGTGTAGAATAAATCCTTTAACTACAAAGACAATCTTATCTCACAAGGGAGGAAGATCCAGAGGGGTCAAATGACTTGCTAATGTCACTTAGCTCTGTTGGCACAGAAACAAGGAAAGCTCTCAGCTTCCTGCCACCTCCCCTTACACCACCTGCCTCAACTAGACGAGCCTGTAATTTTAAGGATGCTCAGGTCCCATGAGTTTAAATGAATTTTTCAAGGTTACATGACAAGTACCAAAGCCAGAAGCAAAAATTATTGCTTCCATCTTTCTCTTCCTTGTCCACAATGGAAGTTTGATGTACACTTATGCATTATTCAAATATCATTTACAACCAAGAAGCATTATTTTTCCCCAAAAATAACAATGACACTACTTTTTCCATTGAGGAAGTTATTTTAATGGATGATGCAAACATACTTGTTTTGTTTTTTACTTTGAGATGCAAAGAAATGAACAAGTAGACAGAGAAGTGGTATTCACCCTCTAGTTAACTGCTGAAATGTCCACAGCGGTCAGGGCTGGCCCAGGAGCAGGGAACCTAATCATCTGAACCATCACTTGCTAGCTACCAGGGTCTACATTATCTGAAAGTTGGAGTCAGGGGCTGGAACCGGGAATCAAACCCAAAAACTCCAATGTGGGACACAGACATCTGAACCATAAGGCTGCACCCTGGCTTCCAGACTTGTTTTTTCACCAGTCCTCTGAAAAGGAAAGTTAATTACAACCTGAAATCCAAGACTCTGGAGTCCTCAGGTGTGTGTGTCTATGCATGAGAGTTAGTTGGGTAGATCAAGAGTCTGCAGTTTAGAGAGAACAGAAGAGTGAAACATGTGTCAGAGGATGTCAGCATTGGAGAGGTGGCTGTGCTCTAGTCAGAGGCTGAGGAGGACAAGTCCACAGAGAGCAGCAGCACCAAGGGAGAATGCTATACTAGCAAGTAAGGAGAAAAAATGTTGAAAAATAAATATGTGAAAAGGATTTATTTATCTGGAAGATGGAGTTATAAAGAAGGAGAGACAGGGAGGGGGAGAGAGAGATCTTCCATCTGCAGGTCAACCCACCAAATGGACACAATGTCTGGGACTGGGTCAGATCAAAGCCAGGATCTGGAACTCCACCCAAGTCTCCCTCATGGGTGGCAGGGACTCAAGAACTTGGGTTGTCTGCTGCTTTCTCAGATGCATTGCCAGAGAGCTGGATGGGAAGTACAGCAGCTGAGACACAAACAGTGGCCATATGGGATGCCAGCATCAGTGGCAACAGATTATCCTAATGCATCACAACACTGGCTCCAACAAATGAACTTAGGTAAACAAGTCCAAATGCCAGGGAAACATCAGATAAAATGCCAAGGATGAGCATTGTGGTGCAGCAGGGTAAACCACTACTTAGGAGGCATACCTCATTCTTAAGTATGAGGATGTCTTTTAACCACTTTTGTACAAGAGAGTACAAGCCAGAACACCATAGCATCTTCCAGATTCGGCACTGCCTGTTCTCAGGGGGCCCCCCACAAACTCCTGTGCTTCCCCTGGGCAGTTTGTTTTGGCTGAAGCCAGCCAGAACCCTGGGGTCATTGGAGTAGGAAATGGGATTAAAGGATTTCATGCTGCAAAACTGCTCCAAGCCAGTTTTTTCACTGAGAGACAGAGACCCAGAATGACCTCCCCGGAGCTCACAAGACCATGCCTGGACACCTGCCAGGGAAAAAGTTGGAAAAAAAAATCCAGATTCTGGAATCTTCTGGAACATTCTAGAATATTCTAGAATTTTCCCAGAATGTCCTAGAGATTTTGTAGGATGTTCCAGAATGTTCCAAAATGCCACCTAGTTATCCTAGGGGGATTCTGGGATGCAGGTCTGAGTGGAAATTCCCCAGCCAGGTGCAGCGGGTGTCCTGGTGCTGTGCCCAGCCCGGCTGACATTTACACAGCGCACATAGCCTAAGCACCTGCACACATGGGAGGGGAGTCAAGGGGGTGTGGCCACTCCAGGACATCCTGTGCTGATCTCTGGGGGCCGTAGTAATTTCCAGCCCATCAGAAGAGGTTCTCGGCCCCCCAAGATGGTCACTGGGCAATCTGGAATGTTCTAGGACATTCTACAAAAATCTAGAAATACTGAGAACATTCTAAAAAATTCCAGGACCCCCAAAGACTTTCACTGCATGTTCTGGGAACATTCTAGAAAATTCTGAGAATATTCACCATTGTTTCTAGAACATTTCTAAAACCCCAATGATGCCTACCTGGTGTTCAGGAAAAATTCCAAGAACATTCTGGAAACATTCTGGAAAAATTTCTGAGAGCATTCTTGAAAATTCTGAGTGTATTCTAGAACGTTTTAGTAAATTCTATGACCCCCGAAGACACTCAGCAGGTATTCTAGAAAAAGTTCTAAGAACATTCTAGAAAGTTCTAAAAAAAAAACTCCATAAAATTCTAGAATATTCTAAGACCTGAGAAACACTCGCCTAGTGTCCTTGAAACATTCTAGAAAATTCTGGAAAATCCCTAGCCCCAGAGAATCCATAATGGAAGCTCATGGAAGCTCCTGGGACATTCTGGAATGCCCCGGGACCTCATCCCATCCCAGTGCCACCTGGATGTTTGCACAACCTCAGCCCTGCCCACTTCTCCCAAGCCCTGGCTATAAAGAGATGCCTGGTAGCAGCCGGTTCCAGACGACGAAAAGACGATGATGATGAAGGCTCTCATTCTTGCCCTTGTGGTGGGCGTGGCCTGTGCCCAGGTATCAATTACTCGCATCATTTGTGCAATGTTCCATAATGTCCTAGAATGTTCCAGAATGTTCCAGATGATTGCAATAGACTCTCTAGCAGGCCCTACGGGAGCAACTGGAATGTTCCAGAATATTCCAGGATGTTCTAGAACACATCCAGACAATTCCACAATGTTCTAGAATGTTCCAGAATCTTTCCAATTTTGTTTCTAACAATTCTAGGATGTTCTGGAATGTTCTAGAATCTCTCCCCCAGAATATTACAGAACATTCTGGAATGTTACAGACAGTCCCAGTAGACTCTAGCAGGCCCTAGGGAAGCATCCAGAGTGTTCCAGAAAAATTCCATAATGTTCTAGAATGTTCCAGAATGTTCTAGAAAATGCCTCTGGAACGTCCCAGCATGCCCCAGGATGTCCCAGCATGCTCCACAATGCCCTGAAACATTCCACCATGTTCCAGCATGCCCTGGCACACCCTGAATGCCCACCTCTCCCCCTGAAGTTGAAGGCCAGAACTACTTCAAGTTCCTGGTGCAGGAGAATGGCCACATCTTCTTTCTCAATCAGAATGTGGGCACCGATGGCACTGCCACCTGCGTCACCCTTACTGCTGGTGAGCCCCCTGCACACACATGTGGATACAGCCAGCACCTGCTAGAAAGAGAGTCTGACCCTGACTGTATACACAGACCCTGAGTGTATGCAACCAGTCCAGAGCTTGACCCTGACTGTATACATGGATCCTGAGTGTATACAGTCGGCTCCTACTAGGGACACACATTGCAACCTGAAAGCCTGACCCTGCTGTATACAGTTAGCACCCACTAGAGAGAGATACATTCTGACCGTGACCGTATACAATCAGTGCCTACTATGCAGAATAACTTTGACCCTGGTGCATCCTAGAGGGGCTTGGCCAGCTGTATACTGGTGGCACACACTAGAGAGAGAGCCTGACCCTGGCTGTGTTCAGGCAGCACCTACTAAATACAAGATCCTCAACCCCAGCACACCCTAGAGGGGGGCTCGGCCAGCTGTATACAGTCAGTGCATACTAAGTAGATCCCATCCTGTCCGGGGTGGGCTTGGCTGACTGTATACAGTCAGCACCCACTAGATGGGGCAAGCACATACAGTCAGCACCTACTAGATATCTGGGGCAGGTTTTGCTGAATGTATACAGTCAGTGCTTACTGAACAGAACCATCCCAGCCCCATCCTATCCTGGGTGATTTTGGTTGACTGTATACAGTCAGCACACACTAGAAGGAGCCATCCTGACTGTGACTGTATACAGTTGGTGCAGACCCAGTGGTAGTTAGTGGGCACCCTCTAGACAGAGGCACCCTCGGTGTACACAGCACGGAGCCCATGCTGCCTGAGGTGCGTCTGGCTGGCTGTATACAGTCAGCGCCCACTAGACAGGGCAAGTGTATACAGCTGGCGCCACCCACAGCCCAGGACCAGGAGCTGAGCGATAAGCACCTGGCACAGTTCTTGGTGTTAATGAAGGAGAACGGGATCCCCGGGGGAACATGGAGTGTGTGGCCAGCATGGGTGAGCTGGGGGTGTGGCCAGTGTGGAGGGTTCATGGCCAGGATGGGCATGGCTGTCACGAGTGAGCCAGGGGTGTGGCCAGGGTGGAGGCATGGCTGTGAGCTGGGGGCATGGCTGACATGGATGAGAATCAGGTGTGGTCTGGGTGGAGGGGAATGAACTGGTGGGTGTGGCCTGGGTGGAACATTCCAGGGGGTTCCAGAAAAATCTAGAAAACTCTAGAACGTTCCATGGAGCCACCAGGCCATCCCATGCTGACTCAGCCAATTTCTCCTCCCTGACAGACACCTGTCCCCAGTGATGATGCTGACGCCCAGGTGAGCAGTGTGGTGCCAGCCAGTCCTCACACCTTCCCAGGGGAACATTCTAGAGTGTTTCCGAAATATCCCAGAATGTTCTAGATGTTCAGGCAACAGGAATATTCTGGAACATTCCAGAGCATTCTGCGACATTTCCAGAATGCTCCACATTTTTTTTCTCCTCCCCAACAGGTAAAAAGCCAACGTCTCCCTGCCCCTCACTTGCAATCTCTGCTGGAAGCTTCTGGAATGTTCTGGGATGTTTTCAGAATGTTCCAGAATGTTCTGGAATGTCCCATAAGCCTCTGTCCCCAGCTCGCTCTCAGTTTCTCTTTCTCATTGATGTCATAAACTGATTGCACACGACTGTGGATTCTGTGGTCTCTCTGGAATGCTCCCACATCTGGCTCCCAGAGGCCCTTGGGGCCCCCATGTCTGGCTCAGAATCCCCTGGGAGAAACCACGCCCTCACTTCTGGCTCCCAGAAACCCCTAGGTCCCCTACTCCAGCGCCATCTTCCCCACCACCCACACCTTGTGGGAACATGGGGTTGGGGATCAGGACTATCAATCACCATAGCCCTGCCCATTTCCAGGCCCCAAGCCTGCACCAGGGGCTGCATTGGTGTCTCTAAAGCTCCATACAGGTCTCCATCTGGGTCTCAAAGGCTCCATATGGGTCCCCAGGGGCTCCATACGGGTCTCTAGGGCTTCATCCGGGTCTCCAGAGCTCTATCCAAGTCCCCATGGCTCCATCCATATCTCCAGGGGCTCCATCCAGATCTCTAAGGCTCCATCCAGGTCTCTAGCAGGTGCATGGGCCCACCAGGAGCTCCATCCAGGTCTCTAGGGCTCCATCTGGGTCTCGGGGGCTACAACCAGTTCTCTAACAGGTGCACAGGGCTCCATCCGGGTCCCCATGGCTCCATCCATATCTCTAGAGGCTCCATCTGAGTCTCTAGCAGGTGCCTGGGGCTCCCAGGAGCCCCATCTGAGTCTTTAGGGCTCCATCTGGGTCTCCAGGGGCTGCATCTGGGTCTCTAACAAGTGCACAGGGGCTCCATCTGAGTCTCTAGGGGCTCCATCTGGGTCTCCAGGGATCCATCCAGGTCTCTAAGGCTCCATCTGGGTCCCCAAGGCTCTACCCATATCTCTAGGGGCTCGATCTGGGTCTCTAGGGGCTCCATCCAGATCTCTAACAGGTGCATTGGGCCCCAAGGAGCTCCATCCAGGTCTCTAGGGCTCCATCTGGGTCTCTAGCAAGTGCCTGGGGCTCCCAGGAGCTCCATCCAGGTCTTTAAGGCTCCATCCGAGTCTGCAGGAGCTCCATCTGGGTCTCCAGGGATTCATCCAGGTCTCTAAGGCTCCATCTGGGTCCCCAAGGCTCTACCCATATCTCTAGGGGCTCCATCTGGGTCTCTAGAGGCTCCATCTGGGTCTCTAGCAGGTGCCGGGGGCTCCCAGGAGCTCCTTCCAGGTCTTTAGGGCTCCATCCAGGTCTCCAGGGGCTCCATCTGGGTATCTAGGGGCTCCATACAGGTCTCCAGGGCTCCATTGGGTCTCCAGGGGTTGCATCCAGGTCTCTAGCAAGTGCACCGGGCCTCCATCTGGGTCCCCAGGGCTTCATCCAGGTCCCCAGCAGGTGCCCAGGGCCCCCAGGAGCTCCATTTCCAGTCCAGCTGGAACCCTCCCCCCAAAGCTGGGGACCCCCAAGGCACCTGGGCCAGAACCGTGGAAAATGCAGAGACTGTGGGAACATGGCTAGGCAACTCCATGAAGGCATCCTCCACGCCTCTGGCTTTCTCTCGTTGCTACGCAACCCCGTGCAGGCTTGCCCGGGGCTGCGGGGCTTAACCCAGTTGCTAGGCAATCCCTCAAAGGTGCGTTCAGGGCCTCTGGCTTAAGCAAGTTGCTAGGCAATCCCACTCATGCACACTAATTATTTAATTATTTTTTAAATTAATTTTAAAAGAATTTTAATGAATTTTTTTTTTTATTTTTTGACAGGCAGAGTGGGCAGCGAGAGAGTGAGACAGAGAGAAAGGTCTTCCTTTGCCATTGGTTCACCCTCCAATGGCTGCTGCCGCCAGCGCGCTGCGGCCAGTGCACCACGCTGATCCGATGGCAGGCGCCAGGTACTTCTCCTGGTCTCCCATGGGGTGCAGGGCCCAAGCACTTGGGCCATCCTCCACTGCACTCCTGGGCCACAGCAGAGAGATGGACTGGAAGAGGGGCAACTGGGACAGAATCCGGTGCCCCGACTGGGACTAGAACCCGGTGTGCTGGTGCTGAAAGGCGGAGGATCAGCCTAGTGTGCCGCGGCGCCGGCCAATTTTAATGAATTTTTAAATGGAATTTGAATGTCTTTTTACATTTTTAATTTTTACTTAATTTTTAATTTTTAATGAATTTTTAAATGAAATTTTTAAGAAATGTATTTTTAGATTTTCTGATGACAGCCATATTGGAGTCTGGCAAATTCTCGTTCTGACATCAGCAGCAGAATGTTGGATCCTGGCAAATTCTCATTATGACAGGAATGACAGGCATCTTGGAGGCTGGCAAATTTTTCTGACAGGAGTGGCAGCCATGTTGGAGTCTGGCAGTGTGTTTTCTGATGTCAGTGGTGGCCATCTTGGATTCTGGCAATTGTTTTGACAGGAGCTATAGCCATATTGGATCCTGACAAAATTTCTCTGACAAAAACTCAAGGGAGTCCCTGTAAGAAAAGGTGTCTTTCGGACCCAGGACCAATTTGCTGAGAGAAACTTGTATGAGAATTAAAATGTTTTTCCTGAGTGACAGGTCTATTCTGAGTGATGGACAGGTTTCTGAGTGATGGACAAGGGTGACTGGGTGATGGACAGGTGTCCCCGCCAAGAGCCCTGGGACCCCCAGAGACCCTCAGAGACCCCCAGAGATGCTGAAAGACCCTGAGAGAACCCCAGAGACAACTGGGACCCACAGAGACCCCCAGGGACCAACAGAGACCCTCTGGGAAGTGACTATAAGAACCTGGAAGTACACCAGAAGTACCCAAAAATGGGTATAAACAGAACCAAAGTGACTGAAAATGGGTATACAATGGCCGGAAGTGGACCGGAAGTGACTTAGGAACCCAGAAGTAGACTAAAGTGAGTCTGAGAACCCTGAAGTGACATAAATTAGCTGGAAGTTAGTGACTGTAGGAATCGGGAAGTTGACTGGAATTGACTCTGGGAATGCAGAAGTGGACTGGAAGTGGGTCTAGAATGACCAGAAGTGGGTTTAGGAAATTGAAAGTGGACCAGAAATGAATGCAAAGAGGGGAGGGAAGGAAGGAAGGGGTGAGTCATGCTGAGACTCCTGCTGAGTCATCAGGAAATTCTGCTGAATCATCACTAGCACACACCTTGTGAGCCATCATTATACATACCCACTTAATCCTCATTATCCCAGACCTGGTGAGTCATTGAGAAACTTCTGCTGAGTCACCATTTTATACCTGCTGAGTCATTATTACCTACCAGGCATCCTTACCCACAAAGGTAGACAACTACACCTGCCAAGTCATACTCTTAGGCCAGTGAGTCGCACTTCTAAAATTGCTGAATCATGCTTCCAGACCTCCTGAGTTGTGCTTCTAAACTTGGTGAGTCATGCTTCAAACATGAACCCTAACCCAAATCCCATCCCCACCCTAACCTTGACATCAAACCTAACCTGCTGAGTCATGGCACCAGGCCAGCTGAGTCATGCTTCTACCCCTAAATCTAACCCAAGGTTGCAACGAAGGAAGGAGGGGCCCCTTGCACCTGCTGGGACTGGATGGAGGTCCTGAGCACCCCATGCACCTGCTGGAAACCAGGATGGAGCCCCTGGGGACCCAAATTGAGCTCTGGAGACCCAGATGGAGCACTGAAGAACCAGATGGAGCCATGGAAACCCAGATGAGGCTCCTAGAGACTGTATGGATCCCTGTGCACCTGCTAGAGACCCAGATGGAGCCCTAGAGACCTGGACGGAGGCCCCGGCACTTGGATGGAGGACCTGGGGACTTGGCTGGTGGCCTGGAGACCCGGATGGAGACCAGGAGATCTGTATGAAGGCCCTAGAGACTGAATGGAGCCCTGGGGACCCAGATGGGGCAATGTATACCTGCTAGAGACTAGGATGGAGCTGCTGGGGACCACCCTATCTCTCAGGACCCCTTGACAGGGCTCAGGTCTCTAAAGAGAACATGTGGGGACCAGGGAGGTGGTAATGATGAGTCAGCAGAAATTTCATGATGACTCAGAAGGTATGGTAATGATGACCCAGCAGAAATTTCATGATGACTCAGCATAAATGGATGGTGCTGACTCAGGAGCGAGGAAATGGATGGACAGGAGGAAGTGGTGGCCCTTTGTGAACTTCTGGCTGTGGGAGACCCTGAGGAAGTGTGCTCCCAGCACTGAAGGATGCAGGATCTCTGTACTTGCGAACTCCAGATAGCTGGGTCTGGGGAGAGTGCAGGGGTGACCTGCGCAGGCCCTGCTGCAGCCACCCTGGGACCTTGAGGCCAACCCATGGGTGCCACAGGGCCCCTCAGGGTCTCTCCCAGCCAGTGCTGTGCCAATCCTCCCTTCTTATCTCTGGCTCTCAACTGATTCTGGGATTTTTCCAACCCGGAGGTGGGGGCACCAGACCAGAGGTCAGGGAATGGTGGGGGGTGAGGGCCACCAGGTGCCCCGTGCACCCTGTGGGAGCCAACCCATGACCCCACCACATGGCTGTGGAGGAAGGCTGGCTGCAGGGTTTCTGGAGGCCCCAGGGCTGGGAGTGAACCCTGGTACACATGACTGCTAGAGGGCACAGAGAATGCAGCTACTCCCCCTCAGTGTGGGGTGACCCTGGCACTTCCCTGCCAAGGGTGGAAGCAGATGCTGAGCTAGTCTTAGAGCACTGCTCTCTCCAGTCCTGTTATCCATGGGTTCTCAGTCTGGGAAGACAGGTTTCAAAGTGTTTTCAGAAGACTTGGCATCCTAAGAACTGCTGGAAACTCACAGTCACAGTCAGTGTCATTCTAGAGCAAAGGTGCATTCGATGTGAATAACCAGGTTTGTGTTTTGAGTCTGCAATCCTTTCAGTCTATATGTTAGGTCCCTATGTTGTTACCTGTTTCCAAGTGATTGCAAGACATTGCTGTGAAAATTAAAAAAAAAAAAAAAGAAGTGATAGGAAATAAATTGAGATATTAAATTTTGTGTTTTTTATTTTTATTTTTTGGCAAAGTTAGACAGTGAGAGACAGAAAGATCTTCCTTCCATTGGTTCACCCCCCAAATGGCTGCTACGGCCAGTGTGCAGCACTGATCCAAATCCAGCTGCCAGATACCTCCTCATGGTCTCTCATATGGGTGCAGGGCCCAGGCAGTTCGGCCATCTTCCACTGCCTTCCCAGGCCACAGCAGAGAGCTGGACTGCAAGAGGAGCAGCCAGGACTAGAACCCGGTGCCCATATAAGATGCTGGCACTACATGTGGAGGATTAACCAAGTGAGCCACGGCACTGGCCCCAATTTTGTGTTTTTCCACACCCCCTGGTCCCTCAGTCTTCCAGAGGCAGTCACAGATTTTGTTATGATTATCTGTACTTCTTACTTCTAAAGTAGGCTTTACGGACACATATTAGCCTCAGAGACAAGGAGTCTGTCACGTGGCATCTTTAAATGGTGGTTGCTCAAAGGGAGGCTTTATCATGACAAACAGACAGTGGAGAAGTAGAATTCTGATGCATGAATGGCCTCCCTAGACACAGTCTTATTCCATGTGCCTTCATAAGTCTCCATCCCCTGTGTCTCCAGCACCTCTTTTTAAAAAAGATTTATTTGAAAATTACATAGAGGGCCAGTGCCATGGCTCACTAGGCTAATCCTCTGGCTGTGGCACTGGCACTCTAGGTTCTAGTCTTGGTTGCTCCACTTCCAGTCCAGTTCTCTGCTGTGGCCCGGGAAGGCAGTGGAGGATGGCTCAACTTACTTGGACCCTGCACCCGCATGGAGACCAGGAGGGAACACCTGGCTCCTGGCTTTGGATTGCCACTATGCACTGGCTGTGGCAACCATTTGGGGTGTGAATCAATGGAAGGAAGATCTTTATCTCTCTCTCGCTGCCTAACTCTGTCCAAAAAAACCCCATGAAATTTAATATCTCAAGTTATTTCCTTATCACATAGAGGGAGAGACAGAGGCATAGAGAGACAGAAAGAGCTTCCATCCTCTGGCTCACTCCCCAATTGGTTGCAATGGCCAGGGTTGGGCCCATCTGAAGCCAGGAGTCAGGCCTTTGGAGCTTCTTCTGGGTCTCCTACGTGGGTGGCAGAGGACAAAACAGTAAGGCCATCTTCCACTGCTTTCCCAGGTCTTTGGCAGGGAGCTGGATCTGAACGGGAACAGCCAGCATACAAACCAGCACCCATATGGAATGCCAACATTATAGGTAGTGGTGTAACCCACTGCACCACAATGCCAGACCCTCCATCACATCTTTCCTTGAGTGTCCATCTGTGCCTGCATCCCAAGCCAGCTGTCAGGTCCTCCAGCCCCTCTGCATGAAGCTGTGATCTCCCATCAGTTATCTGCATCTCTACTCCAGAGTATTATCCTGCTACCCTGGAGTGACTTCATAGCCTGAGCCTTCAGCTCATGGCAGCCTTCAGATACCTCTCTGCCCTTTGCTTGAAGTCATTGTCTTCCTTGGGCTTCTAGATCCCCTATGACTTCAGCCTCGGCTTTTTTCTTGTGTCCCCATGCTAAATGCCTGCACCCTAAACATCTCATGTGTCTTCATCTCCTGTTCTCTTCCCAGGGTCTCCACGCACTTTGAAGGTTTGGTTATGTGGTTAACTGTTGAGGAACAATGTGGTTTTCTATGAGCTTTAGCCATTGTGAATAAAGCTGCTATATATATTTTCATGTCAGCTTTTATCAAGGCATACGTTTTCACACCAGCTCTGTAAATATATTAGAACATGTATGGTGTATGACACGGTATTGGATTCCTAATAACATGCCAAGATGTCTGATAAAGCATCTACCCCATGATGCATTCTCACCAGGAATGAATGAGATGTCATGCTACTCTATCCTTGAAAGCATTTGTAATGTGTGTTTTTAAGTGTAACCATCCTGATACACAGTGTATCCATCTTGTTGCTGTCTAAATGTGCTCTTCCTTTATGTACAGTACATTTCTTTTTCTCAGAATTCTCTAATATTCAGATTGGTTTATATGCTTTTTTATTTATTTGACAGATAGAGTTAGACAGTGAGAAAGAAAGAGACAGAGAGAAAGGTCTTCCTTCCATTGGTGCATCCCCCAATGGCCACTATGGCTGGAACTATGCTGATCCGAAGCCAGGAGCCAGGTGCTTCCTCCTGGTCTCTGATGTGGGTGCAGAGCCCAAGCACTTGGGCCATCCTCCACTGCACTCCCAGGCCACAACAGAGAGCTGGACTGGAAGAGGAGCAACTGGGACTAGAACCCTGTGCCCATATGGGATGCCAGCACTACAAGTGGAGGATTAACCAAGTGAGCCATGGTGCCAGCCCCATATATGTTTATTTTATTATGCATTTTACGTGTGTCTCTATGTATTCTGGCAGTATTTAAATTTGAAGGCATTTATTTTCCTGTTACTGAGTTCTCCAAGTTTTTGTTAAATTTGCATACAATTCCTTCAAGTGTGTATTTTTCTTTTTTATACGATTAATTTATTTATTTGAAAGGAACAGTTACAAAGAGGGAGACACATAGTGAGACAGAGAGACAGATCTTTCATCACTGGTTCACTCTAAAAATGACCACAATGGCTAGTTCTGTGCCAGACTGAAGCCAGAAGCCTGGAACTCCATCTGGGTCTCCCATGTGGATGACAGGGGCCCAAGCACTTGGGTCACCTTCTGCTGCTTCCCCAGACACATTAGCAGGGAGCTGGATGGGATGTGGAGTTGAACTAGTGCTCATATGGGATGCCAGTGTCACAGAGCATGGCTTAACCTGCTGTGTGACAATACCAGCCACTGTTTTGCCTTTGATAATAGGCATTCTAACTGGAGTAACTTGGTGTCTAATTGTGGTTTTGATTTGTATTTGTATTTCCCTGTTAATTAGTGATGCTGAACATTTTTCATGTACTTCTTGGCCATTTGTATGCCTTTCTTTGACAAATGAGCATTTAGATCTAATGCCAATTTTAAAATCTGTTCATTTTTTCATTGAGTTTTTAAAATGTCTTAAAGGGTGTATACACCTTAATAGGTGTATATTTTCTAAATATTTTCTCCAATTTCATATTGTCTCTTTGTTATGTTGATTATTTTGTTTGCTTTGCAGAAGTTTTTTAATTTGGTAAAATTCCAGGGCCAGTGCCGTGGCTCACTTGCTGCAGTGCCGGCATTCCATATGGGCACTGGGTTCTAGTCCCAGTTGCTCCTCTTCCAGTCCAGCTCTCTGCTGCATCCCAGAATGGCAGTGGAGGATGGCCCAAGTGCTTGGGCCCTGCACCCATATGGGAGACCACAAGGAAGCACCTTGCTCCTGGCTTTGCTCCTGGCACAGCGCCAGCCATAGTGGCCATTTGGGGAGTGAACCAATGGAAGGAAGATCTTTCTCTTTGTCTCTGTCTCTCACTGTCTATAACTCTACCTGTTAAATAAATAAAAAAGTGCATTTGACTATTTTTGCTTTTTTCTTCTAGTGCTTTGTTGTCGTATCCTTCAAATACTTACTCAATCCAATGTCCTGAAGCATTTTTTTCCTAGTACTTTCAGATCTTACATTTAAGTCTTTAAATAATTTTGAATTGAGTGTAAAATTATTTATTTGAGAGCAGATAAACAAAAAGAGAGAGCTCTCATGTTGATTGACTCCACAAATGCCCACAAAGGACAGGACTGGGCCAAACAGAAGCCAATAGTGTGGAATTCAACCCAGCTTTCCTGCATGGTGGAAGGAACCCAGTACTTGAGTTATCCCTACTCCCTCCCAGTATCTGCATTAGCAGGAAACTAGAGTCAGGAGTCAGAGCTGGGTATCTACTAGGTACTTTGATATGAGACACTAGCATCTTAACTGACATCTTAATGCCTAGGGTAAATGAACACCTTTGAGTTCAGTTTTGTATATGATGAGAGATAAAGTTTAAATCTTCTATGTGTGAATATTCAATATTCAAAGCACCATTCATTGAAAAGACTGTCCTTTCTGCAGTGAATATTCTTAGCATTTCTGCTGAAGATCAGCTCGTAGGAGATGTTTACCTTTAGGCTCTCCAAAATTTTTTATTAATATAAAGAGAACAGATATCATGTATTTTATAAATACAATGCTAAGAAGATATCCATAGTCCCCTCACTCCCTCCATCAATCCCCACTCACCTTTCCTTTTTCTCTATAAGTTTTGCAAAAATATAAATTCAAAAAAACATGATTTCACAATTTTCTTTTGAACCTTGGGTTTAGTGCACCACTAACCATACTATTCAACAAATAAAAAAAAATCCAAAACCACAGTTTGACTAGAGTATTCACAAGGGCTAAAAACAATAATCAAATCATAAATCTATTTCATTCTTATTTATTCTTGTATCCTATATTAATCAGAACTTATCAGGGAAGAAATGACATTCATCTTTCTTGAATTGCTCATTTCAATAAGCATAATGGTTTGCAGTTGCATTCATGTATTGCAAAGACAGGGTTTCATTCTTTTTTATGACTGAGCAGTATTCCATACTACTCATTTTCTTTTTCCAGACATCAGTTAATGGGAATCTGATTTGATTGCTTATCTTAATTATTGCCAATTGAGGTGCAGTAAACATGGGGGTTATAAATAACTCTTCCAAAGCCTGATTTCATCTAGTTTGGGTAAATTCCCATGGGTGGGATTGCTGGGTCATATAGTAGATCTATTTTCAGATTTCTGAGGAATATCCTTACTGTCTTCCATAATGGTTGTACTACTTTACATTCCTATGAACAGCGTATAAGTGTGCCTTTTCTCCAACATCCTTACCAGCATTTATTATTTTTTTTCATTTTTGGATGATAGACATTCTAACTGGGATGAGATGAAACTTTATGGTGTTTTTGCATTTCCCTGATGGTTAGTGATGCTGAGTATCTTTTCATGTGTCTGTAGGCCATTTGTATTGATTGCATCCTTTGAAAATTTTCTGTGCATGTCCTTTGCCCATTTCTTAACTGCATTATTTTATTGAAGTTGAGTCTCTTAAGATCTTTATGAACATCAGATTGTTGTACCTGAGTGAGTGCAAACAAAAGAGCTCCACAGATTGATAAAATTTGGTGGTCCTTTATTGCGGGTGGTGGAGAGTGGGCTCATGCCCTAAAGAACTCTCGACCCTGAAGCCCAAAGCAACAGGGTTTACAAAGGCAAAAACCACAAAATCGGGAGGGGAATTCATGCTTGCTAGGAATAGGGGGGAATACATGGTTACTGGTTACTGGTTACTGACCTAAAACCTATGTGAAACTAGTATCAATTATAATCTAGTATCAATAAGCTAGTATCAATAAGCTAGTATCAATTATATTGACAACACCAGTTACAATCTTAACAATTCCAATTATAATCTTGACATTAATCCAGGTATTGGTTTTAATCATACGTAGGACTTAGACAAATTACAGTTCTTATCATTAACCCAGGTGTAGTCTATCCACTTCCAAGCTTGAGCGATCATGCTAGGGGGTTTCTGTGCTCTGCCAAGTGAGATGTAGTGGACTGCTATTATTCAACTGTTTTAGATCATAGTCTCAGACCAGAGTCTCATGGTGTGGGGGGGGCACCTTCCCAGAATGGAGTCTCAAGTGCTCCAAAATGGAGTCCCTACTGTCAAGGTGTTACGTCAAGATATTAACCCTTTATCAGTTATATAGTTTGCAAATATTTTCTACCACTCTTCACTTTGCTTAGTGTTTCCTTTGCAGCACAAATCTTCTAAGCTTGATGTAATCCCTTTTGTCTCTTTCTGCTTTCATTGCCTGTGCTTCTGGGGTCTTTACCAAGAAGTCTTTCCTATGCTAATATCTTGCAGTTTTCCCAATATTTTCCTCTAGTAATTTGTTGATATCAGGCCATAGATTTAGAGTCATGATCAGTTGTGAGTTGATTTTTGTATGGGTGTAAGTACAGGTTTTGTTTCATATGTCTGCATGTTGAGATCCAATTTTCCCAACACTATTTGTTGAAGAGACTGTCCTTTCTCCAGGGATTGATTTTAGCTCATTTGTCAAAGACTAGTTGGTTGTAGCTGCATGGATTAATTTTTTTGGTTTATATTTTGTTTCATTGGTATACATGTCTTTTTCTGTTCCAGTCCCAGGCTGTTTTGTTTGTAACTGCCCTGTAGTATGTCTTGAAATCTGGTCTTCTGATACTTCCAACTTTTTCTTGTTTAATGTTGCTTTAGTTATTTGGGGGTCTCTTGTGTTTCTACACAAATTTAAGCATTCTTTTTTTCTAGATCTGAGAAGAATGTTCTTGGAGTTTTGATTGGGGTCTCATTGAATCTATAAATCGCTTTGGGTAGTATGAACATTTTGATGATATTATTTTTTCCAGTGCACAAACATGAAATATTTTTCCATTTTTGTGTGTGTTCTTCTATTTCTTCCTTTAATGTTTTTCAATTTTCATTGTGAAGATCTTTCAAATTCTTAGTTAAATTTGTTCCAAGGTATTTAATTTTTTAGTAGGTATTATGGTTGGTATTGTACTTACAAGTTCTCAGCCTGAATTCATCAAATACAAATATATTTAGCTTATCCAATTCCCAAAGGATTCAAAGTTCACTTTTTTGGTACATTATAAAAATTGTATAAGGAGTTGTTAATTATCCATCCCAGATAATAATTCCTGTCAGATCCTTCATAGAAAGATACAATTATAAATGTGGATGTTAGTTATAAGTGTAGGTGTTGATGAATCTGCCATAGTTTACTGTGGTATTTTTGGTTAAATTTTAAGTCATTCCTGATTACAAACTGATGAGTATCATAACATTTGTGGCAGTGAAGTGTGCTCATAACTTAACATTCCTACTTTCTCTGAATTCTGAATGGTTCAAGCTGGACATGGAAAGAAGTCAAAATGTAAGCTTTCTAGCCCACAGAGTTGTTGGTCTTGGTGCTTAGCAACAAAGATTCCTTTCCATTGCCCTAGTACATTACATTGCATCCTTACCTAGTCACTTACAGAGCACAGGTTTTTTGCTAAATTTACAGTATAAAAAAGGGCAGACAAGAACCCATGTTCTCATAGGCATCCTAGAAAAGTGCTAAATAAAGAAAAAGGGGGGTGGTAGCTCATTGCCTCTTTCATCTCTCCATTCATGCAAGTCATTCATAAATCCCACATAGAGGAACAAGTGAGCAGGGGTCAGGAGCAGTGCTCTAATGTTTAGGCATTTTACTTTGTGGAGGGGGTTGTATCCTTGTCAGCCTACATTCAAAAAAGATACTCTGTCCCAGGAAAACAAGAAGACTAGGAAAGTCAGCATACCCAAATTGTTTCTTTCAATTTTAAAGACTCTCTTGTGTCCAACTGTGGTCACTATGTTAAAAGGAATATTTAGAAGACTGTGAACATTTTGAATGTTGAGCAAGGAGTTGCTCTCCTATGACATGGGTGAATCTATTGTAAGAACAACATGCATGAGTACATTCTTATAGAATATTTCTGCAGTGGTTTTTGAGTTCTTACAGATTTGAGTTTTATAAAATGATGCCAAATCATTATATTTACTTGTTTACTCAAGAGACACAAATATTTTTCTTTAAAGTGAAGAAACAAATTGTAAATGTTGAGAAGCAATTAATTTTGGGATGTGTTAATTTGGAATAACCAGTAAGGATGGCTAATATATATATATACATATATATATATGTACAAATTTAAAATGCAAACCAAGAAGTGAAAAATGTTTTTGTTACTTTAAAAATGAACGTTATAAATTCTCTCCTTAAACTATATTTCACCAGGTACGTGGCTCACAAGGCTAATCCTCCGCCTGCAGTGCTGGCACCCCAGGTTCTAGTCCCGGTTGCTCCTCTTCCAGTCCATCTCTCTGCTGTGGCCCAGGAGAGCAATGGAGGATGGCCCAAGTGCTTGGGCCCTGCACCCACATGGGAGATCAGGAGGCCATAGTGGCCATTTGGTGGGTGAACCAATGGAAGGAAGACCTTTCTCTCTGTCTCTCTCACTGTCTAACTCTGCCTGGCAAAAAATAAATAAATAAATAAATAAATAAATAAATAAATAAATTTTGCCTTGTACACTCTCAGTTCTTATTCTGAAGATGTTAAAGTGTATCACATTTTTATTGAGAAGCAAAGAAAAATGTTCCATTTTAGAATATTAAAAACATACAATTTAAATTTTGCTGAACAGTTTGTAATAGTTGAATTTGTATTTTTAGGCATAAATATGTTTTCTTATTGATGTATTATGACAGATATATTATTTTCATGGTAGTGGAATGTATGAGGTAAATGATCCAACAGATTTGTTTTCATTAGATCAAACTTTCCATGGGGTACCTAAACTTAGAATGAGTTTGATATCACAACACTATTTACATTCTCTGTAAGAAAAATAAAGGACATTTGTCCCTAGATTTCAAATCACAGAATGAGATAGTCCAATTTATTTTTGGTTTTCCGTGATGTATTGCTGTGTTTTATAATACCATACATTCATGAAAAATAGATTTTTATTCAAAAGTTCACATTTGTGCCACTTTTTTTTCTGTAGGTCTAAAATTTTTCTAAAGGTCAATCTTTCTATAAAAAAGTTCATATGTGTTGCCTGATGTAATCAATTTCTTTTTTTCTAGATTTATTTTTATTTATTTGAAAGACAGAGTTATATAGAGAGGTAGAGACAGAGAGAAAAGTCTTCAATCTGCTGGTTCACTTCCCAATTGGCTGCAAAAGCCGGAGCTGAGCTGATCTGAAGCCCGGAGCCAGGAGCTTTTCTCAGGTCTCCCACACAGGTGCAGGGGCCCAAGGACTTGAGCCATCCTCTGATGCTTTCCCAGGTGCATTAGCAAGGAGCCAGATCAGAAGTGGAGCAACTGGAACTCAAACCAGCACCCATATGGGATGCTGGCACCCTAGGTTGGGGTTTTAACATGCTGTGCCCTGTAATCAATTTCTAAAGTGTATACACTGACAAGAAGAATTACACAAAGTACACTCATCTAACAAGGCATATCTTTGCTAAATTTAAAGACAATGGCTTTACCTGCTACACGTAATGCTAGCCTCAAGTATTTGCTTTGGAGCAATACTCATCTGCAGTTTTCATAGGTTTTATCAGAAAGTATCATTTGATAGTAAATCCTTTTAGTGAATATATGAAATAGATCAAACATTGAATTTGTGAAAAAAAATGGCTGCCATTCAGATCATGCCAAGTCTAAGGCTTTGCCACTTCATGATTATATATCCTTGGGCAAACCAGTTACTTACCTCTTCATGCCTCAGTTGCATTTTCTTTAAAGTTAAAATAACAGGAGCTACCTCCATTTTTCTGGAAACATAAAATTCAGGAAACATCACCTGGTATAAAATAAATGTTAGCAATTATTATTATTATCTATTCACATTTTCCTAAATAAAGGTATTTAAATATCTGTGCCTTTATGCTTAATGTTGTAGTGTACACATTTAGATACAACTCAAAATTTATTTGAAATTATATACATTCAAGTTTTGTAAAACTTCATATTTTGCTTGACATGGTAACTCAAACTAGATTCAATTCCTTTTAATTTGATGAGTGAGCCATTTCTTATCTAATTCCCTGGATAATGTAACTTATTCACTCATTTGTGCTTTGTGATGATACCTGCCTCTTTGTCAAAACAGTAACTAAACTGCATCCTTTTTGGTCAAAAATAAATCAATAGAGTAAATTGGTATTTAAAGAAAGGGACTATTCTTTGGCAGTAATCTTAAACTAGCACATTGATGCACTTTGGTAAGTGCATTGGAGACTTGCTGATTGTGTATGTACATTTGTGAATGTATGTATGGTACATGGGTATGTGTGTGTGTGTGTGTGTGTGTGTGCTCAATTTAAAGCTACAATAAAATTGTAGCATTATCCAAAGAAATAATTCTAGAAAATCATAGTTTGCAATGATTTTTGCTCTTTGGAGATTATGATGTTTAGATGATGCCTAAAGTTTCTGTGAATTTTTTTCAGAATTCTAGTAATATACAACACTGAAATTCATAAAGAAGGGGAAAATAGTTGGGTTCAAAGATATCATTAGACTACAGAACCAATCAGCCATAATTCAGGCCTCCAAATTAAACTACTTGTATGAGAAAATTTAAGTAGTTGTACTGATGTCACATATTGTTTGCAAACAAATGTATCTTTTTAAAAATTATTTATCTATTTACTTATTTATTTGAAAGCCAGAGTTACACAGAGAGAGAAGAAGAGGCAGAAAGAAGAGAGATAGGTCTTCCATCTGCTGGTTCACTCCCCAATTGGCTGCAATGACTAGAGCTGCACTGACCCAAAGCCAGGAGCCAGGAGCATCTTCTGGGTCCCCCATGCGAGTTCTGGGGCTCATGGACTTAGACCATCTTGCATTGCTTTCCCAGGCCTTAGCAGAGAGCTGGCTCAGAAATGGAGCAGCCGGGACTCAAACCGGCATCCATTTGGGATGCTAGCACTGCCAGGCTGCAGCTTTACCCGCTATGCCACAGTGCCAACCCCAAATGTATATTAATATTACTGTATTTGGTAAACACATAACATTAGTGTTAAAAGAATAAATAATTATAAACCTCAGTGAAGGCAATTTGTCATTAGGTAACAAAACCATGCAATGCATTCAATTGATTTCTAGTCTAGATATTTTTTCATAAAGAAATTTTAAACAAAATTATATTGATGCCAAAATATTCACAATAGAATGATTCCCTGAAGTGCAAACATATGGTAATCATTTACATTGGATGATTGCTTGATAAAATACATCGATAAATTTCATGTAGTCTATCATTTAATAAATCCTTTAAATTAATTGAATTAGTTTGAGGATATGCTTTGAAGAGCGTCTATAAAATGTGTAGGGCAATAATTTATACTGACAATCATAACTTCCCCCACCCACCCATAACCCTCCTATTTCCTGCTCCCTCTCCCATCCCAGAAGATTACAAAATTGTATGAAGGACATTTGTACAGTAAACAAATATACTGATTTCCAATGCAATATTTGAATACTTGAAGCAGGAAAGCTAAGTACTTCTTTGCCAAAATAACATGTTTTGTCCAGTGTAAAACCCATTTGCCATCCCAATACACAAAGGGATTTGGGGCAAGAAGGAAAAAAGAAGTCCACACATGCGGAAATTTTAAGCAAAACAAAATAGAGAATGTATTTAGTTTCATGAAAATCACACAAGAATTAATAGTATTCCACCCATTTCCAACAAATATTTTTAACTTTAATGAATGAATGAATTTTCAGTTACATAGCAGAAAGCTTCTACCCTCTCCCATAAAACTGAAAGAGAAATTTTTTAAAAGTAAAAACTGATGAAAGAATTCTGCAATACATGTTAATGTTAAGTAGCCCAGTAGAGTTTATTTAGAAATACAAACACACACACAGAAAATAAATACATTAAAATCTTACTGAATAGTCCAGTAATAATTCAGGATCCAATATGTGTGCAAAAGATTCTGGATTTCCCACTCACTTTGTATAGGAAATGATGTGCTTTGCTATGTAGCATGTACCTGTAGATTCCTGAACACCTCCACTTTGCTTCTTACCCTGAGTCCCAGCAAATACAGGAACACAGCTGTTGAGTCATTCATTTTCTGGATTTGAGAATATCAAAGAATTAATGAGTATAGAAAGTTGTACAGCAGAGACCAAGAATGTCCAAGGGAGGTCACGTAAATCAATTGAACAAGTCAAACTACTATGAATGTATACTGAATGCTCTGTTTTTAATATGTCTTACTTACCTAAAAAAGACATGAGGGCTATTGCTCTCTCTCTTAATACAACTAAGGAGAAGATATCACCAATGCTCGAGAAAAATGAATACACAGCAGAGCTAATACAAAATCCCAAAAATCCAAAATAGAAAAACTGGATATGCACTCTTTACACACACCCTGAAGTGACAATGAAGTAGAACAAATCTAAAATTAGAAAAAAATCTTTTTTTAAAGATTTATTTATTTATTTTAAAGTCAGAATTACACAGAGAGAGGCAGAGAAGAGAGAGGGGTCTTCCATCCACTGGTTCACTCCCCAGTTGGCTGCAATGGCCAGAGTTGTGCCAATCCAAAGCCAGGAGCAAGGAGCTTCTTCCAGGTCTCCCACATGGGTGCAGGGGCCAAGGACTTGGGCCATCTTCTACTGCTTTCCCAGGCTATAGCAGAGATCTGGATCCATATGAGCTGCCAGCACTACAAGTGGTGGCTCTACCCACTATGCTACACCACTGGCCCCGAAAATTCTTGTCAAATTAAGAACATTTAACCTTTGTTTTAGAATGAATTATTAAAATATCTAAACTGGGGGAATACATAATTTCTTTCTTTAGAAATCAGAAGAGAAAAAGAACACTTCAAGGCTACTCTGACACCACACAGAAGGAATGGAGAATCATGACCTCAATTAGCCTAGGGACAGAATAAAAGGGAGGGAAATAGGAACAACAGAATTAAGATGAATAAGCTTTGACAGCTGAGAGAATCTGAATGTAAAGAAAAGGCATCCAGTTAACTGAAACAATAGAGATAAGTCTGAGAGGAAAAAACATTGTTAAGACATATTAATGGGGCCAGAGCTGTGGCTTAGTAAAGTAAAAAAAAATCTAAAATTTGTTTTTAAATTATATAATTAAAAAAGATAAAAAAAGATATTCAATCTTAAGTCTCTACAGCATAAGATATACATCAATTTTCCCAGGTTCTATTTGCATTAATTAACAAAGTTTCATGGGTATAATCACTAGAGTGGCTCCAATAAGTCTTTTTTATAAAAATTATTTTTTAGTTTGACAGGCAGAGTGGACAGTGAGAGAGAGACAGAGAGAAAGGTCTTCCTTATTCTGTTGGTTTACCCCCCCAGTGGCCACTGCGGCCAGTGTGCTGTGGCTGGCACACTGCGCTGATCCAAAATCAGGAGCCAGGTGCTTCCTCCTGATCTCCCATACAGGTGCAGGGCCCAAGCACTTGTGCATCCTCCACTGCACTCCTGGGCCATAGCAGAGAGCTGGACTGGAAGAGGAGCAACTGGGACAGAATCTGGCTCTCCCAGCAGGACCAGAACTCAGTGTGCCTGCGCTGCAGGTGGAGGATTAGCCTATTGAGCCATGGCACCTGTCTCCAATAAGTCTTAACCTGGGATGCAAGTAAATTTAACAAGGATACTCAATAGGAATTTTAGAAGAATTCCAAAATATGTATCTGAATAAAAATAAGTACTTTATTTGGTACATCTCATATTAACTATACTATTGTCTAAATTTCCAATTGTCAGATGTACTAAAAAAATCCCAGAAGCAGCAGAGTTGGTCCAACATGATGAAGAATAAAATAAAATTTTTCAGTTAAAACTTGCCTAGAGAAAATGAGAATTCACAAATCCCAGATTAAAATAACCAAGAAGGCCCAATAAAAGAAAACTCAATGTCATCATACACTAACATTTATTACCTCAGATTTATTTAGTAAAAAGGTGATTATTCCAGCTATATCCCATTAGGTAGCCCAATTTTACCTGCTAAATCCATTAAAAGAAAAAGCACCTCATGATATATTACTAAAATCATATTGCTATATGCCATCCACCATGTCCCCTGTACCTTATACTTAATGTTAACAGATCTGATGAAATCAATAAATAAATGATGTGTCTTAACCAAGTGTGGGAAATGCATTTTGCTCCAAGTTTTTCCAAAAACCCCTCAGTCTCAGTTTGCCTTCACCTTGAAAAGACACTTCTGAGGTTTACAAATCAGTCCAGCTTCATTGGGCCTCCCTCCAATGAAAGGGGCTAAAATCCATCAAAATAAACTCTAGGCACTGTCCTTGTGCTCCCAGCAGTCATTAGGGGAGTAAATGAGCATATGGAAGACCTTTCTCTGTCTCTTCCTCTCACAGTCTGTAAGTACACCTGTCAAATACATAAATAAATAATTTATATATATACATTTATTTATATATTTATGTATATAAATATATTCAATATAAAATATATTATAGTTTAACATACAATATATTATATAATATATAATAATTATAAACAGATTTTATATAATTTATTATTAATATTATATATAATATACATATATATTATTGAGATGACTTCAAAAACCAGCGTGTGTCCAGTTTGAAACCAGGAGCTTCTCCTCCGCTCTGTGTCGCAGCAACCCAGGCACTTGAACCATCTTTCACGGCTTTTTCAATCCATTGGTAAGGAGCTGGATCAGAAATAATTATATATTTATATATAAATAATAAATTCATATATAATTATATATTTATAATAATTATATGTAATTCTATATTATGTATAGAAATATATAATATAATATATATTATAATATATAAATATATATATGATGGACCAAAATGTAGTATTCTCCATTTGGCAGAAGGGACAGGCTCCAACATCTACTGTCTATGTCAGTATGTCAGCATAATGCAGGAGGTAACCCCTCTACCAAATAAGAAAAGCTATTTCAGTTCAGCTGGACATCATTCTGCTGACTGTTGACCTTATTACTGTTAGTCTGGATGCTTTCATTGGTTGCAATCCAGAGACCCAATTTTCCCATAGATATAAACATCAGCAAACAAGAAAATTGGGTAAGAAAAGCTTAAGCTCAGAGTTATGATTAATAACTATTTTAACAAAATTTCTCAGATCCCATCTAATCCAAACCTTGGACAATTGGAAGCTGTTGTACTTGGCCCACCCATAATTGAAACGGATTCTAAATCCTTCAACTGCAAGGAGAGTATCATAGACATTAATGCTCCAAATGGATCCAGTTCCCTGCTAATGTGTCTGGAAAAGCAGCACAGGGTGACTCAAATATTGGGGCTCCTGCACCCATGTGAGAGACCTGGAAGAAGCCCCCAGCTCCTGATATCAGTCTGGCCTAGCCACAGTCATTGCAGCCATTTGAGGAGTGAACAAACCAGGAGGAAGATCCATCTCTCCCACTCTCTCTTTCCAGTGCTGCCTTTCAAATTCATAAATAGATCTTTAAGAAAATAGATCACTTCAATAAATTTGCCATTGCTCAGTCATGATGACTTTTACTACCTTCAGTTCTTTTTCAAAAGATTTATTTATTGGAAAGACAGAAAGAGGAGCTGGTGGTTGTGGTGCAGTGGACAAAGTTGCTATCTGTTACATTGGCATCCTGTATGTGCACCAGTTCAAGTACCAGCTATTCCATTTCTGATCCAGCTCCTTACCAATGGACTGAAAAAGCAGGGAAAGATGGCCCAAGTGCCTGGGATGCTGCCACACACATCAGAGGAAAAGCTCCTGGCTTCAACCTGGCCACACTCTGGCTATTAAAGTCATCTCAAAAATGAATTAGGTGGTGGAAGATTTCTGTCTCTCCCTCTCTCTGTAACTCTTTCAAATAAGTAATTAAATATTTTAACATGATAAAAAAGGCAGAGAGACACAGAGAAAAAGAGAGAAGGAAAGAGAAGCAGAGAGGTCTCCCACCTGCTGGTTCACTTTCTATATGGCTACAACTGTGCAAGACCAGGTTCTCAAGTCCCCATTGAGGTTACAGTTCTCCAAATTAGATGACAGGAAGGAAAGTATTTGAGCTATTATCCGTTGCTTCCTAGGGGTATTAACATGAAGCTGATTTGGAAGTGTAGTACCCAAAACTCAGATTAGCACTGCAATATAGGATGTGGGCATCTGTTGTGACTGCTAACAAATTGGAAATCCTAGAGGAAAAATCAACAGATTCCTGGACATATACAATATACCAAAATTGAGTCATGAAGACACATAGAAAAGCTAAACAAACCAAAAACCAAGACAGAGATTGGATGAGTAATAAAGACCCTCCCAACAAGGAAAAGTCCAGGATCAGACAGCCTCACTATTGAATTCTACAGGACTTTTAAAGAGCTAATGCTTCTCAAACTATTCAACTCAATTGAAAGAGAGACAATCCTCTCAAACTCCTTCTATTAATCCTGCATCACCTTAATTCTTCAACTAGAAAAAGATACAGTGGAGAGAGAGTACTATAGAAAAATATCCCTGATGGGGGCCAGTGCCATGGCACACTGGGTTGATCCTCCACCCGTGGAGCCAGCATCCCCTATGGGTGCCAGTTCTGGTCCCGGTTGCTCCTCTTCCAGTCCAGCTTTCTGCTCTGGACTGGGAGGGCAGTGGAGGATGGCCCAAGTGCCTGGGTCCCTGCACCCACTTGGGTGACCAGGGAGATGCTCCTAACTCTGGCTTCCGATTGGGCCAGCACCACCTGTTGTGCCATATGGAGAATAAACAAGCAGATAAAATACTTATGTCTCTCTGCCTCTGCCTCTGCCTCTGCCTCTCCCTATAAGTAACTCTACCTTTCAAATAAATAATTCTTTGGAAAAAGTCAACAAACAATAAAGGATGGTGGAGAGGGAGAGAAAAAGGTACCCTAACCCACTGTTGGTGGGAATGAAGCTAGTACAGCCATTATGGAAGGCAGTATCAAAGTTCCTCAGAAATCTGAAAACAAACATACCATATGATCCTGCCATCTGACTCCTAGGAATTTATCCACATGAAATGAAATAGAATATGCATAGGCATGAGTTATCTGTACCTCATGTTTATTACAATTCAATTCACAATAGCTAACATGGAATCAACCCAGAAGTCCATCAACTGGTGACTGGAAAAAGAATATGAGCTATAAATACAGTGTAAAATACTATTCAGCCATAATTGTGAATGAAATCCTATCTTTTGTAACTAAATGGATGAACTGGAAAAAAGTATGCTTCATGAAAGAAGCCAGTCCCCAAAAGACAAATACCATATGTTTTCTCTGACTGGTGGTAATTAATATATAGACAACGAAAAGTAGCATATGAGTTAATATGACATTTTGAGATTTGAGTATTGTCCATAGCACTTTTCTGTACTCTTTCATAGAGTACACAACATATACTCATTGATATTTCTGCTACTACTTGCTGAATTCTTTACTTTGTAGAGGGTTAAAGCTTGTGATTCTAAAATAAAATCAAAGCATGCAGCTGTCAAAATTAAAAGAAAATAAAACGAGAAGGAGGGAGTTGGAAATATGAGACCAAGGGAAGATAGGATAGGATGTTATCAGTTTGCTCTTCAAACTGTATATATAAATTACATGAAATTTGTTCACTTAATATGCATTTAAAAATATAAACTTAACACTGGAAGAAAAGACCTGGGATCTGTGTTTTCTGGATCACCACTAATAAATTTTAGTCTTCATTTATGTCTGACCATATTTAATTTCTTATTTATTTATTTTATAAGAAAATTAACATCACCATTCCTAACAAGTCCATCCTGCTTCATCCATATCTATCAGTTCCCACTATGCTAATAATTTCTCATGAACTTAAATCCATATCATCTTAAAGTGATGTAATGTGGGGCTGGTGCTGTGGCATAGCAGATAAAGTTGCTGCCTGCAGTGCTGGCAAGCCATATGGGTGCCAGTTCAAGTCGTGGCTGCTCCACTTCTGAACCAGCTCTCTGCTATGGCCTGGGAAAGCATTAGAAGGTGGCCCAAGTCCTTGGGGCCTTGCACACATGAGAGATCCGGAAGTAGCTCCTGGCTTCGGATTGACACAGACCAGCCATTGCGGCCAACTGGGAGTAAACCAGCAGATGGAAGACCTCTCTGTCTCTGTCTGTCTGTCTGTCTGTCTCTTTCTCTACCTCTCCTCTATTTGTGCAGCACTTTCAAATAAATAAATAAATCTTTAAGAAAAAAACCTGATTCATGTTATTATTTATGTGTTTTAGAGGCTTTCCAGATGTTGATTACATGTGCCATGGAAACCCATTAAAATGCAAATCCTATAAGAGGCAACCCTTATAGGTAAAATCCAGTGGATGTGTTGAGAAAAACACACTAGCAATACATTTCAAAAAGCTGTAAAATGTTATAAGTTGCTGTCAAAAGCTAAAAATCTGACAATGACTCATTATGTCATTTAGTACATAATGCTGAGAAAATCAGAAGTATTTGTTAAAACTTCTGCTAAAATGCACTAGATTTATAATTTTTAAATTCATCTTTCCTAGATATAATGCAGTCCTGTACTACTTTAGAGTATCAGAAATTTAAAATGTTGGACTGGTGCTGTGGTGGAGCAGGTTAACACCCTGGACTGAAGTGCCAGCATCCCATATGGGGGCCGGTTCAATACTCAGCTGCTCCACTTCTGATCCTGCTCTCTGCTATGGCCTGGCAAAGTAGTAGAAGATGACCCAAGTCCTTGGGCCCCTGTACCCATCTGGGAGACCTGGAACTAGCTCCTGGCTCCTGGCTTCAGATCAGCACAGCTCTGGCAGTTGCAATCAATTAGGGAGTGAACATCAGATGGAAGACCTCTCTCTTTCTCTCTGGCTCTCCTCTCTGTCTGTAACTCAACTTGTAAATAAATAAATAAATGAATCTTTAAAACAATTAAGAAATTTAACATGTGAAAGGTTTTTAAAAAATGTATTTCTTTATTGTGAGGCAGAGTTACAGATATAGAGAGGAAGAGAAAGAGAGGTCTTCTATCGACTGGTTCACCCCTAAATGGCCAGAATGGCTGGAGCTGGGCCGTTTGGAAGCCAGGTGCCAGAAGCCAGGAGCCAGCAGCTTCCTCCAGGTCTCTCACATGGGTGCAGGGGCCCAAGCACTCAGGGCATATTCCAGAGCTTTCCTAGGCCATTAGCAAAGAGCTGGATTGGAAGTGCAGGAGCAGGGACTCAAACTGGTGCCCATGTGGGATGCTGGTGCTGCAGGTGGATGCTTAATCTACTATGCCACAGAGTGGGCCCAGGGAAAGGTTTTAGGAAGACATCTTTCATGTAGACTAGGCTGCAATATTGCAAGGTAAGGTTTAGCTTTTATTTCCACACATCAGTATTCATCTTTTAGCAACTATAAATACTGAATATCATACATATAGCCATAAATATAGGTAATTGCAGATTTTGTTGTCATTCTTTCTAATTCTTTTTTTAATGTCTCCTAATAGGCCATCTTATGGATTATTATATTGATGTTACCTGTACACAACCATCAGGCATTTCCACTGTTGAATGTGTTTATGTGTACAGGTAGTTTTGTTTGTGTGTACATGAATGCACATTTGATGGAGATAGCAGACAGTAATACTGTGAGAATTCCTAACGCTGATTTTAAACTTTCTGTCCTCTGCAGAGATGGCTGTCATTGAAGTAGACCACAGGGCCCCTTTTGCTGTTGTGAACTGAAATGTAGATTAAATGATAGATGTGTCTGTCACATCGGAGAAATACTTCTGAAAAAATCGAGCCTATTTAAGCACCCTGATCTACATTTTCAACCTCCACAACTCTGAGAAGTAAAATTCCATGATTTACATCATATTTTCTGTGGTATTTTCTTAACAAATTTATATATCCTCATTTCTGCCAGCATTTTCTGCTGTCATCTAGAAGGTCCTTGTGAGTAGCAGAGAAATATAGAAACTAAAAACTGTGATTTTAGATTACCAAGTATCTACTAACACAAAAAAGATATCCCAGAAGCAACCTACTACCATCCTCCAGGACCCAGAAAAAAAAAAAAGGAATGAGTCAAGATGCAGGGCAGTAGAAAAAAGTGAATAATGAAAGATCACATCAGAAGTAAATAAGGAAGGGTTTGATGCTGTGGTGTAGTGGGTTAAAGCCTTGACCTGCTGTGCATGCATCCCATATGTTGCTGTTAGGAGACCAGGTGCTCCACTTCCAATCCAGCTCCCTACTAATGCACCTGGGAAATTGGTGGAAGATGGACCGTGTTCTTGGGTGCTGGCACCCACATGAGAGACTTGGAAGAAGCATCTGGCTTTTCCAATAAATAAATAAATCTTAAAAAAATAGAAGCAGTGTTAGCACTGTTGGAAAAACAGACACATAGTTCAATGGAAAAGAATAGGCAGCTGAAATTTACCGACTTTTCTACAGGTAACTCCTATTTAACAAAGGAAAGAAAACAAACAGGAGAAAGAAGAATCCCTTTCGCAAATGGTTTAAAGGAAAGTGATTATCCATATGTAGAAACCTGAAAAGATACCCCAACACCTTATACACTATGTAAAAGCAACTCAAGGTGAATTAAAAGTCTAAATATAAAACCAAAAACTAAGTAAACATATGAGAAGCTGTAAAACATTAGCATAGACAACAGTTTTGGGTCAGATTCCAAAAGCACAAGTAACAAAATAAAATATACAAATTTGAGCATATCAAATTAAGATACATCTTCACAACAAAGTAATCAACAGAGTGAAGATACAATGGACAGAATGGCAGGAAACATTGAAAACTCTGACTATGACAAAAGATTGATAGCCAAAACATACTTATATAGAACTGGAAAAACTCCAAACAAGAAGCAAAATGTACAGTTCAGAAATGGAGAATGATCTGAATAGATGTTTCTCAGAAGAAGAAATCTCAATGGTCAAGACATAGATGAACATGCCCAATATCACTAGCCATTAGGGAAATGTAAATCAAAACCAATAGCAGACTCCATCTGTGGGAGAAGACAATGCTTGGGCTTTCATTTGTGCAACAAGTGGGTTTAGAGGACCCTGTTCACCATAAGAGGGCAGAGTCTACATGGAAGTAAGGAAACCTTAATGTTTTCCTAATGGGCTTGTTAACTTCTTGACCAATGCCTATTACTTTTGCCACAAACTTTCCAGTCTCACTACTTTCCTGCTTCTTCCTCTTCGCTGTGGCTTGAAAAAACAGTATACCTTCTATATACGGAGGATACTTTTGTTTTGTTTTATTCCTTCTGTCTCATGATGTTCCTCTAAGAAATCACAACCCTCCAAGTATTCATTAATTTATGCAGTCTGCAGTTTTCATGGGCTACTACATGGCAAAGTACTAGGTTAAAGGAAAGGTATAGGTCAGGAACTGAGCAAAGTTCACAATGATGAAGCCATTGGGGAAATGAACCTGATGGAAGACCTCTCTCTCTCTCTCTCTCTCTCTCTCTCTCTCTGCCTCTCCTTCTCTCTCTGTGTAACTTTGATTTTCAAATAAATAAATAAATCTTTAAAAACTAACTAAATATACTAATAACTTGGTGGCAACACCTTTCTATCAGAACATGTGAAGCACTCAAACACAGTTTGTCCCAGAAAGTCAGCCATAGTTTTCAAGGGCATGTCTTCTACTCCATTTGTGGACACCTCTGTGTGGCGTAAGGGCACTTATTTCTTCCCTTCTTCTTTCTTACCACTCTCACAGTTATAACTTCTATCGATGCTTCCACAGACCAGTCTCTATGAAATTGTAGAACTAATATCCTCCCATGTCAAAAATGTCATGGGTTTAAACACAGAACCCAAAATAAGACAAGTAACTGACCTTCTTATTTACACAGTGTGGAAAGTAAGATTCTCAGTGGATCACTGGGTAACTGTAAAGTACTGCGCAGAGAAAAACTGTAACTTATCTGTATTTATGATGCTGTAATTCTCCACTTTATGCATACTCAGATTAAATGAGCTCCCGTTAGTGGGCAGCACTGTTGCATAGTGGGTAAAGCTACTGCCTGCAGTGTCAGCATCCTATATGGGTGCCGGTTATGATCCTGGCTGCTGCACTTCCAATCCAGCTCTCTGCTGTGGCCTGGGAAAACAGTAGAAGATGGCCCAAATCCCTCATCTCCTGCACCCACCTATGAGACCTGGACAAAGCTCCTGGCTTCTGGTTGTGGATCCAAACAGCTCCAGCCATTGATCTCTGTTTCTGCCACTCTGTAACTCTGCCTTTCAAATAAATAAATAATTATTTAAAAAAACAGCTTCATCCCAGAAGAAGTTCCTGGCTACTGGCTTCAGACTGGCACAGCTCCAGCTGTTGCTACCAATTGGGGAGGGAACCATCGGATGGAAGATGTCTCTCTCTTTCTCTCTCTCTCTCTCTCCTCTCTCTGTGTAACTCTTTCAAATGAATAAATAAATCTTTAAAAAAGTAGCTCCAGTTATTGACAACACAGTAGACTTGCATTAATTTTAATTCCCTTCTCACTTTGCAAAGGGATCAGTGGCAGGTCAAAACAGTTGAGAGCCTTGCTAACAGGAGAAGAAATAGCTGAAGACAGAAAATGAAAAGCAGCCACATACATCATCAAAGAAAGAGAAGTGGACCTCATCCAACACAAACCTTTAAAAGTGGATGCTCACAATTAACGAGTGAAACAGCTGCCCACTGAAATCTTATCTAGGGAGGGAAGATGTCCTAAGTTCTGCTTCTGTAAACTTCAGTCATAAATCTGTCCTAATAAATCTGTCCCCAGCATCTCTTTTACAATCATACTGGACCCACTGACCATTGGAAATGTGGTCCTAAGTCATGTAGGCTGCCATTTAAACCCACCAATGCTGTAACAGCTAAGAAACTTGAATTTGATGCTCAGTTCTCAGGAAATCATTCCAACTGAGCCTAGGGCCATTAATAGAAACTCCTTGGATCCTCCACTGTCTCTGTGCCTGTTTGAAAGAAGAGAGTTTTCCCATCCCAGGTTTCTGGAACAGCTTCAAATTCCACATTGGAAAAATCTGATAACTAATATGAGAGGGATCAACACACAAAGCAGCTATTCATGCTTCACACTGCTCCCCACCAGGAAGATGAGATGCAGGATGAGAGCAGTGGGGCAGATCCTAGTCAGATCCTTCTTCCCACCCCTCTGCTGCCCCAGGCTCCCTGCTGAAGGCCATCCTGCCCCACCCTGCAGAAACCAGCCCAGGAAACATCAAGAGGCCCAGCCCAACTGTATTCTAAGACCACCCACAGTGGGAACCCAGCTTATTTAACTGTGGAGAGCCAGAGTCTTTCCGCCTTCCTTCTCTGCGTGTGCAGGTTTCCAGAACGCTGCCCTCTCTCTCCTGTAACCACTAGATTAAGCACATTAGGGACAGTTTGGGTGAGGTTCTGCAGGAGAGAGTCCAGGCACTGGGAGCCTGAGAAGCAGAGGTGGGAGACAGAACAGCCCAGGTCCCAGCCCTGACCTCGGGGGAAACTGCCAGGATCTCTGGTGCCCTGGCACCCACCCTTCTCCCACACATGTCCCCACCCCATCCTGCACACCAAACCTGCAGCAGAAAGTCCCCGAGCAGGTAAGCTTTCTTCCAGAAACACGGGGAGCAAAGCAGGGAGTGTGGGGAACAGAGTCCCTGGTAACTGGGACCCACAGGTGGACAATGAAGAGGGAAGAAGCAGCAGGAGGCAGGCTCAGGTGAGCACTTGGAAACTGCCTGGGATTGCACGTGCAGAGCAGGTGATGCAGTAAATGAGAGAGAAGGAGCACCACAGCCCCCAGGGCTGACCCTGATCAGGGAATGAACTCCCTCTGGTCCAACTCAGACCCCCAGGGACTGGCAGTTTTACACACATGTGCACAGGCATTCGGGAAGCAGAATATGTTGGAGCTCCTGGGAACTCTGGGAAATGGAGTCCAGTCCGCAGCATCCATAGAGACACCAGCTGGCCCTCCCCAAAGGCTGCAGTCGGGGGTGGGTGCCCACAACCAGAGGGCATTTCCTTTTGTTCAGTCCCTCCTTCCTTTCCTTCCCAACCCAAAATCTCAGGGATCAGTTGCTGTTCTTCCTTTCCTGAATCAAATCTGAAAGAGTGACACTCACTGCTGCTAACTGACCCCAAATCCTGGCTCCCTCATAACCTCTGTCTCTTCCAGAAAAATCTTATTTACTACTTTGGCCCTAGAAATCATAAATGACTATGATAGAATGTAACTTTTAACAGAAGTGAGGAAGGCATGGTTTAATATCCAGTTTTGAGAATACAATTTTCATTTGTGTTTTATTGATGTTTATAGTTCTTTTAAGATTTGTTGATTTATTTGGAAGTCAGAGTTACAGAGAAGGAGAGGCAGAGAGAGAGAGAGAGAGAGAGAGAGAGAGAGGTGTTTTCCATCTGCTGGTTCACTCCCCAATTGGCAGCAGCACCACAGCGCTGACCCCTTATAGTTCTTTTCAAATCATTTTACACTTTCTTTTTATTCATCTAGTACAGAGACAGAAGAATGGACACAGAGCTAACATAGCTGAGTATTCAAGGAGACAGGTTAAGGGGTTAAATGCCTCATATCATATCATTTATACCTTAGATTAATTCTGGGGACAGTATTATCTGGAATTTACAAAGTAGAAACTGAATGGAAAGAGCTTAGAAAAATATGGTGTTTTTTAATATCATTAAAAAGTCTAAGATAAAGGCTAATCAAGGGGCCAGCACTGTGAAATAGCAGGTAAAGCTACTGCCAGCATGGACATTCCATATGGGTGGAGGTTGAGCCCGGCTAGTCTGCTTTCAATCCAACTCTCTGCTATGGCCAGGGAAAGTGGTGGAAGATGGCCGAAGTCCTTGGGCAGCTGCACCTGTGTGGGAGACCCAGAAGAAGCTCCTGACTGCTGGCATTGGAGCAGTACAGCTCCAGCCATTGTGACCAACTGCTGAGTGATCCAAAAGATGGAAGATGTCTCTCTCTCTCTCTCTCTCGCCTTCTACTCTGTGTAACTCTGACTTTCAAATAAATAAATAAATCTTTTTTAGAGAGCCAATCAACATATAACACTAGCATAAAAATCTTTCTTTTGTCTTGGGTCTCAGTTTTTATAATCTGATTTCTCAAATGGAAAAATGTGAGAGAGATGAAGTGTACCTACAAAAATAATTTACTATACTTATTTACTGTAATAATTTACTGTAATGATGTACTGTAATTTACTGTAATAATTTACTGTAAAGAACCACATAGGATTATAACTTGTCTAGAAAACAAAGGAGATTCAAAGTTGCTATTATTTAATGGTTATTTTTTCTTATTTTTAATATCAAGATAGTATATAAATATTATGCACTCCTGGGTATTTCTGTGTTGTTTGATATGTTTTATTTTTAAGCAGAAATTCAAAGAGATAACTGGCTAACATGGAGTTCTGTGTTTCTGATTACTTCTCTCAATTAGAGATCATGGGATTAGAGTTGGTGCTAGATTAAGAATGCTTCAATCTTTATCCACTGGCTTCACACCAGCATTTACTATGTTAAAAAGTATTCTTTGGGTAGATTGCTCTTTCTTGCCAGACTGTAAACTTCATGGGGTCTAGAAACATATTTGCTTTGACACTAAAACTCAGCATCTTGACAGTCAGTCTTTTAGTTGAATAAATACATGATATACAAAATAAATATTTCTGCCCCTCAAGAACTGCCTAAGAGAGAAGAAAATAGAAATCAATTTGATGACTCTCAGTATTAGGTGAATATATAATTTGTCGTTCTGACATAAGCTTGGTCATAAAAAGGGAATATGAATAATTACACACAGTTGAAGTGTATGAACACCTAGGGCCAGCGGGTTAAATGTTCACCCTAGCAATGTAAGGCATTCCATGTCAATAGGAGAGGAAGGAGGAAGAGGGGAGGGGGTGTAGGTGGGAAGGTGGTTACGGAGGGAAGAATCACCATGCTCATTACTTAGCAGCAAAGAGAGAATCTGTGATCATTTGTTGCTTAAGAAAGGGTGATAGGCATTATTTAATTATAATGCAGGCATCAGTGTTTTCCTGTCTCTGAAATAGGAAGTCTATAACTCAGAATTCCTTGCTGTTTCATCAAAAACAATTCAAAACAAAAACCTAATTAAGCATAAGAGGAAGTTACGCATTAGAAGTCTATTCTAATCTCTAGGAGGTTCAGGGGTTGGAAAATTCATCCAAAATCTTGCTGCCAAATGTCCCATACATTTTCCATGACCACTACCCATCAGCATAAGCTCTTTTAAAAAAAAGAAAGATTTTATTTATTTGAAAGTCAGAGTTACACAGAGAGAAGAGAGGCAGAGAGAGAGAGAGAGAGAGAGAGAGAGAATCTTCCATCTGCTGGTTTACTCCCCAATTGGATGCAATGGCCAGAGCTGAGCTGATCCAAACCCAGGAGTTAGGAGCTTCTTCCAGGTCTCCCATGTGGGTTCAGGAGTCCAAGGATGTGGGCAATATTCTAATGCTGTCTCAGGCCATAGTAGAGCTGGATCAGAAATGGAGCAGCGGGACTTGAACCAGTGACCATATGGGATGCTGGCACTGCAGGCGGCAGACTTACCTGCTACACCACAGCACCAGCCCCCATAAGCCCTATCTTCTGCAGAACCAGCACCCCAGACACCAGCCACCACATGGCATCCCATGGCACACTCACCCCTGGCAATGTGCTGCAGCTCCTGCTCCTCTCCACTTTCACTGGAAGAATCTGCCACTCCTTTTTTTCATGCAAGTAATTCTGATTCAGATGATGACCCTGACACAATTGGCTGGCAAGTGCCATGGCATGTGTCCATGGCCTAGCTAAATGCAAAGCTGGAACATTTTAAACTTTTCACTGCCATGGTGAGACACGGACTCCATCTAATGAAGTAGGGGATTTTTCAGGGAGTCTAGAGAATCAAATATGACAAAATGACAAATCTTAACCAAAGAGTGCCGTGGTACAGATGAAGAGAACCCAAAATGTATTTTTCTATCTTTTCTTTTCTGAGTTAAGTGCCTAAAAACAAAGCCAATGAGGGTTAAACAGACCCATTCTGAAAATTCCTTAACATCTTCATTTTCATCCAAATTAATATATTGCTTGAAGAAAATAAATTTTACATAAATGAAAATGCAGTACCACAGACAAGTGTACAGAACATAGGCCCTCAGTTAGCTTCAAACCATCTGGGTCCATTAATGTGTTCTTCCAGAATCAAAGCTGCAGTACAATAGAACCACAGCCTCTGACATTCCTCCTCCACCCCAATGGATCTTGGGTTTTCCTCCCACCTCCCCTCTCCTGTGAATACATCAGTAGCAGAACAAATGGAATCCAAAGATACGATGATGTTATTTAACATGGAATAAACATAGTGTTTTAGTCAGTATAATCCTCAATACTACACTAATAATTCCGAGTTCACTGATTATGAAAGTAAGTATAAGAAATCTCTTCCTAAGTAATCATAACATCGAGAGCTGAATGTAGACTTTCAAAGTGAAAGAGAGAATTGTGTAGAGATGTGTATCTCTATAATAGAGATTTACCGCTGTAATTTATAGACAGTACACCATGTTTGTATTTTTTTTTGTAGTCCTGCATATTTTATTACATGCAGCTTGTCACTTTGGAAATTTTATGATTAGACACTAATATACAACAAATTTTGTATCCTTACAGATAATATAGAGCACCCTAGGCCCTCCCAAGGGCAGAAAACAGACCAAGAGCTCATAGACTGGCTGCAACTGCAAGAAGCAGATGAAGATATCGTCAGAAAGATACATATTCCTGCAGTGTGGCTGCTGAGCAGTTCTGCCCTTATGGATCTCATCTCTGTTTCAGATCGTTAAAGAAAGTTACATGCTTTCTGACATTTCTAAAGATTTCACTAATGAGAATCTAAGATATCTTCACTATGCTAAGAGCCTCAGAACAGCCCAAAGACTTGGGCCATCTTCTACTGCTTTCCCAGGCCATAGCAGAGAGCTGGATCAGAAGAGTAGCAGCCGGGACTAGAACCGGAGCCCATATGGGATGCTGGCATTCAGGCCAGTGCTTTAACCTACTGTGCCACAGCACTGGCCACAACATAGTATTTCTAATAGAAGAGATGGTTAAGTCATTAACTCCTCTAAAATACAAGTTAAGTATTAGTTTTGAAACTCTGATTCATTCATGAGAAAAACAAAAGGTTAAATTTCTCTCTTTGCTTCTGGGTATGTAAATTTTCTTCTAAGAAATTAATCATGACTTTTACATCTCAGACCCTATTATGAGTAAGTAGAGAATATTGTGGGGTCATACGCTCATTCTATCAAAAGAACATTTCTCCAATTAAAGAAAACATTATGGGAATCCCATATGGGAACTGGTTTGAGTCCTTGCTCCTTGCTGCTCCACTTCTGATCCAGCTACTTGCTATGGCCTGGGAAAGCAGTAGAAAATGGCCCAAGTGCTTGGGCCCATGCACATGCATGGGAGGCCAGAGCTATGGCCCAGCAGATTAACACCCTGGCCTGAAGCACTGTCATCCCATAAGGGCACTGGTTCAAGACCGGGCTGCTCAACTTCTGATCAAGCTTTTAGCTTATGGCCTGGGAAAGCAGTAGGAGAAGGCCCAAGTCCTTGGGCCCAAGCCTAAGTGGGAGACATGGAAGAAGTTCCTCGTTCCTGGCTTCAGATCAGTACAGCTCCAGCCATTACAACCAGTTGGGGAGTAAACCATCAGATGGAAGACTTCCCTCCCTCTCTCTCTCTTTCTCTCTCTCTCTCTCTCTCTCTCTCTGTGTGTGTAACTCTTTCAAATAAATAAACAAATCTTTAAAAAAAAAGCCAGGAGTCAGGGAAATTTCATCCAGGTCCCTTGCTTGGGTGCAGGACCCAAGGATTTACCATATTCTGCTGCTTTCCCAGGTATGTTAGCAGGGAGCTGGATCAGAAGTAGAACATGCAATTGGTGCCCATAGAGGATGCTAGTGCTGCAGTTGTTGGTATAACCCATTTTGCCACAGTGCTGGCCCCATAACAATTTATAATTCCTAGTAATTAACAGGGAAGAAAGAAGTATGGCAGGATACCTTTTTTTTAGAAAAATTATTTTATTTATTTGAAAAAGTTATATAGATAGGGAGAGAGAGAGAGAGAGAGAGAGAGAGAGAATCTTCTGTCTGCTGGTTCACTGCCCAAATGGCTACAATGGACAGAGCTGAGCTGAACTGAAGCCAGGAGCAAGGAGTTTCTTCTGGGTCTCCCACATGTGCAAAAGGTCTCAAGGACTTGGGCCATCCTCTACTGCTTTCCCAGGTGCATTAGCAGAAGGCTGGACTGGAGGTGGAGCAGCCGGAACTCTACCAGCACTCATATGGGATGCCTGTATTTCAGGCCAGGGCTTTAACCTGATGTGCCACAGTGCTGGCTCCAACAGGTGACCTTTTACTCTCAATAATCTCCTCTTGGTATTGGCAGCAGTTTGTAATTTTTTGTTTATTTGCCTTCTTCTTAATCTATATTTTTAAAAAATTACAAAATGTTCCAGCACCCTGAGAACCTCCATCACAAGGGCATACCATCAGATGTTTGTCCAGAAAAGGGTGGTGTAGATGCAAGGTGGAAAATGCAAGGTGAGTTGATTCATCTTTCTCAGGCTGTGGTTTCCATGGGCAACTTTTACAACCAACTGCCTTATTTGTTCCTCTTCCACAGAGTGGAACACATGTTAAGTCATCCTATTTAGCCAAAAGCCAGTGGCAGCACTTCAATATGTCATCAATCCACGGACAGCATTGTGGTACAAAGAGGTAAGTTGCCAACTGCAACAGCAGCATGCCTTATGGCACTGCTTTGAGACTCACCACCTTCACTTCTCATTCAGCTCTTTGCTTGGGAAAGCAACAAAGATTGCCCAAGAGTTTGGGTTCCTGCACCCCCATGGGGGACTGGGACAGAGTTCCAGGGTCCTGGCTTCAGCCTGGCTCAGCCCCAGCTATTGTGGCCATCTGGAAGTGAGCCAGCAGATGGAAGATAGAGATCTCTCTCTCTATTACTTTTACCTAAGCATACATTACATACATAAATGAAGATGCATCAATATAGCAACTTGTTGAGGAAAAGTCTTCTGATTATTGCAGGTTTTGTTTCAATGCAGAAAAATCTTCAGACACAAAAATTATAAACTGATTTATATTTATATTTCTCAACCACATACTTTTCAGAAAAAATTGTCTGCCATTCAGCATCAGGTATCAGTTTGAAAGCATTCATTAAAAAAATCAAGTAATTTTACTAAGCACAAAAACCTCTAGTATAGACTGCATATAAACCAGTGGCTTCCATGGGTATACACAGATTGATTTTTGTTAATTTACGGGGATCACTGCACTTCCCTGGCATGGAGCTGTCTGAAGAGTTTAAACACTGATTGGTGTGGCATTATTTCTGATATTTGCTTATTATCCCGAGTGCATTTATTAAATATCTATCTTGAACTCCACACTCTATAAATCTATTTCAAATATGTAGATATTTAATGGTACTTACACATTTACAAACTGAGCTAATCCTCCTAACTTCTCTCTGGAATAGCTATGCCTTTGACATTGCCTTTTTTCACACATATGGAAATGCATAATATGCTTCTGTATGGTACTTCAGAATTTATAAAAGGCTTTTCAGGTAAGATTTACATAACATCATGTGAAAGTGGCCAAAGGACACAGTCTTCTCATTACAGAGGGGAGAGGTATGAAGTCACTCTCTGAACAGTTACTCAGATTCTATCAGTCAGGTTCAGAATCTTATTAGGTATCAGATACACATCTAGATTTTTTTCCCTACTGTCTCTTTGTCAGAATTCCCAGCCTATGAGTGAACTTCATCTGAATGAATGCTAATATTCAAGGTTCTAAGTGAAAAAATTACTGAGGTTTGTATTGGTGAGGAAAGCATGTGTCTAAATGTTACTTGTATTTAATAATAAGTATTGAATCATATGAAACTGAATATAAGATTATGCAAATTTTTAAGATGAAGAGCATATATTTAAAACCACATTCTTACATTTTGCAAACGTGTTGAAACAGCTTACTGGAGCATGTGTTTGGCATAGTGGTAAAGCCTTCCACATCCCAGTCAGAATGCTCAGGGCTCAAGCCCTAGCCCTGCTTCTGCTTCTGGCTTCCTGCTAACAGAACCCTGGGAGGCAGCAGCTGATGGCTCAAGTACTTGAGTCCCTGCCACCTGTGTGGGAGACCCACACTGAGTTCCTCGCTTCAGCCTGAACCAGCTCTGGTTGGTGCAGACATTTGAGGAATGAGCAGGAAATGGAAGGGCTCTCTCTGCCTTGCAAATAAACAAAAATAACTATACAGACCTTTTCTTAAGGTGTCTTGTTCACATCTAAATGATTTCCCTTTTCACAGTAAAATGCCTAACTGTCCTCTTTAGTAACAATGCATGTTTTGCTCTCCATGTCCACTCCTGAGCTCCAAGTACTGGCAGCTCACCCTAGCATGCTGACTGGTTCCAATGTTCAAGTACTCATCTCCCATTCTCTTTTGGTGGGTCTACCAGAAAGAAAGGAGAGTATCTACAGTAATTAATATCTTACTGTGGCTCTTGCTGTCCACCTGCAGGCCTGAAGGATGACCACCTGAATACACACTGTGATGTTCTGGACGTAGTTTTCAAACTTCAGTCACTTTGCAGCTGAGGGACTCTGTCCTCGTCAATCACTTGAAAGCCTGCAGGAGTAGGGAGAAGCTGTGTTTGAAGAATTCACAAATACAGTGCATTGAAGCCAACCACTACCACCCCCACCACACCCCTACTTCAGGGTTCTGGCAAATCCCAAACCAGGAGTTTGGGACCAGCAGTGGTTCAGGAGGTGACCTCAACTCCTTACTCTGAACAGCTCCAAAGAGCCTGGTGCACCCAGCGGGAGCTCAGCACCTCGACCTCCCACCCTCCTGCCCTTGCCACCAGGATGCCCGGCTCCCAGAGCCTCCAGGAGGCCTGCAGCAGACCCGCAGGTCCAGGTGCGCTGGGATGTGCGTCCAGAACTAACCCAAAATACAGGCCCAGCTTAAGTGTCACCTCCCCAGAAAGTCACTGTCACCTACTCCCTCCCGGAAGGCTGCAGGCCAGCACCCGGCACCGGGTGTCATGGCATTTGGGGTTCACCTGCTCTCCCTCAAAGGAAGATGCCCCCGTGGGAACCCCGCTCCACCTGCGGCAGGGCTGGGGGTGGAAGGGCCGAGCCAGCCTCCACCCTAGGACTGCAGCCTGGGAAAGTCCAGGGCCCCAGTGCCCTTGCCAGGCATAGGGTCTCTCTAAGTGTACTCTGAGCCAGGGCCTCAGCCATCAGCAGCTCTCTTGCTTCCAGAATCTGCTGCAGGGCAGTTCAGGCTCAGTCCAGCAGGGGGCCTCAGGACAATCGTTGCTGCCCTGAGGCAGGACCAGTGCTGCAAGACCCGCCCCATGCTAGGCTGGCTATAGAGGCGGTGGACATTGGTGGGCAGCTGGTAGTTGCAGTGTGTGCGCATGACATGGGTGGTGTTAGGTTCTTGGCTGTCCCGTTTCGTGCCTTGGGGCTAAAATGCCGGTGGTGGCCCCTGAGTCAGGAGGGGCAGGAGAAGAAGAGACAGACCTGGTGAGTGTGACTGCCCACCTCTCCTGCCAGCCCTGCTGGCTGAGGCTTGCAGCACGTGCTGCACTTGGGGAAGCAATGAAGGCCAAGTCTCAGCAGGAAAACCAAGTGCGCGGTGCTGATTTACTCACTGACACAGCATCTGTGTGGTCTGCATGGGCAGACAGGGGGAAGGGTTTGGTAGAAGGGTGCTGGAAGTGCACTGGGCCTTTGTGCTGCTGCCTGCTGTAGGCATCCAGGGCAGCAGAGTCCTGCGGGGTCCCTAGAGATCCTGGCCATGCTGTGCCTTCCATCATCCACCCTCCTGCACTGATGCTGGGGGAAGTGCTTCTGTGGTTGATATCTCATTGGAATCCATGGTCATTTTCTCATGATGGGCTGATCTCACACAGTGACAATCATGGAACAAATCACTGTTCTGTGGCATCTGCCTCCCAGGAGCATTGCAGGTGGACAGGGGGAAACGGGTGACTGGTGGCACCTCCTGTGCATGGTCTCTGTCCCATCCTGGACCAAAGGTGGAAAGGGAAGGAGAGGAGCTGGCTCAAAGCAGTCCCGCTGCGGGTTCCATTAGGTGCAAAATGTCTCCCGATTGCGGTTAACCTTGCAGAGAAACTGTCTCCTTTTGTGGGCAAGTGACAGCATCTGCTTTATTAGCTGTGCAGTGTATTGATAATTAAAATTTGGGCATCCCTATCTATAGTCCTCACAGCATAGTTACATTCTGAGGAAGTGATGAAACTGCTCAGTACTTCGGGGCTGAGTGTAATATTAGGTGGGCAAGCCTGTTGTTGGCTTTTGGTTTATAGCTATTGGGCGACTTTATTTGGTAAAAATGCATTCAGGCTCAGTAGTGTATTCAAGGATGACCACTTAGTGAATTGTCTTTTTTTTTTTTTTTTTTTGTAAGAATAAGAGTATTGAAGACTGGGTTGAGCTACCTATGGCAAAACTCCACCATTCCTGGGAAGGCCACAATTGGCAAGAAAAGCAGGTAGCAAGCTTTCACCAAGTAAGTTGAGATTCCTGTGTTTGCAATCTGAAGAGCTCACTGCTGAGCTGGGAGGGGAACTGCTCTGAGCACAACTCATTAGAGAACTGTTCTTGCAGACCTTCCCCGAAGGAAGCACTGTTGTGGTCAGAAGCATTCCAGGAGCTGCTGGCCAGCAATTGTGAATTAGGCTTGAATTGAATCCACTGCAAGTATCACAAGAGTGCAGAAAGGCTGTGTCCTCAAATCAGCAGCTCACCAAGGAGAATTTGACTTAACCTAGAAGGTCTGTTTATCTCCGCTTATTTCTCAACATATTCACACCAGGTGGGGAAGATAAATCACCCTTCAGCTCTGCAATGGCAGTGCTCTTGGTTGAGGCTGAGGATGCTTTTCATTGCATGCAGTGTTTGCAAGAGACTTAGTTCCCTGAGGATTTATGCCTCTCCTGTAAATACATTTTTGGCATTAAAACAAACTGAAGTATTTCTGTTTTAGTAGTATGGAACCAACTTAAGTATATTGCCTACTGGCATCTTTGTCTTTAAAGAGCTAAATCCACAGGATTACAGGATTGAGTAAAAACAAGAGAATAGCTAATCCTAGTACTAGAAAAGCACAAGGGAATGTTTGATCATTAGCTTCCTTATATTCCTCATGTTTCTTTTTATTTTTCTGCCTGCTCTTCCCTACCTACAGATGGTCTGGCTGTATTGGAAGCTTTTTTAAAAACTGAATTCTGTGAAGAAAATATAGGCTACTGGCTAGCTTGTGAAAACTTCCAAAAAAATCCACCCACCCCAGAAGCTATCCTTATATGCAAGAAAAATATATACACTCTGCTTAGAAAAAGGCCCAAAAGAGGTTAGACACAATTCCTCATTTCAGCATAAAGTGTACACTCTTGACATCAAGAAGCAACAAAAGAAGTAAAGACATAAGACTAAAGCAAGGGCCAGGGAATCTGAAAAGCTTCCTCTCCTGATGCCCTGACTTTCAAATAAGTCTCCCCAGACCTGGCAGGTGGAGCTCATCACACATTACAGCTTCTGATTTCCACTTTCAAAGAGCAGAGCCCCCTTCTCTAACAAAGGATAATGAGTGATCTTTGTTTCAGATGAACACGCTTTCAAACCAAAACTCTTATTATCCAAAATATAAGAGAAGCTATGACTCCCAGCTTTACAACTGCCTCGAAAAGGGTGTATTGCTTGATGGAGAATAACTTTCTGAAGTTGTATTTATTGGCAAGGCAGAGTTACAGAGAGAAAAAGAGAGGGAAAGACAGCGGTCCATCTGCTGGCTCACTCCCTAAATGGCCACAATGGCCAGGGCTGGGCCAGGCTGAAGCCAGCAGCTTCCTCCAGGTCTCCCATGTGGGGGCAGAGGACCAAGCGCTTGGGACATTCTCTGCTGCTTTACCCAGCAAGGAGTTGTGGAAGAAGTAGAGCAGCTGGGAGTCAAACCGGCATCCATGTGGGTTGTTAGTGCTGCAGGCAGCAGTGTAACTTGCTATGCCACAACACCAGCCCCCAGAAAGAACTCTTATCCCTGGTCTTTCTTTTGAGTCAGAATGCTCCCAGGACTTGTGTTGAAAACCACAGATCACCACAGAACCCCATGAGAAGAAAAAGGAGTCCCAGAGTAGAGGACATGTTCTGTTTCCTACGGCAGAAGTTTTTGACTGCCAGAGACGAACATTCAATTCAGCCTGGGTGTTTGGGAAATATACCTCGCAACTGGGGATTCCAGTTCAGGTAGTAAATCAGGAAGCTGCTGACTGTCCAGGAGATGCCTGTATCAGAACAGCTTCCACCACCGTGAAGACACAGGCAGGAAATACGTGGTCTGAGTGGGGTGGGTCTCACTGGAAAAGCAGGACTCTGAGATGGAAGATAATGCAATGGAATGCTGTTGTTCCAGACTCACTTAAAATCAATAGGTCTGGGATTCTGTAGCCTTAGCTACCTAGCTCTACATCTTTCCTTAAATCCATCCATATTACCACATGGTTTTAATTCTAGGTTTTAAGTCCAAACTAATGTAACATGTTTATTATGTAGAATCATCCATTCTATTGTTGTGTATTGCTGAAGCTGAAGTGATGTTTGAATTGTTAAATGGTATATAAAATAGTGAGTGCTCATGTGTAGAAAACCACAGTGGCTGTTCCAAGTGCCAAACACTCTTGAAGGCAGTTAAGCTTTGAAGTGGTCTTTGAATATTTGAATACATTTATTTTGATAACTAATGTCATTGAATACTCAGAGTCCAGGTGTGAGTTGATTTGATTTTTGTAACTGGAAATATGACCAACATAAGATCTTTGTAGTAGAGAAGAAGCATGCATTACTGAATCTGTGCAGGGAGAACTGACAGCCCCCAGAGCTGAGATGAGGGTGGCAAGGAAGATGCTCTTTTCTAAACCTAAGTCACAGCACATCTTTAGAACGACCCAGGGTTAAAATTACTAACAGAATCTTTAATTAAACATTAAGGTATTTGATGAGAATAGAACATTGACCTAAATCCCTTCTTGAGGATTAAGAACCAGCTAAATAGGAGGCTGCGGTGGTGACCTCGAAGGGGTTGGAGCCTGGGGTCAGGGGTCGTGGGTCCCAATGGCTGGTCCAGAATCATCACGGGCTACCTGGGTCGTGGGCCAGCACCATGGCTCGGGGCTCCAGAGGTCGGGGGAAGCCTGCTGGGCCCCTTCTTGCTTCCTTCTTTGGGCAGAAGTCAGGCATCACAAAGTGACCTAAAGTGACCAGTTTGGTGCCGAAATCCCTGAGGCACCACTGGAGCCCGGGGCCAGGCCTGCAGGCAGGGCAGAAGCAGAGGGGAGACACCGGGACCTGGGGGCCAAGGCTTCAGGTGTTTCTGTTGGCCCCCAGGCACCCACGGGGCCTCAGCCTCTCTCACAACAGAAATGTGCATGCACCTCAGACCATTTTTACCCTTAATTCCACTTTAAAGAAAGGTTCATCGAGGACGGACTCATGGCATGGGGGTGCAACCACAGCCTGCATGGCCCACATCATGGGCACCAGTTCCATTCCCTGACGCCCTACTTCCTCTCCAACTCCAGCCAACGAGTGCAGTGGTGATGGACAGGTGCTTGGACCCCACACCACATGGAGATGGGAGGGGGCTCATGGGCCTTCAGCCTCACCCAAACATTGGGGAATCAAACCAGCAGATCGAAGACCCCTGTCTCTATGCCTTTCAAATAAATCTCTTAAAATAAATAAAAAAGAAATGCAAATAAAAAGAACCAGCTAAATAGACATGAACTGTATGGAGACAAACACCAATATTACATTACTCAACTCTCCACTGCTCCAATGAACAAAGAAGACAAATAAGAGGGATATAGGCCTCCCCTTTTTTGTTATCCTTCCCTTGGTTCCAACTAGCATGGGCTTCCAGAAAATGCGCAAGGAATCCATTCTCTTCTATGCTCAATACATGATCTCAGAATTTCCCTTATTCATTTGCCTAACAGATTTTGATTATGTCACTCTAGGTAAAGGGAAGGCAAGAAAACTGCCCTTTTCCCCCATTTTTAAAATCTATTATTTATTTGAAAGGCAGAGTTATAGAGAAGGGGTAGAGACAGATCTTCCATCTGCTGGTTCACTTCCCAAATTGGCCTCAGCTGAGCCAATCTAAAGTCAGGCGCTTCTGCCAGGCCTCCCACATGAATGCAGTGGTTCAAGCACTTGGGCCACCTTCTGATGCTTTCCCAGGCACATTAGCAGGGAGCTAGATTGGAAGTGGAGCAGCTGGGACTTGAATCAGCACCCATATGGGATGCTGGCACAGCAGGCCATGGCTTTACCCACTGTGTTGGTACCGTGTGTTTGTGTGTGTGTATGTGTGTGTGTGTATGTATGCATGTATTTTTATTTCAAAGACTCATTTATTTATTTGAAAGGCAAGGTTAGAGAGGGAGAGACATAAGAAGAGAGATCTTTCAACCTCTGGTTCACTCCCCAAATGTCCACAACAGCAGAGGCTGGGCCAAGCCAAAGCCTGGAGGCTGAAAAGCAGATAATCTTTAGTTATTAATTTAAAATGAATAGGCTGTAGCTGGTACTGTGGCATATAAGGTAAAGCCACCACCTGCAGTGCTGGCATTCCCTATGGGCACTGGTTCATATCCCAGCTGCTCTGCTTCTAATCTAGCTCCCTGCTAATGTGCCTGGGAAAGCAGCAGGAGATGGCCCAAATACTTGGGTGCCTGAATCCATGTGAGAGAGCTGGAAGAATCACCAGGCTTTGGATTAGCCCAGCTCCAGCTGCTTGCAGCCACATGGGGATTAAAACAGCAGACAGATCATCTCTATTTATGTGTCACTCTTTATAATGCTGTCTTTCAAATAAATAAATAAATAAACCTTTAAAAAAGGTTTATTAATGTATGCTATAATCCAATCCAGGAACAGTAAGAGAAGCATTAAATATTGCTACCTATATTTTTATTTTTTAATTTTTTTAAACTTTTATTTAGTGAATATAATTTTCCAAAGTACAGTGTATGGATTACAAAGGCTTCCCCCCATAACTCCCCTCCCACCTGCACCCCGCCCATCTCCCACTCCCTCTCCCATTCCATTTACATCAAGATTCTTTTTCAATCATCTTTATACAAAGAAGATCGATTTAGTTTATATTAAGTTTTCATCAGTTTGCAGCACACAGAACATAAAGTGTAAAATACTGTTTGAGTACTAGTTATAGCATTACTTCACATTGGACAACACATTAAGGACAGAGATCCCACATAAGGAGTAAGCACACAGTGATTCCTGTTGTTGACTTAACAATCTGACACTCTTGTTTATGGCATCAGAAATCTCCCTGGGCTCTAGTCATGAGTTGCCAAGGCTATGGAAGCCTCTTGAGTTCACTGACTTCGATCTTATTTAGACAAGGTCATAGTCAAAGTGGAAGTTCTCTCCTCCCTTCAGAGAAAGGTACCTCCTTCTTTGATGGCCCGTTCTTTCTACTGGGATCTCACTCACAGAGATCTTTTATTTAGGTCCTTTTCTTTTCTTTTTTTCTTTTTTTGCCAGAGTTTCTTTCCATACCTAAAATACTCTCATAGGCTCTTCAGCTAGATCTGAGTGCCTTAAGGGCTGATTCTGAGGCCAGAGTGCTGTTTAGGACATCTGCCATTCTACAAGACTGCTGTGTATCGCACTTCCCATGCTACCTATATTTTATATAGTCTGAGTATTGTATAAACTAAAATATACAACACTAGGAGTATGCTATCAGTAATTACACTGCCAATCTCAGTGATTATAAATAAGAATTTTAGCAACTATACTGATTCTGAACAGTGATTCAATGATTCTGTTTTTAAATTTAAAAATGCCCATGAACTTGAATGTTTCTGTGTAGCTCCTCATAGAACTACAAGCTTTAGAATTTCTATGCTGTTTAGCATTTCATCTTCAGTGCGAACTTGATTATTACACTGCCAGTTTATAAAACACTTCACAGTCATGTGAGCCTAACCATAAGATAGGACTGTGTAGAATAAATCCTTTAACTATAAAGACAATCTTATCTCACAAGGGAGGAAGATCCAGAGGGGTCAAATGACTTGCTAATGTCACTTAGCTCTGTCAGCACAGAAACAAGGAAAGCTCTCAGCTTCCTGCCACCTCCCCTTACACCACCTGCCTCAACTAGATGAACCTGTAATTTTAAGGACACTCAGGCACCATGAGTTTAAATGAATTTTTCAAGGTTACATGACAAGTACCAAAGCCAGAAGCAAAAATTATTGCTTCCATCTTTCTCTTCCTTGTCCACAATGGAAGTCCGATGTACAGTTATGCATTATTCTAATATCACAACCAAGAAGCATTATTTTTCCCCAATTTAACAATGAAACTTTTTTTCCATTGAGGAAGTTATTTTAATGGATGATACAAACATACTTTTTTGTTTTTTAATTGGAGATGCAAAGAAATGAACAAGTAGACAGAGAAGTAGTATTCACCCTCTAGTTCACTGCTGAAATGTCCCCAGTGGCCAGGGCTGTCCCAGGAGTAGGGAACCCAATCATCTGAGCCATTTCTTGCTAGCTCCCAGGGTCTACATTATCAGGAATTTGGAGGCAGGTACTGGAACCAGGAATCAAACCAAGAAACTCCAATATGAGACATAGGCATTTGAACCACAAGGCTACACCCTGGCTTCCAGACTTGTTTTTTCACCAGTCCTCTGAAAAGGAAAGTTAATTACAACCTGAAATCCAAGACTCTGGAGTCCTCAGGTGTGTGCTTCTATGCAAGTTGATGCATTAGAGTTACATATGTTGCCCAAGAGTCTGCAGTTTAGAGAGAACAGAAGAGTGAAACATGTGTCAGAGGATGTCAGCATTGGAGAGGTGGCTGTGCTCTAGTCAGAGGCTGAGGAGGACAAGTCCACAGGGAGCAGCAGCTTGATTTAGTCACAAGGAAACCGGCTGTTTCTGGATTCATCCACCCCTCCCAGCTGACTGGCTGTGGAATTCTGATTGAATTCACCTGAAAATCCCACTCCCACTCGATTTGGAGGGAATTAATATCTGTCCCCTAAGTAAAAGGGTTCCATTTCTTTTTCCAAACCACAAAAAATCATGTTGGTTGCGTTGCCTGTAAATTTCTAAGCATGAAACACCAATTTTTTTTTTTTTTAATTTCATAATAGCTACTCTGTCTGAACTCTTGTTTGTATTGCATCAGAATACAAAATCTTGGGAGGAAGAAGGCAAAACCAACTCAGACCCAGAAAACATTTAGAAAATTTCTGCTTAAGTACCAAAATTAGCAGAGGCACACAAAACAGTGACAGAAAGCCAGAATTGGAGCAAGCCAACAGCTATGCCCTGATTCAAAAAGACGGTTCCTGCTGTACCCTGAACTCCTTATTCCAGCCTCCAAACCAAAGCTAACATCAGAAAATTCATTACAAACCATGATAAATAAGAAAACTGTGAAAAAAGCCAAAGAAATGCAAGAGTCCTTAGTGATATTGGGCTTGATTTAGTCACAAGGAAACCGGCTGTTTCTGGATACATCCACCCCTCCCAGCTGACTTGCTGTGGAATTCTGATTGAATTAACCTGAAAATCACAGTCAAACTCGATTTGGAGGAAATTAATATCTGTCCCCACAGCAAATTGGTTCCATTTCATTTTCCAAAACACAAAAATTCATCTTAGTTATCCTGCCTGTAGATTTCTAAGCCTGAAAAGCCAATTTATTATGTTTTTTATTTCATAATGGATCCTCTGTCTAACTTCTTGTTTGTACTGCATCAGAATACAAAATTTGGGATGGAAGAAGGCAAAAGAAACTCAGACCAAGAAAACATTTAGAAAATTGCTGCTCAAAACCAAAAATTGGCTGAGGCACCCAAAACAATGACAGCAAGCCAGAATTGGAGCAAGCCAACATCTGTGCCCTGATTGAAAAAGACCATTCCTCCCGTGCCCTGGACTCCATATTCCAGTCTGAAAACTAAAGCTCACATCAGAAAATTCATTACAAATCATGATAAATAAGACAAATGTGAAAAAAGCCAAAGAAATGCAAGAGTCCTTTGTGATATTAGGCTTGATTTAGTCCCATGTAAACTGGCTGTTTCTGGATTCATCCACCCCTCCCAGCTGAATGGCTGTGGAATTCTGATTGAATTCACCTGAAAATCGCACTCACACCTGATTGGGTGGGAATTAATATCTGGTGCTGGTTCTGCGGGCTGGGGCTTTAACCCACTGTGCGATAGCACTGGCCCCTGTAAGTGGTTTTCTTAATTATTCCCAGCTTTCTGTCTGTTTTGTTTTTAGATTTATAATAATTTCTTAATGAAAATGGATGTAGGAAGGTAAATTTTATTCTCAGGGAATATATAGAAGCAAGATGTATGATGAATTTGTCATGACTATCAATCATTGCATTTATCCAAGAAAAGGCAATGTCATCTCTCATTTTCTGTTGCCATAGCAAAATATATATTTGTTATATGATTTCAATTGAAGTCAAGGATAATATTCTAAATTTTGGGGTCATAATGTCCAACACATTCTTTAGTGTTATACAGATGATGTAGTGGGCAGTGTTTTAGTTCCACCCTGGAAATAAACACTTAGCATTCTGCAAGAGAATTACTTACCTAGGGCTAAACCACAAATCAGTGACATTTATTATTTTTTTTGACAGGCAGAGTGGACAGTGAGAGAGAGAGAGACAGAGAGAAAGGTCTTCCTTTGCCGTTGGTTCACCCTCCAATGGCCACCATGGCCGGTGCACAGCAGCCGGCCCACTGTGCTGATCTGATGGCAGGAACCAGGTACTTATCCTGGTCTCCCATGGGATGCAGGGCCCAAGGACTTGGGCCATCCTCCACTGCACTCCCTGGTCACAGCAGAGAGCTGGCCTGGAAGAGGGGCAACTGGGACAGAATCTGGCACCCCGACTGGGACTAGAATGAAGTGTGCCAGCGCCACAAGGTGGAGGATTAGCCTAGTGAGCCGCGGCGCTGGCTGCATTTATTTTTTTTAATTGTTAGAGTAATGCAGTCCTTAATAGTTTGAGGAGATGAACTTGATTCCCAGCTAGAGTAAGAACACTGTGGGGAAAATAATCTACTGCATGTTCTTTCACGTTTTAAGATTGTATTTAACAATTTATTTATTTATTTAAAAGAGTTACACAGAGAGAGGAGAGGCAGAGAGAAAGAGACAGAGGAGAGATCTTTCATTCAACATTTCACTCTCCAATTGGCTGCACTGGCCGGGCTGCACCCATCTAAAGCCAGGAGCCAGGAGAATTTTCTGGGTATCCCACACGGCTTCAAAGGCCCAAATCCTTGGGCCTTCTTCTACTGCTTTCCCAGGTCATAGCAGAGAGCTGGATCAAAATTAGAGCAGCTGGGTCTTGAAACGGTGCCCATATGGGATGCTGGTGCTTTAGGCCAGGGCATTAACCCACTGTGCCACAGTGCCAGCCCCAAGGTTTATTTATTAACTTATTTGAAAGGCAGAGTAATAGAGATAGGGAGAGATGGGTAGTGAGAAAGAGATATCTTCCATCTGCTGGTTCATTCAACAAATGGCCACAATGGTTGGCCAGGCCAAAGCCAGGAGTCTGGAACTCTATCTGGGTCTCCCATATTTGTGGAATTGGCCCAAATACTCAGGCCATCTTTCACTGCTCTTTCAGCCACTTTAGCAGGGAACTCAATTGGAAGTGGAGCACCAAGGACTCAAATTGTCTGTCCACATGGGATGCCTGAATTGCAGGTGGAGATCTACCTGCTGTACCACAATGCTGGTGCCTACTGCAGGTTCTCAAAGCTCTCTGTATTTCCCTCAGTCACAAATGCAGATTATAGTACAGAATTTCTCAGGTTCTGTTCTTGGGTAAATAACTCCATAGCTTTTACTTTAATTTGTTATCATGTTATTTCAGTTCTTTAAATGTTTATGAGTAGAATAATTATAGAAAAAGCAAAAGCTACTTTCTATTCTTTCTTGAATCTCCTCCCTTACTTAAAATATTTATGAGCCTGATAGAGAAAGAAATTGATGGAGTGAGAGAAAGCTAGAAAGCTCCCATGCACTTCTTCACTGCCTAAATAAAAATATCAAACAGAGGTGGGGCACAACTGAAGCCAAGAGTCAGGAATGGAATCTAGGCCTCCCTCTTGGTTGGCATCACCATTGATTCCCCTGGTCTGCATTAGCTGGGAGCTGGAAACTGGAGCTGGCACTGAAATCCAACTTTGGAAATTTGATGCAGAGAGAGAGTATCTGAGCTGGCATCATAAACACTAAGTTAAATGCCTACTGTCTCTTTTAAAAATTTTTTTCTCTGCCATAATTGCATTGACTGTGTATAGTGTTTTTCTGGAAATTCTTCATTGTTCAATCCCTTCATAACTTCCCTGATGGTTTCTTGTCTTTTTTCCTGAATACTTCTACATTCTTCTGAACACTGCTCATTCCAGAGTGACTCTTGTCCCCCTTTCAGCCTACTGTGCAATTGCCCTTGACATAGTCTGGCCTTTGTGAACAGAAATTCCTGTTTCCCTCCAGCTTGGGCAATTTTCACAGCCTTTATACCATAGGTTTGATCCCCTGTGGAATGCTTCTGTGTGGCTGCCCAAATGCTCATAAATCTGAAATGAAATGGCATTCTTGCTTCTTCATCCATACCCATGTAGAAGATATACAACTGCCATTGTTTGTTAGGTGACAGAGTTGACATGTTGACCAGGAGTGTTCTGTCACAGGGGATGATAGCATTTGAAGACCTGGCTGTGTACTTTACCTGGGAGGAATGGCAGAACATGAACCAAGCTCAGAAAATCCTGTACAGGGATGTGATGCTGGAGACCTACAGCAGCCTGTTCTCCCTGGGTGAGTGACACTCATCACATGCCCAATGGTAACATTTTCTTGCTATTTGACAACTAAGTGAGCACTATTCATAAAGTTGAATGAGGGACAGGTATAGAATTTGAGTCCATGAAGAATCTGAATATCTATCACCTGGGAAGGATTTCACATTGGAACATTTGTTGCATAGCTCCTGGACCAAGCTGTACTCCTTTCATTAACCCAAGATAGTGATTTCACAAAGTCTATATTGTTTCCATTAGTAGGGCACTGCAGTACCAAACCTGACTTGATCTTCAAGTTGGAGCAAGGAGCAGAGCCATGGATGGGGGAAGAATGCCTACATCAGAGCCTTCCATATCAGTGTGTACATAACGGGCAGGGAGGCCAAAGCAGAAGCAGTGCAACAGATATTGACTGGTGTTCTTTCCACGAGTTTTTCCCAAGTCTTACTCCTGAAGACAGCTGGTCCTGTGATTCAGACACAGACATTCTACAGTATCTATGGAGATCAGTATCTCTGGTAAAGGCAAAGGAAATGAAGTTTTCTGTGAAAATCAACAAACCTCCAGAAACTCAAATTATCACAGAGGAGTGTTTATAGAAAGAAACAAGAGGAGGCAACCAGGGCTGATGTCTTCACAATGAGTTAGAAATCAATTTTCAATAATTGAGCAGACTCTGGGTTGCAGGAATAAATTATTTCAACTGGTGGGAATGTATAGCCAAGGTGGTATATTGGAACTTTCTGTAACTGTTGTAGTTATTAGAAGATTAGGATGTCAGGTTTCCTTAGAAATATGGGGAAACTATAATAGTGCAGATAAAACAGAGATTTTCATTAGAAAAATCCCACAAATGCTGTTTGCCTGGGAAGACAGAACACAAGACAACCACATATTCAAATCTTGTCCCATGAATGTGATCCTGCTTAGAGTATAGACACATTTCACTCTTTACCTTCAAGGAAATGATCTAGTAAAACTTCCCCATATTTATGGTTGAAATATCACAGAAGTACAAAACCCACAATTTTTCTAAAAATGAATTGAAAAAGGGGCTGGCACCGTGGCTCACATGGTTAATCCTCCCCCTGCAGCACCAGCATCCCATATGGGCCCCGGGTTCTAGTCCTGGTTGCTCCTCTTCCAGTCCAGCTCTCTGCTGTGGCCCGGGAGGGCAGTGGAGGATGGCCCAAATGCTTGGGCCCCTGCACCTACAATGGAGATAAGGAGGAAGCACCTGGCTCCTGGATTTGGATTGGCATAGATCCAAATGTATTTGCCATTTGAGGGGTGAGCCAATGGAAGGAAGATCTTTGTCTCTCTCACAGTCTAACTCTCACAAATAAAGAAATAAAAATACATTAAAAAATGAACTGAAGAAATGGACAGGGAAAAATTGGTTTCTAGATTACAGGTGAATATATTTATTAAATATTAGTCCATTCTGTGAAGTCTTATTCATTTTTGTGAAAGTAGAAAGTGAGAGAGAAACAGTGAGGAATAGATTTTCTATTAACTCTCTCCCCAAATACTATCAACAGTTATGACTAATCTGAAGCCAGAAGCCTGGAATTTCACCTACTCATCTCTATCACAGGGTCCCAAGCACATGAACCATTATCTGCTGCTTTCCAGTATCTATTATCTCAGAGCTGTATTGGAAGCAGAGTAGCCTCGGCTTAAACTGGCACTGTTTTGAGATACAGGCATCCCAAGCAGTGATTTAAGACATCTTACCACAAAAACCATTCAATCATACTTGGAAAAAATTCTGGTAGTAAACAGGATCATGGATGAACATTGGAAAATCTATGGATACAATTTAATATATTAATGTATAATGGAGAAAACCTGTATATTCATAAATATGTATCTTCTAATCATTTTTTGAAAATCTTATGATGGAATGAGGATATAAGCCTGAGCCATTCTCCCTCATTGCCCAAAGTAGATAAACTTTGGAATGTATTCCTTGCCCTTGAAACTCAATTGGGTCTCACAGCCTATTGCCTTCATACCCCACCCTGCATTATTTTCCAGGTTCCTAAGGCCCCCACCCAGTTCCTGGAATTCCCCTCCACTGCTGCCCCCTACCCTCATGCCCAGCCTTAGCCCTCCTCAAAAAGGTCTGGCCCCTGGGAATTGGGGCCTTCATGCTCCATCTTGTACAGGCAGTTGGTCACCCACCTCTGTGGATTAATTTTCTCTGAATAAATTCTGTCTGGCTGTAAATTCATACACTTTCTCCTCTATTCTACAACTCTTTTCCTAACATTTTGGTGCCCTGTGTGAGGAGGCACAAATGCAGAACTTTTCCTAACATCTTATCCCTCTTAAATACAAGTAACTTCATTCCTTTTACACGAGTATGCTAGAAGAAACAATTATATTTGATGTAGTGACATCATTTTTTTCTCACTTCAGTTGCCATGAAACTGGATGAACTGATTAAGACCAACCAGAAAAGTCTGGAGAAAAATCTGCATCAGGATGTTATGACAAATAATAAGACATTAACTCCCAAGGGAGTTGAATTCAGAAAAACACTTAATTTAAGTATAAGCCATATTCCAAAACTGAGTATCAAAAAGAGAAACTATTCAGGAATAAAACCTGAAGAATGCAGTATATGTCACAATATGTGTCCCCATTGTGGGCCTGATCAACTACAAGCTGGAGAGAAATTTTGTGCTACTAAGGTACCTGGGAACACTCTCCAGTTCTGTGAACCTCTTAATCAACAGCACAATATTCAGATCAAGGAGCAGGCACTTGAACAAATTGGACAAGGGAAAGTCTTCAAAAGCAAGAATATATTCTGTGAATCTGAGAAGCTTTTTATGGTAGAAACCTGTAATAAGTCAATTGCCACTATTGGCAAGACAACTCAAATAGTACAAGATTTCCATAAGAATTCTAACCTCAGTATACATCAACAAAGTCCCAAAAGAGAGAACGTTTATAAGTATATTGGGCCTGTGGAACCTGTTATTTACCAATCACATGTTAGACTGAATCATAGACCAAATATAGGGAAGAAATCCTATGCATGTAAACCTTGTGGGAAGTCATTCAGTATTAAATTCTGCCATACCCTCCATCACAGCACTCATATAAGTGGAAAACCCTCATGTGTGTAATGATTGTGGAGAAACCACTCACCAGAAGTCAGATCTCATTAGACATCAGAGAATTCACACAGGGTTGAAATCTTATAAATGTAATGACTGTGGGAAGTTCTTTGGCCAGAAGAAACACCTCATAAATCATCAGAGAATTCACACAGGGGAGAAACCTTATGAATGTAATCATTGTGGAAAAGCTTTTGGCCAGAAATCAACACTCACAAATCATCAGAGAAGTCACACAGGGGAGAAACCTTATGAATGCAATGACTGTGGAAAAACCTTGGGCCAGAAGTCAAACCTCATAAATCATCAGAGAAGTCACACAGGGGATAAGCGTTTATGAGTGCAATGACTATGGAAAACTCTTTGGCCAGAAGCCACACCTCATAAATCATCAGAGAATTCACACAGGGGATACGCCTTATGAATGCAGTGACTGCAGAAAAGCCTTTGGCCAGAAGGCAAACCTCAGAAAGCATCAGAGAATTCACACAGGGGAGAAACCTTATGAATGCAATTACTGTGGAAAAACCTTAGGCCAGAATTCAAACCTCAGAAAGCATCAGAGAATGCACACAGAAGACAAGCATTATGAATGCAATGCCTGCGGAAAAAGCTTTGGCCAGAAATCACAACTCAAAATGCATCAGAGAAGTCACACAGGGGAGAAACCTTATGAATGCAATAATTGTGGAAAAGCCTTTGCTGAGAAGTCAAAGCTCACAAAGCATCAGACAATTTGTACTGGGGGAAACCTTATGAGTGCAATGACTGTGGAAAAACCTTTGCTGAGAAGTCAAACCTCAGAAAGTATCAGAGCCTTCACACCATGGAGAAAGCTTATAAATGAAATGACTGTGGAAAAGCCTTTGGTCCCATCCTTGCATACCAAGGATAAATCCCACTTGGTCTGGGTGGATGATCTTTCTGATGCATTGTTGGATTCAATTGGCCAGAATTCTGTTGCAGATCTTTGCATGTATGTTCATCAGGGAAGTTGGTCTATAATTACTTTCTTTGTTGCACTTTTTTCAGGTTTAGGAATGAAGGTGATGCTGGCTTCATAGAAAGAATTTGGGAGAATCACCTCTCTCTCAATTGTTTTGAATAACTTGAGAAGAATTGCAGTTAGTGCTTTAAATGTCTGTTAGAATTCAGCAGTGAAGCCATCCAGTCCTGGGGTTTTCTTGGCGGCGAGGATCTTTATTACTGATATCATTTCCATCCGGTTATGTGTGTGTTTACGTTTTCTATATCTTTGTTGCTCAATTTAGGTAGGTTTTATGGATGGAAGGATGGTGGAAAGCCTCTTTGCTGTACTTCATAACTCATAAGATATCAGAGAATCCACACAAGGAATTTTCTACATGACCTTTTTGTGCAAGTTATCTCATGAAATATTAGAGAATTCACCAAGGGGAGAAATGCATGAATGTAATACATGTGAATAAGCCTTTGTGGTGCAAATCAGACCTCATCAAACATAAAAGAATTCTCATGGGGAGCAATTTTATGAATGTAATGACTCAGAGCCTTTTACCATAATTCAGCCCTCATTGTACATCATCAAATTCATATAGGGAAAAACTCCTTTGAAAGTAAAATCCCTTTAATTAGAAGCCATACCTCATAAGACAACAGGGAATTCACATGGGAGAGAAACCTTATGGGTGTAATGAGTGTTGGAAAGCTCTGCCCAAATCTCTCCTTATATCAGAATGCACAACATATATATCTAATGAATGAAATAAATGTGAGAAAGTCATTTCACATAGGTAATGCCTCATAATCCATCATGGAATTTGAACAAGGGAGAGACCTTAACAATATAATGAATGTGGAAGAGCTTTTCTCCAAAATTCATGTAAGTATTGTGACAAAACCTTTTGCTGGAAATCACATCCTATCCAACAGAGACTCATGTAAAGGAGAAAGCTTATAAATATTATTAGTGTGAAAAGGTTGTTTGTCAGAAGTCAATGGTACATCAGAGAATTGACACAGGTGGTTTCTTAGGAGTATACCGATTGTGTAAAAACATTTTCTTTATTTCAGGCTTGTATAGATACAGAATTCACAAAAGGTGATAGTCTTTGCATGCTGTAAATACGATAAAACCTTTAGCCAGAAATTAGACATCAACAGACTTCAGAGAATTCATAAGGAACAAAAGTCTATGCAATGAATTTGGAAAAAGTATTTCTGCTATAAATCAGTCTTCAATTCCCATGAATAGACTCACAAATGAGAAAACATGCATGCATACAAAAGTTTTGTACCATAAATTATCTCTAGATGGTAAACTAATATATCACACAAAAGAAAAATCATGAGTATAATGGAATTGGGAATCGCTTTGCTATAAGGCAGAGTTCCAGAAAGCTTAGCAAGATTACAGAAAAGTCTCTGAAAATGTAACATGTCTGAAAGATTTGTTGGCATCACAAACTGGAGGATAGCTCAAGTGCATGTGTTTTTGTGACCTGGCATCCAAATTGATATCTCTTTTTCTTTGATGAATTCCTTGTTTATTTATTTAGCAGATTTAGAGACAAAGGATTCCTGTCCATTGATTTACTACTATATGCCCACAATTGCCATGGTAAGGTCTATGGCAAAAACTGAGTGCTGGGGGCTGTGAATCTGATTCATCACTGATAACATTGAAGACATTGGTTCCTGGTTCTTATGCTGCTATGCATGGAAATGTTTCTCTAATTTCATTTTCAAATAGTTCATTGTTAATATAAAGAAATGCTTCTAATTTTTAAAATTTCATTGAAATAATTTGTGATTAATGTGTCCTAGTCATGCATTATTACAGGGTGTAGTGCAATATTTGCACACATTTATGCAGTAAAAAGTGATCAAGCTAAGCAACTACAGTTTTATTAATTTTTAAAGAGTTATTTATTTGAAAGACAGAGTTACAGAGAGAAGTAGCAGCAGAGAGAGAGAGAGGTCTTCCTCTGCCGGTTCACTCCCCAGGTGGCCCAATGGCCGGAGCTCTGCCAATCTGATGCCAGGAACCAGGAGCTTCTTCCAGATCTCCCACTTGGGTGCAGGGACCCAAGGACTTGGGCCATCTTCTACTGCTTTCCCAGGCCATAGCAGAGAGTTGGATCAGAAGAGGAGCAGCCAGGACTAGAACTGGTACCCACAGGGGATGCTGGTGCTTCAGGCCAGGGTGTTAGCCCACTGTGCCATAATGCTGGCCCCCAAGCAACTACAGTTTCTAATTCTTCTCCATGATTTGAGACTACCAGTTCCTCTCTTTCAGTTCTTTACACAGAACCTAATATGGTTGAATGTAGTCATCTCATTATATTATGGGGCACCAGAAGTTCTTTCTGCCTCTTTGTATTTTGTTACCTATTATCCAATCCCCCTCTATCCCTAGCTGCTTCCCTTCTCAGCCTCTAGTAATCACAGTTCTGTGTTCAGATCCATTATTTTCTCTCACTTCCACATGTGACAAGGACCAGGTGACATTTGTGTTCCTGCTTCTGGCTTATTTCAATTAATTTAATAATATTTGGTCTTTTTTGAATCTAAATGAAGTTCCCCTGTCCATTTTTTTCATTGATGGATAGCTAGATTGGTTTCAAATCCTGGCTGCAGTGAACTGTGTTATAGTGGCTGTGTTATGGGAAAATTGCTGTATCTTTGATATGCTCTTCTCCTTTCCTTCTAATAAAAGTTCCTTATTCTATATAGCCAAGAGCAAGATAACTCTCACATGGTAGGTCAATTTTTATCTTATTTTAAATTTTTGTTATTTATTTGAAAGAGTTACAATAGAGATAGGGACACAGAGAGGTCCTCCATTAGCTGGTTCGCTCTACAGATGACTACAAAGGCCAGAGTTATGCCATTCTGAAACCTGGAGACAGGAGCTTCCTCTGGGTCTCCCACATGGGTGCATGGGCCCAAGGACTTGGGCCATCTTCTACTGCTATCCCAGGAGATAGCAGAGAGCTGGATTGGAAGAAGAGCAGCTGGAACTAGAACTGGCACCCAAATGGGATGCTGGCCCCTCAGGCGCTGCACAACAGCACCGGCCCAATTTTTATCCTTTTTAAGGAATGGCCATACTGTTCTGCATAACATCTGTACTAACTTGTGTTTTCATCCACCATATATGATGGTTTTCTTTTCCCATGTGCTCTCTAGCATTTGTTATTTTTTATCAGTTTGGCATCAAGATGATATAGTATTGTTCATGTTTTTGTGTATTTTGAAATCAGTTAATTTGTTTATTAAATCTTTGTTTATTTGAAAAGTGGATTTAGAGAGAGGAGGAAAGACAGAGATAGCTTTCATCTGCTGGCTCACACCCCAGAGAGTTTCAAAGTTGAGCCTGGGGCATGCTGAAGTCAGGAGCTTCATCCAAGTCTCCCACATCAGTGGCAAGGACCCAAGTCCTTCGTCCATCTTCTGCTGATTTCCCAGGTGTTTAGCAGTGAGCTAAATTGGAAGTGGAGATTCCTAAGCTCAAAGTGGAACTCACATGATATGCTGGCCTCACAGATTGCAGCTTACCCCACTTAGCCACAATGCCAGCCCCTCTATCAATTTAATTCCTCAAAAATAGGTCAGTAATGTTGGCATCTATCTCATTTTGTTTTTTCTCTGTTATTATTCAACTTATTGATGTCTTATTTTTGTTCACATTATTCCTCTCAATTGCTCTACCTGAGGTGAGTAGGGCTGCTGTGTTGCTTGAATGAAGTGTATGCTTTAGATTACTCATTTACTGAGTGCATGTCATTCACATAGCACTTCACCGAAATTCTACTATGTCCCAAATCCTCTTCTAGGCACAGAATTCAGACCACTTTTCTCTTAGGCCTAGATCTTGCCTTTAACATACTATTTGGAATTTAGTAGCTCATGAAATCTGCAGACTGCATAAATGAATGAATATTTTGAGGGCTGTGTTTTTGTGGAGGAACTTCATAGGAGACCGAAGGAATAAAATAAATCTAAAGTATCCACAGTATACAGAATGTATACTATTTTACAAGCCACAGAGAAGAGGAAGAAGAAGGAAAGTAGTGAGACTAGAAAGTTTGTGGCAAGACTAACAGGCACTGGTCAAGAACTTAATAAGCCCATTAGGAAAGCAGTAAGGTTTCTTTGTCTCCCCGTAGACTCTGCTCTCCAGAGGTGAACAGGGTCCTCTAAACCCACTTGCTGCACACACAAACACCTGAGTGTTGTATTCTCCCACAGGTGTTGGAGACTGATATGGTGTTCTGATTTATATTTACATAATGGCTAGTGACATCGGGCATATTCACATGTTTTGACCATTTACATTTCTTCTGAGAAATGTCTATTCAGATCCTTGCCTGTATTTTTTGGAGTTTTTCCAATTCATGTAAATGTTCTGGAAATCTGTAAACATTCAGAGTTTTAATTTTTCCTGCCATCTGTTCATTGTATCTACACTCTGATGTTTACTTTGTTGTGAAGAAGTATCTTAGTTGGATATACTCAAATGTCTCTGTTTTTATTTTTGTGACTATTGCTATTGGAATCTTACCCAAAAGCTATTGTGTGTTGACAATATTTAGAGTTTCCCTATGTTTACTTGGGTTTGGGTCTTATGATTAGATTTTTCATTCACTGTGAGTTCACTTTCACATAGTGTAAGTGATGTTGGAGTCTATTTTCAGGCTTCTACATTTGGATCATCAAGTTCCTCTGCACCACTTGTGAAAGAGATTCTTCTTTCTCCAGTTCATTTTAGTTCCTTTGTTAAATATGAGTTGCTGGTAGAAATTTGGGTTTATTTCTATGCTACCTAGTTTTTTCCATTGAACTATGTGTCTGTTATTATATCAGTGCTAACACTTCTTCTTTTTGTGTTTTTTTTTTTTTTTGCAGTTTATTTATTTATTTGAAAGGCAGAGTCACAGAGAGGTAGAGGCAGAGAGAGAGAGAGGTCTTCCATCCACTGGTTTACTCCCCAAATGGCCACAATGGCCGGAGCTCTGTTGATCTGAATCCAAGTGTCAGGAGCTTCTTCCAGGTCTCTATGCAGGTGCAGGGGCCCAAAGACTTTGGCCATTTTCTACTTTTTTCTCAGGCTATACCAGAGAGGGGTATAAGAAGTGGAGCAGCTGGGAAACATACTGGCACCCATATGAGATACCGGCACTGCAGACGGTGACTTTACCTGCTTTGTCATAGTGCTGACCCCTGTAATATGTCTTAAAATATGGTGTGATGTCTCCAGCTTTTTTTTGCTTTATAATATTTCTTTAGATGTTAAGCATCTCTCATGTTTCTATATGAATTTTAGCATCATTTTTTCTAGCTCTGAGAACATCGTTGGTATGTTGATTGGGATTGCATTGAATTTGCAAATTGCTTTTGGTAGTATGGACATTTTGATATTATTCTTCCCATTCACAAACATAAGTTTTCTGTGAGACTGTTAAAAAGCCTTGACAAAAATTGGACTTTATTACACAAAAATTCATCACTTTTTGGGATCATTTAAATCCATAATTTTGCACTAATATTTGATAAATAATGAAAGACTTTCTCTGAGCATTTTAGTAGGAGAAATTAAAATATTTATTTTATCAATTTCTTCAAATATTGTTTAGATGTGATATTCAAATATTGTTTAGAGCCATTGTCTGTATTCCCTCTAAATTACGATCTTTCTGCTTTTTGCCTGTTAAACTTGTCCCTTGATTCAACAACCCTTTTTAATGTAATGTAAATGGAAAATGTCATTTCATAAGCTAAAAAAAAATGACAAAGAAGGAAAAAGAAGGGAGGGAGGTTGAATATATAATTATGTTCTCTTAATTTTTTCTATGAACCGTACTGAATCTTTTAAAAGCTAATGAAAATTAAAACTCTAAATTGGACCATTATGACCAATATTTAAAACAAGTGATTAAAAACTGTAGATGTCTTCAATTTTGATTATCATTCTTATTTAGAATATCTGAAAGAAATCCGGCTTCTCACTTAAAATATACCAGTGTTTTAGAATTCAGTATTAAATGACTTTGTTTAAAAGTGTTATTTAATCTATTGCTTTAAGTGGTAATACTATGGCCATTGTAAAACAAAATCCTTATCATTTTCCATAAAACAGAAAGGGCCTTTAAAACATCATCACTAAAAATATTAAGAGACCTAAAATATAACATTCTTAAAACCCAAGTGATACCATTCAAAATTTTCAAATATGCAGGGATAGTTCATGTCAAGTAACTAAATAATTGTGAAGTGTATATATGGAATAGCTTCTATAAATTCTTTTGGCAAGGGCTGGCACTGTGCCATAGTGGGTGAGGCTGCCACCTGCAGTGCTGGTATTCCATAGGGGCATCAGTTCAAGACCTGGCTGCTCCACTTCCTATCCAGCTCTCTGCTATGGCCTGGGAAAGCATTATAAAATGGTGCAAGTCCTTGGGCCCCTGCACCTGCATAGGAGACCAGGAAGAGGCTCCTGGCTCCTGCCTTCCAGTTGGCACAGCTCCAGCCATGGAGGCCAACTGTGGAGTGAACCAGTGAATGGAAGACCACTCTCTCTGCCTCTCCTTCTCTGTCTGTGTAATTCTGACTTTCAAATAATATAAATAAATCTTTAAAAAATTATTTTGGCAAATAGATGAAGCTACTTGTTGTACATTTCAAATAAATAGCAAACATACTAGAAAAATATATTGAATAAAATTTAAGCAACTCATAGCTATACACAGAAATTTCTCACCATAACAACATAGCAACCACTAAATTTCCAAACTTAATTTTCCACAACTTAGAATCTTTAACTCCAGAAGGAGTATGAAATTGACAGAACAGTGGCCTATGTATCAGGATACCTAATGCTAATACAGAATTATCCCTGCTACAACTTACCTGTGTGACCTTGAACAATTCACTTTACTTCTCTGGGCCTTGGCATTTAGCATCCTCATGTGATAAAGGAGGCTTGGATAAGATCAGTTGTACTCTATCTTGAGACTTCAACGATCTCTCAGTTTCGAACAGGCACCTTAGGGGAAAGTAAACCTTTAGATCAAAGCTTACATTTTTAAATCTAAATATATTTTAAACTCTTTCTACAACTAGTACAAAACAACACATTCAAATGTGTACCATGCCACTTTTCAATATTTGGGAATAATTAATGCATCATTTTAGAGCATTGTCTTGAGGCCAGTGCTGTGGTGTAGCCAGTAAAGCCACTGCATGCAGTGGGGGCATCCCATATGGAGGCTGGTTCAAGTCCCAGCTGCTCCACTTTCCATCCAGCTGTCTGCTATAGCCTGGGAGAGCAGTAGGAAGTTGGCCCAAGTCCTTGGGCCCCTGAATCTGCATGGGAGACCCTGAAGAGGTCCTGGCTCCTGGCTTCAGATTGGCATATCTCTGACCTTTTAGGCCATCTGGGGAGTGAACCAGCAGATGGAGGACCTCTCTCTCTCTTTTCCTCTTGTTCACTATCTGTGTAACTCTGACTTCCAAATAAATAAATAAATCCTTTAAAAAATCAAAAGAATATTGTCTGGCACACAGTGAACCACTAAGTACAAGATATTATTAGTAATATTAGATTGAAATGTTGAAATAAACTAGGCAATAAGCCTTAAGATGCAAATTAATACCAAGAAATATAATCTCAAATTTCTGTGTTCAACAAGGTAGTCTCTTTTTCACTACTAACTTTATACTGAATAAGATATTTTGATATTTTGTTAAAAGTAAATTTATCAGAGGCCAGCGCCATGGCTTACTTGGTTAATTCTCTGCCTGTAGTGCGGGTATCCCATATGGGCAAAGGGTTCTAGTCGTGGTTGCTCCTCTTTCAGTCCAGCTCTCTGCTATGGCCCAGGAAGGCAGTGGAGGATGGCCCAAGTGCTTGGGCCCTGCACCCAGATGGGAGACCAGGAGTAAGCACCTGACTCCTGGCTTTGGATGGGCACAGCTCCAACTGTGGCAGCCATTTGGGGAGTGAACCAACGGAAGGAAGACCTTTCTGTCTTTCTGTCTATAACTCTACCTGTCAAATAAAAAAAATTATTAGTTTTTCATAAAAACTGCAGTATTGAAAAGGTTCTAAAATCCCTCTAATTCTAAATGTCTGTGACTGCTAACTCATTAGCACATATTGCATTCTTTACATCTGGGTAATCATGATAATTCACTTTTAAATGATTAACAGATCTGCTGTTATATATAAATACATGCTTTTCCAAAAATCATACAATAAGCAGGCTACATAATTTACTTCAAGTAAAATTGCCATATCCAGTCCTACAATTGTAAATAAGACAGTTTCAATTGTTCAGCATTATCAATTATAAATTCCAATAGCGTAGCAATAGTCATAAAAATAAAGGATCCGATGCTGTGGTGTAGCAAGTAAAGCTGTGGCTTGCAGTGCTGACATCCCACATGGGTGCCAGTTCAAGTCCTGGCTACTCAAATTACTATCCATCTTTTTAGGCAAGTAAGACTTACTATCCAGCAGTAGAGGATGGCCCAGGCCCTTGGGCTCCTGCACCTGCATAGGAGACCCAAAAGATGCTGCTAGCTCCCGGCTATGGATCGGCACAGCTCCAGCCATTGTGGCCAAATGGGGAGTGAACTAGCGGTTGGAAGACTGCTCTCTCTCTCTCTCTCTCTCTCTCTCCTTCTCTGTGTGTGTAACACTGAACTTCAAGTAAAATAAATGAATCTTTTTTTAAAAAGGACGAAATAAAAAGGAAGATGAATATTATAAAATTGTTTAACTTTTATTTAATAAATATAAATTTCCAAAGTACAGCTTTTGGATTACAGTGGGTTCCCCTACCCCATAACTTCCCTCCCACCCATAACCCTCCTATTTCCTGCTCCCTCTCATATCCCAGAATATTACAAAATTGTATAAAAGACATTTGTACAGTAAACAAATATACTGATTTCTAATGTAATATTTGAATACTTGAAGCAGCAAGGCTAAGTACTTCTTAGCCAAAATAACATGTTTTGTCCAGTGTAAAACCCATTTACCATCCCAATACACAAAGGGATTTGGGGCAATAAGGAAAAAAAGAAGTCCACACATGCAGAAATTTTAAGCAAAACAAAATAGAGAATGTATTTAGTTTCATGAAAATCACACGAGAATTAATAGTATTCCACTCATTTCCAATAAATATTTTTAAGTTTAATGAATGAATGAATTTTCAGTTACATAGCAGAAAGCTTCTACCCTCTCCCATAAAACTGAAAAAGAAACTTTTTAAAAGTAAAAACTGATGAAAGAATTCTGCAATACATGTTAATGTTAAGTAGCGCAGCAGAGTTTATTTAGAAATACAAACACACACACAGAAAATAAATACATTAAAATCTTACTGAATAGGTCAGTAATAGTTCAGGATCCAATATAGTGTGCAAAAGATTCTGGATTTCCCAGTCACTTTGTATAGGAAATGATGTGCTTTGCTATGTAGCATGTACCTGTAGATTCCTGAACACCTCCACTTTGCTTCTTACCCTGAGTCCTAGCAAATACAGGAACACAGCTGTTGAATCATTCATTTTCTGGATTTGGGAATATCAAAGAATTAATCAGTATAGAAAATTGTACAGCAGAGACCAAATATCCAAGGGAGTTCAGGAAAATGAATTGAACAAGTCAAACTACTATGAATGTATACTGAATGCTCTGTTTTAATATGTCTTACTTACCTAAAAAGACATGAGGGCTATTGCTCTCTCTCTCTTAATACAACTAAGGAGAAGATATCACCAATGCTCAAGAAAAATGAATAGACAGCAGAGCTAATACAAAATCCCAAAAATCTAAAATAGAAAAACTGGATATGCACTCTTTACACATACAATGAAGTGACAATGAAGTAGAACAAATCTAAAATTAGAAAAAAATCTTTTTTTAAAGATTTATTTATTTATTTGAAAGTCAGAGTTACACAGAGAGGCAGAGAAGAGAGAGGGGTCTTCCATTCACTGGTTTACTGCCCAGTTGGCTGCAATGGCCAGAGTTGCTCCGATCCAAAGCCAGGAGCAAGGAGCTTCTTCCAGGTCTCCCACATGGGTGCAGGGGCCCAGGACTTGGGCCATCTTCTACTGCTTTCCCAGGCTATAGCAGAGATCTGGATCCATATGAGATGCCAGCACTGCAAGTGGTGGCTCTACCCACTACGCCACACCGCTGGCCCCAAAAATTCTTGTCAAATTAAGAACATTTAACCTTTGTTTTAGAATGAATTATTAAAATATCTAAACTGGGGGAATACATAATTTCTTTCTTTAGAAATCAGAAGAGAAAAAGAACACTTCAAGGCTACTCTGACACCACACAGAAGGAATGGAGAATCATGACCTCAATTAGCCTAGGGACAGAATAAAAGGGAGGGAAATAGGAACAACAGAATTAAGATGAATAAGCTTTGACAGCTGAGAGAATCTGAATGTAAAGAAAAGGCATCCAGTTAACTGAACCAATAGAGATAAGTCTGAGAGGAAAAAACATTGTTAAGACATATTAATGGGGCCAGAGCTGTGGCTTAGTAAAGTCAAAAAAAATCAAAAATTTGTCGTTAAATTATATAATTAAAAAAGATAAAAAAGATATTCAATCTTAAGTCTCTATAGCATAAGATATACATCAATTTTCCCAGGTTCTATTTGCATTTATTAACAAAGTTACATGGGTATAATCACTACAGTGACTCCAATAAGTCTTTTTATAAAAATTATTTTTTATTTTGACAGGCAGAATGGATAGTGAGAGAGACAGAGAGAAAGGTCTTCCTTTTTTTCTGTTGGATTACCCCCCAGTGGCTGCTGCAGCCAGTTTGCTGGACTTGAAGAGGAGCAACTGGGACAGAATCTGGCACTCCCAGCAGGACTAGAACTCGGTGTGCCTGTGCTGCAGGTGGAGGATTAGCCTATTGAGCCATGGCACCAGCCTCCAATAACTCTTAACCTGAGATGCAACTAAACTTAACAAGGATACTCAATAGGAATTTTAGAAGAATTCCAAAATATGTATCAGAATAAAAATAAATACTTTTCTTGGTACATCTCTTTTTAACTATACTATTGTCCAAATTTCCAATTGTCAGAATTACAAAAAAAATCCCAGAAGCAGCAGAGTTGGTCCAACATGATGAGGAATACAATTAAGTTTTTCAGTTACAACTTACCTAGAGAAAATGAGAATTCTCAGATCCCAGATTAAAATAACCAAGAAGGCCCAATAAAAGAAAACTCAATGTCTTCATACACTAACATTTATTACCTCAGATGTGTTTAACAAAAAGGTGATTATTCCAGCTATATCCCATTAGGTAACCCAATTTTAGCTGCTAAATCCAATTAAAAAAAAAAAAGCACCTCATGATATATTACTAAAATCATATTGCTATATACCATCCACAATGTCCACTGAACCTTATACCTAATGTTAACAGATCTGATGAAAATCAATAGATAAATGATGTGTCTTAACCAAGTGTGGCAAATGCGTTTTGTTCAAAGTTTTTCCAAAAATCCTGAGTCTCAGTTTGCCTTCACCTTGAAAAGAAACTTTTGAGGTTTATAAATCAGTCTAGCTTCTTTGGGCCTCACTCCAATGCAAGGGGCTAAAATCCATCAAAATAAACTCTAGGCACTGTCCTTGTGCTCCCAGTGACTTTTTCACTCTAGGGGCTCACAAACCTTCTAAATTCTTTAGATCACCTGTGATGTCCATTAGTTCTCAAAGACTACGATGCAAGTAATTTCCCCTCTTGGAACCTTGTTATTAACTGTGCTGTATGAGAAATGAAGTCTCCTACACACCTTGTGCTTACGATTCTCCAAACCATGTTGTCTGCTAGGACTTTGGCCATGAATATAGGACAGCAATACCTGAACATGATTACTGAGATCTCCTTAATAAAGGATAGACTGGGGCCAGCACTGTGGTGCAGTGGTGTAATCCTTTACTTGCAATGCTGGCACCCCATATGAGCACCAGTTCTAGTCCCCATTTCTCCTTTTCCCATCCAGCTCTCTGCAATAGCCTGGGAAAGCAGTAGAAGCTGTTCCAAGTGCTTTGGTCCCTGCCAAAATATGGGAGACCTGGAAACTGCTAGCTCAGATTGGCCCAGCTGCAGACATTGCAGTCATTGGCGGAGTAAATGAGCATATGGAAGACCTTTCTCTCTGTCTCTTCCTCTCACTGTCTGTAAGTAAACCTGTCAACTACATAAATAAATTCTTTATATATATATTTACATTTATTTATATATATTTATGTATATAAATATATTCATATATAAAATATATTATAATTTAGCATATAATATCTTATATGTGTTAATTAAAAATAGATAATATTATATAATTTATTATAAGTATTATATATAATATATATTTTTTAATAACTATTTTAACAAAATTTCTCAGAACCCATCTAATCCAAACCTTGGACAATTGGGAGCTGTTGTACTTGGCCCACCCATAATTGAAATGGATTCTAAATCCTTCAACTGCAAGGAGAGTATCATAGACATTAATGCTCCAAACGGATCCAGTTCCCTGCTAATGTGTCTGGAAAAGCAGCACAGGGTGACTCAAATATTGGGGCTCCTGCACCCTTGTGAGAGACCTGGAAGAAGCCCCTGGCTCCTGATATCAGTCTGGCCTAGCTGCAGTCATTGCAGCCATTTGAGGAGTGAACAAACCAGGAGGAAGATCAATCTCTCCCATTCTCTCTTTCTAGTGCTGCCTTTCAAATTCATAAAAGGATCTTTAAGAAAATAGATCACTTCAATAAATTTGCCATTGCTCAGTCATGATGACTTTTACTACCTTCAGTTCTTTTTCAAAAGATTTATTTATTGGAAAGGCAGATAGAGGAGCTGGTGGTTGTGGTGCAGTGGACAAAGCTGCTATCTGTTACATTGGCATCCTGTATGTGCACCAGTTTAAGTACCAGCTATTCCATTTCTGATCCAGCTCCTTACCAATGGACTGAAAAAGCAGGGAAAGATGGCCCAAGTGCCTGGGATGCTGCCACGCACATTGCAGGAAAAGCTCCTGGCTTCAACCTGGCCACACTCTGGCTATTAAAGTCATCTCAAAAATGAATTAGGTGGTGGAAGATTTCTGTCTCTCCCTCTCTCTGTAACTCTTTCAAATAAGTAATTAAATATTTTAATATGATTAACAAAAAGGCAGAGACACATAGATAAAAAAGAAGGAAAGAGAAGCAGAGAGATCTCCCATCTTCTGGTTCACTTTCTATATGGCTACAACTGTGCAAGACCAGGTTTCAAATCCCCATTGAGGTTACAGTTCTCCAAATTAGATGACAGGAAGGAAACAATTTGAGCTATTATCCGTTGCTTCCTAGGGGTATTAACATGAAATTGGTTTGGAAGTGGAGTACCCAAAACTCAGATTAGCACTGCAATATAGGATGTGGGCATCTGTTGTGACTGCTAACAAATTGGAAATCCTAGAGGAAAAATCAACAGATTCCTGGACATACACAATATACCAAAATTGAGTCATGAAGACACATAGAAAAGCTAAACAAACCAAAAACCAAGACAGAGATTGGATGAGTAATGAAGACCCTCCCAACAAGCAAAAGTCCAGGATCAGACAGCCTCACTATTGAATTCTACAGGACTTTTAAAGAACTAATCATTCTCAAATTATTCAACACAATTGAAAGAGAGACAATCCTCTCAAACTCCTTCTATTAATCCTGCATCACCCTAATTCTTCAACTAGAAAAAGATACAGTTGAGAGAGAGTACTATAGAAAAATATCCCTGATGGGGGCCAGTGCCATAGCACACTGGGTTGATCCTCCACCCGTGGAGACAGCATCCCCTATGGGTGCCAGTTCTGGTCCCGGTTGCTGCTATTCCAGTCCAGCTTTCTGCTCTGGACTGGGAGGGCAGTGGAGGATGGCCCAAGTGCCTGGATCCCTGCACCCGCATGGGTGACCAGGGAGATGCTCCTAACTCTGGCTTCCGATTGAACCAGCACCACCTGTTGTGCCATATGGAGCATAAACAAGCAGATAAAATACTTATGTCTCTCTGCCTCTGCCTCTCCCTATAATTAACTACACCTTTCAAATAAATAATTCTTTTGAAAAAGTCAACAAACAATAAAGGCTGGTGGAGAGGGAGAGAAAAAGGTACCCTAACCCACTGTTGGTGGGAATGAAGCCATTATGGAAGGCAGTATCAAAGTTCCTCAGAAATCTGAAAACAAACATACCATATGATCCTGCCATCTGACTCCTAGGAATTTATCCACATGAAATGAAATAGAATATGCATAGGCATGAGTTATCTGTACCCTCATGTTTATTACAGCTCAATTCATAATAGCTAACATGGAATCAACCCAGATGTCCATCAACTGGTGACTGGAACAAAAATATGAGCTATATATACAGTGTAAAATACTATTCAGCCATAATTGTGAATGAAATCCTATCTTTTGTAACTAAATGGATGAACTGGAAAAAAGTATGCTTCATGAAAGAAGCCAGCCCCCAAAAGACAAATACCATATGTTTTCTCTGACTGGTGGTAATTAATATATAGACAACGAAAAGTAGCATATGAGTTAAATTGATATTTTGAGATTTGAGTATTGTTCATAGCACTTTTCTGAACTCTTTGATAGAGTAAACAACATATACTCATTGATATTTCTGCTACTACTTGCTGAATTCTTTATTTTGTAGAGGGTTAAAGCTTGTGATTCTAAAATAAAATCAAAGCATGCAGCTGTCAAAATTAAAAGAAAATAAAACGAGAAGGAGGGAGTTGGAAATATGAGACCAAGGGAAGATAGGGTAGGATGTTATCAGTTTGCTCTTCAATCTGTATATATAAATTACATGAAGTTTGTTCACTTAATATGCATTTAAAAATATAAACTTAACACTGGAAAAAAAAGACCTGAGATCAGTGTTTTCTGGATCACCATTAAAAAAATTTAGTCTTCATTTATGTCTGACCATATTTAATTTCTTATTTATTTATTTTATAAGAAAATTAACATCACCATTCCTAACAAGTCCATCCTGCTTCATCCATATCTATCAGTTCCCACTATGCTAATAATTTCTCATGAACTTAAATCCATATCATCTTAAAGTGATGTAATGTGGGGCAGGCGCTGTGGCATACCAGATAAAGTTGCTTCCTGCAATGCTGGCAAGCCATGTGGGTGCCAGTTCAAGACGTGGCTGCTCCACTTCTGAACCAGCTCTCTGCTATGGCCTTGGAAAGCAGTAGAAGGTGGCCCAAGTCCTTGGGGCCTTGCACACATGAGAGATCCGGAAGTAGCTCCTGGCTTCGGATTGACACAGACCAGCCATTGCGGCCAACTGGGAGTAAACCAGCAGATGGAAGACCTCTATGTTTCTGTCTGTCTGTCTCTCTCTCTACCTCTCCCCTATTTGTGCAACTCTTTCAAATAAATAAATCTTTAAGAAAAAAGCCAGAATCATGTCATTATTTATGTGTTTTAGAGGCTTTGCAGATGTTGATTACATGTGCCATGAAAACCCATCAAAATGCAAATCCTATAAGAGGCAACTCCATGTGCACTAAACTGGTAAAATCCAGTGCATGTGTTGAGAAAAACACACTAGCAATACATTTCAAAAAGCTGTGAAATATTATAAGTGGCTGTCAAAAGCTAAAAATCTGACAATGACTCATTATGTCATTTATTTATACATAATGCTGAGAAAATCAGAAGTATTTGTTAAAAATTCTGCTAAAATGCACTAGATTTATAATTTTTAAATGCATCGTTCCTAGATGTAATGCAGTCCTGTGCTACTTTAGAGTATCAGAAATTTAAAATGCTGGACTTGTGCTGTGTTGGAGCAGGTTAACTCCCTGGCCTGAAGCACCAGCATCCCATATGGGGGCCGGCTCAATACTCAGCTGCTCCACTTCTGATCCTGCTCTCTGCTATGGACTGGGAAAGTAGTAGAAGGTGGCCCAAGTCCTTGGGCCCCTGTACCCATCTGGGAGACCTGGAACTAGCTCCTGGCTCCTGGCTTTGGATCAGCACAGCTCTGGCAGTTGCAATCAATTAGGGAGTGAACATCAGATGGAAGACCTCTCTCTTTCTCTCTGGCTCTTCTCTCTGTCTGTAACTCAACTTGTAAATAAATAAATAAATCTTTAAAACAATTAAGAAACTTAAAAAGGGAAAGGTTTTTAAAAATGTATTTATTTATTGTGAGGCAGAATTACAGATATAGAGAGGAAGAGAAAGAGAGGTCTTCTATCGACTGGTTCACCCCTAAATGGCCAGAATGGCTGGAGCTGGGCCGTTTGGAAGCCAGGTGCCAGAAGCCAGGAGCCAGCAGCTTCCTCCAGGTCTCTCACATGGGTGCAGGGGCCCAAGCACTCAGGGCATATTCCAGAGCTTTCCTAGGCCATTAGCAAAGAGCTGGATTGGAAGTGCAGGAGCAGGGACTCAAACTGGTGCCCATGTGGGATGCTGGTGCTGCAGGTGGATGCTTAATCTACTATGCCACAGAGTGGGCCCAGTGAATGGTTTTAGGAAGACATCTTTCATGTAGACTAGGCTGCAATATTGCAAGGTAAGGTTTAGCTTTTATTCCCACACATCAGTATTCATCTTTTAGCAACTATAAATACTGAATATCATACATATAGACATAAATATAGGTAATTGCAGATTTTTTTGTCATTCTTTCTAATTCTCTTTTTAATGTCTGCTAATAGGCCATCTTATGGATTATTATATTGATGTTACCCGTACACAACCATCAGGCATTTCCACTGTTGAATGTGTTTATGTGTACAGGTAGTTTTGTTTGTGTGTACATGAATGCACATTTGATGGAGATAGCACTGACAGTAATACTGTGAGAATTCCTAACGCTGATTTCAAACTTTCTGTCCTCCGCAGAGATGGCTGTCATTGAAGTAGACCACAGGGCCCCTTTTGCTGTTGTGAACTGAAATGTGCCTCCCTAAAACTCAAACACTGAAGTGCTAATCACCAACATGACTTTACCTGAGGAAAGTAGTTTTAAGCAGATCAAATGATAGATGTGTCTGTCACATCGGAGAAAGGCTTCTGGAAAACTCGAGCCTATTAGCACCTTGATCTGATATTTTCTACCTCTACAACTCTGAGAAGTAAAATTCTATGATGTAAATCATATTCTCTGTGGTATTTTCTTAGCAAATTAATATATCCTCATTTCTGCCAGCATTTTCTGCTGTCATCTAGAAGGTCCTCGTGATTAGCAGAGAAATATAGAAACTAATAACTATGATTTTTGATTACCAATTATCTACTAACACAAAAAAGATATCCCAGAAGCAACCTACTACCATCCTCCAGGACCCAGAAAAAAAAAAAAAAAAAAGGAATGAGTCAAGATGCAGGGCAGTAGAAAAAAGTGAATAATGAAAGATCACAGCAGAAGTAAATAAGGAAGGGTTTGATGCTGTGGTGTAGTGGGTTAAAGCCTTGGCCTGCTGTGCATGCATCCCATATGTTGCTGCTAGGAGACCAGGTGCTCCACTTCCAATCCAGCTCCCTACTAATGCACCTGGGAAATTGGTGGAAGATGGACCGTGTTCTACAGTTCTGGCACCCACATGAGAGACTTGGAAGAAGCATCTGGCCTTTCAAATAAATAAATAAATCTTAAAAAAAATAGAAGCAGTGTTAGCACTATTGGAAAACAGACAAATAGTTCAATGGAAAAGAATAGGCAGCTGAAATTTACCGACTTTTCTACAGGCAACTCCTATTTAACAAAGGAAAGAAAACAAACAGGAAAAAGAAGAATCCCTTTAGCATATGGTTTAAAGGAAAGTGATTATCCATATGTAGAAGCCTGAAAATATACCCAACACCTCATACACTATGTAAAAGCAACTCATGGTGAATTAAAAGTCTAAATATAAAACCAAAAACTAAGTAAACATATGAGAAACTATAAAACATAAGCATAGATAACAGTTTTGGGTAAGATTCCAAAAGCACAAGTAACAAAAATAAAATATAGAAATTTGAGCATATCAAATTAAGATACATCTTCACAACAAAGTATTCAACAGAATGAACATACAATGGACAGAATGGCAGGAAACATTGAAAACTCTGACTATGACAAAAGATTGATAGCCAGAACATACATATATAGAACTGGAAAAACTCCAAACAAGAAGTAAAATGTACACTTAAGAAATGGGCAATGATCAGAATAGATGTTTCTCAGAAGAGGAAATCTCAATGGTCAAGACATATATGAACATGCCCAATATCACTAGCCATTAGGGAAATGTAAATCAAAACCAATAGCAGACTCCATCTGTGGGAGAAGACAATGCTTGGGTTTTCATTTGTGCAACAAGTGGGTTTAGAGGACCCTGTTCACCATAAGAGGGCAGAGTCTACATGGAAGTAAGGAAACCTTAATGTTTTCCTAATGGGCTTGTTAAATTCTTGACCAGTGCCTATTACCTTTGCCGCAAACTTTCCAGTCTCACTACTTTCCTGCTTCTTCCTCTTCTCTGTGGCTTGCAAAAACAGTGTACCTTCTATATACGGAGGATACTTTTGTTTTGTTTTATTCCTCCTATCTCATGATGTTCCTCTAAGAAATCACAACCCTCCAAGTATTCATTAATTTATGCAGTCTGCAGTTTTCATGGGCTACTACATGGCAAAGTACTAGGTTAAAGGAAAGGTATAGGTCAGGAACTGAGCAAAGTTCACAATGATGAAGCCATTGGGGAAATGAACCTGATGGAAGACCTCTCTCTCTCTCTCTCTCTCTCTGCCTCTCCTTCTCTCTCTGTGTAACTCTGATTTTCAAATAAATAAATAAATCTTTAAAAACTAACTAAATAAATATACTAATAACCTGGTGGCAACACCTTTCTATAAGAACATGTGAAGCACTCAAACACAGTTTGTCCCAGAAAGTCAGCCATAGTTTTCAAGGGCACGTCTTCTCCATTTGTGGACACCTCTGTGTGGCGTAAGGGACACTTATTTCTTCCCCTCTTCTTTCTTACCACTCTCACAGTTATAACTTCTATCGATGCTTCCACAGACCAGTCTCTATGAAATTGTAGAACTAATATCCTCCCATGTCAAAAATGTCATGGGTTTAAACACAGAACCAAAATAAAACAAGTAACTGGCTTTCTTAATTACACAGTGTGGAAAGTAAGATTCTCAGTGGATCACTGGGTAACTGTAAAGTACTGCGCAGAGAAAAACTGTAACTTATCTGTATTTATGATGCTGTAATTCTCCACTTTATGCATACTCAGATTAAAAGAGCTCCCGTTAGTGTGCAGCACTGTTGCATAGTGAGTAAAGCTACTGCCTTCAGTGTCAGCATCTTATATGGGTGCTGGTTGGGATCCTGGCTGCTGCACTTCCCATCCAGCTCTCTGCTGTGGCCTGGGAAAACAGTAGAAGATGGCCCAAATCCCTCATCTCCTGCACCCACCTATGAGACCTGGACAAAGCTCCTGGCTTCTGGTTGTGGATCCAAACTGCTCCAGCCATCTATCTCTGTTTCTGCCACTCGGTAACTCTGCCTTTCAATTAAATAAATAATTATTTAAAAAAACAGCTTCATCCCAGAAGAAGTTCCTGGCTACAGGCTTCAGACTGGCACAGCTCCAGCTGTTGCTGCCAATTGGGGAGTGAACCATCGGACGGAAGACGTCTCTCTCTCTCTCTCTCTCTCTGTCTGTCTCTCTCCTCTCTCTGTGTAACTCTTTCAAATGAATAAATAAATCTTTAAAAATGTAGCTCCAGTTATTGACAACACAGTAGACTTGCATTAATTTTAGTTCCCTTCTCACTTTGCAAAGGGATCAGTGGCAGGTCAAAACAGTTGACAGCCTTGCTAACAGGAGAAGAGATAGCTGAAGACAGAAAATGAAAAGCAGCCAAATACATCATCAAAGAAAGAGAAGTGGACCCCATCCAACACAAACCTTTAAAAGTGGATGCTCACAATTAACGAGTGAAACAGCTGCCCACTGAAATCTTATCTAGGGAGGGAAGATGTCCTAAGTTCTGCTTTTGTAAACTTCAGTCATAAATCTGTCCTAATAAAGCTGTCCCTGGCATCTCTTTTACAAACACACTGGACCCACTGACCATTGGAAATTGTGGTCCTAAGTCATGTAGGCTGCCATTTAAACCCACCAATGCTGTAACAGCTAAGAAACTTGAATTTGATGCTGAGTTCTCAGGAAATCATTCCAGCTGTGCCTAGGGCCATTAATAGAAACTCCTTGGATCCTCCCCTGTCTCTGTGCCTGTTTGAAAGAAGGGAGTTTTCCCACCCCAGGTTTCTGGAACAGCTTCAAATTCCACATTGGAAAAATCTGATAACTAATACTTGAGAGGGATCAATGCATAAAGCAGCTATTCACGCTTCACACTGCTCCCCACCAGGAAGATGAGGTGCAGGATGAGAGCAGTGGGGCAGATCCTAGTCAGATCCTTCTTCCCACCCCTCTGCTGCCCCAGGCTCCCTGCTGAAGACCATCCAGCCCCACCCTGCAGGAACCAGCCCAGGAAACATCAAGAGACCAGGCCAGACTGCATTCTGAAAACACCCACAGTTGGAACCCAGCTTATTTAACTGTAGAGAGTGGGAGTCTTTCTGCCTTTCTTCCCTGCATATGCAAGTTCCCAGAACGCTGCCCTCTCTCTCCTGTAACCACTAAATAAAGCACATTAGGGACAGTTTGGATGAGGTTCTGCAGGAGAGAGTCCAGCCTGAGAAGCAGAGGTGGGAGACAGAACAGCCCAGGACCCAGCCCTGACCTCAGGGGAAGTTGCCAGGATCACTGGTGCCCTGGCACCCACCCTTCTCCCACACATGTCCCCACCCCTTACTGCATGTCAAACCTGCAGCAGAAAGTCCCTGGAGCAGGTACGCTTTCTTCCAGAAACATGGGGAGCGAAGCGGGCAGTGTGGGGAAGAGAGTCCCTGGTACATGGGACCCACAGGCAGAAGATGAAGAGGGAAGAAGCAGTAGGAGGCAGGCTCAGGGTGAGCACTTGGAAACTGCCTGGGATTGCACGTGCAGGGCAGGAGTTGCAGTAAATGCCAGAGAAGGAGAAGCACAGCCCCTAGGGCTGACCCTGATCAGGGAATGAACTCCCTCTGGTCCAACTCAGACCCCCAGGGACTGGCTGTTAGCAGGCACATGGGCACAGGCATTTGGAAGGCAGAATAGGTCGGAGCTCCTGGGAACTCTGGGAAATGGAGTCCAGTCCGCAGCATTCATAGAGACACCAGCTGGCCCTCCCCAAAGTCTGCAGTCGGGGGTGGGTGCCCACAACCAGAGGGCATTTCCTTTTGTTCAGTCCCTCCTTCCTTTCCTTCCCCTCCAAAAATCTCAGGGATCAGTTGCTGTTCTTCCTTTCCTGAATCAAATCTGAAAGAGTGACACTCACTGCTGCTAACTGACCCCAAATCCTGGCTCCCTCATAACCTCTGTCTCTTCCAGAAAAATCTTATTTACTACTTTGGCCCTAGAAATCATAAATGACTATGATAGAATGTAACTTTTAACAGAGGTGAGGAAGGCATGGTTTAATATCCAGTTTTGAGAATACAATTTTCATTTGTATTTTATTGATGTTTATAGTTCTTTTAAGATTTATTGATTTATTTGGAAGTCAGAGTTACAGAGAAGGAGAGGCACACAGAGAGAGAGAGAGAGGTGTTTTCCATCTGCTGGTTCACTCCCCAATTGGCAGCAGCACCACAGCGCCGACCCCTTATAGTTCTTTTCAAATCATTTTACACTGTCTTTTTATTCATCTAGTACAGAGACAGAAGAATGGACACAGAGCTAACATAGCTGAGTATTCAAGGAGACAGGTTAAGGGGTTAAATGCCTCATATCATATTATTTATACCTTAGATTAATTCTGGGGACAGTATTATCTGGAGTTTACAAAGTAGAAACTGAATGGAAAGAGCTTAGAAAAATACGGTGTTTTTTAATATCATTAAAAAGGCCTATCAAGGGGCCAGCACTGTGAAATAGCAGGTAAAGCTACTGCCAGCATGGACATTCCATATGGGTGGAGGTTGAGCCCGGCTAGTCTGCTTTCAATCCAACTCTCTGCTATGGCCAGGGAAAGCAGTGGAAGATGGCCCAAGTCCTTGGGCAGCTGCACCTGTGTGAGAGACCCAGAAGAACCCCCTGGCTGCTGGCATTGGAGCTGTACAGCTCCAGCCATTGTAACCAATTGGTGGGTGAACCAAAAGATGGAAGATGTCTCTCTCTCTCTCTCTCCCTTTCTACTCTGTGTAACTCTGACTTTCAAATAAATAAATAAATCTTTTTTTAGAGAGCCAATCAACATATAACACTAGCATAAAAATCTTTCTTTTGTCTTGGGTCTCAGTTTTTAAAATCTGATTTCTCAAAGGGAAAAAATGTGAGAGAGATGAAGTATACCAACAAAAATAATGTACTGTAATTATTTACTGTAATTATATATTGTAATGATGTACTGTAATTTACTGTAAAGAACCACATAGGATTATAACTTGTCTAGAAAACAAAGGAGATTCAAAGTTGCTATTATTTCATGGTTATTTTTTCTTATTTTTAATATCAAGATAGTATATAAATATTATGCACTCCTAGGTATTTGTGTGTTGTTTGATATGTTTTATTTTTAAGCAGAAATTCAAAGAGATAACTGGGTAACATGGAGTTCTGTGTTTCTGATTACTTCTCTCAATTAGAGATCATGGGATTAGAGTTGGTGCTAGATTAAGAATGCTTCAATTTTTATCCACTGACTTCACACCAGCATTTACTATGTTAAACAATATTCTTGGGGTAGATGGCTCTTTCTTGCCAGACTGTAAACTTCATGGGGTCTAGAAACATATTTGCTTTGACACTAAAACTCAGCATCTTGACAGTCAGTCTTTTAGTTGAATAAATACATGATATACAAAATAAATATTTCTGCCCCTCAAGAACTGCCTAAGAGAGAAGAAAATAGAAATCAATTTGATGATTCTCAGTATTAGGTGAATATATAATTTGTCGTTCTGACATAAGCTTGGTCATAAAAAGGGCATATGAATAATTACACACAGTTGAAGTGTATGAACACCTAGGGCCAAGCGGGATAAATGTTCACCCTAGCTATGTATGGCACTCCATGTCAATAGGAGAGGAAGGAGGAAGAGGGGAGGGAGTGTAGGTGGGGAGGTGGTTACGGAGGGAAGAATCACCATGCTCATTACTTAGCAGCAAAGAGGGAATCTGTGATCATTTGTTGCTTAAGAAACGGTGATAGGCATTATTTAATTATAATGCAGGCATCAGTGTTCTCCTGTCTCTGAAATAGGAAGTCTATAACTCAGAATTCCTTGCTGTTTCATCAAAAACAATTCAAAACAAAAACCTAATTAAGCATAAGAGGAAGTTATGCATTAGAAGTCTATTCTAATCTCTAGGAGGTTCAGGGGTTGGAAAATTCATCCAAAATCTTGCTGCCAAATGTCCCATACATTTTCCATGACCACTATCCATAAGCATAAGCTCTTTAAAAAAAGATTTATTTATTTGAAAGTCAGAGTTACACAGAGAGAGGAGAGGCACAGAGAGAGAGAGAGAGAGAGAGAATCTTCCATCTGCTGGTTTACTCCCCAATTGGATGCAATGGCCAGAGCTGAGCTGATCCAAAGCCAGGAGCTAGGAGTTTCTTCCAGGTCTCCCATGTGGGTTCAGGGGTGCAAAGACGTGGGCCATCTTATATTGCTTTCTCAGGCCATAGCACAGCTGGATCATAAGAGGAGCAGCTGGGACTTGAACCAGTGACCATATGGGATGCTGGCACTGCAGGAGGCAGCCTTACCTGCTACACCACAGCACCAGCCCCCATAAGCCCTATCTTCTGCAGAACCAGCACCCCAGACACCAGCCACCACATGGCATCCCATGGCACACTCACCCCTGGCAATGTGCTGCAGCTCCTGCTCCTCTCCACTTTCACTGGAAGAATCTGCAACTCCTTGTTTTCATGCAAGCAATTCTGATTCAGATGATGCCCCTGACACAATTGGCTGGCAAGTGCCATGGCATGTGTCCACGGCCTAGCTAAATGCAAAGCTGGAACATTTTAAACTTTTCACTACCATGGTGAGACACGGACTCCATCTAATGAAGTAGGGGATTTTTCAGGGAGTCTAGAGAATCAAATATGACAAAATGACAAATCTTAACCAAAGAGTGCCGTGGTACAGATGAAGAGAACCCAAAATGTATTTTTCTATCTTTTCTTTACTGAGTTAAGTGCCTAAAAACAAAGCCAATGAGGGTTAAACAGACCCATTCTGAAAATTCCTTAACATCTTCATTTTCATCCAAATTAATATATTGCTTGAAGAAAATAAATTTTACATAAATGAAAATGCAGTACCACAGACAAGTGTACAGAACATAGGCCCTCGGTTAGCTTCAAACCATCTGGGTCCATTAATGTGTTCTTCCAGAACCCAAGCTGCAGTACAATAGAACCACAGCCTCTGACATTCCTCCTCCACCCTGATGGATCTTGGGTTTTCCTCCCACCTCCCCTCTCCTGTGAATACATCAGTAGCAGAACAAATGGAATCCAAAGATACGATGATGTTATTTAACATGGAATAAACATAGTGTTTTAGTCAGTACAATCCTCAATACTACACTAATAATTCCGAGTTCACTGATTATGAAAGTAAGTATAAGAAATCTCTTCCTAAGTAATCATAACATCGAGAGCTGAATGTAGACTTTCAAAGTGAAAGAGAGAATTGTGTAGAGATGTGTATCTCTATAATACAGATTTACCGCTGTACTTTATAGACAGTACACCATGTTTGTATTTTTTTTGGCAGTCTAGCATAGTTTATTATATCCAGCTTGTCAGTTTGGAAATTTTATGATTAGACACTAATATACAATGAATTTTGAATCCTTACAGATAATATAGAGCACCCTAGGTCCTCCCAAGGGCAGAAAACAGACCAAGAGCTCATAGACTGGCTGCAACTGCAAGAAGCAGATGAAGATATCGTCAGAAAGATACATATTCCTGCAGTGTGGCTGCTGAGCAGTTCTGCCCTTATGGATCTCATCTCTGTTTCAGATCATTAAAGAAAGTTGATGCTTTATGAAATTTCTAAAGATTTCACTAATGAGAATCTAAGATATGTTCACTATGCTAAGAGCCTCAGAACAGCCCAAAGACTTGGGCCATCTATTGCTTTCCCAGGCCATAGCAGAGAGCTGGATCAGAAGAGGAGCAGCCGGGACTAGAGCCGGAGCCCATATGGGATGCTGACACTTCAGGCCAGTGCTTTAACCCGCTGTGCCACAGCACTGGCCACAATGTAGTATTTCTAATAGAAGAGATGGTTAAGTCATTAACTCCTCTAAAATACAAGTTAAGTATTAGTTTTTAAACTCTGCTTCATTCATGAGAACAACAAAATTTTCTCTCTTTGCTTCTGGGTATGTAAATTTTCTTCTAAGAAATTAATCATGACTTTTACATCTCAGACCCTATTATGAGTAAGTAGAGAATATTGTGGGGTCATACGCTCATTCTATCAAAAGAACATTTCTCCAATTAAAGAAAACATTATGGGCATCCCATATGGGCACTGGTTGGAGTCCTTGCTGCTCCACTTCTGATCCAGCTCCTTGCTATGGCCTGGGAAAGCAGTAGAAAATGGCCCAAGTGCTTGGGCCCATGCACATGCATGGGAGACCTTGAAGCTCCTGGCTCTTGGCTTCAGATGAGCCCAGCTCCAGCCGTTGCAGCCAACTGGAAAGTGAACCAGCAGATGGAAGACTTCTCTCTCTCTATGCAACTCTGCCTTTCAAATAAATAAATCAATCTTTGGGAAAAAAAAGATGTCCAAGTCTTACATCAGAGTACTGGGCTTCAGTGCCTAGCTCTGGTTCCTAACTCCAGCTTCATGCAAATACTGATCCTATAAGGCAGCACTGATGGCTCAAGTATTCAGGTTTCTGCCCACACATGGGAGATTAAGAATGAGTTCATGGGCTGGCGCCATGGCTCACTTGGTAAATCCTCTGCCTGCAGCACCAGCATTCCATTTGTGTGCCGTGTTCTAGTCCTGGTTATTCTTCTTCCAGTCCAGCTCTCTGCTGTGGCATGGGAGGGCAGTGGAGGATGGCCCAAGTGCTTAGGCTCCTGCACCTTCATGGAAAACCAGGAAGAAGCACCTGGCTACGGGCTTTGAATTGGCATAGTGCCAGCTGTAGTGGCCATTTGGGGAATGAACCAGCAGATGGAAGACCTTTCTTTCTGTTTCTCTCACTGTCTTTATCTCTACCTGTCAAATAATCAAAAAAATTGAGTTCACACTCCTGGCTTCAGCCTGACCCAGTTCTGGCTGTTGCAGGCATTTGGGGGAGTAAAGCAGAGAATCAGAGTGCATTTTCATTCTCTCTCCCTCTGCCTCCTAATTAAGTAAAAAAAAATTAAAGACACTCAAACTGGACTAAAGGAAATAATATAGGTAAGTGTCCCACTTCTTTCATATGACCAACAACTAGGTACTAAAAGTTTTCAGTTTTTCCACTCACCACATCCTTTGCCCATGGCATTTAATTTCCTAGGTTTTAATTTTTCTTTTCCCTAGGTAAAATGTGACCACTTGGTGCCAGTGCTGTAGCATGAGGTAAGACACTGCCTGCAATGCCGGTAACCCATATGGGTGCTATCTGAGTCTCAGCAGCTCCCCTTCCAATCCGGCTTCCTGCTAATGGTCCCAGAAAAGCAACAGAAGATAACTGGGGCCCTGCCACCCACATGGGACACCCAGATGAAGTTCCTGTCTTCAGTCTGGCCCAGCCCAGGCCACTGCAGCCACCTGAGGAGTAAACCAGCAGATAGATAATCTGTCTCTTCCACTCTGCTACATTTTCAAATATATGCATCAATCTTCCTTTAAAAAATAAAAACAAAAACCATTTAAGCTTTCAAAGGTATACAAGAAAGAAGTTTACAGCACTGATAAATTCAGGACCTAAACCATCTTCATGAGTGAAAAAAGCAAAGCAAAGAGCAATATACAGAATGATACTGAGTGGGTTTTTAAAAGCATATATTTTGATCCCTAAATTTCTAAACCATGAACATGATTATTACATAAATATATTTATATATTTTTAAGAATTGTTTTATTTACTTGAGAAAGGTCTTCCATCTGTGGCTTCACTCCCCAAATTACTGAAAACCTGGGGCTGGGCCAGGGCAAAGCCAGGAGTAGGGGCCAATGCTATGGCACAGCAGGTTTACAACCTTAGCTTGAAGCACTGGCTCCCATAAGGGTGCTGGTGAAAGACGGGGCTGCTCCACTTCTGATCAAGCTTACAGCTTATGGTCTGGGAAAGCAGTAGGAGATGGCCCAAGTCCTTGGGCCCCTGCACCTAAGTGGGAGACCTGGAAGAAGCTCCTGGTTCCTGGCTTCAGATCAGCACAGCTCCAGCCATTGCAACCAGTTGGGGAGTAAACCATCAGATGGAAGACCTCCCTCTCTCTCTCTGTGTGTGTGTGTGTGTGTGTGTAACTCTTTCAAATAAATAAACAAATCTTTAAAAAAAAAAAGCCAGGAGTCAGGGAAATTTCATCCAGGTCCCTCGCTTGGGTGCAGGACCCAAGGATTTGTACCATATTCTTCTGCTTTCCTAGGTATGTTAGCAGGGAGCTGGATCAGAAGTAGAACATGCAATTGGTGCCCATAGAGGATGCTAGTGCTGCAGCTGTTGGTATAACCCATTTTTGCCACAGTGCTGGCCCCGACAATTTTTAATTCCTAGGAATTAACAGGGATGAAAGAAGTATGGCAGGATACCTTTTTATCAGAAAAAATATTTTATTTATTTGAAAATGTTATATAGAGATGTAGAGAGAGAGAGAGAGAGAAAGAGAGAGAGAATCTTCTGTCTGCTGGTTCACTGCCCAAATGGCTACAATGGACAGAGCTGAGCTGATCTGAAGCCAGGAGCAAGGAGCTTTTTCTGGGTCTCCCACATGAGCAAAAGGGCCCAAGGACTTGGGCCATCCTCTACTGCTTTCCCAGGTGCATTAGCAGGAGGCTGGACTGGAAGTGGAGCAGCTGGAACTCTACCAGCTCTCATATGGGATGCCTGTATTTCAGGCCAGGGCTTTAACCTGATGTGCCACAGTGCTGGCTCCAACAGGTGACCTTTTACTCTCAATAATCTCTTCTTGCTATTGGCAGCAGTTTGTAATTTTTTGTTTATTTGCCTTCTTCTTAATCTATATTTTTAAAAAATTACAAAAAGTTCCAGCACCCTGAGAACCTCCATCACAATGGCGTACAATCAGATGTTCATCCACAAAGTGTGGTGTAGATGCAAGGTGGAAAATGCAAGGTGAGTTGATTCATCTTTCTCAGGCTGTGGTTTCCATGGGCAACTTTTACAACCAACTGCCTTATTTGTTCCTCTTCCACAGAGTGGAACACATGTTAAGTCATCCTATTTAGCCAAAAGCCAGTGGCAGCACTTCAATATGTCATCAATCCAGGGCCAGCATTGTGGCACAAAGGAGTAAGTTGCCAACTGCAACAGCAGCATGCCTTATGGCACTGCTTTGAGACTCACCTCCTTCACTTCTCATCCAGCTCTTTGCTTGGAAATGGAGCAAAGATTGCCCAAGAGTTTGGGTTCCTGCACCCACATGGGGGACTGGGACAGAGTTCCAGGGTCCTGGCTTCAGCCTGGCTAGCCCCAGCTATTGTGGCCATCTGGAAGTGAGCCAGCAGATGAAAGATAGAGATCTCTCTCTCTCCTTCTCTCTCTCTCTCTTCCTTTTACCTAAGCATACATTACATAAATAAATGAAAATGCATCAATATAGCAACTTTTTGAGGAAAAGTCTTCTGATTATTGCAGGTATTGTCTCAATGCATAAAAATATTCAGACACAAAAATTATAAACTGATTTATATTTATATTTCTCAACCACATACTTTTCAGAAAAAATTGTCTGCCATTCAGCATCAGGTATCAGTTTGAAAGCATTCATTAAAAAATCAAGTTATTTTACTAAACACAAAAACATCTAGTATAGGCTGCATATAAACCAGTGGCTTCCATGGGTATACACAGATTGATTTTTGTTAATTTACAGGGATCACTGCACTTCCCTGGCATGGAGCTGTCTGAAGAGTTTAAACACTGATTGGTGTGGCATTATTTCTGATATTTGCTTATTATCCAGAGTGCATTTATTAAATATCTATCTTGAACTCCACACTCTATAAATCTATTTCAAATATGTAGATATTTAATGGTACTTACACACTTACGAACTGAGCTAATCCTCCTAACTTCTCTCTGGAAAAGCTATGCCTTTGACATTGCTTTTTTTCACTCATATGGAAATGCATAATATGCTTCTGTATGGTACTTCAGAATTTATAAAAGGCTTTTCAGGTAAGATTTACATAACATCATGTGAAAGTGGCCAAAGGACACAGTCTTCTCATTACAGAGGGGAGAGGTATGAAGTCACTCTCTGAACAGTTACTCAGATTCTGTCAGTCAGGTTCAGAATCTTATTAGGTATCAGATACACATCTAGATTTTTTTCCCTACTGTCTCTGTCAGAATTCCCAGCCTATGAGTGAACTTTAGTCTGAATGAATGCTAATATTCAAGGTTCTAAGTGAAAAAATTACTGAGGTTTGTATTGGTGAGTAAAGCATGTGTCTAAACATTACATGTATTTAATAATAAGTATTGAATCACATGAAACTGAATATAAGATTATGCAAATTTTTAAGATAAAGAGCATATATTTAAAACCACATTCTTACATTTTGCAAACGTGTTGAAACAGCTTACTGGAGCATGTGTTTGGCATAGTGGTAAAGCCTTCCACATCCCAGTCAGAATGCCCAGGGCTCAAGCCCTAGCCCTGCTTCTGCTTCTGGCTTCCTGCTAACAGAACCCTGGGAGGCAGCAGCTGATGGCTCAAGTACTTGAGTCCCTGCCACCTGTGTGGGAGACCCACACTGAGTTCCTCGCTTCAGCCTGAACCAGCTCTGGTTGGTGCAGACATTTGAGGAATGAGCAGTAAATGGAAGGGCTCTCTCTGCCTTTCAAATAAACAAAAATAACTATACAGACCTTTTCTTAAGGTGTCTTGCTCACTTCTAAATGATTTCCCTTTTCACAGTAAAATACCTAACTGTCCTCTTTAGTAACAGTGCATGTTTTGCTCTCCATGTCCACTCCTGAGCTCCCAGTACTGGCAGCTCACCCTAGCAAACTGACTGGTTCCAATGTTCAAGTACTCATCTCCCATTCTCTTTTGGTGGGTCTACCGGAAAGAAAGGAGAGTATCTACAGTAATTAATATCTTACTGTTGCTCTTGCTGTCCACCTGCAGACCTGAAGGATGACCAGCTGAATACACACTGTGAAGTTCTGGACGTAGTTTCCAAACTTCAGTCACTTTGCAACAGAGGGACTCTGTTCTCATCAATCACCTGAAAGCCTGCAGGAGTAGGGAGAAGCTGTGTTTGAAGAATTCACAAATACAGTGCATTGAAGCCAACCACTACCACCCCCACCACACCCCTACTTCAGGGTTCTGGCAAATCCCAAACCAGGAGTTTGGGACCAGCAGTGGTTCAGGAGGTGACCTCAACTCCTTACTCTGAACAGCTCCAAAGTGCCTGGTGCACCCAGCGGGAGCTCAGCGCCTCGACTTCCCGCCCTCCTGCCCTCCCCACCAGGAATTCGGCTCCCAGAGCCTCCAGGAAGCCTGCAACAGACCCGCAGACAGGAATGTGTGTCCAGAGCTAACCCAAAATACAGGCCCAGCTCAAGTGTCACTTCCCCACAAAGTCACTGTCTTCTACTCCCTCCCGGACGGGTGTAGGCCAGCACCCAGCACTCGCAGTTGCAGCATTTGGGGTTCACCCGTTCTCCCTTGAGGGATGATGCCCCCGTGGGATCCCTGCTCCACCTGCGGGCAGGGCTGGGGGAAGAAGGGCTGAGCCAGCCTCCACCCTAGGAAAGTCCAGAGCCCCAGCGCCCTTGCAGGTCATGGGTTCTCCCTGAGTGTGCTCTGAGCCAGGGCCACAGCCATCAGCAGCTCTCTTGCTTCCAGAATCTGATGCTGGGCAGCTCAGGCTCAGCCCAGCAGGGGGCATCAGGCCAATCATTGCTGCCCTGGGGCAGGACTAGAGCTGCAAGACCCACCCCATGATAGGCTGGCTATGAAGGCAGTGGTCATTGGTGGGCAGCTAGTAGTTGCGGTGTGTGTGGGTGATGTGGGTGGTGTTAGGTTCTTGGCCGTCCCATTTTGTACCTTGTGGCTAGAATGCAGGTGGTGGCCCGAGAGTCAGGAGGGGCAGGAGAAGAAGAGAGAGACCTTGTGAGTGCAACTGTCCACCTCTCCCACCAGCCCTGCTGGCTGAGGCTTGCAGCATGTGCTGCAGTTGGGGAAGCAATGAAGGCTGAGTCTCAGCAGGAAAACCAAGTGCGTGGTGCTAATTTGCTCGCTGATGCAGCATCTATGTGGTCTGCATGGGCAGACAGGGGGAAGGGTTTGGTAGGAGGGTGCTGGAGGCACACTGGGCCCTTGTGCAGCAGGGGGGTGGTAGCTCATTGCCTCTTTCATCTCTCCATTCATGCAAGTCATTCATAAATCCCACATAGAGGAACAAGTGAGCAGGGGTCAGGAGCAGTGCTCTAATGTTTAGGCATTTTACTTTGTGGAGGGGGTTGTATCCTTGTCAGCCTACATTCAAAAAAGATACTCTGTCCCAGGAAAACAAGAAGACTAGGAAAGTCAGCATACCCAAGTTGTTTCTTTTAATTTTAAAGACTCTCTTGTGTCCAACTGTGGTCACTATGTTAAAAGGAATATTTAGAAGACTGTGAACATTTTGAATGTTGAGCAAGGAGTTGCTCTCCTATGACATGGGTGAATCTATTGTAAGAACAATATGCATGAGTACATTCTTATAGAATATTTCTGCAGTGGTTTTTGAGTTCTTACAGATTTGAGTTTTATAAAATGATGCCAAATCATTATATTTACTTGTTTACTCAAGAGACACAAATATTTTTCTTTAAAGTGAAGAAACAAATTGTAAATGTTGAGAAGCAATTAATTTTGGGATGTGGTAATTTGCAATAACCAGTAAGGATGGCTAATATATATATATATATACATATATATATGTACAAATTTAAAATGCAAACCAAGAAGTGAAAAATGTTTTTGTTACTTTAAAAATGAACGTTATAAATTCTCTCCTTAAACTATATTTCACCGGGTACGTGGCTCACAAGGCTAATCCTCCGCCTGCAGTGCTGGCACCCCAGGTTCTAGTCCCGGTTGCTCCTCTTCCAGTCCATCTCTCTGCTGTGGCCCAGGAGAGCAATGGAGGATGGCCCAAGTGCTTGGGCCCTGCACCCACATGGGAGATCGGGAGGCCATGGTGGCCATTTGGTGGGTGAACCAATGGAAGGAAGACCTTTCTCTCTGTCTCTCTCACTGTCTAACTCTGCCTGGCAAAAAATAAATAAATAAATAAATTTTGCCTTGTACACTCTCAGTTCTTATTCTGAAGATGTTAAAGTGTATCACATTTTTATTGAGAAGCAAAGAAAAATGTTCCACTTTAGAATATTAAAAACATACAATTTAAATTTTGCTGAACAGCTTGTAATAGTTGAATTTGTATTTTTAGGCATAAATGTGTTTTCTTCTTGATGTATTATGACAGATATATTATTTTCATGGTAGTGGAATGTATGAGGTAAATGATCCAACAGATTTGTTTTCATTAGATCAAACTTTCCATGGGGTACCTAAACTTAGAATGAGTTTGATATCACAACACTATTTACATTCTCTGTAAGAAAAATAAAGGACATTTGTCCCTAGATTTCAAATCACAGAATGAGATAGTCCAATTTATTTTTGGTTTTCCGTGATGTATTGCTGTGTTTTATAATACCATACATTCATGAAAAATAGATTTTTATTCAAAAGTTCACATTTGTGCCACTTTTTTTTCTGTAGGTCTAAAATTTTTCTAAAGGTCAATCTTTCTATAAAAAAGTTCATATGTGTTGCCTGATGTAATCAATTTCTTTTTTTCTAGATTTATTTTTATTTATTTGAAAGACAGAGTTATATAGAGAGGTAGAGACAGAGAGAAAAGTCTTCAATCTGCTGGTTCACTTCCCAATTGGCTGCAAAAGCCGGAGCTGAGCTGATCTGAAGCCCGGAGCCAGGAGCTTTTCTCAGGTCTCCCACACAGGTGCAGGGGCCCAAGGACTTGAGCCATCCTCTGATGCTTTCCCAGGTGCATTAGCAAGGAGCCAGATCAGAAGTGGAGCAACTGGAACTCAAACCAGCACCCATATGGGATGCTGGCACCCTAGGTTGGGGTTTTAACATGCTGTGCCACAGCACTGGCCCCTGTAATCAATTTCTAAAGTGTGTACACTGACAAGAAGAATTACACAAAGTACACTCATCTAACAAGGCATATCTTTGCTAAATTTAAAGACAATGGCTTTACCTGCTACACGTAATGCTAGCCTCAAGTATTTGCTTTGGAGCAATACTCATCTGCAGTTTTCATAGGTTTTATCAGAAAGTATCATTTGATAGTAAATCCTTTTAGTGAATATATGAAATAGATCAAACATTGAATTTGTGAAAAAAAATGGCTGCCATTCAGATCATGCCAAGTCTAAGGCTTTGCCACTTCATGATTATATATCCTTGGGCAAACCAGTTACTTACCTCTTCATGCCTCAGTTGCATTTTCTTTAAAGTTAAAATAACAGGAGCTACCTCCATTTTTCTGGAAACATAAAATTCAGGAAACATCACCTGGTATAAAATAAATGTTAGCAATTATTATTATTATCTATTCACATTTTCCTAAATAAAGGTATTTAAATATCTGTGCCTTTATGCTTAATGTTGTAGTGTACACATTTAGATACAACTCAAAATTTATTTGAAATTATATACATTCAAGTTTTGTAAAACTTCATATTTTGCTTGACATGGTAACTCAAACTAGATTCAATTCCTTTTAATTTGATGAGTGAGCCATTTCTTATCTAATTCCCTGGATAATGTAACTTATTCACTCATTTGTGCTTTGTGATGATACCTGCCTCTTTGTCAAAACAGTAACTAAACTGCATCCTTTTTGGTCAAAAATAAATCAATAGAGTAAATTGGTATTTAAAGAAAGGGACTATTCTTTGGCAGTAATCTTAAACTAGCACATTGATGCACTTTGGTAAGTGCATTGGAGACTTGCTGATTGTGTATGTACATTTGTGAATGTATGTATGGTACATGGGTATGTGTGTGTGTGTGTGTGTGTGTGTGCTCAATTTAAAGCTACAATAAAATTGTAGCATTATCCAAAGAAATAATTCTAGAAAATCATAGTTTGCAATGATTTTTGCTCTTTGGAGATTATGATGTTTAGATGATGCCTAAAGTTTCTGTGAATTTTTTTCAGAATTCTAGTAATATACAACACTGAAATTCATAAAGAAGGGGAAAATAGTTGGGTTCAAAGATATCATTAGACTACAGAACCAATCAGCCATAATTCAGGCCTCCAAATTAAACTACTTGTATGAGAAAATTTAAGTAGTTGTATTGATGTCACATATTGTTTGCAAACAAATGTATCTTTTTAAAAATTATTTATCTATTTACTTATTTATTTGAAAGCCAGTTACACAGAGAGAGAAGAAGAGGCAGAAAGAAGAGAGATAGGTCTTCCATCTGCTGGTTCACTCCCCAATTGGCTGCAATGACTAGAGCTGCACCGACCCAAAGCCAGGAGCCAGGAGCATCTTCTGGGTCCCCCATGCGAGTTCTGGGGCTCATGGACTTGGACCATCTTCCAGTGCTTTCCCAGGCCTTAGCAGAGAGGTGGCTCAGAAATGGAGCAGCTGGGACTCAAACTGGCATCCATTTGGGATGCTAACACTGCCAGGCTGCAGCTTTACCCGCTATGCCACAGTGCCAACCCCAAATGTATATTAACATTACTGTATTTGGTAAACACATAACATTAGTGTTGAAAGAATAAATAATTATAAACCTCAGTGAAGGCAATTTGTCATTAGGTAACAAAACCATGCAATGCATTCAACTGAATTCTAGTCCAGATATTTTTTCATAAAGAAATTTTAAACAAAATTATATTGATGCCAAAATATTCACAATAGAATGATTCCCTGAAGTGCAAACATATGGTAATCATTTACATTGGATGATTGCTTGATAAAATACATCGATAAATTTCATGTAGTCTATCATTTAATAAATCCTTTAAATTAATTGAATTAGTTTGAGGATATGCTTTGAAGAGTGTCTATAAAAAGTGTAGGGCAATAATTTATACTGACAATCATAACTTCCCCCACCCACCCATAACCCTCCTATTTCCTGCTCCCTCTCCCATCCCAGAAGATTACAAAATTGTATGAAGGACATTTGTACAGTAAACAAATATACTGATTTCTAATGCAATATTTGAATACTTGAAGCAGGAACGCTAAGTACTTCTTAGCCAAAATAACATGTTTTGTCCAGTGTAAAACCCATTTGCCATCCCAATACACAAAGGGATTTGGGGCAATAAGGAAAAAAAGAAGTCCACACATGCAGAAATTTTAAGCAAAACAAAATAGAGAATGTATTTAGTTTCATGTAAATCACACGAGAATTAATAGTATTCTACCAATTTCCAACAAATATTTTAACTTTAATGATGAATGAATTTTCAGTTACATAGCAGGAAACTTCTACCCTCTCCCATAAAACTGAAAGAGAAACTTTTTAAAAGTAAAAACTGATGAAAGAATTCTGCAATACATGTTAATGTTAAGTAGCGCAGCAGAGTTTATTTAGAAATACAAACACACACACAGAAAATAAATACATTAAAATCTTACTGAATAGTCCAGTAATAGTTCAGGATCCAATATGTGTGCAAAAGATTCTGGATTTCCCAGTCACTTTGTATAGGAAATGATGTGCTTTGCTATGTAGCATGTAACTTTAGATTTCTGAACACCTCCACTTTGTTTCTTACCCTGAGTCCCAGCAAATACAGGAACACAGCTGTTGAGTCATTTATTTTCTGGATTTGGGAATATCAAAGAATTAATGAGTATAGAAAGTTGTACAGCAAAAACCAAGAATATCCAAGGGAGTTCAGGAAAATCAATTGAACAAGTCAAAATACTATGAATGTATACTGAATGCTCTGTTTTTAATATGCCTTACTTACCTAAAAAGACATGAGGGCTATTGCTCTCTCTCTTAATACAACTAAGGAGAAGATATCACCAATGCTCAAGAAAAATGAATACACAGCAGAGCTAATACAAAATCCCAAAAATCCAAAACAGAAAAACTGGATATGCACTCTTTACACATACAATGAAGTGGCAATGAAGTAGAACAAATCTAAAATTAGAAAAAAATCTTTTTTTAAAGATTTATTTATTTATTTTAAAGTCAGAGTTACACAGAGAGGCAGAGAAGAGAGAGGGGTCTTCCATCCACTGGTTCACTCCCCAGTTGGCTGCAATGGCTAGAGTTGCACCGATCCAAAGCCAGTAGCAAGGAGCTTCTTCCAGGTCTCCCACATGGGTGCAGGGGCCAAGGACTTGGGCCATCTTCTACTGCTTTCCCAGGCTATAGCAGAGATCTGGATCCATATGAGATGCCAGCACTGCAAGTGGTGGCTCTACCCACTACGCCACACCGCTGGCCCCAAAAATTCTTGTCAAATTAAGAACATTTAACCTTTGTTTTAGAATGAATTATTAAAATATCTAAACTGGGGGAATACATAATTTCTTTCTTTAGAAATCAGAAGAGAAAAAGAACACTTCAAGGCTACTCTGACACCACACAGAAGGAATGGAGAATCATGACCTCAATTAGCCTAGGGACAGAATAAAAGGGAGGGAAATAGGAACAACAGAATTAAGATGAATAAGCTTTGACAGCTGAGAGAATCTGAATGTAAAGAAAAGGCATCCAGTTAACTGAACCAATAGAGATAAGTCTGAGAGGAAAAAACATTGTTAAGACATATTAATGGGGCCAGAGCTGTGGCTTAGTAAAGTCAAAAAAAATCAAAAATTTGTCGTTAAATTATATAATTAAAAAAGATAAAAAAGATATTCAATCTTAAGTCTCTACAGCATAAGATATACATCAATTTTCCCAGGTTCTATTTGCATTAATTAACAAAGTTTCATGGGTATAATCACTAGAGTGGCTCCAATAAGTCTTTTTATAAAAATTATTTTTTAGTTTGACAGGCAGAGTGGACAGTGAGAGAGAGAGACAGAGAGGAAGGTCTTCCTTTTTCTGTTGGTTTACCCCCCAGTGGCCGCTGCGGCCAGTGTGCTGCGGCCGGCACACTGCGCTGATCCAAAAGCAGGAGCGGGGTGCTTCCTCCTGATCTCCCAAGCACTTGGGCCATCCTCCACTGCACTCCTGGGCCATAGCAGAGAGCTGGACTGGAAGAGGAGCAACTGGGACAGAATCTGGTGCTCCCACCAGGACTAGAACTCGGTGTGCCTACACCGCAGGTGGAGGATTAGCCTATTGAGCCATGGCGCCTGTCTCCAATAAGTCTTAACCTGGGATGCAACTAAATTTAACAAGGATACTCAATAGGAATTTTAGAAGAATTCCCAAAATATGTTATCTGAATAAAAATAAGTACTTTACTTGGTACATCTCATATTAACTATACTATTGTCTAAATTTCCAATTGTCAGGTGTACTAAAAAAATCCCAGAAGCAGCACAGTTGGTCCAACATGATGAAGAATAAAATAAAGATTTTCAGTTACAACTTGCCTAGAGAAAATGAGAATTCACAGATCCCAGATTAAAATAGCCAAGAAGGCCCAATAAAAGAAAACTCAATGTATTCATATACTAACATTTATTACCTCAGATTTATTTAACAAAAAGGTGATTATTCCAGCTATATCCCATTAGGTAGCCCAATTTTACCTGCTAAATCCATTAAAAGAAAAAAGCACCTCATGATATGCTACTAAAATCATATTTCTATATGAAATCCACCATGTCCCCTGTACCTTATATTTAATGTTAACAGATCTGATGAAAATCAATAGATAAATGATGTGTCTTAACCAAGTGTGCAAATGCATTTTGCTCCAAGTTTTTCCAAAAACCCCTCAGTTTAAGTTTGCCTTCACCTTGAAAAGACACTTCTGAGGTTTACAAATCAGTCCAGCTTCTTTGGGCCTCCCTCCAATGAAAGGGCTAAAATCCATCAAAATAAACTCTAGGCACTGTCCTTGTGCTCCCAGTGACTTTTTCACTCTAAGGGCTCACAAACCTTCTAAATTCTTTAGATCACCTGTGATGTCCATTAGTTCTCAAAGACTACGATGCAAGTAATTTCCCCTCTTGGAACCTTGTTATTAACTGTGCTGTATGAGAAATGAAGTCTCCTACACACCTTGTGCTTACGATTCTCCAAACCATGTTGCCTGCTAGGACTTTGGCCATGAATATAGGACAGCAATACCTGAACATGATTACTGAGATCTCCTTAATAAAGGATAGACTGGGGCCAGCACTGTGGTGCAGTGGTGTAATCCTTTACCTGCAATGCTGGCACCCCATATGAGCACCAGTTCTAGTCCCCATTTCTCCTTTTCCCATCCAGCTCTCTGCAATAGCCTGGGAAAGCAGTAGAAGCTGTTCCAAGTGCTTTGGTCCCTGCCAAAATATGGGAGACCTGGAAGCTCCTAGCTCAGATTGGCCCAGCTGCAGACATTGCAGTCATTAGGGGAGTAAATGAGCATATGGAAGACCTTTCTCTCTGTCTCTTCTTCTCACTCTCTGTAAGTAAACCTGTCAACTACATAAATAAATTCTTTATATATATATTTACATTTATTTATATATTTATGTATATAAATATATTCATATATAAAATATTATAATTTATCATACAATATATTATATAATATATAATTATAAACAGATAATATTATATAATTTATTATATGTATTATATATATATATATATATATTATTGAGATGACTTCAATAGCCAGAGTGTGGCCAGGTTGAAACCAGGAGCTTTTCCTCTGATGTGTGTCCCAGGAACCCAGGTACTCGGAGCATCTTTCACTGCTTTTTCAATCCATTGGTAAGGAGCTGGATCAGAAATAATTATTTATATATAAATAACAAATTCATATATAATAATTATATACAATTATATATTTATAATAATTATATGCAATTCTATATTATGTATAGAAATATATAATATAATATATAATATAATATATATTATAATATATAAATATATATATGATGGACCAAAATATGGTATTCTCCATTTGGCAGAAGGGACAGGCTCCAATATCTACTGTCTATGACAGTATGTCAGCATAATGCAGGAGGTAACCCCTCTACCAAATAAGAAAAGCTATTTCAGTTCAGCTGGACATCATTCTGCTGACTGTTGACCTTATTACTGTTAGTCTGGATGCTTTCATTGGTTGCAATCCAGAGACCCAATTTTCCCATAGATATAAACATCAGCAAACATGAAAATTTGGTAAGAAAAGCTTAAACTGAGAGTTATGATTAATAACTATTTTAACAAAATTTCTCAGAACCCATCTAATCCAAACCTTGGACAATTGGAAGACATTGTACTTGGCCCACCCATAATCAAAATGGATTCTAAATCCTTCAACTGCAAGGAGAGTATCATAGACATTAATGCTCCAAACGGATCTAGTTCTCTGCTAATGTGTCTGGAAAAGCAGCACAGGGTGACTCAAATATTGGGGCTCCTGCACCCTTGTGAGAGACCTGGAAGAAGCCCCTGGCTCCTGATATCAGTCTGGCCTAGCCGCAGTCATTGCAGCCATTTGAGGAGTGAACAAACCAGGAGGAAGATCAATCTCTCCCATTCTCTCTATCTAGTGCTGCCTTTCAAATTCATAAAAGGATCTTTAAGAAAATAGATCACTTCAATAAATTTGCCATTGCTCAGTCATGATGACTTTTACTACCTTCAGTTCTTTTTCAAAAGATTTATTTATTGGAAAGGCAGATAGAGGAGCTGGTGGTTGTGGTGCAGTGGACAAAGCTGCTATCTGTTACATTGGCATCCTGTATATGCACCAGTTCAAGTACCAGCTATTCCATTTCTGATCCAGCTCCTTACCAATGGACTGAAAAAGCAGGGAAAGATGGCCCAAGTGCCTGGGATGCTGCCACGCACATTGCAGGAAAAGCTCCTTGCTGCCATGCACATCGGAGGGAAAGCTCCTGGCTTCAACCTGGCCACACTCTGGCTATTAAAGTCATCTCAAAAATGAATTAGGTGGTGGAAGATTTCTGTCTCTCCCTCTCTCTGTAACTCTTTCAAGTAAGTAATTAAATATTTTAATATGATAAAAAAGGCAGAGACACACAGAGACAAAGAGAGAAGGAAAGAGAAGCAGAGAGATCTCCCATCTGCTGGTTCACTTTCTATATGGCTACCACTGTGCAAGACCAGGTTCTCATGTCCCCATTGAGGTTACAGTTCTCCAATTTGACGACAGGAATGAAAGAATTTGAGCTATTATACATTGCTTCCCAGGGATATTAACATGAAGCTGATTTGGAAGTGTAGTACCCAAAACTCAGATTAGCACTGCAATATAGGCTGTGGGCATCTGTTGTGACTGCTAACAAATTGGAAATCCTAGAGTAAAAATCAACATATTCCTGGACATACACAATATACCAAAATTGAGTCATGAAGACACATAGAAAAGCTAAACAAACCAAAAACCAAGACAGAGATTGGATGAGTAATAAAGACCCTCCCAACAAGGAAAAGTCCAGGATCAGACAGCCTCACTATTGAATTCTACAGGACTTTTAAAGAACTAATGCTTCTCAAACTATTCAACACAATTGAAAGAGAGACAATCCTCTCAAACTCCTTCTATTAATCCTGCATCACCTTAATTCTTTAACTAGAAAAGATACAGTTGAGAGAGAGTACTATAGAAAAATATCCCTGATGGGGGCCAGTGCCATAGCACACTGGGTTGATCCTCCACCCGTGGAGACGGCATCCCATATGGGTGCCAGTTCTGGTCCCGGTTGCTGCTATTCCAGTCCAGCTTTCTGCACTGGACTGGGAGGGCAGTGGAGAATGGCCCAAGTGCCTGGGTCCCTGCACCCGCATGGGTGACCAGGGAGATGCTCCTGACTCTGGCTTCCGATTGAACCAGCACTACCTGTTGGGCCATATGGAGCATAAACAAGCAGATAAAATACTTCTGTCTCTCTGCCTCTGCCTCTCCATCTCTGTAACTCAATCTTTCAAATAAATAATTCTTTTGAAAAGGTCAACAAACAATAAAGGCTGGTGGAGAGGGAGAGAAAAAGGTACCCTAACCCACTGTTGGTGGGAATGAAGCTAGTGCGACCATTATGGAAGGCAGTATCAAAGTTCCTCAGAAATCTGAAAACAAACATACCATGTGATCCTGCCATCTGACTACTGGGAATTTATCTGCATGAAATGAAATAGAATATGCACAGGCATGAGTTATCTGTACCCTCATGTTTATTACAGCTCAATTCACAATAGCTAACATGAAATCAACCCAGATGTCCATCAACTGGTGACTGGAACAAAAATATGAGCTATATATACAGTGTAAAATACTATTCAACCATAATTGAGAATGAAATCCCATCTTCTGTAACTAAATGGATGAACTGGAAACAAGTATGCTTCATGAAAGAAGCCAGTCCCCAAAAGACAAATACCATATGTTTTCTCTGACTGGTGGTAATTAATATATAGACAACAAAAAGCAGCATATGAGTTAAATTGACATTTTGAGATTTGAGTATTGTTCATAGCACTTTTCTGTACTCTTTGATAGAGTACACAACATATACTCATTGATATTTCTGCTACTACTTGCTGAATTCTTTATTTTGTAGAGGGTTAAAGCTTGTGATTCTAAAATAAAATCAAAGCATGCAGCTGTCAAAATTAAAAGAAAATAAAACAAGAAGGAGGGAGTTGGAAATATGAGAACAAGGGAAGATAGGATAGGATGTTATCAGTTTGCTCTTCAATCTGTATATATAAATTACATGAAATTTGTTCACTTAATATGCATTTAAAAATATAAACTTAACACTGGAAGAAAAAGACCTGAGATCAGTGTTTTCTGGATTACCATTAAAAAAATTTAGTCTTCATTTATGTCTGACCATATTTAATTTCTTATTTATTTATTTTATAAGAAAATTAACATCACCATTCCTAACAAGTCCATCCTGCTTCATCCATATCTATCAGTTCCCACTATGCTAATAATTTCTCATGAACTTAAATCCATATCATCTTAAAAAGATGCAATGTGGGGCTGGCGCTGTGGCATAGCAGATAAAGTTGTTGCCTGCAGTGTTGGCAAGCCATGTGGGTGCCAGTTCAAGTCGCGGCTGCTCCACTTCTGAACCAGCTCTCTGCTATGGCCTGGGAAAGCATTAGAAGGTGGCCCAAGTCCTTGGGGCCTTGCACACATGTGAAAGACCCTGAAGAAGCTCCTGGCTTCAGATTGACACAGACCAGTCATTGCGGCCAACTGGGAGTAAACCAGCTGATGGAAGACCTCTCTGTCTCTGTCTGTCTCTCTCTCTCTCTCTACCTCTCCTCTATTTGTGCAACTCTTTCAAATAAATAAATTAATATTTAAGAAAAAAGCCTGATTCATGTTATTATTTATGTGTTTTAGAGGCTTTGCAGATGTTGATTACATGTGCCATGAAAACCCATTAAAATGCAAATCCTATAAGAGGCAACTCCATGTGCACTAAACTGGTAAAATCCAGTGCATGTGTTGAGAAAAACACACTAGCAATACATTTCAAAAAGCTGTGAAATATTATAAGTGGCTGTCAAAAGCTAAAAATCTGACAATGACTCATTATGTCATTTATTTATATATAATGCTGAGAAAATCAGAAGTATTTGTTAAAACTTCTGCTAAAATGCACTTGATTTATAATTTTTAAATGCATCTTTCCTAGATGTAATGCAATCCTGTACTACTTTAGAGTATCAGAAATTTAAAATGTTGGACTGGTGCTGTGGTGGAGCAGGTTAACACCCTGGACTGAAGTGCCAGCATCCCATATGGGGGCCGGTTCAATACTCAGCTGCTCCACTTCTGATCCTGCTCTCTGCTATGGCCTGGCAAAGTAGTAGAAGATGGCCCAAGTCTTTGGGCCCCTGTACCCATCTGGGAGACTGGGAACTAGCTCCTGGCTCCTGGCTTCAGATCAGCACAGCTCTGGCAGTTGCAATCAATTAGGGAGTGAACACCAGATGGAAGACCTCTCTCTTTCTCTCTGTCTATCCTCTCTGTCTGTAACTCGACTTGTACATAAATAAATAAATCTTTAAAACAATTAAGAAATTTAACATGTGAAAGGTTTTTAAAAATGTATTTCTTTATTGTGAGGCAGAGTTACAGATATAGAGAGGAAGAGATAGAGAGGTCTTCTATCAACTGGTTCACCCCTAAATGGCCAGAATGGCTGGAGCTGGGCCGATCTGAAGCCAGGTGCCAGAAGCCAGGAGTCAGCAGCTTCCTCCAGGTCTCTCACATGGGTGCAGGGGCCCAAGAACTCAGGGCATATTGCACTGCTTTCCTAGGCCATTAGTAAAGAGCTGGATTGGAAGTGCAGGAGCAGGGACTCAAACTGGTGCCCATGTGGGATGCTGGTGCTGCAGGTGGATGCTTAATCTACTATGCCACAGAGTGGGCCCAGTGAATGGTTTTAGGAAGACATCTTTCATGTAGACTAGGCTGCAATATTGCAAGGTAAGGTTTAGCTTTTATTCCCACACATCAGTATTCATCTTTTAGCAACTATAAATACTGAATATCATACATATAGACATAAATATAGGTAACTGCAGATTTTGTTGTCATTCTTTCTAATTCTCTTTTTAATGTCTGCTAATAGGTCATCTTATGGATTATTATATTGATGTTACCCATACACAAGCATCAGGCATTTCCACTGTTGAATGTGTTTATGAGTACAGGTAGATTTGTGTGTACATGAATGCACATTTGATGGAGATAGCACTGACAGTAATACTGTGAGAAATCCTAACGCTGATTCCAAACTTTCTGTCCTCCGCAGAGATGGCTGTCATTGAAGTAGACCACAGGGCCCCTTTTGCTGTTATGGACTGAAATGTGCCTCCCTAAAACTCTAACACGGAAGTGCTAACCAGCAACATGACTCTACCTGAAGAAAGTGCTTTTAAGCAGATCAAATGGTAGATGTGTCTGTCACATCGGAGAAAGGCTTCTGGAAAAATCGAGCCTATTTAAGCACCTTGATCTGATATTTTCAAGCTCTACAACTCTGAGAAGTAAAATTCCATGATTTAAATCATATTCTCTGTGGTATTTTCTTAGCAAATTAATATATCCTCATTTCTGCCAGCATTTTCTATTGTCATCCAGAAGGTCCTAGTGATTAGCAGAGAAATATAGAAACTAAAAACTGTGATTTTAGATTACCAAGTATCTACTAACACAAAAAGATCCCAGAAGCCACCTACTACCATCCTCCAGGACCCAGAAAAAAAACAGGAAGGAGTCAAGTTGCAGGGCAGTAGAAAAAAGTGAATAATGAAAGATCACAGCAGAAGTAAATAAGGAAGTGTTTGGTGCTGTGGTGTACTGGGTTAAAGCCTTGACCTGCTGTGCATGCATGCCATATGTTGCTGCTAGGAGACCAGGTGCTCCACTTCCAATCCAGCTCCATACTAATGCACCTGGGAAATTGGTGGAAGATGGACCATGTTCTACGGTGCTGGCACCCACATGAGAGACTTGGAAGAAGCATCTGGCCTTTCCAATAAATAAATAAATCTTAAAAATATAGAAACAGTGTTAGCACTGTTGGAAAACAGACTCATAGTTCAATGTAAAAGTATAGGCAGCTGAAATAAACCGACTTTTCTACAGGCAACTCCTATTTAACAAAGGAAAGAAAACAAACAGGAGAAAGAAGAACCCCTTTAGCATATGGTTTAAAGGAAAGTGATTATCCATATGTAGAAGCCTGAAAATATACCCAAAACCTCATACACTATGTAAAAGCAACTCAAGGTGAATTAAAAGTCTAAATATAAAGCCAGAAACTAAGTAAACATATGAGAAACTATAAAACATAAGCATAGATAACAGTTTTGGGTAAGATTCCAAAAGCACAAGTAACAAAAATAAAATATAGAAATTTGAGCATATCATATTAAGATACATCTTCACAACAAAGTATTCAACAGAGTAAAGATACAATGGACAGAATGGCAGGAAACATTGAAAACTCTGACTATGACAAAAGATTGATAGCCATAACATACATATATTGAACTGGGAAAATCTCCAAATAAGAAGCAAAATGTACAGCTAAGAAATGGGCAAGGATCAGAACAGATGTTTCTCAGAAGAAGAAATCTCAATGGTCAAGACATAGATGAACATGCCCAATATCACTAGCCATTAGGGAAATGTAAATCAAAACCAATAGCAGACTCCATCTGTGGGAGAAGACAATGCTTGGGTTTTCATTTGTGCAACAAGTGGCTTTAGAGGACCCTGTTCACCATAAGAGGGCAGAGTCTACATGGAAGTAAGGAAACCTTAATGTTTTCCTAATGGGCTTGTTAAATTCTTGACCAGTGCCTATTACCTTTGCCGCAAACTTTCCAGTCTCACTACTTTCCTGCTTCTTCCTCTTCTCTGTGGCTTGCAAAAACAGTGTACCTTCTATATACGGAGGATACTTTTGTTTTGTTTTATTCCTTCTGTCTCATGATGTTCCTCTAAGAAATCACAACCCTCCAAGTATTCATTAATTTATGCAGTCTGCAGTTTTCATGGGCTACTACATGGCAAAGTACTAGGTTAAAGGAAAGGTATAGGTCAGGAACTGAGCAAAGTTCACAATGATGAAGCCATTGGGGAAATGAACCTGATGGAAGACCTCTCTCTCTCTCTCTCTCTCTCTCTGCCTCTCCTTCTCTCTCTGTGTAACTCTGATTTTCAAATAAATAAATAAATCTTTAAAAACTAACAAAATATACTAATAACCTGGTGGCAACACCTTTCTATCAGAACATGTGAAGCACTCAAACACAGTTTGTCCCAGAAAGTCAACCATAGGGCATATCTTCTACTGCACTTGTGGACATCTCTGAGGGGGGTAAGGGGCACTTATTTCTTCCCCTCTTCTTTCTTAGCACTCTCACAGTTATAACTTCTATCGATGCTTCCAAAGACCAGTCTCTATGAAATTGTAGAACTAATATCCTCCTATGTCAAAAGTGTCATGGGTTTAAACACAGAACCCAAAATAAGATAAGTAACTGGCCTTCTTAATTACACAGTGTGGAATGTAAGATTCTCAGTGGAGCACTGGGTAATATAAAGTGCTGGGCAGAGAAAAACTGTTACTTATCTGTATTTATGATGCTGTAATTCTCCTCTTTATGCAAACTCAGATTAAAAGAGCTCCCGTTAGTGGGCAGCACTGTTGCATAGTGGGTAAAGCTACTGCCTGCCTTGTCAGCATCCTATATGGGTGCCGGTTGGGATCCTGGCTGCTGCACTTCCCATCCAGCTCTCTGCTGTGGACTGGGAAAACAGTAGAAGTTGGCCCAAATCCCTCATCTCCTGCACCCACCTATGAGACCTGGACAAAGTTCTGCCTTTCAAATAAATAAATAATTATTTAAAAAAACAGCTTCATCTCAGAAGGAGCTCCTGGCTACTGGCTCCAAATTGGCATACCTCCAGCTATTGCTGCCAATTGGGGAATGAACCATCGGATGGAAGACCTCTCTCTCTTTCTCTCTCTCTCTCCTCTCTCTGTGTAACTCTTTCAAATGAATAAATAAATCTTTAAAAAAGTAGCTCCAGTTATTGACAACACAGTAGACTTGCATTAATTTTGGTTCCCTTCTCACTTTGCAAAGGGATCAGTGGCAGGTCAAAACAGTTGACAGCCTTGCTAACAGGAGAAGAGATAGCTGAAGACAGAAAATGAAAAGCAGCCAAATACATCATCAAAGAAAGAGAAGTGGACCCCATCCAACACAAGCCTTTAAAAGTGGATGCTCACAATTAATGTGTGAAACAGCTGCCCACTGAAATCTTGTCTAGGGAGGGAAGATGTCCTAAGTTCTGCTTTTGTAAACTCCAGTCATAAATCTGTCCTAATAAATCTGTCCCTGGCATCTCTTTTACAAACATACTGGACCCACTGACCATTGGAAATGCGGTTCTAATCATGTAGGCTGCCATTTAAACCCACCAATGCTGTAACAGCTAAGAAACTTGAATTTGATGCTCAATTCTCAGGAAATCATTCCAGCTGAGCCTAGGGCCATTAATAGAAACTCCTTGGATCCTCCACTGTCTCTGTGCCTGTTTTAAAGAAGGGAGATTTCCCACCCCATGTTTCTGGAACAGCTTCAAATTCCACATTGGAAAAATTTGATAATTAATACTTGAGAGGGATCAACACACAAAGCAGCTATTCACTCTTCACACTGCTCCCCACCAGGAAGATGAGATGCAGGATGAGAGCAGTGGGGCAGATCCTAGACAGATCCTCCTGCCCACCCCTCTGCTGCCCCAGGCTCCCTCCTGAGGGCCATCCAGCCCCACCCTGCAGGAACCAGCCCAGGAAACATCAAGAGACAAGGCAGACTGCATTCTGAGACCACCCACAGTGGGAACCCTGCTTATTTAACTGTGGAGATCAGGAGTCTTTCTGCCTTCCTTCCCTGTGAGTGCAGGTTCCCAGAACGCTGCCCCCTCTCTCCTGTAACCACTAAATAAAGCACATTAGGGACAGTTTAGGTGAGGTACTGCAGGAGAGAGTCCGGGCACTTTGAGCCTGGGAAATAGAGGTGGGAGACAGAGCAGCCCGGGTCCCAGCCCTGACCTCGGGAGAAGCTGCCAGGATCGCTGGCACACTTCTCCCACATGTGTCTCCGCCCCTTACTGCATGCCAAACCTGCAGCAGAAAGTCCCTGGAGCAGGTACCCTTTCTTCCAGATACACGGGGAGTGAAATTGGGAGTGTGGAGAAGAGAGTCCCTGGCATGTGGGACCCACAGTTGGTGGATGAAGAGGGAAGAAGCAGCAGGAGGCAGGCTCAGGGTGAGCACTCGGAAACTGCCTGGGATCGCATGTGCAGAGCAGGAGTTGCAGTAAATGCCAGAGAAGGAGCAGCATAGCCCCCAGGGTTGACACTGATCAAGGAATGAACTCCCCTGGTCCAACTCTGAGCCCCAGGGACAGGCAGTGGCAGGTGCATGCCCACAGGTATTTGGAAAGCAGAATACCTCGGAGCTACTGGGAACTCTGGGAAATGGAGTCCAGGCTGCAGCATCCCTAGAGACACCAGCTGTTCCTCCGAAAAGCTGCAGTCAGGGGTGGGTGCCCACAACCAGAGGGCATTTGCTTTTGTTAAGTCCCTCCTTCCTTTCCTTCCCACACCAAAATCTCAGGGATCAGTTGCTGTTCCTTTCCTGCATCAAATCTGAAAGAGTGACACTCACTTCTGCTAACTGACCCCAAATCCTGGCTCCCTCATAACCTCTGTCTCTTCCAGAAAAATCTTATTTACTACTTTGGCCCTAGAAATCATAAATGACTATGATAGAATGTAACTTTTAACAGAGGTGTAGAAGGCATGGTTTAATATCCAGTTTTGAGAATACAATTTTCATTTGTGTTTTATTGATGTTTATACTTCTTTTAAGATTCATTTTTTTTATTTAGAAGTCAGAGTTACAGAGAAGGAGAGGCACAGAGAGAGAGAGAGAGAGAGAGAGAGGTGTTTTCCATCTGCTGGTTCACTCCCCAATTCGCAGCAGCACCACAGCGCCGACCCCTTATAGTTCCTTTCAAATCATTTTACACTGTCTTTTTATTCATCTAGTACAGAGAGAGAAGAATGGACACAGAGCTAACTCTGTCCAAAATCTTGCTTGTATTGCATCAGAATACAAAATTTGGGAAGGAAGAAGGCAAAACTGACTCACACCCAGAAAACATGTAGGAAATTGCCACTCAAGAAACCAAAAGTCAGCTGAGGCACCCAAAACAAGGACAGCAAGCCAGAATTGGAGCAAGCCAACAGCTGTGCCCTGATTGAAAAAGACCATTCCTCTTGTGCCCTGAACGCAATATTGCCACCTCAAAACAAAAGCTCACATCAGAAAATTCATTACAAACCATGATACATAAGAAAAAAGAGAAAAAAACCAAAGAAATGCAAGAATCCATAATGATATTGGGCTTGATTTAGTCGCAGGGAAACCGGCCGTTCCCGGATTCATTCACCCCTCCAGCTGACTGCCTGTGGAATTCTGACTGAATTTACCTGAAAATCACAGTGAAACTCAATTTGGAGGCAATTAATATCTGTCACCTCAGCCAAAGTGTTCCATTTGATTTTCCAAAACACAAAAACTCACCTTGGTCATGATACCTCTAAATTTCTAAGCTTCAAATGCCTATTAGTTGTCTTTTTAAATTCATAATGGCTACTCTGTCCAAACTCTTGTTTGTATGGTGTCAGAATACAAAATTTGGGAAGGAAGAAGGCAAAACCAACTCAGACCCAGAAAACATTTAGGAAATTGCCGCTCAAGAAACCAAAAGTCAATTGAGGCACCCAAAACAATGACAGCAAGCCAGAATTGGAGCAAGCCAACAGCTGTGCCCTGTTTGAAAAAGACCATTCCTCCGGTGCCCTGAACTCTATATTGCCGCCTCAAAACCAAAGCTCACATCAGAAAATTCATTACAAACCATGATAAATAAGGGAAATGTGGAAAAACCAAAAAAATGCAAGAGTCCTTTGTAATATTTGACTGGATTTAGACACAAGGAAACTGGCTGTTTCCAGATTCGTCCCCCTTCCACAGACTGACTTTGGAATCTGATTGAATTCATCTCAAAATCGCACTCACACTCAATTTGGAGGGTATTAGTATCTGTCCCATCAGCAGAAGGGTTCCATTTCATTTTCCAAAACACAGAAACTCATCTTGGTCGTGTTGCCTGTAGATTTCTAATCCTGAAAGGCCAATTTGCTGTGTTTTTTTCTTCTTTCCTAACGGCTACTCTGTCCAAAATCTTGCTTCTATTGCATCAGAATACAAAATTTGGGAATAAGAAGGCAAAACTGACTCAGACCCAGAAAATATGTAGAAATTGCCACTCAAGAAACCACAAATCAGCTGAGGCACCCAAAACAATGACAGGAAGCCAGAATTGGTGCAAGCCAACAGCTGTGCCCTGTTTGAAAAAGACCATTCCTCTTGTGCCCTGAACTCAATATTGCCACCTCAAAACCAAAGCTCACATCACAAAATTCATTACAAACTATGATAAATAAGGGAAATGTGAAAAAGCCAAAGAAATGCAAGAGTCCTTTGTGATATTTGGCTGGATTTAGACACAAGGAAACTGGCTGGTTCCAGATTCATTGCCCCCTTCCACAGACTGACTTTGGAATTCTGAGTGAATTGACCTCAAAATGGCACTCACACTCAATTTTTAGGGAGTTAGAATCTGTCCCCTCAGGAAAAGGGTTCCATGTCATTTCCCAAACACAGAAACTCATCTTGGTCGTGTGCCTGTAGATTTCTACTCCCGAAAGGGCAATTTGCTCTGTTTTTTTTTTTTCTTTCCTAATGGCTACTCTGTCCAAAATCTTGCTTGTATTACATCACAATACAAAATTTGAGAATAAGAAAGCAAAACCGATTCAGACCCAGAAAATATTTAGGAAATTGGCACTCAAGAAATCAAAAATTAGCTGAGGCACCCAAAACAATGACAGCAAGCCAGAATTGGAGCAAGCCAACAGCTGTGCCCTGTTTGAAAAAGACCAATTCTCTTGTGCCCTGAACTCAAAAAAGCAGGCTCAAAACCAAAGGTCACATCAGAAAATTCATTACAAACCATGATACATAAGAAAAATGAGAAAAAAGCCAAAGAAATGCAAGAATCCATAATGATATTGGGCTTGATTTAGTCGCAAGGAAACTGGCCGTTCCCGGATTCATCCACCCCTCCAGCTGACTGCCTGTGGAATTCTGACTGAATTAACCTGAAAATCGCAATGAAGCTCAGTTGGGAGGCAATTAATATCTGTCACCTCAGCCAAAGTGTTCCATTTGATTTTCCAAAACATAAAAACTCACCTTGGTCGTATTACCTATAGATGTCTAAGCTTCAAAAGCCTATTTGTTGTGTTTTTTTATTTCATAATGGTTACTCTGACAAACTCTTGTTTGTATGGCATCAGAATACAAAATTTGGGAAGGTAGACGGCAAACCCAACTCAGACCCAGAAAACATTTAGGAAATTGCCGCTCAAGACACCACAAATCGGCTGAGGCACCCAAAATAATGACAGTAAGCCAGAATTGAAGCAGGCCAACAGCTGTGCCCTGTTTGAAAAAGACCATTCCTCTTGTGCCCTGAACTCAATATGCCAGCCTCAAAACCAAAGCTGACATCAAAAAATTCATGAGAAACCATGATAAATAAGAAAAATGAGAAAAAAGCCAAAGAAATGCAAGGATTCATAATGATATTGGGCTTGATTTAATCACAAGGAAACCGGCTGTTCCCGGATTCATCCACCCCTCCAGCTGACTGCCTGTGGAATTCTGACTGAATTAACCTGAAAATCACAGTGAAACTCAGTTTGGAGGCAATTAATATCTGTCACCTCAACCAAAGTGTTCCATTTGATTTTGCAAAACACAAAAACTCACCTTGGTTGTGGTACCTGTAGATTTCAAAGCTTCAAATGCCTATTTGTTGTGTTTTTTATTTCATAATGGCTACTATGCCGAAACTCTTGTTTGTATGGCGTCAGAATACAAAATTTGGGAAGGAAGAAGGCAAAACCAACTCAGACCCAGAAAACATTTAGGAAATTGCTGCTCACAAAACCACAAATCGGCTGAGGCACTGAAATCTATGATAGCAAGCCAGAATTGGAGCAAGCCAACAGCTGTGCCCTGATTGAAAAAGAACCTTCCTCTTGTGCCCTGAACTCCATATTGCAACCTCAAAACCAAAGCTCACATCAGAAAACTGATTACAAACCATGATAAATAAGAAAAATGAGAAAAAAGCCAAAGAAATGCAAGAATCCATAATGATATTGGGCTTGATTTAGTCGCAAGGAAACCGGCTGTTCCCAGAATCATCCACCCCTCCAGCTGACTGCCTGTGGAATTCTGAGTGAATTAACCTGATAATCGCAGTGAAACTCAGTTTGGAGGCAATTAATATCTGGCACCTCAGCCAAAGTGTTCCATTGTATTTCCCAACACACAAAAACTCACCTTGGTCGTGTTACCTGTAGATTTCTAAGCTTCAAACGCCGATTGGTTGTGTTGTTTATTTAATAATGTCTACTCTGTCCAAACTCTTGTTTGTATGGCGTCAGAATACAACATTGGAGAATGAAGAAGGCAAAACCAACTCAGACCCAGAAAACATGTAGGAAATTGCCGCTCAAGAAACCACAAATCGGCTGAGGCACCCAAAAAATGACAGCAAGCCAGAATAGGAGCAAGCCAACAGCTGTGCCCTGTTTGAAAAAGACCATTCCTCCGGTGCCCTGAACTCAATATTGCAACCTCAAAACCAAAGCTCACATCAGAAAATTCATTACAAACCATGATAAATAAGAAAAATGAGAAAAAAGCCAAAGAAATGCAAGAATCCATAATGATATTGGGCTTGATTTAGTTTCAAGGAAAACGGCTGTTCCCGGATTCATCCACCCCTCCAGCTGACTGCCTGTGGAATTCTGACTGAATTAATCTGAAAATCGCAGTGAAACTCAGTTTGCAGGCAATTACTATCTGTCACCTCAGCCAAAGTTTTCCATTTGATTTTCCAAAACACAAAACCTAACCTTGGTTGTGTTACCTGTAGATTTCTAAGCTTCAAACGCCTATTTGTTGTGTTTTTTATTTCATAATGGCTACTCTGCCGAAACTCTTGTTTGTATGGCATCAGAATACAAAATTTGGGAAGGAAGACCGAAAACCCAACTCAGACCCAGAAAACATTTAGCAAATTGCTGCTCAAGAAACCAAAAGTCAGCTGAGGCACCCAAAACAATGACAGCAAGCCAGAATTGGAGCAGGCCAACCGCTGTGCCATGTTTGAAAAAGACCATTCCTCTGGTGCCCTGAACTCCATATTGCAGCCTCAAAACAAAAGATCACCTCAGAAAATTCATTAAAATCCATGATAAATAAGAAAACGGAGAAAAAAGCCAAAGAAATGCAAGAATCCATAATGATATTGGGCTTGATTGATTCACAAAGAAACCTGCTGTTCCCGGATTCATTCACCCCTCCAGCTGACTGCCTGTGGAATTCTGACTGAATTAACCTGAATATCGCAGTGAAACTCAGTTTGGAGGAAATTACTATCTTTCACCTCAGCCAAACTGTTCCATTTGATTTTCCAAAACACAAAAACTCACCTTGGTCATGTTACCTGTACATTTCTAAGCTTCAAACGCCTATTTGTTGTGTTTTTTTATTTCATAATGGCTACTCTGACAAACTCTTGTTTGTATGGCGTCAGAATACAAAATTTGGGAAGGAAGAAGGCAAAACCAACTCAGACCCCGAAAACATTTAGCAAATTGCTGCTCAAGAAACACACATCAGCTGAGGCACCCAAAACAATGACAGCAAGCCAGACTTGGAGCAGGCCAACAGCTGTGCTCTCTTTGACAAAGAACCTTCCTCTTGCACCCTGAACTCCATATGCCAGCCTCAAAAACAAAGCTCACATCAGATTTTCATTACAAACCATGATAAATCAGAAAAAGGAGAAAAAAGCCAAAGAAATACAAGAATCCATAATGATATTGGGCTTGATTCAGTCGCAAGGAAACCGGCTGTTCCCAGATTCATCCACCCCTCCAGAAAATTTGAGAAGGAAGACGGCAAAACCAACTCAGACCCAGAAAACAATTAGGAAATTGCCACTCAACAAACCAAAATTCAGCTGAGGCAACCAAAATAATAACAGCAAGCCAGAATTGGAGCAAACCAACAGCTTTGCCCTTTTTTAAAAAGAACCTTCCTCTAGTGCCCTGAACTCCATATTACATCCTCAAAACCAAAGCTCACATCAGAAAATTCATTACAAACCCTGAAAAACAAAAAAAATGAGAAAAAAGCCAAAGAAATGCAAGAATCCATAATGATATTGTGCTTGATTTAGTCACAAAGAAACCGGCTGTTCCCGTATGCATCCACCCCTCCACCTGACTGCCTGTGGAATTTTGAGTCAATTAACCAGAAGATCGCAGTGACACTCAGTTTGGAGGCAATGAGTATCTGTCACCTCAGGCAAAGTGTTCCATTTTATTTTCCAAAACACAAAAACTCACCTTGGTCATGTTACCTCTAAATTTCTAAGCTTCAAACGCCTATTTGTAGTGTTTTTTATTTCATAATGGCTACTCTCCCCAAACTCTTGTTTGCATGGCGTCAAAATACAACATTTGGGAAGGAAGAAGGCAAAACCAACTCAGACCCAGAAAAATATTTAGTAAATTGCCGCTCAAGAAACCAAAAGTCAACTGAGGCACCCAAAGAAATGACAGCAAGCCAGAATTGGAGCAGGCCAACAGCTGTGCCCTGAATGAAAAAGGACCTTCCTCTTGTGCCATGAACTCCATATTGCAGCCTCAAAACCAAAGCTCACATCAGAAAATTCATTACAACCATGATATATAAGAAAAATGAGAAAAAAAACAAAGAAATGCAAGAATCCATAATGATATTGGGCTTGATTTAATCACAAGGAAACCGGCTGTTCCTGGTTTCATTCACCCCTCCAGCTGACTGCCTGTGGAATTCTGACTGAATTAACCTGAAAATCACAGTGAAACTCAATTTGGAGGCAATTACTATCTGTCACCTTAGCCAAACTGTTCCTTTTCATTTTCCAAAACAGAAAAACTCACCTTGGTCGTGTTACCTGTACATTTCTAAGCTTCAAATGCCTATTTGTTGTGTTTTTTATTTCATAATGGCTACTCTGCCCAAACTCTTGTTTTCATGGCGTCAGAATACAAAATTTGAGAAGGTAGACGGAAAACCAACTCAGACCCAGAAAACATTTATCAAATTCCCACTCAAGAAACACACATCAGCACAGGCACCCAAAACAATGACTGCAAGCCAGACTTGGAGCAGGCCAACAGCTGTGCCCTGTTTGAAAAGAACCTTCCTCTTGCACCCTGAACTCCATATTGCAGCCTCAAAACCAAAGCTCACATCAGAAAATTCATTACAAACCATGATAAATAAGAAAAATGAGAAAAAACCCAAAGAAATGCAAGAATCCATAATGATATTGGGCTTGATTCAGTCGCAAGGAAACCGGCTGTTCCCGGATTCATCCACCCCTCCAGCTGACTGCCTGTGGAATTCTGACTGAATTAACCTGAAAATCACAGGGATACTCAGTTTGGAGGCAATTAATATCTGGCACCTCAGCCAAAGTGTTCCATTGTATTTCCCAACACACAAAAACTCACCTTGGTCGTGTTACCTGTAGATTTCTAAGCTTCAAACGCCGATTGGTTGTGTTTTTTATTTAATAATGTCTACTCTGTCCAAACTCTTGTTTGTATGGCGTCAGAATACAACATTGGAGAATGAAGAAGGCAAAACCAACTCAGACCCAGAAAACATGTAGGAAATTGCCGCTCAAGAAACCACAAATCGGCTGAGGCACCCAAAAAATGACAGCAAGCCAGAATAGGAGCAAGCCAACAGCTGTGCCCTGTTTGAAAAAGACCATTCCTCCGGTGCCCTGAACTCAATATTGCAACCTCAAAACCAAAGCTCACATCAGAAAATTCATTACAAACCATGACACATAAGAAAAATGAGAAAAAAGCCAAAGAAATGCAAGAATCCATAATGATATGTGCCTTGATTTAGTCGCAAGGAAACCGGCTGTTCCTGCATTCATCCACCCCTCCTGCTTACAGCCTGTGGAATTCTGACTGAGTTAACCTGAAAATCGCAATGAAACTCAGTTTGGAGGCAATTACTATCTGTCACCTCAGCCAAAGTGTTCCATTGTATTTTCCAAAACACAAAAACTCACCTTGGTCGTGTTACCTGTAGATTTCTAAGCTTCAAACGCCTATTAGTTGTGTTTTTTATTTCATAATGGCTACTCTGCCGAAACTCTTGTTTGTATTGCGTCAGAATGCAAAATTTGGGAAGGAAGAAGGCAAAACCAACTCAGACCCAGAAAACATTTTGCAAATTGCTGCTCAAGAAACCAAAAGTCAGCTGAGGCACCCAAAACAATGACAGCAAGCCAGAATTGGAGCAGGCCAACCGCTGTGCCATGTTTGAAAAAGACCATTCCTCTGGTGCCCTGAACTCCATATTGCAGCCTCAAAACAAAAGATCACCTCAGAAAATTCATTAAAATCCATGATAAATAAGAAAACGGAGAAAAAAGCCAAAGAAATGCAAGAATCCATAATGATATTGGGCTTGATTGAATCACAAAGAAACCTGCTGTTCCCGGATTCATTCACCCCTCCAGCTGACTGCCTGTGGAATTCTGACTGAATTAACCTGAATATCGCAGTGAAACTCAGTTTGGAGGAAATTACTATCTTTCACCTCAGCCAAACTGTTCCATTTGATTTTCCAAAACACAAAAACTCACCTTGGTCATGTTACCTGTACATTTCTAAGCTTCAAACGCCTATTTGTTGTGTTTTTTTATTTCATAATGGCTACTCTGACAAACTCTTGTTTGTATGGCGTCAGAATACAAAATTTGGGAAGGAAGAAGGCAAAACCAACTCAGACCCCGAAAACATTTAGCAAATTGCTGCTCAAGAAACACACATCAGCTGAGGCACCCAAAACAATGACAGCAAGCCAGACTTGGAGCAGGCCAACAGCTGTGCTCTCTTTGACAAAGAACCTTCCTCTTGCACCCTGAACTCCATATGCCAGCCTCAAAAACAAAGCTCACATCAGATTTTCATTACAAACCATGATAAATCAGAAAAAGGAGAAAAAAGCCAAAGAAATACAAGAATCCATAATGATATTGGGCTTGATTCAGTCGCAAGGAAACCGGCTGTTCCCAGATTCATCCACCCCTCCAGAAAATTTGAGAAGGAAGACGGCAAAACCAACTCAGACCCAGAAAACAATTAGGAAATTGCCACTCAACAAACCAAAATTCAGCTGAGGCAACCAAAATAATAACAGCAAGCCAGAATTGGAGCAAACCAACAGCTTTGCCCTTTTTTAAAAAGAACCTTCCTCTAGTGCCCTGAACTCCATATTACATCCTCAAAACCAAAGCTCACATCAGAAAATTCATTACAAACCCTGAAAAACAAAAAAAATGAGAAAAAAGCCAAAGAAATGCAAGAATCCATAATGATATTGTGCTTGATTTAGTCACAAAGAAACCGGCTGTTCCCGTATGCATCCACCCCTCCACCTGACTGCCTGTGGAATTTTGAGTCAATTAACCAGAAGATCGCAGTGACACTCAGTTTGGAGGCAATGAGTATCTGTCACCTCAGGCAAAGTGTTCCATTTTATTTTCCAAAACACAAAAACTCACCTTGGTCATGTTACCTCTAAATTTCTAAGCTTCAAACGCCTATTTGTAGTGTTTTTTATTTCATAATGGCTACTCTCCCCAAACTCTTGTTTGCATGGCGTCAAAATACAACATTTGGGAAGGAAGAAGGCAAAACCAACTCAGACCCAGAAAATATTTAGTAAATTGCCGCTCAAGAAACCAAAAGTCAACTGAGGCACCCAAAGAAATGACAGCAAGCCAGAATTGGAGCAGGCCAACAGCTGTGCCCTGAATGAAAAAGGACCTTCCTCTTGTGCCATGAACTCCATATTGCAGCCTCAAAACCAAAGCTCACATCAGAAAATTCATTACAACCATGATATATAAGAAAAATGAGAAAAAAAACAAAGAAATGCAAGAATCCATAATGATATTGGGCTTGATTTAATCACAAGGAAACCGGCTGTTCCTGGTTTCATTCACCCCTCCAGCTGACTGCCTGTGGAATTCTGACTGAATTAACCTGAAAATCACAGTGAAACTCAATTTGGAGGCAATTACTATCTGTCACCTTAGCCAAACTGTTCCTTTTCATTTTCCAAAACAGAAAAACTCACCTTGGTCGTGTTACCTGTACATTTCTAAGCTTCAAATGCCTATTTGTTGTGTTTTTTATTTCATAATGGCTACTCTGCCCAAACTCTTGTTTTCATGGCGTCAGAATACAAAATTTGAGAAGGTAGACAGAAAACCAACTCAGACCCAGAAAACATTTATCAAATTCCCACTCAAGAAACACACATCAGCACAGGCACCCAAAACAATGACTGCAAGCCAGACTTGGAGCAGGCCAACAGCTGTGCCCTGTTTGAAAAGAACCTTCCTCTTGCACCCTGAACTCCATATTGCAGCCTCAAAACCAAAGCTCACATCAGAAAATTCATTACAAACCATGATAAATAAGAAAAATGAGAAAAAACCCAAAGAAATGCAAGAATCCATAATGATATTGGGCTTGATTCAGTCGCAAGGAAACCGGCTGTTCCCGGATTCATCCACCCCTCCAGCTGACTGCCTGTGGAATTCTGACTGAATTAACCTGAAAATCACAGGGATACTCAGTTTGGAGGCAATTAATATCTGGCACCTCAGCCAAAGTGTTCCATTGTATTTCCCAACACACAAAAACTCACCTTGGTCGTGTTACCTGTAGATTTCTAAGCTTCAAACGCCGATTGGTTGTGTTTTTTATTTAATAATGTCTACTCTGTCCAAACTCTTGTTTGTATGGCGTCAGAATACAACATTGGAGAATGAAGAAGGCAAAACCAACTCAGACCCAGAAAACATGTAGGAAATTGCCGCTCAAGAAACCACAAATCGGCTGAGGCACCCAAAAAATGACAGCAAGCCAGAATAGGAGCAAGCCAACAGCTGTGCCCTGTTTGAAAAAGACCATTCCTCCGGTGCCCTGAACTCAATATTGCAACCTCAAAACCAAAGCTCACATCAGAAAATTCATTACAAACCATGACACATAAGAAAAATGAGAAAAAAGCCAAAGAAATGCAAGAATCCATAATGATATGTGCCTTGATTTAGTCGCAAGGAAACCGGCTGTTCCTGCATTCATCCACCCCTCCTGCTTACAGCCTGTGGAATTCTGACTGAGTTAACCTGAAAATCGCAATGAAACTCAGTTTGGAGGCAATTACTATCTGTCACCTCAGCCAAAGTGTTCCATTGTATTTTCCAAAACACAAAAACTCACCTTGGTCGTGTTACCTGTAGATTTCTAAGCTTCAAACGCCTATTTGTTGTGTTTTTTATTTCATAATGGCTACTCTGCCGAAACTCTTGTTTGTATTGCGTCAGAATGCAAAATTTGGGAAGGAAGAAGGCAAAACCAACTCAGACCCAGAAAACATTTTGCAAATTGCCCCTGAAGAAACCACAAATCAGCTGAGGCTCTCAAAACAATGACAGCCAGCCAGAATTGGAGCATGCCAACAGCTGTGCCCTCTTTGAAAAAGACCATTCCTCCAGTGCCCTGAACTCCATATTGCAGCCTCAAAACCAAAGCTCACATCAGAAAATTCATTACAAACCATGATAAATAAGAAAACGGAGAAAAAAGCCAAAGAAATGCAAGAATCCATAATGATATTGGCCTTGATTCAGTCGCAAGGAAACCGGCTGTTCCCGGATTCATCCACCCCTCCACCTGACTGCCTGTGGAATTCTGACTGAATTCACCTGGAAATCGCAGTGAAACTCCGTTAGGAGGCAATTAATATCTGTCACCTCAGCCAAAGTGTGCCATTTGATTTTCCAAAACACAAAATCTCACCTTGGTCGTGTTACCTGTAGATTTCAAAACTTCAAACGCCTATTTGTTGTGTTTTTTAATATCATAATGGCTACTCTGCACAAACTCTTGTTTGTATGGCATCAGAAAAGAAAATTTGAGAAGGAAGATGGCAAAACCAACTCAGATCCAGAGAACATTTAGGAAATTGCCACTCAAGAAACCGAAAGTCAGCTGATGCACCAAAACAATGAAGGCAAGCCAGAATTGGAGCAAATCAACAGCTGAACCCTGTTAGAAAAAGACCATTCTTCCAGTGCCGTGAACTCCATATTGCAGCCTCAAAACCAAAGCTCACATCAGAAAATTCATTACAAACCATGATAAATAAGAAAAATGATAAAAAAGCCAAAGAAATGCAAGAATCCATAATGATATTCGGCTAGTTTTAGTCGCAATGAATCCGGCTGTTCCCGGATTCATCCACCCCTCCAGCTGACTGCCTGTGGAATTCTGACTGAATTAACCTGAAAATCACAGTGAAGCTCAGTTTGGAGGCAATTAATATCTGTCACCTCAGCCAAAGTGTTCCATTTGATTTTCCAAAACACAAAAACTCACTTTGGTCATGTTACCGGTAGATTTATAAGCTTCAAATGCCTATTTGTTGAGTTTTTTGTTTCATAATGGCTACTCTGCCGAAACTCTTGTTTGTATGGCGTCAGAATACAAAATTTGGGAAGGAAGAAGGCAAAAGCAACTCAGACCCAGAAAGCATTTAGGAAATTGCCGCTCAGAATCCACAAATCGGCTGAGGCACCCAAAACAATGACAGCAAGCCAGAATTGAAGCAGGCCAACAGCTGTGCCCTGTGTGAAAAAGATCATTCCTCCGATGCCCTTAACTCCATATTGCAGCCACAAAACCAAAGCTCACATCAGAATATTCATTACAAACCATGATAAATAAGAAAACGGAGAAAAAACCCAAAGAAATGCAAGAATTCATAATGACATTTGGCCTTATTATTCACAAGGAAACCAGCTGTTCCCAGATTCATCCACCCCTCCAGCTGACAGCCTGTGGAATTCTGACTGAATTCACCTGAAAATCGCAGTGAAACTCAGCTTGGAGGCAATTATTATCTGTCACCACAGACCATTTTATTTTCCAAAACACAAAAACTCACCTTCGTCGTGTTACCTGCAGGTTTATAAGCTTCAAAACATATTTGTTATGTTTTTTATTTCATAATGGCTACTCTGTCCAAACTCTTGTTTGTAAGGCATCAGAATACAAAATTTGTTAAGAAGAAGGCAAAACGAACTCAGACGCAGAAAACATGTAGGAAGTTGTTGCTCAAGAAACCAAAATTCAGCTGAGGCACTCAATACAATGAAAGCAAGCCAGAATTGGAGCAGGCCAACAGCTGTGCGCTGTTTGAAAAAACAATTCCCCCAGTGTCCTGAACTCCATATTGCAGCCTCAAAACCAAAGCTCACCTCAGAAAATTCATTACAAACCATGATAAATAAGAAAAATGAGAAAAAACCCAAAGAAATGCAAGAATCCATAATGATATTGGGCTTGATTCAGTCGCAAGGAATCCGGCTGTTCCCGGATTCATCCACCCCTCCAGCTGACTGCCTGTGGAATTATGACTGAATTAACCTGAAAATCGCAGGGAAACTCAGTTTGGAGTCAATTAATATCTGTCACCTCAGCCAAAGTGTTCCACTTGATTTTCCAAAACACAAAACCTCACCTTGGTAGTGTTACCTGTAGATTTCTCAGCTTCAAACGCCTATTTGTGGAGTTTATTTCATAATGGCAGCTCTGTCCAAACTCTTGTTTGTATTTCCTCAGAATACAAAATTTGGGAAGGAAGAAGGAAAAACCAACACAGACGCAGAAAACATTTAGGAAATTGCCGCTCAAGAAACCACAAATTTGCTGAGGCATCGAAAAAAAATGACAGCAAGCCAGAATTGGTGCAAGACAACAGCTGTGCCCTGATTGAAATAGAACCTTCCTCTTGTGCCATGAACTCCATATTGCAGCCTGAAAACCAAAGCTCACATCAGAAAATTCATTACAAACCATAAAAAATAAGAAAAATGATAAAAAAGCCAAAGAAATGCAAGAATCCATAATGATATTGGGCTTGATTTAGTCGCAAGGAAACCGGCTGTTCCCAGATACATCCACCCCTCCAGCTGTCTGCCTGTGGAATTCTGAGTTTATTAACCAGAGAATCGCAGTGAAACTCAGTTTGGAGGCAATTAATATCTGTCACCTCAGCCAAAGTGTTCCATTTTATTTTCCAAAACACAAAAACTTACCTTGGTCGTATTACCTGCAGATGGATAACCGTCAAACACCTATTTGTTGTGTTTTTTATTTCATAATGGCTACTCTGTCCAAATTCTTGTTTGTATTGCGTCAGAATACAAAATTTGGAAGGAAAAAAAAAAAAAAACTCAGACCAGAAAACATTTAGGAAAATGCCGCTCAAGAAACCACAAATCGGCTGAGGCACCCAAAACAATGTCAGTAAGCCAGAATTGGAGCAAGCAAACAGATGTGCCCTGTTTGAAAATGAGCATTCCTCTTATGCTCAGATTTCAGTATGCCATCCTCAAAACCAAAGCTCACATCAGAAAATTCATTACAAACCATGATAAATAAGAAAAAAGAGAAAAAAGCCAAAGAAATGCAAGAATCCTTAATGATATTGGGCTTGATTTAGTCACAAGGAAACTGGCTGTTCCCTGATACATCCACCCCTCCAGCTGACTGCCTGTGTAATTCTGACTGAATTCACCTGAAAATTTCAGAGCAGCTCAGTGGGGAGGCAATTAATATCTGTCACCTCAGACGATTTTATTTTCCAAAACACAAAAACTCACCATGGTCGTGTTACCTGTAGATTTCTAAGCTTCAAAACATATTTGTTGTGTTTTTTATTTCATAATGGCTACTCTGCCCAAACTCTTGTTTGTACTCTGTCAGAATACAAAATTTGGGAAGGAAGAAGGCAAAACCAACTGAGACCCTGAAAACATTTAGGAAATTGCTGCTCAAGAATCCAAAAGTCAGCTGAGGCACCCAAAACAAAGACAGCAAGCCAGAATTGGAGCAGGCCAACAGCTGTGCCCTGTTTGAGAAAGAACCTTCCTCTTGCGCCCTGAACTCCATATTGCAGCCTCAAAACCAAAGCTCACATCAGAAAATTCATTACTAACCATGATAAAGAAGAAAAAGGAGAAAAAAGCCAAAGAAATGCAAGAATCCATAATGATATTGGGCTTGATTTAGTTGCAAGGAAACCGGCTGTTCCCGGATTCATCCACCCCTCCAGCTGACTCCCTGTGGAATTCTGACTGAATTAACCTGAAAATCGCAGTGAAACTCAGTTTGGGGGCAATTAATATCTGTCACCTCAGCCAAAGTGTTCCATTTGATTTTCCAAAACACAAAAACTCACCTTGGTCATGTTACCTGTAGATTTGTAAGCTTCAAACACTTATTTGTTGTGTTTTTTATTTCATAATGGCTACTCTGCCCAAACTCTTGTTTGTATGGCATCAGAATACAAAATTTGGGAAGGAAGACGGCAAAACCAACTCAGACCCAGAAAACATGTAGGAAATTGCCGCTCAAGAAACCACAAATCGGCTGAGGCACTCAAAACAATGACAGCAAGCCAGAATTGGAGGAGGCCAACAGCTGTGCCCCATTTTAAAAAGACCATTCCTCTTGTGCCCTGAACTCAATACGCCAGCCTTGAAACCAAATCTCACATCAGAAAATTCATTACAAAGCATGATAAATAAGGGAAATGTGAAAAAGCCAAAGAAATGCAAGAGTCCTTTGTGATATTTGGCTGGATTTAGACACATTGAAACTGGCTGTTTCCAGTCATCCCCCCGTACCACAGACTGACTTTGGAATTCTGATTGAATTCTCCGCAAAATCGGACTGACACGAAATTAGGATGGAATTAGAATCTGTTCCCTCAGCAGAAGGGTTCCCTGTCATTTTCCAAAACACAGAAACTCAACTTGGTCGTGTTGCCTGTAGATTTCTAATCCTGAAAGGGCAACTTGCTGTGTTTTTTTTTTTCTTTCCTAATGGCTACTCTGTCCAAAATCTTGATTGTATTGCACCAGAATACAAAATTTGGGAATAAGAAGGCAAAACCAACTCAGACCCAGAAACATTTAGGAAATTGCCGCTCAAGGAACCACAAATCGGCTGAGGCACCCAAAACAATGACAGCAAGCCAGAATTGCAGCAAGCCAACAGCTGTGCCCTGATTGAAAAAGAACCTTCCTCTGGTGCCCTGAACTCCATATTGCAGCCTCAAAACCAAAGCTCACATCAGAAAATTCATTACAATCCATGATAAATAAGAAAACAGAGAAAAAAGCCAAAGAAATGCAAGAATCCATAATGATATTGGGCTTGATTCAGTCGCAAGAAAACGGGCTGTTCCCGGATTCATCCATTGCTCCAGCTGACAGCCTGTGGAATTCTGACTGAATTCACCTGAAAATCGCAGTGAAACTCAGTTTGGAGGCAGTTATTATCTGTCACCTCAGACCATTTTATTTTCCAAAACACAAAAACTCACCTTGGTCGTGTTACCTGTAGATTTCTCAGCTTCATACACCTATTTGTTGTGTTTTTTATTTCATAATGGGTACTCTGCCCAAACTCTTGTTTGTAAGGCATCAGAATACAAAATTAGTTAAGGAAGAAGGCAAAACCAACTCAGACCCAGAAAACATGTAGGAAATTGTTGCTCAAGAAAAAAAAATTCAGCTAAGGCACTCAAAACAATGACAGCAAGCCAGAATTAGAGCAGGCCAACAGCTGTGCCCTGTTTGAAAAAAACTATTCCCCCGGTGCCCTGAACTCCATATTGCAGCCTCAAAACTAAAGCTCACATCAGAAAATTCATTACTAACCATGATAAATAAGAAAAAGGAGAAAAAAGCCAAAGAAATGCAAGAATCCATAATGATATTGGGCTTAATTTAGTCGCAAGGAAACCGGCTGTTCCCGGATTCATCCACCCCTCCAGCTGATTGCCTGTGGAATTCTGACTGAATTTACCTGAAAATCGCAGTGAAACTCAGTATGGAGGTAATTAATATTTGTCACCTCAGCCAAAGTGTTCCATTTCATTTTCCAAAACATAAAAACTCACCTTGGTCGTGTTACCTGTAGATTTATAATCTTCAAGTGACTATTTGCTGTGTATTTTATTTCATAATGGCTACTCTGCCCAAACTCTTGTTTGCATGGCGTCAGAATACAAAATTTGGGAAAGAAGAAGGGAAAACCAACTCAGACCCAGAAAACATTTAGGAAATTGCCGCTCAAGAATCCAAAATTCAGCTGAGGCACCCAAAACAAAGACAGCAAGCCAGAATTGGAGCAAGCCAACAGCTGTGCCCTGTTTGAGAAAGAACCTTCGTCTTGCGCCCTGAACTCCATATTGCAGCCTCAAAACCAAAGCTCACATCAGAAAATTCATAACAAACCATGATAAAGAAGAAAACGGAGAAAAAAGCCAAAGAAATGCAAGAATCCATAATGATATTGGGCTTGATTTAGTTGCAAGGGAACCGGCTGTTCCTGATTCATCCACCCCTGCAGCTGACTGCCTGTGGAATTCTGACTGAATTAACCTGAATATGGCAGTGAAACTCAGTTTGGAGGCAATTAGTATCTGTCACCTCAGCCAAAGTGTTCCATTTCATTTTCCAAAACACAAAAACTCCCCTTGGTCGTGTTACTTGTAGATTTCTAAGCTTCAAATGCTATTTCTTGTGTTTTTTATTTCATAATGGCTACTCTGTCCAAACTCTTGTTTGTATTGCGTCAGAATGCAAAATTTGGGAAGGAAGAAGGCAAAACCAACTGAGACCCAGAAAACATTTAGGAAATTGCCGCTCAAGAAACCACAAATTGGCTGAGGCACTCAAAACAATGACTGCAAGCCAGAATTGGAGCAGGCCAACAGCTGTGCCCTGTTTGAAAAAGACCATTCCTCCGGTGCCCTGAAGTCCATATTGCAGCCTCAAAATAAAGCTCACATCAGAAAATTCATTACAAACCATGATAAATAAGAAAAAGGAGAAAAAAGCCAAAGAAATGCAAGAATCCCTAATGATATTGGGCTTGATTCAGTGGCAAGGGAACCGGCTGTTCCCGGATTCATCCACCCCTCCAGCTGACTGCCTGTGGAATTCTGACTGAATTAACCTGAAAATCACAGTGAAACTCAGTTTGGAGGCAATTAATATCTGTCACCTCAGCCAAAGTGTTCCATTTGATTTTCCAAAACACAAAAACTCACCTTGGTCGTGTTACCTGTAGATTTAAAAGCTGCAAATGCCTATTTGTTTTGTTTTTTATTTCATAATGGCTACTCTGTCCAAACTCTTGTTTGTACTCTGTCAGAATACAAAATTTGGGTAGGAGGAAGGCAAAACCAACTCAGACCCAGAAAACATTTAGGAAATTGCCACTCAACAAACCAAAAATCTGCTGAGGCACCCAAAACAATGATAGTAAGCCAGAATTGGAGCAAGCAAAGAGCTGTGTCCTGTTTGAAAAAGAACCTTCCTCTTCTACCCTGAACTCAAAATGCCAGCCTCAAATCCAAAGCTCACAGCAGAAAATTTATTACACACCATGATAAATAAAAAAAGGAGAAAAAAGCCAAAGAAATACAAGAATCCCTAATGATATTGGGTTTGATTTAGTCGCAAGAAAACCGGCTGTTCCCGGATTCATCCAACCCTCCAGCCTACTGCCTGTAGAATTCTGACTGAATTAACCTGAATTGAGGTAATTACTATCTGTCACCTCAGCCAAAGTGTTCCATTTTATTTTCCAAAACACAAAAACTCCCCTTGGTCGTGTTACCTGTAGATTTCTATGCTTCAAACGCCTATTTGTTGTGTTTTTTATTTCATAATGGCTACTCTGCCCAAACTCTTGTTTCTATGGCAGCAGAAAAGAAAATTTGGGAAGGAAGACGACAAATCCAACTCAGACCCAGAAAACATTTAGTAAATTGCCGCTCAAGAAACCACAAATCAGCTGAGGCACCCAAAACAATGAAGGCAAGCCAGAATTGGAGCAAGCCAACAGCTGTGCCCTGTTTGAAAAAGACCATTCTTCCAGTGCAGTGAACTCCATATTGCAGCCTCAAAACCAAAGCTCACATCAGATAATTCATTACAAATCATGATAAATCAGAAAAATGAGAAAAAAGCCAAAGAAATGCAAGAATCCATAATGATATTGGGCTTGATTCAGTCGCAAGGAATCCGGCTGTTCCCGGACTCATCCACCCCTCCAGCTGACTGCCTGTGGAATTATGACTGAATTAACCTGAAAATCACAGGGAAACTCAGTTTGGAGTCAATTAATATCTGTCACCTCAGCCAAAGTGTTCCATTTGATTTTCCAAAACACAAAAACTCACCTTGGTCGTGTTACCTGTTGATTTCTAAGCTTCAAAAGCCTATTTGTTGTGTTTTTTATTTCATAATGGCTACTCTGTCCAAACTCTTGTTTGTATGGCGTCAGAATACAAAATTTGGTAAGGAAGAAGGCAAACCCAACTCAGACCCAGAAAACATGTAGGAAATTGTCGCTCAAGAAACCAAAAGTCAGCTGAGGCACCCAAAAGAATGACAGCAAGCCAGAATTGGAGGAAGCCAACAACTGTGCCCTGTTTTCAAAAGACCATTCTTCCAGGGCTGTGAACTCCATATTGCAGCCTCAAAACCAAAGCTCACATCAGAATATTCATTAAAACCATGAAAAAGAAGAAAACGGAGAAAAAAGCCAAAGAAATGCAAGAATCCATAATGCTATTTGGCTTGATTCAGGAGGGCGGAGCCAAGATGGCGGAATATTGAGGGCGCGCACCGATAGTCCGGGAAAATTTAGTTTAATGAAAGGGGAGTTAAGGTAGCCGCAGAAAATAGAACCAAGAAAAAATTGCAGGGGAAACCCTTCTGGATGGAGCAGCCGTGAATCGGAGGACCTACTGGGAGAACAAGGTCACCCACCGCGGGGAAGCCAAGTCGCGGGACCGAGCTGCAGAAGCCCCAGGGTCTGTGCGCCAGTGCTTCAAGGGGAGTGCATGCCACACAGACAATAGCGGGGAGACTTGGGATGCTCTGGGCACCGAGTCCACACATCGGCGCTGGAAGGGGAGGTGAGCTCAATAACCCGAGACATTGGTGGGGAAACGGGGGTCAGAATCTAGAGGGGGGCCGGAAAGTGCAGCAAACTTACTACCGGAAAGAAGGGGAAAAAAAAGCTTCGGGGTTTCTCTTCCCCCTAACCTTGCAAAGGTTACAAGGCTGCAAGGCTTGAAGAATTCCCAAGAGACAAAGAGCAGGCCTCCTCTCTGGATTTACATATCAATGGGGAAGAGTTAAGGAACTGAGTCACTACAATTCAGTAGCCTAGGCAACCCAGTGGGAGTCCAGAGGAGCCAAAGACTGGAAGCTAAATACCATCAATTCTGCACAGCCCTGCCCTGCGGTGTTACTTACCCCCTGAATAAATAAAATAAATAAATAAATAAAAAGAGAGAGATTTACCAAGCATAACCTGAGGGTGTCACCTTTGCACACCCTTAACCAGGAAGAACCAGGCAGAGCTCTCAGGCCGCACCTATCTCAAGCCTCCAAGGCTCCTCCAACAGCAGGCAGTCCACTTAACACAGACACAGTATAAAAAAAAAAAAAAAGAAAAAACCGCACAGTGACACAAGAAGAATTAACTATGCCAAGTAACAAACACAGAAATAGAGGGAGCAAGATCAACGATGACACTATGATGCCTCCAAATAAGCAAAACACCCCAAGCCAAGAGTATGAAGATGATGAGATAGAAGAAATGCAAGATACGGATTTCAAAAAATTTATGATAAGAACATTTAGAAGTTTTCAAAAGCAAATCCTTGAACTACAGAAATCCTTAATGGACAAGATTGAAAATCTCTCTCGTGAAAATGAAATTTTAAGGAAGAGTCAAAATGAAACTCAGAAACCAGTAGAACAGGAAAGTGTAATAGTCAAGAGAAATCAAAATGAAATGAAGAGCTCAATAGATCAAATGACAAACACATTAGAAAGCCTTAAAAACAGAATGGGTGAAGCAGAAGAGAGAATATCGGACTTAGAAGATAGAGCACAGGAAAACATACAGTCAAACCAAAGAAAAGAAGAGGAAATTAGAAACCTAAAAAATATTGTTGGGAATCTACAGGATACTATTAAAAAAACCAACATTCGAGTTCTAGGAGTTCCTGAAGGCATGGAGAGAGAGAAAGGATTGGAAGGCCTTTTTAGTGAGATACTAGCAGAGAACTTTCCAGGTTTGGAGAAGGACAGAGATATCCTAGTACAGGAAGCTCATAGAACCCCCAATAAACATGACCAAAAGAGATCCTCACCACGACACGTGGTAATTAAACTTACCACAGTGAAACATAAAGAAAAGATCCTAAAATGTGCAAGAGAGAAACGTCAGATTACTCTCAGAGGATCTCCAATCAGACTCACAGCTGACTTCTCATCAGAAACCCTACAAGCTAGGAGGGAATGGCGAGACATAGCACAGGTGCTAAGAGAGAAAAATTGCCAGCCCAGAATATTATATCCTGCCAAGCTCTCATTTGTGAATGAAGGTGAAATAAAGACCTTTCATAGCAAACAGAAATTGAAGGACTTTGTGGCCACTCGTCCGGCCCTGCAAAAGATACTTAAAGATGTGCTACACTCAGAAACACAGAAACACGGCCATCAATATGAAAGAAGGGAAAGGAAGAACACCTATCAGTAAAAGAGCATGGGAAGCTCAAAGCATATACTAGAAAATATTTCCGGGAAAATGGCAGGGCAAAGTCACTACATATCAATAGTCACATTGAACATTAATGGTCTGAATTCTTCAGTTAAAAGACACCGTTTGGCTGACTGGCTCACAGAACACAACCCAACTATTTGTTGCCTACAAGAAACACATCTCTCTAACAAAGAGGCATGCAGACTGAAAGTGAAAGGTTGGAAAAAGATATTCCATGCCAACAGAAACCAAAAAAAAGCAGGTGTAGCCCTATTAATATCAGACAAAATAAACTTTAATACAAAAACTGTTAAGAGAGACAAAGAGGGACACTATATAATGATTAAGGGTTCAATTCAACAGGAAGATGTAACTATTATAAATGTATATGCACCTAATTACAGGGCACCGTTCTATTTAAAAGATATGTTAAGGGACTTAAAGTGAGATTTAGATTCCAATACAATAGTACTGGGGGACTTCAATACTCCACTCTCAGAAATAGACAGATCATCCGGACAGAAGATCAACAAGGAAACAGCAGATTTAATTGACACTATTGCCCAAATGGATCTAACAGATATCTACAGAACTTTCAACCCTACATCTACAGACTTCACATTCTTCTCAGCAGCGCATGGAACCTTCTCTAGGATTGATCACATACTAGGCCATAAAGCAAGTCTCAGCAAATTTAAAAGAATTAGAATCATACCATGCAGCTTCTCAGACCACAGCGGGATGAAGCTGGAAATTAGCAACTCAGGAAACCCCAGAAAGTATGCAAACACATGGAGACTGAACAACATGCTCCTGAATGAACACTGGGTCATTCAAGAAATCAAAAGAGAAATCAAAAACTTTCTGGAAGTAAATGAAGACAACAACACAACATATCAAAACTTATGGGATACAGAAAAAGCAATATTGAGAGGCAAATTTATAGCAATAGGTGCCTATATCAAGAAATTGGAAAGGTACCAAATAAATGAGCTTTCAGCGCACCTCAAGGACCTAGAAAAACTGCAGCAAACCAAACCCAAATCTAGTAGGAGAAGAGAACTAATTAAAACCAGAGAAGAAATTAACAGGATTGAATCCAAAAAAACATTACAAAAAATCAGCCAGGCGAGAAGCTGGTTTTTTGAAAAAATAAACAAAATTGACACCCCATTGGCCCAACTAACTAAAAAAAGAAGAGAAAAGACCCAAATCAATAAAATCAGAGATGAAAAAGGAAACGTAACAACAGACACCACAGAAATAAAAAGAATCATCAGAAATTACTACAAGGACCTGTATGCCAGCAAACAGGAAAACCTATCAGAAATGGATAGATTCCTGGACACATGCAATCTACCAAAATTGAACCATGAAGACATCGAAAACCTAAATAGACCCATAACTGAAACAGAAATTGAAACAGTAATAAAGGCCCTCCCAACAAAGAAAAGCCCAGGACCAGATGGATTCACTGCTGAATTCTACCAGACATTTAAAGAAGAACTAATCCCATTTCTTCTCAAACTATTCAGAACAATCGAAAAAGAGGGAATCCTCCCAAATTCTTTCCATGAAGCCAGCATCACCTTAATCCCTAAGCCAGAGAAAGATGCAGCACTGAAAGAAAATTACAGACCAATATCCCTGATGAACATAGATGCAAAAATCCTCAATAAAATTCTGGCCAATAGAATACAACAACACATCAGGAAAATCATCCACCCAGACCAAGTGGGATTCATCCCTGGTATGCAGGGATGGTTCAACATTCGCAAATCAATCAATGTGATTCACCACATTAACAGACTGCAGAAGAAAAACCATACGGTTATCTCAATTGATGCAGAGAAAGAATTTGATAAAATTCAACACCCTTTCATGATGAAAACTCTAAGCAAATTGGGTATAGAAGGAACATTCCTCAATATAATCAAAGCAATTTATAAAAAACCCACAGCCAGCATCCTATTGAATGGGGAAAAGTTGGAAGCATTTCCACTGAAATCTGGCACCAGGCAGGGATGCCCACTCTCACCACTGCTATTTAACATAGTTCTGGAAGTTTTAGCCAGAGCCATCAGACAAGAAAAAGAAATCAAAGGAATACAAATCAAGAAGGAAGAAGTCAAACTATCCCTCTTTGCAGACGACATGATTCTGTACTTAAAGGATCCAAAGAACTCTACTAAGAGACTATTGGAACTCATAGAGGAGTTTGGCAAAGTGGCAGGATATAAAATCAATGCACAAAAATCAACAGCCTTTGTATACACAAGCAATGCCATGACTGAGAAAGAACTGCTAAGATCAATCCCATTCACAATAGCTACAAAAACAATCAAATACCTTGGAATAAACTTAACCAAGGACGTTAAAGATCTCTACGATGAAAATTACAAAACCTTAAAGAAAGAAATAGAAGAGGATACCAAAAAATGGAAAAATCTTCCATGCTCATGGATTGGAAGAATCAACATCATCAAAATGTCCATTCTCCCAAAAGCAATTTATAGATTCAATGCAATCCCAATCAAGATACCAAAGACATTCTTCGCAGATCTAGAAAAAATGATGCTGAAATTCATATGGAGGCACAAGAGACCTCGAATAGCTAAAGCAATCTTGTACAACAAAAACAAAGCCGGAGGCATCACAATACCAGACTTCAGGACATACTACAGGGCAGTTGTAATCAAAACAGCATGGTACTGGTACAGAAACAGATGGATAGACCAATGGAACAGAATTGAAACACCAGAAATCAACCCAAACATCTACAGCCAACTTATATTTGATCAAGGATCTAAAACTAATTCCTGGAGCAAGGACAGTCTATTCAATAAATGGTGCTGGGAAAACTGGATTTCCACGTGCAGAAGCATGAAGCAAGACCCCTACCTTACACCTTACACAAAAATCCACTCAACGTGGATTAAAGACCTAAATCTACGTCCTGACACCATTAAGTTATTAGAGAACATTGGAGAAACCCTTCAAGATATTGGCACAGGCAAAGAATTTCTGGAAAAGACCCGGGAGGCACAGACAGTCAAAGCCAAAATCAACTATTGGGATTGCATCCAATTGAGAAGTTTCTGTACTGCAAAAGAAACAGTCAGGAGAGTGAAGAGACAACCGACAGAATGGGAAAAAATATTTGCAAACTATGCAACAGATAAAGGGTTAATAACCAGAATCTACAAAGAGATCAAGAAACTCCACAAAAACAAAACCAACAACCCACTTAAGAGATGGGCCAAGGACTTCAATAGACATTTTTCAAAAGAGGAAATCCAAATGGCCAACAGGCACATGAAAAAATGTTCAAGGTCACTAGCAATCAGGGAAATGCAAATCAAAAGCACAATGAGGTTTCACCTCACCCCGGTTAGAATGGCTCACATACAGAAATCTACCAACAACAGATGCTGGCGAGGATGTGGGGAAAAAGGGACACTAACCCACTGTTGGTGGGAATGCAAACTGGTCAAGCCACTATGGAAATCAGTCTGGAGATTCCTCAGAAACCTGAATATAACCCTACCGTTCGACCCAGCCATCCCACTCCTTGGAATTTACCCAAAGGAGTTTAAATTGATAAACAAAAAAGCGGTCTACACCCTAATGTTTATTGCAGCACAATTCACAATAGCCAAGACCTGGAACCAACCTAAATGCCCATCAATGGTAGACTGGATAAAGAAATTATGGGATATGTATTCTTTAGAATACTATACCGCAGTAAGAAACAACGAAATCCAGTCATTTGCAACAAAATGGAGGAATCTGGAACACATCATGCTGAGTGAAGTAAGCCAGTCCCAAAGGGACAAATACCATATGTTCTCCCTGATCGGTGACAACTGACTGAACACCAAAAAGGAAACCTCCTGAAGTGAAATGGACACTATGAGAAATGGTGACTTGATCAGCATAGCCCTGACTGCTAATGGACAACTTAATACATTATCCCTCATAGTATTTTTTTTTGTCTGTTCTACTTAATATGACTGGTTTAATTCTGTAATTATCACACAGTTATTCTTAAGTGTTGAAAATTAACTGAAATGTGATCCCTGTTAAACATAAGAGTGGGAATAAGAGAGGGAAGAGATGTATAATTTGGGGCATGCTCAGGCTGACTTGCCCCAATTGGTAGAGTTGGAAACATACCAGGGGATTCCAATTCAATCCCATCAAGGTGGCATGTGCCAATGCCATCTCACTATTCCAAGTGATCAATTTCAGTTCACAATTGATCATAATGAAAGGACTAAGAGTCAAAGGGAGCACATAAACAAGTCTAGTATCTGCTAACACTAACCGATAGAATAAATAAAGGGGAGAGTGATCCAACATGGGAAGTGAGATACTCAGCAGACTCATAGAATGGCGGATGTCCTAAATAGCACTCTGGCCTCAGAATCAGCCCTAAAGGCACTCGCATCTGGCTGAAAAGCCCATGAGAGTATTTCAGGCATGGAAAGCCAAGACACTCTGGCAAAAAGATCTCTGTGAGTGAGATCCCAGTGGAAAGAACAGGTCTTCAAAGAGGGAGGTGCCTTTCTCTGAAGGGAGGAGAGAACCTCCACTTTGACTATGACCGTGTCTAAACAAGATAAGAGTCGGAGAACTCAAGGGGCTTCCATAGCCTTGGAAACTCATGACTGGTGCATAGGGAGATTACTGATGCCATAAACAGGAGTGTCAATTTGTAAAGTCAACAACAGGAGTCACTGTGCACTTACTCCTCATGTAGGATCTCTGTCCTTAATGTGCTGTACACTGAGGCTTAATGCTATAACGAGTACTCAAACAGTATATTTCACTTTGTGTTTCTATGGGGGTGCAAACGATTGAAATCTTTACTTAATGTACACTAAACTGATCTTCTGTAAAAAAAAAAAAAAAAAAAAAGAAAGAAATTATCAATTCCCAACTTGACTCTCACTGGGATTAAACATGACAATAGGTCTGCTCTGATTTCATCATCATTTAAAAAAAAATCATCTATTATTTTTCACTTTATGTTTCTGTGTGGGAGCAAACTGTTGAAATCCTTACTTAAGGTATACTAAGCTGATCTTCTGTATATTAAGATAATCGAAAATGAATCTTGATGTGAATGGACGGGGAGAGGGAGTGGGAAAGGGGAGGGTTGTGGGTGGGAGGGACGGTATGGGGGGGTAAGCCATTGTAATCCATAAGTCGTACTTTGGAAATTTATATTCATTAAATAAAAGATAAAAAAAAATTAAAAAAAAACAAATGCAAAAAAAAAATAAAAGGATCTGTGCTATCAAAAAAAAAAAAAAAAGGAGAAAAAAGCCAAAGAAATGCAAGAATCCATAATGATATTGGGCTTGATTCAGTCGCAAGGAAACCGGCAGTTCCCGGATTCATCCACCCTCTAGCTGACTGCTTGGGGAATTCTCACTGAATTAATCTGAAAATCGCAGTGAAACTCAGGTTGGAATCCATTAATATCTGTCACCTCAGCCAAAGTGTTCCATTTGATTTTGCAAAACACAAAAACTCACCTTGTTCATGTTACCTGTAGATTTATAAGCTTCAAATGCCTATTTGTTGTGTTTTTTATTTCATAATGGCTACTCTGCCCAAACTCTTGTTTGTATTGCGTCCGAATACAAAATTTTGGTAGGAGGAAGGCAAAACCAACTCAGACCCAGAAAAAATTTAGGAAATTGCAACTCAAGAAACCAAAGTTCAGCTGAGGCACCCAAAACAATGACAGCAAGCCAGAATTGGAGCAAGCCAACAATGTGCCCTGATGGAAAAAGAAACATCCTCTTGTGCTCTGAACTCAAAATGTCAGCCTCAAAAGCAAAGCTCACATCAGAAAATTCATTACAAAGCATGATAAATAAGAAAAATGAGAATAAATCTAAAGAAATGCAAGATTCCATAATGATAAAAGGCTTGATTTAGTCGCAAGGAAACCGGTTGTTCACAGATTCATCCACCCCTACAGCTGACTGCCTGTGGAATTCTGACTGAATTAACCTGAAAATCACAGTGAAACTCAGTTTGGAGGCAAATAATATCTCTCACCACAGCCAAAGTGTTCTATTTTATATTCCAAAACACAAAAACTTACCTTGGTCATGTTACCTGTAGATGTGTAAGCTTCAAATGCGTATTTGTTGTGTTTTTTATTTCATAATGGCTACTCTGTCCAAACTCTTGTTTGTATTGCGTCAGAATACAAAATTTGGGAAGGAAGAAGGCAAAACCAACTCAGACCCAGAAAACATTTAGGAAATTGCCGCTCAAGAAACCAAACTCAGCTGAGGCACCCAAACCAATGACAGTAAGCCAGAATTGGAGCAAGCAAAGATCCGTGCCCTGTTTGAATAAGACCCTTCTTCCGGTGCCCTGAACTCCATATTGCAGCCTGAAAAGCAAAGCTCACATCAGAAAATTCATTACAAACCATGATAAATAAGAAAAAGGAGAAAAAAGCCAAAGAAATGCAAGAATCCATAATGATATTGGGCTTGATCTAGTTGCAAGGAAATCGGGTCCTCCCAGATTCATCCCCCCCTCCAGCTGACTGCCTGTGGAATGCTGACTGAATTAACCTGAAAATCCCAGGGAAACTTAGTTTGGAGGCAATTAATATCTGTCACCTCAGCCAAAGTGCTCCATTTGATTTTCCAAAACACAAAAACTCACCTTGGTGGTGTTACCTGTAGATTTATAAGCTTCAAACGCCGATTTGTTGTGTTTTTTATTTCATAATGGCTACTCTGCCCCAACTCTTGTTTGTATTGTGTCTGAATACAACATTTGGGAAGGAAGAAGGGAAAACCAACTCAGACCTAGAAACATTTAGGTAATTGCCACTCAACAAACCAAAATTGAGCTGAGGCACCCAAAATAATGACAGCTAGCCAGAATTGGAGCAAGTCAACAGATGTGCCCTGATTGAAAAAGAACCTTCCTCTTGTGCCCTGAACTCAATATGCCAGCCCCAAAATTCAAAGCTCACATCAGAAAATTCATTACAAACCATGATAAATAAGAAAAATGAGAAAAATCCAAAGAAATGCAAGAATCCATAATGATATTGGGCTTGATTCAGTCGAAAGGAAACCGGCTGTTCCCGGATTCATCCACCCTCCAGCTGACTTCTTGGGGAATTCTCACTGAATTAATCTGAAAATCGCAGTGAAACTCAGTTTGGAGTCAATTAATATCTGTCACCTCAGCCAAAGTGTTCCATTTGATTTTCCAAAACACAAAAACTCACCTTGGTCGTGTTACCTGTAGATTTCTAAGCTTCAAACGCCTATTTGTTGTGTTTTTTTATTTCATAATGGCTACTCTGCCCCAACTCTTGTTTGTATTGCGTCAGAATACAACATTTGCGAAAGAAGAAGGCAAAACCAACTCAGACCCAGAAAACATGTAGGAAATTGCCACTCAACAAACCAAAATTGAGCTGAGGCACCCAAAATAATGACAGCAAGCCAGAATTGGAGCAAGTCAACAGCTGTGCCCTGATTGAAAAAGAACCTTCCTCTAGTGCCCTGAACTCAATATGGCAGCCACAAAACCAAAGCTCACATAAGAAAATTCATTACAAACCATGATAAATAAGAAAAATGAGAAGGAAGCCAAAAAAATGCAAGAATCCATAATGATATTGGGCTTGATTCAGTGGCAAGGAAATGGGCTGTTCCCGGATTCATCCACCCCTCCAGCTGACTGCCTGTGGAATTCTGACGGAATTAACCTGAAAATCGCAGTGAAACTCAGTTTGGAGTCAATTACTATCTGTCACCTCAGCCAAAGTGTTCCATTTGATTTTCCAAAACACAAAAACTCACCTTTGTGGTGTTACCTGTAGATTTCTAAGCTTCAAACGCCGATTTCTTGTGTTTTTTATTTCATAATGGCTACTCTGCCCCAACTCTTGTTTGTATTGTGTCAGAATACAAAATTTGGGTAGGAGGAAGGCAAAAGCAACTCAGACCCAGAAACATTTAGGAAATTGCCGCTCACGAAAGCAAAAGTCAGCTGAGGCACCCAAAAAATGACAATAAGACAGAATTGGAGCAAGCAAAGAGCTGTGCCCTGTTTGAAAAAGATCCTTCCTCTTCTGCAATTAACTCCATACTGCAGCCTCAAAACCAAAGCTCACATCAGAAAATTCATTACAAACCATGATAAATAAGAAAAATGAGAATAAATCCAAAGAAATGGAAGATTCCATAATGATATTAGGTTTGATTTAGTCACAAGTAAACCGGTTGTTCCCGGATTCATCCACCCCTACAGCTGACTGCCTGTGGAATTCTGACTGAATTAACCTGAAAATCACAGTGTAACTCAGTTTGGAGGCAATTAATATCTGTCACCACAGCCAAAGTGTTCTATTTTATATTCCAAAACACAAAAACTCACCTTGGTCATGTTACCAGTAGGTGTCTAAGCTTCAAACGCCTATTTGTTGTGTTTTTTATTTCATAATGGCTACTCTGTCCAAACTCTTGTTTGTATTGCGTCAGAAGATAACATTTGGGAAGGAAGAAGGCAAAACCAACTCAGATCAGAAAGCATTTAGGAAATTGCCGCTCAAGAAACCAAACTCAGCTGAGGCACCCAAACCAATGACAGTAAGCCAGACTGGAGCAAGCAAAGAGGTGTGACCTGATTGAAAAAGAACCATCCTCTTCTGCCCTGAACTCCATATTTCATCCTCAAAATAAAGCTCACATCAGAAAATTCATTACAAACCATGATGAATAAGAAAAAGGAGAAAGAAACCAAAGAAATGCAAGAATCCATAATGATATTAAGCTTGATTTAGTCGTAAGTAAACCGGCTGTTCCCGGATTCATCCACCCCTCCAGCCGACTGCCTGTGGAATTCTGAATGAATTAACTTGAAAATCGCAGTGAAACTCAGTTTGGAGGCAATTAATATCTGTCACCTCAGCCAAAGTGTTCCATTTGATTTTCCAAAACACAAAAACTCACCTTGGTCGTGTTACCTGTAGATGTATAAGCTTCAAACGCCTATTTGTTGTGTTTTTTCTTTCATAATGGCTACTCTGCCGAAACTCTTGTTTGTATTTCGTCAGAATACAAAATTTGGGAAGGAAGAAGGCAAAACCAACTCAGACCCAGAAAACATTTAGGAAATTGCCGCTCAGAAAGCACAAATCGGCTGAGACACCAAAAACAAGACAGCAAGCCAGAATTGGAGCAAGTCAACAGCTGTGCCCTGATTGAAAAAGAACCATCCTCTTGTGTCCTGAACTCAAAATGCAGGCCTCAAATCCAAAGCTCACATCAGAAAATTCATTACAAACCATGATAAATAAGAAAAAGGAAAAAAAAAAGCCAAAGAAATGCAACAATCTATAATGATATTGGGCTTGATTTAGTCGCAAGGAAACCAGCTGTTCCCGGATTCATCCAGCCCTCCAGCCGACTGCCTGTGGAATTCTGACTGAATTAACCTGAATTGAGGCAATTAATGTCTGTCAGCTCAGCCAAAGTGTTCCATTTTATTTTCCAAAACACAAAAACTCACCTTGGTCGTGTTACCTGTAGATTTCTAAGCTTCAAACGCCTATTTGTTGTGTTTTTTATTTCATAATGGCTACTATGCCCAAACTCTTGTTTGTATTGCGTCAGAATACAACATTTGGGTAGGAAGACGGCAAAACCAACTCAGACCCAGAAAACATGTAGGAAATTGCCACTCAACAAACCAAAATTGAGCTGAGGCACCCAAAATAATAACAGCAAGCCAGAATTGGAGCAAGTCAACAGCTGTACCCTGATTGAAAAAGAACCTTCCTCTAGTGCCCTGAACTCAATATGGCAGCCTCAAAACCAAAGCTCACATCAGAAAATTCATTACAAACCATGATAAATAAGAAAAAGGAGAAAGAAACCAAAGAAATGCAAGAATCCATAATGATATTTGGCTTGATTGAGTTGCAAGGAAACTGGCTGTTCCCGGATTCATCCACCCCTACAGCTGACTGCCTGTGGAATTCTGACTGAATTACCCTGAAAATCGCAGTGAAACTCAGTTTGGAGGCAATTAATATCTGTCACCTCAGCCAAAGTGTTCCATTTGATTTTCCAAAACACAAAAACTCACCTTGGTGGTGTTACCTGTAGATTTCTAAGCTTCAAACGCCTATTTGTTGTGTTTTTTATTTCATAATGGCTACTCTGTCCAAACTCTTGTTTGTATTGCGTCAGAAGATAACATTTGGGAAGGAAGAAGGCAAAACCAACTCAGATCAGAAAGCATTTAGGAAATTGCCGCTCAAGAAACCAAACTCAGCTGAGGCACCCAAACCAATGACAGTAAGCCAGACTGGAGCAAGCAAAGAGGTGTGACCTGATTGAAAAAGAACCATCCTCTTCTGCCCTGAACTCCATATTTCATCCTCAAAATAAAGCTCACATCAGAAAATTCATTACAAACCATGATGAATAAGAAAAAGGAGAAAGAAACCAAAGAAATGCAAGAATCCATAATGATATTAAGCTTGATTTAGTCGTAAGTAAACCGGCTGTTCCCGGATTCATCCACCCCTCCAGCCGACTGCCTGTGGAATTCTGAATGAATTAACTTGAAAATCGCAGTGAAACTCAGTTTGGAGGCAATTAATATCTGTCACCTCAGCCAAAGTGTTCCATTTGATTTTCCAAAACACAAAAACTCACCTTGGTCGTGTTACCTGTAGATGTATAAGCTTCAAACGCCTATTTGTTGTGTTTTTTCTTTCATAATGGCTACTCTGCCGAAACTCTTGTTTGTATTTCGTCAGAATACAAAATTTGGGAAGGAAGAAGGCAAAACCAACTCAGACCCAGAAAACATTTAGGAAATTGCCGCTCAGAAAGCACAAATCGGCTGAGACACCAAAAACAAGACAGCAAGCCAGAATTGGAGCAAGCCAACAGCTGTGCCCTGATTGAAAAAGAACCATCCTCTTGTGTCCTGAACTCAAAATGCAGGCCTCAAAACCAAAGCTCACATCAGAAAATTCATTACAAACCATGATAAATAAGAAAAAGGAGAAAAAAGCCAAAGAAATGCAAGAGTCCTTTGTGATACTTGGCGGGATTTAGAAACAAGGAAACTGGCTGTTTCCGGATTCATCCCCCCATCCACAGACTGACTTTGGAATTCTGATTGAATTCTCCGTAAAATCAGACTGACACTAAATTAGGATGGAATTAGAATCTGTTCCCTCAGCAGAAGGTTTCCATGTCATTTTCAAACCACAGAAACTCATCTTGGTCATGTTGCCTGTAGATTTCTAATCCTGAAAGGCCAATTTGCTGTGTTTTTCGTTTTCTTTCATAATGGCTACTCTATCCAAAATCTTGATTGTATTGCATCAGAATAGACATTTGGGAAGGAAGAAGGCAAAACCAACTCAGACCCAGAAAACATTCAGCAAACTGACCCTCAAGAAACCAAAACTCAGCTGAGGCACCCAACAATAACAGCAAGCCAGAATTGGAGCAAGCAAACAGCTGTGCCCTGATTGAAAAAGACCATTCCTCTTGTACCCTGAACTGAATATGCCAGCCTCAAACCAAAGCTCACATCAGAAAATTCATTACAAACCTTGATAAATAAGAAAAATGAGAAAAAAGCCAAAGAAATGCAAGCATCCATAATGATATTGGGCTTGATTAGTCGCAAGGAAACCAGCTGTTCCCGCATTCATCCAACCCTCCAGCTGACTGCCTGTGGACTTCTGACTAAATTAACCTGAAAATCCCAGTGAAACTCAGTTTGGAGGCAATTACTATCTGTCACATCAGCCAAAGTGTTCCATTGTATTTTCCAAAACACAAAAACTCACCTTGGTCGTGTTACCTGTAGATTTATAAGCTTCAAATCCTATGTGTTGTGTTTTTTTATTTCATAATGGCTACTCTGTCCAAAATCTTGTTTGTATTGCGTCAGAATACAAAATTTGGGAAGGAAGAAGGCAAAACCAACTCAGACCCAGAAAACATTTAGGAAATTGCCGCTCAAGAAACTACAAATCAGCTGAGGGACCCAAAACAATGACAGCAAAGCAGAATTGAAACAAGCCAACAGCTGTGCCCTATTGAAAAATACAATTTCTGGTGCCTTGAACTCAATATGCCAGCCTCAAAACCAAAGCTCACATCAGAAAATTCATTACAAACCATGACAAATAAGAAAAATCAGAAAACAGCCAAATAAATGCAAGAATCCATAATGATATAGGGCTGGATTTAGTCGCGAGGAAACCGGCTGTTCCTGGATTCATCCACCCCTCCAGCTGACTGCCTGTGGAATTCTGACTGAATTAACCTGAAAATCACAGTAAAACTCAGTTTGGAGGCAATTACTATCTGTCACCTCAGCCAAAGTGTTCCATTTGATTTTCCAAAACACAAAACCTCACCTTGGTCGTGTTACCTGTAGCTTCAAAAGCCTATTTGTTGTGTTTTTTATTTCCTAATGGCTACTCTGTCCAAACTCTTGTTTGCATTGTGTCAGAATACAAAATTTGGGAAAAAGAAGGCAAAACCAACTCAGAACCAGTAAACATTTAGGAAATTGCCACTGAGGAAACCACAAATCAGCTGAGGCACCAAAACCAATGACAGCAAGCCAGAATTGGAGCAAGGCAACAGCTGTTCCCTGATTGAAAAAGACCATTCCTCAGGTTCCCTGAACTCCATATTGCAGCCTCAAAACCAAAGAATACATCAGCAAATTCATTACAAACCATGATAAATAAGAAAAATGAGAAAAATGCCAAAGAAATGCAAGAATCCATAATGATATTGGGCTTGATTTAGTCGCAAGGAAACCAGCTGTTCCCGCATTCATCCAACCCTCCAGCTGACTGCCTGTGGACTTCTGACTAAATTAACCTGAAAATCGCAGTGAAACTCAGTTTGGAGGCAATTACTATCTATAACATCAGCCAAAGTGTTCCATTGTATTTTCCAAAACACAAAAACTCACCTTGGTCGTGTTACCTGTAGATTTATAAGCTTCAAACGCCTATGTGTTGTGTTTTTTTATTTCATAATGGCTACTCTGTCCAAAATCTTGTTTGTATTGCGTCAGAATACAAAATTTGGGAAGGAAGAAGGCAAAACCAACTCAGACCCAGAAAACATTTAGGAAATTGCCGCTCAAGAAACTACAAATCAGCTGAGGGACCCAAAACAATGACAGCAAAGCAGAATTGATGCAAGCCAACAGCTGTGCCCTATTGAAAAATACAATTTCTGGTGCCTTGAACTCAATATGCCAGCCTCAAAACCAAAGCTCACATCAGAAAATTCATTACAAACCATGGCAAATAAGAAAAATCAGAAAACAGCCAAATAAATGCAAGAATCCATAATGATATAGGGCTGGATTTAGTCGCGAGGAAACCGGCTGTTCCTGGATTCATCCACCCCTCCAGCTGACTGCCTGTGGAATTCTGACTGAATTAACTTGAAAATCGCAGTGAAACTCAGTTTGGAGGCAATTAATATCTGTCACCTCAGCCAAAGTGTTCCATTTGATTTTCCAAAACACAAAACCTCACCTTGGTCGTGTTACCTGTAGCTTCAAATGCTTATTTGTTGTGTTTTTTATTTCATGATGGCTACTCTGTCCAAACTCTTGTTTGCATTGTGTCAGAATACAAAATTTGGGAATAAGAAGGCAAAACCAACTCAGAATCAGTAAACATTTAGGTAATTGCCACTGAGGAAACCACAAATCAGCTGAGGCACCCAAACCAATGACAGCAAGCCAGAATTGGAGCAAGGCAACAGCTGTTCCCTGATTGAAAAAGACCATTCCTCAGGTTCCCTGAACTCCATATTGCAGCCTCAAAACCAAAGAACACATCAGCAAATTCATTACAAACCATGACAAATAAGAAAAATGAGAAAATAGACAAAGACATGCAAGAATCCATAATGACATTGGGCTGGATTTAGTCGCAAGGAAACCGGCTGTTCCCGAATTCATCCACCACTCCAGCCGACTGCCTGTGGAATTCTGACTGAATTAACCTGAACATCGCAGTGAAACTCAGTTTGGAGGCAATTAATATCTGTCACCTCAGCCAAAGTGTTCCATTTTATTTTCCAAAACACAAAAACTCACCAAAAGTCAGCTGAGGCACCCAAAACAAGGACAGCAAGCCAGAATTGGAGCAAGCCAACAGCTGTGCCGTGATTGAAAAAGAACCTTCGTCTTGTGCCCTGATCTCAATATGCCAGCCTCAAAACCAAAGCTCACATCAGAAAATTCATTACAAATCATGATAAATAAGGGAAATGTGAAAAAGCCAAAGAAATGCAAGAGTCCTTTGTGATATTTGGCTGGATTGAGACAGAAGGAAACTGGCTGTTTCCAGATTCATCCCCCCCTTCCACAGACTGACTTTGGAATTCTGATTGAATTCACCTCAAAATCGCACTCACACTCCATTTGGAGGGAATTAGAATCGGTCCCCTCAGCAGAAGGGTTCAGTGTCATTTTCCAAAACACAGAAACTCATCTTGCTCATGTTGCCTGTAGATTTCTAATCCTGAAAGGGTAATTTGGTGTGTTTTTTTTTTTTCTTTCATAATGGCTACTCTGTCCAAAATCTTCCTTGTATTGCATCAGAATACAAAATTTGGGAATAAGAAGGCAAAACCAACTCAGACCCAGAAAACATTTAGGAAATTACCACTCAAGAATCCACAAATCGGCTGAGCGACACAAAACAATGACATCCAGCCAGAATTTGAGCAAGACAAAAGCTGTGCCCTGTTTGAAAATGTACATTCCTCCGGAGCCCTGAACTCAATATGCCAGCCTCAAAAACAAATATCACACCAGAAAATTCATTACAAACCATGATGAACAAGAAAAATGAGAAAAAAGCCAAAGAAATTCAAGAATGCATAATGATATTGGGATTGATTTAGTTGCAAGGAGACCGGATGTTCCCGGATTCATCCAACCCTCCAGCTGACTGCCTGTGGACTTCTGACTAAATTAACCTGAAAATCACAGTGAAACTCAGTTTGGAGGCAATTAATATCTGTCACCTCAGCCAAAGTATTCCATAGTATTTTCCAAAACACAAAAACTCACCTTGCTCGTGTTACCTGTAGATTTATAAGCTTCAAACGCCTATGTGTTGTGTTTTTTATTTCATAATGGCTACTCTGTCCAAACTCTTGTTAGTATTGCGTCAGAATACAAAATTTGGGAAGGAAGAAGGCAAAACCAACTCAGACCCAGAAAACATTTAGGAAATTGCTGCTCAAGAAACCTCAAATCAGCTGGGGCACATAAACCAATGACAGCAAGCAGAATTTAAGCAAGCCAACAGCTGTGCCCTGATTGAAAAAGAAGCTTTCTCTTTTGCACTGAACTCCATATTGCAGCCTCAAAACCAAAGCTCACATCAGAAACGTCATTACAAACCATGATAAATAAGAAAAATGAGAAAAAAGCCAAAGAAATGCAGGAGTTCTTAGTGATATTGGGCTTGATTTATTCCCATGTAAACGGCTGTTTCCAGATTCATCCACACCTCCCAGCTGAGTGAATGTGTATTCTGACTGAATTAACCTGGAAATCGAAGTGAAACTCAGTTTCGAGGGAATTAGAATCTGTCCCCTCAGCAGAAGTGTTCCATGACATTTTCCAAAACACAAAAACTCACCTTGCTCGTGTTACCTGTTGATTTCTAAGGTTCAAACGCCTAATGTTTTGCTTTTAATTTCATAATGGCTACTCTGTCCAAACTCTTGTTTGTATTGCGTCAGAATACAAAATTTGGGAAGGAAGAAGGCAAAACCAACTCAGACACCGAAAACATTTAGAAAATTGCCTCTCATGAAACCAAACACCGCTGAGGCACCCAAAAACTTAAAACAAGACAGAATTGGAACAAGCCAACAGCTGTGCCCTGATTGAAAAAGAACCTTCCTCTTGTGCCCTGAACTCAATATGCCAGCCTCAAAACCAAAGCTGACATCAGAAAATTCATTACAAACCAGGATAAATAAGAGAAATGTGAAAAAGCCAAAGAAATGCAAGAATCCATAATGATATTGGGCTTGATTTAGTCACAAGGAAACCGGCTGTTCCCAGATTCATCCACCACTGCAGCTGACTGCCTGTGGACTTCTGACTGAATTAACCTGAAAATCGCAGTGAAACTCAGTTTGGAGACTATTAATATCTGTCACCTCAGCCAAAGTGTTCCATTTTATTTTCCAAAACACAAAACCTCACCTTGGTCGTGTTACCTGTAGCTTCAAATGCCTACTTGTTGTGTTTTTTATTTCATAATGGCTACTCTGCCAAAACTCTTGTTTCTATGGCGTCAGAAAACAACATTTGGGAAGGAAGAAGGCAAAACCAACTCAGACCCAAAAACATTTAGGAAATTGCCGCTCAAGAAACCACAAATCGGCTGAGAGACCCAAAAAAGTGACAGCAAAGCAGAATTGAAGCAAGCCAACAGCTGTGCCCTCATTGAAAAATACAATTCCTCTGGTGCCTTGAAGTCAACATGCCAGCCTCAAAACCAAAGCTCACATCAGAAAATTCATTACAAACCAGGATAAATAAGAGAAATGAGAAAAAAGCTAAAGAAATGCAAGAATCCATAATGATATTGGGCTTGATTTAGTCACAAGGAAACCAGCTGTTCCTGGATTCATCCCCCCCTCCAGCTAACTGCCTGTGGACTTCTGACTGAATTATCCTGAAAATCACAGTGAAACTCAGTTTGGAGACTATTAATATCTGTCACCTCAGCCAAAGTGTTCCATTTGATTTTACAAAACACAAAAACTCACCTTGGTCGTGTTACCTGTAGCTTCAAATGCCTATTTGTTGTGTTTTTTATTTCATGATGGCTACTCTGTCCAAACTATTGTTTGCATTGTGTCAGAATACAAAATTTGGGAATAAGAAGGTAAAACCAACTCAGAACCAGTAAACATTTAGGAAATTGCCACTGAGGAAACCACAAATCGGCTGAGGCACCCAAACCAATGACAGCAAGGCAGAATTGGAGCAAGCCAACAGCTGTGCCCTCATTGAAAAAGAACCATCCTCTTGTGCCCTGAACTTCATATTGAAGCCTCAAAACCAAAGCTCACATCAGAAAAGTCATTACAAACCATGATAAATGATAAATCCATAAAGATATTGGGGTTGATTTAGTCACAAGGAAACCAGCTGTTCGCGGATGCATCCACCCCTCCCGCTGACTGCCTGTGGAATTCTGAGTGAATTAAACTGAAAATCGCAGTGAAACTCAGTTAATATCTGTCACCTCAGCCAAAGTGTTCCATTTGATTTTCCAAAACACAAAAACTCACCTTGGTCGTGTTACCTGTAGATTTATATGCTTCGAACAACTTTTGTTGTGTTTTTTTTATTTCATAATGGCTACTCTGTCCAAACTCTTGTTTGCATTTTGTCAGAATGCAAAATTTGGGACAAAACAATGACAGCAAGCCAGAATTGGAGCAGGCCAACAGCTGTGACCTGTTTGAAAAAGACCATTCCTCTGTTGCCCTGAACTCCTTATTGCAGCCTCAAAACCAAAGCTCACATAAGAAAATTCATTACAAACCATGATAAATAAGAAAAAGGAGAAAAATGCCAAAGAAATGCAAGAATCCATAATGATATTGGGCTTGATTTAGTCGCAAGGAAACCGGCTGTTCCCGGATTCATCCACCCCTCCAGCTGACTGCCTGTGGAATTCTGACTGAATTAACCTGAAAATCACAGTGAAACTCAGCTTGGAGGCAATTAATATCTGTCACCTCAGCCAAAGTGTTCCACGTTATTTTCCAAAACACAAAACCTCACCTTGGTCATGTTACCTGTAGATTTGTAAGCTTCAAAGCTCTTTTTGCTATGGTTTTTATTTCATAATGGCTACTCTGCCCAAACTCTTGTTTGTATTGAGTCAGTTACAAAATTAGGGAAGGAAGAAGGCAAAACCAACTCTGACTCAGAAAACATTTAGGAAATTGCCGCTCAAGAAACCACAAATTGGCTGAGGCACCCAAAACAATGATACTAAGAAAGAATTGGAGCAAGCCAACAGCTGTGCCCTGATTGAAAAAGAACCTTCCTCTTGTGCCCTGAACTCAATATGCCAGCCTCAAAACCAAAGCTCACATCAGAAAATTCATTACAAACCATGATAAATAAGAAAAAAGAGAAAAAGCCAAAGAAATGCAAGAATCCATAATGATATTGGGCTTTTTTAGTCACAAGGAAACCAACTGTTGCAGGATTCATCCACCCCTCCAGCTGACTGCCTGTGGAATTTTGACTGAATTAACCTGATATTCGCAGTGAAACTCAGTTTAGAGGCTATTGATATCTGTCACCTCAGCCAAAGTGTTCCATTTGATTTTCCAAAACACAAAAACTCACCTTGGTCATGTTACCTGTAGATTTCTAAGCTACAAATGCCTATTTGTTTTTGTATTTTCTTTCATAATGGCTACTCTGTCCAAACTCTTGTTTGTATTGCGTCAGAATACAACATTTGAGAAGGAAGAAGGCAAAACCAACTCAGACCCAGAAAACATTTAGGAAATTGCCGCTCAAGAAACCACACATCTGCTGAGGCACCCAAAACCTTGAAAGAAAGATAGAATTGGAGCTAGACAACAGCTGTGCCCTGTTTGAAAAAGAACCTTCCTCTGGTGCCCTGAACTCAATATGCCAGCCTCAAAATCGAAGCTCACATCAGAAAATTCATTACAAACCAGGATAAATAAGAAAAATGAGAAATGAGCAAAGAAATGCGCCAGTTCTTAGTGATATTGGGTAGGATTTAGTCACAAGGAAACCAACTGTTGCAGGATTCATCCACCCCTCCAGCTGACTGCCTGTGGAATTCTGACTGAATTAACCTGATATTCGCAGTGAAACTCAGTTTAGAGGCTATTGATATCTGTCACCTCAGCCAAAGTGTTCCATTTGATTTTCCAAAACACAAAAACTCACCTTGGTCGTGTTACCTGTAGATTTCTAAGCTACAAATGCCTATTTGTTTTTGTTTTTTCTTTCATAATGGCTACTCTGTCCAAACTCTTGTTTGTATTGCCTCAGAATACAAATTTCGGAAGGAAGAAGGCAAAACCAACTCAGACCCCGAAAACATTTAGGAAATTGCCACTCAAGAAACCACACATCTGCTGAGGCACCCAAAACCTTGAAAGAAAGATAGAATTGGAGCTAGACAACAGCTGTGCCCTGTTTGAAAAAGACCATTAATCCAGTGCCCCGAACTCAACATGCCAGCCTCAAAACCAAAGCTCACATCAGAAAATTCATTACAAACCATGATAAATAAGAAAAATGCAAAAAAAGCCAAGAAATGCAAGAATCCATAATAATAATGGGCTTGATTTAGTCGCAAGGAAACCGGCTGTTTTTTTGTTGTGTTTTTTATTTCATACTGGCTACTGTGCCCAAACTCTTGTTTGCATTGTGTCAGAATACAAAATGTGGGAAGGAAGAAGGCAAAACCAACTCAGACCCAGAAAACATTTAGGAAATTGCCGCTCAAGAAACCAAAAGTCAGCTGAGGCACCCAAAGCAATGACAGCAATCCAAAATTGGAGCAAGCCAACAGCTGTGCCCTGTTTGAAAAAGACCATTCCTCCGTTACCCTGAACTCCATATTGCAGCCTCAAAACCGAAGCTCACATCAGAAAATTCATTACAAACCATGATAAATAAGGGAAATGTGAAAAAGCCAAAGAAATGCAAGAGTCCTTTGTGATATTTGAATGGATTAGACACAAGGAAACTGGCTGTATCCAGATTCATCCCCCCCTTCCATAGACTGACTTTGGAATTCTGATTGAATTTACATCAAAATCGCACTCACACTCAATTTGGAGGGAATTAGAATCTGTCCCCTCAGCAGAAGGGTTCCATGTCACTTTCCAAAACAAAGAAACTCATCTTGATCATGTTGCCTGTAGATTTCTAATCCTGAAAGGGCAATTTGCTGTGTTTTTTTTTTTTTTCTTTCATAATGGCTACTCTGTCCAAAATCTTACAAACCATGATAAATAAGAAAAAGGAGAAAAAAGCCGAAGAAATACAAGAGGCTTTGTGGTATTTGGCTGGATTTAGTCGCAAAGAAACCAGCTATTCCCAGATTCATCCACCCCTCCAGGTGACGGCCTGTGGAATTCTGACCTAACTAACCTGAAAATCGCAGTGAAACTCAGTTTGGAGGCAATTAATATCTGTCACCTCAGCCAAAGTGTTCCATTTTATTTTCTAAAACAGAAAACCTCACCTTGCTCTTGTTACCTGTAGATTTCTAAGCTTCATAAGCCTATTTGTTGTGTTTTTTATTTCATAATGGCTGCTCTGTCCTAGCTTTTGTTTGAATGGCGACAGAATATAAAATTTGGGAAGGAAGAAGGCAAAACCAACTCAGACCCAGAAAACTTTCAGGAAATTGCAGCTCAAAAAACCAAAAGTCAGCTGAGGCACACCAAACAATGACAACAAGCCAGAATTGGAGCAAGCCAACAGCTGTGCCCTGATGGAAACAGAACCTTCCTCTTGTGCCCTGAACTCCATATTGCAGCCTCAAAACCAAAGCTCACATCAGGAAATTTATTACAAACCATGATAAATAAGAAAAATGAGAAAAAAGCCAAAGAAATGGAAGAATCCATAATGATATTGGGCTTGATTTAGTCGCAAGGAAACCGGCTATTCCCGGTTTCATTAACCCTCAGCTGACTGCCTCTGGAATTCTGACTGTATTATCCTGAAAATCGCAGTGAAACTCAGTTTGGAGGCAATTAATATTTGTCACCTCAGCCAAAGTGTTCCATTGTATTTTGCAAAAGACAAAACCTCACCTTGGTCGTGTTACCTGTAGATTTCTAAGCTTCAAATGCCTATTTGTTGTGTTGTTTATTTCAAAATGGCTACTCTGTCCAAACTCTTGTTTGTATTGCGTCAGAATACAAAATTTGGGAAGGAAGAAGGCAAAACCAACTGAGATTCAGAAAACATTTAGGAAATTGCCACTCAAGAAACTGAAGGACACTGAGGCACTCAAAACCTTGAAAGCAAGACAGAATTGGATTAAGCCAACAGCTGTTACCTGATTGAAAAAGACCATTCCTCCGGTGCCCTGAAATCCATATTGCAGCCTCAAAACCAAAGCTCACATCAGAAAATTCATTACAAACCATGAAAAATAAGAAAAATCCTAAAAAATCCAAAGAAATTCAGGAGTTCTTAGTGATATTGGTCTTGAATCATTCCCTTGTTAATGGCTGTTTCCAGATTCATCCATACCTCCCAGCTGAATGTCTGTAGTTTCTGACTGAATTAACATGAAAATCACAGTGAAACTCGGTTTGGAGGCAATTACTATCTGTCACCTCAGCCAAAGTGTTCCATTTTATTTTCCAAAACACAAAAACTCACCTTGGTCGTGTTACCTGTAGATTTCTAAGCTTCAAACGGCTATTTGTTGTGTTGTTTATTTCATAATGGCTACTCTGTCTAAACTCTTGTTTATATTGTGTCAGAATACAAAATTTGGGAAGGAAGAAGGCATATCCAACTGAGACTCAGAAAACATTTAGGAAATTGCCGCTCAAGAAACCTAAAGTCAGCTGAGGCACCCAAAACAATGACAGCAATCCAGAACTTGAGCAAGCCAACAGCTGTGCCCTGATTGAAAAAGACCATTAATCCAGTGCCTGAACTCCATATTCAAGCCTCAAAACCAAAGCTCACATCAGAAAATTCATTACAAACCATGATAAATAGAAAAATGAGAAAAAAGCCAAAGAATTGCAAGAATCCATAATGATATTGGGCTTGATTTAGCTGCAAGGAAACCGGCTGTCCCGGATTCATCCGCCCCTGCAGCTGACTGCCTGTGGAATTCTGACTGAATTAACCTGAAAATCACAGTGAAACTCAGTTTGGAGGCAATTAATATCTGTCACCTCAGCCAAAGTGTTCCACTTCATTTTCCAAAACACAAAAACTCACCTTGGTCGAGTTACCTGTAGACTTCTAAGCTTCAAACACCTATTTGTTGTGTTCTTTATTTCATAATGGCTACTGTGCCCAAACTCTTGTTTGTATTGTGGTAGAATACAAAATTTGGGAAGGAAGAAGGCAAAACCAACTCAGACCCAGAAAACATTTAGGAAATTGCCGCTCAAGAAACCAAAAGTCAGCTGAGGCACCCAAAACAATGACAGCAAGGCAAAATGGGAGCAAGGCAACAACTGTGCCCTGTTTGAAAAAGACCATTCCTCCTGTGCCCTGAACTCCATATTCCAGCCTCAAAACCAAAGCTCACATCAGAAAATTCATTACAAACCATGATAAATAAGGGAAATGTGAAAAAGCCAAAGAAATGCAAGAGTCCTTTGTGATAATTGGCTGGATTCAGACACAAGGAAACTGGCTGTTTCCAGATTCATATCCCCTTCCACAGACTGACTTTGGAATTCTGATTGAATTCACCTCAAAATCGCACTCACACTCAATTTGGAGGGAATTAGTATGTGTCCCCTCAGCAGAAGCGTTCCATGTCATTTTCCAAAACACAGAAACTCATCTTGGTCGAGTTGCCTGTAGATTTCTAATCCTGAAAGGGCAATTTGCTGTGTTATTTTTTCTTTCATAATGGCTACTCTGTCAAAATCTTGCTTGTATTGCATGAGAATACAAAATTTGCGAAGGAAGAAGGTAAAACCGACTCAGACCCCGAAAACATTTAGGAAATTACTGCTCAAGAAACCACTAATCGGCTGAGGCACCCAAAACAATGACAGCAAGCCAGAATTGGAGCAAGCCAACACCTGTGCCCTGATTGAAAAGAACCTTCCTCTTGTGCCCTGAACTCAATATGCCAGCCTCAAAACAAAAGCTCACATCAGAAAATTCATTACAAACCATGATAAATAAGAAAAATGAGAAAAAAGCCAAAGAAATGCAGGAGTTCTTAGTAATATTGGGCTTGATTTATTGCCATGTATACGGCTGTTTCCAGATTCATCCACACCTCCCAGCTGAGTGTCTGTGGCTTCTGACTGAATTAACATGAAAATAGCAGTGAAACTCGGTTTGGAGGCAATTAATATCTGTCACCTCAGCCAAAGTGTTCCATTTTATTTTCCAAAACTCAAAAACTCACCTTCGTCTTCTTACCTGTAGATTTCAAACTTGAAATTCCTATTTGTTGTGTTTTTTATTTCATAATTGCTACTCTGTCCAAACTCTTGTTTGTATTGCGTCAGAATGCAAAATTTGGGAAGGAAGAAGGCAAAACCAACTCAGACCCAGAAAACATTTAGGAAATTGCCACTCAAGAAACCAAAAGTCAGCTGAGGCACCCACAACAATGACAGCAAGCCAGAATTGAGAAAGGAAACAGCTGTGCCCTGATTGAAAAATAACCTTCCTCTTGTGCCCTAAACTCAGTATGCCAGCCTCAAAACCAAAGCTCACATCAGAAAATTCATTACAAACCATGATAAATAAGAAAAATGAGAAAAAACCTAAGAAATGCCGGAGCTCTTAGGGATATTGGGCTTGATTTATGGCCATGTAAACGGCTGTTTCCAGATTCATCCACACCTCCCAAATGAGTGTCTTTGGATTCTGAATGAATTAACAAAAAAATCGCAGTGAAACTCGGTTTTGGAGGCAATTAATATCTGTCACCTCAGCCAGAGTGTTCAATTTTATTTTCGAAAACAAAAAACTTACCTTGGTCTTGTGACCAGTACATATACAAGCTTCAAACGCATATTTGTTGTATTTTTTATTTCATAATGGCTACTCTGTCCAAACTCTTGTTTGTATTATGCCAGAATACAAAATTTGGGGAGGAAGAAGGCAAAACCAACTCAGACCCAGAAAACATTTAGGAAATTGCCGCAAAGAAACCACAAATGGGCTGAGGCACCCAAAACCTTGAAAGCAAGCCAGAATTGGAGCAAGCCAACAGCTGTGCTCTGATTGAACAAGACCATTAATCCAGTGTCCTGAACTCCATATTCCAGCCTCAAAACCAAAGCTCACAAAAAAAAATCATTACAAACAATGATAAATAAGGGAAATGTGAAAAAACCAAAGAAATGCAAGAGTCCTTTGTGATATTTGGCAGGATTTAGACACAAGGAAACTGGCTGTTTCCAGATTCATACCCCCCTTCCACAGACTGACTTTGGAATTCTGACTCAATTCACCTCAAAATCGCACTCACACTCAATTTGGAGGGAAATAGTATCTGTCACCTCAGCAGAAGTGTTCCATGTCATTTTACAAAACACAGAAACTCATCTTGGTCGTGTTGCCTATAGATTTCTAATCCTGAAAGGGCAATGCGCTGTGGTTTTTTTTTTTTTTTCTTTCATAATGGCTACTCTGTCCAAAATCTTGCTTGTATTGCATCAGAATACAAAATTTGGGAATAAGAAGGCAAAGCCGACTCAGACCCAGAAAACATTTAGGAAACTGCAGAAAAAGAATCCACAAATCAGCTAAGGAACCCAAAAAAATGACAGCAAGCCAGAATTGGAGCACGCCAACAGCTGTGCCCTGATTGAAAATGAACCTTCCTCTTGTGCCCTAAACTCAATATGCCAGCCACAAAACCAAAGCTCACATCAGAAAATTCATTTCAAACCATGATAAATAGGAAAAATCAGAAAAAAGTCAAAGAAATGCAGGAGATCTTAGTGATATTGGGCTTGATTTATTCCTAAGTAAACAGCTGTTTCCAGATTCATCCACAACTCCCAGCTGAGTGAATAGGGATTCTGACTGAATTAACCTCAAAATGGCAGTGAAATTCGGTTTGGAGACAATTAATATCTGTCACCTTAGCCAAAGTGTTCCATTTTATTTTCCAAAAATAGAAAAACTCACTTTGGTCATGTTACCTATAGATTTCAAAGCTTCAAACGCTTATTTGTTGTGTTTTTTATTTCATAATGGCTACTCTGTCCAAAATCTTGCTTGTATTGCATCAACATACAAAATTTCGGAAGGTAGAAAGCAAAGCCAACTCAGACCCAGAAAACATTTAGGAAATTGCCACTCAAGAAACCAAAAGTCAGCTGAGGCTCCCAAAACCATGACAGCAAGCCAAAAATGGAGCAGGCAATCAGCTGAGTCCTGATTGAAAAAGGCCATTCTTCCGGTACCCTGTACTCCATATTCCAGCCTCAAAACCAAAGCTCACATCAGGAAATTCATTACAAACTACGATACATAAGAAAAATGAGAAAAATGGCAAGAAATGCAAGAATCCATAATGATATTGAGCTGGATTTAGTCGCAAGGAAACGGGCTGTTCCCGGATTCATCCACCCCTCCAACTGCCTGCCTGTGGAATTCTGACTGAATTAACCTGAAAATCACAGGGAAACTCAGTTTGGAGGCAATTGATATCTGTCACCTCAGCCAAAGTGTTCCATTTGATTTTTCATAACACAAAAACTCACCTTGGTCGTGTTATCTGTAGATTTCTAAGCTTCAAACACCTATGTGTAGTGTTTTTTATTTCATAATGGCTGCTCTGCCCAAACTCTTGTTTGTATTGTGTCAGAATACAAAATTTGGGAAGGAAGAAGGCAAAACCAACTCAGACCCAGAAAACATTTAGGAAATTGCCGCTCAAGAAATCACAAATCGGCTGAGGCACCCAAAAAAATGTCAGCATGCCAGAATTGGAGCACGCCAACAGCTGTGCCCTGATTGAAAAAGAACCTTCCTCTTGTGCCCTGAACTCAATATGCCAGCCTCAAAACCAAAGCTCACATCAGAAAATTCATTACAAACCATGATAAATAAGAAAAAAGAGAAAAAAGCCAAAGAAATGCAGGAGTTCTTAGTGATATTGGGCTTGATTTATTCCCTTATTGCTGGCTGGTTGCAGATTCATCCACAACTCCCAGCTGAGTGTCTGTGGTTTCTGACTGAATTAACATGAAAATCGCAGTGAAACTCGGTTTGGAGGCAATTAATATCTGTCACCTCAGCCAAAGTGTTCCATTTTATTTTCCAATACACAAAAACTCACCTTGGTCATGCTACCTGTAGATTTCTAAGCTTCAAATGCCTATTTCTTGTGCTGTTTATTTTATAACGAATACTCTACCAACACTCTTGTTTGTATTGCGTCAGAGTACAAAATTTGGGAAGGAAGAAGGCAAAACCAACTGAGACCCAGAAAACATTTATAAAATTGCCGCTCAAGACACCTAAAGTGAGCTGAGGCACCCAAAACAAGGACAGCAAGCCAGAATTGGAGCAAGCCAACAGCTGTGCCCTGATGGAAAAAGACCATTAATCCAGTGCCCTTACTCAATATGTGAGCCTCAAAAGCAAAATTCACATCAGAACATTCATTACAAACCATGATAAATAAGAAAAGTGAGAGAAAAGCCAAAGCAATGCAAGAATCCATAATGATATTGGGCTTGATTTAGTTGCAAGGAAACAGGCCGTTCCCGGATGCATCCTCCCCTCCAGCTGACTGCCTGTGGAATTCTGACTGAATTAACCTCAAAATCGCAGTGAAACTCAGTTTGGAGGCAATTAATATCTGTCACCTCAGCCAAAGTGTTCCATTTGATTTTCCAAAACACAAAAACTCACCTTGGTCGTGTTACCTGTAGATTTCTATGCTTCCAACGCCTATTTGTTGTGTTTTTTATTTCATAATGGCTACTCTGCCCAAACACTTGTTTGTATTGTTGCAGAATACAAAATTTGGGAAGGAAGAAGGCAACACCAACTCAGACCCAGAAAACATTTAGGAAATTTTCACTCAAGAAACCAAAAGTCAGCGGAGGCACCCAAACGAATGACAGCAAGCCAGAATTGGAGCACGCCAACAGCTGTGCCCTGATTGAATAAGAAACTTCCTCTTATGCCCTGAACTACAAATGCCAGCCTCAAATCCAAAGCTAGCATCAGAAACTTCATTACAAACCAGGATAAATAAGAAAAATTAGAACAAAGCCAAAGAAATGCAAGAATCCATAATGATATTGGGTTTGATTTAGTTGCAAGGAAACCGGCTGTTCCCGGATTCATCCAACACTCCAGCTGACTGCCTGTGGAATTCTGACTGAATTAACCTGAAAATCGCAGTGAAACTCAGTTTGGATGCAATTAATATCTGTCATCTCAGCCAAAGTGTTCCATTGTATTTTCCAAAACACAAAAACTCACCTTGGTCATGTTACCTGTAGATTTGTAAGCTTCAAACACCTATTTGTTGTGTTTTTTATTTCATAATGGCTATTCTGTACAAACTCTTCTTTGCATTGCATCAGAATACAAAATTTGGGAAGAAGAAGGCAAAGCCAACTCAGACCCCGAAAACATTTGGGAAATTGCCACACAAGAAACCACAAATCGGCTGAGGCACTCAAAACAATGACAGCAAGCCAGAATTGGAGCAAGCCAACAGCTGTGCCCTGATTGAAAAAGAACCATCCTCTTGTACCCTGAACTCCATATTGCAGACTCAAAACCAAAGCTCACATCAGAAAATTCATTACAAACCATGATAAATAAGGGAAATGTGAAAAAGCCAAAGAAATGCAAGAGTCCTTTTTGATATTTGGCTGGATGTAGACACAAAGAAACTGGCTGTTTCCAGATTCATCCCCTCCTTCCACAGACTGACTTTGGAATTTGGATTGAATTCACCTCAAAATCGCACTCACACTCATTTTGGAGGGAATTAGAATCTGTCCCCTCAGCAGAAGCGTTCCATGTCATTTTCCAAAACACAGAATCTCATCTTGGTTGTGTTGCCTATGGATTTCTAATCCTGAAAGGTCAATTTGCTGTGTTTTTTTTTTTCTTTCATAATGGCTACTCTGTCCAAAATCTTGCTTGTATTGCATCAGAATACAAAATTTGGGAAGGAAGAAGGCAAAACCAACTCAGACCCCGAAAACATTTAGGAAATTGCCACTCAAGAAACCACAAATCAGCTGAGGCACCCAAAACAATGACAGCAAGCCAGAAGTGGAGCAAGCCAACAGCTGTGCCCTGATTGAAAAAGAACCTTCCTCTTGTGCCCTGAACTCAATATGCCAGCCTCAAAACCAAAGCTCACATCAGAAAATTCATTACAAACCATGATAAATAAGAAAAAAGAGAAAAAAGCCAAAAAAATGCAAGAATCCATAATGATATAGGGCTTGATTTAGTCGCTAGGAAACCGGCTGTTCCTGGATTCATCCACCCCTCCAGCTGACTGCCTGTGGAATTCTGACTGAATTTACCTGAAAATCGCAGTGAAACTCAGTTTGGAGGCCATTAATATCTGTCACCTCAGCCAAAGTATTCCATTTTATTTTCATAAACACAAAAACTCACCTTGGTCATGTTACCTGTAGATTTCTAAGCTTCCAACGCCTATTTGTTGTGTTTTTTATTTCATAATGGCTATTCTGTACAAACTCTTCTTTGCATTGCATCAGAATACAAAATTTGGGAAGGAAGAAGGCAAAGCCAACTCAGACCCCGAAAACATTTGGGAAATTGCCACACAAGAAACCACAAATCGGCTGAGGCACTCAAGACAATGACAGCAAGCCTTAATTGGAGCAAGCCAACATCTGTGCCCTGATTGAAAATGAACCATCCTCTTGTGCCCTGAACTCCATATTGCTGCCTCAAAACCAAAGCTCACATCAGAAAATTCATTAGAAACCATGATAAATAAAAAAAAAGAGAACAAAGCCAAAGAAATGCAAGAATCCATAATGATATTGGGTTTGATTTAGTTGCAAGGAAACCGGCTGTTCCCAGATTCATCTACCACTAAAGCTGACTGCCTGTGGAATTCTGACTGAATTAACCTGACAATCACAGTGAAACTCAAGAAACCAAATTTCAGCTGAGGCACCCAAAACAAAGACAATAGCCAGAATTGGAGCACACAAACAGCTGTGTCCTGTTTGAAAAAGACCATTCCTCTGGTGCCCTGAACTCTATATTGCAGCCTCAAAACCAAAGCTCACATCAGGAAATTCATTACAAACCATCATAAATAAGGGAAATGTGAAAAAGCCAAAGAAATGCAAGAGTCCTTTTTGATATTTGGCTGGATTTAGACACAAAGAAACTGGCTGTTTCCAGATTCATCCCCCTCTTCCACAGACTGACTCTGGAATTCTGATTGAATTCACCTCAAAATCGCACTCACACTCATTTTGGAGGGAATTAGAATCTGTCCCCTCAGCAGAAGAGTTCTATGTCATTTTCCAAAACACAGAAACTCATCTTGGTCATGTTGACTGTAGATTTCTAATCCTGAAAGGTCAATGCGCTGTGTTTTTTTTTTTTTTTCTTCCATAATGGCTACTCTCCAAAACATGCGTGTATTGCATCAGAATACAAAATTTGGGAAGGAAGAAGGAAAAACCAACTCAGACCCAGAAAACATTTAGGAAATTGCCACTCAAGAAACCACAAATCGGCTGAGGCAACGAAAACAATGACAGCAAGCCAGAATTGGAGCAAGCCAACAGCTGTGCCCTGATTGAAAAAGAACCTTCCTCTTGAGCCCTGAACTCAATATGCCAGCCTCAAAACCAAAGCTCACATCAGAAAATTCATTACAAACCATGTTAAATAAAAAAAAAGAGAAAAAGCCAAAGAAATGCAAGAATCCATAATGATATTGGGTTTGATTTAGTTGCAAGGAAACCGGCTGTTCCCAGATTCATCCACCCCTCCAGCTGACTGCCTGTGGAATTCTGACTGAATTAACCTGAAAATCACAGTAAAACTCAGTTTGGAGGCAAGTAATATCTGTCACCTCAGCCAAAGTGTTCCACTTATTTTTCCAAAACAAAAAAACTCACCTTGGTCATTTTACCTGTAGATTTCTAAGCTTCAAATGCCTATTTGTTGTGTTTTTTATTTCATAATGGCTACTCTACACAAACTCTTCTTTGCATTGCATCAGAATACAAAATTTGGGAAGGAAGAAGGCAAAGCCAACTCAGACCCAGAAAACATTTGTGAAATTGCCACACAGAAACCACAAATCGGCTGAGGCACTCAAAACAATGACAGCAAGACAGAAGTGGAGCAAGCCAACAGCTGTGCCCTGATTGAAAAAGAACCATCCTCTTGTGCCCTGAACTCCATATTGCAGCCTCAAAACCAAAGCTCACATCAGAAAATTCATTAGAAACCATGATAAATAAAAAAAAAGAGAACAAAGCCAAAGAAATGCAAGAATCCATAATGATATTGGGTTTGATTTAGTTGCAAGGAAACCGGCTGTTCCCAGATTCATCTACCACTAAAGCTGACTGCCTGTGGAATTCTGACTGAATTAACCTGACAATCACAGTGAAACTCAAGAAACCAAATTTCAGCTGAGGCACCCAAAACAAAGACAATAGCCAGAATTGGAGCACACAAACAGCTGTGTCCTGTTTGAAAAAGACCATTCCTCTGGTGCCCTGAACTCTATATTGCAGCCTCAAAACCAAAGCTCACATCAGGAAATTCATTACAAACCATCATAAATAAGGGAAATGTGAAAAAGCCAAAGAAATGCAAGAGTCCTTTTTGATATTTGGCTGGATTTAGACACAAAGAAACTGGCTGTTTCCAGATTCATCCCCCTCTTCCACAGACTGACTCTGGAATTCTGATTGAATTCACCTCAAAATCGCACTCACACTCATTTTGGAGGGAATTAGAATCTGTCCCCTCAGCAGAAGAGTTCTATGTCATTTTCCAAAACACAGAAACTCATCTTGGTCATGTTGACTGTAGATTTCTAATCCTGAAAGGTCAATGCGCTGTGTTTTTTTTTTTTTTCTTCCATAATGGCTACTCTCCAAAACATGCGTGTATTGCATCAGAATACAAAATTTGGGAAGGAAGAAGGAAAAACCAACTCAGACCCCGAAAACATTTAGGAAATTGCCACTCAAGAAACCACAAATCGGCTGAGGCAACGAAAACAATGACAGCAAGCCAGAATTGGAGCAAGCCAACAGCTGTGCCCTGATTGAAAAAGAACCTTCCTCTTGAGCCCTGAACTCAATATGCCAGCCTCAAAACCAAAGCTCACATCAGAAAATTCATTACAAACCATGATAAATAAGAAAAATGAGAAAACAGCCAAAAAAATGCAAGAATCCATAATGATATTGGACTTGATTTAGTCTCAAGAATACCGAATGATCCTGGATTCATCCACCCCTGCAGCTGATGCCTGTGGAATTCTGACTGAATTAACCTGAAAATCGTAGTGAAACTCAGTTTGGAGGGAATTAATATCTGTCACCTCAGCCAAAGTGTTCCATTTTATTTTCCAAAACACAAAAACTCACCTTGGTCGTGTTACCTATAGATTTATATGCTTCAAATGCCTATTTGTTGTGTTTTGTATTTCATAATGGCTACTCTGTCCAAACTCTTGGTTCTGTTGCGTCCGAATCACAAAATTTGGGAACGAAGAAGGCAAAACCAACTCAGACCCAGAAAACATTTAGGAAATTGCCACACAAGAAAACACAAATCGGCTGAGGCACCCAAAACAATGACAGCAAGCCAGAAGTGGAGCAAGCCAACAGCTGTGCCCTGATTGAAAAAGAACCTTCCTCTTGTGCCCTGAACTCAATATGCCAGACTCAAAACCAAAGCTCACATCAGAAAATTCATAACAAACCATGAAAAAAAGAAAAATGAGAAAAAAGCCAAAGAAATGCAGGAGTTCTTAGTGATATTGGGCTTGATTTAGTGGCAAGGAAACAGGCTGTTCCCAGATTCATCCAACCCTCCAGCCAACTGCCTGTGGAATTCTGACTGAATTAACCTGAAAATCGCAGTGAAACTCACTTTGGAGGCAATTAATATCTGTCACCTCAGCCAAATTGTTCCATTTTATTTTGCAAAACACAAAAACTCACCTTGGTAGTGTTACCTGTAGATTTCTAAGCTTCAAACGCCTATTTGTTGTGTTTTTTTATTTCATAATGGCTACTCTGCCGAAACTCTTGTTGTATTGCGTCATAATACAAAATTTGGGAAGGAAGAAGGCAAAGCCAACGCAGACCCAGAAAACATTTAGGAAATTGCCACACAACAAACCACAAATCGGCTGAGGCACCCAAAACAATGACAGCAAGCCAAAATTGGAGCAAGCCAACAGCTTTACCCTGTTTGAAAAAGACCATTCCTTCAGTGCCCTGAACTCCTTATTGCAGCCTCAAAACCAAAGCTCACATCAGAAAATTCATTACAAACCATGATAAATAAGGGAAATGTGAAAAAACCAAAGAAATGCAAGAGTCCTTTGTGATATTTGGCAGGATTTAGACACAAGGAAACTGGCGGTTTCCAGATTCATCCCCCCCTTCCACAGACTGACTTTGGAATTCTGATTGAATTCACTTCAAAATCACTCTCACACTCAATATGGAGGGAATTAGAATCTGTCAACTCAGCAGAAGCGTTCCATGTCGTTTTTAAAAACACAGAAACTCATCTTGGTTGTGTTGCCTATAGATTTCTAATCCTGAAAGGGCAATTTGCTGTGTTTTTTTTTTTTTTCTTTCATAATGGCTACTCTGTCCAAAATCTTGCTTGTATTGCATCAGAATACAAAATTTGGGAATAAGAAGACAAAACCGACTCAGACCCAGAAAACGTTTTGGAAATTGCTACTCAAGAAACCAAAAGTCAGCTGAGGCACCCAAAACAATGACAGCAAGCCAGAAGTGGAGCACGCCAACAGCTGTGCCCTGATTGAAAAAGAACCATCCTCTTGTGCCCTGAACAAAATATGCCAGCCTCAAAACCAAAGCTCACATCAGAAAATTCATTACAAACCATGATAAATAAGAAAAAAGAGAAAAAGCCAAAGAAATGCAAGAATCCATAATGATATTGAGTTTTTTTTAGTTGCAAGGAAACCGGCTGTTCCCAGATTTATCCACCACTAAAGCTGACTGCCTGTGGAATTCTGACTGAATTAACCTGACAATCGCAGTGAAACTCAAGAAACCAAATTTCAGCTGAGGCACCCAAAACAAAGACAATAGCCAGAATTGGAGCACACCAACAGCTGTGCCCTGTTTGAAAAAGACCATTCCTCCGGTGCCCTGAACTCTATATTACAGCCTCAGAACCAAAGCTCACATCAGAAAATTCATTACAAACCATGATAAATAAGGGAAATGTGAAAAAGCCAAAGAAATGCAAGAGTCCTTTGTGATATTTGGCAGGATTTAGACACAAAGAAACTGCTGTTTCCAGATTCATCCCCCCCTTCCACAGACTGACTCTGGAATTCTGATTGAATTCACCTCAAAATCGTACTCACACTCATTTTGGAGGGAATTAGAATCTGTCCCCTCAGTAAAAGCGTTCCATGTCATTTTCCAAAACACAGAAACTCATCTTGGTCGTGTTGCCTGTAGATTTCTAATCCTGAAAGGGCAATGCGCTGTGGTTTTTTTTTTTTTTTCTTTCATAATGGCTACTCTCCAAAATCTTGCTTGTATTGCATCAGAATACAAAATTTGGGAATAAGAAGGCAAAACCGACTCAGACCCAGAAAACATTTAGGAAATTGCCACTCAAGAAACCACAAATCGGCTGAGGCACCCAAAACAATGACAGCAAGCCAGAAGTGGAGCAAGCCAACAGCTGTGCCCTGATTGAAAAAGACCATTCCTCCGGTGCCCTGAACTCTATATTGCAGCCTCAAAACCAAAGCTCACATCAGAATATTCATTACAAAGCATGATAAATAAGGGAAATGTGAAAAAGCCAAAGAAATGCAAGAGTCCTTTGTGATACTTGGCAGGATTTAGACACAAAGAAACTGGCGGTTTCCAGATTCATCCCCCCTTCCACAGACTGACTTTGGAATTCTGATTGAATTCACCTCAAAATCGCTCTCACACTCCATTTGGAGGGAATTAGAATCTGTCCCCTCAGCAGAAGCATTCCATGTCATTTTCCAAAACACAGAATCTCACCTTGGTTGTGTTGCCTATGGATTTCTAATCCTGAAAGGTCAATTTGCTGTGTTTTTTTTTTTTTTTCTTTCATAATGGCTACACTGTCCAAAAGCTTGCTTGTATTGCATCAGAATACAAAATTTGGGAAGGAAGAAGGCAAAACCAACTCAGACCCCGAAAACATTTAGGAAATTGCCACACAAGAAACCGCAAATCAGCTGAGGCACCCAAAACAATGACAGCAAGCCAGAAGTGGAGCAAGCCAACAGCTGTGCCCTGATTGAAAAAGAACCTTCCTCTTGTGCCCTGAACTCAATATGCCAGACTCAAAACCAAAGCTCACATCAGAAAATCCATTACAAACCATGATAAATAAGGGAAATGTGAAAAAGCCAAAGAAATCCAAGAGTCCTTTGTGATATTTGGCAGTATTTAGACACAAAGAAACTGGCTTTTTCCAATTCATCCCCCCCCCTTCCACAGACTGACTTTGGAATTCTGATTGAATTCACCTCAAAATCGCTCTCACACTCCATTTGGAGGGAATTAGAATCTGTCACCTCAGCAGAAGCATTCCCTGTCATTTTCCAAAACACAGAATCTCATCTTGGTTGTGTTGCCTATGGATTTCTAATCCTGAAAGGTCAATTTGCTGTGTTTTTTTTTTTCTTTCATAATGGCTACTCTGTCCAAAATCTTGCTTGTATTGCATCAGAATACAAAATTTGGGAAGGAAGAAGGCAAAACCAACTCAGACCCCGAAAACATTTAGGAAATTGCCACACAAGAAACCGCAAATCAGCTGAGGCACCCAAAACAATGACAGCAAGCCAGAATTGGAGCAAGCCAACAGCTGTGCCCTGATTGAAAAAGAACCTTCCTCTTGTGCCCTGAAGTCAATATGCCAGCCTCAAAACCAAAGCTCACATCAGAAAATTCATTACAAACCATGATAAATAAGAAAAAAGAGAAAAAGCCAAAGAAATGCAAGAATCCATAATGATATTGGGTTTTTTTTAGTTGCAAGGAAACCGGCAGTTCCCAGATTCATCCACCACTAAAGCTGACTGCCTGTGGAATTCTGACTGAATTGACCTGACAATCCCAGTGAAACTCAAGAAACCAAATTTCAGCTGAGGCACCCAAAACAAAGACAATAGCCAGAATTGGAGCACACCAACAGCTGTGCCCTGTTTGAAAAAGACCATTCCTCCGGTGCCCTGAACTCTATATTGCAGCCTCAAAACCAAAGCTCACATCAGAATATTCATTACAAAGCATGATAAATAAGGGAAATGTGAAAAAGCCAAAGAAATGCAAGAGTCCTTTGTGATATTTGGCAGGATTTAGACACAAAGAAACTGGCGGTTTCCAGATTCATCACCCCCTTCCACAGACTGACTTTGGAATTCTGATTGAATTCACCTCAAAATCACTCTCACACTCCATTTGGAGGGAATTAGAATCTGTCCCCTCAGCAGAAGCGTTCCATGTCATTTTCCAAAACACAGAATCTCACCTTCGTTGTGTTGCCTATGGATTTCAAATCCTGAAAGGTCAATTTGCTGTGTTTTTTTTTTTTTTCTTTCATAATGGCTACACTGTCCAAAAGCTTGCGTGTATTGCATCAGAATACAAAATTTGGGAATGAAGAAAGCAAAACCAACTCAGACCCCGAAAACATTTAGGAAATTGCCACACAAGAAACCACAAATCAGCTGAGGCACCCAAAACAATGACAGCAAGCCAGAAGTGGAGCAAGCCAACAGCTGTGCCCTGATTGAAAAAGAACCTTCCTCTTGTGCCCTGAACTCAATATGCCAGCCTCAAAACCAAAGCTCACATCAGAAAATTCATTACAAACCATGATAAATAAGAAAAAAAGAAAAAAGCCAAAAAAATGCAAGAATCCATAATGATATAGGGCTTGATTTAGTCACTAGGAAACCGGCTGTTCCCGGATTCATCCACCCCTCCAGCTGTCTGCCTGTGGAATTCTGACTGAATTAACCTGAAAATCACAGTGAAACTCAGTTTGGAGGCAATTAATATCTGTCACCTCAGCCAAAGTGTTCCATTTTATTTTCATAAACACAAAAACTCACCTTGGTCATGTTACCTGTAGATTTCTAAGCTTCAAACGCCTATTTGTTGTGTTTTTTATTTCATAATAGGTATTCTGTACAAACTCTTCTTTGCATTGCATCAGAATACAAAATTTGGGAAGGAAGAAGGCAAAGCCAACTCAGACCCTGAAAACATTTGGGAAATTGCCACACAAGAAACCACAAATCGGCTGAGGCACTCAAAACAATGACAGCAAGCCAGAAGTGGAGCAAGCCAACAGCTGTGCCCTGATTGAAAAAGAACCATCCTCTTGTGCCCTGAACTCCATATTGCAGCCTCAAAACCAAAGCTCACATCAGAAAATTCATTACAAACCATGATAAATAAGAAAAAAGAGAAAAATCCAAAGAAATGCAAGAATCCATAATGATATTGGGTTTGATTTAGTTGCAAGGAAACCGGCTGTTCCCAGATTCATCCACCACTAAAGCTGACTGCCTGTGGAATTCTGACTGAATTAACCTGACAATCCCAGTGAAACTCAAGAAACCAAATTTCAGCTGAGGCACCCAAAACAAAGACAATAGCCAGAATTGGAGCAAGCCAACAGCTGTGCCCTGATTGAAAAAGAACCATCCTCCGGTGCCCTGAACTCCATATTCCAGCCTCAAAACCAAAGCTCACATCAGAAAATTCATTACAAACCATGATAAATAAGGGAAATATGAAAAAGCCAAAGAAATGCAAGAGTCCTTTGTGATACTTGGCAGGATTTAGACACAAAGAAACTGGCTTTTTCCAGATTCATCCCCCCCTTCCACAGATTGACTTTGTAATTCTGATTGAATTCACCTCAAAATCGCTCTCACACTCCATTTGGAGGGAATTAGAATCTGTCCCCTCAGCAGAAGCGTTCCATGTCATTTTCCAAAACACAGAATCTCATCTTGGTTGTGTTGCCTATGGATTTCTAATCCTGAAAGGTCAATTTGCTGTGTTTTTTTTTTTTCTTTCATAATGGCTACTCTGTCCAAAATCTTGCTTGTATTGCATCAGAATACAAAATTTGGGAAGGAAGAAGGCAAAACCAACTCAGACCCCGAAAACATTTAGGAAATTGGCACTCAAGAAACCACAAATCAGCTGAGGCACCCAAAACAATGATAGCAAGCCAGAAGTGGAGCAAGCCAACAGCTGTGCCCTGATTGAAAAAGAACCTTCCTCTTGTGCCCTGAAGTCAATATGCCAGCCTCAAAACCAAAGCTCACATCAGAAAATTCATTACAAACCATGATAAATAAGAAAAATAGAAAAAAAGCCAAAGAAATGCAAGAATCCATAATGATATAGGGCTTGATTTAGTCGCTAGGCAACTGGCTGTTCCCGGATTCATCCACCCCTCCAGCTGACTGCCTGTGGAATTCTGACTGAATTAACCTGAAAATCACAGTGAAACTCAGTTTGGAGGCAATTAATATCTGTCACCTCAGCCAAAGTGTTCCATTTTATTTTCATAAACACAAAAACTCACCTTGGTCATGTTACCTGTAGATTTCTAAGCTTCAAACGCCTATTTGTTGTGTTTTTTATTTCATAATAGGTATTCTGTACAAACTCTTCTTTGCATTGCATCAGAATACAAAATTTGGGAAGGAAGAAGGCAAAGCCAACTCAGACCCCGAAAACATTTGGGAAATTGCCACACAAGAAACCACAAATCGGCTGAGGCACTCAAAACAATGACAGCAAGCCAGAAGTGGAGCAAGCCAACAGCTGTGCCCTGATTGAAAAAGAACCATCCTCTTGTGCCCTGAACTCCATATTGCAGCCTCAAAACCAAAGCTCACATCAGAAAATTCATTACAAACCATGATAAATAAGAAAAAAGAGAAAAATCCAAAGAAATGCAAGAATCCATAATGATATTGGGTTTGATTTAGTTGCAAGGAAACCGGCTGTTCCCAGATTCATCCACCACTAAAGCTGACTGCCTGTGGAATTCTGACTGAATTAACCTGACAATCCCAGTGAAACTCAAGAAACCAAATTTCAGCTGAGGCACCCAAAACAAAGACAATAGCCAGAATTGGAGCACACCAACAGCTGTGCCCTGTTTGAAAAAGACCATTCCTCCGGTGCCCTGAACTCCATATTCCAGCCTCAAAACCAAAGCTCACATCAGAAAATTCATTACAAACCATGATAAATAAGGGAAATGTGAAAAAGCCAAAGAAATGCAAGAGTCCTTTTTGATATTTGGCTGGATGTAGATACAAAGAAACTGGCGGTTTCCAGATTCATCCCCCCCTTCCACAGACTGACTTTGGAATTCTGATTGAATTCACCTCAAAATCGCACTCACACTCCATTTGGAGGGAATTAGAATCTGTCCCCTCAGCAGAAGCGTTCCATGTCATTTTCCAAAACACAGAAACTCATCTTGGTCGTGTTGCCTGTAGATTTCTAATCCTGAAAGGGCAATGCGCTGTGTTTTTTTTTTTTTTTTTTTCTTTCATAATGGCTACTCTCCAAAATCTTGCTTGTATTGCATCAGAATACAAAATTTGGGAATAAGAAGGCAAAACCGACTCAGACCCAGAAAACATTTAGGAAATTGCCACTCAAGAAACCACAAATCGGCTGAGGCACCCAAAACAATGACAGCAAGCCAGAATTGGAGCAAGCCAACAGCTGCGCCCTGATTGAAAAAGAACCTTCCTCTTGTGCCCTGAACTCAATATGCCAGCCTCAAAACCAAAGCTCACATCAGAAAATTCATTACAAACCATGATAAATAAGAAAAAAGAGAAAAAAGCCAAAGAAATGCAAGAGTCCTTTGTGATTTTTGACTGGATTTAGACACAAAGAAACTGGCTGTTTCCAGATTCATCCCCCCCTTCCACAGACTGACTTTGGAATTCTCATTGAATTCACCTCAAAATCGCTCTCACACTCCATTTGGAGGGAATTAGAATCTGTCCCCTCAGCAGAAGCGTTCCCTGTCATTTTCCAAAACACAGAATCTCACGTTGGTTGTGTTGCCTATGGATTTCTAATCCTGAAAGGTCAATTTGCTGTGTTTTTTTTTTTTCTTTCATAATGGCTACTCTGTCCAAAAGCTTGCTTGTATTGCATCAGAAAACAAAATTTGGGAATAAGAAGGCAAAACCAACTCAGACCACGAAAACATTTAGGAAATTGCCACTCAAGAAACCACAAATCAGCTGAGGCACCCAAAACAATGACAGCAAGCCAGAATTGGAGCACACCAACAGCTGTGCCCTGATTGAAAAAGAACCTTCCTCTTGTGCCCTGAACTCAATATGCCAGCCTCAAAACCAAAGCTCACATCAGAAAATTCATTACAAACCATGATAAATAAGGGAAATGTGAAAAAGTCAAAGAAATGCAAGAGTCCTTTTTGATATTTGGCTGGATTTAGACACAAAGAAACTGGCTGTTTCCAGATTCATCCCCCCCTTCCACAGACTGACTCTGGAATTCTGATTGAATTCACCTCAAAATCACACTCACACTCATTTTGGAGGGAATTAGAATCTGTCCCCTCAGCAGAAGGGTTACATGTCATTTTCCAAAACACAGAAACTCATCTTGGTCGTGTTGCCTGTAGATTTCTAATCCTGAAAGGGCAATTCGCAGTGTTTTTTTTTTTTTTTCTTTCCTAATGGCTACTCTCCAAAATCTTGCTTGTATTGCATCAGAATACAAAATTTGGGAAAAAGAAGGCAAAACCGACTCAGACCCAGAAAACATTTAGGAAATTGCCACTCAAGAAACCACAAATCGGCTGAGGCACCCAAAACAATGACAGCAAGCCAGAAGTGGAGCAAGCCAACAGCTGTGCCCTGATTGAAAAAGAACCTTCCTCTTGTGCCCTGAACTCAATATGCCAGCCTCAAAACCAAAGCTCACATCAGAAAATTCATTACAAACCATGATAAATAAGAAAAAAGAGAAAAAAGCCAAAGAAATGCAAGAGTCCTTTGTCGTATTTGGCAGGATTTACACACAAAGAAACTGGCTGTTTCCAGATTCATCCCCCCTTTCCACAGACTGACTTTGGAATTCTGATTGAATTCACCTCAAAATCGCACTCACACTCCATTTGGAGGGAATTAGAATCTGTCACCTCAGCAGAAGCATTCCATGTCATTTTCCAAAACACAGAATCTCATCTTGGTTGTGTTGCCTATGGATTTCTAATCCTTAAAGGTCAATTTGCTGTTTTTTTTTTTTCTTTCATAATGGCTACTCTGTCCAAAATCTTGCTTGTATTGCATCAGAATACAAAATTTGGGAAGGAAGAAGGCAAAACCAACTCAGACCCCGAAAACATTTGGGAAATTGCCACACAAGAAACCGCAAATCAGCTGAGGCACCCAAAACAATGACAGCAAGCCTGAAGTGGAGCAAGCCAACAGCTGTGCCCTGATTGAAAAACAACCTTCCTCTTGTGCCCTGAACTCAATATGCCAGCCTCAAAACCAAAGCTCACATTAGAAAATTCATTACAAACCATGATAAATAAGAAAAATAGAAAAAAAGCCAAAGAAATACAAGAATCCATAATGATATAGGGCTTGATTTAGTCGCTAGGCAACCGGCTGTTCCCGGATTCATCCACCCCTCCAGCTGACTGCCTGTGGAATTCTGACTGAATTAACCTGAAAATCACAGTGAAACTCAGTTTGGAGGCAGTTAATATCTGTCACCTCAGCCAAAGTGTTCCATTTTTTTTTCCAAAACACAAAAACTCACCTTGGTCATGTTACCTGTAGATTTCTAAGCTTCAAATGCCTATTTGTTTTGTTTTTTATTTCATAATGGCTACTCTCTACACACTCTTCTTTGCATTGCATCAGAATACAAAATTTGGGAAGGAAGAAGGCAAAGCCAACTCAGACCCTGAAAACATTTGGGAAATTGCCACACAAGAAACCACAAATCGGCTGAGGCACTCAAAACAATGACAGCAAGCCAGAAGTGGAGCAAGCCAACAGCTGTGCCCTGATTGAAAAAGAACCATCCTCTTGTGCCCTGAACTCCATATTGCAGCCTCAAAACCAAAGCTCACATCAGAAAATTCATTACAAACCATGATAAATAAGAAAAAAGTGAAAAAGCCAAAGAAATGCAAGAATCCATAATGATATTGGGTTTGATTTAGTTGCAAGGAAACCGGCTGTTCCCAGATTCATCCACCACTAAAGCTGACTGCCTGTGGAATTCTGACTGAATGAACCTGACAATCGCAGTGAAACTCAAGAAACCAAATTTCAGCTGAGGCACCCAAAACAAAGACAATAGCCAGAATTGGAGCACACCAACAGCTGTGCCCTGTTTGAAAAAGACCATTCCTCCGGTGCCCTGAACTCCATATTCCAGCCTCAAAACCAAAGCTCACATCAGAAAATTCATTACAAACCATGATAAATAAGGGAAATGTGAAAAAGCCAAAGGAATGCAAGAGTCCTTTGTGATATTTGGCTGGATTTAGACACAAAGAAACTGGCTGTTTCCAGATTCATCCCCCTCTTCCACAGACTGACTCTGGAATTCTGATTGAATTCACCTCAAAATCGCACTCACACTCATTTTGGAGGGAATTAGAATCTGTCCCCTCAGCAGAAGCGTTCTATGTCATTTTCCAAAACACAGAAACTCATCTTGGTTGTGTTGCCTGTAGATTTCTAATCCTGAAAGGTCAATGCGCTGTGGTTTTTTTTTTTTCTTTCATAATGGCTACTCTCCAAAACATGCTTGTATTGCATCAGAATACAAAATTTGGGAATAAGAAGGCAAAACCGACTCAGACCCAGAAAACATTTAGGAAATTGGCACTCAAGAAACCACAAATCGGCTGAGGCACCCAAAACAATGACAGCAAGCCAGAAGTGGAGCAAGCCAACAGCTGCGCCCTGATTGAAAAAGAACCTTCCTCTTGTGCCCTGAACTCCATATTGCAGCCTCAAAACCAAAGCTCACATCAGAAAATTCATTACAAACCATGATAAATAAGAAAAATGAGAAAAAAGCCAAAAAAATGCAAGAATCCATAATGATATTGGACTAGATTTAGTCTCAAGAAAACCGAATGTTCCCGCATTCATCCACCCCTCCAGCTGATGCCTGTGGAATTCTGACTGAATTAACCTGCAAATCGTAGTGAAACTCAGTTTGGAGGGAATTAATATCTGTCACCTCAGCCAAAGTGTTCCATTTTATTTTCCAAAACACAAAAACTCACCTTGGTCGTGTTACCTGTAGATTTATATTCTTCAAATGCCTAATTGTAATGTTTTTTATTTCATAATGGCTACTCTGTCCAAACTCTTGTTTGTGTTGCCTCAGAATTACAAAATTTGGGAAGGAAGAAGGGAAAACCAACTCAGACCCAGAAAACATTTAGGAAATTGCCACACAAGAAACCACAAATCGGCTGAGGCACCCAAAACAATGACAGCAAGGCAGAATTGAAGCAGGCCAACAGCTGTGCCCTTTTTGAAAAAGACCATTCCTCCTGTGCACTGAACTCTATATTGCAGCCTCAAAACCAAAGCTCACATCAGAAAATTCATTACAAACCATGAAAAAAAGAAAAAAGAGAAAGAAGCCAAAGAAATGCAAGAGTCCTTTGTGATATTGGGCTTGATTTAGTTGCAAGGAAACCAGCTGTTCCCGGATTCATCCACCCCTCCTAGCTGACTGGCTGTGGAATTCTGATTGAATTCACCTGAAAATCGCACTCACTCTCGATTTGGAGGAAATTAATATCTGCCCCTCAGTGGAAGGGTTCTATGTCATTTTCCAAAACCCAAAAACTCATCTTGGTCATGTTGCCTATGATTTCTAATCATGAAAACCCAATATGTTCTGTTTTTCAATTTCCTGATGGATCCTCGTTCTAAACCCTTGTTTGTATTGCATCAGAATACACAATTTGAAAAGGAAAAAGGCAAAACAAACTCAGACCAACAAAGCATTTAGGAAAAAGTCGCTCAAAATGAAAAATTGCCTGAGGCACCCAAAGCAATTACAGAAAGCCAGAATTGGAGAGAAACAACAGCTGTGCCCTAATTGAAAAAGACCATTCCTCTGGTTCCCTGAACTCCTTAAGCCAGCCTCAAAACCACAACCCACATCAGAAAATTTATTACAAACCATGATAAATAAGAAAATGTGAAAAATGCAAAAAAGAAAAAGAAATGCAAGAGTCCTTCGTGATATGGCGCTTGTTTTAGTACAAGGAAACCAGCTGTTTCCGGATTCATCCACCCCTCCCAGCTGACTGACTGTGGAATTCTGATTGTATTCACCTGAAAAGAGAGAACATTTATAAGTATATTGGGACTGTGGAACCTGTCATTTACCAATCACATGTTAGACTGAATCATAGACCAAATATAGGGAAGAAATCCTATGCATGTAAACCTTGTGGGAATTCATTCAGTATTAAATACCCTCCATCACAGCACTCATATTGTGGAAAACCCTCATGTGTGTAATGATTGTGTGGAAACCACTCACCAGAAGTCAGATCTCATTAGACATCAGAGAATTCACACAGGGTTGAAATCTTACAAATCTAATGACTGTGGGAAGTTCTTTGGCCAGAAGAAACACCTCATAAATCATCAGAGAATTCACACAGGTGAGAAACCTTTTGAATGTAATGACTGTGGAAAATCCTTTGGCCAGAAGGCAAACCTCATAAATCATCAGAGAATTCACACAGGTGAGAAACCTTATGAATGCAATTACTATGGAAAATCCTTTGGCCAGAAGGCAAACCTCATAAATCATCAGAGAATTCACAGAGGGGAGAAACCTTATGAATGCAATCATTGTGGAAAAGCCTTTGCTGAGAAATCAAAGCTCACAAAGCATCAGACAATTTGTACTGGGGGAAACCTTATGATTGCAATGACTGTGGAAAAACCTTTGCTGAGAAGTCAAACCTCAGAAAGTATCAGAGCCTTCACACCATGGAGAAAGCTTATAAATGAAATGACTGTGGAAAAGCCTTTGGTCCCATCCTTGCATACCAAGGATAAATCCCACTTGGTCTGGGTGGATGATCTTTCTGATGCATTGTTGGATTCAATTGGCCAGAATTCTGTTGCAGATCTTTGCATGTATGTTCATCAGGGAAATTGGTCTATAATTACTTTCTTTGTTGCACTTTTTTCAAGTTTAGGAATGAAGGTGATGTTGGCTTCATAGAAAGAATTTGGGAGAATCGCCTCTCTCTCAATTGTTTTGAATAACTTGAGAAGAATTGCAGTTAGTGCTTTAAATGTCTGTTAGAATTCAGCAGTGAAGCCTTCCAGTTTTGGGGTTTTCTTGGTAGTGATGGTCTTTATTACTGGTATCATTTCCATCTGGTTATGTGTGTGTTTAGGTTTTCTATATCTTTGTTGCTCAATTTAGGTAGGTTTTATGGATGGAAGGATGGTGGAAAGCCTCTTTGCTGTACTTCATAACTCATAAGATATCAGAGTATCCACACAGGGAATTTTCTACTTGACCTTTTTGTGCAAGTTATATCTCATGAAATATTAGAGAATTCACCAAGGGGAGAAATGCATGAATATAATACATGTGAATAGCCTTTGTGGTGCAAATCAGACCTCATCAAACATAAAAGAATTCTCATGGGGAGCAATTTTATGAATGTAATGACTCAGAGCCTTTTACCATAATTCAGCCCTCATTGTACATCATCAAATTCATATAGGGAAAAACTCCTTTGAAAGTAAAATCCCTTTAATTAGAAGCCATACCTCATAAGACAACAGGGAATTCACGTGGGAGAGAAACCTTATGGGTGTAATGAGTGTTGGAAAGCTCTGCCCAAATCTCTCCTTATATCAGAATGCACAACATATATATCTAATGAATGAAATAAATGTGAGAAAGTCATTTCACATAGGTAATGCCTCATAATCCATCATGGAATTTGAACAAGGGAGAGACCTTAACAATATAATGAATGTGGAAGAGCTTTTCTCCAAAATTCATGTAAGTATTGTGACAAAACCTTTTGCTGGAAATCACATCCTATCCAACAGAGACTCATGTAAAGGAGAAAGCTTATAAATATTATTAGAGTCAGAAGTCAATGGTACATCAGAGAATTGACACAGGTGGTTTCTTAGGCGTATACTGATTGTGCAAAAACATTTTCTTTGTTTCAGGCTTGTATAGACACAGAATTCACAAAAGGTGATAGTCTTTGCATGCTGTAAATACAATAAAACCTTTAGCCAGAAATTAGACATCAACAGACTTCAGAGAATTCATAAGGAACAAAAGTCTATGCAATGAATTTGGAAAATGTATTTCTGTTATAAATCAGTCTTCAATTCCCATGAATAGACTCACAAATGAGAAAACATGCATGCATAGAAAAGTTTTGTACCATAAATTATCTCTAGATGGTAAACTAATATATCACACAAAAGAAATATCATGAGTGTAATGGAATTGGGAAACCCTTTGCTATAAGGCAGATTTCCAGAAAGCTTAGCAAGATTACAGAAAAGTCTCTGAAAATGTAACATGTCTGAAAGATTTGTTGGCATCACAAACTGGAGGATAGCTCAAGTGCATGTGTTTTTGTGCCTGGCATCCAAATTGATATCTCTTTTTCTTTGATGAATTCCTTGTTTATTTATTTAGCAGATTTAGAGACAAAGGATTCCTGTCCATTGATTTACTACTATATGCCCACAATTGCCATGGTAAAGTATATGGCAAAAACTGAGTGCTGGGGGCTGTGAATCTGATTCATCACTGATAACATTGAAGACATTGGTTCCTGGTTCTTATGCTGCTATGCATGGAAATGTTTCTCTAATTTCATTTTCAAATAGTTCATTGTTAATATAAAGAAATGCTTCTAATTTTTAAAATTTCATTGAAATAATTTGTGATTAATGTGTCCTAGTCATGCATTATTACAGGGTGTAGTGCAATATTTGCACACATTTATGCAGTAAAAAGTGATCAAGCTAAGCAACTACAGTTTTATTAAGTTTTTAAAGAGTTATTTATTTGAAAGACAGAGTTACAGAGAGAAGTAGCAGCAGAGAGAGAGAGAGGTCTTCCTCTGCCGGTTCACTCCCCAGATGGCCACAATGGCCGGAGCTCTGCCAATCTGATTCCAGGAACCAGGAGCTTCTTCCAGATCTCCCACTTGGGTGCAGGGACCCAAGGACTTGGGCCATCTTCTACTGCTTTCCCAGGCCATAGCAGAGAGTTGGATCAGAAGAGGAGCAGCCAGGACTAGAACTGGTACCCACAGGGGATGCTGGTGCTTCAGGCCAGGGTGTTAGCCCACTGTGCCACAATGCTGGCCCCCAAGCAACTACAGTTTCTAATTCTTCTCCATGATTTGAGACTACCAGCTCCTCTCCTTCAGTTCTTTACACAGAACCTAATATGGTTGAATGTAGTCATCTCATTATATTATGGAACACCAGAAGTTCTTTCTGCCTCTTTGATTTTTGATACCTATTATCCAATCCCCCTCTATCCCTAGCTGCTTCCCTTCTCAGCCTCTAGTAATCACAGTTCTGTGTTCAGATCCATTATTTTCTTTCACTTCCACATGCGACAAGGACCAGGTGACATTTGTGTTCCTGCTTCTGTCTTATTTCAATTAATTTAATAATATTTTGTTCTTTTTTTGTATCTAAAAGAGGTTGCCCTGTCCATTGTTTTTCATTGATGGACAGCTAGATTGGTTTCAAATCCTGGCTGCAGTGAACTGTGTTATAGTGGCTGTGTTATGGGAAAATTGCTGTATCTTTGATATGCTCTCCTCCTTTCCTTCTAATAAAATTTCCTTATTCTATATAGCCAAGAGCAAGATAACTCTCACATGGTAGGTCAATTTTTATCTTAGTTTAATTTTTGTTATTTATTTGAAAGAGTTACAATAGAGGTAGAGACACAGAGAGGTCCTCCATTAGCTGGTTCGCTCTACAGATGACTACAAAGGCCAGAGTTATGCCATTATGAAACCTGGAGACGGGAGCTTCCTCTGGGTCTCCCACATGGGTGCATGGGCCCAAGGACTTGGGCCATCTTCTACTGCTATCCCAGGAGATAGCAGAGAGCAGTATTGGAAGAAGAGCAGCTGGAACTAGAACTGGCACCCAAATGGGATGCTGGCCCTTCAGGCCAGGGCTTTAACTCACTGCACAACAGCGCCAGCCCCAATTTTTATCCTTTTTAAGGAATGACCATACTGTTCTGCATAACATCTGTACTAACTTGTGTTTTCACCCACCATATATGATGGTTTTCTTTTCCCATGTGCTCTCTAGCATTTGTTATTTTTTATCAGTTTGGCATAAAAATGATATAGTATTGTTCATGTTTTTGTGTATTTTGAAATCAGTTAATTTGTTTATTAAATCTTTATTATTTGAAAGGTGGATTTAGAGAGAGAGGGAAAGACATAGATAGCTTTCATCTGCTGGCTCACACCCCAGAGAGTTTCAACAGTTGAGCCTGGGGCATGCTGGAGTCAGGAGCTTCATCCAAGTCTCCCACATGAGTGGCAAGGACCTGAGTCCTTCGTCCATCTTCTGCTGGTTTCCCAGGTGTTTAGCAGTGAGCTAAATTGGAAGTGGAGATTCCTAAACTCAAAGTGGAACTCAGATGTTATGCTGGCCTCACAGATTGCAGCTTTCCCCACTTGGCCACAATGCCAGCCCCTCTATCAATTTAATTCCTCAAAAATAGCTCAGTAATGTTGGCATCTATCTCATTTTGTTTTTTCTCTGTTATTATTCAACTTATTGATGTCTTATTTTTGTTCACATTATTCCTCTCAATTGCTCTACCTGAGGTGAGTAGGGCTGCTGTGTTGCTTAAATGAAGTGTATGCTTTAGATTACTCATTTAATGAGTGCATGTCATTCACATAGCACTTCACTGAAGTTCTACTATGTCCCAAATCCTCTTCTAGGCACAGAATTTAGACCACTTTTCTCTTAGGCCCAGATCTTGCCTTTAACATACTACTTGGAATTTAGTAGCTCATGAAATCTGCAGACTGCATAAATGAATGAATATTTTGAGGGCTGTGCTTTTGTGGAGGAACTTCATAGGAGACCGAAGGAATAAAATAAATCAAAAGTATCCACAGTATATAGAATGTATACTATTTTACAAGTCACAGAGAAGAAGAAGAAGAAGGAAAGTAGTAAGACTAGAAAGTTTGTGGCAAGACTAACAGGCGCTGGTCAAGAACTTAATAAGCACATTAGGAAAGCAGTAAGGTTTCTTTTTTTTTTTTGAGGAAAAGTTTTTATTTCTAGTGATGAAATTGGCTACAGAACATTATGAAAGTTTAAAAATACAAAGAGAAATTGTCTATAATTAATAGATTCAAAATTTGACAATCAGTGAATATCATTATTAGTCATTACCAACAACAGTTATTGATTTGAAAGGCAGAGTGACAGGAAGAGGGAACCACTGCTTCACTCCCCAGACACTTGCAATAGCCAAAGCTTGACCAAGCCAAAACCAGGAACTGGGAATTCATTCTGGATGTCCCATTTGGGTGCAGGGACCCAAGCACTTCTGCCATCCTCCGTCTCCTCCCAGGGTGCACACTAGCAGAAACTTGCCTCAAAGCAGAGAAGCTACCACTCAAGCCAGGCATTTGTATATGGGATGTGGGTGTGTGGTGGTGATAGCAAGCCCTCATGGATAAAAAAAAACAAAAAAAAAAAAAACAAAGTTATTTCTATGCCAAGGAAATTACTCTGTAGTCTTTCTCTTATAAACTACGTATTGCTGAACCTAGATAATTTTTCCTTTATTTAACAATGACATGAAAATGTCAGTTGAGTTGGCTTTCCTGAAGACCTTGTTTCTTGAATATTAGTGGCTAGCTGAGATAAATTCTTTTCATCTCTTTCTCGCTTCGGCAGCACATGTGCTCGCTTCGGCAGCACATATACTAAAATTGGAATGATACAGAGAAGATTAGCATGCCCCTGCGCAGTAAGGTTTCTTTACCTCCCTGTAGGCTCTGCTCTCCAGAGGTGAACAGGGTCCTCTAAACCCACTTGCTGCACACACAAACACCTGAGTGTTGTATTCTCCCACAGGTGTTGGAGACTGATATGGTGTTCTGATTTATATTTACATAATGGCTAGTGACATCGGGCATATTCACATGTTTTGACCATGTACATTTCTTCTGAGAAATGTCTATTCAGATCCTTGCCTGTTTCTTCACTGTATTTTTTGGAGTTTTTCCAATTCATGTAAATGTTCTGGAAATCTGTAAACATTCAGAGTTTTAATTTTTCCTGCCATCTGTTCATTGTATCTACACTCTGATGTTTACTTTGTTGTGAAGAAGTATCTTAGTTGGATATACTCAAATGTCTCTGTTTTTATTTTTGTGACTATTGCTATTGGAATCTTACCCAAAAGCTATTGTGTGTTGACAATATTTAGAGTTTCCCTATGTTTACTTGGGTTTGGGTCTTATGATTACATTTTAATTCACTGTGAGTTCACTTTCACATAGTGTAAGAGATGTTGGAGTCTCTTTTCAGGCTTCTACATATGGATAATCAAGTTCCTCTGCACCACTTGTGAAAGAGATTCTTCTTTCTCCAGTTCATTTGAGTTCCTTTGTTAAATATGAGTTGCTGGTAGAAATTTGGGTTTATTTCTATGCTACCAAGTCTTTTCCATTGAACTATGTGTCTGTTATTATATCAGTGCTAACACTTCTTTTTTTTTTTTTTTTTTTTGCAGTATATTTATTTGAAAGGCAGAGTTACAGAGAGGTAGAGGCAGAGAGAGAGAGAGGTCTTCCATCCACTGGTTTACTCCCCAAATGGCCACAATGGCCGGAGCTCTGTTGATCTGAATCCAAGTGTCAGGAGCTTCTTCCAGGTCTCTATGCAGGTGCAGGGGCCCAAAGACTTTGGCCATTTTCTACTTTTTTCTCAGGCTATACCAGAGAGGGGTATAAGAAGTGGAGCAGCTGGGAAACATACTGGCACCCATATGAGATGCCGGCACTGCAGACGGTGACTTTACCTGCTTTGTCATAGTGCTGACCCCTGTAATATGTCTTAAAATATGGTGTGATGTCTCCAGCTTTTTTTTTGCTTTATAATATTGCTTTAGATGTTAAGCATCTCTCATGTTTCTATGTGAATTTTAGCATCATTTTTTCTAGCTCTGAGAACATCGTTGGTATGTTGATTGGGATTACATTGAATTTGCAAATTGCTTTTGGTAGTATGGATATTTTGGTATTATTCTTCCCATTCACAAACATAAGTTTTCTGTGAGACTTTCAAAAAGCCTTGACAAAAATTGGACTTTATTACACAAAAATTCATCACTTTTTGGGATCATTTAAATCCATAATTTTGCACTAATATTTGATAAATAATTAAAGACTTTGAGCATTTTAGTAGGAGAAATTAAAATATTTATCAATTTATTCAAATATTGTTTAGATGTGATATTCAAATATTGTTTAGAGCCATTGTCTATATACCCTCTAAATTACGATCTTTTTGCTTTTTGCCTGTTAAACTTGTCCCTTGATTCAAGAACCCTTTTTAATGTAATGTAAACTGAAAATGTCATTTCATAAGCTAAAAAAAATGACAAAGAAGGAAAAAGAAGGGAGGGAGGTTGAGTATATAATTATGTTCTCCGAATTTTTTCTATAAAACATATTGAATCATTTAAAAGCTAATTAAAATTAAACTCAAAATTGGACCATTATGACCAATATTTAAAACAAGTGATTAAAAACTGTAGATGTCTTCAATTTTGATTATCATTCTTCTTTAGAATATCTGAAAGAAATCCGGCTTCTCACTTTAAAATATACCAGTGTGTTAGAATTCAGTATTAAATGACTTTGTTTAAAAGTTTTATTTAATCTATTGCTTTAAGTAGTAATACTATGGCCATTGTAAAACAAAATCCTTATCATTTTTCATAAAACAGAAAGGGCCTTTAAAACATCATCACTAAAAATATTAAGAGACCTAAAATATAACATTCTTAAAACCCAAGTGATACCATTCAAAATTTTCAAATATGCAGGGATAGTTCATGTCAAGTAACTAAATAATTGTGAAGTGTATATATGGAATAGCTTCTATAAATTCTTTTGGCAAGGGCTGGCACTGTGGCATAGTGGGTGAGGCTGCCACCTGCAGTGCTGGTATTCCATAGGGGCATCAGTTCAAGACCTGGCTGCTCCACTTCCTATCCAGCTCTCTGCTATGGCCTGGGAAACACTATAAAATGGTGCAAGTCCTTGGGCCCCTGCACCTGCATAGGAGACCAGGAAGAGGCTCCTGGCTCCTGCCTTCCAGTCAGCACAGCTGCAGCCATGGAGGCCAACTGTGGAGTGAACCAGTGAATGGAAGACCATTCTCTCTGCCTGTCCTTCTCTCTCTGTGTAATTCTGACTTTCAAATAATATAAATAAATCTTTAAAATTTTTTTTGGCAAATAGATGAAGCTACTTGTTATACATTTCAAATAAATAGCAAACATACTAGAAAAATATATTGAATAAAATTTAAGCAACTCATAGCTATACACAGAAATTTCTCACCATAACAACATAGCAACCACTAAATTTCCAAATTCAATTTTCCACAACTTAGAATCTTTAACTCCAGAAGGAGTACAAAATTGACAGAACAGTGGCCTATGTATCAGGATACCTAATGCTAATACAGAATTATCCCTGCCACAACTTACCTATGTGACCTTGAACAATTCACTTTACTTCTCTGGGCTTGGCATTTAGCATCCTCATGTGATAAAGGAGGCTTGGATAAGATCAGTTGTACTCTATCTTGAGACTTCAATGATCTCTCAGTTTCCAAACAGGCACCTTAAGGGAAAGTAAACCTTTAGATCAAAGCTTACATTTTTAAATATAAATATATTTTAAACTGTTTCTACAACTAGTACAAAACAACACATTCAAATGTGTACCATGCCACTTTTCAATATTTGGGAATAATTAATGCATCATTTTAGAGCATTGTCTTGAGGCCAGTGCTGTGGTGTAGCTAGTAAAGCCACTGCATGCAGTGGGGGCATCCCACATGGAGGCCGGTTCAAGTCCAGGCTGCTCCATTTTCCATTCAGCTGTCTGCTATAGCCTGGGAGAGCAGTAGGAAGTTGGCCCAAGTCCTTGGGCCCCTGAATCTGCATGGGAGACCCTGAAGAGGTCCTGGCTCCTGGTTTCAGATTGGCATATCTCTGACCTTTTAGGCCATCTGGGGAGTGAACCAGCAGATGGAGGACCTCTCTCTCTCTCTCTCTTCCTCTTGTTCACTATCTGTGTAACTCTGACTTCCAAATAAATAAATAAATAAATCTTTTAAAAAATCAAAAGAATATTGTCTGGCACACAGTGAACCACTAAGTACAAGATATTATTAGTAATATTAGATTGAAATATTGAAATAAACTAGGCAATAAGCCTTAAGATGCAAATTAATACCAAGAAATATAATCTCAAATTTCTGTGTTCAACAAGGTAGTCTCTTTTCACTACTAACTTTATACTAAATAAGATATTTTGATATTTTGTTAAGAGTAAATTTATCGGGGGCCAGCGCCGTGGCTCACTTGGTTAATTCTCCACCTGTGGTGCTGGTATCCCTTATGGGCAAAGTGTTCTAGTCCTGGTTGCTCCTCTTTCAGTCCAGCTTTCTGCTATGGCCCGGGAAGGCAGTAGAGGATGGCCCAAGTGCTTGGGCCCTGCACCCGGATGGGAGACCAGGAGAAAGCACCTGACTCCTGGCTTTGGATGGGCACAGCTCCAACTGTGGCAGCCATCTGGGGACTGAACCAATGGAAGGAAGACCTTTCTGATTTCTCACTGTATATAACTCTACCTGTCAAATAAAAAAAAATTATTAGTTTTTCATAAAAACTGCAGTATTGAAAAAGTTCTAAAATCCCTCTAATTCTAAATGTCTGTGACTGCTAACTCATTAGCACATATTGCATTCTTTACATCTGGGTAATCATGACAATTCACTTTTAAATGATTAACAGATCTGCTGTTATATATAAATACATGCTTTTCCGAAAATCATACAATAAGCAGGCTACATACTTTACTTCAAGTAGAACTGCCATATCCAGTCCTACAATTGTAAATAAGACAGTTTCAATTGTTCAGCATTATCAATTATAAATTCCAATCGTGTAGCAATACTCATAAGAATTTAGGGGGCCGATGCTGTGGAGTAGCAAGTAGAGCTGTGGCTTGCAGTGCTGACATTCCAATTGGGTGCCAGTTCAAGTCCTGGCTACTCAAATTACTATCCATCTTTTTAGGCAAGTAAGACTTACTATCCAGCAGTAGAGGATGGCCCAGGCCCTTGGGCTCCTGCACCTGCATAGGAGACCCAAAAGAAGCTGCTGGCTCCTGGCTTTGGATTGGCAGAGCTCCAGCCATTGTGGCCAAATGGGGAGTGAACCAGCGGTTGGAAGACTGCTCTCTCTCTCTCTCTCTCCTTCTCTGTGTAACTCTGATTTTCAAGTAAAATAAATGAATCTTTTTTTAAAAAGGATGAAATAAAAAGGAAGATGAAGATTACAAAATTGTTTAATTTTTTTAATAAATATAAATTTCCAAAGTACAGCTTTTGGATTACAGTGGCTTCCCCTCCCCCAAAACATCCCTCCCACCCATAATCCTCCTATTTCCTGCTTCCTCTCCCATCCCAGAAGATTACAAAATTGTATGAAGGACATTTGTACAGTAAACAAATATACTGATTTCCAATGCAATATTTGAATACTTGAAGCAGGAAGGCTAAGTACTTCTTTGCCAAAATAACATGTTTTCTCCAGTGTAAAACCCATTTGCCATCCCAATACACAAAGGGATTTGGGGCAAGAAGGAAAAAAGAAGTCCACACATGCAGAAATTTTAAGCAAAACAAAATAGAGAATGTATTTAGTTTCATGTAAATCACATGAGAATTAATAGTATTCTACCAATTTGCAACAAATATTTTTAACTTTAATGAATGAATGAACTTTCAGTTACATAGCAGGAAACTTCTACCCTCTCCCATAAAACTGAAAGAGAAACTTTTTAAAAGTAAAAACTGATGAAAGAATTCTGCAATACATGTTAATGTTAAGTAGCCCAGCAGAGTTTATTTAGAAATACAAACACACACACAGAAAATAAATACATTAAAATCTTACTGAATAGTCCAGTAATAGTTCAGGATCCAATATGTGTGCAAAAGATTCTGGATTTCCCAGTCACTTTGTATAGGAAATGATGTGCTTTGCTATGTAGCATGTAACTTTAGATTCCTGAACACCTCCACTTTGCTTCTTACCCTGAGTCCCAGCAAATACAGGAACACAGCTGTTGAGTCATTCATTTTCTGGATTTGGGAATATCAAAGAATTAATGAGTATAGAAAGTTGTACAGCAAAGACCAAGAATATCCAAGGGAGGTCAGGAAAATCAATTGAACAAGTCAAAATACTATGAATGTATACTGAATGCTCTGTTTTTAATATGTCTTACTTACCTAAAAAGACATGAGGGCTATTGCTCTCTCTCTTAATACAACTAAGGAGAAGATATCACCAATGCTCAAGAAAAATGAATACACAGCAGAGCTAATACAAAATCCCCAAATTCCAAAATAGAAAAACTGGATATGCACTCCTTACACACACCCTGAAGTGGCAATGAAGTAGAACAAATCTAAAATTAGAAAAAAATCTTTTTTTAAAGATTTATTTATTTATTTGAAAGTCAGAGTTGCACAGAGAGAGGCAGAGAAGAGAGAGGGGTCTTCCATCCACTGGTTCTCTCCCCAGTTGGCTGCAATGGCCAGAGTTGTGCCAATCCAAAGCCAGGAGCAAGGAGCTTCTTCCAGGTCTCCCACATGGGTGCAGGGGCCCAGGACTTGGGCCATCTTCTACTGCTTTCCCAGGCTATAGCAGAGATCTGGATCCATATGAGCTGCCAGCACTGCAAGTGGTGGCTCTACCCACTATGCCACACCACTGGCCCCGAAAATTCTTGTCAAATTAAGAACATTTAACCTTTGTTTTAGAGTGCATTATTAAAATATCTAAACTGGGGGAATACATAATTTCTTTCTTTAGAAATCAGAAGAGAAAAAGAACACTTCAAGCCTACTGTGACACCACACAGAAGGAATGGAGAATCATGATCCCAATTAGCCTAGGGACAGAATAAAAGGGAGGGAAATAGGAACAACAGAATTAAGATGAATAAGCTTTGACAGCTGAGGGAATCTGAATGTAAAGAAAAGGCATGCAGTTAACTGAAACAATAGAGATAATTCTGAGAGGAAAAAACATTGTTAAGTCATATTAATGGGGCCAGAGCTGTGACTTAGTAAAGTAAAAAAAAATCAAAAATTTGTCGTTAAATTATATAATTAAAAAAGATAAAAAAGATGTTCAATCTTAAGTCTCTACAGCATAAGATATACATCAATTTTCCCAGGTTCTATTTGCATTTATTAACAAAGTTTCATGGGTGTAATCACTAAAGTGGCTCCAATAAGTCTTTTTATAAAAATTATTTTTTATTTTGACAGGCAGAGTGGACAGTGAGAGAGACAGAGAGAAAGGTCTTCCTTTTTCTGTTGGTTTACCCCCTAGTGACCGCTGCCGCCAGTGTGCTGCAGCTGGCACATGGCACTGATCCAAAGCCAGGAGCCAAGTGCTTCCTCCTGGTCTCCCATGCAGGTACGGGGCCCAAGCACTTTGGCCATCCTCCATTGCACTCCTGGGCCATAGCAGAGAGCTGGACTGGAAGTGGAGCAACTGGGACAGAATCTGGCTCTCCCAGCAGGACTAGAACTTGGTGTGCCTGCACCGCAGGTGGAGGATTAGCTTATTGAGCCATGGAGCCTGCCTCCAATAAGTCTTAACCTGGGATGCAACTAAATTTAACAAGGATACTCAATAGGAATTTTAGAAGAATTCCAAAATATGTATCAGAATAAAAATAAATACTTTACTTGGTACATCTCATTTTAACTATACTATTGTCTAAATTTCCAAATGTCAGATGTACTAAAAAAATCCCCAAAGCAGCAGAGTTGGTCCGACATGATGAGGAATAAAATAAAGAAAATGAGAATTCGCAGATCCCAGATTAAAATAACCAAGAAGGCCCAATAAAAGAAAACTCAATGTCTTCATACACTAACATTTATTACCTCAGATTTATTTAACAAAAAGGTGATTATTCCAGCTACATCCTATTAGGTAGCCCAATTTTACCTGCTAAATCCATTTAAAAAAAGCACCTCATGATATATTACTAAAATCATATTGCTATATGCCATCCACCATGTCCACTGTACCTTATACCTAATGTTAACAGATCTGATGAAAATCAGTAGATAAATGATGTGTCTTAACCACGTGTGGGAAATGTCTTTTGTTCAACGTTTTTCCAAAAACCCCTCAGTCTCAGTTTGCCTTCACCTTGAAAAGACACTTCTGAGGTTTACTAATCAGTCCAGCTTCTTCGGGCCTCCCTCCAATGCAAGGGGCTAAAATCCATCAAAATAAACTCTAGGCACTGTCCTTGTGCTCCCAGTGACTTTTTCACTCTAGGGGCTCACAAACCTTCTAAATTCTTTAGATCACCTGTGCTGTCCATTAGTTCTCAAAGACTATGATGCAAGTAATTTCCCCTCTTGGAACCTTGTTATTAACTGTGCTGTATGAGAAATGAAGTCTCCTACACACCTTGTGCTTATGATTCTCCAAACCATGTTGCCTGCTAGGACTTTGGCCATGAATATAGGACAGCAATACCTGAACATGATTACTGAGATCTCCTTAATAAAGGATAGACTGGGGCCAGCACTGTGGTGCAGTGGTGTAATCCTTTACCTGCAATGCTGGCACCCCATATGAGCACCAGTTCTAGTCCCCATTTCTCCTTTTCCCATCCAGCTCTCTGCAATAGCCTGGGAAAGCAGTAGAAGCTGTTCCAAGTGCTTTGGTCCCTGCCAAAATATGGGAGACCTGGAAGCTCCTAGCTCAGATTGGCCCAGCTGCAGACTTTGCAGTCATTAGGGGAGTAAATGAGCATATGGAAGACCTTTCTGTGTCTCTTCTTCTCACTCTCTGTAAGTAAACCTGTCAACTACATAAATAAATTCCTTATATATATATTTACATTTATTTATATATTTATGTATATAAATATATTCATATATAAAATATATTATAATTTATCATACAATATATTATATAATATATAATTATAAACAGATAATATTATATAATTTATTATATGTATTTTATATATATATATATATTATTGAGATGACTTCAATAGCCAGAGTGTGGCCAGGTTGAAACCAGGAGCTTTTCCTCTGATGTGTGTCCCAGGAACCCAGGTACTTGGAGCATCTTTCACTGCTTTTTCAATCCATTGGTAAGGAGCTGGATCAGAAATAATTATTTATATATAAATAACAAATTCATATATAATATATACAATTATATATTTATAATAATTATATGCAATTCTATATTATGTATAGAAATATATAGTATAATATATAATATATATTATAATATATAAATATATATATGATGGACCAAAATATGGTATTCTCCATTTGGCAGAAGGGACAGGCTCCAATATCTACTGTCTATGTCAGTATGTCAGCATAATGCAGGAGGTAACCCCTCTACCAAATAAGAAAATCTATTTCAGTTCAGCTGGACATCATTCTGCTGACTGTTGACCTTATTACTGTTAGTCTGGATGCTTTCATTGGTTGCAATCCAGAGACCCAATTTTCCCATAGATATAAACATCAGCAAACATGAAAATTTGGTAAGAAAAGCTTAAACTGAGAGTTATGATTAATAACTATTTTTTTTTTAATTTTTATTTAATGCATATAAATTTCCAAAGTACGACTTATGGATTACAATGGCTTCCCCCCCATACCGTCCCTCCCACCCACAACCCTCCCCTTTCCCACTCCCTCTCCCCTTCCATTCACATCAAGATTCATTTTTGATTATCTTAATATACAGAAGATCAGCTTAGTATACATCAAGTATGGATTTCAACAGTTTGCTCCCACACAGAAACATAAAGTGAAAAATAATAGATGATTTTTTTTTAAATGATGATGAAATCAGAGCAGACCTATTGTCATGTTTAATCCCAGTGAGAGTCAAGTTGGGAATTGATAATTTCTTTTTTTTTTTTTAACAGAGGATCAGTTTAGTATGCATTAAGTAAGGATTTCAACAGTTTGCACCCCCATAGAAACACAAAGTGAAATATATTGTTTGAGTACTCGTTATAGCATTAAATCTCAATGTACAGCACATTAAGGATAGAGACCCTACATGAGGAGTAAGTGCACAGTGACTCCTGTTGTTGACTTTACCAATTGACACTCCTGTCTATGGCATCAGTAATCTCCCTATGCTCCAGTCATGAGTTTCCAAGGCTATGGAAGCCCTCTGAGTTCTCCGACTCTTATCTTGTTTAGACAAGGTCGTAGATAACCCTACGGTTCGACCCAGCCATCCCACTCCTTGGAATTTACCCAAAGGAATTTAAATTGGCAAACAAAAAAGAGGTCTGCACCCTAATGTTTATTGCAGCACAATTCACAATAGCTAAGACCTGGAACCAACCTAAATGCCCATCAACGATAGACTGGATAAAGAAATTATGGGATATGTACTCTTTAGAATACTATACCGCAGTAAGAAACAACGAAATCCAGTCATTTGCAACAAAATGGAGGAATCTGGAACACATCATGCTGAGTGAAATAAGCCAGTCCCAAAGGGACAAATACCATATGTTCTCCCTGATCAGTGACAACTGACTGAACACCAAGAGGGAAACCTGTTGGAGTGAGGTGGACACTATGGGAAATGGTGGCTTGATCAGCATAGCCCTGACTGTTAATGAACAACTTAATACATTATCCCTCTTAGTAGTTTTTTTTATCTGTTCTACTTAATATGACTGGTTTAGATCTGTAATTGATGCACAGTTATTCTTAAGTGTTGAAAATTAACTGAAATGTGATCCCTGTTGAACATGGTGGTGGGAATGGGAGAGGGAAGTGATGTATAATTTGGGACATGCTCAGGCTGACTTGCCCCAAGTGGTGGAGTTGGAAGCATACCAGGGGATTCCAATTCAATCCCATTGAGGTGGCATGTACCAATGCCATCTCACTGTTCCAGGTGATCAGTTTCAGTTCACAGTTGGTCATGGTGGAGGGACTGGGAGTCAAAGGGAGCACATAGACAAGTCTAGTACCTGCTAACGCTAACCGATGGAGTAAATAAAGGGGAGAGTGATCCAACATGGGAAGTGAGATACTCAGCAGACTCATAGAATGGCAGATGTCCTAAATAGCACTCTGGCCTCAGAATCAGCCCTAAAGGCATTTGGAGCTGGCTGAAAAGCTCATGAGAGTATTTCAGGCATGGAAAGCCAAGACACTCTGGCAAAAGATCTCTGCGAGTGAGATCCCAGTGGAAAGAACAGGTCATCAAAGAAGGAGGTACCTTTCTCTGAAGGGAGGAGAGAACCTCCACTTTGACTATGACCTTGTCTAAACAAGATTAATAACTATTTTAACAAAATTTCTCAGAACCCATCTAATCCAAACCTTGGACAATTGGAAGACATTGTACTTGGCCCACCCATAATCAAAATGGATTCTAAATCCTTCAACTGCAAGGAGAGTATCATAGACATTAATGCTCCAAACAGATCCAGTTCTCTGCTAATGTGTCTGGAAAAGCAGCACAGGGTGACTCAAATATTGGGGCTCCAGCACCCTTGTGAGAGACCTGGAAGAAGCCCCTGGCTCCTGATATCAGTCTGGCCTAGCCGCAGTCATTGCAGCCATTTGAGGAGTGAACAAACCAGGAGGAAGATCAATCTCTCCCATTCTCTCCATCTAGTGCTGCCTTTCAAATTCATAAAAGGATCTTTAAGAAAATAGATCACTTCAATAAATTTGCCATTGCTCAGTCATGATGACTTTTACTACCTTCAGTTCTTTTTCAAAAGATTTATTTATTGGAAAGGCAGATAGAGGAGCTGGTGGTTGTGGTGCAGTGGACAAAGCTGCTATCTGTTACATTGGCATCCTGTATGTGCACCAGTTTAAGTACCAGCTATTCCATTTCTGATCCAGCTCCTTACCAATGGACTGAAAAAGCAGGGAAAGATGGCCCAAGTGCCTGGGATGCTGCCACGCACATTGCAGGAAAAGCTCCTTGCTGCCATGCACATCGGAGGGAAAGCTCCTGGCTTCAACCTGGCCACACTCTGGCTATTAAAGTCATCTCAAAAATGAATTAGGTGGTGGAAGATTTCTGTCTCTCCCTCTCTCTGTAACTCTTTCAAGTAAGTAATTAAATATTTTAACATGATAAAAAAGGCAGAGACACACAGAGACAAAGAGAGAAGGAAAGAGAAGCAGAGAGATCTCCCATCTGCTGGTTTACTTTCTATATGGCTACAACTGTGCAAGACCAGGTTCTCAAGTCCCCATTGAGGTTACAGTTCTCCAATTTGACGACAGGAATGAAAGAATTTGAGCTATTATACATTGCTTCCCAGGGATATTAACATGAAGCTGATTAGGAAGTGTAGTACCCAAAACTCAGATTAGCACTGCAATATAGGCTGTGGGCATCTGTTGTGACTGCTAACAAATTGGAAATCCTAGAGTAAAAATCAACATATTCCTGGACATACACAATATACCAAAATTGAGTCATGAAGACACATAGAAAAGCTAAACAAATCAAAAACCAAGACAGAGATTGGATGAGTAATAAAGACCCTCCCAACAAGCAAAAGTCCAGGATCAGACAGCCTCACTATTGAATTCTACAGGACTTTTAAAGAACTAATGCTTCTCAAACTATTCAACACAATTGAAAGAGAGACAATCCTCTCAAACTCCTTCTATTAATCCTGCATCACCTTAATTCTTCAACTAGAAAAAGATACAGTGGAGAGAGAGTACTATAGAAAAATATCCCTGATGGGGGCCAGTGCCATAGCACACTGGGTTGATCCTCCACCCGTGGAGACGGCATCCCATATGGGTGCCAGTTCTGGTCCCGGTTGCTGCTATTCCAGTCCAGCTTTCTGCACTGGACTGGGAGGGCAGTGGAGGATGGCCCAAGTGCCTGGGTCCCTGCACCCGCATGGGTGACCAGGGAGATGCTCCTGACTCTGGCTTCCGATTGGACCAGCACTACCTGTTGGGCCATATGGAGCATAAACAAGCAGATAAAATACTTCTGTCTCTCTGCCTCTGCCTCTCCATCTCTGTAACTCAATCTTTCAAATAAATAATTCTTTTGAAAAGGTCAACAAACAATAAAGGCTGGTGGAGAGGGAGAGAAAAAGGTACCCTAATCCACTGTTGGTGGGAATGAAGCTAGTGCAACCATTATGGAAGGCAGTATCAAAGTTCCTCAGAAATCTGAAAACAAACATACCATGTGATCCTGCCATCTGACTACTGGGAATTTATCTGCATGAAATGAAATAGAATATGCACAGGCATGAGTTATCTGTACCCTCATGTTTATTACAGCTCAATTCACAATAGCTAACATGAAATCAACCCAGATGTCCATCAACTGGTGACTGGAACAAAAATATGAGCTATATATACAGTGTAAAATACTATTCAACCATAATTGAGAATGAAATCCCATCTTCTGTAACTAAATGGATGAACTGGAAACAAGTATGCTTCATGAAAGAAGCCAGTCCCCAAAAGACAAATACCATATGTTTTCTCTGACTGGTGGTAATTAATATATAGACAACAAAAAGCAGCATATGAGTTAAATTGACATTTTGAGATTTGAGTATTGTTCATAGCACTTTTCTGTACTCTTTGATAGAGTACACAACATATACTCATTGATATTTCTGCTACTACTTGCTGAATTCTTTATTTTGTAGAGGGTTAAAGCTTGTGATTCTAAAATAAAATCAAAGCATGCAGCTGTCAAAATTAAAAGAAAATAAAACAAGAAGGAGGGAGTTGGAAATATGAGAACAAGGGAAGATAGGATAGGATGTTATCAGTTTGCTCTTCAATCTGTATATATAAATTACATGAAATTTGTTCACTTAATATGCATTTAAAAATATAAACTTAACACTGGAAGAAAAAGACCTGAGATCAGTGTTTTCTGGATTACCACTAATAAAATTTAGTCTTCATTTATGTCTGACCATATTTAATTTCTTATTTATTTATTTTATAAGAAAATTAACATCACCATTCCTAACAAGTCCATCCTGCTTCATCCATATCTATCAGTTCCCACTATGCTAATAATTTCTCATGAACTTAAATCCATATCATCTTAAAAAGATGCAATGTGGGGCTGGCGCTGTGGCATAGCAGATAAAGTTGTTGCCTGCAGTGTTGGCAAGCCATATGGGTGCCAGTTCAAGTCGCGGCTGCTCCACTTCTGAACCAGCTCTCTGCTATGTCCTGGGAAAGCATTAGAAGGTGGCCCAAGTCCTTGGGGCCTTGCACACATGTGAAAGACCCTGAAGAAGCTCCTGGCTTCAGATTGACACAGACCAGTCATTGCGGCCAACTGGGAGTAAACCAGCTGATGGAAGACCTCTCTGTCTCTGTCTGTCTGTCTCTCTCTCTCTACCTCTTCTCTATTTGTGCAACTCTTTCAAATAAATAAATTAATATTTAAGAAAAAAGCCTGATTCATGTTATTATTTATGTGTTTTAGAGGCTTTGCAGATGTTGATTACATGTGCCATGAAAACCCATTAAAATGCAAATCCTATAAGAGGCAACTCCATGTGCACTAAACTGGTAAAATCCAGTGCATGTGTTGAGAAAAACACACTAGCAATACATTTCAAAAAGCTGTGAAATATTATAAGTGGCTGTCAAAAGCTAAAAATCTGACAATGACTCATTATGTCATTTATTTATATATAATGCTGAGAAAATCAGAAGTATTTGTTAAAACTTCTGCTAAAATGCACTAGATTTATAATTTTTAAATGCATCTTTCCTAGATGTAATGCAGTCCTGTACTACTTTAGAGTATCAGAAATTTAAAATGTTGGACTGGTGCTGTGGTGGAGCAGGTTAACACCCTGGTCTGAAGCGCCAGCATCCCATATGGGGGCCGGTTCAATACTCAGCTGCTCCACTTCTGATCCTGCTCTCTGCTATGGCCTGGCAAAGTAGTAGAAGGTGGCCCAAGTCCTTGGGCCCCTGTACCCATCTGGGAGACCGGGAACTAGCTCCTGGCTCCTGGCTTCAGATCAGCACAGCTCTGGCAGTTGCAATCAATTAGGGAGTGAACACCAGATGGAAGACCTCTCTCTTTCTCTCTGTCTATCCTCTCTGTCTGTAACTCGACTTGTACATAAATAAATAAATCTTTAAAACAATTAAGAAATTTAACATGTGAAAGGTTTTTAAAAATGTATTTCTTTATTGTGAGGCAGAGTTACAGATATAGAGAGGAAGAGATAGAGAGGTCTTCTATCAACTGGTTCACCCCTAAATGGCCAGAATGGCTGGAGCTGGGCCGATCTGAAGCCAGGTGCCAGAAGCCAGGAGTCAGCAGCTTCCTCCAGGTCTCTCACATGGGTGCAGGGGCCCAAGAACTCAGGGCATATTGCACTGCTTTCCTAGGCCATTAGTAAAGAGCTGGATTGGAAGTGCAGGAGCAGGGACTCAAACTGGTGCCCATGTGGGATGCTGGTGCTGCAGGTGGATGCTTAATCTACTATGCCACAGAGTGGGCCCAGTGAATGGTTTTAGGAAGACATCTTTCATGTAGACTAGGCTGCAATATTGCAAGGTAAGGTTTAGCTTTTATTCCCACACATCAGTATTCATCTTTTAGCAACTATAAATACTGAATATCATACATATAGACATAAATATAGGTAACTGCAGATTTTGTTGTCATTCTTTCTAATTCTCTTTTTAATGTCTGCTAATAGGTCATCTTATGGATTATTATATTGATGTTACCCATACACAACCATCAGGCATTTCCACTGTTGAATGTGTTTATGAGTACAGGTAGATTTGTGTGTACATGAATGCACATTTGATGGAGATAGCACTGACAGTAATACTGTGAGAAATCCTAACGCTGATTCCAAACTTTCTGTCCTCCGCAGAGATGGCTGTCATTGAAGTAGACCACAGGGCCCCTTTTGCTGTTATGGACTGAAATGTGCCTCCCTAAAACTCTAACACGGAAGTGCTAACCAGCAACATGACTCTACCTGAAGAAAGTGCTTTTAAGCAGATCAAATGGTAGATGTGTCTGTCACATCGGAGAAAGGCTTCTGGAAAAATCGAGCCTATTTAAGCACCTTGATCTGATATTTTCAAGCTCTACAACTCTGAGAAGTAAAATTCCATGATTTAAATCATATTCTCTGTGGTATTTTCTTAGCAAATTAATATATCCTCATTTCTGCCAGCATTTTCTATTGTCATCCAGAAGGTCCTAGTGATTAGCAGAGAAATATAGAAACTAAAAACTGTGATTTTAGATTACCAAGTATCTACTAACACAAAAAGATCCCAGAAGCCACCTACTACCATCGTCCAGGACCCAGAAAAAAAACAGGAAGGAGTCAAGTTGCAGGGCAGTAGAAAAAAGTGAATAATGAAAGATCACAGCAGAAGTAAATAAGGAAGTGTTTGGTGCTGTGGTGTAGTGGATTAAAGCCTTGACCTGCTGTGCATGCATCCCATATGTTGCTGCTAGGAGACCAGGTGCTCCACTTCCAATCCAGCTCCCTACTAATGCACCTGGGAAATTGGTGGAAGATGGACCGTGTTCTACGGTGCTGGCACCCACATGAGAGACTTGGAAGAAGCATCTGGCCTTTCCAATAAATAAATAAATCTTAAAAATATAGAAACAGTGTTAGCACTGTTGGAAAACAGACTCATAGTTCAGTGTAAAAGTATAGGCAGCTGAAATAAACCGACTTTTCTACAGGCAACTCCTATTTAACAAAGGAAAGAAAACAAACAGGAGAAAGAAGAACCCCTTTAGCATATGGTTTAAAGGAAAGTGATTATCCATATGTAGAAGCCTGAAAATATACCCAAAACCTCATACACTATGTAAAAGCAACTCAAGGTGAATTAAAAGTCTAAATATAAAACCAGAAACTAAGTAAACATATGAGAAACTATAAAACATAAGCATAGATAACAGTTTTGGGTAAGATTCCAAAAGCACAAGTAACAAAAATAAAATATAGAAATTTGAGCATATCATATTAAGATACATCTTCACAACAAAGTAATCAACAGAGTGAACATACAATGGACAGAATGGCAGGAAACATTGAAAACTCTGATTATGACAAAAGATTGATAGCCAGAACATACATATATAGAACTGGGAAAATCTCCAAATAAGAAGCAAAATGTACAGCTAAGAAATGGGCAAGGATCAAAACAGATGTTTCTCAGAAGAAGAAATCTCAATGGTCAAGACATAGATGAACATGCCCAATATCACTAGCCATTAGGGAAATGTAAATCAAAACCAATAGCAGACTCCATCTGTGGGAGAAGACAATGCTTGGGTTTTCATTTGTGCAACAAGTGGGTTTAGAGGACCCTGTTCACCATAAGAGGGCAGAGTCTACATGGAAGTAAGGAAACCTTAATGTTTTCCTAATGGGCTTGTTAAATTCTTGACCAGTGCCTATTACCTTTGCCGCAAACTTTCCAGTCTCACTACTTTCCTGCTTCTTCCTCTTCTCTGTGGCTTGCAAAAACAGTGTACCTTCTATATACGGAGGATACTTTTGTTTTGTTTTATTCCTCCTATCTCATGATGTTCCTCTAAGAAATCACAACCCTCCAAGTATTCATTAATTTATGCAGTCTGCAGTTTTCATGGGCTACTACATGGCAAAGTACTAGGTTAAAGGAAAGGTATAGGTCAGGAACTGAGCAAAGTTCACAATGATGAAGCCATTGGGGAAATGAACCTGATGGAAGACCTCTCTCTCTCTCTCTCTCTCTCTGCCTCTCCTTCTCTCTCTGTGTAACTCTGATTTTCAAATAAATAAATAAATCTTTAAAAACTAACAAAATATACTAAAAACCTGGTGGCAACACCTTTCTATCAGAACATGTGAAGCACTCAAACACAGTTTGTCCCAGAAAGTCAACCATAAGGGCATATCGTCTACTGCACTTGTGGACATCTCTGAGGGAGGTAAGGGGCACTTATTTCTTCCCCTCTTCTTTCTTACCACTCTCACAGTTATAACTTCTATCGATGCTTCCAAAGACCAGTCTCTATGAAATTGTAGAACTAATATCCTCCCATGTCAAAAGTGTCATGGGTTTAAACACAGAACCCAAAATAAGATAAGTAACTGGCCTTCTTAATTACACAGTGTGGAATGTAAGATTCTCAGTGGAGCACTGGGTAATATAAAGTGCTGGGCAGAGAAAAACTGTTACTTATCTGTATTTATGATGCTGTAATTCTCCTCTTTATGCAAACTCAGATTAAAAGAGCTCCCGTTAGTGGGCAGCACTGTTGCATAGTGGGTAAAGCTACTGCTGCCTTGTCAGCATCCTATATGGGTGCTGGTTGGGATCCTGGCTGCTGCACTTCCCATCCAGCTCTCTGCTGTGGACTGGGAAAACAGTAGAAGTTGGCCCAAACCCCTCATCTCCTGCACCCACCTATGAGACCTGGACAAAGTTCTGCCTTTCAAATAAATAAATAATTCTTTAAAAAAACAGCTTCATCTCAGAAGGAGCTCCTGGCTACTGGCTCCAAATTGGCATACCTCCAGCTATTGCTGCCAATTGGGGAATGAACCATCGGATGGAAGACCTCTCTCTCTTTCTCTCTCTCTCTCTCTCCTCTCTGTGTAACTCTTTCAAATGAATAAATAAATCTTTAAAAAAGTAGCTCCAGTTATTGACAACACAGTAGACTTGCATTAATTTTGGTTCCCTTCTCACTTTGCAAAGGGATCAGTGGCAGGTCAAAACAGTTGACAGCCTTGCTAACAGGAGAAGAGATAGCTGAAGACAGAAAATGAAAAGCAGCCAAATACATCATCAAAGAAAGAGAAGTGGACCCCATCCAACACAAACCTTTAAAAGTGGATGCTCACAATTAATGAGTGAAACAGCTGCCCACTGAAATCTTGTCTAGGGAGGGAAGATGTCCTAAGTTCTGCTTTTGTAAACTCCAGTCATAAATCTGTCCTAATAAATCTGTCCCTGGCATCTCTTTTACAAACATACTGGACCCACTGACCATTGGAAATGTGGTTCTAATCATGTAGGCTGCCATTTAAACCCACCAATGCTGTAACAGCTAAGAAACTTGAATTTGATGCTCAATTCTCAGGAAATCATTCCAGCTGAGCCTAGGGCCATTAATAGAAACTCCTTGGATCCTCCACTGTCTCTGTGCCTGTTTGAAAGAAGGGAGATTTCCCACCCCATGTTTCTGGAACAGCTTCAAATTCCACATTGGAAAAATTTGATAATTAATACTTGAGAGGGATCAACACACAAAGCAGCTATTCACGCTTCACACTGCTCCCCACCAGGAAGATGAGGTGCAGGATGAGAGCAGTGGGGCAGATCCTAGACAGATCCTCCTGCCCACCCCTCTGCTGCCCCAGGCTCCCTCCTGAGGGCCATCCAGCCCCACCCTGCAGGAACCAGCCCAGGAAACATCAAGAGACCAGGCCAGACTGCATTCTGAGACCACCCACAGTGGGAACCCGGCTTATTTAACTGTGGAGATCAGGAGTCTTTCTGCCTTCCTTCCCTGTGAGTGCAGGTTCCCAGAACACTGCCCCCTCTCTCCTGTAACCACTAAATAAAGCACATTAGGGACAGTTTAGGTGAGGTACTGCAGGAGAGAGTCCGGGCACTTTGAGCCTGGGAAATAGAGGTGGGAGACAGAGCAGCCCGGGTCCCAGCCCTGACCTCGGGAGAAGCTGCCAGGATCGCTGGCACACTTCTCCCACATGTGTCTCCGCCCCTTCCTGCATGCCAAACCTGCAGCAGAAAGTCCCTGGAGCAGGTACCCTTTCTTCCAGATACACGGGGAGTGAAATTGGGAGTGTGGAGAAGAGAGTCCCTGGCATGTGGGACCCACAGTTGGTGGATGAAGAGGGAAGAAGCAGCAGGAGGCAGGCTCAGGGTGAGCACTCGGAAACTGCCTGGGATCGCACGTGCAGAGCAGGAGTTGCAGTAAAGGCCAGAGAAGGAGCAGCATAGCCCCCAGGGTTGACACTGATCAAGGAATGAACTCCCCTGGTCCAACTCTGAGCCCCAGGGACTGGCAGTGGCAGGTGCATGCCCACAGGTATTTGGAAAGCAGAATACCTCGGAGCTACTGGGGACTCTGGGAAATGGAGTCCAGGCTGCAGCATCCCTAGAGACACCAGCTGTTCCTCCAAAAAGCTGCAGTCAGGGGTGGGTGCCCACAACCAGAGGGCATTTGCTTTTGTTAAGTCCCTCCTTCCTTTCCTTCCCACACCAAAATCTCAGGGATCAGTTGCTGTTCCTTTCCTGCATCAAATCTGAAAGAGTGACACTCACTTCTGCTAACTGACCCCAAATCCTGGCTCCCTCATAACCTCTGTCTCTTCCAGAAAAAATCTTATTTACTACTTTGGCCCTAGAAATCATAAATGACTATGATAGAATGTAACTTTTAACAGAGGTGTAGAAGGCATGGTTTAATATCCAGTTTTGAGAATACAATTTTCATTTGTGTTTTATTGATGTTTATACTTCTTTTAAGATTCATTTTTTTATTTAGAAGTCAGAGTAACAGAGAAGGAGAGGCACAGAGAGAGAGAGAGAGAGAGAGAGAGGTGTTTTCCATCTCCTGCTTCACTCCTCAATTGGCAGCAGCAGCACAGCGCTGACCCCTTATAGTTCTTTACAAATCATTTTACACTGTCTTTTTATTCATCTAGTAAAGAGACAGAAGAATGGACACAGAGCTAACTCTATCCAAAATCTTGCTTGTATTGCATCAGAATACAAAATTTGGGAAGGAAGAAGGCAAAACTGACTCAGACCCAGAAAACATGTAGGAAATTGCCACTCAAGAAACCAAAAGTCAGCTGAGGCACCCAAAACAATGACAGCAAGCCAGAATTGGAGCAAGCCAACAGCTGTGCCCTGAGTGAAAAAGACCATTCCTCTTGTGCCCTGAACTCAATATTGCCGGCTCAAAACAAAAGCTCACATCAGAAAATTCATTACAAACCATGATACATAAGAAAAAAGAGAAAAAAGCCAAAGAAATGCAAAAATCCATAATGATATTGGGCTTGATTTAGTCGCAGGGAAACCGGCCGTTCCCGGATTCATTCACCCCTCCAGCTGACTGCTTGTGGAATTCTGACTGAATTAACCTGAAAATCACAGTGAAACTCAGTTTGGAGGCAATTAATATCTGTCACCTCAGCCAAAGTGTTCCATTTGATTTTCCAAAACACAAAAACTCACCTTGGTCATGTTGCCTGTAAATTTCTAAGCTTCAAACACCTATTAGCTGTCTTTTTTAATTCATAATGGCTACTCTGTCCAAACTCTTGTTTGTATTGCGTCAGAATACAACATTTGGGAAGGAAGAAGGCAAAACAAACTCAGACCCAGAAAACACTTAGGAAATTGCCGCTCAAGAAACCACAAATCGGCTGAGGCACTCAAAACTACGACAGCAAGAGGCACCCAAAACATTTAGGAAATTGCCGCTCAAGAAGCCAAAAGTCACTGAGGCACCCAAAACAATGACAGCAAGCCAGAATTGGAGCAAGCCAACAGCTTTACCCTTTTTGAAAAAGAACCTTCCTCTTGTGCCCTGAACTCCATATTGCAGCCTCAAAACCAAAGCTCACATCAGAAAATTCATTACAAACCATGATAAATTAGAGAAAAGAGAAAAAAGCCAAAGAAATACAAGAAACCATAATGATATTGGGCTTGATTTAGTCGCAAGGAAACCGGCTGTTTCCGGATTCATCCACCCCTCCAGCTGATGGCCTGTGGATTTCTGACTGAATTAACCTGAAAATCGCAGGGAAACTCAGTTTGGAGGCAATTAATATCTGTCACCTCAGCCAAAGTGTTCCATTTGATTTTCCAAAACACAAAACCTCACCTTGGTCGTGTTACCTGTAGATTTCTAAGCTTCAAACGCCTATTTGTTTTGTGTTTTATTTCATAATGGCTACTCTGCCCACAGTCTTGTTTGTATGGCGTCAGAATACAAAATTTGGGAAGGTAGAAGGGAAAAGCAACTCAGACCCAGAAAACATTTAGGAAATTGCTGCTCAAGAAACCACAAATCGGCTGAGGCACCCAAAACAATGACAGCAAGCCAGAATTGCAGCAGGCCAACAGCTGTGCCCTGTTTGAAAAAGACCATTCCTCCGGTGCTCTGAACTGCATATTGCCACCATAAAACCAAAGCTCACATCAGAAAATTCATTACAAACCATGATAAATAAGAAAAATGAGAAAAAAGCCAAAGAAATGCAAGAATCCATAATGACATTTGGCCTTATTAGTCACAAGGAAACCGGCTGTTGCTGGATTCATCCTCTGCTCCAGCTCACTGCCTGTGGAATTCTGACTGAATTAACCTGAAAATCGCAGTGAAACTCAGTTTGGAGGCAATTAATATCTGTCACCTCAGCCAAAGTGTTCCATTTGATTTTCCAAAACACAAAAACTCACCTTGGTCGTGTTACCTGTAGATTTTGAAGGTTTAAACGCCTATTTGTTGTGTTTTTTATTTCATAGTGGCTACTCTGCTGAAACTCTTGTTTGTATGGCATCAGAATACAAAATTTGGGAAGGAAGAAGGCAAAACCAACTCAGACCCAGAAACATTTAGGAAATTGCCGCTCAGAATACACAAATCGGCTGAGGCACCCAAAACAATGACAGCAAGCCAGAATTGGAGCAGGCCAACTTCTGTGCCCTGTTTGAAAAAGAGCCTTCCTCTTGCACCCTGAACTCCATATTGCAGCCTCAAAACCAAAGCTCACATCAGAAAATTCATTACAAACCATGATAAATAAGAAAAAGGAGAAAAAAGCCAAAGAAATGCAAGAATCCATAATGATATTGGGCTTGATTCAGTCACAAGGAAACCGGCTGTTCCTGGATTCATCCACCCGTCCAGCTGACTGCCTGTGGAATTCTGACTGAATTAACTTGAAAATCACAGTGAAACTCAGTTTGGAGGCAATTAATATCTGTCACCTCAGCCAAAGTGTTCCATTTGATTTTCCAAAACACAAAAACTCACCTTGGTCATGTTGCCTGTAAATTTCTAAGCTTCAAACACCTATTAGCTGTCTTTTTTAATTCATAATGGCTACTCTGTCCAAACTCTTGTTTGTATTGCGTCAGAATACAACATTTAGGAAGGAAGAAGGCAAAACAAACTCAGACCCAGAAAACATTTAGGAAATTGCCGCTCAAGAAACCACAAATCGGCTGAGGCACTCAAAACTACGACAGCAAGAGGCACCCAAAACATTTAGGAAATTGCCGCTCAAGAAGCCAAAAGTCACTGAGGCTCCCAAAACAATGACAGCAAGCCAGAATTGGAGCAAGCCAACAGCTTTACCCTTTTTGAAAAAGAACCTTCCTCTTGTGCCCTGAACTCCATATTGCAGCCTCAAAACCAAAGCTCACATCAGAAAATTCATTACAAACCATGATAAATTAGAGAAAAGAGAAAAAAGCCAAAGAAATACAAGAAACCATAATTATATTGGGCTTGATTTAGTCGCAAGGAAACCGGCTGTTTCCGGATTAATCCACCCCTCCAGCTGACGGCCTGTGGATTTCTGACTGAATTAACCTGAAAATCGCAGGGAAACTCAGTTTGGAGGCAATTAATATCTGTCACCTCAGCCAAAGTGTTCCATTTGATTTTCCAAAACACAAAACCTCACCTTGGTCGTGTTACCTGTAGATTTCTAAGCTTCAAACGCCTATTTGTTTTGTGTTTTATTTTATAATGGCTACTCTGCCCACAGTCTTGTTTGTATGGCGTCAGAATACAAAATTTGGGAAGGTAGAAGGGAAAAGCAACTCAGACCCAGAAAACATTTAGGAAATTGCTGCTCAAGAAACCACAAATCGGCTGAGGCACCCAAAACAATGACAGCAAGCCAGAATTGAAGCAGGCCAACAGCTGTGCCCTGTTTGAAAAAGACCATTCCTCCGGTGCCCTGAAGTCCATATTGCAGCCTCAAAACCAAAGCTCACATCGGAAAATTCATTACAAACCATGATAAATAAGAAAAAGGAGAAAAAAGCCAAAGAAATGGAAGAATCCATAATGAAATCAGAGTTGATATAGTCGCAAGGAAACCGGCTGTTCCCGGATTCATCCACTGCTCCAGCTGACTGCCTGTGGAATTCTGACTGAATTTACCTGAAAATCGCAGGGAAACTCAGTTTGGAGGCAATTAATATCTGTCACTTCAGCCAAACTGTTCCATTTCATTTTCTAAAACACAAAAACTCACCTTGGTCGTGTTACCTGTAGATTTCTAAGCTTCAAACGCCTATTAGTTGTGTTTTTTATTTCATAATGGCTGCTCTGCCCAAACTCTTGTTTGTTTGGCGTCAGAATACAAAATTTCGGAAGGAATAAGGCAAAACCAACTCAGACCCAGAAAACATTTAGGAAATTGCCGCTCAAGAAGCCAAAATTCAGCTGAGCCCCCCAAAGCAATGACAGCAAGCCAGAATTAGAGCAAGCCAACAGCTGTGCCCTGTTTGAAAAAGAACCTTCCTCTTCTGCCCTGAACTCAATATGCCAGCCTCAGAACCAAAGCTCACATCAGAAAATTCATTACAAACCATGATAAATAAGAAAAAGGAGAAAAAACCAAAAGAAAAGCAAGAAACCATAATGATATTGGGCTTGATTCAGTCGCAAGGAAACCGGCTGTTCCCGGAATCATCCACCCCTCCAGCTGACTGCCTGTGTAATTCTGACTGAATTAACCTGAAAATCTCAGTGAAACTCAGTTTGGAGGCAATTAATATCTGTCACCTCAGCCAAAGTGTTCCATTTGATTTTCCAAAACACAAAAACTCACCTTGGTCGTGTTACCTGTAGATTTCTAAGCTTCAAATGCCTATTTGTTGTGTTTTTTATTTCATAATGGCTACTATGCCCACAGTCTTGTTTGTATGGCGTCAGAATAGAAAATTTGGGAAGGAAGAAGGCAAAACCAACTCAGACCCAGAAAACATTTAGGAAATTGCCGCTCACAAACCACATATCGGCTGAGGCACCCAAAACAATGACAGCAAGCCAGAATTGGAGCAGGCCAACAGCTGTGCCCTGTTTGAAAAAGACCATTCCCCCGGTGCCCTGAACTCCATATTGCCGCCATAAAACCAAAGCTCACATCAGAAAATTCGTTACAAACCATGATAAATAAGAAAAATGAGAAAAAAGCCAAAGAAATGCAAGAATCCATAATGACATTTGGCCTTATTAGTCACAAGGAAACCGGCTGTTGCTGGATTCATCCTCTGCTCCAGCTCACTGCCTGTGGAATTCTGACTGAATTAACCTGAAAATCGCAGTGAAACTCAGTTTGGAGGCAATTACTATCTGTCACCTCAGCCAAAGTGTTCCATTTGATTTTCCAAAACACAAAAACTCACCTTGGTCGTGTTACCTGTAGATTTCTAAGCTTCAAATGCCTATTTGTTGTGTTTTTTATTTCATAGTGGCTACTCTGCCCAAACTCTTGTTTGTATGGCGTCAGAATACAAAATTTGGGAAGGAAGAAGGCAAAACCAATTCAGGCCCAGAAAACATTTAGGAAATTGCCACTCAAGAAACCAAGTCAGCTGAGGCACCCACAACAATGACAGCAAGCCATAATTGGAGCAAGCCAACAGCTGTACCCTGTTTGAAAAAGAACCTTCCTCTTGTACCCTGAACTCAATATGCCAGCCTCAGAACCAAAGCTCACATCAGAAAATTCATTACAAACCATGATAAATAAGAAAAAGGAGAAAAAAGACAAAGAAATGCAAGAATCCGTAATGATATCGGGCTTGATATAGTCGCAAGGAAACCGGCTACTCCCGGATTCATCCACCCCTCCAGCTGACTGCCTATGGAATTCTGACTGAATTAACCTCAAAATAGCAGTGAAACTCATTTTGGAGACAATTAATATTTGTCACCTCAGCTAAAGTGTTCCATTTTATTTTCCAAAACACAAAAACTCACCTTGGTCGTGTTACCTGTAGATTTCTAAACTTCAAATGCCTATTTGTTGTGTTTTTTATTTCATCATGGCTATTCTACCCAAACTCTTGTTTGTATGGCGTCAGAATACAAAATTTGGGAAGGAAGAAGGGAAAAACAACTCAGACCCAGAAAACATTTCGCAAATTGCCACTCAAGAAACTACAAATCAGCTGAGGATCCCAAACAATGAAAGCAAGCCAGAATTGAGGCAGGCCAATAGCTGTGCCCTGTTTGAAACAGAACATTCCTCTTGCTCCCTGAACTCCATTTTGCAGCCTCAAAACCAAAGCTCATATCAGAAAATTCATTACAAACCATGATAAATAAGAAAAAGGAGAAAAAAGCCAAAGAAATGCAAGAATCCGTAATGTTATTGGGCTTGATTTAGTCACATGGAAGCCGGCTGTTCGCGGATTCATTCACCCCTCCAGTTGACTGCCTGTGGAATTCTGACTGAATTAACCTGAAAATCGCAGTGAAACTCAGTTTGGAGGCAATTAATATCTGTCACCTCAGCCAAAGTGTTCCATTTTATTTTCCAAAACACAAAAAATCACCTTGGTCATGTTACCTGTAGATTTCTAAGCTTCAAACGCTTATTTGTTGTATTTTTATTTCATAATGGCTACTCTGCCCAAACTCTTGTTTGTTTGGCGTCAGAATACAAAATTTCAGAAGGAAGAAGGCAAAACCAACTCAGACCCAGAAAATATTCAGGAAATTGCCGCTCAAGAAACCAAAAGTTAGCTGAGGCACCCAAAGCAATGACAGCAAGCCAGAATTAGAGCAAGCCAACAGCTGTGCCCTGTTTGAAAAAGAACCTTCCTCTTCTGCCCTGAACTCAATATGCCAGCCTCAGAACCAAAGCTCACATCAGAAAATTCATTACAAACCATGATAAATAAGAAAAAGGAGAAAAAAGAAAAGAAAAGCAAGAAACCATAATGATATTGGCTTGATTCAGTCGCAAGGAAGCCGCCTGTTCCTGGAATCATCCGCCCCTCCAGCTGACTGCATGTGTAATTCTGACTGAATTAACCTGAAAATCGCAGTGAAACTCACTTTGGAGGCAATTACTATCTGTCACCTCAGCCAAAGTGTTCCATTTGATTTTCCAAAACACAAAAACTCACCTTGGTTGTGTTACCTGTAGATTTCCAAGCTTCAAACGCCTATTTGTTGTGTTTTTCTATTTCATAATGGCTACTCTGCCGAAACTCTTGTTTGTATGGCGTCAGAATACAAAATTTGGGTAGGAAGAAGGCAAAACCAACTCAGACCCAGAAAACATTTAGGAAATTGCCGCTCACAAACCACATATCGGCTGAGGCACCCAAAACAATGACAGCAAGCCAGAATTGGAGCAGGCCAAAAGCTGTGCCCTGTTTGAAAAAGACCATTCCCCCGGTGCCCTGAACTCCATATTGCAGCCACAAAACCAAAGCTCACATCAGAAAATTCATTACAAACCATGATAAATAGGAAATCAGAGAAAAAAGCCAGAGAAATGCAAGAATCCATAATGACATTTGGCCTTATTAGTCACAAGGAAACCGGCTGTTCCCAGATTCATCCTCTGCTCCAGCTGACTGCCTGTGGAATTCTGTCTGAATTAACCTGAAAATCGCAGTGAAACTCAGTTTGGAGGAAATTACTATCTGTCACCTCAGCCAAAGTGTTCCATTTGATTTTCCAAAACACAAAAACTCACCTTGGTCGTGTTACCTGTAGATTTTGAAGGTTTAAACGCCTATTTGTTGTGTTTTTTATTTCATAGTGGCTACTCTGCTGAAACTCTTGTTTGTATGGCATCAGAATACAAAATTTGGGAAGGAAGAAGGCAAAACCAACTCAGACCCAGAAAACATTTAGGAAATTGCCGCTCAGAATACACAAATCGGCTGAGGCACCCAAAACAATGACAGCAAGCCAGAATTGGAGCAGGCCAACTTCTGTGCCCTGTTTGAAAAAGAGCCTTCCTCTTGCACCCTGAACTCCATATTGCAGCCTCAAAACCAAAGCTCACATCAGAAAATTCATTACAAACCATGATAAATAAGAAAAAGGAGAAAAAAGCCAAAGAAATGCAAGAATCCATAATGATATTGGGCTTGATTCAGTCACAAGGAAACCGGCTGTTCCTGGATTCATCCACCCGTCCAGCTGACTGCCTGTGGAATTCTGACTGAATTAACTTGAAAATCACAGTGAAACTCAGTTTGGAGGCAATTAATATCTGTCACCTCAGCCAAAGTGTTCCATTTGATTTTCCAAAACACAAAAACTCACCTTGGTCATGTTGCCTGTAAATTTCTAAGCTTCAAACACCTATTAGCTGTCTTTTTTAATTCATAATGGCTACTCTGTCCAAACTCTTGTTTGTATTGCGTCAGAATACAACATTTAGGAAGGAAGAAGGCAAAACAAACTCAGACCCAGAAAACATTTAGGAAATTGCCGCTCAAGAAACCACAAATCGGCTGAGGCACTCAAAACTACGACAGCAAGAGGCACCCAAAACATTTAGGAAATTGCCGCTCAAGAAGCCAAAAGTCACTGAGGCTCCCAAAACAATGACAGCAAGCCAGAATTGGAGCAAGCCAACAGCTTTACCCTTTTTGAAAAAGAACCTTCCTCTTGTGCCCTGAACTCCATATTGCAGCCTCAAAACCAAAGCTCACATCAGAAAATTCATTACAAACCATGATAAATTAGAGAAAAGAGAAAAAAAGCCAAAGAAATACAAGAAACCATAATGATATTGGGCTTGATTTAGTCGCAAGGAAACCGGCTGTTTCCGGATTCATCCACCCCTCCAGCTGATGGCCTGTGGATTTCTGACTGAATTAACCTGAAAATCGCAGGGAAACTCAGTTTGGAGGCAATTAATATCTGTCACCTCAGCCAAAGTGTTCCATTTGATTTTCCAAAACACAAAACCTCACCTTGGTCGTGTTACCTGTAGATTTCTAAGCTTCAAACGCCTATTTGTTTTGTGTTTTATTTCATAATGGCTACTCTGCCCACAGTCTTGTTTGTATGGCGTCAGAATACAAAATTTGGGAAGGTAGAAGGGAAAAGCAACTCAGACCCAGAAAACATTTAGGAAATTGCTGCTCAAGAAACCACAAATCGGCTGAGGCACCCAAAACAATGACAGCAAGCCAGAATTGAAGCAGGCCAACAGCTGTGCCCTGTTTGAAAAAGACCATTCCTCCGGTGCCCTGAAGTCCATATTGCAGCCTCAAAACCAAAGCTCACATCGGAAAATTCATTACAAACCATGATAAATAAGAAAAAGGAGAAAATAGCCAAAGAAATGGAAGAATCAATAATGAAATCAGAGTTGATATAGTCGCAAGGAAACCGGCTGTTCCCGGATTCATCCACTGCTCCAGCTGACTGCCTGTGGAATTCTGGCTGAATTTACCTGAAAATCGCAGTGAAACTCAGTTTGGAGGCAATTAATATCTGTCACTTCAGCCAAACTGTTCCATTTCATTTTCTAAAACACAAAAACTCACCTTGGTCGTGTTACCTGTAGATTTCTAAGCTTCAAACGCCTATTAGTTGTGTTTTTTATTTCATAATGGCTGCTCTGCCCAAACTCTTGTTTGTTTGGCGTCAGAATACAAAATTTCGGAAGGAATAAGGCAAAACCAACTCAGACCCAGAAAACATTTAGGAAATTGCCGCTCAAGAAGCCAAAATTCAGCTGAGCCACCCAAAGCAATGACAGCAAGCCAGAATTAGAGCAAGCCAACAGCTGTGCCCTGTTTGAAAAAGAACCTTCCTCTTGTGCCCTGAACTCAATATGCCAGCCTCAGAACCAAAGCTCACATCAGAAAATTCATTACAAACCATGATAAATAAGAAAAAGGAGAAAAAACCAAAAGAAAAGCAAGAATCCATAATGATATTGGGCTTGATTCAGTCGCAAGGAAACCGGCTGTTCCCGGAATCATCCACCCCTCCAGCTGACTGCCTGTGTAATTCTGACTGAATTAACCTGAAAATCGCAGTGAAACTCAGTTTGGAGGCAATTAATATATATCACCTCAGCCAAAGTGTTCCATTTGATTTTCCAAAACACAAAAACTCACCTTGGTCGTGTTACCTGTAGATTTCTAAGCTTCAAATGCCTATTTGTTGTGTTTTTTATTTCATAATGGCTACTATGCCCACAGTCTTGTTTGTATGGCGTCAGAATAGAAAATTTGGGAAGGAAGAAGGCAAAACCAACTCAGACCCAGAAAACATTTTGGAAATTGCCGCTCACAAACCACATATCGGCTGAGGCACCCAAAACAATGACAGCAAGCCAGATTTGGAGCAGGCCAACAGCTGTGCCCTGTTTGAAAAAGACCATTCCCCCGGTGCCCTGAACTCCATATTGCCGCCATAAAACCAAAGCTCACATCAGAAAATTCGTTACAAACCATGATAAATAAGAAAAATGAGAAAAAAGCCAGAGAAATGCAAGAATCCATAATGACATTTGGCCTTATTAGTCACAAGGAAACCGGCTGTTGCTGGATTCATCCTCTGCTCCAGCTCACTGCCTGTGGAATTCTGACTGAATTAACCTGAAAATCGCAGTGAAACTCAGTTTGGAGGCAATTACTATCTGTCACCTCAGCCAAAGTGTTCCATTTCATTTTCCAAAACACAAAAACTCACCTTGGTCGTGTTACCTGTAGATTTCTAAACTTCAAATGCCTATTTGTTGTGTTTTTTATTTCATCATGGCTATTCTACCCAAACTCTTGTTTGTATGGCGTCAGAATACAAAATTTGGGAAGGAAGAAGGGAAAAACAACTCAGACCCAGAAAACATTTCGCAAATTGCCACTCAAGAAACTACAAATCAGCTGAGGATCCCAAACAATGAAAGCAAGCCAGAATTGAGGCAGGCCAATAGCTGTGCCCTGTTTGAAACAGAACATTCCTCTTGCTCCCTGAACTCCATTTTGCAGCCTCAAAACCAAAGCTCATATCAGAAAATTCATTACAAACCATGATAAATAAGAAAAAGGAGAAAAAAGCCAAAGAAATGCAAGAATCCGTAATGTTATTGGGCTTGATTTAGTCACATGGAAGCCGGCTGTTCGTGGATTCATTCACCCCTCCAGTTGACTGCCTGTGGAATTCTGACTGAATTCACCTGAAAATTGCAGTGAAACTCAGTTTGGAGCCAATTACTATCTGTCACCTCAGCCAAAGTGTTCCATTTGATTTTGCAAAACACAAAAACTCACTTTGGTCAAGTTACCTGTAGATTTTGTAGGTTTAAACGCCTATTTCTTGTGTTTTTTTATTTCATAATGGCTAATCTGCCCAAACTCTTGTTTGTGTGCCATCAGAATACATAATTTGGGAAGGAAGAAGGCAAAACCAACTCAGACCCCGAAAACATTTAGGAAATTGCCGCTCAAGAAACCAAAAATCAGCTGAGGCACCCAAAACAATGACAGCAAGCCAGAATTGAAGCAGGCCAACAGCTGTGCCCTGTTTGAAAAAGACCATTCCTCTGGTGCCCTGAACTCCATATTGCAGCCTCAAAACCAAAGCTCACATCATAAAATTCATTACAATCCATGATAAATAGGAAATCAGAGAAAAAAGCCAAAGAAATGCAAGAATCCATAATGACATTTAGCCTGAATAATCACAAGGAAACCGGCTGTTCCCGGATTCATCCACACCTCCAGCTGACAGCCTGTGGAATTCTGACTGAATTAACCTGAAAATTGCAGTGAAACTCAGTTTGGAGGCAATTACTATCTGTCACCTCAGCCAAAGTGTTCCATTTGATTTTCCAAAACACAAAAACCCACTTTGGTCATGTAACTGGTAGATTTTGAAGGTTTAAACGCCTATTTGTTGTGTTTTTTATTTCATAGTGGCTACTCTGCTGAAACTCTTGTTTCTATGGCATTAGAATACATAATTTGGGAAGGAAGAAGGCAAAACCAACTCAGACCCAGAAAACATTTAGGAAATTGCCACTCAAGAAACCAAAAGTTAGCTGAGGCACCCAAAACAATGATAGCAAGCCAGAATTGGAGCAAGCCAACAGCTGTACCCTGATTGAAAAAGAAACTTCCTCTTGTGCCCTGAACTCCATATTGCAGCCTCAAAACCAAAGCTCACATCAGAAAATTCATTACAAACCATAAAAAATAAGACAAATGAGAAAAAAGACAAGGAAATGCAAGAATCCATAATATTGGGTTTGATTCAGTCGCAAGGAAACCGGCTGTTCCCGGATTCATCCGCCCCTCCAGCTGACTGCCTGTGGATTTCTAACTGAATTAACCTGAAAATCACAGTGAAACTCCGTTTGGAGGCAATTACTATCTGTCACCTCAGCCAAAGTGTTCCATTTTATTTTCCAAAACACAAAAACTCACCTTGGTCATGTTACCTGTAGATTTCTAAGCTTCAAACGCCTATTTGTTGTGTTTTTTATTTCATAATGGCTATTCTGCCCAAACTCTTGTTTGTATGGCAGCAGAAAAGAAAATTTGGATACGAAGACGGTAAAACCAACTCAGACCCAGAAAACATTTAAAAAATTGCCACTCAAGAAACCAAAATAGGCTGAGGCACCCAAAACAATGAAGGCAAGCCAGAATTGGAGCAAGCCACAGCTGTACCCTGTTTAAAATGACCATACTTCCAGTGCCGTGAACTCCATACTGCAGCCTCAAAACCAAAGCTCACAACAGAAAATTCATTACAAACCATGATAAATAAGAAAACATAGAAAAAAGCCAAAGAAATGCAAGAATTCATAATGATATTGGGCTTGATTCAGTCGCAAGGAAACCGGCTATTCCCAGATTCATCCACCCCTCCAGCTGACTGCCTGTGCAATTCTGACTGAGTTAACCTGAAAATTGCAGTGAAACTCAGTTTGGAGGCAATTAATATCTGTCACCTCAGCCAAAGTGTTCCATTTGATTTTCCAAAACACAAAAACTCCCCTTGGTCATGTTACCTGTAGATTTATAAGCTTCAAAATCCTATTTGCTGTGTTTTTTATGTCATAATGGCTACTCTCCCCAAACTCTTGTTTGTAGAAATCAGAATACAAAATTTGGGAAGGTAGAAGTCAAAACCAACTCAGACGCAGAACACATGTAGGAAATTGCAGCTCAGGAAACCACAAATCGGCTGAGGCTCAAAACAATGACAGCAAGCCAGAATTGGAGCAGGCCAACAGCTTTGCCCTGTTTAAAAGGTCCATTCCCCCGGTGCCCTGAACTCCATATTGCAGCCTCAAAACCAAAGCTGACATCAGAAAATTCATTACAACCCATGATAAATAAGAAAAAGGAGAAAAAAGCCAAAGAAATGCAAGAATCAATAATGATATTGGGCTTGATTTAGTTGTAAGGAAACTGGCTGTTCCCGGATTCATCCAACCCTCCAGCTGACTGCCTGTGGAATTCTGACTGAATTCACCTGAATATCGCAGTGAAACTCAGTTTGGAGGCAATTAATATCTGTCACCTCAGCCAAAGTGTTCCATTTTTTTTCCAAAACACAAAAACTCACCTTGGTAATGTTACCTGTAGATTTCTAAGCTTCAAATGCCTATTTGTTGTGGTTTTTATTTCATAATTGCTACTCTGTCCAAACTCTTGTTTGTGTTGCCTCAGAATACAAAATTAGGGAAGGAAGAAGGAAAAACCAACTCAGATGCACAAAACATTTAGGAAATTGCCGCTCAAGAAACCACAAATTAGCTGAGGTATCGAAAACAATGACAGCAAGCCAGAATTGGAGCAAGACAACAGCTGTGCCCTGATTGAAATAGAACCTTCCTCTTGTGCCATGAACTCCATATTGCAGCCTCAAAACCAAAGCTCACATCAGAAAATTCATTACAAACCATAAAAAATAAGAAAAATGATAAAAAAGCCAAAGAAATGGAAGAATCCATAATGATATTGGGCTTGATTTAGTCGCAAGGAAACCGGCTGTTCCCAGATACATCCACCCCTCCAGCTGACAGCCTGTGGAATTCTGAGTGAATTAACCGGAGAAACACAGTGAAACTCAGTTTGGAGGCAATTAATATCTGTCACCTCAGCCAAAGTGTTCCATTTGATTTTCCAAAACACAAAACCTCACCTTGGTCGTGTTACCTGTAGATTTCAAAGCTTCAAATGCCTATTTGTTGTGTTTTTATTTCATAATGGCTACTCTGCTGAAACTCTTGTTTGTATGGCATCAGAATACAACATTTGGGAAGGAAGAAGGCAAACCCAATTCAGACCCAGAAAACATTTAGGAAATTGCCGCTCAAGAAACTAAAAGTCAGCTGAGGCACCCAAAACAATGACAGCAAGCCAGAATTGGAGCAGGCCAACAGCTGTGCCCTGTTTGAAAAAGACCATTCCTCTGTTACCCTGAACTCCATATTGCAGCCTCAAAACCAAAGCTCACATCAGAAAATTCATTACAAACCATGATAAATAATGGAAATGTGAAAAAGCCAAAGAAATGCAAGAGTCCTTTGTGATACTTGGCGGGATTAGACAAAAGGAACCTGGCTGTTTCCAGATTCATCCCCCCATCCACAGACTGACTTTGGACTTCTGATTGAATTCACCTCAAAATCCCACTCACATTCAATTTGGATGAATTAGTATCTCTCCCCTCAGCAGAAGGATTCCATATCATTTTCCAAACCACAGAAACTCATCTTGGTCATGTTGCCTGTAGATTTCTAATCCTGAAAGGCCAATTTGCTGTGTTTTTTGTTTTCTTTCATAATGGCTACTCTGTCCACAATCTTGCTTGTATTGCATGAGAATACACAATTTGGGTATGAAGAAGGGAAAACCAACTCAGACCCAGAAAATATTCAGTAAACTGACCCTCAAGAAACCAAAAGTCAGCTGAGGCACCCAACAATGACAGCAAGCCAGAATTGGAGCAAGCCAACAACTGAGCCCCAATTGAAAAAGAACCATTCTCTTGTGCCATGAACTCCATATTGCAGCCTCAAAACCAAAGCTCACATCAGAAAAGTCATTACAAACCATGATAAATAAGGGAAATGTGAAAAAGCCAAAGAAATGCAAGAGTCCTTTGTGATATTTGGCTGCATTTAGACACAAGGAAACTGGCTGTTTCAGGATTCATCCCACCCTTAAACAGACTGACTTTGGAATTCTGATTGAATTCACCTCAAAATTGCACTCACACTCAATTTGGAGGAAATTAGTATCTGTCCCCTCGGCAGAAGGAGTCCAAGTCATTTTCCAAAACACAGAAACTCATCTTGATTGTGTTGCCTGTACAGTTCTAAACATGAAAGGCCAATTTGCTTTGTTTTTTTTTTTTTCTTTCATAATGGCTACTCTGTCAAAATCTTGCTTGTATTGCATCAGAATACAAAATTTGGGAATAAGAATGCAAAACTAACTCAGACCCAGAAAACATTTAGGATATTGCCACTCAAGAATCCACAAATCAGCTGAGGCACCCAAAACAATGACAGCAAGCCAGAATTGGAGCAGGCCAACAGCTGTGCCCTGATTGAAAAACAACCTTCCTCTGGTGCCCTGAACTGAATATGCCAGCTTAAAACCAAAGCTCACATCAGAAAACTCATTACAAACCATGATACATAAGAAAAATGAGAAAAAAGCCAAAGAAACGCAAGAATCCAAAATGATATTGGGCTTGATTTAGTCAAAAGGAAACCGGCTATTCCCAGATTCATCCACCCCTCCAGCTGACTGCCTGTGGAATTCTGACTGAATTATCCGGAAAATCGCAGGGAAACTCAGTTTGGAGGCAATTAATATCTGTCACCTCAGCCAAAGTGTCCCATTTTATTTTCCAAAACACAAAAACTCACCTTGGTCGTATTACCTGTGGATTTCTAAGCTTCAAACGCCTATTTATTGTGTTTTTTTTTTTTTATGGCAAAATGGCAAGCCTGTCCAAACTCTTGTTTGTATTGGGTCAGAATACAAAATTTTGGAAGGAAGAAGGCAAAACCAACTCAGACCCTGAAAACATTTAGGACATTGTGGCTCAAGAAACCACAAATTGGCTGAGGCACCCAAAACAATGACAGCAAGCCAGAATTGGAGCAAGCCAACATCTGTACCCTGTTTGAAAAAGACCATTCCTCCGGTGCCCTGAACGCCATATTGCCGCCTCAAAACCAAAGCTCACATCAGAAAATTTATTACAAACCATGAGAAATAAGAAAAAGGAGAAAAAAGCCAGAGAAATGCAAGAATCCATAATGATATTGGGCTTGATTTAGTCGCAAGGAAACCAGCTGTTCCCGGATTCATCCACCCCTCCAGCTGACTGCCTGTGGAATTCTGACTGAATTAACCTGAAAATCGCAGGGAAACATAGTTTGGAGGCAATTAATATCTGTCACCTCAGCCAAAGTGTTCCATTTGATTTTCCAAAACACAAAACTTCACCTTGGTCGTGTTACCTGTAGATTTCTAAGCTTCAAACGCCTTTTTGTTGTGTTTTTTATTTCCTAATGGCTACTCTGCTGAAACTCTTGTTTGTATTGCGTCAGAATACAAATTTGGGAAGGAAGAAGGCAAAACCAACTCAGACCCAGAAAACATTTAGGAAATTGCTGCTCAAGCAACAAAGGGCCGCTGAGGAACCCAAAACTTTGAAAGCAAGCCAGAATTGGAGCAAGCCAACAGCTGTGCCCTGATTGAAAAAGACCATTCCTCCGGTGTCCTGAACTCGATATTGCAGCCTCAAAACCAAAGCTCACATCAGAAAATTCATTACAAATCATGATAAATAAGAAAAATCAGAAAAAATCCAAGGAAATGCAGGAGTTCTTAGTGATATTGGGCTTGATTTATTCCCTTGTTAATGGCTGTTTCCAGATTCTTCTATACGTCCCAGCTGAGTGTCTGTGGTTTCTGACTGAATTAAAATGAAATTCGCTGTGAAACTCGGTTTGGAGGCAATTAGTATCTGTCACCTCAGCAAAAGTGTTCCATGTCTTTTTCCAAAACACAAAATCTCACCTTGGTCGTGTTACCTGTAGCTTTCAAAAGCATATTTGATGTGTTTTTTATTTCATAATGTCTGTTCTGTCCAAAATCTTGCTTGTATTGCGTCAGAATACAAAATTTGGGAAGTAAGAGGACAAAACCATCTGAGACTCAGAAAACGTTTAGGAAATTGCCACTCAAGAAACCTCAAATCGGCGGAGGCACCCAAAACAATGACAGCAAGCCAGAATTGGAGCAAGCCAGCAGCTGTGCCCTGATTGAAAAAGACCATTCCTCCGGTGCCCTGATCTCCATATTGCAGCCTCAAAACCAAAGCTCACATCAGAAAATTCATTACAAACCTTCATACATAAGAAAAATGAGAAAATACCCAAAAATGCAAGAATCCAGAATGATATTGGGCTGGATTTGTTCACAAGGAAACCGGCTGTTCCCGGATTCATCCAACCCTGCAGCTGACTGCCTGTGGAATTCTGACTGAATTAACCAGAAAATCGCAGTGAAACTCAGTTTGGAAGCAATTAATAACTGTCACCTCAGCTAAAGTGTTCCACTTTATTTTCTAAAACACAAAAACTCACCTCGGTCGTGTTACCTGTAGATTTCTAAGCTTCAAACGCCTTTTTGTTGTGTTTTTTGTTTCATAATGGCTACTCTGCCCAAACTCTTGTTTGTATTTGGGCAGAATACAAATATTGGGAAGGAATAAAGCAAAACCAACTCAGACCCAGAAAACATTTAGGAAATTGCCGCTCAAGCAACAAAGGGCCGCTGAGGAACCCAAATCTTTGAAAGCAAGACAGAATTGGAGCAAGCCAACAGCTGTGCCCTGATTGAAAAAGACCATTCCTCCGGTGTCCTGAACTCGATATTGCAACCTCAAAACCAAACCTCAGATCAGAAAATTCATTACAAACCATGATAAAAAAGAAAAATCAGAAAAAATCCAAAGAAATGCAGGAGTTCTTAGTGATATTGGGCTTGATTTATTCCCTTGTTAATGGCTGTTTCCAGATTCTTCTACACCTCCCAGCTGAGTGTCTGTGGTTTCTGACTGAATTAAAATAAAATTCGCTGTGAAACTCGGTTTGGAGGCAATTAATATCTGTCACCTCAGCAAAAGTGTTCCATGTCTTTTTACAAAACACAAAATCTCACCTTGGTCGTGTTACCTGTAGGTTTCAAAAGCCTATTTGATGCGTTTTTTATTTCATAATGTCTACTCTGTCCAAAGTCTTGTTTGTATGCCATCAGAAAAGAAAATTTGGGAAGGAAGACGGCAAAACCAACTCAGACCCAGAAAACATTTAGGAAATTGCCACTCAAGAAACCGAAAGTCAGCTGAGGCACCCAAATAAATGGCAGCAAGCCAGAATTGGAGCAGGCCAACAGCTGTGCCCTTATTGAAAAAGACCATTCCTCCGGTGCCCTGAACTCCATATTGCAGCCTCAAAACCAAAGATCACATCAGAAAATTCATTACAAACCATGATAAATAAGAAAAATGAGAAAAAAGCCAAAGAAATGCAAGAATCCCTAATTATATTGGGCTTGATTTAGTCGCAAGGAAACCGGCTGTTCCCGGATTCATCCACCCCGCCAGCTGACAGCTTGTGGAATTCTGACAGAATTAACCTGAAAATCGCAGTGAAACTCAATTTGGAGGCAATTAATATCTGTCACCTCAGCCAAAGTGTTCCATTTGATTTTCCAAAACACAAAAGCTAACCTTGGTTGTGTTACCTGTAGATTTCTAAGCTTCAAACGCCTATTTGTTGTGTTTTTTATTTCATAATGGCTACTCTGCCCAAACTTTTGTTTCTATTGCGTCAGATTACAAAATTTGGGAAGGAAGAAGGCAAAACCAACTCAGACCCAGAAAACATTTAGGAAATTGCCGCTCAAGAAACAAACGGCCGCTGAGGAACCCAAAACAATGACAGCAAGCCAGAATTGGAGGAAGCCAACAGCTGTGCCCTGTTTGAAAAAGACCATTCCCCCGGTGGCCTGAACTCCATATTGCAGCCTCAAAACCAAAGCTCACATCAGAAAATTCATTACAAACCATGATAAATAAGAAAAATGAGAAAAAAGCCAAATAAATGCAAGAATCCAGAATGATATTCGGCTTGATTTAGTTGCAAGGAAACCGGCTGTTCCCAGATTCATCCACCCCTCCAGCTGACTGCTTGTGGAATTCTGACTGAATTAACCTGAAAATCGCAGGGAAACTCAGTTTGGAGGCAATTAATATCTGTCACCTCAGCCAAAGTGTTCCATTTGATTTTCCAAAATACAAAAACTCACCTTGGTTGTGTTACCTGTAGATTTCTAAGCTTCAAACGCATATTTGTCGTGTTTTTTATTTCATAATGGCTACTCTGCCCAAACTCTTGTTTGTATTGCGTCAGATTACAAAATTTGGGAAGGAAGAAGGCAAAACCAACTCAGACCCAGAAAACATTTAGGAAATTGCCGCTCAAGAAACAAAGGGCCGCTGAGGAAGCCAAAACCTTGAAAGCAAGACAGAATTGGAGCAAGCCAACAGCTGTGCCCTGATTGAAAAAGACCATTCCTCCGGTGTCCTGAACTCGATATTGCAGCCTCAAAACCAAAGCTCACATCAGAAAATTCATTACAAACCATGATAAATAAGAAAAATCAGAAAAAATCCAAAGAAATGCAGGAGTTCTTAGTGATATTGGGCTTGATTTATTCCCTTGTTAATGGCTGTTTCCAGATTCTTCTATCCCTCCCAGCTGAGTGTCTGTGGTTTCTGACTGAATTAAAATGAAATTCGCTGTGAAACTCGGTTTGGAGGCAATTAATATCTGTCACCTCAGCAAAAGTGTTCCATATCTTTTTCCAAAACACAAAATCTCACCTTGGTCGTGTTACCTGTAGCTTTCAAAAGCCTATTTGATGTGTTTTTTATTTCATAATGTCTATTCTGTCCAAAATCTTGCTTGTATTACGTCAGAATACAAAATTTGGGAAGGAAGAGGACAAAAACAACTGAGACTCAGAAAACGTTTAGGAAATTGCCACTCAAGAAACCTCAAATCGGCGGAGGCACCCAAAACAATGACAGCAAGCCAGAATTGGAGCAAGCCAGCAGCTGTGCCCTGATTGAAAAAGACCATTCCTCCGGTGCCCTGAACTCCATATTGCAGCCTCAAAACCAAAGCTCACATCAGAAAATTCATTACAAACCATGATAAATAAGAAATATCAGAATAAAGCCAAAGAAATGCAAGAATCCATAATGATATTGGGCTTCATTTAGTTGCAAGGAAACCGGCTATTCCCGGATTCATCCACCCCTCCAGCTGACTGCCTGTGGAATTCTGACTGAATTAACCTGAACGGAGGCAGTTAATATCTGTCACCACAGCCAACTTGTTCCATTTGATTTTCCAAAACACAAAATCTCACCTTGGTCGTGTTACCTGTAGCTTCAAAAGCCTATTTATTGTGTTTTTTATTTCCTAATGGCTACTCTGTCCAAACTCTTGTTTGTATTGTGTCAGAATACAAAATTTGGGAAGGAAGAAGGAAAACCAACTCAGACCAAGAAAACATTTAGGATATTGATGCTCAAGAAACTTCAAATCGGCGGAGGCACCCAAAACAATGACAGCAAGCCAGAATTGGAGCAAGCCAACAGCTGTGACCTGATTGAATAAGAACCTTCCTCTTGTGCCCTGAACTCCATATGCCAGCCTCAAAACCAAAGCTCACATCAGAAAATTCATTACAAACCACTAAAATTAAGAAAAATGAGAAAAAGGCCAAAGAAATTCAAGAATTCATAATGATATTGGGCTTGATTTAGTCACAAGGAAACCGTATATTCCCAGATTCATCCACCTCTCCAGCTGATGCCTGAGGAATATTGACTGAATTAACCTGAACGGAGGCAGTTAATATCTGTCACCACAGCCAAAGTGTTCCATTTCATATTCCAAAACAAAATCTCACCTTGGTCGTGTTACCTGTAGCTTTCAAAAGCCTATTTGATGTGTTTTTTATTTCATAATGGCTATTCTGTCCAAACTCTTGTTTCTGTTGCGTCAGAATACAAAATTTGGGAAGGAAGAGGACAAAACCAACTGAGACTCAGAAAACGTTTAGGAAATTGCCACTCAAGAAACCTCAAATCGGCGGAGGCACCCAAAACAATGACAGCAAGCCAGAATTGGAGCAGGCCAACAGCTGTACCCTGATTGAAAAAGACCATTCCTTCGGTGCCCTGAACTCCATACTGCAGCCTCAAAACCAAAGCTCACATCAGAAAATTCATTACAAACCATGATAAATAAGAAAAATGAGAAAATAGACAAAGAAATGCAAGAATCAAGAATGATATTGGGCTGGATTTAGTTGCAAGGAAACCGGCTGTTCCCGGATTCATCCACCCATCCAGCTGACTGCCTGTGGAATTCTGACTGAATTAACCTGAACGGAGGCAGTTAATATCTGTCACCACAGCCAAAGTGTGCCATTTTATTTTCTAAAACACAAAATCTCACCTTGGTCGTGTTACCTGTATCTTCAAAAGCCTATTTGTTGTGTTTTTTATTTCCTAATGGCTACTCTGTCCAAACTCTTGTTTGTATTGTGTCAGAATACAAAATTTGGGAAGGAAGAAGGAAAACCAACTCAGACCCAGAAAACATTTAGGAAATTGCCACTCAAGAAACCACAAATCGGCTGAGGCACCCAAAACAATGACAGCAAGCCAGAATTGGAGCAAGCCAACAGCTGTGCCCTGATTGAAAAAGAACCTTCCTCTTGTGCCCTGAACTCAATATGCCAGCCTCAAAACCAAAGCTCACATCAGAAAATTCATTACAAACCATGATAAATAAGAAAAATGAGAAAAAAAGTCAAAGAAATGCAAGAATCCAGAATGATATTGGCCTTGATACTGTCGCAAGGAAACCGGCTGTTCCCAGATTCATCCACCCCTCCAGCTGACTGCCTGTGGAATTCTGACTGAATTAACCTGAACGAAGGCAGTTAATATCTGTCACCACAGCCTAAGTGTTCCATTTTATTTTTTCAAAACACAAAATCTCACCTTGGTCGTGTTACCTGTAGCTTAAAACACCTATTTTATGTTTTTTTTTTATTTCATAATGGCTACTCTGTCCAAACTCTTGTTTGTATTGCGTCAGAATACAAAATTTGGGAAGGAAGAGGACAAAACCAACTCAGACACAGAAAACGTTTAGGAAATTGCCATTCAAAAATCCAAATTCAGCTGAGGCACCCAAAACAATGACAGCAAGCCAGAATTGGAGCAGGCCTACAGCTGTGCCCTGTTTGGAAAAGACCATTCCCCCGGTGGCCTGAACTCCATATTGCAGCCTCAAAACCAAAGCTCACATCAGAAAATTCATTACATATCATGATAAATAACAAAAATGAGAAAAAAGGCAAAGAAATGCAAGAATCCAGAATGATATTGGGCTTGATTCAGTTGCAAGGAAACTGGCTGTTCCCGGATTCATCCACCCCTCCATCTAACTGCCTGTGGAATTCTGACTGAATTAACGTGAAAATCACAGTGAAACTCTGTTTGGAGGCAATTAATATCTATCACCTCAGCCAAAGTGTTCCATTTTATTTTCCAAAACACAAAAGCTCACCTTGGTCGTGTTACCTGTAGATTTCTAAGCTACAAATGCCTATTTGTTGTGTTTTTCATTACAAAATGGCTACTCTGTCCAAACTCTTGTTTCTACTGCGACAGAATACAAAATTTGGGAAGGAAAAAGGCAAAACCAACACAGACCCAGAAAACTTTCAGGAAAATGCCACACAAGAAACCAAATTTGGAGGGAATTAGAATCTGTCCCCTCAGCAAAAGGGTTCCATGTCATTTTCGAAAACACAGAAACACATCTTGTTCATATTGCCTACATTTCTCATTCTGAAAGGGCAATTTGATGTGTTTTTTTTTAATTCATAATGGCTACTCTGTCCAAATCTTGCTTGTATTGCATCAGAATACAAAATTTGGGAATAAGAAGGCAAAACCGACTCAGACCCAGAAAACATTTAGGAAATTGGCACTCAAGAAACCACAAATCTCCTGAGGCACCCAAACAATGACAGCAAGCCAGAATTGGAGAAGGCCAACAGCTGTGCCCTGATTGAAAAAGAACCTTCCTCTTGTGCCCTGAACTCAATATGCCAGCCTCAAAACCAAAGCTCACACCAGAAAATTCATTACAAACCATGATAAATAAGAAAGATGAGAAAAAAGCCAAAGAAATGCAAGAATCCATAATGATATTGGGCTTGATTTAGTCGCAAGGAAATCGGCTGTTCCCAGATTCATCCACAGCTCCAGCTGACTGCCTGTGGAATTCCGACTGAATTTATCAGAAAATCGCAGTGAAACTAAGTTTGGAGGCAATTAATATCTGTCACCTCAGCCAAAGTGTTCCATTTTATTTTCCAAAACAAAAAAAATCATATTGGCGTGTTACCAGCAGATTTATAATCTGTAAATGTCTATTTGTTGCATTGTGTCAGAATACAAAATTTGGGAAGGAAGAAGGCAAAACCAACTCAGACCCAGAAAACATTTAGGAAATTGCCGCTCAAGAAACCAAAAGTCAGCTGAAACCCCAAAACCAATGACAGCAACCCAGAATTGGAGCAAGCTAACAGCTGTGCCCTGTTTTAAAAAGACCATTCTTCTCGTGCCCTGAACTCCATATTGCCGTCTCAAAACCAAAGCTCACATCAGAATATTCATTACAAACCTTGATAATAAGGGAAATGTGAAAAAGTCAAATAAATGCAAGAGTCCTTTGTGATATTTGGCTGGATTTAGACACAAGGAAACTGGCTGTTTCCAGATTCATCAACCCCTTCCACAGACTGACTTTGGAATTCTGATGGAATTCACCTCAAAATCGCACTCACACTCAATTGGAAGGTAATTAGAATCTGTCCCCTCAGCAGAAGTGTTCCAAGTCATTATCCAAAACACAGAAACTCATCTTGGTCTTGTTCCCTGTAGCTTTTGAATCCTGAAAGGGCTTTTTGCCGTATTTTCTTTTTTTTCATAATAGCTACTCTGTCCAAAATCTTGCTTGTATTGCATCAGAATACAAAATTTGGGAATAACAAGGCAAAACCAACTCAGACCCAGAAAACATTTAGTAAATTACCACTCAAGTAACCACAAATCGGCTGAAGCACCCAAAACAATGACAGCAAGCCAGAATTGGAGCAAGCCAACAGCTGTGCCCTGATTGAAAAAGAACCATCCTCTTGTGCCCTGAACTCAATATGCCAACCACAAAAACAAAGCGCACATCAGAAAATTCATTACAAACCATCATACATAACAAAAATGAGAAAAAAGCCAAAGAAATGCAAGAATCCATAATGATATTGGGATTGATTTAGTTGTAAGGAATCCGGCCATTCCTGGATTCGTCCACCCCTCGAGGTGACTGCCTAGGCAATTCTCACTGAATTAACCTGAAAATCACAGGGAAACTCAGTTTGGAGGAAATTAAAATATGTCACCTGAGCCAAAGTGTTCCATTTTATTTTCCAAAACACAAAAACTCACCTTGGTCGTGTTACCTGTAGATTTCTAAGCTTCAAACGCCTATTTGTTGTGTTTTTATTTCATAATGGCTACTCTGTCCAAACTCTTGTTTGTATTGAGTCAGAATAAAAAATTTGGGAATAAGAAGAAAAAACCGTGTCAGACCCAGAAAACATTTAGGAAATTGCCACTCAAGAAACCTCAAATCGGCGGAGGCACCCAAAACAATGACAGCAAGCCAGAATTAGAGCAAGCCAACAGCTGTGCCCTGATTGAAAAAGAACATTTCTCTTGTGCCCGGAAGTTCTTATTGCAGCCTCAAATCCAAAGCTCACATCAAAAATTCATTACCAACCATGATAAATAAGAAAAAAGAGAAAAAAGACAAGGAAATGCAAGAATCCATAATGATATTGGGCTTGATTTAGTCGTAAGAAATCTGGCTAGTCCTGGATTCATCCACCCCTCCAGGTGACTGCCTGTGCAATTCTCACTGAATTAACCTGAAAATCACAGTGAAACTCAGTTTGGAGGCAATTAATATCTGTCACCTCAGCCAAAGTGTTCCATTTGATTTTCCAAAACACAAAAACTCACCTTGGTCGTGTTACCTGTAGATTTCTAAGCTTCAAACGCCTATGTGTTGTGTTTTTTATTTCATAATGGCTACTCTGTCCAAACTCTAGTTTATATTGCGTCAGAATACAAAATTTGGGAAGGAAGAAGGCAAAACCAACTCCGACCAAGAAAACATTTAGGAAATTGCCGCTCAAGAAACCAAAAGTCAGCTGAGGCACCCAAAACAAGGACAGCAAGCCAGAATTGGAGCAAGCCAACAGCTGTGCCCTGATTGAAAAAGAACCTTCCTCTTGTGCCCTGAACTCCATATTGCAGCCTCAAAACCAAAGCTCACATCAGAAAATTCATTACAAACCATGATAAATAAGAAAAATGAGAAAAAAGCCAAAGAAATGCAGGAGTTCTTAGTGATATTGGGCTTCATGTATTCCCATGTAAACTGCTGTTTCCAGATTCTTCCACACCTCCCAGCTGAGTGAATGTGTATTCTGACTGAATTAACCTGGAAATCGCAGTGAAACTCACTTTGGAGGGAATTAGAAATTGTCCCCTCAGCAGAAGTGTTCCATGACACTTTCTAAAACACAAAAACTCACCTTGGTCGTGTTACCTATCGATTTCTAAGCTTCAAACGCGTAATGTTGTGTTTTTAATTTCATAATGGCTACTCTGTCCAAACTCTTGTTTGTATTGCGTCAGAATAGAAAATTTGGGAAGGAAGAAGGCAAAACCAACTCAGACCCAGAAAACATTCAGAAAATGTGGATCAAAAAACAACAACGCTGAGGCACCCAAAACCTTTAAAGCAAGACAGAATTGTAGCAAACCAATAGCTGTGCCCTGATTGAAAAAGAACCTTCCTCTTGTGCCCTGAACCCAATATGCCAGCATCAAAACCAAAGCTCACATCAGAAAATTCATTACATACCATGATAAAAAGAAAAATGAGAAAATAGCCAAGGAAATGCAAGAATCCATAATGATATTGGGCTTGATTCAGTCACAACGAAACCGGCTATTCCCAGATTCATCCACCCTTCCAGATGACTGCCTGTGGACTTCTGAATGAATTAACCTGAAAATTGCAGTGAAACTCAGTTTGGAGACTATTAATATCTGTCACCTCAGCCAAAGTGTTCCATTTTATTTTCCAAAACACAAAAACTCACCTTAGTCGTGTTACCTGTAGATTTCTAAGCTTCAAACGCCTATTTGTTGTGCTTTTAATTTCATAATGGCTACTCTGTCTAAACTCTTGTTTATATTTCTTCAGAATACAAAATTTGGGAAGGAAGAAGGCAAAACCAACTCAGAACCAGTAAACATTTAGGAAATTGCCACTGAGGAAACGACAAATTGGCTGAGGCACCCAAACCAATGACAGCAAGCGAGAATTGGAGCAAGGCAACAGCTGTGCCCTGATTGAAAAAGACCATTCCTCAGGTTCCCTGAACTCCATATTGCAGCCTCAAAACCAAAGAACACATCAGCAAATTCATTACAAACCATGATAAATAAGAAAAATGAGAAAATAGACAAAGACATGCAAGAATCCATAATGATATTGGGCTGGATTTAGTCGCAAGGAAACCGGCTGTTCCCGGATTCATCCACCCCTCCAGCTGACTGCCTGTGGAATTCTCACTGAATTCACCTGAAAATCACAGTGAAACTTAGTTTGGAGGCAATTAATATCTGTCACCTCAGCCAAAGTCTTCCATTTCATTTTCCAAAACACAAAACCTCACCTTGGTTGAGTTACCTGTAGATTTCTAAGCTTCCAACGCCTATTTGTTGTGTTTTTTATTTCATAATGGCTACTCTGCCCAAACTCTTGTTTGTATGGCGTCAGAATACAAAATTTGGGAAGAGGGCAAAACCAACTCAGACCCAGAAAACATTTAGGAAATTGCCGCTCAAGTAACCAAAAGTCAGCCTAGGCACCCAAAACAAGCACAGCAAGCCAGAATTGGAGCAAGCCAACAGCTGTGCCCTGATTGAAAAAGAACCTTCCTCTTGTGCCCTGAACTCAATATGCCAGCCTCAAAACTAAAGCTCACATCAGAAATTTCATTACAAACCATGATAAATAAGGGAAATGTGAAAAAGCCAAAGAAATGCAAGAGTCCTTTGTGATATTTGGGTGGATTTAGACAGAAGGAAACTGGCTGTTTAAAGATTCATCCCCCCCTTCCACAGACTGAGTTTGGAATTCTGACTCAATTCACCTCAAAATCGCACTCACACTCAATTTGGAGGGAATTACTATCTGTCCCCTCAGCAGAAGTGTTCCATGTTATTTTCCAAAACACAGAAACTCATCTTGCTCATGTTGCCTGTAGATTTCTAATCCTGAAAGGGTAATTTGGTGTTTTTTTTTCTTTCATAATGGCTACTCTGTCCAAAATCTTGCTTGTATTGCATCAGAATACAAAATTAGGGAATAAGAAGACAAAACCAACTCAGACCCAGAAAACATTTAGGAAATTACCACTCAAGAATCCACAAATTGGCTGAGGGACACAAAAAAAACGACAGCAAGCCGAATTGGAGCCAGCCAACAGCTGAGCCCTGTTTGAAAAAGACCATTCCTCTGGTGCCCTGAACTCAATATGCCAGCCTCAAAACCAAAGATCACACAAGAAAATTCATTACAAACCATGATAAATAAGAAAAATGAGAAAAAAGCAAAAGAAATGCAAGAATCCATAATGATATTGGGCTTGATTTAGTCTCAAGGAAACCGGCTATTCCCGGATTCATCCAACCCTAAAGCTGACTGCCTGTAGACTTCTGACTAAATTAACCTGAAATTCGCAGTGAAACTCAGTTTGGAGGCAATATATAACTGTCACCTCAGCCAAAGTGTTCCATTTTATTTTCCAAAACACAAAAACTCACCTTGTTCGTGTTACCTGTAGATTTATAAGCTTCAAATACCTATGTGTTGTGTTTCTTATTTCATAATGGCTACTCTGTCCAAACTCTTGTTTGTATTGCGTCAGAATACAAAATTTGGGGAGGAAGAAGGCAAAACCAACTCAGACCCAGAAAACATTTAGGAAATTGCTGCTCAAGAAACCTCAAATCGGCTGGGGCACCTAAACCAATGACAGCAAGCCAGAATTGGAGCAGGCCAACAGCTGTGCCCTGATTGAAAAAGAACCTTCCTCTTGTGCCCTGAGCTCAATATAGCAGATTCAAAACCAAAGCTCACATCAGAAAATTCATTACAAACCATTATAAATCAGAAAAATGAGAAAAAAGCCAAAGAAATGCAGGAGTTCTTAGTAATATTGGGCTTGATTTATTGCCATGTAAACGGCTGTTTCCAGATTCATCCACACCTCCCAGCTGAGTGTCTGTGGTTTCTGAATGAATTAACCTGAAAATCGCAGTGAAACTCGGTTTGGAGGCAATTAATATCTGTCACCTCAGCCAAAGTGTTCCATTTTATTTTCCAAAACTCAAAAACTCACCTTAGTATTCTTACCTGTAGATTTCTAAGCTTCAAATGCCTATTTGTTGTGTTTTTTATTTCATCATTGATACTCTGTCCAAACTCTTGTTTGTATTGCGTCAGAATACAAAATTTGGGATTAAGAAGGAAAAACCGTGTCAGACCCAGAAAACATTTAGGAAATTTCCACTCAAGAAACCAAAAGTCAGCTGAGGAACCCACAACAATTACAGCAAGCCAGAATTGGAGAAAGCCAACAGCTGTGCCCTGATTGAAAGAGAACCTTCCTCTTGTGCCCTGAACTCAATATGCCAGCCTCAAAAGCAAAGCTCACATCAGAAAATTCATTACAAACCATGATAAATAAGAAAAATGAGAAAAAAGCCAAAGAAATGCAGGAGTTCTCAGGGATATTGGGCTTGAATTATGGCCATGTAAACGGCTGTTTCCAGATTCATCCAAACCTCCCAACTGAGTGTCTTTGGTTTCTGAATGAATTAACAAAAAAATCGCAGTGAAACTCGGTTTTGGAGGCAATTAATATCTGTCATCTCAGCCAGAGTGTTCAATTTTACTTTCGAAAACACAAAAACTTACCTTGCTTGTGTTACCTGTACATATATAAGCTTCAAACGCATATTTGTTGTGTTTTTTATTTCATAATGGCTACTCTGTCCAAACTCTTGTTTGTATTACGTCAGAATAGAAAATTTGGAAAGGAAGAAGGCAAAACCAACTCAGACCCAGAAAACATGTAGGAAATTGCCGCTAAAGAAACCAAAAACAGCTGAGGCACGCAAAACAATGACAGCAAGCCAGAATTGCAACAAGCCAACAGCTGTGTCCTGTTTGAAAAAGACCATTGATCCGGTGCCCTGAACTCAATATGCCAGCCTCAAAACCAAAGCTCACATCAGAAAATTCATTAGAAACCATGATAAATCAGAAAAATGAGAGAAAAGCCAAAGAAATGCACGAGTTCTTAGTGATATTTGGCTGCATTTAGACACAAGGAAACTGGCTGTTTAAAGATTCATCCCCCCCTTCCACTGACTGACTTTGGAATTCTGATTGATTTCACCTCAAAATTGCACTCACACTCAATTTGGAGGGAATTAGAATCTGTCCCCTCAGCAGAAGGGTTCCATGTCATTTTCCAAAACACAGAAACTCATCTTGGTCGAGTTGCCTGTAGATTTCTAATCCTGAAAGGGCAATTTCTGTGTTTTTTTTTTCTTTCATAATGGCTACTCTGTCCAAATCTTGCTTGTATTGCATCAGAATACAAAATATGGGAATAAGAAGGCAAAACCGACTCAGACCCAGAAAACATTAAGGAAATTGCCGCTCAAGAAACCACAAATTGGCTGAGGTTCCCAAAACAATGACAGCAAGCCAGAATTGGAGCAAGCCAACAGCTGTGCCCTGATTGAAAAAGAACCTTCCTCTTGTGCCCTGAACTCAATATGCCAGCCTCAAAACCAAAGCTCACATCAGAAAATTCATTACAAATCATCATAAATAAGATAAAAGAGAAAAAAGCCAAAGAAATGCAAGAATCCCTAATCATAGTGGCTTGAATTAGTTGCAAGGAAACCGGCTGTTCCCGGATTCATCCACCCCTCCAGCTTCCTGCCTGTGGAATTCTGAGTGAATTAACCTGAAAATTGCAGTAAGACTCAGTTTGGAGGCAATAATATCAGTCACCTCAGCCAAAGTGTTCCATTTGATTTTCCAAATCACAAAAACTCACCTTGGTCGTGTTACCCTTAGATTCATAAGCTTCAAACGCTAATTTATTGTTTTTTTTTTTATTTCATGATGGCTACTCTGTCCAAACTCTTGTTTGTATTGCGTCAGAATACAAAATGTGGGAAGGAAAAGGGAAAACCAACTCAGACCCAGAAAACATTTAGGAAATTGCCGCTCAAGAAACCACAAATCGGCTGAGGCACCCAAAACAAGGACAGCAAGCCAGAATTGGAGCAAGCCAACAGCTGTGCCCTGATTGAAAAAGAACCTTCCTCTTGTGCCCTGAACTCAATATGCCAGCCTCAAAACCAAAGCTCACATCAGAAAATTCATTACAAACAATGATAAATAAGAAAAATCAGAAAAAAAGCCAAAGAAATGCAAGAATCCATAATGTTATTGGGCTTGATTTAGTCGCAAGGAAGCCAGCAGTTCCCGGATTCATCCATGCCTAAAGCTGACTGCCTGTGTAATTCTCACAGAATGAACCTGAAAATCGCAGTGAAACTCCGTTTGGAGGCAATTAATATCTGTCACCTCAGCCAAAGTGTTCCATTTGATTTTCCAAAACAAAAATCTCACTTTGGTCGTGTTACCTGCAGATTTAAAATCTTGAAACGCGTATTTGTTGTGTTGTTTATTTCATAATGGCTACTCTGTACAAACTCTTCTTTGCATTGTATCAGAATACTAAATTGGGGAAGGAAGAAGGCAAAACCAACTCAGAGCCAGAAAACATGTAGGAAATTGCCGCTCAAGAAACCACAAATCGGCTGAGGCACCCAAAACCTTGAAAGCAAGACAGAATTGGAGAAAGCCAACAGCTGTGCCCTGATTGAACAAGACCATTAATCCAGTGCCCAGAACTCCACATTGCAGCCTCAAAACCAAAGCTCCCATCAGAAAATTCATTACAAACCATGATAAATAAGGGAAATCTGAGAAAGCCAAAGAAATTCAAGAGTCCTTTGTGGTATTTGGCTGGATTTAGACACAAAGAAACTGGTTGTTTAAAGATTCATCCCCCCTTCCACAGACAGACTTTGGAATTCTGATTGAATTCACCTCAAAATCGCACTCACACTCAATTTGGAGGGAATTAGAATCTGTCCCCTCAGCAGAAGTGTTCCTTGTCATTTTCCAAAACACAGAAACTCATCTTGGTCGTGTAGCCTGTAGATTTCTAATCCTGAAAGGGCAATTTGCTGTTTTTTTTTTTTTCTTTCATAATGGCTACTCTCCAAAATCTTGCTTGTATTGCATCAGAATACAAAATATGGGAATAAGAAGGCAAAACCGACTCAGACCCAGAAAACATTAAGGAAATTGCCGCTCAAGAATCCACAAATCAGCTGAGGCACCCAAAACAATGACAGCAAGCCAGAATTGGAGCAAGCCAACAGCTGTGCCCTGATTGAAAAAGAACCTTCCTCTTGTGCCCTGAATTCAATATGCCAGCCTCCAAACCAAAGCTCACATCAGAAAATTCATTACAAACCATGATAAATAAGAAAAAAGAGAAAAAAGCCAAAGAAATGCAAGAATCCTTAATGATATTGGGCTTGATTTAGTCGCAAGGAAACCGGCTGTCCCCAGATTCATCCATACCTCCAGCTGTCTGCCTGTGGAATTCTGACTGAATTACCCTGAAAATCGCAGTGAAACTCAGTTTGGAGTCAATTAATATCTTTGACCTCAGCCAAAGTGTAACATTTTTTTTTCCAAAACACAAAAACACACCTTGGTCATGTATCCTGTAGATTTTTAAGCTTCAAATGCCCATTTGTTGTGTTTTGTATTTCATAATCGGTACTCTGCCCAAACTCATGTTTGTATGGCGTCAGAATACAAAATTTGGGAAGGAGGAAGGCGAAACCAAATCAGACCAAGAAAACATTTAGGAAATTGCCGCTCAACAAACCAAAATTGAGCTGAGGCACCCAAAACAATGACAGCAAGCCAGAATTGGAGCAAGCCAACAGCTGTGCCCTGTTTGAAAAAGACCATTCCTCCAGTACCCTGAACTCCATATTCCAGCCTCAAAACCAAAGCTCACATCAGAAAATTCATTACAAACCATGATAAATAAGGGAATTGAGAAAAAGCCAAAGAAACGCAAGCCTGTGGAATCCTAACTGAATTAACTGAATTAATCTGAAAATCGCAGTGAAACTCGGTTTTGGAGGCAATTAATATCTGTCACCTCAGCCAGAGGGTTCAATTTTAATTTCGAAAACAAAAAATCATACCTTGGTCTTGTGACCAGTACATATATAAGCTTCAAACGCATATTTGTTGTGTTTTTTATTTCATAATGGCTACTCTGTCCAAACTCTTGTTTGTATTACGCCAGAATACAAAATTTGGGAAGGAAGAAGGCAAAACCTACTCAGAGCCAGAAAACATGTAGGAAATTGCCGCTCAAGAAACCACAAATGGACTGAGGCACCCAAAACCTTGAAAGCAAGCCAGAATTGGAGCAAGCCAACAGCTGTGCCCTGATTGAACTAGACCATTAATCCAGTGCCCTGAACTCCATATTGCAGCCTCAAAACCAAAGCTCACAAAAAAAAATCATTACAAACAATGATAAATAAGGGAAATCTGAGAAAGCCAAAGTAATTCAAGAGTCCTTTGTGGTATTTGGCTGGATTTAGACAGAAGGAAACAGGCTGTTTACGGATTCAACCCCCCTTCCACAGACTGACTTTGGAATTCTGACTCAATTCACCTCAAAATCGCACTCACACTCAATTTGGAGGGAATTAGTATCTGTCCCCTCAGCAGAAGTGTTCCATGTCATTTTCCAAAACACAAAAACTCATCTTTGTCGTGTTGCCTGTAGACTTCTAATCCTGAAAGGGCAATTTACTGTGTTTTTTTTTTTCTTTCATAATGGCTACTCTGTCCAAAATCTTGCTTGTATTGCGTCAGAATACAAAATTTGGGAATAAGAAGGCAAATCCGACTCAGACCCAGAAAACATTTAGGAAACTGCAGAAAAAGAATCCACAAATCAGCTAAAGAATCCAAAACAATGACAGCAAGCAGAACTGGAGCACGCCAACAGCTGTGCCCTGATTGAAAAAGAACCTTCCTCTTGTGCCCTAAACTCAATATGCCAGCCACAAAACCAAAGCTCACATCAGAAAATTCATTTCAAACCATGATAAATAGGAAAAATCAGAAAAAAGCCAAAGAAATGCAAGTTTTCTTAGTGATATTGGGCTTGATTTATTCCTAAGTAAACAGCTGTTTCCAGATTCATCCACAACTCCCAGCTGAGTGAATAGGGATTCTGACTGAATTAACCTCAAAATGGCAGTGAAATTCGGTTTGGAGACAATTAATATCTGTCACCTCAGCCAAAGTGTTCCATTTTATTTTCCAAAACAAAAAAACTCACTTTAGTCATGTTTCCTATAGATTTCAAAGCGTCAAACGCCTATTTGTTGTGTTTTTTATTTCATAATGGCTACTCTGTCCAAAATCTTGCTTGTATTGCATCAACATACAAAATTTCGGAAGGTAGAAGGCAAAGCCAACTCGGACCCAGAAAACATTTAGTAAATTGCCACTCAAGAAACCAAAAGTCAACTGAGGCTCCCAAAACCATGACAGCAAGCCAGAATTGGAGCAGGCAATCAGCTGAGTCCTGATTGAAAAAGGCCATTCTTGCGGTACCCTGAACTCCATATTCCAGCCTCAAAACCAAAGCTCACATCAGGAAATTCATTACAAACCACGATACATAAGAAAAATGAGAAAAAAGCCAAGAAATGCAAGAAACCATAATGATATTGAACTGGATTTAGTTGCAAGGAAACCGGCTGTTCCCGGATTCATCCAACACTCCAGCTGACTGCATGTGGAATTCTGACTGAATTCAGCTGAAAATCGCAGTGAAACTCAGATTGGAGGCAATTAATATCTGTCACCTCAGCCAAAGTGTTCCATTTGATTTTACAAAACACAAAAAATCACCTTGGTCTTGTTACCTGTAGATTTCCAAGCTTCAAATGCCTATTTGTTGTGTTGTTTATTTCATAATGGCTACTCTGTCCAAACTCTTCTTTGCATTGCATCAGAATACAAAATTTGGGAATAAGAAGGCAAATCCAACTCAGACACAGAAAACATTTATGAAATTGCCACTCAAGAAACCACGAATCTTCTGAGGCATCCAAAACAATGACAGCAAGCCGGAATTGGAGCAAATCAAAAACTGTGCCCTGATTGAAACAGAACCATCCTCTTGTGCCCTGAACTCAATATGCCAGCCTCAAAACCAAAGCTCACATCAGAAAATGCATTACAAACCATTACAAATAAGAAAAATGAGAAAAAAGCCAAAGAAATGCAAGAATCCATAATGATATTGGACTTGATTTAGTCGCAAGGAAACCGGATGTTCCTGCATTCATCCACCCCTACACAGCTGACTGCCTGTGGAATTATGACTGAATTAACCTGAAAAATGCAGTGAAACTCAGTTTGAAGGCAATTAATATCTGTCACCTCAGCCAAAGTGTTCCATTTAATTTTTCAAAACTCAAAAACTCACCTTGGTCATGATACCTGTAGAATCATAACCTTCAACGCCTATTTGTTGTGTTTTTTATTTCATAATCGGTACTCTGTCTGAACACATGTTTGTATTGTGTCACAATACAAAATTTGGGAAGGAAGAAGGCAAAAACCTCTCAGACACAGAAAACATTTAGCAAATTGCCGCTCAAGAAACCAAAAGTCAGCTAAGGCACCCAAAACAATGACAGCAAGCAGAATTGGAGCACGCCAACAGCTGTGCCCTGATTGAAAAAGAACCTTCCTCTTGTGCCCTAAACTCAATATGCCAGCCACAAAACCAAAGCTCACATCAAAAAATTCTTTTCAAACCATGATAAATAGGAAAAATCAGAAAAAAGCCAAAGAAATGCAAGTTTTCTTAGTGATATTGGGCTTGATTTATTCCTAAGTAAACAGCTGTTTCCAGATTCATCCACAACTCCCAGCTGAGTGAATAGGGATTCTGACTGAATTAACCTCAAAATGGCAGTGAAATTCGGTTTGGAGACAATTAATATCTGTCACCTCAGCCAAAGTGTTCCATTTTATTTTCCAAAACAAAAAAACTCACTTTAGTCATGTTACCTATAGATTTCAAAGCGTCAAACGCCTATTTGTTGTGTTTTTTATTTCATAATGGCTACTCTGTCCAAAATCTTGCTTGTATTGCATCAACATACAAAATTTCGGAAGGTAGAAGGCAAAGCCAACTCGGACCCAGAAAACATTTAGTAAATTGCCACTCAAGAAACCAAAAGTCAACTGAGGCTCCCAAAACCATGACAGCAAGCCAGAATTGGAGCAGGCAATCAGCTGAGTCCTGATTGAAAAAGGCCATTCTTCCGGTACCCTGAACTCCATATTCCAGCCTCAAAACCAAAGCTCACATCAGGAAATTCATTACAAACCACGATACATAAGAAAAATGAGAAAAAAGCCAAGAAATGCAAGAAACCATAATGATATTGAACTGGATTTAGTTGCAAGGAAACCGGCTGTTCCCGGATTCATCCAACACTCCAGCTGACTGCGTGTGGAATTCTGACTGAATTCAGCTGAAAATCGCAGTGAAACTCAGATTGGAGGCAATTAATATCTGTCACCTCAGCCAAAGTGTTCCATTTGATTTTACAAAACACAAAAAATCACCTTGGTCTTGTTACCTGTAGATTTCCAAGCTTCAAATGCCTATTTGTTGTGTTGTTTATTTCATAATGGCTACTCTGTCCAAACTCTTCTTTGCATTGCATCAGAATACAAAATTTGGGAATAAGAAGGCAAATCCAACTCAGACACAGAAAACATTTATGAAATTGCCACTCAAGAAACCACGAATCTTCTGAGGCATCCAAAACAATGACAGCAAGCCGGAATTGGAGCAAATCAAAAACTGTGCCCTGATTGAAACAGAACCATCCTCTTGTGCCCTGAACTCAATATGCCAGCCTCAAAACCAAAGCTCACATCAGAAAATGCATTACAAACCATTACAAATAAGAAAAATGAGAAAAAAGCCAAAGAAATGCAAGAATCCATAATGATATTGGGCTTGATTTAGTCGCAAGGAAACCGGATGTTCCTGCATTCATCCACCCCTACACAGCTGACTGCCTGTGGAATTATGACTGAATTAACCTGAAAAATGCAGTGAAACTCAGTTTGAAGGCAATTAATATCTGTCACCTCAGCCAAAGTGTTCCATTTGATTTTTCAAAACTCAAAAACTCACCTTGGTCATGATACCTGTAGAATCATAACCTTCAACGCCTATTTGTTGTGTTTTTTATTTCATAATCGGTACTCTGTCTGAACACATGTTTGTATTGTGTCACAATACAAAATTTGGGAAGGAAGAAGGCAAAAACCTCTCAGACACAGAAAACATTTAGCAAATTGCCGCTCAAGAAACCAAAAGTCAGCTAAGGCACCCAAAACAATGACAGCAAGGCAGAATTGGAGCAAGTCAACAGCTGTGCCTTTTTCAAAAATAACCTTCCTCTTGTGCCCTGAACTCCATATTGCAGCCTCAAAACCAAAGCTCACATCAGAAAATGCATTACAAACCATGATAAATAAGAAAAATGAGAAAAAAGCCAAAGAAATGCTAGAATCCATAATGATATTGGGCTTGATTTAGTCGCAAAGAAATTGGCTGTTCCCAGATTCATCCACCCCTCGAGCTGACGGCCTGTGGAATTCTGACTGAATTAACCTGAATATCGCAGTGAAACTCAGTTTGGAGGCCATTAATATCTGTCACCTCAGCCAAAGTGTTCCATTTTATTTGCCAAAACACAAAACCTCATCTTGTCCTGTTACCTGTAGATTTCTGAGCTTCAAACGCCTATTTGTAGTGTTTTTTATTTCATAATGGCTACTCTGCCCTAACTCTTGTTTGTATTGCGTCAGAATACAAAATTTGGGAAGGAAGAAGGCAAAACCAACTCAGACCCAGAAAACATTTAGGAAATTGCCGCTCAAGAAACCACAAATCGGCTGAGGCACTCAAAACAATGACAGCAAGCCAGAATTGGAGCAGGCCAACAGCTGTGCCCTGTTTGAAAAAGACTATTCCTCCGGTGCCCTGAACTCCATATTGCAGCCTCAAAACCAAAGCTCACATCAGAAAATTCATTACAAACCATGATAAATAAGAAAAATGAGAAAAAAGCCAAAGAAATGCAAGAATCCATAATGATATTGGGCTTGGTTCAGTCGCAAGGAAACCGGCTGTTCCCGGATTCATCCACCCCTCCAGCTGACTGCCTGTGGAATTGTGACTGAATTAACCTGAATATCGCAGTGAAACTCCGTTTGGAGGCAGTAAATAACTGTCACCTCAGCCAAAGTGTTCCATTTGATTTTCCAAAACACAAAAACTCACCTTGGTCGTGTTACCTGTAGATTTCTAAGCTTCAAAAGCCTATTTGTTGTGTTTTTTATTTCATAATAGCTACTCTGCCCAAACACTTGTTTGTATTGTGTCAGAATACAACATTTGGGAAGGAAGAAGGCAAAACCAACTCAGACCCAGAAAACATTTTGGAAATTGCCGCTCAAGAACCACTAATCGGCTGAGGCACTCAAAACAATGACAGCAAGCCAGAATTGTAGCAGGCCAATAGCTGTGCCGTGTTTGAAAAAGACCATTGCCCCGGTGCCCTGAACTCTATATTGCAGCCTCAAAACCAAAGCTGACATCAGAAAATGCATTGCAAACCATGATAAATAAGAAAAATGAGAAAAAAGCCAAAGAAATGCAAGAATCCATAATGATATTGTCTTTGAGTTAGTCGCAAGGAAACCGGCTGTTCCTGGATTCATCCACCCCTCCAGCGGACTGCCTGTGGAATTCTGACAGAATTACCCTGAAAATCGCAGTGAAACTCAGTTTGGAGGCAATTAATATCTGTCACCTCAGACCATTTTATAATCTAAAACACAAACACTCACCTTGCTCATGTTACCTGTAGATTTCTAAGCTTCAAACGCCTATTTGTTGTATTTTTTATTTCATAATGGCTACTCTGTCCAGAAAACATTTAAAATTTCCGCTCAAGAAACCACAAATCGGCTGAGGTACTTAAAACAATGACAGCAAGGCAGAATTGGAGCATGCCAACAGCTGTGCCCTGTTTGAAAAAGACCATTCCTCCGGTGCCCTGAACTCAATATGCCAGCCTCAAAACCAAAGCTCACATCAGAAAATTCATTACAAACCATGATAAATAAGAAAACGGAGAAAAAAGCCAAAAAATGCAAGAATCCATAATGATATTGGGCTTGAGTTAGTCGCAAGGAAACCGGCTGTTCCCGGATTCATCCACCCCTTCAGCGGACTGCCTGTGGAATTCTGACTGAATTAACCTGAATATCGCAGTGAAACTCAGTTTGGAGGCAATTAATATCTCTCAAATCAGCCAAAGTGTTCCATTGTATTTTCCAAAACACAAAAACTCCCCTTGGTCGTGTTACCTGTAGATTTCTAAGCTTAGAACGCCTATTTGTAGTGTTTTTTATTTCATAATGGCCACTCTGCCCAAACTCTTGTTTGTATTGCGTCAGAATACAAAATTTGGGAAGGAAGAAGGCAAAACCAACTCAGACCCAGAAAACATTTATGAAATTGCCACTCAAGAAACCACGAATCTTCTGAGGCATCCAAAACAATGACAGCAAGCCGGAATTGGAGCAAATCAAAAACTGTGCCCTGATTGAAACAGAACCATCCTCTTGTGCCCTGAACTCAATATGCCAGCCTCAAAACCAAAGCTCACATCAGAAAATGCATTACAAACCATTACAAATAAGAAAAATGAGAAAAAAGCCAAAGAAATGCAAGAATCCATAATGATATTGGACTTGATTTAGTCGCAAGGAAACCGGATGTTCCTGCATACATCCACCCCTACACAGCTGACTGCCTGTGGAATTATGACTGAATTAACCTGAAAAATGCAGTGAAACTCAGTTTGAAGGCAATTAATATCTGTCACCTCAGCCAAAGTGTTCCATTTAATTTTTCAAAACTCAAAAACTCACCTTGGTCATGATACCTGTAGAATCATAACCTTCAACGCCTATTTGTTGTGTTTTTTATTTCATAATCGGTACTCTGTCTGAACACATGTTTGTATTGTGTCACAATACAAAATTTGGGAAGGAAGAAGGCAAAAACCTCTCAGACACAGAAAACATTTAGCAAATTGCCGCTCAAGAAACCAAAAGTCAGCTAAGGCACCCAAAACAATGACAGCAAGCAGAATTGGAGCACGCCAACAGCTGTGCCCTGATTGAAAAAGAACCTTCCTCTTGTGCCCTAAACTCAATATGCCAGCCACAAAACCAAAGCTCACATCAAAAAATTCTTTTCAAACCATGATAAATAGGAAAAATCAGAAAAAAGCCAAAGAAATGCAAGTTTTCTTAGTGATATTGGGCTTGATTTATTCCTAAGTAAACAGCTGTTTCCAGATTCATCCACAACTCCCAGCTGAGTGAATAGGGATTCTGACTGAATTAACCTCAAAATGGCAGTGAAATTCGGTTTGGAGACAATTAATATCTGTCACCTCAGCCAAAGTGTTCCATTTTATTTTCCAAAACAAAAAAACTCACTTTAGTCATGTTACCTATAGATTTCAAAGCGTCAAACGCCTATTTGTTGTGTTTTTTATTTCATAATGGCTACTCTGTCCAAAATCTTGCTTGTATTGCATCAACATACAAAATTTCGGAAGGTAGAAGGCAAAGCCAACTCGGACCCAGAAAACATTTAGTAAATTGCCACTCAAGAAACCAAAAGTCAACTGAGGCTCCCAAAACCATGACAGCAAGCCAGAATTGGAGCAGGCAATCAGCTGAGTCCTGATTGAAAAAGGCCATTCTTCCGGTACCCTGAACTCCATATTCCAGCCTCAAAACCAAAGCTCACATCAGGAAATTCATTACAAACCACGATACATAAGAAAAATGAGAAAAAAGCCAAGAAATGCAAGAAACCATAATGATATTGAACTGGATTTAGTTGCAAGGAAACCGGCTGTTCCCGGATTCATCCAACACTCCAGCTGACTGCGTGTGGAATTCTGACTGAATTCAGCTGAAAATCGCAGTGAAACTCAGATTGGAGGCAATTAATATCTGTCACCTCAGCCAAAGTGTTCCATTTGATTTTACAAAACACAAAAAATCACCTTGGTCTTGTTACCTGTAGATTTCCAAGCTTCAAATGCCTATTTGTTGTGTTGTTTATTTCATAATGGCTACTCTGTCCAAACTCTTCTTTGCATTGCATCAGAATACAAAATTTGGGAATAAGAAGGCAAATCCAACTCAGACACAGAAAACATTTATGAAATTGCCACTCAAGAAACCACGAATCTTCTGAGGCATCCAAAACAATGACAGCAAGCCGGAATTGGAGCAAATCAAAAACTGTGCCCTGATTGAAACAGAACCATCCTCTTGTGCCCTGAACTCAATATGCCAGCCTCAAAACCAAAGCTCACATCAGAAAATGCATTACAAACCATTACAAATAAGAAAAATGAGAAAAAAGCCAAAGAAATGCAAGAATCCATAATGATATTGGGCTTGATTTAGTCGCAAGGAAACCGGATGTTCCTGCATTCATCCACCCCTACACAGCTGACTGCCTGTGGAATTATGACTGAATTAACCTGAAAAATGCAGTGAAACTCAGTTTGAAGGCAATTAATATCTGTCACCTCAGCCAAAGTGTTCCATTTGATTTTTCAAAACTCAAAAACTCACCTTGGTCATGATACCTGTAGAATCATAACCTTCAACGCCTATTTGTTGTGTTTTTTATTTCATAATCGGTACTCTGTCTGAACACATGTTTGTATTGTGTCACAATACAAAATTTGGGAAGGAAGAAGGCAAAAACCTCTCAGACACAGAAAACATTTAGCAAATTGCCGCTCAAGAAACCAAAAGTCAGCTAAGGCACCCAAAACAATGACAGCAAGGCAGAATTGGAGCAAGTCAACAGCTGTGCCTTTTTCAAAAATAACCTTCCTCTTGTGCCCTGAACTCCATATTGCAGCCTCAAAACCAAAGCTCACATCAGAAAATGCATTACAAACCATGATAAATAAGAAAAATGAGAAAAAAGCCAAAGAAATGCTAGAATCCATAATGATATTGGGCTTGATTTAGTCGCAAAGAAATTGGCTGTTCCCAGATTCATCCACCCCTCGAGCTGACGGCCTGTGGAATTCTGACTGAATTAACCTGAATATCGCAGTGAAACTCAGTTTGGAGGCCATTAATATCTGTCACCTCAGCCAAAGTGTTCCATTTTATTTGCCAAAACACAAAACCTCATCTTGTCCTGTTACCTGTAGATTTCTGAGCTTCAAACGCCTATTTGTAGTGTTTTTTATTTCATAATGGCTACTCTGCCCTAACTCTTGTTTGTATTGCGTCAGAATACAAAATTTGGGAAGGAAGAAGGCAAAACCAACTCAGACCCAGAAAACATTTAGGAAATTGCCGCTCAAGAAACCACAAATCGGCTGAGGCACTCAAAACAATGACAGCAAGCCAGAATTGGAGCAGGCCAACAGCTGTGCCCTGTTTGAAAAAGACTATTCCTCCGGTGCCCTGAACTCCATATTGCAGCCTCAAAACCAAAGCTCACATCAGAAAATTCATTACAAACCATGATAAATAAGAAAAATGAGAAAAAAGCCAAAGAAATGCAAGAATCCATAATGATATTGGGCTTGGTTCAGTCGCAAGGAAACCGGCTGTTCCCGGATTCATCCACCCCTCCAGCTGACTGCCTGTGGAATTGTGACTGAATTAACCTGAATATCGCAGTGAAACTCCGTTTGGAGGCAGTAAATAACTGTCACCTCAGCCAAAGTGTTCCATTTGATTTTCCAAAACACAAAAACTCACCTTGGTCGTGTTACCTGTAGATTTCTAAGCTTCAAAAGCCTATTTGTTGTGTTTTTTATTTCATAATAGCTACTCTGCCCAAACACTTGTTTGTATTGTGTCAGAATACAACATTTGGGAAGGAAGAAGGCAAAACCAACTCAGACCCAGAAAACATTTTGGAAATTGCCGCTCAAGAACCACTAATCGGCTGAGGCACTCAAAACAATGACAGCAAGCCAGAATTGTAGCAGGCCAATAGCTGTGCCGTGTTTGAAAAAGACCATTGCCCCGGTGCCCTGAACTCTATATTGCAGCCTCAAAACCAAAGCTGACATCAGAAAATGCATTGCAAACCATGATAAATAAGAAAAATGAGAAAAAAGCCAAACAAATGCAAGAATCCATAATGATATTGTCTTTGAGTTAGTCGCAAGGAAACCGGCTGTTCCTGGATTCATCCACCCCTCCAGCGGACTGCCTGTGGAATTCTGACAGAATTACCCTGAAAATCGCAGTGAAACTCAGTTTGGAGGCAATTAATATCTGTCACCTCAGACCATTTTATAATCTAAAACACAAACACTCACCTTGCTCATGTTACCTGTAGATTTCTAAGCTTCAAACGCCTATTTGTTGTATTTTTTATTTCATAATGGCTACTCTGTCCAGAAAACATTTAAAATTTCCGCTCAAGAAACCACAAATCGGCTGAGGTACTTAAAACAATGACAGCAAGGCAGAATTGGAGCATGCCAACAGCTGTGCCCTGTTTGAAAAAGACCATTCCTCCGGTGCCCTGAACTCAATATGCCAGCCTCAAAACCAAAGCTCACATCAGAAAATTCATTACAAACCATGATAAATAAGAAAGATGAGAAAAAAGCCAAAGAAATGCAAGAATCCATAATGATATTGGGCTTGATTGAGTTGCAAGGAAACCGGCTGTTCCCGGATTCATCAACCCCTCCAGCTGACTGCCTGTGGAATTATGACTGAATTTACCTGAAAATCGCAGTGAAACTCAGTTTGGAGGCAATTAATATCTGTCACCTCAGCCAAAGTGTTCCATTTGATTTTCCAAAACACAAAAACTCACCTTGGTCGTGTTACCTGTAGATTTCTAAGCTTCAAAAGACTATTTGTTGTGTTTTGTATTTCACACTGGCTACTCGCCCCAAACTCTTGTTTGTATGGCGTCAGAATACAAAATTTGGGAAGGAAAATGGCAAAACCAACTCAGACTCAGAAAACATGTAGGAAATTGCAGCTCAAGAAACCAAAAGTCAGCTGAGGCACTCAAAACAATAACAGCAAGCCAGAATTGGAGCAGGCCAAAAGCTGTGCCCTGTTTGAAAAAGACCATTCCTCCAGTGCCCTGAACTCCATATTGCAGCCTCAAAACCAAAGCTCACATCAGGAAATTCATTACAAACCATGAAAAATAAGGAAAATGAGAAAAAAGCGAAAGAATTCCAAGAATGCATAATGATATTGGGCTTGATTTAGTCTCAAGGAAACCGGCTGTTCCAGGATTCATCGACCACTGCAGCTGACTGCCTGTGGAATTCTGACTGAATTCAGCTGAAAATCGCAGTGAAACTCAGATTGGAGGCAATTAATATCTGTCACCTCAGCCAAAGTGTTCCATTGTATTTTCCAAAACACAAAAACTCCCCTTGGTCGTGTTACCTGTAGATTTCTAAGCTTAGAACGCCTATTTGTAGTGTTTTTTATTTCATAATGGCCACTCTGCCCAAACTCTTGTTTGTATTGCGTCAGAATACAAAATTTGGGAAGGAAGAAGGCAAAACCAACTCAGACCCAGAAAACATTTAAGAAATTGCCGCTCAAAAAACCACAAATCGGCTGAGGCACTCAAAACAATGACAGCAAGGCAGAATTGGAGCAGGCCAACAGCTGTGCCCTGTTTGAAAAAGACCATTCCTCCGGTGCCCTGAACTCCATATTGCAGACTCAAAACCAAAGCTCACATCAGAAAATTCATTTAAACCATGATAAATAAGAAAGATGAGAAAAAAGCCAAAGAAATGCAAGAATCCATAATGATATTGGGCTTGATTGAGTTGCAAGGAAACCGGCTGTTCCCGGATTCATCAACCCCTCCAGCTGACTGCCTGTGGAATTATGACTGAATTTACCTGAAAAATGCAGTGAAACTCAGTTTGAAGGCAATTAATATCTGTCACCTCAGCCAAAGTGTTCCATTTGATTTTTCAAAACTCAAAAACTCACCTTGGTCATGATACCTGTAGAATCATAACCTTCAACGCCTATTTGTTGTGTTTTTTATTTCATAATCGGTACTCTGTCTGAACACATGTTTGTATTGTGTCACAATACAAAATTTGGGAAGGAAGAAGGCAAAAACCTCTCAGACACAGAAAACATTTAGCAAATTGCCGCTCAAGAAACCAAAAGTCAGCTAAGGCACCCAAAACAATGACAGCAAGGCAGAATTGGAGCAAGTCAACAGCTGTGCCCTTTTTGAAAAATAACCTTCCTCTTGTGCCCTGAACTCCATATTGCAGCCTCAAAACCAAAGCTCACATCAGAAAATGCATTACAAACCATGATAAATAAGAAAAATGAGAAAAAAGCCAAAGAAATGCTAGAATCCATAATGATATTGGGCTTGATTTAGTCGCAAAGAAATTGGCTGTTCCCAGATTCATCCACCCCTCGAGCTGACGGCCTGTGGAATTCTGACTGAATTAACCTGAATATCGCAGTGAAACTCAGTTTGGAGGCCATTACTATCTGTCACCTCAGCCAAAGTGTTCCATTTTATTTGCCAAAACACAAAACCTCATCTTGTCCTGTTACCTGTAGATTTCTGAGCTTCAAACGCCTATTTGTAGTGTTTTTTATTTCATAATGGCTACTCTGCCCTAACTCTTGTTTGTATTGCGTCAGAATACAAAATTTGGGAAGGAAGAAGGCAAAACCAACTCAGACCCAGAAAACATTTAGGAAATTGCCGCTCAAGAAACCACAAATCGGCTGAGGCACTCAAAACAATGACAGCAAGCCAGAATTGGAGCAGGCCAACAGCTGTGCCCTGTTTGAAAAAGACTATTCCTCCGGTGCCCTGAACTCCATATTGCAGCCTCAAAACCAAAGCTCACATCAGAAAATTCATTACAAACCATGATAAATAAGAAAAATGAGAAAAAAGCCAAAGAAATGCAAGAATCCATAATGATATTGGGCTTGGTTCAGTCGCAAGGAAACCGGCTGTTCCCGGATTCATCCACCCCTCCAGCTGACTGCCTGTGGAATTGTGACTGAATTAACCTGAATATCGCAGTGAAACTCCGTTTGGAGGCAGTAAATAACTGTCACCTCAGCCAAAGTGTTCCATTTGATTTTCCAAAACACAAAAACTCACCTTGGTCGTGTTACCTGTAGATTTCTAAGCTTCAAAAGCCTATTTGTTGTGTTTTTTATTTCATAATAGCTACTCTGCCCAAACACTTGTTTGTATTGTGTCAGAATACAACATTTGGGAAGGAAGAAGGCAAAACCAACTCAGACCCAGAAAACATTTTGGAAATTGCCGCTCAAGAACCACTAATCGGCTGAGGCACTCAAAACAATGACAGCAAGCCAGAATTGTAGCAGGCCAATAGCTGTGCCGTGTTTGAAAAAGACCATTGCCCCGGTGCCCTGAACTCTATATTGCAGCCTCAAAACCAAAGCTGACATCAGAAAATGCATTGCAAACCATGATAAATAAGAAAAATGAGAAAAAAGCCAAACAAATGCAAGAATCCATAATGATATTGTCTTTGAGTTAGTCGCAAGGAAACCGGCTGTTCCTGGATTCATCCACCCCTCCAGCGGACTGCCTGTGGAATTCTGACAGAATTACCCTGAAAATCGCAGTGAAACTCAGTTTGGAGGCAATTAATATCTGTCACCTCAGACCATTTTATAATCTAAAACACAAACACTCACCTTGCTCATGTTACCTGTAGATTTCTAAGCTTCAAACGCCTATTTGTTGTATTTTTTATTTCATAATGGCTACTCTGTCCAGAAAACATTTAAAATTTCCGCTCAAGAAACCACAAATCGGCTGAGGTACTTAAAACAATGACAGCAAGGCAGAATTGGAGCATGCCAACAGCTGTGCCCTGTTTGAAAAAGACCATTCCTCCGGTGCCCTGAACTCAATATGCCAGCCTCAAAACCAAAGCTCACATCAGAAAATTCATTACAAACCATGATAAATAAGAAAGATGAGAAAAAAGCCAAAAAATGCAAGAATCCATAATGATATTGGGCTTGAGTTAGTCGCAAGGAAACCGGCTGTTCCCGGATTCATCCACCCCTTCAGCGGACTGCCTGTGGAATTCTGACTGAATTAACCTGAATATCGCAGTGAAACTCAGTTTGGAGGCAATTAATATCTCTCAAATCAGCCAAAGTGTTCCATTGTATTTTCCAAAACACAAAAACTCCCCTTGGTCGTGTTACCTGTAGATTTCTAAGCTTAGAACGCCTATTTGTAGTGTTTTTTATTTCATAATGGCTACTCTGCCCAAACTCTTGTTTGTATTGCGTCAGAATACAAAATTTGGGAAGGAAGAAGGCAAAACCAACTCAGACCCAGAAAACATTTAAGAAATTGCCGCTCAAAAAACCACAAATCGGCTGAGGCACTCAAAACAATGACAGCAAGGCAGAATTGGAGCAGGCCAACAGCTGTGCCCTGTTTGAAAAAGACCATTCCTCCGGTGCCCTGAACTCCATATTGCAGACTCAAAACCAAAGCTCACATCAGAAAATTCATTTAAACCATGATAAATAAGAAAGATGAGAAAAAAGCCAAAGAAATGCAAGAATCCATAATGATATTGGGCTTGATTGAGTTGCAAGGAAACCGGCTGTTCCCGGATTCATCAACCCCTCCAGCTGACTGCCTGTGGAATTATGACTGAATTTACCTGAAAATCGCAGTGAAACTCACTTTGGAGGCAATTAATATCTGTCACCTCAGCCAAAGTGTTCCATTTGATTTTCCAAAACACAAAAACTCACCTTGGTCGTGTTACCTGTAGATTTCTAAGCTTCAAAAGACTATTTGTTGTGTTTTGTATTTCACACTGGCTACTCGCCCCAAACTCTTGTTTGTATGGCGTCAGAATACAAAATTTGGGAAGGAAAATGGCAAAACCAACTCAGACTCAGAAAACATGTAGGAAATTGCAGCTCAAGAAACCAAAAGTCAGCTGAGGCACTCAAAACAATAACAGCAAGCCAGAATTGGAGCAGGCCAAAAGCTGTGCCCTGTTTGAAAAAGACCATTCCTCCAGTGCCCTGAACTCCATATTGCAGCCTCAAAACCAAAGCTCACATCAGGAAATTCATTACAAACCATGAAAAATAAGGAAAATGAGAAAAAAGCGAAAGAATTCCAAGAATGCATAATGATATTGGGCTTGATTTAGTCTCAAGGAAACCGGCTGTTCCAGGATTCATAGACCACTGCAGCTGACTGCCTGTGGAATTCTGACTGAATTCAGCTGAAAATCGCAGTGAAACTCAGATTGGAGGCAATTAATATCTGTCACCTCAGCCAAAGTGTTCCATTTTCTTTTCCAAAACACAAAAACTCACCTTGGTCGTGTTACCTGTAGATTTCTAAGCTTCAAACGACTATTTGTTGTGTTTTTTATTTCATAATGGCTACTTTAACCAAACTCTTGTTTGTATTGCATCAGAATACAACATTTGGGAAGGAAGAAGGCAAAACCAACTCACAGCCAGAAATCATTTAGGAAATTGCCGCTCAAGAAACCAAAAGTCAGCAGAGGTACCCAAAGCAATGACATTAAACCAGATTGGAGCAAGCAAAGAGGTGTGCCCTGATTGAAAAAGAACCATTCTCTTCTGCACTGAAGTCTATATTGCAGCCTCAAAATAAAGCTCACATCAGAAAATTTATTACAAACCATGATAAATAAGAAAAATAAGAAAAAAGCCAAAGAAATGCAAGAATCTATAATGATATTGGGCTTGATTCAATCGCAAGGAAACCGGCTGTTCCCAGATTCATCCACCCCTCCAGCTGACTGCCTGTGGAATTCTGACTGAATTCACCTGAAAATTGCAGTGAAACTCAGTTTGGAGGCAATTAATATCTGTCACCTCAGCCAAAGTGTTCCATTTTATTTTCGAAAACACAAAAACTCACCTTGCTCGTGTTACCTGTAGATTTCTAAGCTTCAAATGACTATTTGTTGTGTTTTTTATTTCATAATGGCTACTCTGCCGAAACTCTTGTTTGTATGGCGTCAGAATACAAAATTTGGGAAGGAAGAAGGTAAAACCAATTCAGGCCCAGAAAACATGTAGTAAATTGCCGCTCAAAAGACCAATAATCGGCTGAGGCACACAAAACAATGACAGCAAGCCAGAATTGGAGCAGGCCAACAGCTGTGCCCTGTTTGAAAAAGACCATTCCTCTGTTACCCTGAACTCCATATTGCAGCCTCAAAACCAAAGCTCACATCAGAAAATTCATTACAAACCATGATAAATAAGGAAAATGAGAAAAAAGCCAAAGAATTCCAAGAATGCATAATGATATAGGGCTTGATTTAGTCTCAAGGAAACCGGCTGTTCCTGGATTCATCGACCACTGCAGCTGACTGCCTGTGGAATTCTGACTGAATTCACCTGAAAATCGCAGTGAAACTCAGTTTGGAAGCAATTAATATCTGTCACCTCAGATATTTTATTATCCAAAACACATAACCTCACCTTGGTCGTGTTACCTGTAGATTTCTAAGCTTCAAACGCCTATTTGTTGTGTTTTTTATTTCATAATGGCTACTCTGCTGAAACTCTTTTTTGTATTGCGTCAGAATACAAAATTTGACAAGGAAGAAGGCAAAAGCAACTCAGACCCAGAAAACATTCAGAAAATTGCCACTCAAGAAACCACAAATAAGCTGAGGCACCCAAAATAAAATGACAGCAAGCCAGAATTGGAGCAGGCCAACAGCTGTGCCATGTTTGAAAAGGACCATTCCTCCGGTGCCCTGAACTCAAAATGCCAGCCTCAAAACCAAAGCTCACATCCGAAAATTTATTACAAACCATGATAAATAAGAAAGATGAGAAAAAAGCCAAAGAAATGCAAGAATCCACAATGATATTGGGCTTGATTTAGTCGCAAGGAAACCATCTTTCCCGGATTCATCCACCCCTCCAGCTGACAGCCTGTGGAATTCTGACAGAATTAACCTGAAAATCGCAGTGAAACTCAGTTTGGAGGCAATTAATATGTGTCACCTCAGCCAAAGTGTTCCATTTGATTTTCCAAAACACAAAATCTCACCTTGGTCGTGTTACCTGTAGATTTCTAAGCTTCAAACTCCTATTTCTTGTGTTTTTTTTTATTTCATAATGGCTCCTCTGTCCAACCTCTTGTTTGTATGGCGTCAGAATACAAAATTTGGGAAGGAAGAAGGCAAAACCAACTCTGACCCAGAAAACATTTAGGAAATTGCCACTCAACACACCAAAAATCAGCTGAGGCACCCAAAACAATGACAGTAAGCCAGAACTGGAGCAAGCAAATGGCTGTGCCCTGTTTGAAAAAGAACCTTCCTCTTGTGCCCTGAACTCCATATTGCAGACTCAAAACCAAAGCTCACATCAGAAAATTTATTACAAACCATGATACATAAGAGAAATGAGAAAAAGCCAAAGAAATGCAAGAATCCATAATGATATTGGGCTTGATTTAGTCTCAAGGAAATCAGCTCTTCCCAGATTCATCCCCCCCTCCAGCTGACTACCTGTGGAATTGTGACTGAATTAACCTGAAAATCACAGTGAAACTCAGTTTGGAAGCAATTAATATCTGTCACCTCAGCCAAAGTGTTCCATTTGATTTTCCAAAACACAAAAACTCACCATGGTCGTGTTACCTGTAGATTTCTAAGCTTCAAAAGCCTATTTGTTGTGGTTTTTATTTCATAATGGCTACTTTAACCAAACTCTTTTTTGTATTGCGTCAGAATACAAAATTTGACAAGGAAGAAGGCAAAACCAACTCAGACCCAGAAAACATGTAGGAAATTGCCGCTCAAGAAACCAAAAGTCAGCTGAGGTACCCAAACCAATTACATTAAACCAGAATTGGAGCAAGCAAAGAGTTGTGCCCTGATTGAAAAAGAACCATCCTCTTCTGCCCTGAACTCCATCTTCCAGACTCAAAACCAAAGCTCACATCAGAAAATTCATTACACACCATGATAAATAAGAAAAATGAGAATAAATCCAAAGAAATGCAAGATTCCATAATGATATTAGGTTTGATTTAGTCGCAAGGAAACCGGTTGTTCCCAGATTCATCCACCCCTCCAGCTGACTGCCTGTGGAATTCTGACTGAATTAACCTGAAAATCACAGTGAAATTCAGTTTGGAGGCAATTAATATCTGTCACCACAGCCAAAGTGTTCCATTTTATATTCCAAAACACAAAAACTCACCTTGGTCATGTTACCAGTAGATGTCTAAGCTTCAAACGCCTATTTGTTGTGTTTTTTATTTCATAATGGCTACTCTGTCTAAACTCTTGTTTGTATTGCGTCAGAAGCAACATTTGAAGGAAGAAGGCAAAACCAACTCAGACCCAGAAAACATTTAGGAACTTGCCGCTCAAGAAAGCAAACTCAGCTGAGGCACCCAAACCAATGACAGTAAGCCAGAATTGGAGCAAGCAAAGGTCTGTGCCCTGATTGAATATGGCCATTCCTCCGGTGCCCTGAACTCCATCTTGCAGACTCAAAACCAAAGCTCACATCAGAAAATTCATTACAAACCATCATAAATAAGAAAAATGAGAAAAAAGCCAAAGAAATGCAAGAATCCATAATGATATTGGGCTTGATTCAGTCGCAAGGAAACCGGCTGTTCCCAGATTCATCCACCCCTCCATCTGGCTACCTGTGGAATTCGACTGAATTAACCTGAACATCGCAGTGAAACTCAGTTTGGAGGCAATTAATATCTGTCACCTCAGTCAAAGTGTTCCATTTGATTTTCCAAAACACAAAAACTCACCTTGGTCGTGTTTTCTGTACATGTATAACCTTGAAATGTTTGTTTGTTGTGTTTTTTATTTCATAATGGCTACTTTGACCAAACTCTTGTTTATATTGCATCAGAATACAAAATTTGGGAAGGAAGAAGGAAAAACCAACTCAGACCCAGAAAACATTTAGGAAAATGCCGCTCAAGAAACCACAAATCGGCTGAGGCACCCAAAACAATGACAGCAAGCCAGAATTGGAGCAAGCCAACACTTATGCCCTGATTGAAAATGCCATTCCTCTTGTGCCCTGAACTCCATATGCCAGCCTAAAAACCAAAGCGCACATCAGAAAATTCATTACAAACCATGATAAATAAGAAAAATAAGAGCCAAAGAAATGCAAGAATCCATAATGATATTGGGCTTGATTTAGTCGCAAGGAAACCGGCTGTTCCCGGATTCATCTACCCCTCCAGGTGACTCCCTGTGGAATTCTGACTGAATTAACCTGAATATCGCAGTGAAACTCAGTTTGGAGGCAATTAATATCTGTCACCTAGCCAAAGTGTTCCATTTGACTTTCCAAAACACAAAAACTCACCTTGGTCGTGTTACCTGTAGATTTCTAAGCTTCAAACGCCTATTGGTTGTGTTTTTCATTCCATAATGGCTACTCTGTCCAAACTCTTGTTTGTATGCCGTCAGAATACAAAATTTGGGAAGGAAGAAGGCAAAACCAACTCAGACCCAGAAAACATTTAGGAAATTTCCACTCAAGAAACCAAAAGTCAGCTGAGGCTCCCAAAATAATGACAGCAAGCCAGAATTGGAGCAAGCCAACAGCTGTGCCCTGATGGAAAAAGGCCATTCCTCCGGTGCCCTGAACTCCATATTGCAGCTTCAAAACCAAAGCTCACATCAGAAAATTCATTACAAACCATGATAAATAAGAAAAATGAGAAAAAAGACAAAGAAATGCAAGAATCCATAATGATATTGGGCTGGATTTATTCGCAAGGTTACCGGCTGTTCCCAGTTCATCCACCCCTCCAGCTGACTGCCTGTGGAATTGTGACTGAATTCACCTGAAAATCGCAGTGAAACTCAGTTTGGAGGCAATTTATATCTGTCACCTCAGCCAACGTGTTCCATTTGATTTTCCACAACACAAAACCTCACCTTGGTCATGTTACCTGTAGATTTCTAAGCTTCAAATGCCTATTTGCTGTGTTTTTCATTACAAAATGGCTGCTCTGCCCAAACTCTTGTTTGTATGGCGTCAGAATACAAAATTTGGGAAGGAAGAAGGCAAAACCAACTCAGACCCTGAAAACATGCAGGAAATTGCTGCTCAAGAAACCAAAAGTCAGCTGAGGCACTTAAAACAATGACAGCAAGCCAGAATTCGAGCAGGCCAACAGCTGTGCCCTGTTTGAAAAAGGCCATTCCTCCGGTGCCCTGAACTGCATATTGCAGCCTCAAAACCAAATCTCACATCAGAAAATTCATTACAAACCTTGATAAATAAAAAATGAGAAAAAAGCCAAAGAAATGCAAGAATCCATAATGATATTAGGCTTGTTTTATTCGCATGGAAACCGGCTGTTCCCAGATTCATCCACCCCTCCAGCTGACTGCCTGTGGAATTCTGACTGAATTAACCTGAAAATCGCAGTGAAACTCAGTTTGGTAGCAATTAATATCTGTCACCTCAGCCAAAGCGTTCCATTTTATGTTCCAAAACAAAAAAACTCACCATGGTTGTGCTACCTGTAGATTTCTAAGCTTCAAAATCCTATTTCTTGTGGTTTTTATTTCATAATGGCTACTCTGCCCAAACTCTTGTTTGTATGGCATCAGAAAAGATAATTTGGGAAGGCAGACAGCAAAACCAACTCAGACCCAGAAAACCCATAATGATATTGGGCTGGATTTATTCGCAAGGATACCGGCTGTGCCCAGATTCATCCACCCCTACAGCTGACTGCCTGTGGAATTGTGACTGAATTCACCTGAAGTCAGCCGCGGCACCCAAAACAATGACGGGAAACAAGAATTGGAGCAGGCCAACAGCTGTGCCCTGTTTGAAAAAGACCATTCCTCTTGTGCCCTGAACTCCATTTGCCAGCCTCAAAACCAAAGCTCACATCAGAAAATTCATCACAAACCATGATAAATAAGAAAAAGGAGAAAAAAGCCAAAGAAATGCAAGAATCCATAATGATATTCAGCTTGATTTCGTCACAAGGAAACCGGCTGTTCCCGGATTCATCCACCCCTCCAGCGGACTGCCTGTGGAATTCTGACGGAATTCACCTGAAAATCGCAGTGAAACTCAGTTTGGAGGCAATTACTATCTGTAACCTCAGCCAAAGTGTTCCATTTGATTTTCTAAAACACAAAAACTCACCTTGGTCGTATTACCTGTAGATTTCTAAGCTTTAAACGCATATTTGTAGTGTTTTTTATTTCATAATGGCTACTCTGCCGAAACTCTTGTTTGCATGCCATCAGAAAAGAAAATTTGGGAAGGAAGAAGGCAAAACCAACTCAGACCCAGCAAACATTTAGGAAATTGCCGCTCAAGAAACCAAAATTCAGCTGAGGCACCCGAAGAAATGACAGCAAGCCAGATTTGGAGCAGGCCAACAGCTATGCCCTGTTTGAAAAAGAGTATTCCTCCGGTACCCTGAACTCCATATGCCAGCCTCAAAACCAAAGCTCACATCAGAAAATTCATTACAAACCATGATAAATAAGTAAAATGAGAAAAAAGCCAAAGAAATGCAAGAATCCATAATGATATTGGGCTTGATTTAGTCGCAAGGAAACCGGCTGTTCCCAGATTCATCCACCACTCCTGCTGACTGCCTGTGGAATTCTGACTGAATTAACCAGAAAATCGCAGTGAAACTCACTTTGGAGGCAATATATATCTGTGACCTCAGCCAAAGTATTCCATTTGATTTTGCAAAACATAAAAACTCACCTTGGTTATGTTACCTGTAGATTTCTAAGCTTCAAAGGCCTATTTGTAATGTTTTTTAATTCATAATGGCAACTCTGTCCAAACTATTGGTTGTATCGTGTCAGAATACAATATTTGGGAAGGAAGAAGGCAAAACCAACTAAGATCCAGAAAACATTTAGTAAATGGCCACTCAAGAAACGAAAAGAGAGCTGAGGCACCCAAAACAATGACAGCAAGCCAGAATTGGAGCATGCCAACAGCTGTGCCCTGATTGAAAAAGAACCTTCCTCTGGTGACCTGAACTCAATATGCCAGCCTCAAAACCAAAGCTCACATGAAAAAATTCATTACAAACCATGATAAATAAGAAAAATGAGAAAAAAGCGAAAGAAATGGAAGAATCCATAATGATATTGGGCTGGATTTAGTCGCCAGGAAACCGGCTATTCCCGGATTCATCCACTGCTCCTGCTGATTGCCTGTGGAATTCTGACTGAATTCACCTGAAAATCGCAGTGAAACTCACTTTGGAGGCAATTAATATCTGTCTCCTCAGGCAAAGTGTTCCATTTGATTTTCCAAAACACAAAAACTCACCTTGGTCGTGTTACCTGTAGATTTCTAAGCTTCAAACGCCTATTTGCTGTGTTTTTCATTACAAAATGGCTACTCTGCCCAAACTCTTGTTTGTATTGTGGCAGAATACAAAATTTGGGAAGGAAGAAGGCAAAACCAACTCAGACGCAGAAAACATTTAGGATATTGCCGCTCAAGAAACCACAAATCGTCTGAGGCTCCCAAAACAATGACAGCAAGCCAGAATTGGAGCAGGCCAAGAGCTGTGCCCTGTTTGAAAAAGAGCATTCCCAGCCGGCTCCGCGGCTCATTAAGCTAATCCTCCACCTAGCGGCCCCAGCACACCAGGTTCTAGTCCCGGTCTGGGTGCGGATTCTGTCCCGGTTGCCCCTCTTCCAGGCCAGCCCTCTGCTGTGGCCAGGGAGTGCAGTGGAGCATGGCCCAAGTGCTGGGGCACTGCACCCCATGGGAGACCAGGAAAAGCACCTGGCTCCTGGTTCCTGCAATCGGATCAGCGCGGTGCGCCCGCCGCAGCACACTGGCCGCGGCGGCCATTGGAGGGTGAACCAAGAGCAAAGGAAGAAATTTCTCCCTGTCTCTCTCTCTCACTGTCCACTCTGCCTGTAAAGAAAAAAAAAAAGGAAAAAGACCATTCCCCCGGATCCTGAACTCCATATTGCAGCTTCAAAACCAAAGCTCACCTCAGAAAATTCATTACAAACCATGATAAATAAGAAAAATAAGAAAAAAGCCAAAGAAATGCAAGAATCCATTATGATATTGGGCTTGATTCACTCGAAGGAAACAGGCTGTTCCAGGATTCATCCACCCCTGCAGCTGACTGCCTGTGGTATTCTGACTGAATTAACCTGAAAATCACAGTGAAACTCAGTTTGGAGGCAATTAATATCTGTCACCTCAGCCAAAGTGTTCCATTTGATTTTCCAAAACACAAAAACTCACCTTGGTCGTGTTACCTGTAGATTTCTAAGCTTCAAATGCCTATTTGTTGTGTTTTTTATTTCATAATACCTACTCTGTCCAAACTCTTGTTTGTATTGCATCAGAATACAAAATTTGGGAAGGAAGAAGGCAAAACCAACTCAGACCCAGCAAACATTTAGGAAATTGCCGCTCAAGAAACCAAAATTCAGCTGAGGCACCCAAAGAAATGACAGCAAGCCAGATTTGGAGCAGGCCAACAGCTATGCCCTGTTTGAAAAAGAGTATTCCTCCGGTACCCTGAACTCCATATGCCAGCCTCAAAACCAAAGCTCACATCAGAAAATTCATTACAAACCATGATAAATAAGTAAAATGAGAAAAAAGCCAAAGAAATGCAAGAATCCATAATGATATTGGGCTTGATTTAGTCGCAAGGAAACCGGCTGTTCCCAGATTCATCCACCACTCCTGCTGACTGCCTGTGGAATTCTGACTGAATTAACCAGAAAATCGCAGTGAAACTCACTTTGGAGGCAATATATATCTGTGACCTCAGCCAAAGTATTCCATTTGATTTTGCAAAACATAAAAACTCACCTTGGTTATGTTACCTGTAGATTTCTAAGCTTCAAAGGCCTATTTGTAATGTTTTTTAATTCATAATGGCAACTCTGTCCAAACTATTGGTTGTATCGTGTCAGAATACAATATTTGGGAAGGAAGAAGGCAAAACCAACTAAGATCCAGAAAACATTTAGTAAATGGCCACTCAAGAAACCAAAAGACAGCTGAGGCACCCAAAACAATGACAGCAAGCCAGAATTGGAGCATGCCAACAGCTGTGCCCTGATTGAAAAAGAACCTTCCTCTGGTGACCTGAACTCAATATGCCAGCCTCAAAACCAAAGCTCACATGAAAAAATTCATTACAAACCATGATAAATAAGAAAAATGAGAAAAAAGCGAAAGAAATGGAAGATTCCATAATGATATTGGGCTGGATTTAGTCGCAAGGAAACCGGCTATTCCCGGATTCATCCACCGCTCCTGCTGATTGCCTGTGGAATTCTAACTGAATTCACCTGAAAATCGCAGTGAAACTCACTTTGGAGGCAATTAATATCTGTCTCCTCAGGCAAAGTGTTCCATTTGATTTTCCAAAACACAAAAACTCACCTTGGTCGTGTTACCTGTAGATTTCTAAGCTTCAAACGCCTATTTGCTGTGTTTTTCATTACAAAATGGCTACTCTGCCCAAACTCTTGTTTGTATTGTGGCAGAATACAAAATTTGGGAAGGAAGAAGGCAAAACCAACTCAGACGCAGAAAACATTTAGGATATTGCCGCTCAAGAAACCACAAATCGTCTGAGGCTCCCAAAACAATGACAGCAAGCCAGAATTGGAGCAGGCCAAGAGCTGTGCCCTGTTTGAAAAAGAGCATTCCCAGCCGGCTCCGCGGCTCATTAAGCTAATCCTCCACCTAGCGGCCCCAGCACACCAGGTTCTAGTCCCGGTCTGGGTGCGGATTCTGTCCCGGTTGCCCCTCTTCCAGGCCAGCCCTCTGCTGTGGCCAGGGAGTGCAGTGGAGCATGGCCCAAGTGCTGGGGCACTGCACCCCATGGGAGACCAGGAAAAGCACCTGGCTCCTGGTTCCTGCAATCGGATCAGCGCGGTGCGCCCGCCGCAGCACACTGGCCGCGGCGGCCATTGGAGGGTGAACCAACGGCAAAGGAAGAAATTTCTCCCTGTCTCTCTCTCTCACTGTCCACTCTGCCTGTCAAGAAAAAAAAAAAAAAAAGGAAAAAGACCATTCCCCCGGATCCTGAACTCCATATTGCAGCTTCAAAACCAAAGCTCACCTCAGAAAATTCATTACAAACCATGATAAATAAGAAAAATAAGAAAAAGGCCAAAGAAATGCAAGAATCCATTATGATATTGGGCTTGATTCACTCGAAGGAAACAGGCTGTTCCAGGATTCATCCACCCCTGCAGCTGACTGCCTGTGGTATTCTGAGTGAATTAACCTGAAAATCACAGTGAAACTCAGTTTGGAGGCAATTAATATCTGTCACCTCAGCCAAAGTGTTCCATTTGATTTTCCAAAACACAAAAACTCACCTTGGTCATGTTACCTGTAGATTTCTAAGCCTCAAACGCCTATTTGTTGTGTTTTTTATTTCATAATACCTACTCTGTCCAAACTCTTGTTTGTATTGCATCAGAATACAAAATTTGGGAAGGAAGAAGGCAAAACCAACACAGACCCAAAAAACATCTAGTAAATTGACACACTAGAATCCACAAATGTGCTGAAGCACTCAAAACATTGACAGCAAGCCAGAATTGGAGGAGGACAACAGCTGTGCCCTGATTGAAAAGAACCATCCTCTTGTTCCCTGAACCCAATATGCCAGCCTTAAAACCAGAGCTCACATCAGAAAATTTATTGCAAACCATGATACATAAGAGAAATGAGAAAAAGCCAAAGAAATGCAAGAATCCATAATGATATTGGGCTTGATTTAGTCGCAAGGAAACCAGCTGTTCCTGGATTCATCCACCCCTGCAGCTGAATGCCTGTGGAATTCTGATGGAATTAACCTGAAAATCGCAGGGAAACTCAGTTTGGAGGCAATTAATATCTGTCACCTCAGCCAAAGTGTTCCATTTTCTTTTCCAAAACACAAAAACTCACCTTGGTCGTGTTACCTGTAGATTTCTGAGCTTCAAACGCCTATTTGTTGCACTTTTTATTTCATAATAGCTACTCTGTCCAAACTCTTGTTTGTATTGCATCAGAATACAAAATTTGGGAAGGAAGAAGGCAAAACCAACTCAGACCCAGAAAATATTTAGGAAATTACTGCTCAAGGAACCAAAAGTAAGCTGAGGCATGCAGAACAATGACAGCAAGACAGAATTGGAGCAAGCCAACAGCTGTGCCCTGATTGAAAAAGAACCATTCTCTTGTACCCTGAAATCCATTTTGCAGCCTCAAAACCAAAGCTCACATCAGAAAATTCATAACAAACCATGATAAATAAGGGAAATGTGAAAAAGCCAAAGAAATGCAAGAGTCCTTTGTGATATTTGGCTGGATTTAGACACAAGGAAACTGGCTGTTTCAGGATTCATCCCACCCTTAAACAGACTGACTTTGGAATTCTGATTGAATTCACCTCAAAATTGCACTCACACTCAATTTGGAGGAAATTAGTATCTGTCCCCTCAGCAGAAGGGGTCCATGTCATTATCCAAAACAAAGAAACTCATCTTGATTGTGTTGCCTGTACAGTTCTAATCCTGAAAGGCCAATTTGCTTTGTTTTTTTTTTTTTTCTTTCATAATGGCTACTCCGTAAAAATCTTGCTTGTATTGCATCAGAATACAAAATTTGGGAATAAGAAGGCAAAAGTAACTCAGACCCAGAAAACATTTAGGATATTGCCACTCAAGAATCCACAAATCAGCTGAGGCACCCAAAACAAGACAGCAAGCCAGAATTGGAGCAACCCAACAACTGTGCCCTGATTAAAAACAACCCTCCTCTTGTGCCCTGAACTCAATATGCCAGCTTAAAACCAAAGCTCACATCAGAAAATTCATTACAAACCATGATAAATAAGAAAAATGAGAAAAAGCCAAAGAAATGCAAGAATCCATAATGATATTGGGCTTGATTTAGTCGCAAGGAAATCGGCTCGTCCAAGATTCATCCCCCCCTCCAGCTGACTGCCTGTGGAATTCTGACTGAATTAACCTGAAAATCGCAGTGACAATCAGTTTGGAGGCAATTACTATCTGTCACCTCAGCCAAAGTGTTCCACTTTATTTTCCAAAACACAAAAACTCACTTGGTCTTGTTACCTGTAGATGTATAAGCTTCAAACGCCTATTTGTTGTGTTTTTTATTTCATAATGGCTACTCTGTCAAAACTCTTGTTTGTATTGCCTCAGAATACAAAATTTGGGAAGGAAGAAGGCAAAACCAACTCAGACCCATAAAACATTTAGGAAATTGCCGCTCAAGAAACCAAAATCAGCTGAGGCACCCAAAACAATGACAGCAAGCTAGAATTGGAGCAAGCCAACAGCTGTGCCCTGTTTGAAATAGAACCCTCCTCTTGTGCCCTGAACTCAATATGCCAGCCTCAAAACCAAAGCTCACATCAGAAAATTCATTACAAACCATGATACAAAAGAAAAATGAGAAAAAAGCCAAAGAAATGCAAGAATCCCTAATTATATTGGGCTTGATTTAGTCGCAAGGAAACCGGCTGTTCCCGGATTCATCCACCCCTCCAGCTGACAGCTTGTGGAATTCTGACTGAATTAACCTGAAAATCGCAGTGAAACTCAATTTGGAGGCAATTAATATCTGTCACCTCAGCCAAAGTGTTCCATTTGATTTTCCAAAACACAAAATCTCACCTTGGTCGTGTTACCTGTAGCTTCAAATGCCTATTTGTTGTGTTTTTAATTTCATAATGGCTACTCTGTCCAAACTCTTGTTTGTATTGCGTCAGAATAGAAAATTTGGGAAGGAAGAAGGCAAAACCAACTGATACCCAGAAAACATTTAGGAAATTGCCACTCAAGAAACCACAACTCGGCTGAGGCACCCAAACCAATGACAGCAAGCCAGAATTGGAGCAACCCAACAGCTGTGCCCTGATTGAAAAAGTTCCTTCCTTTTGTGACCTCAACTCAATATGCCAGCCTAAAAACCAAAGCTCACATCAGAAAATTCATTACAAACCATGATAAATAAGAAAAATGAGAAAAAAGCCAAAGAAATGCAAGAATCCATAATGATATTGGACTTCATTTAGTCACAAGGAAACCGGCTATTACCGGATTCATCCACCCATCCAGCTGACTGACTGTGGAATTCTGACTGAATTAAGCTGAATGGAGGCAGTTAATATCTGTCACCACAGCCAAAGTGTTCCATTTTATTTTCCAAAACACAAAATCTCACCTTGGTCATGTTGCCTGTAGATTTCTAAGCTTCAAACGCCTATTTGTTGTGTTTTTTATTTCATAATGGCTACTCTGTCCAAACTCTTGTTTATATTGTGTCAGAATACAAAATTTGGGAAGAAAGCAGGCAAAACCAACTGAGACTCAGAAAACATTTACCGAATTTCCGCTCAAGAAACCAAAAGTCAGCTGAGGCACCGAAAACAATGAAAGCAAGCCAGAACTTGAGCAAGCCAACAGCTGTGCCCTGATTGAAAAAGACCATTAATCCAGTGCCCTGAACTCCATACTGCAGCCTCAAAACCAAAGCTCGCATCAGAAAATTCATTACAAACCATGATAAATAAGAAAAATGAGAAAAAAGCCAAAGAATTGCAAGAATCCATAATGATATTGGGCTTGATTTAGTCATAAGGAAACCGGCTGTTCCCGGATTCATCCACCCCTCCAGCTGACTGCCTGTGGATTTCTGACTGAATTAACCTGAAAATCACAGTGAAACTCTGTTTGGAGGCAATTAATATCTGTCACCTCAGCCAAAGTGTTCCATTGTATTTTCCAAAACACAAAAACTCACCTTGGTCGTGTTACCTGTAGATGTATAAGCTTCAAACGCCTATTTGTTTTGTTGCTTGTTTCATAATGGCTACTGTAAACAAACTCTTGTTTGTATTGCCTCAGAATACAAAATTTGGGAAGGAAGAAGGCAAAACCAACTCAGACCCATAAAACATTTAGGAAATTGCCGCTCAAGAAACCTAAAGTCAGCTGAGGCACCAAAAAAATGACAGCAATCCAGAACTTGAGCAAGCCAACAGCTGTGCCCTGATTGAAAAAGACCATTAATCCAGTGCCTGAACTCCATATTCAAGCCTCAAAACAAAAGCTCACATCAGAAAATTCATTACAGACCATGATAAATAAGAAAAATGAGAAAAAAGCCAAAGAAATGCAAGAATCCATAATGATATTGGGCTTGATTTAGTTGCAAGGAAACCGGCTGTTCCCGGATTCATCCACCCCTCCAGCTGACTGCCTGTGGAATTCTGACTGAATTCACCTGAAAATTGCAGTGAAACTCAGTTTGGAGGCAATTAATATCTGTCACCTCAGCCAAAGTTTCCATTTTATTTTCCAAAACACAAAAACTCACCTTGGTCGTGTTACCTGTAGATTTCTAAGCTTCAAACACCTATTTGTTGTGTTTTTTATTTCATAATGGCTACCGTGCCCAAACTCTTGTTTGTATTGTGGCAGAATACAAAATTTGGGAAGGAAGAAGCCAAAACCAACTCAGACCCATAAAACATTTAGGAAATTGCCGCTCAAGAAACCAAAAGTCAGCTGAGGCACCCAAAACAATGACAGCAAGGCAAAATGGGAGCAAGGCGACAACTGTGCCCTGTTTGAAAAAGACCATTCCTCCTGTGCCCTGAACTCCATATTCCAGCCTCAAAACCAAAGCTCACAGCAGAAAATTCATTACAAACCATGGTAAATAAGGGAAATGTGAAAAAGCCAAAGAAATGCAAGAGTCCTTTGTGAAATTTGGTTGGATTCAGACACAAGGAAACTGGCTGTTCCCAGATTCATACCCCCTTCCACAGACAGACTTTGGAATTCTGATTGAATTCACCTCAAAATCGCACTCAGACTCAATTTGGAGGGAATTAGGATCTGTCCCCTCAGCAGAAGGGTATCATGTCATTTTCCAAAACACAGAAACTCATCTTGGTCGTGTTGCCTGTAGATTTCTAATCCTGAAAGGGCAATTTACTGTGTTTTTTTTTTCTTTCATAATGGCTACTCTGTCCAAAATCTTGCTTGTATTGCGTCAGAATACAAAATTTGGGAATAAGAAGGCAAATCCGATCAGAACCAGAAAACATTTAGGAAACTGCAGAAAAAGAATCCACAAATCAGCTGAGGCACCCAAAACAATGACAGCAAGCAGAATTGGAGCACGCCAACAGCTGTGCCCTGATTGAAAAAGAACCTTCCTCTTGTGCCCTAAACTCAATATGCCAGCCACAAAACCAAAGCTCACATCAAAAAATTCTTTTCAAACCATGATAAATAGGAAAAATCAGAAAAAAGCCAAAGAAATGCAAGTTTTCTTAGTGATATTGGGCTTGATTTATTCCTAAGTAAACAGCTGTTTCCAGATTCATCCACAACTCCCAGCTGAGTGAATAGGGATTCTGACTGAATTCACCTCAAAATGGCAGTGAAATTCGGTTTGGAGACAATTAATATCTGTCACCTCAGCCAAAGTGTTCCATTTTATTTTCCAAAACAAAAAAACTCACTTTGGTCATGTTACCTATAGATTTCCAAGCTTCAAACGCCTATTTGTTGTGTTTTTTATTTCATAATGGCTACTCTGTCCAAAATCTTCCTTGTATTGCATCACATACAAAATTTGGGAAGGTAGAAGGCAAAGCCAACTCAGACACAGAAAACATTTAGGAAATTGCCACTCAAGAAACCAAAAGTCAGCTGAGGCACCCAAAACCATGACAGCAAGCCAGAATTGGAGGAGGCAATCAGCTGAGTCCTGATTGAAAAAGGCCATTCTTCCGGGACCCTGAACTCCATATTCCAGCCTCAAAACCAAAGCTGACATCAGGAAATTCATTACAAACCACGATACATAAGAAAAATGAGAAAAAAGCCAAGAAATGCAAGAATCCATAATGATATTGAGCTGGATTTAGTCGCAAGGAAACGGGCTGTTCCCGGATTCATCCACCCCTCCAGCTGACTGCCTGTGGAATTCTGACTGAATTAACCTGAAAATCGCAGTGAAACTCAGTTTGGAGGCAATTAATATCTGTCACCTCAGCCAAAGTGTTCCATTTTATTTTCCATAACACAAAAACTCACCTTGGTCGTGTTATCTGTAGATTTCTAAGCTTCAAACACCTATGTGTAGTGTTTTTTATTTCATAATGGCTGCTCTGGCCAAACTCTTGTTTGTATGGCGTCAGAATACAAAATTTGGGAAGGAAGAAGGCAAAACCAACTCAGACCCAGAAAACATTTAGGAAATTGCCGCTCAAGAAATCACAAATCAGCTGAGGCACCCAAAAAAATGTCAGGATGCCAGAATTGGAACACGCCAACAGCTGTGCCCTGATTGAAAAAGAACCTTCCTCTTGTGCCCTGAACTCAATATGCCAGCCTCAAAACCAAAGCTCACATCAGAAAATTCATTACAAACCATGATAAATAAGAAAAATCAGAAAAAAGCCAAAGAAATGCAGGAGTTCTTAGTGATATTGGGCTTGATTTATTCTCTTATTCCTGGCTGGTTGCAGATTCATCAACAACTCCCAGCTGAGTGTCTGTGGTTTCTGACTGAATTAACATGAAAATCGCAGTGAAACTCGGTTTGGAGGCAATTAATATCTGTCACCTCAGTCAAAGTGTTCCACTTTATTTTCCAATACACAAAAACTCACCTTGGTCATGCTACCTGCAGATTGCTAAGCTTCAAACGCAATTTGTTGTGTTGTTTATTTCATAATGGCTGCTGTGCCCAAACTCTTGTTTGTATTGTGTCAGAATGCAAAATTTCAAAAGGGAGAAGGCAAAACCAACTCAGACCCAGAAAACTTTTAGGAAATTGCCGCTCAAGAAACCAAAATCAGCTGAGGCACCCAAAACAATGACAGCAAGCTAGAATTGGAGCAAGCCAACAGCTGTGCCCTGATTGAAAAAGAACCTTCCTCTTGTGCCCTGAACTCCATATTGCAGCCTCAAAACCAAAGCTCACATCAGAAAATTCATTACAAACCATGATACATAAGAAAAATGAGAAAAAAGCCAAAGAAATGCAAGAATCCCTAATTATATTGGGCTTGATTTAGTCGCAAGGAAACCGGCTGTTCCCGGATTCAATCGCCCCTCAAGCTGACGGCCTGTGGAATTCTGACGGAATTAACCTGAAAATCGCAGTGAAACTCAGTTTGGAGGCAATTAATATCTGTCACCTCAGCCAAAGTGTTCCATTTGATTTTCCAAAACACAAAAACTCACTTTGGTTGTTTTACCTGTAGATGTCTAAGTTTCAACATCCTATTTGTTGTGTGTTTTATTTCATAATGGCTACTCTGTCCAAACTCTTGTTTGTATTGCATCAGAATACAAAATTTGGGAAGGAAGAAGGCAAAACCAACACAGACGCAGAAAACATTTAGGAAATTGCCGCTCAAGAAGCCAAAAGTCACTGAGGCACCCAAAACAATGACAGCAAGCCAGAAGAGGAGCAAGCCAACAGCTGTGCGCTGATTGAAAAAGAACCTTCCTCTTGTGCCCTGAACTCAATATGCCAGCCTCAAAACCAAAGCTCACATCAGAAAATTCATTACAAACCATGATAAATAAGAAAAAAGAGAAAAAAGCCAAAGAAATGCAAGAATCCATAATGATATAGGGCTTGATTTAGTCGCTAGGAAACCGGCTGTTCCTGGATTCATCTACCCCTCCAGCTGACTGCCTGTGGAATTCTGACTGAATTAACCTGAAAATCACAGTGAAACTCAGTTTGGAGGCAATTAATATCTGTCACCTCAACCAAAGTGTTCCATTTGATTTTCCAAAACACAAAAACTCACCTTGGTAGTGTTACTTGTAGATTTCTAAGCTTCAAACGCCTATTAGTTGTGTTTTTTCTTTCATAATGGCTATTCTGTACAAACTCTTCTTTGCATTGCATCAGAATACAAAATTTGGGAAGGAAGAAGGCAAAACCAACTCAGACCCTGAAAACATGCAGGAAATTGCCACACAAGAAACCACAAATCGGCTGAGGCACTCAAAACAATGACAGCAAGCCAGAAGTGGAGCAAGCCAACAGCTGTGCCCTGATTGAAAAAGAACCATCCTCTTGTGCCCTGAACTCAATATGCCAGCCTCAAAACCAAAGCTCACATCAGAAAATTCATTACAAACCATGATAAATAAGAAAAAAGAGAAAAAAGCCAAAGAAATGCAAGAATCCATAATGATATTGGGTTTGATTTAGTTGCAAGGAAACCGGCTGTTCCCAGATTCATCCACCACTAAAGCTGACTGCCTGTGGAATTCTGACTGAATTAACCTGACAATCGCAGTGAAACTCAAGAAACCAAATTTCAGCTGAGGCACCCAAAACAAAGACAATAGCCAGAATTGGAGCAGGCCAACAGCTGTGCCCTGTTTGAAAAAGACCATTCCTCCTGTGCCCTGAAATCAAAATGCCAGCCTCAAAACCAAAGCTCACATCAGAAAATTCATTACAAACCATGATAAATCAGGGAAATGTGAAAAAGCCAAAGAAATGCAAGAGTCCTTTGTGATATTTGGCAGGATTTAGACACAAAGAAACTGGCTGTTTCCAGATTCATCCCCCCCTTCCACAGACTGACTTTGGAATTCTGATTGAATTCACCTCAAAATCGCTCTCACACTCCATTTGGAGGGAATTAGAATCTGTCCCCTCAGCAGAAGCGTTCCATGTCATTTTCCAAAACACAGAATCTCACCTTGGTTGTGTTGCCTATGGATTTCTAATCCTGAAAGGTCAATTTGCTGTGTTTTTTTTTTTTTCTTTCATAATGGCTACTCTGTCCAAAATCTTGCTTGTATTGCATCAGAATACAAAAATTGGGAAGGAAGAAGGCAAAACCAACTCAGACCCCGAAAACATTTAGGAAATTGCCACACAAGAAACCACAAATCAGCTGAGGCACCCAAAACAATGACAGCAAGCCAGAAGAGGAGCAAGCCAACAGCTGTACCCTGTTTGAAAAAGAACCTTCCTCTTTTACCCTGAACTCAATATGCCAGCCTCAAAACCAAAGCTCACATCAGAAAATTCATTACAAACCATGATAAATAAGAAAAAAGAGAAAAAAGCCAAAAACATGCAAGAATCCATAATGATATAGGGCTTGATTTAGTCGCTAGGAAACGGCTCTTCCCGGATTCATCCACCCCTCCAGCTGACAGCCTGTGGAATTCTGATGAATTAACCTGAAAATCACAGTGAAACTCAGTTTGGAGGCAATTAATATCTGTCACCTCAGCCAAAGTGTTCCATTTTATTTTCATAAACACAAAAACTCACCTTGGTCATGTTACCTGTAGATTTCTAAGCTTCAAACGCCTATTTGTTGTGTTTTTTCTTTCATAATGGCTATTCTGTACAAACTCTTCTTTAAATTGCATCAGAATACAAAATTTGGGAAGGAAGAAGGCAAAGCCAACTCAGACCCTGAAAACATTTGGGAAATTGCCACACAAGAAACCACAAATCGGCTGAGGCACTCAAAACAATGACAGCAAGCCAGAAGTGGAGCAAGCCAACAGCTGTGCCCTGATTGAAAAACAACCTTCCTCTTGTGCCCTGAACTCAATATGCCAGCCTCAAAACCAAAGCTCACATCAGAAAATTCATTACAAACCATGATAAATAAGGGAAATGTGAAAAAGCCAAAGAAATGCAAGAATCCATAATGATATTGGGTTTGATTTAGTTGCAAGGAAACCGGCTGTTCCCAGATTCATCCACCACTAAAGCTGACTGCCTGTGGAATTCTGACTGAATTAACCTGACAATCGCAGTGAAACTCAAGAAACCAAATTTCAGCTGAGGCACCCAAAACAAAGACAATAGCCAGAATTGGAGCAAGCCAACAGCTGTGCCCTGTTTGAAAAAGACCATTCCTCAGGTGCCCTGAACTCTATATTGCAGCCTCAAAACCAAAGCTCACATCAGAAAATTCATTACAAACCATGATAAATTAGGGAAATGTGAAAAAGCCAAAGAAATGCAAGAGTCCTTTGTGATATTTGGCTGGATTTAGACACAAAGAAACTGGCTGTTTCCAGATTCATCCCCCCCTTCCACAGACTGACTTTGGAATTCTGATTGAATTCACCTCAAAATCTCACTCACACTCATTTGGGAGGGAATTAGAATCTGTCCCCTCAGCAGAAGCGTTCTATGTCATTTTCCAAAACACAGAAACTCATCTTGGTCGCGTTGCCTGTAGATTTCTAATCCTGAAAGGGCAATGCGCTGTGTTTTTTTTTTTTTCTTTCTTTCATAATGGCTACTCTCCAAAATCTTGCTTGTATTGCATCAGAATACAAAATTTGGGAATAAGAAGGCAAAACCGACTCAGACCCAGAAAACATTTAGGAAATTGGCACTCAAGAAACCACAAATCGGCTGAGGCACCCAAAACAATGACAGCAAGCCAGAAGTGGAGCAAGGCAACAGCTGTGCCCTGATTGAAAAAGAACCTTCCTCTTGTGCCCTGAACTCAATATGCCAGCCTCAAAACCAAAGCTCACATCAGAAAATTCATTACAAACCATGATAAATAAGGGAAATGTGAAAAAGCCAAAGAAATGCAAGAGTCCTTTGTGATATTTGGCAGGATTTAGACACAAAGAAACTGGCTGTTTCCAGATTCATCCCCCCCTTCCACAGACTGACTTTGGAATTCTGATTGAATTCACCTCAAAATCGCTCTCACACTCCATTTGGAGGGAATTACAATCTGTCCCCTCAGCAGAAGCGTTCCATGTCATTTTCCAAAACACAGAATCTCATCTTGGTTGTGTTGCCTATGGATTTCTAATCCTGAAAGGTCAATTTGCTGTGTTTTTTTTTTTTCTTTCATAATGGCTACTCTGTCCAAAATCTTGCTTGTATTGCATCAGAATACAAAATTTGGGAAGGAAGAAGACAAAACCAACTCAGACCCCGAAAACACTTAGGAAATTGCCACACAAGAAACCACAAATCAGCTGAGGCACCCAAAACAATGACAGCAAGCCAGAAGTGGAGCAAGCCAACAGCTGTGCCCTGATTGAAAAAGAACCTTCCTCTTGTGCCCTGAACTCAATATGCCAGCCTCAAAACCAAAGCTCACATCAGAAAATTCATTACAAACCATGATAAATAAGGGAAATGTGAAAAAGCCAAAGAAATGCAAGAGTCCTTTGTGATATTTGGCAGGATTTAGACACAAAGAAACTGGCTGTTTCCAGATTCATCCCCCCCTTCCACAGACTGACTTTGGAATTCTGATTGAATTCACCTCAAAATCGCTCTCACACTCCATTTGGAGGGAATTAGAATCTGTCACCTCAGCAGAAGCGTTCCATGTCATTTTCCAAAACACAGAATCTCATCTTGGTTGTGTTGCCTATGGATTTCTAATCCTGAAAGGTCAATTTGCTGTGTTTTTTTTTTCTTTCATAATGGCTACTCTGTCCAAAATCTTGCTTGTATTGCATCATACAAACTCTTGTTTGTATGGCGTCAGAATACAAAATTTCAGAAGGAAGAAAGCAAAACCAACTCAGACCCAGAAAATATTCAGGAAATTGCCGCTCAAGAAACCAAAAGTTAGCTGAGGCACCCAAAGCAATGACAGCAAGCCAGAATTAGAGCAAGCCAACAGCTGTGCCCTGTTTGAAAAAGAACCTTCCTCTTGTGCCCTGAACTCAATATGCCAGCCTCAGAACCAAAGCTCACATCAGAAAATTCATTACAAACCATGATAAATAAGAAAAAGGAGAAAAAAGAAAAGAAAAGCAAGAATCCATAATGATATTGGGCTTGATTCAGTCGCAAGGAAACCGGCTGTTCCTGGAATCATCCGCCCCTCCAGCTGACTGCCTGTGGAATTCTGACTGAATTAACCTGAAAATCGCAGTGAAACTCACTTTGGAGGCAATTACTATCTGTCACCTCAGCCAAAGTGTTCCATTTGATTTTGCAAAACACAAATCTCACCTTGGTCGTGTTACCTGTAGATTTCTAAGCTTCAAACGCCTATTTGTTGTGTTTTTCTATTTCATAATGGCTACTCTGCCGAAACTCTTGTTTGTATGGCGTCAGAATACAAAATTTGGGTAGGAAGAAGGCAAAACCAACTCAGACCCAGAAAACATTTAGGAAATTGCCGCTCACAAACCACATATCGGCTGAGGCACCCAAAACAATGACAGCAAGCCAGAATTGGAGCAGGCCAACTGCTGTGCCCTGTTTGAAAAAGACCATTCCCCCGGTGCTCTGAACTCCATATTGCAGCCATAAAACCAAAGCTCACATCAGAAAATTCATTACAAACCATGATAAATAGGAAATCAGAGAAAAAAGTCAAAGAAATGCAAGAATCCATAATGACATTTGGCCTTATTAGTCACAAGGAAACCGGCTGTAGCTGGATTCATCCTCTGCTCCAGCTCACTGCCTGTGGAATTCTGACTGAATTAACCTGAAAATCGCAGTGAAACTCAGTTTGGAGGCAATTAATATCTGTCACCTCAGCCAAAGTGTTCCATTTTATTTTCCAAAACACAAAAACTCACCTTGGTCGTGTTACCTGTAGATTTCTAAGCTTCAAATGCCTATTTGTTGTGTTTTTTATTTCATAATAGCTACTCTGCCCAAACTCTTGTTTGTATGGCGTCAGAATACAAAATTTGGGAAGGAAGAAGGCAAAACCAACTCAGACCCCGAAAACATTTAGGAAATTGCCACACAAGAAACCAGAAATCAGCTGAGGCATCCAAAACAATGACAACAAGCCATAATTGGAGCAAGCCAACAGCGGTACCCTGTTTGAAAAAGAACCTTCCTCTTTTACCCTGAACTCAATATGCCAGCCTCAGAACCAAAGCTCACATCCGAAAATTCATTACAAACCATGATAAATAAGAAAAATGAGAAAAAAGCCAAAGAAATGCAAGAATCTGTAATGTTATCGGGTTTGATATAGTCGCAAGGAAACCGGCTGTTCCCGGATTCATCCACCCATCCAGCTGACTGCATATGGAATTCTGACTGAATTAACCTCAAAATAGCAGTGAAACTCATATAGGAGACAATTAATATCTGTCACCTCAGCTAAAGTGTTCCATTTTATTTTGCAAAACACAAAAACTCACCTTGGTCGTGTTACCTGTAGATTTCTAAGCTTCAAACGCCTATTTCTTGTGTTTTTTATTTCATACTGGCTATTCTACCCAAACTCTTGTTTGTATGGCGTCAGAATACAAAATTTGGGAAGGAAGAAGGCAAAACCAACTCAGACCCAGAAAACATTTCGCAAATTGCCACTCAAGAAACCACAAATCAGCTGAGGATCCCAAAACAATGAAAGCAAGCCAGAATTGGGGCAGGCCAATAGCTGTGCCCTGTTTGAAACAGAACCTTCCTCTTGCTCCCTGAACTCCATATTGCAGCCTCAAAACCAAAGCTCACATCAGAAAATTCATTACAAACCATGATAAATAAGAAAAAGGAGAAAAAAGCCAAAGAAATGCAAGAATCCATAATGATATAGGGCTTGATTTAGTCGCTAGGAAACCGGCTGTTCCCAGATAAATCCACCCCTCCAGCTGACATCCTGTGGAATTCTGACTGAATTAACCTGAAAATCACAGTGAAACTCAGTTTGGAGGCAATTAATATCTGTCACCTCAGCCAAAGTGTTCCATTTTATTTTCCAAAACACAAAAAATCACCTTGGTCGTGTTACCTGTAGATTTCTAAGCTTCAAATGCCTATTTGTTGTGTTTTTCATTTCATAATGACTACTCTGCCCAAACTCTTGTTTGTTTGGCGTCAGAATACAAAATTTGGGAAGGAAGAAGGCAAAACCAACTCAGACCCAGAAAACATTTAGGAAATTGCCACTCAAGAAACCAAGTCAGCTGAGGCATGCAAAACAATGACAGCAAGCCAGAATTGGAGCAAGCCAACAGCTGTGCCCTGTTTGAAAAAGAACCTTCCTCTTCTGCCCAGAACTCAATATGCCAGCCTCAGAACCAAAGCTCACATCAGAACATTCATTACAAACCATGATAAATAAGAAAAAGGAGAAAAAAGCCAAAGAAAAGCAAGAATCCATAATGATATAGGGCTTGATTTAGTCGCTAGGAAACCGGCTGTTCCAGGAATCATCCACACCTCCAGCTGACTGCCTGTGGAATTCTGACAGAATTATCCTGAAAATCGCAGGGAAACTCAGTTTGGAGGCAATTAATATCTGTCACCTCAGCCAAAGTGTTCCATTTGATTTTGCAAAACACAAATCTCACCTTGGTCGTGTTACCTGTAGATTTCTAAGCTTCAAACCCCTTTTGTTGAGTTTTTCTATTTCATAATGCCTACTCTGCCGAAACTCTTATTTGTATGGCGTCAGCATACAAAATTTGGGAAGGAAGAAGGCAAAACCAACTCAGACCCAGAAAACATTTAGGAAATTGCCACTCACAAACCACATATCGGCTGAGGCACCCAAAACAATGACAGCAAGCCAGAATTGGGGCAGGCCAATAGCTGTGCCCTGTTTGAAACAGAACCTTCCCCTTGCTCCCTGAACTCCATATTGCAGCCTCAAAACCAAAGCTCACATCAGAAAATTCATTACAAACCATGATAAATAGGAAATCAGAGAAAAAAGCCAAAGAAATGCAAGAATCCATAATGACATTTGGCCTTATTAGTCACAAGGAAACCAGCTGTTCCCGGATTCATCCTCTGCTCCAGCTGACTGCCTGTGGAATTCTGACTGAATTAACCTGAAAATCGCAGGGAAACTCAGTTTGGAGGCAATTACTATCTGTCACCTCAGCCAAAGTGTTCCATTTTATTTTCCAAAACACAAAAACTCACCTTGGTCATGTTACCTGTAGATTTCTAAGCTTCAAACGCCTATTTGTTGTGTTTTTTATTTCATAATGGCTACTCTGCCCAAACTGTTGTTTGTATGGCGTCAGAATACAAAATTTGAGAAGGAAGAGGGCAAAACCAACTCAGACCCCGAAAACATTTAGGAAATTGCTGCTCAGAATCCACAAATCGGCTGAGGCACCCAAAACAATGACAGCAACCCAGAATTGAAGCAGGCCAACAGCTGTGCCCTGTTTGAAAAAGACCATTCCTCTGGTGCCCTGAACTCCATATTGCAGCCTCAAAACCAAAGCTCACATCAGAAAATTCATTACAATCCATGATAAATAAGAAAACATAGAAAAAATCCAAAGAAATGCAAGAATCCATAATGACATTTGGCCTTATTAGTCACAAGGAAACCGGCTGTTCCCGGATTCATCCACCCCTCCAGCTGACAGCCTGTGGAATTCTGACTGAATTAACCTGAAAATCGCAGTGAAACTCAGTTTGGAGGCAATTAATATCTGTCACCTCAGCCAAAGTGTTCCATTTTATTTTCCAAAACACAAAAACTCACCTTGGTCATGTTACCTGTAGATTTCTAAGCTTCAAACGCCTATTTGTTGTGTTTTTTATTTCATAATGGCTACTCTGCCCAAACTCTTGTTTGTTTGGCGTCAGAATACAAAATTTCAGAAGGAAGAAGGCAAAACCAACTCAGACCCAGAAAATATTCAGGAAATTGCCGCTCAAGAAACTAAAAGTTAGCTGAGGCACCCAAAGAAATGACAGCAAGCCAGAATTAGAGCAAGCCAACAGCTGTGCCCTGTTTGAAAAAGAACCTTCCTCTTCTGCCCTGAACTCAATATGCCAGCCTCAGAACCAAAGCTCACATCAGAAAATTCATTACAAACCATGATAAATAAGAAAAAGGAGAAAAAAGAAAAGAAAAGCAAGAATCCATAATGATATAGGGCTTGATTCAGTCGCAAGGAAACCGGCTGTTCCCGGAATCATCCGCCCCTCCAGCTGACTGCCTGTGTAATTCTGACTGAATTAACCTGAAAATCGCACTGAAACTCACTTTGGAGGCAATTACTATCTGTCACCTCAGCCAAAGTGTTCCATTTTATTTTCCAAAACACAAAAACTCACCTTGGTCATGTTACCTGTAGATTTCTAAGCTTCAATGCCTATTTGTTGTGTTTTTTATTTCATAATGGCTATTCTGCCCAAACTCTTGTTTGTATGGCAGCAGAAAAGAAAATTTGGATACGAAGACGGTAAAACCAACTCAGACCCAGAAAACATTTAAAAAATTGCCGCTCAAGAAACCAAAATCAGCTGAGGCAGCCAAAACAATGAAGGCAAGCCAGAATTGGAGCAAGCCACAGCTGTACCCTGTATAAAATGACCATACTTCCAGTGCCGTGAACTCCATACTACAGCCTCAAAACCAAAGCTCACATCAGAAAATTCATTACAAACCATGATAAATAAGAAAACATAGAAAAAAGCCAAAGAAATGAAAGAATTCATAATGATATTGGGCTTGATTCGGTCGCAAGGAAACCGTCTGTTCCCGGATTCATCCACCCCTCCAGCTGACAGCCTGTGCAATTCTGACTGAATTAACCTGAAAATCGCAGTGAAACTCAGTTTGGAGGCAATTAATATCTGTCACCTCAGCCAAAGTGTTCCATTTGATTTTCCAAAACACAAAAACTCCCCTTGGTCATGTTACCTGTAGATTTATAAGCTTCAAAATCCTATTTGCTGTGTTTTTTATGTATAATGGCTACTCTCCCCAAACTCTTGTTTGTAGAAATCAGAATACAAAATTTGGGAAGGTAGAAGGCAAAACCAACTCAGACGCAGAAAACATGTAGGAAATTGCAGCTCAGGAAACCACAAATCGGCTGAGGCTCAAAACAATGACAGCAAGCCAGAATTGGAGCAGGCCAACAGCTTTGCCCTGTTTAAAAGGTCCATTCCCCCGGTGCCCTGAACTCCATACTGCAGCCTCAAAACCAAAGCTGACATCAGAAAATTCATTACAACCCATGATAAATAAGAAAAAGGAGAAAAAAGCCAAAGAAATGCAAGAATCAATAATGATATTGGGCTTGATTTAGTTGCAAGGAAACTGGCTGTTTCCGGATCCATCCACCCCTCCAGCTGACTGCCTGTGGAATTCTGACTGAATTCACCTGAATATCGCAGTGAAACTCAGTTTGGAGGCAATTAATATATGTCACCTCAGCCAAAGTGTTCCATTTTTTTTTCCAAAACACAAAAACTCACCTTGGTAATGTTACCTGTAGATTTCTAAGCTTCAAATGCCTATTTGTTGTGGTTTTTATTTCATAATTGCTACTCTGTCCAAACTCTTGTTTGTGTTGCCTCAGAATACAAAATTAGGGAAGGAAGAAGGAAAAACCAACTCAGATGCACAAAACATTTAGGAAATTGCCGCTCAAGAAACCACAAATTAGCTGAGGTATCGAAAACAATGACAGCAAGCCAGAATTGGAGCAAGACAACAGCTGTGCCCTGATTGAAATAGAACCTTCCTCTTGTGCCATGAACTCCATATTGCAGCCTCAAAACCAAAGCTCACATCAGAAAATTCATTACAAACCATAAAAAATAAGAAAAATGATAAGAAAGCCAAAGAAATGGAAGAATCCATAATGATATTGGGCTTGATTTAGTCGCAAGGAAACTGGCTGTTCCCAGATACATCCACCCCTCCAGCTGACAGCCTGTGGAATTCTGAGTGAATTAACCGGAGAAACACAGTGAAACTCAGTTTGAAGGCAATTAATATCTGTCACCTCAGCCAAAGTGTTCCATTTGATTTTCCAAAACAAAAAACCTCACCTTGGTCGTGTTACCTGTAGATTTCAAAGCTTCAAATGCCTATTTGTTGTGTTTTTATTTCATAATGGCTACTCTCCCCAAACTCTTGTTTCTATGGCATCAGAATACAACATTTGGGAAGGAAGAAGGCAAACCCAATTCAGACCCAGAAAACATTTAGGAAATTTCCGCTCAAGAAACTAAAAGTCAGCTGAGGCACCCAAAACAATGACAGCAAGCCAGAATTGGAGCAGGCCAACAGCTGTGCCCTGTTTGAAAAAGACCATTCCTCCGTTACCCTGAACTCCATATTGCAGCCTCAAAACCAAAGCTCACATCAGAAAATTCATTACAAACCATGATGAATAATGGAAATGTGAAAAAGCCAAAGAAATGCAAGAGTCCTTTGTGATACTTGGCGGGATTAGACAAAAGGAACCTGGCTTTTTCCAGATTCATCCCCCCATCCACAGACTGACTTTGGACTTGTGATTGAATTCACCTCAAAATCCCACTCACATTCAATTTGGATGAATTAGTATCTCTCCCCTCAGCAGAAGGGTTCCATATCATTTTCCAAACCACAGAAACTCATCTTGGTCATGTTGCCTGTAGATTTCTAATCCTGAAAGGCCAATTTGCTGTGTTTTTTGTTTTCTTTCATAATGGCTACTCTGTCGACAATCTTGCTTGTATTGCATGAGAATACACAATTTGGGTATGAAGAAGGGAAAACCAACTCAGACCCAGAAAATATTCAGCAAACTGACCCTCAAGAAACCAAAAGTCAGCTGAGGCACCCAAAAATGACAGCAAGCCAGAATTGGAGCAAGCCAACAACTGTGCCCCAATTGAAAAAGAACCATTCTCTTGTGCCATGAACTCCATATTGCAGCCTCAAAACCAAAGCTCACATCAGAAAATTCATTACAAACCATGATAAATAAGGGAAATGTGAAAAAGCCAAAGAAATGCAAGAGTCCTTTGTGATATTTGGCTGGATTTAGACACAAGGAAACTGGCTGTTTCAGGATTCATCCCACCCTTAAACAGACTGACTTTGGAATTCTGATTGAATTCACCTCAAAATTGCACTCACACTCAATTTGGAGGAAATTAGTATCTGTCCCCTCGGCAGAAGGAGTCCAAGTCATTTTCCAAAACACAGAAACTCATCTTGATTGTATTGTCTGTACAGTTCTAAACATGAAAGGCCAATTTGCTTTGTTTTTTTTTTTTTTCTTTCATAATGGCTACTCTGTCAAAATCTTGCTTGTATTGCATCAGAATACAAAATTTGGGAATAAGAAGGCAAAACTAACTCAGACCCAGAAAACATTTAGGATATTGCCACTCAAGAATCCACAAATCAGCTGAGGCACCCAAAACGATGACAGCAAGCCAGAATTGGAGCAGGCCAACAGCTGTGCCCTGATTGAAAATCAACCTTCCTCTGGTGCCCTGAACTGAATATGCAAGCTTAAAACCAAAGCTCACATCAGAAAACTCATTACAAACCATGATACATAAGAAAAATGAGAAAAAAGCCAAAGAAACGCAAGAATCCATAATGATATTGGGCTTGATTTAGTCAAAAGGAAACCGGCTATTCCCAGATTCATCCACCCCTCCAGCTGACTGCCTGTGGAATTCTGACTGAATTATCCGGAAAATCGCAGGGAAACTCAGTTTGGAGGCAATTAATATCTGTCACCTCAGCCAAAGTGTCCCATTTTATTTTCCAAAACACAAAAACTCACCTTGGTCGTATTACCTGTGGATTTCTAAGCTTCAAACGCCTATTTATTGTGTTTTTTTTTTTTTTTATGGCAAAATGGCAAGTCTGTCCAAACTCTTTTTTGTATTGGGTCAGAATACAAAATTTTGGAAGGAAGAAGGAAAACCAACTCAGATGAACAAAACATTTAGGAAATTGATGCTCAAGAAACCTCAAATCGGCGGAGGCAACCAAAACAATGACAGTAAGCCAGAATTGGAGTAACCCAGCAGCTGTGCCCTGATTGAATAAGAACCTTCCTCTTGTGCCCTGAACTCCATATGCCAGCCTCAAAACCGAAGCTCACATCAGAAAATTCATTACAAACCATGATAAATCAGAAAAATGAGACAAAAGCCAAAGAAATGCAAGAATCCATAATGATGTTGGAATGGATTTAGTTTCAAGGAAACCGGCTGTTCCCAGATTCATCCACCCCTCCAGCTGACTGCCTGTGGAATTCTGACTGAATTAACCGGAAAATTGCAGTGAAACTCAGTTTGGAGGCAATTAATATATGTCACCTCAGCCAAACTGTTCCATTTGATTTTCCAAAACACAAAAACTCACCTTGGTCATGTTACCTCTGGATTTCTAAGCTTCAAAACCTATTTGTTGTGTTTTTTATTTCATAAGGGCCACTCTGCCCAAACTCTTGTTTGTATTGCGTCAGAATACAAAATTTGGGAAGGAAGAAGGCAAAACCAACTCAGACCCAGAAAACATTTAGGAAATTGCCGCTCAAGAAACAAAGGGCCGCTGAGGAACCCAAATCTTTGAAAGCAAGACAGAATTGGAGCAAGCCAACAGCTGTGCCCTGATTGAAAAAGACCATTCCTCCGGTGTCCTGAACTCGATATTGCAACCTCAAAACCAAACCTCAGATCAGAAAATTCATTACAAATCATGATAAATAAGAAAAATCAGAAAAAATCCAAGGAAATGCAGGAGTTCTTAGTGATATTGGGCTTGATTTATTCCCTTGTTAATGGCTGTTTCCAGATTCTTCTATACCTCCCAGCTGAGTGTCTGTGGTTTCTGCTGAATTAATATGAAATTCGCTGTGAAACTCGGTTTGGAGGCAATTAGTATCTGTCACCTCAGCAAAAGTGTTCCATGTCTTTTTACAAAACACAAAATCTCACCTTGGTCGTGTTACCTGTAGCTTTCAAAAGCCTATTTGATGTGTTTTTTATTTCATAATGTATATTCTGTCCAAAATCTTGCTTGTATTGCGTCAGAATACAAAATTTGGGAAGTAAGAGGACAAAACCATCTGAGACTCAGAAAACGTTTAGGAAATTGCCACTCAAGAAACCTCAAATCGGCGGAGGCACCCAAAACAATGACAGCAAGCCAGAATTGGAGCAAGCCAGCAGCTGTGCCCTGATTGAAAAAGACCATTCCTCCGGTGCCCTGATCTCCATATTGCAGCCTCAAAACCAAAGCTCACATCAGAAAATTCATTACAAACCTTCATACATAAGAAAAATGAGAAAATACCCAAAAATGCAAGAATCCAGAATGATATTGGGCTGGATTTGTTCGCAAGGAAACCGGCTGTTCCCGGATTCATCCAACCCTGCAGCTGACTGCCTGTGGAATTCTGACTGAATTAACCGGAAAATCGCAGTGAAACTCAGTTTGGAAGCAATTAATAACTGTCACCTCAGCTAAAGTGTTCCACTTTATTTTCTAAAACACAAAAACTCACCTCGGTCGTGTTACCTGTAGATTTCTAAGCTTCAAACGCCTATTTGTTGTGTTTTTTATTTCATAATGGCTACTCTGTCCAAACTCTTGTTTGTATTTGGGCAGAATACAAATATTGGGAAGGAATAAAGCAAAACCAACTCAGACCCAGAAAACATTTAGGAAATTGCCGCTCAAGAAACAAAGGGCCGCTGAGGAACCCAAATCTTTGAAAGCAAGACAGAATTGGAGCAAGCCAACAGCTGTGCCCTGATTGAAAAAGACCATTCCTCCGGTGTCCTGAACTCGATATTGCAACCTCAAAACCAAACCTCAGATCAGAAAATTCATTACAAACCATGATAAAAAAGAAAAATCAGAAAAAATCCAAAGAAATGCAGGAGTTCTTAGTGATATTGGGCTTGATTTATTCCCTTGTTAATGGCTGTTTCCAGATTCTTCTACACCTCCCAGCTGAGTGTCTGTGGTTTCTGACTGAATTAAAATGAAATTCGCTGTGAAACTCGGTTTGGAGGCAATTAATATCTGTCACCTCAGCAAAAGTGTTCCATATCTTTTTACAAAACACAAAATCTCACCTTGGTCGTGTTACCTGTAGCTTTCAAAAGCCTATTTGATGTGTTTTTTATTTCATAATGTCTACTCTGTCCAAAGTCTTGTTTGTATGCCATCAGAAAAGAAAATTTGGGAAGGAAGACGGCAAAACCAACTCAGACCCAGAAAACATTTAGGAAATTGCCAATCAAGAAACCGAAAGTCAGCTGAGGCACCCAAATAAATGGCAGCAAGCCAGAATTGGAGCAAGCTAACAGCTGTGCCCTGTTTTAAAAAGACCATTCTTCCCGTGTCCTGAACTCCATATTGCCGTCTCAAATCCAAAGCTCACATCAGAATATTCATTACAAACCTTGATAATAAGGGAAATGTGAAAAAGTCAAATAAATGCAAGAGTCCTTTGTGATATTTGGCTGGATTTAGACACAAGGAAACTGGCTGTTTCCAGATTCATCAACCCCTTCCACAGACTGACTTTGGAATTCTGATGGAATTCACCTCAAAATCGCACTCACACTCAATTGGAAGGTAATTAGAATCTGTCCCCTCAGCAGAAGTGTTCCAAGTCATTATCCAAAACACAGAAACTCATCTTGGTCTTGTTCCCTGTAGCTTTTGAATCCTGAAAGGGCTTTTTGCCGTATTTTCTTTTTTTTCATAATAGCTACTCTGTCCAAAATCTTGCTTGTATTGCATCAGAATACAAAATTTGGGAAGGAAGACGGCAAAACCAACTCAGACCCAGAAAACATTTAGTAAATTACCACTCAAGTAACCACAAATCGGCTGAAGCACCCAAAACAATGACAGCAAGCCAGAATTGGAGCAAGCCAACAGCTGTGCCCTGATTGAAAAAGAACCATCCTCTTGTGCCCTGAACTCAATATGCCAACCACAAAAACAAAGCGCACATCAGAAAATTCATTACAAACCATCATACATATCAAAAATGAGAAAAAAGCCAAAGAAATGCAAGAATCCATAATGATATTGGGATTGATTTAGTTGTAAGGAATCCGGCTATTCCTGGATTCGTCCACCCCTCGAGGTGACTGCCTAGGCAATTCTCACTGAATTAACCTGAAAATCACAGGGAAACTCAGTTTGGAGGAAATTAATATATGTCTCCTGAGCCAAAGTGTTCCATTTTATTTTCCAAAACACAAAAACTCACCTTGGTCGTGTTACCTGTAGATTTCTAAGCTTCAAACGCCTATTTGTTGTGTTTTTATTTCATAATGGCTACTCTGTCCAAACTCTTGTTTGTATTGAGTCAGAATAAAAAATTTGGGAATAAGAAGAAAAAACCGTGTCAGACCCAGAAAACATTTAGGAAATTGCCACTCAAGAAACCTCAAATCGGCGGAGGCACCCAAAACAATGACAGCAAGCCAGAATTAGAGCAAGCCAACAGCTGTGCCCTGATTGAAAAAGAACATTTCTCTTGTGCCCGGAAGTTCTTATTGCAGCCTCAAATCCAAATCTCACATCAAAAATTCATTACCAACCATGATAAATAAGAAAAAAGAGAAAAAAGCCAAAGAAATGCAAGAATCCATAATGATATTGGGCTTGATTTAGTCGTAAGAAATCTGGCTAGTCCTGGATTCATCCACCCCTCCAGGTGACTGCCTGTGCAATTCTCACTGAATTAACCTGAAAATCACAGTGAAACTCAGTTTGGAGGCAATTAATATCTGTCACCTCAGCCAAAGTGTTCCATTTGATTTTCCAAAACACAAAAACTCACCTTGGTCGTGTTACCTGTAGATTTCTAAGCTTCAAACGCCTATGTGTTGTGTTTTTTATTTCATAATGGCTACTCTGTCCAAACTCTAGTTTATATTGCGTCAGAATACAAAATTTGGGAAGGAAGAAGGCAAAACCAACTCCGACCAAGAAAACATTTAGGAAATTGCCGCTCAAGAAACCAAAAGTCAGCTGAGGCACCCAAAACAAGGACAGCAAGCCAGAATTGGAGCAAGCCAACAGCTGTGCCCTGATTGAAAAAGAACCTTCCTCTTGTGCCCTGAACTCCATATTGCAGCCTCAAAACCAAAGCTCACATCAGAAAATTCATTACAAACCATGATAAATAAGAAAAATGAGAAAAAAGCCAAAGAAATGCAGGAGTTCTTAGTGATATTGGGCTTCATGTATTCCCATGTAAACTGCTGTTTCCAGATTCTTCCACACCTCCCAGCTGAGTGAATGTGTATTCTGACTGAATTAACCTGGAAATCGCAGTGAAACTCACTTTGGAGGGAATTAGAAATTGTCCCCTCAGCAGAAGTGTTCCATGACACTTTCTAAAACACAAAAACTCACCTTGGTCGTGTTACCTATCGATTTCTAAGCTTCAAACGCGTAATGTTGTGTTTTTAATTTCATAATGGCTACTCTGTCCAAACTCTTGTTTGTATTGCGTCAGAATAGAAAATTTGGGAAGGAAGAAGGCAAAACCAACTCAGACCCAGAAAACATTCAGAAAATGTGGATCAAAAAACAACAACGCTGAGGCACCCAAAACCTTTAAAGCAAGACAGAATTGTAGCAAACCAATAGCTGTGCCCTGATTGAAAAAGAACCTTCCTCTTGTGCCCTGAACCCAATATGCCAGCATCAAAACCAAAGCTCACATCAGAAAATTCATTACATACCATGATAAAAAGAAAAATGAGAAAATAGCCAAGGAAATGCAAGAATCCATAATGATATTGGGCTTGATTCAGTCACAACGAAACCGGCTATTCCCAGATTCATCCACCCTTCCAGATGACGGCCTGTGGACTTCTGAATGAATTAACCTGAAAATTGCAGTGAAACTCAGTTTGGAGACTATTAATATCTGTCACCTCAGCCAAAGTGTTCCATTTTATTTTCCAAAACACAAAAACTCACCTTAGTCGTGTTACCTGTAGATTTCTAAGCTTCAAACGCCTATTTGTTGTGCTTTTAATTTCATAATGGCTACTCTGTCTAAACTCTTGTTTATATTTCTTCAGAATACAAAATTTGGGAAGGAAGAAGGCAAAACCAACTCAGAACCAGTAAACATTTAGGAAATTGCCACTGAGGAAACGACAAATTGGCTGAGGCACCCAAAACAAAGACAATAGCCAGAATTGGAGCAAGCCAACAGCTGTGCCCTGATTGAAAAAGAACCTTCCTCTTGTGCCCTGAACTCAATATGCCAGCCTCAAAACTAAAGCTCACATCAGAAATTTCATTACAAACCATGATAAATAAGGGAAATGTGAAAAAGCCAAAGAAATGCAAGAGTCCTTTGTGATATTTGGGTGGATTTAGACAGAAGGAAACTGGCTGTTTAAAGATTCATCCCCCCCTTCCACAGACTGAGTTTGGAATTCTGACTCAATTCACCTCAAAATCGCACTCACACTCAATTTGGAGGGAATTACTATCTGTCCCCTCAGCAGAAGTGTTCCATGTTATTTTCCAAAACACAGAAACTCATCTTGCTCATGTTGCCTGTAGATTTCTAATCCTGAAAGGGTAATTTGGTGTTTTTTTTTTTTTTCTTTCATAATGGCTACTCTGTCCAAAATCTTGCTTGTATTGCATCAGAATACAAAATTAGGGAATAAGAAGGCAAAACCAACTCAGACCCAGAAAACATTTAGGAAATTACCACTCAAGAATCCACAAATTGGCTGAGGGACACAAAAAAACGACAGCAAGCCAGAATTGGAGCAAGCCAACAGCTGAGCCCTGTTTGAAAAAGACCATTCCTCTGGTGCCCTGAACTCAATATGCCAGCCTCAAAACCAAAGATCACACAAGAAAATTCATTACAAACCATGATGAATAAGAAAAATGAGAAAAAAGCCGAAGAAATGCAAGAATCCATAATGATATTGGGCTTGATTTAGTCTCAAGGAAACCGGTTATTCCCGGATTCATCCAACCCTAAAGCTGACTGCCTGTAGACTTCTGACTAAATTAACCTGAAATTCGCAGTGAAACTCAGTTTGGAGGCAATATATAACTGTCACCTCAGCCAAAGTGTTCCATTTTATTTTCCAAAACACAAAAACTCACCTTGTTCGTGTTACCTGTAGATTTATAAGCTTCAAATGCCTATGTGTTGTGTTTCTTATTTCATAATGGCTACTCTGTCCAAACTCTTGTTTGTATTGCGTCAGAATACAAAATTTGGGGAGGAAGAAGGCAAAACCAACTCAGACCCAGAAAACATTTAGGAAATTGCTGCTCAAGAAACCTCAAATCGGCTGGGGCACCTAAACCAATGACAGCAAGCCAGAATTGGAGCAAGCCAACAGCTGTGCCCTGATTGAAAAAGAACCATTCTCTTGTGCACTGAACTCCATATTGCAGCCTCAAAACCAAAGCTCACATCAGAAAATTAATTATTCTGTCCAAACTCTTGTTTGTATTGAGTCAGAATACAAAATTTGGGAAGGAAGAAGGCAAAACCAACTCAGACCCAGAAAACATTTCGAAAATTGCCTCTCAAGAAACCAAACACCGCTGAGGCACCCAAAAACTTAAAACAAGACAGAATTGGAACAAGCCAACAGCTGTGCCCTGATTGAAAAAGAACCTTCCTCTTGTGCCCTGAACTCAATATGCCAGACTCAAAACCAAAGCTCACATCAGAAAATTCATTACAAAGCATGATAAATAAGAAAAAAGAGAAAAAAGGCAAAGAAATGCAGGAGTTCTTAGTAATATTGGGCTTGATTTATTGCCATGTAAACGGCTGTTTCCAGATTCATCCACACCTCCCAGCTGAATGTCTGTGGTTTCTGACTGAATTCACCTGAAAATCGCAGTGTAACTCGGTTTGGAGGCAATTAATATCTGTCACCTCAGCCAAAGTGTTCCATTTTATCTTCCAAAACTCAAAAACTCACCTTAGTCTTCTTACCTGTAGATTTCAAAACTTCAAATGCCTATTTGTTTTGTTTTTTATTTCATAATGGCTACTCTGCCCAAGCTCTTGTTTGTATTGCGTCAGAATACAAAATTTGGCAAGGAAGTAGGCAAAACCGACTCAGACCCAGAAAACATTTAGGAAATTGCCACTCAAGAATCCAAAAGTCAGCGGAGGAACCTACAACAATGACAGCAAGCCAGAATTGGAGCAAGCCAACAGCTGTGCCCTGATTGAAAAAGAACCTTCCTCTTGTGCCCTGAGCTCAATATAGCAGATTCAAAACCAAAGCTCACATCAGAAAATTCATTACAAACCATTATAAATCAGAAAAATGAGAAAAAAGCCAAAGAAATGCAGGAGTTCTTAGTAATATTGGGCTTGATTTATAGCCATGTAAACGGCTGTTTCCAGATTCATCCACACCTCCCAGCTGAGTGTCTGTGGTTTCTGAATGAATTAACCTGAAAATCGCAGTGAAACTCGGTTTGGAGGCAATTAATATCTGTCACCTCAGCCAAAGTGTTCCATTTTATTTTCCAAAACTCAAAAACTCACCTTAGTATTCTTACCTGTAGATTTCTAAGCTTCAAATGCCTATTTGTTGTGTTTTTTATTTCATCATTGCTACTCTGTCCAAACTCTTGTTTGTATTGCGTCAGAATACAAAATTTGGGATTAAGAAGGAAAAACCGTGTCAGACCCAGAAAACATTTAGGAAATTGCCACTCAAGAAACCAAAAGTCAGCTGAGGAACCCACAACAATTACAGCAAGCCAGAATTGGAGAAAGCCAACAGCTGTGCCCTGATTGAAAGAGAACCTTCCTCTTGTGCCCTAAACTCAATATGCCAGCCTCAAAAGCAAAGCTCACATCAGAAAATTCATTACAAACCATGATAAATAAGAAAAATGAGAAAAAAGCCAAAGAAATGCAGGAGTTCTTAGTAATATTGGGCTTGAATTATGGCCATGTAAACGGCTGTTTCCAGATTCATCCACACCTCCCAACTGAGTGTCTTTGGTTTCTGAATGAATTAACAAAAAAATCGCAGTGAAACTCGGTTTTGGAGGCAATTAATATCTGTCACCTCAGCCAGAGTGTTCAATTTTACTTTCGAAAACACAAAAACTTACCTTGCTCGTGTTACCTGTACATATATAAGCTTCAAACGCATATTTGTTGTGTTTTTTATTTCATAATGGCTACTCTGTCCAAACTCTTGTTTGTATTACGTCAGAATAGAAAATTTGGAAAGGAAGAAGGCAAAACCAACTCAGACCCAGAAAACATGTAGGAAATTGCCGCTAAAGAAACCAAAAACAGCTGAGGCACGCAAAACAATGACAGCAAGCCAGAATAGCAACAAGCCAACAGCTGTGTCCTGTTTGAAAAAGACCATTGATCCGGTGCCCTGAACTCAATATGCCAGCCTCAAAACCAAAGCTCACATCAGAAAATTCATTACAAACCATGATAAATCAGAAAAATGAGACAAAAGCCAAAGAAATGCACGAGTTCTTAGTGATATTTGGCTGGATTTAGACACAAGGAAACTGGCTGTTTAAAGATTCATCCCCCCCTTCCACTAACTGACTTTGGAATTCTGATTGATTTCACCTCAAAATCGCACTCACACTCAATTTGGAGGGAATTAGAATCTGTCCCCTCAGCAGAAGGGTTCCATGTCATTTTCCAAAACACAGAAACTCACCTTGGTCGAGTTGCCTGTAGACTTCTAATCCTGAAAGGGCAATTTACTGTGTTTTTTTCTTCCATAATGGCTACTCTGTCCAAATCTTGCTTATGTTGCATCAGAATACAAAATATGGGAATAAGAAGGCAAAACCGACTCAGACCCAGAAAACATTAAGGAAATTGCCGCTCAAGAATCCACAAATCAGCTGAGGCACCCAAAACAATGACAGCAAGCCAGAATTGGAGCAAGCCAACAGCTGTGCCCTGATTGAAAAAGAACCTTCCTCTTGTGCCCTGAATTCAATATGCCAGCCTCCAAACCAAAGCTCACATCAGAAAATTCATTACAAACCATGATAAATAAGAAAAAAGAGAAAAAAGCCAAAGAAATGCAAGAATCCTTAATGATATTGGGCTTGATTTAGTCGCAAGGAAACCGGCTGTCCCCAGATTCATCCATACCTCCAGCTGTCTGCCTGTGGAATTCTGACTGAATTACCCTGAAAATCGCAGTGAAACTCAGTTTGGAGTCAATTAATATCTGTGACCTCAGCCAAAGTGTAACATTTTTTTTTCCAAAACACAAAAACTCACCTTGGTCATGTATCCTGTAGATTTTTAAGCTTCAAATGCCCATTTGTTGTGTTTTGTATTTCATAATCGGTACTCTGCCCAAACTCATGTTTGCATGGCGTCAGAATACAAAATTTGGGAAGGAGGAAGGCAAAACCAAATCAGACCAAGAAAACATTTAGGAAATTGCTGCTCAACAAACCAAAATTGAGCTGAGGCACCCAAAACAATGACAGCAAGCCAGAATTGGAGCAAGCCAACAGCTGTGCCCTGTTTGAAAAAGACCATTCCTCCAGTACCCTGAACTCCATATTCCAGCCTCAAAACCAAAGCTCACATCAGAAAATTCATTACAAACCATGATAAATAAGGGAAATGAGAAAAAACCAAAGAAATGCAAGCCTGTGGAATCCAAACTGAATTAACTGAATTAATCTGAAAATCGCAGTGAAACTCGGTTTTGGAGGCAATTAATATCTGTCACCTCAGCCAGAGTGTTCAATTTTAATTTCGAAAACAAAAAATCATACCTTGGTCTTGTGACCAGTACATATATAAGCTTCAAACGCATATTTGTTGTGTTTTTTATTTCATAATGGCTACTCTGTCCAAACTCTTGTTTGTATTACGCCAGAATACAAAATTTGGGAAGGAAGAAGGCAAAACCTACTCAGAGCCAGAAAACATGTAGGAAATTGCCGCTCAAGAAACCACAAATGGACTGAGGCACCCAAAACCTGGCAAGCCAGAATTGGAGCAAGCCAACAGCTGTGCCCTGATTGAAATAGACCATTAATCCAGTGCCCTGAACTCCATATTGCAGCCTCAAAACCAAAGCTCACAAAAAAAAATCATTACAAACAATGATAAATAAGGGAAATCTGAGAAAGCCAAAGTAATTCAAGAGTCCTTTGTGGTATTTGGCTGGATTTAGACAGAAGGAAACAGGCTGTTTCCGGATTCATCCCCCCCTTCCACAGACTGACTTTGGAATTCTGACTCAATTCACCTCAAAATCGCACTCACACTCAATTTGGAGGGAATTAGTATCTGTCCCCTCAGCAGAAGTGTTCCATGTCATTTTCCAAAACACAAAAACACATCTTTGTCATGTTGCCTGTAGACTTCTAATCCTGAAAGGGCAATTTACTGTGTTTTTTTTTTTTTTTCTTTCATAATGGCTACTCTGTCCAAAATCTTGCTTGTATTGCGTCAGAATACAAAATTTGGGAATAAGAAGGCAAATCCGACTCAGACCCAGAAAACATTTAGGAAACTGCAGAAAAAGAATCCACAAATCAGCTAAGGAATCCAAAACAATGACAGCAAGCAGAACTGGAGCACGCCAACAGCTGTGCCCTGATTGAAAAAGAACCTTCCTCTTGTGCCCTAAACTCAATATGCCAGCCTCAAAACCAAAGCTCACATCAAAAAATTCATTTCAAACCATGATAAATAGGAAAAATCAGAAAAAAGCCAAAGAAATGCAAGTTTTCTTAGTGATATTGGGCTTGATTTATTCCTAAGTAAACAGCTGTTTCCAGATTCATCCACAACTCCCAGCTGAGTGAATAGGGATTCTGACTGAATTCACCTCAAAATGGCAGTGAAATTCGGTTTGGAGACAATTAATATCTGTCACCTCAGCCAAAGTGTTCCATTTTATTTTCCAAAACAAAAAAACTCACTTTAGTCATGTTTCCTATAGATTTCAAAGCGTCAAACGCCTATTTGTTGTGTTTTTTATTTCATAATGGCTACTCTGTCCAAAATCTTGCTTGTATTGCATCAATATACAAAATTTGGGAAGGTAGAAGGCAAAGCCAACTCGGACCCAGAAAACATTTAGGAAATTGCCACTCAAGAAACCAAAAGTCAACTGAGGCTCCCAAAACCATGACAGCAAGCCAGAATTGGAGCAGGCAATCAGCTGAGTCCTGATTGAAAAAGGCCATTCTTCCGGTACCCTGAACTCCATATTCCAGCCTCAAAACCAAAGCTCACATCAGGAAATTCATTACAAACCACGATACATAAGAAAAATGAGAAAAAAGCCAAGAAATGCAAGAAACCATAATGATATTGAACTGGATTTAGTTGCAAGGAAACCGGCTGTTCCCGGATTCATCCAACACTCCAGCTGACTGCGTGTGGAATTCTGACTGAATTAACCTGAAAATTGCAGTGAAACTCAGTTTGGAGGCAATTAATATCTGTCACCTCAGCCAAAGTGTTCCATTTTATTTTCCAAAACACAAAAACTCACCTTGGTCTTGTTACCTGTAGATTTCCAAGCTTCAAATGCCTATTTGTTGTGTTGTTTATTTCATAATGGCTACTCTGTCCAAACTCTTCTTTGCATTGCATCAGAATACAAAATTTGGGAATAAGAAGGCAAATCCAACTCAGACACAGAAAACATTTATGAAATTGCCACTCAAGAAACCACGAATCTTCTGAGGCATCCAAAACAATGACAGCAAGCCGGAATTGGAGCAAATCAACAACTGTGCCCTGATTGAAACAGAACCATTCTCTTGTGCCCTGAACTCAATATGCCAGCCTCAAAACCAAAGCTCACATCAGAAAATGCATTACAAACCATTACAAATAAGAAAAATGAGAAAAAAGCCAAAGAAATGCAAGAATCCATAATGATATTGGACTTGATTTAGTCGCAAGGAAACCGGATGTTCCTGCATTCATCCACCCCTACAGCTGACTGCCTGTGGAATTCTGACTGAATTAACCTGAAAAATGCAGTGAAACTCAGTTTGAAGGCAATTAATATCTGTCACCTCAGCCAAAGTGTTCCATTTGATTTTTCAAAACTCAAAAACTCACCTTGGTCATGATACCTGTAGAATCATAACCTTCAAACGCCTATTTGTTGTGTTTTTTATTTCATAATCGGTACTCTGTCTGAACACATGTTTGTATTGCGTCACAATACAAAATTTGGGAAGGAAGAAGGCAAAAACCTCTCAGACACAGAAAACATTTAGGAAATTGCCGCTCAAGAAACCAAAAGTCAGCTAAGGCACCCAAAACAATGACAGCAAGGCAGAATTGGAGCAAGTCAACAGCTGTGCCCTTTTTGAAAAATAACCTTCCTCTTGTGCCCTGAACTCCATATTGCAGCCTCAAAACCAAAGCTCACATCAGAAAATTCATTACAAACCATGATAAATAAGAAAAATGAGAAAAAAGCCAAAGAAATGCTAGAATCCATAATGATATTGGGCTTGATTTAGTCGCAAGGAAACCGGCTGTTCCCAGATTCATCCACCCCTCGAGCTGACTGCCTGTGGAATTCTGACTGAATTAACCTGAATATCGCAGTGAAACTCAGTTTGGAGGCCATTAATATCTGTCACCTCAGCCAAAGTGTTCCATTTTATTTGCCAAAACACAAAACCTCATCTTGTCCTGTTACCTGTAGATTTCTGAGCTTCAAACGCCTATTTGTTGTGTTTTTTATTTCATAATAGCTACTCTGCCCAAACTCTTGTTTGTATTGTGTCAGAATACAACATTTGGGAAGGAAGAAGGCAAAACCAACTCAGACCCAGAAAACATTTTGGAAATGGCCGCTCAAGAACCACTAATCGGCTGAGGCACTCAAAACAATGACAGCAAGCCAGAATTGTAGCAGGCCAATAGCTGTGCCGTGTTTGAAAAAGACCATTGCCCCGGTGCCCTGAACTCTATATTGCAGCCTCAAAACCAAAGCTGACATCAGAAAATGCATTACAAACCATGATAAATAAGAAAAATGAGAAAAAAGCCAAAGAAATGCAAGAATCCATAATGATATTGTCTTTGAGTTAGTCGCAAGGAAACCGGCTGTTCCTGGATTCATCCACCCCTCCAGCGGACTGCCTGTGGAATTCTGACAGAATTAACCTGAAAATCGCAGTGAAACTCAGTTTGGAGGCAATTAATATCTGTCACCTCAGACCATTTTATAATCTAAAACACAAACACTCACCTTGCTCATGTTACCTGTAGATTTCTAAGCTTCAAACGCCTATTTGTTGTATTTTTTATTTCATAATGGCTACTCTGTCCAGAAAACATTTAAAATTTCCGCTCAAGAAACCACAAATCGGCTGAGGTACTTAAAACAATGACAGCAAGACAGAATTGGAGCAGGCCAACAGCTGTGCCCTGTTTGAAAAAGACCATTCCTCCGGTGCCCTGAACTCAATATGCCAGCCTCAAAACCAAAGCTCACATCAGAAAATTCATTACAAACCATGATAAATAAGAAAACGGAGAAAAAAGCCAAAAAATGCAAGAATCCATAATGATATTGGGCTTGATTCACTCGAAGGAAACAGGCTGTTCCAGGATTCATCCACCCCTGCAGCTGACTGCCTGTGGTATTCCGACTGAATTAACCTGAAAATCACAGTGAAACTCAGATTGGAGGCAATTAATATCTGTCACCTCAGCCAAAGTGTTCCATTTTCTTTTCCAAAACACAAAAACTCACCTTGGTCGTGTTACCTGTAGAGTTCTAAGCTTCAAACGACTATTTGTTGTGTTTTTTATTTCATAATGGCTACTTTAACCAAACTCTTGTTTGTATTGCATCAGAATACAACATTTGGGAAGGAAGAAGGCAAAACCAACTCACACCCAGAAATCATTTAGGAAATTGGCGCTCAAGAAACCAAAAGTCAGCAGAGGTACCCAAAGCAATGACATTAAATCAGATTGGAGCAAGCAAAGAGGTGTGCCCTGATTGAAAAAGAACCATTCTCTTCTGCACTGAAGTCTATATTGCAGCCTCAAAATAAAGCTCACATCAGAAAATTCATTACAAACCATGATAAATAAGAAAAATAAGAAAAAAGCCAAAGAAATGCAAGAATCTATAATGATATTGGGCTTGATTCAATCGCAAGGAAACCGGCTATTCCCAGATTCATCCACCCCTCCAGCTGACTGCCTGTGGAATTCTGACTGAATTCACCTGAAAATTGCAGTGAAACTCAATTTGGAGGCAATTAATATCTGTCACCTCAGCCAAAGTGTTCCATTTTATTTTCGAAAACACAAAAACTCACCTTGCTCGTGTTACCTGTCGATTTCTAAGCTTCAAATGACTATTTGTTGTGTTTTTTATTTCATAATGGCTACTCTGCCGAAACTCTTTTTTGTATTGGGTCAGAATACAAAATTTGGGAAGGAAGAAGGTAAAACCAATTCAGGCCCAGAAAACATGTAGTAAATTGTCGCTCAAAAGACCAATAATCGGCTGAGGCACCCAAAAAAATGACAGCAAGCCAGAATTGGAGCAGGCCAGCAGCTGTGCCCTGTTTGAAAAAGACCATTCCTCTGTTACCCTGAACTCAAAATGCCAGCCTCAAAACCAAAGCTCACATCCGAAAATTTATTACAAACCATGATAAATAAGAAAGATGAGAAAAAAGCCAAAGAAATGCAAGAATCCACAATGATATTGGGCTTGATTTAGTCGCAAGGAAACCATCTTTCCCGTATTCATCCACCCCTCCAGCTGACTGCCTGTGGAATTCTGACAGAATTAACCTGAAAATCGCAGTGAAACTCAGTTTGGAGGCAATTAGTATGTGTCACCTCAGCCAAAGTGTTCCATTTGATTTTCCAAAACACAAAATCTCACCTTGGTCGTGTTACCTGTAGATTTCTAAGCTTCAAACTCCTATTTCTTGTGTTTTTTTTTTATTTCATAATGGCTACTCTGTCCAACCTCTTGTTTGTATGGCGTCAGAATACAAAATTTGGGAAGGAAGAAGGCAAAACCAACTCTGACCCAGAAAACATTTAGGAAATTGCCACTCAACACACCAAAAATCAGCTGAGGCACCCAAAACAATGACAGCAAGCCAGAACTGGAGCAAGCAAATGGCTGTGCCCTGTTTGAAAAAGAACCTTCCTCTTGTGCCCTGAACTCCATATTGCAGACTCAAAACCAAAGCTCACATCAGAAAATTTATTACAAACCATGATACATAAGAGAAATGAGAAAAAGCCAAAGATATGCAAGAATCCATAATGATATTGGGCTTGATTTAGTCGCAAGGAAATCAGCTCTTCCCAGATTCATCCCCCCCTCCAGCTGACTACCTGTGGAATTCTGACTGAATTAACCTGAAAATCACAGTGAAACTCAGTTTTGAAGCAATTAATATCTGTCACCTCAGCCAAAGTGTTCCATTTGATTTTCCAAAACACAAAAACTCACCATGGTCGTGTTACCTGTCGATTTCTAAGCTTCAAAAGCCTATTTGTTGTGGTTTTTATTTCATAATGGCTACTCTGTCCAAACTCTTGTTTGTATGCCGTCAGAATACAAAATTTGGGAAGGAAGAAGGCAAAACCAACTCAGACCCAGAAAACATTTAGGAAATTGCCGCTCAAGAAACCAAAGTCAGCTGAGGTACCCAAACCAATTACATTAAACCAGAACTGGAGCAAGCAAAGAGCTGTGCCCTGATTTAAAAAGAACCATCCTCTTCTGCCCTGAACTCCATCTTCCAGACTCAAAACCAAAGCTCACATCAGAAAATTCATTACACACCATGATAAATAAGAAAAATGAGAATAAATCCAAAGAAATGCAAGATTCCATAATGATATTAGGTTTGATTAGGCGCAAGGAAACCGGTTGTTCCCAGATTCATCCACCCCTCCAGCTGACTGCCTGTGGAATTCTGACTGAATTAACCTGAAAATCACAGTGAAACTCAGTTTGGAGGCAATTAATATCTGTCACCACAGCCAAAGTGTTCCATTTTATATTCCAAAACACAAAAACTCACCTTGGTCATGTTACCAGTAGATGTCTAAGCTTCAAATGACTATTTGTTGTGTTTTTTATTTCATAATGGCTACTCTGTCTAAACTCTTGTTTGTATTGCGTCAGAAGCAACATTTGAAGGAAGAAGGCAAAACCAACTCAGACCCAGAAAACATTTAGGAACTTGCCGCTCAAGAAAGCAAACTCAGCTGAGGCACCCAAACCAATGACAGTAAGCCAGAATTGGAGCAAGCAAAGGTCTGTGCCCTGATTGAATATGGCCATTCCTCCGGTGCCCTGAACTCCATCTTGCAGACTCAAAACCAAAGCTCACATCAGAAAATTCATTACAAACCATGATAAATAAGAAAAATGAGAAAAAAGCCAAAGAAATGCAAGAATCCATAATGATATTGGGCTTGATTCAGTCGCAAGGAAACCGGCTGTTCCCAGATTCATCCACCCCTCCATCTGGCTACCTGTGGAATTCGACTGAATTAACCTGAACATCGCAGTGAAACTCAGTTTGGAGGCAATTAATATCTGTCACCTCAGTCAAAGTGTTCCATTTGATTTTCCAAAACACAAAAACTCACCTTGGTCGTGTTTTCTGTACATGTATAACCTTGAAATGCTTGTTTGTTGTGTTTTTTATTTCATAATGGCTACTTTGACCAAACTCTTGTTTATATTGCATCAGAATACAACATTTGGGAAGCAAGAAGGAAAAACCAACTCAGACCCAGAAAACATTTAGGAAAATGCCGCTCAAGAAACCACAAATCGGCTGAGGCACCCAAAACAATGACAGCAAGCCAGAATTGGAGCAAGCCAACACTTATGCCCTGATTGAAAATGCCATTCCTCTTGTGCCCTGAACTCCATATGCCAGCCTAAAAACCAAAGCGCACATCAGAAAATTCATTACAAACCATGATAAATAAGAAAAATAAGAGCCAAAGAAATGCAAGAATCCATAATGATATTGGGCTTGATTTAGTCGCAAGGAAACCGGCTGTTCCCGGATTCATCTACCCCTCCAGGTGACTCCCTGTGGAATTCTGACTGAATTAACCTGAATATCGCAGTGAAACTCAGTTTGGAGGCAATTAATATGTGTCACCTAGCCAAAGTGTTCCATTTGACTTTCCAAAACACAAAAACTCACCTTGGTCGTGTTACCTGTAGATTTCTAAGCTTCAAACGCCTATTGGTTGTGTTTTTCATTCCATAATGGCTACTCTGTCCAAACTCTTGTTTGTATGGCGTCAGAATACAACATTTGGGAAGGAAGAAGGCAAAACCAACTCAGACCCAGAAAACATTTAGGAAATTTCCACTCAAGAAACCAAAAGTCAGCTGAGGCTCCCAAAATAATGACAGCAAGCCAGAATTGGAGCAAGCCAACAGCTGTGCCCTGATGGAAAAAGGCCATTCCTCCGGTGCCCTGAACTCCATATTGCAGCTTCAAAACCAAAGCTGACATCAGAAAATTCATTACAAACCATGATAAATAAGACAAATGAGAAAAAAGACAAAGAAATGCAAGAATCCATAATGATATTGGGCTGGATTTATTCGCAAGGATACCGGCTGTTCCCAGTTCATCCACCCCTCCAGCTGACTGCCTGTGGAATTGTGACTGAATTCACCTGAAAATCGCAGTGAAACTCAGTTTGGAGGCAATTTATATCTGTCACCTCAGCCAACGTGTTCCATTTGATTTTCCAAAACACAAAACCTCACCTTGGTCATGTTACCTGTAGATTTCTAAGCTTCAAATGCCTATTTGCTGTGTTTTTCATTACAAAATGGCTGCTCTGCCCAAACTCTTGTTTGTATGGCGTCAGAATACAAAATTTGGGAAGGAAGAAGGCAAAACCAACTCAGACCCTGAAAACATGCAGGAAATTGCTGCTCAAGAAACCAAAAGTCAGCTGAGGCACTTAAAATAATGACAGCAAGCCAGAATTCGAGCAGGCCAACAGCTGTGCCCTGTTTGAAAAAGGCCATTCCTCCGGTGCCCTGAACTGCATATTGCAGCCTCAAAACCAAATCTCACATCAGAAAATTCATTACCAACCTTGATAAATAAAAAATGAGAAAAAAGCCAAAGAAATGCAAGAATCCATAATGATATTAGGCTTGTTTTATTCGCATGGAAACCAGCTGTTCCCAGATTCATCCACCCCTCCAGCTGACTGCCTGTGGAATTCTGACTGAATTAACCTGAAAATCGCAGTGAAACTCAGTTTGGTAGCAATTAATATCTGTCACCTCAGCCAAAGCGTTCCATTTTATGTTCCAAAACACAAAAACTCATCATGGTCGTGCTACCTGTAGATTTCTAAGCTTCAAAATCCTATTTCTTGTGGTTTTTATTTCATAATGGCTACTCTGCCCAAACTCTTGTTTGTATGGCATCAGAAAAGATAATTTGGGAAGGCAGACAGCAAAACCAACTCAGACCCAGAAAACCCATAATGATATTGGGCTGGATTTATTCGCAAGGATACCGGCTGTGCCCAGATTCATCCACCCCTACAGCTGACTGCCTGTGGAATTGTGACTGAATTCACCTGAAGTCAGCCGCGGCACCCAAAACAATGACGGGAAGCAAGAATTGGAGCAGGCCAACAGCTGTGCCCTGTTTGAAAAAGACCATTCCTCTTGTGCCCTGAACTCCATATGCCAGCCTCAAAACCAAAGCTCACATCAGAAAATTCATCACAAACCATGATAAATAAGAAAAAGGAGAAAAAAGCCAAAGAAATGCAAGAATCCATAATGATATTCAGCTTGATTTCGTCACAAGGAAACCGGCTGTTCCCGGATTCATCCACCCCTCCAGCGGACTGCCTGTGGAATTCTGACGGAATTCACCTGAAAATCGCAGTGAAACTCAGTTTGGAGGCAATTACTATCTGTAACCTCAGCCAATGTGTTCCATTTGATTTTCTAAAACACAAAAACTCACCTTGGTCGTGTTACCTGTAGATTTCTAAGCTTTAAACGCATATTTGTAGTGTTTTTTATTTCATAATGGCTACTCTGCCGAAACTCTTGTTTGCATGCCATCAGAAAAGAAAATTTGGGAAGGAAGAAGGCAAAACCAACTCAGACCCAGCAAACATTTAGGAAATTGCCGCTCAAGAAACCAAAATTCAGCTGAGGCACCCAAAGTAATGACAGCAAGCCAGATTTGGAGCAGGCCAACAGCTATGCCCTGTTTGAAAAAGAGTATTCCTCCGGTACCCTGAACTCCATATGCCAGCCTCAAAACCAAAGCTCACATCAGAAAATTCATTACAAACCATGATAAATAAGTAAAATGAGAAAAAAGCCAAAGAAATGCAAGAATCCATAATGATATTGGGCTTGATTTAGTCGCAAGGAAACCGGCTGTTCCCAGATTCATCCACCACTCCTGCTGACTGCCTGTGGAATTCTGACTGAATTAACCAGAAAATCACAGTGAAACTCACTTTGGAGGCAATATATATCTGTGACCTCAGCCAAAGTATTCCATTTGATTTTCCAAAACATAAAAACTCACCTTGGTTATGTTACCTGTAGATTTCTAAGCTTCAAAGGCCTATTTGTAATGTTTTTTAATTCATAATGGCAACTCTGTCCAAACTATTGGTTGTATCGTGTCAGAATACAATATTTGGGAAGGAAGAAGGCAAAACCAACTAAGATCCAGAAAACATTTAGTAAATTGCCACTCAAGAAACGAAAAGAGAGCTGAGGCACCCAAAACAATGACAGCAAGCCAGAATTGGAGCATGCCAACAGCTGTGCCCTGATTGAAAAAGAACCTTCCTCTGGTGACCTGAACTCAATATGCCAGCCTCAAAACCAAAGCTCACATGAAAAAATTCATTACAAACCATGATAAATAAGAAAAATGAGAAAAAAGCGAAAGAAATGCAAGAATCCATAATGATATTGGGCTGGATTTAGTCGCCAGGAAACCGGCTATTCCCGGATTCATCCACCGCTCCTGCTGATTGCCTGTGGAATTCTGACTGAATTCACCTGAAAATCGCAGTGAAACTCAGTTTGGAGGCAATTAATATCTGTCTCCTCATGCAAAGTGTTCCATTTGATTTTCCAAAACACAAAAACTCACCTTGGTCGTGTTACCTGTAGATTTCTAAGCTTCAAACGCCTATTTGCTGTGTTTTTCATTACAAAATGGCTACTCTGCCCAAACTCTTGTTTGTATTGTGGCAGAATACAAAATTTGGGAAGGAAGAAGGCAAAACCAACTCCGACCAAGAAAACATTTAGGATATTGCCACTCAAGAAACCACAAATCGTCTGAGGCTCCCAAAACAATGACAGCAAGCCAGAATTGGAGCAGGCCAAGAGCTGTGCCCTGTTTGAAAAAGAGCATTCCCAGCCGGCTCCGCGGCTCATTAAGCTAATCCTCCACCTAGCGGCCCCAGCACACCAGGTTCTAGTCCCGGTCTGGGTGCGGATTCTGTCCCGGTTGCCCCTCTTCCAGGCCAGCCCTCTGCTGTGGCCAGGGAGTGCAGTGGAGGATGGCCCAAGTGCTGGGGCACTGCACCCCATGGGAGACCAGGAAAAGCACCTGGCTCCTGGTTCCTGCAATCGGATCAGCGCGGTGCGCCCGCCGCAGCACACTGGCCGCGGCGGCCATTGGAGGGTGAACCAACGGCAAAGGAAGAAATTTCTCCCTGTCTCTCTCTCTCACTGTCCACTCTGCCTGTCAAGAAAAAAAAAAAAAAAGGAAAAAGACCATTCCCCCGGATCCTGAACTCCATATTGCAGCTTCAAAACCAAAGCTCACATCAGAAAATTCATTACAAACCATGATAAATAAGAAAACGGAGAAAAAAGCCAAAAAATGCAAGAATCCATAATGATATTGGGCTTGATTCACTCGAAGGAAACAGGCTGTTCCAGGATTCATCCACCCCTGCAGCTGACTGCCTGTGGTATTCTGACTGAATTAACCTGAAAATCACAGTGAAACTCAGTTTGGAGGAAATTAATATCTGTCACCTCAGCCAAAGTGTTCCATTTGATTTTCCAAAACACAAAAACTCACCTTGGTCGTGTTACCTGTAGATTTCTAAGCTTCAAACGCCTATTTGTTGTGTTTTTTATTTCATAATACCTACTCTGTCCAAACTCTTGTTTGTATTGCATCAGAATACAAAATTTGGGAAGGAAGAAGGCAAAACCAACACAGACCCAAAAAACATCTAGTAAATTGACACACTAGAATCCACAAATTTGCTGAAGCACTCAAAACATTGACAGCAAGCCAGAATTGGAGGAGGACAACAGCTGTGCCCTGATTGAAAAGAAGCATCCTCTTGTTCCCTGAACCCAATATGCCAGCCTTAAAACCAGAGCTCACATCAGAAAATTTATTGCAAACCATGATACATAAGAGAAATGAGAAAAAGCCAAAGAAATGCAAGAATCCATAATGATATTGGGCTTGATTTAGTCGCAAGGAAACCGGCTGTTCCTGGATTCATCCACCCCTGCAGCTGAATGCCTGTGGAATTCTGATGGAATTAACCTGAAAATCGCAGGGAAACTCAGTTTGGAGGCAATTAATATCTGTCACCTCAGCCAAAGTGTTCCATTTTCTTTTCCAAAACACAAAAACTCACCTTGGTCGTGTTACCTGTAGATTTCTGAGCTTCAAACGCCTATTTGTTGCACTTTTTATTTCATAATAGCTACTCTGTCCAAACTCTTGTTTGTATTGCATCAGAATACAAAATTTGGGAAGGAAGAAGGCAAAACCAACTCAGACCCAGAAAATATTTAGGAAATTACTGCTCAAGGAACCAAAAGTAAGCTGAGGCATGCAGAACAATGACAGCAAGACAGAATTGGAGCAAGCCAACAGCTGTGCCCTGATTGAAAAAGAACCATTCTCTTGTACCCTGAAATCCATTTTGCAGCCTCAAAACCAAAGCTCACATCAGAAAATTCATAACAAACCATGATAAATAAGGGAAATGTGAAAAAGCCAAAGAAATGCAAGAGTCCTTTGTGATATTTGGCTGGATTTAGACACAAGGAAACTGGCTGTTTCAGGATTCATCCCACCCTTAAAGAGACTGACTTTGGAATTCTGATTGAATTCACCTCAAAATTGCACTCACACTCAATTTGGAGGAAATTAGTATCTGTCCCCTCAGCAGAAGGGGTCCATGTCACTATCCAAAACAAAGAAACTCATCTTGATTGTGTTGCCTGTACAGTTCTAATCCTGAAAGGCCAATTTCCTTTGTTTTTTTTTTCTTTCATAATGGCTACTCTGTCAAAATCTTGCTTGTATTGCATCAGAATACAAAATTTAGGAATAAGAAGGCAAAAGTAACTCAGACCCAGAAAACATTTAGGAAATTGCCACTCAAGAATCCACAAATCAGCTGAGGCACCCAAAACAATGACAGCAAGCCAGAATTGGAGCAACCCAACAGCTGTGCCCTGATTGAAAAACAACCCTCCTCTTGTGCCCTGAACTCAATATGCCAGCTTAAAACCAAAGCTCACATCAGAAAATTCATTACAAACCATGATAAATAAGAAAAATGAGAAAAAGCCAAAGAAATGCAAGAATCCATAATGATATTGGGCTTGATTTAGTCGCAAGGAAATCGGCTCGTCCAAGATTCATCCCCCCCTCCAGCTGACTGCCTGTGGAATTCTGACTGAATTAACCTGAAAATCGCAGTAACAATCAGTTTGGAGGCAATTACTATCTGTCACCTCAGCCACAGTGCTCCACTTTATTTTCCAAAACACAAAAACTCACTTGGTCTTGTTACCTGTAGATGTATAAGCTTCAAACGCCTATTTGTTGTGTTTTTTATTTCATAATGGCTACTCTGTCAAAACTCTTGTTTGTATTGCCTCAGAATACAAAATTTGGGAAGGAAGAAGGCAAAACCAACTCAGACCCCGAAAACATTTAGGAAATTGCCGCTCAAGAAACCAAAATCAGCTGAGGCACCCAAAACAATGACAGCAAGCTAGAATTGGAGCAAGCCAACAGCTGTGCCCTGTTTGAAATAGAACCATCCTCTTGTGCCCTGAACTCAATATGCCAGCCTCAAAACCAAAGCTCACATCAGAAAATTCATTACAAACCATGATACAAAAGAAAAATGAGAAAAATCCAAAGCAATGCAAGAATCCATAATGATATTGGCCTTGATTTAGTCACAAGGAAACCAGATGTTCCCGGATGCATCCACCCCTCCAGCTGACTGCCTGTGGAATTCCGACTGAATTTACCTGAAAATTGCAGTGAAACTCAGTTTGGAGGCAATTACTATCTGTCACCTCAGCCAAAGTGTTCCATTTGATTTTCCAAAACACAAAATCTCACCTTGGTCGTGTTACCTGTAGCTTCAAATGCCTATTTGTTGTGTTTTTAATTTCATAATGGCTACTCTGTCCAAACTCTTGTTTGTATTGCGTCAGAATAGAAAATTTGGGAAGGAAGAAGGCAAAACCAACTGAGACCCAGAAAACATTTAGGAAATTGCCACTCAAGAAACCACAACTCGGCTGAGGCACCCAAACCAATGACAGCAAGCCAGAATTGGAGCAACCCAACAGCTGTGCCCTGATTGAAAAAGTTCCTTCCTTTTGTGACCTCAACTCAATATGCCAGCCTAAAAACCAAAGCTCACATCAGAAAATTCATTACAAACCATGATAAATAAGAAAAATGAGAAAAAAGCCAAAGAAATGCAAGAATCCATAATGATATTGGACTTTATTTAGTCACAAGGAAACCGGCTATTACCGGATTCATCCACCCATCCAGCTGACTGACTGTGGAATTCTGACTGAATTAAGCTGAATGGAGGCAGTTAATATCTGTCACCACAGCCAAAGTGTTCCATTTTATTTTCCAAAACACAAAATCTCACCTTGGTCATGTTGCCTGTAGATTTCTAAGCTTCAAACGCCTATTTGTTGTGTTTTTTATTTCATAATGGCTACTCTGTCCAAACTCTTGTTTGTATTGTGTCAGAATACAAAATTTGGGAAGAAAGCAGGCAAAACCAACTGAGACTCAGAAAACATTTACCGAATTTCCGCTCAAGAAACCAAAAGTCAGCTGAGGCACCAAAAACAATGAAAGCAAGCCAGAACTTGAGCAAGCCAACAGCTGTGCCCTGATTGAAAAAGACCATTAATCCAGTGCCCTGAACTCCATATTGCAGTCTCAAAACCAAAGATCACATCAGAAAATTCATTACAAACCATGATAAATAAGAAAAATGAGAAAAAAGCCAAAGAATTGCAAGAGTCCATAATGATATTGGGCTTGATTTAGTCATAAGGAAACCGGCTGTTCCCGGATTCATCCACCCCTCCAGCTGACTGCCTGTGGATTTCTGACTGAATTAACCTGAAAATCACAGTGAAACTCAGTTTGGAGGCAATTAATATCTGTCACCTCAGCCAAAGTGTTCCATTGTATTTTCCAAAACACAAAAACTCACCTTGGTCGTGTTACCTGTAGATGTATAAGCTTCAAACGCCTATTTGTTTTGTTGCTTATTTCATAATGGCTACTGTAAACAAACTCTTGTTTGTATTGCATCAGAATACAAAATTTGGGAAGAAAGAAGGCAAAATCAACTCAGACCCAATAATCATTTAGGAAAATGCCGTTCAAGAAACCAAAAGTCAGCTGAGACACCCAAAACAATGACAGCAAGCCAGAAGTGGAGCAAGCCAACAGCTCTGCCCTGTTTGAAAAAGACCATTCTTCCGGTGCCCTGAACTCCATATTGCCGCCTCAAAAGCAAAGCTCACATCAGAAAATTCATTACAAACCAGGATAAATAAGGGAAATGTGAAAAAAACAAAGAAATGCAAGAGTCCTTTGTGATATTTGGCTGGATTTAGACACAAGGAAACCGGCTGTTCCCGGATTCATCCACCACTCCAGCTGACTGCCTGTGGAATTCTGACTGAATTAACCTGAAAATCGCAGTGAAGCTCAGTTTGGAGGCAATTAATATCTGTCACCTCAGCGAAAGTGTTTCATTTGATTTTCCAAAACACAAAACCTCACCTTGGTCATGTTACCTGTAGATTTCTAAGCTTCAAATGCCTATTTGCTGTGTTGTTTATTTCAAAATGGCTACTCTGTCCAAATTCTTGTTTGTATTGCGTCAGAATACAAAATTTGGGAAGGAAGAAGGCAAAACCAACTGAGATTCAGAAAACATTTAGGAAATTGCCGCTCAAGAAACTGAAGGACACTGAGGCACCCAAAACCTTGAAAGGAAGACAGAATTGGAGTAAGCCAACAGCTGTTACCTGATTGAAAAAGACCATTCCTCCGGTGCCCTGAACTCCATCTTGCAGGTTCAAAACCAAAGCTCACATCAGAAAATTTATTACAAACCATGAAAAATAAGAAAAATCCTAAAAAATCCAAAGAAATTCAGGAGTTCTTAGTGATATTGGGCTTGAATCATTCCCTTCTTAATGGCTGTTTCCAGATTCATCCATACCTCCCAGCTGAGTGTCTGTGGTTTCTGACTGAATTAACATGAAAATCGCAGTGAAACTCGGTTTGGAGGCAATTACTATCTGTCACCTCAGCCAAAGTGTTCCATTTGATTTTCCAAAACACAAAAACTCACCTTGGTCGTGTTACCTGTAGATTTCTAAGCTTCAAATGCATATTTGTTGTGTTGTTTATTTCATAATGGCTACTCTGTCCAAACTCTTGTTTATATTGCGTCAGAATACAAAATTTGGGAAGGAAGAAGGCAAATCCAACTGAGACTCAGAAAACATTTAGGAAATTGCCGCTCAAGAAACCTAAAGTCAGCTGAGGCACCAAAAAAATGACAGCAATCCAGAACTTGAGCAAGCCAACAGCTGTGCCCTGATTGAAAAAGACCATTAATCCAGTGCCTGAACTCCATATTCAAGCCTCAAAACCAAAGCTCACATCAGAAAATTCATTACAGACCATGATAAATAAGAAAAATGAGAAAAAAGCCAAAGAAATGCAAGAATCCATAATGATATTGGGCTTGATTTAGTTGCAAGGAAACCGGCTGTTCCCGGATTCATCCACCCCTCCAGCTGACTGCCTGTGGAATTCTGACTGAATTCACCTGAAAATTGCAGTGAAACTCAGTTTGGAGGCAATTAATATCTGTCACCTCAGCCAAAGTTTCCATTTTATTTTCCAAAACACAAAAACTCACCTTGGTCGTGTTACCTGTAGATTTCTAAGCTTCAAACACCTATTTGTTGTGTTTTTTATTTCATAATGGCTACCGTGCCCAAACTCTTGTTTGTATTGTGGCAGAATACAAAATTTGGGAAGGAAGAAGCCAAAACCAACTCAGACCCATAAAACATTTAGGAAATTGCCGCTCAAGAAACCAAAAGTCAGCTGAGGCACCCAAAACAATGACAGCAAGGCAAAATGGGAGCAAGGCGACAACTGTGCCCTGTTTGAAAAAGACCATTCCTCCTGTGCCCTGAACTCCATATTCCAGCCTCAAAACCAAAGCTCACAGCAGAAAATTCATTACAAACCATGATAAATAAGGGAAATGTGAAAAAGCCAAAGAAATGCAGGAGTCCTTTGTGAAATTTGGTTGGATTCAGACACAAGGAAACTGGCTGTTCCCAGATTCATACCCCCTTCCACAGACAGACTTTGGAATTCTGATTGAATTCACCTCAAAATCGCACTCACACTCAATTTGGAGGGAATTAGGATCTGTCCCCTCAGCAGAAGGGTATCATGTCATTTTCCAAAACACAGAAACTCATCTTGGTCGAGTTGCCTGTAGATTTCTAATCCTGAAAGGGCAATTTGCTGTGTTATTTTTTCTTTCATAATGGCTACTCTGTCAAAATCTTGCTTGTATTGCATCAGAATACAAAATTTGGGAAGGAAGAAGGTAAAACCGACTCAGACCCAGAAAATATTTAGCAAATTACCGCTCAAGAAACCACAAATCGGCTGAGGCACCCAAAACAATGACAGCAAGCCAGAAGTGGAGCAAGCCAACAGCTGTGCCCTGATTGAACAAAACCATTAATCCAGTGCCCTGAACTCCATATTCCAGCCTCAAAACCAAAGCTCACAAAAAATAATCATTACAAAAAATGATAAATAAGGGAAATCTGAGAAAGCCAAAGTAATTCAAGAGTCCTTTGTGGTATTTGGCTGGATTTAGACAGAAGGAAAGAGGCTGTTTCTGGATTCATCCCCCCCTTCCACAGACTGACTTTGGAATTCTGACTCAATTCACCTCAAAATCGCACTCACACTCAATTTGGAGGGAATTAGTATCTGTCCCCTCAGCAGAAGTGTTCCATGTGAATTTCCAAAACACAGAAACTCATCTTGGTCGTGTTGCCTGTAGATTTCTAATCCTGAAAGGGCAATTTACTGTGTTTTTTTTTTCTTTCATAATCGCTACTCTGTCCAAAATCTTGCTTGTATTGCGTCAGAATACAAAATTTGGGAATAAGAAGGCAAATCCGACTCAGAACCAGAAAACATTTAGGAAACTGCAGAAAAAGAATCCACAAATCAGCTGAGGCACCCAAAACAATGACAGCAAGCAGAATTGGAGCACGGCAACAGCTGTGCCCTGATTGAAAAAGAACCTTCCTCTTGTGCCCTAAACTCAATATGCCAGCCACAAAACCAAAGCTCACATCAAAAAATTCTGTTCAAACCATGATAAATAGGAAAAATCAGAAAAAAGCCAAAGAAATGCAAGTTTTCTTAGTGATATTGGGCTTGATTTATTCCTAAGTAAACAGCTGTTTCCAGATTCATCCACAACTCCCAGCTGAGTGAATAGGGATTCTGACTGAATTCACCTCAAAATGGCAGTGAAATTCGGTTTGGAGACAATTAATATCTGTCACCTCAGCCAAAGTGTTCCATTTTATTTTCCAAAACAAAAAAACTCACTTTGGTCATGTTACCTATAGATTTCCAAGCTTCAAACGCCTATTTGTTGTGTTTTTTATTTCATAATGGCTACTCTGTCCAAAATCTTCCTTGTATTGCATCACATACAAAATTTGGGAAGGTAGAAGGCAAAGCCAACTCAGACACAGAAAACATTTAGGAAATTGCCACTCAAGAAACCAAAAGTCAGCTGAGGCACCCAAAACCATGACAGCAAGCCAGAATTGGAGGAGGCAATCAGCTGAGTCCTGATTGAAAAAGGTCATTCTTCCGGGACCCTGAACTCCATATTCCAGCCTCAAAACCAAAGCTGACATCAGGAAATTCATTACAAACCACGATACATAAGAAAAATGAGAAAAAAGCCAAGAAATGCAAGAATCCATAATGATATTGAGCTGGATTTAGGCGCAAGGAAACGGGCTGTTCCCGGATTCATCCACCCCTCCAGCTGACTACCTGTGGAATTCTGACTGAATTCACCTGAAAATCGCAGTGAAACTCAGATTGGAGGCAATTAATATCTGTCACCTCAGCCAAAGTGTTCCATTTTATTTTCCATAACACAAAAACTCACCTTGGTCGTGTTATCTGTAGATTTCTAAGCTTCAAACACCTATGTGTAGTGTTTTTCATTTCATAATGGCTGCTCTGGCCAAACTCTTGTTTGTATTGTGTCAGAATACAAAATTTGGGAAGGAAGAAGGCAAAACCAACTCAGACCCAGAAAACATTTAGGAAATTGCCACTCAAGAAATCACAAATCAGCTGAGGCACCCAAAAAAATGTCAGGATGCCAGAATTGGAACATGCCAACAGCTGTGCCCTGATTGAAAAAGAACCTTCCTCTTGTGCCCTGAACTCAATATGCCAGCCTCAAAACCAAAGCTCACATCAGAAAATTCATTACAGACCATGATAAATAAGAAAAATCAGAAAAAATCCAAAGAAATGCAGGAGTTCTTAGTGATATTGGGCTTGATTTATTCTCTTATTGCTGGCTGGTTGCAGATTCATCAACAACTCCCAGCTGAGTGTCTGTGGTTTCTGACTGAATTAACATGAAAATCGCAGTGAAACTCGGTTTGGAGGCAATTAATATCTGTCACCTCAGCCAAAGTGTTCCATTTTATTTTCCAATACACAAAAACTCACCTTGGTCATGCTACCTGCAGATTGCTAAGCTTCAAACGCAATTTGTTGTGTTGTTTATTTCATAATGGCTACTGTGCCCAAACTCTTGTTTGTATTGTGTCAGAATACAAAATTTCAGAAGGAAGAAGGCAACACCAAATCAGACCCAGAAAACATTTAGGAAATTGCCGCTCAAGAAGCCAAAAGTCACTGAGGCACCCAAAACAATGACAGCAAGCCAGAAGAGGAGCAAGCCAACAGCTGTGCCCTGATTGAAAAAGAACCTTCCTCTTGTGCCCTGAACTCAATATGCCAGCCTCAAAACCAAAGCTCACATCAGAAAATTCATTAAAACCATGATAAATAAGAAAAAAGAGAAAAAAGCCAAAGAAATGCAAGAATCCATAATGATATAGGGCTTGATTTAGTCGCTAGGAAACCGGCTGTTCCTGGATTCATCTACCCCTCTAGCTGACTGCCTGTGGAATTCTGACTGAATTAACCTGAAAATCATAGTGAAACTCAGTTTGGAGGCAATTAATATCTGTCACCTCAGCCAAAGTGTTCCATTTGATTTTCCAAAACACAAAAACTCACCTTGGTAGTGTTACTTGTAGATTTCTAAGCTTCAAACGCCTATTAGTTGTGTTTTTTCTTTCGTAATGGCTACTCTGTCCAAACTCTTCTTTGCATTGCATCAGAATACAAAATTTGGGAAGGAAGAAGGCAAAGCCAACTCAGACCCTGAAAACATTTGGGAAATTGCCACACAAGAAACCACAAATCGGCTGAGGCACTCAAAACAATGACAGCAAGCCAGAAGTGGAGCAAGCCAACAGCTGTGCCCTGATTGAAAAAGAACCATCCTCTTGTGCCCTGAACTCCATATTGCAGCCTCAAATCCAAAGCTCACATCAGAAAATTCATTACAAACCATGATAAATAAGAAAAAAGAGAAAAAATCCAAAGAAATGCAAGAATCCATAATGATATTGGGTTTGATTTAGTTGCAAGGAAACCTGCTGTTCCCAGATTCATCCACCACTCCTGCTGACTGCCTGTGGAATTCTGACTGAATTAACCTGACAATCGCAGTGAAACTCAAGAAACCAAATTTCAGCTGAGGCACCCAAAACAAAGACAATAGCCAGAATTGGAGCAGGCCAACAGCTGTGCCCTGTTTGAAAAAGACCATTCCTCCTGTGCCCTGAACTCAAAATGCCAGCCTCAAAACCAAAGCTCACATCAGAAAATTCATTACAAACCATGATAAATAAGGGAAATGTGAAAAAGCCAAAGAAATGCAAGAGTCCTTTGTGATATTTGGCAGGATTTAGACACAAAGAAACTGGCTGTTTCCAGATTCATCCCCCCCTTCCACAGACTGACTTTGGAATTCTGATTGAATTCACCTCAAAATCGCTCTCACACTCCATTTGGAGGGAATTAGAATCTGTCCCCTCAGCAGAAGCGTTCCATGTCATTTTCCAAAACACAGAATCTCATCTTGGTTGTGTTGCCTATGGATTTCTAATCCTGAAAGGTCAATTTGCTGTGTTTTTTTTTTCTTTCATAATGGCTACTCTGTCCAAAATCTTGCTTGTATTGCATCAGAATACAAAAATTGGGAAGGAAGAAGGCAAAACCAACTCAGACCCAGAAAACATTTAGGAAATTGCCACACAAGAAACCGCAAATCAGCTGAGGCACCCAAAACAATGACAGCAAGCCAGAAGTGGAGCAAGCCAACAGCTGTGCCCTGATTGAAAAAGAACCTTCCTCTTGTGCCCTGAACTCAATATGCCAGCCTCAAAACCAAAGCTCACATCAGAAAATTCATACAAACCATGATAAATAAGGGAAATGTGAAAAAGCTGAAGAAATGCAAGCCTGTGGAATCCTAACTGAATTAACTGAATTAACCTGAAAATCGCAGTGAAACTGAGTTTGGAGGCAATTAATATCTGTCACCTCAGCCAAAATGTTCCATTTCATTTTCCAAAACACAAAAACAGCTTGGTCATGTTACCTGTAGATTTGTATGCTTCAAACACCTATTTGTTGTGTTTTTTATTTCATAATGGCTACTCTGTCGAAAATCTCGCTTGTATTGCATCAGAATACAAAATTTGGGAAGGAAGAAGGCAAAGCCAACTCAGACCCAGAGAACATTTAGGAAATTGACACACAGGAAACCACAAATTGGCTGAGGTACCCAAAACAATGACAGCAAGCCAGAATTGCAGCAAGCCAACAACTGTACCCTCTTTGAAAAAGACAGGTCCTCCAGTACCCTGAACTCCATATTGCAGCCTCAAAACCAAGCTCACATCAGAAAATTCATTACAAACCATGATAAATCAGGGAAATGTGAAAAAGCCATAGAAATGCAAGAGTCCTTTTTGATATTTGGCTGGATTCAGATACAAGGAAACTGGCTGTTTCCAGATTCATCCCCCCCTTCCACAGACTGACTTTGGAATTCTGATTGAATTCACCTCAAAATCGCACTCACACTCAATTTGGAGGGAATTAGAATCTGTGCCCTCAGCAGAAGGGTTACATGTCATTTTCCAAAACACAGAAACTCATCTTGGTCGTGTAGCCTGTAGATTTCTAATCCTGAAAGGGCAATGCGCTGTGTTTTTTTTTTTTTTCTTTCATAATGGCTATTCTCCAAAATCTTGCTTGTATTGCATCAGAATACAAAATTTGGGAATAAGTAGGCAAAACCAACTCAGACCCAGAAAACATTTAGGAAATTGGCACTCAAGAAACCACAAATCAGCTGAGACACCCAAAACAATGACAGCAAGGCAGAATTGGAGCAAGCCAACAGCTGTGCCCTGATTGAAAAAGAACCTTCCTCTTGTGCCTGAACTCAATATGCCAGCCTCAAAACCAAAGCTCACATCAGAAAATTCATTACAAACCATGATAAATAAGAAAAAAGAGAAAAAAGCCAAAAAAATGCAAGAATCCATAATGATATAAGGCTTGATTTAGTCGCAAGGAAACCGGCTCTTCCCGGATTCATCCACCCCTCCAGCTGACTGCCTGTGGAATTCTGACTGAATTAACCTGAAAATCACAGTGAAACTCAGTTTGGAGGCAATTAATATCTGTCACCTCAGCCAAAGTGTTCCATTTGATTTTCCAAAACACAAAAACTCACCTTGGTCATGTTACCTGTAGATTTCTAAGCTTCAAACGCCTATTTGTTGTGTTTTTTATTTCATAATGGCTTTTCTGTACAAACTCTTCTTTGCATTGCATCAGAATACAAAATTTGGGAAGGAAGAAGGCAAAGCCAACTCAGACCCAGAAAACATTTGGGAAATTGCCACACAAGAAACCACAAATCGGCTGAGGTACTCAAAATAAGGACAGCAAGCCAGAACTGCAGCCAGCCAACAGCTGTGCCCTGATTGAAAAAGAACCATCCTCTTCTGCCCTGAACTCAATATGCCAGCCTCAAAAACAAAGCTCACATCAGAAAATTCATTACAAACCATGATAAATAAGAAAAAAGAGAAAAAAGCCAAAGAAATGCAAGAGTACTTTGTGATATTTGGCTGGATTTAGACACAAGGAAACTGGATGTTTCCAGATTCATCCCCCCCTTCCACAGACTGACTTTGGAATTCTGATTGAATTCACCTCAAAATCGCACTCACAATCATTTGGGAGGGAATTAGAATCTGTCCCCTAAGCAGAAGCGTTCTATGTCATTTTCCAAAACACAGAAACTCATCTTGGTCGAGTTGCCTGTAGATTTCTAATCCTGAAAGGGCAATGCGCTGTGTTTTTTTTTTTTTTTTTCTTTCTTTCATAATGGCTACTCTCCAAAATCTTGCTTGTATTGCATCAGAATACAAAATTTGGGAATAAGAAGGCAAAACCGACTCAGACCCAGAAAACATTTAGGAAATTGGCACTCAAGAAACCACAAATCGGCTGAGGCACCCAAAACAATGACAGCAAGCCAGAAGTGGAGCAAGCCAACAGGTGTGCCCTGATTGAAAAAGAACCTTCCTCTTGTGCCCTGAACTCAATATGCCAGCCTCAAAACCAAAGCTCACATCAGAAAATTCATTACAAACCATGATAAATAAGGGAAATGTGAAAAAGCCAAAGAAATGCAAGAGTCCTTTGTGATATTTGGCAGGATTTAGACACAAAGAAACTGGCTGTTTCCAGATTCATCCCCCCCTTCCACAGACTGACTTTGGAATTCTGATTGAATTCACCTCAAAATCGCTCTCACACTCCATTTGGAGGGAATTAGAATCTGTCCCCTCAGCAGAAGCGTTCCATGTCATTTTCCAAAACACAGAATCTCATCTTGGTTGTGTTGCCTATGGATTTCTAATCCTGAAAGGTCAATTTGCTGTGTTTTTTTTTTTTTTCTTTCATAATGGCTACTCTGTCCAAAATCTTGCTTGTATTGCATCAGAATACAAAATTTGGGAAGGAAGAAGACAAAACCAACTCAGACCCCGAAAACATTTAGGAAATTGCCACACAAGAAACCACAAATCTGCTAAGGCACCCAAAACAATGACAGCAAGCCAGAAGTGGAGCAAGCCAACAGCTGTGCCCTGATTGAAAAAGAACCTTCCTCTTGTGCCCTGAACTCAATATGCCAGCCTCAAAACCAAAGCTCACATCAGAAAATTCATTACAAACCATGATAAATAAGGGAAATGTGAAAAAGCCAAAGAAATGCAAGAGTCCTTTGTGATATTTGGCAGGATTTAGACACAAAGAAACTGCCTGTTTCCAGATTCTTCCCTCCCTTCCACAGACTGACTTTGGAATTCTGATTGAATTCACCTCAAAATCGCTCTCACACTCCATTTGGAGGGAATTAGAATCTGTCACCTCAGCAGAAGCGTTCCATGTCATTTTCCAAAACACAGAATCTCATCTTGGTTGTGTTGCCTATGGATTTCTAATCCTGAAAGGTCAATTTGCTGTGTTTTTTTTTTTTCTTTCATAATGGCTACTCTGTCCAAAATCTTGCTTGTATTGCATCATACAAACTCTTGTTTATATGGCGTCAGAATACAAAATTTGGGAAGGAAGAAGGCAAAACCAACTCAGACCCTGAAAACATTTAGGAAATTGCCACTCAAGAAACCAAGTCAGCTGAGGCACCCACAACAATGACAGCAAGCCAGAATTGGAGCAAGCCAACAGCTGTACCCTGTTTGAAAAAGAACCTTCCTCTTTTACCCTGAACTCAATATGCCAGCCTCAGAACCAAAGCTCACATCAGAAAATTCATTACAAACCATGATAAATAAGAAAAAGGAGAAAAAAGCCAAAGAAATGCAAGAATCCGTAATGTTATTGGGCTTGATTTAGTCACATGGAAGCCGGCTGTTCGCGGATTCATTCACCCCTCCAGTTGACTGCCTGTGGAATTCTGACTGAATTAACCTCAAAATAGCAGTGAAACTCATATAGGAGACAATTAATACCTGTCACCTCAGCCAAAGTGTTCCATTTTATTTTCCAAAACACAAAAAATCACCTTGGTCATGTTACCTGTAGATTTCTAAGCTTCAAACGCCTATTTGTTGTGTTTTTTATTTCATAATGGCTACTCTGCCCAAGCTCTTGTTTGTTTGGCGTCAGAATACAAAATTTCAGAAGGAAGAAAGCAAAACCAACTCAGACCCAGAAAATATTCAGGAAATTGCCGCTCAAGAAACCAAAAGTTAGCTGAGGCACCCAAAGCAATGACAGCAAGCCAGAATTAGAGCAAGCCAACAGCTGTGCCCTGTTTGAAAAAGAACCTTCCTCTTCTGCCCTGAACTCAATATGCCAGCCTCAGAACCAAAGCTCACATCAGAAAATTCATTACAAACCATGATAAATAAGAAAAAGGAGAAAAAAGAAAAGAAAAGCAAGAATCCATAATGATATTGGGCTTGATTCAGTCGCAAGGAAACCGGCTGTAGCTGGATTCATCCTCTGCTCCAGCTGACTGCCTGTGGAATTCTGACTGAATTAACCTGAAAATCGCAGTGAAACTCACTTTGGAGGCAATTACTATCTGTCACCTCAGCCAAAGTGTTCCATTTTATTTTCCAAAACACAAATCTCACCTTGGTCGTGTTACCTGTAGATTTCTAAGCTTCAAATGCCTATTTGTTGTGTTTTTCTATTTCATAATGGCTACTCTGCCGAAACTCTTGTTTCTATGGCGTCAGAATACAAAATTTGGGTAGGAAGAAGGCAAAACCAACTCAGACCCAGAAAACATTTAGCAAATTGCCGCTCACAAACCACATATCGGCTGAGGCACCCAAAACAATGACAGCAAGCCAGAATTGGAGCAGGCCAACTGCTGTGCCCTGTTTGAAAAAGACCATTCCCCCGGTGCTCTGAACTCCATATTGCAGCCATAAAACCAAAGCTCACATCAGAAAATTCATTACAAACCATGATAAATAGGAAATCAGAGAAAAAAGCCAAAGAAATGCAAGAATCCATAATGACATTTGGCCTTATTAGTCACAAGGAAACCGGCTGTAGCTGGATTCATCCTCTGCTCCAGCTGACTGCCTGTGGAATTCTGACTGAATTAACCTGAAAATCGCAGTGAAACTCAGTTTGGAGGCAATTAATATCTGTCACCTCAGCCAAAGTGTTCCATTTTATTTTCCAAAACACAAAAACTCACCTTGGTCATGTTACCTGTAGATTTCTAAGCTTCAAATGCCTATTTGTTGTGTTTTTTATTTCATAATAGCTACTCTGCCCAAACTCTTGTTTGTATGGCGTCAGAACAAAATTTGGGAAGGAAGAAGGCAAAACGAACTCAGACCCAGAAAACATTTAGGAAATTGCCACTCAAGAAACCAGAAATCAGCTGAGGCATCCAAAACAATGACAGCAAGCCATAATTGGAGCAAGCCAACAGCGGTACCCTGTTTGAAAAAGAACCTTCCTCTTTTACCCTGAACTCAATATGCCAGCCTCAGAACCAAAGCTCACATCAGAAAATTCATTACAAACCATGATAAATAAGAAAAATGAGAAAAAAGCCAAAGAAATGCAAGAATCTGTAATGATATCGGGTTTGATATAGTCGCAAGGAAACCGGCTGTTCCCGGATTCATCCACCCATCCAGCTGACTGCCTATGGAATTCTGACTGAATTAACCTCAAAATAGCAGTGAAACTCATATAGGAGACAATTAATATCTGTCACCTCAGCCAAAGTGTTCCATTTTATTTTGCAAAACACAAAAACTCACCTTGGTCGTGTTACCTGTAGATTTCTAAGCTTCAAACGCGTATTTCTTGTGTTTTTTATTTCATAATGGCTATTCTACCCAAACTCTTGTTTGTATGGCGTCAGAATACAAAATTTGGGAAGGAAGAAGGCAAAACCAACTCAGACCCAGAAAACATTTCGCAAATTGCCACTCAAGAAACCACAAATCAGCTGAGGATCCCAAAACAATGAAAGCAAGCCAGAATTGGGGCAGGCCAATAGCTGTGCCCTGTTTGAAACAGAACCTTCCTCTTGTGCCCTGAACTCCATATTGCAGCCTCAAAACCAAAGCTCACATCAGAAAATTCATTACAAACCATGATAAATAAGAAAAAGGAGAAAAAAGCCAAAGAAATGCAAGAATCCATAATGATATAGGGCTTGATTTAGTCGCTAGGAAACCGGCTGTTCCCAGATAAATCCACCCCTCCAGCTGACAGCCTGTGGAATTCTGACTGAATTAACCTGAAAATCACAGTGAAACTCAGTTTGGAGGCAATTAATATCTGTCACCTCAGCCAAAGTGTTCCATTTTATTTTCCAAAACACAAAAAATCACCTTGGTCGTGTTACCTGTCGATTTCTAAGCTTCAAATGCCTATTTGTTGTGTTTTTCATTTCATAATGGCTACTCTGCCCAAACTCTTGTTTGTTTGGCGTCAGAATACAAAATTTGGGAAGGAAGAAGGCAAAACCAACTCAGACCCAGAAAACATTTAGGAAATTGCCATTCAAGAAACCAAGTCAGCTGAGGCATGCAAAACAATGACAGCAAGCCAGAATTGGAGCAAGCCAACAGCTGTGCCCTGTTTGAAAAAGAACCTTCCTCTTCTGCCCAGAACTCAATATGCCAGCCTCAGAACCAAAGCTCACATCAGAACATTCATTACAAACCATGATAAATAAGAAAAAGGAGAAAAAAGCAAAAGAAAAGCAAGAATCCATAATGATATTGGGCTTGATTTAGTCGCTAGGAAACCGGCTGTTCCAGGAATCATCCACCCCTCCAGCTGACTTCCTGTGGAATTCTGACTGAATTATCCTGAAAATCGCAGGGAAACTCAGTTTGGAGGCAATTAATATCTATCACCTCAGGCAAAGTGTTCCATTTGATTTTGCAAAACACAAATCTCACCTTGGTCGTGTTACCTGTAGATTTCTAAGCTTCAAACCCCTTTTGTTGAGTTTTTCTATTTCATAATGCCTACTCTGCCGAAACTCTTATTTGTATGGCGTCAGCATACAAAATTTGGGAAGGAAGAAGGCAAAACCAACTCAGACCCAGAAAACATTTAGGAAATTGCCACTCACAAACTACATATCGGCTGAGGCACCCAAAACAATGACAGCAAGCCAGAATTGGGGCAGGCCAATAGCTGTGCCCTGTTTGAAACAGAACCTTTCTCTTGCTCCCTGAACTCCATATTGCAGCCTCAAAACCAAAGCTCACATCAGAAAATTCATTACAAACCATGATAAATAGGAAATCAGAGAAAAAAGCCAAAGAAATGCAAGAATCCATAATGACATTTGGCCTTATTAGTCACAAGGAAACCGGCTGTTCCCGGATTCATCCAACCCTGCAGCTGACTGCCTGTGGAATTATGACTGAATTAACCTGAAAATCGCAGTGAAACTCAGTTTGGAGGCAATTACTATCTGTCACCTCAGCCAAAGTGTTCCATTTTATTTTCCAAAACACAAAAACTCACCTTGGTCATGTTACCTGTAGATTTCTAAGCTTCAAACGCCTATTTGTTGTGTTTTTTATTTCATAATGGCTACTCTGCCCAAACTGTTGTTTGTATGGCGTCAGAATACAAAATTTGAGAAGGAAGAGGGGAAAACCAACTCAGACCCCGAAAACATTTAGGAAATTGCTGCTCAGAATCCACAAATCGGCTGAGGCACCCAAAACAATGACAGCAAGCCAGAATTGGAGCAGGCCAACAGCTGTGCCCTGATTGAAAATCAACCTTCCTCTGGTGCCCTGAACTGAATATGCCAGCTTAAAACCAAAGCTCACATCAGAAAACTCATTACAAACCATGATACATAAGAAAAATGAGAAAAAAGCCAAAGAAACGCAAGAATCCATAATGATATTGGGCTTGATTTAGTCAAAAGGAAACTGGCTATTCCCAGATTCATCCACCCCTCCAGCTGACTGCCTGTGGAATTCTGACGGAATTATCCGGAAAATCACAGGGAAACTCAGTTTGGAGGCAATTAATATCTGTCACCTCAGCCAAAGTGTCCCATTTTATTTTCCAAAACACAAAAACTCACCTTGGTCGTATTACCTGTGGATTTCTAAGCTTCAAATGCCTATTTATTGTGTTTTTTTTTTTTATGGCAAAATGGCAAGTCTGTCCAAACTCTTTTTTGTATTGGGTCAGAATACAAAATTTTGGAAGGAAGAAGGAAAACCAACTCAGACGAACAAAACATTTAGGAAATTGATGCTCAAGAAACCTCAAATCGGCGGAGGCAACCAAAACAATGACAGTAAGCCAGAATTGGAGTAACCCAGCACCTGTGCCCTGATTGAATAAGAACCTTCCTCTTGTGCCCTGAACTCCATATGCCAGCCTCAAAACCGAAGCTCACATCAGAAAATTCATTACAAACCATGATAAATCAGAAAAATGAGACAAAAGCCAAAGAAATGCAAGAATCCATAATGATGTTGGAATGGATTTAGTTTCAAGGAAACCGGCTGTTCCCAGATTCATCCACCCCTCCAGCTGACTGCCTGTGGAATTCTGACTGAATTAACCGGAAAATCGCAGTGAAACTCAGTTTGGAGGCAATTAATATATGTCACCTCAGCCAAACTGTTCCATTTGATTTTCCAAAACACAAAAACTCACCTTGGTCATGTTACCTCTGGATTTCTAAGCTTCAAAACCTATTTGTTGTGTTTTTTATTTCCTAATGGCTACTCTGCTGAAACTCTTGTTTGTATTGCGTCAGAATACAAATTTGGGAAGGAAGAAGGCAAAACCAACTCAGACCCAGAAAACCTTTAGGAAATTGCCGCTCAAGAAACCACAAATCGGCTGAGGCACTCAAAACAATGACAGCAAGCCAGAATTGGAGCAGCACAACAGCTGTGCCCTGTTTGAAAAAGACCATACCTCTGGTGCCCTGAACTCCATATTGCAGCCTCAAAACCAAAGCTCACATCAGAAAATTCATTACAAACCATGATAAATAAGAAAAATGAGAAAAAAGCCAAAGAAATGCAAGAATCCATAATGACATTGGGCTTGATTCAGTCGCAAGGAAATGGGCTGTTCCCGGATTCATCCACCCCTCCAGCTGACTGCCTGTGGAATTCTCACTGAATTAACCTGAAAATCCCAGTGAAACTCAGTTTGGAGGCAATTAATATCTGTCACCTCAGCCAAAGTGTTCCATTTGATTTTCCAAAACACAAAAACTCACCTTGGTTGTGTTACCTGTAGATTTCTAAGCTTCAAACGCCTATTTGTTGTGTTTTTTATTTCATAATGGCTACTCTGCCCAAACTTTTGTTTCTATTGCGTCAGATTACAAAATTTGGGAAGGAAGAAGGCAAAACCAACTCAGACCCAGAAAACATTTAGGAAATTGCCGCTCAAGCAACAAAGGGCCGCTGAGGAACCCAAATCTTTGAAAGCAAGATAGAATTGGAGCAAGCCAACAGCTGTGCCCTGATTGAAAAAGACCATTCCTCCGGTGTCCTGAACTCGATATTGCAACCTCAAAACCAAACCTCAGATCAGAAAATTCATTACAAATCATGATAAATAAGAAAAATCAAAAAATCCAAAGAAATGCAGGAGTTCTTAGTGATATTGGGCTTGATTTATTCCCTTGTTAATGGCTGTTTCCAGATTCTTCTATACCTCCCAACTGAGTGTCTGTGGTTTCTGCTGAATTAAAATGAAATTCGCTGTGAAACTCGGTTTGGAGGCAATTAATATCTGTCACCTCAGCAAAAGTGTTCCATGTCTTTTTACAAAACACAAAATCTCACCTTGGTCGCGTTACCTGTAGCTTTCAAAAGCCTATTTGATGTGTTTTTTATTTCATAATGTCTATTCTGTCCAAACTCTTGTTTGTATTGCGTCACAATACAAAATTTGGGAAGTAAGAGGACAAAACCATCTGAGACTCAGAAAACGTTTAGGAAATTGCCACTCAAGAAACCTCAAATTGACGGAGGCACCCAAAACAATGACAGCAAGCCAGAATTGGAGCAAGCCAGCAGCTGTGCCCTGATTGAAAAAGACCATTCCTCCGGTGCCCTGATCTCCATATTGCAGCCTCAAAACCAAAGCTCACATCAGAAAATTCATTACAAACCTTCATACATAAGAAAAATGAGAAAATACCCAAAAATGCAAGAATCCAGAATGATATTGGGCTTGATTTGTTTGCAAGGAAACCGGCTGTTCCCGGATTCATCCAACCCTGCAGCTGACTGCCTGTGGAATTATGACTGAATTAACCTGAAAATCGCAGTGAAACTCAGTTTGGAAGCAATTAATAACTGTCACCTCAGCTAAAGTGTTCCACTTTATTTTCTAAAACACAAAAACTCACCTCGGTCGTGTTACCTGTAGATTTCTAAGCTTCAAACGCCTATTTGTTGTTTTTTTTGTTTCATAATGGCTACTCTGCCCAAACTCTTGTTTGTATTTGGGCAGAATACAAATATTGGGAAGGAATAAAGCAAAACCAACTCAGACCCAGAAAACATTTAGGAAATTGCCGCTCAAGCAACAAAGGGCCGCTGAGGAACCCAAATCTTTGAAAGCAAGATAGAATTGGAGCAAGCCAACAGCTGTGCCCTGATTGAAAAAGACCATTCCTCCGGTGTCCTGAACTCGATATTGCAACCTCAAAACCAAACCTCAGATCAGAAAATTCATTACAAACCATTATAAAAAAAAAATCAGAAAAAATCCAAAGAAATGCAGGAGTTCTTAGTGATATCGGGCTTGATTTATTCCCTTGTTAATGGCTGTTTCCAGATTCTTCTACACCTCCCAGCTGAGTGTCTGTGGTTTCTGACTGAATTAAAATGAAATTCGCTGTGAAACTCGGTTTGGAGGCAATTAATATCTGTCACCTCAGCAAAAGTGTTCCATGTCTTTTTACAAAACACAAAATCTCACCTTGGTCGTGTTACCTGTAGCTTTCAAAAGCCTATTTGATGTGTTTTTTATTTCATAATGTCTACTCTGTCCAAAGTCTTGTTTGTATGCCATCAGAAAAGAAAATTTGGGAAGGAAGACGGCAAAACCAACTCAGACCCAGAAAACATTTCGCAAATTGCCACTCAAGAAACCGAAAGTCAGCTGAGGCACCCAAATAAATGGCAGCAAGCCAGAATTGGAACAGGCCAACAGCTGTGACCTGTTTGAAAAAGACCATTCCTCCGGTGCCCTGAACTCCATATTGCAGCCTCAAAACCAAAGATCACATCAGAAAATTCATTACAAACCATGATAAATAAGAAAAATGAGAAAAAAGCCAAAGAAATGCAAGAATGCATAATGATATTGGGCTGGATTTAGTCGCAAGGAAACCGGCTGTTCCCGGATTCATCCACCACTCCAGCTGACAGCTTGTGGAATTCTGACTGAATTAACCTGAAAATCGCAGTGAAACTCTGTTTGGAGGCAATTAATATCTGTCACCTCAGCCAAAGTGTTCCATTTGATTTTCCAAAACACAAAAACTCACCTTGGTTGTGTTACCTGTAGATTTCTAAGCTTCAAACGCCTATTTGTTGTGTTTTTTATTTCATAATGGCTACTCTGTCAAAACTTTTGTTTCTATTGCGTCAGATTACAAAATTTGGGAAGGAAGAAGGCAAAACCAACTCAGACCCAGAAAACCTTTAGGAAATTGCCACTCAAGAAACCGAAAGTCAGCTGAGGCACCCAAATAAATGGCAGCAAGCCAGAATTGGAGCAAGGCAACAGCTGTGCCCTGATTGAAAAAGACCATTCCTCAGGTTCCCTGAACTCCATATTGCAGCCTCAAAACCAAAGCTGACATCAGAAAATTCATTACAAACCATGATAAATAAGAAAAATGAGAAAAAAGCCAAAGAAATGCAAGAATCCATAATGATATTGGGCTGGATTTAGTCGCAAGGAAACCGGCTGTTCCCGGATTCATCCACCCCTCCAGCTGACAGCTTGTTGAATTCTGACTGAATTAACCTGAAAATCGCAGTGAAACTCAATTTGGAGGCAATTAATATCTGTCACCTCAGCCAAAGTGTTCCATTTGATTTTCCAAAACACAAAAACTCACCTTGGTTGTGTTACCTGTAGATTTCTAAGCTTCAAACGCCTATTTGTTGTGTTTTTTATTTCATAATGGCTACTCTGCCCAAACTTTTGTTTCTATTGCGTCAGATTACAAAATTTGGGAAGGAAGAAGGCAAAACCAACTCAGACCCAGAAAACATTTAGGAAATTGCCACTCAAGAAACCGAAAGTCAGCTGAGGCACCCAAATAAATGGCAGCAAGCCAGAATTGGAGCAGGCCAACAGCTGTGACCTGTTTGAAAAAGACCATTTCTCTGGTGCCCTGAACTCCATATTGCAGCCTCAAAACCAAAGATCACATCAGAAAATTCATTACAAACCATGATAAATAAGAAAAATGAGAAAAAAGCCAAAGAAATGCAAGAATTCATAATGATATTGGGCTGGATTTAGTCGCAAGGAAACCGGCTGTTCCCGGATTCATCCACCACTCCAGCTGACAGCTTGTGGAATTCTGACTGAATTAACCTGAAAATCGCAGTGAAACTCTGTTTGGAGGCAATTAATATCTGTCACCTCAGCCAAAGTGTTCCATTTGATTTTCCAAAACACAAAAACTCACCTTGGTTGTGTTACCTGTAGATTTCTAAGCTTCAAACGCCTATTTGTTGTGTTTTTTATTTCATAATGGCTACTCTGCCCAAACTTTTGTTTCTATTGCGTCAGATTACAAAATTTGGGAAGGAAGAAGGCAAAACCAACTCAGACCCAGAAAACCTTTAGGAAATTGCCACTCAAGAAACCGAAAGTCAGCTGAGGCACCCAAATAAATGGCAGCAAGCCAGAATTGGAGCAAGGCAACAGCTGTGCCCTGATTGAAAAAGACCATTCCTCAGGTTCCCTGAACTCCATATTGCAGCCTCAAAACCAAAGAACACATCAGAAAATTCATTACAAACCATGATAAATAAGAAAAATGAGAAAAAAGCCAAAGAAATGCAAGAATCCATAATGATATTGGGCTGGATTTAGTCGCAAGGAAACCGGCTGTTCCCGGATTCATCCACCACTCCAGCTGACAGCTTGTGGAATTCTGACTGAATTAACCTGAAAATCGCAGTGAAACTCAATTTGGAGGCAATTAATATCTGTCACCTCAGCCAAAGTGTTCCATTTGATTTTCCAAAACACAAAAACTCACCTTGGTTGTGTTACCTGTAGATTTCTAAGCTTCAAACGCCTATTTGTTGTGTTTTTTATTTCATAATGGCTACTCTGCCCAAACTTTTGTTTCTATTGCGTCAGATTACAAAATTTGGGAAGGAAGAAGGCAAAACCAACTCAGACCCAGAAAACATTTAGGAAATTGCCGCTCAAGAAACAAAGGGCCGCTGAGGAAGCCAAAACCTTGAAAGCAAGACAGAATTGGAGCAAGCCAACAGCTGTGCCCTGATTGAAAAAGACCATTCCTCCGGTGTCCTGAACTCGATATTGCAACCTCAAAACCAAACCTCAGATCAGAAAATTCATTACAAACCATGATAAATAAGAAAAATCAGAAAAAATCCAAAGAAATGCAGGAGTTCTTAGTGATATTGGGCTTGATTTATTCCCTTGTTAATGGCTGTTTCCAGATTCTTCTATCCCTCCCAGCTGAGTGTCTGTGGTTTCTGACTGAATTAAAATGAAATTCGCTGTGAAACTCGGTTTGGAGGCAATTAATATCTGTCACCTCAGCAAAAGTGTTCCATATCTTTTTCCAAAACACAAAATCTCACCTTGGTCGTGTTACCTGTAGCTTTCAAAAGCCTATTTGATGTGTTTTTTATTTCATAATGTCTATTCTGTCCAAAATCTTGCTTGTATTACGTCAGAATACAAAATTTGGGAAGGAAGAGGACAAAAACAACTGAGACTCAGAAAACGTTTAGGAAATTGCCACTCAAGAAACCTCAAATCGGCGGAGGCACCCAAAACAATGACAGCAAGCCAGAATTGGAGCAAGCCAGCAGCTGTGCCCTGATTGAAAAAGACCATTCCTCCGGTGCCCTGAACTCCATATTGCAGCCTCAAAACCAAAGCTCACATCAGAAAATTCATTACAAACCATGATAAATAAGAAATATCAGAATAAAGCCAAAGAAATGCAAGAATCCATAATGATATTGGGCTTCATTTAGTTGCAAGGAAACCAGCTATTCCCGGATTCATCCACCCCTCCAGCTGACTGCCTGTGGAATTCTGACTGAATTAAACTGAACGGAGGCAGTTAATATCTGTCACCACAGCCAACTTGTTCCATTTGATTTTCCAAAACACAAAATCTCACCTTGGTCGTGTTACCTGTAGCTTCAAAAGCCTATTTGTTGTGTTTTTTATTTCCTAATGGCTACTGTGTCCAAACTCTTGTTTGTATTGTGTCAGAATACAAAATTTGGGAAGGAAGAAGGAAAACCAACTCAGACCAAGAAAACATTTAGGATATTGATGCTCAAGAAACTTCAAATCGGCGGAGGCACCCAAAACAATGACAGCAAGCCAGAATTGGAGCAACCCAACAGCTGTGACCTGATTGAATAAGAACCTTCCTCTTGTGCCCTGAACTCCATATGCCAGCCTCAAAACCAAAGCTCACATCAGAAAATTCATTACAAACCATTAAAATTAAGAAAAATGAGAAAAAGGCCAAAGAAATTCAAGAATTCATAATGATATTGGGCTTGATTTAGTCGCAAGGAAACCGTATATTCCCAGATTCATCCACCTCTCCAGCTGATGCCTGAGGAATATTGACTGAATTAACCTGAACGGAGGCAGTTAATATCTGTCACCACAGCCAAAGTGTTCCATTTCATTTTCCAAAACAAAATCTCACCTTGGTCGTGTTACCTGTAGCTTTCAAAAGCCTATTTGATGTGTTTTTTTATTTCAAAATGCCTATTCTGTCCAAACTCTTGTTTCTGTTGCGTCAGAATACAAAATTTGGGAAGGAAGAGGACAAAACCAACTGAGACTCAGAAAATGTTTAGGAAATTGCCACTCAAGAAACCTCAAATCGGCGGAGGCACCCAAAACAATGACAGCAAGCCAGAATTGGAGCAGGCCAACAGCTGTGCCCTGATTGAAAAAGACCATTCCTCCGGTGCCCTGAACTCCATACTGCAGCCTCAAAACCAAAGCTCACATCAGAAAATTCATTACAAACCATTATAAATCAGAAAAATGAGAAAAAAGCCAAAGAAATGCAGGAGTTCTTAGTAATATTGGGCTTGATTTATTGCCATGTAAACGGCTGTTTCCAGATTCATCCACACCTCCCAGCTGAGTGTCTGTGGTTTCTGACTGAATTAACCTGAAAATCGCAGTGAAACTCGGTTTGGAGGCAATTAATATCTGTCACCTCAGCCAAAGTGTTCCATTTTATTTTCCAAAACTCAAAAACTCACCTTAGTCTTCTTACCTGTAGATTTCCAAGCTTCAAATGCCTATTTGTTGTGTTTTTTATTTCATCATTGCTACTCTGTCCAAACTCTTGTTTGTATTGCGTCAGAATACAAAATTTGGGAATAAGAAGGAAAAACCGTGTCAGACCCAGAAAACATTTAGGAAATTGCCACTCAAGAAACCAAAAGTCAGCTGAGGAACCCACAACAATGACAGCAAGCCAGAATTGGAGAAAGCCAACAGCAGTGCCCTGATTGAAAGAGAACCTTCCTCTTGTGCCCTGAACTCAATATGCCAGCCTCAAAAGCAAAGCTCACATCAGAAAATTCATTACAAACCATGATAAATAAGAAAAATGAGAAAAAAGCCAAAGAAATGCAGGAGTTCTTAGGGATATTGGGCTTGAATTATGGCCATGTAAACGGCTGTTTCCAGATACATCCACACCTCCCAACTGAGTGTCTTTGGTTTCTGAAGGAATTAACAAAAAAATCGCAGTGAAACTCGGTTTTGGAGGCAATTAATATCTGTCACCTCAGCCAGAGTGTTCAATTTTATTTTCATAAACACAAAAACTTACCTTGCTCGTGTTACCTGTACATATATAAGCTTCAAACGCATATTTGTTGTGTTTTTTATTTCATAATGGCTACTCTGTCCAAACTTTTGTTTGTATTACGTCAGAATACAAAATTTGGAAAGGAAGAAGGCAAAACCAAGTCAGACCCAGAAAACATGTAGGAAATTGCCGCTAAAGAAACCAAAAACAGCTGAGGCACGCAAAACAATGACAGCAAGCCAGAATTGCAACAAGCCAACAGCTGTGTCCTGTTTGAAAAAGACCATTGATCCGGTGCCCTGAACTCAATATGCCAGCCTCAAAACCAAAGCTCACATCAGAAAATTCATTACAAACCATGATAAATCAGAAAAATGAGACAAAAGCCAAGGAAATGCACGAGTTCTTAGTGATATTTGGCTGGATTTAGACACAAGGAAACTGGCTGTTTAAAGATTCATCCCCCCCTTCCACTGACTGACTTTGGAATTCTGATTGATTTCACCTCAAAATTGCACTCACACTCAATTTGGAGGGAATTAGAATCTGTCCCCTCAGCAGAAGGGTTCCATGTCATTTTCCAAAACACAGAAACTAATCTTGATCACGTTGCCAGTAGATTTCTAATCCTGAAAGGGCAATTTCTGTGTTTTTTTTTTTTCTTTCATAATGGCTACTCTGTCCAAATCTTGCTTGTATTGCATCAGAATACAAAATATGGGAATAAGAAGGCAAAACCGACTCAGACCCAGAAAACATTAAGGAAATTGCCGCTCAAGAAACCACAAATCGGCTGAGGTTCCCAAAACAATGACAGCAAGCCAGAAGTGGAGAAAGCCAACAGCTGTGCCCTGATTGAAAAAGAACCTTCCTCTTGTGCCCTGAACTCAATATGCCAGCCTCAAAACCAAAGCTCACATCAGAAAATTCATTACAAATCATCATAAATAAGAAAAAAGAGAAAAAAGCCAAAGAAATGCAAGAATCCATAATCATAGTGGCTTGAATTAGTTGCAAGGAAACCGGCTGTTCCCGGATTCATCCACCCCTCCAGCTGACTGCCTGTGGAATTCTGACTGAATTAACCTGAAAATCGCAGTAAGACTCAGTTTGGAGGCAATAATATCAGTCACCTCAGCCAAAGTGTTCCATTTGATTTTCCAAAACACAAAAACTCACCTTGGTCGTGTTACCCTTAGATTCATAAGCTTCAAACGCTAATTTATTGCTTTTTTTTTTTTTATTTCATGATGGCTACTCTGTCCAAACTCTTGTTTGTATTGCGTCAGAATACAAAATGTGGGAAGGAAGAAGGGAAAACCAACTCAGACCCAGAAAACATTTAGGAAATTGCCACACAAGAAACCACAAATCGGCTGAGGCACCCAAAACCTTGAAAGCAAGACAGAATTGGAGCAAGCCAACAGCTGTGCCCTGATTGAACAAGACCATTAATCCAGTGCCCTGAACTCCATATTCCATCCTCCAAACCAAAGCTCACATCAGAAAATTCATTACAAACCATGATAAATAAGGGAAATCTGAGAAAGCCAAAGAAATTCAAGAGTCCTTTGAGGTATTTGGCTGGATTTAGACACAAAGAAACTGGTTGTTTAAAGATTCATCCCCCCCTTCCACAGACAGACTTTGGAATTCTGATTTAATTCACCTCAAAATCGCACTCACACTCAATTTGGAGGGAATTAGAATCTGTCCCCTCAGCAGAAGGGTTCCATGTCATTTTCCAAAACACAGAAACTCATCTTGGTCGTGTTGCCTATAGATTTCTAATCCTGAAAGGGCAATTTGCTGTGTTTTTTTTTCTTTCATAATGGCTACTCTGTCCAAATCTTGCTTATGTTGCATCAGAATACAAAATTTGGGAATAAGAAGGCAAATCCGACTCAGACCTAGAAAACATTTAGGAAACTACAACACAAGAATCCACAAATCAGCTGAGGCACCCAAAACAATGACAGCAAGCAGAATTGCAGCAAGCCAACAGCTGTGCCCTGATTGAAAAAGAACCTTCCTCTTGTGCCCTGAGCTCAATATACCAGCCTCAAAACCAAAGCTCACATCAGAAAATTCATTACAAACCATGATAAATAAGAAAAATGAGAAAAAAGCCAAAGAAATGCAGGAGTTCTTAGTAATATTGGGCTTGATTTATTGCCATGTAAACGGCTGTTTCCAGATTCATCCACACCTCCCAGCTGAGTATCTGTGGTTTCTGACTGAATTAACCTGAATATCGCAGTGAAACTCGGTTTGGAGGCAATTAATATCTGTCACCTCAGCCAAAGTGTTCCATTTTATCTTCCAAAACTCAAAAACTCACCTTAGTCTTCTTACCTGTAGATTTCAAAACTTCAAATGCCTATTTGTTTTGTTTTTTATTTCATAATGGCTACTCTGCCCAAGCTCTTGTTTGTATTGCGTCAGAATACAAAATTTGGCAAGGAAGAAGGCAAAACCAACTCAGACCCAGAAAACATTTAGGAAATTGCCACTCAAGAATCCAAAAGTCAGTTGAGGAACCTACAACAATGACAGCAAGCCAGAATTGGAGCAAGCCAACATCTGTGCCCTGATTGAAAAAGAACCTTCCTCTTGTGCCCTGAGCTCAATATACCAGCCTCAAAACCAAAGCTCACATCAGAAAATTCATTACAAACCATGATAAATAAGAAAAATGAGAAAAAAGCCAAAGAAATGCAGGAGTTCTTAGTAATATTGGGCTTGATTTATTGCCATGTAAACGGCTGTTTCCAGATTCATCCACACCTCCCAGCTGAGTGTCTGTGGTTTCTGAATGAATTAACCTGAAAATCGCAGTGAAACTCGGTTTGGAGGCAATTAATATCTGTCACCTCAGCAAAACTGTTCCATTTTATTTTCCAAAACTCAAAAACTCACCTTAGTCTTCTTACCTGTAGATTTCTAAGCTTCAAATGCCTATTTGTTTTGTTTTTTATTTCATCATTGCTAGTCTGTCCAAACTCTTGTTTGTATTGCGTCAGAATACAAAATTTGGGAATAAGAAGGAAAAACCGTGTCAGACCCAGAAAAAATTTAGGAAATTGCCACTCAAGAAACCAAAAGTCAGCTGAGGAACCCACAACAATGACAGCAAGCCAGAATTGGAGCAAGCCAACAGCTGTGCCCTGATTGAAAAAGAACCTTCCTCTTGTGCCCTGAACTCCATATGCCAGCCTCAAAAGCAAAGCTCACATCGGAAAATTCATTACAAACCATGATAAATAAGAAAAATGAGAAAAAAGCCAAAGAAATGCAGGAGTTCTTAGGGATATTGGGCTTGAATTATGGCCATGTAAACGGCTGTTTCCAGATTCATCCACACCTCCCAACTGAGTGTCTTTGGTTTCTGAATGAATTAACAAAAAAATCGCAGTGAAACTCGGTTTTGGAGGCAATTAATATCTGTCACCTCAGCCAGAGTGTTCAATTTTACTTTCAAAAAACACAAAAACTTACCTTGCTCGTGTTACCTGTACATATATAAGCTTCAAACGCATATTTGTTGTGTTTTTTATTTCATAATGGCTACTCTGTCCAAAGTCTTGTTTGTATTACGTCAGAATACAAAATTTGGGAAGGAAGAACGCAAAACCAACTCAGACCCAGAAAACATGTAGGAAATTGCCACTAAAGAAACCAAAAACAGCTGAGGCACGCAAAACAATGACAGCAAGCCAGAATTGCAACAAGCCAACAGCTGTGTCCTGTTTGAAAAAGACCATTGATCCGGTGCCCTGAACTCAATATGCCAGCCTCAAAACCAAAGCTCACATCAGAAAATTCATTAGAAACCATGATAAATCAGAAAAATGAGACAAAAGCCAAAGAAATGCACGAGTTCTTAGTGATATTTGGCTGGATTTAGACACAAGGAAACTGGCTGTTTAAAGATTCATCCCCCCCTTCCACTGACTGACTTTGGAATTCTGATTGATTTCACCTCAAAATTGCACTCACACTCAATTTGGAGGGAATTAGAATCTGTCCCCTCAGCAGAAGGGTTCCATGTCATTTTCCAAAACACAGAAACTAATCTTGATCATGTTGCCAGCAGATTTCTAATCCTGAAAGGGCAATTTCTGTGTTTTTTTTTTCTTTCATAATGGCTACTCTGTCCAAATCTTGCTTGTATTGCATCAGAATACAAAATATGGGAATAAGAAGGCAAAACCGACTCAGACCCAGAAAACAATAAGGAAATTGCCGCTCAAGAAACCACAAATCGGCTGAGGCACCCAAAACAATGACAGCAAGCCAGAATTGGAGCAAGCCAACAGCTGTGCCCTGATTGAAAAAGAACATCCCTCTTGTGCCCTGAACTCAATATTGCAGCCTCAAAACCAAAGCTCACATCAGAAAATTCATTACAAACCATGATAAATAAGAAAATGGAGAAAAAGCCAAAGAAATGCAAGAATCCATAATGATAGTGGGCTTGATTTAGTTGCAAGGAAACCGGCTGTTCCCAGATTCATCCACAGCTCCAGCTGACTGCCTGTGGAATTCCGACTGAATTAACCTGAAAATCGCAGTAAGACTCAGTTTGGAGGCCATAATATCAGTCACCTCAGCCAAAGTGTTCCATTTGATTTTCCAAATCACAAAAACTCACCTTGGTCATGTTACCCTTAGATTTATAAGCTTCAAACGCTAATTTGTTGTTGTTGTTTTTTTTTATTTCATAATGGCTACTCTGTCAAAACTCTTGTTTGTATTGCGTCAGAATACAAAATGTGGGAAGGAAGAAGGGAAAACCAACTCAGACCCAGAAAACATTTAGGAAACTGCCGCTCAAGAAACCACAAATCGGCTGAGGCACCCAAAACCTTGAAAGCAAGCCAGAATTGGAGCAAGCCAACAGCTGTGCCCTGATTGAACAAGACCATTAATCCAGTGCCCTGAACTCCATATTCCATCCTCAAAACCAAAGCTCACATCAGAAAATTCATTAGAAACCATGATAAATAAGGGAAATCTGAGAAAGCCAAAGAAATTCAAGAGTCCTTTGTGGTATTTGGCTGGATTTAGACAGAAGGAAACTGGCTGTTTCCGGATTCATCCCCCCCCTTCCACAGACAGACCTTTGAATTCTGATTGAATTCACCTCAAAATCGCACTCACACTCAATTTGGAGGGAATTAGAATCTGTCCCCTCAGCAGAAGGGTTCCATGTCATTTTCCAAAACACAGAAACTCATCTTGGTCGTGTTGCCTATAGATTTCTAATCCTGAAAGGGCAATGCGCTTTTTTTTTTTTTTCTTTCATAATGGCTACTCTGTCCAAAATCTTGCTTATGTTGCATCAGAATACAAAATTTGGGAATAAGAAGGCAAATGCGACTCAGACCCAGAAAACATTTAGGAAACTGCAACACAAGAATCCACAAATCAGCTGAGGCACCCAAAACAATGACAGCAAGCAGAATTGCAGCAAGACAACAGCTGTGCCCTGATTGAAAAAGAACCTTCCTCTTGTGCCCTGAACTCCATATTGCAGCCTCAAAACCAAAGCTCACATCAGAAAATTCATTACAAACAATGATAAATAAGAAAAATCAGAAAAAAAGCCAAAGAAATGCAAGAATCCATAATGATATTGGGCTTGATTTAGTCGCAAGGAAGCCAGCAGTTCCCAGATTCATCCACGCCTAAAGCTGACTGCCTGTGGAATTCTCACAGAATGAACCCGAAAATCACAGTGAAACTCCGTTTGGAGGCAATTAATATCTGTCACCTCAGCCAAAGTGTAACATTTTTTTTTCCAAAACACAAAAACTCACCTTGGTCATGTAACCTGTAGATTTTTAAGCTTCAAATGCCCATTTGTTGTGTTTTGTATTTCATAATCGGTACTCTGCCCAAACTCATGTTTGTATGGCGTCAGAATACAAAATTTGGGAAGGAGGAAGGCAAAACCAAATCAGACCAAGAAAACATTTAGGAAATTGCCGCTCAACAAACCAAAATTGAGCTGAGGCACCCAAAACAATGACAGCAAGCCAGAATTGGAGCAAGCCAACAGCTGTGCCCTGTTTGAAAAAGACCATTCCTCCAGTACCCTGAACTCCATATTCCAGCCTCAAAACCAAAGCTCACATCAGAAAATTCATTACAAACCATGATAAATAAGGGAAATGTGAAAAAGCCAAAGAAATGCAAGCCTGTGGAATCCTAACTGAATTAACTGAATTAATCTGAAAATCGCAGTGAAACTCGGTTTTGGAGGCAATTAATATCTGTCACCTCAGCCAGAGTGTTCAATTTTAATTTCGAAAACAAAAAATCATACCTTGGTCTTGTGACCAGTACATATATAAGCTTCAAACGCATATTTGTTGTGTTTTTTATTTCATAATGGCTACTCTGTCCAAACTCTTGTTTGTATTACGCCAGAATACAAAATTTGGGAAGGAAGAAGGCAAAACCTACTCAGAGCCAGAAAACATGTAGGAAATTGCCGCTCAAGAAACCACAAATGGGCTGAGGCACCCAAAACCTTGAAATCAAGCCAGAATTGGAGCAAGCCAACAGCTGTGCCCTGATTGAACTAGACCATTAATCCAGTGCCCTGAACTCCATATTCCAGCCTCAAAACCAAAGCTCACAAAAAAAAAAATCATTACAAACAATGATAAATAAGGGAAATCTGAGAAAGCCAAAGTAATTCAAGAGTCCTTTGTGGTATTTGGCTGGATTTAGACAGAAGGAAACAGGCTGTTTCTGGATTCATCCCCCCCTTCCACAGACTGACTTTGGAATTCTGACTCAATTCACCTCAAAATCGCACTCACACTCAATTTGGAGGGAATTAGTATCTGTCCCCTCAGCAGAAGTGTTCCATGTCATTTTCCAAAACACAAAAACTCATCTTTCTCGTGTTGCCTGTAGACTTCTAATCCTGAAAGGGCAATTTACTGTGTTTTTTTTTTTTTCTTTCATAGTGGCTACTCTGTCCAAAATCTTGCTTGTATTGCGTCAGAATACAAAATTTGGGAATAAGAAGGCAAATCCGACTCAGACCCAGAAAACATTTAGGAAACTGCAGAAAAAGAATCCACAAATCAGCTAAGGAATCCAAAACAATGACAGCAAGCAGAACTGGAGCACGCCAACAGCTGTGCCCTGATTGAAAAAGAACCTTCCTCTTGTGCCCTAAACTCAATATGCCAGCCACAAAACCAAAGCTCACATCAGAAAATTCATTTCAAACCATGATAAATTGGAAAAATCAGAAAAAAGCCAAAGAAATGCAAGTTTTCTTAGTGATATTGGGCTTGATTTATTCCTAAGTAAACAGCTGTTTCCAGATTCATCCACAACTCCCAGCTGAGTGAATAGGGATTCTGACTGAATTCACCTCAAAATGGCAGTGAAATTCGGTTTGGAGACAATTAATATCTGTCACCTCAGCCAAAGTGTTCCATTTTATTTTCCAAAACAAAAAAACTCACTTTGGTCATGTTTCCTATAGATTTCAAAGCGTCAAACGCCTATTTGTTGTGTTTTTTATTTCATAATGGCTACTCTGTCCAAAATCTTGCTTGTATTGCATCAACATACAAAATTTCGGAAGGTAGAAGGCAAAGCCAACTCAGACCCAGAAAACATTTAGGAAATTGCCACTCAAGAAACCAAAAGTCAGCTGAGGCTCCCAAAACCATGACAGCAAGCCAGAATTGGAGCAGGCAATCAGCTGAGTCCTGATTGAAAAAGGCCATTCTTCCGGTACCCTGAACTCCATATTCCAGCCTCAAAACCAAAGCTTACATCAGGAAATTCATTACAAACCACGATACATAAGAAAAATGAGAAAAAAGCCAAGAAATGCAAGAAACCATAATGATATTGAGCTGGATTTAGTTGCAAGGAAACCGGCTGTTCCCGGATTCATCCAACACTCCAGCTGACTGCGTGTGGAATTCTGACTGAATTAACCTGAAAATTGCAGTTAAACTCAGTTTGGAGGCAATTAATATCTGTCACCTCAGCCAAAGTGTTCCATTTTATTTTCCAAAACACAAAAACTCACCTTGGTCTTGTTACCTGTAGATTTCCAAGCTTCAAATGCCTATTTGTTGTTTTGTTTATTTCATAATGGCTACTCTGCCCAAACTCTTCTTTGCATTGCATCAGAATACAAAATTTGGGAATAAGAAGGCAAATCCAACTCAGACACAGAAAACATTTATGAAATTGCCACTCAAGAAACCACGAATCTTCTGAGGCATCCAAAACAATGACAGCAAGCCGGAATTGGAGAAAATCAACAACTGTGCCCTGATTGAAACAGAACCATCCTCTTGTGCCCTGAACTCAATATGCCAGCCTCAAAACCAAAGCTCACATCAGAAAATGCTTTACAAACCATTACAAATAAGAAAAATGAGAAAAAAGCCAAAGAAATGCAAGAATCCATAATGATATTGGACTTGATTTAGTCGCAAGGAAACCGGATGTTCCCGCATTCATCCACCCCTACAGCTGACTGCCTGTGGAATTCTGACTGAATTAACCTGAAAAATGCAGTGAAACTCAGTTTGAAGGCAATTAATATCTGTCACCTCAGCCAAAGTGTTCCATTTGATTTTTCAAAACTCAAAAACTCACCTTGGTCATGATACCTGTAGAATCATAACCTTCAAACGCCTATTTGTTGTGTTTTTTATTTCATAATCGGTACTCTGTCTGAACACATGTTTGTATTGCGTCACAATACAAAATTTGGGAAGGAAGACGGCAAAAACCTCTCAGACACAGAAAACATTTAGGAAATTGCCGCTCAAGAAACCAAAAGTCAGCTAAGGCACCCAAAACAATGACAGCAAGGCAGAATTGGAGCAAGTCAACAGCTGTGCCCTTTTTGAAAAATAACCTTCCTCTTGTGCCCTGAACTCCATATTGCAGCCTCAAAACCAAAGCTCACATCATAAAATTCATTGCAAACCATGATAAATAAGAAAAATGAGAAAAAAGCCAAAGAAATGCTAGAATCCATAATGATATTGGGCTTGATTTAGTCGCAAGGAAATTGGCTGTTCCCAGATTCATCCACCCCTCCAGCTGACTGCCTGTGGAATTCTGACTGAATTAACCTGAAAATCGCAGTAAAACTCAGTTTGGAGGCCATTAATATCTGTCACCTCAGCCAAAGTGTTCCATTTTATTTGCCAAAACACAAAACCTCATCTTGTCCTGTTACCTGTAGATTTCTGAGCTTCAAACGCCTATTTGTTGTGTTTTTTATTTCATAATGGCTACTCTGCCCAAACTCTTGTTTGTATTGCGTCAGAATACAAAATTTGGGAAGGAAGAAGGCAAAACCAACTCAGACCCAGAAAACATTTAGGAAATTGCCGCTCAAGAAACCACAAATCGGCTGAGGCACTCAAAACAATGACAGCAAGCCAGAATTGGAGCAGGCCAACAGCTGTGCCCTGTTTCAAAAAGACTATTCCTCCGGTGCCCTGAACTCCATATTGCAGCCTCAAAACCAAAGCTCACATCAGAAAATTCATTACAAACCATGATAAATAAGAAAAATGAGAAAATGCCAAAGAAATGCAAGAATCCATAATGATATTGGGTTTGGTTCAGTCACAAGGAAACCGGCTGTTCCCGGATTCATCCACCCCTCCAGCTGACTGCCTGTGGAACTCTGACTGAATTAACCTGAATATCGCAGTGAAACTACGTTTGGAGGGAGTAAATAACTGTCACCTCACCCAAAGTGTTCCATTGTATTTTCCAAAACACAAAAACTCCCCTTGGTCGTGTTACCTGTAGATTTCTAAGCTTCAAAATCCTATTTGTTGTGTTTTTTATTTCATAATAGCTACTCTGCCCAAACTCTTGTTTGTATTGTGTCAGAATACAACATTTGGGAAGGAAGAAGGCAAAACCAACTCAGACCCAGAAAACATTTTGGAAATTGCCGCTCAAGAAACCAAATCAGCTGAGGCATGCAAAACAATGACAGCAAGCCAGAATTGCAACAAGCCAACAGCTGTGTCCTGTTTGAAAAAGACCATTGCCCCGGTGCCCAGAACTCTATATTGCAGCCTCAAAACCAAAGCTGACATCAGAAAATGCATTACAAACCATGATAAATAAGAAAAATGAGAAAAAAGCCAAAGAAATGCAAGAATCCATAATGATATTGGGCTTGATTTAGTCGCAAGGAAACCGGCTGTTCCTGGATTCATCCACCCCTCCAGCTGACTGCCTGTGGAATTCTGACTGAATTAACCTGAAAATCGCAGTGAAACTCAGTTTGGGGGCAATTAATATCTGTCACCTCAGACCATTTTATTATCTAAAACACAAACACTCACCTTGCTCTTGTTACCTGTAGATTTCTAAGCTTCAAACGCCTATTTGTTGTATTTTTTATTTCATAATGGCTACTCTGTCCAGAAAACATTTAAAATTTCCGCTCAAGAAACCACAAATCGGCTGAGGTACTTAAAACAATGACAGCAAGCCAGAATTGGAGCAGGCCAACAGCTGTGCCCTTTTTGAAAAAGACCATTCCTCCGGTGCCCTGAACTCAATATGCCAGCCTCAAAACCAAAGCTCACATCAGAAAATTCATTACAAACCATGATAAATAAGAAAACGGAGAAAAAAGCCAAAAAATGCAAGAATCCATAATGATATTGGGCTTGAGTTAGTCGCAAGGAAACCGGCTGTTCCCGGATTCATCCACCCCTTCAGCGGACTGCCTGTGGAATTCTGACTGAATTAACCTGAATATCGCAGTGAAACTCAGTTTGGAGGCAATTAATATCTGTCACCTCAGCCAAAGTGTTCCATTTTATTTTCCAAAACACAAAAACTCACCTTGCTCGTGTTACCTGTCGATTTCTAAGCTTCAAATGCCTATTTGTTGTGTTTTTTATTTCATAATGGCTACTCTGCCGAAACTCTTGTTTGTATTGCGTCAGTATACAAAATTTGGGAAGGAAGAAGGCAAAACCAATTCAGGCCCAGAATACATGTAGTAAATTGCCGCTCAAAAGACCAATAATCGGCTGAGGCACCCAAAACAATGACAGCAAGCCAGAATTGGAGCAGGCCAACAGCTGTGCCCTGTTTGAAAAAGACCATTCCTCTGTTACACTGAACTCCATATTGCAGCTTCAAAACCAAAGCTCACATCAGAAAATTCATTACAAACCATGATAAATAAGAAAACGAAGAAAAAAGCCAAAGAAATGCAAGAATCCATAATGATATTGGGCTTCATTGAGTCGCAAGGAAATTGGCTGTTCCCAGATTCATCCACCCCTCCAGCTGACTGCCTGTGGAAATATGACTGAATTAACCGGAAAATCGCAGTGAAACTCAGTTTGGAGGCAATTAATATCTGTCACCTCAGCCAAAGTGTTCCATTTGATTTTCCAAAACACAAAAACTCACCTTGGTCGTGTTACCTGTAGATTTCTAAGGTTCAAAAGACTATTTGTTGTGTTTTGTATTTCGCACTGGCTACTCGCCCCAAACTCTTATTTGCATGGCGTCAGAATACAAAATTTGGGAAGGAAAAAGGCAAAACCAACTCAGACTCAGAAAACATGTAGGAAATTGCAGCTCAAGAAACCAAAAGTCAGCTGAGGCACTGAAAACAATAACAGCAAGCCAGAATTGGAGCAGGCCAAAAGCTGTGCCCTGTTTGAAAAAGACCATTCCTCCGGTGCCCTGAACTCCATATTGCAGCCTCAAATCCAAAGCTCACATCAGGAAATTCATTACAACCCATGAAAAATAAGGAAAATGAGAAAAAAGCCAAAGAATTCCAAGAATGCATAATGATATTGGGCTTGATTTAGTCTCAAGGAAACCGGCTGTTCCAGGATTCATCGACCACTGCAGCTGACTGCCTGTGGAATTCTGACTGAATTCAGCTGAAAATCGCAGTGAAACTCAGATTGGAGGCAATTAATATCTGTCACCTCAGCCAAAGTGTTCCATTTGATTTTACAAAACACAAAAACTCACCTTGGTCGTGTTACCTGTAGAGTTCTAAGCTTTAAACGACTATTTGTTGTGTTTTTTATTTCATAATGGCTACTTTAACCAAACTCTTGTTTGTATTGCATCAGAATACAACATTTGGGAAGGAAGAAGGCAAAACCAACTCACACCCAGAAATCATTTAGGAAATTGCCGCTCAAGAAACCAAAAGACAGCAGAGGTACCCAAAGCAATGACATTAAATCAGATTGGAGCAAGCAAAGAGGTGTGCCCTGATTGAAAAAGAACCATTCTCTTCTGCACTGAAGTCTATATTGCAGCCTCAAAATAAAGCTCACATCAGAAAATTCATTACAAACCATGATAAATAAGAAAAATAAGAAAAAAGCCAAAGAAATGCAAGAATCTATAATGATATTGGGCTTGATTCAATCGCAAGGAAACCGGCTATTCCCAGATTCATCCACCCCTCCAGCTGACTGCCTGTGGAATTCTGACTGAATTCACCTGAAAATCGCAGTGAAACTCAGTTTGGAGGCAATTAATATCTGTCACCTCAGCCAAAGTGTTCCATTTTATTTTCCAAAACACAAAAACTCACCTTGCTCGTGTTACCTGTCGATTTCTAAGCTTCAAATGACTATTTGTTGTGTTTTTTATTTCATAATGGCTACTCTGCCCAAACTCTTGTTTGTATTGCGTCAGTATACAAAATTTGGGAAGGAAGAAGGCAAAACCAATTCAGGCCCAGAAAACATGTAGTAAATTGCCGCGCAAAAGACCAATAATCGGCTGAGGCACTCAAAACAATGACAGCAAGCCAGAATTGGAGCAGGCCAACAGCTGTGCCCTGTTTGAAAAAGACTATTCCTCCGGTGCCCTGAACTCCATATTGCAGCCTCAAAACCAAAGCTGACATCAGAAAATTCATTACAAACCATGATAAATAAGAAAAATGAGAAAAAAGCCAAAGAAATGCAAGAATCCATAATGATATTGGGCTTGGTTCAGTCGCAAAGGAAACCGGCTGTTCCCGGATTCATCCACCCCTCCAGCTGACTGCCTGTGGAATTCTGACTGAATTAACCTGAATATCGCAGTGAAACTCCGTTTGGAGGCAGGAAATAACTGTCACCTCAGCAAAAGTGTTCCATTGCATTTTCCAAAACACAAAAACTCCCCTTGGTCGTGTTACCTGTAGATTTCTAAGCTTCAAAAGCCTATTTGTTGTGTTTTTTATTTCATAATAGCTACTCTGCCCAAACTCTTGTTTGTATTGTGTCAGAATACAACATTTGGGAAGGAAGAAGGCAAAACCATCTCAGACCCAGAAAACATTTTGGAAATTGCCGCTCAAAAAACCACTAATCGGCTGAGGCACTCAAAACAATGACAGCAAGCCAGAATTGGAGCAGGCCAACAGCTGTGCCATGTTTGAAAAAGACCATTGCCCCGGTGCCCTGAACTCCATATTGCAGCCTCAAAACCAAAGCTGACATCAGAAAATGCATTACAAACCATGATAAATAAGAAAAATGAGAAAAAAGCCAAACAAATGCAAGAATCCATAATGATATTGGGCTTGATTTAGTCGCAAGCAAACCGGCTGTTCCTGGATTCATCCACCCCTCCAGCTGACTGCCTGTGGAATTCTGACTGAATTAACCTGAAAATCGCAGTGAAACTCAGTTTGGGGGCAATTAATATCTGTCACCTCAGACCATTTTATTATGCAAAACACAAAAACTCACCTTGCTCGTGTTACCTGTAGATTTCTAAGATTCAAACGCCTATTAGTTGTATTTTTTATTTCATAATGGCTACTCTGTCCAGAAAACATTTAAAATTTCCGCTCAAGAAGCTACAAATCGGCTGAGGTACTTAAAACAATGACAGCTAGCCAGAATTGGAGCAGGCCAACAGCTGTGCCCTGTTTGAAAAAGACCATTCCTCTGGTGCCCTGAACTCAATATGCCAGCCTCCAAACCAAAGCGCACATCAGAAAATTCATTACAAACCATGATAAATAAGAAAACAGAGAAAAAAGCCAAAAAATGCAAGAATCCATAATGATATTGGGCTTGAGTTAGTCGCAAGGAAACCGGCTGTTCCCGGATTCATCCACCCCTTCAGCGGACTGCCTGTGGAATTCTGACTGAATTAACCTGAATATCGCAGTGAAACTCAGTTTGGAGGCAATTAATATCTGTCACCTAGCCAAAGTGTTCCATTGTATTTTCCAAAACACAAAAACTCCCCTTGGTCGTGTTACCTGTAGATTTCTAAGCTTCAAAAGCCTATTTGTTGTGTTTTTTATTTCATAATAGCTACTCTGCCCAAACTCTTGTTTGTATTGTGTCAGAATACAACATTTGGGAAGGAAGAAGGCAAAACCAACTCAGACCCAGAAAACATTTTGGAAATTGCCGCTCAAGAAACCACTAATCGGCTGAGGCACTCAAAACGATGACAGCAAGCCAGAATTGGAGCAGGCCAACAGCTGTGCCGTGTTTGAAAAAGACCATTGCCCCGGTGCCCTGAACTTCATATTGCAGACTCAAAACCAAAGCTCACATCAGAAAATTCACTACAAACCATGATACATAAGAAAAATGAGAAAAAAGCCAAAGAAATGCAAGAATCCATAATGATATTGGGCTTGATTGAGTTGCAAGGAAACCGGCTGTTCCGGGATTCATCAACCCCTCCAGCTGACTGCCTGTGGAATTCTGACTGAATTTACCTGAAAATCGCAGTGAAACTCAGTTTGGAGGCAATTAATATCTGTCACCTGAACCAAAGTGTTGCATTTGATTTTCCAAAACACAAAAACTCACCTTGGTCGTGTTACCTGTAGATTTCTAAGGTTCAAAAGACTATTAGTTGTATTTTGTATTTCACACTGGCTACTCGCCCCAAACTCTTGTTTGTATGGCGTCAGAATACAAAATTTGGGAAGGAAAAAGGCAAAACCAACTCAGACTCAGAAAACATGTAGGAAATTGCAGCTCAAGAAACCAAAAGTCAGCTGAGGCACTCAAAACAATAACAGCAAGCCAGAATTGGAGCAGGCCAAAAGCTGTGCCCTGTTTGAAAAAGACCATTCCTCCGGTGCCCTGAACTCCATATTGCAGCCTCAAATCCAAAGCTCACATCAGGAAATTCATTACAAACCATGAAAAATAAGGAAAATGAGAAAAAAGCCAAAGAATTCCAAGAATGCATAATGATATTGGGCTTGATTTAGTCTCAAGTAAACCGGCTGTTCCTGGATTCATCGACCACTGCAGCTGACTGCCTGTGGAATTCTGACTGAATTCACCTGAAAATCGCAGTGAAACTCAGTTTGGAGGCAATTAATATCTGTCACCTCAGACCATTTTATTATCCAAAACACATAACCTCACCTTGGTCGTGTTACCTGTAGATTTCTAAGCTTCAAACGCCTATATGCTATGTTTTTCATTACAAAATGGCTACTCTGCAAAAACTCTTGTTTGTATGGCGTCAGAATACAAAATTTGGGAAGGAGGAAGGCAAAACCAACTCAGACCCAGAAAACATGTAGGAAATTGCGGCTCAAGAAACCACAAATCGGCTGAGGCACTCAAAGCAATGACAGCAAGCCAGAATTAGAGCAGACTAACAGCTGTGCCCTGATTGAAAAAGACCATTCCCCCGGTGCCCTGAACTCCATATTGCAGCCTCATAACCAAAGCTGACATCACAAAATTCATTACAAACCATGATAAATAAGAAAAATGCGAAAAATCCAAAGAAATGCAAGAATCCATAATGATATTGGGCTTGATTTAGTCGCAAGGAAACCGGTTGTTCCCGGATTCATCCACCCCTCCAGCTGACAGCCTGTGGAATTCTGACTGAATTCAGCTGAAAATCGCATTGAAACTCTTTTTGGAGGCAATTAATATCTGTCACCTCAGCCAAAGTGTTCCATTTGATTTTCCAAAACACAAAAACTCCCCTTGGTCGTGTTACCTGTAGATTTCTAAGCTTCAAACGCCTATGTGTTGTGTTTTTTATTTCATAATGGCTACTCTACCCAAACTCTTCTTTCTATGGCGTCAGAATACAAAATTTGGGAAGGAAGAAGGCAAAACCAACTCAGACCCAGAAAACATGTAGGAAATTGCCGCTCAAGAATCCACAAATCGGCTGAGGCACTCAAAAGAATGACAGCAAACCAGAATTGGAGCAGGCCAACAGCTGTGCCCTGTTTGAAAAAGACCATTCCTCCGTTACTCTGAAGTCCATATTGCAGCCTCAAAACCAAAACTCACATCAGAAAATTCATTATAAACGATGATAAATATGAAAACGAAGAAAAAAGCCAAAGAAATGCAAGAATCCATAATGCTATTGGGCTTGATTGAGTCGCAAAGAAACCGGTTGTTCCCGGATTCATCCACCCCTCCAGCTGACAGCCTGTGGAATTCTGACTGAATTAACCTGAAAATCGCATTGAAACTCTTTTTGGAGGCAATTAATATCTGTCACCTCAGCCAAAGTGTTCCATTTGATTTTCCAAAACACAAAAACTCACCTTGGTCGTGTTACCTGTAGATTTCTAAGCTTCAAACGCCTATTTGTTGTGTTTTTTATTTCATAATGGCTACTCTGCTGACACTCTTGTTTGTATTGCGTCAGAATACAAAATTTGACAAGGAAGAAGGCAAAAGAAACTCAGACCCAGAAAACATTCAGAAAATTGCCGCTCAAGAAACCACAAATAAGCTGAGGCACCCAAAATAAAATGACAGCAAGCCAGAATTGGAGCAGGCCAACAGCTGTGCCCTGTTTGAAAAGGACCATTCCTCCGGTGCCCTGAACTCAAAATGCCATCCTCAAAACCAAAGCTCACATCCGAAAATTCATTACAAACCATGATAAATAAGAAAGATGAGAAAAAAGCCAAAGAAATGCAAGAATCCACAATGATATTGGGCTTGATTTAGTCGCAAGGAAACCATCTTTCCCGGATTCATCCACCCCTCCAGCTGACTGCCTGTGGAATTCTGACAGAATTAACCTGAAAATTGCAGTGAAACTCAGTTTGGAGGCAATTAATATGTGTCACCTCAGCCAAAGTGTTCCATTTGATTTTCCAAAACACAAAATCTCACCTTGGTCGTGTTACCTGTAGATTTCTAAGCTTCAAACTCCTATTTGTTGTGTTTTTTATTTCATAATCGGTACTCTGTCTGAACTCATGTTTGTATTGCGTCACAATACAAAATTTGGGAAGGAAGAAGGAAAAAACCTCTCAGACACAGAAAACATTTAGGAAATTGCCACTCAACACACCAAAAATCACCTGAGGCACCCAAAACAATGACAGCAAGCCAGAACTGGAGCAAGCAAATGGCTGTGCCCTGTTTGAAAAAGAACCTTCCTCTTGTGCCCTGAACTCCATATTGCAGACTCAAAACCAAAGCTCACATCAGAAAATTCACTACAAACCATGATACATAAGAAAAATGAGAAAAAAGCCAAAGAAATGCAAGAATCCATAATGATATTGGGCTTGATTTAGTCTCAAGGAAATCAGCTCTTCCCAGATTCATCCCCCCCTCCAGCTGACTACCTGTGGAATTCTGACTGAATTAACCTGAAAATCACAGTGAAACTCAGTTTGGAAGCAATTAATATCTGTCACCTCAGCCAAAGTGTTCCATTTGATTTTCCAAAACACAAAAACTCACCATGGTCGAGTTACCTGTAGATTTCTAAGCTTCAAAAGCATATTTGTTGTGGTTTTTATTTCATAATGGCTACTTTAACCAAACTCTTTTTTGTATTGCATCAGAATACAAAATTTGACAAGGAAGAAGGCAAAACCAACTCAGACCCAGAAAACATTTAGGAAATTGCCGCTCAAGAAACCAAAAGTCAGCAGAGGTACCCAAACCAATTACATTAAACCAGAATTGGAGCAAGCAAAGAGCTGTGCCCTGATTGAAAAAGAACCATCCTCTTCTGCCCTGAACTCCATCTTCCAGACTCAAAAAAAGCTCACATCAGAAAATTCATTACACACCATGATAAATAAGAAAAATGAGAATAAATCCAAAGAAAGGCAAGATTCCATAATGATATTAGGTTTGATTTAGTCGCAAGGAAACCGGTTGTTCCCAGATTCATCCACCCCTCCAGCTGACTGCCTGTGGAATTCTGACTGCATTAACCTGAAAATCACAGTGAAACTCAGTTTGGAGGCAATTAATATCTGTCACCACAGCCAAAGTGTTCCATTTTATATTCCAAAACACAAAAACTCACCTTGGTCATGTTACCAGTAGATGTCTAAGCTTCAAACGCCTATTTGTTGTGTTTTTTATTTCATAATGGCTACTCTGTCTAAACTCTTGTTTGTATTGCGTCACAAGCAACATTTGAAGGAAGAAGGCAAAACCAACTCAGACCCAGAAAACATTTAGGAACTTGCCGCTCAAGAAAGCAAACTCAGCTGAGGCACCCAAACCAATGACAGTAAGCCAGAATTGGAGCAAGCAAAGGTCTGTGCCCTGATTGAATATGGCCATTCCTCCGGTGCCCTGAACTCCATCTTGCAGACTCAAAACCAAAGCTCACATCAGAAAATTCATTACAAACCATCATAAATAAGAAAAATGAGAAAAAAGCCAAAGAAATGCAAGAATCCATAATGATATTGGGCTTGATTCAGTCGCAAGGAAACCGGCTGTTCCCAGATTCATCCACCCCTCCATCTGGCTACCTGTGGAATTCGACTGAATTAACCTGAAAATCGCAGTGAAACTCAGTTTGGAGGCAATTAATATCTGTCACCTCAGTCAAAGTGTTCCATTTGATTTTCCAAAACACAAAAACTCACCTTGGTCGTGTTTTCTGTACATGTATAACCTTGAAATGCTTGTTTGTTCTGTTTTTTATTTCATAATGGCTACTCTACCGAAACTCTTGTTTGTATTGCATCAGAATACAAAATTTGGGAAGGAAAAAGGCAAAACCAACTCAGACTCAGAAAACATGTAGGAAATTGCAGCTCAAGAAACCAAAAGTCAGCTGAGGCACTGAAAACAATAACAGCAAGCCAGAATTGGAGCAGGCCAAAAGCTGTGCCCTGTTTGAAAAAGACCATTCCTCCGGTGCCCTGAACTCCATATTGCAGCCTCAAATCCAAAGCTCACATCAGGAAATTCATTACAACCCATGAAAAATAAGGAAAATGAGAAAAAAGCCAAAGAATTCCAAGAATGCATAATGATATTGGGCTTGATTTAGTCTCAAGGAAACCGGCTGTTCCAGGATTCATCGACCACTGCAGCTGACTGCCTGTGGAATTCTGACTGAATTCAGCTGAAAATCGCAGTGAAACTCAGATTGGAGGCAATTAATATCTGTCACCTCAGCCAAAGTGTTCCATTTGATTTTACAAAACACAAAAACTCACCTTGGTCGTGTTACCTGTAGAGTTCTAAGCTTTAAACGACTATTTGTTGTGTTTTTTATTTCATAATGGCTACTTTAACCAAACTCTTGTTTGTATTGCATCAGAATACAACATTTGGGAAGGAAGAAGGCAAAACCAACTCACACCCAGAAATCATTTAGGAAATTGCCGCTCAAGAAACCAAAAGACAGCAGAGGTACCCAAAGCAATGACATTAAATCAGATTGGAGCAAGCAAAGAGGTGTGCCCTGATTGAAAAAGAACCATTCTCTTCTGCACTGAAGTCTATATTGCAGCCTCAAAATAAAGCTCACATCAGAAAATTCATTACAAACCATGATAAAAAAGAAAAATAAGAAAAAAGCCAAAGAAATGCAAGAATCTATAATGATATTGGGCTTGATTCAATCGCAAGGAAACCGGCTATTCCCAGATTCATCCACCCCTCCAGCTGACTGCCTGTGGAATTCTGACTGAATTCACCTGAAAATCGCAGTGAAACTCCGTTTGGAGGCAATTAATATCTGTCACCTCAGCCAAAGTGTTCCATTTTATTTTCCAAAACACAAAAACTCACCTTGCTCGTGTTACCTGTCGATTTCTAAGCTTCAAATGACTATTTGTTGTGTTTTTTATTTCATAATGGCTACTCTGCCCAAACTCTTGTTTGTATTGCGTCAGTATACAAAATTTGGGAAGGAAGAAGGCAAAACCAATTCAGGCCCAGAAAACATGTAGTAAATTGCCGCTCAAAAGACCAATAATCGGCTGAGGCACTCAAAACAATGACAGCAAGCCAGAATTGGAGCAGGCCAACAGCTGTGCCCTGTTTGAAAAAGACTATTCCTCCGGTGCCCTGAACTCCATATTGCAGCCTCAAAACCAAAGCTGACATCAGAAAATTCATTACAAACCATGATAAATAAGAAAAATGAGAAAAAAGCCAAAGAAATGCAAGAATCCATAATGATATTGGGCTTGGTTCAGTCGCAAAGGAAACCGGCTGTTCCCGGATTCATCCACCCCTCCAGCTGCCTGTGGAATTCTGACTGAATTAACCTGAATATCGCAGTGAAACTCCGTTTGGAGGCAGGAAATAACTGTCACCTCAGCAAAAGTGTTCCATTGCATTTTCCAAAACACAAAAACTCCCCTTGGTCGTGTTACCTGTAGATTTCTAAGCTTCAAAAGCCTATTTGTTGTGTTTTTTATTTCATAATAGCTACTCTGCCCAAACTCTTGTTTGTATTGTGTCAGAATACAACATTTGGGAAGGAAGAAGGCAAAACCATCTCAGACCCAGAAAACATTTTGGAAATTGCCGCTCAAGAAACCACTAATCGGCTGAGGCACTCAAAACAATGACAGCAAGCCAGAATTGGAGCAGGCCAACAGCTGTGCCATGTTTGAAAAAGACCATTGCCCCGGTGCCCTGAACTCCATATTGCAGCCTCAAAACCAAAGCTGACATCAGAAAATGCATTACAAACCATGATAAATAAGAAAAATGAGAAAAAAGCCAAACAAATGCAAGAATCTATAATGATATTGGGCTTGATTTAGTCGCAAGCAAACCGGCTGTTCCTGGATTCATCCACCCCTCCAGCTGACTGCCTGTGGAATTCTGACTGAATTAACCTGAAAATCGCAGTGAAACTCAGTTTGGGGGCAATTAATATCTGTCACCTCAGACTATTTTATTATGCAAAACACAAAAGCTCACCTTGCTCGTGTTACCTGTAGATTTCTAAGATTCAAACGCCTATTAGTTGTATTTTTTATTTCATAATGGCTACTCTGTCCAGAAAACATTTAAAATTTCCGCTCAAGAAGCTACAAATCGGCTGAGGTACTTAAAACAATGACAGCTAGCCAGAATTGGAGCAGGCCAACAGCTGTGCCCTGTTTGAAAAAGACCATTCCTCTGGTGCCCTGAACTCAATATGCCAGCCTCCAAACCAAAGCTCACATCAGAAAATTCATTACAAACCATGATAAATAAGAAAACAGAGAAAAAAGCCAAAAAATGCAAGAATCCATAATGATATTGGGCTTGAGTTAGTCGCAAGGAAACCGGCTGTTCCCGGATTCATCCACCCCTTCAGCGGACTGCCTGTGGAATTCTGACTGAATTAACCTGAATATCGCAGTGAAACTCAGTTTGGAGGCAATTAATATCTGTCACCTAGCCAAAGTGTTCCATTGTATTTTCCAAAACACAAAAACTCCCCTTGGTCGTGTTACCTGTAGATTTCTAAGCTTAAAACGCCTATTTGTAGTGTTTTTTATTTCATAATGGCTACTTTAAACAAACTCTTGTTTGTATTGCGTCAGAATACTAAATTTGGGAAGGAAGAAGGCAAAACCAACTCAGACCCAGAAAACATTTAAGAAATTGCCGCTCAAAAAACCACAAATCGGCTGAGGCACTCAAAACAATGACAGCAAGGCAGAATTGGAGCAGGCCAACAGCTGTGCCGTGTTTGAAAAAGACCATTCCTCCGGTGCCCTGAACTCCATATTGCAGCCTCAAAACCAAAGCTCACATCAGAAAATTCATTACAAACCATGAAAAATAAGGAAAATGAGAAAAAAGCCAAAGAATTCCAAGAATGCATAATGATATTGGGCTTGATTTAGTCTCAAGTAAACCAGCTGTTCCTGGATTCATCGACCACTGCAGCTGACTGCCTGTGGAATTCTGACTGAATTCACCTGAAAATCGCAGTGAAACTCAGTTTGGAGGCAATTAATATCTGTCACCTCAGACCATTTTATTATCCAAAACACATAACCTCACCTTGGTCGTGTTACCTGTAGATTTCTAAGCTTCAAACGCCTATATGCTATGTTTTTCATTACAAAATGGCTACTCTGCAAAAACTCTTGTTTGTATGGCGTCAGAATACAAAATTTGGGAAGGAGGAAGGCAAAACCAGCTCAGACCCAGAAAACATGTAGGAAATTGCGGCTCAAGAAACCACAAATCGGCTGAGGCACTCAAAGCAATGACAGCAAGCCAGAATTAGAGCAGACTAACAGCTGTGCCCTGATTGAAAAAGACCATTCCCCCGGTGCCCTGAACTCCATATTGCAGCCTCATAACCAAAGCTGACATCACAAAATTCATTACAAACCATGATAAATAAGAAAAATGCGAAAAATCCAAAGAAATGCAAGAATCCATAATGATATTGGGCTTGATTTAGTCGCAAGGAAACCGGTTGTTCCCGGATTCATCCACCCCTCCAGCTGACAGCCTGTGGAATTCTGACTGAATTCAGCTGAAAATCGCATTGAAACTCTTTTTGGAGGCAATTAATATCTGTCACCTCAGCCAAAGTGTTCCATTTGATTTTCCAAAACACAAAAACTCCCCTTGGTCGTGTTACCTGTAGATTTCTAAGCTTCAAACGCCTATGTGTTGTGTTTTTTATTTCATAATGGCTACTCTGTCAAAACTCTTCTTTCTATGGCGTCAGAATACAAAATTTGGGAAGGAAGAAGGCAAAACCAACTCAGACCCAGAAAACATGTAGGAAATTGCCGCTCAAGAATCCACAAATCGGCTGAGGCACTCAAAAGAATGACAGCAAACCAGAATTGGAGCAGGCCAACAGCTGTGCCCTGTTTGAAAAAGACCATTCCTCCGTTACTCTGAAGTCCATATTGCAGCCTCAAAACCAAAACTCACATCAGAAAATTCATTATAAACGATGATAAATATGAAAACGAAGAAAAAAGCCAAAGAAATGCAAGAATCCATAATGCTATTGGGCTTGATTGAGTCGCAAAGAAACCGGTTGTTCCCGGATTCATCCACCCCTCCAGCTGACAGCCTGTGGAATTCTGACTGAATTAACCTGAAAATCGCATTGAAACTCTTTTTGGAGGCAATTAATATCTGTCACCTCAGCCAAAGTGTTCCATTTGATTTTCCAAAACACAAAAACTCACCTTGGTCGTGTTACCTGTAGATTTCTAAGCTTCAAACGCCTATTTGTTGTGTTTTTTATTTCATAATGGCTACTCTGCTGAAACTCTTGTTTGTATTGCGTCAGAATACAAAATTTGACAAGGAAGAAGGCAAAAGAAACTCAGACCCAGAAAACATTCAGAAAATTGCCGCTCAAGAAACCACAAATAAGCTGAGGCACCCAAAATAAAATGACAGCAAGCCAGAATTGGAGCAGGCCAACAGCTGTGCCCTGTTTGAAAAGGACCATTCCTCCGGTGCCCTGAACTCAAAATGCCAGCCTCAAAACCAAAGCTCACATCCGAAAATTCATTACAAACCATGATAAATAAGAAAGATGAGAAAAAAGCCAAAGAAATGCAAGAATCCACAATGATATTGGGCTTGATTTAGTCGCAAGGAAACCGGCTGTTCCCGGATTCATCAACCCTCAGCTGACTGCCTGTGGAATTCTGACTGTATTATCCTGAAAATCGCAGTGAAACTCAGTTTGGAGGCAATTAATATTTGTCACCTCAGCCAAAGTGTTCCATTGTATTTTGCAAAACACAAAACCTCACCTTGGTCATGTTACCTGTAGATTTCTAAGCTTCACAAGCCTATTTGTTGTGTTTTTTATTTCATAATGGCTGCTCTCCCCAAAATTTTGTTTGTATTGCGTCAGAATACAAAATTTGGGAAGGAAGAAGGCAAAACCAACTGAGATTCAGAAAACATTTAGGAAATTGCCGCTCAAGAAACTGAAGGACACTGAGGCACCCAAAACCTTGAAAGGAAGACAGAATTGGAGTAAGCCAACAGCTGTTACCTGATTGAAAAAGACCATTCCTCTGGTGCCCTGAACTCCATCTTGCAGGTTCAAAACCAAAGTTCACATCAGAAAATTCATTACAAACCATGAAAAATATGAAAAATCCTAAAAAATCCAAAGAAATTCAGGAGTTCTTAGTGATATTGGGCTTGAATCATTCCCTTGTTAATGGCTGTTTCCAGATTCATCCATACCTCCCAGCTGAGTGTCTGTGGTTTCTGACTGAATTAACATGAAAATCGCAGTGAAACTCGGTTTGGAGGCAATTACTATCTGTCACCTCAGCCAAAGTGTTCCATTTGATTTTCAAAAACACAAAAACTCACCTTGGTCGTGTTACCTGTAGATTTCTAAGCTTCAAATGCATATTTGTTGTGTTGTTTATTTCATAATGGCTACTCTGTCCAAACTCTTGTTTATATTGTGTCAGAATACAACATTTGGGAAGGAAGAAGGCAAATCCAACTGAGACTCAGAAAACATTTAGGAAATTGCCGCTCAAGAAACCTAAAGTCAGCTGAGGCACCAAAAAAATGACAGCAATCCAGAACTTGAGCAAGCCAACAGCTGTGCCCTGATTGAAAAAGACCATTAATCCAGTGCCTGAACTCCATATTCAAGCCTCAAAACCAAAGCTCACATCAGAAAATTCATTACAGACCATGATAAATAAGAAAAATGAGAAAAAAGCCAAAGAAATGCAAGAATCCATAATGATATTGGGCTTGATTTAGTTGCAAGGAAACCGGCTGTTCCCGGATTCATCCACCCCTCCAGCTGACTGCCTGTGGAATTCTCACTGAATTCACCTGAAAATCACAGTGAAACTCAGTTTGGAGGCAATTAATATCTGTCACCTCAGCCAAAGTTTCCATTTTATTTTCCAAAACACAAAAACTCACCTTGGTCGTGTTACCTGTAGATTTCTAAGCTTCAAACACCTATTTGTTGTGTTTTTTATTTCATAATGGCTACCGTGCCCAAACTCTTGTATGTATTGCGTCAGAATACAAAATTTGGGAAGGAAGAAGCCAAAACCAACTCAGACCCATAAAACATTTAGGAAATTGCCGCTCAAGAAACCAAAATCAGCTGAGGCACCCAAAACAATGACAGCAAGGCAAAATGGGAGCAAGGCGACAACTGTGCCCTGTTTGAAAAAGACCATTCCTCCTGTGCCCTGAACTCCATATTCCAGCCTCAAAACCAAAGCTCACAGCAGAAAATTCATTACAAACCATGATAAATAAGGGAAATGTGAAAAAGCCAAAGAAATGCAGGAGTCCTTTGTGATATTTGGCTGGATTCAGACACAAGGAAACTGGCTGTTTCCAGATTCATACCCCCTTCCACAGACAGACTTTGGAATTCTGATTGAATTCACCTCAAAATCGCACTCACACTCAATTTGGAGGGAATTAGGATCTGTCCCCTCAGCAGAAGGGTATCATGTCATTTTCCAAAACACAGAAACTCATCTTGGTCGAGTTGCCTGTAGATTTCTAATCCTGAAAGGGCAATTTGCTGTGTTATTTTCTCTTTCATAATGGCTACTCTGTCAAAATCTTGCTTGTATTGCATCAGAATACAAAATTTGGGAAGGAAGAAGGTAAAACCGACTCAGACCCAGAAAATATTTAGCAAATTACCGCTCAAGAAACCACAAATCGGCTGAGGCACCCAAAACAATGACAGCAAGCCAGAATTGGAGCAAGCCAACAGCTGTGCCCTGATTGAACAAAACCATTAATCCAGTGCCCTGAACTCCATATTCCAGCCTCAAAACCAAAGCTCACAAAAAATAATCATTACAAACAATGATAAATAAGGGAAATCTGAGAAAGCCAAAGAAATTCAAGAGTCCTTTGTGGTATTTGGCTGGATTTAGACAGAAGGAAACAGGCTGTTTCTGGATTCATCCCCCCCTTCCACAGACTGACTTTGGAATTCTGACTCAATTCACCTCAAAATCGCACTCACACTCAATTTGGAGGGAATTAGTATCTGTCCCCTCAGCAGAAGTGTTCCATGTGAATTTCCAAAACACAGAAACTCATCTTGGTCGTGTAGCCTGTAGATTTCTAATCCTGAAAGGGCAATTTACTGTGTTTTTTTTTTCTTTCATAATGGCTACTCTGTCCAAAATCTTGCTTGTATTGCGTCAGAATACAAAATTTGGGAATATGAAGGCAAATCCGATCAGAACCAGAAAACATTTAGGAAACTGCAGAAAAAGAATCCACATATCAGCTGAGGCACCCAAAACAATGACAGCAAGCAGAATTGTAGCACGCCAACAGCTGTGCCCTGATTGAAAAAGAACCTTCCTCTTGTGCCCTAAACTCAATATGCCAGCCACAAAACCAAAGCTCACATCAAAAAATTCTTTTCAAACCATGATAAATAGGAAAAATCAGAAAAAAGCCAAAGAAATGCAAGTTTTCTTAGTGATATTGGGCTTGATTTATTCCTAAGTAAACAGCTGTTTCCAGATTCATCCACAACTCCCAGCTGAGTGAATAGGGATTCTGACTGAATTCACCTCAAAATGGCAGTGAAATTCGGTTTGGAGACAATTAATATCTGTCACCTCAGCCAAAGTGTTCCATTTTATTTTCCAAAACAAAAAAACTCACTTTGGTCATGTTACCTATAGATTTCCAAGCTTCAAACGCCTATTTGTTGTGTTTTTTATTTCATAATGGCTACTCTGTCCAAAATCTTCCTTGTATTGCATCACATACAAAATTTGGGAAGGTAGAAGGCAAAGCCAACTCAGACACAGAAAACATTTAGGAAATTGCCACTCAAGAAACCAAAAGTCAGCTGAGGCACCCAAAACCATGACAGCAAGCCAGAATTGGAGGAGGCAATCAGCTGAGTCCTGATTGAAAAAGGCCATTCTTCCGGGACCCTGAACTCCATATTCCAGCCTCAAAACCAAAGCTGACATCAGGAAATTCATTACAAACCACGATACATAAGAAAAATGAGAAAAAAGCCAAGAAATGCAAGAATCCATAATGATATTGAGCTGGATTTAGTCGCAAGGAAACGGGCTGTTCCCGGATTCATCCACCCCTCCAGCTGACTGCCTGTGGAATTCTGACTGAATTAACCCGAAAATCGCAGTGAAACTCAGTTTGGAGGCAATTAATATCTGTCACCTCAGCCAAAGTGTTCCATTTTATTTTCCATAACACAAAAACTCACCTTGGTCGTGTTATCTGTAGATTTCTAAGCTTCAAACACCTATGTGTAGTGGTTTTTATTTCATAATGGCTGCACTGGCCAAACTCTTGTTTGTATTGTGTCAGAATACAAAATTTGGGAAGGAAGAAGGCAAAACCAACTCAGACCCAGAAAACATTTAGGAAATTGCCGCTCAAGAAATCACAAATCAGCTGAGGCACCCAAAAAAATGTCAGGATGCCAGAATTAGAACACGCCAACAGCTGTGCCCTGATTGAAAAAGAACCTTCCTCTTGTGCCCTGAACTCAATATGCCAGCCTCAAAACCAAAGCTCACATCAGAAAATTCATTACAAACCATGATAAATAAGAAAAATCAGAAAAAAGCCAAAGAAATGCAGGAGTTCTTAGTGATATTGGGCTTGATTTATTCTCTTATTGCTGGCTGGTTGCAGATTCATCAACAACTCCCAGCTGAGTGTCTGTGGTTTCTGACGGAATTAACATGAAAATCGCAGTGAAACTCGGTTTGGAGGCAATTAATATCTGTCACCTCAGTCAAAGTGTTCCACTTTATTTTCCAATACACAAAAACTCACCTTGGTCATGCTACCTGCAGATTTCTAAGCTTTAAACGCAATTTGTTGTGTTGTTTATTTCATAATGGCTACTGTGCCCAAACTCTTGTTTGTATTGTGTCAGAATGCAAAATTTCAAAAGGGAGAAGGCAAAAGCAACTCTGACCCAGAAAACATTTAGGAAATTTTCACTCAAGAAACCAAAAGTCAGCTGAGGCACCCAAAACAATGACAGCAAGCCAGAATTGGAGCATGCCAACAGCTGTGCCCTGATTGAAAAAGAACCTTCCTCTTGTGCCCTGAACTCAATATGCCAGCCTCAAAACCAAAGCTCACATCAGAAAATTCATTACAATCCATGATACATAAGAAAAATGAGAAAAAAGCCAAAGAAATGCAAGAATCCCTAATTATATTGGGCTTGATTTAGTCGCAAGGAAACCGGCTGTTCCCGGATTCATTCGCCCCTCAAGCTGACGGCCTGTGGAATTCTGACTGAATTAACCTGAAAATCACAGTGAAACTCAGTTTGGAGGCAATTAATATCTGTCACCTCAGCCAAAGTGTTCCATTTGATTTTCCAAAACAGAAAAACTCACCTTGGTTGTTTTACCTGTAGATGTCTAAGTTTCAACATCCTATTTGTAGTGTGTTTTATTTCATAATGGCTACTCTGTCCAAACTCTTGTTTGTATTGCATCAGAATACAAAATTTCAGAAGGAAGAAGGCAACACCAAATCAGACCCAGAAAACATTTAGGAAATTGCCGCTCAAGAAGCCAAAAGTCACTGAGGCACCCAAAACAATGACAGCAAGCCAGAAGTGGAGCAAGCCAACAGCTGTGCCCTGATTGAAAAAGAACCTTCCTCTTGTGCCCTGAACTCAATATGCCAGCCTCAAAACCAAAGCTCACATCAGAAAATTCATTACAAGCCATGATAAATAAGAAAAAAGAGAAAAAAGCCAAAGAAATGCAAGAATCCATAATGATATAGGGCTTGATTTAGTCGCTAGGAAACCGGATGTTCCTGGATTCATCTACCCCTCCAGCTGACTGCCTGTGGAATTCTGACTGAATTAACCTGAAAATCACAGTGAAACTCAGTTTGGAGGCAATTAATATCTGTCACCTCAGCCAAAGTGTTCCATTTGATTTTCCAAAACACAAAAACTCACCTTGGTAGTGTTACTTGTAGATTTCTAAATTTCAAACGCCTATTAGTTGTGTTTTTTCTTTCGTAATGGCTATTCTGTACAAACTCTTCTTTGCATTGCATCAGAATACAAAATTTGGGAAGGAAGAAGGCAAAGCCAACTCAGACCCTGAAAACATTTGGGAAATTGCCACACAAGAAACCACAAATCGGCTGAGGCACTCAAAACAATGACAGCAAGCCAGAAGTGGAGCAACCCAACAGCTATGCCCTGATTGAAAACGAACCATCCTCTTGTGCCCTGAACTCCATATTGCAGCCTCAAAACCAAAGCTCACATCAGAAAATTCATTACAAACCATGATAAATAAGAAAAAAGAGAAAAAAGCCAAAGAAATGCAAGAAACCATAATGATATTGGGTTTGATTTAGTTGCAAGGAAACCGGCTGTTCCCAGATTCATCCACCACTAAAGCTGACTGCCTGTGGAATTCTGACTGAATTAACCTGACAATCTCAGTGAAACTCAAGAAACCAAATATCAGCTGAGGCATCCAAAACAAAGACAATAGCCAGAATTGGAGCACACCAACAGCTGTGCCCTGTTTGAAAAAGACCATTCCTCCGGTGCCCTGAACTCAAAATGCCAGCCTCAAAACCAAAGCTCACATCAGAAAATTCATTACAAACCATGATAAATAAGGGAAATGTGAAAAAGCCAAAGAAATGCAAGAGTCCTTTGTGATATTTGGCAGGATTTAGACACAAAGAAACTGGCTGTTTCCAGATTCATCCCCCCCTTCCACAGACTGACTTTGGAATTCTGATTGAATTCACCTCAAAATCGCTCTCACACTCCATTTGGAGGGCATTAGAATCTGTCCCCTCAGCAGAAGCGTTCCATGTCATTTTCCAAAACACAGAATCTCATCTTGGTTGTGTTGCCTATGGATTTCTAATCCTGAAAGGTCAATTTGCTGTGTTTTTTTTTTTTTTCTTTCATAATGGCTACTCTCCAAAATCTTGCTTGTATTGCATCAGAATACAAAATTTGGGAAGGAAGAAGGCAAAACCGACTCAGACCCAGAAAACATTTAGGAAATTGCCACACAAGAAACCACAAATCAGCTGAGGCACCCAAAACAATGACAGCAAGCCAGAAGTGGAGCAAGCCAACAGCTGTGCCCTGATTGAAAAAGAACCTTCCTCTTGTGCCCTGAACTCAATATGCCAGCCTCAAATCTAAGCTCACATCAGAAAATTCATACAAACCATGATAAATAAGGGAAATGTGAAAAAGCTGAAGAAATGCAAGCCTGTGGAATCCTAACTGAATTAACTGAATTAACCTGAAAATCGCAGTGAAACTGAGTTTGGAGGCAATTAATATCTGTCACCTCAGCCAAAATGTTCCATTTCATTTTCCAAAACACAAAAACAACTTGGTCATGTTACCTGTAGATTTGTATGCTTCAAACACCTATTTGTTGTGTTTTTTATTTCATAATGGCTACTCTGTCCAAAATCTTGCTTGTATTGCATCAGAATACAAAATTTGGGAAGGAAGAAGGCAAAGCCAACTCAGACCCAGAAAACATTTAGGAAATTGCCACACAAGAAACCACAAATCAGCTGAGGCACCCAAAACAATGACAGCAAGCCAGAATAGGAGCAAGCCAACAGCTGTGCCCTGATTGAAAAAGAACCTTCCTCTTGTACCCTGAACTCCATATTGCAGCCTCAAAACCAAAGCTCACATCAGAAAATTCATTACAAACCATGATAAATAAGAAAAAGGAGAAAAAATCCGGAGAAATGCAAGAATCCATGATGATATAGGGCTTGATTTAGTCGCTAGGAAACCAGCTGTTCACGGATTCATCCACCCCTCCAGCTGCTGCCTGTGGAATTCTGAATGAATTAACCTGAAAATCGCAGTGAAACTCAGTTTGGAGGCAATTAATATCTGTCACCTCAGCCAAAGTGTTCCATTTGATTTTCCAAAACACAAAAACTCACCTTGGTCATGTTACCTGTTGATTTCTAAGCTTCAAACGCCTATTAGTTGTGTTTTTTATTTCATAATGGCTACTCTGTCGAAAATCTCGCTTGTATTGCATCAGAATACAAAATTTGGGAAGGAAGGAGGCAAAGCCAACTCAGACCCAGAGAACATTTAGGAAATTGCCACACAGGAAACCACAAATTGGCTGAGGAACCCAAAACAATGACAGCAAGCCAGAATTGCAGCAAGCCAACAACTGTACCCTCTTTGAAAAAGACAGGTCCTCCAGTACCCTGAACTCCATATTGCAGCCTCAAAACCAAGCTCACATCAGAAAATTCATTACAAACCATGATAAATCAGGGAAATGTGAAAAAGCCAAAGAAATGCAAGAGTCCTTTTTGATATTTGGCTGGATTCAGATACAAGGAAACTGGCTGTTTCCAGATTCATCCCCCCCTTCCACAGACTGACTTTGGAATTCTGATTGAATTCACCTCAAAATCGCACTCACACTCAATTTGGAGGGAATTAGAATCTGTCCCCTCAGCAGAACGATTCCTTGTCATTTTCCAAAACACAGAAACTCATCTTGGTCGTGTAGCCTGTAGATTTATAATCCTGAAAGGGCAATTCGCTGTGTTTTTTTTTTTTTCTTTCATAATGGCTACTCTCCAAAATCTTGCTTGTATTGCATCAAAATACAAAATTTGGAAATAATTTGGGAAGGCAAAACCGACTCAGACCCAGAAAACATTTAGGAAATTGGCACTCAAGAAACCACAAATCGGCTGAGGCACTCAAAACAATGACAGCAAGCCAGAAGTGGAGCAAGCCAACAGCTGTGCCCTGATTGAAAAAGACCCTCCTCCGGTTCCCTGAACTGCATATTGAAGCCTCTAAACCAAAGCTCACATCAGAAAATTCATTACAAATCATGATAAATAAGAAAAAAGAGAAAAATCCAAAGAAATGCAAGAATCCATAATGATATTGGGTTTGATTTAGTTGCAAGGAAACCGACTGTTCCCAGATTCATCCACCACTAAAGCTGACTGCCTGTGGAATTCTGACTGAATTAACCTGACAATCGCAGTGAAACTCAAGAAACCAAATTTCAGCTGAGGCACCCAAAACACTGACAGGAAGCCAGAATTAGAACACGCAAACAGCTGTGCCCTGTTTGAAAAAGACCATTCCTCCGGTGCCCTGAACTCTATATTGCAGCCTCAAAACCAAAGCTCTCATCAGAAAATTCATTACAAACCATGATAAATCAGGGAAATGTGAAAAAGCCAAAGAAATGCAAGAGTTCTTTTTGATATTTGGCTGGATTCAGATAAAAGGAAACTGGCTGTTTCCAGATTCATCCCAACCTTCCACAGACTGACTTTGGAATTCTGATTGAATTCACCTCAAAATCGCACTCACACTCAATTTGGAGTGAATTAAAATCTGTCCCCTCAGCAGAAGGGTTCCATGACTTTTTCCAAAACACAGAAACTCATCTTGGGCGTGTTGCCTGAAGATTTCTAATCCTGAAAGGGCAATGCGCTGTGTTTTTTTTTTTTTTTCTTTCATAATGGCTACTCTCCAAAATCTTGCTTGTATTGCATCAGAATACAAAAGTTGGGAATAAGTAGGCAAAACCGACTCAGACCCAGAAAACATTTAGGAAATTGGCACTCAAGAAACCACAAATCAGCTGAGACACCCAAAACAATGACAGCAAGCCAGAATTGGAGCAAGCCAACAGCTGTGCCCTGATTGAAAAAGAACCTTCCTCTTGTGCCTGAACTCAATATTCCAGCCTCAAAACCAAAGCTCACATCAGAAAATTCATTACAAACCATGATAAATACGACAAAAGAGAAAAAAGCCAAAAAAATGCAAGAATCCATAATGATATAAGGCTTGATTTAGTCACAAGGAAACCGGCTGTTCCCGGATTCATCCACCCCTCCAGCTGACTGCCTGTGGAATTCTGACTGAATTTACCTGAAAATCACAGTGAAACTCAGTTTGGAGGCAATTAATATCTGTCACCTCAGCCAAAGTGTTCCATTTTATTTTCATAAACACAAAAACTCACCTTGGTCATGTTACCTGTAGATTTCTAAGCTTCAAACGCCTATTTGTTGTTTTTTTATTTCATAATGGCTATTCTGTACAAACTCTTCTTTGCATTGCATCAGAATACAAAATTTGGGAAGGAAGAAGGCAAAGCCAACTCAGACCCAGAAAACATTTGGGAAATTGCCACACAAGAAACCACAAATCTGCTCAGGTACTCAAAATAAGGACAGCAAGCCAGAACTGCAGCCAGCCAACAGCTGTGCCCTGATTGAAAAAGAACCATCCTCTTCTGCCCGGAACTCAATATGCCAGCCTCAAAACCAAAGCTCACATGAGAAAATTAATTACAAACCATGATAAATAAGACAAAAGAGAAAAAAGCCAAAGAAATGCAAGAGTACTTTGTGATATTTGGCTGGATTTAGACACAAGGAATCTGGCTGTTTCCAGATTCATCCCCCCCTTCCACAGACTGACTTTGGAATTCTGATTGAATTCACCTCAAAATCGCTCTCACACTCCATTTGGAGGGAATTACAATCTGTCCCCTCAGCAGAAGCATTCTATGTCATTTTCCAAAACACAGAAACTCATCTTGGTCGTGTTGCCTGTAGATTTCTAATCCTGAAAGGGCAATGCGCTTTTTTTTTTTTCTTTCAAAATGGCTACTCTCCAAAATCATGCTTGTATTGCATCAGAATACAAAATTTGGGAATAAGAAGGCAAAACCGACTCAGACCCAGAAAACATTTAGGAAATTGGCACTCAAGAAACCACAAATCGGCTGAGGCACCCAAAACAATGACAGCAAGCCAGAAGTGGAGCAAGCCAACAGCTGTGCCCTGATTGAAAAAGAACCTTCCTCTTGTGCCCTGAACTCAATATGCCAGCCTCAAAACCAAAGCTCACATCAGAAAATTCATTACAAACCATGATAAATAAGGGAAATGTGAAAAAGCCAAAGAAATGCAAGAGTCCTTTGTGATATTTGGCAGGATTTAGACACAAAGAAACTGGCTGTTTCCAGATTCATCCCCCCCTTCCACAGACCGACTTTGGAATTCTGATTGAATTCACCTCAAAATCGCTCTCACACTCCATTTGGAGGGCATTAGAATCTGTCCCCTCAGCAGAAGCGTTCCATGTCATTTTCCAAAACACAGAATCTCATCTTGGTTGTGTTGCCTAGGGATTTCTAATCCTGAAAGGTCAATTTGCTGTGTTTTTTTTTTTTTTCTTTCATAATGGCTACTCTGTCCAAAATCTTGCTTGTATTGCATCAGAATACAAAAATTGGGAAGGAAGAAGGCAAAACCAACTCAGATCCCGAAAACATTTAGGAAATTGCCACACAAGAAACCACAAATCAGCTGAGGCACCCAAAACAATGACAGCAAGCCAGAAGTGGAGCAAGCCAACAGCTGTGCCCTGATTGAAAAAGAACCTTCCTCTTGTGCCCTGAACTCAATATGCCAGCCTCAAAACCAAAGCTCACATCAGAAAATTCATTACAAACCATGATAAATAAGAAAAAAGAGAAAAAAGCCAAAGAAATGCAAGAGTCCTTTGTGATATTTGGCAGGATTTAGACACAAAGAAACTGGCTGTTTCAGGATTCATCCCACGCTTAAACAGACTGACTTTGGAATTCTGATTGAATTCACCTCAAGATCGCTCTCACACTCCATTTGGAGGGAATTAGAATCTGTCACCTCAGCAGAAGCGTTCCATGTCATTTTCCAAAACACAGAATCTCATCTTGGTTGTGTTGCCTATGGATTTCTAATCCTGAATGGTAAATTTGCTGTGTTTTTTTTTTTCTTTCATAATGGCTACTCTGTCCAAAATCTTGCTTGTATTGCATCAGAATACAAAATTTGGGAAGGAAGAAGGCAAAACCAACTCAGACCCAGAAAACATTTAGGAAATTGCCACACAAGAAACCACAAATCAGCTGAGGCACCCAAAACAATGACAACAAACCAGAAGTGGAGCAAGCCAACAGCTGTGCCCTGATTGAAAAAGAACCTTCCTCTTGTGCCCTGAACTCAATATGCCAGCCTCAAAACCAAAGCTCACATCAGAAAATTCATTACAAACCATGATAAATAAGGGAAATGTGAAAAAGCCAAAGAAATGCAAGAGTCCTTTGTGATATTTGGCAGGATTTAGACACAAAGAAACTGGCTGTTTCCAGATTCATCCCCCCCTTCCACAGACTGACTTTGGAATTCTGATTGAATTCACCTCAAGATCGCTCTCACACTCCATTTGGAGGGAATTAGAATCTGTCACCTCAGCAGAAGCGTTCCATGTCATTTTCCAAAACACAGAATCTCATCTTGGTTGTGTTGCCTATGGATTTCTAATCCTGAAAGGTCAATTTGCTGTGTTTTTTTTTTCTTTCATAATGGCTACTCTGTCCAAAATCTTGCTTGTATTGCATCAGAATACAAAATTTGGGAAGGAAGAAGGCAAAACCAACTCAGACCCCGAAAACATTTAGGAAATTGCCACACAAGAAACCACAAATCGGCTGAGGCACTCAAAACAATGACAGCAAGCCAGAAGTGGAGCAAGCCAACAGCTGTGCCCTGATTGAAAAAGAACCATCCTCTTGTGCCCTGAACTCAATATGCCAGCCTCAAAACCAAAGCTCACATCAGAAAATTCATTACAAACCATGATAAATAAGGGAAATGTGAAAAAGCCAAAGAAATGCAAGAGTCCTTTGTGATATTTGGCAGGATTTAGACACAAAGAAACTGCCTGTTTCCAGATTCATCCCCCCCTTCCACAGACTGACTTTGGAATTCTGATTGAATTCACCTCAAGATCGCTCTCACACTCCATTTGGAGGGAATTAGAATCTGTCACCTCAGCAGAAGCGTTCCATGTCATTTTCCAAAACACAGAATCTCATCTTGGTTGTGTTGCCTATGGATTTCTAATCCTGAATGGTAAATTTGCTGTGTTTTTTTTTTCTTTCATAATGGCTACTCTGTCCAAAATTTTGCTTGTATTGCATCAGAATACAAAAATTGGGAAGGAAGAAGGCAAAACCAACTCAGACCCCGAAAACATTTAGGAAATTGCCACACAAGAAACCACAAATCAGCTGAGGCACCCAAAACAATGACAGCAAGCCAGAAGTGGAGCAAGCCAACAGCTGTGCCCTGATTGAAAAAGAACCTTCCTCTTGTGCCCTGAACTCAATATGCCAGCCTCAAAACCAAAGCTCACATCAGAAAATTCATTACAAACCATGGTAAATAAGAAAAAAAGAAAAAAGCCAAAGAAATGCAAGAGTCCTTTGTGATATTTGGCAGGATTTAGACACAAAGAAACTGGCTGTTTCCAGATTCATCCCCCCCTTCCACAGACTGACTTTGGAATTCTGATTGAATTCACCTCAAGATCGCTCTCACACTCCATTTGGAGGGAATTAGAATCTGTCCCCTTAGCAGAAGCGTTCCATGTCATTTTCCAAAACACAGAATCTCATCTTGGTTGTGTTGCCTATGGATTTCTAATCCTGAATGGTAAATTTGCTGTGTTTTTTTTTTTTTCTTTCATAATGGCTACTCTGTCCAAAATCTTGCTTGTATTGCATCAGAATAGAAAATTTGGGAAGGAAGAAGGCAAAACCAACTCAGACCCCGAAAACATTTAGGAAATTGCCACACAAGAAACCACAAATCAGCTGAGGCACCCAAAACAATGACAGCAAGCCAGAAGTGGAGCAAGCCAACAGCTGTGCCCTGATTGAAAAAGAACCTTCCTCTTGTGCCCTGAACTCAATATGCCAGCCTCAAAACCAAAGCTCACATCAGAAAATTCATTACAAACCATGATAAATAAGAAAAAAGAGAAAAAAGCCAAAAAAATGCAAGAATCCATAATGATAAAAGGCTTGATTTAGTTGCTAGGAAACCAGCTGTTCCCGGATTCATCCACCCCTCCAGCTGACTGCCTGTGGAATTCTGACTGAATTAACCTGAAAATCACAGTGAAACTCAGTTTGGAGGCCATTAATATCTGTCACCTCAGCCAAAGTGTTCCATTTTATTTTCATAAACACAAAAACTCACCTTGGTCATGTTACCTGTAGATTTCTAAGCTTCAAACACCTATTTGTTGTATTTTTTCTTTCATAATGGCTATTCTGTACAAACTCTTCTTTACATTGCATCAGAATACAAAATTTGGGAAGGAAGAAGGCAAAGCCAACTCAGACCCTGAAAACATTTGGGAAATTGCCACACAAGAAACCACAAATCGGCTGAGGCACTCAAAACAATGACAGCAAGCCAGAAGTGGAGCTAGCCAACAGCTGTGCCCTGATTGAAAAAGAACCATCCTCTTGTGCCCTGAACTCAATATGCCAGCCTCAAAACCAAAGCTCACATCAGAAAATTCATTACAAACCATGATAAATAAGAAAAAAGAGAAAAAAGCCAAAGAAATGCAAGAATCCATAATGATATTGGGTTTGATTTAGTTGCAAGGAAACCGGCTGTTCCCAGATTCATCCACCACTAAAGCTGACTGCCTGTGGAATTCTGACTGAATTAACCTGACAATCCCAGTGAAACTCAAGAAACCAAATTTCAGCTGAGGCACCCAAAACACTGACAGGAAGCCAGAATTAGAGCACGCAAACAGCTGTGCCCTGTTTGAAAAAGACCATTCCTCCGGTGCCCTGAACTCTATATTGCAGCCTCAAAACCAAAGCTCTCATCAGAAAATTCATTACAAACCATGATAAATCAGGGAAATGTGAAAAAGCCAAAGAAATGCAAGAGTTCTTTTGGATATTTGGCAGGATTCAGATAAAAGGAAACTGGCTGTTTCCAGATTCATCCCAACCTTCCACAGACTGACTTTGGAATTCTGATTGAATTCACCTCAAAATCGCACTCACACTCAATTTGGAGTGAATTAAAATCTGTCCCCTCAGCAGAAGGGTTCCATGACTTTTTCCAAAACACAGAAACGCATCTTGGGCGTGTTGCCTGAAGATTTCTAATCCTGAAAGGGCAATGCGCTGTGTTTTTTTTTTTTTTCTTTCATAATGGCTACTCTCCAAAATCTTGCTTGTATTGCATCAGAATACAAAAGTTGGGAATAAGTAGGCAAAACCGACTCAGACCCAGAAAACATTTAGGAAATTGGCACTCAAGAAACCACAAATCAGCTGAGACACCCAAAACAATGACAGCAAGCCAGAATTGGAGCAACCCAACAGCTGTGCCCTGATTGAAAAAGAACCTTCCTCTTGTGCCTGAACTCAATATTCCAGCCTCAAAACCAAAGCTCACATCAGAAAATTCATTACAAACCATGATAAATACGACAAAAGAGAAAAAAGCCAAAAAAATGCAAGAATCCATAATGATATAAGGCTTGATTTAGTCACAAGGAAACCAGCTGTTCCCGGATTCATCCACCCCTTTAGCTGACTGCCTGTGGAATTCTGACTGAATTTACCTGAAAATCACAGTGAAACTCAGTTTGGAGGCAATTAATATCTGTCACCTCAGCCAAAGTGTTCCATTTGATTTTCATAAACACAAAAACTCACCTTGGTCATGTTACCTGTAGATTTCTAAGCTTCAAACGCCTATTTGTTGTTTTTTTATTTCATAATGGCTATTCTGTACAAACTCTTCTTTGCATTGCATCAGAATACAAAATTTGGGAAGGAAGAAGGCAAAGCCAACTCAGACCCAGAAAACATTTGGGAAATTGCCACACAAGAAACCACAAATCTGCTCAGGTACTCAAAATAAGGACAGCAAGCCAGAACTGCAGCCAGCCAACAGCTGTGCCCTGATTGAAAAAGAACCATCCTCTTCTGCCCTGAACTCAATATGCCAGCCTCAAAACCAAAGCTCACATGAGAAAATTAATTACAAACCATGATAAATAAGACAAAAGAGAAAAAAGCCAAAGAAATGCAAGAGTACTTTGTGATATTTGGCTGGATTTAGACACAAGGAATCTGGCTGTTTCCAGATTCATCCCCCCCTTCCACAGACTGACTTTGGAATTCTGATTGAATTCACCTCAAAATCGCTCTCACACTCCATTTGGAGGGAATTACAATCTGTCCCCTCAGCAGAAGGGTTCCATGACTTTTTCCAAAACACAGAAACTCATCTTGGGCGTGTTGCCTGTAGATTTCTAATCCTGAAAGGGCAATGCGCTTTTTTTTTTTTCTTTCAAAATGGCTACTCTCCAAAATCTTGCTTGTATTGCATCAGAATACAAAATTTGGGAATAAGAAGGCAAAACCGACTCAGACCCAGAAAACATTAAGGAAATTGGCACTCAAGAAACCACAAATCGGCTGAGGCACCCAAAACAATGACAGCAAGCCAGAAGTGGAGCAAGCCAACAGCTGTGCCCTGATTGAAAAAGAACCTTCCTCTTGTGCCCTGAACTCAATATGCCAGACTCAAAACCAAAGCTCACATCAGAAAATTCATTACAAACCATGATAAATAAGGGAAATGTGAAAAAGCCAAAGAAATGCAAGAGTCCTTTGTGATATTTGGCAGGATTTAGACACAAAGAAACTGGCTGTTTCCAGATTCATCCCCCCCTTCCACAGACCGACTTTGGAATTCTGATTGAATTCACCTCAAAATCGCTCTCACACTCCATTTGGAGGGCATTAGAATCTGTCCCCTCAGCAGAAGCGTTCCATGTCATTTTCCAAAACACAGAATCTCATCTTGGTTGTGTTGCCTATGGATTTCTAATCCTGAATGGTAAATTTGCTGTGTTTTTTTTTTTTCTTTCATAATGGCTACTCTGTCCAAAATCTTGCTTGTATTGCATCAGAATACAAAATTTGGGAAGGAAGAAGGCAAAACCAACTCAGACCCCGAAAACATTTAGGAAATTGCCACACAAGAAACCACAAATCGGCTGAGGCACCCAAAACAATGACAGCAAGCCAGAAGTGGAGCAAGCCAACAGCTGTGCCCTGATTGAAAAAGAACCTTCCTCTTGTGCCCTGAACTCAATATGCCAGCCTCAAAACCAAAGCTCACATCAGAAAATTCATTACAAACCATGATAAATAAGAAAAAAGAGAAAAAAGCCAAAAAAATGCAAGAATCCATAATGATAAAAGCCTTGATTTAGTTGCTAGGAAACCGGCTGTTCCCGGATTCATCCACCCCTCCAGCTGACTGCCTGTGGAATTCTGACTGAATTAACCTGAAAATCACAGTGAAACTCAGTTTGGAGGCCATTAATATCTGTCTCCTCAGGCAAAGTGTTCCATTTGATTTTCCAAAACACAAAAACTCACCTTGGTCGTGTTACCTGTAGATTTCTAAGCTTCAAACACCTATTTGTTGTATTTTTTCTTTCATAATGGCTATTCTGTACAAACTCTTCTTTACATTGCATCAGAATACAAAATTTGGGAAGGAAGAAGGCAAAGCCAACTCAGACCCTGAAAACATTTGGGAAATTGCCACACAAGAAACCACAATTCGGCTGAGGCACTCAAAACAATGACAGCAAGCCAGAAGTGGAGCTAGCCAACAGCTGTGCCCTGATTGAAAAAGAACCATCCTCTTGTGCCCTGAACTCAATATGCCAGCCTCAAAACCAAAGCTCACATCAGAAAATTCATTACAAACCATGATAAATAAGAAAAAAGAGAAAAAAGCCAAAGAAATGCAAGAATCCATAATGATATTGGGTTTGATTTAGTTGCAAGGAAACCGGCTGTTCCCAGATTCATCCACCACTAAAGCTGACTGCCTGTGGAATTCTGACTGAATTAACCTGACAATCGCAGTGAAACTCAAGAAACCAAATTTCAGCTGAGGCACCCAAAACACTGACAGGAAGCCAGAATTAGAGCACGCAAACAGCTGTGCCCTGTTTGAAAAAGACCATTCCTCCGGTGCCCTGAACTCTATATTGCAGCCTCAAAACCAAAGCTCTCATCAGAAAATTCATTACAAACCATGATAAATCAGGGAAATGTGAAAAAGCCAAAGAAATGCAAGAGTTCTTTTGGATATTTGGCTGGATTCAGATAAAAGGAAACTGGCTGTTTCCAGATTCATCCCAACCTTCCACAGACTGACTTTGGAATTCTGATTGAATTCACCTCAAAATCGCACTCACACTCAATTTGGAGTGAATTAAAATCTGTCCCCTCAGCAGAAGGGTTCCATGACTTTTTCCAAAACACAGAAACTCATCTTGGGCGTGTTGCCTGAAGATTTCTAATCCTGAAAGGGCAATGCGCTGTGTTTTTTTTTTTTTTTTCTTTCATAATGGCTACTCTCCAAAATCTTGCTTGTATTGCATCAGAATACAAAAGTTGGGAATAAGTAGGCAAAACCGACTCAGACCCAGAAAACATTTAGAAAATTGGCACTCAAGAAACCACAAATCAGCTGAGACACCCAAAACAATGACAGCAAGCCAGAAGTGGAGCAACCCAACAGCTGTGCCCTGATTGAAAAAGAACCTTCCTCTTGTGCCCTGAACTCAATATGCCAGCCTCAAAACCAAAGCTCACATCAGAAAATTCATTACAAACCATGATAAATACGACAAAAGAGAAAAAAGCCAAAAAAATGCAAGAATCCATAATGATATAAGGCTTGATTTAGTCACAAGGAAACCGGCTGTTCCCGGATTCATCCACCCCTCCAGCTGACTGCCTGTGGAATTCTGACTGAATTAACCTGAAAATCACAGTGAAACTCAGTTTGGAGGCAATTAATATCTGTCACCTCAGCCAAAGTGTTCCATTTGATTTTCATAAACACAAAAACTCACCTTGGTCATGTTACCTGTAGATTTCTAAGCTTCAAACGCCTATTTGTTGTTTTTTTATTTCATAATGGCTATTCTGTACAAACTCTTCTTTGCATTGCATCAGAATACAAAATTTGGGAAGGAAGAAGGCAAAGCCAACTCAGACCCAGAAAACATTTGGGAAATTGCCACACAAGAAACCACAAATCTGCTCAGGTACTCAAAATAAGGACAGCAAGCCAGAACTGCAGCCAGCCAACAGCTGTGCCCTGATTGAAAAAGAACCATCCTCTTCTGCCCTGAACTCAATATGCCAGCCTCAAAACCAAAGCTCACATGAGAAAATTAATTACAAACCATGATAAATAAGACAAAAGAGAAAAAAGCCAAAGAAATGCAAGAGTCCTTTTTGATATTTGGCTGGATTTAGACACAAGGAATCTGGCTGTTTCCAGATTCATCCCCCCCTTCCACAGACTGACTTTGGAATTCTGATTGAATTCACCTCAAAATCGCTCTCACACTCCATTTGGAGGGAATTACAATCTGTCCAATCAGCAGAAGCATTCTATGTCATTTTCCAAAACACAGAAACTCATCTTGGTCGTGTTGCCTGTAGATTTCTAATCCTGAAAGGGCAATGCGCTTTTTTTTTTTTTTCTTTCATAATGGCTACTTTCCAAAATCTTGCTTGTATTGCATCAGAATACAAAATTTGGGAATAAGAAGGCTAAACCGACTCAGACCCAGAAAACATTTAGGAAATTGGCACTCAAGAAACCACAAATCGGCTGAGGCACCCAAAACAATGACAGCAAGCCAGAATTGGAGCAAGCCAACAGCTGTGCCCTGATTGAAAAAGAACCTTCCTCTTGTGCCCTGAACTCAATATGCCAGCCTGAAAACCAAAGCTCACATCAGAAAATTCATTACAAACCATGATAAATAAGGGAAATGTGAAAAAGCCAAAGAAATGCAAGAGTCCTTTGTGATATTTGGCAGGATTTAGACTCAAAGAAACTGGCTGTTTCCAGATTCATCCCCCCCTTCCACAGACCGACTTTGGAATTCTGATTGAATTCACTTCAAAATCGCTCTCACACTCCATTTGGAGGGAATTAGAATCTGTCCCCTCAGCAGAAGCGTTCCATGTCATTTTCCAAAACACAGAATCTCACCTTGGTTGTGTTGCCTATGGATTTCTAATCCTGAAAGGTCAATTTGCTGTGTTTTATTTTTTTTTTCATAATGGCTACTCTGTCCAAAATCTTGCTTGTATTGCATCAGAATACAAAATTTCAGAAGGAAGAAGGCAAAACCAACTCAGACCCCGAAAACATTTAGGAAATTGCCACACAAGAAACCACAAATCAGCTGAGGCACCCAAAACAATGACAGCAAGCCAGAAGTGGAGCAAGCCAACAGCTGTGCCCTGATTGAAAAAGAACCTTCCTCTTGTGCCCTGAACTCCATATTGCAGCCTCAAAACCAAAGCTCACATCAGAAAATTCATTACAAACCATGATAAATAAGAAAAAAGAGAAAAAAGCCAAAAAAATGCAAGAATCCATAATGATATAGGGCTTGATTTAGTCGCTAGGAAACCGGCTGTTCCCAGATACATCCACCCCTCCAGCTGACAGCCTGTGGAATTCTGACTGAATTAACCTGAAAATCACAGTGAAACTCAGTTTGGAGGCAATTAATATCTGTCACCTCAGCCAAAGTGTTCCATTTTATTTTCATAAACACAAAAACTCACATTGGTCATGTTACTTGTAGATTTCTAAGCTTCAAACGCCTATTTGTTGTGTTTTTTCTTTCATAATGGCTATTCTGTACAAACTCTTCTTTGCATTGCATCAGAATACAAAATTTGGGAAGGAAGAAGGCAAAGCCAACTCAGACCCTGAAAACATTTGGGAAATTGCCACACAAGAAACCACAAATCGGCTGAGGCACTCAAAACAATGACAGCAAGCCAGAAGTGGAGCAAGCCAACAGCTGTGCCCTGATTGAAAAACAACCTTCCTCTTGTGCCCTGAACTCAATATGCCAGCCTCAAAACCAAAGCTCACATCAGAAAATTCATTACAAACCATGATAAATAAGAAAAAAGAGAAAAAAGCCAAAGAAATGCAAGAATCCATAATGATATTGGGTTTGATTTAGTTGCAAGGAAACCGGCTGTTCCCAGATTCATCCACCACTAAAGCTGACTGCCTGTGGAATTCTGACTGAATTAACCTGACAATCGCAGTGAAACTCAAGAAACCAAATTTCAGCTGAGGCACCCAAAACAAAGACAATAGCCAGAATTGGAGCACACTAACAGCTGTGCCCTGTTTGAAAAAGACCATTCCTCAGGTGCCCTGAACTCTATATTGCAGCCTCAAAACCAAAGCTCACATCAGAAAATTCATTACAAACCATGATAAATTAGGGAAATGTGAAAAAGCCAAAGAAATGCAAGAGTCCTTTGTGATATTTGGCTGGATTTAGACACAAAGAAACTGGCTGTTTCCAGATTCATCCCCCCCTTCCACAGACTGACTTTGGAATTCTGATTGAATTCACCTCAAAATCGCACTCACACTCATTTGGGAGGGTATTAGAATCTGTCCCCTCAGCAGAAGCGTTCTATGTCATTTTCCAAAACACAGAAACTCATCTTGGTCGTGTTGCCTGTAGATTTCTAATCCTGAAAGGGCAATGCGCTGTGTTTTTTTTTTTTTTCTTTCTTTCATAATGGCTACTCTCCAAAATCTTGCTTGTATTGCATCAGAATACAAAATTTGGGAATAAGAAGGCAAAACCGACTCAGACCCAGAAAGCATTTAGGAAATTGCCACTCAAGAAACCACAAATCGGCTGAGGCACCCAAAACAATGACAGCAAGCCAGAATTGGAGCAAGCCAACAGCTGTGCCCTGATTGAAAAAGAACCTTCCTCTTGTGCCCTGAACTCAATATGCCAGCCTCAAAACCAAAGCTCACATCAGAAAATTCATTACAAACCATGATAAATAAGGGAAATGTGAAAAAGCCAAAGAAATGCAAGAGTCCTTTGTGATATTTGGCAGGATTTAGGCACAAAGAAACTGGCTGTTTCCAGATTCATCCCCCCCTTCCACAGACCGACTTTGGAATTCTGATAGAATTCACCTCAAAATCGCTCTCACACTCCATTTGGAGGGCATTAGAATCTGTCCCCTCAGCAGAAGCGTTCCATGTCATTTTCCAAAACACAGAATCTCATCTTGGTTGTGTTGCCTATGGATTTCTAATCCTGAAAGGTCAATTTGCTGTGTTTTTTTTTTTTCTTTCATAATGGCTACTCTGTCCAAAATCTTGCTTGTATTGCATCAGAATACAAAATTTGGGAAGGAAGAAGACAAAACCAACTCAGACCCCGAAAACATTTAGGAAATTGCCACACAAGAAACCACAAATCAGCTGAGACACCCAAAACAATGACAGCAAGCCAGAAGTGGAGCAAGCCAACAGCTGTGCCCTGATTGAAAAAGAACCTTCCTCTTGTGCCCTGAACTCAATATGCCAGCCTCAAAACCAAAGCTCACATCAGAAAATTCATTACAAACCATGATAAATAAGAAAAAAGAGAAAAAAGCCAAAGAAATGCAAGAGTCCTTTGTGATATTTGGCAGGATTTAGACATAAAGAAACTGGCTGTTTCAGGATTCATCCCACGCTTAAACAGACTGACTTTGGAATTCTGATTGAACTCACATCAAGATCGCTCTCACACTCCATTTGGAGGGAAGTAGAATCTGTCACCTCAGCAGAAGCGTTCCATGTCATTTTCCAAAACACAGAATCTCATCTTGGTTGTGTTGCCTATGGATTTCTAATCCTGAATGGTAAATTTGCTGTGTTTTTTTTTTCTTTCATAATGGCTACTCTGTCCAAAATTTTGCTTGTATTGCATCAGAATACAAAATTTGGGAAGGAAGAAGGCAAAACCAACTCAGACCCAGAAAACATTTAGGAAATTGCCACACAAGAAACCACAAATCAGCTGAGGCACCCAAAACAATGACAGCAAGCCAGAAGTGGAGCAAGCCAACAGCTGTGCCCTGATTGAAAAAGAACCTTCCTCTTGTGCCCTGAACTCAATATGCCAGCCTCAAAACCAAAGCTCACATCAGAAAATTCATTACAAACCATGATAAATACGACAAAAGAGAAAAAAGCCAAAAAAATGCAAGAATCCATAATGATATAAGGCTTGATTTAGTCACAAGGAAACCGGCTGTTCCCGGATTCATCCACCCCTCCAGCTGACTGCCTGTGGAATTCTGACTGAATTTACCTGAAAATCACAGTGAAACTCAGTTTGGAGGCAATTAATATCTGTCACCTCAGCCAAAGTGTTCCATTTGATTTTCATAAACACAAAAACTCACCTTGGTCATGTTACCTGTAGATTTCTAAGCTTCAAACGCCTATTTGTTGTTTTTTTATTTCATAATGGCTATTCTGTACAAACTCTTCTTTGCATTGCATCAGAATACAAAATTTGGGAAGGAAGAAGGCAAAGCCAACTCAGACCCAGAAAACATTTGGGAAATTGCCACACAAGAAACCACAAATCTGCTCAGGTACTCAAAATAAGGACAGCAAGCCAGAACTGCAGCCAGCCAACAGCTGTGCCCTGATTGAAAAAGAACCATCCTCTTCTGCCCTGAACTCAATATGCCAGCCTCAAAACCAAAGCTCACATGAGAAAATTAATTACAAACCATGATAAATAAGACAAAAGAGAAAAAAGCCAAAGAAATGCAAGAGTCCTTTTTGATATTTGGCTGGATTTAGACACAAGGAATCTGGCTGTTTCCAGATTCATCCCCCCCTTCCACAGACTGACTTTGGAATTCTGATTGAATTCACCTCAAAATCGCTCTCACACTCCATTTGGAGGGAATTACAATCTGTCCAATCAGCAGAAGCATTCTATGTCATTTTCCAAAACACAGAAACTCATCTTGGTCGTGTTGCCTGTAGATTTCTAATCCTGAAAGGGCAATGCGCTTTTTTTTTTTTTTCTTTCATAATGGCTACTCTCCAAAATCTTGCTTGTATTGCATCAGAATACAAAATTTGGGAATAAGAAGGCTAAACCGACTCAGACCCAGAAAACATTTAGGAAATTGGCACTCAAGAAACCACAAATCGGCTGAGGCACCCAAAACAATGACAGCAAGCCAGAATTGGAGCAAGCCAACAGCTGTGCCCTGATTGAAAAAGAACCTTCCTCTTGTGCCCTGAACTCAATATGCCAGCCTCAAAACCAAAGCTCACATCAGAAAATTCATTACAAACCATGATAAATAAGGGAAATGTGAAAAAGCCAAAGAAATGCAAGAGTCCTTTGTGATATTTGGCAGGATTTAGACACAAAGAAACTGGCTGTTTCCAGATTCATCCCCCCCTTCCACAGACCGACTTTGGAATTCTGATTGAAGTCACTTCAAAATCGCTCTCACACTCCATTTGGAGGGAATTAGAATCTGTCCCCTCAGCAGAAGCGTTCCATGTCATTTTCCAAAACACAGAATCTCACCTTGGTTGTGTTGCCTATGGATTTCTAATCCTGAAAGGTCAATTTGCTGTGTTTTTTTTTTTTTTTTCATAATGGCTACTCTGTCCAAAATCTTGCTTGTATTGCATCAGAATACAAAAATTGGGAAGGAAGAAGGCAAAACCAACTCAGACCCCGAAAACATTTAGGAAATTGCCACACAAGAAACCACAAATCAGCTGAGGCACCCAAAACAATGACAGCAAGCCAGAAGTGGAGCAAGCCAACAGCTGTGCCCTGATTGAAAAAGAACCTTCCTCTTGTGCCCTGAACTCCATATTGCAGCCTCAAAACCAAAGCTCACATCAGAAAATTCATTACAAACCATGATAAATAAGAAAAAAGAGAAAAAAGCCAAAAAAATGCAAGAATCCATAATGATATAGGGCTTGATTTAGTCGCTAGGAAACCGGCTGTTCCCAGATACATCCACCCCTCCAGCTGACAGCCTGTGGAATTCTGACTGAATTAACCTGAAAATCACAGTGAAACTCAGTTTGGAGGCAATTAATATCTGTCACCTCAGCCAAAGTGTTCCATTTTATTTTCATAAACACAAAAACTCACATTGGTCATGTTACTTGTAGATTTCTAAGCTTCAAACGCCTATTTGTTGTGTTTTTTCTTTCATAATGGCTATTCTGTACAAACTCTTCTTTGCATTGCATCAGAATACAAAATTTGGGAAGGAAGAAGGCAAAGCCAACTCAGACCCTGAAAACATTTGGGAAATTGCCACACAAGAAACCACAAATCGGCTGAGGCACTCAAAACAATGACAGCAAGCCAGAAGTGGAGCAAGCCAACAGCTGTGCCCTGATTGAAAAACAACCTTCCTCTTGTGCCCTGAACTCAATATGCCAGCCTCAAAACCAAAGCTCACATCAGAAAATTCATTACAAACCATGATAAATAAGAAAAAAGAGAAAAAAGCCAAAGAAATGCAAGAATCCATAATGATATTGGGTTTGATTTAGTTGCAAGGAAACCGGCTGTTCCCAGATTCATCCACCACTAAAGCTGACTGCCTGTGGAATTCTGACTGAATTAACCTGACAATCGCAGTGAAACTCAAGAAACCAAATTTCAGCTGAGGCACCCAAAACAAAGACAATAGCCAGAATTGGAGCACACTAACAGCTGTGCCCTGTTTGAAAAAGACCATTCCTCAGGTGCCCTGAACTCTATATTGCAGCCTCAAAACCAAAGCTCACATCAGAAAATTCATTACAAACCATGATAAATTAGGGAAATGTGAAAAAGCCAAAGAAATGCAAGAGTCCTTTGTGATATTTGGCTGGATTTAGACACAAAGAAACTGGCTGTTTCCAGATTCATCCCCCCCTTCCACAGACTGACTTTGGAATTCTGATTGAATTCACCTCAAAATCGCACTCACACTCATTTGGGAGGGTATTAGAATCTGTCCCCTCAGCAGAAGCGTTCTATGTCATTTTCCAAAACACAGAAACTCATCTTGGTCGTGTTGCCTGTAGATTTCTAATCCTGAAAGGGCAATGCGCTGTGTTTTTTTTTTTTTTTCTTTCTTTCATAATGGCTACTCTCCAAAATCTTGCTTGTATTGCATCAGAATACAAAATTTGGGAATAAGAAGGCAAAACCGACTCAGACCCAGAAAGCATTTAGGAAATTGCCACTCAAGAAACCACAAATCGGCTGAGGCACCCAAAACAATGACAGCAAGCCAGAATTGGAGCAAGCCAACAGCTGTGCCCTGATTGAAAAAGAACCTTCCTCTTGTGCCCTGAACTCAATATGCCAGCCTCAAAACCAAAGCTCACATCAGAAAATTCATTACAAACCATGATAAATAAGGGAAATGTGAAAAAGCCAAAGAAATGCAAGAGTCCTTTGTGATATTTGGCAGGATTTAGGCACAAAGAAACTGGCTGTTTCCAGATTCATCCCCCCCTTCCACAGACCGACTTTGGAATTCTGATAGAATTCACCTCAAAATCGCTCTCACACTCCATTTGGAGGGCATTAGAATCTGTCCCCTCAGCAGAAGCGTTCCATGTCATTTTCCAAAACACAGAATCTCATCTTGGTTGTGTTGCCTATGGATTTCTAATCCTGAAAGGTCAATTTGCTGTGTTTTTTTTTTTTCTTTCATAATGGCTACTCTGTCCAAAATCTTGCTTGTATTGCATCAGAATACAAAATTTGGGAAGGAAGAAGACAAAACCAACTCAGACCCCGAAAACATTTAGGAAATTGCCACACAAGAAACCACAAATCAGCTGAGACACCCAAAACAATGACAGCAAGCCAGAAGTGGAGCAAGCCAACAGCTGTGCCCTGATTGAAAAAGAACCTTCCTCTTGTGCCCTGAACTCAATATGCCAGCCTCAAAACCAAAGCTCACATCAGAAAATTCATTACAAACCATGATAAATAAGAAAAAAGAGAAAAAAGCCAAAGAAATGCAAGAGTCCTTTGTGATATTTGGCAGGATTTAGACACAAAGAAACTGGCTGTTTCAGGATTCATCCCACGCTTAAACAGACTGACTTTGGAATTCTGATTGAACTCACATCAAGATCGCTCTCACACTCCATTTGGAGGGAAGTAGAATCTGTCACCTCAGCAGAAGCGTTCCATGTCATTTTCCAAAACACAGAATCTCATCTTGGTTGTGTTGCCTATGGATTTCTAATCCTGAATGGTAAATTTGCTGTGTTTTTTTTTTCTTTCATAATGGCTACTCTGTCCAAAATTTTGCTTGTATTGCATCAGAATACAAAATTTGGGAAGGAAGAAGGCAAAACCAACTCAGACCCAGAAAACATTTAGGAAATTGCCACACAAGAAACCACAAATCAGCTGAGGCACCCAAAACAATGACAGCAAGCCAGAAGTGGAGCAAGCCAACAGCTGTGCCCTGATTGAAAAAGAACCTTCCTCTTGTGCCCTGAACTCAATATGCCAGCCTCAAAACCAAAGCTCACATCAGAAAATTCATTACAAACCATGATAAATACGACAAAAGAGAAAAAAGCCAAAAAAATGCAAGAATCCATAATGATATAAGGCTTGATTTAGTCACAAGGAAACCGGCTGTTCCCGGATTCATCCACCCCTCCAGCTGACTGCCTGTGGAATTCTGACTGAATTTACCTGAAAATCACAGTGAAACTCAGTTTGGAGGCAATTAATATCTGTCACCTCAGCCAAAGTGTTCCATTTGATTTTCATAAACACAAAAACTCACCTTGGTCATGTTACCTGTAGATTTCTAAGCTTCAAACGCCTATTTGTTGTTTTTTTATTTCATAATGGCTATTCTGTACAAACTCTTCTTTGCATTGCATCAGAATACAAAATTTGGGAAGGAAGAAGGCAAAGCCAACTCAGACCCAGAAAACATTTGGGAAATTGCCACACAAGAAACCACAAATCTGCTCAGGTACTCAAAATAAGGACAGCAAGCCAGAACTGCAGCCAGCCAACAGCTGTGCCCTGATTGAAAAAGAACCATCCTCTTCTGCCCTGAACTCAATATGCCAGCCTCAAAACCAAAGCTCACATGAGAAAATTAATTACAAACCATGATAAATAAGACAAAAGAGAAAAAAGCCAAAGAAATGCAAGAGTCCTTTTTGATATTTGGCTGGATTTAGACACAAGGAATCTGGCTGTTTCCAGATTCATCCCCCCCTTCCACAGACTGACTTTGGAATTCTGATTGAATTCACCTCAAAATCGCTCTCACACTCCATTTGGAGGGAATTACAATCTGTCCAATCAGCAGAAGCATTCTATGTCATTTTCCAAAACACAGAAACTCATCTTGGTCGTGTTGCCTGTAGATTTCTAATCCTGAAAGGGCAATGCGCTTTTTTTTTTTTTTCTTTCATAATGGCTACTCTCCAAAATCTTGCTTGTATTGCATCAGAATACAAAATTTGGGAATAAGAAGGCTAAACCGACTCAGACCCAGAAAACATTTAGGAAATTGGCACTCAAGAAACCACAAATCGGCTGAGGCACCCAAAACAATGACAGCAAGCCAGAATTGGAGCAAGCCAACAGCTGTGCCCTGATTGAAAAAGAACCTTCCTCTTGTGCCCTGAACTCAATATGCCAGCCTCAAAACCAAAGCTCACATCAGAAAATTCATTACAAACCATGATAAATAAGGGAAATGTGAAAAAGCCAAAGAAATGCAAGAGTCCTTTGTGATATTTGGCAGGATTTAGACACAAAGAAACTGGCTGTTTCCAGATTCATCCCCCCCTTCCACAGACCGACTTTGGAATTCTGATTGAAGTCACTTCAAAATCGCTCTCACACTCCATTTGGAGGGAATTAGAATCTGTCCCCTCAGCAGAAGCGTTCCATGTCATTTTCCAAAACACAGAATCTCACCTTGGTTGTGTTGCCTATGGATTTCTAATCCTGAAAGGTCAATTTGCTGTGTTTTTTTTTTTTTTTTTCATAATGGCTACTCTGTCCAAAATCTTGCTTGTATTGCATCAGAATACAAAAATTGGGAAGGAAGAAGGCAAAACCAACTCAGACCCCGAAAACATTTAGGAAATTGCCACACAAGAAACCACAAATCAGCTGAGGCACCCAAAACAATGACAGCAAGCCAGAAGTGGAGCAAGCCAACAGCTGTGCCCTGATTGAAAAAGAACCTTCCTCTTGTGCCCTGAACTCCATATTGCAGCCTCAAAACCAAAGCTCACATCAGAAAATTCATTACAAACCATGATAAATAAGAAAAAAGAGAAAAAAGCCAAAAAAATGCAAGAATCCATAATGATATAGGGCTTGATTTAGTCGCTAGGAAACCGGCTGTTCCCAGATACATCCACCCCTCCAGCTGACAGCCTGTGGAATTCTGACTGAATTAACCTGAAAATCACAGTGAAACTCAGTTTGGAGGCAATTAATATCTGTCACCTCAGCCAAAGTGTTCCATTTTATTTTCATAAACACAAAAACTCACATTGGTCATGTTACTTGTAGATTTCTAAGCTTCAAACGCCTATTTGTTGTGTTTTTTCTTTCATAATGGCTATTCTGTACAAACTCTTCTTTGCATTGCATCAGAATACAAAATTTGGGAAGGAAGAAGGCAAAGCCAACTCAGACCCTGAAAACATTTGGGAAATTGCCACACAAGAAACCACAAATCGGCTGAGGCACTCAAAACAATGACAGCAAGCCAGAAGTGGAGCAAGCCAACAGCTGTGCCCTGATTGAAAAACAACCTTCCTCTTGTGCCCTGAACTCAATATGCCAGCCTCAAAACCAAAGCTCACATCAGAAAATTCATTACAAACCATGATAAATAAGAAAAAAGAGAAAAAAGCCAAAGAAATGCAAGAATCCATAATGATATTGGGTTTGATTTAGTTGCAAGGAAACCGGCTGTTCCCAGATTCATCCACCACTAAAGCTGACTGCCTGTGGAATTCTGACTGAATTAACCTGACAATCGCAGTGAAACTCAAGAAACCAAATTTCAGCTGAGGCACCCAAAACAAAGACAATAGCCAGAATTGGAGCACACTAACAGCTGTGCCCTGTTTGAAAAAGACCATTCCTCAGGTGCCCTGAACTCTATATTGCAGCCTCAAAACCAAAGCTCACATCAGAAAATTCATTACAAACCATGATAAATTAGGGAAATGTGAAAAAGCCAAAGAAATGCAAGAGTCCTTTGTGATATTTGGCTGGATTTAGACACAAAGAAACTGGCTGTTTCCAGATTCATCCCCCCCTTCCACAGACTGACTTTGGAATTCTGATTGAATTCACCTCAAAATCGCACTCACACTCATTTGGGAGGGTATTAGAATCTGTCCCCTCAGCAGAAGCGTTCTATGTCATTTTCCAAAACACAGAAACTCATCTTGGTCGTGTTGCCTGTAGATTTCTAATCCTGAAAGGGCAATGCGCTGTGTTTTTTTTTTTTTTTCTTTCTTTCATAATGGCTACTCTCCAAAATCTTGCTTGTATTGCATCAGAATACAAAATTTGGGAATAAGAAGGCAAAACCGACTCAGACCCAGAAAGCATTTAGGAAATTGCCACTCAAGAAACCACAAATCGGCTGAGGCACCCAAAACAATGACAGCAAGCCAGAATTGGAGCAAGCCAACAGCTGTGCCCTGATTGAAAAAGAACCTTCCTCTTGTGCCCTGAACTCAATATGCCAGCCTCAAAACCAAAGCTCACATCAGAAAATTCATTACAAACCATGATAAATAAGGGAAATGTGAAAAAGCCAAAGAAATGCAAGAGTCCTTTGTGATATTTGGCAGGATTTAGGCACAAAGAAACTGGCTGTTTCCAGATTCATCCCCCCCTTCCACAGACCGACTTTGGAATTCTGATAGAATTCACCTCAAAATCGCTCTCACACTCCATTTGGAGGGCATTAGAATCTGTCCCCTCAGCAGAAGCGTTCCATGTCATTTTCCAAAACACAGAATCTCATCTTGGTTGTGTTGCCTATGGATTTCTAATCCTGAAAGGTCAATTTGCTGTGTTTTTTTTTTTTCTTTCATAATGGCTACTCTGTCCAAAATCTTGCTTGTATTGCATCAGAATACAAAATTTGGGAAGGAAGAAGACAAAACCAACTCAGACCCCGAAAACATTTAGGAAATTGCCACACAAGAAACCACAAATCAGCTGAGACACCCAAAACAATGACAGCAAGCCAGAAGTGGAGCAAGCCAACAGCTGTGCCCTGATTGAAAAAGAACCTTCCTCTTGTGCCCTGAACTCAATATGCCAGCCTCAAAACCAAAGCTCACATCAGAAAATTCATTACAAACCATGATAAATAAGAAAAAAAGAAAAAAGCCAAAGAAATGCAAGAGTCCTTTGTGATATTTGGCAGGATTTAGACACAAAGAAACTGGCTGTTTCCAGATTCATCCCCCCCTTCCACAGACTGACTTTGGAATTCTGATTGAACTCACATCAAGATCGCTCTCACACTCCATTTGGAGGGAAGTAGAATCTGTCACCTCAGCAGAAGCGTTCCATGTCATTTTCCAAAACACAGAATCTCATCTTGGTTGTGTTGCCTATGGATTTCTAATCCTGAATGGTAAATTTGCTGTGTTTTTTTTTTCTTTCATAATGGCTACTCTGTCCAAAATTTTGCTTGTATTGCATCAGAATACAAAATTTGGGAAGGAAGAAGGCAAAACCAACTCAGACCCAGAAAACATTTAGGAAATTGCCACACAAGAAACCACAAATCAGCTGAGGCACCCAAAACAATGACAGCAAGCCAGAAGTGGAGCAAGCCAACAGCTGTGCCCTGATTGAAAAAGAACCTTCCTCTTGTGCCCTGAACTAAATATGCCAGCCTCAAAACCAAAGCTCACATCAGAAAATTCATTACAAACCATGATAAATAAGAAAAAAAGAAAAAAGCCAAAGAAATGCAAGAGTCCTTTGTGATATTTGGCAGGATTTAGACACAAAGAAACTGGCTGTTTCCAGATTCATCCCCCCCTTCCACAGACTGACTTTGGAATTCTGATTGAATTCACCTCAAGATCGCTCTCACACTCCATTTGGAGGGAATTAGAATCTGTCACCTCAGCAGAAGCGTTCCATGTCATTTTCCAAAACACAGAATCTCATCTTGGTTGTGTTGCCTATGGATTTCTAATCCTGAATGGTAAATTTGCTGTGTTTTTTTTTTCTTTCATAATGGCTACTCTGTCCAAAATTTTGCTTGTATTGCATCAGAATACAAAATTTGGGAAGGAAGAAGGCAAAACCAACTCAGACCCAGAAAACATTTAGGAAATTGCCACACAAGAAACCACAAATCAGCTGAGGCACCCAAAACAATGACAGCAAGCCAGAAGTGGAGCAAGCCAACAGCTGTGCCCTGATTGAAAAAGAACCTTCCTCTTGTGCCCTGAACTCAATATGCCAGCCTCAAAACCAAAGCTCACATCAGAAAATTCATTACAAACCATGATAAATAAGAAAAAAAGAAAAAAGCCAAAGAAATGCAAGAGTCCTTTGTGATATTTGGCAGGATTTAGACACAAAGAAACTGGCTGTTTCCAGATTCATCCCCCCCTTCCACAGACTGACTTTGGAATTCTGATTGAATTCACCTCAAGATCGCTCTCACACTCCATTTGGAGGGAATTAGAATCTGTCCCCTCAGCAGAAGCGTTCCATGTCATTTTCCAAAACACAGAATCTCATCTTGGTTGTGTTGCCTATGGATTTCTAATCCTGAAAGGTCAATTTGCTGTGTTTTTTTTTTTTCTTTCATAATGGCTACTCTGTCCAAAATCTTGCTTGTATTGCATCAGAATACAAAATTTGGGAAGGAAGAAGGCAAAACCAACTCAGACCCCGAAAACATTTAGGAAATTGCCACACAAGAAACCACAAATCAGCTGAGGCACCCAAAACAATGACAGCAAGCCAGAATTGGAGCAAGCCAACAGCTGTGCCCTGATTGAAAAAGAACCTTCCTCTTGTGCCCTGAACTCCATATTGCAGCCTCAAAACCAAAGCTCACATCAGAAAATTCATTACAAACCATGATAAATAAGAAAAAAGAGAAAAAAGCCAAAAAAATGCAAGAATCCATAATGATAAAAGCCTTGATTTAGTTGCTAGGAAACCGGCTGTTCCCGGATTCATCCACCCCTCCAGCTGACTGCCTGTGGAATTCTGACTGAATTAACCTGAAAATCACAGTGAAACTCAGTTTGGAGGCCATTAATATCTGTCACCTCAGCCAAAGTGTTCCATTTTATTTTCATAAACACAAAAACTCACCTTGGTCATGTTACCTGTAGATTTCTAAGCTTCAAACACCTATTTGTTGTGTTTTTTCTTTCATAATGGCTATTCTGTACAAACTCTTCTTTACATTGCATCAGAATACAAAATTTGGGAAGGAAGAAGGCAAAGCCAACTCAGACCCTGAAAACATTTGGGAAATTGCCACACAAGAAACCACAAATCAGCTGAGGCACTCAAAACAATGACAGCAAGCCAGAAGTGGAGCAAGCCAACAGCTGTGCCCTGATTGAAAAAGAACCATCCTCTTGTGCCCTGAACTCAATATGCCAGCCTCAAAACCAAAGCTCACATCAGAAAATTCATTACAAACCATGATAAATAAGAAAAAAGAGAAAAAAGCCAAAGAAATGCAAGAATCCATAATGATATTGGGTTTGATTTAGTTGCAAGGAAACCGGCTGTTCCCAGATTCATCCACCACTAAAGCTGACTGCCTGTGGAATTCTTACTGAATTAACCTGACAATTGCAGTGAAACTCAAGATACCAAATTTCAGCTGAGGCACCCAAAACAAAGACAATAGCCAGAATTGGAGCACACTAACAGCTGTGCCCTGTTTGAAAAAGACCATTCCTCCGGTGCCCTGAACTCAAAATGCCAGCCTCAAAACCAAAGCTCACATCAGAAAATTCATTACAAACCATGATAAATAAGGGAAATGTGAAAAAGCCAAAGAAATGCAAGAGTCCTTTGTGATATTTGGCTGGATTTAGACACAAAGAAACTGGCTGTTTCCAGATACACCCCCCCCTTCCACAGAGTGACTCTGGAATTCTGATTGAATTCACCTCAAAATCGCACTCACACTCATTTGGGAGGGTATTAGAATCTGTCCCCTCAGCAGAAGCGTTCTATGTCATTTTCCAAAACACAGAAACTCATCTTGGTTGTGTTGCCTGTAGATTTCTAATCCTGAAAGGGCAATGCGCTGTGTTTTTTTTTTTTTCTTTCATAATGGCTACTCTCCAAAATCTTGCTTGTATTGCATCAGAATACAAAATTTGGGAATAAGAAGGCTAAACCGACTCAGACCCAGAAAGCATTTAGGAAATTGCCACTCAAGAAACCACAAATCGGCTGAGGCACCCAAAACAATGACAGCAAGCCAGAATTGGAGCAAGCCAACAGCTGTGCCCTGATTGAAAAAGAACCTTCCTCTTGTGCCCTGAACTCAATATGCCAGCCTCAAAACCAAAGCTCACATCAGAAAATTCATTACAAACCATGATAAATAAGGGAAATGTGAAAAAGCCAAAGAAATGCAAGAGTCCTTTGTGATATTTGGCAGGATTTAGGCACAAAGAAACTGGCTGTTTCCAGATTCATCCCCCCCTTCCACAGACTGACTTTGGAATTCTGATTGAATTCACCTCAAAATCGCTCTCACACTCCATTTGGAGGGAATTAGAATCTGTCCCCTCAGCAGAAGCGTTCCATGTCATTTTCCAAAACACAGAATCTCATCTTGGTTGTGTTGCCTATGGATTTCTAATCCTGAAAGGTCAATTTGCTGTGTTTTTTTTTTTTTCTTTCATAATGGCTACTCTGTCCAAAATCTTGCTTGTATTGCATCAGAATACAAAATTTGGGAAGGAAGAAGGCAAAGCCAACTCAGACCCCGAAAACATTTAGGAAATTGCCACACAAGAAACCACAAATCAGCTGAGGCACCCAAAACAATGACAGCAAGCCAGAAGTGGAGCAAGCCAACAGCTGTGCCCTGATTGAAAAAGAACCTTCCTCTTGTGCCCTGAACTCAATATGCCAGCCTCAAAACCAAAGCTCACATCAGAAAATTCATTACAAACCATGATAAATAAGAAAAAAGAGAAAAAAGCCAAAAAAATGCAAGAATCCATAATGATATAGGGCTTGATTTAGTCGCTAGGAAACCGGCTGTTCCCGGATTCATCCACCCCTCCAGCTGACTGCCTGTGGAATTCTGACTGAATTAACCTGAAAATCACAGTGAAACTCAGTTTGGAGGCAATTAATATCTGTCACCTCAGCCAAAGTGTTCCATTTTATTTTCATAAACACAAAAACTCACCTTGGTCATGTTACCTGTAGATTTCTAAGCTTCAAACGCCTATTTGTTGTGTTTTTTATTTCATAATGGCTATTCTGTACAAACTCTTCTTTGCATTGCATCAGAATACAAAATTTGGGAAGGAAGAAGGCAAAGCCAACTCAGACCCTGAAAACATTTTGGTAAATTGCCACACAAGAAACCACAAATCGGCTGAGGCACTCAAAACAATGACAGCAAGCCAGAAGTGGAGCAAGACAACAGCTGTGCCCTGATTAAAAAGAACCATCCTCTTGTGCCCTGAACTCAATATGCCAGCCTCAAAACCAAAGCTCACATCAGAAAATTCATTACAAACCATGATAAATAAGAAAAAAGAGAAAAAAGCCAAAAAAATGCAAGAATCCATAATGATATAGGGCTTGATTTAGTTCCAAGGAAACCGGCTGTTCCCAGATTCATCCACCACTAAAGCTGACTGCCTGTGGAATTCTGACTGAATTAACCTGACAATCATAGTGAAACTCAAGAAACCAAATTTCAGCTGAGGCACCCAAAACAAAGACAATAGCCAGAATTGGAGCACGCCAACAGCTGTGCCCTGTTTGAAAAAGACCATTCCTCCGGTGCCCTGAACTCTATATTGCAGCCTCAAAACCAAAGGTCACATCAGAAAATTCATTACAAACCATGATAAATAAGGGAAATGTGAAAAAGCCAAAGAAATGCAAGAGTCCTTTGTGATATTTGGCTGGATTTAGACACAAAGAAACTGGCTGTTTCCAGATTCATCCCCCCTTTCCACAGACTGACTTTGGAATTCTGATTGAATTCACCTCAAAATCGCACTCACACTCATTTGGGAGGGAATTAGAATCTGTCCCCTCAGCAGAAGCGTTCTATGTCATTTTCCAAAACACAGAAACTCATCTTGGTTGTGTTGCCTGTAGATTTCTAATCCTGAAAGGGCAATGCGCTGTGTTTTTTTTTTTTTCTTTCATAATGGCTACTCTCCAAAATCTTGCTTGTATTGCATCAGAATACAAAATTTGGGAATAAGAAGGCAAAACCGACTCAGACCCAGAAAGCATTTAGGAAATTGCCACTCAAGAAACCACAAATCGGCTGAGGCACCCAAAACAATGACAGCAAGCCAGAATTGGAGCAAGCCAACAGCTGTGCCCTGATTGAAAAAGAACCTTCCTCTTGTGCCCTGAACTCAATATTCCAGCCTCAAAACCAAAGCTCACATCAGAAAATTCATTACAAACCATGATAAATAAGGGAAATGTGAAAAAGCCAAAGAAATGCAAGAGTCCTTTGTGATATTTGGCAGGATTTAGACACAAAGAAACTGGCTGTTTCCAGATTCATCCCCCCCTTCCACAGACTGACTTTGGAATTCTGATTGAATTCACCTCAACATCGCTCTCACACTCCATTTGGAGGGAATTAGAATCTGTCCCCTCAGCAGAAGCGTTCCATGTCATTTTCCAAAACACAGAATCTCATCTTGGTTGTGTTGCCTATGGATTTCTAATCCTGAAAGGTCAATTTGCTGTGTTTTTTTTTTTCTTTCATAATGGCTACTCTGTCCAAAATCTTGCTTGTATTGCATCAGAATACAAAATTTGGGAAGGAAGAAGGCAAAACCAACTCAGACCCCGAAAACATTTAGGAAATTGCCACACAAGAAACCACAAATCAGCTGAGGCACCCAAAACAATGACAGCAAGCCAGAAGTGGAGCAAGCCAACAGCTGTGCCCTGATTGAAAAAGAACCTTCCTCTTGTGCCCTGAACTCAATATGCCAGCCTCAAAACCAAAGCTCACATCAGAAAATTCATTACAAACCATGATAAATAAGAAAAAAGAGAAAAAAGCCAAAAAAATGCAAGAATCCATAATGATATAGGGCTTGATTTAGTCGCTAGGAAACCGGCTGTTCCCGGATTCATCCACCCCTCCAGCTGACTGCCTGTGGAATTCTGACTGAATTAACCTGAAAATCGCAGTGAAACTCAGTTTGGAGGCAATTACTATCTGTCACCTCAGCCAAAGTGTTCCATTTTATTTTCATAAACACAAAAACTCACCTTGGTCATGTTACCTGTAGATTTCTAAGCTTCAAACGCCTATTTGTTGTGTTTTTTCTTTCATAATGGCTATTCTGTACAAACTCTTCTTTGCATTGCATCAGAATACAAAATTTGGGAAGGAAGAAGGCAAAGCCAACTCAGACCCTGAAAACATTTGGGAAATTGCCACACAAGAAACCACAAATCGGCTGAGGCACTCAAAACAATGACAGCAAGCCAGAAGTGGAGCAAGCCAACAGCTGTGCCCTGATTAAAAAGAACCATCCTCTTGTGCCCTGAACTCAATATGCCAGCCTCAAAACCAAAGCTCACATCAGAAAATTCATTACAAACCATGATAAATAATAAAAAAGAGAAAAAAGCCAAAAAAATGCAAGAATCCATAATGATATAGGGCTTGATTTAGTTGCAAGGAAACCGGCTGTTCCCAGATTCATCCACCACTAAAGCTGACTGCCTGTGGAATTCTGACTGAATTAACCTGACAATCATAGTGAAACTCAAGAAACCAAATTTCAGCTGAGGCACCCAAAACAAAGACAATAGCCAGAATTGGAGCCCGCCAACAGCTGTGCCCTGTTTGAAAAAGACCATTCCTCCGGTGCCCTGAACTCTATATTGCAGCCTCAAAACCAAAGCTCACATCAGAAAATTCATTACAAACCATGATAAATAAGGGAAATGTGAAAAAGCCAAAGAAATGCAAGAGTCCTTTGTGATATTTGGCAGGATTTAGACACAAAGAAACTGGCTGTTTCCAGATTCATCCCCCCCTTCCACAGACTGACTTTGGAATTCTGATTGAATTCACCTCAAAATCGCTCTGACACTCCATTTGGAGGGAATTAGAATCTGTCCCCTCAGCAGAAGCGTTCCATGTCATTTTCCAAAACACAGAATCTCACCTTGGTTGTGTTGCCTATGGATTTCTAATCCTGAAAGGTCAATTTGCTGTGTTTTTTTTTTTTTTCTTTCATAATGGCTACTCTGTCCAAAATCTTGCTTGTATTGCATCAGAATACAAAAATTGGGAAGGAAGAAGGCAAAACCAACTCAGACCCAGAAAACTTTTAGGAAATTGCCACACAAGAAACCACAAATCAGCTGAGGCACCCAAAACAATGACAGCAAGCCAGAATTGGAGCAAGCCAACAGCTGTGCCCTGATTGAAAAAGAACCTTCCTCTTGTGCCCTGAACTCAATATGCCAGCCTCAAAACCAAAGCTCACATCAGAAAATTCATTACAAACCATGATAAATAAGAAAAAAGAGAAAAAAGCCAAAAAAATGCAAGAATCCATAATGATATAGGGCTTGATTTAGTCGCTAGGAAACCGGCTTTCCTGGATTCATCCACCCCTCCAGCTGACTGCCTGTGGAATTCTGACTGAATTAACCTGAAAATCACAGTGAAACTCAGTTTGGAGGCAATTAATATCTGTCACCTCAGCCAAAGTATTCCATTTTATTTTCATAAACACAAAAACTCACCTTGGTCATGTTACCTGTAGATTTCTAAGCTTCAAACACCTGTTTTTTGTGTTTTTTATTTCATAATGGCTATTCTTTACAAACTCTTCTTTGCATTGCATCAGAATACAAAATTTGGGAATAAGAAGGCAAAGCCAACTCAGACCCAGAAAACATTTAGGAAATTTCCACTCAAGAAACCAGAAATCGGCTGAGGCATCCAAAACAATGACAGCAAGCCAGAATTGGAGCAAGCCAACAGCTGTGCCCTGATTGAAAAAGAACCTTCCTCTTGTGCCCTGAACTCAGTATGCCAGACTCAAAACCAAAGCTCACATCAGAAAATTCATTACAAACCATGATAAATAAGGGAAATGTGAAAAAGCCAAAGAAATGCAAGAGTCCTTTGTGATATTTGGCAGGATTTAGACACAAAGAAACTGGCTGTTTCCAGATTCATCCCCCCCTTCCACAGACTGACTCTGGAATTCTGATTGAATTCACCTCAAAATCGCTCTCACACTCCATTTGGAGGGAATTAGAATCTGTCCGCTCAGCAGAAGCGTTCCATGGCATTTTCCAAAACACAGAATCTCACCTTGGTTGTGTTGCCTATGGATTTCTAATCCTGAAAGGTCAATTTGCTGTGTTTTTTTTTTTCTTTCATAATGGCTACTTTGTCCAAAATCTTGCTTGTATTGCATCAGAATACAAAATTTGGGAAGGAAGAAGGCAAAGCCAACTCAGACCCCGAAAACATTTAGGAAATTGCCACACAAGAATCCACAAATCAGCTGAGGCACCCAAAACAATGACAGCAAGCCAGAAGTGGAGCAAGCCAACAGCTGTGCCCTGATTGAAAAACAACCTTCCTCTTGTGCCCTGAACTCAATATGCCAGCCTCAAAACCAAAGCTCACATCAGAAAATTCATTACAAACCATGATAAATAAGAAAAATGGAAAAAAGCCAAAAAATGCAAGAATCCATAATGATATAGGGCTTGATTTAGTCGCTAGGAAACCGGCTGTTCCCGGATTCATCCTCTGCTCCAGCTGACTGCCTGTGGAATTCTGACTGAATTAACCTGAAAATCGCAGTGAAACTCAGTTTGGAGGCAATTACTATCTGTCACCTCAGCCAAAGTGTTCCATTTTATTTTCATAAACACAAAAACTCACCTTGGTCATGTTACCTGTAGATTTCTAAGTTTCAAACGCCTATTTGTTGTGTTTTTTTTATTTCATAATGGCTATTCTGTACAAACTCTTCTTTGCATTGCATCAGAATACAAAATTTGGGAAGGAAGAAGGCAAAGCCAACACAGACCCTGAAAACATTTGGGAAATTGCCACACAAGAAACCAGAAATCGGCTGAGGCACTCAAAACAATGACAGCAAGCCAGAATTGGAGCAAGCCAACAGCTGTGCCCTGATTGAAAAAGAACCATCCTCTTGTGCCCTGAACTCAATATGCCAGCCTCAAAACCAAAGCTCACATCAGAAAATTCATTACAAACCATGATAAATAAGAAAAAAGAGAAAAAAGCCAAAGAAATGCAAGAATCCATAATGATATTGGGTTTGATTTAGTTGCAAGGAAACCGGCTGTTCCCAGATTCATCCACCACTAAAGCTGACTGCCTGTGGAATTCTGACTGAATTAACCTGACAATCCCAGTGAAACTCAAGAAACCAAATTTCAGCTGAGGCACCCAAAACAAAGACAATAGCCAGAATTGGAGCACACCAACAGCTGTGCCCTGTTTGAAAAAGACCATTCCTCCGGTGCCCTGAACTCTATATTGCAGTCTCAAAACCAAAGCTCACATCAGAAAATTCATTACAAACCATGATAAATAAGAAAAAAGAGAAAAAAGCCAAAAAAATGCAAGAGTCCTTTGTGATATTTGGCTGGATTTAGACACAAAGAAACTGGCTGTTTCCAGATTCATCCCCCCCTTCCACAGACTGACTCTGGAATTCTGATTGAATTCACCTCAATATCGCACTCACACTCATTTTGGAGGGAATTAGAATCTGTCCCCTCAGCAGAAGCGTTCTATGTCATTTTCCAAAACACAGAAACTCATCTTGGTTGTGTTGCCTGTAGATTTCTAATCCTGAAATGGCAATGCGCTGTGTTTTTTTTTTTCTTTCATAATGGCTACTCTCCAAAATCTTGCTTGTATTGCATCAGAATACAAAATTTGGGAATAGGAAGGCAAAACCGACTCAGACCCAGAAAACATTTAGGAAATTGGCACTCAAGAAACCACAAATCGGCTGAGGCACCCAAAACAATGACAGCAAGCCAGAATTGGAGCAAGACAACAGCTGTGCCCTGGTTGAAAAAGAACCTTCCTCTTGTGCCCTGAACTCAATATGCCAGCCTCAAAACCAAAGCTCACATCAGAAAATTCATTACAAACCATGATAAATAAGAAAAAAGAGAAAAAATCCAAAAAAATGCAAGAATCCATGATGATATTGGACTTGATTTAGTCTCCAGAAAACCGAATGTTCCCGGATTCATCCACACCTCCAGCTGATGCCTGTGGAATTCTGTCTGAATTAACCTGAAAATCACAGTGAAACTCATTTTGGAGGCAATTAATATCTGTCACCTCAGCCAAAGTGTTCCATTTGATTTTCCAAAACACAAAAACTCACCTTGGTCGTGTTACCTGTAGATTTATATTCTTCAAATGCCCATTTGTAATGTTTTTTATTTCATAATGGCTACTCTGTCCAAACTCTTGTTTGTGTTGCGTCAGAATACAGAATTTGGGAATGAAGAAGGCAAAGCCAACTCAGACCCAGAAAACATTTAGGAAATTGCCACACAAGAAACCACAAATCGGCTGAGGCTCAAAACAATGACAGCAAGCCAGAATTGAAGCAGGCCAACAGCTATGGCCTGTTTGAAAAAGACCATTCCTCCTGTGCACTGAACTCTATATTGCAGCCTCAAAACCAAAGCTCACATCAGAAAATTCATTACAAACCATGATAAAAAGAAAAAAGAGAAAGAAGCCAAAGAAATGCAAGAGTCCTTTGTGATATTGGGCTTGATTTAGTTGCAAGGAAACCAGCTGTTCCCGGATTCATCCACCCCTCCTAGCTGACTGGCTGTGGAATTCTGATTGAATTCACCTGAAAATCGCACTCACTCTCGATTTGGAGGAAATTAATATCTGCCCCTCAGTGGAAGGGTTCTATGTCATTTTCCAAAACCCAAAAACTCATCTTGGTCATGTTGCCTATGATTTCTAATCATGAAAACCCAATATGTTCTGTTTTTCAATTTCCTGATGGATCCTCGTTCTAAACCCTTGTTTGTATTGCATCAGAATACACAATTTGAAAAGGAAAAAGGCAAAACCAACTCAGACCAACAAAGCATTTAGGAAAAAGTCGCTCAAAATGAAAAATTGCCTGAGGCACCCAAAGCAATTACAGAAAGCCAGAATTGGAGAGAAACAACAGCTGTGCCCTAATTGAAAAAGACCATTCCTCTGGTTCCCTGAACTCCTTAAGCCAGCCTCAAAACCACAACCCACATCAGAAAATTTATTACAAACCATGATAAATAAGAAAATGTGAAAAATGCAAAAAAGAAAAAGAAATGCAAGAGTCCTTCGTGATATGGCGCTTGTTTTAGTACAAGGAAACCAGCTGTTTCCGGATTCATCCACCCCTCCCAGCTGACTGACTGTGGAATTCTGATTGTATTCACCTGAAAAGAGAGAACATTTATAAGTATATTGGGACTGTGGAACCTGTCATTTACCAATCACATGTTAGACTGAATCATAGACCAAATATAGGGAAGAAATCCTATGCATGTAAACCTTGTAGGAATTCATTCAGTATTAAATACCCTCCATCACAGCACTCATATTGTGGAAAACCCTCATGTGTGTAATGATTGTGTGGAAACCACTCACCAGAAGTCAGATCTCATTAGACATCAGAGAATTCACACAGGGTTGAAATCTTACAAATCTAATGACTGTGGGAAGTTCTTTGGCCAGAAGAAACACCTCATAAATCATCAGAGAATTCACACAGGTGAGAAACCTTTTGAATGTAATGACTGTGGAAAATCCTTTGGCCAGAAGGCAAACCTCATAAATCATCAGAGAATTCACACAGGTGAGAAACCTTATGAATGCAATTACTATGGAAAATCCTTTGGCCAGAAGGCAAACCTCATAAATCATCAGAGAATTCACAGAGGGGAGAAACCTTATGAATGCAATCATTGTGGAAAAGCCTTTGCTGAGAAATCAAAGCTCACAAAGCATCAGACAATTTGTACTGGGGGAAACCTTATGATTGCAATGACTGTGGAAAAACCTTTGCTGAGAAGTCAAACCTCAGAAAGTATCAGAGCCTTCACACCATGGAGAAAGCTTATAAATGAAATGACTGTGGAAAAGCCTTTGGTCCCATCCTTGCATACCAAGGATAAATCCCACTTGGTCTGGGTGGATGATCTTTCTGATGCATTGTTGGATTCAATTGGCCAGAATTCTGTTGCAGATCTTTGCATGTATGTTCATCAGGGAAATTGGTCTATAATTACTTTCTTTGTTGCACTTTTTTCAAGTTTAGGAATGAAGGTGATGTTGGCTTCATAGAAAGAATTTGGGAGAATCGCCTCTCTCTCAATTGTTTTGAATAACTTGAGAAGAATTGCAGTTAGTGCTTTAAATGTCTGTTAGAATTCAGCAGTGAAGCCTTCCAGTTTTGGGGTTTTCTTGGTAGTGATGGTCTTTATTACTGGTATCATTTCCATCTGGTTATGTGTGTGTTTAGGTTTTCTATATCTTTGTTGCTCAATTTAGGTAGGTTTTATGGATGGAAGGATGGTGGAAAGCCTCTTTGCTGTACCTCATAACTCATAAGATATCAGAGTATCCACACAGGGAATTTTCTACTTGACCTTTTTGTGCAAGTTATATCTCATGAAATATTAGAGAATTCACCAAGGGGAGAAATGCATGAATATAATACATGTGAATAGCCTTTGTGGTGCAAATCAGACCTCATCAAACATAAAAGAATTCTCATGGGGAGCAATTTTATGAATGTAATGACTCAGAGCCTTTTACCATAATTCAGCCCTCATTGTACATCATCAAATTCATATAGGGAAAAACTCCTTTGAAAGTAAAATCCCTTTAATTAGAAGCCATACCTCATAAGACAACAGGGAATTCACGTGGGAGAGAAACCTTATGGGTGTAATGAGTGTTGGAAAGCTCTGCCCAAATCTCTCCTTATATCAGAATGCACAACATATATATCTAATGAATGAAATAAATGTGAGAAAGTCATTTCACATAGGTAATGCCTCATAATCCATCATGGAATTTGAACAAGGGAGAGACCTTAACAATATAATGAATGTGGAAGAGCTTTTCTCCAAAATTCATGTAAGTATTGTGACAAAACCTTTTGCTGGAAATCACATCCTATCCAACAGAGACTCATGTAAAGGAGAAAGCTTATAAATATTATTAGAGTCAGAAGTCAATGGTACATCAGAGAATTGACACAGGTGGTTTCTTAGGCGTATACTGATTGTGCAAAAACATTTTCTTTATTTCAGGCTTGTATAGACACAGAATTCACAAAAGGTGATAGTCTTTGCATGCTGTAAATACAATAAAACCTTTAGCCAGAAATTAGACATCAACAGACTTCAGAGAATTCATAAGGAACAAAAGTCTATGCAATGAATTTGGAAAATGTATTTCTGTTATAAATCAGTCTTCAATTCCCATGAATAGACTCACAAATGAGAAAACATGCATGCATAGAAAAGTTTTGTACCATAAATTATCTCTAGATGGTAAACTAATATATCACACAAAAGAAATATCATGAGTGTAATGGAATTGGGAAACCCTTTGCTATAAGGCAGATTTCCAGAAAGCTTAGCAAGATTACAGAAAAGTCTCTGAAAATGTAACATGTCTGAAAGATTTGTTGGCATCACAAACTGGAGGATAGCTCAAGTGCATGTGTTTTTGTGCCTGGCATCCAAATTGATATCTCTTTTTCTTTGATGAATTTCTTGTTTATTTATTTAGCAGATTTAGAGACAAAGGATTCCTGTCCATTGATTTACTACTATATGCCCACAATTGCCATGGTAAAGTATATGGCAAAAACTGAGTGCTGGGGGCTGTGAATCTGATTCATCACTGATAACATTGAAGACATTGGTTCCTGGTTCTTATGCTGCTATGCATGGAAATGTTTCTCTAATTTCATTTTCAAATAGTTCATTGTTAATATAAAGAAATGCTTCTAATTTTTAAAATTTCATTGAAATAATTTGTGATTAATGTGTCCTAGTCATGCATTATTACAGGGTGTAGTGCAATATTTGCACACATTTATGCAGTAAAAAGTGATCAAGCTAAGCAACTACAGTTTTATTAAGTTTTTAAAGAGTTATTTATTTGAAAGACAGAGTTACAGAGAGAAGTAGCAGCAGAGAGAGAGAGAGGTCTTCCTCTGCCGGTTCACTCCCCAGATGGCCACAATGGCCGGAGCTCTGCCAATCTGATTCCAGGAACCAGGAGCTTCTTCCAGATCTCCCACTTGGGTGCAGGGACCCAAGGACTTGGGCCATCTTCTACTGCTTTCCCAGGCCATAGCAGAGAGTTGAATCAGAAGAGGAGCAGCCAGGACTAGAACTGGTACCCACATGGGATGCTGGTGCTTCAGGCCAGGGTGTTAGCCCACTGTGCCACAATGCTGGCCCCCAAGCAACTACAGTTTCTAATTCTTCTCCATGATTTGAGACTACCAGCTCCTCTCCTTCAGTTCTTTACACAGAACCTAATATGGTTGAATGTAGTCATCTCATTATATTATGGAACACCAGAAGTTCTTTCTGCCTCTTTGATTTTTGATACCTATTATCCAATCCCCCTCTATCCCTAGCTGCTTCCCTTCTCAGCCTCTAGTAATCACAGTTCTGTGTTCAGATCCATTATTTTCTTTCACTTCCACATGCGACAAGGACCAGGTGACATTTGTGTTCCTGCTTCTGTCTTATTTCAATTAATTTAATAATATTTTGTTCTTTTTTTGTATCTAAAAGAGGTTGCCCTGTCCATTGTTTTTCACTGATGGACAGCTAGATTGGTTTCAAATCCTGGCTGCAGTGAACTGTGTTATAGTGGCTGTGTTATGGGAAAATTGCTGTATCTTTGATATGCTCTCCTCCTTTCCTTCTAATAAAATTTCCTTATTCTATATAGCCAAGAGCAAGATAACTCTCACATGGTAGGTCAATTTTTATCTTAGTTTAATTTTTGTTATTTATTTGAAAGAGTTACAATAGAGGTAGAGACACAGAGAGGTCCTCCATTAGCTGGTTCGCTCTACAGATGACTACAAAGGCCAGAGTTATGCCATTCTGAAACCTGGAGACAGGAGCTTCCTCTGGGTCTCCCACATGGGTGAATGGGCCCAAGGACTTGGGCCATCTTCTACTGCTATCCCAGGAGATAGCAGAGAGCAGTATTGGAAGAAGAGCAGCTGGAACTAGAACTGGCACCCAAATGGGATGCTGGCCCTTCAGGCCAGGGCTTTAACTCACTGCACAACAGCGCCAGCCCCAATTTTTATCCTTTTTAAGGAATGACCATACTGTTCTGCATAACATCTGTACTAACTTGTGTTTTCACCCACCATATATGATGGTTTTCTTTTCCCATGTGCTCTCTAGCATTCGTTATTTTTTATCAGTTTGGCATAAAAATGATATAGTATTGTTCATGTTTTTGTGTATTTTGAAATCAGTTAATTTGTTTATTAAATCTTTATTATTTGAAAGGTGGATTTAGAGAGAGAGGGAAAGACATAGATAGCTTTCATCTGCTGGCTCACACCCCAGAGAGTTTCAACAGTTGAGCCTGGGGCATGCTGGAGTCAGGAGCTTCATCCAAGTCTCCCACATGAGTGGCAAGGACCTGAGTCCTTCGTCCATCTTCTGCTGGTTTCCCAGGTGTTTAGCAGTGAGCTAAATTGGAAGTGGAGATTCCTAAACTCAAAGTGGAACTCAGATGTTATGCTGGCCTCACAGATTGCAGCTTTCCCCACTTGGCCACAATGCCAGCCCCTCTATCAATTTAATTCCTCAAAAATAGCTCAGTAATGTTGGCATCTATCTCATTTTGTTTTTTCTCTGTTATTATTCAACTTATTGATGTCTTATTTTTGTTCACATTATTCCTCTCAATTGCTCTACCTGAGGTGAGTAGGGCTGCTGTGTTGCTTAAATGAAGTGTATGCTTTAGATTACTCATTTAATGAGTGCATGTCATTCACATAGCACTTCACTGAAGTTCTACTATGTCCCAAATCCTCTTCTAGGCACAGAATTTAGACCACTTTTCTCTTAGGCCCAGATCTTGCCTTTAACATACTACTTGGAATTTAGTAGCTCATGAAATCTGCAGACTGCATAAATGAATGAATATTTTGAGGGCTGTGCTTTTGTGGAGGAACTTCATAGGAGACCGAAGGAATAAAATAAATCAAAAGTATCCACAGTATATAGAATGTATACTATTTTACAAGTCACAGAGAAGAAGAAGAAGAAGGAAAGTAGTAAGACTAGAAAGTTTGTGGCAAGACTAACAGGCGCTGGTCAAGAACTTAATAAGCACATTAGGAAAGCAGTAAGGTTTCTTTTTTTTTTTTTTTGAGGAAAAGTTTTTATTTCTAGTGATGAAATTGGCTACAGAACATTATGAAAGTTTAAAAATACAAAGAGAAATTGTCTATAATTAATAGATTCAAAATTTGACAATCAGTGAATATCATTATTAGTCATTACCAACAACAGTTATTGATTTGAAAGGCAGAGTGACAGGAAGAGGGAACCACTGCTTCACTCCCCAGACACTTGCAATAGCCAAAGCTTGACCAAGCCAAAACCAGGAACTGGGAATTCATTCTGGATGTCCCATTTGGGTGCAGGGACCCAAGCACTTCTGCCATCCTCCGTCTTCTCCCAGGGTGCACACTAGCAGAAACTTGCCTCAAAGCAGAGAAGCTACCACTCAAGCCAGACATTTGTATATGGGATGTGGGTGTGTGGTGGTGATAGCAAGCCCTCATGGATAAAAAAAAAAAAAGACAAAGTTATTTCTATGCCAAGGAAATTACTCTGTAGTCTTTCTCTTATAAACTACGTATTGCTGAACCTAGATAATTTTTCCTTTATTTAACAATGACATGAAAATGTCAGTTGAGTTGGCTTTCCTGAAGACCTTGTTTCTTGAATATTAGTGGCTAGTTGAGATAAATTCTTTTCATCTCTTTCTCGCTTCGGCAGCACATGTGCTCGCTTCGGCAGCACATATACTAAAATTGGAACGATACAGAGAAGATTAGCATGCCCCTGCGCAGTAAGGTTTCTTTACCTCCCTGTAGACTCTGCTCTCCAGAGGTGAACAGGGTCCTCTAAACCCACTTGCTGCACACACAAACACCTGAGTGTTGTATTCTCCCACAGGTGTTGGAGACTGATATGGTGTTCTGATTTATATTTACATAATGGCTAGTGACATCGGGCATATTCACATGTTTTGACCATGTACATTTCTTCTGAGAAATGTCTATTCAGATCCTTGCCTGTTTCTTCACTGTATTTTTTGGAGTTTTTCCAATTCATGTAAATGTTCTGGAAATCTGTAAACATTCAGAGTTTTAATTTTTCCTGCCATCTGTTCATTGTATCTACACTCTGATGTTTACTTTGTTGTGAAGAAGTATCTTAGTTGGATATACTCAAATGTCTCTGTTTTTATTTTTGTGACTATTGCTATTGGAATCTTACCCAAAAGCTATTGTGTGTTGACAATATTTAGAGTTTCCCTATGTTTACTTGGGTTTGGGTCTTATGATTACATTTTAATTCACTGTGAGTTCACTTTCACATAGTGTAAGAGATGTTGGAGTCTCTTTTCAGGCTTCTACATATGGATAATCAAGTTCCTCTGCACCACTTGTGAAAGAGATTCTTCTTTCTCCAGTTCATTTTAGTTCCTTTGTTAAATATAAGTTGCTGGTAGAAATTTGGGTTTATTTCTATGCTACCAAGTCTTTTCCATTGAACTATGTGTCTGTTATTATATCAGTGCTAACACTTCTTTTTTTTTTTTTTTTTTTTTTTTTTTTTTTTTTGCAGTATATTTATTTGAAAGGCAGAGTTACAGAGAGGTAGAGGCAGAGAGAGAGAGAGGTCTTCCATCCACTGGTTTACTCCCCAAATGGCCACAATGGCCGGAGCTCTGTTGATCTGAATCCAAGTGTCAGGAGCTTCTTCCAGGTCTCTATGCAGGTGCAGGGGCCCAAAGACTTTGGCCATTTTCTACTTTTTTCTCAGGCTATACCAGAGAGGGGTATAAGAAGTGGAGCAGCTGGGAAACATACTGGCACCCATATGAGATGCCAGCACTGCAGACGGTGACTTTACCTGCTTTGTCATAGTGCTGACCCCTGTAATATGTCTTAAAATATGGTGTGATGTCTCCAGCTTTTTTTTGCTTTATAATATTGCTTTAGATGTTAAGCATCTCTCATGTTTCTATGTGAATTTTAGCATCATTTTTTCTAGCTCTGAGAACATCGTTGGTATGTTGATTGGGATTGCATTGAATTTGCAAATTGCTTTTGGTAGTATGGATATTTTGGTATTATTCTTCCCATTCACAAACATAAGTTTTCTGTGAGACTGTCAAAAAGCCTTGACAAAAATTGGACTTTATTACACAAAAATTCATCACTTTTTGGGATCATTTAAATCCATAATTTTGCACTAATATTTGATAAATAATTAAAGACTTTGAGCATTTTAGTAGGAGAAATTAAAATATTTATCAATTTATTCAAATATTGTTTAGATGTGATATTCAAATATTGTTTAGAGCCATTGTCTGTATTCCCTCTAAATTACGATCTTTTTGCTTTTTGCCTGTTAAACTTGTCCCTTGATTCAACAACCGTTTTTAATGTAATGTAAACTGAAAATGTCATTTCATAAGCTAAAAAAAATGAAAAAGAAGGAAAAAGAAGGGAGGGAGGTTGAGTATATAATTATGTTCTCCGAATTTTTTCTATAAAACATATTGAATCATTTAAAAGCTAATTAAAATTAAACTCAAAATTGGACCATTATGACCAATATTTAAAACAAGTGATTAAAAACTGTAGATGTCTTCAATTTTGATTATCATTCTTCTTTAGAATATCTGAAAGAAATCCAGTTTCTCACTTTAAAATATACCAGTGTGTTAGAATTTAGTATTAAATGACTTTGTTTAAAAGTGTTATTTAATCTATTGCTTTAAGTAGTAATACTATGGCCATTGTAAAACAAAATCCTTATCATTTTTCATAAAACAGGAAGGGCCTTTAAAACATCATCACTAAAAATATTAAGAGACCTAAAATATAACATTCTTAAAACCCAAGTGATACCATTCAAAATTTTCAAATATGCAGGGATAGTTCATGTCAAGTAACTAAATAATTGTTAAGTGTATATATGGAATAGCTTCTATAAATTCTTTTGGCAAGGGCTGGCACTGTGCCATAGTGGGTGAGGCTGCCACCTGCAGTGCTGGTATTCCATAGGGGCATCAGTTCAAGACCTGGCTGCTCCACTTCCTATCCAGCTCTCTGCTATGGCCTGGGAAACACTATAAAATGGTACAAGTCCTTGGGCCCCTGCAACTGCATAGGAGACCAGGAAGAGGCTCCTGGTTCCTGCCTTCCAGTCAGCACAGCTCCAGCCATGGAGGCCAACTGTGGAGTGAACCAGTGAATGGAAGACCACTCTCTCTGCCTCTCCTTCTCTCTCTGTGTAATTCTGACTTTCAAATAATATAAATAAATCTTTAAAAAATTCTTTTGGCAAATAGATGAAGCTATTTGTTATACATTTCAAATAAATAGCAAACATACTAGAAAAATATATTGAATAAAATTTAAGCAACTCATAGCTATACACAGAAATTTCTCACCATAACAACATAGCAACCACTAAATTTCCAAATTCAATTTTCCACAACTTAGAATCTTTAACTCCAGAAGGAGTACAAAATTGACAGAACAGTGGCCTATGTATCAGGATACCTAATGCTAATACAGAATTATCCCTGCCACAACTTACCTATGTGACCTTGAACAATTCACTTTACTTCTCTGGGCTTGGCATTTAGCATCCTCATGTGATAAAGGAGGCTTGGATAAGATCAGTTGTACTCTATCTTGAGACTTCAATGATCTCTCAGTTTCCAAACAGGCACCTTAAGGGAAAGTAAACCTTTAGATCAAAGCTTACATTTTTAAATATAAATATATTTTAAACTGTTTCTACAACTAGTACAAAACAACACATTCAAATGTGTACCATGCCACTTTTCAATATTTGGGAATAATTAATGCATCATTTTAGAGCATTGTCTTGAGGCCAGTGCTGTGGTGTAGCTAGTAAAGCCACTGCATGCAGTGGGGGCATCCCATATGGAGGCCGGTTCAAGTCCAGGCTGCTCCATTTTCCATTCAGCTGTCTGCTATAGCCTGGGAGAGCAGTAGGAAGTTGGCCCAAGTCCTTGGGCCCCTGAATCTGCATGGGAGACCCTGAAGAGGTCCTGGCTCCTGGTTTCAGATTGGCATATCTCTGACCTTTTAGGTCATCTGGGGAGTGAAAAAGCAGATGGAGGAACTCTCTCTCTTCCTCTTGTTCACTATCTGTGTAACTCGGACTTCCAAATAAATAAATAAATAAATCTTTTAAAAAATCAAAAGAATATTGTCTGGCACACAGTGAACCACTAAGTACAAGATATTATTAGTAATATTAGATTGAAATATTGAAATAAACTAGGCAATAAGCCTTAAGATGCAAATTAATACCAAGAAATATAATCTCAAATTTCTGTGTTCAACAAGGTAGTCTCTTTTCACTACTAACTTTATACTAAATAAGATATTTTGATATTTTGTTAAGAGTAAATTTATCGGGGGCCAGCGCCGTGGCTCACTTGGTTAATTCTCCACCTGTGGTGCTGGTATCCCTTATGGGCAAAGTGTTCTAGTCCTGGTAGCTCCTCTTTCAGTCCAGCTTTCTGCTATGGCCCGGGAAGGCAGTAGAGGATGGCCCAAGTGCTTGGGCCCTGCACCCGGATGGGAGACCAGGAGAAAGCACCTGACTCCTGGCTTTGGATGGGCACAGCTCCAACTGTGGCAGCCATCTGGGGACTGAACCAATGGAAGGAAGGCCTTTCTGATTTCTCACTGTATATAACTCTACCTGTCAAATAAAAAAAATTATTAGTTTTTCATAAAAACTGCAGTATTGAAAAAGTTCTAAAATCCCTCTAATTCTAAATGTCTGTGACTGCTAACTCATTAGCACATATTGCATTCTTTACATCTGGGTAATCATGATAATTCACTTTTAAATGATTAACAGATCTGCTGTTATATATAAATACATGCTTTTCCGAAAATCATACAATAAGCAGGCTACATACTTTACTTCAAGTAGAACTGCCATATCCAGTCCTACAATTGTAAATAAGACAGTTTCAATTGTTCAGCATTATCAATTATAAATTCCAATCGTGTAGCAATACTCATAAGAATTTAGGGGGCTGATGCTGTGGAGTAGCAAGTAGAGCTGTGGCTTGCAGTGCTGACATTCCAATTGGGTGCCAGTTCAAGTCCTGGCTACTCAAATTACTATCCATCTTTTTAGGCAAGTAAGACTTACTATCCAGCAGTAGAGGATGGCCCAGGCCCTTGGGCTCCTGCACCTGCATAGGAGACCCAAAAGAAGCTGCTGGCTCCTGGCTTTGGATTGGCAGAGCTCCAGCCATTGTGGCCAAATGGGGAGTGAACCAGTGGTTGGAAGACTGCTCTCTCTCTCTCCTTCTCTGTGTAACTCTGATTTTCAAGTAAAATAAATGAATTTTTTTAAAAAAAGGATGAAATAAAAAGGAAGATGAAGATTACAAAATTGTTTAATTTTTTTAATAAATATAAATTTCCAAAGTACAGCTTTTGGATTACAGTGGCTTCCCCTCCCCCAAAACATCCCTCCCACCCATAATCCTCCTATTTCCTGCTTCCTCTCCCATCCCAGAAGATTACAAAATTGTATGAAGGACATTTGTACAGTAAACAAATATACTGATTTCCAATGCAATATTTGAATACTTGAAGCAGGAACGCTAAGTACTTCTTTGCCAAAATAACATGTTTTCTCCAGTGTAAAACCCATTTGCCATCCCAATACAAAAAGGGATTTGGGGCAAGAAGGAAAAAAGAAGTCCACACATGCAGAAATTTTAAGCAAAACAAAATAGAGAATGTATTTAGTTTCATGTAAATCACATGAGAATTAATAGTATTCTACCAATTTGCAACAAATATTTTTAACTTTAATGAATGAATGAATTTTCAGTTACATCGCAGGAAACTTCTACCCTCTCCCATAAAACTGAAAGAGAAACTTTTTAAAAGTAAAAACTGATGAAAGAATTCTGCAATACATGTTAATGTTAAGTAGCCCAGCAGAGTTTATTTAGAAATACAAACACACACACAGAAAATAAATACATTAAAATCTTACTGAATAGGTCAGTAATAGTTCAGGATCCAATATGTGTGCAAAAGATTCTGGATTTCCCAGTCACTTTGTATAGGAAATGATGTGCTTTGCTATGTAGCATGTAACTTTAGATTCCTGAACACCTCCACTTTGCTTCTTACCCTGAATCCCAGCAAATACAGGAACACAGCTGTTGAGTCATTCATTTTCTGGATTTGGGAATATCAAAGAATTAATGAGTATAGAAAGTTGTACAGCAAAGACCAAGAATATCCAAGGGAGGTCAGGAAAATCAATTGAACAAGTCAAAATACTATGAATGTATACTGAATGCTCTGTTTTTAATATGTCTTACTTACCTAAAAAGACATGAGGGCTATTGCTCTCTCTCTCTTAATACAACTAAGGAGAAGATATCACCAATGCTCAAGAAAAATGAATACACAGCAGAGCTAATACAAAATCCCCAAATTCCAAAATAGAAAAACTGGATATGCACTCCTTACACACACCCTGAAGTGGCAATGAAGTAGAACAAATCTAAAATTAGAAAAAAATATTTTTTAAAAGATTTATTTATTTATTTGAAAGTCAGAGTTGCACAGAGAGAGGCAGAGAAGAGAGAGGGGTCTTCCATCCACTGGTTCTCTCCCCAGTTGGCTGCAATGGCCAGAGTTGTGCCAATCCAAAGCCAGGAGCAAGGAGCTTCTTCCAGGTCTCCCACATGGGTGCAGGGGCCCAGGACTTGGGCCATCTTCTACTGCTTTCCCAGGCTATAGCAGAGATCTGGATCCATATGAGCTGCCAGCACTGCAAGTGGTGGCTCTACCCACTATGCCACACCGCTGGCCCCGAAAATTCTTGTCAAATTAAGAACATTTAACCTTTGTTTTAGAGTGCATTATTAAAATATCTAAACTGGGGGAATACATAATTTCTTTCTTTAGAAATCAGAAGAGAAAAAGAACACTTCAAGCCTACTGTGACACCACACAGAAGGAATGGAGAATCATGATCTCAATTAGCCTAGGGACAGAATAAAAGGGAGGGAAATAGGAACAACAGAATTAAGATGAATAAGCTTTGACAGCTGAGGGAATCTGAATGTAAAGAAAAGGCATGCAGTTAACTGAAACAATAGAGATAATTCTGAGAGGAAAAAACATTGTTAAGTCATATTAATGGGGCCAGAGCTGTGACTTAGTAAAGTAAAAAAAAAAAATCTAAAATTTGTTTTTAAATTATATAATTAAAAAAGATAAAAAAAGATGTTCAATCTTAAGTCTCTACAGCATAAGATATACATCAATTTTCCCAGGTTCTATTTGCATTTATTAACAAAGTTTCATGGGTGTAATCACTAAAGTGGCTCCAATAAGTCTTTTTATAAAAATTATTTTTTATTTTGACAGGCAGAGTGGACAGTGAGAGAGACAGAGAGAAAGGTCTTCCTTTTTCTGTTGGTTTACCCCCTAGTGACCGCTGCGGCCAGTGTGCTGCAGCTGGCACATGGCGCTGATCCAAAGCCAGGAGCCAAGTGCTTCCTCCTGGTCTCCCATGCAGGTACGGGGCCCAAGCACTTTGGCCATCCTCCATTGCACTCCTGGGCCATAGCAGAGAGCTGGACTGGAAGTGGAGCAACTGGGACAGAATCTGGCTCTCCCAGCAGGACTAGAACTTGGTGTGCCTGCACCGCAGGTGGAGGATTAGCTTATTGAGCCATGGAGCCTGCCTCCAATAAGTCTTAACCTGGGATGCAACTAAATTTAACAAGGATACTCAATAGGAATTTTAGAAGAATTCCAAAATATGTATCAGAATAAAAATAAATACTTTACTTGGTACATCTCATTTTAACTATACTATTGTCTAAATTTCCAAATGTCAGATGTACTAAAAAAATCCCCAAAGCAGCAGAGTTGGTCCGACATGATGAGGAATAAAATAAAGAAAATGAGAATTCGCAGATCCCAGATTAAAATAACCAAGAAGGCCCAATAAAAGAAAACTCAATGTCTTCATACACTAACATTTATTACCTCAGATTTATTTAACAAAAAGGTGATTATTCCAGCTACATCCCATTAGGTAGCCCAATTTTACCTGCTAAATCCATTTAAAAAAAGCACCTCATGATATATTACTAAAATCATATTGCTATATGCCATCCACCATGTCCACTGTACCTTATACCTAATGTTAACAGATCTGATGAAAATCAGTAGATAAATGATGTGTCTTAACCACGTGTGGGAAATGTCTTTTGTTCAACGTTTTTCCAAAAACCCCTCAGTCTCAGTTTGCCTTCACATTGAAAAGACACTTCTGAGGTTTACTAATCAGTCCAGCTTCTTCGGGCCTCCCTCCAATGAAAGGGGCTAAAATCCATCAAAATAAACTCTAGGCACTGTCCTTGTGCTCCCAGTGACTTTTTCACTCTAGGGGCTCACAAACCTTCTAAATTCTTTAGATCACCTGTGCTGTCCATTAGTTCTCAAAGACTATGATGCAAGTAATTTCCCCTCTTGGAACCTTGTTATTAACTGTGCTGTATGAGAAATGAAGTCTCCTACACACCTTGTGCTTACGATTCTCCAAACCATGTTGCCTGCTAGGACTTTGGCCATGAATATAGGACAGCAATACCTGAACATGATTACTGAGATCTCCTTAATAAAGGATAGACTGGGGCCAGCACTGTGGTGCAGTGGTGTAATCCTTTACCTGCAGTGCTGGCACCCCATATGAGCACCAGTTCTAGTCCCCATTTCTCCTTTTCCCATCCAGCTCTCTGCAATAGCCTGGGAAAGCAGTAGAAGCTGTTCCAAGTGCTTTGGTCCCTGCCAAAATGTGGGAGACCTGGAAGCTCCTAGCTCAGATTGGCCCAGCTGCAGACATTGCAGTCATTAGGGGAGTAAATGAGCATATGGAAGACCTTTCTCTCTGTCTCTTCCTCTCACTGTCTGTAAGTACACCTGTCAAATACGTAAATAAATTCTATATATATATATATATATATTTACATTTATTTATATATATTTATGTATATAAATATATTCATATATAAAATATATTATGCTTTATCATATATTATATAATATATAATAATTATAAACAGATAATATTATATAATTTATTATAACTATTATATATATCATATATATATATTATTGAGATGACTTCAATAGCCAGAGTGTGGCCAGGTTGAAGCCAGGAGCTCCTCCTCCAATGTGTGTGGCAGCAACCCAGGCACTTGGACCATCTTTCACTGGTTTTTCAATCCATTGGTATGGAGCTGGATCAGAAATAATTATATATTTATATATAAATAAATTCATATATAATATTTATATATAATTATATATTATATATTTATGATAATTATATGTAATTCTATATTATGTATAGAAATATATAATATATATTATAATATATAAATATATATATGATGGATCAAAATGCGGCATTCTCCATTTGGCAGAAGAGACAGGCTCCAATATCTACTGTCTATGTCAGTATGTCAGTATAATGCAGGAGGTAACCCCTCTACCAAATAAGAAAAGCTATTTCAGTTCAGCTGGACATCATTCTGCTGACTGTTGACCTTATTACTGTTAGTCTGGATGCTTTCATTGGTTGCAATCCAGAGACCCAATTTTCCCATAGATATAAACATCAGCAAACATGAAAATTTGGTAAGAAAAGCTTAAACTGAGAGTTATGATTAATAACTATTTTAACAAAATTTCTCAGAACCCATCTAATCCAAACCTTGGACAATTGGGAGCTGTTGTACTTGGCCCACCCATAATTGAAATGGATTCTAAATCCTTCAACTGCAAGGAGAGTATCATAGACATTAATGCTCCAAACGGATCCAGTTCCCTGCTAATGTGTCTGGAAAAGCAGCACAGGGTGACTCAAATATTGGGGCTCCTGCACCCATGTGAGAGACCTGGAAGAAGCCCCTGGCTCCTGATATCAGTCTGGCCTAGCCACAGTCACTGCAGCCATTTGAGGAGCGAACAAACCAGGAGGAAGATCCATCTCTCCCACTCTCTCTTTCTAGTGCTGCCTTTCAAATTCATAAATAGACCTTTAAGAAAGTCGATCACTTCAATAAATTTGTCATTGCTCAGTCATGATTACTTTTACTACCTTAAATTCTTTTTCAAAAGATTTATTTATTGGAAAGGCAGAAAGAGGAGCTGGTGGTTGTGGTGCAGTGGACAAAGTTGCTATCTGTTACATTGGCATCCTCTACGTGCACCAGTTCAAGTACCAGCTATTCCATTTCTGATCCAGCTCCTTACCAATGGACTGAAAAAGCAGGGAAAGTTGGCCCAAGTGGCTGGGATGCTGCCACACACATCGGAGGAAAAGCTCCTGGCTTCAACCTGGCCACACTCTGGCTATTAAAGTCATCTCAAAAATGAATTAGGTGGTGGAAGATTTCTGTCTCTCCCTCTCTCTGTAACTCTTTCAAATAAGTAATTAAATATTTTAATATGATAAAAAATGGCAGAGAGACACAGAGACAAAGAGAGAAGGAAAGAGAAGCAGAGAGATCTCCCATCTGCTGGTTCACTTTCTATATGGCTACCACTGTGCAAGACCAGGTTTCAAGTCCCCATTGAGGTTACAGTTCTCCAAATTAGATGACAAGAAGGAAAGAATTTGAGCTATTATCCATTGCTTCCCAGGGATATTAACATGAAACTGATTTGGAAGTGGAGTACCCAAAACTCAGATTAGCACTGCAATATATGATGCGGGCATCTGTTGTGATGGTTAACAAATTGGAAAACCTAGAGGAAAAATCAACAGATTCCTGGACATACACAATATACCAAAATTGAGTCATGAAGACACATAGAAAAGCTAAACAAATCAAAAACCAAGACAGAGATTGGATGAGTAATAAAGACCCTCCCAACAAGGAAAAGTCCAGGATCAGACAGCCTCACTATTGAATTCTACAAGTCTTTTAAAGAACTAATGCTTCTCAAACTATTCAACTCAATTGAAAGAGAGACAATCCTCTCAAACTCCTTCTATTAATCTGACAATGACTCATTCTATCATTTATTTATACATAATGTTGAGAAAATCAGAAGTATTTGTTAGGACTTCTGCTAAAATGCACTAGATTTATAATTTTTAAATACATCTTTCCTAGATGTAATGCAGTCCTTTGCTACTTTAGAGTATCAGAAATTTAAAATGTTGGACTGGTGCTGTGGTGGAGCAGGTTAACACCCTCGCCTGAAGCTCCAGCATCCCATATGGGGGCCGGTTCAATACTCAGCTGCTCCACTTCTGATCCTGCTCTCTGCTATGGCCTGGCAAAGTAGTAGAAGATGGCCCAAGTCCTTGGGCCCCTGTACCGATCTGGGAGACCTGGAACTAGCTCCTGGCTCCTGGCATCGGATCAGCACAGCTATGGCAGTTGCAATCAATTAGGGAGTGAACATCAGATGGAAGACCTCCCTCTTTCTCTCTGGTTCTCCTCTCTGTCTGTAACTCGACTTGTAAATAAATAAATAAATAAATCTTTAAAACAATTAAGAAATTTAAAAAGGGAAAAGTTTTTAAAAAATGTATTTCTTTATTGTGAGGCAGAGTGACAGATATAGAGAGGAAGAGAAAGAGAGGTCTGCTATCCACTGGTTCCCCCCTAAATGGCCAGAATGGCTGGAGCTGGGCCGATCTGAAGCCAGGTGCCAGAAGCCAGGAGCCAGCAGCTTCCTCCAGGTCTCTCACATGGGTGCAGGGGCCCAAGCACTCAGGGCATATTCCACTGCATTCCTAGGCCATTAGCAAAGAGCTGGATTGGAAGTGCAGGAGCAGGGACTCAAACTGGTGCCCATGTGGGATGTTGGTGCTGCAGGTGGATGCTTAATCTACTATGCCACAGAATGGGCCCAGGGAAAGGTTTTAGGAAGACATCTTTCATGTAGACTAGGCTGCAATATTGCAAGGTAAGGTTTAGCTTTTATTTCCACACATCAGTATTCATCTTTTAGCAACTATAAATACTGAATATCATACATATAGACATAAATATAGGTAACTGCAGATTTTGTTGTCATTCTTTCTAATTCTCTTTTAATGTCTGCTAATAGGCCATCTTATGGATTATTATATTGATGTTATCTGTACACAACCATCAGGCATTTCCACTGTTGAATGTGTTTATGTGTACAGGTAGTTTTGTTTGTGTGTACATGAATGCACATTTGATGGAGATAGCACTGACAGTAATAATGTGAGAAATCCTAATGCTGATTTCAAACTTTCTATCCTCCGCAGAGATGGCTGTCATTGAAGTAGACCACAGGACCCCTTTGCTGTTGTGGACTGAAATGTGCCTCCCTAAAACTCAAACACTGAAGTGCTAACCACCAACATAACTCTACCTGAAGAAAGTGCTTTTAAGCAGATCAAATGATAGATGTGTCTGTCACATCAGAGAAGGGCTTCTGGAAAAATCGAGCCTATTAGCACCTTGATCTGATATTTTCAAGCTCTACAACTCTGAGAAGTAAAATTCCATGATTTAAATCATATTCTCTGTGGTATTTTCTTAGCAAATTAATATATCCTCATTTCTGCTAGCATTTTCTGCTGTCATCTAGAAGGTCCTCGTGATTAGCAGAGAAATATAGAAAGTAAAAACTATGATTTTAGATTACCAAGTACCTACTAACATAAAAAAAAAAAGATATCCCAGAAGCAACCTACTACCATCCTCCAGGACCCAGAAAAAAAAAAAAAAAAAAAACAGGAATGAGTCAAGTTGTGGGGCAGTAGAAAAGTGAATAATGAAAGATCACAGCAGAAGTAAATAAGGAAGGGTTTGATGCTGTGGTGTAGTAGGTTAATGCCTTGTCCTGCTGTGCATGTATCCCATATGTTGTTGCTCGAAGACCAGGTTCTCCACTTCCAATCCAGCTCCCTACTAATGCACCTGGGAAATTGGTGGAAGATGGACCATGTTCTTGGGTGCTGGCACCCACATGAGAGACTTGGAAGAAGCATCTGGCCTTTCAAATAAAGAAATCTTAAAAAAAATAGAAGCAGTGTTAGCACTGTTGGAAAAACAGACACATAGTTCAATGGAAAAAATAGGCAGCTGAAATAAACTGACTTTTCTACAGCCAACCCCTATTTAATAAAGGAAAGAAAACAAACAGGAGAAAGAAGAATCCCCTTAGCAAATGGTTTAAAGGAAAGTGATTATCCATATGTAGAAGCCTGAAAAGATACCCCAACACCTCATACACTATGTAAAAGCAAGTCAAGGTTAATTAAAAGTCTAAATATAAAACCAAAACCTTGAGAGCTTGTTTTGAGGTTCTAGCAGGGGAGCGCAGCTACTCGTATACCCTTGACCGAAGACCGGTCCTCCTCTAGCGGGGAAGGTCGTCCTCTTCGACCCAGCATGCAGCTTCAGGAGGGACGCACATGGAGTGGTGAGGGAGGAAGGGGACACCCGCCTAGCCAGCCAGATCAGCCGAATCAACCCTGGCGATCAATGGGGTGACAGATGTCGCAGCCAGATCGCCCTCACATCCTGAGTTCATGCCGGAGCTGAGGGAAGGAAGCAATGCCGTCGGATCTGGCCGCTCTGCGGGAGTCTGAGGAACAACTCACACCAGGTGGCCGCCGTTCCGTCGTCATGGGTAAAGGAGACCCCAACAAGCCAAGGGGCAAAATGTCCTCCTATGCCTTCTTCGTGCAGACGTGCCGGGAAGAGCACAAGAAGAAACACCCTGACTCTTCGGTCAATTTCGCAGAATTCTCTAAGAAATGCTCGGAGAGATGGAAGACCATGTCTGCAAAGGAAAAGTCCAAGTTTGAAGATATGGCAAAAAGTGAAAAAGCTCGTTATGACAGGGAGATGAAAAATTACGTTCCTCCCAAGGGTGATAAGAAGGGAAAGAAAAAGGATCCCAATGCTCCTAAAAGACCACCATCTGCCTTCTTTCTCTTTTGCTCTGAACATCGCCCAAAGATCAAAAGTGAACACCCTGGCCTGTCCATTGGGGACACTGCAAAAAAATTGGGTGAGATGCGGTCTGAACACTCAGCCAAAGATAAACAACCATATGAACAGAAAGCAGCTAAGCTAAAGGAGAAATATGAAAAGGATATTGCTGCATACCGTGCCAAGGGCAAAAGTGAAGCGGGAAAGAAGGGCCCTGGTAGGCCCACAGGCTCAAACAAGAAGAATGAACCTGAAGATGTGGAGGAAGAAGAGGAAGAAGAAGAAGATGAAGATGATGAGGAAGAGGATGAAGATGAAGAATAAATGGCTATCCTGTAATGATGAGTGTGGAGTGTGCGTGTGTGCTCAGGCAGTTGTTTTGCTAAGAATGTGAATTCAAGTGCAGCTCAATATTAGCTTCAGTATAAAAAAACTGTACAGATTTTTGTATAGCTGATAAGATTCTTTGTAGAGAAAATACTTTTTTTAAAAAATGCAGGTTGTAGCTTTTTGAGGGGCTACTACATACAGTTAGATTTTAAAGCTTCTGATGTTGAATGTTCCTAAATATTTAATGGTTTCTTTAATTTCTTGACTTGTGTATGGTAGCGCAGCAAAGTTGTAGGAATTAGTATCATTTGTAAATTTGGATTTTTTGTTAGGATGTTGCATTCTGTGTTGTTTTTTTAAAAAAAATTTTGTAATAAAATTATGTATGTTAAAAAAAAAACCCAAAACCTAAGTAAACATATGAGAAACTGTAAAACATTAGCAGAGACAACAGTTTGCATAAGATTCCAAAAGCACAAGTAACAAAAATAAAATATACAAATTTGAGCATATCAAATTAAGATACATCTTCACAACAAAGTAATCAACAGAGTGAAGATACAATGGACGGAATGGCAGGAAACATTGAAAACTCTGACTATGACAAAAGATTGATAGCCAGAACATACATATATAGAACTGGAAAAACTCCAAACAAGAAGCAAAATGTACACGTAAGAAATGGGCAATGATCAGAATAGATGTTTCTCAGAAGAAGAAATCTCAATTGTCAAGACATAGATGAACATGCCCAATATCACTAGCCATTAGGGAAATGTAAATCAAAACCAATAGCAGACTCCATCTGTGGGAGAAGACAATGCTTGGGTTTTCATTTGTGCAACAAGTGGGTTTAGAGGACCCTGTTCACCATTAGAGGGCAGAGTCTACATGGAAGTAAAGAATCCTTAATACTTTCCTAATGGGAGAAGAGGAAGCCTGAGACCTCGCAAGCGGGAAGTGGTCCAGAAACTGCTCAGGTGTGGGTGTAGGTGGCTGAGCAACAGGCAGTCCTGCCTTGATTCCCCACAAAGATACAGGGGAAACCCTTCTGGATGGAGCAGGCGTGAATCGGAGGACCTACTGGGAGAACAAGGTCGCCCACCGCGCGGAAGCCAAGTCGCGGGACCCAGACGCAGAAGCCCCAGGGTCTGCGCGACAGTGCTCCAAGGGGAGTGCATGCCACACAGACAACAGCGGGGAGACTTGGGACGCTCAGGGCTCCGAGTCCACACATCGGCGCTGGAAGGGGAGGTGAGCTCAATAACCCGAGACATTGGTGGGGAAACGGGGGTCAGAATCTAGAGGGGGGCCGGAAAGTGCAGCAAACTCACTACCGGAAAGAAGGAAAAAAAAAAAGCTTTGGGGTTTCTCTTCCCCCTAACCTTGCAAAGGTTACAAGGCTGCAAGGCTTGAAGAATTCCCAAGAGACAAAGAGCAGGCCTCCTCTTTGGATTTACATATCAATGGGGGAGAGTTAAGGAACTGAGTCACTACAATTCAGTAGCCTAGCCAACCCAGTGGGAGTCCAGAGGAGCCAAAGACTGGAAGCTAAATACCATCAATTCTGCACAGCCCTGCCCTGCGGTGTTACTTACCCCCTGAATAAATAAAATAAATAAATAAATAAAAAGAGAGAGATTTACCACGCATAACCTGAGGGTGTCACCTTTGCACACCCTTAACCAGGAAGAACCAGGCAGAGCTCTCAGGCCGCACCCATCTCAAGCCTCCAAGGCTCCTCCAACAGCAGGCAGTCCACTTAACACAGACACAGTATAAAAAAAAAAAAAAGAAAAAAAACGCACAGTGACGCAAGAAGAATTAACTATGCCGAGCAACAAACACAGAAATAGAGGGAGCAAGATCAACGATGACACTATGATGCCTCCAAATAAGCAAAACACCCCAAGCCAAGAGTATGAAGATGATGAGATAGAAGAAATGCAAGATACGGATTTCAAAAAATTTATGATAAGAACATTTAGAAGTTTTCAAAAGCAAATCCTTGAACTACAGAAATCCTTAATGGACAAGATTGAAAATCTCTCTCGTGAAAATGAAATTTTAAGGAAGAGTCAAAATGAAACTCAGAAACTAGTAGAACAGGAAAGTGTAATAGTCAAGAGAAATCAAAATGAAATGAAGAGCTCAATAGATCAAATGACAAACACATTAGAAAGCCTTAAAAACAGAATGGGTGAAGCAGAAAAGAGAATATCGGACTTAGAAGATAGAGCACAGGAAAACATACAGTCAAACCAAAGAAAAGAAGAGGAAATTAGAAACCTAAAAAATATTGTTGGGAATCTACAGGATACTATTAAAAAAACCAACATTCGAGTTCTAGGAGTTCCTGAAGGCATGGAGAGAGAGAAAGGATTGGAAGGCCTTTTTAGTGAGATACTAGCAGAGAACTTTCCAGGTTTGGAGAAGGACAGAGATATCCTAGTACAGGAAGCTCATAGAACCCCCAATAAACATGACCAAAAGAGATCCTCACCACGACACGTGGTAATTAAACTTACCACAGTGAAACATAAAGAAAAGATCCTAAAATGTGCAAGAGAGAAACGTCAGATTACTCTCAGAGGATCTCCAATCAGACTCACAGCTGACTTCTCATCAGAAACCCTACAAGCTAGGAGGGAATGGCGAGACATAGCACAGGTGCTAAGAGAGAAAAATTGCCAGCCCAGAATATTATATCCTGCCAAGCTCTCATTTGTGAATGAAGGTGAAATAAAGACCTTTCATAGCAAACAGAAATTGAAAGACTTTGTGGCCACTCGTCCGGCCCTGCAAAAGATACTTAAAGATGTGCTACACTCAGAAACACAGAAACACGGCCATCAATATGAAAGAAGGGAAAGGAAGAACACCTACCAGTAAAAGAGCATGGGAAGCTCAAAGCATATACTAGAAAATATTTCCGGGAAAATGGCAGGGCAAAGTCACTACGTATCAATTGTCACATTGAACATTAACGGTCTGAATTCTTCAGTTAAAAGACACCGTTTGGCTGACTGGCTCACAGAACACAACCCAACTATTTGTTGCCTACAAGAAACACATCTCTCTAACAAAGAGGCATGCAGACTGAAAGTGAAAGGTTGGAAAAAGATATTCCATGCCAACAGAAACCAAAAAAAAAGCAGGTGTAGCCATATTAATATCAGACAAAATAAACTTTAATACAAAAACTGTTAAGAGAGACAAAGAGGGACACTATATAATGATTAAGGGTTCAATTCAACAGGAAGATGTAACTATTATAAATGTATATGCACCTAATTACAGGGCACCGGTCTATTTAAAAGATATGTTAAGGGACTTAAAGGGAGATTTAGATTCCAATACAATAGTACTGGGGGACTTCAATACTCCACTCTCAGAAATAGACAGATCATCTGGACAGAAGATCAACAAGGAAACAGCAGATTTAATTGACACTATTGTCCAAATGGATCTAACAGATATCTACAGAACTTTCAACCCTACATCTACAGACTTCACATTCTTCTCAGCAGCGCATGGAACCTTCTCTAAGATTGATCACATACTAGGCCATAAAGCAAGTCTCAGCAAATTTAAAAGAATTAGAATCATACCATGCAGCTTCTCAGACCACAGTGGGATGAAGCTGGAAATTAGCAACTCAGGAAACCCCAGAAAGTATGCAAACACATGGAGACTGAACAACATGCTCCTGAATGAACACTGGGTCATTCAAGAAATCAAAAGAGAAATCAAAAACTTTCTGGAAGTAAATGAAGACAACAACACAACATATCAAAACTTATGGGATACAGCAAAAGCAGTATTGAGAGGCAAATTTATAGCAATAGGTGCCTACATCAAGAAATTGGAAAGGTACCAAATAAATGAGCTTTCAGCGCACCTCAAGGACCTAGAAAAACTGCAGCAAACCAAACCCAAATCTAGAAGGAGAAGAGAAATAATTAAAACCAGAGAAGAAATTAACAGGATTGAATCCAAAAAAACATTACAAAAAATCAGCCAAGCGAGAAGCTGGTTTTTTGAAAAAATAAACAAAATTGACACCCCATTGGCCCAACTAACTAAAAAAAAGAAGAGAAAAGACCCAAATCAATAAAATCAGAGATGAAAAAGGAAACGTAACAACAGACACCACAGAAATAAAAAAGAATCATCAGAAATTACTACAAGGACCTGTATGCCAGCAAACAGGAAAACCTATCAGAAATGGATAGATTCCTGGACACATGCAATCTACCAAAATTGAACCATGAAGACATCGAAAACCTAAATAGACCCATAACTGAAACAGAAATTGAAACAGTAATAAAGGCCCTCCCAACAAAGAAAAGCCCAGGACCAGATGGATTCACTGCTGAATTCTACCAGACATTTAAAGAAGAACTAATCCCATTTCTTCTCAAACTATTCAGAACAATCGAAGAAGAGGGAATCCTCCCAAATTCTTTCTATGAAGCCAGCATCACCTTAATCCCTAAGCCAGAGAAAGATGCAGCACTGAAAGAGAATTACAGACCAATATCCCTGATGAACATAGATGCAAAAATCCTCAATAAAATTCTGGCCAATAGAATACAACAACACATCAGGAAAATCATCCACCCAGACCAAGTGGGATTCATCCCTGGTATGCAGGGATGGTTCAACATTCGCAAATCAATCAATGTGATTCACCACATTAACAGACTGCAGAAGAAAAACCATATGGTTATCTCAATTGATGCAGAGAAAGCATTTGATAAAATTCAACACCCTTTCATGATGAAAACTCTAAGCAAATTGGGTATAGAAGGAACATTCCTCAATATAATCAAAGCAATTTATAAAAAACCCACAGCCAGCATCCTATTGAATGGGGAAAAGTTGGAAGCATTTCCACTGAAATCTGGCACCAGGCAGGGATGCCCACTCTCACCACTGCTATTTAACATAGTTCTGGAAGTTTTAGCCAGAGCCATCAGACAAGAAAAAGAAATCAAAGGAATACAAATCAAGAAGGAAGAAGTCAAACTATCCCTCTTTGCAGACGACATGATTCTGTACTTAAAGGATCCAAAGAACTCTACTAAGAGACTATTGGAACTCATAGAGGAGTTTGGCAAAGTGGCAGGATATAAAATCAATGCACAAAAATCAACAGCCTTTGTATACACAAGTAATGCCATGACTGAGAAAGGACTGCTAAGATCAATCCCATTCACAATAGCTACAAAAACAATCAAATACCTTGGAATAAACTTAACCAAGGACGTTAAAGATCTCTACGATGAAAATTACAAAACCTTAAAGAAAGAAATAGAAGAGGATACCAAAAAATGGAAAAATCTTCCATGCTCATGGATTGGAAGAATCAACATCATCAAAATGTCCATTCTCCCAAAAGCAATTTATACATTCAATGCAATCCCAATCAAGATACCAAAGACATTCTTCGCAGATCTAGAAAAAATGATGCTGAAATTCATATGGAGGCACAAGAGACCTCGAATAGCTAAAGCAATCTTGTACAACAAAAACAAAGCCGGAGGCATCACAATACCAGACTTCAGGACATACTACAGGGCAGTTGTAATCAAAACAGCATGGTACTGGTACAGAAACAGATGGATAGACCAATGGAACAGAATTGAAACACCAGAAATCAATCCAAACACCTACAGCCAACTTATATTTGATCAAGGATCTAAAACTAATTCCTGGAGCAAGGACAGTCTATTCAATAAATGGTGCTGGGAAAACTGGATTTCCACGTGCAGAAGCATGAAGCAAGACCCCTACCTTACACCTTACACAAAAATCCACTCAACGTGGATTAAAGACCTAAATCTACGTCCTGACACCATTAAGTTATTAGAGAACATTGGAGAAACCCTTCAAGATATTGGCACAGGCAAAGAATTTCTGGAAAAGACCCGGGAGGCACAGACAGTCAAAGCCAAAATCAACTATTGGGATTGCATCAAATTGAGAAGTTTCTGTACTGCAAAAGAAACAGTCAGGAGAGTGAAGAGACAACCGACAGAATGGGAAAAAATATTTGCAAACTATGCAACAGATAAAGGGTTAATAACCAGAATCTACAAAGAGATCAAGAAACTCCACAAAAACAAAACCAACAACCCACTTAAGAGATGGGCCAAGAACCTCAATAGACATTTTTCAAAAGAGGAAATCCAAATGGCCAACAGGCACATGAAAAAAGGTTCAAGGTCACTAGCAATCAGGGAAATGCAAATCAAAAGCACAATGAGGTTTCACCTCACCCCGGTTAGAATGGCTCACATACAGAAATCTACCAACAACAGATGCTGGCGAGGATGTGGGGAAAAAGGGACACTAACCCACTGTTGGTGGGAATGCAAACTGGTCAAGCCACTATGGAAATCAGTCTGGAGATTCCTCAGAAACCGTTCGACCCAGCCATCCCACTCCTTGGAATTTACCCAAAGGAGTTTAAATTGATAAACAAAAAAGCGGTCTGCACCCTAATGTTTATTGCAGCACAATTCACAATAGCCAAGACCTGGAACCAACCTAAATGCCCATCATTGGTAGACTGGATAAAGAAATTATGGGATATGTATTCTTTAGAATACTATACCGCAGTAAGAAACAACGAAATCCAGTCATTTGCAACAAAATGGAGGAATCTGGAACACATCATGCTGAGTGAAGTAAGCCAGTCCCAAAGGGACAAATACCATATGTTCTCCCTGATCAGTGACAACTGACTGAACACCAAAAAGGAAACCTCCTGAAGTGAAATGGACACTATGAGAAATGGTGACTTGATCAGCATAGCCCTGACTGCTAATGGACAACTTAATACATTATCCCTCATAGTATTTTTTTTTGTCTGTTCTACTTAATATGACTGGTTTAATTCTGTAATTATCACACAGTTATTCTTAAGTGTTGAAAATTAACTGAAATGTGATCCCTGTTAAACATAAAAGTGGGAATAAGAGAGGGAAGAGATGTATAATTTGGGGCATGCTCGGGCTGACTTGCCCCAATTGGTAGAGTTGGAAACATACCAGGGGATTCCAATTCAATCCCATCAAGGTGGCATGTGCCAATGCCATCTCACTATTCCAAGTGATCAATTTCAGTTCACAATTGATCATAATGAAAGGACTAAGAGTCAAAGGGAGCACATAAACAAGTCTAGTATCTGCTAACACTAACCGATAGAATAAATAAAGGGGAGAGTGATCTAACATGGGAAGTGAGATACTCAGCAGACTCATAGAATGGCGATGTCCTAAATAGCACTCTGGCCTCAGAATCAGCCCTAAAGGCACTCGCATCTGGCTGAAAAGCCCATGAGAGTATTTCAGGCATGGAAAGCCAAGACACTCTGGCAAAAAGATCTCTGTGAGTGAGATCCCAGTGGAAAGAACAGGTCTTCAAAGAGGGAGGTGCCTTTCTCTGAAGGGAGGAGAGAACCTCCACTTTGACTATGACCTTGTCTAAACAAGATAAGAGTCGGAGAACTCAAGGGGCTTCCATAACCTTGGAAACTCATGACTGGTGCAAAGGGAGATTACTGATGCCATAAACAGGAGTGTCAATTTGTAAAGTCAACAACAGGAGTCACTGTGCACTTACTCCTCATGTAGGATCTCTGTCCTTAATGTGCTGTACACTGAGGCTTAATGCTATAACGACTACTCAAACAGTATATTTCACTTTGTGTTTCTATGGGGGTGCAAACGATTGAAATCTTTACTTAATGTACACTAAACTGATCTTCTGTAAAAAAAAAAAAAGAAATTATCAATTCCCAACTTGACTCTCACTGGGATTAAACATGACAATAGGTCTGATCTGATTTCATCATCATTTAAAAAAAAAATCATCTATTATTTTTCACTTTATGTTTCTGTGTGGGAACAAACTGTTGAAATCCTTACTTAAGGTATACTAAGCTGATCTTCTGTATATTAAGATAATCAAAAATGAATCTTGATGTGAATGGAAGGGGAGAGGGAGTGGGAAAGGGGAGGGTTGTGGGTGGGAGGGACGGTATGGGGGGGAAAGCCATTGTAACCCATGAGTCGTACTTTGGAAATTTATATTCATTAAATAAAAGATAAAAAAAGAAAATAAAAAAAATAAAAAAAATACTTTCCTAATGGGCTTGTTGAATTCTTGACTAGTGCCTATTACCTTTGCCACAACCTTTCCAGTCTCACTACTTTCCTTCTTCTTCCTCTTCTCTATAGCTTGCAAAAACAGTATATCTTCTATATACGGAGGATACTTTTGTTTTGTTTTATTCCTTCTGTCTCATGATGTTCCTCTAAGAAATCACAACCCTCCAAATATTCATTCATTTATGCAGTCTGCAGTTTTCATGGGCTACTACATGGCAAAGTACTAGGTTAAAGGAAAGGTATAGGTCAGGAACTGAGCAAAGTTCACAATGATGTAGTATTATCTGGGGAAATGAACCTGATGGAAGACATATCTCTATCTCTCTCTCTCTCTATCTCTCTCTCTCTCTGTCTCTCCTTCTCTCTCTGTGTAGCTCTGATTTTCAAATAAATAAATAAATCTTTAAAAACTAACTAAATAAATATACTAATAACCTGGTGGCAACACCTTTCTATAAGAACATGTGAAGCACTCAAACACAGTTTGTCCCAGAAAGTCAGCCATAGTTTTCAAGGGCACATCTTCTACTCCATTTGTGGACATCTCTGAGTGGAGTAAGGGGCACTTATTTCTTCCCCTCTTCTTTCTTACCACTCTCACAGTTATAACTTCTATTGATGCTTCCACAGAGCAGTCTTTATGAAATTGTAGAACTAATATCCTCCCATTTTAAAAATGTCATGGGTTTAACCACAGAACCCAAAATAAGACAATTAACTGACCTTCTTAATTACACAGTGTGGAATGTAAGATTCTCAGTGGATCACTGGGTAACTGTAAAGTACTGGGCAGAGAAAAAGATGTTACTTATCTGTATTTATGATGTTGTAATTCTCCACTTTATGCAAACTCAGATTAAAAGGGCTCCAGTTAGTGGGCAACACTGTTGCATAGTGGGTAAAGCTACTGCCTGCAGTGTCAGCATCCTATATGGGTGCCGGTTGGGATCCTGGCTGCTGCACTTCCCATCCAGCTCTCTGCTGTGGCCTGGGAAAACAGTAGAAGATGGCCCAAATCCCTCATCTCCTGCACCCACCTATGAGACCTGGACAAAGCTCCTGGCTTCTGGTTGTGGATCCAAACAGCTCCAACCATTGATTTCTGTTTCTACCACTCTGTAACTCTGCCTTTCAAATAAATAAATAATTATTTTAAAAAACAGCTTCATCCCAGAAGAAGCTCCTGGCTTCAGACTGGCACAGCTCCAGCTGTTGCTGCCAATTGGGGAGTGAACCATCGGACAGAAGACGTCTCTCTCTCTTTCTCTCTCTCTCCTCTCTCTGTGTAACTCTTTCAAATGAATAAATAAATCTTTAAAAAAGTAGCTCCAGTTATTGACAACACAGTAGACTTGCATTAATTTTAGTTCCCTTCTCACTTTGCAAAGGGATCAGCGTCAGGTCAAAACAGTTGACAGCCTTGCTAACAGGAGAAGAAATAGCTGAAGACAGAAAATGAAAAGCAGCCAAATAAATCATCAAAGAAAGAGAAGTGGACCACATCCAACACAAACCTTTAAAAGTGGATGCTCACAATTAACGAGTGAAACAGCTGCCCACTGAAATCTTATCTAGGGAGGGAAGATGTCCTAAGTTCTGCTTCTGTAAACTCCAGTCATAAATCTATCCTAATAAATCTGTCCCCGGCATCTCTTTTACAAACATACTGGACCCACTGACCATTGGAAATGTGGACCTAAGTCATGAAGGCTGCCATTTAAACCCACCAATGCTGTAACAGCTAAGAAACTTGAATTTGATGCACAATTCTCAGGAAATCATTCCAGCTGAGCCTAGGGCCATTAATAGAAACTCCTTGGATCCTCCACTGTCTCTGTGCCTGTTTGAAAGAAGGGAGTTTTCCCACCCCAGGTTTCTGGAACAGCTTCAAATTCCACATTGGAAAAGTCTGATAATTAATACTTGAGAGGGATCAATGCACACTTCACACTGCTCCCCACCAGGAAGATGAGGTGCAGGATGAGAGCAGTGGGGCAGAACCTAGTCAGATCCTCCTGCCCACCCCTCTGCTGCCCCAGGCTCCCTGCTGAAGGCCACCCAGACCCACCCTGCAGGAACCAGTCCAGTAAACATCAAGAGGCCTGGCCAGACTGCATTCTGAGACCACCCACAGTGGGAACCCAGCTTATTTAACTGTGGAGAGCTGGAGTCTTTCTGCCTTCCTTCCCTGCGTGTGCATGTTCCCAGAATGCTGCCCCCTCTCTCCTGTAACCACTAAATAAAGCGCATTAGGGACAGTTTGGGTGAGGTCCTGCAGGAGAGATTCCAGGCACTGGGAGCCTGGGAAGTGGAGGTGGGAGACAGAACAGCCCGGGTCCCAGTCCTGACCTCGGGGGAAGCTGCCATGATCTATGGCTCCCTGGCACCCACCCTTCTCCCACACATGTCCTGCCCCTTCCTGCATGCCAAACCTGCAGCAGAAAGTCCCTGGAGGAGGTACCCTTTCTTCTGGACACACGGGGAGCGATTCGGGGAGTGGCGGGAAGAGACTCCCTGGTAAGTGGGACCCACAGGTGAATGATGAAGAGGGAAGATGCAGCAGGAGGCAGGCTCGGGGTGAGCACTTGGAAACTCCCTGGGATCGCACGTGCAGAGCAGGAGATGCAGTAAATGCCAGAGAAGGAGAAGCACAGCCCCCAGGGCTGACCCTGATCAGGGAATGAACTCCCTCTGTTCCAACTCAGGCCCCAGGGAATGGCAGCAGCATGCACATGTGCACAGGCATTCAGAAGGCATAATACATCTGAGCTCCTGGGAACTCTGGGAAATGGAGTACAGGCCACATCATCCATAGAGACACCAGCTGGCCCTCCCAAAGGCTGTAGTCAGGGGTGGGTGCCCACAACCAGAGGGCCTTTGCTTTTATTCAGTCCCTCCTTCCTTTCCTTCCCCCCACCAAAATCTCAGGGATCAGTTGCTTTCTTCCTTTCCTGAATCAAATCTGAAAGAGTGACACTCACTGCTGCTAACTGACCCCAAATCCTGGCTCCCTCATAACCTCTGTCTCTTCCAGAAAAATCTTATTTACTACTTTGGCCCTAGAAATCATAAATGACTATGATAGAATGTAGCTTTTAACAGAGGTGTAGAAGGCATGGTTTAATATCCAGTTTTGAGAATACAATTTTCATTTGTGTTTTATTGATGTTTATAGTTCTTTTAAGATTTATTGATTTATTTGGAAGTCAGAGTTACAGAGAAGGAGAGGCAGAGACAGAGAGAGAGAGAGAGGTTTACCATCTGCTGGTTCACTCCCCAATTGGCAGCAGCAGCACAGCACCGACCCCTTATAGTTCTTTTCAAATCATTTTACACTGTCGTTTTATTCATCTAGTACAGAGACAGAAGAATGGACACAGAGCTAACATAGCTGCGTATTCAAAGAGACAGGTTAAGGGTTTAAATGCCTTATATCATAGCATTTATACCTTAGATTAATTCTGGGGACAGTATTATCTGGAGTTTACAAAATAGAAACTGAATGGAAAGAGCTTAGAAAAGCATGGTGTTTTTTAATATCATAAAAAAGTCTAAGTTAAAGGCCAATCAAGGGGCCAGCACTGTGGCATAGCATGTAAAGCATTGACATTCCATATGGGTGGAGGTTGAACCCGGCTACTCTGCTTTCGATCCAACTCTCTGCTATGGCCAGGGAAAGCGGTGGAAGATGGCCCAAGTCCTTGGGCAGCTGCATCTGTGTGGGAGACCCAGAAGAAGCTCCTGACTGCTGGCATTGGAGCTGTACAGTGTCGCTCCCCCTCTTCGTGGAGGAGCAACACAGGACCCTGCGCTGTTCTTTCGTCTGCTCGGCCCTCCCCGGGTTTGCTGCTGGTTCTTCCCGGGTTGGCTACTATCCCTTCCACCTCCGTGGAAGGGCAGTTCCCCCTGGCCGCATTCCCCACTTCCGCAGGGGAGCGGCACACCGCCGGCCGGCTCTCTGGGGGGCTGCACGGGTGTTCCTTCAGCTAGATGTTCCCCATAGATGTTCCCCGTGCATGCCGTCTCTCTCCTCCTTTATAGTCCTCCTCCGCCAATCCCAACTCGGCTGAGTACGCTGCTCTCCAATCAGGAGCAAGTCCTACAGTTAATTGGTTGAACTGGAGGCAGCTGTGCGGAAGCTGTTTACTTCTCTCCCAGCGCCATATTGTGGGAGAGCAGATGCATAGAATAAGTCCTAATTCGAGCAACTCAGTCTAGTCCGGATTGCTCCCCACAGATCCCCCTTTCTTTTTATTTTTTGGCATTGATACGCGCCTGTCTTCGGTGTCCCACGGCACACACTCTGCTCTACTTGCTAGCGTTGCCACAGGCTCTTACAAGTCCTATCAATCAGGAAAACCGAATCCGGGTCCTCTCTTCGCCATTGTGAGGAGGTTTTTAGGCGCTGATGCGTGCCTGTGTTCGGTGCCCTGCAGCGCATACTCTGCTCTGCTAGAACTGCCTGCAGGTGTTTACAAAACCTATCAGGCAAACCGAATCCAAGCCTTCTCATTGCCGTATTGTGGGGGAGACTTATTAGTGTTGGTTCGTGCCTATCTTCGGTGACCTGCAGCTCATACTCTGGTCGAGCTTTGCTGGCGCTTACCGCCTTAAATCAGGCAGACCGAATCCAAGCTTAATATTGTTGTATTGTGGGGAAGCCTTACTGATGTTAATTCGTGCCTGTCTTCGGTGACCTGCGGCGCATAAGCTGCTAGCTGCCCGCAGGTGCTCATCGCCTCACTTGATTAGGCAGACCGAATCCAAGCCTTCTAATTGGCATGTTGAGGGGAGGCCTTATTTTTCTCTATTTCTCTATCTCCGGGCATTCCTACCTCTCCCATTTCACTTCTATCTTCCAGCATTCCCATTTCTCTTTTACTTCACTTCCAAACTTCTGTTTCTCTTATCCCCGCAGCTTCCCGCTCTCATTCCATTTCTAAACTTCTGTTTTCTCTTATCCCCGCGGCTTCCCGGCGCCTCGCCCTGCCGGCAGCTTCACGGCTCCGCGCAGCTTCCCGGCGCCTCGCCCCGCCAGCGGGCTCCGCCCCGAGGCTGCTTCTCCGCGCCTCGCCGGCTCTGAGCCGCTTCAGCCCGCGCCTCATCTGCGCGGCTTCCCGGCTTTGCGCGGTCCGCGGTCTCCACGCTTAACCCTTTCGCGTCTGAACCACGGCCTACGCCAGCCCCGTTCCCTATCTACTCACGCCCCGTGCTCTCTCTGCACGCGGCGGCTTCCGCGAGTAACACAGCGTAGCTTGCGTCTCCACCACTAGGATTCAATCTAAGTTCCCCGGGCTAGTCTGGCGAATTCAACCCAGCGTACGTCTCCGCCTCACGATTTGGCTTCCCGTCCTTTGCTCCCCGGGCTAATCAGACGGATCCCAATCTGGCTTGCGTCTCAGCTTCTAGTTTCAACTTTTCGCCCCCTATTCCCGGGCTAACTTGAGAACCTCAAAGTGGCTTTCGTTTCCGCCTCGGCCTGCCCCCCGCGGCTTCAATTTCCCTAACATTTTTCTCTACCCGGTATGTTTCCCCAAGCTTTCTTCCAACGATACTCCTCCCTCATTTCTCCTGGCCTCTCCCCACAGTCCGCGTCCGAGTCTGTTTGTTCTAGCTTTCACTTTCGCTTTCGACCTTAGAGATTTCTCCCAGCTTCCCCCCGTAGTCCGAATCCGAGTCTATGCCTAGGCTTTCAATAGCTTCTTCCGGCTCCTTTTTCGTCCGGCTTTTCCCTAGGCTGTTTACTAGTCTCTCTCTCCGATATTTTGCACCTCTTCCCGGTCTTTCCCTCCTAGGTTTCCTATCCGAGCTAGGTTTCCTATCCGAGTCAGGTTTCCTATCCTCCTAAGTTTTCTATCCGTCCTAGGTTTCCTATCCGAGTCACGGCACCATTATGTCGCTCCCCCTCTTCGTGGAGGAGCAACACAGGACCCTGCGCTGTTCTTTCGTCTGCTCGGCCCTCCCCGGGTTTGCTGCTGGTTCTTCCCGGGTTGGCTACTATCCCTTCCACCTCCGTGGAAGGGCAGTTCCCCCTGGCCGCATTCCCCACTTCCGCAGGGGAGCGGCACACCGCCGGCCGGCTCTCTGGGGGGCTGCACGGGTGTTCCTTCAGCTAGATGTTCCCCATAGATGTTCCCCGTGCATGCCGTCTCTCTCCTCCTTTATAGTCCTCCTCCGCCAATCCCAACTCGGCTGAGTACGCTGCTCTCCAATCAGGAGCAAGTCCTACAGTTAATTGGTTGAACTGGAGGCAGCTGTGCGGAAGCTGTTTACTTCTCTCCCAGCGCCATATTGTGGGAGAGCAGATGCATAGAATAAGTCCTAATTCGAGCAACTCAGTCTAGTCCGGATTGCTCCCCACAGTACAGCTCCAGCCATTGTGACCAATTGGTGAGTGAACCAAAAGATGGAAGATGCTTCTCTCTCTCTCTCTCTCTCCCCTTCCTCTCTGTGTAACTGTGACTTTCAAATAAATAAATAACTGTTTTTTAGAATGTCAATCAATATATAATACTAGCTTAAAGATATTTCTTTTGTCTTGTGTCTCAGTTTTTAAAATCTGATTTATCAAATGGAAAAATGTGAGAGAGATGAAGAGTACCTACAAAAATAATTTACTGTAATTATTTACTGTAATAATTTACTGTAATGATGTACTGTAATTTATGGTAATAATGTACTGTAAAGAACCACATAGGATTATAACTTGTCTAGAAAACAAAGGAGATTCAAAGTTGCTATTTTTCATGGTTATTTGTTCTTATTTTTAATATCAAGATAGTATATAAATATTATGCACTCCTAGGTATTTGTGTGTTGTTTGATATGTTTTATTTTTTAATCAGAAATTCAAAGAGATAACTGGGTAACATGGAGTTCTGTGTTTCTGATTACTTCTCTCAATTAGAGATCATGGGATTAGAGTTAGTGCTAGATTAAGAATGCTTCAATCTTTATCCACTGACTTCACCCCAGCATTTACTATGTTAAACAATATTCTTTGGGTAGATGGCTCTTTCTTGCCAGACTGTAAACTTCATGGGGTCTAGAAACATATTTGCTTTGACACTAAAACTCAGCATCTTGACAGTCAGTCTTTTAGTTGAATAAATACATGATATACAAAATAAATATTTCTGCCCCTCAAGAACTGCCTAAGAGAGAAGAAAATAGAAATCAATTTGATGACTCTCAGTATTAGGTGAATATATAATTTGTCGTTCTGACATAAGCCTTGTCATAAAAAGGGCATATGAATAAATCACACAGAGTTGAAGTGTATGAACACCTAGGGCCAAGTGGATTAAAAGTTCAGCCTAGCTATGTAAGGCATTCCATGTCAATAGGAGAGGAAGGAGGAAGAGGGGAGGGAGTGTAGGTGGGAAGGTGGTTACGGTGGGAAGAATCACCATGCTCATTACTTAGCAGCAAAGAGAGAATCTGTGATCATTTGTTGCTTAAGAAAGGGTGATAGGCATTATTTAATTATAATGCAGGCATCAGTGTTCTTCTGTCTCTGAAATAGGAAGTCTATAACTCAGAATTCCTTGCTGTTTCATCAAAAACAATTCAAAACAAAAACCTAATTAAGCATAAGTGGAAGTTACGCATTAGAAGTCTATTCCAATCTCTAGGAGGTTCAGGGGTTGGAAAATTCATCTAAAATCTTGCTGAAAAATGTCCCACACATTTTCCATGAACACTACCCTTAAGCATAAGCTTTTTTTAAAAAAAAAGATTTATTTATTTGAAAGTCAGAATTACAGAGAGAGGAGAGGCAGAGAGAGAGAGAGAGAGAGAGAGAGAGAATCGTCCATCTGCTGGTTTACTCCCCAATTGGATGCAATGGCCAGAGCAGAGCTGATCCAAAGCCAGGAGCTAGGAGCTTCTTCCAGGTCTCCCATGTGGGTTCAGGGGTCCAAGGACATGGGCCATTTTCTACTGCTTTCTCATGCCACAGCACACCTGGATTGGAAGTGGAGCAGGCTGGACTCCAACCGGTGACCATATGGGATGCTGGCACTGCAGGAGGCAGCCTCACCTGCTATACCACAGCACCAGCCCCCATAAGCCCTATCTTCTGCAGAACCAGCACCCCAGACACCAGCCACCACATGGCATCCCATGGCACATTCAACCCTGGCAATGTTCTGCAGCTCTTGCTCCTCTCCACTTTCACTGGAAGAATCTGCAACTCCTTGTTTTCATGCAAGTAATTCTGATTCAGATGATGCCCCTGACACAATTGGCTGGCAAGTGCCATGGCATGTGTCCACGGCCTAGCTAAATGCAAAGCTGGAACATTTCACTGCCATGGTGAGACACGGACTCCATCTAATGAAGTAGGGGATTTTTCAGGGAGTCTAGAGAATCAAATATGACAAAATGACAAATCTTAACCAAAGAGTGCCGTGGTACAGATGAAGAGAACCCAAAACGTATTTTTCTATCTTTTCTTTTCTGAGTTAAGTGCCTAAAAACAAAGCCAATGAGGGTTAAACAGACCCATTCTGAAAATTCCTTAACATCTTCATTTTCATCCAAATTAATATATTACTTGAAGGAAATAAATTTTACATAAATGAAAATGCAGCACCACAGACAATTGTACAGAACATAGCCCTTCAGTTAGCTTCAAACCATCTGGGTGCATTAATGTGTTCTTCCAGAACCCAAGCTGCAGTACAATAGAACCACAGCCTCTGACATTCCTCCTCCACCCTGATGGATCTTGGGTTTTCCTCCCACCTCCCCTCTCCTGTGAATACATCAGTAGCAGGACAAATGGAATCCAAAGATACGATGATGTTATTTAACATGGAATAAACATAGTGTTTTAGTCAGTACAATCCTCAATACTACAATAATAATTCCGAGTTCACTGATTATGAAAGTAAGTATATGAAATCTATTCCTAAGTAATCACACCATCGAGAGCTGAATGTAGACTTTCAGAGGGAAAGAAACAGAGAATTGTGTAGAGATGTGTATCTCTATAATACAGATCTACCGCTGTACTTTATAGACAGTACACCATGTTTGTATTTTCTTGTTTTTTGTGTTTTTTTTTTTTTGCAGTCTGGAATAGTTTATTACATCCAGCTTGTCACTTTGGAAATTTTATGATTAGACACTAATATACAACAAATTTTGAATCCTTACAGACAATATAGAGCACCCTAGGCCCTCCCAAGGGCAGAAAACAGACCAAGAGCTCATAGACTAGCTGCAACTGCAAGAAGCAGATGAAGATATCGTCAGAAAGATACATATTCCTGCAGTGTGGCTGCTGAGCAGTTCTGCCCTTATGGATCTCATCTCTGTTTCAGATCATTAAAGAAAGTTACATGCTTTCTGACATTTCTAAAGATTTCAATAATGAGAATCTAATATATGTTCACTATGCTAAGAGCTTCAGAACAGCCCAAAGATGTGGGCCATCTATTGCTTTCCCAGGCCATAGCAGAGAGCTGGATCAGAAGAGGAGCAGCTGGGACTAGAACCGGAGCCCATATGGGATGCTGGCACTTGAGACCAGTGCTTTAACCTGCTGTGCCACAGCACTGGCCACAACGTAGTATTTCTAATAGAAGAGATGGTTAAGTCATTAACTCCTCTAAAATACAAGTTAAGTATTAGTTTTGAAACTCTGATTCATTCATGAGAAAAACAAAAGGTTAATTTTCACTCTTTGCTTCTGGGTATGTAAATTTTCTTCTAAGAAATTAATCATGACTTTTACATTTCAGACCCTATTATGAGTAAGTAGAGAATATTGTGGGGTCATACGCTCATTCTATCAAAGGAACATTTCTCCAATTAAAGAAAACATTATGGGCATCCCATATGGGCACTGGTTTGAGTCCTTGCTGCTCCACTTCTGATCTAGCTCCTGGCTATGTCCTGAGAAAGCAGTAGAAAATGTCCCAAGTGCTTGGGCCCATGCACATGCATGGGAGAACTTGAAGCTTTTAGCTCCTGGCTTCAGATCAGCGCAGCTCCAGCCATTGCAACCAGCTGGGGAGTAAACCATCAGATGGAAGACCTCTCTCTCTCTCTCTCTCTCTCTCTCTCTGTGTGTGTGTGTGTGGGTGGGTGGGTGTTTGTAACTCTTTCAAATAAATAAACAAATCTTTAAAAAAAAAAGCCAGGGGTCAGGGAAATTTCATCGAGGTCTCTCGCTTGGGTGCAAGACTCAAGGATTTCTACCATATTCTACTGTTTTCCCAGTATGTTTTCAGAGACCTGCATCAGAAGTAGAACATGCAATGGTGCCCATAGAGGATGCTAGTGCTGCAGGTGTTGCTATAACCCATTTTGCCACAGTGCTGGCCCTGTAACAATTTTTAATTCCTAGGAATTAACAGGGAAGAAAGAAGTATGGCAGGATACCTTTTTTAAAAAAAAATATTTTATTCATTTGAAAAAGTTATATGGAGAGGTAGAGAGTGAGCTGATCAGAAGCCAGGAGCCAGGAGCTTTTTCTGGGTCTCCACATGAGCAAAAGGGCCCAAGGACTTGGGCCATCCTATAATGTTTTCCCAGGTGCATTAGCAGGAGGCTGGACTGGAAGTGGAGCAGCTGGGACTCTACCAGCACTCATATGGGATGCCTGTATTTCAGGCCAGGGCTTTAACCTGATGTGCCATAGTGCTAGCTCCAACAGGTGACCTTTTACGCTCAATAATCTCTTCTTGGTATTGGCAGCAGTTTGTAATTTTTTGTTTATTTGCCTTCTTCTTAATCTATATTTTTAAAAAAATTACAAAAAGTTCCAGCACCCTGAGAACCTCCATCACAAGGGCATACCATCAGATGTTTGTCCAGAAAAGGGTGGTGTAGATGCAACGTGGAAAATGCAAGGTGAGTTGATTCATCTTTCTCAGGCTGTGGTTTCCATGGGCAACTTTTACAACCAACTGCCTTATTTGTTCCTCTTCCACAGAGTGGAAAACACGTTAAGTCATCCTATTTAGCCAAAAGCCAGTGGCAGCACTTCAATATGTCATCAATCCAGGGCCAGCGTTGTGGCACAAAGGAGTAAGTTGCCAACTGCAACAGCAGCATGCCTTATGGCACTGCTTTGAGACTCACCTCCTTCACTTCTCGTCCAGCTCTTTGCTTGGGAAAGCAGCAAAAATTGCCCAAGTGTTTGGGTTCCTGCACCCCCATGGGGGACTGGAGCAGACTTCCAGGGTCCTGGCTTCGGCCTGGCTCAGCCCCAGCTTTTGTGGCCATCTGGAAGTGAGCCAGCAGATGAAAGATAGAGATCTCTCTCTCTCTCTCTCTCTCTCTTCCTTTTACCTAAACATACATTATATACATAAATGAAGATGCATCAATGTAGCAACTTTTTGAGGAAAAGTCTTCTGATTATTGCAGGTACTGTCTCAATGCATAAAAATATTCAGACACAAAAATTATAAACTGATTTATATTTATATTTCTCAACCACATACTTTTCAGAAAAAATTGTCTGCCACTCAGCATCAGGTATCAGTCTGAAAACATTCATTAAAAAATCAAGTAATTTAACTAAACACAAAAACCTCTAGTATAGGCTGCATATAAACCAGTGGCTTCCATGGGTATACACAGATTGATTTTTGTTAATTTACAGGGATCACTGCACTTCCCTGGCACGGAGCTGTCTGAAGAGTTTAAACACTGATGGGTGTGGCATTATTTCTGATATTTGCTTATTATCCAGAGTGCATTTATTCAATATCTATCATGAACTCCACACTCTATATATAAATCTATTTCAAATATGTTGATATTTAATGGTACTTACACACTTAAAAACTGAGCTAATCCTCCTAACTTCTCTCTGGAATAGCTATGCCTTTGACATTGCCTTTTTTCACACATATGGAAATGCATATATGCTTCTGTATGGTACTTCAGAATTTATAAAAGGCTTTTCAGGTAAAATTTACATAACATCATGTGAAAGTGGCCAAAGGACACAGTCTTCTCATTACAGAGGGGAGAGGTATGAAGTCACTCTCTGAACAGTTACTCAGATTCTGTCAATCAGGTTCAGAACCTTATTAGGTATCAGATACACATCTAGATTTTTTCCCTACTGTCTCTTTGTCAGAATTCCCAGCTTATGAGTGAACTTCAGTCTGAATGAATGCTAATATTCAAGGTTCTAAGTGAAAAAATTACTGAGGTTTGTATTGGTGAGGAAAGCATGTATCTAAATGTTACTTGTATTTAATAATAAGTATTGAATCATATGAAACTGAATATAAGATTATGCAAATTTTTAAGATAAAGAGCATATATTTAAAACCACATTCTTACATTTTGCAAACGTGTTGAAACAGCTTACTGGAGCATGTGTTTGGCATAGTGGTAAAGCCTTCCACATCCCAGTCAGAATTCTCAGGGCTCAAGCCCTAGCCCTGCTTCTGCTTCTGGCTTCCTGCTAACAGAACCCTGGGAGGCAGCAGCTGATGGCTCAAGTACTTGAGTCCCTGCCACCTGTGTGGGAGACCCACACTGAGTTCCTGGCTTCAGCCTGACCCAGCTCTGGTTGGTGCAGACATTTGAGGAATGAGCAATAAATGGAAGGGCTCTCTCTGCCTTGCAAATAAACAAAAATAACTATACAGACATTTCCTTAAGGTGTCTTGCTCACTTTTAAATGATTTCCCTTTTCACAGTAAAATGCCTTACTGTCCTCTTTAGTTACAATGCATGTTTTGCTCTCCATGTCCACTCCTGAGCTCCAAGTACTGGCAGCTCACCCTAGCATGCTGACTGGTTCCAATGTTCAAGTACTCATCTCCCATTCTCTTTTGGTGGGTCTACTGGAAAGAAAGGAGAGTATCTACAGTAGTTAATATCTTACTGTTGCTCTTGCTGTCCACCTGCAGGCCTGAAGGATGATCAGCTGAATACACACTGTGATGTTCTGGACGTAGTTTCCAAACTTCAGTCACTTTGCAGTGGAGGGACTCTGTCCTCGTCAATCACCTGAAAGCCTGCAGGAGTAGGGAGAAGCTGTGTTTGAAGAATTCACAAATACAGTGCATTGAAGCCAACCACTACCACCCCCACCACACCCCTACTTCAGGTTCTGGAAAATCCCAAACCAGGAGTTTGGGACCAGCAGTGGTTCAGGAGGTGACCTCAACTCCTTACTCTGAACAGCTCCAAAGTGCCTGGTGCACCCAGCGGGAGCTCAGCGCCTCGACCTCCCACCCTCCTGCCCTTGCCACCAGGACGCCCAGCTCCCAGAGCCTCCAGGAGGCCTGCAGCAGACCAGCAGGTCCAGGCGCGCTGGGTTGTGCATCCAGAGCAAACCCAAAATACAGGCCCAGCTCAAGTGTCACCTCCCCACAAAGTCTCTGTATCCTACTCCCTCCCGGAAGGCTGCGGGCCAGCACTCAGAACTGGGAGTCGCGGCATTTGGGGTTCACCCATGCTCCCATGAAGGAAGATGCCCCCATGGGAACCCCACTCCACCTGTGGGCAGGGCTGGGGAAGGAGGGCTGAGTAAGCCTCCACCCTAGGACTGCAGCCTGGGAAAGTCCAGGGCCCCAGCGCCCTTGCCGGGCATGGGGTCTCACTAAGTGTGCTCTGAGCCAGGGCCTCAGCCATCAGCAGCTCTCTTGCTTCCAGAATCTGCTGCAGGACAGCTCAGGCTCCACCCAGCGGGGAACCTGGGGCCAATCCTTCCTGCCCTGGGGCAGGACCAGTGCTGCCAGACCCGCCCCATGTAGGCTGGCTATAAAGGCGGTGGTCATTGTTGGGCAGCTGGTAGTTGCCACCTCTCCCGCTGGCCCTGCTGGCTGAGGCTTGCAGCACGTGCTGCGCTTGGGGAAGTAATGAAGGCCAAGTCTCATCAGGAAAACCAAGTGCGCGGTGCTGATTTACTCACTGACACAGCATCTGTGTGGTCTGTATGGGCAGACAGGGGGAAGGGTTTCGTAGGAGGGCGCTGTTGGCACACTGGGCCTCATGCAGCTGCCTGCTATAGGCATCCAGGGCAGCAGAGTCCTGCAGGGTCCCTAGAGTCCTGGCCATGCTGTGCCTTCCATCATCCACCCTCCTGCACTGATGCTGGGGGAAGTGCTTCTGCGGTTGATATCTCATTTGAATCCATGGTCATTTTCTCATGATGGGCTGATCTCACACAGTGACAATCATGGGACAAATCACTGTTCTGCAGCATCTTCCTACCAGGAGCATTGCAGGTAGACAGGGGGCCACGGGTGACCAATGGAACCTCCTGTGCATGGTCTCTGGCCCATCCAGGACTAAAGGTGGAAAGGGAAGGAGAGGAGTAGGCTCAAGGCAGTACTGCTGCAGGTTCCATCAGGTGCAAAATGTCTCCCAATTGTGATTAACCTTGCAGGGAAACTGTCTCCATTTGTGGGCCAGAGACAGCATCTGCCTTATTAGCTGTGCAGTGTATTGATAATTAAAATTTGGGCAGTCCTATCTTTAGTGCTCACAGCATAGTTACATTCTGAGGAACTGATGAAACTGCTTAGTACTTCGGGGCTGAGTGTAATATTAGGTGGGTAAGCCTGTTGTTGGCTTTTGGTTTATAGCTATTGGGCGACTTTATTTGGTAAAAATGCTTTCAGGCTCAGTAGTGTATTCAAGGATGACCACTTACTGAATTGTCTTTTTTTTTTTTTTTTTTTTTTGTAAGAATAAGAGTACTGAAGACCGGGTTGAGCTACCTATGGCAAAACTCCACCATTCCTGGGAAGGCCACAATTGGCAAGAAAAGCAGGTAGCAAGCTTTCATCAAGTAAGTTGAGATTCCTGTGTTTGCAATCTGAAGAGCTCACTGCTGAGCTGGGAGGGGAACTGCTCTGAGTACAACTCATTAGAGAACTGCTCTTGCAGACCTTCCCCGAAGGAAGCACTGTTGTGGTCAGAAGCATTCCAGGAGCTGCTGGCCAGCAATTGTGAATTAGGCTTGAATTGAATCCATTGCAAGTATCACAAGAGTGCAGAAAGGCTGTGTCCTCAAATCAGCAGCTCAACAGGGAGAATTTGACTTAACCTAGAAGGTCTGTTTATCTCCGCTTATTTTGCAGCATATTCACACCAGGTGGGGAAGATAAATCACCCTTCAGCTCTGCAATGGCAGTGCTCTTGGTTGAGGCTGAGGATGCTTTTCATTGCATGCAGTATTTGCAAGAGACTTAGTTCCCTGAGGATTTATGCCTCTCCTGTAAATACATTTTTGGCACTAAAACAAACTGAAGTATTTCTGTTTTAGTAGTATGGAACCAATGAAGTATTTTGCCTACGGGCATCTTTGTCTTTAAAGAGCTAAATCCGCAGGATTACAGGATTGAGTAAAAACGAGAATAGCTAATCCTAGTACTAGAAAAGTACAAGGGATTATTTCATCATTAGCTTCCTCATATTCCTCATGTTTCTTTTTATTTTTCTGCCTGCTCTTCCCTACATACAGATGGTCTGGCTGTATTGGAGGCTTTTCTAAAAACTGAATTCTGTGAAGAAAATATAGGCTACTGGCTGGCTTGTGAAAACTTCCAAGAAAGATCCACCCACCCCAGAAGCCATCCTTATATGCAAGAAAAATATATACACTCTTCTTAGAAAAAGGCCCAAAAGAGGTAAGACACAATTCCTCATTTCAGCATAAAGAGTACACTCTTGACATCAAGATGCAACAAAAGAAGTAAAGACATAAGACTAAAGCAAGGGCCAGGGAATCTGAAAAGCTTCCTCTCCTGGTATCCTGTCTTTCAAATAAGTCTCCCCAGACCTGGCAGGTGGAGCTCATCACACATTACCGCTTCTAATTTTCACTTTCAAAGAGCAGAGCCCCCTTCTCTAACAAAGGATAATGAGTGATCTTTGTTTCAGATGAACATGCTTTCAAACCAGAACTCTTATTATCCAAAATATAAAAGAAGCTATGACTCCCAGCTTTACAACTGCCTGGAAAAGGGTGTATTACTTGATGGAGAATAACTTTTTGAAGTTGTATTTATTTGCAAGGCATAGTTACAGAGAGAAAAAGAGAGGAAACACAGAGGTCCATCTGCTGACTCACTCCCTAAATGGCCACAATGGCCAGGGCTGGGCCAGGCTGAAGCCAGCAGCTTCCTCCAGGTCTCCCATGTGGGGGCAGAGGACCAAGTGCTTGGGACATTCTCTGCTGCTTTACCCAGCAAGGAGCTAGGGAAGAAGTAGAGCAGCTGGGAGTCAAACTGGCATCCATGTGGGATGTTAGTGCTGCATGCAGCAGTGTAACTTGCTATGCCACAACACCAGCCCCCAGAAAGAACTCTTATCCCTGGTCTTTCTTTTGAGTCAGAATGCTACCAGGATTTGTGTTGAAAACCACAGATCACCACAGAACCCCATGAGAAGAAAAAGGAGTCCCAGAGTAGAGGACATGTTCTGTTTCCTACGGCAGAAGTTTTTGACTGCCAGAGACGAACATTCAGTTCAGCCTGGGTGTTTGGGAAACATCCCTCACAACTGTTGATTCCAGTTCAGGTAGTAAATCAGGAAGCTGGTGACTATCCAGGAGATGCCTGTATCAGAACAGCTTCCACCACCGTGAAGACACAGGCAGGAAATACATGGTCTGAGTGGGGTGGGTCTCACTGGAAAAGCAGGACTCTGAGATGGAAGATAATGCAATGGAATGCTGTTGTTCCAGACTCACTTAAAATCAATAGGTCTGGGATTCTGTGGCCTTAGCTACCTAGCTCTACATCTTTCCTTAAATCCATCCATATTACCACATGGTTTTAGTTCTAGGTTTTAAGTCCAAACTAATGTAACATGTTTATTATGTAGAATCATCCATTCTATTGTTGTGTATTGCTGAAGCTGAAGTGATGTTTGAATTGTTAAATGGTATATAAAATAGTGAGTGCTCATGTGTAGAAAACCACAGTGGCTGTTCCAGTGCCAAAAACTCTTGAAGGCAGTTAAGCTTTGAAGTGGTCTTTGAATATTTGAATACATTTATTTTGATAACTAATGTCATTGAATACTCAGAGTCCAGGTGTGAGTTGATTTGATTTTGGTAACTGGAAATATGACCAACATAAGATCTTTGTAGTAGAGAAGAAGCATGCATTACTGAATCTGTTCAGGGATCACAAAGTGACCTGAATTGACCAGTTTGGGGTGGAAATACCTGAGGCACCACTGGAGCCTGGGCCGGGCTGCTGTGGGTGGGGCAGAAGGAGAGGGGAGATGCCTGGGACCTGCGGGCCAAGGCTGCAGGTGTTCCTATTGGCCCCTGGTCACCCGTGGGGCCTCAGACCCTCTCACAATGGAACCGCACATGCACCTCAGATCGTTTTTACCCCTAATTCCACTTTAAAGAAAAGTTTATCAAGGCTGGCACCATGGTTTGGTGGTGCAACTAGAACTGCAAGGCCTGCATCACAGTTGCTGATTCAAATCCCTGCCGCCCAAATTCCTGTCCCACTCCAGCCAACAGGTGCAGTGGTGATGGACAGGTGCTTGGACCCCACACCACATGGGAGAACTGGAAGGGGGCTCATCGGCCTTCAGCCTCACCCAAACATTGGGGGATCAAACCAGCAGATGGAAGACCCCTGTCTCTATGCCTTTCAAATAAATCTCTTAAAATAAATAAAAAAGAAATGCAAAAATAAAAAAAGAACCAGCTAAATAGAAGTGAACTGTATGGAGACAAACACCAATATTACATTACTCAACTCTCCACTGCTCCAATGAACAAAGAAGACAAATAAGAGGGATATAGGCCTCCCCTTTTTTGTTATGCTTCCCTTGGTTCTAACTAGCATGGGCTTCCAGAAAATGCACAAGGAATCCATTCTCTTCTGTGGTCAATACATGATCTCAGAATTTCCCTTATTCATTTGCCTAACAGATTTTGATTATGTTACTCTAAGGAAAGGGAAGGCAACAAAACTGCCCTTTTCCCCCATTTTAAAAATCTATTATTTATTTGAAAGGCAGAGTTACAAAGAAGTGGTAGAGACAGATCTTCCATCTGCTGGTTCACTTCCCAAATTGACCTCAGCTGAGCCAATCTAAAGCCAGGTGCTTCTTGCAGGCCTCCCACATGAATGCAGTGGTTCAAGCACTTGGGCCACCTTCTGATGCTTTCCCAGGCACATTAGCAGGGAGCTAGATTGTAGGTGGAGCAGCTGGGACTTGAATCAGCACCCATATGGGATGCTGGCACAGCAGGCCATGGCTTTACCCACTGTGTTGGTACTGTGTGTGTTTGTGTGTGTGTATGTATTTTTATTTCAAAGACTCATTTATTTATTTGAAAGGCAAGGTTAGAGAGGGAGAGACATAAGAAAAGAGATCTTTCAACCTCTGGTTCACTCCCCAAATGTCCACAACAGCAGAGGCTGGGCCAAGCCAAAGCCTGGAGGCTGAACAGCAGATAATCTTTAGTTATTAATTTAAAATGAATAGGCTGTAGCTGGTGCTGTGGCATATAAGGTGAAGCCACCACCTGCAGTGCTGGCATCCCCTATGGGCACTGGTTCATATCCCAGCTGCTCTGCTTCTAATCTAGCTCCCTGCTAATGTGCCTGGGAAAGCAGCAGGAGATGGCCCAAATACTTGGGCCCCTGAATCCATGTGGGAGAACTGGAAGAAGCACCTGGCTTTGGATTAGCCCAGCTCCAGCTGCTTGCAGCCACGTGGGGAGTAAAACAGCAGACAGAACATCTCTGTCTATTTCTGTGTCTCTCTCTATAATTCTGTCTTTCAAATTAATAAATAAATCTTTAAAAAGGGTTTATTAACATATACTATAATCCAATCCAGGAACAGTAAGAGAAGCATTAAATATTGCTACCTATATTTTTATTTATTTTTTTATTTTTAAATTTTTTAAACTTTTATTTAGTAAATATAATTTTCCAAAGTACAGTTTATGGATTACAAAGGCTTCCCCCCCATAACTTCCCTCCCAACAGCACCCCTCCCATCTCCCACTCCCTCTCCCATTCCATTCATATCAAGATTAATTTTCAATTATCTTTATACACAGAAGATCGATTTAGTTTATATTCAGTTAAGATTTCATCAGTTTGCAGAACACAGAACATAAAGTGTAAAATACTGTTTGAGTACTAGTTATAGCATTACTTCACATTGGACAACACATTAAGGACAGAGATCCCACATAAGGAGTAAGCACACAGTTATTCCTGTTGTTGACTTAACAATCTGACACTCTTGTTTATGGCATCCGAAATCTCCCTGGGCTCTAGTCATGAGTTGCCAAGGCTATGGAAGCCTCTTGAGTTCACTGAGTTCGATCTTACTTAGACAAGGTCATAGTCAAAGTGGAAGTTCTCTCCTCCCTTCAGAGAAAGGTACCTCCTTCTTTGATGGCCTGTTCTTTCTACTGGGATCTCACTCACAGAGATCTTTTATTTAGGTCCTTTTTTTTTTCTTTTTTGCCAGAGTGGCTTTCTGCTGCTCCTCCGCACGCGGAGGAGCCACACCGGACCGGACGCTTGTTGTTCCCTTTTTTTACAAGTCCTTTCTATAGTAAAGTAAGAATAAGTAAACAGCAAACTCCCAAAGCAAGAATGAGTAGAGAGAAGTGAGAAAGAATGAAGTAACGAACTTCCCCGCGAACTCTCCAATGCACTCTCCAACCAACCCACACCACCATGCCATCTCTCTCCTCCTATATAGTCCTCTCCACCAATCCGTGCTCTGCTACCCACACGCCGAGCGCGCCACTCTCCTCCAATCAGGAGCGGCTCTTGCAGCTTATCAAGTTGGTAAGGGGCAGCTGGGTAGAAGCTGTACGCTCCTCTCCCAGCACCACATTGTGGGAGAGCAGATGCATAGAATAAGTCTTAATTCCAGTAACAGTATAGTCCGAGTTGCTCCCCACAGATCCCCCTTTCTTTTTAATTTTTTGGCGTTGATACGCGCCTGTGTAAAGTTCAGCGTGATCTTCATGCTATTGACTGTCTTGTTTGTCATGCTACTTCAGAGTTCCTTGAAAAATGTCCCATATTCAAGATCCCAGGGATTGGTTATTCATTGTTTTTCTTCCTCAAATAGAGTTTTTTTCTTCTAGCTCTTCTGCTGGTAGGTTTACCAACCGAATTCTTCTCTCAGGGGTCCATATTGGTTGTGCCGCACCCTGTGGAAAAAAACAAACGGCGCCTTTCCATTGGTTGTCCTGTAAATCCTTCCACATTATCCACTGTATTGATTCCTTATCAGCTGATTGAGCATGCATTTCTGCAGGTGTTTTACCGTTCTTTTTCTTGTTCAAAAAATTAATTGTATAAAGAGCTAGGGCCAAGGCATCCTTGTTGGATGTGGCCATTTCCCCTATTCCCCCTTTTTGTTTAATTATTAAATTTTTTAAATATAAGTGAGTGCGTTCTACCACAGCTTGCCCTTGTGGATTGTATGGAATACTGGTAATATGGGAGATTCCGAATTCTTTCAAAAATGCAGCAAAACGAGTTGATGTATACGCTGGGCCGTTATCCATTTTGATCACATGAGGAACTCCCCAGGCTGCAAAAGCCTGCAAGCAGTGTTGGATTACTTGTTGTACTCCTTCTTTATTCATGGCTGTGGCCATAACTACACCTGAATATGTATCTACAGTGACGTGAACACAGCTTTGTCGCCCAAAAGAGGGGATATGTGTAACGTCCATCTGCCAGATATGTCCTGGTTTAAGGCCACGGGGATTGGCTCCCGCAGGAATCTTTGGAACTATGGTAACAACGCACTTTTCACAGGATCTAATAATATCTTCTGCTTGCTTGCAGGGAATATTAAATTTAAAACTTAAAGTGTGGGTGTTAACATGCCATTTAGAGTGATATTCTTTAGCTTGTTCCAAAGCGGTGCATGCAAGCAAGAATCTTGAATAATGATCTGCCATCATGTTTCCTCGAGTAAGTGGGCCAGGTAAATTAGAATGAGCTCTTATGTGGCCTATGTAAATAGCATGCTCTCTTTGATTTAATAACCCCTGAATTTCACTTAAATAAGAATAGACTGAGGAGGATTTAAGAATAAGGCACTGTGTAGCAAGCATCTGAACTGCATTCACCACATATGCACTATCAGACAAAATATTCATGGGTGCGCTCTCTCTGCGTAATACTGTTGCGATAATAGCTAATTCTGCATGTTGTGGAGAAGGGGATGCTGTTAAGACAAAATATCGTTGATTGTTAAATATAGCTGTTCCTGTTCCGCCTTTAGCTCCATCCGTAAATATGGTAACTGCCCCTTGAATTGGATCCCTTCGCACCTTCTGCACCCGTTTTATTGAAACCTGTGTGCAGAAGTTAACAAATGGATGGCGAGGGTAGTGATTGTCAATCTCTATTTGTAGAATGAGAACTATGTATGCCCATTGCCAGCATTCCCTTGTAAAGGCTTCTACTGCCTCTTGAGCAAAGGGAACTACACATCACTTTGGAGTCTTCCCCGCCATTTCTGTCACCTTTTTTATTGCTGTTAATATCAAATCAGCCACTGCTATGCCTTGGGTGTATAGTACACGCGGTGCATGTGAATGTGGGTATACAAACAACAAGGGTTCTCCTTGCCAAATGACTGCGAAGGGATACAGCTGTTCCATAAAAATTAATATTTCTAGGGCTTGTTGTGGATCACATCTTTCCATCTGCATTGCTTTAATTTGTTTTTCGATTTTCTGTAACGCCAAGCGGGCTTCTTTTGTCAATCTACGAGGGGAATCAAGCTGGGCATCTCCTTCTAAAATATTGAATAATGGCATCATATCTTCGGTGGTTAATTTACAATAGGGCCTCAACCAATTTAAATTGCCACATAATTTTTGGAAGTCATTAAGGGTCTGCAACCCATCTATTGCAATTTCAAATTCTAATGGGGTCACCTTTTCAGAAGTTACTTTAAGCCCTAAGTACTGTACTACTTCCCCTTTTTGTATCTTCTCTGGCGCTACTTGTAACCCAACTTTTTCCAAATATAATAGCAGCAGCTTATATGCTTCCATAAGGTGACTTTCACTTTCAGCCGTTATTAACAAGTCATCCATGTAGTGTAAAATTTGTACTTTTGGGCACTGTTGTCGAACCGGCTCTACTGCCTGGTCAACATATAGCTGGCATATGGCAGGACTGTTAGTCATTCCTTGGGGAAGCACCTTCCATTCATATCTTTTGTCGGGACCTTGATGATTAATGGAAGGTACGGTGAAAGCAAACCTCTGAATGTCTTGTTCATGTAGAGGTATGCTAAAAAAGCAGTCCTTCAGATCGAGTACTATTAATGGCCAATGCTTTGGGATCATAGTAGGAACCGGGAGTCCAGGTTGTAATGCCCCCATGGGTTGCATCTGCTGATTAACAGCCCGTAAATCATGCAACAACTGGTATTTCCCCGATTTTTTCTTTATCACGAATACTGGCGTATTCCATGGGGAGGTTGATGGTTGCAAATGGCCTGCCTCTAATTGTTGTAACACTATATCATTTACCGCAGCCAACTTTTCCTGGGTAAGGGGCCACTGTGGTATCCACTTTGGCTTGTTGTCCAGCCATGACAATGGTAGCGGCTGCATCTCAGTGGCCCCCACGAAAAACCCGTGTCCTGTCTTTTAAAATCGCCTTTGGGCTGGGCTAGGTCCCTTCTGCCTTCTCTGGAGCCTAATCCTCTCTCCTGATATCCCTTTTTATACATAATACGCCGTCCTGTAGAACTCTCCAATTGGTCCTCATTTGTTAATGTCAGTCCCAATTGTTCTAAAATGTCTCTTCCCCATAATGTGATGGGGAGTGCACTAACATAAGGTTGCACATTTCCCTTGTTCCCTTCTTGATCCTGCCAATGAAGCACCTGAGCACTTCTTGATGGTGTCATGGCCGCACCTAGGCCTACTAAAGTATTATCTCCTGGCTGAAGGGGCCATGACTTCGGCCAATCATTTTCTGAAATTATACTTACATCTGCACCTGTATCTAGCAGGCCCTGAATCGACTTTCCTCTAATGGTTAAGGTCCACAGAGGTCGATCTGCTAAAGATAGGGACAAGGCTGTAAATTTCTCCCCTTGGGGTCCATGAACATCCTGCGCTCCAATCATGATCAGCATTTGAGCCACAGGTTCTTCTGGCTTGATTTGAATAATACCCTTTGTAGATTGTATTAGCACTTTTAACTTATCAAAAGGTAATTGAATGACTCCGGTAATGACCATTAGGCCTCTTAAAGCATTTGTTTCTTTTCCTATGATTATTCCAAGTCCCTTATGCTCCGCTGAAATTGTTTCTGCCCTCACCTCTATGGCTTGTGGCCCCATTTGAGGTGTTAGTACCGAATATTCGGTGGCTCGTAACTCTGCGCAGTAAATATTTGGTTTTTGTATTGTTGGGACCGTGGCACCCACCAATTGTTTTGGCCCCAGGGTGCAGGGGCCCACATTCCGTTTTTTTGCTGTTGTCCATATACACCTGATCTTCTTATGGGGCCCGGCTCATTTGGCATCCTCAGGGGATTGCCTGCGCTATTCATTTTAAAGTAACATTCACTGACCCAATGATTCCCTCTTCTACAGCGTGGGCAAAGGCCTGGTCTTCTCGAGTTCTCTATGCCCTGCCGATCTCGGGCTGGAAATTTCACCCTACATTCCCTCATTAGATGCCCTTCTCAACCACATCTAAAGCATATTCGTCCCCTCATGTTCTGTCTAAATTGTCGGGTTACAGCTACTGCAGCATGTGATCCAGAAGCTACATCATCCATGACATCCCTACAGATTTTCAAAAAGGTAGGGATGTCTTTATGCTGCCATGGTCTAAGAGCTTCACGACATGTTTTATTGGCCTGTTCATACGCCAATCTTCTGACTAAGGGCATTGCTTCTTCCACAGTTTCAAAAATGTTTCCTGCTGCTTCCATTAATCTGTTCACGAAGTCAGCATAAGGTTCAGTAGGGCCCTGTACTATCTTAGTTAGGCTGTGTCTTATTTCTCCTTTTCTGGGTATCACCTTCCAGGCTCTTCTTGCTATCTCTCTCACTTGTAAGAGGACAGCTGTTGGTAATCGGGCCTGCTCATCAGGATTGGCAAATCGCCCTTCTCCATTTAACATTTCCTCATCCCATGCTTGATTCCCTGCTTGATAGTTCTGCTTTGAATATTCTCGCGCGAATTCTTTATAAGCAGCTAACCATAAGAGGAAGTCACCCCCACCCAACACCGCCTTTACTAAGTTTCTCCAATCCTCGGGTATTAGGCCTTGCTGCCCAATGTTATCAAGGATTGCCTGAGTGTAACTTGCATGGGGCCCATACAATTGTACTGATTGTTGCAACTCTTTAAGTAATTTATGGTCAAGAGGTGTCCAACCCCTGTTTTCCTGTTGATCCTGAATTACAGGAAACACCTGGCCTGGTTCCTGGTACTGCTCCCAAGCAGGTTTTCTATAAACAGCTCCCCTTTGCTTGCTTTCGGTTCTCGGCCTTTCTATCTCCTCCTGCATACCTACTCCCTCCATCACTCCTTTTTCCTCCTCCCACTCTTCTTCAATCTCATGTGGAAAAAAGGGGCTTTTCTTTACAGGAGGAAACTTTGGTAGTACTAATGGGCGATACCGGGGTGGTGATTCATCCTTTATGGTTGAATTTGCCAGCCTTGTAGGGCCAGGATATATTCTTGGCATCTCTCTCGGGGGCGAGGTTCCCTCTTCAGCTTCCTTCTCCCCCACGTAAGCTTCCTGGCTCTCTAAATCCTTCTTTGATTTTCTTCTCACCTGTTCATTACAATAGCTGCTCTCCTGGCTGCCCTGCCATAATTCTTCCTGCAATTCACTCCCCTCATTAAGCAACAACTCGATCCCTTCCGTGGGGTCCTGAAGCACCTGATCAACGAGTTGCCACAGCTTCAGCACTTCTATCGATTCCCCAGCCTCGCGTAATTTCCATCCCACCTGCCTCCACTGCTGTAGAAACCAGGGGGACATCTCCACGACTGCTCTTACGAATGCATGAATTTTCCTCCCCCCTCGTTTCCCTCGCTTAGAAGAAAAGCTGCGAGGAGGTGGGGAGTAGGAAGAGAGAGAAACCACATTCAGCCCACAATGGATGATCTTTAGGGAGAAATAGAGAATGGTGCCTAGCAGGAGGAAGAGGTAGCCAGTGGGCAAAGAGTAGCCAAAGAACTCCATTGTCTGTACCGTCTGTGACATGTTGGAGCGGTGGGCGTAATGGAAGACTGAGTCTCCCAGACGTTCCCAGTTAATACCTCTTTCCTAGCTTCTAATTTTCTTCCCCCACGGCTTTTTTCCTGGGTTCTAACTAGCTTTTCACCGGCACTCTTTCCATCTGGCCTTCCCCTAGGCTCTTTGCTAGTCTCTCTCTCCGGTAATTTCCCACTTCTTCCCGTTTTTTCCCTCCTAGGTTTCCTATCTGAGTCACGGCACCATTTGCTGCTCCTCCGCACGCGGAGGAGCCACACCAGACCGGACGCTTGTTGTTCCCTTTTTTAACAAGTCCTTTCTATAGTAAAGTAAGAATAAGTAAACAGCGAACTCCCAAAGCAAGAATGAGTAGAGAGAAGTGAGAAAGAATGAAGTAACGAACTTCCCCGCGAACTCTCCAACGCACTCTCCAACCAACCCACACCACCATGCCATCTCTCTCCTCCTATATAGTCCTCTCCACCAATCCGTGCTCTGCTACTCACATGCTGAGCCCGCCGCTCTCCTCCAATCAGGAGCGGCTCTTGCAGCTTATCAAGTTGGTAAGGGGCAGCTGGGTAGAAGCTGTACGCTCCTCTCCCAGCGCCACATTGTGGGAGAGCAGATGCATAGAATAAGTCTTAATTCCAGTAACAGTATAGTCCGAGTTGCTCCCCACAGCTTTCCATACCTAAAATACTCTCATGGGCTCTTCAGCCAGATCTGAGTGCCTTAAGGGCTGATTCTGAGGCCAGAGTGCTGTTTAGGACATCTACTATTCTACGAGACTGCTGTGTATCGCACTTCCCATGCTACCTATATTTTATATAGTCTAAGTATTGTATAAACTAAAATATACAACACTAGGAGTATGCTATCAGTAATTACACTACCAATCTCAGTGATTATAAATAAGAATTTTAGCAACTATACTGATTCTGAACAGTGATTCAATGTTTCTGTTTTTAAATTTAAAAATGCCCATGAACTTGAATGTTTCTGTGTAGCTCCTAATAGAACTACAAGCCTTAGAAGTTCTATGCTGTTTAGCATTTCATCTTCAGTGCCAACTTGATTATTACACTGCCAGTTTATAAAACACTTCACAGTCATGTGAACCTTACCATAAGATAGGACTGTGTAGAATAAATCCTTTAACTACAAAGACAATCTTATCTCACAAGGGAGGAAGATCCAGAGGGGTCAAATGACTTGCTAATGTCACTTAGCTCTGTTGGCACAGAAACAAGGAAAGCTCTCAGCTTCCTGCCACCTCCCCTTACACCACCTGCCTCAACTAGACGAGCCTGTAATTTTAAGGATGCTCAGGTCCCATGAGTTTAAATGAATTTTTCAAGGTTACATGACAAGTACCAAAGCCAGAAGCAAAAATTATTGCTTCCATCTTTCTCTTCCTTGTCCACAATGGAAGTTTGATGTACACTTATGCATTATTCAAATATCATTTACAACCAAGAAGCATTATTTTTCCCCAAAAATAACAATGACACTACTTTTTCCATTGAGGAAGTTATTTTAATGGATGATGCAAACATACTTGTTTTGTTTTTTACTTTGAGATGCAAAGAAATGAACAAGTAGACAGAGAAGTGGTATTCACCCTGTAGTTAACTGCTGAAATGTCCACAGCGGTCAGGGCTGGCCCAGGAGCAGGGAACCTAATCATCTGAACCATCACTTGCTAGCTACCAGGGTCTACATTATCTGAAAGTTGGAGTCAGGGGCTGGAACCGGGAATCAAACCCAAAAACTCCAATGTGGGACACAGACATCTGAACCATAAGGCTGCACCCTGGCTTCCAGACTTGTTTTTTCACCAGTCCTCTGAAAAGGAAAGTTAATTACAACTTGAAATCCAAGACTCTGGAGTCCTCAGGTGTGTGTGTCTATGCATGAGAGTTAGTTGGGTAGATCAAGAGTCTGCAGTTTAGAGAGAACAGAAGAGTGAAACATGTGTCAGAGGATGTCAGCATTGGAGAGGTGGCTGTGCTCTAGTCAGAGGCTGAGGAGGACAAGTCCACAGAGAGCAGCAGCACCAAGGGAGAATGCTATACTAGCAAGTAAGGAGAAAAAATGTTGAAAAATAAATATGTGAAAAGGATTTATTTATCTGGAAGATGGAGTTATAAAGAAGGAGAGACAGGGAGGGGGAGAGAGAGATCTTCCATCTGCAGGTCAACCCACCAAATGGACACAATGTCTGGGACTGGGTCAGATCAAAGCCAGGATCTGGAACTCCACCCAAGTCTCCCTCATGGGTGGCAGGGACTCAAGAACTTGGGTTGTCTGCTGCTTTCTCAGATGCATTGCCAGAGAGCTGGATGGGAAGTACAGCAGCTGAGACACAAACAGTGGCCATATGGGATGCCAGCATCAGTGGCAACAGATTATCCTAATGCATCACAACACTGGCTCCAACAAATGAACTTAGGTAAACAAGTCCAAATGCCAGGGAAACATCAGATAAAATGCCAAGGATGAGCATTGTGGTGCAGCAGGGTAAACCACTACTTAGGAGGCATACCTCATTCTTAAGTATGAGGATGTCTTTTAACCACTTTTGTACAAGAGAGTACAAGCCAGAACACCATAGCATCTTCCAGATTCGGCACTGCCTGTTCTCAGGGGCCCCCCCACAAACTCCTGTGCTTCCCCTGGGCAGTTTGTTTTGGCTGAAGCCAGCCAGAACCCTGGGGTCATTGGAGTAGGAAATGGGATTAAAGGATTTCATGCTGCAAAACTGCTCCAAGCCAGTTTTTTCACTGAGAGACAGAGACCCAGAATGACCTCCCCGGAGCTCACAAGACCATGCCTGGACACCTGCCAGGGAAAAAGTTGGAAAAAAAAATCCAGATTCTGGAATCTTCTGGAACATTCTAGAATATTCTAGAATTTTCCCAGAATGTCCTAGAGATTTTGTAGGATGTTCCAGAATGTTCCAAAATGCCACCTAGTTATCCTAGGGGGATTCTGGGATGCAGGTCTGAGTGGAAATTCCCCAGCCAGGTGCAGCGGGTGTCCTGGTGCTGTGCCCAGCCCGGCTGACATTTACACAGCGCACATAGCCTAAGCACCTGCACACATGGGAGGGGAGTCAAGGGGGTGTGGCCACTCCAGGACATCCTGTGCTGATCTCTGGGGGCCGTAGTAATTTCCAGCCCATCAGAAGAGGTTCTCGGCCCCCCAAGATGGTCACTGGGCAATCTGGAATGTTCTAGGACATTCTACAAAAATCTAGAAATACTGAGAACATTCTAAAAAATTCCAGGACCCCCAAAGACTTTCACTGCATGTTCTGGGAACATTCTAGAAAATTCTGAGAATATTCACCATTGTTTCTAGAACATTTCTAAAACCCCAATGATGCCTACCTGGTGTTCAGGAAAAATTCCAAGAACATTCTGGAAACATTCTGGAAAAATTTCTGAGAGCATTCTTGAAAATTCTGAGTGTATTCTAGAACGTTTTAGTAAATTCTATGACCCCCGAAGACACTCAGCAGGTATTCTAGAAAAAGTTCTAAGAACATTCTAGAAAGTTCTAAAAAAAAACTCCATAAAATTCTAGAATATTCTAAGACCTGAGAAACACTCGCCTAGTGTCCTTGAAACATTCTAGAAAATTCTGGAAAATCCCTAGCCCCAGAGAATCCATAATGGAAGCTCATGGAAGCTCCTGGGACATTCTGGAATGCCCCGGGACCTCATCCCATCCCAGTGCCACCTGGATGTTTGCACAACCTCAGCCCTGCCCACTTCTCCCAAGCCCTGGCTATAAAGAGATGCCTGGTAGCAGCCGGTTCCAGACGACGAAAAGACGATGATGATGAAGGCTCTCATTCTTGCCCTTGTGGTGGGCGTGGCCTGTGCCCAGGTATCAATTACTCGCATCATTTGTGCAATGTTCCATAATGTCCTAGAATGTTCCAGAATGTTCCAGATGATTGCAATAGACTCTCTAGCAGGCCCTACGGGAGCAACTGGAATGTTCCAGAATATTCCAGGATGTTCTAGAACACATCCAGACAATTCTACAATGTTCTAGAATGTTCCAGAATCTTTCCAATTTTGTTTCTAACAATTCTAGGATGTTCTGGAATGTTCTAGAATCTCTCCCCCAGAATATTACAGAACATTCTGGAATGTTACAGACAGTCCCAGTAGACTCTAGCAGGACCTAGGGAAGCATCCAGAGTGTTCCAGAAAAATTCCATAATGTTCTAGAATGTTCCAGAATGTTCTAGAAAATGCCTCTGGAACGTCCCAGCATGCCCCAGGATGTCCCAGCATGCTCCACAATGCCCTGAAACATTCCACCATGTTCCAGCATGCCCTGGCACACCCTGAATGCCCACCTCTCCCCCTGAAGTTGAAGGCCAGAACTACTTCAAGTTCCTGGTGCAGGAGAATGGCCACATCTTCTTTCTCAATCAGAATGTGGGCACCGATGGCACTGCCACCTGCGTCACCCTTACTGCTGGTGAGCCCCCTGCACACACATGTGGATACAGCCAGCACCTGCTAGAAAGAGAGTCTGACCCTGACTGTATACACAGACCCTGAGTGTATGCAACCAGTCCAGAGCTTGACCCTGACTGTATACATGGATCCTGAGTGTATACAGTCGGCTCCTACTAGGGACACACATTGCAACCTGAAAGCCTGACCCTGCTGTATACAGTTAGCACCCACTAGAGAGAGATACATTCTGACCGTGACCGTATACAATCAGTGCCTACTATGCAGAATAACTTTGACCCTGGTGCATCCTAGAGGGGCTTGGCCAGCTGTATACTGGTGGCACACACTAGAGAGAGAGCCTGACCCTGGCTGTGTTCAGGCAGCACCTACTAAATACAAGATCCTCAACCCCAGCACACCCTAGAGGGGGGCTCGGCCAGCTGTATACAGTCAGTGCATACTAAGTAGATCCCATCCTGTCCGGGGTGGGCTTGGCTGACTGTATACAGTCAGCACCCACTAGATGGGGCAAGCACATACAGTCAGCACCTACTAGATATCTGGGGCAGGTTTTGCTGAATGTATACAGTCAGTGCTTACTGAACAGAACCATCCCAGCCCCATCCTATCCTGGATGATTTTGGTTGACTGTATACAGTCAGCACACACTAGAAGGAGCCATCCTGACTGTGACTGTATACAGTTGGTGCAGACCCAGTGGTAGTTAGTGGGCACCCTCTAGACAGAGGCACCCTCGGTGTACACAGCACGGAGCCCATGCTGCCTGAGGTGCGTCTGGCTGGCTGTATACAGTCAGCGCCCACTAGACAGGGCAAGTGTATACAGCTGGCGCCACCCACAGCCCAGGACCAGGAGCTGAGCGATAAGCACCTGGCACAGTTCTTGGTGTTAATGAAGGAGAACGGGATCCCCGGGGGAACATGGAGTGTGTGGCCAGCATGGGTGAGCTGGGGGTGTGGCCAGTGTGGAGGGTTCATGGCCAGGATGGGCATGGCTGTCACGAGTGAGCCAGGGGTGTGGCCAGGGTGGAGGCATGGCTGTGAGCTGGGGGCATGGCTGACATGGATGAGAATCAGGTGTGGTCTGGGTGGAGGGGAATGAACTGGTGGGTGTGGCCTGGGTGGAACATTCCAGGGGGTTCCAGAAAAATCTAGAAAACTCTAGAACGTTCCATGGAGCCACCAGGCCATCCCATGCTGACTCAGCCAATTTCTCCTCCCTGACAGACACCTGTCCCCAGTGATGATGCTGACGCCCAGGTGAGCAGTGTGGTGCCAGCCAGTCCTCACACCTTCCCAGGGGAACATTCTAGAGTGTTTCCGAAATATCCCAGAATGTTCTAGATGTTCAGGCAACAGGAATATTCTGGAACATTCCAGAGCATTCTGCGACATTTCCAGAATGCTCCACATTTTTTTTCTCCTCCCCAACAGGTAAAAAGCCAACGTCTCCCTGCCCCTCACTTGCAATCTCTGCTGGAAGCTTCTGGAATGTTCTGGGATGTTTTCAGAATGTTCCAGAATGTTCTGGAATGTCCCATAAGCCTCTGTCCCCAGCTTGCTCTCAGTTTCTCTTTCTCATTGATGTCATAAACTGATTGCACACGACTGTGGATTCTGTGGTCTCTCTGGAATGCTCCCACATCTGGCTCCCAGAGGCCCTTGGGGCCCCCATGTCTGGCTCAGAATCCCCTGGGAGAAACCATGCCCTCACTTCTGGCTCCCAGAAACCCCTAGGTCCCCTACTCCAGCGCCATCTTCCCCACCACCCACACCTTGTGGGAACATTGGGTTGGGGATCAGGACTATCAATCACCATAGCCCTGCCCATTTCCAGGCCCCAAGCCTGCACCAGGGGCTGCATTGGTGTCTCTAAAGCTCCATACAGGTCTCCATCTGGGTCTCAAAGGCTCCATATGGGTCCCCAGGGGCTCCATATGGGTCTCTAGGGCTTCATCCGGGTCTCCAGAGCTCTATCCAAGTCCCCATGGCTCCATCCATATCTCCAGGGGCTCCATCCAGATCTCTAAGGCTCCATCCAGGTCTCTAGCAGGTGCATGGGCCCACCAGGAGCTCCATCCAGGTCTCTAGGGCTCCATCTGGGTCTCGGGGGCTACAACCAGTTCTCTAACAGGTGCACAGGGCTCCATCCGGGTCCCCATGGCTCCATCCATATCTCTAGAGGCTCCATCTGAGTCTCTAGCAGGTGCCTGGGGCTCCCAGGAGCCCCATCTGGGCCTTTAGGGCTCCATCTGGGTCTCCAGGGGCTGCATCTGGGTCTCTAACAAGTGCACAGGGGCTCCATCTGAGTCTCTAGGGGCTCCATCTGGGTCTCCAGGGATCCATCCAGGTCTCTAAGGCTCCATCTGGGTCCCCAAGGCTCTACCCATATCTCTAGGGGCTCGATCTGGGTCTCTAGGGGCTCCATCCAGATCTCTAACAGATGCATTGGGCTCCAAGGAGCTCCATCCAGGTCTCTAGGGCTCCATCTGGGTCTCTAGCAAGTGCCTGGGGCTCCCAGGAGCTCCATCCAGGTCTTTAAGGCTCCATCCAAGTCTGCAGGAGCTCCATCTGGGTCTCCAGGGATTCATCCAGGTCTCTAAGGCTCCATCTGGGTCCCCAAGGCTCTACCCATATCTCTAGGGGCTCCATCTGGGTCTCTAGAGGCTCCATCTGGGTCTCTAGCAGGTGCCGGGGGCTCCCAGGAGCTCCTTCCAGGTCTTTAGGGCTCCATCCAGGTCTCCAGGGGCTCCATCTGGGTATCTAGGGGCTCCATACAGGTCTCCAGGGCTCCATTGGGTCTCCAGGGGTTGCATCCAGGTCTCTAGCAAGTGCACCGGGCCTCCATCTGGGTCCCCAGGGCTTCATCCAGGTCCCCAGCAGGTGCCCAGGGCCCCCAGGAGCTCCATTTCCAGTCCAGCTGGAACCCTCCCCCCAAAGCTGGGGACCCCCAAGGCACCTGGGCCAGAACCGTGGAAAATGCAGAGACTGTGGGAACATGGCTAGGCAACTCCATGAAGGCATCCTCCACGCCTCTGGCTTTCTCTCGTTGCTACGCAACCCCGTGCAGGCTTGCCCGGGGCTGCGGGGCTTAACCCAGTTGCTAGGCAATCCCTCAAAGGTGCGTTCAGGGCCTCTGGCTTAAGCAAGTTGCTAGGCAATCCCACTCATGCACACTAATTATTTAATTATTTTTTAAATTAATTTTAAAAGAATTTTAATGAATTTTTTTTTTTATTTTTTGACAGGCAGAGTGGGCAGCGAGAGAGTGAGACAGAGAGAAAGGTCTTCCTTTGCCATTGGTTCACCCTCCAATGGCTGCTGCCGCCAGCGCGCTGCGGCCAGTGCACCACGCTGATCCAATGGCAGGCGCCAGGTACTTCTCCTGGTCTCCCATGGGGTGCAGGGCCCAAGCACTTGGGCCATCCTCCACTGCACTCCTGGGCCACAGCAGAGAGATGGACTGGAAGAGGGGCAACTGGGACAGAATCCGGTGCCCCGACTGGGACTAGAACCCGGTGTGCTGGTGCTGAAAGGCGGAGGATCAGCCTAGTGTGCCGCGGCGCCGGCCAATTTTAATGAATTTTTAAATGGAATTTGAATGTCTTTTTACATTTTTAATTTTTACTTAATTTTTAATTTTTAATGAATTTTTAAATGAAATTTTTAAGAAATGTATTTTTAGATTTTCTGATGACAGCCATATTGGAGTCTGGCAAATTCTCGTTCTGACATCAGCAGCAGAATGTTGGATCCTGGCAAATTCTCATTATGACAGGAATGACAGGCATCTTGGAGGCTGGCAAATTTTTCTGACAGGAGTGGCAGCCATGTTGGAGTCTGGCAGTGTGTTTTCTGATGTCAGTGGTGGCCATCTTGGATTCTGGCAATTGTTTTGACAGGAGCTATAGCCATATTGGATCCTGACAAAATTTCTCTGACAAAAACTCAAGGGAGTCCCTGTAAGAAAAGGTGTCTTTCGGACCCAGGACCAATTTGCTGAGAGAAACTTGTATGAGAATTAAAATGTTTTTCCTGAGTGACAGGTCTATTCTGAGTGATGGACAGGTTTCTGAGTGATGGACAAGGGTGACTGGGTGATGGACAGGTGTCCCCGCCAAGAGCCCTGGGACCCCCAAAGACCCTCAGAGACCCCCAGAGATGCTGAAAGACCCTGAGAGAACCCCAGAGACAACTGGGACCCACAGAGACCCCCAGGGACCAACAGAGACCCTCTGGGAAGTGACTATAAGAACCTGGAAGTACACCAGAAGTACCCAAAAATGGGTATAAACAGAACCAAAGTGACTGAAAATGGGTATACAATGGCCGGAAGTGGACCAGAAGTGACTTAGGAACCCAGAAGTAGACTAAAGTGAGTCTGAGAACCCTGAAGTGACATAAATTAGCTGGAAGTTAGTGACTGTAGGAATCGGGAAGTTGACTGGAATTGACTCTGGGAATGCAGAAGTGGACTGGAAGTGGGTCTAGAATGACCAGAAGTGGGTTTAGGAAATTGAAAGTGGACCAGAAATGAATGCAAAGAGGGGAGGGAAGGAAGGAAGGGATGAGTCATGCTGAGACTCCTGCTGAGTCATCAGGAAATTCTGCTGAATCATCACTAGCACACACCTTGTGAGCCATCATTATACATACCCACTTAATCCTCATTATCCCAGACCTGGTGAGTCATTGAGAAACTTCTGCTGAGTCACCATTTTATACCTGCTGAGTCATTATTACCTACCAGGCATCCTTACCCACAAAGGTAGACAACTACACCTGCCAAGTCATACTCTTAGGCCAGTGAGTCGCACTTCTAAAATTGCTGAATCATGCTTCCAGACCTCCTGAGTTGTGCTTCTAAACTTGGTGAGTCATGCTTCAAACATGAACCCTAACCCAAATCCCATCCCCACCCTAACCTTGACATCAAACCTAACCTGCTGAGTCATGGCACCAGGCCAGCTGAGTCATGCTTCTACCCCTAAATCTAACCCAAGGTTGCAACGAAGGAAGGAGGGGCCCCTTGCACCTGCTGGGACTGGATGGAGGTCCTGAGCACCCCATGCACCTGCTGGAAACCAGGATGGAGCCCCTGGGGACCCAAATTGAGCTCTGGAGACCCAGATGGAGCACTGAAGAACCAGATGGAGCCATGGAAACCCAGATGAGGCTCCTAGAGACTGTATGGATCCCTGTGCACCTGCTAGAGACCCAGATGGAGCCCTAGAGACCTGGACGGAGGCCCCGGCACTTGGATGGAGGACCTGGGGACTTGGCTGGTGGCCTGGAGACCCGGATGGAGACCAGGAGATCTGTATGAAGGCCCTAGAGACTGAATGGAGCCCTGGGGACCCAGATGGGGCAATGTATACCTGCTAGAGACTAGGATGGAGCTGCTGGGGACCACCCTATCTCTCAGGACCCCTTGACAGGGCTCAGGTCTCTAAAGAGAACATGTGGGGACCAGGGAGGTGGTAATGATGAGTCAGCAGAAATTTCATGATGACTCAGAAGGTATGGTAATGATGACCCAGCAGAAATTTCATGATGACTCAGCATAAATGGATGGTGCTGACTCAGGAGCGAGGAAATGGATGGACAGGAGGAAGTGGTGGCCCTTTGTGAACTTCTGGCTGTGGGAGACCCTGAGGAAGTGTGCTCCCAGCACTGAAGGATGCAGGATCTCTGTACTTGCGAACTCCAGATAGCTGGGTCTGGGGAGAGTGCAGGGGTGACCTGCGCAGGCCCTGCTGCAGCCACCCTGGGACCTTGAGGCCAACCCATGGGTGCCACAGGGCCCCTCAGGGTCTCTCCCAGCCAGTGCTGTGCCAATCCTCCCTTCTTATCTCTGGCTCTCAACTGATTCTGGGATTTTTCCAACCCGGAGGTGGGGGCACCAGACCAGAGGTCAGGGAATGGTGGGGGGTGAGGGCCACCAGGTGCCCCGTGCACCCTGTGGGAGCCAACCCATGACCCCACCACATGGCTGTGGAGGAAGGCTGGCTGCAGGGTTTCTGGAGGCCCCAGGGCTGGGAGTGAACCCTGGTACACATGACTGCTAGAGGGCACAGAGAATGCAGCTACTCCCCCTCAGTGTGGGGTGACCCTGGCACTTCCCTGCCAAGGGTGGAAGCAGATGCTGAGCTAGTCTTAGAGCACTGCTCTCTCCAGTCCTGTTATCCATGGGTTCTCAGTCTGGGAAGACAGGTTTCAAAGTGTTTTCAGAAGACTTGGCATCCTAAGAACTGCTGGAAACTCACAGTCACAGTCAGTGTCATTCTAGAGCAAAGGTGCATTCGATGTGAATAACCAGGTTTGTGTTTTGAGTCTGCAATCCTTTCAGTCTATATGTTAGGTCCCTATGTTGTTACCTGTTTCCAAGTGATTGCAAGACATTGCTGTGAAAATTAAAAAAAAAAAAAAAAGAAGTGATAGGAAATAAATTGAGATATTAAATTTTGTGTTTTTTATTTTTATTTTTTGGCAAAGTTAGACAGTGAGAGACAGAAAGATCTTCCTTCCATTGGTTCACCCCCCAAATGGCTGCTACGGCCAGTGTGCAGCACTGATCCAAATCCAGCTGCCAGATACCTCCTCATGGTCTCTCATATGGGTGCAGGGCCCAGGCAGTTCGGCCATCTTCCACTGCCTTCCCAGGCCACAGCAGAGAGCTGGACTGCAAGAGGAGCAGCCAGGACTAGAACCCGGTGCCCATATAAGATGCTGGCACTACATGTGGAGGATTAACCAAGTGAGCCACGGCACTGGCCCCAATTTTGTGTTTTTCCACACCCCCTGGTCCCTCAGTCTTCCAGAGGCAGTCACAGATTTTGTTATGATTATCTGTACTTCTTACTTCTAAAGTAGGCTTTACGGACACATATTAGCCTCAGAGACAAGGAGTCTGTCACGTGGCATCTTTAAATGGTGGTTGCTCAAAGGGAGGCTTTATCATGACAAACAGACAGTGGAGAAGTAGAATTCTGATGCATGAATGGCCTCCCTAGACACAGTCTTATTCCATGTGCCTTCATAAGTCTCCATCCCCTGTGTCTCCAGCACCTCTTTTTAAAAAAGATTTATTTGAAAATTACATAGAGGGCCAGTGCCATGGCTCACTAGGCTAATCCTCTGGCTGTGGCACTGGCACTCTAGGTTCTAGTCTTGGTTGCTCCACTTCCAGTCCAGTTCTCTGCTGTGGCCCGGGAAGGCAGTGGAGGATGGCTCAACTTACTTGGACCCTGCACCCGCATGGAGACCAGGAGGGAACACCTGGCTCCTGGCTTTGGATTGCCACTATGCACTGGCCGTGGCAACCATTTGGGGTGTGAATCAATGGAAGGAAGATCTTTATCTCTCTCTCGCTGCCTAACTCTGTCCAAAAAAACCCCATGAAATTTAATATCTCAAGTTATTTCCTTATCACATAGAGGGAGAGACAGAGGCATAGAGAGACAGAAAGAGCTTCCATCCTCTGGCTCACTCCCCAATTGGTTGCAATGGCCAGGGTTGGGCCCATCTGAAGCCAGGAGTCAGGCCTTTGGAGCTTCTTCTGGGTCTCCTACGTGGGTGGCAGAGGACAAAACAGTAAGGCCATCTTCCACTGCTTTCCCAGGTCTTTGGCAGGGAGCTGGATCTGAACGGGAACAGCCAGCATACAAACCAGCACCCATATGGAATGCCAACATTATAGGTAGTGGTGTAACCCACTGCACCACAATGCCAGACCCTCCATCACATCTTTCCTTGAGTGTCCATCTGTGCCTGCATCCCAAGCCAGCTGTCAGGTCCTCCAGCCCCTCTGCATGAAGCTGTGATCTCCCATCAGTTATCTGCATCTCTACTCCAGAGTATTATCCTGCTACCCTGGAGTGACTTCATAGCCTGAGCCTTCAGCTCATGGCAGCCTTCAGATACCTCTCTGCCCTTTGCTTGAAGTCATTGTCTTCCTTGGGCTTCTAGATCCCCTATGACTTCAGCCTCGGCTTTTTTCTTGTGTCCCCATGCTAAATGCCTGCACCCTAAACATCTCATGTGTCTTCATCTCCTGTTCTCTTCCCAGGGTCTCCACGCACTTTGAAGGTTTGGTTATGTGGTTAACTGTTGAGGAACAATGTGGTTTTCTATGAGCTTTAGCCATTGTGAATAAAGCTGCTATATATATTTTCATGTCAGCTTTTATCAAGGCATACGTTTTCACACCAGCTCTGTAAATATATTAGAACATGTATGGTGTATGACACGGTATTGGATTCCTAATAACATGCCAAGATGTCTGATAAAGCATCTACCCCATGATGCATTCTCACCAGGAATGAATGAGATGTCATGCTACTCTATCCTTGAAAGCATTTGTAATGTGTGTTTTTAAGTGTAACCATCCTGATACACAGTGTATCCATCTTGTTGCTGTCTAAATGTGCTCTTCCTTTATGTACAGTACATTTCTTTTTCTCAGAATTCTCTAATATTCAGATTGGTTTATATGCTTTTTTATTTATTTGACAGATAGAGTTAGACAGTGAGAAAGAAAGAGACAGAGAGAAAGGTCTTCCTTCCATTGGTGCATCCCCCAATGGCCACTATGGCTGGAACTATGCTGATCCGAAGCCAGGAGCCAGGTGCTTCCTCCTGGTCTCTGATGTGGGTGCAGAGCCCAAGCACTTGGGCCATCCTCCACTGCACTCCCAGGCCACAACAGAGAGCTGGACTGGAAGAGGAGCAACTGGGACTAGAACCCTGTGCCCATATGGGATGCCAGCACTACAAGTGGAGGATTAACCAAGTGAGCCATGGTGCCAGCCCCATATATGTTTATTTTATTATGCATTTTACGTGTGTCTCTATGTATTCTGGCAGTATTTAAATTTGAAGGCATTTATTTTCCTGTTACTGAGTTCTCCAAGTTTTTGTTAAATTTGCATACAATTCCTTCAAGTGTGTATTTTTCTTTTTTATACGATTAATTTATTTATTTGAAAGGAACAGTTACAAAGAGGGAGACACATAGTGAGACAGAGAGACAGATCTTTCATCACTGGTTCACTCTAAAAATGACCACAATGGCTAGTTCTGTGCCAGACTGAAGCCAGAAGCCTGGAACTCCATCTGGGTCTCCCATGTGGATGACAGGGGCCCAAGCACTTGGGTCACCTTCTGCTGCTTCCCCAGACACATTAGCAGGGAGCTGGATGGGATGTGGAGTTGAACTAGTGCTCATATGGGATGCCAGTGTCACAGAGCATGGCTTAACCTGCTGTGTGACAATACCAGCCACTGTTTTGCCTTTGATAATAGGCATTCTAACTGGAGTAACTTGGTGTCTAATTGTGGTTTTGATTTGTATTTGTATTTCCCTGTTAATTAGTGATGCTGAACATTTTTCATGTACTTCTTGGCCATTTGTATGCCTTTCTTTGACAAATGAGCATTTAGATCTAATGCCAATTTTAAAATCTGTTCATTTTTCATTGAGTTTTTAAAATGTCTTAAAGGGTGTATACACCTTAATAGGTGTATATTTTCTAAATATTTTCTCCAATTTCATATTGTCTCTTTGTTATGTTGATTATTTTGTTTGCTTTGCAGAAGTTTTTTAATTTGGTAAAATTCCAGGGCCAGTGCCGTGGCTCACTTGCTGCAGTGCCGGCATTCCATATGGGCACTGGGTTCTAGTCCCAGTTGCTCCTCTTCCAGTCCAGCTCTCTGCTGCATCCCAGAATGGCAGTGGAGGATGGCCCAAGTGCTTGGGCCCTGCACCCATATGGGAGACCACAAGGAAGCACCTTGCTCCTGGCTTTGCTCCTGGCACAGCGCCAGCCATAGTGGCCATTTGGGGAGTGAACCAATGGAAGGAAGATCTTTCTCTTTGTCTCTGTCTCTCACTGTCTATAACTCTACCTGTTAAATAAATAAAAAAGTGCATTTGACTATTTTTGCTTTTTTCTTCTAGTGCTTTGTTGTCGTATCCTTCAAATACTTACTCAATCCAATGTCCTGAAGCATTTTTTTCCTAGTACTTTCAGATCTTACATTTAAGTCTTTAAATAATTTTGAATTGAGTGTAAAATTATTTATTTGAGAGCAGATAAACAAAAAGAGAGAGCTCTCATGTTGATTGACTCCACAAATGCCCACAAAGGACAGGACTGGGCCAAACAGAAGCCAATAGTGTGGAATTCAACCCAGCTTTCCTGCATGGTGGAAGGAACCCAGTACTTGAGTTATCCCTACTCCCTCCCAGTATCTGCATTAGCAGGAAACTAGAGTCAGGAGTCAGAGCTGGGTATCTACTAGGTACTTTGATATGAGACACTAGCATCTTAACTGACATCTTAATGCCTAGGGTAAATGAACACCTTTGAGTTCAGTTTTGTATATGATGAGAGATAAAGTTTAAATCTTCTATGTGTGAATATTCAATATTCAAAGCACCATTCATTGAAAAGACTGTCCTTTCTGCAGTGAATATTCTTAGCATTTCTGCTGAAGATCAGCTCGTAGGAGATGTTTACCTTTAGGCTCTCCAAAATTTTTTATTAATATAAAGAGAACAGATATCATGTATTTTATAAATACAATGCTAAGAAGATATCCATAGTCCCCTCACTCCCTCCATCAATCCCCACTCACCTTTCCTTTTTCTCTATAAGTTTTGCAAAAATATAAATTCAAAAAAACATGATTTCACAATTTTCTTTTGAACCTTGGGTTTAGTGCACCACTAACCATACTATTCAACAAATAAAAAAAAATCCAAAACCACAGTTTGACTAGAGTATTCACAAGGGCTAAAAACAATAATCAAATCATAAATCTATTTCATTCTTATTTATTCTTGTATCCTATATTAATCAGAACTTATCAGGGAAGAAATGACATTCATCTTTCTTGAATTGCTCATTTCAATAAGCATAATGGTTTGCAGTTGCATTCATGTATTGCAAAGACAGGGTTTCATTCTTTTTTATGACTGAGCAGTATTCCATACTACTCATTTTCTTTTTCCAGACATCAGTTAATGGGAATCTGATTTGATTGCTTATCTTAATTATTGCCAATTGAGGTGCAGTAAACATGGGGGTTATAAATAACTCTTCCAAAGCCTGATTTCATCTAGTTTGGGTAAATTCCCATGGGTGGGATTGCTGGGTCATATAGTAGATCTATTTTCAGATTTCTGAGGAATATCCTTACTGTCTTCCATAATGGTTGTACTACTTTACATTCCTATGAACAGCGTATAAGTGTGCCTTTTCTCCAACATCCTTACCAGCATTTATTATTTTTTTTCATTTTTGGATGATAGACATTCTAACTGGGATGAGATGAAACTTTATGGTGTTTTTGCATTTCCCTGATGGTTAGTGATGCTGAGTATCTTTTCATGTGTCTGTAGGCCATTTGTATTGATTGCATCCTTTGAAAATTTTCTGTGCATGTCCTTTGCCCATTTCTTAACTGCATTATTTTATTGAAGTTGAGTCTCTTAAGATCTTTATGAACATCAGATTGTTGTACCTGAGTGAGTGCAAACAAAAGAGCTCCACAGATTGATAAAATTTGGTGGTCCTTTATTGCGGGTGGTGGAGAGTGGGCTCATGCCCTAAAGAACTCTCGACCCTGAAGCCCAAAGCAACAGGGTTTACAAAGGCAAAAACCACAAAATCGGGAGGGGAATTCATGCTTGCTAGGAATAGGGGGGAATACATGGTTACTGGTTACTGGTTACTGACCTAAAACCTATGTGAAACTAGTATCAATTATAATCTAGTATCAATAAGCTAGTATCAATAAGCTAGTATCAATTATATTGACAACACCAGTTACAATCTTAACAATTCCAATTATAATCTTGACATTAATCCAGGTATTGGTTTTAATCATACGTAGGACTTAGACAAATTACAGTTTTTATCATTAACCCAGGTGTAGTCTATCCACTTCCAAGCTTGAGCGATCATGCTAGGGGGTTTCTGTGCTCTGCCAAGTGAGATGTAGTGGACTGCTATTATTCAACTGTTTTAGATCATAGTCTCAGACCAGAGTCTCATGGTGTGGGGGGGGCACCTTCCCAGAATGGAGTCTCAAGTGCTCCAAAATGGAGTCCCTACTGTCAAGGTGTTATGTCAAGATATTAACCCTTTATCAGTTATATAGTTTGCAAATATTTTCTACCACTCTTCACTTTGCTTAGTGTTTCCTTTGCAGCACAAATCTTCTAAGCTTGATGTAATCCCTTTTGTCTCTTTCTGCTTTCATTGCCTGTGCTTCTGGGGTCTTTACCAAGAAGTCTTTCCTATGCTAATATCTTGCAGTTTTCCCAATATTTTCCTCTAGTAATTTGTTGATATCAGGCCATAGATTTAGAGTCATGATCAGTTGTGAGTTGATTTTTGTATGGGTGTAAGTACAGGTTTTGTTTCATATGTCTGCATGTTGAGATCCAATTTTCCCAACACTATTTGTTGAAGAGACTGTCCTTTCTCCAGGGATTGATTTTAGCTCATTTGTCAAAGACTAGTTGGTTGTAGCTGCATGGATTAATTTTTTTGGTTTATATTTTGTTTCATTGGTATACATGTCTTTTTCTGTTCCAGTCCCAGGCTGTTTTGTTTGTAACTGCCCTGTAGTATGTCTTGAAATCTGGTCTTCTGATACTTCCAACTTTTTCTTGTTTAATGTTGCTTTAGTTATTTGGGGGTCTCTTGTGTTTCTACACAAATTTAAGCATTCTTTTTTTCTAGATCTGAGAAGAATGTTCTTGGAGTTTTGATTGGGGTCTCATTGAATCTATAAATCGCTTTGGGTAGTATGAACATTTTGATGATATTATTTTTTCCAGTGCACAAACATGAAATATTTTTCCATTTTTGTGTGTGTTCTTCTATTTCTTCCTTTAATGTTTTTCAATTTTCATTGTGAAGATCTTTCAAATTCTTAGTTAAATTTGTTCCAAGGTATTTAATTTTTTAGTAGGTATTATGGTTGGTATTGTACTTACAAGTTCTCAGCCTGAATTCATCAAATACAAATATATTTAGCTTATCCAATTCCCAAAGGATTCAAAGTTCACTTTTTTGGTACATTATAAAAATTGTATAAGGAGTTGTTAATTATCCATCCCAGATAATAATTCCTGTCAGATCCTTCATAGAAAGATACAATTATAAATGTGGATGTTAGTTATAAGTGTAGGTGTTGATGAATCTGCCATAGTTTACTGTGGTATTTTTGGTTAAATTTTAAGTCATTCCTGATTACAAACTGATGAGTATCATAACATTTGTGGCAGTGAAGTGTGCTCATAACTTAACATTCCTACTTTCTCTGAATTCTGAATGGTTCAAGCTGGACATGGAAAGAAGTCAAAATGTAAGCTTTCTAGCCCACAGAGTTGTTGGTCTTGGTGCTTAGCAACAAAGATTCCTTTCCATTGCCCTAGTACATTACATTGCATCCTTACCTAGTCACTTACAGAGCACAGGTTTTTTGCTAAATTTACAGTATAAAAAAGGGCAGACAAGAACCCATGTTCTCATAGGCATCCTAGAAAAGTGCTAAATAAAGAAAAAGGGGGGTGGTAGCTCATTGCCTCTTTCATCTCTCCATTCATGCAAGTCATTCATAAATCCCACATAGAGGAACAAGTGAGCAGGGGTCAGGAGCAGTGCTCTAATGTTTAGGCATTTTACTTTGTGGAGGGGGTTGTATCCTTGTCAGCCTACATTCAAAAAAGATACTCTGTCCCAGGAAAACAAGAAGACTAGGAAAGTCAGCATACCCAAATTGTTTCTTTTAATTTTAAAGACTCTCTTGTGTCCAACTGTGGTCACTATGTTAAAAGGAATATTTAGAAGACTGTGAACATTTTGAATGTTGAGCAAGGAGTTGCTCTCCTATGACATGGGTGAATCTATTGTAAGAACAACATGCATGAGTACATTCTTATAGAATATTTCTGCAGTGGTTTTTGAGTTCTTACAGATTTGAGTTTTATAAAATGATGCCAAATCATTATATTTACTTGTTTACTCAAGAGACACAAATATTTTTCTTTAAAGTGAAGAAACAAATTGTAAATGTTGAGAAGCAATTAATTTTGGGATGTGTTAATTTGGAATAACCAGTAAGGATGGCTAATATATATATATACATATATATATATGTACAAATTTAAAATGCAAACCAAGAAGTGAAAAATGTTTTTGTTACTTTAAAAATGAACGTTATAAATTCTCTCCTTAAACTATATTTCACCAGGTACGTGGCTCACAAGGCTAATCCTCCGCCTGCAGTGCTGGCACCCCAGGTTCTAGTCCCGGTTGCTCCTCTTCCAGTCCATCTCTCTGCTGTGGCCCAGGAGAGCAATGGAGGATGGCCCAAGTGCTTGGGCCCTGCACCCACATGGGAGATCAGGAGGCCATAGTGGCCATTTGGTGGGTGAACCAATGGAAGGAAGACCTTTCTCTCTGTCTCTCTCACTGTCTAACTCTGCCTGGCAAAAAATAAATAAATAAATAAATAAATAAATAAATTTTGCCTTGTACACTCTCAGTTCTTATTCTGAAGATGTTAAAGTGTATCACATTTTTATTGAGAAGCAAAGAAAAATGTTCCATTTTAGAATATTAAAAACATACAATTTAAATTTTGCTGAACAGTTTGTAATAGTTGAATTTGTATTTTTAGGCATAAATATGTTTTCTTATTGATGTATTATGACAGATATATTATTTTCATGGTAGTGGAATGTATGAGGTAAATGATCCAACAGATTTGTTTTCATTAGATCAAACTTTCCATGGGGTACCTAAACTTAGAATGAGTTTGATATCACAACACTATTTACATTCTCTGTAAGAAAAATAAAGGACATTTGTCCCTAGATTTCAAATCACAGAATGAGATAGTCCAATTTATTTTTGGTTCTCAGTGAGGTATTGCTGTGTTTTATAACACCATGCTTTCATGAAAGATAGATTTTTATTCAAAAGTTCACATTTGTACCACATTTTTTTTCTGTAGGTCTAAAATTTTTCTAAAGGTCAATCTTTCTATAAAAAAGTTCATATGTGTTGCCTGATGTAATCAATTTCTTTTTTTCTAGATTTATTTTTATTTATTTGAAAGACAGAGTTATATAGAGAGGTAGAGACAGAGAGAAAAGTCTTCAATCTGCTGGTTCACTTCCCAATTGGCTGCAAAAGCCGGAGCTGAGCTGATCTGAAGCCCGGAGCCAGGAGCTTTTCTCAGGTCTCCCACATGGGTGCAGGGGCCCAAGGACTCGAGCCATCCTCTGATGCTTTCCCAGGTGCATTAGCAAGGAGCCAGATCAGAAGTGGAGCAACTGGAACTCAAACCAGCACCCATATGGGATGCTGGCACCCTAGGTTGGGGTTTTAACATGCTGTGCCCTGTAATCAATTTCTAAAGTGTATACACTGACAAGAAGAATTACACAAAGTACACTCATCTAACAAGGCATATCTTTGCTAAATTTAAAGACAATGGCTTTACCTGCTACACGTAATGCTAGCCTCAAGTATTTGCTTTGGAGCAATACTCATCTGCAGTTTTCATAGGTTTTATCAGAAAGTATCATTTGATAGTAAATCCTTTTAGTGAATATATGAAATAGATCAAACATTGAATTTGTGAAAAAAAATGGCTGCCATTCAGATCATGCCAAGTCTAAGGCTTTGCCACTTCATGATTATATATCCTTGGGCAAACCAGTTACTTACCTCTTCATGCCTCAGTTGCATTTTCTTTAAAGTTAAAATAACAGGAGCTACCTCCATTTTTCTGGAAACATAAAATTCAGGAAACATCACCTGGTATAAAATAAATGTTAGCAATTATTATTATTATCTATTCACATTTTCCTAAATAAAGGTATTTAAATATCTGTGCCTTTATGCTTAATGTTGTAGTGTACACATTTAGATACAACTCAAAATTTATTTGAAATTATATACATTCAAGTTTTGTAAAACTTCATATTTTGCTTGACATGGTAACTCAAACTAGATTCAATTCCTTTTAATTTGATGAGTGAGCCATTTCTTATCTAATTCCCTGGATAATGTAACTTATTCACTCATTTGTGCTTTGTGATGATACCTGCCTCTTTGTCAAAACAGTAACTAAACTGCATCCTTTTTGGTCAAAAATAAATCAATAGAGTAAATTGGTATTTAAAGAAAGGGACTATTCTTTGGCAGTAATCTTAAACTAGCACATTGATGCACTTTGGTAAGTGCATTGGAGACTTGCTGATTGTGTATGTACATTTGTGAATGTATGTATGGTACATGGGTATGTGTGTGTGTGTGTGTGTGCGTGCTCAATTTAAAGCTACAATAAAATTGTAGCATTATCCAAAGAAATAATTCTAGAAAATCATAGTTTGCAATGATTTTTGCTCTTTGGAGATTATGATGTTTAGATGATGCCTAAAGTTTCTGTGAATTTTTTTCAGAATTCTAGTAATATACAACACTGAAATTCATAAAGAAGGGGAAAATAGTTGGGTTCAAAGATATCATTAGACTACAGAACCAATCAGCCATAATTCAGGCCTCCAAATTAAACTACTTGTATGAGAAAATTTAAGTAGTTGTACTGATGTCACATATTGTTTGCAAACAAATGTATCTTTTTAAAAATTATTTATCTATTTACTTATTTATTTGAAAGCCAGAGTTACACAGAGAGAGAAGAAGAGGCAGAAAGAAGAGAGATAGGTCTTCCATCTGCTGGTTCACTCCCCAATTGGCTGCAATGACTAGAGCTGCACTGACCCAAAGCCAGGAGCCAGGAGCATCTTCTGGGTCCCCCATGCGAGTTCTGGGGCTCATGGACTTAGACCATCTTGCATTGCTTTCCCAGGCCTTAGCAGAGAGCTGGCTCAGAAATGGAGCAGCCGGGACTCAAACCGGCATCCATTTGGGATGCTAGCACTGCCAGGCTGCAGCTTTACCCGCTATGCCACAGTGCCAACCCCAAATGTATATTAATATTACTGTATTTGGTAAACACATAACATTAGTGTTAAAAGAATAAATAATTATAAACCTCAGTGAAGGCAATTTGTCATTAGGTAACAAAACCATGCAATGCATTCAATTGATTTCTAGTCTAGATATTTTTTCATAAAGAAATTTTAAACAAAATTATATTGATGCCAAAATATTCACAATAGAATGATTCCCTGAAGTGCAAACATATGGTAATCATTTACATTGGATGATTGCTTGATAAAATACATCGATAAATTTCATGTAGTCTATCATTTAATAAATCCTTTAAATTAATTGAATTAGTTTGAGGATATGCTTTGAAGAGCGTCTATAAAATGTGTAGGGCAATAATTTATACTGACAATCATAACTTCCCCCACCCACCCATAACCCTCCTATTTCCTGCTCCCTCTCCCATCCCAGAAGATTACAAAATTGTATGAAGGACATTTGTACAGTAAACAAATATACTGATTTCCAATGCAATATTTGAATACTTGAAGCAGGAAAGCTAAGTACTTCTTTGCCAAAATAACATGTTTTGTCCAGTGTAAAACCCATTTGCCATCCCAATACACAAAGGGATTTGGGGCAAGAAGGAAAAAAGAAGTCCACACATGCGGAAATTTTAAGCAAAACAAAATAGAGAATGTATTTAGTTTCATGAAAATCACACAAGAATTAATAGTATTCCACCCATTTCCAACAAATATTTTTAACTTTAATGAATGAATGAATTTTCAGTTACATAGCAGAAAGCTTCTACCCTCTCCCATAAAACTGAAAGAGAAACTTTTTAAAAGTAAAAACTGATGAAAGAATTCTGCAATACATGTTAATGTTAAGTAGCCCAGCAGAGTTTATTTAGAAATACAAACACACACACAGAAAATAAATACATTAAAATCTTACTGAATAGTCCAGTAATAATTCAGGATCCAATATGTGTGCAAAAGATTCTGGATTTCCCACTCACTTTGTATAGGAAATGATGTGCTTTGCTATGTAGCATGTACCTGTAGATTCCTGAACACCTCCACTTTGCTTCTTACCCTGAGTCCCAGCAAATACAGGAACACAGCTGTTGAGTCATTCATTTTCTGGATTTGAGAATATCAAAGAATTAATGAGTATAGAAAGTTGTACAGCAGAGACCAAGAATGTCCAAGGGAGGTCACGTAAATCAATTGAACAAGTCAAACTACTATGAATGTATACTGAATGCTCTGTTTTTAATATGTCTTACTTACCTAAAAAGACATGAGGGCTATTGCTCTCTCTCTCTTAATACAACTAAGGAGAAGATATCACCAATGCTCGAGAAAAATGAATACACAGCAGAGCTAATACAAAATCCCAAAAATCCAAAATAGAAAAACTGGATATGCACTCTTTACACACACCCTGAAGTGACAATGAAGTAGAACAAATCTAAAATTAGAAAAAAATCTTTTTTTAAAGATTTATTTATTTATTTTAAAGTCAGAATTACATAGAGAGAGGCAGAGAAGAGAGAGGGGTCTTCCATCCACTGGTTCACTCCCCAGTTGGCTGCAATGGCCAGAGTTGTGCCAATCCAAAGCCAGGAGCAAGGAGCTTCTTCCAGGTCTCCCACATGGGTGCAGGGGCCAAGGACTTGGGCCATCTTCTACTGCTTTCCCAGGCTATAGCAGAGATCTGGATCCATATGAGCTGCCAGCACTACAAGTGGTGGCTCTACCCACTATGCTACACCACTGGCCCCGAAAATTCTTGTCAAATTAAGAATATTTAACCTTTGTTTTAGAATGAATTATTAAAATATCTAAACTGGGGGAATACATAATTTCTTTCTTTAGAAATCAGAAGAGAAAAAGAACACTTCAAGGCTACTCTGACACCACACAGAAGGAATGGAGAATCATGACCTCAATTAGCCTAGGGACAGAATAAAAGGGAGGGAAATAGGAACAACAGAATTAAGATGAATAAGCTTTGACAGCTGAGAGAATCTGAATGTAAAGAAAAGGCATCCAGTTAACTGAAACAATAGAGATAAGTCTGAGAGGAAAAAACATTGTTAAGGCATATTAATGGGGCCAGAGCTGTGGCTTAGTAAAGTAAAAAAAAATCTAAAATTTGTTTTTAAATTATATAATTAAAAAAGATAAAAAAAGATATTCAATCTTAAGTCTCTACAGCATAAGATATACATCAATTTTCCCAGGTTCTATTTGCATTAATTAACAAAGTTTCATGGGTATAATCACTAGAGTGGCTCCAATAAGTCTTTTTTATAAAAATTATTTTTTAGTTTGACAGGCAGAGTGGACAGTGAGAGAGAGACAGAGAGAAAGGTCTTCCTTATTCTGTTGGTTTACCCCCCCAGTGGCCACTGCGGCCAGTGTGCTGTGGCTGGCACACTGCGCTGATCCAAAATCAGGAGCCAGGTGCTTCCTCCTGATCTCCCATACAGGTGCAGGGCCCAAGCACTTGTGCATCCTCCACTGCACTCCTGGGCCATAGCAGAGAGCTGGACTGGAAGAGGAGCAACTGGGACAGAATCTGGCTCTCCCAGCAGGACCAGAACTCAGTGTGCCTGCGCTGCAGGTGGAGGATTAGCCTATTGAGCCATGGCACCTGTCTCCAATAAGTCTTAACCTGGGATGCAAGTAAATTTAACAAGGATACTCAATAGGAATTTTAGAAGAATTCCAAAATATGTATCTGAATAAAAATAAGTACTTTATTTGGTACATCTCATATTAACTATACTATTGTCTAAATTTCCAATTGTCAGATGTACTAAAAAAATCCCAGAAGCAGCAGAGTTGGTCCAACATGATGAAGAATAAAATAAAATTTTTCAGTTAAAACTTGCCTAGAGAAAATGAGAATTCACAAATCCCAGATTAAAATAACCAAGAAGGCCCAATAAAAGAAAACTCAATGTCATCATACACTAACATTTATTACCTCAGATTTATTTAGTAAAAAGGTGATTATTCCAGCTATATCCCATTAGGTAGCCCAATTTTACCTGCTAAATCCATTAAAAGAAAAAGCACCTCATGATATATTACTAAAATCATATTGCTATATGCCATCCACCATGTCCACTGTACCTTATACTTAATGTTAACAGATCTGATGAAAATCAATAAATAAATGATGTGTCTTAACCAAGTGTGGGAAATGCATTTTGCTCCAAGTTTTTCCAAAAACCCCTCAGTCTCAGTTTGCCTTCACCTTGAAAAGACACTTCTGAGGTTTACAAATCAGTCCAGCTTCATTGGGCCTCCCTCCAATGAAAGGGGCTAAAATCCATCAAAATAAACTCTAGGCACTGTCCTTGTGCTCCCAGCAGTCATTAGGGGAGTAAATGAGCATATGGAAGACCTTTCTCTGTCTCTTCCTCTCACAGTCTGTAAGTACACCTGTCAAATACATAAATAAATAATTTATATATATACATTTATTTATATATTTATGTATATAAATATATTCAATATAAAATATATTATAGTTTAACATACAATATATTATATAATATATAATAATTATAAACAGATTTTATATAATTTATTATTAATATTATATATAATATACATATATATTATTGAGATGACTTCAACAACCAGCGTGTGTCCAGTTTGAAACCAGGAGCTTCTCCTCCGCTCTGTGTCGCAGCAACCCAGGCACTTGAACCATCTTTCACGGCTTTTTCAATCCATTGGTAAGGAGCTGGATCAGAAATAATTATATATTTATATATAAATAATAAATTCATATATAATTATATATTTATAATAATTATATGTAATTCTATATTATGTATAGAAATATATAATATAATATATATTATAATATATAAATATATATATGATGGACCAAAATGTAGTATTCTCCATTTGGCAGAAGGGACAGGCTCCAACATCTACTGTCTATGTCAGTATGTCAGCATAATGCAGGAGGTAACCCCTCTACCAAATAAGAAAAGCTATTTCAGTTCAGCTGGACATCATTCTGCTGACTGTTGACCTTATTACTGTTAGTCTGGATGCTTTCATTGGTTGCAATCCAGAGACCCAATTTTCCCATAGATATAAACATCAGCAAACAAGAAAATTGGGTAAGAAAAGCTTAAGCTCAGAGTTATGATTAATAACTATTTTAACAAAATTTCTCAGATCCCATCTAATCCAAACCTTGGACAATTGGAAGCTGTTGTACTTGGCCCACCCATAATTGAAACGGATTCTAAATCCTTCAACTGCAAGGAGAGTATCATAGACATTAATGCTCCAAATGGATCCAGTTCCCTGCTAATGTGTCTGGAAAAGCAGCACAGGGTGACTCAAATATTGGGGCTCCTGCACCCATGTGAGAGACCTGGAAGAAGCCCCCAGCTCCTGATATCAGTCTGGCCTAGCCACAGTCATTGCAGCCATTTGAGGAGTGAACAAACCAGGAGGAAGATCCATCTCTCCCACTCTCTCTTTCTAGTGCTGCCTTTCAAATTCATAAATAGATCTTTAAGAAAATAGATCACTTCAATAAATTTGCCATTGCTCAGTCATGATGACTTTTACTACCTTCAGTTCTTTTTCAAAAGATTTATTTATTGGAAAGACAGAAAGAGGAGCTGGTGGTTGTGGTGCAGTGGACAAAGTTGCTATCTGTTACATTGGCATCCTGTATGTGCACCAGTTCAAGTACCAGCTATTCCATTTCTGATCCAGCTCCTTACCAATGGACTGAAAAAGCAGGGAAAGATGGCCCAAGTGCCTGGGATGCTGCCACACACATCAGAGGAAAAGGTCCTGGCTTCAACCTGGCCACACTCTGGCTATTAAAGTCATCTCAAAAATGAATTAGGTGGTGGAAGATTTCTGTCTCTCCCTCTCTCTGTAACTCTTTCAAATAAGTAATTAAATATTTTAACATGATAAAAAAGGCAGAGAGACACAGAGAAAAAGAGAGAAGGAAAGAGAAGCAGAGAGGTCTCCCACCTGCTGGTTCACTTTCTATATGGCTACAACTGTGCAAGACCAGGTTTCAAATCCCCATTGAGTTACAGTTCTCCAAATTAGATGACAGGAAGGAAAGTATTTGAGCTATTATCCGTTGCTTCCTAGGGGTATTAACATGAAGCTGATTTGGAAGTGTAGTACCCAAAACTCAGATTAGCACTGCAATATAGGATGTGGGCATCTGTTGTGACTGCTAACAAATTGGAAATCCTAGAGGAAAAATCAACAGATTCCTGGACATATACAATATACCAAAATTGAGTCATGAAGACACATAGAAAAGCTAAACAAACCAAAAACCAAGACAGAGATTGGATGAGTAATAAAGACCCTCCCAACAAGCAAAAGTCCAGGATCAGACAGCCTCACTATTGAATTCTACAGGACTTTTAAAGAGCTAATGCTTCTCAAACTATTCAACTCAATTGAAAGAGAGACAATCCTCTCAAACTCCTTCTATTAATCCTGCATCACCTTAATTCTTCAACTAGAAAAAGATACAGTGGAGAGAGAGTACTATAGAAAAATATCCCTGATGGGGGCCAGTGCCATGGCACACTGGGTTGATCCTCCACCCGTGGAGCCAGCATCCCCTATGGGTGCCAGTTCTGGTCCCGGTTGCTCCTCTTCCAGTCCAGCTTTCTGCTCTGGACTGGGAGGGCAGTGGAGGATGGCCCAAGTGCCTGGGTCCCTGCACCCACTTGGGTGACCAGGGAGATGCTCCTAACTCTGGCTTCCGATTGGACCAGCACCACCTGTTGTGCCATATGGAGAATAAACAAGCAGATAAAATACTTATGTCTCTCTGCCTCTGCCTCTGCCTCTCCCTATAAGTAACTCTACCTTTCAAATAAATAATTCTTTGGAAAAAGTCAACAAACAATAAAGGATGGTGGAGAGGGAGAGAAAAAGGTACCCTAACCCACTGTTGGTGGGAATGAAGCTAGTACAGCCATTATGGAAGGCAGTATCAAAGTTCCTCAGAAATCTGAAAACAAACATACCATATGATCCTGCCATCTGACTCCTAGGAATTTATCCACATGAAATGAAATAGAATATGCATAGGCATGAGTTATCTGTACCTCATGTTTATTACAATTCAATTCACAATAGCTAACATGGAATCAACCCAGAAGTCCATCAACTGGTGACTGGAAAAAGAATATGAGCTATAAATACAGTGTAAAATACTATTCAGCCATAATTGTGAATGAAATCCTATCTTTTGTAACTAAATGGATGAACTGGAAAAAAGTATGCTTCATGAAAGAAGCCAGTCCCCAAAAGACAAATACCATATGTTTTCTCTGACTGGTGGTAATTAATATATAGACAACGAAAAGTAGCATATGAGTTAATATGACATTTTGAGATTTGAGTATTGTCCATAGCACTTTTCTGTACTCTTTCATAGAGTACACAACATATACTCATTGATATTTCTGCTACTACTTGCTGAATTCTTTACTTTGTAGAGGGTTAAAGCTTGTGATTCTAAAATAAAATCAAAGCATGCAGCTGTCAAAATTAAAAGAAAATAAAACGAGAAGGAGGGAGTTGGAAATATGAGACCAAGGGAAGATAGGATAGGATGTTATCAGTTTGCTCTTCAAACTGTATATATAAATTACATGAAATTTGTTCACTTAATATGCATTTAAAAATATAAACTTAACACTGGAAGAAAAAACCTGGGATCTGTGTTTTCTGGATCACCACTAATAAATTTTAGTCTTCATTTATGTCTGACCATATTTAATTTCTTATTTATTTATTTTATAAGAAAATTAACATCACCATTCCTAACAAGTCCATCCTGCTTCATCCATATCTATCAGTTCCCACTATGCTAATAATTTCTCATGAACTTAAATCCATATCATCTTAAAGTGATGTAATGTGGGGCTGGTGCTGTGGCATAGCAGATAAAGTTGCTGCCTGCAGTGCTGGCAAGCCATATGGGTGCCAGTTCAAGTCGTGGCTGCTCCACTTCTGAACCAGCTCTCTGCTATGGCCTGGGAAAGCATTAGAAGGTGGCCCAAGTCCTTGGGGCCTTGCACACATGAGAGATCCGGAAGTAGCTCCTGGCTTCGGATTGACACAGACCAGCCATTGCGGCCAACTGGGAGTAAACCAGCAGATGGAAGACCTCTCTGTCTCTGTCTGTCTGTCTGTCTGTCTCTTTCTCTACCTCTCCTCTATTTGTGCAGCACTTTCAAATAAATAAATAAATCTTTAAGAAAAAAACCTGATTCATGTTATTATTTATGTGTTTTAGAGGCTTTCCAGATGTTGATTACATGTGCCATGGAAACCCATTAAAATGCAAATCCTATAAGAGGCAACCCTTATAGGTAAAATCCAGTGGATGTGTTGAGAAAAACACACTAGCAATACATTTCAAAAAGCTGTAAAATGTTATAAGTTGCTGTCAAAAGCTAAAAATCTGACAATGACTCATTATGTCATTTAGTACATAATGCTGAGAAAATCAGAAGTATTTGTTAAAACTTCTGCTAAAATGCACTAGATTTATAATTTTTAAATGCATCTTTCCTAGATATAATGCAGTCCTGTACTACTTTAGAGTATCAGAAATTTAAAATGTTGGACTGGTGCTGTGGTGGAGCAGGTTAACACCCTGGACTGAAGTGCCAGCATCCCATATGGGGGCCGGTTCAATACTCAGCTGCTCCACTTCTGATCCTGCTCTCTGCTATGGCCTGGCAAAGTAGTAGAAGATGACCCAAGTCCTTGGGCCCCTGTACCCATCTGGGAGACCTGGAACTAGCTCCTGGCTCCTGGCTTCAGATCAGCACAGCTCTGGCAGTTGCAATCAATTAGGGAGTGAACATCAGATGGAAGACCTCTCTCTTTCTCTCTGGCTCTCCTCTCTGTCTGTAACTCAACTTGTAAATAAATAAATAAATGAATCTTTAAAACAATTAAGAAATTTAACATGTGAAAGGTTTTTAAAAAATGTATTTCTTTATTGTGAGGCAGAGTTACAGATATAGAGAGGAAGAGAAAGAGAGGTCTTCTATCGACTGGTTCACCCCTAAATGGCCAGAATGGCTGGAGCTGGGCCGTTTGGAAGCCAGATGCCAGAAGCCAGGAGCCAGCAGCTTCCTCCAGGTCTCTCACATGGGTGCAGGGGCCCAAGCACTCAGGGCATATTCCAGAGCTTTCCTAGGCCATTAGCAAAGAGCTGGATTGGAAGTGCAGGAGCAGGGACTCAAACTGGTGCCCATGTGGGATGCTGGTGCTGCAGGTGGATGCTTAATCTACTATGCCACAGAGTGGGCCCAGGGAAAGGTTTTAGGAAGACATCTTTCATGTAGACTAGGCTGCAATATTGCAAGGTAAGGTTTAGCTTTTATTTCCACACATCAGTATTCATCTTTTAGCAACTATAAATACTGAATATCATACATATAGCCATAAATATAGGTAATTGCAGATTTTGTTGTCATTCTTTCTAATTCTTTTTTTAATGTCTCCTAATAGGCCATCTTATGGATTATTATATTGATGTTACCTGTACACAACCATCAGGCATTTCCACTGTTGAATGTGTTTATGTGTACAGGTAGTTTTGTTTGTGTGTACATGAATGCACATTTGATGGAGATAGCAGACAGTAATACTGTGAGAATTCCTAACGCTGATTTTAAACTTTCTGTCCTCTGCAGAGATGGCTGTCATTGAAGTAGACCACAGGGCCCCTTTTGCTGTTGTGAACTGAAATGTAGATTAAATGATAGATGTGTCTGTCACATCGGAGAAATACTTCTGAAAAAATCGAGCCTATTTAAGCACCCTGATCTACATTTTCAACCTCCACAACTCTGAGAAGTAAAATTCCATGATTTACATCATATTTTCTGTGGTATTTTCTTAACAAATTTATATATCCTCATTTCTGCCAGCATTTTCTGCTGTCATCTAGAAGGTCCTTGTGAGTAGCAGAGAAATATAGAAACTAAAAACTGTGATTTTAGATTACCAAGTATCTACTAACACAAAAAAGATATCCCAGAAGCAACCTACTACCATCCTCCAGGACCCAGAAAAAAAAAAAAGGAATGAGTCAAGATGCAGGGCAGTAGAAAAAAGTGAATAATGAAAGATCACATCAGAAGTAAATAAGGAAGGGTTTGATGCTGTGGTGTAGTGGGTTAAAGCCTTGACCTGCTGTGCATGCATCCCATATGTTGCTGTTAGGAGACCAGGTGCTCCACTTCCAATCCAGCTCCCTACTAATGCACCTGGGAAATTGGTGGAAGATGGACCGTGTTCTTGGGTGCTGGCACCCACATGAGAGACTTGGAAGAAGCATCTGGCTTTTCCAATAAATAAATAAATCTTAAAAAAATAGAAGCAGTGTTAGCACTGTTGGAAAAACAGACACATAGTTCAATGGAAAAGAATAGGCAGCTGAAATTTACCGACTTTTCTACAGGCAACTCCTATTTAACAAAGGAAAGAAAACAAACAGGAGAAAGAAGAATCCCTTTCGCAAATGGTTTAAAGGAAAGTGATTATCCATATGTAGAAACCTGAAAAGATACCCCAACACCTTATACACTATGTAAAAGCAACTCAAGGTGAATTAAAAGTCTCAATATAAAACCAAAAACTAAGTAAACATATGAGAAGCTGTAAAACATTAGCATAGACAACAGTTTTGGGTCAGATTCCAAAAGCACAAGTAACAAAATAAAATATACAAATTTGAGCATATCAAATTAAGATACATCTTCACAACAAAGTAATCAACAGAGTGAAGATACAATGGACAGAATGGCAGGAAACATTGAAAACTCTGACTATGACAAAAGATTGATAGCCAAAACATACTTATATAGAACTGGAAAAACTCCAAACAAGAAGCAAAATGTACAGTTCAGAAATGGAGAATGATCTGAATAGATGTTTCTCAGAAGAAGAAATCTCAATGGTCAAGACATAGATGAACATGCCCAATATCACTAGCCATTAGGGAAATGTAAATCAAAACCAATAGCAGACTCCATCTGTGGGAGAAGACAATGCTTGGGCTTTCATTTGTGCAACAAGTGGGTTTAGAGGACCCTGTTCACCATTAGAGGGCAGAGTCTACATGGAAGTAAGGAAACCTTAATGTTTTCCTAATGGGCTTGTTAACTTCTTGACCAATGCCTATTACTTTTGCCACAAACTTTCCAGTCTCACTACTTTCCTGCTTCTTCCTCTTCGCTGTGGCTTGCAAAAACAGTATACCTTCTATATACGGAGGATACTTTTGTTTTGTTTTATTCCTTCTGTCTCATGATGTTCCTCTAAGAAATCACAACCCTCCAAGTATTCATTCATTTATGCAGTCTGCAGTTTTCATGGGCTACTACATGGCAAAGTACTAGGTTAAAGGAAAGGTATAGGTCAGGAACTGAGCAAAGTTCACAATGATGAAGCCATTGGGGAAATGAACCTGATGGAAGACCTCTCTCTCTCTCTCTCTCTCTCTGCCTCTCCTTCTCTCTCTGTGTAACTTTGATTTTCAAATAAATAAATAAATCTTTAAAAACTAACTAAATATACTAATAACTTGGTGGCAACACCTTTCTATCAGAACATGTGAAGCACTCAAACACAGTTTGTCCCAGAAAGTCAGCCATAGTTTTCAAGGGCATGTCTTCTACTCCATTTGTGGACACCTCTGTGTGGCGTAAGGGCACTTATTTCTTCCCTTCTTCTTTCTTACCACTCTCACAGTTATAACTTCTATCAATGCTTCCACAGACCAGTCTCTATGAAATTGTAGAACTAATATCCTCCCATGTCAAAAATGTCATGGGTTTAAACACAGAACCCAAAATAAGACAAGTAACTGACCTTCTTATTTACACAGTGTGGAAAGTAAGATTCTCAGTGGATCACTGGGTAACTGTAAAGTACTGCGCAGAGAAAAACTGTAACTTATCTGTATTTATGATGCTGTAATTCTCCACTTTATGCATACTCAGATTAAATGAGCTCCCGTTAGTGGGCAGCACTGTTGCATAGTGGGTAAAGCTACTGCCTGCAGTGTCAGCATCCTATATGGGTGCCGGTTATGATCCTGGCTGCTGCACTTCCAATCCAGCTCTCTGCTGTGGCCTGGGAAAACAGTAGAAGATGGCCCAAATCCCTCATCTCCTGCACCCACCTATGAGACCTGGACAAAGCTCCTGGCTTCTGGTTGTGGATCCAAACAGCTCCAGCCATTGATCTCTGTTTCTGCCACTCTGTAACTCTGCCTTTCAAATAAATAAATAATTATTTAAAAAAACAGCTTCATCCCAGAAGAAGTTCCTGGCTACTGGCTTCAGACTGGCACAGCTCCAGCTGTTGCTACCAATTGGGGAGGGAACCATCGGATGGAAGATGTCTCTCTCTTTCTCTCTCTCTCTCTCTCCTCTCTCTGTGTAACTCTTTCAAATGAATAAATAAATCTTTAAAAAAGTAGCTCCAGTTATTGACAACACAGTAGACTTGCATTAATTTTAATTCCCTTCTCACTTTGCAAAGGGATCAGTGGCAGGTCAAAACAGTTGAGAGCCTTGCTAACAGGAGAAGAAATAGCTGAAGACAGAAAATGAAAAGCAGCCAAATACATCATCAAAGAAAGAGAAGTGGACCTCATCCAACACAAACCTTTAAAAGTGGATGCTCACAATTAACGAGTGAAACAGCTGCCCACTGAAATCTTATCTAGGGAGGGAAGATGTCCTAAGTTCTGCTTCTGTAAACTTCAGTCATAAATCTGTCCTAATAAATCTGTCCCCAGCATCTCTTTTACAATCATACTGGACCCACTGACCATTGGAAATGTGGTCCTAAGTCATGTAGGCTGCCATTTAAACCCACCAATGCTGTAACAGCTAAGAAACTTGAATTTGATGCTCAGTTCTCAGGAAATCATTCCAACTGAGCCTAGGGCCATTAATAGAAACTCCTTGGATCCTCCACTGTCTCTGTGCCTGTTTGAAAGAAGAGAGTTTTCCCACCCCAGGTTTCTGGAACAGCTTCAAATTCCACATTGGAAAAATCTGATAACTAATATGAGAGGGATCAACACACAAAGCAGCTATTCATGCTTCACACTGCTCCCCACCAGGAAGATGAGATGCAGGATGAGAGCAGTGGGGCAGATCCTAGTCAGATCCTTCTTCCCACCCCTCTGCTGCCCCAGGCTCCCTGCTGAAGGCCATCCTGCCCCACCCTGCAGAAACCAGCCCAGGAAACATCAAGAGGCCCAGCCCAACTGTATTCTAAGACCACCCACAGTGGGAACCCAGCTTATTTAACTGTGGAGAGCCAGAGTCTTTCCGCCTTCCTTCTCTGCGTGTGCAGGTTTCCAGAACGCTGCCCTCTCTCTCCTGTAACCACTAGATTAAGCACATTAGGGACAGTTTGGGTGAGGTTCTGCAGGAGAGAGTCCAGGCACTGGGAGCCTGAGAAGCAGAGGTGGGAGACAGAACAGCCCAGGTCCCAGCCCTGACCTCGGGGGAAACTGCCAGGATCTCTGGTGCCCTGGCACCCACCCTTCTCCCACACATGTCCCCACCCCATCCTGCACACCAAACCTGCAGCAGAAAGTCCCCGAGCAGGTAAGCTTTCTTCCAGAAACACGGGGAGCAAAGCAAGGAGTGTGGGGAACAGAGTCCCTGGTAACTGGGACCCACAGGTGGACAATGAAGAGGGAAGAAGCAGCAGGAGGCAGGCTCAGGTGAGCACTTGGAAACTGCCTGGGATTGCACGTGCAGAGCAGGTGATGCAGTAAATGAGAGAGAAGGAGCACCACAGCCCCCAGGGCTGACCCTGATCAGGGAATGAACTCCCTCTGGTCCAACTCAGACCCCCAGGGACTGGCAGTTTTACACACATGTGCACAGGCATTCGGGAAGCAGAATATGTTGGAGCTCCTGGGAACTCTGGGAAATGGAGTCCAGTCCGCAGCATCCATAGAGACACCAGCTGGCCCTCCCCAAAGGCTGCAGTCGGGGGTGGGTGCCCACAACCAGAGGGCATTTCCTTTTGTTCAGTCCCTCCTTCCTTTCCTTCCCAACCCAAAATCTCAGGGATCAGTTGCTGTTCTTCCTTTCCTGAATCAAATCTGAAAGAGTGACACTCACTGCTGCTAACTGACCCCAAGTCCTGGCTCCCTCATAACCTCTGTCTCTTCCAGAAAAATCTTATTTACTACTTTGGCCCTAGAAATCATAAATGACTATGATAGAATGTAACTTTTAACAGAAGTGAGGAAGGCATGGTTTAATATCCAGTTTTGAGAATACAATTTTCATTTGTGTTTTATTGATGTTTATAGTTCTTTTAAGATTTGTTGATTTATTTGGAAGTCAGAGTTACAGAGAAGGAGAGGCAGAGAGAGAGAGAGAGAGAGAGGTGTTTTCCATCTGCTGGTTCACTCCCCAATTGGCAGCAGCACCACAGCGCTGACCCCTTATAGTTCTTTTCAAATCATTTTACACTTTCTTTTTATTCATCTAGTACAGAGACAGAAGAATGGACACAGAGCTAACATAGCTGAGTATTCAAGGAGACAGGTTAAGGGGTTAAATGCCTCATATCATATCATTTATACCTTAGATTAATTCTGGGGACAGTATTATCTGGAATTTACAAAGTAGAAACTGAATGGAAAGAGCTTAGAAAAATACGGTGTTTTTTAATATCATTAAAAAGTCTAAGATAAAGGCTAACCAAGGGGCCAGCACTGTGAAATAGCAGGTAAAGCTACTGCCAGCATGGACATTCCATATGGGTGGAGGTTGAGCCCGGCTAGTCTGCTTTCAATCCAACTCTCTGCTATGGCCAGGGAAAGTGGTGGAAGATGGCCGAAGTCCTTGGGCAGCTGCACCTGTGTGGGAGACCCAAAAGAAGCTCCTGGCTGCTGGCATTGCAGCAGTACAGCTCCAGCCATTGTGACCAACTGCTGAGTGATCCAAAAGATGGAAGATGTCTCTCTCTCTCTCTCTCGCCTTCTACTCTGTGTAACTCTGACTTTCAAATAAATAAATAAATCTTTTTTAGAGAGCCAATCAACATATAACACTAGCATAAAAATGTTTCTTTTGTCTTGGGTCTCAGTTTTTATAATCTGATTTCTCAAATGGAAAAATGTGAGAGAGATGAAGTGTACCTACAAAAATAATTTACTATACTTATTTACTGTAATAATTTACTGTAATGATGTACTGTAATTTACTGTAATAATTTACTGTAAAGAACCACATAGGATTATAACTTGTCTAGAAAACAAAGGAGATTCAAAGTTGCTATTATTTAATGGTTATTTTTTCTTATTTTTAATATCAAGATAGTATATAAATATTATGCACTCCTGGGTATTTCTGTGTTGTTTGATATGTTTTATTTTTAAGCAGAAATTCAAAGAGATAACTGGGTAACATGGAGTTCTGTGTTTCTGATTACTTCTCTCAATTAGAGATCATGGGATTAGAGTTGGTGCTAGATTAAGAATGCTTCAATCTTTATCCACTGGCTTCACACCAGCATTTACTATGTTAAAAAGTATTCTTTGGGTAGATTGCTCTTTCTTGCCAGACTGTAAACTTCATGGGGTCTAGAAACATATTTGCTTTGACACTAAAACTCAGCATCTTGACAGTCAGTCTTTTAGTTGAATAAATACATGATATACAAAATAAATATTTCTGCCCCTCAAGAACTGCCTAAGAGAGAAGAAAATAGAAATCAATTTGATGACTCTCAGTATTAGGTGAATATATAATTTGTCGTTCTGACATAAGCTTGGTCATAAAAAGGGAATATGAATAATTACACACAGTTGAAGTGTATGAACACCTAGGGCCAGCGGGTTAAATGTTCACCCTAGCAATGTAAGGCATTCCATGTCAATAGGAGAGGAAGGAGGAAGAGGGGAGGGGGTGTAGGTGGGAAGGTGGTTACGGAGGGAAGAATCACCATGCTCATTACTTAGCAGCAAAGAGAGAATCTGTGATCATTTGTTGCTTAAGAAAGGGTGATAGGCATTATTTAATTATAATGCAGGCATCAGTGTTTTCCTGTCTCTGAAATAGGAAGTCTATAACTCAGAATTCCTTGCTGTTTCATCAAAAACAATTCAAAACAAAAACCTAATTAAGCATAAGAGGAAGTTACGCATTAGAAGTCTATTCTAATCTCTAGGAGGTTCAGGGGTTGGAAAATTCATCCAAAATCTTGCTGCCAAATGTCCCATACATTTTCCATGACCACTACCCATCAGCATAAGCTCTTTTAAAAAAAAGAAAGATTTATTTATTTGAAAGTCAGAGTTACACAGAGAGAAGAGAGGCAGAGAGAGAGAGAGAGAGAGAGAGAGAATCTTCCATCTGCTGGTTTACTCCCCAATTGGATGCAATGGCCAGAGCTGAGCTGATCCAAAGCCAGGAGCTAGGAGCTTCTTCCAGGTCTCCCATGTGGGTTCAGGAGTCCAAGGATGTGGGCAATATTCTAATGCTGTCTCAGGCCATAGTAGAGCTGGATCAGAAATGGAGCAGCGGGACTTGAACCAGTGACCATATGGGATGCTGGCACTGCAGGCGGCAGACTTACCTGCTACACCACAGCACCAGCCCCCATAAGCCCTATCTTCTGCAGAACCAGCACCCCAGACACCAGCCACCACATGGCATCCCATGGCACACTCACCCCTGGCAATGTGCTGCAGCTCCTGCTCCTCTCCACTTTCACTGGAAGAATCTGCAACTCCTTGTTTTCATGCAAGTAATTCTGATTCAGATGATGACCCTGACACAATTGGCTGGCAAGTGCCATGGCATGTGTCCATGGCCTAGCTAAATGCAAAGCTGGAACATTTTAAACTTTTCACTGCCATGGTGAGACACGGACTCCATCTAATGAAGTAGGGGATTTTTCAGGGAGTCTAGAGAATCAAATATGACAAAATGACAAATCTTAACCAAAGAGTGCCGTGGTACAGATGAAGAGAACCCAAAATGTATTTTTCTATCTTTTCTTTTCTGAGTTAAGTGCCTAAAAACAAAGCCAATGAGGGTTAAACAGACCCATTCTGAAAATTCCTTAACATCTTCATTTTCATCCAAATTAATATATTGCTTGAAGAAAATAAATTTTACATAAATGAAAATGCAGTACCACAGACAAGTGTACAGAACATAGGCCCTCAGTTAGCTTCAAACCATCTGGGTCCATTAATGTGTTCTTCCAGAATCAAAGCTGCAGTACAATAGAACCACAGCCTCTGACATTCCTCCTCCACCCCAATGGATCTTGGGTTTTCCTCCCACCTCCCCTCTCCTGTGAATACATCAGTAGCAGAACAAATGGAATCCAAAGATACGATGATGTTATTTAACATGGAATAAACACAGTGTTTTAGTCAGTATAATCCTCAATACTACACTAATAATTCCGAGTTCACTGATTATGAAAGTAAGTATAAGAAATCTCTTCCTAAGTAATCATAACATCGAGAGCTGAATGTAGACTTTCAAAGTGAAAGAGAGAATAGTGTAGAGATGTGTATCTCTATAATAGAGATTTACCGCTGTAATTTATAGACAGTACACCATGTTTGTATTTTTTTTTGTAGTCCTGCATATTTTATTACATGCAGCTTGTCACTTTGGAAATTTTATGATTAGACACTAATATGCAACAAATTTTGAATCCTTACAGATAATATAGAGCACCCTAGGCCCTCCCAAGGGCAGAAAACAGACCAAGAGCTCATAGACTGGCTGCAACTGCAAGAAGCAGATGAAGATATCGTCAGAAAGATACATATTCCTGCAGTGTGGCTGCTGAGCAGTTCTGCCCTTATGGATCTCATCTCTGTTTCAGATCGTTAAAGAAAGTTACATGCTTTCTGACATTTCTAAAGATTTCACTAATGAGAATCTAAGATATCTTCACTACGCTAAGAGCCTCAGAACAGCCCAAAGACTTGGGCCATCTTCTACTGCTTTCCCAGGCCATAGCAGAGAGCTGGATCAGAAGAGTAGCAGCCGGGACTAGAACCGGAGCCCATATGGGATGCTGGCATTCAGGCCAGTGCTTTAACCTACTGTGCCACAGCACTGGCCACAACATAGTATTTCTAATAGAAGAGATGGTTAAGTCATTAACTCCTCTAAAATACAAGTTAAGTATTAGTTTTGAAACTCTGATTCATTCATGAGAAAAACAAAAGGTTAATTTTCTCTCTTTGCTTCTGGGTATGTAAATTTTCTTCTAAGAAATTAATCATGACTTTTACATCTCAGACCCTATTATGAGTAAGTAGAGAATATTGTGGGGTCATACGCTTCATTCTATCAAAAGAACATTTCTCCAATTAAAGAAAACATTATGGGAATCCCATATGGGAACTGGTTTGAGTCCTTGCTCCTTGCTGCTCCACTTCTGATCCAGCTCCTTGCTATGGCCTGGGAAAGCAGTAGAAAATGGCCCAAGTGCTTGGGCCCATGCACATGCATGGGAGGCCAGAGCTATGGCCCAGCAGATTAACACCCTGGCCGGAAGCACTGTCATCCCATAAGGGCACTGGTTCAAGACCGGGCTGCTCAACTTCTGATCAAGCTTTTAGCTTATGGCCTGGGAAAGCAGTAGGAGAAGGCCCAAGTCCTTGGGCCCAAGCCTAAGTGGGAGACATGGAAGAAGTTCCTCGTTCCTGGCTTCAGATCAGTACAGCTCCAGCCATTACAACCAGTTGGGGAGTAAACCATCAGATGGAAGACTTCCCTCCCTCTCTCTCTCTTTCTCTCTCTCTCTCTCTCTCTGTGTGTGTAACTCTTTCAAATAAATAAACAAATCTTTAAAAAAAAAAGCCAGGAGTCAGGGAAATTTCATCCAGGTCCCTTGCTTGGGTGCAGGACCCAAGGATTTACCATATTCTGCTGCTTTCCCAGGTATGTTAGCAGGGAGCTGGATCAGAAGTAGAACATGCAATTGGTGCCCATAGAGGATGCTAGTGCTGCAGTTGTTGGTATAACCCATTTTGCCACAGTGCTGGCCCCATAACAATTTATAATTCCTAGTAATTAACAGGGAAGAAAGAAGTATGGCAGGATACCTTTTTTTTAGAAAAATTATTTTATTTATTTGAAAAAGTTATATAGATAGGGAGAGAGAGAGAGAGAGAGAGAGAGAGAGAATCTTCTGTCTGCTGGTTCACTGCCCAAATGGCTACAATGGACAGAGCTGAGCTGAACTGAAGCCAGGAGCAAGGAGTTTCTTCTGGGTCTCCCACATGTGCAAAAGGTCTCAAGGACTTGGGCCATCCTCTACTGCTTTCCCAGGTGCATTAGCAGAAGGCTGGACTGGAGGTGGAGCAGCCGGAACTCTACCAGCACTCATATGGGATGCCTGTATTTCAGGCCAGGGCTTTAACCTGATGTGCCACAGTGCTGGCTCCAACAGGTGACCTTTTACTCTCAATAATCTCCTCTTGGTATTGGCAGCAGTTTGTAATTTTTTGTTTATTTGCCTTCTTCTTAATCTATATTTTTAAAAAATTACAAAATGTTCCAGCACCCTGAGAACCTCCATCACAAGGGCATACCATCAGATGTTTGTCCAGAAAAGGGTGGTGTAGATGCAAGGTGGAAAATGCAAGGTGAGTTGATTCATCTTTCTCAGGCTGTGGTTTCCATGGGCAACTTTTACAACCAACTGCCTTATTTGTTCCTCTTCCACAGAGTGGAACACATGTTAAGTCATCCTATTTAGCCAAAAGCCAGTGGCAGCACTTCAATATGTCATCAATCCAGGGACAGCATTGTGGTACAAAGAGGTAAGTTGCCAACTGCAACAGCAGCATGCCTTATGGCACTGCTTTGAGACTCACCACCTTCACTTCTCATTCAGCTCTTTGCTTGGGAAAGCAACAAAGATTGCCCAAGAGTTTGGGTTCCTGCACCCCCATGGGGGACTGGGACAGAGTTCCAGGGTCCTGGCTTCAGCCTGGCTCAGCCCCAGCTATTGTGGCCATCTGGAAGTGAGCCAGCAGATGGAAGATAGAGATCTCTCTCTCTATTACTTTTACCTAAGCATACATTACATACATAAATGAAGATGCATCAATATAGCAACTTGTTGAGGAAAAGTCTTCTGATTATTGCAGGTTTTGTTTGAATGCAGAAAAATCTTCAGACACAAAAATTATAAACTGATTTATATTTATATTTCTCAACCACATACTTTTCAGAAAAAATTGTCTGCCACTCAGCATCAGGTATCAGTCTGAAAGCATTCATTAAAAAATCAAGTAATTTTACTAAGCACAAAAACCTCTAGTATAGACTGCATATAAACCAGTGGCTTCCATGGGTATACACAGATTGATTTTTGTTAATTTACGGGGATCACTGCACTTCCCTGGCATGGAGCTGTCTGAAGAGTTTAAACACTGATGGGTGTGGCATTATTTCTGATATTTGCTTATTATCCAGAGTGCATTTATTAAATATCTATCTTGAACTCCACACTCTATAAATCTATTTCAAATATGTAGATATTTAATGGTACTTACACATTTACAAACTGAGCTAATCCTCCTAACTTCTCTCTGGAATAGCTATGCCTTTGACATTGCCTTTTTTCACACATATGGAAATGCATAATATGCTTCTGTATGGTACTTCAGAATTTATAAAAGGCTTTTCAGGTAAGATTTACATAACATCATGTGAAAGTGGCCAAAGGACACAGTCTTCTCATTACAGAGGGGAGAGGTATGAAGTCACTCTCTGAACAGTTACTCAGATTCTATCAGTCAGGTTCAGAATCTTATTAGGTATCAGATACACATCTAGATTTTTTTCCCTACTGTCTCTTTGTCAGAATTCCCAGCCTATGAGTGAACTTCATCTGAATGAATGCTAATATTCAAGGTTCTAAGTGAAAAAATTACTGAGGTTTGTATTGGTGAGTAAAGCATGTGTCTAAATGTTACATGTATTTAATAATAAATATTGAATCATATGAAACTGAATATAAGATTATGCAAATTTTTAAGATAAAGAGCATATATTTAAAACCACATTCTTACATTTTGCAAACGTGTTGAAACAGCTTACTGGAGCATGTGTTTGGCATAGTGGTAAAGCCTTCCACATCCCAGTCAGAATGCTCAGGGCTCAAGCCCTAGCCCTGCTTCTGCTTCTGGCTTCCTGCTAACAGAACCCTGGGAGGCAGCAGCTGATGGCTCAAGTACTTGAGTCCCTGCCACCTGTGTGGGAGACCCACACTGAGTTCCTGGCTTCAGCCTGACCCAGCTCTGGTTGGTGCAGACATTTGAGGAATGAGCAGGAAATGGAAGGGCTCTCTCTGCCTTGCAAATAAACAAAAATAACTATACAGACCTTTTCTTAAGGTGTCTTGTTCACATCTAAATGATTTCCCTTTTCACAGTAAAATGCCTAACTGTCCTCTTTAGTAACAATGCATGTTTTGCTCTCCATGTCCACTCCTGAGCTCCAAGTACTGGCAGCTCACCCTAGCATGCTGACTGGTTCCAATGTTCAAGTACTCATCTCCCATTCTCTTTTGGTGGGTCTACCAGAAAGAAAGGAGAGTATCTACAGTAATTAATATCTTACTGTGGCTCTTGCTGTCCACCTGCAGGCCTGAAGGATGACCACCTGAATACACACTGTGATGTTCTGGACGTAGTTTTCAAACTTCAGTCACTTTGCAGCTGAGGGACTCTGTCCTCGTCAATCACTTGAAAGCCTGCAGGAGTAGGGAGAAGCTGTGTTTGAAGAATTCACAAATACAGTGCATTGAAGCCAACCACTACCACCCCCACCACACCCCTACTTCAGGGTTCTGGCAAATCCCAAACCAGGAGTTTGGGACCAGCAGTGGTTCAGGAGGTGACCTCAACTCCTTACTCTGAACAGCTCCAAAGAGCCTGGTGCACCCAGCGGGAGCTCAGCACCTCGAACTCCCACCCTCCTGCCCTTGCCACCAGGATGCCCGGCTCCCAGAGCCTCCAGGAGGCCTGCAGCAGACCCGCAGGTCCAGGTGCACTGGGATGTGCGTCCAGAACTAACCCAAAATACAGGCCCAGCTTAAGTGTCACCTCCCCACAAAGTCACTGTCACCTACTCCCTCCCGGAAGGCTGCAGGCCAGCACCCGGTACCGGGTGTCATGGCATTTGGGGTTCACCCGCTCTCCCTCAAAGGAAGATGCCCCCGTGGGAACCCCGCTCCACCTGCGGCAGGGCTGGGGGTGGAAGGGCCGAGCCAGCCTCCACCCTAGGACTGCAGCCTGGGAAAGTCCAGGGCCCCAGTGCCCTTGCCAGGCATAGGGTCTCTCTAAGTGTACTCTGAGCCAGGGCCTCAGCCATCAGCAGCTCTCTTGCTTCCAGAATCTGCTGCAGGGCAGTTCAGGCTCAGTCCAGCAGGGGGCCTCAGGACAATCGTTGCTGCCCTGAGGCAGGACCAGTGCTGCAAGACCCGCCCCATGCTAGGCTGGGTATAGAGGCTGTGGACATTGGTGGGCAGCTGGTAGTTGCAGTGTGTGCACATGACATGGGTGGTGTTAGGTTCTTGGCTGTCCCGTTTCGTGCCTTGGGGCTAAAATGCCGGTGGTGGCCCCTGAGTCAGGAGGGGCAGGAGAAGAAGAGACAGACCTGGTGAGTGTGACTGCCCACCTCTCCTGCCAGCCCTGCTGGCTGAGGCTTGCAGCACGTGCTGCACTTGGGGAAGCAATGAAGGCCAAGTCTCAGCAGGAAAACCAAGTGCGCGGTGCTGATTTACTCACTGACACAGCATCTGTGTGGTCTGCATGGGCAGACAGGGGGAAGGGTTTGGTAGAAGGGTGCTGGAGGTGCACTGGGCCTTTGTGCTGCTGCCTGCTGTAGGCATCCAGGGCAGCAGAGTCCTGCGGGGTCCCTAGAGATCCTGGCCATGCTGTGCCTTCCATCATCCACCCTCCTGCACTGATGCTGGGGGAAGTGCTTCTGTGGTTGATATCTCATTGGAATCCATGGTCATTTTCTCATGATGGGCTGATCTCACACAGTGACAATCATGGAACAAATCACTGTTCTGTGGCATCTGCCTCCCAGGAGCATTGCAGGTGGACAGGGGGAAACGGGTGACTGGTGGCACCTCCTGTGCATGGTCTCTGTCCCATCCTGGACCGAAGGTGGAAAGGGAAGGAGAGGAGCTGGCTCAAAGCAGTCCCGCTGCGGGTTCCATTAGGTGCAAAATGTCTCCCGATTGCGGTTAACCTTGCAGAGAAACTGTCTCCTTTTGTGGGCAAGTGACAGCATCTGCTTTATTAGCTGTGCAGTGTATTGATAATTAAAATTTGGGCATCCCTATCTATAGTCCTCACAGCATAGTTACATTCTGAGGAAGTGATGAAACTGCTCAGTACTTCGGGGCTGAGTGTAATATTAGGTGGGCAAGCCTGTTGTTGGCTTTTGGTTTATAGCTATTGGGCGACTTTATTTGGTAAAAATGCATTCAGGCTCAGTAGTGTATTCAAGGATGACCACTTACTGAATTGTCTTTTTTTTTTTTTTTTGTAAGAATAAGAGTATTGAAGACTGGGTTGAGCTACCTATGGCAAAACTCCACCATTCCTGGGAAGGCCACAATTGGCAAGAAAAGCAGGTAGCAAGCTTTCACCAAGTAAGTTGAGATTCCTGTGTTTGCAATCTGAAGAGCTCACTGCTGAGCTGGGAGGGGAACTGCTCTGAGCACAACTCATTAGAGAACTGTTCTTGCAGACCTTCCCCGAAGGAAGCACTGTTGTGGTCAGAAGCATTCCAGGAGCTGCTGGCCAGCAATTGTGAATTAGGCTTGAATTGAATCCACTGCAAGTATCACAAGAGTGCAGAAAGGCTGTGTCCTCAAATCAGCAGCTCACCAAGGAGAATTTGACTTAACCTAGAAGGTCTGTTTATCTCCGCTTATTTCTCAACATATTCACACCAGGTGGGGAAGATAAATCACCCTTCAGCTCTGCAATGGCAGTGCTCTTGGTTGAGGCTGAGGATGCTTTTCATTGCATGCAGTGTTTGCAAGAGACTTAGTTCCCTGAGGATTTATGCCTCTCCTGTAAATACATTTTTGGCATTAAAACAAACTGAAGTATTTCTGTTTTAGTAGTATGGAACCAACTTAAGTATATTGCCTACTGGCATCTTTGTCTTTAAAGAGCTAAATCCACAGGATTACAGGATTGAGTAAAAACAAGAGAATAGCTAATCCTAGTACTAGAAAAGCACAAGGGAATGTTTGATCATTAGCTTCCTTATATTCCTCATGTTTCTTTTTATTTTTCTGCCTGCTCTTCCCTACATACAGATGGTCTGGCTGTATTGGAAGCTTTTTTAAAAACTGAATTCTGTGAAGAAAATATAGGCTACTGGCTAGCTTGTGAAAACTTCCAAAAAAATCCACCCACCCCAGAAGCTATCCTTATATGCAAGAAAAATATATACACTCTGCTTAGAAAAAGGCCCAAAAGAGGTTAGACACAATTCCTCATTTCAGCATAAAGTGTACACTCTTGACATCAAGAAGCAACAAAAGAAGTAAAGACATAAGACTAAAGCAAGGGCCAGGGAATCTGAAAAGCTTCCTCTCCTGATGCCCTGACTTTCAAATAAGTCTCCCCAGACCTGGCAGGTGGAGCTCATCACACATTACAGCTTCTGATTTCCACTTTCAAAGAGAAGAGCCCCCTTTTCTAACAAAGGATAATGAGTGATCTTTGTTTCAGATGAACATGCTTTCAAACCAAAACTCTTATTATCCAAAATATAAGAGAAGCTATGACTCCCAGCTTTACAACTGCCTCGAAAAGGGTGTATTGCTTGATGGAGAATAACTTTCTGAAGTTGTATTTATTGGCAAGGCAGAGTTACAGAGAGAAAAAGAGAGGGAAAGACAGCGGTCCATCTGCTGGCTCACTCCCTAAATGGCCACAATGGCCAGGGCTGGGCCAGGCTGAAGCCAGCAGCTTCCTCCAGGTCTCCCATGTGGGGGCAGAGGACCAAGCGCTTGGGCCATTCTCTGCTGCTTTACCCAGCAAGGAGTTGTGGAAGAAGTAGAGCAGCTGGGAGTCAAACCGGCATCCATGTGGGTTGTTAGTGCTGCAGGCAGCAGTGTAACTTGCTATGCCACAACACCAGCCCCCAGAAAGAACTCTTATCCCTGGTCTTTCTTTTGAGTCAGAATGCTCCCAGGACTTGTGTTGAAAACCACAGATCACCACAGAACCCCATGAGAAGAAAAAGGAGTCCCAGAGTAGAGGACATGTTCTGTTTCCTACGGCAGAAGTTTTTGACTGCCAGAGACGAACATTCAATTCAGCCTGGGTGTTTGGGAAATATACCTCGCAACTGGGGATTCCAGTTCAGGTAGTAAATCAGGAAGCTGGTGACTGTCCAGGAGATGCCTGTATGAGAACAGCTTCCACCACCGTGAAGACACAGGCAGGAAATACGTGGTCTGAGTGGGGTGGGTCTCACTGGAAAAGCAGGACTCTGAGATGGAAGATAATGCAATGGAATGCTGTTGTTCCAGACTCACTTAAAATCAATAGGTCTGGGATTCTGTAGCCTTAGCTACCTAGCTCTACATCTTTCCTTAAATCCATCCATATTACCACATGGTTTTAATTCTAGGTTTTAAGTCCAAACTAATGTAACATGTTTATTATGTAGAATCATCCATTCTATTGTTGTGTATTGCTGAAGCTGAAGTGATGTTTGAATTGTTAAATGGTATATAAAATAGTGAGTGCTCATGTGTAGAAAACCACAGTGGCTGTTCCAAGTGCCAAACACTCTTGAAGGCAGTTAAGCTTTGAAGTGGTCTTTGAATATTTGAATACATTTATTTTGATAACTAATGTCATTGAATACTCAGAGTCCAGGTGTGAGTTGATTTGATTTTTGTAACTGGAAATATGACCAACATAAGATCTTTGTAGTAGAGAAGAAGCATGCATTACTGAATCTGTGCAGGGAGAACTGACAGCCCCCAGAGCTGAGATGAGGGTGGCAAGGAAGATGCTCTTTTCTAAACCTAAGTCACAGCACATCTTTAGAACGACCCAGGGTTAAAATTACTAACAGAATCTTTAATTAAACATTAAGGTATTTGATGAGAATAGAACATTGACCTAAATCCCTTCTTGAGGATTAAGAACCAGCTAAATAGGAGGCTGCGGTGGTGACCTCGAAGGGGTTGGAGCCTGGGGTCAGAGGTCGTGGGTCCCAATGGCTGGTCCAGAATCATCACGGGCTACCTGGGTCGTGGGCCAGCACCATGGCTCGGGGCTCCAGAGGTCGGGGGAAGCCTGCTGGGCCCCTTCTTGCTTCCTTCTTTGGGCAGAAGTCAGGCATCACAAAGTGACCTAAAGTGACCAGTTTGGTGCCGAAATCCCTGAGGCACCACTGGAGCCCGGGGCCAGGCCTGCAGGCAGGGCAGAAGCAGAGGGGAGACACCGGGACCTGGGGGCCAAGGCTTCAGGTGTTTCTGTTGGCCCCCAGGCACCCACGGGGCCTCAGCCTCTCTCACAACAGAAATGTGCATGCACCTCAGACCATTTTTACCCTTAATTCCACTTTAAAGAAAGGTTCATCGAGGACGGACTCATGGCATGGGGGTGCAACCACAGCCTGCATGGCCCACATCATGGGCACCAGTTCCATTCCCTGATGCCCTACTTCCTCTCCAACTCCAGCCAACGAGTGCAGTGGTGATGGACAGGTGCTTGGACCCCACACCACATGGAGATGGGAGGGGGCTCATGGGCCTTCAGCCTCACCCAAACATTGGGGAATCAAACCAGCAGATCGAAGACCCCTGTCTCTATGCCTTTCAAATAAATCTCTTAAAATAAATAAAAAAGAAATGCAAATAAAAAGAACCAGCTAAATAGACATGAACTGTATGGAGACAAACACCAATATTACATTACTCAACTCTCCACTGCTCCAATGAACAAAGAAAACAAATAAGAGGGATATAGGCCTCCCCTTTTTTGTTATCCTTCCCTTGGTTCCAACTAGCATGGGCTTCCAGAAAATGCGCAAGGAATCCATTCTCTTCTATGGTCAATACATGATCTCAGAATTTCCCTTATTCATTTGCCTAACAGATTTTGATTATGTCACTCTAGGTAAAGGGAAGGCAAGAAAACTGCCCTTTTCCCCCATTTTTAAAATCTATTATTTATTTGAAAGGCAGAGTTATAGAGAAGGGGTAGAGACAGATCTTCCATCTGCTGGTTCACTTCCCAAATTGGCCTCAGCTGAGCCAATCTAAAGTCAGGCGCTTCTGCCAGGCCTCCCACATGAATGCAGTGGTTCAAGCACTTGGGCCACCTTCTGATGCTTTCCCAGGCACATTAGCAGGGAGCTAGATTGGAAGTGGAGCAGCTGGGACTTGAATCAGCACCCATATGGGATGCTGGCACAGCAGGCCATGGCTTTACCCACTGTGTTGGTACCGTGTGTTTGTGTGTGTGTATGTGTGTGTGTGTATGTATGCATGTATTTTTATTTCAAAGACTCATTTATTTATTTGAAAGGCAAGGTTAGAGAGGGAGAGACATAAGAAGAGAGATCTTTCAACCTCTGGTTCACTCCCCAAATGTCCACAACAGCAGAGGCTGGGCCAAGCCAAAGCCTGGAGGCTGAAAAGCAGATAATCTTTAGTTATTAATTTAAAATGAATAGGCTGTAGCTGGTACTGTGGCATATAAGGTAAAGCCACCACCTGCAGTGCTGGCATTCCCTATGGGCACTGGTTCATGTCCCAGCTGCTCTGCTTCTAATCTAGCTCCCTGCTAATGTGCCTGGGAAAGCAGCAGGAGATGGCCCAAATACTTGGGTGCCTGAATCCATGTGAGAGAGCTGGAAGAATCACCAGGCTTTGGATTAGCCCAGCTCCAGCTGCTTGCAGCCACATGGGGATTAAAACAGCAGACAGATCATCTCTATTTATGTGTCACTCTTTATAATGCTGTCTTTCACATAAATAAATAAATAAACCTTTAAAAAAGGTTTATTAATGTATGCTATAATCCAATCCAGGAACAGTAAGAGAAGCATTAAATATTGCTACCTATATTTTTATTTTTTAATTTTTTTAAACTTTTATTTAGTGAATATAATTTTCCAAAGTACAGTGTATGGATTACAAAGGCTTCCCCCCATAACTCCCCTCCCACCAGCACCCCGCCCATCTCCCACTCCCTCTCCCATTCCATTTACATCAAGATTCTTTTTCAATCATCTTTATACAAAGAAGATCGATTTAGTTTATATTAAGTTTTCATCAGTTTGCAGCACACAGAACATAAAGTGTAAAATACTGTTTGAGTACTAGTTATAGCATTACTTCACATTGGACAACACATTAAGGACAGAGATCCCACATAAGGAGTAAGCACACAGTGATTCCTGTTGTTGACTTAACAATCTGACACTCTTGTTTATGGCATCAGAAATCTCCCTGGGCTCTAGTCATGAGTTGCCAAGGCTATGGAAGCCTCTTGAGTTCACTGACTTCGATCTTATTTAGACAAGGTCATAGTCAAAGTGGAAGTTCTCTCCTCCCTTCAGAGAAAGGTACCTCCTTCTTTGATGGCCCGTTCTTTCTACTGGGATCTCACTCACAGAGATCTTTTATTTAGGTCCTTTTCTTTTCTTTTTTTCTTTTTTTTGCCAGAGTTTCTTTCCATACCTAAAATACTCTCATAGGCTCTTCAGCTAGATCTGAGTGCCTTAAGGGCTGATTCTGAGGCCAGAGTGCTGTTTAGGACATCTGCCATTCTACAAGACTGCTGTGTATCGCACTTCCCATGCTACCTATATTTTATATAGTCTGAGTATTGTATAAACTAAAATATACAACACTAGGAGTATGCTATCAGTAATTACACTGCCAATCTCAGTGATTATAAATAAGAATTTTAGCAACTATACTGATTCTGAACAGTGATTCAATGATTCTGTTTTTAAATTTAAAAATGCCCATGAACTTGAATGTTTCTGTGTAGCTCCTCATAGAACTACAAGCTTTAGAATTTCTATGCTGTTTAGCATTTCATCTTCAGTGCGAACTTGATTATTACACTGCCAGTTTATAAAACACTTCACAGTCATGTGAGCCTAACCATAAGATAGGACTGTGTAGAATAAATCCTTTAACTATAAAGACAATCTTATCTCACAAGGGAGGAAGATCCAGAGGGGTCAAATGACTTGCTAATGTCACTTAGCTCTGTCAGCACAGAAACAAGGAAAGCTCTCAGCTTCCTGCCACCTCCCCTTACACCACCTGCCTCAACTAGATGAACCTGTAATTTTAAGGACACTCAGGCACCATGAGTTTAAATGAATTTTTCAAGGTTACATGACAAGTACCAAAGCCAGAAGCAAAAATTATTGCTTCCATCTTTCTCTTCCTTGTCCACAATGGAAGTCCGATGTACAGTTATGCATTATTCTAATATCACAACCAAGAAGCATTATTTTTCCCCAATTTAACAATGAAACTTTTTTTCCATTGAGGAAGTTATTTTAATGGATGATAGAAACATACTTTTTTGTTTTTTAATTGGAGATGCAAAGAAATGAACAAGTAGACAGAGAAGTAGTATTCACCCTCTAGTTCACTGCTGAAATGTCCCCAGTGGCCAGGGCTGTCCCAGGAGTAGGGAACCCAATCATCTGAGCCATTTCTTGCTAGCTCCCAGGGTCTACATTATCAGGAATTTGGAGGCAGGTACTGGAACCAGGAATCAAACCAAGAAACTCCAATATGAGACATAGGCATTTGAACCACAAGGCTACACCCTGGCTTCCAGACTTGTTTTTTCACCAGTCCTCTGAAAAGGAAAGTTAATTACAACCTGAAATCCAAGACTCTGGAGTCCTCAGGTGTGTGCTTCTATGCAAGTTGATGCATTAGAGTTACATATGTTGCCCAAGAGTCTGCAGTTTAGAGAGAACAGAAGAGTGAAACATGTGTCAGAGGATGTCAGCATTGGAGAGGTGGCTGTGCTCTAGTCAGAGGCTGAGGAGGACAAGTCCACAGGGAGCAGCAGCTTGATTTAGTCACAAGGAAACCGGCTGTTTCTGGATTCATCCACCCCTCCCAGCTGACTGGCTGTGGAATTCTGATTGAATTCACCTGAAAATCCCACTCCCACTCGATTTGGAGGGAATTAATATCTGTCCCCTAAGTAAAAGGGTTCCATTTCTTTTTCCAAACCACAAAAAATCATGTTGGTTGCGTTGCCTGTAAATTTCTAAGCATGAAACACCATTTTTTTTTTTTTTAATTTCATAATAGCTACTCTGTCTGAACTCTTGTTTGTATTGCATCAGAATACAAAATCTTGGGAGGAAGAAGGCAAAACCAACTCAGACCCAGAAAACATTTAGAAAATTGCTGCTTAAGTACCAAAATTAGCAGAGGCACACAAAACAGTGACAGAAAGCCAGAATTGGAGCAAGCCAACAGCTATGCCCTGATTCAAAAAGACGGTTCCTGCTGTACCCTGAACTCCTTATTCCAGCCTCCAAACCAAAGCTAACATCAGAAAATTCATTACAAACCATGATAAATAAGAAAACTGTGAAAAAAGCCAAAGAAATGCAAGAGTCCTTAGTGATATTGGGCTTGATTTAGTCACAAGGAAACCGGCTGTTTCTGGATACATCCACCCCTCGCAGCTGACTTGCTGTGGAATTCTGATTGAATTAACCTGAAAATCACAGTCAAACTCGATTTGGAGGAAATTAATATCTGTCCCCACAGCAAATTGGTTCCATTTCATTTTCCAAAACACAAAAATTCATCTTAGTTATCCTGCCTGTAGATTTCTAAGCCTGAAAAGCCAATTTATTATGTTTTTTATTTCATAATGGATCCTCTGTCTAACTTCTTGTTTGTACTGCATCAGAATACAAAATTTGGGATGGAAGAAGGCAAAAGAAACTCAGACCAAGAAAACATTTAGAAAATTGCTGCTCAAAACCAAAAATTGGCTGAGGCACCCAAAACAATGACAGCAAGCCAGAATTGGAGCAAGCCAACATCTGTGCCCTGATTGAAAAAGACCATTCCTCCCGTGCCCTGGACTCCATATTCCAGTCTGAAAACTAAAGCTCACATCAGAAAATTCATTACAAATCATGATAAATAAGACAAATGTGAAAAAAGCCAAAGAAATGCAAGAGTCCTTTGTGATATTAGGCTTGATTTAGTCCCATGTAAACTGGCTGTTTCTGGATTCATCCACCCCTCCCAGCTGAATGGCTGTGGAATTCTGATTGAATTCACCTGAAAATCGCACTCACACCTGATTTGGTGGGAATTAATATCTGGTGCTGGTTCTGCGGGCTGGGGCTTTAACCCACTGTGCGATAGCACTGGCCCCTGTAAGTGGTTTTCTTAATTATTCCCAGCTTTCTGTCTGTTTTGTTTTTAGATTTATAATAATTTCTTAATGAAAATGGATGTAGGAAGGTAAATTTTATTCTCAGGGAATATATAGAAACAAGATGTATGATGAATTTGTCATGACTATCAATCATTGCATTTATCCAAGAAAAGGCAATGTCATCTCTCATTTTCTGTTGCCATAGCAAAATATATATTTGTTATATGATTTCAATTGAAGTCAAGGATAATATTCTAAATTTTGGGGTCATAATGTCCAACACATTCTTTAGTGTTATACAGATGATGTAGTGGGCAGTGTTTTAGTTCCACCCTGGAAATAAACACTTAGCATTCTGCAAGAGAATTACTTACCTAGGGCTAAACCACAAATCAGTGACATTTATTATTTTTTTTGACAGGCAGAGTGGACAGTGAGAGAGAGAGAGACAGAGAGAAAGGTCTTCCTTTGCCGTTGGTTCACCCTCCAATGGCCACCATGGCCGGTGCACAGCAGCCGGCCCACTGTGCTGATCTGATGGCAGGAACCAGGTACTTATCCTGGTCTCCCATGGGATGCAGGGCCCAAGGACTTGGGCCATCCTCCACTGCACTCCCTGGTCACAGCAGAGAGCTGGCCTGGAAGAGGGGCAACTGGGACAGAATCTGGCACCCCGACTGGGACTAGAATGAAGTGTGCCAGCGCCACAAGGTGGAGGATTAGCCTAGTGAGCCGCGGCGCTGGCTGCATTTATTTTTTTTAATTGTTAGAGTAATGCAGTCCTTAATAGTTTGAGGAGATGAACTTGATTCCCAGCTAGAGTAAGAACACTGTGGGGAAAATAATCTACTGCATGTTCTTTCACGTTTTAAGATTGTATTTAACAATTTATTTATTTATTTAAAAGAGTTACACAGAGAGAGGAGAGGCAGAGAGAAAGAGACAGAGGAGAGATCTTTCATTCAACATTTCACTCTCCAATTGGCTGCACTGGCCGGGCTGCACCCATCTAAAGCCAGGAGCCAGGAGAATTTTCTGGGTATCCCACACGGCTTCAAAGGCCCAAATCCTTGGGCCTTCTTCTACTGCTTTCCCAGGTCATAGCAGAGAGCTGGATCAAAATTAGAGCAGCTGGGTCTTGAAACGGTGCCCATATGGGATGCTGGTGCTTTAGGCCAGGGCATTAACCCACTGTGCCACAGTGCCAGCCCCAAGGTTTATTTATTAACTTATTTGAAAGGCAGAGTAATAGAGATAGGGAGAGATGGGTAGTGAGAAAGAGATATCTTCCATCTGCTGGTTCATTCAACAAATGGCCACAATGGTTGGCCAGGCCAAAGCCAGGAGTCTGGAACTCTATCTGGGTCTCCCATATTTGTGGAATTGGCCCAAATACTCAGGCCATCTTTCACTGCTCTTTCAGCCACTTTAGCAGGGAACTCAATTGGAAGTGGAGCACCAAGGACTCAAATTGTCTGTCCACATGGGATGCCTGAATTGCAGGTGGAGATCTACCTGCTGTACCACAATGCTGGTGCCTACTGCAGGTTCTCAAAGCTCTCTGTATTTCCCTCAGTCACAAATGCAGATTATAGTACAGAATTTCTCAGGTTCTGTTCTTGGGTAAATAACTCCATAGCTTTTACTTTAATTTGTTATCATGTTATTTCAGTTCTTTAAATGTTTATGAGTAGAATAATTATAGAAAAAGCAAAAGCTACTTTCTATTCTTTCTTGAATCTCCTCCCTTACTTAAAATATTTATGAGCCTGATAGAGAAAGAAATTGATGGAGTGAGAGAAAGCTAGAAAGCTCCCATGCACTTCTTCACTGCCTAAATAAAAATATCAAACAGAGGTGGGGCACAACTGAAGCCAAGAGTCAGGAATGGAATCTAGGCCTCCCTCTTGGTTGGCATCACCATTGCTTCCCCTGGTCTGCATTAGCTGGGAGCTGGAAACTGGAGCTGGCACTGAAATCCAACTTTGGAAATTTGATGCAGAGAGAGAGTATCTGAGCTGGCATCATAAACACTAAGTTAAATGCCTACTGTCTCTTTTAAAAATTTTTTTCTCTGCCATAATTGCATTGACTGTGTATAGTGTTTTTCTGGAAATTCTTCATTGTTCAATCCCTTCATAACTTCCCTGATGGTTTCTTGTCTTTTTTCCTGAATACTTCTACATTCTTCTGAACACTGCTCATTCCAGAGTGACTCTTGTCCCCCTTTCAGCCTACTGTGCAATTGCCCTTGACATAGTCTGGCCTTTGTGAACAGAAATTCCTGTTTCCCTCCAGCTTGGGCAATTTTCACAGCCTTTATACCATAGGTTTGATCCCCTGTGGAATGCTTCTGTGTGGCTGCCCAAATGCTCATAAATCTGAAATGAAATGGCATTCTTGCTTCTTCATCCATACCCATGTAGAAGATATACAACTGCCATTGTTTGTTAGGTGACAGAGTTGACATGTTGACCAGGAGTGTTCTGTCACAGGGGATGATAGCATTTGAAGACCTGGCTGTGTACTTTACCTGGGAGGAATGGCAGAACATGAACCAAGCTCAGAAAATCCTGTACAGGGATGTGATGCTGGAGACCTACAGCAGCCTGTTCTCCCTGGGTGAGTGACACTCATCACATGCCCAATGGTAACATTTTCTTGCTATTTGACAACTAAGTGAGCACTATTCATAAAGTTGAATGAGGGACAGGTATAGAATTTGAGTCCATGAAGAATCTGAATATCTATCACCTGGGAAGGATTTCACATTGGAACATTTGTTGCATAGCTCCTGGACCAAGCTGTACTCCTTTCATTAACCCAAGATAGTGATTTCACAAAGTCTATATTGTTTCCATTAGTAGGGCACTGCAGGACCAAACCTGACTTGATCTTCAAGTTGGAGCAAGGAGCAGAGCCATGGATGGGGGAAGAATGCCTACATCAGAGCCTTCCATATCAGTGTGTACATAACGGGCAGGGAGGCCAAAGCAGAAGCAGTGCAACAGATATTGACTGGTGTTCTTTCCACGAGTTTTTCCCAAGTCTTACTCCTGAAGACAGCTGGTCCTGTGATTCAGACACAGACATTCTACAGTATCTATGGAGATCAGTATCTCTGGTAAAGGCAAAGGAAATGAAGTTTTCTGTGAAAATCAACAAACCTCCAGAAACTCAAATTATCACAGAGGAGTGTTTATAGAAAGAAACAAGAGGAGGCAACCAGGGCTGATGTCTTCACAATGAGTTAGAAATCAATTTTCAATAATTGAGCAGACTCTGGGTTGCAGGAATAAATTATTTCAACTGGTGGGAATGTATAGCCAAGGTGGTATATTGGAACTTTCTGTAACTGTTGTAGTTATTAGAAGATTAGGATGTCAGGTTTCCTTAGAAATATGGGGAAACTATAATAGTGCAGATAAAACAGAGATTTTCATTAGAAAAATCCCACAAATGCTGTTTGCCTGGGAAGACAGAACACAAGACAACCACATATTCAAATCTTGTCCCATGAATGTGATCCTGCTTAGAGTATAGACACATTTCACTCTTTACCTTCAAGGAAATGATCTAGTAAAACTTCCCCATATTTATGGTTGAAATATCACAGAAGTACAAAACCCACAATTTTTCTAAAAATGAATTGAAAAAGGGGCTGGCACCGTGGCTCACATGGTTAATCCTCCCCCTGCAGCACCAGCATCCCATATGGGCCCCGGGTTCTAGTCCTGGTTGCTCCTCTTCCAGTCCAGCTCTCTGCTGTGGCCCGGGAGGGCAGTGGAGGATGGCCCAAATGCTTGGGCCCCTGCACCTACAATGGAGATAAGGAGGAAGCACCTGGCTCCTGGATTTGGATTGGCATAGATCCAAATGTATTTGCCATTTGAGGGGTGAGCCAATGGAAGGAAGATCTTTGTCTCTGTCTCTCACAGTCTAACTCTCACAAATAAAGAAATAAAAATACATTAAAAAATGAACTGAAGAAATGGACAGGGAAAAATTGGTTTCTAGATTACAGGTGAATATATTTATTAAATATTAGTCCATTCTGTGAAGTCTTATTCATTTTTGTGAAAGTAGAAAGTGAGAGAGAAACAGTGAGGAATAGATTTTCTATTAACTCTCTCCCCAAATACTATCAACAGTTATGACTAATCTGAAGCCAGAAGCCTGGAATTTCACCTACTCATCTCTATCACAGGGTCCCAAGCACATGAACCATTATCTGCTGCTTTCCAGTATCTATTATCTCAGAGCTGTATTGGAAGCAGAGTAGCCTCGGCTTAAACTGGCACTGTTTTGAGATACAGGCATCCCAAGCAGTGATTTAAGACATCTTACCACAAAAACCATTCAATCATACTTGGAAAAAATTCTGGTAGTAAACAGGATCATGGATGAACATTGGAAAATCTATGGATACAATTTAATATATTAATGTATAATGGAGAAAACCTGTATATTCATAAATATGTATCTTCTAATCATTTTTTGAAAATCTTATGATGGAATGAGGATATAAGCCTGAGCCATTCTCCCTCATTGCCCAAAGTAGATAAACTTTGGAATGTATTCCTTGCCCTTGAAACTCAATTGGGTCTCACAGCCTATTGCCTTCATACCCCACCCTGCATTATTTTCCAGGTTCCTAAGGCCCCCACCCAGTTCCTGGAATTCCCCTCCACTGCTGCCCCCTACCCTCATGCCCAGCCTTAGCCCTCCTCAAAAAGGTCTGGCCCCTGGGAATTGGGGCCTTCATGCTCCATCTTGTACAGGCAGTTGGTCACCCACCTCTGTGGATTAATTTTCTCTGAATAAATTCTGTCTGGCTGTAAATTCATACACTTTCTCCTCTATTCTACAACTCTTTTCCTAACATTTTGGTGCCCTGTGTGAGGAGGCACAAATGCAGAACTTTTCCTAACATCTTATCCCTCTTAAATACAAGTAACTTCATTCCTTTTACACGAGTATGCTAGAAGAAACAATTATATTTGATGTAGTGACATCATTTTTTTCGCACTTCAGTTGCCATGAAACTGGATGAACTGATTAAGACCAACCAGAAAAGTCTGGAGAAAAATCTGCATCAGGATGTTATGACAAATAATAAGACATTAACTCCCAAGGGAGTTGAATTCAGAAAAACACTTAATTTAAGTATAAGCCATATTCCAAAACTGAGTATCAAAAAGAGAAACTATTCAGGAATAAAACCTGAAGAATGCAGTATATGTCACAATATGTGTCCCCATTGTGGGCCTGATCAACTACAAGCTGGAGAGAAATTTTGTGCTACTAAGGTACCTGGGAACACTCTCCAGTTCTGTGAACCTCTTAATCAACAGCACAATATTCAGATCAAGGAGCAGGCACTTGAACAAATTGGACAAGGGAAAGTCTTCAAAAGCAAGAATATATTCTGTGAATCTGAGAAGCTTTTTATGGTAGAAACCTGTAATAAGTCAATTGCCACTATTGGCAAGACAACTCAAATAGTACAAGATTTCCATAAGAATTCTAACCTCAGTATACATCAACAAAGTCCCAAAAGAGAGAACGTTTATAAGTATATTGGGCCTGTGGAACCTGTTATTTACCAATCACATGTTAGACTGAATCATAGACCAAATATAGGGAAGAAATCCTATGCATGTAAACCTTGTGGGAAGTCATTCAGTATTAAATTCTGCCATACCCTCCATCACAGCACTCATATAAGTGGAAAACCCTCATGTGTGTAATGATTGTGGAGAAACCACTCACCAGAAGTCAGATCTCATTAGACATCAGAGAATTCACACAGGGTTGAAATCTTATAAATGTAATGACTGTGGGAAGTTCTTTGGCCAGAAGAAACACCTCATAAATCATCAGAGAATTCACACAGGTGAGAAACCTTATGAATGTAATGACTGTGCAAAATCCTTTGGCCAGAAGGCAAACCTCCTAAATCATCAGAGAATTCACACAGGGGAGAAACCTTATGAATGTAATCATTGTGGAAAAGCTTTTGGCCAGAAATCAACACTCACAAATCATCAGAGAAGTCACACAGGGGAGAAACCTTATGAATGCAATGACTGTGGAAAAACCTTGGGCCAGAAGTCAAACCTCATAAATCATCAGAGAAGTCACACAGGGGATAAGCGTTTATGAGTGCAATGACTATGGAAAACTCTTTGGCCAGAAGCCACACCTCATAAATCATCAGAGAATTCACACAGGGGATACGCCTTATGAATGCAGTGACTGCAGAAAAGCCTTTGGCCAGAAGGCAAACCTCAGAAAGCATCAGAGAATTCACACAGGGGAGAAACCTTATGAATGCAATTACTGTGGAAAAACCTTAGGCCAGAATTCAAACCTCAGAAAGCATCAGAGAATGCACACAGAAGACAAGCATTATGAATGCAATGCCTGCGGAAAAAGCTTTGGCCAGAAATCACAACTCAAAATGCATCAGAGAAGTCACACAGGGGAGAAACCTTATGAATGCAATAATTGTGGAAAAGCCTTTGCTGAGAAGTCAAAGCTCACAAAGCATCAGACAATTTGTACTGGGGGAAACCTTATGAGTGCAATGACTGTGGAAAAACCTTTGCTGAGAAGTCAAACCTCAGAAAGTATCAGAGCCTTCACACCATGGAGAAAGCTTATAAATGAAATGACTGTGGAAAAGCCTTTGGTCCCATCCTTGCATACCAAGGATAAATCCCACTTGGTCTGGGTGGATGATCTTTCTGATGCATTGTTGGATTCAATTGGCCAGAATTCTGTTGCAGATCTTTGCATGTATGTTCATCAGGGAAGTTGGTCTATAATTACTTTCTTTGTTGCACTTTTTTCAGGTTTAGGAATGAAGGTGATGCTGGCTTCATAGAAAGAATTTGGGAGAATCACCTCTCTCTCAATTGTTTTGAATAACTTGAGAAGAATTGCAGTTAGTGCTTTAAATGTCTGTTAGAATTCAGCAGTGAAGCCATCCAGTCCTGGGGTTTTCCTGGCGGCGAGGATCTTTATTACTGATATCATTTCCATCCGGTTATGTGTGTGTTTACGTTTTCTATATCTTTGTTGCTCAATTTAGGTAGGTTTTATGGATGGAAGGATGGTGGAAAGCCTCTTTGCTGTACTTCATAACTCATAAGATATCAGAGAATCCACACAAGGAATTTTCTACATGACCTTTTTGTGCAAGTTATATCTCATGAAATATTAGAGAATTCACCAAGGGGAGAAATGCATGAATGTAATACATGTGAATAAGCCTTTGTGGTGCAAATCAGACCTCATCAAACATAAAAGAATTCTCATGGGGAGCAATTTTATGAATGTAATGACTCAGAGCCTTTTACCATAATTCAGCCCTCATTGTACATCATCAAATTCATATAGGGAAAAACTCCTTTGAAAGTAAAATCCCTTTAATTAGAAGCCATACCTCATAAGACAACAGGGAATTCACATGGGAGAGAAACCTTATGGGTGTAATGAGTGTTGGAAAGCTCTGCCCAAATCTCTCCTTATATCAGAATGCACAACATATATATCTAATGAATGAAATAAATGTGAGAAAGTCATTTCACATAGGTAATGCCTCATAATCCATCATGGAATTTGAACAAGGGAGAGACCTTAACAATATAATGAATGTGGAAGAGCTTTTCTCCAAAATTCATGTAAGTATTGTGACAAAACCTTTTGCTGGAAATCACATCCTATCCAACAGAGACTCATGTAAAGGAGAAAGCTTATAAATATTATTAGTGTGAAAAGGTTGTTTGTCAGAAGTCAATGGTACATCAGAGAATTGACACAGGTGGTTTCTTAGGAGTATACCGATTGTGTAAAAACATTTTCTTTATTTCAGGCTTGTATAGATACAGAATTCACAAAAGGTGATAGTCTTTGCATGCTGTAAATACGATAAAACCTTTAGCCAGAAATTAGACATCAACAGACTTCAGAGAATTCATAAGGAACAAAAGTCTATGCAATGAATTTGGAAAAAGTATTTCTGCTATAAATCAGTCTTCAATTCCCATGAATAGACTCACAAATGAGAAAACATGCATGCATACAAAAGTTTTGTACCATAAATTATCTCTAGATGGTAAACTAATATATCACACAAAAGAAAAATCATGAGTATAATGGAATTGGGAATCGCTTTGCTATAAGGCAGAGTTCCAGAAAGCTTAGCAAGATTACAGAAAAGTCTCTGAAAATGTAACATGTCTGAAAGATTTGTTGGCATCACAAACTGGAGGATAGCTCAAGTGCATGTGTTTTTGTGACCTGGCATCCAAATTGATATCTCTTTTTCTTTGATGAATTCCTTGTTTATTTATTTAGCAGATTTAGAGACAAAGGATTCCTGTCCATTGATTTACTACTATATGCCCACAATTGCCATGGTAAGGTCTATGGCAAAAACTGAGTGCTGGGGGCTGTGAATCTGATTCATCACTGATAACATTGAAGACATTGGTTCCTGGTTCTTATGCTGCTATGCATGGAAATGTTTCTCTAATTTCATTTTCAATTAGTTCATTGTTAATATAAAGAAATGCTTCTAATTTTTAAAATTTCATTGAAATAATTTGTGATTAATGTGTCCTAGTCATGCATTATTACAGGGTGTAGTGCAATATTTGCACACATTTATGCAGTAAAAAGTGATCAAGCTAAGCAACTACAGTTTTATTAAGTTTTTAAAGAGTTATTTATTTGAAAGACAGAGTTACAGAGAGAAGTAGCAGCAGAGAGAGAGAGAGGTCTTCCTCTGCCGGTTCACTCCCCAGGTGGCCCAGTGGCCAGAGCTCTGCCAATCTGATGCCAGGAACCAGGAGCTTCTTCCAGATCTCCCACTTGGGTGCAGGGACCCAAGGACTTGGGCCATCTTCTACTGCTTTCCCAGGCCATAGCAGAGAGTTGGATCAGAAGAGGAGCAGCCAGGACTAGAACTGGTACCCACATGGGATGCTGGTGCTTCAGGCCAGGGTGTTAGCCCACTGTGCCATAATGCTGGCCCCCAAGCAACTACAGTTTCTAATTCTTCTCCATGATTTGAGACTACCAGTTCCTCTCTTTCAGTTCTTTACACAGAACCTAATATGGTTGAATGTAGTCATCTCATTATATTATGGGGCACCAGAAGTTCTTTCTGCCTCTTTGTATTTTGTTACCTATTATCCAATCCCCCTCTATCCCTAGCTGCTTCCCTTCTCAGCCTCTAGTAATCACAGTTCTGTGTTCAGATCCATTATTTTCTCTCACTTCCACATGTGACAAGGACCAGGTGACATTTGTGTTCCTGCTTCTGGCTTATTTCAATTAATTTAATAATATTTGGTCTTTTTTGAATCTAAATGAAGTTCCCCTGTCCATTTTTTTCATTGATGGATAGCTAGATTGGTTTCAAATCCTGGCTGCAGTGAACTGTGTTATAGTGGCTGTGTTATGGGAAAATTGCTGTATCTTTGATATGCTCTTCTCCTTTCCTTCTAATAAAAGTTCCTTATTCTATATAGCCAAGAGCAAGATAACTCTCACATGGTAGGTCAATTTTTATCTTATTTTAAATTTTTGTTATTTATTTGAAAGAGTTACAATAGAGATAGGGACACAGAGAGGTCCTCCATTAGCTGGTTCGCTCTACAGATGACTACAAAGGCCAGAGTTATGCCATTCTGAAACCTGGAGACAGGAGCTTCCTCTGGGTCTCCCACATGGGTGCATGGGCCCAAGGACTTGGGCCATCTTCTACTGCTATCCCAGGAGATAGCAGAGAGCTGGATTGGAAGAAGAGCAGCTGGAACTAGAACTGGCACCCAAATGGGATGCTGGCCCCTCAGGCGCTGCACAACAGCACCGGCCCAATTTTTATCCTTTTTAAGGAATGGCCATACTGTTCTGCATAACATCTGTACTAACTTGTGTTTTCATCCACCATATATGATGGTTTTCTTTTCCCATGTGCTCTCTAGCATTTGTTATTTTTTATCAGTTTGGCATCAAGATGATATAGTATTGTTCATGTTTTTGTGTATTTTGAAATCAGTTAATTTGTTTATTAAATCTTTGTTTATTTGAAAAGTGGATTTAGAGAGAGGAGGAAAGACAGAGATAGCTTTCATCTGTTGGCTCACACCCCAGAGAGTTTCAAAGTTGAGCCTGGGGCATGCTGAAGTCAGGAGCTTCATCCAAGTCTCCCACATCAGTGGCAAGGACCCAAGTCCTTCGTCCATCTTCTGCTGATTTCCCAGGTGTTTAGCAGTGAGCTAAATTGGAAGTGGAGATTCCTAAGCTCAAAGTGGAACTCACATGATATGCTGGCCTCACAGATTGCAGCTTACCCCACTTAGCCACAATGCCAGCCCCTCTATCAATTTAATTCCTCAAAAATAGGTCAGTAATGTTGGCATCTATCTCATTTTGTTTTTTCTCTGTTATTATTCAACTTATTGATGTCTTATTTTTGTTCACATTATTCCTCTCAATTGCTCTACCTGAGGTGAGTAGGGCTGCTGTGTTGCTTGAATGAAGTGTATGCTTTAGATTACTCATTTACTGAGTGCATGTCATTCACATAGCACTTCACCGAAATTCTACTATGTCCCAAATCCTCTTCTAGGCACAGAATTCAGACCACTTTTCTCTTAGGCCTAGATCTTGCCTTTAACATACTATTTGGAATTTAGTAGCTCATGAAATCTGCAGACTGCATAAATGAATGAATATTTTGAGGGCTGTGTTTTTGTGGAGGAACTTCATAGGAGACCGAAGGAATAAAATAAATCTAAAGTATCCACAGTATACAGAATGTATACTATTTTACAAGCCACAGAGAAGAGGAAGAAGAAGGAAAGTAGTGAGACTAGAAAGTTTGTGGCAAGACTAACAGGCACTGGTCAAGAACTTAATAAGCCCATTAGGAAAGCAGTAAGGTTTCTTTGTCTCCCCGTAGACTCTGCTCTCCAGAGGTGAACAGGGTCCTCTAAACCCACTTGCTGCACACACAAACACCTGAGTGTTGTATTCTCCCACAGGTGTTGGAGACTGATATGGTGTTCTGATTTATATTTACATAATGGCTAGTGACATCGGGCATATTCACATGTTTTGACCATTTACATTTCTTCTGAGAAATGTCTATTCAGATCCTTGCCTGTATTTTTTGGAGTTTTTCCAATTCATGTAAATGTTCTGGAAATCTGTAAACATTCAGAGTTTTAATTTTTCCTGCCATCTGTTCATTGTATCTACACTCTGATGTTTACTTTGTTGTGAAGAAGTATCTTAGTTGGATATACTCAAATGTCTCTGTTTTTATTTTTGTGACTATTGCTATTGGAATCTTACCCAAAAGCTATTGTGTGTTGACAATATTTAGAGTTTCCCTATGTTTACTTGGGTTTGGGTCTTATGATTAGATTTTTCATTCACTGTGAGTTCACTTTCACATAGTGTAAGTGATGTTGGAGTCTATTTTCAGGCTTCTACATTTGGATCATCAAGTTCCTCTGCACCACTTGTGAAAGAGATTCTTCTTTCTCCAGTTCATTTTAGTTCCTTTGTTAAAATTGAGTTGCTGGTAGAAATTTGGGTTTATTTCTATGCTACCTAGTTTTTTCCATTGAACTATGTGTCTGTTATTATATCAGTGCTAACACTTCTTCTTTTTGTGTTTTTTTTTTTTTTGCAGTTTATTTATTTATTTGAAAGGCAGAGTCACAGAGAGGTAGAGGCAGAGAGAGAGAGAGGTCTTCCATCCACTGGTTTACTCCCCAAATGGCCACAATGGCCGGAGCTCTGTTGATCTGAATCCAAGTGTCAGGAGCTTCTTCCAGGTCTCTATGCAGGTGCAGGGGCCCAAAGACTTTGGCCATTTTCTACTTTTTTCTCAGGCTATACCAGAGAGGGGTATACGAAGTGGAGCAGCTGGGAAACATACTGGCACCCATATGAGATACCGGCACTGCAGACGGTGACTTTACCTGCTTTGTCATAGTGCTGACCCCTGTAATATGTCTTAAAATATGGTGTGATGTCTCCAGCTTTTTTTTGCTTTATAATATTTCTTTAGATGTTAAGCATCTCTCATGTTTCTATATGAATTTTAGCATCATTTTTTCTAGCTCTGAGAACATCGTTGGTATGTTGATTGGGATTGCATTGAATTTGCAAATTGCTTTTGGTAGTATGGACATTTTGATATTATTCTTCCCATTCACAAACATAAGTTTTCTGTGAGACTGTTAAAAAGCCTTGACAAAAATTGGACTTTATTACACAAAAATTCATCACTTTTTGGGATCATTTAAATCCATAATTTTGCACTAATATTTGATAAATAATGAAAGACTTTCTCTGAGCATTTTAGTAGGAGAAATTAAAATATTTATTTTATCAATTTATTCAAATATTGTTTAGATGTGATATTCAAATATTGTTTAGAGCCATTGTCTGTATTCCCTCTAAATTACGATCTTTCTGCTTTTTGCCTGTTAAACTTGTCCCTTGATTCAACAACCCTTTTTAATGTAATGTAAATGGAAAATGTCATTTCATAAGCTAAAAAAAAATGACAAAGAAGGAAAAAGAAGGGAGGGAGGTTGAATATATAATTATGTTCTCTTAATTTTTTCTATGAACCGTACTGAATCTTTTAAAAGCTAATGAAAATTAAAACTCTAAATTGGACCATTATGACCAATATTTAAAACAAGTGATTAAAAACTGTAGATGTCTTCAATTTTGATTATCATTCTTATTTAGAATATCTGAAAGAAATCCGGCTTCTCACTTAAAATATACCAGTGTTTTAGAATTCAGTATTAAATGACTTTGTTTAAAAGTGTTATTTAATCTATTGCTTTAAGTGGTAATACTATGGCCATTGTAAAACAAAATCCTTATCATTTTCCATAAAACAGAAAGGGCCTTTAAAACATCATCACTAAAAATATTAAGAGACCTAAAATATAACATTCTTAAAACCCAAGTGATACCATTCAAAATTTTCAAATATGCAGGGATAGTTCATGTCAAGTAACTAAATAATTGTGAAGTGTATATATGGAATAGCTTCTATAAATTCTTTTGGCAAGGGCTGGCACTGTGCCATAGTGGGTGAGGCTGCCACCTGCAGTGCTGGTATTCCATAGGGGCATCAGTTCAAGACCTGGCTGCTCCACTTCCTATCCAGCTCTCTGCTATGGCCTGGGAAAGCATTATAAAATGGTGCAAGTCCTTGGGCCCCTGCACCTGCATAGGAGACCAGGAAGAGGCTCCTGGCTCCTGCCTTCCAGTTGGCACAGCTCCAGCCATGGAGGCCAACTGTGGAGTGAACCAGTGAATGGAAGACCACTCTCTCTGCCTCTCCTTCTCTGTCTGTGTAATTCTGACTTTCAAATAATATAAATAAATCTTTAAAAAATTCTTTTGGCAAATAGATGAAGCTACTTGTTGTACATTTCAAATAAATAGCAAACATACTAGAAAAATATATTGAATAAAATTTAAGCAACTCATAGCTATACACAGAAATTTCTCACCATAACAACATAGCAACCACTAAATTTCCAAACTTAATTTTCCACAACTTAGAATCTTTAACTCCAGAAGGAGTATGAAATTGACAGAACAGTGGCCTATGTATCAGGATACCTAATGCTAATACAGAATTATCCCTGCTACAACTTACCTGTGTGACCTTGAACAATTCACTTTACTTCTCTGGGCCTTGGCATTTAGCATCCTCATGTGATAAAGGAGGCTTGGATAAGATCAGTTGTACTCTATCTTGAGACTTCAACGATCTCTCAGTTTCGAACAGGCACCTTAGGGGAAAGTAAACCTTTAGATCAAAGCTTACATTTTTAAATCTAAATATATTTTAAACTCTTTCTACAACTAGTACAAAACAACACATTCAAATGTGTACCATGCCACTTTTCAATATTTGGGAATAATTAATGCATCATTTTAGAGCATTGTCTTGAGGCCAGTGCTGTGGTGTAGCCAGTAAAGCCACTGCATGCAGTGGGGGCATCCCATATGGAGGCTGGTTCAAGTCCCAGCTGCTCCACTTTCCATCCAGCTGTCTGCTATAGCCTGGGAGAGCAGTAGGAAGTTGGCCCAAGTCCTTGGGCCCCTGAATCTGCATGGGAGACCCTGAAGAGGTCCTGGCTCCTGGCTTCAGATTGGCATATCTCTGACCTTTTAGGCCATCTGGGGAGTGAACCAGCAGATGGAGGACCTCTCTCTCTCTTTTCCTCTTGTTCACTATCTGTGTAACTCTGACTTCCAAATAAATAAATAAATAAATCTTTTAAAAAATCAAAAGAATATTGTCTGGCACACAGTGAACCACTAAGTATAAGATATTATTAGTAATATTAGATTGAAATGTTGAAATAAACTAGGCAATAAGCCTTAAATGCAAATTAATACCAAGAAATATAATCTCAAATTTCTGTGTTCAACAAGGTAGTCTCTTTTTCACTACTAACTTTATACTGAATAAGATATTTTGATATTTTGTTAAAAGTAAATTTATCGGAGGCCAGCGCCATGGCTTACTTGGTTAATTCTCTGCCTGTAGTGCGGGTATCCCATATGGGCAAAGGGTTCTAGTCGTGGTTGCTCCTCTTTCAGTCCAGCTCTCTGCTATGGCCCAGGAAGGCAGTGGAGGATGGCCCAAGTGCTTGGGCCCTGCACCCAGATGGGAGACCAGGAGTAAGCACCTGACTCCTGGCTTTGGATGGGCACAGCTCCAACTGTGGCAGCCATTTGGGGAGTGAACCAACGGAAGGAAGACCTTTCTGTCTTTCTGTCTATAACTCTACCTGTCAAATAAAAAAAATTATTAGTTTTTCATAAAAACTGCAGTATTGAAAAGGTTCTAAAATCCCTCTAATTCTAAATGTCTGTGACTGCTAACTCATTAGCACATATTGCATTCTTTACATCTGGGTAATCATGATAATTCACTTTTAAATGATTAACAGATCTGCTGTTATATATAAATACATGCTTTTCCAAAAATCATACAATAAGCAGGCTACATAATTTACTTCAAGTAAAATTGCCATATCCAGTCCTACAATTGTAAATAAGACAGTTTCAATTGTTCAGCATTATCAATTATAAATTCCAATAGCGTAGCAATAGTCATAAAAATAAAGGATCCGATGCTGTGGTGTAGCAAGTAAAGCTGTGGCTTGCAGTGCTGACATCCCACATGGGTGCCAGTTCAAGTCCTGGCTACTCAAATTACTATCCATCTTTTTAGGCAAGTAAGACTTACTATCCAGCAGTAGAGGATGGCCCAGGCCCTTGGGCTCCTGCACCTGCATAGGAGACCCAAAAGATGCTGCTAGCTCCTGGCTATGGATCGGCACAGCTCCAGCCATTGTGGCCAAATGGGGAGTGAACTAGCGGTTGGAAGACTGCTCTCTCTCTCTCTCTCTCTCCTTCTCTGTGTGTGTAACACTGAATTTCAAGTAAAATAAATGAATCTTTTTTTTAAAAAGGACGAAATAAAAAGGAAGATGAATATTATAAAATTGTTTAACTTTTATTTAATAAATATAAATTTCCAAAGTACAGCTTTTGCATTACAGTGGGTTCCCCTACCCCATAACTTCCCTCCCACCCATAACCCTCCTATTTCCTGCTCCCTCTCATATCCCAGAATATTACAAAATTGTATAAAAGACATTTGTACAGTAAACAAATATACTGATTTCTAATGTAATATTTGAATACTTGAAGCAGCAAGGCTAAGTACTTCTTAGCCAAAATAACATGTTTTGTCCAGTGTAAAACCCATTTACCATCCCAATACACAAAGGGATTTGGGGCAATAAGGAAAAAAAGAAGTCCACACATGCAGAAATTTTAAGCAAAACAAAATAGAGAATGTATTTAGTTTCATGAAAATCACATGAGAATTAATAGTATTCCACTCATTTCCAATAAATATTTTTAAGTTTAATGAATGAATGAATTTTCAGTTACATAGCAGAAAGCTTCTACCCTCTCCCATAAAACTGAAAGAGAAACTTTTTAAAAGTAAAAACTGATGAAAGAATTCTGCAATACATGTTAATGTTAAGTAGCCCAGCAGAGTTTATTTAGAAATACAAACACACACACAGAAAATAAATACATTAAAATCTTACTGAATAGGTCAGTAATAGTTCAGGATCCAATATAGTGTGCAAAAGATTCTGGATTTCCCAGTCACTTTGTATAGGAAATGATGTGCTTTGCTATGTAGCATGTACCTGTAGATTCCTGAACACCTCCACTTTGCTTCTTACCCTGAGTCCTAGCAAATACAGGAACACAGCTGTTGAGTCATTCATTTTCTGGATTTGGGAATATCAAAGAATTAAGCAGTATAGAAAATTGTACAGCAGAGACCAAATATCCAAGGGAGTTCAGGAAAATGAATTGAACAAGTCAAACTACTATGAATGTATACTGAATGCTCTGTTTTAATATGTCTTACTTACCTAAAAAGACATGAGGGCTATTGCTCTCTCTCTCTTAATACAACTAAGGAGAAGATATCACCAATGCTCAAGAAAAATGAATAGACAGCAGAGCTAATACAAAATCCCAAAAATCTAAAATAGAAAAACTGGATATGCACTCTTTACACATACAATGAAGTGACAATGAAGTAGAACAAATCTAAAATTAGAAAAACTTCTTTTTTTAAAGATTTATTTATTTATTTGAAAGTCAGAGTTACACAGAGAGGCAGAGAAGAGAGAGGGGTCTTCCATCCACTGGTTCACTCCCCAGTTGGCTGCAATGGCCAGAGTTGCTCCGATCCAAAGCCAGGAGCAAGGAGCTTCTTCCAGGTCTCCCACATGGGTGCAGGGGCCCAGGACTTGGGCCATCTTCTACTGCTTTCCCAGGCTATAGCAGAGATCTGGATCCATATGAGATGCCAGCACTGCAAGTGGTGGCTCTACCCACTACGCCACACCGCTGGCCCCAAAAATTCTTGTCAAATTAAGAACATTTAACCTTTGTTTTAGAATGAATTATTAAAATATCTAAACTGGGGGAATACATAATTTCTTTCTTTCGAAATCAGAAGAGAAAAAGAACACTTCAAGGCTACTGTGACACCACACAGAAGGAATGGAGAATCATGACCTCAATTAGCCTAGGGACAGAATAAAAGGGAGGGAAACAGGAACAACAGAATTAAGATGAATAAGCTTTGACAGCTGAGAGAATCTGAATGTAAAGAAAAGGCATCCAGTTAACTGAACCAATAGAGATAAGTCTGAGAGGAAAAAACATTGTTAAGACATATTAATGGGGCCAGAGCTGTGGCTTAGTAAAGTCAAAAAAAATCAAAAATTTGTCGTTAAATTATATAATTAAAAAAGATAAAAAAAGATATTCAATCTTAAGTCTCTATAGCATAAGATATACATCAATTTTCCCAGGTTCTATTTGCATTTATTAACAACGTTACATGGGTATAATCACTACAGTGACTCCAATAGGTCTTTTTATAAAAATTATTTTTTATTTTGACAGGCAGAATGGATAGTGAGAGAGACAGAGAGAAAGGTCTTCCTTTTTTTCTGTTGGATTACCCCCCAGTGGCTGCTGCAGCCAGTTTGCTGGACTTGAAGAGGAGCAACTGGGACAGAATCTGGCACTCCCAGCAGGACTAGAACTCGGTGTGCCTGTGCTGCAGGTGGAGGATTAGCCTATTGAGCCATGGCACCAGCCTCCAATAACTCTTAACCTGAGATGCAACTAAACTTAACAAGGATACTCAATAGGAATTTTAGAAGAATTCCAAAATATGTATCAGAATAAAAATAAATACTTTTCTTGGTACATCTCTTTTTAACTATACTATTGTCCAAATTTCCAATTGTCAGAATTACAAAAAAAATCCCAGAAGCAGCAGAGTTGGTCCAACATGATGAGGAATACAATTAAGTTTTTCAGTTACAACTTACCTAGAGAAAATGAGAATTCTCAGATCCCAGATTAAAATAACCAAGAAGGCCCAATAAAAGAAAACTCAATGTCTTCATACACTAACATTTATTACCCCAGATGTGTTTAACAAAAAGGTGATTATTCCAGCTATATCCCATTAGGTAACCCAATTTTAGCTGCTAAATCCAATTAAAAAAAAAGCACCTCATGATATATTACTAAAATCATATTGCTATATACCATCCACAATGTCCACTGAACCTTGTACCTAATGTTAACAGATCTGATGAAAATCAATAGATAAATGATGTGTCTTAACCAAGTGTGGCAAATGCGTTTTGTTCAAAGTTTTTCCAAAAATCCTGAGTCTCAGTTTGCCTTCACCTTGAAAAGAAACTTTTGAGGTTTACAAATCAGTCTAGCTTCTTTGGGCCTCACTCCAATGCAAGGGGCTAAAATCCATCAAAATAAACTCTAGGCACTGTCCTTGTGCTCCCAGTGACTTTTTCACTCTAGGGGCTCACAAACCTTCTAAATTCTTTAGATCACCTGTGATGTCCATTAGTTCTCAAAGACTACGATGCAAGTAATTTCCCCTCTTGGAACCTTGTTATTAACTGTGCTGTATGAGAAATGAAGTCTCCTACACACCTTGTGCTTACGATTCTCCAAACCATGTTGTCTGCTAGGACTTTGGCCATGAATATAGGACAGCAATACCTGAACATGATTACTGAGATCTCCTTAATAAAGGATAGACTGGGGCCAGCACTGTGGTGCAGTGGTGTAATCCTTTACTTGCAATGCTGGCACCCCATATGAGCACCAGTTCTAGTCCCCATTTCTCCTTTTCCCATCCAGCTCTCTGCAATAGCCTGGGAAAGCAGTAGAAGCTGTTCCAAGTGCTTTGGTCCCTGCCAAAATATGGGAGACCTGGAAACTGCTAGCTCAGATTGGCCCAGCTGCAGACATTGCAGTCATTGGCGGAGTAAATGAGCATATGGAAGACCTTTCTCTCTGTCTCTTTCTCTCACTGTCTGTAAGTAAACCTGTCAAATACATAAATAAATTCTTTATATATATATTTACATTTATTTATATATATTTATGTATATAAATATATTCATATATAAAATATATTATAATTTAGCATATAATATCTTATATGTGTTAATTAAAAATAGATAATATTATATAATTTATTATAAGTATTATATATAATATATATTTTTTAATAACTATTTTAACAAAATTTCTCAGAACCCATCTAATCCAAACCTAGGACAATTGGGAGCTGTTGTACTTGGCCCACCCATAATTGAAATGGATTCTAAATCCTTCAACTGCAAGGAGAGTATCATAGACATTAATGCTCCAAACGGATCCAGTTCCCTGCTAATGTGTCTGGAAAAGCAGCACAGGGTGACTCAAATATTGGGGCTCCTGCACCCTTGTGAGAGACCTGGAAGAAGCCCCTGGCTCCTGATATCAGTCTGGCCTAGCCGCAGTCATTGCAGCCATTTGAGGAGTGAACAAACCAGGAGGAAGATCAATCTCTCCCATTCTCTCTTACTAGTGCTGCCTTTCAAATTCATAAAAGGATCTTTAAGAAAATAGATCACTTCAATAAATTTGCCATTGCTCAGTCATGATGACTTTTACTACCTTCAGTTCTTTTTCAAAAGATTTATTTATTGGAAAGGCAGATAGAGGAGCTGGTGGTTGTGGTGCAGTGGACAAAGCTGCTATCTGTTACATTGCCATCCTCTCCGTGCACCAGTTCAAGTACCAGCTATTCCATTTCTGATCCAGCTCCTTACCAATGGACTGAAAAAGCAGGGAAAGATGGCCCAAGTGCCTGGGATGCTGCCACACACATCAGAGGAAAAGGTCCTGGCTTCAACCTGGCCACACTCTGGCTATTAAAGTCATCTCAAAAATGAATTAGGTGGTGGAAGATTTCTGTCTCTCCCTCTCTCTGTAACTCTTTCAAATAAGTAATTAAATATTTTAATATAATTAACAAAAAGGCAGAGAGACACATAGATAAAAAAGAAGGAAAGAGAAGCAGAGAGATCTCCCATCTTCTGGTTCACTTTCTATATGGCTACAACTGTGCAAGACCAGGTTTCAAATCCCCATTGAGGTTACAGTTCTCCAAATTAGATGACAGGAAGGAAACAATTTGAGCTATTATCCGTTGCTTCCTAGGGGTATTAACATGAAATTGGTTTGGAAGTGGAGTACCCAAAACTCAGATTAGCACTGCAATATAGGATGTGGGCATCTGTTGTGACTGCTAACAAATTGGAAATCCTAGAGGAAAAATCAACAGATTCCTGGACATACACAATATACCAAAATTGAGTCATGAAGACACATAGAAAAGCTAAACAAACCAAAAACCAAGACAGAGATTGGATGAGTAATAAAGACCCTCCCAACAAGCAAAAGTCCAGGATCAGACAGCCTCACTATTGAATTCTACAGGACTTTTAAAGAACTAATCATTCTCAAATTATTCAACAAAATTGAAAGAGAGACAATCCTCTCAAACTCCTTCTATTAATCCTGCATCACCCTAATTCTTCAACTAGAAAAAGATACAGTTGAGAGAGAGTACTATAGAAAAATATCCCTGATGGGGGCCAGTGCCATAGCACACTGGGTTGATCCTCCACCCGTGGAGCCAGCATCCCCTATGGGTGCCAGTTCTGGTCCCGGTTGCTGCTATTCCAGTCCAGCTTTCTGCTCTGGACTGGGAGGGCAGTGGAGGATGGCCCAAGTGCCTGGGTCCCTGCACCCGCATGGGTGACCAGGGAGATGCTCCTAACTCTGGCTTCCGATTGGACCAGCACCACCTGTTGTGCCATATGGAGCATAAACAAGCAGATAAAATACTTCTGTCTCTCTGCCTCTGCCTCTCCCTATAATTAACTACACCTTTCAAATAAATAATTCTTTTGAAAAAGTCAACAAACAATAAAGGCTGGTGGAGAGGGAGAGAAAAAGGTACCCTAACCCACTGTTGGTGGGAATGAAGCCATTATGGAAGGCAGTATCAAAGTTCCTCAGAAATCTGAAAACAAACATACCATATGATCCTGCCATCTGACTCCTAGGAATTTATCCACATGAAATGAAATAGAATATGCATAGGCATGAGTTATCTGTACCCTCATGTTTATTACAGCTCAATTCATAATAGCTAACATGGAATCAACCCAGAAGTCCATCAACTGGTGACTGGAAAAAGAATATGATATACAGTGTAAAATACTATTCAGCCATAATTGTGAATGAAATCCTATCTTTTGTAACTAAATGGATGAACTGGAAAAAAGTATGCTTCATGAAAGAAGCCAGCCCCCAAAAGACAAATACCATATGTTTTCTCTGACTGGTGGTAATTAATATATAGACAACGAAAAGTAGCATATGAGTTATATTGATATTTTGAGATTTGAGTATTGTTCATAGCACTTTTCTGAACTCTTTGATAGAGTACACAACATATACTCATTGATATTTCTGCTACTACTTGCTGAATTCTTTATTTTGTAGAGGGTTAAAGCTTGTGATTCTAAAATAAAATCAAAGCATGCAGCTGTCAAAATTAAAAGAAAATAAAACAAGAAGGAGGGAGTTGGAAATATGAGACCAAGGGAAGATAGGGTAGGATGTTATCAGTTTGCTCTTCAATCTGTATATATAAATTACATGAAGTTTGTTCACTTAATATGCATTTAAAAATATAAACTTAACATTGGAAAAAAAAGACCTGAGATCAGTGTTTTCTGGATCACCATTAAAAAAATTTAGTCTTCATTTATGTCTGACCATATTTAATTTCTTATTTATTTATTTTATAAGAAAATTAACATCACCATTCCTAACAAGTCCATCCTGCTTCATCCATATCTATCAGTTCCCACTATGCTAATAATTTCTCATGAACTTAAATCCATATCATCTTAAAGTGATGTAATGTGGGGCAGGCGCTGTGGCATACCAGATAAAGTTGCTTCCTGCAATGCTGGCAAGCCATGTGGGTGCCAGTTCAAGACGTGGCTGCTCCACTTCTGAACCAGCTCTCTGCTATGGCCTTGGAAAGCAGTAGAAGGTGGCCCAAGTCCTTGGGGCCTTGCACACATGAGAGATCCGGAAGTAGCTCCTGGCTTCGGATTGACACAGACCAGCCATTGCGGCCAACTGGGAGTAAACCAGCAGATGGAAGACCTCTATGTTTCTGTCTGTCTGTCTCTCTCTCTACCTCTCCCCTATTTGTGCAACTCTTTCAAATAAATAAATCTTTAAGAAAAAAGCCAGAATCATGTCATTATTTATGTGTTTTAGAGGCTTTGCAGATGTTGATTACATGTGCCATGAAAACCCATCAAAATGCAAATCCTATAAGAGGCAACTCCATGTGCACTAAACTGGTAAAATCCAGTGCATGTGTTGAGAAAAACACACTAGCAATACATTTCAAAAAGCTGTGAAATATTATAAGTGGCTGTCAAATGCTAAAAATCTGACAATGACTCATTATGTCATTTATTTATACATAATGCTGAGAAAATCAGAAGTATTTGTTAAAAATTCTGCTAAAATGCACTAGATTTATAATTTTTAAATGCATCGTTCCTAGATGTAATGCAGTCCTGTACTACTTTAGAGTATCAGAAATTTAAAATGCTGGACTTGTGCTGTGTTGGAGCAGGTTAACTCCCTGGCCTGAAGCACCAGCATCCCATATGGGGGCCGGTTCAATACTCAGCTGCTCCACTTCTGATCCTGCTCTCTGCTATGGACTGGGAAAGTAGTAGAAGGTGGCCCAAGTCCTTGGGCCCCTGTACCCATCTGGGAGACCTGGAACTAGCTCCTGGCTCCTGGCTTCGGATCAGCACAGCTCTGGCAGTTGCAATCAATTAGGGAGTGAACATCAGATGGAAGACCTCTCTCTTTCTCTCTGGCTCTTCTCTCTGTCTGTAACTCAACTTGTAAATAAATAAATAAATCTTTAAAACAATTAAGAAATTTAAAAAGGGAAAGGTTTTTAAAAATGTATTTATTTATTGTGAGGCAGAGTTACAGATATAGAGAGGAAGAGAAGGAGAGGTCTTCTATCGACTGGTTCCCACCTAAATGGCCAGAATGGCTGGAGCTGGGCCGATCTGAAGCCAGGTGCCAGAAGCCAGGAGCCAGCAGCTTCCTCCAGGTCTCTCACATGGGTGCAGGGGCCCAAGCACTCAGGGCATATTCCAGAGCTTTCCTAGGCCATTAGTAAAGAGCTGGATTGGAAGTGCAGGAGCAGGGACTCAAACTGGTGCCCATGTGGGATGCTGGTGCTGCAGGTGGATGCTTAATCTACTATTCCACAAAGTGGGCCCAGGGAAAGGTTTTAGGAAGACATCTTTCATGTAGACTAGGCTGCAATATTGCAAGGTAAGGTTTAGCTTTTATTCCCACACATCAGTATTCATCTTTTAGCAACTATAAATACTGAATATCATACATATAGACATAAATATAGGTAATTGCAGATTTTTTTGTCATTCTTTCTAATTCTCTTTTTAATGTCTGCTAATAGGCCATCTTATGGATTATTATATTGATGTTACCCGTACACAACCATCAGGCATTTCCACTGTTGAATGTGTTTATGTGTACAGGTAGTTTTGTTTGTGTGTACATGAATGCACATTTGATGGAGATAGCACTGACAGTAATACTGTGAGAATTCCTAACGCTGATTTCAAACTTTCTGTCCTCCGCAGAGATGGCTGTCATTGAAGTAGACCACAGGGCCCCTTTTGCTGTTGTGAACTGAAATGTGCCTCCCTAAAACTCAAACACTGAAGTGCTAATCACCAACATGACTTTACCTGAGGAAAGTAGTTTTAAGCAGATCAAATGATAGATGTGTCTGTCACATCGGAGAAAGGCTTCTGGAAAAATCGAGCCTATTAGCACCTTGATCTGATATTTTCTACCTCTACAACTCTGAGAAGTAAAATTCTATGATGTAAATCATATTCTCTGTGGTATTTTCTTAGCAAATTAATATATCCTCATTTCTGCCAGCATTTTCTGCTGTCATCTAGAAGGTCCTCGTGATTAGCAGAGAAATATAGAAACTAATAACTATGATTTTTGATTACCAATTGTCTACTAACACAAAAAAGATATCCCAGAAGCAACCTACTACCATCCTCCAGGACCCAGAAAAAAAAAAAAAAAAAAAGGAATGAGTCAAGATGCAGGGCAGTAGAAAAAAGTGAATAATGAAAGATCACAGCAGAAGTAAATAAGGAAGGGTTTGATGCTGTGGTGTAGTGGGTTAAAGCCTTGACCTGCTGTGCATGCATCCCATATGTTGCTGCTAGGAGACCAGGTGCTCCACTTCCAATCCAGCTCCCTACTAATGCACCTGGGAAATTGGTGGAAGATGGACCGTGTTCTACAGTTCTGGCACCCACATGAGAGACTTGGAAGAAGCATCTGGCCTTTCAAATAAATAAATAAATCTTAAAAAAAATAGAAGCAGTGTTAGCACTATTGGAAAACAGACAAATAGTTCAATGGAAAAGAATAGGCAGCTGAAATTTACCGACTTTTCTACAGGCAACTCCTATTTAACAAAGGAAAGAAAACAAACAGGAAAAAGAAGAATCCCTTTCGCAAATGGTTTAAAGGAAAGTGATTATCCATATGTAGAAGCCTGAAAATATACCCAACACCTCATACACTATGTAAAAGCAACTCATGGTGAATTAAAAGCCTAAATATAAAACCAAAAACTAAGTAAACATATGAGAAACTATAAAACATAAGCATAGACAACAGTTTTGGGTAAGATTCCAAAAGCACAAGTAACAAAAATAAAATATAGAAATTTGAGCATATCAAATTAAGATACATCTTCACAACAAAGTATTCAACAGAATGAACATACAATGGACAGAATGGCAGGAAACATTGAAAACTCTGACTATGACAAAAGATTGATAGCCAGAACATACATATATAGAACTGGAAAAACTCCAAACAAGAAGTAAAATGTACACTTAAGAAATGGGCAATGATCAGAATAGATGTTTCTCAGAAGAGGAAATCTCAATGGTCAAGACATATATGAACATGCCCAATATCACTAGCCATTAGGGAAATGTAAATCAAAACCAATAGCAGACTCCATCTGTGGGAGAAGACAATGCTTGGGTTTTCATTTGTGCAACAAGTGGGTTTAGAGGACCCTGTTCACCATAAGAGGGCAGAGTCTACATGGAAGTAAGGAAACCTTAATGTTTTCCTAATGGGCTTGTTAAATTCTTGACCAGTGCCTATTACCTTTGCCGCAAACTTTCCAGTCTCACTACTTTCCTGCTTCTTCCTCTTCTCTGTGGCTTGCAAAAACAGTGTACCTTCTATATACGGAGGATACTTTTGTTTTGTTTTATTCCTCCTATCTCATGATGTTCCTCTAAGAAATCACAACCCTCCAAGTATTCATTAATTTATGCAGTCTGCAGTTTTCATGGGCTACTACATGGCAAAGTACTAGGTTAAAGGAAAGGTATAGGTCAGGAACTGAGCAAAGTTCACAATGATGAAGCCATTGGGGAAATGAACCTGATGGAAGACCTCTCTCTCTCTCTCTCTCTCTCTGCCTCTCCTTCTCTCTCTGTGTAACTCTGATTTTCAAATAAATAAATAAATCTTTAAAAACTAACAAAATATACTAAAAACCTGGTGGCAACACCTTTCTATCAGAACATGTGAAGCACTCAAACACAGTTTGTCCCAGAAAGTCAGCCATAGTTTTCAAGGGCACGTCTTCTACTCCATTTGTGGACACCTCTGTGTGGCGTAAGGGACACTTATTTCTTCCCCTCTTCTTTCTTAGCACTCTCACAGTTATAACTTCTATCGATGCTTCCACAGACCAGTCTCTATGAAATTGTAGAACTAATATCCTCCCATGTCAAAAATGTCATGGGTTTAAACACAGAACCAAAATAAAACAAGTAACTGGCTTTCTTAATTACACAGTGTGGAAAGTAAGATTCTCAGTGGATCACTGGGTAACTGTAAAGTACTGCGCAGAGAAAAACTGTAACTTATCTGTATTTATGATGCTGTAATTCTCCACTTTATGCATACTCAGATTAAAAGAGCTCCCGTTAGTGGGCAGCACTGTTGCATAGTGAGTAAAGCTACTGCCTTCAGTGTCAGCATCTTATATGGGTGCTGGTTGGGATCCTGGCTGCTGCACTTCCCATCCAGCTCTCTGCTGTGGCCTGGGAAAACAGTAGAAGATGGCCCAAATCCCTCATCTCCTGCACCCACCTATGAGACCTGGACAAAGCTCCTGGCTTCTGGTTGTGGATCCAAACAGCTCCAGCCATCTATCTCTGTTTCTGCCACTCGGTAACTCTGCCTTTCAATTAAATAAATAATTATTTAAAAAAACAGCTTCATCCCAGAAGAAGTTCCTGGCTACAGGCTTCAGACTGGCACAGCTCCAGCTGTTGCTGCCAATTGGGGAGTGAACCATCGGACGGAAGACGTCTCTCTCTCTCTCTCTCTCTCTGTCTCTCTCCTCTCTCTGTGTAACTCTTTCAAATGAATAAATAAATCTTTAAAAATGTAGCTCCAGTTATTGACAACACAGTAGACTTGCATTAATTTTAGTTCCCTTCTCACTTTGCAAAGGGATCAGTGGCAGGTCAAAACAGTTGAGAGCCTTGCTAACAGGAGAAGAGATAGCTGAAGACAGAAAATGAAAAGCAGCCAAATACATCATCAAAGAAAGAGAAGTGGACCCCATCCAACACAAACCTTTAAAAGTGGATGCTCACAATTAACGAGTGAAACAGCTGCCTACTGAAATCTTGTCTAGGGAGGGAAGATATCCTAAGTTCTGCTTCTGTAAACTCCAGTCATAAATCTGTCCTAATAAAGCTGTCCCTGGCATCTCTTTTACAAACACACTGGACCCACTGACCATTGGAAATTGTGGTCCTAAGTCATGTAGGCTGCCATTTAAACCCACCAATGCTGTAACAGCTAAGAAACTTGAATTTGATGCTGAGTTCTCAGGAAATCATTCCAGCTGTGCCTAGGGCCATTAATAGAAACTCCTTGGATCCTCCCCTGTCTCTGTGCCTGTTTGAAAGAAGGGAGTTTTCCCACCCCAGGTTTCTGGAACAGCTTCAAATTCCACATTGGAAAAATCTGATAACTAATACTTGAGAGGGATCAATGCATAAAGCAGCTATTCACGCTTCACACTGCTCCCCACCAGGAAGATGAGGTGCAGGATGAGAGCAGTGGGGCAGATCCTAGTCAGATCCTTCTTCCCACCCCTCTGCTGCCCCAGGCTCCCTGCTGAAGACCATCCAGCCCCACCCTGCAGGAACCAGCCCAGGAAACATCAAGAGACCAGGACAGACTGCATTCTGAAAACACCCACAGTTGGAACCCAGCTTATTTAACTGTAGAGAGTGGGAGTCTTTCTGCCTTTCTTCCCTGCATATGCAAGTTCCCAGAACGCTGCCCTCTCTCTCCTGTAACCACTAAATAAAGCACATTAGGGACAGTTTGGATGAGGTTCTGCAGGAGAGAGTCCAGCCTGAGAAGCAGAGGTGGGAGACAGAACAGCCCAGGTCCCAGCCCTGACCTCAGGGGAAGTTGCCAGGATCACTGGTGCCCTGGCACCCACCCTTCTCCCACACATGTCCCCACCCCTTACTGCATGTCAAACCTGCAGCAGAAAGTCCCTGGAGCAGGTACGCTTTCTTCCAGAAACATGGGGAGCGAAGCGGGCAGTGTGGGGAAGAGAGTCCCTGGTACATGGGACCCACAGGCAGAAGATGAAGAGGGAAGAAGCAGTAGGAGGCAGGCTCAGGGTGAGCACTTGGAAACTGCCTGGGATTGCACGTGCAGGGCAGGAGTTGCAGTAAATGCCAGAGAAGGAGAAGCACAGCCCCTAGGGCTGACCCTGATCAGGGAATGAACTCCCTCTGGTCCAACTCAGACCCCCAGGGACTGGCTGTTAGCAGGCACATGGGCACAGGCATTTGGAAGGCAGAATAGGTCGGAGCTCCTGGGAACTCTGGGAAATGGAGTCCAGGCTGCAGCATTCATAGAGACACCAGCTGGCCCTCCCCAAAGTCTGCAGTCGGGGGTGGGTGCCCACAACCAGAGGGCATTTCCTTTTGTTCAGTCCCTCCTTCCTTTCCTTCCCCTCCAAAAATCTCAGGGATCAGTTGCTGTTCTTCCTTTCCTGAATCAAATCTGAAAGAGTGACACTCACTGCTGCTAACTGACCCCAAATCCTGGCTCCCTCATAACCTCTGTCTCTTCCAGAAAAATCTTATTTACTACTTTGGCCCTAGAAATCATAAATGACTATGATAGAATGTAACTTTTAACAGAGGTGAGGAAGGCATGGTTTAATATCCAGTTTTGAGAATACAATTTTCATTTGTATTTTATTGATGTTTATAGTTCTTTTAAGATTTATTGATTTATTTGGAAGTCAGAGTTACAGAGAAGGAGAGGCAGAGAGAGAGAGAGAGAGAGAGAGGTGTTTTCCATCTGCTGGTTCACTCCCCAATTGGCAGCAGCACCACAGCGCCGACCCCTTATAGTTCTTTTCAAATCATTTTACACTGTCTTTTTATTCATCTAGTACAGAGACAGAAGAATGGACACAGAGCTAACATAGCTGAGTATTCAAGGAGACAGGTTAAGGGGTTAAATGCCTCATATCATATTATTTATACCTTAGATTAATTCTGGGGACAGTATTATCTGGAGTTTACAAAGTAGAAACTGAATGGAAAGAGCTTAGAAAAATACGGTGTTTTTTAATATCATTAAAAAGGCCAATCAAGGGGCCAGCACTGTGAAATAGCAGGTAAAGCTACTGCCAGCATGGACATTCCATATGGGTGGAGGTTGAGCCCGGCTAGTCTGCTTTCAATCCAACTCTCTGCTATGGCCAGGGAAAGCAGTGGAAGATGGCCCAAGTCCTTGGGCAGCTGCACCTGTGTGAGAGACCCAGAAGAACCCCCTGGCTGCTGGCATTGGAGCTGTACAGCTCCAGCCATTGTAACCAATTGGTGGGTGAACCAAAAGATGGAAGATGTCTCTCTCTCTCTCTCTCCCTTTCTATTCTGTGTAACTCTGACTTTCAAATAAATAAATAAATCTTTTTTTAGAGAGCCAATCAACATATAACACTAGCATAAAAATCTTTCTTTTCTTTGACCTTGTCTAAACAAGATAAAAATCGGAGAACTCAGAGGGCTTCCATAGCCTTGGAAACTCATGACTGGAGCATAGGGAGATTACTGATGCCATAGACAGGAGTGTCAATTGGTAAAGTCAACAACAGGAGTCACTGTGCACTTACTCCTCATGTAGGATCTCTATCCTTAATGTGCTGTACATTGAGATTTAATGCTATAACGAGTACTCAAACAATATATTTCACTTTTCACTTTGTGTTTCTATGGGGGTGCAAACTGTTGAAATCCTTACTTAATGCATACTAAACTGATCCTCTGTAAAAAAAAAAAAAAAAAAAAAAAAAAAAAAGAAAAAAAAAAGAAATTATCAATTCCCAACTTGACTCTCACTGGGATTAAACATGACAATAGGTCTGCTCTGATTTCATCATCATTTTAAAAAATCATCTATTATTTTTCACTTTATGTTTCTGTGTGGGAGCAAACTGTTGAAATCCATACTTAATGTATACTAAGCTGATCTTCTGTATATTAAGATAATCGAAAATGAATCTTGATGTGAATGGAAGGGGAGAGGGAGTGGGAAAGGGGAGGGTTGTGGGTGGGAGGGACGGTATGGGGGGAAAGCCATTGTAATCCATATGTCGTACTTTGGAAATTTATATGCATTAAATAAAAGTTTAAAAAAAATAATAATAAAGTAAAAAAAAAAATCTTTCTTTTGTCTTGGGTCTCAGTTTTTAAAATCTGATTTCTCAAAGGGGAAAAATGTGAGAGAGATGAAGTATACCGACAAAAATAATGTACTGTAATTATTTACTGTAAATATATATTGTAATGATGTACTGTAATTTACTGTAAAGAACCACATAGGATTATAACTTGTCTAGAAAACAAAGGAGATTCAAAGTTGCTATTATTTCATGGTTATTTTTTCTTATTTTTAATATCAAGATAGTATATAAATATTATGCACTCCTAGGTATTTGTGTGTTGTTTGATATGTTTTATTTTTAAGCAGAAATTCAAAGAGATAACTGGCTAACATGGAGTTCTGTGTTTCTGATTACTTCTCTCAATTAGAGATCATGGGATTAGAGTTGGTGCTAGATTAAGAATGCTTCAATTTTTATCCACTGACTTCACACCAGCATTTACTATGTTAAACAATATTCTTGGGGTAGATGGCTCTTTCTTGCCAGACTGTAAACTTCATGGGGTCTAGAAACATATTTGCTTTGACACTAAAACTCAGCATCTTGACAGTCAGTCTTTTAGTTGAATAAATACATGATATACAAAATAAATATTTCTGCCCCTCAAGAACTGCCTAAGAGAGAAGAAAATAGAAATCAATTTGATGATTCTCAGTATTAGGTGAATATATAATTTGTCGTTCTGACATAAGCTTGGTCATAAAAAGGGCATATGAATAATTACACACAGTTGAAGTGTATGAACACCTAGGGCCAAGCGGGATAAATGTTCACCCTAGCTATGTATGGCACTCCATGTCAATAGGAGAGGAAGGAGGAAGAGGGGAGGGAGTGTAGGTGGGAAGGTGGTTACGGAGGGAAGAATCACCATACTCATTACTTAGCAGCAAAGAGGGAATCTGTGATCATTTGTTGCTTAAGGAACGGTGATAGGCATTATTTAATTATAATGCAGTCATCAGTGTTCTCCTGTCTCTGAAATAGGAAGTCTATAACTCAGAATTCCTTGCTGTTTCATCAAAAACAATTCAAAACAAAAACCTAATTAAGCATAAGAGGAAGTTATGCATTAGAAGTCTATTCTAATCTCTAGGAGGTTCAGGGGTTGGAAAATTCATCCAAAATCTTGCTGCCAAATGTCCCATACATTTTCCATGACCACTATCCATAAGCATAAGCTCTTTAAAAAAAGATTTATTTATTTGAAAGTCAGAGTTACACAGAGAGAGGAGAGGCACAGAGAGAGAGAGAGAGAGAGAGAGAGAGAGAATCTTCCATCTGCTGGTTTACTCCCCAATTGGATGCAATGGCCAGAGCTGAGCTGATCCAAAGCCAGGAGCTAGGAGTTTCTTCCAGGTCTCCCATGTGGGTTCAGGGGTGCAAAGACGTGGGCCATCTTATATTGCTTTCTCAGGCCATAGCACAGCTGGATCATAAGAGGAGCAGCTGGGACTTGAACCAGTGACCATATGGGATGCTGGCACTGCAGGAGGCAGCCTTACCTGCTACACCACAGCACCAGCCCCCATAAGCCCTATCTTCTGCAGAACCAGCACCCCAGACACCAGCCACCACATGGCATCCCATGGCACACTCACCCCTGGCAATGTGCTGCAGCTCCTGCTCCTCTCCACTTTCACTGGAAGAATCTGCAACTCCTTGTTTTCATGCAAGTAATTCTGATTCAGATGATGCCCCTGACACAATTGGCTGGCAAGTGCCATGGCATGTGTCCACGGCCTAGCTAAATGCAAAGCTGGAACATTTTAAACTTTTCACTACCATGGTGAGACACGGACTCCATCTAATGAAGTAGGGGATTTTTCAGGGAGTCTAGAGAATCAAATATGACAAAATGACAAATCTTAACCAAAGAGTGCTGTGGTACAGATGAAGAGAACCCAAAATGTATTTTTCTATCTTTTCTTTTCTGAGTTAAGTGCCTAAAAACAAAGCCAATGAGGGTTAAACAGACCCATTCTGAAAATTCCTTAACATCTTCATTTTCATCCAAATTAATATATTGCTTGAAGAAAATAAATTTTACATAAATGAAAATGCAGTACCACAGACAATTGTACAGAACATAGGCCCTCGGTTAGCTTCAAACCATCTGGGTCCATTAATGTGTTCTTCCAGAACCCAAGCTGCAGTACAATAGAACCACAGCCTCTGACATTCCTCCTCCACCCCAATGGATCTTGGGTTTTCCTCCCACCTCCCCCTCCTGTGAATACATCAGTAGCAGAACAAATGGAATCCAAAGATACAATGATGTTATTTAACATGGAATAAACATAGTGTTTTAGTCAGTACAATCCTCAATACTACACTAATAATTCCGAGTTCACTGATTATGAAAGTAAGTATAAGAAATCTCTTCCTAAGTAATCATAACATCGAGAGCTGAATGTAGACTTTCAAAGTGAAAGAGAGAATTGTGTAGAGATGTGTATCTCTATAATACAGATTTACCGCTGTACTTTATAGACAGTACACCATGTTTGTATTTTTTTTGGCAGTCTAGCATAGTTTATTATATCCAGCTTGTCAGTTTGGAAATTTTATGATTAGACACTAATATACAACAAATTTTGAATCCTTACAGATAATATAGAGCACCCTAGGTCCTCCCAAGGGCAGAAAACAGACCAAGAGCTCATAGACTGGCTGCAACTGCAAGAAGCAGATGAAGATATCGTAAGAAAGATACATATTCCTGCAGTGTGGCTGCTGAGCAGTTCTGCCCTTATGGATCTCATCTCTGTTTCAGATCATTAAAGAAAGTTGATGCTTTATGAAATTTCTAAAGATTTCACTAATGAGAATCTAAGATATGTTCACTATGCTAAGAGCCTCAGAACAGCCCAAAGACTTGGGCCATCTATTGCTTTCCCAGGCCATAGCAGAGAGCTGGATCAGAAGAGGAGCAGCCGGGACTAGAGCCGGAGCCCATATGGGATGCTGACACTTCAGGCCAGTGCTTTAACCCGCTGTGCCACAGCACTGGCCACAATGTAGTATTTCTAATAGAAGAGATGGTTAAGTCATTAACTCCTCTAAAATACAAGTTAAGTATTAGTTTTTAAACTCTGCTTCATTCATGAGAACAACAAAATTTTCTCTCTTTGCTTCTGGGTATGTAAATTTTCTTCTAAGAAATTAATCATGACTTTTACATCTCAGACCCTATTATGAGTAAGTAGAGAATATTGTGGGGTCATACGCTCATTCTATCAAAGGAACATTTCTCCAATTAAAGAAAACATTATGGGCATCCCATATGGGCACTGGTTGGAGTCCTTGCTGCTCCACTTCTGATCCAGCTCCTTGCTATGGCCTGGGAAAGCAGTAGAAAATGGCCCAAGTGCTTGGGCCCATGCACATGCATGGGAGACCTTGAAGCTCCTGGCTCTTGGCTTCAGATGAGCCCAGCTCCAGCCGTTGCAGCCAACTGGAAAGTGAACCAGCAGATGGAAGACTTCTCTCTCTCTATGCAACTCTGCCTTTCAAATAAATAAATCAATCTTTGGGAAAAAAAAGATGTCCAAGTCTTACATCAGAGTACTGGGCTTCAGTGCCTAGCTCTGGTTCCTAACTCCAGCTTCATGCAAATACTGATCCTATAAGGCAGCACTGATGGCTCAAGTATTCAGGTTTCTGCCCACACATGGGAGATTAAGAATGAGTTCATGGGCTGGCGCCATGGCTCACTTGGTAAATCCTCTGCCTGCAGCACCAGCATTCCATTTGTGTGCCGTGTTCTAGTCCTGGTTATTCTTCTTCCAGTCCAGCTCTCTGCTGTGGCATGGGAGGGCAGTGGAGGATGGCCCAAGTGCTTAGGCTCCTGCACCTTCATGGAAAACCAGGAAGAAGCACCTGGCTACGGGCTTTGAATTGGCATAGTGCCAGCTGTAGTGGCCATTTGGGGAATGAACCAGCAGATGGAAGACCTTTCTTTCTGTTTCTCTCACTGTCTTTATCTCTACCTGTCAAATAATCAAAAAAATTGAGTTCACACTCCTGGCTTCAGCCTGACCCAGTTCTGGCTGTTGCAGGCATTTGGGGGAGTAAAGCAGAGAATCAGAGTGCATTTTCATTCTCTCTCCCTCTGCCTCCTAATTAAGTAAAAAAAAATTAAAGACACTCAAACTGGACTAAAGGAAATAATATAGGTAAGTGTCCCACTTCTTTCATATGACCAACAACTAGGTACTAAAAGTTTTCAGTTTTTCCACTCACCACATCCTTTGCCCATGGCATTTAATTTCCTAGGTTTTAATTTTTCTTTTCCCTAGGTAAAATGTGACCACTTGGTGCCAGTGCTGTAGCATGAGGTAAGACACTGCCTGCAATGCCGGTAACCCATATGGGTGCTATCTGAGTCTCAGCAGCTCCCCTTCCAATCCGGCTTCCTGCTAATGGTCCCAGAAAAGCAACAGAAGATAACTGGGGCCCTGCCACCCACATGGGACACCCAGATGAAGTTCCTGTCTTCAGTCTGGCCCAGCCCAGGCCACTGCAGCCACCTGAGGAGTAAACCAGCAGATAGATAATCTGTCTCTTCCACTCTGCTACATTTTCAAATATATGCATCAATCTTCCTTTAAAAAATAAAAACAAAAACCATTTAAGCTTTCAAAGGTATACAAGAAAGAAGTTTACAGCACTGATAAATTCAGGACCTAAACCATCTTCATGAGTGAAAAAAGCAAAGCAAAGAGCAATATACAGAATGATACTGAGTGGGTTTTTAAAAGCATATATTTTGATCCCTAAATTTCTAAACCATGAACATGATTATTACATAAATATATTTATATATTTTTAAGAATTGTTTTATTTACTTGAGAAAGGTCTTCCATCTGTGGCTTCACTCCCCAAATTACTGAAAACCTGGGGCTGGGCCAGGGCAAAGCCAGGAGTAGGGGCCAATGCTATGGCACAGCAGATTTACAACCTTAGCTTGAAGCACTGGCTCCCATAAGGGTGCTGGTGAAAGACGGGGCTGCTCCACTTCTGATCAAGCTTACAGCTTATGGTCTGGGAAAGCAGTAGGAGATGGCCGAAGTCCTTGGGCCCCTGCACCTAAGTGGGAGACCTGGAAGAAGCTCCTGGTTCCTGGCTTCAGATCAGCACAGCTCCAGCCATTGCAACCAGTTGGGGAGTAAACCATCAGATGGAAGACCTCCCTCTCTCTCTCTCTCTCTGTGTGTGTGTGTGTGTGTGTGTGTGTAACTCTTTCAAATAAATAAACAAATCTTTAAAAAAAAAAGCCAGGAGTCAGGGAAATTTCATCCAGGTCCCTCGCTTGGGTGCAGGACCCAAGGATTTGTACCATATTCTTCTGCTTTCCTAGGTATGTTAGCAGGGAGCTGGATCAGAAGTAGAACATGCAATTGGTGCCCATAGAGGATGCTAGTGCTGCAGCTGTTGGTATAACCCATTTTTGCCACAGTGCTGGCCCCGACAATTTTTAATTCCTAGGAATTAACAGGGATGAAAGAAGTATGGCAGGATACCTTTTTATCAGAAAAAATATTTTATTTATTTGAAAATGTTATATAGAGATGTAGAGAGAGAGAGAGAGAGAGAAAGAGAGAGAGAATCTTCTGTCTGCTGGTTCACTGCCCAAATGGCTACAATGGACAGAGCTGAGCTGATCTGAAGCCAGGAGCAAGGAGCTTTTTCTGGGTCTCCCACATGAGCAAAAGGGCCCAAGGACTTGGGCCATCCTCTACTGCTTTCCCAGGTGCATTAGCAGGAGGCTGGACTGGAAGTGGAGCAGCTGGAACTCTACCAGCTCTCATATGGGATGCCTGTATTTCAGGCCAGGGCTTTAACCTGATGTGCCACAGTGCTGGCTCCAACAGGTGACCTTTTACTCTCAATAATCTCTTCTTGGTATTGGCAGCAGTTTGTAATTTTTTGTTTATTTGCCTTCTTCTTAATCTATATTTTTAAAAAATTACAAAAAGTTCCAGCACCCTGAGAACCTCCATCACAATGGCGTACAATCAGATGTTCATCCACAAAGTGTGGTGTAGATGCAAGGTGGAAAATGCAAGGTGAGTTGATTCATCTTTCTCAGGCTGTGGTTTCCATGGGCAACTTTTACAACCAACTGCCTTATTTGTTCCTCTTCCACAGAGTGGAACACATGTTAAGTCATCCTATTTAGCCAAAAGCCAGTGGCAGCACTTCAATATGTCATCAATCCAGGGCCAGCATTGTGGCACAAAGGAGTAAGTTGCCAACTGCAACAGCAGCATGCCTTATGGCACTGCTTTGAGACTCACCTCCTTCACTTCTCATCCAGCTCTTTGCTTGGAAAAGGAGCAAAGATTGCCCAAGAGTTTGGGTTCCTGCACCCACATGGGGGACTGGGACAGAGTTCCAGGGTCCTGGCTTCAGCCTGGCTAGCCCCAGCTATTGTGGCCATCTGGAAGTGAGCCAGCAGATGAAAGATAGAGATCTCTCTCTCTCCCTCTCTCTCTCTCTCTCTTCCTTTTACCTAAGCATACATTACATAAATAAATGAAAATGCATCAATATAGCAACTTTTTGAGGAAAAGTCTTCTGATTATTGCAGGTATTGTCTCAATGCATAAAAATATTCAGACACAAAAATTATAAACTGATTTATATTTATATTTCTCAACCACATACTTTTCAGAAAAAATTGTCTGCCATTCAGCATCAGGTATCAGTCTGAAAGCATTCATTAAAAAATCAAGTTATTTTACTAAACACAAAAACATCTAGTATAGGCTGCATATAAACCAGTGGCTTCCATGGGTATACACAGATTGATATTTGTTAATTTACAGGGATCACTGCACTTCCCTGGCATGGAGCTGTCTGAAGAGTTTAAACACTGATTGGTGTGGCATTATTTCTGATATTTGCTTATTATCCAGAGTGCATTTATTAAATATCTATCTTGAACTCCACACTCTATAAATCTATTTCAAATATGTAGATATTTAATGGTACTTACACACTTACGAACTGAGCTAATCCTCCTAACTTCTCTCTGGAAAAGCTATGCCTTTGACATTGCTTTTTTTCACTCATATGGAAATGCATAATATGCTTCTGTATGGTACTTCAGAATTTATAAAAGGCTTTTCAGGTAAGATTTACATAACATCATGTGAAAGTGGCCAAAGGACACAGTCTTCTCATTACAGAGGGGAGAGGTATGAAGTCACTCTCTGAACAGTTACTCAGATTCTGTCAGTCAGGTTCAGAATCTTATTAGGTATCAGATACACATCTAGATTTTTTTCCCTACTGTCTCTGTCAGAATTCCCAGCCTATGAGTGAACTTTAGTCTGAATGAATGCTAATATTCAAGGTTCTAAGTGAAAAAATTACTGAGGTTTGTATTGGTGAGTAAAGCATGTGTCTAAACATTACATGTATTTAATAATAAGTATTGAATCACATGAAACTGAATATAAGATTATGCAAATTTTTAAGATAAAGAGCATATATTTAAAACCACATTCTTACATTTTGCAAACGTGTTGAAACAGCTTACTGGAGCATGTGTTTGGCATAGTGGTAAAGCCTTCCACATCCCAGTCAGAATGCCCAGGGCTCAAGCCCTAGCCCTGCTTCTGCTTCTGGCTTCCTGCTAACAGAACCCTGGGAGGCAGCAGCTGATGGCTCAAGTACTTGAGTCCCTGCCACCTGTGTGGGAGACCCACACTGAGTTCCTCGCTTCAGCCTGAACCAGCTCTGGTTGGTGCAGACATTTGAGGAATGAGCAGTAAATGGAAGGGCTCTCTCTGCCTTTCAAATAAACAAAAATAACTATACAGACCTTTTCTTAAGGTGTCTTGCTCACTTCTAAATGATTTCCCTTTTCACAGTAAAATACCTAACTGTCCTCTTTAGTAACAGTGCATGTTTTGCTCTCCATGTCCACTCCTGAGCTCCCAGTACTGGCAGCTCACCCTAGCAAACTGACTGGTTCCAATGTTCAAGTACTCATCTCCCATTCTCTTTTGGTGGGTCTACCGGAAAGAAAGGAGAGTATCTACAGTAATTAATATCTTACTGTTGCTCTTGCTGTCCACCTGCAGACCTGAAGGATGACCAGCTGAATACACACTGTGAAGTTCTGGACGTAGTTTCCAAACTTCAGTCACTTTGCAGCAGAGGGACTCTGTTCTCATCAATCACCTGAAAGCCTGCAGGAGTAGGGAGAAGCTGTGTTTGAAGAATTCACAAATGCAGTGCATTGAAGCCAACCACTACCACCCCCACCACACCCCTACTTCAGGGTTCTGGCAAATCCCAAACCAGGAGTTTGGGACCAGCAGTGGTTCAGGAGGTGACCTCAACTCCTTACTCTGAACAGCTCCAAAGTGCCTGGTGCACCCAGCGGGAGCTCAGCGCCTCGACTTCCCGCCCTCCTGCCCTCCCCACCAGGAATTCGGCTCCCAGAGCCTCCAGGAAGCCTGCAACAGACCCGCAGACAGGAATGTGTGTCCAGAGCTAACCCAAAATACAGGCCCAGCTCAAGTGTCACTTCCCCACAAAGTCACTGTCTTCTACTCCCTCCCGGACGGGTGTAGGCCAGCACCCAGAACTCGCAGTTGCAGCATTTGGGGTTCACCCATTCTCCCTTGAGGGATGATGCCCCCGTGGGAACCCTGCTCCACCTGCGGGCAGGGCTGGGGGAAGAAGGGCTGAGCCAGCCTCCACCCTAGGAAAGTCCAGAGCCCCAGCGCCCTTGCCGGTCATGGGTTCTCCCTGAGTGTGCTCTGAGCCAGGGCCACAGCCATCAGCAGCTCTCTTGCTTCCAGAATCTGATGCTGGGCAGCTCAGGCTCAGCCCAGCAGGGGGCATCAGGCCAATCATTGCTGCCCTGGGGCAGGACTAGAGCTGCAAGACCCACCCCATGATAGGCTGGCTATGAAGGCAGTGGTCATTGGTGGGCAGCTAGTAGTTGCGGTGTGTGTGGGTGATGTGGGTGGTGTTAGGTTCTTGGCCGTCCCATTTTGTACCTTGTGGCTAGAATGCAGGTGGTGGCCCGAGAGTCAGGAGGGGCAGGAGAAGAAGAGAGAGACCTTGTGAGTGCAACTGTCCACCTCTCCCACCAGCCCTGCTGGCTGAGGCTTGCAGCATGTGCTGCAGTTGGGGAAGCAATGAAGGCTGAGTCTCAGCAGGAAAACCAAGTGCGTGGTGCTAATTTGCTCGCTGATGCAGCATCTATGTGGTCTGCATGGGCAGACAGGGGGAAGGGTTTGGTAGGAGGGTGCTGGAGGCACACTGGGCCCTTGTGCAGCAGGGGGGTGGTAGCTCATTGCCTCTTTCATCTCTCCATTCATGCAAGTCATTCATAAATCCCACATAGAGGAACAAGTGAGCAGGGGTCAGGAGCAGTGCTCTAATGTTTAGGCATTTTACTTTGTGGAGGGGGTTGTATCCTTGTCAGCCTACATTCAAAAAAGATACTCTGTCCCAGGAAAACAAGAAGACTAGGAAAGTCAGCATACCCAAATTGTTTCTTTTAATTTTAAAGACTCTCTTGTGTCCAACTGTGGTCACTATGTTAAAAGGAATATTTAGAAGACTGTGAACATTTTGAATGTTGAGCAAGGAGTTGCTCTCCTATGACATGGGTGAATCTATTGTAAGAACAATATGCATGAGTACATTCTTATAGAATATTTCTGCAGTGGTTTTTGAGTTCTTACAGATTTGAGTTTTATAAAATGATGCCAAATCATTATATTTACTTGTTTACTCAAGAGACACAAATATTTTTCTTTAAAGTGAAGAAACAAATTGTAAATGTTGAGAAGCAATTAATTTTGGGATGTGGTAATTTGCAATAACCAGTAAGGATGGCTAATATATATATATACATATATATATGTACAAATTTAAAATGCAAACCAAGAAGTGAAAAATGTTTTTGTTACTTTAAAAATGAACGTTATAAATTCTCTCCTTAAACTATGTTTCACCGGGTACGTGGCTCACAAGGCTAATCCTCCGCCTGCAGTGCTGGCACCCCAGGTTCTAGTCCCGGTTGCTCCTCTTCCAGTCCATCTCTCTGCTGTGGCCCAGGAGAGCAATGGAGGATGGCCCAAGTGCTTGGGCCCTGCACCCACATGGGAGATCGGGAGGCCATGGTGGCCATTTGGTGGGTGAACCAATGGAAGGAAGACCTTTCTCTCTGTCTCTCTCACTGTCTAACTCTGCCTGGCAAAAAATAAATAAATAAATAAATAAATAAATTTTGCCTTGTACACTCTCAGTTCTTATTCTGAAGATGTTAAAGTGTATCACATTTTTATTGAGAAGCAAAGAAAAATGTTCCACTTTAGAATATTAAAAACATACAATTTAAATTTTGCTGAACAGCTTGTAATAGTTGAATTTGTATTTTTAGGCATAAATGTGTTTTCTTCTTGATGTATTATGACAGATATATTATTTTCATGGTAGTGGAATGTATGAGGTAAATGATCCAACAGATTTGTTTTCATTAGATCAAACTTTCCATGGGGTACCTAAACTTAGAATGAGTTTGATATCACAACACTATTTACATTCTCTGTAAGAAAAATAAAGGACATTTGTCCCTAGATTTCAAATCACAGAATGAGATAGTCCAATTTATTTTTGGTTTTCCGTGATGTATTGCTGTGTTTTATAATACCATACATTCATGAAAAATAGATTTTTATTCAAAAGTTCACATTTGTGCCACTTTTTTTTCTGTAGGTCTAAAATTTTTCTAAAGGTCAATCTTTCTATAAAAAAGTTCATATGTGTTGCCTGATGTAATCAATTTCTTTTTTTCTAGATTTATTTTTATTTATTTGAAAGACAGAGTTATATAGAGAGGTAGAGACAGAGAGAAAAGTCTTCAATCTGCTGGTTCACTTCCCAATTGGCTGCAAAAGCCGGAGCTGAGCTGATCTGAAGCCCGGAGCCAGGAGCTTTTCTCAGGTCTCCCACACAGGTGCAGGGGCCCAAGGACTTGAGCCATCCTCTGATGCTTTCCCAGGTGCATTAGCAAGGAGCCAGATCAGAAGTGGAGCAACTGGAACTCAAACCAGCACCCATATGGGATGCTGGCACCCTAGGTTGGGGTTTTAACATGCTGTGCCACAGCACTGGCCCCTGTAATCAATTTCTAAAGTGTATACACTGACAAGAAGAATTACACAAAGTACACTCATCTAACAAGGCATATCTTTGCTAAATTTAAAGACAATGGCTTTACCTGCTACACGTAATGCTAGCCTCAAGTATTTGCTTTGGAGCAATACTCATCTGCAGTTTTCATAGGTTTTATCAGAAAGTATCATTTGATAGTAAATCCTTTTAGTGAATATATGAAATAGATCAAACATTGAATTTGTGAAAAAAAATGGCTGCCATTCAGATCATGCCAAGTCTAAGGCTTTGCCACTTCATGATTATATATCCTTGGGCAAACCAGTTACTTACCTCTTCATGCCTCAGTTGCATTTTCTTTAAAGTTAAAATAACAGGAGCTACCTCCATTTTTCTGGAAACATAAAATTCAGGAAACATCACCTGGTATAAAATAAATGTTAGCAATTATTATTATTATCTATTCACATTTTCCTAAATAAAGGTATTTAAATATCTGTGCCTTTATGCTTAATGTTGTAGTGTACACATTTAGATACAACTCAAAATTTATTTGAAATTATATACATTCAAGTTTTGTAAAACTTCATATTTTGCTTGACATGGTAACTCAAACTAGATTCAATTCCTTTTAATTTGATGAGTGAGCCATTTCTTATCTAATTCCCTGGATAATGTAACTTATTCACTCATTTGTGCTTTGTGATGATACCTGCCTCTTTGTCAAAACAGTAACTAAACTGCATCCTTTTTGGTCAAAAATAAATCAATAGAGTAAATTGGTATTTAAAGAAAGGGACTATTCTTTGGCAGTAATCTTAAACTAGCACATTGATGCACTTTGGTAAGTGCATTGGAGACTTGCTGATTGTGTATGTACATTTGTGAATGTATGTATGGTACATGGGTATGTGTGTGTGTGTGTGTGTGTGTGTGCTCAATTTAAAGCTACAATAAAATTGTAGCATTATCCAAAGAAATAATTCTAGAAAATCATAGTTTGCAATGATTTTTGCTCTTTGGAGATTATGATGTTTAGATGATGCCTAAAGTTTCTGTGAATTTTTTTCAGAATTCTAGTAATATACAACACTGAAATTCATAAAGAAGGGGAAAATAGTTGGGTTCAAAGATATCATTAGACTACAGAACCAATCAGCCATAATTCAGGCCTCCAAATTAAACTACTTGTATGAGAAAATTTAAGTAGTTGTATTGATGTCACATATTGTTTGCAAACAAATGTATCTTTTTAAAAATTATTTATCTATTTACTTATTTATTTGAAAGCCAGAGTTACACAGAGAGAGAAGAAGAGGCAGAAAGGAGAGAGGGAGGTCTTCCATCTGCTGGTTCACTCCCCAATTGGCTGCAATGACTAGAGCTGCACCGACCCAAAGCCAGGAGCCAGGAGCATCTTCTGGGTCCCCCATGCGAGTTCTGGGGCTCATGGACTTGGACCATCTTCCAGTGCTTTCCCAGGCCTTAGCAGAGAGGTGGCTCAGAAATGGAGCAGCTGGGACTCAAACTGGCATCCATTTGGGATGCTAGCACTGCCAGGCTGCAGCTTTACCCGCTATGCCACAGTGCCAACCCCAAATGTATATTAACATTACTGTATTTGGTAAACACATAACATTAGTGTTGAAAGAATAAATAATTATAAACCTCAGTGAAGGCAATTTGTCATTAGGTAACAAAACCATGCAATGCATTCAACTGAATTCTAGTCCAGATATTTTTTCATAAAGAAATTTTAAACAAAATTATATTGATGCCAAAATATTCACAATAGAATGATTCCCTGAAGTGCAAACATATGGTAATCATTTACATTGGATGATTGCTTGATAAAATACATCGATAAATTTCATGTAGTCTATCATTTAATAAATCCTTTAAGTTAATTGAATTAGTTTGAGGATATGCTTTGAAGAGTGTCTATAAAAAGTGTAGGGCAATAATTTATACTGACAATCATAACTTCCCCCACCCACCCATAACCCTCCTATTTCCTGCTCCCTCTCCCATCCCAGAAGATTACAAAATTGTATGAAGGACATTTGTACAGTAAACAAATATACTGATTTCTAATGCAATATTTGAATACTTGAAGCAGGAAGGCTAAGTACTTCTTAGCCAAAATAACATGTTTTGTCCAGTGTAAAACCCATTTGCCATCCCAATACACAAAGGGATTTGGGGCAATAAGGAAAAAAGAAGTCCACACATGCAGAAATTTTAAGCAAAACAAAATAGAGAATGTATTTAGTTTCATGTAAATCACACGAGAATTAATAGTATTCTACCAATTTCCAACAAATATTTTAACTTTAATGATGAATGAATTTTCAGTTACATAGCAGAAAACTTCTACCCTCTCCCATAAAACTGAAAGAGAAACTTTTTAAAAGTAAAAACTGATGAAAGAATTCTGCAATACATGTTAATGTTAAGTAGCGCAGCAGAGTTTATTTAGAAATACAAACACACACAGAAAATAAATACATTAAAATCTTACTGAATAGTCCAGTAATAGTTCAGGATCCAATATGTGTGCAAAAGATTCTGGATTTCCCACTCACTTTGTATAGGAAATGATGTGCTTTGCTATGTAGCATGTAACTTTAGATTTCTGAACACCTCCACTTTGCTTCTTACCCTGAGTCCCAGCAAATACAGGAACACAGCTGTTGAGTCATTTATTTTCTGGATTTGGGAATATCAAAGAATTAATGAGTATAGAAAGTTGTACAGCAAAAACCAAGAATATCCAAGGGAGTTCAGGAAAATCAATTGAACAAGTCAAAATACTATGAATGTATACTGAATGCTCTGTTTTTAATATGCCTTACTTACCTAAAAAGACATGAGGGCTATTGCTCTCTCTCTTAATACAACTAAGGAGAAGATATCACCAATGCTCAAGAAAAATGAATACACAGCAGAGCTAATACAAAATCCCAAAAATCCAAAACAGAAAAACTGGATATGCACTCTTTACACATACAATGAAGTGGCAATGAAGTAGAACAAATCTAAAATTAGAAAAAAATCTTTTTTTAAAGATTTATTTATTTATTTTAAAGTCAGAATTACACAGAGAGAGGCAGAGAAGAGAGAGGGGTCTTCCATCCACTGGTTCACTCCCCAGTTGGCTGCAATGGCTAGAGTTGCACCGATCCAAAGCCAGTAGCAAGGAGCTTCTTCCAGGTCTCCCACATGGGTGCAGGGGCCAAGGACTTGGGCCATCTTCTACTGCTTTCCCAGGCTATAGCAGAGATCTGGATCCATATGAGATGCCAGCACTGCAAGTGGTGGCTCTACCCACTACGCCACACCGCTGGCCCCAAAAATTCTTGTCAAATTAAGAACATTTAACCTTTGTTTTAGAATGAATTATTAAAATATCTAAACTGGGGGAATACATAATTTCTTTCTTTCGAAATCAGAAGAGAAAAAGAACACTTCAAGGCTACTGTGACACCACACAGAAGGAATGGAGAATCATGACCTCAATTAGCCTAGGGACAGAATAAAAGGGAGGGAAATAGGAACAACAGAATTAAGATGAATAAGCTTTGACAGCTGAGAGAATCTGAATGTAAAGAAAAGGCATCCAGTTAACTGAACCAATAGAGATAAGTCTGAGAGGAAAAAACATTGTTAAGACATATTAATGGGGCCAGAGCTGTGGCTTAGTAAAGTCAAAAAAAATCAAAAATTTGTTTTTAAATTATATAATTAAAAAAGATAAAAAAGATGTTCAATCTTAAGTCTCTACAGCATAAGATATACATCAATTTTCCCAGGTTCTATTTGCATTAATTAACAAAGTTTCATGGGTATAATCACTAGAGTGGCTCCAATAATTCTTTTTATAAAAATTATTTTTTAGTTTGACAGGCAGAGTGGACAGTGAGAGAGAGAGACAGAGAGGAAGGTCTTCCTTTTTCTGTTGGTTTACCCCCCAGTGGCCGCTGCGGCCAGTGTGCTGCGGCCGGCACACTGCGCTGATCCAAAAGCAGGAGCAGGGTGCTTCCTCCTGATCTCCCATGCAGGTGCAGGGCCCAAGCACTTGGGCCATCCTCCACTGCACTCCTGGGCCATAGCAGAGAGCTGGACTGGAAGAGGAGCAACTGGGACAGAATCTGGTGCTCCCACCAGGACTAGAACTCGGTGTGCCTACACCGCAGGTGGAGGATTAGCCTATTGAGCCATGGCGCCTGTCTCCAATAAGTCTTAACCTGGGATGCAACTAAATTTAACAAGGATACTCAATAGGAATTTTAGAAGAATTCCCAAAATATGTTATCTGAATAAAAATAAGTACTTTACTTGGTACATCTCATATTAACTATACTATTGTCTAAATTTCCAATTGTCAGGTGTACTAAAAAAATCCCAGAAGCAGCACAGTTGGTCCAACATGATGAAGAATAAAATAAAGATTTTCAGTTACAACTTGCCTAGAGAAAATGAGAATTCACAGATCCCAGATTAAAATAGCCAAGAAGGCCCAATAAAAGAAAACTCAATGTATTCATATACTAACATTTATTACCTCAGATTTATTTAACAAAAAGGTGATTATTCCAGCTATATCCCATTAGGTAGCCCAATTTTACCTGCTAAATCCATTAAAAGAAAAAAGCACCTCATGATATGCTACTAAAATCATATTTCTATATGAAATCCACCATGTCCCCTGTACCTTATATTTAATGTTAACAGATCTGATGAAAATCAATAGATAAATGATGTGTCTTAACCAAGTGTGCAAATGCATTTTGCTCCAAGTTTTTCCAAAAACCCCTCAGTTTAAGTTTGCCTTCACCTTGAAAAGACACTTCTGAGGTTTACTAATCAGTCCAGCTTCTTTGGGCCTCACTCCAATGAAAGGGCTAAAATCCATCAAAATAAACTCTAGGGACTGTCCTTGTGCTCCCAGTGACTTTTTCACTCTAAGGGCTCACAAACCTTCTAAATTCTTTAGATCACCTGTGATGTCCATTAGTTCTCAAAGACTATGATGCAAGTAATTTCCCCTCTTGGAACCTTGTTATTAACTGTGTTGTATGAGAAATGAAGTCTCCTACACACCTTGTGCTTATGATTCTCCAAACCATGTTGCCTGCTAGGACTTTGGCCATGAATATAGGACAGCAATACCTGAACATGATTACTGAGATCTCCTTAATAAAGGATAGACTGGGGCCAGCACTGTGGTGCAGTGGTGTAATCCTTTACCTGCAATGCTGGCACCCCATATGAGCACCAGTTCTAGTCCCCATTTCTCCTTTTCCCATCCAGCTCTCTGCAATAGCCTGGGAAAGCAGTAGAAGCTGTTCCAAGTGCTTTGGTCCCTGCCAAAATATGGGAGACCTGGAAGCTCCTAGCTCAGATTGGCCCAGCTGCAGACATTGCAGTCATTAGGGGAGTAAATGAGCATATGGAAGACCTTTCTCTCTGTCTCTTCTTCTCACTCTCTGTAAGTAAACCTGTCAACTACATAAATAAATTCTTTATATATATATTTACATTTATTTATATATTTATGTATATATATTCATATATAAAATATATTATAATTTATCATACAATATATTATATAATATATAATTATAAACAGATAATATTATATAATTTATTATATGTATTATATATATATATATATATATATTATTGAGATGACTTCAATAGCCAGAGTGTGGCCAGGTTGAAACCAGGAGCTTTTCCTCTGATGTGTGTCCCAGGAACCCAGGTACTCGGAGCATCTTTCACTGCTTTTTCAATCCATTGGTAAGGAGCTGGATCAGAAATAATTATTTATATATAAATAACAAATTCATATATAATAATTATATACAATTATATATTTATAATAATTATATGCAACTCTATATTATGTATAGAAATATATAATATAATATATAATATAATATATATTATAATATATAAATATATATATGATGGACCAAAATATGGTATTCTCCATTTGGCAGAAGGGACAGGCTCCAATATCTACTGTCTATGACAGTATGTCAGCATAATGCAGGAGGTAACCCCTCTACCAAATAAGAAAAGCTATTTCAGTTCAGCTGGACATCATTCTGCTGACTGTTGACCTTATTACTGTTAGTCTGGATGCTTTCATTGGTTGCAATCCAGAGACCCAATTTTCCCATAGATATAAACATCAGCAAACATGAAAATTTGGTAAGAAAAGCTTAAACTGAGAGTTATGATTAATAACTATTTTAACAAAATTTCTCAGAACCCATCTAATCCAAACCTTGGACAATTGGAAGACATTGTACTTGGCCCACCCATAATCAAAATGGATTCTAAATCCTTCAACTGCAAGGAGAGTATCATAGACATTAATGCTCCAAACGGATCCAGTTCTCTGCTAATGTGTCTGGAAAAGCAGCACAGGGTGACTCAAATATTGGGGCTCCTGCACCCTTGTGAGAGACCTGGAAGAAGCCCCTGGCTCCTGATATCAGTCTGGCCTAGCCGCAGTCATTGCAGCCATTTGAGGAGTGAACAAACCAGGAGGAAGATCAATCTCTCCCATTCTCTCTATCTAGTGCTGCCTTTCAAATTCATAAAAGGATCTTTAAGAAAATAGATCACTTCAATAAATTTGCCATTGCTCAGTCATGATGACTTTTACTACCTTCAGTTCTTTTTCAAAAGATTTATTTATTGGAAAGGCAGATAGAGGAGCTGGTGGTTGTGGTGCAGTGGACAAAGCTGCTATCTGTTACATTGGCATCCTGTATGTGCACCAGTTCAAGTACCAGCTATTCCATTTCTGATCCAGCTCCTTACCAATGGACTGAAAAAGCAGGGAAAGATGGCCCAAGTGCCTGGGATGCTGCCACGCACATTGCAGGAAAAGCTCCTTGCTGCCATGCACATCGGAGGGAAAGCTCCTGGCTTCAACCTGGCCACACTCTGGCTATTAAAGTCATCTCAAAAATGAATTAGGTGGTGGAAGATTTCTGTCTCTCCCTCTCTCTGTAACTCTTTCAAGTAAGTAATTAAATATTTTAATATGATAAAAAAGGCAGAGACACACAGAGACAAAGAGAGAAGGAAAGAGAAGCAGAGAGATCTCCCATCTGCTGGTTCACTTTCTATATGGCTACCACTGTGCAAGACCAGGTTCTCATGTCCCCATTGAGGTTACAGTTCTCCAATTTGACGACAGGAATGAAAGAATTTGAGCTATTATACATTGCTTCCCAGGGATATTAACATGAAGCTGATTTGGAAGTGTAGTACCCAAAACTCAGATTAGCACTGCAATATAGGCTGTGGGCATCTGTTGTGACTGCTAACAAATTGGAAATCCTAGAGTAAAAATCAACATATTCCTGGACATACACAATATACCAAAATTGAGTCATGAAGACACATAGAAAAGCTAAACAAACCAAAAACCAAGACAGAGATTGGATGAGTAATAAAGACCCTCCCAACAAGGAAAAGTCCAGGATCAGACAGCCTCACTATTGAATTCTACAGGACTTTTAAAGAACTAATGCTTCTCAAACTATTCAACACAATTGAAAGAGAGACAATCCTCTCAAACTCCTTCTATTAATCCTGCATCACCTTAATTCTTTAACTAGAAAAGATACAGTTGAGAGAGAGTACTATAGAAAAATATCCCTGATGGGGGCCAGTGCCATAGCACACTGGGTTGATCCTCCACCCGTGGAGACGGCATCCCATATGGGTGCCAGTTCTGGTCCCGGTTGCTGCTATTCCAGTCCAGCTTTCTGCACTGGACTGGGAGGGCAGTGGAGAATGGCCCAAGTGCCTGGGTCCCTGCACCCGCATGGGTGACCAGGGAGATACTCCTGACTCTGGCTTCCGATTGGACCAGCACTACCTGTTGGGCCATATGGAGCATAAACAAGCAGATAAAATACTTCTGTCTCTCTGCCTCTGCCTCTCCATCTCTGTAACTCAATCTTTCAAATAAATAATTCTTTTGAAAAGGTCAACAAACAATAAAGGCTGGTGGAGAGGGAGAGAAAAAGGTACCCTAACCCACTGTTGGTGGGAATGAAGCTAGTGCGACCATTATGGAAGGCAGTATCAAAGTTCCTCAGAAATCTGAAAACAAACATACCATGTGATCCTGCCATCTGACTACTGGGAATTTATCTGCATGAAATGAAATAGAATATGCACAGGCATGAGTTATCTGTACCCTCATGTTTATTACAGCTCAATTCACAATAGCTAACATGGAATCAACCCAGATGTCCATCAACTGGTGACTGGAACAAAAATATGAGCTATATATACAGTGTAAAATACTATTCAACCATAATTGAGAATGAAATCCCATCTTCTGTAACTAAATGGATGAACTGGAAACAAGTATGCTTCATGAAAGAAGCCAGTCCCCAAAAGACAAATACCATATGTTTTCTCTGACTGGTGGTAATTAATATATAGACAACAAAAAGCAGCATATGAGTTAAATTGACATTTTGAGATTTGAGTATTGTTCATAGCACTTTTCTGTACTCTTTGATAGAGTACACAACATATACTCATTGATATTTCTGCTACTACTTGCTGAATTCTTTATTTTGTAGAGGGTTAAAGCTTGTGATTCTAAAATAAAATCAAAGCATGCAGCTGTCAAAATTAAAAGAAAATAAAACAAGAAGGAGGGAGTTGGAAATATGAGACCAAGGGAAGATAGGATAGGATGTTATCAGTTTGCTCTTCAATCTGTATATATAAATTACATGAAATTTGTTCACTTAATATGCATTTAAAAATATAAACTTAACACTGGAAGAAAAAGACCTGAGATCAGTGTTTTCTGGATTACCACTAATAAAATTTAGTCTTCATTTATGTCTGACCATATTTAATTTCTTATTTATTTATTTTATAAGAAAATTAACATCACCATTCCTAACAAGTCCATCCTGCTTCATCCATATCTATCAGTTCCCACTATGCTAATAATTTCTCATGAACTTAAATCCATATCATCTTAAAAAGATGCAATGTGGGGCTGGCGCTGTGGCATAGCAGATAAAGTTGTTGCCTGCAGTGCTGGCAAGCCATGTGGGTGCCAGTTCAAGTCGTGGCTGCTCCACTTCTGAACCAGCTCTCTGCTATGGCCTGGGAAAGCATTAGAACGTGGCCCAAGTCCTTGGGGCCTTGCACACATGTGAAAGACCCTGAAGAAGCTCCTGGCTTCAGATTGACACAGACCAGTCATTGCGGCCAACTGGGAGTAAACCAGTCGATGGAAGACCTCTCTGTCTCTGTCTCTCTCTCTCTCTCTCTCTACCTCTCCTCTATTTGTGCAACTCTTTCAAATAAATAAATTAATATTTAAGAAAAACGCCTGATTCATGTTATTATTTATGTGTTTTAGAGGCTTTGCAGATGTTGATTACATGTGCCATGAAAACCCATTAAAATGCAAATCCTATAAGAGGCAACTCCATGTGCACTAAACTGGTAAAATCCAGTGCATGTGTTGAGAAAAACACACTAGCAATACATTTCAAAAAGCTGTGAAATATTATAAGTGGCTGTCAAAAGCTAAAAATCTGACAATGACTCATTATGTCATTTATTTATATATAATGCTGAGAAAATCAGAAGTATTTGTTAAAACTTCTGCTAAAATGCACTTGATTTATAATTTTTAAATGCATCTTTCCTAGATGTAATGCAATCCTGTACTACTTTAGAGTATCAGAAATTTAAAATGTTGGACTGGTGCTGTGGTGGAGCAGGTTAACACCCTCGCCTGAAGCTCCAGCATCCCATATGGGGGCCGGTTCAATACTCAGCTGCTCCACTTCTGATCCTGCTCTCTGCTATGGCCTGGCAAAGTAGTAGAAGATGGCCCAAGTCTTTGGGCCCCTGTACCCATCTGGGAGACTGGGAACTAGCTCCTGGCTCCTGGCTTCAGATCAGCACAGCTCTGGCAGTTGCAATCAATTAGGGAGTGAACACCAGATGGAAGACCTCTCTCTTTCTCTCTGTCTATCCTCTCTGTCTGTAACTCGACTTGTACATAAATAAATAAATCTTTAAAACAATTAAGAAATTTAACATGTGAAAGGTTTTTAAAAATGTATTTCTTTATTGTGAGGCAGAGTTACAGATATAGAGAGGAAGAGATAGAGAGGTCTTCTATCAACTGGTTCACCCCTAAATGGCCAGAATGGCTGGAGCTGGGCCGATCTGAAGCCAGGTGCCAGAAGCCAGGAGTCAGCAGCTTCCTCCAGGTCTCTCACATGGGTGCAGGGGCCCAAGAACTCAGGGCATATTGCACTGCTTTCCTAGGCCATTAGTAAAGAGCTGGATTGGAAGTGCAGGAGCAGGGACTCAAACTGGTGCCCATGTGGGATGCTGGTGCTGCAGGTGGATGCTTAATCTACTATGCCACAGAGTGGGCCCAGTGAATGGTTTTAGGAAGACATCTTTCATGTAGACTAGGCTGCAATATTGCAAGGTAAGGTTTAGCTTTTATTCCCACACATCAGTATTCATCTTTTAGCAACTATAAATACTGAATATCATACATATAGACATAAATATAGGTAACTGCAGATTTTGTTGTCATTCTTTCTAATTCTCTTTTTAATGTCTGCTAATAGGCCATCTTATGGATTATTATATTGATGTTACCCATACACAAGCATCAGGCATTTCCACTGTTGAATGTGTTTATGAGTACAGGTAGATTTGTGTGTACATGAATGCACATTTGATGGAGATAGCACTGACAGTAATACTGTGAGAAATCCTAACGCTGATTCCAAACTTTCTGTCCTCCGCAGAGATGGCTGTCATTGAAGTAGACCACAGGGCCCCTTTTGCTGTTATGGACTGAAATGTGCCTCCCTAAAACTCTAACACGGAAGTGCTAACCAGCAACATGACTCTACCTGAAGAAAGTGCTTTTAAGCAGATCAAATGGTAGATGTGTCTGTCACATCGGAGAAAGGCTTCTGGAAAAATCGAGCCTATTTAAGCACCTTGATCTGATATTTTCAAGCTCTACAACTCTGAGAAGTAAAATTCCATGATTTAAATCATATTCTCTGTGGTATTTTCTTAGCAAATTAATATATCCTCATTTCTGCCAGCATTTTCTGCTGTCATCCAGAAGGTCCTAGTGATTAGCAGAGAAATATAGAAACTAAAAACTGTGATTTTAGATTACCAAGTATCTACTAACACAAAAAGATCCCAGAAGCCACCTACTACCATCGTCCAGGACCCAGAAAAAAAACAGGAAGGAGTCAAGTTGCAGGGCAGTAGAAAAAAGTGAATAATGAAAGATCACAGCAGAAGTAAATAAGGAAGTGTTTGGTGCTGTGGTGTAGTGGATTAAAGCCTTGACCTGCTGTGCATGCATCCCATATGTTGCTGCTAGGAGACCAGGTGCTCCACTTCCAATCCAGCTCCCTACTAATGCACCTGGGAAATTGGTGGAAGATGGACCGTGTTCTACGGTGCTGGCACCCACATGAGAGACTTGGAAGAAGCATCTGGCCTTTCCAATAAATAAATAAATCTTAAAAATATAGAAACAGTGTTAGCACTGTTGGAAAACAGACTCATAGTTCAGTGTAAAAGTATAGGCAGCTGAAATAAACCGACTTTTCTACAGGCAACTCCTATTTAACAAAGGAAAGAAAACAAACAGGAGAAAGAAGAACCCCTTTAGCATATGGTTTAAAGGAAAGTGATTATCCATATGTAGAAGCCTGAAAATATACCCAAAACCTCATACACTATGTAAAAGCAACTCAAGGTGAATTAAAAGTCTAAATATAAAACCAGAAACTAAGTAAACATATGAGAAACTATAAAACATAAGCATAGATAACAGTTTTGGGTAAGATTCTAAAAGCACAAGTAACAAAAATAAAATATAGAAATTTGAGCATATCATATTAAGATACATCTTCACAACAAAGTAATCAACAGAGTGAACATACAATGGACAGAATGGCAGGAAACATTGAAAACTCTGATTATGACAAAAGATTGATAGCCAGAACATACATATATAGAACTGGGAAAATCTCCAAATAAGAAGCAAAATGTACAGCTAAGAAATGGGCAAGGATCAAAACAGATGTTTCTCAGAAGAAGAAATCTCAATGGTCAAGACATAGATGAACATGCCCAATATCACTAGCCATTAGGGAAATGTAAATCAAAACCAATAGCAGACTCCATCTGTGGGAGAAGACAATGCTTGGGTTTTCATTTGTGCAACAAGTGGGTTTAGAGGACCCTGTTCACCATAAGAGGGCAGAGTCTACATGGAAGTAAGGAAACCTTAATGTTTTCCTAATGGGCTTGTTAAATTCTTGACCAGTGCCTATTACCTTTGCCGCAAACTTTCCAGTCTCACTACTTTCCTGCTTCTTCCTCTTCTCTGTGGCTTGCAAAAACAGTGTACCTTCTATATACGGAGGATACTTTTGTTTTGTTTTATTCCTCCTATCTCATGATGTTCCTCTAAGAAATCACAACCCTCCAAGTATTCATTAATTTATGCAGTCTGCAGTTTTCATGGGCTACTACATGGCAAAGTACTAGGTTAAAGGAAAGGTATAGGTCAGGAACTGAGCAAAGTTCACAATGATGAAGCCATTGGGGAAATGAACCTGATGGAAGACCTCTCTCTCTCTCTCTCTTGCCTCTCCTTCTCTCTCTGTGTAACTCTGATTTTCAAATAAATAAATAAATCTTTAAAAACTAACAAAATATACTAAAAACCTGGTGGCAACACCTTTCTATCAGAACATGTGAAGCACTCAAACACAGTTTGTCCCAGAAAGTCAACCATAAGGGCATATCGTCTACTGCACTTGTGGACATCTCTGAGGGAGGTAAGGGGCACTTATTTCTTCCCCTCTTCTTTCTTACCACTCTCACAGTTATAACTTCTATCGATGCTTCCAAAGACCAGTCTCTATGAAATTGTAGAACTAATATCCTCCCATGTCAAAAGTGTCATGGGTTTAAACACAGAACCCAAAATAAGATAAGTAACTGGCCTTCTTAATTACACAGTGTGGAATGTAAGATTCTCAGTGGAGCACTGGGTAATATAAAGTGCTGGGCAGAGAAAAACTGTTACTTATCTGTATTTATGATGCTGTAATTCTCCTCTTTATGCAAACTCAGATTAAAAGAGCTCCCGTTAGTGGGCAGCACTGTTGCATAGTGGGTAAAGCTACTGCCTGCCTTGTCAGCATCCTATATGGGTGCCGGTTGGGATCCTGGCTGCTGCACTTCCCATCCAGCTCTCTGCTGTGGACTGGGAAAACAGTAGAAGTTGGCCCAAATCCCTCATCTCCTGCACCCACCTATGAGACCTGGACAAAGTTCTGCCTTTCAAATAAATAAATAATTCTTTAAAAAAACAGCTTCATCTCAGAAGGAGCTCCTGGCTACTGGCTCCAAATTGGCATACCTCCAGCTATTGCTGCCAATTGGGGAATGAACCATCGGATGGAAGACCTCTCTCTCTTTCTCTCTCTCTCTCTCTCCTCTCTGTGTAACTCTTTCAAATGAATAAATAAATCTTTAAAAAAGTAGCTCCAGTTATTGACAACACAGTAGACTTGCATTAATTTTGGTTCCCTTCTCACTTTGCAAAGGGATCAGTGGCAGGTCAAAACAGTTGACAGCCTTGCTAACAGGAGAAGAGATAGCTGAAGACAGAAAATGAAAAGCAGCCAAATACATCATCAAAGAAAGAGAAGTGGACCCCATCCAACACAAACCTTTAAAAGTGGATGCTCACAATTAATGAGTGAAACAGCTGCCCACTGAAATCTTGTCTAGGGAGGGAAGATGTCCTAAGTTCTGCTTTTGTAAACTCCAGTCATAAATCTGTCCTAATAAATCTGTCCCTGGCATCTCTTTTACAAACATACTGGACCCACTGACCATTGGAAATGTGGTTCTAATCATGTAGGCTGCCATTTAAACCCACCAATGCTGTAACAGCTAAGAAACTTGAATTTGATGCTCAATTCTCAGGAAATCATTCCAGCTGAGCCTAGGGCCATTAATAGAAACTCCTTGGATCCTCCACTGTCTCTGTGCCTGTTTGAAAGAAGGGAGATTTCCCACCCCATGTTTCTGGAACAGCTTCAAATTCCACATTGGAAAAATTTGATAATTAATACTTGAGAGGGATCAACACACAAAGCAGCTATTCACGCTTCACACTGCTCCCCACCAGGAAGATGAGGTGCAGGATGAGAGCAGTGGGGCAGATCCTAGACAGATCCTCCTGCCCACCCCTCTGCTGCCCCAGGCTCCCTCCTGAGGGCCATCCAGCCCCACCCTGCAGGAACCAGCCCAGGAAACATCAAGAGACCAGGCCAGACTGCATTCTGAGACCACCCACAGTGGGAACCCGGCTTATTTAACTGTGGAGATCAGGAGTCTTTCTGCCTTCCTTCCCTGTGAGTGCAGGTTCCCAGAACACTGCCCCCTCTCTCCTGTAACCACTAAATAAAGCACATTAGGGACAGTTTAGGTGAGGTACTGCAGGAGAGAGTCCGGGCACTTTGAGCCTGGGAAATAGAGGTGGGAGACAGAGCAGCCCGGGTCCCAGCCCTGACCTCGGGAGAAGCTGCCAGGATCGCTGGCACACTTCTCCCACATGTGTCTCCGCCCCTTCCTGCATGCCAAACCTGCAGCAGAAAGTCCCTGGAGCAGGTACCCTTTCTTCCAGATACACGGGGAGTGAAATTGGGAGTGTGGAGAAGAGAGTCCCTGGCATGTGGGACCCACAGTTGGTGGATGAAGAGGGAAGAAGCAGCAGGAGGCAGGCTCAGGGTGAGCACTCGGAAACTGCCTGGGATCGCACGTGCAGAGCAGGAGTTGCAGTAAATGCCAGAGAAGGAGCAGCATAGCCCCCAGGGTTGACACTGATCAAGGAATGAACTCCCCTGGTCCAACTCTGAGCCCCAGGGACTGGCAGTGGCAGGTGCATGCCCACAGGTATTTGGAAAGCAGAATACCTCGGAGCTACTGGGAACTCTGGGAAATGGAGTCCAGGCTGCAGCATCCCTAGAGACACCAGCTGTTCCTCCGAAAAGCTGCAGTCAGGGGTGGGTGCCCACAACCAGAGGGCATTTGCTTTTGTTAAGTCCCTCCTTCCTTTCCTTCCCACACCAAAATCTCAGGGATCAGTTGCTGTTCCTTTCCTGCATCAAATCTGAAAGAGTGACACTCACTTCTGCTAACTGACCCCAAATCCTGGCTCCCTCATAACCTCTGTCTCTTCCAGAAAAATCTTATTTACTACTTTGGCCCTAGAAATCATAAATGACTATGATAGAATGTAACTTTTAACAGAGGTGTAGAAGGCATGGTTTAATATCCAGTTTTGAGAATACAATTTTCATTTGTGTTTTATTGATGTTTATACTTCTTTTAAGATTCATTTTTTTATTTAGAAGTCAGAGTAACAGAGAAGGAGAGGCACAGAGAGAGAGAGAGAGAGAGAGGTGTTTTCCATCTCCTGCTTCACTCCTCAATTGGCAGCAGCAGCACAGCACTGACCCCTTATAGTTCTTTACAAATCATTTTACACTGTCTTTTTATTCATCTAGTAAAGAGACAGAAGAATGGACACAGAGCTAACTCTATCCAAAATCTTGCTTGTATTGCATCAGAATACAAAATTTGGGAAGGAAGAAGGCAAAACTGACTCAGACCCAGAAAACATGTAGGAAATTGCCACTCAAGAAACCAAAAGTCAGCTGAGGCACCCAAAACAAGGACAGCAAGCCAGAATTGGAGCAAGCCAACAGCTGTGCCCTGATTGAAAAAGACCATTCCTCTTGTGCCCTGAACTCAATATTGCCGCCTCAAAACAAAAGCTCACATCAAAAAATTCATAACAAACCATGATACATAAGAAAAAAGAGAAAAAAGCCAAAGAAATGCAAGAATCCATAATGATATTGGGCTTGATTTAGTCGCAGGGAAACCGGCCGTTCCCGGATTCATTCACCCCTCCAGCTGACTGCTTGTGGAATTCTGACTGAATTAACCTGAAAATCACAGTGAAACTCAGTTTGGAGGCAATTAATATCTGTCACCTCAGCCAAAGTGTTCCATTTGATTTTCCAAAACACAAAAACTCACCTTGGTCATGTTGCCTGTAAATTTCTAAGCTTCAAACACCTATTAGCTGTCTTTTTTAATTCATAATGGCTACTCTGTCCAAACTCTTGTTTGTATTGCGTCAGAATACAACATTTGGGAAGGAAGAAGGCAAAACAAACTCAGACCCAGAAAACATTTAGGAAATTGCCGCTCAAGAAACCACAAATCGGCTGAGGCACTCAAAACTACGACAGCAAGAGGCACCCAAAACATTTAGGAAATTGCCGCTCAAGAAGCCAAAAGTCACTGAGGCACCCAAAACAATGACAGCAAGGCAGAATTGGAGCAAGCCAACAGCTTTACCCTTTTTGAAAAAGAACCTTCCTCTTGTGCCCTGAACTCCATATTGCAGCCTCAAAACCACAGGTCACATCAGAAAATTCATTACAAACCATGATAAATAAGAAAAAAGAGAAAAAAGCCAAAGAAATACAAGAAACCATAATGATATTGGGCTTGATTTAGTCGCAAGGAAACCGGCTGTTTCCGGATTCATCCACCCCTCCAGCTGACGGCCTGTGGATTTCTGACTGAATTAACCTGAAAATCGCAGGGAAACTCAGTTTGGAGGCAATTAATATCTGTCACCTCAGCCAAAGTGTTCCATTTGATTTTCCAAAACACAAAACCTCACCTTGGTCGTGTTACCTGTAGATTTCTAAGCTTCAAACGCCTATTTGTTTTGTGTTTTATTTCATAATGGCTACTCTGCCCACAGTCTTGTTTGTATTGCGTCAGAATACAAAATTTGGGAAGGTAGAAGGGAAAAGCAACTCAGACCCAGAAAACATTTAGGAAATTGCTGCTCAAGAAACCACAAATCGGCTGAGGCACCCAAAACAATGACAGCAAGCCAGAATTGAAGCAGGCCAACAGCTATGACCTGTTTGAAAAAGACCATTCCTCCGGTGCCCTGAAGTCCATATTGCAGCCTCAAAACCAAAGCTCACATCGGAAAATTCATTATAAACCATGATAAATAAGAAAAAGGAGAAAAAAGCCAAAGAAATGGAAGAATCCATAATGAAATCAGAGTTGATATAGTCACAAGGAAACCGGCTGTTCCCGGAATCATCCACCCCTCCAGCTGACTGCCTGTGTAATTCTGACTGAATTAACCTGAAAATCGCAGTGAAACTCAGTTTGGAGGCAATTAATATCTATCACCTCAGCCAAAGTGTTCCATTTGATTTCCCAAAACACAAAAACTCACCTTGGTCGTGTTACCTGTAGATTTCTAAGCTTCAAATGCCTATTAGTTGTGTTTTTTATTTCATAATGGCTACTATGCCCACAGTCTTGTTTGTATGGCGTCAGAATAGAAAATTTGGGAAGGAAGAAGGAAAACCAACTCAGACCCAGAAAACATTTAGGAAATTGCCGCTCACAAACCACATATCGGCTGAGGCACCCAAAACAATGACAGCAAGCCAGAATTGGAGCAGGCCAACAGCTGTGCCCTGTTTGAAAAAGACCATTCCCCCGGTGCCCTGAACTCCATATTGCCGCCATAAAACCAAAACTCACATCAGAAAATTCGTTACAAACCATGATAAATAAGAAAAATGAGAAAAAAGCCAAAGAAATGCAAGAATCCATAATGACATTTGGCCTTATTAGTCACAAGGAAACCGGCTGTTCCCGGATTCATCCTCTGCTCCAGCTCACTGCCTGTGGAATTCTGACTGAATTAACCTGAAAATCGCAGTGAAACTCAGTTTGGAGGCAATTAATATCTGTCACCTCAGCCAAAGTGTTCCATTTGATTTTCCAAAACACAAAAACTCACCTTGGTCGTGTTACCTGTAGATTTCTAAGCTACAAATGCCTATTTGTTGTGTTTTTTATTTCATAATGGCTACTCTGCCCAAACTCTTGTTTGTATGGCGTCAGAATACAAAATTTGGGAAGGAAGAAGGCAAAACCAACTCAGGCCCAGAAAACATTTAGGAAATTGCCACTCAAGAAACCAAGTCAGCTGAGGCACCCACAACAATGACAGCAAGCCATAATTGGAGCAAGCCAACAGCTGTACCCTGTTTGAAAAAGAACCTTCCTCTTGTACCCTGAACTCAATATGCCAGCCTCAGAACCAAAGCTCACATCAGAAAATTCATTACAAACCATGATAAATAAGAAAAAGGAGAAAAAAGACAAAGAAATGCAAGAATCCGTAATGATATCGGGCTTGATATAGTCGCAAGGAAACCGGCTGCTCCCGGATTCATCCACCCCTCCAGCTGACTGCCTATGGAATTCTGACTGAATTAACCTCAAAATAGCAGTGAAACTCAGTTTGGAGGCAATTAATATTTGTCACCTCAGCTAAAGTGTTCCATTTTATTTTGCAAAACACAAAAACTCACCTTGGTTGTGTTACCTGTAGATTTCTAAACTTCAAATGCCTATTTGTTGTGTTTTTTATTTCATAATGGCTATTCTACCGAAACTCTTGTTTGTATGGCGTCAGAATACAAAATTTGGGAAGGAAGAAGGGAAAACCAACTCAGACCCAGAAAACATTTCGCAAATTGCCACTCAAGAAACCACAAATCAGCTGAGGATCCCAAACAATGGAAGCAAGCCAGAATTGAGGCAGGCCAATAGCTGTGCCCTGTTTGAAAAAGAACCTTCCTCTTCTGCCCTGAACTCAATATGCCAGCCTCAGAACCAAAGCTCATATCAGAAAATTCATTACAAACCATGATAAATAAGAAAAAGGAGAAAAAAGCCAAAGAAATGCAAGAATCCGTAATGTTATTGGGCTTGATTTAGTCACATGGAAGCCGGCTGTTCGTGGATTCATTCACCCCTCCAGTTGACTGCCTGTGGAATTCTGACTGAATTAACCTGAAAATCGCAGTGAAACTCAGTTTGGAGGCAATTAATATCTGTCACCTCAGCCAAAGTGTTCCATTTTATTTTCCAAAACACAAAAAATCACCTTGGTCATGTTACCTGTAGATTTCTAAGCTTCAAACGCCTATTTGTTGTGTTTTTTATTTCATAATGGCTACTCTGCCCAAACTCTTGTTTGTTTGGCATCAGAATACAAAATTTCAGAAGGAAGAAGGCAAAAGCAACTCAGACCCAGAAAATATTCAGGAAATTGCCGCTCAAGAAACCAAAAGTTAGCTGAGGCACCCAAAGCAATGACAGGAAGCCAGAATTAGAGCAGGCCAACAGCTGTGCCCTGTTTGAAAAAGAACCTTGCTCTTCTGCCCTGAACTCAATATGCCAGCCTCAGAACCAAAGCTCACATCAGAAAATTCATTACAAACCATGATAAATAAGAAAAAGGAGAAAAAAGAAAAGAAAAGCAAGAATCCATAATGATATTGGGCTTGATTCAGTCGCAAGGAAACCGGCTGTTGCCGGAATCATCCGCCCCTCCAGCTGACTGCCTGTGTAATTCTGACTGAATTAACCTGAAAATCGCAGTGAAACTCACTTTGGAGGCAATTAATATCTGTCACCTCAGCCAACGTGTTCCATTTGATTTTCCAAAACACAAAAACTCACCTTGGTTGTGTTACCTGTAGATTTCCAAGCTTCAAACGCCTATTTGTTGTGTTTTTCTATTTCATAATGGCTACTCTGCCGAAACTCTTGTTTGTATGGCGTCAGAATACAAAATTTGGGTAGGAAGAAGGCAAAACCAACTCAGACCCAGAAAAAATTTAGGAAATTGCTGCTCACAAACCACATATCGGCTGAGGCACCCAAAACAATGACAGCAAGCCAGAATTGGAGCAGGTCAACAGCTGTGCCCTGTTTGAAAAAGACCATTCCCCCGGTGCCCTAAACTCCATATTGCAGCCACAAAATCAAAGCTCACATCAGAAAATTCATTACAAACCATGATAAATAGGAAATCAGAGAAAAAAGCCAGAGAAATGCAAGAATCCATAATGACATTTGGCCTTATTAGTTACAAGGAAACCGGCTGTTCCCGGATTCATCCTCTGCTCCAGCTCACTGCCTGTGGAATTCTGACTGAATTAACCTGAAAATCGCAGTGAAACTCAGTTTGGAGGCAATTACTCTCTGTCACCTCAGCCAAAGTGTTCCATTAGATTTTCCAAAACACAAAAATCACCTTGGTCGTGTTACCTGTAGATTTTGAAGGTTTAAACGCCTATTTGTTGTGTTTTTTATTTCATAGTGGCTACTCTGCTGAAACTCTTGTTTGTATGGCATCAGAATACAAAATTTGGGAAGGAAGAAGGCAAAACCAACTCAGACCCAGAAACATTTAGGAAATTGCCGCTCTGAATACACAAATCGGCTGAGGCACCCAAAACAATGACAGCAAGCCAGAATTGGAGCAGGCCAACTTCTGTGCCCTGTTTGAAAAAGAGCCTTCCTCTTGCACCCTGAACTCCAGATTGCAGCCTCAAAACCAAAGCTCACATCAGAAAATTCATTACAAACCATGATAAATAAGAAAAAGGAGAAAAAAGCCAAAGAAATGCAAGAATCCATAATGATATTGGGCTTGATTCAGTCACAAGGAAACCGGCTGTTCCCAGATTCATCCACCCGTCCAGCTGACTGCCTATGGAATTCTGACTGAATTAACTTGAAAATCCAGTGAAACTCAGTTTGGAGGCAATTAATATCTGTCACCTCAGCCAACGTGTTCCATTTGATTTTCCAAACACAAAATCTCACCTTGGTCGTGTTACCTGTAGATTTCTAAGCTTCAAATGCCTATTTGTTGTGTGTTTCATTTCATAATGGCTACTCTCCCCAAACTCTTGTTTGTATGCCGTCAGAATACAAAATTTGGGAAGGAAGAAGGCAAAACCAACTCAGACCCAGAAAACATTTATGAAATTGCAGCTCAGAATCCACAAATCGGCTGAGGTACTCAAAACAATGACAGGAAGCCAGAATTGGAGCAGGCCAACAGCTGTGCCCTGTTTGAAAAAGACCATTCCTCTGGTGCCAAGAATTCCATATTCAGCCACAAACCAAAGCTCACATCAGAAAATTCATTACAAACCATGATAAATAGGAAAACAGAGAAAAAAGCCAAAGAAATGCAAGAATCCATAGTGACATTTGGCCTTATTAGTCACAAGGAAACCGGCTGTTCCCGGATTCATCCTCTGCACCAGCTCACTGCCTGTGGAATTCTGACTGAATTCACCTGAAAATTGCAGTGAAACTCAGTTTGGAGGCAATTAATATCTGTCACCTCAGCCAAAGTGTTCCATTTGATTTTCCAAAACACAAAAACTCACTTTGGTCAAGTTACCAGTAGATTTTGTAGGTTTAAACGCCTATTTCTTGTGTTTTTTTATTTCATAATGGCTAATCTGCCCAAACTCTTGTTTGTGTGCCATCAGAATACATAATTTGGGAAGGAAGAAGGCAAAACCAACTCAGACCCCGAACACATTTAGGAAATTTCCGCTCAAGAAACCACAAATCAGCTGAGGCACCCAAAACAATGACAGCAAGCCAGAATTGAAGCAGGCCAACAGCTGTGCCCTGTTTGAAAAAGAACCTTCCTCTTGTACCCTGAACTCAATATGCCAGCCTCAAAACCAAAGCTCACATCAGAAAATTCATTACAATCCATGATAAATAAGAAAACATAGAAAAAATCCAAAGAAATGCAAGAATCCATAATGACATTTAGCCTGAATAGTCACAAGGAAACCGGCTGTTCCCGGATTCATCCACAACTCCAGCTGACAGCCTGTGGAATTCTGACTGAATTAACCTGAAAATCGCAGTGAAACTCAGTTTGGAGGCAATTAATATCTGTCACCTCAGCCAAAGTGTTCCATTTGATTTTCCAAAACACAAAACCTCACCTTGGTCGTGTTACCTGTAGATTTCTAAGCTTCAAACGCCTATTTGTTTTGTGTTTTATTTCATAATGGCTACTCTGCCCACAGTCTTGTTTGTATGGCATCAGAATACATAATTTGGGAAGGAAGAAGGCAAAACCAACTCAGACCCAGAAAACATTTAGGAAATTGCCACTCAAGAAACCAAAAGTTAGCTGAGTCACCCAAAACAATGATAGCAAGCCAGAATTGGAGCAAGCCAACAGCTGTACCCTGATTGAAAAAGAACCTTCCTCTTGTGCCCTGAACTCCATATTGCAGCCTCAAAACCAAAGCTCACATCAGAAAATTCATTACAAACCATAAAAAATAAGAAAAATGAGAAAAAATCAAGGAAATGCAAGAATCCAAAATATTGGGCTTGATTCAGTCGCAAGGAAACCGGCTGTTCCCGGATTCATCCACCCCTCCAGCTGACTGCCTGTGGATTTCTAACTGAATTAACCTGAAAATCACAGTGAAACTCCGTTTGGAGGCAATTAATATCTGTCACCTCAGCCAAAGTGTTCCATTTTATTTTCCAAAACACAAAAACTCACCTTGGTCATGTTACCTGTAGATTTCTAAGCTTCAAACGCCTATTTGTTGTGTTTTTTATTTCATAATGGCTATTCTGCCCAAACTCTTGTTTGTATGGCAGCAGAAAAGAAAATTTGGATACGAAGATGGTAAAACCAACTCAGACCCAGAAAACATTTAAAAAATTGCCACTCAAGAAACCAAAATCAGCTGAGGCACCCAAAACAATGAAGGCAAGCCAGAATTGGAGCTAGCCACAGCTGTACCCTGTTTAAAATGACCATATTTCCAGTGCCGTGAACTCCATACTGCAGCCTCAAAACCAAAGCTCACATCAGAAAATTCATTACAAACCATGATAAATAAGAAAACATAGAAAAAAGCCAAAGAAATGCAAGAATTCATAATGATATTGGGCTTGATTCAGTCGCAAGGAAACCGGCTATTCCCAGATTCATCCACCCCTCCAGCTGACTGCCTGTGCAATTCTGACTGAGTTAACCTGAAAATCGCAGTGAACCTCAGTTTGGAGGCAATTAATATCTGTCACCTCAGCCAAAGTGTTCCATTTGATTTTCCAAAACACAAAAACTCCCCTTGGTCATGTTACCTGTAGATTTATAAGCTTCAAAATCCTATTTGCTGTGTTTTTTATGTCATAATGGCTACTCTCCCCAAACTCTTGTTTGTAGAAATCAGAATACAAAATTTGGGAAGGTAGAAGGCAAAACCAACTCAGACGCAGAACACATGTAGGAAATTGCAGCTCAGGAAACCACAAATCGGCTGAGGCTCAAAACAATGACAGCAAGCCAGAATTGGAGCAGGCCAACAGCTTTGCCCTGTTTAAAAGGTCCATTCCCCCGGTGCCCTGAACTCCATATTGCAGCCTCAAAACCAAAGCTGACATCAGAAAATTCATTACAAACCATGATAAATAAGAAAAAGGAGAAAAAAGCCAAAGAAATGCAAGAATCAATAATGATATTGGGCTTGATTTAGTTGCAAGGAAACTGGCTGTTCCCAGATTCATCCACCCCTCCAGCTGACTGCCTGTGGAATTCTGACGGAATTCACCTGAATATCGCAGTGAAACTCAGTTTGGAGGCAATTAATATCTGTCACCTCAGCCAAAGTGTTCCATTTTATTTTCCAAAACACAAAAACTCACCTTGGTAATGTTACCTGTAGATTTCTAAGCTTCAAATGCCTATTTGTTGTGGTTTTTATTTCATAATTGCTACTCTGTCCAAACTCTTGTTTGTGTTGCCTCAGAATACAAAATTAGGGAAGGAAGAAGGAAAAACCAACTCAGATGCACAAAACATTTAGGAAATTGCCGCTCAAGAAACCACAAATTAGCTGAGGTATCGAAAACAATGACAGCAAGCCAGAATTGGAGCAAGACAACAGCTGTGCCCTGATTGAAATAGAACCTTCCTCTTGTGCCATGAACTCCATATTGCAGCCTCAAAACCAAAGCTCACATCAGAAAATTCATTACAAACCATAAAAAATAAGAAAAATGATAAAAAAGCCAAAGAAATGGAAGAATCCATAATGATATTGGGCTTGATTTAGTCGCAAGGAAACTGGCTGTTCCCAGATACATCCACCCCTCCAGCTGACAGCCTGTGGAATTCTGAGTGAATTAACCGGAGAAACACAGTGAAACTCAGTTTGGAGGCAATTAATATCTGTCACCTCAGCCAAAGTGTTCCATTTGATTTTCCAAAACACAAAACCTCACCTTGGTCGTGTTACCTGTAGATTTCAAAGCTTCAAATGCCTATTTGTTGTGTTTTTATTTCATAATGGCTACTCTCCCCAAACTCTTGTTTGTATGGCATCAGAATACAACATTTGGGAAGGAAGAAGGCAAACCCAATTCAGACCCAGAAAACATTTAGGAAATTGCCGCTCAAGAAACTAAAAGTCAGCTGAGGCACCCAAAACAATGACAGCAAGCCAGAATTGGAGCAGGCCAACAGCTGTGCCCTGTTTGAAAAAGACCATTCCTCCGTTACCCTGAACTCCATATTGCAGCCTCAAAACCAAAGCTCACATCAGAAAATTCATTACAAACCATGATAAATAATGGAAATGTGAAAAAGCCAAAGAAATGCAAGAGTCCTTTGTGATACTTGGCGGGATTAGACAAAAGGAACCTGGCTGTTTCCAGATTCATCCCCCCATCCACAGACTGACTTTGGACTTCTGATTGAATTCACCTCAAAATCCCACTCACATTCAATTTGGATGAATTAGTATCTCTCCCCTCAGCAGAAGGATTCCATATCATTTTCCAAACCACAGAAACTCATCTTGGTCATGTTGCCTGTAGATTTCTAATCCTGAAAGGCCAATTTGCTGTGTTTTTTGTTTTCTTTCATAATGGCTACTCTGTCCACAATCTTGCTTGTATTGCATGAGAATACACAATTTGGGTATGAAGAAGGGAAAACCAACTCAGACCCAGAAAATATTCAGCAAACTGACCCTCAAGAAACCAAAAGTCAGCTGAGGCACCCAACAATGACAGCAAGCCAGAATTGGAGCAAGCCAACAACTGTGCCCCAATTGAAAAAGAACCATTCTCTTGTACCCTGAAATCCATTTTGCAGCCTCAAAACCAAAGCTCACAGCAGAAAATTCATTACAAACCATGATAAATAAGGGAAATGTGAAAAAGCCAAAGAAATGCAAGAGTCCTTTGTGATATTTGGCTGGATTTAGACACAAGGAAACTGGCTGTTTCAGGATTCATCCCACACTTAAACAGACTGACTTTGGAATTCTGATTGAATTCACCTCAAAATTGCACTCACACTCAATTTGGAGGAAATTAGTATCTGTCCCCTCGGCAGAAGGAGTCCAAGTCAATTTCCAAAACACAGAAACTCATCTTGATTGTGTTGCCTGTACAGTTCTAAACATGAAAGGCCAATTTGCTTCGTTTTTTTTTTTTTTCTTTCATAATGGCTACTCTGTCAAAATCTTGCTTGTATTGCATCAGAATACAAAATTTGGGAATAAGAATGCAAAACTAACTCAGACCCAGAAAACATTTAGGAAATTGCCACTCAAGAATCCACAAATCAGCTGAGGCACCCAAAACAATGACAGCAAGCCAGAATTGGAGCAGGCCAACAGCTGTGCCCTGATTGAAAAACAACCTTCCTCTGGTGCCCTGAACTGAATATGCCAGCTTAAAACCAAAGCTCACATCAGAAAACTCATTACAAACCATGATACATAAGAAAAATGAGAAAAAAGCCAAAGAAACGCAAGAATCCATAATGATATTGGGCTTGATTTAGTCAAAAGGAAACCGGCTATTCCCAGATTCATCCACCCCTCCAGCTGACTGCCTGTGGAATTCTGACGGAATTATCCGGAAAATCGCAGGGAAACTCAGTTTGGAGGCAATTAATATCTGTCACCTCAGCCAAAGTGTCCCATTTTATTTTCCAAAACACAAAAACTCACCTTGGTCGTATTACCTGTGGATTTCTAAGCTTCAAACGCCTATTTATTGTGTTTTTTTTTTATGGCAAAATGGCAAGCCTGTCCAAACTCTTGTTTGTATTGGGTCAGAATACAAAATTTTTGAAGGAAGAAGGAAAACCAACTCAGACGAACAAAACATTTAGGAAATTGATGCTCAAGAAACCTCAAATCGGCGGAGGCAACCAAAACAATGACAGTAAACCAGAATTGGAGTAACACAGCAGCTGTGCCCTGATTGAATAAGAACCTTCCTCTTCTGCCCTGAACTCCATATGCCAGCCTCAAAACCGAAGCTCACATCAGAAAATTCATTACAAACCATGATAAATCAGAAAAATGAGAAAAAAGCCAAAGAAATGCAAGAATCCATAATGATGTTGGGCTGGATTTAGTTTCAAGGAAACCGGCTGTTCCCAGATTCATCCACCCCTCCAGCTGACTGCCTGTGGAATTCTGACTGAATTAACCGGAAAATCGCAGTGAAACTCAGTTTGGAGGCAATTAATATATGTCACCTCAGCCAAACTGTTCCATTTGATTTTCCAAAACACAAAAACTCACCTTGGTCATGTTACCTCTGGATTTCTAAGCTTCAAAACCTATTTGTTGTGTTTTTTATTTCATAATGGCCACTCTGCCCAAACTCTTGTTTGTATTGCGTCAGAATACAAAATTTGGGAAGGAAGAAGGCAAAACCAACTCAGACCCAGAAAACTTTTAGGAAATTGCTGCTCAAAAAACCTCAAATTGGCGGAGGCACCCAAAACAATGACAGCAAGCCAGAATTGGAGCAGGCCAACAGCTGTGCTCTGTTTGAAAAAGACCGTTCCCCCGGTGCCCTGAACTCCATATTACAGCCTCAAAACCAAAGCTCACATCAGAAAATTCATTACAAACCATGATAAATAAGAAAAATGAGAAAAAAGCCAAAGAAATCAAGAATCCATAATGATATTGGGCTTCATTTAGTCGCAAGAAAACGGGCTGTTCCCGGATTCAACCACCCCTCCTGCTGACTGCCTGTGGAATTCTGACTGAATTAACCTGAAAATCGCAGTGAAACTCAGTTTGGAGGCAATTAATATCTGTCACCTCAGCCAAAGTGTTCCATTTTATTTTCCAAAACACAAAAACTCACCTTTGTTGTGTTACCTGTAGATTTCTAAGCTTCAAAAGCCTATTTGTGGTGTTTTTTATTTCATAATGGCTACCCTGCCGAAACTCTTGTTTGCATGGCGTCAGAATACAACATTTGGGAAGGAAGAAGGCAAAACCAACTCAGACCCAGAAAACATTTAGGAAATTGCCGCTCAAGAAACCACAAATCGGCTGAGGCACTCAAAACAATGACAGCAAGCCAGAATTGGAGGAAGCCAACAGCTGTGCCCTGTTTGAAAAAGACCATTCCTCAGGTGCCCTGAACTCCATATTGCAGCCTCAAAACCAAAGCTCACATCAGAAAATTCATTACACAGCATGCTATATCAGAAAAAGGAGAAAAAAGCCAAAGAAATGCAAGAATCAAGAATGATATTGGGCTTGATTTAGTCGCAAGGAAACGGGCTGTTCCGGGATTCATCCACACCTCCAGCTGACTGCCTGTGGATCTGACTGAATTCACCTGAAAATCGCAGTGAAACTCAGTTTGGAGGCAATTAATATCTGTCACCTCAGCCAAAGTGTTCCATTTTATTTTCCAAAACACAAAAACTCACCTTGCTCGTGTTACCTATGGATTTATAAGCTTCAAAACCTATTTGTTGTGATTTTATTGCATAATGGCTACTCTGCCGAAACTCTTGTTTGTATGGCGTCAGAATACAACATTTGGGAAGGAAGAAGGCAAAACCAACTCAGACCCTGAAAACATGTAGTAAATTGTCGCTCAAAAGACCAATAATCGGCTGAGGCACCCAAAACAATGACAGCAAGGCAGAATAGGAGCAAATCAACAGCTGTGCACTTTTTGAAAAATAACCTTCCTCCGGTGCCCAGAACTCGATATTGCAGCCTCAAAACCAAAGCTCACATCAGAAAATTCATTACAAACCATGATAAATAAGAAAAATGAGACAAAAGCCAAAGAAATGCAAGAATCCATAATGATATTGGGCTTGATTGAGTCGCAAGGAAATTGGCTGTTCCCAGATTCATCCACCCCTCCAGCTGATGCCTGTGGAATTATGACTGAATTAACGGGAAAATCGCAGTGAACCTCAGTTTGGAGGCAATTAATATCTGTCACCTCAGCCAAAGTGTTCCATTTGATTTTTCAAAACACAAAAACTCACCTTGGTCGTGAACCTGTAGATTTCTAAGCTTCAAATGCCTATTTGTTGTGTTTTTTATTTCATAATCGCTACTCTGTCTGAACTCATGTTTGTATTGCGTCACAATACAAAATTTGAGAAGGAAGAAAGTAAAAACCTCTCAGACCCAGAAAACATTTAGGAAATTGCCGCTCAAGAAACCAAAAGTCAGCTGAGGCACCCAAAACAATGACAGCAAGGCAGACTTGGAGCAAGTCAACAGCTGTGCCCTTTTTGAAAAATAACCTTCCTCTTGTGCCCTGAACTCCATATTGCAGCCTCAAAACCAAAGCTCACATCAGAAAATTCATTACAAACCATGATAAATAAGAAAAATGAGACAAAAGCCAAAGAAATGCTAGAATCCATAATGATATTGGGCTTGATTGAGTCGCAAGGAAATTGGCTGTTCCCAGATTCATCCACCCCTCCAGCTGACTGCCTGTAGAATTATGACTGAATTAACCTGAAAATCGCAGTGATCCTCAGTTTGGAGGCAATTAATATCTGTCACCTCAGCCAAAGTGTTCCATTTTATTTTCCAAAATCAAAAACTCACCTTGGTCTCGTTACGAGTAGACTTATAAGCTTCAAACGCCTATTTGTTGTGTTTTTTATTTCATAATGGCTACTCTGCCCAAACTCTTGTTTGTATTCCATCAGAATACAAAATTTGGGAAGGAAGAAGGCAAAACCAACTCAGACCCAGAAAACATTTAGGAAATTGCCGCTCAAGATACCAAAAGTCAGCTGAGGCTCCCAAAACAATGACAGCAAGCCAGAATTGGAGCAAGCCAACATCTGTACCCTGTTTGAAAAAGACCATTTCTCAGGTGCCCTGAACTCAATATTGCAACCTCAAAACCAAAGCTCACATCAGAAAATTCATTACAAACCATGATAAATAAGAAAAATGAGAAAAAAGCCAAAGAAGTGCAAGAATCAAGAATGATATTGGGCTTGATTTAGTCGCAAGGAAACCGGCTGTTCCCGGATTCATCCACCCCTCCATCTGACTGCCTGTGGACTTCTGACTGAATTCACCTGAAAATCGCAGTGAAACTCAGTTTGGAGGCAATTAATATCTGTCACCTCAGCCAAAGTGTTCCATTTTATTTTCCAAAACACAAAAACTCACCTTGCTCGTGTTACCTGTATTTTTCTAAGCTTCAAACGCCTTTTTGTTGTGTTTTTTATTTCATAATGGCTACTCCGCCCAAACTCTTGTTTGTATTGCGTCAGAATTCATAATTTGGGAAGGAAGAAGGCAAAACCAACTCAGACCCAGAAAACCTTTAGGAAATTGCCGCTCAAGAAACCACAAATCGGCTGAGGCACTCAAAACAATGACAGCAAGCCAGAATTGGAGCAGCACAACAGCTGTGCCCTGTTTGAAAAAGACCATACCTCTGGTGCCCTGAACTCCATATTGCAGCCTCAAAACCAAAGCTCACATCAGAAAATTCATTACAAACCATGATAAATAAGAAAAATGAGAAAAAAGCCAAAGAAACGCAAGAATCCATAATGACATTGGGCTTGATTCAGTCGCAAGGAAACGGGCTGTTCCCGGATTCATCCACCCCTCCAGCTGACTGCCTGTGGAATTCTGACTGAATTAACCTGAAAATCGCAGTGAAACTCAGTTTGGAGGCAATTAATATCTGTAACCTCAGCCAAAGTGTTCCATTTCATTTTCCAAAACACAAAAACTCACCTTGGTCGTGTTACCTGTAGACTTCTAAGCTTCTAACACCTATTTGTTGTGTTTTTTTATTTCATAATGGCTGCTCTGTCCAAACTCTTGTTTGTAATGCGACAGAATACAAAATTTGGGAAGGAAGAAGGCAAAACCAACTCAGACCCAGAAAACATTTAGGAAATTGCCACTCAACAAACCAAAATTGAACTGAGGCATGCAAAACAATGACAGCAAGCCAGAATTGGAGCAAGCCAAGAGCTGTGCCCTGTTTAAAAAAAAAAAAACCTTCCTCTTGTGCCCTAAACTCCATATTGCAGCCTCAAAACCAAATCTCACATCAGAAAATTCATTACAAAGCAGGATAAATCAAAAAATGAGAAAAATGCCAAAGAAATACAGGAGACCTTTCTGATATTGGGCTGGATTTAGTCGCAAGGAAACCGGCTGCTCCCAGATTCATCCACCCCTCCAGCTGACTGCCTGTGGAATTCTCACTGAATTCACCTGAAAATCGCAGTCAAACTCAGTTTGGAGGCCATTAATATCTGTGACCTCAACAAAGTGTTCCATTTTATTTTCCAAAACACAAATACTCACCTTGGTCGTGTTTCGAGTAGACTTATAACTTCAAACGCCTATTTGTTGTGTTTTTTATTTCATAATGACTGCTCTGTTCAAACTCTTGTTTGTATTCCATCAGAATACAAAATTTGGGAAGGAAGAAGGCAAAACCAACTCAGACCCTGAAAACATTTAGGACATTGTGGCTCAAGAAACCACAAATTGGCTGAGGCACCCAAAAAAATGACAGCAAGCCAGAATTGGAGCAAGCCAACATCTGTACCATGTTTGAAAAAGACCATTCCTCCGGTGCCCTGAACGCCATATTGCCGCCTCAAAACCAAAGCTCACATCAGAAAATTTATTACAAACCATGATAAATAAGAAAAAGGAGAAAAAAGCCAAAGAAATGCAAGAATCCATAATGATATTGGGCTTGATTTAGTTGCAAGGAAACCAGCTGTTCCCGGATTCATCCACCCCTCCAGCTGACTGCCTGTGGAATTCTGACTGAATTAACCTGAAAATCGCAGGGAACCTCAGTTTGGAGGCAATTAATATCTGTCACCTCAGCCAAAGTGTTCCATTTGATTTTCCAAAACACAAAAACTCACCTTGGTTGTGTTACCTGTAGATTTCTAAGCTTCAAACGCCTATTTGTTGTGTTTTTTATTTCATAATGGCTACTCTGCCCAAACTTTTGTTTCTATTGCGTCAGATTACAAAATTTGGGCAGGAAGAAGGCAAAACCAACTCAGACCCAGAAAACATTTAGGAAATTGCCGCTCAAGCAACAAAGGGCCGCTGAGGAACCCAAATCTTTGAAAGCAAGACAGAATTGGAGCAAGCCAACAGCTGTGCCCTGATTGAAAAAGACCATTACTCCGGTGTCCTGAACTCGATATTGCAGCCTCAAACCAAACCTCAGATCAGAAAATTCATTACAAACCATGATAAATAAGAAAAATCAGAAAAAATCCAAAGAAATGCAGGAGTTCTTAGTGATATTGGGCTTGATTTATTCCCTTGTTAATGGCTGTTTCCAGATTCTTCTATACCTCCCAGCTGAGTGTCTGTGGTTTCTGACTGAATTAAAATGAAATTCGCTGTGAAACTCGGTTTGGAGGCAATTAATATCTGTCACCTCAGTAAAAGTGTTCCATGTCTTTTTACAAAACACAAAATCTCACCTTGGTCGTGTTACCTGTAGCTTTCAAAAGCCTATTTGATGTGTTTTTTATTTCATAATGTCTATTCTGTCCAAAGTCTTGTTTGTATGCCATCAGAAAAGAAAATTTGGGAAGGAAGACGGCAAAACCAACTCAGACCCAGAAAACATTTAGGAAATTGCCACTCAAGAAACCGAAAGTCAGCTGAGGCACCCAAATAAATGGCAGCAAGCCAGAATTGGAGCAGGCCAACAGCTGTGCCCTGATTGAAAAAGACCATTCCTCCGGTGCCCTGAACTCCATATTGCAGCCTCAAAACCAAAGCTCACATCAGAAAATTCATTACAAACCATGATAAATAAGAAAAATGAGAAAAAAGCCAAAGAAATGCAAGAATCCATAATGATATTGGGCTTGATTTAGTCGCAAGGAAACCGGCTGTTCCCGGATTCATCCACCCCTCCAGCTGACAGCTTGTGGAATTCTGACTGAATTAACCTGAAAATTGCAGTGAAACTCAGTTTGGAGGCAATTAATATCTGTCACCTCAGCCAAAGTGTTCCATTTGATTTTCCAAAACACAAAAGCTCACCTTGGTTGTGTTACCTGTAGATTTCTAAGCTTCAAACGCCTATTTGTTGTGTTTTTTATTTCATAATGGCTACTCTGCCCAAACTTTTGTTTCTATTGCGTCAGATTACAAAATTTGGGAAGGAAGAAGGCAAAACCAACTCAGACCCAGAAAACATTTAGGAAATTGCCGCTCAAGAAACAAACGGCCGCTGAGGAACCCAAAACAATGACAGCAAGCCAGAATTGGAGGAAGCCAACAGCTGTGCCCTGTTTGAAAAAGACCATTCCCCCGGTGGCCTGAACTCCATATTGCAGCCTCAAAACCAAAGCTCACATCAGAAAATTCATTACAAACCATGATAAATAACAAAAATGAGAAAAAAGCCAAATAAATGCAAGAATCCAGAATGATATTCGGCTTGATTTAGTTGCAAAGAAACCGGCTGTTCCCGGATTCATCCTCTGCTCCAGCTCACTGCCTGTGGAATTCTGACTGAATTAACCTGAAAATCGCAGGGAAACTCAGTTTGGAGGCAATTAATATCTGTCACCTCAGCCAAAGTGTTCCATTTGATTTTCCAAAACACAAAAACTCACCTTGGTTGTGTTACCTGTAGATTTCTAAGCTTCAAACGCATATTTGTCGTGTTTTTTATTTCATAATGGCTACTCTGCCCAAACTCTTGTTTGTATTGCGTCAGATTACAAAATTTGGGAAGGAAGAAGGCAAAACCAACTCAGACCCAGAAAACATTTAGGAAATTGCCGCTCAAGAAACAAAGGGCCGCTGAGGAAGCCAAAACCTTGAAAGCAAGACAGAATTGGAGCAAGCCAACAGCTGTGCCCTGATTGAAAAAGACCATTCCTCCGGTGTCCTGAACTCGATATTGCAGCCTCAAAACCAAAGCTCACATCAGAAAATTCATTACAAACCATGATAAATAAGAAAAATCAGAAAAAATCCAAAGAAATGCAGGAGTTCTTAGTGATATTGGGCTTGATTTATTCCCTTGTTAATGGCTGTTTCCAGATTCTTCTATACCTCCCAGCTGAGTGTCTGTGGTTTCTGACTGAATTAAAATGAAATTCGTTGTGAAACTCGGTTTGGAGGCAATTAATATCTGTCACCTCAGCAAAAGTGTTCCATATCTTTTTCCAAAACACAAAATCTCACCTTGGTCGTGTTACCTGTAGCTTTCAAAAGCCTATTTGATGTGTTTTTTATTTCATAATGTCTATTCTGTCCAAAATCTTGCTTGTATTACGTCAGAATACAAAATTTGGGAAGGAAGAGGACAAAAACAACTGAGACTCAGAAAACGTTTAGGAAATTGCCACTCAAGAAACCTCAAATCGGCGGAGGCACCCAAAACAATGACAGCAAGCCAGAATTGGAGCAAGCCAGCAGCTGTGCCCTGATTGAAAAAGACCATTCCTCCGGTGCCCTGAACTCCATATTGCAGCCTCAAAACCAAAGCTCACATCAGAAAATTCATTACAAACCATGATAAATAAGAAATATCAGAATAAAGCCAAAGAAATGCAAGAATCCATAATGATATTGGGCTTCATTTAGTTGCAAGGAAACCGGCTATTCCCGGATTCATCCACCCCTCCAGCTGACTGCCTGTGGAATTCTGACTGAATTAACCTGAACGGAGGCAGTTAATATCTGTCACCACAGCCAACTTGTTCCATTTGATTTTCCAAAACACAAAATCTCACCTTGGTCGTGTTACCTGTAGCTTCAAAAGCCTATTTGTTGTGTTTTTTATTTCCTAATGGCTACTCTGTCCAAACTCTTGTTTGTATTGTGTCAGAATACAAAATTTGGGAAGGAAGAAGGAAAACCAACTCAGACCAAGAAAACATTTAGGATATTGATGCTCAAGAAACTTCAAATCGGCGGAGGCACCCAAAACAATGACAGCAAGCCAGAATTGGAGCAAGCCAACAGCTGTGACCTGATTGAATAAGAACCTTCCTCTTGTGCCCTGAACTCCATATGCCAGCCTCAAAACCAAAGCTCACATCAGAAAATTCATTACAAACCACTAAAATTAAGAAAAATGAGAAAAAGGCCAAAGAAATTCAAGAATCCATAATGATATTGGGCTTGATTTTGTCGCAAGGAAACCGTATATTCCCAGATTCATCCACCTCTCCAGCTGTTGCCTGAGGAATATTGACTGAATTAACCTGAACGGAGGCAGTTAATATCTGTCACCACAGCCAAAGTGTTCCATTTCATTTTCCAAAACAAAATCTCACCTTGGTCGTGTTACCTGTAGCTTTCAAAAGCCTATTTGATGTGTTTTTTATTTCATAATGGCTATTCTGTCCAAACTCTTCTTTCTGTGGCGTCAGAATACAAAATTTGGGAAGGAAGAGGACAAAACCAACTGAGACTCAGAAAACGTTTAGGAAATTGCCACTCAAGAAACCTCAAATCGGCGGAGGCACCCAAAACAATGACAGCAAGCCAGAATTGGAGCAGGCCAACAGCTGTACCCTGATTGAAAAAGACCATTCCTCCAGTGCCCTGAACTCCATACTGCAGCCTCAAAACCAAAGCTCACATCAGAAAATTCATTACAAACCATGATAAATAAGAAAAATGAGAAAATAGACAAAGAAATGCAAGAATCAAGAATGATATTGGGCTGGATTTAGTTGCAAGGAAACCGGCTGTTCCCGGATTCATCCACCCATCCAGCTGACTGCCTGTGGAATTCTGACTGAATTAACCTGAACGGAGGCAGTTAATATCTGTCAATACAGCCAAAGTGTGCCATTTTATTTTCCAAAACACAAAATCTCACCTTGGTCGTGTTACCTGTATCTTCAAAAGCCTATTTGTTGTGTTTTTTATTTCCTAATGGCTACTCTGTCCAAACTCTTGTTTCTATTGTGTCAGAATACAAAATTTGGGAAGGAAGAAGGAAAACCAACTCAGACCCAGAAAACATTTAGGAAATTGCCACTCAAGAAACCGAAAGTCAGCTGAGGCACCCAAATAAATGGCAGCAAGCCAGAATTGGAGCAGGCCAACAGCTGTGCCCTGATTGAAAAAGACAATTCCTCCGGTGCCCTGAACTCCATATTGCAGCCTCAAAACCAAAGATCACATCAGAAAATTCATTACAAACCATGATAAATAAGAAAAATGAGAAAAAAGCCAAAGAAATGCAAGAATCCATAATGATATTGGGCTTGATTTAGTCGCAAGGAAACCGGCTGTTCCCGGATTCATCCACCCCTCCAGCTGACAGCTTGTGGAATTTTGACTGAATTAACCTGAAAATCGCAGTGAACCTCAGTTTGGAGGCAATTAATATCTTTCACCTCAGCCAAAGTGTTCCATTTGATTTTCCAAAACACAAAAGCTCACCTTGGTTGTGTTACCTGTAGATTTCTAAGCTTCAAACGCCTATTTGTTGTGTTTTTTATTTCATAATGGCTACTCTGCCCAAACTTTTGTTTCTATTGCGTCAGATTACAAAATTTGGGAAGGAAGAAGGCAAAACCAACTCAGACCCAGAAAACATTTAGGAAATTGCCGCTCAAGAAACAAACGGCCGCTGAGGAACCCAAAACAATGACAGCAAGCCAGAATTGGAGGAAGCCAACAGCTGTGCCCTGTTTGAAAAAGACCATTCCCCCGGTGGCCTGAACTCCATATTGCAGCCTCAAAACCAAAGATCACATCAGAAAATTCATTACAAACCATGATAAATAACAAAAATGAGAAAAAAGCCAAATAAATGCAAGAATCCAGAATGATATTCGGCTTGATTTAGTTGCAAGGAAACCGGCTGTTCCCAGATTCATCCACCCCTCCAGCTGACTGCCTGTGGAATTCTGACTGAATTAACCTGAAAATCGCAGGGAAACTCAGTTTGGAGGCAATTAATATCTGTCACCTCAGCCAAAGTGTTCCATTTGATTTTCCAAAACACAAAAACTCACCTTGGTTGTGTTACCTGTAGATTTCTAAGCTTCAAACGCATATTTGTCGTGTTTTTTATTTCATAATGGCTACTCTGCCCAAACTCTTGTTTGTATTGCGTCAGATTACAAAATTTGGGAAGGAAGAAGGCAAAACCAACTCAGACCCAGAAAACATTTAGGAAATTGCCGCTCAAGAAACAAAGGGCCGCTGAGGAAGCCAAAACCTTGAAAGCAAGACAGAATTGGAGCAAGCCAACAGCTGTGCCCTGATTGAAAAAGACCATTCCTCCGGTGTCCTGAACTCGATATTGCAGCCTCAAAACCAAAGCTCACATCAGAAAATTCATTACAAACCATGATAAATAAGAAAAATCAAGGCCGGCGCCGCGGCTCACTAGGCTAATCCTCCGCCTAGCGGCGCCAGCACACCGGGTTCTAGTCCCGGTCGGGGCGCCGGATTCTGTCCCGGTTGCCCCTCTTCCAGGCCAGCCCTCTGCTGTGGCCAGGGAGTGCAGTGGAGGATGGCCCAGGTGCTTGGGCCCTGCACCCCATGGGAGACCAGGAAAAGCACCTGGCTCCTGGCTCCTGCCATCGGATCAGCGCGGTGCGCTGGCCGCAGCGCGCCGGCCGCGGCGGCCATTGGAGGGTGAACCAACGGCAAAGGAAGACCTTTCTCTCTGTCTCTCTCTCTCACTGTCCACTCTGCCTGTCAAAAAAAATAAAAAAAAAAAAATAAATAAAAAAAATAAAAAAAAAAAAATAAAAAAAAATAAAAAAAAAAAAAAAAAGAAAAATCAGAAAAAATCCAAAGAAATGCAGGAGTTCTTAGTGATATTGGGCTTGATTTATTCCCTTGTTAATGGCTGTTTCCAGATTCTTCTATACCTCCCAGCTGAGTGTCTGTGGTTTCTGACTGAATTAAAATGAAATTCGCTGTGAAACTCGGTTTGGAGGCAATTAATATCTGTCACCTCAGCAAAAGTGTTCCATATCTTTTTCCAAAACACAAAATCTCACCTTGGTCGTGTTACCTGTAGCTTTCAAAAGCCTATTTGATGTGTTTTTTATTTCATAATGTCTATTCTGTCCAAAATCTTGCTTGTATTACGTCAGAATACAAAATTTGGGAAGGAAGAGGACAAAAACAACTGAGACTCAGAAAACGTTTAGGAAATTGCCACTCAAGAAACCTCAAATCGGCGGAGGCACCCAAAACAATGACAGCAAGCCAGAATTGGAGCAAGCCAGCAGCTGTGCCCTGATTGAAAAAGACCATTCCTCCGGTGCCCTGAACTCCATATTGCAGCCTCAAAACCAAAGCTCACATCAGAAAATTCATTACAAACCATGATAAATAAGAAATATCAGAATAAAGCCAAAGAAATGCAAGAATCCATAATGATATTGGGCTTCATTTAGTTGCAAGGAAACCGGCTATTCCCGGATTCATCCACCCCTCCAGCTGACTGCCTGTGGAATTCTGACTGAATTAACCTGAACGGAGGCAGTTAATATCTGTCACCACAGCCAACTTGTTCCATTTGATTTTCCAAAACACAAAATCTCACCTTGGTCGTGTTACCTGTAGCTTCAAAAGCCTATTTGTTGTGTTTTTTATTTCCTAATAGCTACTCTGTCCAAACTCTTGTTTGTATTTGTCAGAATACAAAATTTGGGAAGGAAGAAGGAAAACCAACTCAGACCAAGAAAACATTTAGGATATTGATGCTCAAGAAACTTCAAATCGGCGGAGGCACCCAAAACAATGACAGCAAGCCAGAATTGGAGCAAGCCAACAGCTGTGACCTGATTGAATAAGAACCTTCCTCTTGTGCCCTGAACTCCATATGCCAGCCTCAAAACCAAAGCTCACATCAGAAAATTCAATACAAACCACTAAAATTAAGAAAAATGAGAAAAAGGCCAAAGAAATTCAAGAATTCATAATGATATTGGGCTTGATTTTGTCGCAAGGAAACCGTATATTCCCAGATTCATCCACCTCTCCAGCTGATGCCTGAGGAATATTGACTGAATTAACCTGAACGGAGGCAGTTAATATCTGTCCCCACAGCCAAAGTGTTCCATTTCATTTTCCAAAACAAAATCTCACCTTGGTCGTGTTACCTGTAGCGTTCAAAAGCCTATTTGATGTGTTATTTATTTCATAATGGCTATTCTGTCCAAACTCTTGTTTCTGTTGCGTCAGAATACAAAATTTGGGAAGGAAGAGGACAAAACCAACTGAGACTCAGAAACCGTTTAGGAAATTGCCACTCAAGAAACCTCAAATCGGCGGAGGCACCCAAAACAATGACAGCAAGCCAGAATTGGAGCAGGCCAACAGCTCTACCCTGATTGAAAAAGACCATTCCTCCGGTGCCCTGAACTCCATACTGCAGCCACAAAACCAAAGCTCACATCAGAAAATTCATTACAAACCATGATAAATAAGAAAAATGAGAAAAAAAGTCAAAGAAATGCAAGAATCAAGAATGATATTGGCCTTGATACTGTCGCAAGGAAACCGGCTGTTCCCAGATTCATCCACCCCTCCAGCTGACAGCCTGTGGAATTCTGACTGAATTAACCTGAATGAAGGCAGTTAATATCTGTCACCACAGCCTAAGTGTTCCATTTTATTTTTTCAAAACACAAAATCTCACCTTGGTCGTGTTACCTGTAGCTTAAAACACCTATTTGATGTGTTTTTTATTTCATAATGGCTACTCTGTCCAAACTCTTGTTTGTATTGCGTCAGAATACAAAATTTGGGAAGGAAGAAGGCAAAACCAACTCAGACCCAGAAAACGTTTAGGAAATTGCCATTCAAAAATCCAAATTCAGCTGAGGCACCCAAAACAATGACAGCAAGCCAGAATTGGAGCAGGCCAACAACTGTGCCCTGTTTGGAAAAGACCATTCCCCCGGTGGCCTGAACTCCATATTGCAGCCTCAAAACCAAAGCTCACATCAGAAAATTCATTACAAATCATGATAAATAACAAAAATGAGAAAAAAGGCAAAGAAATGCAAGAATCCAGAATGATATTGGGCTTGATTCAGTTGCAAGGAAACTGGCTGTTCCCGGATTCATCCACCCCTCCATCTGACTGCCTGTGGAATTCTGATTGAATTAACCTGAAAATCGCAGTGAAACTCTGTTTGGAGGCAATTAATATCTGTCACCTCAGCCAAAGTGTTCCATTTTATTTTCCAAAACACAAAAGCTCACCTTGGTCGTGTTACCTGTAGATTTCTAAGCTACAAATGCCTATTTGTTGTGTTTTTCATTACAAAATGGCTACTCTGTCCAAACTCTTGTTTCTAATGCAGCAGAATACAAAATTTGGGAAGGAAAAAGGCAAAACCAACACAGACCCAGAAAACTTTCAGGAAAATGCCACACAAGAAACCAAATTTGGAGGGAATTAGAATCTGTCCCCTCAGCAAAAGGGTTCCATGTCATTTTCCAAAACACAGAAACACATCTTGTTCATATTGCCTACAGTTCTCATTCTGAAAGGGCAATTTGATGTGTTTTTTTTTTTCTTTCATAATGGCTACTCTGTCCAAAATCTTGCTTGTATTGCATCAGAATACAAAATTTGGGAATAAGAAGGCAAAACCGACTCAGACCCAGAAAACATTTAGGAAATTGGCACTCAAGAAACCACAAATCTCCTGAGGCACCCAAACAATGACAGCAAGCCAGAATTGGAGCAGGCCAACAGCTGTGACCTGATTGAAAAAGAACCTTCCACTTGTGCCCTGAACTCAATATGCCAGCCTCAAAACCAAAGCTCACACCAGAAAATTCATTACAAACCATGATAAATAAGAAAGATGAGAAAAAAGTCAAAGAAATGCAAGAATCCATAATGATATTGGGCTTGATTTAGTCGCAAGGAAATCGGCTGTTCCCAGATTCATCCACAGCTCCAGCTGACTGCCTGTGGAATTCTGACTGAATTAACCTGAATATCGCAGTGAAACTCAGTTTGGAGGCAATTAATATCTGTCACCTCAGCCAAAGTGTTCCATTTTATTTTCCAAAACAAAAAAAATCATATTGGCGTGTTACCAGCAGATTTATAATCTGTAAATGTCTATTTGTTGCATTGTGTCAGAATACAAAATTTGGGAAGGAATAAGGCAAAACTAACTCAGACCCAGAAAAAATTTAGAAAATTGCCGCTCAAGAAACCAAAAGTCAGCTGAAACCCCAAAACCAATGGCAGCAACCCAGAATTGGAGCAAGCTAACAGCTGTGCCCTGTTTTAAAAAGACCATTCTTCCGGTGCCCTGAACTCCATATTGCCGTCTCAAAAGCAAAGCTCACATCAGAATATTCATTACAAACCTTGATAATAAGGGAAATGTGAAAAAGTCAAATAAATGCAAGAGTCCTTTGTGATATTTGGCTGGATTTAGACACAAGGAAACTGGCTGTTCCAGATTCATCAACCCCTTCCACAGACTGACTTTGGAATTCTGATGGAATTCACCTCAAAATCGCACTCACACTCAATTGGAAGGTAATTAGAATCTGTCCCCTCAGCAGAAGTGTTCCAAGTCATTATCCAAAACACAGAAACTCATCTTGGTCTTGTTCCCTGTAGCTTTTGAATCCTGAAAGGGCTTTTTGCCGTATTTTCTTTTTTTTCATAATAGCTACTCTGTCCAAAATCTTGCTTGTATTGCATCAGAATACAAAATTTGGGAAGGAAGAAGGCAAAGCCAACTCAGACCCAGAGAACATTTGGGAAATTGCCACACAAGAAACCACAAATCGGCTGAGGCCCCCAAAACAATGACAGCAAGCCAGAAGTGGAGCAAGCCAACAGCTGTGCCCTGATTGAAAAAGAACCATCCTCTTGTGCCCTGAACTCAATATGCCAACCTCAAAAACAAAGCGCACATCAGAAAATTCATTACAAACCATCATACATAACAAAAATGAGAAAAAAGCCAAAGAAATGCAAGAATCCATAATGATATTGGGATTGATTTAGTTGTAAGGAATCCGGCTATTCCTGGATTCGTCCACCCCTCGAGGTGACTGCCTGTGCAATTCTCACTGAATTAACCTGAAAATCACAGGGAAACTCAGTTTGGAGGCAATTAATATATGTCACCTGAGCCAAAGTGTTCCATTTTATTTTCCAAAACACAAAAACTCACCTTGTTCGTGTTACCTGTAGATTTCTAAGCTTCAAACGCCTATTTGTTGTGTGTTTTATTTCATAATGGCTACTCTGTCCAAACTCTTGTTTGTATTGAGTCAGAATAAAAAATTTGGGAATAAGAAGAAAAAACCGTGTCAGACCCAGAAAACATTTAGGAAATTGCCACTCAAGAAACCTCAAATTTGCTGAGGCACCCAAAACAATGACAGCAAGCCAGAATTAGAGCAAGCCAACAGCTGTGCCCTGATTGAAAAAGAACATTTCTCTTGTGCCCGGAAGTTCTTATTGCAGCCTCAAATCCAAAGCTCACATCAAAAATTCATTACCAACCATGATAAATAAGAAAAAAGAGAAAAAAGCCAAAGAAATGCAAGAATCCATAATGATATTGGGCTTGATTTAGTCGTAAGAAATCTGGCTAGTCCTGGATTCATCCACCCCTCCAGGTGACTGCCTGTGCAATTCTCACTGAATTAACCTGAAAATCACAGTGAAACTCAGTTTGGAGGCAATTAATATCTGTCACCTCAGCCAAAGAGTTCCATTTGATTTTCCAAAACACAAAAACTCACCTTGGTCGTGTTACCTGTAGATTTCTAAGCTTCAAACGACTATGTGCTGTGTTTTTTATTTCATAATGGCTACTCTGTCCAAACTCTAGTTTATATTGCGTCAGAATACAAAATTTGGGAAGGAAGAAGGCAAAACCAACTCCAACCAAGAAAACATTTAGGAAATTGCCGCTCAAGAAACCAAAAGTCAGCTGAGGCACCCAAAACAAGGACAGCAAGCCAGAATTGGAGCAAGCCAACAGCTGTGTCCTCTTTGAAAAAGAACCTTCCTCTTGTGCCCTGAACTCAATATGCCAGCCTCAAAACCAAAGCTCACATCAGAAAATTCATTACAAACCATGATAAATAAGAAAAATGAGAAAAAAGCCAAAGAAATGCAGGAGTTCTTAGTGATATTGGGCTTCATGTATTCCCATGTAAACTGCTGTTTCCAGATTCTTCCACACCTCCCAGCTGAGTGAATGTGTATTCTGACTGAATTAACCTGGAAATCGCAGTGAAACTCACTTTGGAGAGAATTAGAAATTGTCCCCTCAGCAGAAGTGTTCCATGACACTTTCTAAAACACAAAAACTCACCTTGGTCATGTTACCTATCGATTTCTAAGCTTCAAACGCGTAATGTTGTGTTTTTAATTTCATAATGGCTACTCTGTCCAAACTCTTGTTTGTATTGCATCAGAATAGAAAATTTGGGAAGGAAGAAGGCAAAACAAACTCAGACCCAGAAAACCTTCAGAAAATGTGGATCAAAAAACAACAACGCTGAGGCACCCAAAACCTTTAAAGCAAGACAGAATTGTAGCAAACCAATAGCTGTGCCCTGATTGAAAAAGAACCTTCCTCTTGTGCCCTGAACCCAATATGCCAGCATCACAACCAAAGCTCACATCAGAAAATTCATTACAAACCATGATAAAAAGAAAAATGAGAAAATAGCCAAGGAAATGCAAGAATCCATAATGATATTGGGCTTGATTCAGTCACAACGAAACCGGCTGTTCCCAGATCCATCCACCCTTTCAGCTGACTGCCTGTGGACTTCTGAATGAATTAACCTGAAAATCGCAGTGAAACTCAGTTTGGAGACTATTAATATCTGTCACCTCAGCCAAAGTATTCCATATTTTTTTCCAAAACACAAAAACTCACCTTAGTCGCGTTACCTGTAGATTTCTAAGCTTCAAACGCCTATTTGTTGTGCTTTTAATTTCATAATGGCTACTCTGTCTAAACTCTTGTTTATATTTCTTCAGAATACAAAATTTGGGAAGGAAGAAGGCAAAACCAACTCAGACCCAGAAAACATTTAGGAAATTGCCACTGAGGAAACGACAAATTGGCTGAGGCACCCAAACCAATGACAGCAAGCCAGAATTGGAGCAAGGCAACAGCTGTGCCCTGATTAAAAAAGACCATTCCTCAGGTTCCCTGAACTCCATATTGCAGCCTCAAAACCAAAGAACACATCAGCAAATTCATTACAAACCATGATAAATAAGAAAAATGAGAAAATAGACAAAGACATGCAAGAATCCATAATGATATTGGGCTGGATTTAGTCGCAAGGAAACCGGCTGTTCCCGGATTCATCCACCCCTCCAGCTGACTGCCTGTGGAATTCTCACTGAATTCACCTGAAAATCACAGTGAAACTCAGTTTGGAGGCAATTAATATCTGTCACCTCAGCCAAAGTCTTCCATTTCATTTTCCAAAACACAAAACCTCACCTTGGTTGAGTTACCTGTAGATTTCTAAGCTTCCAACGCCTATTTGTTGTGTTTTTTATTTCATAATGGCTACTCTGCCCAAACTCTTGTTTGTATGGCGTCAGAATACAAAATTTGGGAAGAAGGCAAAACCAACTCAGACCCAGAAAACATTTAGGAAATTGCCGCTCAAGTAACCAAAAGTCAGCTGAGGCACCCAAAACAAGGACAGCAAGCCAGAATTGGAGCAAGCCAACAGCTGTGCCCTGATTGAAAAAGAAACTTCCTCTTGTGCCCTGAACTCAATATGCCAGCCTCAAAACTAAAGCTCACATCAGAAATTTCATTACAAACCATGATAAATAAGGGAAATGTGAAAAAGCCAAAGAAATGCAAGAGGCCTTTGTGATATTTGGCTGGATTTAGACAGAAGGAAACTGGCTGTTTAAAGATTCATCCCCCCCTTCCACAGACTGACTTTGGAATTCTGACTCAATTCACCTCAAAATCGCACTCACACTCAATTTGGAGGGAATTACTATCTGTCCCCTCAGCAGAAGTGTTCCATGTCATTTTCCAAAACACAGAAACTCATCTTGCTCATGTTGCCTGTAGATTTCTAATCCTGAAAGGGTAATTTGGTGTGTTTTTTTTTTTTCTTTCATAATGGCTACTCTTTCCAAAATCTTGCTTGTATTGCATCAGAATACAAAATTAGGGAATAAGAAGGCAAAACCAACTCAGACCCAGAAAACATTTAGGAAATTACCACTCAAGAATCCACAAATTGGCTGAGGGACACAAAAAAACGACAGCAAGCCAGAATTGGAGCAAGCCAACAGCTGAGCCCTGTTTGAAAAAGACCATTCCTCTGGTGCCCTGAACTCAATATGCCAGCCTCAAAACCAAAGATCACACAAGAAAATTCATTACAAACCATGATGAATAAGAAAAATGAGAAAAAAGCCAAAGAAATGCAAGAATCCATAATGATATTGGGCTTGATTCAGTCACAAGGAAACCGGCTGTTCCCGGATTCATCCAACCCTAAAGCTGACTGTCCATAGACTTCTGACTAAATTAACCTGAAATTCGCAGTGAAACTCAGTTTGGAGGCAATATATAACTGTCACCTCAGCCAAAGTGTTCCATTTTATTTTCCAAAACACAAAAACTCACCTTGTTCGTGTTACCTGTAGATTTATAAGCTTCAAATGCCTATGTGTTGTGTTTCTTATTTCATAATGGCTACTCTGTCCAAACTCTTGTTTGTATTGCGTCAGAATACAAAATTTGGGGAGGAAGAAGGCAAAACCAACTCAGACCCAGAAAACATTTAGGAAATTGCTGCTCAAGAAACCTCAAATCGGCTGGGGCACCTAAACCAATGACAGCAAGCCAGAATTGGAGCAAGCCAACAGCTGTGCCCTGATTGAAAAAGAACCATTCTCTTGTGCACTGAACTCCATATTGCAGCCTCAAAACCAAAGCTCACATCAGAAAATTCATTATTCTGTCCAAACTCTTGTTTGTATTGAGTCAGAATACAAAATTTGGGAAGGAAGAAGGCAAAACCAACTCAGACCCAGAAAACATTTAGAAAATTGCCTCTCAAGAAACCAAACACCGCTGAGGCACCCAAAAACTTAAAACAAGACAGAATTGGAGCAAGCCAACAGCTGTGCCCTGATTGAAAACGAACCTTCCTCTTGTGCCCTGAACTCAATATTCCAGACTCAAAACCAAAGCTCACATCAGAAAATTCATTACAATGCATGATAAATAAGAAAAAAGAGAAAAAAGGCAAAGAAATGCAGGAGTTCTTAGTAATATTGGGCTTGATTTATTGCCATGTAAACGGCTGTTTCCAGATTCATCCACACCTCCCAGCTGAATGTCTGTGGTTTCTGACTGAATTAACCTGAAAATTGCAGTGAAACTCGGTTTGGAGGCAATTAATATCTGTCACCTCAGCCAAAGTGTTCCATTTTATCTTCCAAAACTCAAAAACTCACCTTAGTCTTCTTACCTGTAGATTTCAAAACTTCAAATGCCTATTTGTTTTGTTTTTTATTTCATAATGGCTACTCTGCCCAAGCTCTTGTTTGTATTGCGTCAGAATACAAAATTTGGCAAGGAAGAAGGCAAAACCGACTCAGACCCAGAAAACATTTAGGAAATTGCCACTCAAGAATCCAAAAGTCAGCGGAGGAACCTACAACAATGACAGCAAGCCAGAATTGGAGCAAGCCAACAGCTGTGCCCTGATTGAAAAAGAACCTTCCTCTTGTGCCCTGAGCTCAATATAGCAGATTCAAAACCAAAGCTCACATCAGAAAATTCATTACAAACTATTATAAATCAGAAAAATTAGAAAAAAGCCAAAGAAATGCAGGAGTTCTTAGTAATATTGGGCTTGATTTATTGCCATGTAAACGGCTGTTTCCAGATTCATCCACACCTCCCAGCTGAGTGTCTGTGGTTTCTGACTGAATTAACCTGAAAATCGCAGTGAAACTCGGTTTGGAGGCAATTAATATCTGTCACCTCAGCCAAAGTGTTCCATTTTATCTTCCAAAACTCAAAAACTCACCTTAGTATTCTTACCTGTAGATTTCTAAGCTTCAAATGCCTATTTGTTTTGTTTTTTATTTCATCATTGCTAGTCTGTCCAAACTCTTGTTTGTATTGCGTCAGAATACAAAATTTGGGATTAAGAAGGAAAAACCGTGTCAGACCCAGAAAACATTTAGGAAATTGCCACTCAAGAAACCAAAAGTCAGCTGAGGAACCCACAACAATTACAGCAAGCCAGAATTGGAGAAAGCCAACAGCTGTGCCCTGATTGAAAGAGAACCTTCCTCTTGTGCCCTGAACTCAATATGCCAGCCTCAAAAGCAAAGCTCACATCAGAAAATTCATTACAAACCATGATAAATAAGAAAAATGAGAAAAAAGCCAAAGAAATGCAGGAGTTCTTAGGGATATTGGGCTTGAATTATGGCCATGTAAACGGCTGTTTCCAGATACATCCACACCTCCCAACTGAGTGTCTTTGGTTTCTGAATGAATTAACAAAAAAATCGCAGTGAAACTCGGTTTTGGAGGCAATTAATATCTGTCACCTCAGCCAGAGTATTCAATTTTATTTTCATAAACACAAAAACTTACCTTGCTCGTGTTACCTGTACATATATCAGCTTCAAACGCATATTTATTGTGTTTTTTATTTCATAATGGCTACTCTGTCCAAACTCTTGTTTGTATTACGTCAGAATAGAAAATTTGGAAAGGAAGAAGGCAAAACCAACTCAGACCCAAAAACATGTAGGAAATTGCCGCTAAAGAAACCAAAAACAGCTGAGGCACGCAAAACAATGACAGCAAGCCAGAATTGCAACAAGCCAACAGCTGTGTCCTCTTTGAAAAAGACCATTGATCCGGTGCCCTGAACTCAATATGCCAGCCTCAAAACCAAAGCTCACATCAGAAAATTCATTACAAACCATGATAAATCAGAAAAATGAGACAAAAGCCAAAGAAATGCACGAGTTCTTAGTGATATTTGGCTGGATTTAGACACAAGGAAACTGGTTGTTTAAAGATTCATCCCCCCCTTCCACTGACTGACTTTGGAATTCTGATTGATTTCACCTCAAAATTGCACTCACACTCAATTTGGAGGGAATTAGAATCTGTCCCCTCAGCAGAAGGGTTCCATGTCATTTTCCAAAACACAGAAACTCATCTTGCTCATGTTGCCTGTAGATTTCTAATCCTGAAAGGGCAATTTCTGTGTTATTTTTTTTTCTTTCATAATGGCTACTCTGTCCAAATCTTGCTTGTATTGCATCAGAATACAAAATATGGGAATAAGAAGGCAAAACCGACTCAGACCCAGAAAACATTAAGGAAATTGCCGCTCAAGAAACCACAAATCGGCTGAGGTTCCCAAAACAATGACAGCAAGCCAGAATTGGAGCAAGCCAACAGCTGTGCCCTGATTGAAAAAGAACCTTCCTCTTGTGCCCTGAACTCAATATGCCAGCCTCAAAACCAAAGCTCACATCAGAAAATTCATTACAAATCATCATAAATAAGAAAAAAGAGAAAAAAGCCAAAGAAATGCAAGAATCCATAATCATAGTGGCTTGAATTAGTTGCAAGGAAACCGGCTGTTCCCGGATTCATCCACCCCTCCAGCTGACTGCCTGTGGAATTCTGACTGAATTAACCTGAAAATCGCAGTAAGACTCAGTTTGGAGGCAATAATATCAGTCACCTCAGCCAAAGTGTTCCATTTGATTTTCCAAATCACAAAAACTCACCTTGGTCATGTTACCCTTAGATTCATAAGCTTCAAACGCTAATTTGTTTTTTTTTTTTTTATTTCATGATGGCTACTCTGTCCAAACTCTTGTTTGTATTGCGTCAGAATACAAAATGTGGGAAGGAAAAGGGAAAACCAACTCAGACCCAGAAAACATTTAGGAAATTGCCGCTCAAGAAACCACAAATCGGCTGAGGCTCCCAAACCAATGACAGCAAGCCAGAATTGGAGCAAGCCAACAGCTGTGCCCTGATTGAACAAGAACATTAATCCAGTGCCCTGAACTCCATATTCCATCCTCAAAACCAAAGCTCACATCAGAAAATGCATTAGAAACCATGATAAATAAGGGAAATCTGAGAAAGCCAAAGAAATTCAAGAGTCCTTTTTGGTATTTGGCTGGATTTAGACACAAAGAAACTGGCTGTTTCCGGATTCATCCCCCCCTTCCACAGACAGACTTTGGAATTCTGATTGAATTCACCTCAAAATCGCACTCACACTCAATTTGGAGGGAATTAGAATCTGTCCCCTCAGCAGAAGGGTTCCATGTCATTTTCCAAAACACAGAAACTCATCTTGGTCTAGTTGCCTGTAGATTTCTAATCCTGAAAGGGCAATTTGCTGTGTTTTTTTTTTTTTTCTTTCATAATGGCTACTCTGTCCAAATCTTGCTTATGTTGCATCAGAATACAAAATTTGGGAATAAGAAGGCAAATCCGACTCAGACCTAGAAAACATTTAGGAAACTGCAACACAAGAATCCACAAATCAGCTGAGGCACCCACACAATGACAGCAAGCAGAATTGCAGCAAGACAACAGCTGTGCCCTGATTGAAAAAGAACCTTCCTCTTGTGCCCTGAACTCAATATGCCAGCCTCAAAAGCAAAGCTCACATCAGAAAATTCATTAGAAACCATGATAAATAAGAAAAATGAGAAAAAAGCCAAAGAAATGCAGGAGTTCTTAGGGATATTGGGCTTGAATTATGGCCATGTAAACGGCTGTTTCCAGATACATCCACACCTCCCAACTGAGTGTCTTTGGTTTCTGAATGAATTAACAAAAAAATCGCAGTGAAACTCGGTTTTGGAGGCAATTAATATCTGTCACCTCAGCCAGAGTGTTCAATTTTATTTTCATAAACACAAAAACTTACCTTGCTCGTGTTACCTGTACATATATAAGCTTCAAACGCATATTTGTTGTGTTTTTTATTTCATAATGGCTACTCTGTCCAAACTCTTGTTTGTATTACGTCAGAATACAAAATTTGGAAAGGAAGAAGGCAAAACCAACTCAGACCCAGAAAACATGTAGGAAATTGCCGCTCAAGAAACCACAAATCAGCTGAGGCACCCAAAACCTTGAAAGCAAGACAGAATTGGAGCAAGCCAACAGCTGTGCCCTGTTTTAAAAAGACCATTCCTGCGGTGCCCTGAACTCCATATTGCAGCCTCAAAACCAAAGCTCCCATCAGAAAATTCATTACAAACCATGATAAATAAGGGAAATCTGAGAAAGCCAAAGAAATTCAAGAGTCCTTTGTGGTATTTGGCTGGATTTAGACACAAAGAAACTGGCTGTTTCCAGATTCATCCCCCCCTTCCACAGACAGACCTTGGAATTCTGATTGAATTCACCTCAAAATCGCACTCACACTCAATTTGGAGGGAATTAGAATCTGTCCCCTCAGCAGAAGTGTTCCATGTCATTTTCCAAAACACAGAAACTCATCTTGGTCGAGTTGCCTGTAGATTTCTAATCCTGAAAGGGCAATTTGCTGTGTATTTTTTTTTTCTTTCGTAATGGCTACTCTGCCAAAATCTTGCTTGTATTGATTCAGAATACAAAATTTGGGAATAAGAAGGCCAAACCGACTCAGACCCAGAAAACATTCAGGAAATTGCCGCACAAGAAACCACAAATCGGCTGAGGCACCCAAAACAATGACAGCAAGCCAGAATTGGAGCAAGCCAACAGCTGTGCCCTGATTGAAAAAGAACCTTCCTCTTGTGCCCTGAGCTCAATGTACCAGCCTCAAAACCAAAGCTCACATCAGAAAATTCATTACAAACCATGATAAATAAGAAAAATGAGAAAAAAGCCAAAGAAATGCAGGAGTTCTTAGTAATATTGGGCTTGATTTATTGCCATGTAAACGGCTGTTTCCAGATTCATCCACACCTCCCAGCTGAGTGTCTTTGCTTTCTGAATGAATTAACAAAAAAATCGCAGTGAAACTCGGTTTGGAGGCAATTAATATCTGTCACCTCAGCCAAAGTGTAACATTTTATCTTCCAAAACCCAAAAACTCACCTTAGTCTTCTTACCTGTAGATTTCAAAACTTCAAATGCCTATTTGTTTTGTTTTTTATTTCATGATGGCTACTCTGTCCAAACTCTTGTTTGTATTGCGTCAGAATACAAAATTTGGGAAGGAAGAAGGCAAAACCAACTCAGACCCAGAAAACATTTAGGAAATTGCCACTCAAGAAACCAAAAGTCAGCTGAGGAACCCACAACAATGACAGCAAGCCAGAATTGGAGAAAGACAACAGCTGTGCCCTGATTGAAAAAGAACCTTCCTCTTGTGCCCTGAACTCAATATGCCAGCCTCAAAACCAAAGCTCACATCAGAAAATTCATTACAAACCATGATAAATAAGAAAAATGAGAAAAAAAGCCAAAGAAATGCAGGAGTTCTTAGGGATATTGGGCTTGAATTATGGCCATGTAAACGGCTGTTTCCAGATACATCCACACCTCCCAACTGCGTGTCTTTGGTTTCTGAATGAATTAACAAAAAAATCGCAGTGAAACTCAGTTTTGGAGGCAATTAATATCTGTTACCTCAGCCAGAGTGTTCAATTTTACTTTCGAAAACAGAAAAACTTACCTTGCTCGTGTTACCTCTACATATATAAGCTTCAAACGCATATTTGTTGTGTTTTTTATTTCATAATGGCTACTCTGTCCAAACTCTTGTTTGTATTACGTCAGAATACAAAATTTGGAAAGGAAGAAGGCAAAACCAACTCAGATCCAGAAAACATGTAGGAAATTGCCGCTAAAGAAACCAAAAACAGCTGAGGCACGCAAAACAATGACAGTAAGCCAGAATTGCAACAAGCCAACAGCTGTGTCCTGTTTGAAAAAGACCATTGATCCGCTGCCCTGAACTCAATATGCCAGCCTCAAAACCAAAGCTCACATCAGAAAATTCATTACAAACCATGATAAATCAGAAAAATGAGACAAAAGCCAAAGAAATGCACGAGTTCTTAGTGATATTTGGCTGGATTTAGACACAAGGAAACTGGCTGTTTAAAGATTCATCCCCCCTTCCACTGACTGACTTTGGAATTCTGATTGATTTCACCTCAAAATTGCACTCACACTCAATTTGGAGGGAATTAGAATCTGTCCCCTCAGCAGAAGGGTTCCATGTCATTTTCCAAAACACAGAAACTAATGTTGATCATGTTGCCAGTAGATTTCTAATCCTGAAAGGGCAATTTCTGTGTTTTTTTTTCTTTCATAATGGCTACTCTGTCCAAATCTTGCTTGTATTGCATCAGAATACAAAATATGGGAATAAGAAGGCAAAACCGACTCAGACCCAGAAAACATTAAGGAAATTGCCGCTCAAGAAACCACAAATCAGCTGAGGCACCCAAAACAATGACAGCAAGCCAGAATTGGAGCAAGCCAGCAGCTGTGCCCTGATTGAAAAAGAACCTACCTCTTGTGCCCTGAATTCAATATGCCAGCCTCAAAACCAAAGCTCACATCAGAAAATTCATTACAAACCATGATAAATAAGAAAAAAGAGAAAAAAGCCAAAGAAATGCAAGAATCCTTAATGATATTGGGCTTGATTTAGTCGCAAGGAAACCGGCTGTCCCCAGAAACATCCATACCTCCAGCTGTCTGCCTGTGGAATTCTGACTGAATTACCCTGAAAATCGCAGTGAAACTCAGTTTGGAGTCAATTAATATCTGTGACCTCAGCCAAAGTGTAACATTTTTTTTTCCAAAACACAAAAACTCACCTTGGTCATGTAACCTGTAGATTTTTAAGCTTCAAATGCCCATTTGTTGTGTTTTGTATTTCATAATCGGTACTCTGCCCAAACTCATGTTTGTATGGCGTCAGAATACAAAATTTGGGAAGGAGGAAGGCAAAACCAAATCAGACCAAGAAAACATTTAGGAAATTGCTGCTCAACAAACCAAAATTGAGCTGAGGCACCCAAAACAATGACAGCAAGCCAGAATTGGAGCAAGCCAACAGCTGTGCCCTGTTTGAAAAAGACCATTCCTCCAGTACCCTGAATTCCATATTCCAGCCTCAAAACCAAAGCTCACATCAGAAAATTCATTACAAACCATGATAAATAAGGGAAATGAGAAAAAGCCAAAGAAATGCAAGCCTGTGGAATCCTAACTGAATTAACTGAATTAATCTGAAAATCGCAGTGAAACTCGGTTTTGGAGGCAATTAATATCTGTCACCTCAGCCAGAGGGTTCAATTTTAATTTCGAAAACAAAAAATCATACCTTGGTCTTGTGACCAGTACATATATAAGCTTCAAACGCATATTTGTTGTGTTTTTTATTTCCTAATGGCTACTCTGTCCAAACTCTTGTATGTATTACGCCAGAATACAAAATTTGGGAAGGAAGAAGTCAAAACCTACTCAGAGCCAGAAAACATGTAGGAAATTGCCGCTCAAGAAACCACAAATGGGCTGAGGCACCCAAAACCTTGAAAGCAAGCCAGAATTGGAGCAAGCCAACAGCTGTGCCCTGATTGAACTAGACCATTAATCCAGTGCCCTGAACTCCATATTCCAGCCTCAAAACCAAAGCTCACAAAAAAAATCATTAGAAACAATGATAAATAAGGGAAATCTGAGAAACCCAAAATAATTCAAGAGTCCTTTGTGGTATTTGGCTGGATTTAGACAGAAGGAAACAGGCTGTTTCCGGATTCATCCCCCCCTTCCACAGACTGACTTTGGAATTCTGATTGAATTCACCTCAAAATCGCACTCACACTCAATTTGGAGGGAATTAGAATCTGTCCCCTCAGCAGAAGTGTTCCATGTCATTTTCCAAAACACAGAAACTCATCTTGGTCGAGTTGCCTGTAGACTTCTAATCCTGAAAGGGCAATTTACTGTGTTTTTTTTTTTTTTCTTTCATAATGGCTACTCTGTCCAAAATCTTGCTTGTATTGCGTCAGAATACAAAATTTGGGAATAAGAAGGCAAATCCGACTCAGACCCAGAAAACATTTAGGAAACTGCAGAAAAAGAATCCACAAATCAGCTAAGGAATCCAAAACAATGACAGCAAGCAGAACTGGAGCACGCCAACAGCTGTGCCCTGATTGAAAAAGAACCTTCCTCTTGTGCCCTAAACTCAATATGCCAGCCACAAAACCAAAGCTCACATCAGAAAATTCATTTCAAACCATGATAAATAGGAAAAATCAGAAAAAAGCCAAAGAAATGCAAGTTTTCTTAGTGATATTGGGCTTGATTTATTCCTAAGTAAACAGCTGTTCCAGATTCATCCACAACTCCCAGCTGAGTGAATAGGGATTCTGACTGAATTAACCTCAAAATGGCAGTGAAATTCGGTTTGGAGACAATTAATATCTGTCACCTCAGCCAAAGTGTTCCTTTTTATTTTCCAAAACAAAAAAACTCACTTTGCTCATGTTTCCTATAGATTTCAAAGCGTCAAACGCCTATTTGTTGTGTTTTTTATTTCATAATGGCTACTCTGTCCAAAATCTTGCTTGTATTGCATCAACATACAAAATTTCGGAAGGTAGAAGGCAAAGCCAACTCAGACCCAGAAAACATTTAGGAAATTGCCACTCAAGAAACCAAAAGTCAGCTGAGGCTGCCAAAACCATAACAGCAAGCCAGAACTGGAGCAGGCAATCAGCTGACTCCTGATTGAAAAAGGCCATTCTTCCGGTACCCTGAACTCCATATTCCAGCCTCAAAACCAAAGCTCACATCAGGAAATTCATTACAAACCACGATACAAAGAAAAATGAGAAAAAAGCCAAGAAATGCAAGAAACCATAATGATATTGAGCTGGATTTAGTTGCAAGGAAACCGGCTGTTCCCGGATTCATCCAACACTCCAGCTGACTGCGTGTGGAATTCTGACTGAATTAACCTGAAAATTGCAGTGAAACTCAGTTTGGAGGCAATTAATATCTGTCACCTCAGCCAAAGTGTTCCATTTTATTTTCCAAAACCCAAAAACTCACCTTGGTCTTGTTACCTGTAGATTTCCAAGCTTCAAATGCCTATTTGTTGTGTTGTTTATTTCATAATGGCTACTCTGCCCAAACTCTTGTTTGTATTGCGTCAGAATACAAAATTTGGGAAGGAAGAAGGCAAATCCAACTCAGACACAGAAAACATTTAGGAAATTGCCGCTCAAGAAACCACAAATCGGCTGAGGCACTCAAAACAATGACAGCAAGCCAGAATTGGAGCAGGCCAACAGCTGTGCCCTGTTTGAAAAAGACTATTCCTCCGGTGCCCTGAACTCCATATTGCAGCCTCAAAACCAAAGCTGACATCAGAAAATTCATTACAAACCATGATAAATAAGAAAAATGAGAAAAAAGCCAAAGAAATGCAAGAATCCATAATGATATTGGGCTTGGTTCAGTCGCAAGGAAACCGGCTGTTCCCGGATTCATCCACCCCTCCAGCTGACTGCCTGTGGAATTGTGACTGAATTAACCTGAATATCGCAGTGAAACTCCATTTGGAGGCAGTAAATAACTGTCACCTCAGCCAAAGTGTTCCATTTGATTTTCCAAAACACAAAAACTCCCCTTGGTCGTGTTCCCTGTAGATTTCTAAGCTTCAAAAGCCTATTTGTTGTGTTTTTTATTTCATAATAGCTGCTCTGACCAAACTCTTGTTTGTATTGTGTCAGAATACAACATTTGGGAAGGAAGAAGGCAAAACCAACTCAGACCCAGAAAACATTTTGGAAATTGCCGCTCAAGAACCACTAATCGGCTGAGGCACTCAAAACAATGACAGCAAGCCAGAATTGTAGCAGGCCAACAGCTGTGCCGTGTTTGAAAAAGACCATTGCCCCGGTGCCCTGAACTCCATATTGCAGCCTCAAAACCAAAGCTGACATCAGAAAATGCATTACAAACCATGATAAATAAGAAAAATGAGAAAAAAGCCAAAGAAATGCAAGAATCCACAATGATATTGGGCTTGATTTAGTCGCAAAAAAACCAAATTTCCCGGATTCATCCACCCCTCCAGCTGACTGCTTGTGGAATTCTGACAGAATTAACCTGAAAATCGCAGTGAACCTCAGTTTGGAGGCAATTAATATCTGTGACCTCAGCCAAAGTGTAACATTTTTTTTTCCAAAACACAAAAACTCACCTTGGTCATGTAACCTGTTTGAAAAAGACCATTGCCCCGGTGCCCTGAACTCCATATTGCAGCCTCAAAACCAAAGCTGACATCAGAAAATTCATTACAAACCATGATAAATAAGAAAACGGAGAAAAAAGCCAAAAAATGCAAGAATCCATAATGATATTGGGCTTGAGTTAGTCGCAAGGAAACCGGCTGTTCCCGGATTCATCCACCCCTTCAGCGGACTGCCTGTGGAATTCTGACTGAATTAACCTGAATATCGCAGTGAAACTCAGTTTGGAGGCAATTAATATCTGTCACCTAGCCAAAGTGTTCCATTGTATTTTCCAAAACACAAAAACTCCCCTTGGTCGTGTTACCTGTAGATTTCTAAGCTTAAAACGCCTATTTGTAGTGTTTTTTATTTCATAATGGCTACTCTGCCCAAACTCTTGTTTGTATTCCATCAGAATACAAAATTTGGGAAGGAAGAAGGCAAAACCAACTCAGACCCAGAAAACATTTAAGAAATTGCCGCTCAAAAAACCACAAATCGGCTGAGGCACTCAAAACAATGACAGCAAGGCAGAATTGGAGCAGGCCTCAGCTGTGCCCTGTTTGAAAAAGACCATTCCTCCGGTGCCCTGAACTCCATATTGCAGCCTAAAAACCAAAGCTCACATCAGAAAATTCATTTAAACCATGATAAATAAGAAAGATGAGAAAAAAGCCAAAGAAATGCAAGAATCCAGAATGATATTGGGCTTGATTGAGTTGCAAGGAAACCGGCTCTTCCCGGATTCATCAACCCCTCCAGCTGACTGCCTGTGGAATTCTGACTGAATTAACCTGAAAATCGCAGTGAAACTCAGTTTGGAGGCAATTAATATCTGTCACCTCAGCCAAAGTGTTCCATTTGATTTTCCAAAACACAAAAACTCACCTTGGTCGTGTTACCTGTAGATTTCTAAGCTTCAAAAGACTATTTGTTGTGTTTTGTATTTCACACTGGCTACTCGCCCCAAACTCTTGTTTGTATGGCGTCAGAATACAAAATTTGGGAAGGAAAAAGGCAAAACCAACTCAGACGCAGAACACATGTAGGAAATTGCAGCTCAAGAAACCAAAAGTCAGCTGAGGCACTCAAAACAATAACAGCAAGCCAGAATTGGAGCAGGGCAAAAGCTGTGCCCTGTTTGAAAAAGACCATTCCTCCGGTGCCCTGAACTCAATATGCCAGCCTCAAAACCAAAGCTCACATCAGAAAATTCATTACAAACCATGATAAATAAGAAAACGGAGAAAAAAGCCAAAAAATGCAAGAATCCATAATGATATTGGGCTTGAGTTAGTCGCAAGGAAACCGGCTGTTCCCGGATTCATCCACCCCTTCAGCGGACTGCCTGTGGAATTCTGACTGAATTAACCTGAATATCGCAGTGAAACTCAGTTTGGAGGCAATTAATATCTGTCACCTAGCCAAAGTGTTCCATTGTATTTTCCAAAACACAAAAACTCCCCTTGGACGTGTTACCTGTAGATTTCTAAGCTTAAAACGCCTATTTGTAGTGTTTTTTATTTCATAATGGCTACTCTGCCCAAACTCTTGTTTGTATTCCATCAGAATACAAAATTTGGGAAGGAAGAAGGCAAAACCAACTCAGACCCAGAAAACATTTAAGAAATTGCCGCTCAAAAAACCACAAATCGGCTGAGGCACTCAAAACAATGACAGCAAGGCAGAATTGGAGCAGGCCTCAGCTGTGCCCTGTTTGAAAAAGACCATTCCTCCGGTGCCCTGAACTCCATATTGCAGCCTAAAAACCAAAGCTCACATCAGAAAATTCATTTAAACCATGATAAATAAGAAAGATGAGAAAAAAGCCAAAGAAATGCAAGAATCCAGAATGATATTGAGCTTGATTGAGTTGCAAGGAAACCGGCTCTTCCCGGATTCATCAACCCCTCCAGCTGACTGCCTGTGGAATTCTGACTGAATTAACCTGAAAATCGCAGTGAAACTCAGTTTGGAGGCAATTAATATCTGTCACCTCAGCCAAAGTGTTCCATTTGATTTTCCAAAACACAAAAACTCACCTTGGTCGTGTTACCTGTAGATTTCTAAGCTTCAAAAGACTATTTGTTGTGTTTTGTATTTCACACTGGCTACTCGCCCCAAACTCTTGTTTGTATGGCGTCAGAATACAAAATTTGGGAAGGAAAAAGGCAAAACCAACTCAGACGCAGAACACATGTAGGAAATTGCAGCTCAAGAAACCAAAAGTCAGCTGAGGCACTCAAAACAATAACAGCAAGCCAGAATTGGAGCAGGTCAAAAGCTGTGCCCTGTTTGAAAAAGACCATTCCTCCGGTGCCCTGAACTCAATATGCCAGCCTCAAAACCAAAGCTCACATCAGAAAATTCATTACAAACCATGATAAATAAGAAAACGGAGAAAAAAGCCAAAAAATGCAAGAATCCATAATGATATTGGGCTTGAGTTAGTCGCAAGGAAACCGGCTGTTCCTGGATTCATCCACCCCTCCAGCGGACTGCCTGTGGAATTCTGACTGAATTAACCTGAAAATCGCAGTGAAACTCAGTTTGGAGGCAATTAATATCTGTCACCTCAGACCATTTTATTATCTAAAACATAAACACTCACCTTGCTCGTGTTACCTATAGATTTCTAAGCTTCAAACGCCTATTTGTTGTATTTTTTATTTCATAATGGCTACTCTGTCCAGAAAACATTTAAAATTTCTGCTCAAGAAACCACAAATCGGCTGAGGTACTTAAAACAATGACAGCAAGGCAGAATTGGAGCAGGCCAACAGCTGTGCCCTGTTTGAAAAAGACCATTCCTCCGGTGCCCTGAACTCCATATTGCAGCCTCAAAACCAAAGCTGACATCAGAAAATTCATTACAAACCATGATAAATAAGAAAACGGAGAAAAAAGCCAAAAAATGCAAGAATCCATAATGATATTGGGCTTGAGTTAGTCGCAAGGAAACCGGCTGTTCCCGGATTCATCCACCCCTTCAGCGGACTGCCTGTGGAATTCTGACTGAATTAACCTGAATATCGCAGTGAAACTCAGTTTGGAGGCAATTAATATCTGTCACCTAGCCAAAGTGTTCCATTGTATTTTCCAAAACACAAAAACTCCCCTTGGTCGTGTTACCTGTAGATTTCTAAGCTTAAAACGCCTATTTGTAGTGTTTTTTATTTCATAATGGCTACTCTGTCCAGAAAACATTTAAAATTTCCGCTCAAAAAACCACAAATCGGCTGAGGCACTCAAAACAATGACAGCAAGGCAGAATTGGAGCAGGCCAACAGCTGTGCCCTGTTTGAAAAAGACCATTCCTCCGGTGCCCTGAACTCCATATTGCAGCCTAAAAACCAAAGCTCACATCAGAAAATTCATTTAAACCATGATAAATAAGAAAGATGAGAAAAAAGCCAAAGAAATGCAAGAATCCAGAATGATATTGGGCTTGATTGAGTTGCAAGGAAACCGGCTCTTCCCGGATTCATCAACCCCTCCAGCTGACTGCCTGTGGAATTCTGACTGAATTAACCTGAAAATCGCAGTGAAACTCAGTTTGGAGGCAATTAATATCTGTCACCTCAGCCAAAGTGTTCCATTTGATTTTCCAAAACACAAAAACTCACCTTGGTCGTGTTACCTGTAGATTTCTAAGCTTCAAAAGACTATTTGTTGTGTTTTGTATTTCACACTGGCTACTTGCCCCAAACTCTTGTTTGTATGGCGTCAGAATACAAAATTTGGGAAGGAAAAAGGCAAAACCAACTCAGACGCAGAACACATGTAGGAAATTGCAGCTCAAGAAACCAAAAGTCAGCTGAGGCACTCAAAACAATAACAGCAAGCCAGAATTGGAGCAGGGCAAAAGCTGTGCCCTGTTTGAAAAAGACCATTCCTCCGGTGCCCTGAACTCAATATGCCAGCCTCAAAACCAAAGCTCACATCAGAAAATTCATTACAAACCATGATAAATAAGAAAACGGAGAAAAAAGCCAAAAAATGCAAGAATCCATAATGATATTGGGCTTGAGTTAGTCGCAAGGAAACCGGCTGTTCCCGGATTCATCCACCCCTTCAGCGGACTGCCTGTGGAATTCTGACTGAATTAACCTGAATATCGCAGTGAAACTCAGTTTGGAGGCAATTAATATCTGTCACCTAGCCAAAGTGTTCCATTGTATTTTCCAAAACACAAAAACTCCCCTTGGACGTGTTACCTGTAGATTTCTAAGCTTAAAACGCCTATTTGTAGTGTTTTTTATTTCATAATGGCTACTTTAAACAAACTCTTGTTTGTATTGCGTCAGAATACAAAATTTGGGAAGGAAGAAGGCAAAACCAACTCAGACCCAGAAAACATTTAAGAAATTGCCGCTCAAAAAACCACAAATCGGCTGAGGCACTCAAAACAATGACAAGCAAGGCAGAATTGGAGCAGGCCAACAGCTGTGCCCTGTTTGAAAAAGACCATTCCTCCGGTGCCCTGAACTCCATATTGCAGCCTAAAAACCAAAGCTTACATCAGAAAATTCATTTAAACCATGATAAATAAGAAAGATGAGAAAAAAGCCAAAGAAATGCAAGAATCCATAATGATATTGGGCTTGATTGAGTTGCAAGGAAACCGGCTGTTCCAGGATTCATGGACCACTGCAGCTGACTGCCTGTGGAATTCTGACTGAATTCAGCTGAAAATCGCAGTGAAACTCAGATTGGAGGCAATTAATATCTGTCACCTCAGCCAAAGTGTTCCATTTTCTTTTCCAAAACACAAAAACTCACCTTGGTCGTGTTACCTGTAGAGTTCTAAGCTTCAAACGACTATTTGTTGTGTTTTTTATTTCATAATGGCTACTTTAACCAAACTCTTGTTTGTATTGCATCAGAATATAACATTTGGGAAGGAAGAAGGCAAAACCAACTCACACCCAGAAATCATTTAGGAAATTGCCGCTCAAGAAACCAAAAGTCAGCAGAGGTACCCAAAGCAATGACATTAAACCAGATTGGAGCAAGCAAAGAGGTGTGCCCTGATTGAAAAAGAACCATTCTCTTCTGCACTGAAGTCTATATTGCAGCCTCAAAATAAAGCTCACATCAGAAATTTCATTACAAACCATGATAAATAAGAAAAAGGAGAAAAAAGCCAAAGAAATGCAAGAATCTATAATGATATTGGGCTTGATTCAATCGCAAGGAAACCGGCTATTCCCAGATTCATCCACCCCTCCAGCTGACTGCCTGTGGAATTCTGACTGAATTCACCTGAAAATTGCAGTGAAACTCAGTTTGGAGGCAATTAATATCTGTCACCTCAGCCAAAGTGTTCCATTTTATTTTCGAAAACACAAAAACTCACCTTGCTCATGTTACCTGTCGATTTCTAAGCTTCAAATGACTATTTGTTGTGTTTTTTATTTCATAATGGCTACTCTGCCGAAACTCTTGTTTGTATTGCGTCAGAATACAAAATTTGGGAAGGAAGAAGGCAAAACCAATTCAGGCCCAGAAAACATGTAGTAAATTGCCGCTCAAAAGACCAATAATCGGCTGAGGCACCCAAAACAATGACAGCAAGCCAGAATTGGAGCAGGCCAACAGCTGTGCCCTGTTTGAAAAAGACCATTCCTCTGTTACCCTGAACTCCATATTGCAGCCTCAAAACCAAAGCTCACATCAGAAAATTCATTACAAACCATGATAAATAAGAAAACGAAGAAAAAAGCCAAAGAAATGCAAGAATCCCTAATGATATTGGGCATGATTTAGTCGCAAGGAAATTGGCTGTTCCCAGATTCATCCACCCTTCCAGCTGACTGCCTGTGGAAATATGACTGAATTAACCTGAAAATCGCAGTGAAACTCAGTTTAGAGGCCATTAATATCTGTCACCTCAGACAAAGTGTTCCATTTTATTTGCCAAAACACAAAACCACATCTTGTCCTGTTACCTGTAGATTTCTGAGCTTCGAACGCCTATTTGTAGTGTTTTTTATTTCATAATGGCTACTCTGCCCAAACTCTTGTTTGTATTGTGTCAGAATACAACATTTGGGAAGGAAGAAGGCAAAACCAACTCAGACCCAGAAAACATTTTGGAAATTGCCGCTCAAGAAACCACTAATCGGCTGAGGCACTCAAAACAATGACAGCAAGCCAGAATTGGAGCAGGCCAACAGCTGTGCCGTGTTTGAAAAAGACCATTGCCCCGGTGCCCTGAACTCCATATTGCAGCCTCAAAACCAAAGCTGACATCAGAAAATTCATTACAAACCATGATAAATAAGAAAAATGAGAAAAAAGCCAAAGAAATGCAGGAGTTCTTAGTAATATTGGGCTTGATTTATTGCCATGTAAACGGCTGTTTCCAGATTCATCCACACCTCCCAGCTGAGTGTCTTTGGTTTCTGAATGAATTAACAAAAAAATTGCAGTGAAACTCGGTTTGGAGGCAATTAATATCTGTCACCTCAGCCAAAGTGTAACATTTTATCTTCCAAAACCCAAAAACTCACCTTAGTCTTCTTACCTGTAGATTTCAAAACTTCAAATGCCTATTTGTTTTGTTTTTTATTTCATGATGGCTACTCTGTCCCAACTCTTGTTTGTATTGCGTCAGAATACAAAATTTGGGAAGGAAGAAGGCAAAACCAACTCAGACCCAGAAAACATTTAGGAAATTGCCACTCAAGAAACCAAAAGTCAGCTGAGGAACCCACAACAATGACAGCAAGCCAGAATTGGAGAAAGACAACAGCTGTGCCCTGATTGAAAAAGAACCTTCCTCTTGTGCCCTGAAATCCATATGCCAGCCTCAAAACCAAAGCTCACATCAGAAAATTCATTACAAACCATGATAAATAAGAAAAATGAGAAAAAAAGCCAAAGAAATGCAGGAGTTCTTAGGGATATTGGGCTTGAATTATGGCCATGTAAACGGCTGTTTCCAGATACATCCACACCTCCCAACTGCGTGTCTTTGGTTTCTGAATGAATTAACAAAAAAATCGCAGTGAAACTCAGTTTTGGAGGCAATTAATATCTGTTACCTCAGCCAGAGTGTTCAATTTTACTTTCGAAAACAGAAAAACTTACCTTGCTCGTGTTACCTCTACATATATAAGCTTCAAACGCATATTTGTTGTGTTTTTTATTTCATAATGGCTACTCTGTCCAAACTCTTGTTTGTATTACGTCAGAATACAAAATTTGGAAAGGAAGAAGGCAAAACCAACTCAGATCCAGAAAACATGTAGGAAATTGCCGCTAAAGAAACCAAAAACAGCTGAGGCACGCAAAACAATGACAGTAAGCCAGAATTGCAACAAGCCAACAGCTGTGTCCTGTTTGAAAAAGACCATTGATCCGCTGCCCTGAACTCAATATGCCAGCCTCAAAACCAAAGCTCACATCAGAAAATTCATTACAAACCATGATAAATCAGAAAAATGAGACAAAAGCCAAAGAAATGCACGAGTTCTTAGTGATATTTGGCTGGATTTAGACACAAGGAAACTGGCTGTTTAAAGATTCATCCCCCCTTCCACTGACTGACTTTGGAATTCTGATTGATTTCACCTCAAAATTGCACTCACACTCAATTTGGAGGGAATTAGAATCTGTCCCCTCAGCAGAAGGGTTCCATGTCATTTTCCAAAACACAGAAACTAATGTTGATCATGTTGCCAGTAGATTTCTAATCCTGAAAGGGCAATTTCTGTGTTTTTTTTTCTTTCATAATGGCTACTCTGTCCAAATCTTGCTTGTATTGCATCAGAATACAAAATATGGGAATAAGAAGGCAAAACCGACTCAGACCCAGAAAACATTAAGGAAATTGCCGCTCAAGAAACCACAAATCAGCTGAGGCACCCAAAACAATGACAGCAAGCCAGAATTGGAGCAAGCCAGCAGCTGTGCCCTGATTGAAAAAGAACCTACCTCTTGTGCCCTGAATTCAATATGCCAGCCTCAAAACCAAAGCTCACATCAGAAAATTCATTACAAACCATGATAAATAAGAAAAAAGAGAAAAAAGCCAAAGAAATGCAAGAATCCTTAATGATATTGGGCTTGATTTAGTCGCAAGGAAACCGGCTGTCCCCAGAAACATCCATACCTCCAGCTGTCTGCCTGTGGAATTCTGACTGAATTACCCTGAAAATCGCAGTGAAACTCAGTTTGGAGTCAATTAATATCTGTGACCTCAGCCAAAGTGTAACATTTTTTTTTCCAAAACACAAAAACTCACCTTGGTCATGTAACCTGTAGATTTTTAAGCTTCAAATGCCCATTTGTTGTGTTTTGTATTTCATAATCGGTACTCTGCCCAAACTCATGTTTGTATGGCGTCAGAATACAAAATTTGGGAAGGAGGAAGGCAAAACCAAATCAGACCAAGAAAACATTTAGGAAATTGCTGCTCAACAAACCAAAATTGAGCTGAGGCACCCAAAACAATGACAGCAAGCCAGAATTGGAGCAAGCCAACAGCTGTGCCCTGTTTGAAAAAGACCATTCCTCCAGTACCCTGAATTCCATATTCCAGCCTCAAAACCAAAGCTCACATCAGAAAATTCATTACAAACCATGATAAATAAGGGAAATGAGAAAAAGCCAAAGAAATGCAAGCCTGTGGAATCCTAACTGAATTAACTGAATTAATCTGAAAATCGCAGTGAAACTCGGTTTTGGAGGCAATTAATATCTGTCACCTCAGCCAGAGGGTTCAATTTTAATTTCGAAAACAAAAAATCATACCTTGGTCTTGTGACCAGTACATATATAAGCTTCAAACGCATATTTGTTGTGTTTTTTATTTCCTAATGGCTACTCTGTCCAAACTCTTGTATGTATTACGCCAGAATACAAAATTTGGGAAGGAAGAAGTCAAAACCTACTCAGAGCCAGAAAACATGTAGGAAATTGCCGCTCAAGAAACCACAAATGGGCTGAGGCACCCAAAACCTTGAAAGCAAGCCAGAATTGGAGCAAGCCAACAGCTGTGCCCTGATTGAACTAGACCATTAATCCAGTGCCCTGAACTCCATATTCCAGCCTCAAAACCAAAGCTCACAAAAAAAATCATTAGAAACAATGATAAATAAGGGAAATCTGAGAAACCCAAAATAATTCAAGAGTCCTTTGTGGTATTTGGCTGGATTTAGACAGAAGGAAACAGGCTGTTTCCGGATTCATCCCCCCCTTCCACAGACTGACTTTGGAATTCTGACTCAATTCACCTCAAAATCGCACTCACACTCAATTTGGAGGGAATTAGAATCTGTCCCCTCAGCAGAAGTGTTCCATGTCATTTTCCAAAACACAGAAACTCATCTTGGTCGAGTTGCCTGTAGACTTCTAATCCTGAAAGGGCAATTTACTGTGTTTTTTTTTTTTTTTCTTTCATAATGGCTACTCTGTCCAAAATCTTGCTTGTATTGCGTCAGAATACAAAATTTGGGAATAAGAAGGCAAATCCGACTCAGAACCAGAAAACATTTAGGAAACTGCAGAAAAAGAATCCACAAATCAGCTAAGGAATCCAAAACAATGACAGCAAGCAGAACTGGAGCACGCCAACAGCTGTGCCCTGATTGAAAAAGAACCTTCCTCTTGTGCCCTAAACTCAATATGCCAGCCACAAAACCAAAGCTCACATCAGAAAATTCATTTCAAACCATGATAAATAGGAAAAATCAGAAAAAAGCCAAAGAAATGCAAGTTTTCTTAGTGATATTGGGCTTGATTTATTCCTAAGTAAACAGCTGTTCCAGATTCATCCACAACTCCCAGCTGAGTGAATAGGGATTCTGACTGAATTAACCTCAAAATGGCAGTGAAATTCGGTTTGGAGACAATTAATATCTGTCACCTCAGCCAAAGTGTTCCTTTTTATTTTCCAAAACAAAAAAACTCACTTTGCTCATGTTTCCTATAGATTTCAAAGCGTCAAACGCCTATTTGTTGTGTTTTTTATTTCATAATGGCTACTCTGTCCAAAATCTTGCTTGTATTGCATCAACATACAAAATTTCGGAAGGTAGAAGGCAAAGCCAACTCAGACCCAGAAAACATTTAGGAAATTGCCACTCAAGAAACCAAAAGTCAGCTGAGGCTCCCAAAACCATAACAGCAAGCCAGAACTGGAGCAGGCAATCAGCTGACTCCTGATTGAAAAAGGCCATTCTTCCGGTACCCTGAACTCCATATTCCAGCCTCAAAACCAAAGCTCACATCAGGAAATTCATTACAAACCACGATACAAAGAAAAATGAGAAAAAAGCCAAGAAATGCAAGAAACCATAATGATATTGAGCTGGATTTAGTTGCAAGGAAACCGGCTGTTCCTGGATTCATCCAACACTCCAGCTGACTTCGTGTGGAATTCTGACTGAATTAACCTGAAAATCGCAGTGAAACTCAGTTTGGAGGCAATTAATATCTGTCACCTCAGCCAAAGTGTTCCATTTTATTTTCCAAAACCCAAAAACTCACCTTGGTCTTGTTACCTGTAGATTTCCAAGCTTCAAATGCCTATTTGTTGTGTTGTTTATTTCATAATGGCTACTCTGCCCAAACTCTTGTTTGTATTGCGTCAGAATACAAAATTTGGGAAGGAAGAAGGCAAATCCAACTCAGACACAGAAAACATTTAGGAAATTGCCGCTCAAGAAACCACAAATCGGCTGAGGCACTCAAAACAATGACAGCAAGCCAGAATTGGAGCAGGCCAACAGCTGTGCCCTGTTTGAAAAAGACTATTCCTCCGGTGCCCTGAACTCCATATTGCAGCCTCAAAACCAAAGCTGACATCAGAAAATTCATTACAAACCATGATAAATAAGAAAAATGAGAAAAAAGCCAAAGAAATGCAAGAATCCATAATGATATTGGGCTTGGTTCAGTCGCAAGGAAACCGGCTGTTCCCGGATTCATCCACCCCTCCAGCTGACTGCCTGTGGAATTCTGACTGAATTAACCTGAAAATCGCAGTGAAACTCAGTTTGGAGGCAGTAAATAACTGTCACCTCAGCCAAAGTGTTCCATTTGATTTTCCAAAACACAAAAACTCCCCTTGGTCGTGTTCCCTGTAGATTTCTAAGCTTCAAAAGCCTATTTGTTGTGTTTTTTATTTCATAATAGCTGCTCTGACCAAACTCTTGTTTGTATTGTGTCAGAATACAACATTTGGGAAGGAAGAAGGCAAAACCAACTCAGACCCAGAAAACATTTTGGAAATTGCCGCTCAAGAACCACTAATCGGCTGAGGCACTCAAAACAATGACAGCAAGCCAGAATTGTAGCAGGCCAACAGCTGTGCCGTGTTTGAAAAAGACCATTGCCCCGGTGCCCTGAACTCCATATTGCAGCCTCAAAACCAAAGCTGACATCAGAAAATGCATTACAAACCATGATAAATAAGAAAAATGAGAAAAAAGCCAAAGAAATGCAAGAATCCACAATGATATTGGGCTTGATTTAGTCGCAAAAAAACCATCTTTCCCGGATTCATCCACCCCTCCAGCTGACTGCTTGTGGAATTCTGACAGAATTAACCTGAAAATCGCAGTGAACCTCAGTTTGGAGGCAATTAATATCTGTGACCTCAGCCAAAGTGTAACATTTTTTTTTCCAAAACACAAAAACTCACCTTGGTCATGTAACCTGTTTGAAAAAGACCATTGCCCCGGTGCCCTGAACTCCATATTGCAGCCTCAAAACCAAAGCTGACATCAGAAAATTCATTACAAACCATGATAAATAAGAAAACGGAGAAAAAAGCCAAAAAATGCAAGAATCCATAATGATATTGGGCTTGAGTTAGTCGCAAGGAAACCGGCTGTTCCCGGATTCATCCACCCCTTCAGCGGACTGCCTGTGGAATTCTGACTGAATTAACCTGAATATCGCAGTGAAACTCAGTTTGGAGGCAATTAATATCTGTCACCTAGCCAAAGTGTTCCATTGTATTTTCCAAAACACAAAAACTCCCCTTGGTCGTGTTACCTGTAGATTTCTAAGCTTAAAACGCCTATTTGTAGTGTTTTTTATTTCATAATGGCTACTCTGCCCAAACTCTTGTTTGTATTCCATCAGAATACAAAATTTGGGAAGGAAGAAGGCAAAACCAACTCAGTCCCAGAAAACATTTAAGAAATTGCCGCTCAAAAAACCACAAATCGGCTGAGGCACTCAAAACAATGACAGCAAGGCAGAATTGGAGCAGGCCTCAGCTGTGCCCTGTTTGAAAAAGACCATTCCTCCGGTGCCCTGAACTCCATATTGCAGCCTAAAAACCAAAGCTCACATCAGAAAATTCATTTAAACCATGATAAATAAGAAAGATGAGAAAAAAGCCAAAGAAATGCAAGAATCCAGAATGATATTGGGCTTGATTGAGTTGCAAGGAAACCGGCTCTTCCCGGATTCATCAACCCCTCCAGCTGACTGCCTGTGGAATTCTGACTGAATTAACCTGAAAATCGCAGTGAAACTCAGTTTGGAGGCAATTAATATCTGTCACCTCAGCCAAAGTGTTCCATTTGATTTTCCAAAACACAAAAACTCACCTTGGTCGTGTTACCTGTAGATTTCTAAGCTTCAAAAGACTATTTGTTGTGTTTTGTATTTCACACTGGCTACTCGCCCCAAACTCTTGTTTGTATGGCGTCAGAATACAAAATTTGGGAAGGAAAAAGGCAAAACCAACTCAGACGCAGAACACATGTAGGAAATTGCAGCTCAAGAAACCAAAAGTCAGCTGAGGCACTCAAAACAATAACAGCAAGCCAGAATTGGAGCAGGTCAAAAGCTGTGCCCTGTTTGAAAAAGACCATTCCTCCGGTGCCCTGAACTCAATATGCCAGCCTCAAAACCAAAGCTCACATCAGAAAATTCATTACAAACCATGATAAATAAGAAAACGGAGAAAAAAGCCAAAAAATGCAAGAATCCATAATGATATTGGGCTTGAGTTAGTCGCAAGGAAACCGGCTGTTCCTGGATTCATCCACCCCTCCAGCGGACTGCCTGTGGAATTCTGACTGAATTAACCTGAAAATCGCAGTGAAACTCAGTTTGGAGGCAATTAATATCTGTCACCTCAGACCATTTTATTATCTAAAACACAAACACTCACCTTGCTCGTGTTACCTATAGATTTCTAAGCTTCAAACGCCTATTTGTTGTATTTTTTATTTCATAATGGCTACTCTGTCCAGAAAACATTTAAAATTTCTGCTCAAGAAACCACAAATCGGCTGAGGTACTTAAAACAATGACAGCAAGGCAGAATTGGAGCAGGCCAACAGCTGTGCCCTGTTTGAAAAAGACCATTCCTCCGGTGCCCTGAACTCCATATTGCAGCCTCAAAACCAAAGCTGACATCAGAAAATTCATTACAAACCATGATAAATAAGAAAACGTAGAAAAAAGCCAAAAAATGCAAGAATCCATAATGATATTGGGCTTGAGTTAGTCGCAAGGAAACCGGCTGTTCCCGGATTCATCCACCCCTTCAGCGGACTGCCTGTGGAATTCTGACTGAATTAACCTGAATATCGCAGTGAAACTCAGTTTGGAGGCAATTAATATCTGTCACCTAGCCAAAGTGTTCCATTGTATTTTCCAAAACACAAAAACTCCCCTTGGTCGTGTTACCTGTAGATTTCTAAGCTTAAAACGCCTATTTGTAGTGTTTTTTATTTCATAATGGCTACTCTGTCCAGAAAACATTTAAAATTTCCGCTCAAAAAACCACAAATCGGCTGAGGCACTCAAAACAATGACAGCAAGGCAGAATTGGAGCAGGCCAACAGCTGTGCCCTGTTTGAAAAAGACCATTCCTCCGGTGCCCTGAACTCCATATTGCAGCCTAAAAACCAAAGCTCACATCAGAAAATTCATTTAAACCATGATAAATAAGAAAGATGAGAAAAAAGCCAAAGAAATGCAAGAATCCAGAATGATATTGGGCTTGATTGAGTTGCAAGGAAACCGGCTCTTCCCGGATTCATCAACCCCTCCAGCTGACTGCCTGTGGAATTCTGACTGAATTAACCTGAAAATCGCAGTGAAACTCAGTTTGGAGGCAATTAATATCTGTCACCTCAGCCAAAGTGTTCCATTTGATTTTCCAAAACACAAAAACTCACCTTGGTCGTGTTACCTGTAGATTTCTAAGCTTCAAAAGACTATTTGTTGTGTTTTGTATTTCACACTGGCTACTCGCCCCAAACTCTTGTTTGTATGGCGTCAGAATACAAAATTTGGGAAGGAAAAAGGCAAAACCAACTCAGACGCAGAACACATGTAGGAAATTGCAGCTCAAGAAACCAAAAGTCAGCTGAGGCACTCAAAACAATAACAGCAAGCCAGAATTGGAGCAGGGCAAAAGCTGTGCCCTGTTTGAAAAAGACCATTCCTCCGGTGCCCTGAACTCAATATGCCAGCCTCAAAACCAAAGCTCACATCAGAAAATTCATTACAAACCATGATAAATAAGAAAACGGAGAAAAAAGCCAAAAAATGCAAGAATCCATAATGATATTGGGCTTGAGTTAGTCGCAAGGAAACCGGCTGTTCCCGGATTCATCCACCCCTTCAGCGGACTGCCTGTGGAATTCTGACTGAATTAACCTGAATATCGCAGTGAAACTCAGTTTGGAGGCAATTAATATCTGTCACCTAGCCAAAGTGTTCCATTGTATTTTCCAAAACACAAAAACTCCCCTTGGACGTGTTACCTGTAGATTTCTAAGCTTAAAACGCCTATTTGTAGTGTTTTTTATTTCATAATGGCTACTCTGCCCAAACTCTTGTTTGTATTCCATCAGAATACAAAATTTGGGAAGGAAGAAGGCAAAACCAACTCAGACCCAGAAAACATTTAAGAAATTGCCGCTCAAAAAACCACAAATCGGCTGAGGCACTCAAAACAATGACAGCAAGGCAGAATTGGAGCAGGCCTCAGCTGTGCCCTGTTTGAAAAAGACCATTCCTCCGGTGCCCTGAACTCCATATTGCAGCCTAAAAACCAAAGCTCACATCAGAAAATTCATTTAAACCATGATAAATAAGAAAGATGAGAAAAAAGCCAAAGAAATGCAAGAATCCAGAATGATATTGGGCTTGATTGAGTTGCAAGGAAACCGGCTCTTCCCGGATTCATCAACCCCTCCAGCTGACTGCCTGTGGAATTCTGACTGAATTAACCTGAAAATCGCAGTGAAACTCAGTTTGGAGGCAATTAATATCTGTCACCTCAGCCAAAGTGTTCCATTTGATTTTCCAAAACACAAAAACTCACCTTGGTCGTGTTACCTGTAGATTTCTAAGCTTCAAAAGACTATTTGTTGTGTTTTGTATTTCACACTGGCTACTCGCCCCAAACTCTTGTTTGTATGGCGTCAGAATACAAAATTTGGGAAGGAAAAAGGCAAAACCAACTCAGACGCAGAACACATGTAGGAAATTGCAGCTCAAGAAACCAAAAGTCAGCTGAGGCACTCAAAACAATAACAGCAAGCCAGAATTGGAGCAGGTCAAAAGCTGTGCCCTGTTTGAAAAAGACCATTCCTCCGGTGCCCTGAACTCAATATGCCAGCCTCAAAACCAAAGCTCACATCAGAAAATTCATTACAAACCATGATAAATAAGAAAACGGAGAAAAAAGCCAAAAAATGCAAGAATCCATAATGATATTGGGCTTGAGTTAGTCGCAAGGAAACCGGCTGTTCCTGGATTCATCCACCCCTCCAGCGGACTGCCTGTGGAATTCTGACTGAATTAACCTGAAAATCGCAGTGAAACTCAGTTTGGAGGCAATTAATATCTGTCACCTCAGACCATTTTATTATCTAAACATAAACACTCACCTTGCTCGTGTTACCTATAGATTTCTAAGCTTCAAACGCCTATTTGTTCTATTTTTTATTTCATAATGGCTACTCTGTCCAGAAAACATTTAAAATTTCTGCTCAAGAAACCACAAATCGGCTGAGGTACTTAAAACAATGACAGCAAGGCAGAATTGGAGCAGGCCAACAGCTGTGCCCTGTTTGAAAAAGACCATTCCTCCGGTGCCCTGAACTCCATATTGCAGCCTCAAAACCAAAGCTGACATCAGAAAATTCATTACAAACCATGATAAATAAGAAAACGGAGAAAAAAGCCAAAAAATGCAAGAATCCATAATGATATTGGGCTTGAGTTAGTCGCAAGGAAACCGGCTGTTCCCGGATTCATCCACCCCTTCAGCGGACTGCCTGTGGAATTCTGACTGAATTAACCTGAATATCGCAGTGAAACTCAGTTTGGAGGCAATTAATATCTGTCACCTAGCCAAAGTGTTCCATTGTATTTTCCAAAACACAAAAACTCCCCTTGGTCGTGTTACCTGTAGATTTCTAAGCTTAAAACGCCTATTTGTAGTGTTTTTTATTTCATAATGGCTACTCTGTCCAGAAAACATTTAAAATTTCCGCTCAAAAAACCACAAATCGGCTGAGGCACTCAAAACAATGACAGCAAGGCAGAATTGGAGCAGGCCAACAGCTGTGCCCTGTTTGAAAAAGACCATTCCTCCGGTGCCCTGAACTCCATATTGCAGCCTAAAAACCAAAGCTCACATCAGAAAATTCATTTAAACCATGATAAATAAGAAAGATGAGAAAAAAGCCAAAGAAATGCAAGAATCCAGAATGATATTGGGCTTGATTGAGTTGCAAGGAAACCGGCTCTTCCCGGATTCATCAACCCCTCCAGCTGACTGCCTGTGGAATTCTGACTGAATTAACCTGAAAATCGCAGTGAAACTCAGTTTGGAGGCAATTAATATCTGTCACCTCAGCCAAAGTGTTCCATTTGATTTTCCAAAACACAAAAACTCACCTTGGTCGTGTTACCTGTAGATTTCTAAGCTTCAAAAGACTATTTGTTGTGTTTTGTATTTCACACTGGCTACTCGCCCCAAACTCTTGTTTGTATGGCGTCAGAATACAAAATTTGGGAAGGAAAAAGGCAAAACCAACTCAGACGCAGAACACATGTAGGAAATTGCAGCTCAAGAAACCAAAAGTCAGCTGAGGCACTCAAAACAATAACAGCAAGCCAGAATTGGAGCAGGGCAAAAGCTGTGCCCTGTTTGAAAAAGACCATTCCTCCGGTGCCCTGAACTCAATATGCCAGCCTCAAAACCAAAGCTCACATCAGAAAATTCATTACAAACCATGATAAATAAGAAAACGGAGAAAAAAGCCAAAAAATGCAAGAATCCATAATGATATTGGGCTTGAGTTAGTCGCAAGGAAACCGGCTGTTCCCGGATTCATCCACCCCTTCAGCGGACTGCCTGTGGAATTCTGACTGAATTAACCTGAATATCGCAGTGAAACTCAGTTTGGAGGCAATTAATATCTGTCACCTAGCCAAAGTGTTCCATTGTATTTTCCAAAACACAAAAACTCCCCTTGGACGTGTTACCTGTAGATTTCTAAGCTTAAAACGCCTATTTGTAGTGTTTTTTATTTCATAATGGCTACTTTAAACAAACTCTTGTTTGTATTGCGTCAGAATACAAAATTTGGGAAGGAAGAAGGCAAAACCAACTCAGACCCAGAAAACATTTAAGAAATTGCCGCTCAAAAAACCACAAATCGGCTGAGGCACTCAAAACAATGACAAGCAAGGCAGAATTGGAGCAGGCCAACAGCTGTGCCCTGTTTGAAAAAGACCATTCCTCCGGTGCCCTGAACTCCATATTGCAGCCTAAAAACCAAAGCTTACATCAGAAAATTCATTTAAACCATGATAAATAAGAAAGATGAGAAAAAAGCCAAAGAAATGCAAGAATCCATAATGATATTGGGCTTGATTGAGTTGCAAGGAAACCGGCTGTTCCAGGATTCATCGACCACTGCAGCTGACTGCCTGTGGAATTCTGACTGAATTCAGCTGAAAATCGCAGTGAAACTCAGATTGGAGGCAATTAATATCTGTCACCTCAGCCAAAGTGTTCCATTTTCTTTTCCAAAACACAAAAACTCACCTTGGTCGTGTTACCTGTAGAGTTCTAAGCTTCAAACGACTATTTGTTGTGTTTTTTATTTCATAATGGCTACTTTAACCAAACTCTTGTTTGTATTGCATCAGAATATAACATTTGGGAAGGAAGAAGGCAAAACCAACTCACACCCAGAAATCATTTAGGAAATTGCCGCTCAAGAAACCAAAAGTCAGCAGAGGTACCCAAAGCAATGACATTAAACCAGATTGGAGCAAGCAAAGAGGTGTGCCCTGATTGAAAAAGAACCATTCTCTTCTGCACTGAAGTCTATATTGCAGCCTCAAAATAAAGCTCACATCAGAAATTTCATTACAAACCATGATAAATAAGAAAAAGGAGAAAAAAGCCAAAGAAATGCAAGAATCCGTAATGTTATTGGGCTTGATTTAGTCACATGGAAGCCGGCTATTCCCAGATTCATCCACCCCTCCAGCTGACTGCCTGTGGAATTCTGACTGAATTCACCTGAAAATTGCAGTGAAACTCAGTTTGGAGGCAATTAATATCTGTCACCTCAGCCAAAGTGTTCCATTTTATTTTCGAAAACACAAAAACTCACCTTGCTCATGTTACCTGTCGATTTCTAAGCTTCAAATGACTATTTGTTGTGTTTTTTATTTCATAATGGCTACTCTGCCGAAACTCTTGTTTGTATTGCGTCAGAATACAAAATTTGGGAAGGAAGAAGGCAAAACCAATTCAGGCCCAGAAAACATGTAGTAAATTGCCGCTCAAAAGACCAATAATCGGCTGAGGCACCCAAAACAATGACAGCAAGCCAGAATTGGAGCAGGCCAACAGCTGTGCCCTGTTTGAAAAAGACCATTCCTCTGTTACCCTGAACTCCATATTGCAGCCTCAAAACCAAAGCTCACATCAGAAAATTCATTACAAACCATGATAAATAAGAAAACGAAGAAAAAAGCCAAAGAAATGCAAGAATCCCTAATGATATTGGGCATGATTTAGTCGCAAGGAAATTGGCTGTTCCCAGATTCATCCACCCTTCCAGCTGACTGCCTGTGGAAATATGACTGAATTAACCTGAAAATCGCAGTGAAACTCAGTTTAGAGGCCATTAATATCTGTCACCTCAGACAAAGTGTTCCATTTTATTTGCCAAAACACAAAACCTCATCTTGTCCTGTTACCTGTAGATTTCTGAGCTTCGAACGCCTATTTGTAGTGTTTTTTATTTCATAATGGCTACTCTGCCCAAACTCTTGTTTGTATTGTGTCAGAATACAACATTTGGGAAGGAAGAAGGCAAAACCAACTCAGACCCAGAAAACATTTTGGAAATTGCGGCTCAAGAAACCACTAATCGGCTGAGGCACTCAAAACAATGACAGCAAGCCAGAATTGGAGCAGGCCAACAGCTGTGCCGTGTTTGAAAAAGACCATTGCCCCGGTGCCCTGAACTCCATATTGCAGCCTCAAAACCAAAGCTGACATCAGAAAATGCATTACAAACCATGATAAATAAGAAAAATGAGAAAAAAGCCAAACAAATGCAAGAATCCATAATGATATTGGGCTTGATTTAGTCGCAAGGAAACCGGCTGTTCCTGGATTCATCCACCCCTCCAGCTGACTGCCTGTGGAATTCTGACTGAATTAACCTGAAAATCGCAGTGAAACTCAGTTTGGGGGCAATTAATATCTGTCACCTCAGACCATTTTATTATCCAAAACACAAAAACTCACCTTGCTCGTGTTACCTGTAGATTTCTAAGATTCAAACGCCTATTAGTTGTATTTTTTATTTCATAATGGCTACTCTGTCCAGAAAATATTTAAAATTTCCGCTCAAGAAGCCACAAATCGGCTGAGGTACTTAAAACAATGACAGCAAGGCAGAATTGGAGCAGGCCAACAGCTGTGCCCTGTTTGAAAAAGACCATTCCTCCGGTGCCCTGAACTCAATATGCCAGCCTCAAAACCAAAGCTCACATCAGAAAATTCGTTACAAACCATGATAAATAAGAAAAAGGAGAAAAAAGCCAAAAAATGCAAGAATCCATAATGATATTGGGCTTGAGTTAGTCGCAAGGAAACCGGCTGTTCCCGGATTCATCCAACCCTTCAGTGGACTGCCTGTGGAATTCTGACTGAATTAACCTGAATATCGCAGTGAAACTCAGTTTGGAGGCAATTAATATCTGTCACCTAGCCAAAGTGTTCCATTGTATTTTCCAAAACACAAAAACTCCCCTTGGTCGTGTTACCTGTAGATTTCTAAGCTTAAAACGCCTATTTGTAGTGTTTTTTATTTCATAATGGCTACTTTAAACAAACTCTTGTTTGTTTTGCGTCAGAATACAAAATTTGGGAAGGAAGAAGGCAAAACCAACTCAGACCCAGAAAACATTTAAGAAATTGCCGCTCAAAAAACCACAAATCGGCTGAGGCACTCAAAACAATGACAGCAAGGCAGAATTGGAGCAGGCCAACAGCTGTGCCGTGTTTGAAAAAGACCATTCCTCCGGTGCCCTGAACTCCATATTGCAGCCTCAAAACCAAAGCTCACTTCAGAAAATTCATTACAAACCATGAAAAATAAGGAAAATGAGAAAAAAGCCAAAGAATTCCAAGAATGCATAATGATATTGGGCTTGATTTAGTCTTAAGGAAACCGGCTGTTCCTGGATTCATCGACCACTGCAGCTGACTGCCTGTGGAATTCTGACTGAATTCACCTGAAAATCGCAGTGAAACTCAGTTTGGAGGCAATTAATATGTGTCACCTCAGCCAAAGTGTTCCATTTGATTTTCCAAAACACAAAATCTCACCTTGGTCGTGTTACCTGTAGATTTCTAAGCTTCAAACTCCTATTTCTTGTGTTTTTTTTTATTTCATAATGGCTACTCTGTCCAACCTCTTGTTTGTATGGCGTCAGAATACAAAATTTGGGAAGGAAGAAGGCAAAATCAACTCAGACCCAGAAAACATGTAGGAAATTGCCGCTCAAGAAACCACAAATCGGCTGAGGCACTCAAAGCAATGACAGCAAGCCAGAATTAGAGCAGACTAACAGCTGTGCCCTGATTGGAAAAGACCATTCCCCCGGTGCCCTGAACTCCATATTGCAGCCTCATAACCAAAGCTGACATCACAAAATTCATTACAAACCATGATAAATAAGAAAAATGCGAAAAATCCAAAGAAATGCAAGAATCCATAATGATATTGGGCTTGATTTAGTCGCAAGGAAACGGGCTGTTCCTGGATTCATCCACCCCTCCAGCTGACTGCCTGTGGAATTCTGACTGAATTAACCTGAAAATCGCAGTGAAACTCAGTTTGGAGGCAATTAATATCTCTCAAATCAGCCAAAGTGTTCCATTTTATTTTCCAAAACACAAAAACTCACCTTGGTCGTGTTACCTGTAGATTTCTAAGCTTCAAACGCCTATGTGTTGTGTTTTTTATTTCATAATGGCTACTCTACCCAAACTCTTCTTTCTATGGCGTCAGAATACAAAATTTGGGAAGGAAGGGGGCAAAACCAACTCAGACCTAGAAAACATGTAGGAAATTGCCGCTCAAGAATCCACAAATCGGCTGAGGCACTCAAAAGAATGACAGCAAACCAGAATTGGAGCAGGCCAACAGCTGTGCCCTGTTTGAAAAAGACCATTCCTCCGTTACTCTGAACTCCATATTGCAGCCTCAAAACCAAAACTCACATCAGAAAATTCATTAGAAACGATGATAAATATGAAAACGAAGAAAAAAGCCAAAGAAATGCAAGAATCCATAATGCTATTGGGCTTGATTGAGTCGCAAAGAAACCGGTTGTTCCCGGGTTCATCCACCCCTCCAGCTGACAGCCTGTGGAATTCTGACTGAATTAACCTGAAAATCGCATTGAAACTCTTTTTGGAGGCAATTAATATCTGTCACCTCAGCCAAAGTGTTCCATTTGATTTTCCAAAACACAAAAACTCACCTTGGTCGTGTTACCTGTAGATTTCTAAGCTTCAAACGCCTATTTGTTGTGTTTTTTATTTCATAATGGCTACTCTGCTGACACTCTTGTTTGTATTGCGTCAGAATACAAAATTTGACAAGGAAGAAGGCAAAAGCAACTCAGACCCAGGAAACATTCAGAAAATTGCCGCTCAAGAAACCACAAATAAGCTGAGGCACCCAAAATAAAATGACAGCAAGCCAGAATTGGAGCAGGCCAACAGCTGTGCCCTGTTTGAAAAGGACCATTCCTCCGGTGCCCTGAACTCAAAATGCCAGCCTCAAAACCAAAGCTCACATCCGAAAATTCATTACAAACCATGATAAATAAGAAAGATGAGAAAAAAGCCAAAGAAATGCAAGAATCCACAATGATATTGGGCTTGATTTAGTCGCAAGGAAACCATCTTTCCCGGATTCATCCACCCCTCCAGCTGACTGCTTGTGGAATTCTGACAGAATTAACCTGAAAATCGCAGTGAAACTCAGTTTGGAGGCAATTAATATGTGTCACCTCAGCCAAAGTGTTCCATTTGATTTTCCAAAACACAAAATCTCACCTTGGTCGTGTTACCTGTAGATTTCTAAGCTTCAAACTCCTATTTCTTGTGTTTTTTTTTTTATTTCATAATGGCTACTCTGTCCAACCTCTTGTTTGTATGGCGTCAGAATACAAAATTTGGGAAGGAAGAAGGCAAAATCAACTCAGACCCAGAAAACATGTAGGAAATTGCCGCTCAAGAAACCACAAATCGGCTGAGGCACTCAAAGCAATGACAGCAAGCCAGAATTAGAGCAGACTAACAGCTGTGCCCTGATTGGAAAAGACCATTCCCCCGGTGCCCTGAACTCCATATTGCAGCCTCATAACCAAAGCTGACATCACAAAATTCATTACAAACCATGATAAATAAGAAAAATGCGAAAAATCCAAAGAAATGCAAGAATCCATAATGATATTGGGCTTGATTTAGTCGCAAGGAAATGGGCTGTTCCTGGATTCATCCACCCCTCCAGCTGACTGCCTGTGGAATTCTGACTGAATTAACCTGAAAATCGCAGTGAAACTCAGTTTGGAGGCAATTAATATCTCTCAAATCAGCCAAAGTGTTCCATTTTATTTTCCAAAACACAAAAACTCACCTTGGTCGTGTTACCTGTAGATTTCTAAGCTTCAAACGCCTATGTGTTGTGTTTTTTATTTCATAATGGCTACTCTACCCAAACTCTTCTTTCTATGGCGTCAGAATACAAAATTTGGGAAGGAAGGGGGCAAAACCAACTCAGACCTAGAAAACATGTAGGAAATTGCCGCTCAAGAATCCACAAATCGGCTGAGGCACTCAAAAGAATGACAGCAAACCAGAATTGGAGCAGGCCAACAGCTGTGCCCTGTTTGAAAAAGACCATTCCTCCGTTACTCTGAACTCCATATTGCAGCCTCAAAACCAAAACTCACATCAGAAAATTCATTAGAAACGATGATAAATATGAAAACGAAGAAAAAAGCCAAAGAAATGCAAGAATCCATAATGCTATTGGGCTTGATTGAGTCGCAAAGAAACCGGTTGTTCCCGGGTTCATCCACCCCTCCAGCTGACAGCCTGTGGAATTCTGACTGAATTAACCTGAAAATCGCATTGAAACTCTTTTTGGAGGCAATTAATATCTGTCACCTCAGCCAAAGTGTTCCATTTGATTTTCCAAAACACAAAAACTCACCTTGGTCGTGTTACCTGTAGATTTCTAAGCTTCAAACGCCTATTTGTTGTGTTTTTTATTTCATAATGGCTACTCTGCTGACACTCTTGTTTGTATTGCGTCAGAATACAAAATTTGACAAGGAAGAAGGCAAAAGCAACTCAGACCCAGGAAACATTCAGAAAATTGCCGCTCAAGAAACCACAAATAAGCTGAGGCACCCAAAATAAAATGACAGCAAGCCAGAATTGGAGCAGGCCAACAGCTGTGCCCTGTTTGAAAAGGACCATTCCTCCGGTGCCCTGAACTCAAAATGCCAGCCTCAAAACCAAAGCTCACATCCGAAAATTCATCACAAACCATGATAAATAAGAAAGATGAGAAAAAAGCCAAAGAAATGCAAGAATCCACAATGATATTGGGCTTGATTTAGTCGCAAGGAAACCATCTTTCCCGGATTCATCCACCCCTCCAGCTGACTGCTTGTGGAATTCTGACAGAATTAACCTGAAAATCGCAGTGAAATTCAGTTTGGAGGCAATTAATATGTGTCACCTCAGCCAAAGTGTTCCATTTGATTTTCCAAAACACAAAATCTCACCTTGGTCGTGTTACCTGTAGATTTCTAAGCTTCAAACTCCTATTTCTTGTGTTTTTTTTTATTTCATAATGGCTACTCTGTCCAACCTCTTGTTTGTATGGCGTCAGAATAGAAAATTTGGGAAGGAAGAAGGCAAAACCAACTCTGACCCAGAAAACATTTAGGAAATTGCCACTCAACACACCAAAAATCAGCTGAGGCACCCAAAACAATGACAGCAAGCCAGAACTGGAGCAAGCAAATGGCTGTGCCCTGTTTGAAAAAGAACCTTCCTCTTGTGCCCTGAACTCCATATTGCAGACTCAAAACCAAAGCTCACATCAGAAAATTCATTACAAACCTTGATAAATAAAAAATGAGAAAAAAGCCAAAGAAATGCAAGAATCCATAATGATATTAGGCTTGTTTTATTCGCATGGAAACCGGCTGTTCCCAGATTCATCCACCCCTCCAGCTGACTGCCTGTGGAATTCTGACTGAATTAACCTGAAAATCGCAGTGAAACTCAGTTTGGTGGCAATTAATATCTGTCACCTCAGCCAAAGCGTTCCATTTTATGTTCCAAAACACAAAAACTCACCATGGTCGTGCTACCTGTAGATTTCTAAGCTTCAAAATCCTATTTCTTGTGGTTTTTATTTCATAATGGCTACTCTGCCCAAACTCTTGTTTGTATGGCATCAGAAAAGATAATTTGGGAAGGCAGACAGCAAAACCAACTCAGACCCAGAAAACCCATAATGATATTGGGCTGGATTTATTTGCAAGGATACCGGCTGTGCCCAGATTCATCCACCCCTACAGCTGACTGCCTGTGGAATTGTGACTGAATTCACCTGAAGTCAGCCGCGGCACCCAAAACAATGACAGGAAGACAGAATTGGAGCAAGCCAACAGCTGTGCCCTGATTGAAAAAGAACCATTCTCTTGTACCCTGAAATCCATTTTGCAGCCTCAAAACCAAATAAGGGAAATGTGAAAAAGCCAAAGAAATGCAAGAGTCCTTTGTGATATTTGGCTGGATTTAGACACAAGGAAACTGGCTGTTTCAGGATTCATCCCACCCTTAAACAGACTGACTTTGGAATTCTGATTGAATTCACCTCAAAATTGCACTCACACTCAATTTGGAGGAAATTAGTATCTGTCCCCTCAGCAGAAGGGGTCCATGTCACTTTCCAAAACAAAGAAACTCATCTTGATTGTGTTGCCTGTACAGTTCTAATCCTGAAAGGCCAATTTGCTTTTTTTTTTTTTTTCTTTCATAATGGCTACTCTGTAAAAATCTTGCTTGTATTGCATCAGAATACAAAATTTGGGAATAAGAAGGCAAAAGTAACTCAGACCCAGAAAACATTTAGGATATTGCCACTCAAGAATCCACAAATCAGCTGAGGCACCCAAAACAATGACAGCAAGCCAGAATTGGAGCAACCCAACAGCTGTGCCCTGATTGAAAAACAACCCTCCTCTTGTGCCCTGAACTCAATATGCCAGCTTAAAACCAAAGCTCACATCAGAAAATTCATTACAAACCATGATAAATAAGAAAAATGAGAAAAAGCCAAAGAAATGCAAGAATCCATAATGATATTGGGCTTGATTTAGTCGCAAGGAAATCGGCTCGTCCAAGATTCATCCCCACCTCCAACTGACTGCCTGTGGAATTCTGACTGAATTAACCTGAAAATCGCAGTGACAATCAGTTTGGAGGCAATATATATCTGTGACCTCAACCAAAGTATTCCATTTGATTTTGCAAAACATAAAAACTCACCTTGGTTATGTTACCTGTAGATTTCTAAGCTTCAAAGGCCTATTTGTAATGTTTTTTAATTCATAATGGCAACTCTGTCCAAACTATTGGTTGTATCGTGTCAGAATACAATATTTGGGAAGGAAGAAGGCAAAACCAACTAAGATCCAGAAAACATTTAGTAAATTGCCACTCAAGAAACCAAAAGACAGCTGAGGCACCCAAAACAATGACAGCAAGCCAGAATTGGAGCAGGCCAAAAGCTGTGCCCTGATTGAAAAAGAACCTTCCTCTGGTGACCTGAACTCAATATGCCAGCCTCAAAACCAAAGCTCACATCAGAAAATTCATTACAAACCATGATACAAAAGAAAAATGAGAAAAAAGCGAAAGAAATGCAAGAATCCATAATGATATTGGCCTTGATTTAGTCACAAGGAAACCAGATGTTCCCGGATGCATCCACCCCTCCAGCTGACTGCCTGTGGAATTCCGACTGAATTAACCTGAAAATTGCAGTGAAACTCAGTTTGGAGGCAATTACTATCTGTCACCTCAGCCAAAGTGTTCCATTTGATTTTCCAAAACACAAAATCTCACCTTGGTCGTGTTACCTGTAGATTTCTAAGCTTCAAACGCCTATTTGTTGTGTTTTTTATTTCATAATACCTACTCTGTCCAAACTCTTGTTTGTATTGCATCAGAATACAAAATTTAGGAAGGAAGAAGGCAAAACCAACACAGACCCAAAAAACATCTAGTAAATTGACACACTAGAATCCACAAATTTGCTGAAGCACTCAAAACATTGACAGCAAGCCAGAATTGGAGGAGGCCAACAGCTGTGCCCTGATTGAAAAGAACCATCCTCTTGTTCCCTGAACCCAATATGCCAGCCTTAAAACCAGAGCTCACATCAGAAAATTTATTACAAACCATGATACATAAGACAAATGAGAAAAAGCCAAAGAAATGCAAGAATCCATAATGATATTGGGCTTGATTTAGTCGCAAGAAAACCGGCTGTTCCTGGATTCATCCACCCCTTCAGCGGACTGCCTGTGGAATTCTGACTGAATTAACCTGAATATCGCAGTGAAACTCAGTTTGGAGGCAATTAATATCTGTCACCTAGCCAAAGTGTTCCATTTTCTTTTCCAAAACACAAAAACTCCCCTTGGTCGTGTTACCTGTAGATTTCTAAGCTTAAAACGCCTATTTGTAGTGTTTTTTATTTCATAATGGCTACTCTGTCCAGAAAACATTTAAAATTTCCGCTCAAAAAACCACAAATCGGCTGAGGCACTCAAAACAATGACAGCAAGGCAGAATTGGAGCAGGCCAACAGCTGTGCCCTGTTTGAAAAAGACCATTCCTCCAGTGCCCTGAACTCCATATTGCAGCCTAAAAACCAAAGCTCACATCAGAAAATTCATTTAAACCATGATAAATAAGAAAGATGAGAAAAAAGCCAAAGAAATGCAAGAATCCAGAATGATATTGGGCTTGATTGAGTTGCAAGGAAACCGGCTCTTCCCGGATTCATCAACCCCTCCAGCTGACTGCCTGTGGAATTCTGACTGAATTAACCTGAAAATCGCAGTGAAACTCAGTTTGGAGGCAATTAATATCTGTCACCTCAGCCAAAGTGTTCCATTTGATTTTCCAAAACACAAAAACTCACCTTGGTCGTGTTACCTGTAGATTTCTAAGCTTCAAAAGACTATTTGTTGTGTTTTGTATTTCACACTGGCTACTCGCCCCAAACTCTTGTTTGTATGGCGTCAGAATACAAAATTTGGGAAGGAAAAAGGCAAAACCAACTCAGACGCAGAACACATGTAGGAAATTGCAGCTCAAGAAACCAAAAGTCAGCTGAGGCACCCAAAACAATAACAGCAAGCCAGAATTGGAGCAGGCCAAAAGCTGTGCCCTGTTTGAAAAAGACCATTCCTCCGGTGCCCTGAACTCAATATGCCAGCCTCAAAACCAAAGCTCACATCAGAAAATTCATTACAAACCATGATAAATAAGAAAATGGAGAAAAAAGCCAAAAAATGCAAGAATCCATAATGATATTGGTCTTGAGTTAGTCGCAAGGAAACCGGCTGTTCCCGGATTCATCCACCCCTTCAGCGGACTGCCTGTGGAATTCTGACTGAATTAACCTGAATATCGCAGTGAAACTCAGTTTGGAGGCAATTAATATCTGTCACCTAGCCAAAGTGTTCCATTGTATTTTCCAAAACACAAAAACTCCCCTTGGACGTGTTACCTGTAGATTTCTAAGCTTAAAACGCCTATTTGTAGTGTTTTTTATTTCATAATGGCTACTTTAAACAAACTCTTGTTTGTATTGCGTCAGAATACAAAATTTGGGAAGGAAGAAGGCAAAACCAACTCAGACCCAGAAAACATTTAAGAAATTGCCGCTCAAAAAACCACAAATCGGCTGAGGCACTCAAAACAATGACAAGCAAGGCAGAATTGGAGCAGGCCAACAGCTGTGCCCTGTTTGAAAAAGACCATTCCTCCGGTGCCCTGAACTCCATATTGCAGCCTAAAAACCAAAGCTTACATCAGAAAATTCATTTAAACCATGATAAATAAGAAAGATGAGAAAAAAGCCAAAGAAATGCAAGAATACATAATGATATTGGGCTTGATTGTGTTGCAAGGAAACCGGCTGTTCCAGGATTCATCGACCACTGCAGCTGACTGCCTGTGGAATTCTGACTGAATTCAGCTGAAAATCGCAGTGAAACTCAGATTGGAGGCAATTAATATCTGTCACCTCAGCCAAAGTGTTCCATTTTCTTTTCCAAAACACAAAAACTCACCTTGGTCGTGTTACCTGTAGAGTTCTAAGCTTCAAACGACTATTTGTTGTGTTTTTTATTTCATAATGGCTACTTTAACCAAACTCTTGTTTGTATTGCATCAGAATATAACATTTGGGAAGGAAGAAGGCAAAACCAACTCACACCCAGAAATCATTTAGGAAATTGCCGCTCAAGAAACCAAAAGTCAGCAGAGGTACCCAAAGCAATGACATTAAACCAGATTGGAGCAAGCAAAGAGGTGTGCCCTGATTGAAAAAGAACCATTCTCTTCTGCACTGAAGTCTATATTGCAGCCTCAAAATAAAGCTCACATCAGAAATTTCATTACAAACCATGATAAATAAGAAAAATAAGAAAAAAGCCAAAGAAATGCAAGAATCTATAATGATATTGGGCTTGATTCAATCGCAAGGAAACCGGCTATTCCCAGATTCATCCACCCCTCCAGCTGACTGCCTGTGGAATTCTGACTGAATTCACCTGAAAATTGCAGTGAAACTCAGTTTGGAGGCAATTAATATCTGTCACCTCAGCCAAAGTGTTCCATTTTATTTTCGAAAACACAAAAACTCACCTTGCTCATGTTACCTGTTGATTTCTAAGCTTCAAATGACTATTTGTTGTGTTTTTTATTTCATAATGGCTACTCTGCCGAAACTCTTGTTTGTATTGCGTCAGAATACAAAATTTGGGAAGGAAGAAGGCAAAACCAATTCAGGCCCAGAAAACATTTAGGAAATTGCCGCTCAAAAGACCAATAATCGGCTGAGGCACCCAAAACAATGACAGCAAGCCAGAATTGGAGCAGGCCAACAGCTGTGCCCTGTTTGAAAAAGACCATTCCTCTGTTACCCTGAACTCCATATTGCAGCCTCAAAACCAAAGCTCACATCAGAAAATTCATTACAAACCATGATAAATAAGAAAACGAAGAAAAAAGCCAAAGAAATGCAAGAATCCCTAATGATATTGGGCATGATTTAGTCGCAAGGAAATTGGCTGTTCCCAGATTCATCCACCCTTCCAGCTGACTGCCTGTGGAAATATGACTGAATTAACCGGAAAATCGCAGTGAACCTCAGTTTGCAGGCAATTAATATCTGTCACCTCAGCCAAAGTGTTCCATTTTATTTTCATAAACACAAAAACTCACCTTGGTCATGTTTCCTGTAGATTTCTAAGCTTCAAACGCCTATTTGTTGTGTTTTTTATTTCATAATCGGTACTCTGTCTGAACTCATGTTTGTATTGCGTCAAAATACAAAATTTGGGAAGGAAGAAGGCAAAAACCTCTCAGACACAGAAAACATTTAGGAAATTGCCGCTCAAGAAACCAAAAGTCAGCTAAGGCACCCAAAACAATGACAGCAAGGCAGAATTGGAGCAAGTCAACAGCTGTGCCCTTTTTGAAAAATAACCTTCCTCTTGTGCCCTGAACTCCATATTGCAGCCTCAAAACCAAAGCTCACATCAGAAAATTCATTACAAACCATGATAAATAAGAAAAATGAGAAAAAAGCCAAAGAAATGCTAGAATCCATAATGATATTGGGCTTGATTTAGTCGCAAGGAAATTGGCTGTTCCCAGATTCATCCACCCCTCCAGCTAACTGCCTGTGGAATTCTGACTGAATTAACCTCAAAATCGCAGTGAAACTCAGTTTAGAGGCCATTAATATCTGTCACCTCAGACAAAGTGTTCCATTTTATTTGCCAAAACACAAAACCTCATCTTGTCCTGTTACCTGTAGATTTCTGAGCTTCGAACGCCTATTTGTAGTGTTTTTTATTTCATAATGGCTACTCTGCCCAAACTCTTGTTTGTATTGTGTCAGAATACAACATTTGGGAAGGAAGAAGGCAAAACCAACTCAGACCCAGAAAACATTTTGGAAATTGCGGCTCAAGAAACCACTAATCGGCTGAGGCACTCAAAACAATGACAGCAAGCCAGAATTGGAGCAGGCCAACAGCTGTGCCGTGTTTGAAAAAGACCATTGCCCCGGTGCCCTGAACTCCATATTGCAGCCTCAAAACCAAAGCTGACATCAGAAAATGCATTACAAACCATGATAAATAAGAAAAATGAGAAAAAAGCCAAACAAATGCAAGAATCCATAATGATATTGGGCTTGATTTAGTCGCAAGGAAACCGGCTGTTCCTGGATTCATCCACCCCTCCAGCTGACTGCCTGTGGAATTCTGACTGAATTAACCTGAAAATCGCAGTGAAACTCAGTTTGGGGGCAATTAATATCTGTCACCTCAGACCATTTTATTATCCAAAACACAAAAACTCACCTTGCTCGTGTTACCTGTAGATTTCTAAGATTCAAACGCCTATTAGTTGTATTTTTTATTTCATAATGGCTACTCTGTCCAGAAAATATTTAAAATTTCCGCTCAAGAAGCCACAAATCGGCTGAGGTACTTAAAACAATGACAGCAAGGCAGAATTGGAGCAGGCCAACAGCTGTGCCCTGTTTGAAAAAGACCATTCCTCCGGTGCCCTGAACTCCATATTGCAGCCTCAAAACCAAAGCTCACATCAGAAAATTCGTTACAAACCATGATAAATAAGAAAGATGAGAAAAAAGCCAAAGAAATGCAAGAATCCACAATGATATTGGGCTTGATTTAGTCGCAAGGAAACCATCTTTCCCGGATTCATCCACCCCTCCAGCTGACTGCTTGTGGAATTCTGACAGAATTAACCTGAAAATCGCAGTGAAACTCAGTTTGGAGGCAATTAATATGTGTCACCTCAGCCAAAGTGTTCCATTTGATTTTCCAAAACACAAAATCTCACCTTGGTCGTGTTACCTGTAGATTTCTAAGCTTCAAACTCCTATTTCTTGTGTTTTTTTTTATTTCATAATGGCTACTCTGTCCAACCTCTTGTTTGTATGGCGTCAGAATACAAAATTTGGGAAGGAAGAAGGCAAAATCAACTCAGACCCAGAAAACATGTAGGAAATTGCCGCTCAAGAAACCACAAATCGGCTGAGGCACTCAAAGCAATGACAGCAAGCCAGAATTAGAGCAGACTAACAGCTGTGCCCTGATTGGAAAAGACCATTCCCCCGGTGCCCTGAACTCCATATTGCAGCCTCATAACCAAAGCTGACATCACAAAATTCATTACAAACCATGATAAATAAGAAAAATGCGAAAAATCCAAAGAAATGCAAGAATCCATAATGATATTGGGCTTGATTTAGTCGCAAGGAAACGGGCTGTTCCTGGATTCATCCACCCCTCCAGCTGACTGCCTGTGGAATTCTGACTGAATTAACCTGAAAATCGCAGTGAAACTCAGTTTGGAGGCAATTAATATCTCTCAAATCAGCCAAAGTGTTCCATTTTATTTTCCAAAACACAAAAACTCACCTTGGTCGTGTTACCTGTAGATTTCTAAGCTTCAAACGCCTATGTGTTGTGTTTTTTATTTCATAATGGCTACTCTACCCAAACTCTTCTTTCTATGGCGTCAGAATACAAAATTTGGGAAGGAAGGGGGCAAAACCAACTCAGACCTAGAAAACATGTAGGAAATTGCCGCTCAAGAATCCACAAATCGGCTGAGGCACTCAAAAGAATGACAGCAAACCAGAATTGGAGCAGGCCAACAGCTGTGCCCTGTTTGAAAAAGACCATTCCTCCGTTACTCTGAACTCCATATTGCAGCCTCAAAACCAAAACTCACATCAGAAAATTCATTAGAAACGATGATAAATATGAAAACGAAGAAAAAAGCCAAAGAAATGCAAGAATCCATAATGCTATTGGGCTTGATTGAGTCGCAAAGAAACCGGTTGTTCCCGGGTTCATCCACCCCTCCAGCTGACAGCCTGTGGAATTCTGACTGAATTAACCTGAAAATCGCATTGAAACTCTTTTTGGAGGCAATTAATATCTGTCACCTCAGCCAAAGTGTTCCATTTGATTTTCCAAAACACAAAAACTCACCTTGGTCGTGTTACCTGTAGATTTCTAAGCTTCAAACGCCTATTTGTTGTGTTTTTTATTTCATAATGGCTACTCTGCTGACACTCTTGTTTGTATTGCGTCAGAATACAAAATTTGACAAGGAAGAAGGCAAAAGCAACTCAGACCCAGGAAACATTCAGAAAATTGCCGCTCAAGAAACCACAAATAAGCTGAGGCACCCAAAATAAAATGACAGCAAGCCAGAATTGGAGCAGGCCAACAGCTGTGCCCTGTTTGAAAAGGACCATTCCTCCGGTGCCCTGAACTCAAAATGCCAGCCTCAAAACCAAAGCTCACATCCGAAAATTCATTACAAACCATGATAAATAAGAAAGATGAGAAAAAAGCCAAAGAAATGCAAGAATCCACAATGATATTGGGCTTGATTTAGTCGCAAGGAAACCATCTTTCCCGGATTCATCCACCCCTCCAGCTGACTGCTTGTGGAATTCTGACAGAATTAACCTGAAAATCGCAGTGAAACTCAGTTTGGAGGCAATTAATATGTGTCACCTCAGCCAAAGTGTTCCATTTGATTTTCCAAAACACAAAATCTCACCTTGGTCGTGTTACCTGTAGATTTCTAAGCTTCAAACTCCTATTTCTTGTGTTTTTTTTTTATTTCATAATGGCTACTCTGTCCAACCTCTTGTTTGTATGGCGTCAGAATACAAAATTTGGGAAGGAAGAAGGCAAAACCAACTCTGACCCAGAAAACATTTAGGAAATTGCCACTCAACACACCAAAAATCAGCTGAGGCACCCAAAACAATGACAGCAAGCCAGAACTGGAGCAAGCAAATGGCTGTGCCCTGTTTGAAAAAGAACCTTCCTCTTGTGCCCTGAACTCCATATTGCAGACTCAAAACCAAAGCTCACATCAGAAAATTCATTACAAACCTTGATAAATAAAAAATGAGAAAAAAGCCAAAGAAATGCAAGAATCCATAATGATATTAGGCTTGTTTTATTCGCATGGAAACCGGCTGTTCCCAGATTCATCCACCCCTCCAGCTGACTGCCTGTGGAATTCTGACTGAATTAACCTGAAAATCGCAGTGAAACTCAGTTTGGTGGCAATTAATATCTGTCACCTCAGCCAAAGCGTTCCATTTTATGTTCCAAAACACAAAAACTCACCATGGTCGTGCTACCTGTAGATTTCTAAGCTTCAAAATCCTATTTCTTGTGGTTTTTATTTCATAATGGCTACTCTGCCCAAACTCTTGTTTGTATGGCATCAGAAAAGATAATTTGGGAAGGCAGACAGCAAAACCAACTCAGACCCAGAAAACCCATAATGATATTGGGCTGGATTTATTTGCAAGGATACTGGCTGTGCCCAGATTCATCCACCCCTACAGCTGACTGCCTGTGGAATTGTGACTGAATTCACCTGAAGTCAGCCGCGGCACCCAAAACAATGACAGCAAGACAGAATTGGAGCAAGCCAACAGCTGTGCCCTGATTGAAAAAGAACCATTCTCTTGTACCCTGAAATCCATTTTGCAGCCTCAAAACCAAAGCTCACAGCAGAAAATTCATTACAAACCATGATAAATAAGGGAAATGTGAAAAAGCCAAAGAAATGCAAGAGTCCTTTGTGATATTTGGCTGGATTTAGACACAAGGAAACTGGCTGTTTCAGGATTCATCCCACCCTTAAACAGACTGACTTTGGAATTCTGATTGAATTCACCTCAAAATTGCACTCACACTCAATTTGGAGGAAATTAGTATCTGTCCCCTCAGCAGAAGGGGTCCATGTCACTTTCCAAAACAAAGAAACTCATCTTGATTGTGTTGCCTGTACAGTTCTAATCCTGAAAGGCCAATTTGCTTTGTTTTTTTTTTTTCTTTCATAATGGCTACTCTGTAAAAATCTTGCTTGTATTGCATCAGAATACAAAATTTGGGAATAAGAAGGCAAAAGTAACTCAGACCCAGAAAACATTTAGGATATTGCCACTCAAGAATCCACAAATCAGCTGAGGCACCCAAAACAATGACAGCAAGCCAGAATTGGAGCAACCCAACAGCTGTGCCCTGATTGAAAAACAACCCTCCTCTTGTGCCCTGAACTCAATATGCCAGCTTAAAACCAAAGCTCACATCAGAAAATTCATTACAAACCATGATAAATAAGAAAAATGAGAAAAAGCCAAAGAAATGCAAGAATCCATAATGATATTGGGCTTGATTTAGTCGCAAGGAAATCGGCTCGTCCAAGATTCATCCCCACCTCCAACTGACTGCCTGTGGAATTCTGACTGAATTAACCTGAAAATCGCAGTGACAATCAGTTTGGAGGCAATATATATCTGTGACCTCAACCAAAGTATTCCATTTGATTTTGCAAAACATAAAAACTCACCTTGGTTATGTTACCTGTAGATTTCTAAGCTTCAAAGGCCTATTTGTAATGTTTTTTAATTCATAATGGCAACTCTGTCCAAACTATTGGTTGTATCGTGTCAGAATACAATATTTGGGAAGGAAGAAGGCAAAACCAACTAAGATCCAGAAAACATTTAGTAAATTGCCACTCAAGAAACCAAAAGACAGCTGAGGCACCCAAAACAATGACAGCAAGCCAGAATTGGAGCAGGCCAAAAGCTGTGCCCTGATTGAAAAAGAACCTTCCTCTGGTGACCTGAACTCAATATGCCAGCCTCAAAAGCAAAGCTCACATCAGAAAATTCATTACAAACCATGATACAAAAGAAAAATGAGAAAAAAGCGAAAGAAATGCAAGAATCCATAATGATATTGGCCTTGATTTAGTCACAAGGAAACCAGATGTTCCCGGATGCATCCACCCCTCCAGCTGACTGCCTGTGGAATTCCGACTGAATTAACCTGAAAATTGCAGTGAAACTCAGTTTGGAGGCAATTACTATCTGTCACCTCAGCCAAAGTGTTCCATTTGATTTTCCAAAACACAAAATCTCACCTTGGTCGTGTTACCTGTAGATTTCTAAGCTTCAAACGCCTATTTGTTGTGTTTTTTATTTCATAATACCTACTCTGTCCAAACTCTTGTTTGTATTGCATCAGAATACAAAATTTAGGAAGGAAGAAGGCAAAACCAACACAGACCCAAAAAACATCTAGTAAATTGACACACTAGAATCCACAAATTTGCTGAAGCACTCAAAACATTGACAGCAAGCCAGAATTGGAGGAGGCCAACAGCTGTGCCCTGATTGAAAAGAACCATCCTCTTGTTCCCTGAACCCAATATGCCAGCCTTAAAACCAGAGCTCACATCAGAAAATTTATTACAAACCATGATACATAAGAGAAATGAGAAAAAGCCAAAGAAATGCAAGAATCCATAATGATATTGGGCTTGATTTAGTCGCAAGAAAACCGGCTGTTCCTGGATTCATCCATGCCTGCAGCTGAATGCCTGTGGAATTCTGATGGAATTAACCTGAAAATCGCAGGGAAACCCAGTTTGGAGGCAATTAATATCTGTCACCTCAGCCAAAGTGTTCCATTTTCTTTTCCAAAACACAAAAACTCACCTTGGTCGTGTTACCTGTAGATTTCTGAGCTTCAAACGCCTATTTGTTGCACTTTTTATTTCATAATAGCTACTCTGTCCAAACTCTTGTTTGTATTGCATCAGAATACAAAATTTGGGAAGGAAGAAGGCAAAACCAACTCAGACCCAGAAAATATTTAGGAAATTACTGCTCAAGGAACCAAAAGTAAGCTGAGGCATGCAGAACAATGACAGCAAGACAGAATTGGAGCAAGCCAACAGCTGCGCCCTGATTGAAAAAGAACCATTCTCTTGTACCCTGAAATCCATTTTGCAGCCTCAAAACCAAAGCTCACAGCAGAAAATTCATTACAAACCATGATAAATAAGGGAAATGTGAAAAAGCCAAAGAAATGCAAGAGTCCTTTGTGATATTTGGCTGGATTTAGACACAAGGAAACTGGCTGTTTCAGGATTCATCCCACCCTTAAACAGACTGACTTTGGAATTCTGATTGAATTCACCTCAAAATTGCACTCACACTCAATTTGGAGGAAATTAGTATCTGTCCCCTCAGCAGAAGGGGTCCATGTCACTTTCCAAAACAAAGAAACTCATCTTGATTGTGTTGCCTGTACAGTTCTAATCCTGAAAGGCCAATTTGCTTTTTTTTTTTTTTTTCTTTCATAATGGCTACTCTGTAAAAATCTTGCTTGTATTGCATCAGAATACAAAATTTGGGAATAAGAAGGCAAAAGTAACTCAGACCCAGAAAACATTTAGGATATTGCCACTCAAGAATCCACAAATCAGCTGAGGCACCCAAAACAATGACAGCAAGCCAGAATTGGAGCAACCCAACAGCTGTGCCCTGATTGAAAAACAACACTCCTCTTGTGCCCTGAACTCAATATGCCAGCTTAAAACCAAAGCTCACATCAGAAAATTCATTACAAACCATGATAAATAAGAAAAATGAGAAAAAGCCAAAGAAATGCAAGAATCCATAATGATATTGGGCTTGATTTAGTCGCAAGGAAATCGGCTCGTCCAAGATTCATCCCCACCTCCAACTGACTGCCTGTGGAATTCTGACTGAATTAACCTGAAAATCGCAGTGACAATCAGTTTGGAGGCAATTACTATCTGTCACCTCAGCCAAAGTGTTCCACTTTATTTTCCAAAACACAAAAACTCACTTGGTCTTGTTACCTGTAGATGTATAAGCTTCAAACGCCTATTTGTTGTGTTTTTTATTTCATAATGGCTACTCTGTCAAAACTCTTGTTTGTATTGCCTCAGAATACAAAATTTGGGAAGGAAGAAGGCAAAACCAACTCAGACCCATAAAACATTTAGGAAATTGCCGCTCAAGAAACCAAAATCAGCTGAGGCACCCAAAACAATGACAGCAAGCCAGAATTGGAGCAAGCCAACAGCTGTGCCCTGTTTGAAATAGAACCGTCCAGTTGTGCCCTGAACTCAATATGCCAGCCTCAAAACCAAAGCTCACATCACAAAATTCATTACAAACCATGATACAAAAGAAAAATGAGAAAAATCCAAAGCAATGCAAGAATCCATAATGATATTGGCCTTGATTTAGTCACAAGGAAACCAGATGTTCCCGGATGCATCCAACCCTCCAGCTGACTGCCTGTGGAATTCCGACTGAATTAACCTGAAAATTGCAGTGAAACTCAGTTTGGAGGCAATTACTATCTGTCACCTCAGCCAAAGTGTTCCATTTGATTTTCCAAAACACAAAATCTCAACTTGGTCGTGTTACCTGTAGCTTCAAATGCCTATTTGTTTTCTTTTTTATTTCATAATGGCTACTCTGTCCAAACTGTTGTTTGTATTGCGTCAGAATACAAAATTTGGGAAGGAAGAAGGCAAAACCAACTGAGACCCAGAAAACATTTAGAAAATTGCCGCTCAAGAAACCACAAATCGGCTGAGGCTCCCAAACCAATGACAGCAAGCCAGAATTGGAGCAAGCCAACAGCTGTGCCCTGATTGAAAAAGTTCCTTCCTTTTGTGACCTCAACTCAATATGCCAGCCTCAAAACCAAAGCTCACATCAGCAAATTCATTACAAACCATGATAAATAAGAAAAATGAGAAAAAAGCCAAAGAAATGCAAGAATGCATAATGATATTGGACTTCATTTAGTCACAAGGAAACCGGCTATTACCGGATTCATCCACCCATCCAGCTGACTGAATGTGGAATTCTGACTGAATTAAGCTGAATGGAGGCAGTTAATATCTGTCACCACAGCCAAAGTGTTCCATTTTATTTTCCAAAACACAAAATCTCACCTTGGTCATGTTGCCTGTAGATTTCTAAGCTTCAAACGCCTATTTGTTGTGTTTTTTATTTCATAATGGCTACTCTGTCCAAACTCTTGTTTATATTGTGTCAGAATACAAAATTTGGGAAGAAAGCAGGCAAAACCAACTGAGACTCAGAAAACATTTACCGAATTTCCGCTCAAGAAACCAAAAGTCAGCTGAGGCACCGAAAACAATGAAAGCAAGCCAGAACTTGAGCAAGCCAACAGCTGTGCCCTGATTGAAAACGACCATTAATCCAGTGCCCTGAACTCCATATTGCAGTCTCAAAACCAAAGCTCACATCAGAAAATTCATTACAAACCATGATAAATAAGAAAAATGAGAAAAAAGCCAAAGAATTGCAAGAATCCATAATGATATTGGGCTTGATTTAGTCGTAAGGAAACCGGCTGTTCCCGGATTCATCCACCCCTCCAGCTGACTGCCTGTGGATTTCTGACTGAATTAACCTGAAAATCACAGTGAAACTCTGTTTGGAGGCAATTAATATCTGTCACCTCAGCCAAAGTGTTCCATTGTATTTTCCAAAACACAAAAACTCACCTTGGTCGTGTTACCTGTAGATGTATAAGCTTCAAACGCCTATGTGTTGTGTTTTTTATTTCATAATGGCTACTGTAAACAAACTCTTCTTTCTATGGCGTCAGAATACAAAATTTGGGAAGAAAGAAGGCAAAATCAACTCAGACCCAGTAATCATTTAGGAAAATGCCGCTCAAGAAACCAAAAGTCAGCTGAGACACCCAAAACAATGACAGCAAGCCAGAAGTGGAGCAAGCCAACAGCTCTGCCCTGTTTGAAAAAGACCATTCCTCCGGTGCCCTGAACTCCATATTGCCGCCTCAAAAGCAAAGCTCACATCAGAAAATTCATTACAAACCAGGATAAATAAGGGAAATGTGAAAAAAAAACAAAGAAATGCAAGAGTCCTTTGTGATATTTGGCTGGATTTAGACACAAGGAAACCGGCTGTTCCCGGATTCATCCACCACTCCAGCTGACTGCCTGTGGAATTCTGACTGAATTAACCTGAAAATCGCAGTGAAACTCAGTTTGGAGGCAATTAATATCTGTCACCTCAGCCAAAGTGTTTCATTTGATTTTCCAAAACACAAAACCTCACCTTGGTCATGTTACCTGTAGATTTCTAAGCTTCAGATGCCTATTTGCTGTGTTGTTTATTTCAAAATGGCTACTCTGTCCAAACTCTTGTTTGTATTGCGTCAGAATACAAAATTTGGGAAGGAAGAAGGCAAAACCAACTGAGATTCAGAAAACATTTAGGAAATTGCCGCTCAAGAAACTGAAGAACACTGAGGCACCCAAAACCTTGAAAGGAAGACAGAATTGGAGTAAGCCAACAGCTGTTACCTGATTGAAAAAGACCATTCCTCTGGTGCCCTGAACTCCATCTTGCAGGTTCAAAACCAAAGCTCACATCAGAAAATTTATTACAAACCATGAAAAATAAGAAAAATCCTAAAAAATCCAAAGAAATTCAGGAGTTCTTAGTGATATTGGGCTTGAATAATTCCCTTGTTAATGGCTGTTTCCAGATTCATCCATACCTCCCAGCTGAGTGTCTGTGGTTTCTGACTGAATTAACATGAAAATCGCAGTGAAACTCGGTTTGGAGGCAATTACTATCTGTCACCTCAGCCAAAGTGTTCCATTTGATTTTCCAAAACACAAAAACTCACCTTGGTCGTGTTACCTGTAGATTTCTAAGCTTCAAATGCATATTTGTTGTGTTGTTTATTTCATAATGGCTGCTCTGTCAAAACTCTTGTTTATATTGCATCAGAATACAAAATTTGGGAAGGAAGAGGCAAATCCAACTGAGACTCAGAGAACATTTAGGAAATTGCCGCTCAAGAAACCAAACGTCAGCTGAGGCACCAAAAAAATGACAGCAATCCAGAATTTGAGCAAGCCAACAGCTGTGCCCTGATTGAAAAAGACCATTAATCCAGTGCCTGAACTCCATATTCAAGCCTCAAAACCAAAGCTCACATCAGAAAATTCATTACAAACCATGATAAATAAGAAAAATGAGAAAAAAGCCAAAGAAATGCAAGAATCCATAATGATATTGGGCTTGATTTAGTTGCAAGGAAACCGGCTGTTCCCGGATTCATCCACCCCTCCAGCTGACTGCCTGTGGAATTCTGACTGAATTCACCTGAAAATTGCAGTGAAACTCAGTTTGGAGGCAATTAATATCTGTCACCTCAGCCAAAGTTTCCATTTTATTTTCCAAAACACAAAAACTCACCTTGGTCGTGTTACCTGTAGATTTCTAAGGTTCAAACACCTATTTGTTGTGTTTTTTATTTCATAATGGCTACCGTGCCCAAGCTCCTGTTTGTATTGTGGCAGAATACAAAATTTGGGAAGGAAGAAGCCAAAACCAACCCAGACCCATAAAACATTTAGGAAATTGCCGCTCAAGAAACCAAAAGTCAGCTGAGGCACCCAAAACAATGACAGCAAGGCAAAATGGGGGCAAGGCGACAACTGTGCCCTGTTTGAAAAAGACCATTCCTCCGGTGCCCTGAACTCAAAATGCCAGCCTCAAAACCAAAGCTCACATCAGAAAATTCATTACAAACCATGATAAATAAGGGAAATGTGAAAAAGCCAAAGAAATGCAAGAGTCCTTTGTGATATTTGGCAGGATTTAGACACAAAGAAACTGGCTGTTTCCAGATTCATCCCCCCCTTCCACAGACTGACTTTGGAATTCTGATTGAATTCACCTCAAGATCGCTCTCACACTCCATTTGGAGGGAATTAGGATCTGTCCCCTCAGCAGAAGGGTATCATGTCATTTTCCAAAACACAGAAACTCATCTTGGTCGAGTTGCCTGTAGATTTCTAATCCTGAAAGGGCAATTTGCTGTGTTATTTTTTCTTTCATAATGGCTACTCTGTCAAAATCTTGCTTGTATTGCATCAGAATACAAAATTTGGGAAGGAAGAAGGTAAAACCGACTCAGACCCAGAAAATATTTAGCAAATTACCGCTCAAGAAACCACAAATCGGCTGAGGCACCCAAAACAATGACAGCAAGCCAGAATTGGAGCAAGCCAACAGCTGTGCCCTGATTGAACAAAACCATTAATCCAGTGCCCTGAACTCCATATTCCAGCCTCAAAACCAAAGCTCACAAAAAATAATCATTACAAACAATGATAAATAAGGGAAATCTGAGAAAGCCAAAGAAATTCAAGAGTCCTTTGTGGTATTTGGCTGGATTTAGACAGAAGGAAACAGGCTGTTTCTGGATTCATCCCCCCCTTCCACAGACTGACTTTGGAATTCTGACTCAATTCACCTCAAAATCGCACTCACACTCAATTTGGAGGGAATTAGTATCTGTCCCCTCAGCAGAAGTGTTCCATGTGAATTTCCAAAACACAGAAACTCATCTTGGTCGTGTTGCCTGTAGATTTCTAATCCTTAAAGGTCAATTTGCTGTGTTTTTTTTTTTTTCTTTCATAATGGCTACTCTGTCCAAAATCTTGCTTGTATTGCGTCAGAATACAAAATTTGGGAATAAGAAGGCAAATCCGATCAGAACCAGAAAACATTTAGGAAACTGCAGAAAAAGAATCCACAAATCAGCTGAGGCACCCAAAACCATGACAGCAAGCCAGAATTGGAGCAAGCCAACAGCTGTGCCCTGATTGAAAAAGAACCTTCCTCTTGTGCCCTAAACTCAATATGCCAGCCACAAAACCAAAGATCACATCAAAAAATTCTTTTCAAACCATGATAAATAGGAAAAATCAGAAAAAAGCCAAAGAAATGCAAGTTTTCTTAGTGATATTGGGCTTGATTTATTCCTAAGTAAACAGCTGTTTCCAGATTCATCCACAACTCCCAGCTGAGTGAATAGGGATTCTGACTGAATTCACCTCAAAATGGTAGTGAAATTCGGTTTGGAGACAATTAATATCTGTCACCTCAGCCAAAGTGTTCCATTTTATTTTCCAAAACAAAAAAACTCACTTTGGTCATGTTACCTATAGATTTCCAAGCTTCAAACGCCTATTTGTTGTGTTTTTTATTTCATAATGGCTACTCTGTCCAAAATCTTCCTTGTATTGCATCACACACAATTTGGGAAGGTAAAAGGCAAAGCCAACTCAGAAACAGAAAACATTTAGGAAATTGCCACTCAAGAAACCAAAAGTCAGCTGAGGCACCCAAAACCATGACAGCAAGCCAGAATTGGAGGAGGCAATCAGCTGAGTCCTGATTGAAAAAGGCCATTCTTCCGGGACCCTGAACTCCATATTCCAGCCTCAAAACCAAAGCTGACATCAGGAAATTCATTACAAACCACGATACATAACAAAAATGAGAAAAAAGCCAAGAAATGCAAGAATCCATAATGATATTGAGCTGGATTTAGTCGCAAGGAAACGGGCTGTTCTCGGATTCATCCACCCCTCCAGCTGACTGCCTGTGGAATTCTGACTGAATTAACCTGAAAATCGCAGTGAAACTCAGTTTGGAGGCAATTAATATCTGTCACCTCAGCCAAAGTGTTCCATTTTATTTTCCATAACACAAAAACTCACCTTGGTCGTGTTATCTGTAGATTTCTAGCTTCAAACACCTATGTGTAGTGTTTTTTATTTCATAATGGCTGCTCTGGCCAAACTCTTGTTTGTATTGTGTCAGAATACAAAATTTGGGAAGGAAGAAGGCAAAACCAACTCAGACCCAGAAAACATTTAGGAAATTGCCGCTCAAGAAATCACAAATCAGCTGAGGCACCCAAAAAAATGTCAGGATGCCAGAATTGGAACACGCCAACAGCTGTGCCCTGATTGAAAAAGAACCTTCCTCTTGTGCCCTGAACTCAATATGCCAGCCTCAAAACCAAAGCTCACATCAGAAAATTCATTACAAACCATGATAAATAAGAAAAATCAGAAAAAAGCCAAAGAAATGCAGGAGTTCTTAGTGATATTGGGCTTGATTTATTCTCTTATTGCTGGCTGGTTGCAGATTCATCAACAACTCCCAGCTGAGTGTCTGTGGTTTCTGACTGAATTAACATGAAAATCGCAGTGAAACTCGGTTTGGAGGCAATTAATATCTGTCACTTCAGCCAAAGTGTTCCATTTTATTTTCCAATACACAAAAACTCACCTTGGTCATGCTACCTGCAGATTTCTAAGCTTCAAACGCAATTTGTTGTGTTGTTTATTTCATAATGGCTACTGTGCCCAAACTCTTGTTTGTATTGTGTCAGAATGCAAAATTTCAAAAGGGAGAAGGCAAAACCAACTCAGACCCAGAAAACATTTAGGAAATTTTAACTCAAGAAACCAAAAGTCAGCTGAGGCACCCAAAACAATGACAGCAAGCCAGAATTGGAGCACGCCAACAGCTGTGCCCTGATTGAAAAAGAACCTTCCTCTTGTGCCCTGAACTCAATATGCCAGCCTCAAAACCAAAGCTCACATCAGAAAATTCATTACAAACCATGATACATAAGAAAAATGAGAAAAAAGCCAAAGAAATGCAAGAATCCCTAATTATATTGGGCTTGATTTAGTCGCAAGGAAACCGGCTGTTCCCGGATTCATTCGCCCCTCAAGCTGACGGCCTGTGGAATTCTGACTGAATTAACCTGAAAATCGCAGTGAAACTCAGTTTGGAGGCAATTAATATCTGTCACCTCAGCCAAAGTGTTCCATTTGATTTTCCAAAACAGAAAAACTCACCTTGGTTGTTTTACCTGTAGATGTCTAAGTTTCAACATCCTATTTGTTGTGTGTTTTCTTTCATAATGGCTACTCTGTCCAAACTCTTGTTTGTATTGCATCAGATACAAAATTTGGGAAGGAAGAAGGCAACACCAAATCAGACCCAGAAAACATTTAGGAAATTGCCGCTCAAGAAGCCAAAAGTCACTGAGGCACCCAAAACAATGACAGCAAGCCAGAAGAGGAGCAAGCCAACAGCTGTGCCCTGATTGAAAAAGAACCTTCCTCTTGTGCCCTGAACTCAATATGCCAGCCTCAAAACCAAAGCTCACATCAGAAAATTCATTACAAACCATGATAAATAAGAAAAAAGAAAAAAGCCAAAGAAATGCAAGAATCCATAATGATATAGGGCTTGATTTAGTCGCTAGGAAACCGGCTGTTCCTGGATTCATCTACCCCTCCAGCTGACTGCCTGTGGAATTCTGACTGAATTAACCTGACAATCGCAGTGAAACTCAAGAAATCAAATTTCAGCTGAGGCACCCAAAACAAAGACAATAGCCAGAATTGGAGCAGGCCAACAGCTGTGCCCTGTTTGAAAAAGACCATTCCTCCGGTGCCCTGAACTCAAAATGCCAGCCTCAAAACCAAAGCTCACATCAGAAAATTCATTACAAACCATGATAAATAAGGGAAATGTGAAAAAGCCAAAGAAATGCAAGAGTCCTTTGTGATATTTGGCAGGATTTAGACACAAAGAAACTGGCTGTTTCCAGATTCATCCCCCCCTTCCACAGACTGACTTTGGAATTCTGATTGAATTCACCTCAAAATCGCTCTCACACTCCATTTGGAGGGAATTAGAATCTGTCCCCTCAGCAGAAGCGTTCCATGTCATTTTCCAAAACACAGAATCTCATCGTGGTTGTGTTGCCTATGGATTTCTAATCCTGAAAGGTCAATTTGCTGTGTTTTTTTTTTTTTTTTCTTTCATAATGGCTACTCTCCAAAATCTTGCTTGTACTGCATCAGAATACAAAAATTGGGAAGGAAGAAGGCAAAACCAACTCAGACCCCGAAAACATTTAGGAAATTGCCACACAAGAAACCACAAATCAGCTGAGGCACCCAAAACAATGACAGCAAGCCAGAAGTGGAGCAAGCCAACAGCTGTGCCCTGATTGAAAAAGAACCTTCCTCTTGTGCCCTGAACTCAATATGCCAGCCTCAAAACCAAAGCTCACATCAGAAAATTCATACAAACTATGATAAATAAGGGAAATGTGAAAAAGCTGAAGAAATGCAAGCCTGTGGAATCCTAACTGAATTAACTGAATTAACCTGAAAATCGCAGTGAAACTCAGTTTGGAGGCAATTAATATCTGTCACCTCAGCCAAAATGTTCCATTTCATTTTCCAAAACACAAAAACAGCTTGGTCATGTTACCTGTAGATTTGTATGCTTCAAACACCTATTTGTTGTGTTTTTTATTTCATAATGGCTACTCTGACCAAAATCTTGCTTGTATTGCATCAGAATACAAAATTTGGGAAGGAAGAAGGCAAAGCCAACTCAGACCCAGAAAACTTTTAGGAAATTGCAGCTCAAAAAACCAAACGTCAGCTGAGGCACCCAAAACCATGACAGCAAGCCAGAATTGGAGCAAGACAACAGCTGTGCCCTGATTGAAAAAGAACCTTCCTCTTGTGCCCTGAACTCAATATGCCAGCCTCAAAACCAAAGCTCATATCAGAAAATTCATTACAAACCATGATAAATAAGGGAAATGTGAAAAAGCCAAAGAAATGCAGGAGTCCTTTGTGATATTTGGCTGGATTCAGACACAAGGAAACTGGCTGTTCCCAGAATCATACCCCCTTCCACAGACAGACTTTGGAATTCTGATTGAATTCACCTCAAGATCGCTCTCACACTCCATTTGGAGGGAATTAGGATCTGTCCCCTCAGCAGAAGGGTATCATGTCATTTTCCAAAACACAGAAACTCATCTTGGTCGAGTTGCCTGTAGATTTCTAATCCTGAAAGGGCAATTTGCTGTGTTATTTTTTCTTTCATAATGGCTACTCTGTCAAAATCTTGCTTGTATTGCATCAGAATACAAAATTTGGGAAGGAAGAAGGTAAAACCGACTCAGACCCAGAAAATATTTAGCAAATTACCGCTCAAGAAACCACAAATCGGCTGAGGCACCCAAAACAATGACAGCAAGCCAGAATTGGAGCAAGCCAACAGCTGTGCCCTGATTGAACAAAACCATTAATCCAGTGCCCTGAACTCCATATTCCAGCCTCAAAACCAAAGCTCACAAAAAATAATCATTACAAACAATGATAAATAAGGGAAATCTGAGAAAGCCAAAGAAATTCAAGAGTCCTTTGTGGTATTTGGCTGGATTTAGACAGAAGGAAACAGGCTGTTTCTGGATTCATCCCCCCCTTCCACAGACTGACTTTGGAATTCTGACTCAATTCACCTCAAAATCGCACTCACACTCAATTTGGAGGGAATTAGTATCTGTCCCCTCAGCAGAAGTGTTCCATGTGAATTTCCAAAACACAGAAACTCATCTTGGTCGTGTTGCCTGTAGATTTCTAATCCTTAAAGGTCAATTTGCTGTGTTTTTTTTTTTTTCTTTCATAATGGCTACTCTGTCCAAAATCTTGCTTGTATTGCGTCAGAATACAAAATTTGGGAATAAGAAGGCAAATCCGATCAGAACCAGAAAACATTTAGGAAACTGCAGAAAAAGAATCCACAAATCAGCTGAGGCACCCAAAACCATGACAGCAAGCCAGAATTGGAGCAAGCCAACAGCTGTGCCCTGATTGAAAAAGAACCTTCCTCTTGTGCCCTAAACTCAATATGCCAGCCACAAAACCAAAGATCACATCAAAAAATTCTTTTCAAACCATGATAAATAGGAAAAATCAGAAAAAAGCCAAAGAAATGCAAGTTTTCTTAGTGATATTGGGCTTGATTTATTCCTAAGTAAACAGCTGTTTCCAGATTCATCCACAACTCCCAGCTGAGTGAATAGGGATTCTGACTGAATTCACCTCAAAATGGTAGTGAAATTCGGTTTGGAGACAATTAATATCTGTCACCTCAGCCAAAGTGTTCCATTTTATTTTCCAAAACAAAAAAACTCACTTTGGTCATGTTACCTATAGATTTCCAAGCTTCAAACGCTTATTTGTTGTGTTTTTTATTTCATAATGGCTACTCTGTCCAAAATCTTCCTTGTATTGCATCACACACAATTTGGGAAGGTAAAAGGCAAAGCCAACTCAGAAACAGAAAACATTTAGGAAATTGCCACTCAAGAAACCAAAAGTCAGCTGAGGCACCCAAAACCATGACAGCAAGCCAGAATTGGAGGAGGCAATCAGCTGAGTCCTGATTGAAAAAGGCCATTCTTCCGGGACCCTGAACTCCATATTCCAGCCTCAAAACCAAAGCTGACATCAGGAAATTCATTACAAACCACGATACATAACAAAAATGAGAAAAAAGCCAAGAAATGCAAGAATCCATAATGATATTGAGCTGGATTTAGTCGCAAGGAAACGGGCTGTTCTCGGATTCATCCACCCCTCCAGCTGACTGCCTGTGGAATTCTGACTGAATTAACCTGAAAATCGCAGTGAAACTCAGTTTGGAGGCAATTAATATCTGTCACCTCAGCCAAAGTGTTCCATTTTATTTTCCATAACACAAAAACTCACCTTGGTCGTGTTATCTGTAGATTTCTAGCTTCAAACACCTATGTGTAGTGTTTTTTATTTCATAATGGCTGCTCTGGCCAAACTCTTGTTTGTATTGTGTCAGAATACAAAATTTGGGAAGGAAGAAGGCAAAACCAACTCAGACCCAGAAAACATTTAGGAAATTGCCGCTCAAGAAATCACAAATCAGCTGAGGCACCCAAAAAAATGTCAGGATGCCAGAATTGGAACACGCCAACAGCTGTGCCCTGATTGAAAAAGAACCTTCCTCTTGTGCCCTGAACTCAATATGCCAGCCTCAAAACCAAAGCTCACATCAGAAAATTCATTACAAACCATGATAAATAAGAAAAATCAGAAAAAAGCCAAAGAAATGCAGGAGTTCTTAGTGATATTGGGCTTGATTTATTCTCTTATTGCTGGCTGGTTGCAGATTCATCAACAACTCCCAGCTGAGTGTCTGTGGTTTCTGACTGAATTAACATGAAAATCGCAGTGAAACTCGGTTTGGAGGCAATTAATATCTGTCATTTCAGCCAAAGTGTTCCATTTTATTTTCCAATACACAAAAACTCACCTTGGTCATGCTACCTGCAGATTTCTAAGCTTCAAACGCAATTTGTTGTGTTGTTTATTTCATAATGGCTACTGTGCCCAAACTCTTGTTTGTATTGTGTCAGAATGCAAAATTTCAAAAGGGAGAAGGCAAAACCAACTCAGACCCAGAAAACATTTAGGAAATTTTAACTCAAGAAACCAAAAGTCAGCTGAGGCACCCAAAACAATGACAGCAAGCCAGAATTGGAGCAGGCCAACAGCTGTGCCCTGATTGAAAAAGAACCTTCCTCTTGTGCCCTGAACTCAATATGCCAGCCTCAAAACCAAAGCTCACATCAGAAAATTCATTACAAACCATGATACATAAGAAAAATGAGAAAAAAGCCAAAGAAATGCAAGAATCCCTAATTATATTGGGCTTGATTTAGTCGCAAGGAAACCGGCTGTTCCCGGATTCATTCGCCCCTCAAGCTGACGGCCTGTGGAATTCTGACTGAATTAACCTGAAAATCGCAGTGAAACTCAGTTTGGAGGCAATTAATATCTGTCACCTCAGCCAAAGTGTTCCATTTGATTTTCCAAAACAGAAAAACTCACCTTGGTTGTTTTACCTGTAGATGTCTAAGTTTCAACATCCTATTAGTTGTGTGTTTTCTTTCATAATGGCTACTCTGTCCAAACTCTTGTTTGTATTGCATCAGATACAAAATTTGGGAAGGAAGAAGGCAACACCAAATCAGACCCAGAAAACATTTAGGAAATTGCCGCTCAAGAAGCCAAAAGTCACTGAGGCACCCAAAACAATGACAGCAAGCCAGAAGAGGAGCAAGCCAACAGCTGTGCCCTGATTGAAAAAGAACCTTCCTCTTGTGCCCTGAACTCAATATGCCAGCCTCAAAACCAAAGCTCACATCAGAAAATTCATTACAAACCATGATAAATAAGAAAAAAGAGAAAAAAGCCAAAGAAATGCAAGAATCCATAATGATATAGGGCTTGATTTAGTCGCTAGGAAACCGGCTGTTCCTGGATTCATCTACCCCTCCAGCTGACTGCCTGTGGAATTCTGACTGAATTAACCTGACAATCGCAGTGAAACTCAAGAAATCAAATTTCAGCTGAGGCACCCAAAAAAAAGACAATAGCCAGAATTGGAGCAGGCCAACAGCTGTGCCCTGTTTGAAAAAGACCATTCCTCCGGTGCCCTGAAATCAAAATGCCAGCCTCAAAACCAAAGCTCACATCAGAAAATTCATTACAAACCATGATAAATAAGGGAAATGTGAAAAAGCCAAAGAAATGCAAGAGTCCTTTGTGATATTTGGCAGGATTTAGACACAAAGAAACTGGCTGTTTCCAGATTCATCCCCCCCCTTCCACAGACTGACTTTGGAATTCTGATTGAATTCACCTCAAAATCGCTCTCACACTCCATTTGGAGGGAATTAGAATCTGTCCCCTCAGCAGAAGCGTTCCATGTCATTTTCCAAAACACAGAATCTCATCGTGGTTGTGTTGCCTATGGATTTCTAATCATGAAAGGTCAATTTGCTGTGTTTTTTTTTTTTTTCTTTCATAATGGCTACTCTCCAAAATCTTGCTTGTACTGCATCAGAATACAAAAATTGGGAAGGAAGAAGGCAAAACCAACTCAGACCCCGAAAACATTTAGGAAATTGCCACACAAGAAACCACAAATCAGCTGAGGCACCCAAAACAATGACAGCAAGCCAGAAGTGGAGCACGCCAACAGCTGTGCCCTGATTGAAAAAGAACCTTCCTCTTGTGCCCTGAACTCAATATGCCAGCCTCAAAACCAAAGCTCACATCAGAAAATTCATACAAACTATGATAAATAAGGGAAATGTGAAAAAGCTGAAGAAATGCAAGCCTGTGGAATCCTAACTGAATTAACTGAATTAACCTGAAAATCGCAGTGAAACTCAGTTTGGAGGCAATTAATATCTGTCACCTCAGCCAAAATGTTCCATTTCATTTTCCAAAACACAAAAACAGCTTGGTCATGTTACCTGTAGATTTGTATGCTTCAAACACCTATTTGTTGTGTTTTTTATTTCATAATGGCTACTCTGACCAAAATCTTGCTTGTATTGCATCAGAATACAAAATTTGGGAAGGAAGAAGGCAAAGCCAACTCAGACCCAGAAAACTTTTAGGAAATTGCAGCTCAAAAAACCAAAAGTCAGCTGAGGCACCCAAAACCATGACAGCAAGCCAGAATTGGAGCAAGCCAACAGCTGTGCCCTGATTGAAAAAGAACCTTCCTCTTGTGCCCTGAACTCAATATGCCAGCCTCAAAACCAAAGCTCATATCAGAAAAATCATTACAAACCATGATAAATAAGAAAAAAGAGAAAAAAGCCAAAAAAATGCAAGAATCCATAATGATATAGGGCTTGATTTAGTCGCTAGGAAACCAGCTGTTCACGGATTCATCCACCCCTCCAGCTGCTGCCTGTGGAATTCTGAATGAATTAACCTGAAAATCGCAGTGAAACTCAGTTTGGAGGCAATTAATATCTGTCACCTCAGCCAAAGTGTTTCATTTTATTTTCCAAAACACAAAAACTCACCTTGGTCATGTTACCTGTTGATTTCTAAGCTTCAAACGCCTATTAGTTGTGTTTTTTATTTCATAATGGCTACTCTGTCGAAAATCTCGCTTGTATTGCATCAGAATACAAAATTTGGGAAGGAAGAAGGCAAAGCCAACTCAGACCCAGAGAACATTTAGGAAATTGCCACACAGGAAACCACAAATTGGCTGAGGAACCCAAAACAATGACAGCAAGCCAGAATTGCAGCAAGCCAACAACTGTACCCTCTTTGAAAAAGACAGGTCCTCCAGTACCCTGAACTCCATATTGCAGCCTCAAAACCAAGCTCACATCAGAAAATTCATTACAAACCATGATAAATCAGGGAAATGTGAAAAAGCCAAAGAAATGCAAGAGTCCTTTTTGATATTTGGCTGGATTCAGATACAAGGAAACTGGCTGTTTCCAGATTCATCCCCCCCTTCCACAGACTGACTTTGGAATTCTGATTGAATTCACCTCAAAATCGCACTCACACTCAATTTGGAGGGAATTAGAATCTGTCCCCTCAGCAGAAGGGTTCCTTGTCATTTTCCAAAACACAGAAACTCATCTTGGTCGTGTAGCCTGCAGATTTCTAATCCTGAAAGGGCAATGCGCTGTGTTTTTTTTTTTTTTTCTTTCATAATGGCTACTCTCCAAAATCTTGCTTGTATTGCATCAGAATACAAAATTTGGGAATAAGTAGGCAAAACCGACTCAGACCCAGAAAACATTTAGGAAATTGGCACTCAAGAAACCACAAATCAGCTGAGACACCCAAAACAATGACAGCAAGGCAGAATTGGAGCACGCCAACAGCTGTGCCCTGATTGAAAAAGAACCTTCCTCTTGTGCCTGAACTCAATATGCCAGCCTCAAAACCAAAGCTCACATCAGAAAATTCATTACAAACCATGATAAATAAGAAAAAAGAGAAAAAAGCCAAAAAAATGCAAGAATCCATAATGATATAAGGCTGGATTTAGTCACAAGGAAACCGGCTGTTCCCGGATTCATCCACCCCTCCAGCTGACTGCCTGTGGAATTCTGACTGAATTAACCTGAAAATCACAGTGAAACTCAGTTTGGAGGCAGTTAATATCTGTCACCTCAGCCAAAGTGTTCCATTTTATTTTCCAAAACACAAAAACTCACCTTGGTTATGTTACCTGTAGATTTCTAAGCTTCAAACACCTATTTGTTGTGTTTTTTATTTCATAATGGCTATTCTGTACAAACTCTTCTTTGCATTGCATCAGAATACAAAATTTGGGAAGGAAGAAGGCAAAGCCAACTCACACCCAGAAAACATTTGGGAAATTGCCACACAAGAAACCACAAATCGGCTGAGGTACTCAAAATAAGGACAGCAAGCCAGAACTGCAGCCAGCCAACAGCTGTGCCCTGATTGAAAAAGAGCCATCCTCTTCTGCCCTGAACTCAATATGCCAGCCTCAAAACCAAAGCTCACATCAGAAAATTCATTACAAACCATGATAAATAAGAAAAAAGAGAAAAAAGCCAAAGAAATGCAAGAGTACTTTGTGATATTTGGCTGGATTTAGACACAAGGAAACTGGATGTTTCCAGATTCATCCCCCCCTTCCACAGACTGACTTTGGAATTCTGATTGAATTCACCTCAAAATCGCACTCACAATCATTTGGGAGGGAATTAGAATCTGTCCCCTCAGCAGAAGCGTTCTATGTCATTTTCCAAAACACAGAAACTCATCTTGGTCGTGTTGCCTGTAGATTTCTAATCCTGAAAGGGCAATGCGCTTTTTTTTTTTTCTTTCATAATGGCTACTCTCCAAAATCTTGCTTGTATTGCATCAGAATACAAAATTTGGGAATAAGAAGGCAAAACCGACTCAGACCCAGAAAACATTTAGGAAATTGGCACTCAAGAAACCACAAATCGGCTGAGGCACCCAAAACAATGACAGCAAGCCAGAAGTGGAGCAAGCCAACAGCTGTGCCCTGATTGAAAAACAACCTTCCTCTTGTGCCCTGAACTCAATATGCCAGCCTCAAAACCAAAGCTGACATCAGAAAATTCATTACAAACCATGATAAATAAGGGAAATGTGAAAAAGCCAAAGAAATGCAAGAGTCCTTTGTGATATTTGGCAGGATTTAGACACAAAGAAACTGGCTGTTTCCAGATTCATCCCCCCCTTCCACAGACCGACTTTGGAATTCTGATTGAATTCACTTCAAAATCGCTCTCACACTCCATTTGGAGGGCATTAGAATCTGTCCCCTCAGAAGAAGCGCTCCATGTCATTTTCCAAAACACAGAATCTCACCTTGGTTGTGTTGCCTATGGATTTCTAATCCTGAAAGGTCAATTTGCTGTGTTTTTTTTTTTTCTTTCATAATGGCTACTCTGTCCAAAATCTTGCTTGTATTGCATCAGAATACAAAAATTGGGAAGGAAGTAGGCAAAACCAACTCAGACCCCGAAAACATTTAGGAAATTGCCACACAAGAAACCACAAATCAGCTGAGGCACCCAAAACAATGACAGCAAGCCAGAAGTGGAGCAAGCCAACAGCTGTGCCCTGATTGAAAAAGAACCTTCCTCTTGTGCCCTGAACTCAATATGCCAGCCTCAAAACCAAAGCTCACATCAGAAAATTCATACAAACTATGATAAATAAGGGAAATGTGAAAAAGCTGAAGAAATGCAAGCCTGTGGAATCCTAACTGAATTAACTGAATTAACCTGAAAATCGCAGTGAAACTCAGTTTGGAGGCAATTAATATCTGTCACCTCAGCCAAAATGTTCCATTTCATTTTCCAAAACACAAAAACAGCTTGGTCATGTTACCTGTAGATTTGTATGCTTCAAACACCTATTTGTTGTGTTTTTTATTTCATAATGGCTACTCTGACCAAAATCTTGCTTGTATTGCATCAGAATACAAAATTTGGGAAGGAAGAAGGCAAAGCCAACTCAGACCCAGAAAACTTTTAGGAAATTGCAGCTCAAAAAACCAAAAGTCAGCTGAGGCACCCAAAACCATGACAGCAAGCCAGAATTGGAGCAAGCCAACAGCTGTGCCCTGATTGAAAAAGAACCTTCCTCTTGTGCCCTGAACTCAATATGCCAGCCTCAAAACCAAAGCTCATATCAGAAAAATCATTACAAACCATGATAAATAAGAAAAAAGAGAAAAAAGCCAAAAAAATGCAAGAATCCATAATGATATAGGGCTTGATTTAGTCGCTAGGAAACCAGCTGTTCACGGATTCATCCACCCCTGCAGCTGCTGCCTGTGGAATTCTGAATGAATTAACCTGAAAATCGCAGTGAAACTCAGTTTGGAGGCAATTAATATCTGTCACCTCAGCCAAAGTGTTTCATTTTATTTTCCAAAACACAAAAACTCACCTTGGTCATGTTACCTGTTGATTTCTAAGCTTCAAACGCCTATTAGTTGTGTTTTTTATTTCATAATGGCTACTCTGTCGAAAATCTCGCTTGTATTGCATCAGAATACAAAATTTGGGAAGGAAGAAGGCAAAGCCAACTCAGACCCAGAGAACATTTAGGAAATTGCCACACAGGAAACCACAAATTGGCTGAGGAACCCAAAACAATGACAGCAAGCCAGAATTGCAGCAAGCCAACAACTGTACCCTCTTTGAAAAAGACAGGTCCTCCAGTACCCTGAACTCCATATTGCAGCCTCAAAACCAAGCTCACATCAGAAAATTCATTACAAACCATGATAAATCAGGGAAATGTGAAAAAGCCAAAGAAATGCAAGAGTCCTTTTTGATATTTGGCTGGATTCAGATACAAGGAAACTGGCTGTTTCCAGATTCATCCCCCCCTTCCACAGACTGACTTTGGAATTCTGATTGAATTCACCTCAAAATCGCACTCACACTCAATTTGGAGGGAATTAGAATCTGTCCCCTCAGCAGAAGGGTTCCTTGTCATTTTCCAAAACACAGAAACTCATCTTGGTCGTGTAGCCTGCAGATTTCTAATCCTGAAAGGGCAATGCGCTGTGTTTTTTTTTTTTTTTCTTTCATAATGGCTACTCTCCAAAATCTTGCTTGTATTGCATCAGAATACAAAATTTGGGAATAAGTAGGCAAAACCGACTCAGACCCAGAAAACATTTAGGAAATTGGCACTCAAGAAACCACAAATCAGCTGAGACACCCAAAACAATGACAGCAAGGCAGAATTGGAGCACGCCAACAGCTGTGCCCTGATTGAAAAAGAACCTTCCTCTTGTGCCTGAACTCAATATGCCAGCCTCAAAACCAAAGCTCACATCAGAAAATTCATTACAAACCATGATAAATAAGAAAAAAGAGAAAAAAGCCAAAAAAATGCAAGAATCCATAATGATATAAGGCTGGATTTAGTCACAAGGAAACCGGCTGTTCCCGGATTCATCCACCCCTCCAGCTGACTGCCTGTGGAATTCTGACTGAATTAACCTGAAAATCACAGTGAAACTCAGTTTGGAGGCAGTTAATATCTGTCACCTCAGCCAAAGTGTTCCATTTTATTTTCCAAAACACAAAAACTCACCTTGGTTATGTTACCTGTAGATTTCTAAGCTTCAAACACCTATTTGTTGTGTTTTTTATTTCATAATGGCTATTCTGTACAAACTCTTCTTTGCATTGCATCAGAATACAAAATTTGGGAAGGAAGAAGGCAAAGCCAACTCAGACCCAGAAAACATTTGGGAAATTGCCACACAAGAAACCACAAATCGGCTGAGGTACTCAAAATAAGGACAGCAAGCCAGAACTGCAGCCAGCCAACAGCTGTGCCCTGATTGAAAAAGAGCCATCCTCTTCTGCCCTGAACTCAATATGCCAGCCTCAAAACCAAAGCTCACATCAGAAAATTCATTACAAACCATGATAAATAAGAAAAAAGAGAAAAAAGCCAAAGAAATGCAAGAGTACTTTGTGATATTTGGCTGGATTTAGACACAAGGAAACTGGATGTTTCCAGATTCATCCCCCCCTTCCACAGACTGACTTTGGAATTCTGATTGAATTCACCTCAAAATCGCACTCACAATCATTTGGGAGGGAATTAGAATCTGTCCCCTCAGCAGAAGCGTTCTATGTCATTTTCAAAAACACAGAAACTCATCTTGGTCGTGTTGCCTGTAGATTTCTAATCCTGAAAGGGCAATGCGCTTTTTTTTTTTTCTTTCATAATGGCTACTCTCCAAAATCTTGCTTGTATTGCATCAGAATACAAAATTTGGGAATAAGAAGGCAAAACCGACTCAGACCCAGAAAACATTTAGGAAATTGGCACTCAAGAAACCACAAATCGGCTGAGGCACCCAAAACAATGACAGCAAGCCAGAAGTGGAGCAAGCCAACAGCTGTGCCCTGATTGAAAAACAACCTTCCTCTTGTGCCCTGAACTCAATATGCCAGCCTCAAAACCAAAGCTCACATCAGAAAATTCATTGCAAACCATGATAAATAAGTGAAATGTGAAAAAGCCAAAGAAATGCAAGAGTCCTTTGTGATATTTGGCAGGATTTAGACACAAAGAAACTGGCTGTTTCCAGATTCATCCCCCCCTTCCACAGACCGACTTTGGAATTCTGATTGAATTCACTTCAAAATCGCTCTCACACTCCATTTGGAGGGCATTAGAATCTGTCCCCTCAGAAGAAGCGCTCCATGTCATTTTCCAAAACACAGAATCTCACCTTGGTTGTGTTGCCTATGGATTTCTAATCCTGAAAGGTCAATTTGCTGTGTTTTTTTTTTTTCTTTCATAATGGCTACTCTGTCCAAAATCTTGCTTGTATTGCATCAGAATACAAAAATTGGGAAGGAAGTAGGCAAAACCAACTCAGACCCCGAAAACATTTAGGAAATTGCCACACAAGAAACCACAAATCAGCTGAGGCACCCAAAACAATGACAGCAAGCCAGAATTGGAGCAAGCCAACATTTGTGCCCTGATTGAAAAAGAACCTTCCTCTTGTGCCCTGAACTCAATATGCCAGCCTCAAAACCAAAGCTCACATCAGAAAATTCATTACAAACCATGATAAATAAGAAAAAAGAGAAAAAAGCCAAAAAAATGCAAGAATCCATAATGATATAGGGCTTGATTTAGTCGCTAGGAAACCGGCTGTTCCCGGATTCATCCACCCCTCCAGCTGACAGCCTGTGGAATTCTGACTGAATTAACCTGAAAATCACAGTGAAACTCAGTTTGGAGGCAATTAATATCTGTCACCTCAGCCAAAGTGTTCCATTTTATTTTCATAAACACAAAAACTCACCTTGGTCATGTTTCCTGTAGATTTCTAAGCTTCAAACGCCTATTTGTTGTGTTTTTTCTTTCATAATGGCTATTCTGTACAAACTCTTCTTTGCATTGCATCAGAATACAAAATTTGGGAAGGAAGAAGGCAAAGCCAACTCAGACCCTGAAAACATTTGGGAAATTGCCACACAAGAAACCACAAATCGGCTGAGGCACTCAAAACAATGACAGCAAGCCAGAAGTGGAGCAAGCCAACAGCTGTGCCCTGATTGAAAAACAACCTTCCTCTTGTGCCCTGAACTCAATATGCCAGCCTCAAAACCAAAGCTCACGTCAGAAAATTCATTACAAACCATGATAAATAAGAAAAAAGAGAAAAAAGCCAAAAAAATGCAAGAATCCATAATGATATTGGGTTTGATTTAGTTGCAAGGAAACCGGCTGTTCCCAGATTCATCCACCACTAAAGCTGACTGCCTGTGGAATTCTGACTGAATTAACCTGACAATCGCAGTGAAACTCAAGAAACCAAATTTCAGCTGAGGCACCCAAAACAAAGACAATAGCCAGAATTGGAGCACACCAACAGCTGTGCCCTGTTTGAAAAAGACCATTCCTCCGGTGCCCTGAACTCTATATTGCAGCCTCAAAACCAAAGCTCACATCAGAAAATTCATTACAAACCATGATAAATTAGGGAAATGTGAAAAAGCCAAAGAAATGCAAGAGTCCTTTGTGATATTTGGCTGGAATTAGACACAAAGAAACTGGCTGTTTCCAGATTCATCCCCCCCTTCCACAGACTGACTTTGGAATTCTGATTGAATTCACCTCAAAATCGCACTCACACTCATTTGGGAGGGAATTAGAATCTGTCCCCTCAGCAGAAGCGTTCTATGTCATTTTCCAAAACACAGAAACTCATCTTGGTCATGTTGCTTGTAGATTTCTAATCCTGAAATGGCAATGCGCTGTGTTTTTTTTTTTTCTTTCTTTCATAATGGCTACTCTCCAAAATCTTGCTTGTATTGCATCAGAATACAAAAATTGGGAAGGAAGAAGGCAAAACCAACTCAGACCCCGAAAACATTTAGGAAATTGCCACACAAGAAACCACAAATCAGCTGAGGCACCCAAAACAATGACAGCAAGCCAGAAGTGGAGCAAGCCAACAGCTGTGCCCTGATTGAAAAAGAACCTTCCTCTTGTGCCCTGAACTCAATATGCCAGCCTCAAAACCAAAGCTCACACCAGAAAATTCATACAAACCATGATAAATAAGGGAAATGTGAAAAAGCTGAAGAAATGCAAGCCTGTGGAATCCTAACTGAATTAACTGAATTAACCTGAAAATCGCAGTGAAACTGAGTTTGGAGGCAATTAATATCTGTCACCTCAGCCAAAATGTTCCATTTCATTTTCCAAAACACAAAAACAGCTTGGTCATGTTACCTGTAGAAATGTATGCTTCAAACACCTATTTGTTGTGTTTTTTATTTCATAATGGCTACTCTGACCAAAATCTTGCTTGTATTGCATCAGAATACAAAATTTGGGAAGGAAGAAGGCAAAGCCAACTAAGACCCAGAAAACTTTTAGGAAATTGCAGCTCAAAAAACCAAAAGTCAGCTGAGGCACCCAAAACCATGACAGCAAGCCAGAATTGGAGCAAGACAACAGCTGTGCCCTGATTGAAAAAGAACCTTCCTCTTGTACCCTGAACTCAATATGCCAGCCTCAAAACCAAAGCTCACATCAGAAAATTCATTACAAACCATGATAAATAAGAAAAAAGAGAAAAAAGCCAAAAAATGCAAGAATCCATAATGATATAGGGCTTGATTTAGTCGCTAGGAAACCAGCTGTTCACGGATTCATCCACCCCTCCAGCTGCTGCCTGTGGAATTCTGAATGAATTAACCTGAAAATCACAGTGAAACTCAGTTTGGAGGCAATTAATATCTGTCACCTCAGCCAAAGTGTTCCATTTTATTTTCCAAAACACAAAAACTAACCTTGGTCATGTTACCTGTTGATTTCTAAGCTTCAAACGGCTATTAGTTGTGTTTTTTATTTCATAATGGCTACTCTGTCGAAAATCTCGCTTGTATTGCATCAGAATACAAAATTTGGGAAGGAAGAAGGCAAAGCCAACTCAGACCCAGAGAACATTTAGGAAATTGCCACACAGGAAACCACAAATTGGCTGAGGAACCCAAAACAATGACAGCAAGCCAGAATTGCAGCAAGCCAACAACTGTACCCTCTTTGAAAAAGACAGGTCCTCCAGTACCCTGAACTCCATATTGCAGCCTCAAAACCAAGCTCACATCAGAAAATTCATTACAAACCATGATAAATCAGGGAAATGTGAAAAAGCCAAAGAAATGCAAGAGTCCTTTTTGATATTTGGCTGGATTCAGATACAAGGAAACTGGCTGTTTCCAGATTCATCCCCCCCTTCCACAGACTGACTTTGGAATTCTGATTGAATTCACCTCAAAATCGCACTCACACTCAATTTGGAGGGAATTAGAATCTGTCCCCTCAGCAGAAGGGTTCCTTGTCATTTTCCAAAACACAGAAACTCATCTTGGTCGTGTAGCCTGCAGATTTCTAATCCTGAAAGGGCAATGCGCTGTGTTTTTTTTTTTTTTCTTTCATAATGGCTACTCTCCAAAATCTTGCTTGTATTGCATCAGAATACAAAATTTGGGAATAAGTAGGCAAAACCGACTCAGACCCAGAAAACATTTAGGAAATTGGCACTCAAGAAACCACAAATCAGCTGAGACACCCAAAACAATGACAGCAAGGCAGAATTGGAGCACGCCAACAGCTGTGCCCTGATTGAAAAAGAACCTTCCTCTTGTGCCTGAACTCAATATGCCAGCCTCAAAACCAAAGCTCACATCAGAAAATTCATTACAAACCATGATAAATAAGAAAAAAGAGAAAAAAGCCAAAAAATGCAAGAATCCATAATGATATAGGGCTTGATTTAGTCGCTAGGAAACCAGCTGTTCACGGATTCATCCACCCCTCCAGCTGCTGCCTGTGGAATTCTGAATGAATTAACCTGAAAATCACAGTGAAACTCAGTTTGGAGGCAATTAATATCTGTCACCTCAGCCAAAGTGTTCCATTTTATTTTCCAAAACACAAAAACTAACCTTGGTCATGTTACCTGTTGATTTCTAAGCTTCAAACGGCTATTAGTTGTGTTTTTTATTTCATAATGGCTACTCTGTCGAAAATCTCGCTTGTATTGCATCAGAATACAAAATTTGGGAAGGAAGAAGGCAAAGCCAACTCAGACCCAGAGAACATTTAGGAAATTGCCACACAGGAAACCACAAATTGGCTGAGGAACCCAAAACAATGACAGCAAGCCAGAATTGCAGCAAGCCAACAACTGTACCCTCTTTGAAAAAGACAGGTCCTCCAGTACCCTGAACTCCATATTGCAGCCTCAAAACCAAGCTCACATCAGAAAATTCATTACAAACCATGATAAATCAGGGAAATGTGAAAAAGCCAAAGAAATGCAAGAGTCCTTTTTGATATTTGGCTGGATTCAGATACAAGGAAACTGGCTGTTTCCAGATTCATCCCCCCCTTCCACAGACTGACTTTGGAATTCTGATTGAATTCACCTCAAAATCGCACTCACACTCAATTTGGAGGGAATTAGAATCTGTCCCCTCAGCAGAAGGGTTCCTTGTCATTTTCCAAAACACAGAAACTCATCTTGGTCGTGTAGCCTGCAGATTTCTAATCCTGAAAGGGCAATGCGCTGTGTTTTTTTTTTTTTTTCTTTCATAATGGCTACTCTCCAAAATCTTGCTTGTATTGCATCAGAATACAAAATTTGGGAATAAGTAGGCAAAACCGACTCAGACCCAGAAAACATTTAGGAAATTGGCACTCAAGAAACCACAAATCAGCTGAGACACCCAAAACAATGACAGCAAGGCAGAATTGGAGCACGCCAACAGCTGTGCCCTGATTGAAAAAGAACCTTCCTCTTGTGCCTGAACTCAATATGCCAGCCTCAAAACCAAAGCTCACATCAGAAAATTCATTACAAACCATGATAAATAAGAAAAAAGAGAAAAAAGCCAAAAAAATGCAAGAATCCATAATGATATAAGGCTGGATTTAGTCACAAGGAAACCGGCTGTTCCCGGATTCATCCACCCCTCCAGCTGACTGCCTGTGGAATTCTGACTGAATTAACCTGAAAATCACAGTGAAACTCAGTTTGGAGGCAGTTAATATCTGTCACCTCAGCCAAAGTGTTCCATTTTATTTTCCAAAACACAAAAACTCACCTTGGTTATGTTACCTGTAGATTTCTAAGCTTCAAACACCTATTTGTTGTGTTTTTTATTTCATAATGGCTATTCTGTACAAACTCTTCTTTGCATTGCATCAGAATACAAAATTTGGGAAGGAAGAAGGCAAAGCCAACTCAGACCCAGAAAATATTTGGGAAATTGCCACACAAGAAACCACAAATCGGCTGAGGTACTCAAAATAAGGACAGCAAGCCAGAACTGCAGCCAGCCAACAGCTGTGCCCTGATTGAAAAAGAGCCATCATCTTCTGCCCTGAACTCAATATGCCAGCCTCAAAACCAAAGCTCACATCAGAAAATTCATTACAAACCATGATAAATAAGAAAAAAGAGAAAAAAGCCAAAGAAATGCAAGAGTACTTTGTGATATTTGGCTGGATTTAGACACAAGGAAACTGGATGTTTCCAGATTCATCCCCCCCTTCCACAGACTGACTTTGGAATTCTGATTGAATTCACCTCAAAATCGCACTCACAATCATTTGGGAGGGAATTAGAATCTGTCCCCTCAGCAGAAGCGTTCTATGTCATTTTCCAAAACACAGAAACTCATCTTGGTCGTGTTGCCTGTAGATTTCTAATCCTGAAAGGGCAATGCGCTTTTTTTTTTTTCTTTCATAATGGCTACTCTCCAAAATCTTGCTTGTATTGCATCAGAATACAAAATTTGGGAATAAGAAGGCAAAACCGACTCAGACCCAGAAAACATTTAGGAAATTGGCACTCAAGAAACCACAAATCGGCTGAGGCACCCAAAACAATGACAGCAAGCCAGAAGTGGAGCAAGCCAACAGCTGTGCCCTGATTGAAAAACAACCTTCCTCTTGTGCCCTGAACTCAATATGCCAGCCTCAAAACCAAAGCTGACATCAGAAAATTCATTACAAACCATGATAAATAAGGGAAATGTGAAAAAGCCAAAGAAATGCAAGAGTCCTTTGTGATATTTGGCAGGATTTAGACACAAAGAAACTGGCTGTTTCCAGATTCATCCCCCCCTTCCACAGACCGACTTTGGAATTCTGATTGAATTCACTTCAAAATCGCTCTCACACTCCATTTGGAGGGCATTAGAATCTGTCCCCTCAGAAGAAGCGCTCCATGTCATTTTCCAAAACACAGAATCTCACCTTGGTTGTGTTGCCTATGGATTTCTAATCCTGAAAGGTCAATTTGCTGTGTTTTTTTTTTTCTTTCATAATGGCTACTCTGTCCAAAATCTTGCTTGTATTGCATCAGAATACAAAAATTGGGAAGGAAGAAGGCAAAACCAACTCAGACCCCGAAAACATTTAGGAAATTGCCACACAAGAAACCACAAATCAGCTGAGGCACCCAAAACCATGACAGCAAGCCAGAATTGGAGCAAGCCAACAGCTGTGCCCTGATTGAAAAAGAACCTTCCTCTTGTGCCCTGAACTCAATATGCCAGCCTCAAAACCAAAGCTCACGTCAGAAAATTCATTACAAACCATGATAAATAAGAAAAAAGAGAAAAAAGCCAAAAAAATGCAAGAATCCATAATGATATTGGGTTTGATTTAGTTGCAAGGAAACCGGCTGTTCCCAGATTCATCCACCACTAAAGCTGACTGCCTGTGGAATTCTGACTGAATTAACCTGACAATCGCAGTGAAACTCAAGAAACCAAATTTCAGCTGAGGCACCCAAAACAAAGACAATAGCCAGAATTGGAGCACACCAACAGCTGTGCCCTGTTTGAAAAAGACCATTCCTCCGGTGCCCTGAACTCTATATTGCAGCCTCAAAACCAAAGCTCACATCAGAAAATTCATTACAAACCATGATAAATTAGGGAAATGTGAAAAAGCCAAAGAAATGCAAGAGTCCTTTGTGATATTTGGCTGGAATTAGACACAAAGAAACTGGCTGTTTCCAGATTCATCCCCCCCTTCCACAGACTGACTTTGGAATTCTGATTGAATTCACCTCAAAATCGCACTCACACTCATTTGGGAGGGAATTAGAATCTGTCCCCTCAGCAGAAGCGTTCTATGTCATTTTCCAAAACACAGAAACTCATCTTGGTCATGTTGCTTGTAGATTTCTAATCCTGAAATGGCAATGCGCTGTGTTTTTTTTTTTCTTTCTTTCATAATGGCTACTCTCCAAAATCTTGCTTGTATTGCATCAGAATACAAAATTTGGGAATAAGAAGGCAAAACCGACTCAGACCCAGAAAACATTTAGGAAATTGGCACTCAAGAAACCACAAATCGGCTGAGGCACCCAAAACAATGACAGCAAGCCAGAAGTGGAGCAAGCCAACAGCTGTGCCCTGATTGAAAAAGAACCTTCCTCTTGTGCCCTGAACTCAATATGCCAGCCTCAAAACCAAAGCTCACATCAGAAAATTCATTACAAACCATGATAAATAAGAAAAAAGAGAAAAAAGCCAAAAAATGCAAGAATCCATAATGATATTGGGTTTGATTTAGTTGCAAGGAAACCGGCTGTTCCCAGATTCATCCACCACTAAAGCTGACTGCCTGTGGAATTCTGACTGAATTAACCTGACAATCGCAGTGAAACTCAAGAAACCAAATTTCAGCTGAGGCACCCAAAACAAAGACAATAGCCAGAATTGGAGCAGGCCAACAGCTGTGCCCTGTTTGAAAAGGACCATTCCTCCGGTGCCCTGAACTCAAAATGCCAGCCTCAAAACCAAAGCTCACATCAGAAAATTCATTACAAACCATGATAAATCAGGGAAATGTGAAAAAGCCAAAGAAATGCAAGAGTCCTTTGTGATATTTGGCAGGATTTAGACACAAAGAAACTGGCTGTTTCCAGATTCATCCCCCCCTTCCACAGACTGACTTTGGAATTCTGATTGAATTCACCTCAAAATCGCTCTCACACTCCATTTGGAGGGAATTAGAATCTGTCCCCTCAGCAGAAGCGTTCCATGTCATTTTCCAAAACACAGAATCTCATCGTGGTTGTGTTGCCTATGGATTTCTAATCATGAAAGGTCAATTTGCTGTTTTTTTTTTTTTCTTTCATAATGGCTACTCTCCAAAATCTTGCTTGTATTGCATCAGAATACAAAAATTGGGAAGGAAGAAGGCAAAACCAACTCAGACCCCGAAAACATTTAGGAAATTGCCACACAAGAAACCACAAATCAGCTGAGGCACCCAAAACAATGACAGCAAGCCAGAAGTGGAGCAAGCCAACAGCTGTGCCCTGATTGAAAAGCAACCTTCCTCTTGTGCCCTGAACTCAATATGCCAGCCTCAAAACCAAAGCTCACACCAGAAAATTCATACAAACCATGATAAATAAGGGAAATGTGAAAAAGCTGAAGAAATGCAAGCCTGTGGAATCCTAACTGAATTAACTGAATTAACCTGAAAATCGCAGTGAAACTGAGTTTGGAGGCAATTAATATCTGTCACCTCAGCCAAAATGTTCCATTTCATTTTCCAAAACACAAAAACAGCTTGGTCATGTTACCTGTAGATTTGTATGCTTCAAACACCTATTTGTTGTGTTTTTTATTTCATAATGGCTACTCTGACCAAAATCTTGCTTGTATTGCATCAGAATACAAAATTTGGGAAGGAAGAAGGCAAAGCCAACTAAGACCCAGAAAACTTTTAGGAAATTGCAGCTCAAAAAACCAAAAGTCAGCTGAGGCACCTAAAACCATGACAGCAAGCCAGAATTGGAGCAAGACAACAGCTGTGCCCTGATTGAAAAAGAACCTTCCTCTTGTACCCTGAACTCAATATGCCAGCCTCAAAACCAAAGCTCACATCAGAAAATTCATTACAAACCATGATAAATAAGAAAAAAGAGAAAAAAGCCAAAAAATGCAAGAATCCATAATGATATAGGGCTTGATTTAGTCGCTAGGAAACCAGCTGTTCACGGATTCATCCACCCCTCCAGCTGCTGCCTGTGGAATTCTGAATGAATTAACCTGAAAATCACAGTGAAACTCAGTTTGGAGGCAATTAATATCTGTCACCTCAGCCAAAGTGTTCCATTTTATTTTCCAAAACACAAAAACTAACCTTGGTCATGTTACCTGTTGATTTCTAAGCTTCAAACGGCTATTAGTTGTGTTTTTTATTTCATAATGGCTACTCTGTCGAAAATCTCGCTTGTATTGCATCAGAATACAAAATTTGGGAAGGAAGAAGGCAAAGCCAACTCAGACCCAGAGAACATTTAGGAAATTGCCACACAGGAAACCACAAATTGGCTGAGGAACCCAAAACAATGACAGCAAGACAGAATTGCAGCAAGCCAACAACTGTACCCTCTTTGAAAAAGACAGGTCCTCCAGTACCCTGAACTCCATATTGCAGCCTCAAAACCAAGCTCACATCAGAAAATTCATTACAAACCATGATAAATCAGGGAAATGTGAAAAAGCCAAAGAAATGCAAGAGTCCTTTTTGATATTTGGCTGGATTCAGATACAAGGAAACTGGCTATTTCCAGATTCATCCCCCCCTTCCACAGACTGACTTTGGAATTCTGATTGAATTCACCTCAAAATCGCACTCACACTCAATTTGGAGGGAATTAGAATCTGTCCCCTCAGCAGAAGGGTTCCTTGTCATTTTCCAAAACACAGAAACTCATCTTGGTCGTGTAGCCTGTAGATTTCTAATCCTGAAAGGGCAATGCGCTGTGTTTTTTTTTTTTTTTTCTTTCATAATGGCTACTCTCCAAAATCTTGCTTGTATTGCATCAGAATACAAAATTTGGGAATAAGTAGGCAAAACCGACTCAGACCCAGAAAACATTTAGGAAATTGGCACTCAAGAAACCACAAATCAGCTGAGACACCCAAAACAATGACAGCAAGGCAGAATTGGAGCAAGCCAACAGCTGTGCCCTGATTGAAAAAGAACCTTCCTCTTGTGCCTGAACTCAATATGCCAGCCTCAAAACCAAAGCTCACATCAGAAAATTCATTACAAACCATGATAAATAAGAAAAAAGAGAAAAAAGCCAAAAAAATGCAAGAATCCATAATGATATAAGGCTTGATTTAGTCACAAGGAAACCGGCTGTTCCCGGATTTATCCACCCCTCCAGCTGACTGCCTGTGGAATTCTGACTGAATTAACCTGAAAATCACAGTGAAACTCAGTTTGGAGGCAGTTAATATCTGTCACCTCAGCCAAAGTGTTCCATTTTATTTTCATAAACACAAAAACTCACCTTGGTCATGTTACCTGTAGATTTCTAAGCTTCAAACACCTATTTGTTGTGTTTTTTATTTCATAATGGCTATTCTGTACAAACTCTTCTTTGCATTGCATCAGAATACAAAATTTGGGAAGGAAGAAGGCAAAGCCAACTCAGACCCTGAAAACATTTGGGAAATTGCCACACAAGAAACCACAAATCGGCTGAGGCACTCAAAACAATGACAGCAAGCCAGAAGTGGAGCAAGCCAACAGCTGTGCCCTGATTGAAAAACAACCTTCCTCTTGTGCCCTGAACTCAATATGCCAGCCTCAAAACCAAAGCTCACATCAGAAAATTCATTACAAACCATGATAAATAAGAAAAAAGAGAAAAAAGCCAAAAAATGCAAGAATCCATAATGATATTGGGTTTGATTTAGTTGCAAGGAAACCGGCTGTTCCCAGATTCATCCACCACTAAAGCTGACTGCCTGTGGAATTCTGACTGAATTAACCTGACAATCGCAGTGAAACTCAAGAAACCAAATTTCAGCTGAGGCACCCAAAACAAAGACAATAGCCAGAATTGGAGCACACCAACAGCTGTGCCCTGTTTGAAAAAGACCATTCCTCAGGTGCCCTGAACTCTATATTGCAGCCTCAAAACCAAAGCTCACATCAGAAAATTCATTACAAACCATGATAAATTAGGGAAATGTGAAAAAGCCAAAGAAATGCAAGAGTCCTTTGTGATATTTGGCTGGAATTAGACACAAAGAAACTGGCTGTTTCCAGATTCATCCCCCCCTTCCACAGACTGACTTTGGAATTCTGATTGAATTCACCTCAAAATCGCACTCACACTCATTTGGGAGGGAATTAGAATCTGTCCCCTCAGCAGAAGCGTTCCATGTCATTTTCCAAAACACAGAAACTCATCTTGGTCGTGTTGCCTGTAGATTTCTAATCCTGAATGGGCAATGCGCTGTGTTTTTTTTTTTTTTTTTCTTTCTTTCATAATGGCTACTCTCCAAAATCTTGCTTGTATTGCATCAGAATACAAAATTTGGGAATAAGAAGGCAAAACCAACTCAGACCCAGAAAACATTTAGGAAATTGGCACTCAAGAAACCACAAATCGGCTGAGGCACCCAAAACAATGACAGCAAGCCAGAAGTGGAGCAAGCCAACAGCTGTGCCCTGATTGAAAAAGAACCTTCCTCTTGTGCCCTGAACTCAATATGCCAGCCTCAAAACCAAAGCTCACATCAGAAAATTCATTACAAACCATGATAAATAAGGGAAATGTGAAAAAGCCAAAGAAATGCAAGAGTCCTTTGTGATATTTGGCAGGATTTAGACACAAAGAAACTGGCTGTTTCCAGATTCATCCCCCCCTTCCACAGACTGACTTTGGAATTCTGATTGAATTCACCTCAAAATCGCTCTCACACTCCATTTGGAGGGAATTAGAATCTGTCCCCTCAGCAGAAGCGTTCCATGTCATTTTCCAAAACACAGAATCTCATCGTGGTTGTGTTGCCTATGGATTTCTAATCCTGAAAGGTCAATTTGCTCTGTTTTTTTTTTTCTTTCATAATGGCTACTCTCCAAAATCTTGCTTGTACTGCATCAGAATACAAAATTTGGGAAGGAAGAAGGCAAAACCAACTCAGACCCAGAAAACATTTAGGAAATTGCCACTCAAGAAACCAAGTCAGCTGAGGCACCCACAACAATGACAGCAAGCCATAATTGGAGCAAGCCAACAGCTGTACCCTGTTTGAAAAAGAACCTTCCTCTTTTACCCTGAACTCAATATGCCAGCCTCAGAACCAAAGCTCACATCAGAAAATTCATTACAAACCATGATAAATAAGAAAAAGGAGAAAAAAGACAAAGAAATGCAAGAATCCGTAATGATATCGGGCTTGATATAGTCGCAAGGAAACCGGCTGCTCCCGGATTCATCCACCCCTCCAGCTGACTGCCTATGGAATTTTGACTGAATTAACCTCAAAATAGCAGTGAAACTCATTTTGGAGACAATTAATATTTGTCACCTCAGCTAAAGTGTTCCATTTTATTTTGCAAAACACAAAAACTCACCTTGGTTATGTTACCTGTAGATTTCTAAACTTCAAATGCCTATTTGTTGTGTTTTTTATTTCATAATGGCTACTCTGACCAAACTCTTGTTTGTATGGCGTCAGAATACAAAATTTGGGAAGGAAGAAGGGAAAAACAACTCAGACCTAAAAAACATTTAGCAAATTGCCACTCAAGAAACCACAAATCAGCTGAGGATCCCAAACAATGAAAGCAAGCCAGAATTGAGGCAGGCCAATAGCTGTGCCCTGTTTGAAACAGAACATTCCTCTTGCTCCCTGAACTCCATTTTGCAGCCTCAAAACCAAAGCTCATATCAGAAAATTCATTACAAACCATGATAAATAAGAAAAAGGAGAAAAAAGCCAAAGAAATGCAAGAATCCGTAATGTTATTGGGCTTGATTTAGTCACATGGAAGCTGGCTGTTCGCGGATTCATTCACCCCTCCAGTTGACTGCCTGTGGAATTCTGACTGAATTAACCTGAAAATCACAGTGAAACTCAGTTTGGAGGCAATTAATATCTGTCACCTCAGCCAAAGTGTTCCATTTGATTTTCCAAAACACAAATCTCACCTTGGTCGTGTTACCTGTAGATTTCTAAGCTTCAAACGCCTATTTGTTTTGTTTTTCTATTTCATAATGGCTACTCTGCCGAAACTCTTGTTTGTATGGCGTCAGAATACAAAATTTGGGTAGGAAGAAGGCAAAACCAACTCAGACCCAGAAAACATTTAGGAAATTGCCGCTCACAAACCACATATCGGCTGAGGCACCCAAAACAATGACAGCAAGCCAGAATTGGAGCAGGCCAACTGCTGTGCCCTGTTTGAAAAAGACCATTCCCCCGGTGCTCTGAACTCCATATTGCAGCCATAAAACCAAAGCTCACATCAGAAAATTCATTACAAACCATGATAAATAGGAAATCAGAGAAAAAAGCCAAAGAAATGCAAGAATCCATAATGACATTTGGCCTTATTAGTCACAAGGAAACCGGCTGTAGCTGGATTCATCCTCTGCTCCAGCTGACTGCCTGTGGAATTCTGACTGAATTCACCTGAAAATCGCAGTGAAACTCAGTTTGGAGGCAATTAATATCTGTCACCTCAGACCATTTTATTATCCAAAACACATGACCTCACCTTGGTCGTGTTACCTGTAGATTTCTAAGCTTCAAACGCCTATATGCTATGTTTTTCATTACAAAATGGCTACTCTGCAAAAACTCTTGTTTGTATTGCGTCAGAATACAAAATTTGGGAAGGAAGAAGGCAAAATCAACTCAGACCCAGAAAACATGTAGGAAATTGCCGCTCAAGAAACCACAAATCGGCTGAGGCACTCAAAGCAATGACAGCAAGCCAGAATTAGAGCAGACTAACAGCTGTGCCCTGATTGGAAAAGACCATTCCCCCGGTGCCCTGAACTCCATATTGCAGCCTCATAACCAAAGCTGACATCACAAAATTCATTACAAACCATGATAAATAAGAAAAATGCGAAAAATCCAAAGAAATGCAAGAATCCATAATGATATTGGGCTTGATTTAGTCGCAAGGAAACGGGCTGTTCCCGGATTCATCCACCCCTCCAGCTGACTGCCTGTGGAATTCTGACTGAATTAACCTGAAAATCGCAGTGAAACTCAGTTTGGAGGCAATTAATATCTGTCACCTCAGCCAAAGTGTTCCATTTTATTTTCCAAAACACAAAAACTCACCTTGGTCATGTTACCTGTAGATTTCTAAGCTTCAAATGCCTATTTGTTGTGTTTTTTATTTCATAATAGCTACTCTGCCCAAACTCTTGTTTGTATGGCGTCAGAATACAAAATTTGGGAAGGAAGAAGGCAAAACCAACTCAGACCCAGAAAACATTTAGGAAATTGCCACTCAAGAAACCAGAAATCGGCTGAGGCATCCAAAACAATGACAGCAAGCCATAATTGGAGCAAGCCAACAGCGGTACCCTGTTTGAAAAAGAACCTTCCTCTTTTACCCTGAACTCAATATGCCAGCCTCAGAACCAAAGCTCACATCAGAAAATTCATTACAAACCATGATAAATAAGAAAAATGAGAAAATAGCCAAAGAAATGCAAGAATCTGTAATGATATCGGGCTTGATATAGTTGCAAGGAAACCGGCTGTTCCCGGATTCATCCACCCATCCAGTTGACTGCCTATGGAATTCTGACTGAATTAACCTCAAAATAGCAGTGAAACTCATATAGGAGACAATTAATATCTGTTACCTCAGCTAAAGTGTTCCATTTTATTTTGCAAAACACAAAAACTCACCTTGGTCGTGTTACCTGTAGATTTCTAAGCTTCAAACACCTATTTCTTGTGTTTTTTATTTCATAATGGCTATTCTACCCAAACTCTTGTTTGTGTGGCGTCAGCATACAAAATTTGGGAAGGAAGAAGGCAAAACCAACTCAGACCCAGAAAACATTTAGGAAATTGCCACTCACAAACCACATATCGGCTGAGGCACCCAAAACAATGACAGCAAGCCAGAATTGGAGCAGGTCAACAGCTGTGCCCTGTTTGAAAAAGACCATTCCCCCGGTGCCCTAAACTCCATATTGCAGCCACAAAACCAAAGTTCACATCAGAAAATTCATTACAAACCATGATAAATAGGAAATCAGAGAAAAAAGCCAAAGAAATGCAAGAATCCATAATGACATTTGGCCTTATTAGTCACAAGGAAACCAGCTGTTCCCGGATTCATCCTCTGCTCCAGCTGACTGCTGTGGAATTCTGACTGAATTAACCTGAAAATCGCAGTGAAACTCAGTTTGGAGGCAATTACTATCTGTCACCTCAGCCAAAGTGTTCCATTTTATTTTCCAAAACACAAAAACTCACCTTGGTCATGTTACCTGTAGATTTCTAACATTCAAACGCCTATTTGTTGTGTTTTTTATTTCATAATGGCTACTCTGCCTAAACTGTTGTTTGTATGGCGTCAGAATACAAAATTTGAGAAGGAAGAGGGCAAAACCAACTCAGACCCCGAAAACATTTAGGAAATTGCTGCTCAGAATCCACAAATCGGCTGAGGCACCCAAAACAATGACAGCAAGCCAGAATTGAAGCAGGCCAACAGCTGTGCCCTGTTTGAAAAAGACCATTCCTCTGGTGCCCTGAACTCCATATTGCAGCCTCAAAACCAAAGCTCACATCAGAAAATTCATTACAATCCATGATAAATAAGAAAACATAGAAAAAATCCAAAGAAATGCAAGAATCCATAATGACATTTGGCCTGAATAGTCACAAGGAAACCGGCTGTTCCCGGATTCATCCACACCTCCAGCTGACAGCCTGTGGAATTCTGACTGAATTAACCTGAAAATCGCATTGAAACTCAGTTTGGAGGCAATTAATATCTGTCACCTCAGCCAAAGTGTTCCATTTTATTTTCCAAAACACAAAAAATCACCTTGGTCATGTTACCTGTAGATTTCTAAGCTTCAAACGCCTATTTGTTGTGTTTTTTATTTCATAATGGCTACTCTGCCCAAACTCTTGTTTGTTTGGCGTCAGAATACAAAATTTCAGAAGGAAGAAGGCAAAACCAACTCAGACCCAGAAAATATTCAGGAAATTGCCGCTCAAGAAACCAAAAGTTAGCTGAGGCAACCAAAGCAATGACAGCAAGCCAGAATTAGAGCAAGCCAACAGCTGTGCCCTGTTTGAAAAAGAACCTTCCTCTTCTGCCCTGAACTCAATATGCCAGCCTCAGAACCAAAGCTCACATCAGAAAATTCATTACAAACCATGATAAATAAGAAAAAGGAGAAAAAAGAAAAGAAAAGCAAGAATCCATAATGATATTGGGCTTGATTCAGTCGCAAGGAAACCGGCTGTTTCCGGAATCATCTGCCCCTCCAGCTGACTGCCTGTGTAATTCTGACTGAATTAACCTGAAAATCGCAGTGAAACTCACTTTGGAGGCAATTAATATCTGTCACCTCAGCCAAAGTGTTCCATTTGATTTTGCAAAACACAAATCTCACCTTGGTCGTGTTACCTGTAGATTTCTAAGCTTCAAACGCCTATTTGTTGTGTTTTTCTATTTCATAATGGCTACTCTGCCGAAACTCTTGTTTGTATGGCGTCAGAATACAACATTTGGGTAGGAAGAAGGCAAAACCAACTCAGACCCAGAAAACATTTAGGAAATTGCCGCTCACAAACCACATATCGGCTGAGGCACCCAAAACAATGACAGCAAGCCAGAATTGGAGCAGGCCAACTGCTGTGCCCTGTTTGAAAAAGACCATTCCCCCGGTGCTCTGAACTCCATATTGCAGCCATAAAACCAAAGCTCACATCAGAAAATTCATTACAAACCATGATAAATAGGAAATCAGAGAAAAAAGCCAAAGAAATGCAAGAATCCATAATGACATTTGGCCTTATTAGTCACAAGGAAACCGGCTGTAGCTGGATTCATCCTCTGCTCCAGCTCACTGCCTGTGGAATTCTGACTGAATTAACCTGAAAATCGCAGTGAAACTCAGTTTGGAGGCAATTAATATCTGTCACCTCAGCCAAAGTGTTCCATTTTATTTTCCAAAACACAAAAACTCACCTTGGTCATGTTACCTGTAGATTTCTAAGCTTCAAATGCCTTTTTGTTGTGTTTTTTATTTCATAATAGCTACTCTGCCCAAACTCTTGTTTGTATGGCGTCAGAATACAAAATTTGGGAAGGAAGAAGGCAAAACCAACTCAGACCCAGAAAACATTTAGGAAATTGCCACTCAAGAAACCAAGTCAGCTGAGGCACCCACAACAATGACAGCAAGCCATAACTGGAGCATGCCAACAGCGGTACCCTGTTTGAAAAAGAACCTTCCTCTTTTACCCTGAACTCAATATGCCAGCCTCAGAACCAAAGCTCACATCAGAAAATTCATTACAAACCATGATAAATAAGAAAAAGGAGAAAAAAGCCAAAGAAATGCAAGAATCCGTAATGTTATTTGGCTTGATTTAGTCACATGGAAGCCGGCTGTTCGCGGATTCATTCACCCCTCCAGTTGACTGCCTGTGGAATTCTGACTGAATTCACCTGAAAATCGCAGTGAAACTCAGTTTGGAGGCAATTAATATCTGTCACCTCAGCCAAAGTGTTCCATTTGATTTTGCAAAACACAAATCTCACCTTGGTCGTGTTACCTGTAGATTTCTGAGCTTCAAACGCCTATTTGTTGTGTTTTTCATTTCATAATGGCTACTCTGCCCAAACTCTTGTTTGTTTGGCGTCAGAATACAAAATTTGGGAAGGAAGAAGGCAAAACCAACTCAGACCCAGAAAACATTTAGGAAATTGCCACTCAAGAAACCAAGTCAGCTGAGGCATGCAAAACAATGACAGCAAGCCAGAATTGGAGCAAGCCAACAGCTGTGCCCTGTTTGAAAAATAACCTTCCTCTTCTGCCCAGAACTCAATATGCCAGCCTCAGAACCAAAGCTCACATCAGAACATTCATTACAAACCATGATAAATAAGAAAAAGGAGAAAAAAGCAAAAGAAAAGCAAGAATCCATAATGATATAGGGCTTGATTTAGTCGCTAGGAAACCGGCTGTTCCAGGAATCATCCACCCCTCCAGCTGACTGCCTGTGGAATTCTGACAGAATTATCCTGAAAATCGCAGGGAAACTCAGTTTGGAGGCAATTAATATCTGTCACCTCAGCCAAAGTGTTCCATTTGATTTTGCAAAACACAAATCTCACCTTGGTCGTGTTACCTGTAGATTTCTAAGCTTCAAACCCCTTTTGTTCAGTTTTTCTATTTCATAATGCCTACTCTGCCGAAACTCTTATTTGTGTGGCGTCAGCATACAAAATTTGGGAAGGAAGAAGGCAAAACCAACTCAGACCCAGAAAACATTTAGGAAATTGCCACTCACAAACCACATATCGGCTGAGGCACCCAAAACAATGACAGCAAGCCAGAATTGGAGCAGGTCAACAGCTGTGCCCTGTTTGAAAAAGACCATTCCCCCGGTGCCCTAAACTCCATATTGCAGCCACAAAACCAAAGCTCACATCAGAAAATTCATTACAAACCATGATAAATAGGAAATCAGAGAAAAAAGCCAAAGAAATGCAAGAATCCATAATGACATTTGGCCTTATTAGTCACAAGGAAACCAGCTGTTCCCGGATTCATCCTCTGCTCCAGCTGACTGCCTGTGGATTTCTGACTGAATTAACCTGAAAATCGCAGTGAAACTCAGTTTGGAGGCAATTACTATCTGTCACCTCAGCCAAAGTGTTCCATTTTATTTTCCAAAACACAAAAACTCACCTTGGTCATGTTACCTGTAGATTTCTAACCTTCAAACGCCTATTTGTTGTGTTTTTTATTTCATAATGGCTACTCTGCCCAAACTGTTGTTTGTATGGCGTCAGAATACAAAATTTGAGAAGGAAGAGGGCAAAACCAACTCAGACCCCGAAAACATTTAGGAAATTGCTGCTCAGAATCCACAAATCGGCTGAGGCACCCAAAACAATGACAGCAAGCCAGAATTGAAGCAGGCCAACAGCTGTGCCCTGTTTGAAAAAGACCATTCCTCTGGTGCCCTGAACTCCATATTGCAGCCTCAAAACCAAAGCTCACATCAGAAAATTCATTACAATCCATGATAAATAAGAAAACATAGAAAAAATCCAAAGAAATGCAAGAATCCATAATGACATTTGGCCTGAATAGTCACAAGGAAACCGGCTGTTCCCGGATTCATCCACACCTCCAGCTGACAGCCTGTGGAATTCTGACTGAATTAACCTGAAAATCGCATTGAAACTCAGTTTGGAGGCAATTAATATCTGTCACCTCAGCCAAAGTGTTCCATTTTATTTTCCAAAACACAAAAAATCACCTTGGTCATGTTACCTGTAGATTTCTAAGCTTCAAACACCTATTTCTTGTGTTTTTTATTTCATAATGGCTACTCTGCCCAAACTCTTGTTTGTTTGGCGTCAGAATACAAAATTTCAGAAGGAAGAAGGCAAAACCAACTCAGACCCAGAAAATATTCAGGAAATTGCCGCTCAAGAAACCAAAAGTTAGCTGAGGCAACCAAAGCAATGACAGCAAGCCAGAATTAGAGCAAGCCAACAGCTGTGCCCTGTTTGAAAAAGAACCTTCCTCTTCTGCCCTGAACTCAATATGCCAGCCTCAGAACCAAAGCTCACATCAGAAAATTCATTACAAACCATGATAAATAAGAAAAAGGAGAAAAAAGAAAAGAAAAGCAAGAATCCATAATGATATTGGGCTTGATTCAGTCACAAGGAAACCGGCTGTTTCCGGAATCATCTGCCCCTCCAGTTGACTGCCTGTGTAATTCTGACTGAATTAACCTGAAAATCGCAGTGAAACTCACTTTGGAGGCAATTAATATCTGTCACCTCAGCCAAAGTGTTCCATTTGATTTTGCAAAACACAAATCTCACCTTGGTCGTGTTACCTGTAGATTTCTAAGCTTCAAACGCCTATTTGTTGTGTTTTTCTATTTCATAATGGCTACTCTGCCGAAACTCTTGTTTGTATGGCGTCAGAATACAAAATTTGGGTAGGAAGAAGGCAAAACCAACTCAGACCCAGAAAACATTTAGGAAATTGCCGCTCACAAACCACATATCGGCTGAGGCACCCAAAACAATGACAGCAAGCCAGAATTGGAGCAGGCCAACTGCTGTGCCCTGTTTGAAAAAGACCATTCCCCCGGTGCTCTGAACTCCATATTGCAGCCATAAAACCAAAGCTCACATCAGAAAATTCATTACAAACCATGATAAATAGGAAATCAGAGAAAAAAGCCAAAGAAATGCAAGAATCCATAATGACATTTGGCCTTATTAGTCACAAGGAAACCGGCTGTAGGTGGATTCATCCTCTGCTCCAGCTCACTGCCTGTGGAATTCTGACTGAATTCACCTGAAAATCGCAGTGAAACTCAGTTTGGAGGCAATTAATATCTGTCACCTCAGCCAAAGTGTTCCATTTTATTTTCCAAAACACAAAAACTCACCTTGGTCATGTTACCTGTAGATTTTGTAGGTTTAAACGCCTTTTTGTTGTGTTTTTTATTTCATAATAGCTACTCTGCCCAAACTCTTGTTTGTATGGCGTCAGAATACAAAATTTGGGAAGGAAGAAGGCAAAACCAACTCAGACCCAGAAAACATTTAGGAAATTGCCACTCAAGAAACCAAGTCAGCTGAGGCACCCACAACAATGACAGCAAGCCATAACTGGAGCATGCCAACAGCGGTACCCTGTTTGAAAAAGAACCTTCCTCTTTTACCATGAACTCAATATGCCAGCCTCAGAACCAAAGCTCACATCAGAAAATTCATTACAAACCATGATAAATAAGAAAAATGAGAAAAAAGCCAAAGAAATGCAAGAATCTGTAATGATATCGGGCTTGATATAGTCGCAAGGAAACCGGCTGTTCCCGGATTCATCCACAGCTCCAGCTGACAGCCTGTGGAATTCTGACTGAATTAACCTCAAAATAGCAGTGAAACTCAGTTTGGAGGCAATTAATATCTGTCACCTCAGCTAAAGTGTTCCATTTTATTTTGCAAAACACAGAAACTCACTTTGGTCATGTTACTGGTAGATTTTGAAGGTTTAAACGCCTATTTGTTGTGTTTTTTATTTCATAGTGGCTACTCTGCTGAAACTCTTGTTTCTATGGCATCAGAATACATAATTTGGGAAGGAAGAAGGCAAAACCAACTCAGACCCAGAAAACATTTAGGAAATTGCCACTCAAGAAACCAAAAGTTAGCTGAGTCACCCAAAACAATGATAGCAAGCCAGAATTGGAGCAAGCCAACAGCTGTACCCTGATTGAAAAAGAACCTTCCTCTTGTGCCCTGAACTCCATATTGCAGCCTCAAAACCAAAGCTCACATCAGAAAATTCATTACAAACCATAAAAAATAAGAAAAATGAGAAAAAATCAAGGAAATGCAAGAATCCATAATATTGGGCTTGATTCAGTCGCAAGGAAACCGGCTGTTCCCGGATTCATCCAGCCCTCCAGCTGACTGCCTGTGGATTTCTAACTGAATTAACCTGAAAATCACAGTGAAACTCCGTTTGGAGGCAATTACTATCTGTCACCTCAGCCAAAGTGTTCCATTTTATTTTCCAAAACACAAAAACTCACCTTGGTCATGTTACCTGTAGATTTCTAAGCTTCAAACGCCTATTTGTTGTGTTTTTTATTTCATAATGGCTATTCTGCCCAAACTCTTGTTTGTATGGCAGCAGAAAAGAAAATTTGGATACGAAGACGGTAAAACCAACTCAGACTCAGAAAACATTTAAAAAATTGCCACTCAAGAAACCAAAATCAGCTGAGGCACCCAAAACAATGAAGGCAAGCCAGAAATGGAGCAAGCCACAGTGGTACCCTGTTTAAAATGACCATACTTCCAGTGCCGTGAACTCCATACTGCAGCCTCAAAACCAAAGCTCACATCAGAAAATTCATTACAAACCATGATAAATAAGAAAACATAGAAAAAAGCCAAAGAAATGCAAGAATTCATAATGATATTGGGCTTGATTCAGTCGCAAGGAAACCGGCTATTCCCAGATTCATCCACCCCTCCAGCTGACTGCCTGTGCAATTCTGACTGAGTTAACCTGAAAATCGCAGTGAAACTCAGTTTGGAGGCAATTAATATCTGTCACCTCAGCCAAAGTGTTCCATTTGATTTTCCAAAACACAAAAACTCCCCTTGGTCATGTTACCTGTAGATTTATAAGCTTCAAAATCCTATTTGCTGTGTTTTTTATGTCATAATGGCTACTCTCCCCAAACTCTTGTTTGTAGAAATCAGAATACAAAATTTGGGAAGGTAGAAGGCAAAACCAACTCAGACGCAGAACACATGTAGGAAATTGCAGCTCAGGAAACCACAAATCGGCTGAGGCTCAAAACAATGACAGCAAGCCAGAATTGGAGCAGGCCAACAGCTTTGCCCTGTTTAAAAGGTCCATTCCCCCGGTGCCCTGAACTCCATATTGCAGCCTCAAAACCAAAGCTGACATCAGAAAATTCATTACAACCCATGATAAATAAGAAAAAGGAGAAAAAAGCCAAAGAAATGCAAGAATCAATAATGATATTGGGCTTGATTTAGTTGCAAGGAAACTGGCTGTTCCCAGATTCATCCACCCCTCCAGCTGACTGCCTGTGGAATTCTGACTGAATTCACCTGAATATCGAAGTGAAACTCAGTTTGGAGGCAATTAATATCTGTCACCTCAGCCAAAGTGTTCCATTTTTTTTTCCAAAACACAAAAACTCACCTTGGTAATGTTACCTGTAGATTTCTAAGCTTCAAATGCCTATTTGTTGTGGTTTTTATTTCATAATTGCTACTCTGTCCAAACTCTTGTTTGTGTTGCCTCAGAATACAAAATTAGGGAAGGAAGAAGGAAAAACCAACTCAGATGCACAAAACATTTAGGAAATTGCCGCTCAAGAAACCACAAATTAGCTGAGGTATCGAAAACAATGACAGCAAGCCAGAATTGGAGCAAGACAACAGCTGTGCCCTGATTGAAATAGAACCTTCCTCTTGTGCCATGAACTCCATATTGCAGCCTGAAAACCAAAGCTCACATCAGAAAATTCATTACAAACTATAAAAAATAAGAAAAATGATAAAAAAGCCAAAGAAATGGAAGAATCCATAATGATATTGGGCTTGATTTAGTCGCAAGGAAACTGGCTGTTCCCAGATACATCCACCCCTCCAGCTGACAGCCTGTGGAATTCTGAGTGAATTAACCGGAGAAACACAGTGAAACTCAGTTTGGAGGCAATTAATATCTGTCACCTCAGCCAAAGTGTTCCATTTGATTTTCCAAAACACAAAACCTCACCTTGGTCGTGTTACCTGTAGATTTCAAAGCTTCAAATGCCTATTTGTTGTGTTTTTATTTCATAATGGCTACTCTCCCCAAACTCTTGTTTGTATGGCATCAGAATACAACATTTGGGAAGGAAGAAGGCAAACCCAATTCAGACCCAGAAAACATTTAGGAAATTGCCGCTCAAGAAACTAAAAGTCAGCTGAGGCACCCAAAACAATGACAGCAAGCCAGAATTGGAGCAGGCCAACAGCTGTGCCCTGTTTGAAAAAGACCATTCCTCCGTTACCCTGAACTCCATATTGCAGCCTCAAAACCAAAGCTCACATCAGAAAATTCATTACAAACCATGATAAATAATGGAAATGTGAAAAAGCCAAAGAAATGCAAGAGTCCTTTGTGATACTTGGCGGGATTAGACAAAAGGAACCTGGCTGTTTCCAGATTCATCCCCCCATCCACAGACTGACTTTGGACTTCTGATTGAATTCACCTCAAAATCCCACTCACATTCAATTTGGATGAATTAGTATCTCTCCCCTCAGCAGAAGGATTCCATATCATTTTCCAAACCACAGAAACTCATCTTGGTCAAGTTGCCTGTAGATTTCTAATCCTGAAAGGCCAATTTGCTATGTTTTTTGTTTTCTTTCATAATGGCTACTCTGTCCACAATCTTGCTTGTATTGCATGAGAATACACAATTTGGGTATGAAGAAGGGAAAACCAACTCAGATCCAGAAAATATTCAGCAAACTGACCCTCAAGAAACCAAAAGTCAGCTGAGGCACCCAACAATGACAGCAAGCCAGAATTGGAGCAAGCCAACAACTGTGCCCCAATTGAAAAAGAACCATTCTCTTGTGCCATGAACTCCATACTGCAGCCTCAAAACCAAAGCTCACATCAGAAAATTCATTACAAACCATGATAAATAAGGGAAATGTGAAAAAGCCAAAGAAATGCAAGAGTCCTTTGTGATATTTGGCTGGATTTAGACACAAGGAAACTGGCTGTTTCAGGATTCATCCCACCCTTAAACAGACTGACTTTGGAATTCTGATTGAATTCACCTCAAAATTGCACTCACACTCAATTTGGAGGAAATTAGTATCTGTCCCCTCGGCAGAAGGAGTCCAAGTCATTTTCCAAAACACAGAAACTCATCTTGATTGTGTTGCCTGTACAGTTCTAAACATGAAAGGCCAATTTGCTTCGTTTTTTTTTTTTCTTTCATAATGGCTACTCTGTCAAAATCTTGCTTGTATTGCATCAGAATACAAAATTTGGGAATAAGAATGAAAAACTAACTCAGACCCAGAAAACATTTAGGATATTGCCACTCAAGAATCCACAAATCAGCTGAGGCACCCAAAACAATGACAGCAAGCCAGAATTGGAGCAGGCCAACAGCTGTGCCCTGATTGAAAAACAACCTTCCTCTGGTGCCCTGAACTGAATATGCCAGCTTAAAACCAAAGCTCACATCAGAAAACTCATTACAAACCATGATACATAAGAAAAATGAGAAAAAAGCCAAAGAAACGCAAGAATCCATAATGATATTGGGCTTGATTTAGTCAAAAGGAAACCGGCTATTCCCAGATTCATCCACCCCTCCAGCTGACTGCCTGTGGAATTCTGACGGAATTATCCAGAAAATCGCAGGGAAACTCAGTTTGGAGGCAATTAATATCTGTCACCTCAGCCAAAGTGTCCCATTTTATTTTCCAAAACACAAAAACTCACCTTGGTCGTATTACCTGTGGATTTCTAAGCTTCAAACGCCTATTTATTGTGTTTTTTTTTTATGGCAAAATGGCAAGTCTGTCCAAACTCTTGTTTGTATTGGGTCAGAATACAAAATTTTTCAAGGAAGAAGGAAAACCAACTCAGACGAACAAAACATTTAGGAAATTGATGCTCAAGAAACCTCAAATCGGCGGAGGCAACCAAAACAATGACAGTAAACCAGAATTGGAGTAACACAGCAGCTGTGCCCTGATTGAATAAGAACCTTCCTCTTGTGCCCTGAACTCCATATGCCAGCCTCAAAACCGAAACTCACATCAGAAAATTCATTACAAACCATGATAAATCAGAAATATGAGACAAAAGCCAAAGAAATGCAAGAATCCATAATGATGTTGGGCTGGATTTAGTTTCAAGGAAACCGGCTGTTCCCAGATTCATCCACCCCTCCAGCTGACTGCCTGTGGAATTCTGACTGAATTAACCGGAAAATCGCAGTGAAACTCAGTTTGGAGGCAATTAATATATGTCACCTCAGCCAAACTGTTCCATTTGATTTTCAAAAACACAAAAACTCACCTTGGTCATGTTACCTCTGGATTTCTAAGCTTCAAAACCTATTTGTTGTGTTTTTTATTTCATAATGGCCACTCTGCCCAAACTCTTGTTTGTATTGCGTCAGAATACAAAATTTGGGAAGGAAGAAGGCAAAACCAACTCAGACCCAGAAAACTTTTAGGAAATTGCTGCTCAAAAAACCTCAAATTGGCGGAGGCACCCAAAACAATGACAGCAAGCCAGAATTGGAGCAGGCCAACAGCTGTGCTCTGTTTGAAAAAGACCGTTCCCCCGGTGCCCTGAACTCCATATTACAGCCTCAAAACCAAAGCTCACATCAGAAAATTCATTACAAACCATGATAAATAAGAAAAATGAGAAAAAAGCCAAAGAAATCAAGAATCCATAATGATATTGGGCTTCATTTAGTCGCAAGAAAACGGGCTGTTCCCGGATTCAACCACCCCTCCTGCTGACTGCCTGTGGAATTCTGACTGAATTAACCTGAAAATCACAGTGAAACTCAGTTTGGAGGCAATTACTATCTGTCACCTCAGCCAAAGTGTTCCATTAGATTTTCCAAAACACAAAAATCACCTTGGTCGTGTTACCTGTAGATTTTGAAGGTTTAAACGCCTATTTGTTGTGTTTTTTATTTCATAGTGGCTACTCTGCTGAAACTCTTGTTTGTATGGCATCAGAATACAAAATTTGGGAAGGAAGAAGGCAAAACCAACTCCGACCAAGAAAACATTTAGGAAATTGCCGCTCAAGAAACCAAATGTCAGCTGAGGCACCCAAAACAAGGACAGCAAGCCAGAATTGGAGCAAGCCAACAGCTGTGCCCTGATTGAAAAAGAACCTTCCTCTTGTGCCCTGAACTCAATATGCCAGCCTCAAAACCAAAGCTCACATCAGAAAATTCATTACAAACCATGATAAATAAGAAAAATGAGAAAAAAGCCAAAGAAATGCAGGAGTTCTTAGTGATATTGGGCTTCATTTATTCCCATGTAAACTGCTGTTTGCAGATTCTTCCACACCTTCCAGCTGAGTGAATGTGTATTCTGACTGAATTAACCTGGAAATCGTAGTGAAACTCACTTTGGAGGGAATTAGAAATTGTCCCCTCAGCAGAAGTGTTCCATGACACTTTCTAAAACACAAAAACTCACCTTGGTCGTGTTACCTATCGATTTCTAAGCTTCAAATGCGTAATGTTGTGTTTTTAATTTCATAATGGCTACTCTGTCCAAACTCTTGTTTGTATTGCCTCAGAAAATTTGGGAAGGAAGAAGGCAAAACCAACTCAGACCCAGAAAACATTCAGAAAATGTGGATCAAAAAAGAACAACGCTGAGGCACCCAAAACCTTTAAAGCAAGACAGAATTGTAGCAAACCAATGGCTGTGCCCTGATTGAAACAGAACCTTCCTCTTATGCCCTGAACCCAATATGCCAGCATCAAAACCAAAGCTCACATCAGAAAATTCATTACAAACCATGATAAAAAGAAAAATGAGAAAATAGCCAAGGAAATGCAAGAATCCATAATGATATTGGGCTTGATTCAGTCACAACGAAACCGGCTGTTCCCAGATCCATCCACCCTTCCAGCTGACTGCCTGTGGACTTCTGAATGAATTAACCGGAAAATCGCAGTGAAACTCAGTTTGGAGACTATTAATATCTGTCACCTCAGCCAAAGTGTTCCATTTTATTTTCCAAAACACAAAAACTCACCTTAGTCGTGTTACCTGTAGATTTCTAAGCTTCAAACGCCTATTTGTTGTGCTTTTAATTTCATAATGGCTACTCTGTCTAAACTCTTGTTTATATTTCTTCAGAATACAAAATTTGGGAAGGAAGAAGGCAAAACCAACTCAGAACCAGTAAACATTTAGGAAATTGCCACTGAGGAAACGACAAATTGGCTGAGGCACCCAAACCAATGACAGCAAGCCAGAATTGGAGCAAGGCAACAGCTGTGCCCTGATTAAAAAAGACCATTCCTCAGGTTCCCTGAACTCCATATTGCAGCCTCAAAACCAAAGAACACATCAGCAAATTCATTACAAACCATGATAAATAAGAAAAATGAGAAAATAGACAAAGACATGCAAGAATCCATAATGATATTGGGCTAGATTTAGTCGCAAGGAAACCGGCTGTTCCCGGATTCATCCACCCCTCCAGCTGACTGCCTGTGGAATTCTCACTGAATTCACCTGAAAATCACAGTGAAACTCAGTTTGGAGGCAATTAATATCTGTCACCTCAGCCAAAGTCTTCCATTTCATTTTCCAAAACACAAAACCTCACCTTGGTTGAGTTACCTGTAGATTTCTAAGCTTCTAACGCCTATTTGTTGTGTTTTTTATTTCATAATGGCTACTCTGCCCAAACTCTTGTTTGTATGGCGTCAGAATACAAAATTTGGGAAGAAGGCAAAACCAACTCAGACCCAGAAAACATTTAGGAAATTGCCGCTCAAGTAACCAAAAGTCAGCTGAGGCACCCAAAACAAGGACAGCAAGCCAGAATTGGAGCAAGCCAACAGCTGTGCCCTGATTGAAAAAGAACCTTCCTCTTGTGCCCTGAACTCAATATGCCAGCCTCAAAACTAAAGCTCACATCAGAAATTTCATTACAAACAATGATAAATAATGGAAATGTGAAAAAGCCAAAGAAATGCAAGAGTCCTTTGTGATATTTGGCTGGATTTAGACAGAAGGAAACTGGCTGTTTAAAGATTCATCCCCCCCTTCCACAGACTGAGTTTGGAATTCTGACTCAATTCACCTCAAAATCGCACTCACACTCAATTTGGAGGGAATTACTATCTGTCCCCTCAGCAGAAGTGTTCCATGTCATTTTCCAAAACACAGAAACTCATCTTGCTCATGTTGCCTGTAGATTTCTAATCCTGAAAGGGTAATTTGGTGTGTTTTTTTTTTTCTTTCATAATGGATACTCTGTCCAAAATCTTGCTTGTATTGCATCAGAATACAAAATTTGGGAATAAGAAGGCAAAACCAACTCAGACCCAGAAAACATTTAGGAAATTACCACTCAAGAATCCACAAATTGGCTGAGGGACACAAAAAAACGACAGCAAGCCAGAAGTGGAGCAAGCCAACAGCTGAGCCCTGTTTGAAAAAGACCATTCCTCTGGTGCCCTGAACTCAATATGCCAGCCTCAAAACCAAAGATCACACAAGAAAATTCATTACAAACCATGATGAATAAGAAAAATGAGAAAAAAGCCGAAGAAATGCAAGAATCCATAATGATATTGGGCTTGATTTAGTCTCAAGGAAACCGGCTGTTCCCGGATTCATCCAAACCTAAAGCTGACTGCCTGTAGACTTCTGACTAAATTAACCTGAAATTCCCAGTGAAACTCAGTTTGGAGGCAATATATAACTGTCACCTCAGCCAAAGTGTTCCATTTTATTTTCCAAAACACAAAAACTCACCTTGTTCGTGTTACCTGTAGATTTATAAGCTTCAAATGCCTATGTGTTGTGTTTTTTATTTCATAATGGCTACTCTGTCCAAACTCTTGTTTGTATTGCGTCAGAATACAAAATTTGGGGAGGAAGAAGGCAAAACCAACTCAGACCCAGAAAACATTTAGGAAATTGCTGCTCAAGAAACCTCAAATCGGCTGGGGCACCTAAACCAATGACAGCAAGCCAGAATTGGAGCAAGCCTACAGCTGTGCCCTGATTGAAAAAGAACCATTCTCTTGTGCACTGAACTCCATATTGCAGCCTCAAAACCAAAGCTCACATCAGAAAATTCATTATTCTGTCCAAACTCTTGTTTGTATTGCGTCAGAATACAAAATTTGGCAAGGAAGAAGGCAAAACCAACTCAGACCCAGAAAACATTTAGAAAATTGCCTCTCAAGAAACCAAACACCGCTGAGGCACCCAAAAACTTAAAACAAGATAGAATTGGAACAAGCCAACAGCTGTGCCCTGATTGAAAAAGAACCTTCCTCTAGTGCCCTGAACTCAATATGCCAGTCTCAAAACCAAAGCTCACATCAGAAAATTCATTACAAACCATGATAAATAAGAAAAATGAGAAAAAAGCCAAAGAAATGCAGGAGTTCTTAGTAATATTGGGCTTGATTTATTGCCATGTAAACGGCTGTTTCCAGATTCATCCACACCTCCCAGCTTAATGTCTGTGGTTTCTGACTGAATTAACCTGAAAATCGCAGTGAAACTCGGTTTGGAGGCAATTAATATCTGTCACCTCAGCCAAAGTGTTCCATTTTATCTTCTAAAACTCAAAAACTCACCTTAGTCTTCTTACCTGTAGATTTCAAAACTTCAAATGCCTATTTGTTTTGTTTTTTATTTCATAATGGCTACTCTGCCCAAGCTCTTGTTTGTATTGCGTCAGAATACAAAATTTGGCAAGGAAGAAGGCAAAACCGACTCAGACCCAGAAAACATTTAGGAAATTGCCACTCAAGAATCCAAAAGTCAGCGGAGGAACCCACAACAATGACAAGAAGCCAGAATTGGAGAAAGCCAACAGCTGTGCCCTGATTGAAAAAGAACCTTCCTCTTGTGCCCTGAGCTCAATATAGCAGATTCAAAACCAAAGCTCACATCAGAAAATTCATTACAAACCATGATAAATAAGAAAAATGAGAAAAAAGCCAAAGAAATGCAGGAGTTCTTAGTAATATTGGGCTTGATTTATTGCCATGTAAACGGCTGTTTCCAGATTCATCCACACCTCCCAGCTTAATGTCTGTGGTTTCTGACTGAATTAACCTGAAAATCGCAGTGAAACTCGGTTTGGAGGCAATTAATATCTGTCACCTCAGCCAAAGTGTTCCATTTTATCTTCTAAAACTCAAAAACTCACCTTAGTCTTCTTACCTGTAGATTTCTAAGCTTCAAATGCCTATTTGTTGTGTTTTTTATTTCATCATTGCTAGTCTGTCCAAACTCTTGTTTGTATTGCGTCAGAATACAAAATTTGGGATTAAGAAGGAAAAACCGTGTCAGACCCAGAAAACATTTAGGAAATTGCCACTCAAGAATCCAAAAGTCAGCGGAGGAACCCACAACAATGACAAGAAGCCAGAATTGGAGAAAGCCAACAGCTGTGCCCTGATTGAAAAAGAACCTTCCTCTTGTGCCCTGAACTCAATATGCCAGCCTCAAAAGCAAAGCTCACATCGGAAAATTCATTACAAACCATGATAAATAAGAAAAATGAGAAAAAAGCCAAAGAAATGCAGGAGTTCTTAGGGATATTGGGCTTGAATTATGGCCATGTAAACGGCTGTTTCCAGATTCATCCACACCTCCCAACTGAGTGTCTTTGGTTTCTGAATGAATTAACAAAAAAATCGCAGTGAAACTCGGTTTTGGAGGCAATTAATATCTGTCACCTCAGCCAGAGTGTTCAATTTTACTTTCAAAAAACACAAAAACTTACCTTGCTCGTGTTACATGTACATATATAAGCTTCAAACGCATATTTGTTGTGTTTTTTATTTCATAATGGCTACTCTGTCCAAACTCTTGTTTGTATTACGTCAGAATACAAAATTTGGGAAGGAAGAAGGCAAAACCAACTCAGACCCAGAAAACATGTAGGAAATTGCCACTAAAGAAACCAAAAACAGCTGAGGCACGCAAAACAATGACAGCAAGCCAGAATTGCAACAAGCCAACAGCTGTGTCCTGTTTGAAAAAGACCATTGATCCGGTGCCCTGAACTCAATATGCCAGCCTCAAAACCAAAGCTCACATCAGAAAATTCATTACAAACCATGATAAATCAGAAAAATGAGACAAAAGCCAAAGAAATGCACGAGTTCTTAGTGATATTTGGCTGGATTTAGACACAAGGAAACTGGCTGTTTAAAGATTCATCCCCCCCTTCCACTGACTGACTTTGGAATTCTGATTGATTTCAACTCAAAATTGCACTCACACTCAATTTGGAGGGAATTAGAATCTGTCCCCTCAGCAGAAGGGTTCCATGTCATTTTCCAAAACACAGAAACTCATCTTGATCATGTTGCCAGCAGATTTCTAATCCTGAAAGGGCAATTTCTGTGTTTTTTTTTTTCTTTCATAATGGCTACTCTGTCCAAAATCTTGCTTGTATTGCATCAGAATACAAAATATGGGAATAAGAAGGCAAAACCGACTCAGACCCAGAAAACATTTATGAAATTGCCGCTCAAGAAACCACAAATCGGCTGAGGCACCCAAAACAATGACAGCAAGCCAGAATTGAAGCAAGCCAACAGCTGTGCCCTGATTGAAAAAGAACCTCCCTCTTGTGCCCTGAACTCAATATTGCAGCCTCAAAACCAAAGCTCACATCAGAAAATTCATTACAAACCATGATAAATAAGAAAATGGAGAAAAAGCCAAAGAAATGCAAGAATCCATAATGATAGTGGGCTTGATTTAGTTGCAAGGAAACCGGCTGTTCCCAGATTCATCCACAGTTCCAGCTGACTGCCTGTGGAATTCCGACTGAATTAACCTGAAAATCGCAGTAAGACTCAGTTTGGAGGCAATAATATCAGTCACCTCAGCCAAAGTGTTCCATTTTATTTTCCAAATCACAAAAACTCACCTTGTTCATGTTACCCTTAGATTTATAAGCTTCAAACGCTAATTTGTTGTTGTTGTTTTTTTTTTTTATTTCATAATGGCTACTCTGTCAAAACTCTTGTTTGTATTGCGTCAGAATACAAAATGTGGGAAGGAAGAAGGGAAAACCAACTCAGACCCAGAAAACATTTAGGAAATTGCCGCTCAAGAAACCACAAATCGGCTGAGGCACCCAAAACCTTGAAAGCAAGACAGAATTGGAGCAAGCCAACAGCTGTGCCCTGATTGAACAAGACCATTAATCCAGTGCCCTGAACTCCATATTCCATCCTCAAAACCAAAGCTCCCATCAGAAAATTCATTACAAACCATGATAAATAAGGGAAATCTGAGAAAGCCAAAGAAATTCAAGAGTCCTTTGTGGTATTTGGCTGGATTTAGACAGAAGGAAACTGGCTGTTTCCGGATTCATCCCCCCCCCCCTTCCACAGACAGACTTTGGAATTCTGATTGAATTCACCACAAAATCGCACTCACACTCAATTTGGAGGGAATTAGAATCTGTCCCCTCAGCAGAAGTGTTCCATGTCATTTTCCAAAACACAGAAACTCATCTTGGTCGTGTTGCCTATAGATTTCTAATCCTGAAAGGGCAATTTGCTGTGTTTTTTTTTTCTTTCATAATGGCTACCCTGTCCAAAATCTTGCTTATGTTGCATCAGAATACAAAATTTGGGAATAAGAAGGCAAATCCGACTCAGACACAGAAAACATTTAGGAAACTGCAACACAAGAATCCACAAATCAGCTGAGGCACCCAAAACAATGACAGCAAGCAGAATTGCAGCAAGACAACAGCTGTGCCCTGATTGAAAAAGAACCTTCCTCTTCTGCCCTGAACTCCATATTGCAGCCTCAAAACCAAAGCTCACATCAGAAAATTCATTACAAACAATGATAAATAAGAAAAATCAGAAAAAAGCCAAAGAAATGCAAGAATCCATAATGATATTGGGCTTGATTTAGTCGCAAGGAAGCCAGCAGTTCCCAGATTCATCCACGCCTAAAGCTGAGTGCCTGTGGAATTCTCACAGAATGAACCCGAAAATCACAGTGAAACTCCGTTTGGAGGCAATTAATATCTGTCACCTCAGCCAAAGTTTTCCATTTTATTTTCCAAAACAAAAAAACTCACTTTGGTCGTGTTACCTGCAGATTTAAAATCTTGAAATGCCTATTTGTTGTGTTGTTTATTTCATAATGGCTACTCTGTACAAACTCTTCTTTGCATTGCATCAGAATACTAAATTTGGGAAGGAAGAAGGCAAAACCAACTCAGACCCAGAAAACATTTAGGAAATTGCCGCTCAAGAAACCACAAATAAGCTGAGGCACCCAAAACCTTGAAAGCAAGACAGAATTGGAGCAAGTCAACAGCTGTGCCCTGATTGAACAAGACCATTAATCCAGTGCCCAGAACTCCACATTGCAGCCTCAAAACCAAAGCTCACATCAGAAAATTCATTACAAACCATGATAAATAAGGGAAATCTGAGAAAGCCAAAGAAATTCAAGAGTCCTTTGTGGTATTTGGCTGGATTTAGACAGAAGGAAACTGGCTGTTTCCAGATTCATCCCCCCCTTCCACAGACAGACCTTGGAATTCTGATTGAATTCACCTCAAAATCGCACTCACACTCAATTTGGAGGGAATTAGAATCTGTCCCCTCAGCAGAAGTGTTCCATGTCATTTTCCAAAACACAGAATCTCATCTTGTTCGCGTTGCCTGTAGATTTCTAATCCTGAAAGGGCAATTTGCTGTGTTTTTTTTTTTCTTTTATAATGCCTACTCTGCCAAAATCTTGCTTGTATTGCATCAGAATACAAAATTTGGGAATAAGAAGGCAAAACCGACTCAGACCCAGAAAACATTTAGGAAATTGCCGCTCAAGAAACCACAAATCGGCTGAGGCACCCAAAACAATGACAGCAAGCCAGAATTGGAGCAAGCCAACAGCTGTGCCCTGATTGAAAAAGAACCTTCCTCTTGTGCCCTGAACTCAATATGCCAGCCTCAAAACCAAAGCTCACATCAGAAAATTCATTACAAACCATGATAAATAAGAAAAATGAGAAAAAAGCCAAAGAAATGCAGGAGTTCTTAGTAATATTGGGCTTGATTTTTTGCCATGTAAATGGCTGTTTCCAGATTCATCCACACCTCCCAGCTGAATGTCTGTGGTTTCTGACTGAATTAACCTGAAAATCGCAGTGAAACTCGGTTTGGAGGCAATTAATATCTGTCACCTCAGCCAAAGTGTTCCATTTTATCTTCCAAAACTCAAAAACTCATCTTAGTCTTCTTACCTGTAGATTTCAAAACTTCAAATGCCTATTTGTTTTGTTTTTTTTTTTTCATAATTGCTACTCTGTCCAAACTCTTGTTTGTATTGCGTCAGAATACAAAATTTGGGAAGGAAGAAGGCAAAACCAACTCAGACCCAGAAAACATTTAGGAAATTGACACTCAAGAAACCAAAAGTCAGCTGAAGAACCCACAACAATGACAGCAAGCCAGAATTGGAGAAAGCCAACAGCTGTGCCCTGATTGAAAAAGAACCTTCCTCTTGTGCCCTGAACTCAATATACCAGCCTCAAAACCAAAGCTCACATCAGAAAATTCATTACAAACCATGATAAATCAGAAAAATGAGAAAAAAGCCAAAGAAATGCAGGAGTTCTTAGGGATATTGGGCTTGAATTATGGCCATGTAAACGGCTGTTTCCAGATACATCCACACCTCCCAACTGAGTGTCTTTGGTTTCTGAATGAATTAACAAAAAAATCGCAGTGAAACTAGGTTTTGGAGGCAATTAATATCTGTCACCTCAGCCAGAGTGTTCAATTTTACTTTCAAAAACACAAAAACTTACCTTGCTCGTGTTACCTGTACATATATAAGCTTCAAACGCATATTTGTTGTGTTTTTTATTTCATAATGGCTACTCTGTCCAAACTCTTGTTTGTATTACGTCAGAATACAAAATTTGGAAAGGAACAAGGCAAAACCAACTCAGACCCAGAAAACATTTAGGAAATTGCCGCTCAAGAAACCACAAATCAGCTGAGGCACCCAAAACCTTGAAAGCAAGACAGAATTGGAGCAAGCCAACAGCTGTGCCCTGTTTTAAAAAGACCATTCCTGCGGTGCCCTGAACTCCATACTGCAGCCTCAAAACCAAAGCTCCCATCAGAAAATTCATTACAAACCACGATAAATAAGGGAAATCTGAGAAAGCCAAAGAAATTCAAGAGTCCTTTGTGGTATTTGGCTGGATTTAGACACAAAGAAACTGGTTGTTTCCAGATTCATCCCCCCCTTCCACAGACAGACCTTGGAATTCTGATTGAATTCACCTCAAAATCGCACTCACACTCAATTTGGAGGGAATTAGAATCTGTCCCCTCAGCAGAAGGGTTCCATGTCATTTTCCAAAACACAGAAACTCATCTTGGTTGAGTTGCCTGTAGATTTCTAATCCTGAAAGGGCAATTTCCTGTGTATTTTTTTTTCTTTCGTAATGGCTACTCTGCCAAATCTTGCTTGTATTGATTCAGAATACAAAATTTGGGAATAAGAAGGCCAAACCGACTCAGACCCAGAAAACATTTATGAAATTGCCGCTCAAGAAACCACAAATCGGCTGAGGCACCCAAAACAATGACAGCAAGCCAGAATTGGAGCAAGCCAACAGCTGTGCCCTGATTGAAAAAGAACCTTCCTCTTGTGCCCTGAGCTCAATATACCAGCCTCAAAACCAAAGCTCACATCAGAAAATTCATTACAAACCATGATAAAGAAGAAAAATGAGAAAAAAGCCAAAGAAATGCAGGAGTTCTTAGTAATATTGGGCTTGATTTTTTGCCATGTAAACGGCTGTTTCCAGATTCATCCACACCTCCCAACTGAGTGTCTTTGGTTTCTGAATGAATTAACAAAAAAATCGCAGTGAAACTCGGTTTGGAGGCAATTAATATCTGTCACCTCAGCCAAAGTGTTCCATTTTATCTTCCAAAACCCAAAAAGTCACCTTAGTCTTCTTACCTGTATATTTCAAAACTTCAAATGCCTATTTGTTTTGTTTTTTATTTCATAATTGCTACTCTGTCCAAACTCTTGTTTGTATTGCGTCAGAATACAAAATTTGGGAAGGAAGAAGGCAAAACCAACTCAGACCCAGAAAACCTTTAGGAAATTGCCACTCAAGAAACCAAAAGTCAGCTGAGGAACCCACAACAATGACAGCAAGCCAGAATTGGAGCAAGCCAACAGCTGTGCCCTGATTGAAAAAGAACCTTCCTCTTGTGCCCTGAACTCAATATGCCAGCCTCAAAACCAAAGCTCACATCAGAAAATTCATTGCAAACCATGATAAATAAGAAAAATGAGAAAAAAGCCAAAGAAATGCAGGAGTTCTTAGGGATATTGGGCTTGAATTATGGCCATGTAAACGGCTGTTTCCAGATTCATCCACACCTCCCAACTGAGTGTCTTTGGTTTCTGAATGAATTAAAAAAAAAATTGCAGTGAAACTCGGTTTTGGAGGCAATTAATATCTGTTACCTCAGCCAGAGTGTTCAATTTTACTTTCGAAAACACAAAAACTTACCTCGCTCGTGTTACCTGTACATATATAAGCTTCAAACGCATATTTGTTGTGTTTTTTATTTCATAATGGCTACTCTGTCCAAACTCTTGTTTGTATTACGTCAGAATACAAAATTTGGAAAGGAAGAAGGCAAAACCAACTCAGACCCAGAAAACATGTAGGAAATTGCCGCTAAAGAAACCAAAAACAGCTGAGGCACGCAAAACAATGACAGCAAGCCAGAATTGCAACAAGCCAACAGCTGTGCCCTGTTTGAAAAAGACCATTGATCCGGTGCCCTGAACTCAATATGCCAGCCTCAAAACCAAAGCTCACATCAGAAAATTCATTACAAACCATGATAAATCAGAAAAATGAGACAAAAGCCAAAGAAATGCACGAGTTCTTAGTGATATTTGGCTGGATTTAGACACAAGGAAACTGGCTGTTTAAAGATTCATCCCCCCTTCCACTGACTGACTTTGGAATTCTGATTGATTTCACCTCAAAATCGCACTCACACTCAATTTGGAGGGAATTAGAATCTGTCCCCTCAGCAGAAGGGTTCCATGTCATTTTCCAAAACACAGAAACTAATGTTGATCATGTTGCCAGTAGATTTCTAATCCTGAAAGGGCAATTTCTGTGTTTTTTATTTCTTTCATAATGGCTACTCTGCCAAAATCTTGCTTGTATTGCATCAGAATACAAAATATGGGAATAAGAAGGCAAAACCGACTCAGACCCAGAAAACATTAAGGAAATTGCCGCTCAAGAATCCACAAATCAGCTGAGGCACCCAAAACAATGACAGCAAGCCAGAATTGGAGCAAGCCAACAGCTGTGCCCTGATTGAAAAAGAACCTTCCTCTTGTGCCCTGAATTCAATATGCCAGCCTCCAAACCAAAGCTCACATCAGAAAATTCATTACAAACCATGACAAATAAGAAAAAAGAGAAAAAAGCCAAAGAAATGCAAGAATCCTTATTGATATTGGGCTTGATTTAGTCGCAAGGAAACCGGCTGTTCCCAGATTCATCCATACCTCCAGCTGTCTGCCTGTGGAATTCTGACTGAATTACCCTGAAAATCGCAGTGAAACTCAGTTTGGAGTCAATTAATATCTGTGACCTCAGCCAAAGTGTAACATTTTTTTTTCCAAAACACAAAAACTCACCTTGGTCATGTAACCTGTAGATTTTTAAACTTCAAATGCCCATTTGTTGTGTTTTGTATTTCATAATCGGTACTCTGCCCAAACTACTGTTTGTATGGCGTCAGAATACAAAATTTGGGAAGGAGGAAGGCAAAACCAAATCAGACCAAGAAAACATTTAGGAAATTGCCGCTCAACAAACCAAATTTGAGCTGAGGCACCCAAAACAATGACAGCAAGCCAGAATTGGAGCAAGCCAACAGCTGTGCCCTGTTTGAAAAAGACCATTCCTCCAGTACCCTGAACTCCATATTCCAGCCTCAAAACCAAAGCTCACATCAGAAAATTCATTACAAACCATGATAAATAAGGGAAATGAGAAAAAGCCAAAGAAATGCAAGCCTGTGGAATCCTAACTGAATTAACTGAATTAATCTGAAAATCGCAGTGAAACTCGGTTTTGGAGGCAATTAATATCTGTCACCTCAGCCAGAGTGTTCAATTTTAATTTCGAAAACAAAAAATCATACCTTGGTCTTGTGACCAGTACATATATAAGCTACAAACGCATATTTGTTGTGTTTTTTATTTCATAATGGCTACTCTGTCCAAACTCTTGTTTGTATTACGCCAGAATACAAAATTTGGGAAGGAAGAAGGCAAAACCTACTCAGAGCCAGAAAACATGTAGGAAATTGCCGCTCAAGAAACCACAAATGGGCTGAGGCACCCAAAACCTTGAAAGCAAGCCAGAATTGGAGCAAGCCAACAGCTGTGCTCTGATTGAACTAGACCATTAATCCAGTGCCCTGAACTCCATATTCCAGCCTCAAAACCAAAGCTCACAAAAAAAAAAATCATTACAAACAATGATAAATAAGGGAAATCTGAGAAAGCCAAAGTAATTCAAGAGTCCTTTGTGGTATTTGGCTGGATTTAGACAGAAGGAAACAGGCTGTTTCCGGATTCATCCCCCCCTTCCACAGACTGACTCTGGAATTCTGACTCAATTCACCTCAAAATCGCACTCACACTCAATTTGGAGGGAATTAGTATCTGTCCCCTCAGCAGAAGTGTTCCATGTCATTTTCCAAAACACAAAAACTCATCTTTCTCGTGTTGCCTGTAGACTTCTAATCCTGAAAGGGCAATTTACTGTGTTTTTTTTTTTTTTCTTTCATAATGGCTACTCTGTCCAAAATCTTGCTTGTATTGCGTCAGAATACAAAATTTGGGAATAAGAAGGCAAATCCGACTCAGACCCAGAAAACATTTAGGAAACTGCAGAAAAAGAATCCACAAATCAGCTAAGGAATCCAAAACAATGACAGCAAGCAGAACTGGAGCACGCCAACAGCTGTGCCCTGATTGAAAAAGAACCTTCCTCTTGTGCCCTAAACTCAATATGCCAGCCACAAAACCAAAGCTCACATCAGAAAATTCATTTCAAACCATGATAAATAGGAAAAATCAGAAAAAAGCCAAAGAAATGCAAGTTTTCTTAGTGATATTGGGCTTGATTTATTCCTAAGTAAACAGCTGTTTCCAGATTCATCCACAACTCCCAGCTGAGTGAATAGGGATTCTGACTGAATTCACCTCAAAATGGCAGTGAAATTCGGTTTGGAGACAATTAATATCTGTCACCTCAGCCGAAGTGTTCCATTTTATTTTCCAAAACAAAAAAAATCACTTTGCTCATGTTTCCTATAGATTTCAAAGCGTCAAACGCCTATTTGTTCTGTTTTTTATTTCATAATGGCTACTCTGTCCAAAATCTTGCTTGTATTGCATCAACATACAAAATTTCGGAAGGTAGAAGGCAAAGCCAACTCAGACCCAGAAAACATTTAGGAAATTGCCACTCAAGAAACCAAAAGTCAGCTGAGGCTCCCAAAACCATGACAGCAAGCCAGAAGTGGAGCAGGCAATCAGCTGAGTCCTGATTGAAAAAGAACCTTCCTCTTGTGCCTGAATCAATATGGCAGCCTCAAAACCAAAGCTCACATCAGAAAATGCATTACAAACCATGATAAATATGACAAAAGAGAAAAAAGCCAAAAAAATGCAAGAATCCATAATGATATAGGGCTTGATTTAGTCGCTAGGAAACCGGCTGTTCCCGGATTCATCCACCCCTGCAGCTGACAGCCTGTGGAATTCTGACTGAATTAACCTGAAAATCACAGTGAAACTCAGTTTGGAGGCAATTAATATCTGTCACCTCAGCCAAAGTGTTCCATTTTATTTTCCAAAACAAAAAAACTCACCTTGGTTATGTTACCTGTAGATTTCTAAGCTTCAAACGCCTATTTGTTGTGTTTTTTATTTCATAATGGCTATTCTGTACAAACTCTTCTTTGCATTGCATCAGAATACAAAATTTGGGAAGGAAGAAGGCAAAGCCAACTCAGACCCAGAAAACATTTGGGAAATTGCCACACAAGAAACCACAAATCTCCTGAGGTACTCAAAATAAGGACAGCAAGCCAGAACTGCAGCCAGCCAACAGCTGTGCCCATATTGAAAAAGAACCATCCTCTTCTGCCCTGAACTCAATATGCCAGCCTCAAAACCAAAGCTCACATGAGAAAATTAATTACAAACCATGATAAATAAGAAAAAAGAGAAAAAAGCCAAAGAAATGCAAGAATCCATAATGATATAGGGCTTGATTTAGTCGCTAGGAAACTGGCCGTTCCCGGATTCATCCACCCCTCCAGCTGACTGCCTGTGGAATTCTGACTGAATTTACCTGAAAATCACAGTGAAACTCAGTTTGGAGGCAATTAATATCTGTCACCTCAGCCAAAGTGTTCCATTTTATTTTCATAAACACAAAAACTCACCTTGGTCATGTTACCTGTAGATTTCTAAGCTTCAAACGCCTATTTGTTGTGTTTTTTCTTTCATAATGGCTATTCTGTACAAAGTCTTCTTTAAATTGCATCAGAATACAAAATTTGGGAAGGAAGAAGGCAAAGCCAACTCAGACCCTGAAACCATTTGGGAAATTGCCACACAAGAAACCACAAATCGGCTGAGGCACTCAAAACAATGACAGCAAGCCAGAAGTGGAGCAAGCCAACAGCTGTGCCCTGATTGAAAAAGAACCATCCTCTTGTGCCCTGAACTCCATATTGCAGCCTCAAAACCAAAGCTCACATCAGAAAATTCATTACAAACCATGATAAATAAGAAAAAAGAGAAAAAAGCCAAAGAAATGCAAGAATCCATAATGATATTGGGTTTGATTTAGTTGCAAGGAAACCGGCTGTTCCCAGATTCATCCACCACTAAAGCTGACTGCCTGTGGAATTCTGACTGAATTAACCTGACAATTGCAGTGAAACTCAAGAAACCAAATTTCAGCTGAGGCACCCAAAACAAAGACAATAGCCAGAATTGGAGCACACCAACAGCTGTGCCCTGTTTGAAAAAGACCATTCCTCTGGTGCCCTGAACTCTATATTGCAGCCTCAAAACCAAAGGTCACATCAGAAAATTCATTACAAACCATGATAAATAAGGGAAATGTGAAAAAGCCAAAGAAATGCAAGAGTCCTTTGTGATATTTGGCTGGATTTAGACACAAAGAAACTGGCTGTTTCCAGATTCATCCCCCCCTTCCACAGACTGACTCTGGAATTCTGATTGAATTCACCTCAAAATCGCACTCACACTCATTTGGGAGGGAATTAGAATCTGTCCCCTCAGCAGAAGCGTTCTATGTCATTTTCCAAAACACAGAAACTCATCTTGGTCGTGTTGCCTGTAGATTTCTAATCCTGAAAGGGCAATGCGCTGTGTTTTTTTTTTTTTTTTTCTTTCTTTCATAATGGCTACTCTCCAAAATCTTGCTTGTATTGCATCAGAATACAAAATTTGGGAATAAGAAGGCAAAACCGACTCAGACCCAGAAAACATTTAGGAAATTGGCACTCAAGAAACCACAAATCGGCTGAGGCACCCAAAACAATGACAGCAAGCCAGAATTGGAGCAAGCCAACAGCTGTGCCCTGATTGAAAAAGAACCTTCCTCTTGTGCCCTGAACTCAATATGCCAGCCTCAAAACCAAAGCTCACATCAGAAAATTCATTGCAAACCATGATAAATAAGTGAAATGTGAAAAAGCCAAAGAAATGCAAGAGTCCTTTGTGATATTTGGCAGGATTTAGACACAAAGAAACTGGCGGTTTCCAGATTCATCTCCCCCTTCCACAGACTGACTTTGGAATTCTGATTGAATTCACCTCAAAATCGCTCTCACACTCCATTTGGAGGGAATTAGAATCTGTCACCTCAGCAGAAGCGTTCCATGTCATTTTCCAAAACACAGAATCTCACCTTGGTTGTGTTGCCTATGGATTTCTAATCCTGAAAGGTCAATTTGCTGTGTTTTTTTTTTTTCTTTCATAATGGCTACTCTGTCCAAAATCTTGCTTGTATTGCATCAGAATACAAAATTTGGGAAGGAAGAAGGCAAAACCAACTCAGACCCCGAAAACATTTAGGAAATTGCCACACAAGAAACCACAAATCAGCTGAGGCACCCAAAACAATGACAGCAAGCCAGAAGTGGAGCAAGCCAACAGCTGTGCCCTGATTGAAAAAGAACCTTCCTCTTGTGCCCTGAACTCAATACGCCAGCCTCAAAACCAAAGCTCACATCAGAAAATTCATTACAAACCATGATAAATAAGAAAAAAGAGAAAAAAGCCAAAAAAATGCAAGAATCCATAATGATATAGGGCTTGATTTAGTCGCTAGGCAACCGGCTGTTCCCGGATTCATCCACCCCTCCAGCTGACTGCCTGTGGAATTCTGACTGAATTAACCTGAAAATCACAGTGAAACTCAGTTTGGAGGCAGTTAATATCTGTCACCTCAGCCAAAGTGTTCCATTTTTTTTTCCAAAACACAAAAACTCACCTTGGTCATGTTACCTGTAGATTTCTAAGCTTCAAATGCCTATTTGTTGTGTTTTTTATTTCATAATGGCTACTCTATACAAACTCTTCTTTGCATTGCATCAGAATACAAAATTTGTTAAGGAAGAAGGCAAAGCCAACTCAGACCCTGAAAACATTTGGGAAATTGCCACACAAGAAACCACAAATCGGCTGAGGCACTCAAAACAATGACAGCAAGCCAGAAGTGGAGCAAGCCAACAGCTGTGCCCTGATTGAAAAAGAACCATCCTCTTGTGCCCTGAACTCCATATTGCAGCCTCAAAACCAAAGCTCACATCAGAAAATTCATTACAAACCATGATAAATAAGAAAAAAGAGAAAAAAGCCAAAGAAATGCAAGAATCCATAATGATATTGGGTTTGATTTAGTTGCAAGGAAACCGGCTGTTCCCAGATTCATCCACCACTAAAGCTGACTGCCTGTGGAATTCTGACTGAATTAACCTGACAATTGCAGTGAAACTCAAGAAACCAAATTTCAGCTGAGGCACCCAAAACAAAGACAATAGCCAGAATTGGAGCACACCAACAGCTGTGCCCTGTTTGAAAAAGACCATTCCTCTGGTGCCCTGAACTCTATATTGCAGCCTCAAAACCAAAGGTCACATCAGAAAATTCATTACAAACCATGATAAATAAGGGAAATGTGAAAAAGCCAAAGAAATGCAAGAGTCCTTTGTGATATTTGGCTGGATTTAGACACAAAGAAACTGGCTGTTTCCAGATTCATCCCCCCCTTCCACAGACTGACTCTGGAATTCTGATTGAATTCACCTCAAAATCGCACTCACACTCATTTGGGAGGGAATTAGAATCTGTCCCCTCAGCAGAAGCGTTCTATGTCATTTTCCAAAACACAGAAACTCATCTTGGTCGTGTTGCCTGTAGATTTCTAATCCTGAAAGGGCAATGCGCTGTGTTTTTTTTTTTTCTTTCTTTCATAATGGCTACTCTCCAAAATCTTGCTTGTATTGCATCAGAATACAAAATTTGGGAATAAGAAGGCAAAACCGACTCAGACCCAGAAAACATTTAGGAAATTGGCACTCAAGAAACCACAAATCGGCTGAGGCACCCAAAACAATGACAGCAAGCCAGAATTGGAGCAAGCCAACAGCTGTGCCCTGATTGAAAAAGAACCTTCCTCTTGTGCCCTGAACTCAATATGCCAGCCTCAAAACCAAAGCTCACATCAGAAAATTCATTGCAAACCATGATAAATAAGTGAAATGTGAAAAAGCCAAAGAAATGCAAGAGTCCTTTGTGATATTTGGCAGGATTTAGACACAAAGAAACTGGCGGTTTCCAGATTCATCTCCCCCTTCCACAGACTGACTTTGGAATTCTGATTGAATTCACCTCAAAATCGCTCTCACACTCCATTTGGAGGGAATTAGAATCTGTCACCTCAGCAGAAGCGTTCCATGTCATTTTCCAAAACACAGAATCTCACCTTGGTTGTGTTGCCTATGGATTTCTAATCCTGAAAGGTCAATTTGCTGTGTTTTTTTTTTTTTCTTTCATAATGGCTACTCTGTCCAAAATCTTGCTTGTATTGCATCAGAATACAAAATTTGGGAAGGAAGAAGGCAAAACCAACTCAGACCCCGAAAACATTTAGGAAATTGCCACACAAGAAACCACAAATCAGCTGAGGCACCCAAAACAATGACAGCAAGCCAGAAGTGGAGCAAGCCAACAGCTGTGCCCTGATTGAAAAAGAACCTTCCTCTTGTGCCCTGAACTCAATACGCCAGCCTCAAAACCAAAGCTCACATCAGAAAATTCATTACAAACCATGATAAATAAGAAAAAAGAGAAAAAAGCCAAAAAAATGCAAGAATCCATAATGATATAGGGCTTGATTTAGTCGCTAGGCAACCGGCTGTTCCCGGATTCATCCACCCCTCCAGCTGACTGCCTGTGGAATTCTGACTGAATTAACCTGAAAATCACAGTGAAACTCAGTTTGGAGGCAGTTAATATCTGTCACCTCAGCCAAAGTGTTCCATTTTTTTTTCCAAAACACAAAAACTCACCTTGGTCATGTTACCTGTAGATTTCTAAGCTTCAAATGCCTATTTGTTGTGTTTTTTATTTCATAATGGCTACTCTATACAAACTCTTCTTTGCATTGCATCAGAATACAAAATTTGGGAAGGAAGAAGGCAAAGCCAACTCAGACCCTGAAACCATTTGGGAAATTGCCACACAAGAAACCACAAATCGGCTGAGGCACTCAAAACAATGACAGCAAGCCAGAAGTGGAGCAAGCCAACAGCTGTGCCCTGATTGAAAAAGAACCTTCCTCTTGTGCCCTGAACTCCATATTGCAGCCTCAAAACCAAAGCTCACATCAGAAAATTCATTACAAACCATGATAAATAAGAAAAAAGAGAAAAAAGCCAAAGAAATGCAAGAATCCATAATGATATTGGGTTTGATTTAGTTGCAAGGAAACCGGCTGTTCCCAGATTCATCCACCACTAAAGCTGACTGCCTGTGGAATTCTGACTGAATTAACCTGACAATTGCAGTGAAACTCAAGAAACCAAATTTCAGCTGAGGCACCCAAAACAAAGACAATAGCCAGAATTGGAGCACACCAACAGCTGTGCCCTGTTTGAAAAAGACCATTCCTCTGGTGCCCTGAACTCTATATTGCAGCCTCAAAACCAAAGGTCACATCAGAAAATTCATTACAAACCATGATAAATAAGGGAAATGTGAAAAAGCCAAAGAAATGCAAGAGTCCTTTGTGATATTTGGCTGGATTTAGACACAAAGAAACTGGCTGTTTCCAGATTCATCCCCCCCTTCCACAGACTGACTCTGGAATTCTGATTGAATTCACCTCAAAATCGCACTCACACTCATTTGGGAGGGAATTAGAATCTGTCCCCTCAGCAGAAGCGTTCTATGTCATTTTCCAAAACACAGAAACTCATCTTGGTCGTGTTGCCTGTAGATTTCTAATCCTGAAAGGGCAATGCGCTGTGTTTTTTTTTTTTTCTTTCTTTCATAATGGCTACTCTCCAAAATCTTGCTTGTATTGCATCAGAATACAAAATTTGGAAATAAGAAGGCAAAACCGACTCAGACCCAGAAAACATTTAGGAAATTGGCACTCAAGAAACCACAAATCGGCTGAGGCACCCAAAACAATGACAGCAAGCCAGAATTGGAGCAAGCCAACAGCTGTGCCCTGATTGAAAAAGAACCTTCCTCTTGTGCCCTGAACTCAATATGCCAGCCTCAAAACCAAAGCTCACATCAGAAAATTCATTGCAAACCATGATAAATAAGTGAAATGTGAAAAAGCCAAAGAAATGCAAGAGTCCTTTGTGATATTTGGCAGGATTTAGACACAAAGAAACTGGCGGTTTCCAGATTCATCTCCCCCTTCCACAGACTGACTTTGGAATTCTGATTGAATTCACCTCAAAATCGCTCTCACACTCCATTTGGAGGGAATTAGAATCTGTCACCTCAGCAGAAGCGTTCCATGTCATTTTCCAAAACACAGAATCTCACCTTGGTTGTGTTGCCTATGGATTTCTAATCCTGAAAGGTCAATTTGCTGTGTTTTTTTTTTTTTCTTTCATAATGGCTACTCTGTCCAAAATCTTGCTTGTATTGCATCAGAATACAAAATTTGGGAAGGAAGAAGGCAAAACCAACTCAGACCCCGAAAACATTTAGGAAATTGCCACACAAGAAACCACAAATCAGCTGAGGCACCCAAAACAATGACAGCAAGCCAGAAGTGGAGCAAGCCAACAGCTGTGCCCTGATTGAAAAAGAACCTTCCTCTTGTGCCCTGAACTCAATACGCCAGCCTCAAAACCAAAGCTCACATCAGAAAATTCATTACAAACCATGATAAATAAGAAAAAAGAGAAAAAAGCCAAAAAAATGCAAGAATCCATAATGATATAGGGCTTGATTTAGTCGCTAGGCAACCGGCTGTTCCCGGATTCATCCACCCCTCCAGCTGACTGCCTGTGGAATTCTGACTGAATTAACCTGAAAATCACAGTGAAACTCAGTTTGGAGGCAGTTAATATCTGTCACCTCAGCCAAAGTGTTCCATTTTTTTTTCCAAAACACAAAAACTCACCTTGGTCATGTTACCTGTAGATTTCTAAGCTTCAAATGCCTATTTGTTGTGTTTTTTATTTCATAATGGCTACTCTATACAAACTCTTCTTTGCATTGCATCAGAATACAAAATTTGGGAAGGAAGAAGGCAAAGCCAACTCAGACCCTGAAACCATTTGGGAAATTGCCACACAAGAAACCACAAATCGGCTGAGGCACTCAAAACAATGACAGCAAGCCAGAAGTGGAGCAAGCCAACAGCTGTGCCCTGATTGAAAAAGAACCTTCCTCTTGTGCCCTGAACTCCATATTGCAGCCTCAAAACCAAAGCTCACATCAGAAAATTCATTACAAACCATGATAAATAAGAAAAAAGAGAAAAAAGCCAAAGAAATGCAAGAATCCATAATGATATTGGGTTTGATTTAGTTGCAAGGAAACCGGCTGTTCCCAGATTCATCCACCACTAAAGCTGACTGCCTGTGGAATTCTGACTGAATTAACCTGACAATTGCAGTGAAACTCAAGAAACCAAATTTCAGCTGAGGCACCCAAAACAAAGACAATAGCCAGAATTGGAGCACACCAACAGCTGTGCCCTGTTTGAAAAAGACCATTCCTCTGGTGCCCTGAACTCTATATTGCAGCCTCAAAACCAAAGGTCACATCAGAAAATTCATTACAAACCATGATAAATAAGGGAAATGTGAAAAAGCCAAAGAAATGCAAGAGTCCTTTGTGATATTTGGCTGGATTTAGACACAAAGAAACTGGCTGTTTCCAGATTCATCCCCCCCTTCCACAGACTGACTCTGGAATTCTGATTGAATTCACCTCAAAATCGCACTCACACTCATTTGGGAGGGAATTAGAATCTGTCCCCTCAGCAGAAGCGTTCTATGTCATTTTCCAAAACACAGAAACTCATCTTGGTCGTGTTGCCTGTAGATTTCTAATCCTGAAAGGGCAATGCGCTGTGTTTTTTTTTTTTTTCTTTCTTTCATAATGGCTACTCTCCAAAATCTTGCTTGTATTGCATCAGAATACAAAATTTGGAAATAAGAAGGCAAAACCGACTCAGACCCAGAAAACATTTAGGAAATTGGCACTCAAGAAACCACAAATCGGCTGAGGCACCCAAAACAATGACAGCAAGCCAGAATTGGAGCAAGCCAACAGCTGTGCCCTGATTGAAAAAGAACCTTCCTCTTGTGCCCTGAACTCAATATGCCAGCCTCAAAACCAAAGCTCACATCAGAAAATTCATTGCAAACCATGATAAATAAGTGAAATGTGAAAAAGCCAAAGAAATGCAAGAGTCCTTTGTGATATTTGGCAGGATTTAGACACAAAGAAACTGGCGGTTTCCAGATTCATCTCCCCCTTCCACAGACTGACTTTGGAATTCTGATTGAATTCACCTCAAAATCGCACTCACACTCCATTTGGAGGGAATTAGAATCTGTCACCTCAGCAGAAGCGTTCCATGTCATTTTCCAAAACACAGAATCTCACCTTGGTTGTGTTGCCTATGGATTTCTAATCCTGAAAGGTCAATTTGCTGTGTTTTTTTTTTTTTCTTTCATAATGGCTACTCTGTCCAAAATCTTGCTTGTATTGCATCAGAATACAAAATTTGGGAAGGAAGAAGGCAAAACCAACTCAGACCCCGAAAACATTTAGGAAATTGCCACACAAGAAACCACAAATCAGCTGAGGCACCCAAAACAATGACAGCAAGCCAGAAGTGGAGCAAGCCAACAGCTGTGCCCTGATTGAAAAAGAACCTTCCTCTTGTGCCCTGAACTCAATACGCCAGCCTCAAAACCAAAGCTCACATCAGAAAATTCATTACAAACCATGATAAATAAGAAAAAAGAGAAAAAAGCCAAAAAAATGCAAGAATCCATGATGATATTGGACTTGATTTAGTCTCAAGAAAACCGAATGTTCCCGGATTCTTCCACACCTCCAGCTGATGCCTGTGGAATTCTGTCTGAATTAACCTGAAAATCACAGTGAAACTCATTTTGGAGGCAATTAATATCTGTCACCTCAGCCAAAGTGTTCCATTTGATTTTCCAAAACACAAAAACTCACCTTGGTCGTGTTACCTGTAGATATATATTCTTCAAATGCCCATTTGTAATGTTTTTTATTTCATAATGGCTACTCTGTCCAAACTCTTGTTTGTGTTGCGTCAGAATACAGAATTTGGGAATGAAGAAGGCAAAGCCAACTCAGACCCACAAAACATTTAGGAAATTGCCACACAAGAAACCACAAATCGGCTGAGGCACCCAAAACAATGACAGCAAGCCAGAATTGAAGCAGGCCAACAGCTATGCCCTGTTTGAAAAAGACCATTCCTCCTGTGCACTGAACTCTATATTGCAGCCTCAAAACCAAAGCTCACATCAGAAAATTCATTACAAACCATGATAAAAAGAAAAAAGAGAAAGAAGCCAAAGAAATGCAAGAGTCCTTTGTGATATTGGGCTTGATTTAGTTGCAAGGAAACCAGCTGTTCCCGGATTCATCCACCCCTCCTAGCTGACTGGCTGTGAAATTCTTATTGAATTCACCTGAAAATCGCACTCACTCTCGATTTGGAGGAAATTAATATCTGCCCCTCAGTGGAAGGGTTCTATGTCATTTTCCAAAACCCAAAAACTCATCTTGGTCATGTTGCCTATGATTTCTAATCATGAAAACCCAATATGTTCTGTTTTTCAATTTCCTGATGGATCCTCGTTCTAAACCCTTGTTTGTATTGCATCAGAATACACAATTTGAAAAGGAAAAAGGCAAAACCAACTCAGACCAACAAAGCATTTAGGAAAAAGTCGCTCAAAATGAAAAATTGCCTGAGGCACCCAAAGCAATTACAGAAAGCCAGAATTGGAGAGAAACAACAGCTGTGCCCTAATTGAAAAAGACCATTCCTCTGGTTCCCTGAACTCCTTAAGCCAGCCTCAAAACCACAACCCACATCAGAAAATTTATTACAAACCATGATAAATAAGAAAATGTGAAAAATGCAAAAAAGAAAAAGAAATGCAAGAGTCCTTCGTGATATGGCGCTTGTTTTAGTACAAGGAAACCAGCTGTTTCCGGATTCATCCACCCCTCCCAGCTGACTGACTGTGGAATTCTGATTGTATTCACCTGAAAAGAGAGAACATTTATAAGTATATTGGGACTGTGGAACCTGTCATTTACCAATCACATGTTAGACTGAATCATAGACCAAATATAGGGAAGAAATCCTATGCATGTAAACCTTGTGGGAATTCATTCAGTATTAAATACCCTCCATCACAGCACTCATATTGTGGAAAACCCTCATGTGTGTAATGATTGTGTGGAAACCACTCACCAGAAGTCAGATCTCATTAGACATCAGAGAATTCACACAGGGTTGAAATCTTACAAATCTAATGACTGTGGGAAGTTCTTTGGCCAGAAGAAACACCTCATAAATCATCAGAGAATTCACACAGGTGAGAAACCTTTTGAATGTAATGACTGTGGAAAATCCTTTGGCCAGAAGGCAAACCTCATAAATCATCAGAGAATTCACACAGGTGAGAAACCTTATGAATGCAATTACTATGGAAAATCCTTTGGCCAGAAGGCAAACCTCATAAATCATCAGAGAATTCACAGAGGGGAGAAACCTTATGAATGCAATCATTGTGGAAAAGCCTTTGCTGAGAAATCAAAGCTCACAAAGCATCAGACAATTTGTACTGGGGGAAACCTTATGATTGCAATGACTGTGGAAAAACCTTTGCTGAGAAGTCAAACCTCAGAAAGTATCAGAGCCTTCACACCATGGAGAAAGCTTATAAATGAAATGACTGTGGAAAAGCCTTTGGTCCCATCCTTGCATACCAAGGATAAATCCCACTTGGTCTGGGTGGATGATCTTTCTGATGCATTGTTGGATTCAATTGGCCAGAATTCTGTTGCAGATCTTTGCATGTATGTTCATCAGGGAAATTGGTCTATAATTACTTTCTTTGTTGCACTTTTTTCAAGTTTAGGAATGAAGGTGATGTTGGCTTCATAGAAAGAATTTGGGAGAATCGCCTCTCTCTCAATTGTTTTGAATAACTTGAGAAGAATTGCAGTTAGTGCTTTAAATGTCTGTTAGAATTCAGCAGTGAAGCCTTCCAGTTTTGGGGTTTTCTTGGTAGTGATGGTCTTTATTACTGGTATCATTTCCATCTGGTTATGTGTGTGTTTAGGTTTTCTATATCTTTGTTGCTCAATTTAGGTAGGTTTTATGGATGGAAGGATGGTGGAAAGCCTCTTTGCTGTACCTCATAACTCATAAGATATCAGAGTATCCACACAGGGAATTTTCTACTTGACCTTTTTGTGCAAGTTATATCTCATGAAATATTAGAGAATTCACCAAGGGGAGAAATGCATGAATATAATACATGTGAATAGCCTTTGTGGTGCAAATCAGACCTCATCAAACATAAAAGAATTCTCATGGGGAGCAATTTTATGAATGTAATGACTCAGAGCCTTTTACCATAATTCAGCCCTCATTGTACATCATCAAATTCATATAGGGAAAAACTCCTTTGAAAGTAAAATCCCTTTAATTAGAAGCCATACCTCATAAGACAACAGGGAATTCACGTGGGAGAGAAACCTTATGGGTGTAATGAGTGTTGGAAAGCTCTGCCCAAATCTCTCCTTATATCAGAATGCACAACATATATATCTAATGAATGAAATAAATGTGAGAAAGTCATTTCACATAGGTAATGCCTCATAATCCATCATGGAATTTGAACAAGGGAGAGACCTTAACAATATAATGAATGTGGAAGAGCTTTTCTCCAAAATTCATGTAAGTATTGTGACAAAACCTTTTGCTGGAAATCACATCCTATCCAACAGAGACTCATGTAAAGGAGAAAGCTTATAAATATTATTAGAGTCAGAAGTCAATGGTACATCAGAGAATTGACACAGGTGGTTTCTTAGGCGTATACTGATTGTGCAAAAACATTTTCTTTATTTCAGGCTTGTATAGACACAGAATTCACAAAAGGTGATAGTCTTTGCATGCTGTAAATACAATAAAACCTTTAGCCAGAAATTAGACATCAACAGACTTCAGAGAATTCATAAGGAACAAAAGTCTATGCAATGAATTTGGAAAATGTATTTCTGTTATAAATCAGTCTTCAATTCCCATGAATAGACTCACAAATGAGAAAACATGCATGCATAGAAAAGTTTTGTACCATAAATTATCTCTAGATGGTAAACTAATATATCACACAAAAGAAAAATCATGAGTGTAATGGAATTGGGAAACCCTTTGCTATAAGGCAGATTTCCAGAAAGCTTAGCAAGATTACAGAAAAGTCTCTGAAAATGTAACATGTCTGAAAGATTTGTTGGCATCACAAACTGGAGGATAGCTCAAGTGCATGTGTTTTTGTGCCTGGCATCCAAATTGATATCTCTTTTTCTTTGATGAATTCCTTGTTTATTTATTTAGCAGATTTAGAGACAAAGGATTCCTGTCCATTGATTTACTACTATATGCCCACAATTGCCATGGTAAAGTATATGGCAAAAACTGAGTGCTGGGGGCTGTGAATCTGATTCATCACTGATAACATTGAAGACATTGGTTCCTGGTTCTTATGCTGCTATGCATGGAAATGTTTCTCTAATTTCATTTTCAAATAGTTCATTGTTAATATAAAGAAATGCTTCTAATTTTTAAAATTTCATTGAAATAATTTGTGATTAATGTGTCCTAGTCATGCATTATTACAGGGTGTAGTGCAATATTTGCACACATTTATGCAGTAAAAAGTGATCAAGCTAAGCAACTACAGTTTTATTAAGTTTTTAAAGAGTTATTTATTTGAAAGACAGAGTTACAGAGAGAAGTAGCAGCAGAGAGAGAGAGAGGTCTTCCTCTGCCGGTTCACTCCCCAGATGGCCACAATGGCCGGAGCTCTGCCAATCTGATTCCAGGAACCAGGAGCTTCTTCCAGATCTCCCACTTGGGTGCAGGGACCCAAGGACTTGGGCCATCTTCTACTGCTTTCCCAGGCCATAGCAGAGAGTTGGATCAGAAGAGGAGCAGCCAGGACTAGAACTGGTACCCACATGGGATGCTGGTGCTTCAGGCCAGGGTGTTAGCCCACTGTGCCACAATGCTGGCCCCCAAGCAACTACAGTTTCTAATTCTTCTCCATGATTTGAGACTACCAGCTCCTCTCCTTCAGTTCTTTACACAGAACCTAATATGGTTGAATGTAGTCATCTCATTATATTATGGAACACCAGAAGTTCTTTCTGCCTCTTTGATTTTTGATACCTATTATCCAATCCCCCTCTATCCCTAGCTGCTTCCCTTCTCAGCCTCTAGTAATCACAGTTCTGTGTTCAGATCCATTATTTTCTTTCACTTCCACATGCGACAAGGACCAGGTGACATTTGTGTTCCTGCTTCTGGCTTATTTCAATTAATTTAATAATATTTTGTTCTTTTTTTTGTATCTAAAAGAGGTTGCCCTGTCCATTGTTTTTCACTGATGGACAGCTAGATTGGTTTCACATCCTGGCTGCAGTGAACTGTGTTATAGTGGCTGTGTTATGGGAAAATTGCTGTATCTTTGATATGCTCTCCTCCTTTCCTTCTAATAAAATTTCCTTATTCTATATAGCCAAGAGCAAGATAACTCTCACATGGTAGGTCAATTTTTATCTTAGTTTAATTTTTGTTATTTATTTGAAAGAGTTACAATAGAGGTAGAGACACAGAGAGGTCCTCCATTAGCTGGTTCGCTCTACAGATGACTACAAAGGCCAGAGTTATGCCATTCTGAAACCTGGAGACAGGAGCTTCCTCTGGGTCTCCCTCATGGGTGCATGGGCCCAAGGACTTGGGCCATCTTCTACTGCTATCCCAGGAGATAGCAGAGAGCTGGATTGGAAGAAGAGCAGCTGGAACTAGAACTGGCACCCAAATGGGATGCTGGCCCTTCAGGCCAGGGCTTTAACTCACTGCACAACAGCGCCAGCCCCAATTTTTATCCTTTTTAAGGAATGACCATACTGTTCTGCATAACATCTGTACTAACTTGTGTTTTCACCTACCATATATGGTGGTTTTCTTTTCCCATGTGCTCTCTAGCATTTGTTATTTTTTATCAGTTTGGCATAAAAATGATGTTTTTGTGTATTTTGAAATCAGTTAATTTGTTTATTAAATCTTTATTATTTGAAAGGTGGATTTAGAGAGAGAGGGAAAGACATAGATAGCTTTCATCTGCTGGCTCACACCCCAGAGAGTTTCAACAGTTGAGCCTGGGGCATGCTGGAGTCAGGAGCTTCATCCAAGTCTCCCACATGAGTGGCAAGGACCTGAGTCCTTCGTCCATCTTCTGCTGGTTTCCCAGGTGTTTAGCAGTGAGCTAAATTGGAAGTGGAGATTCCTAAACTCAAAGTGGAACTCAGATGTTATGCTGGCCTCACAGATTGCAGCTTTCCCCACTTGGCCACAATGCCAGCCCCTCTATCAATTTAATTCCTCAAAAATAGCTCAGTAATGTTGGCATCTATCTCATTTTGTTTTTTCTCTGTTATTATTCAACTTATTGATGTCTTATTTTTGTTCACATTATTCCTCTCAATTGCTCTACCTGAGGTGAGTAGGGCTGCTGTGTTGCTTAAATGAAGTGTATGCTTTAGATTACTCATTTAATGAGTGCATGTCATTCACATAGCACTTCACTGAAGTTCTACTATGTCCCAAATCCTCTTCTAGGCACAGAATTTAGACCACTTTTCTCTTAGGCCCAGATCTTGCCTTTAACATACTACTTGGAATTTAGTAGCTCATGAAATCTGCAGACTGCATAAATGAATGAATATTTTGAGGGCTGTGCTTTTGTGGAGGAACTTCATAGGAGACCGAAGGAATAAAATAAATCAAAAGTATCCACAGTATATAGAATGTATACTATTTTACAAGTCACAGAGAAGAAGAAGAAGAAGGAAAGTAGTAAGACTAGAAAGTTTGTGGCAAGACTAACAGGCGCTGGTCAAGAACTTAATAAGCACATTAGGAAAGCAGTAAGGTTTCTTTTTTTTTTTTTGAGGAAAAGTTTTTATTTCTAGTGATGAAATTGGCTACAGAACATTATGAAAGTTTAAAAATACAAAGAGAAATTGTCTATAATTAATAGATTCAAAATTTGACAATCAGTGAATATCATTATTAGTCATTACCAACAACAGTTATTGATTTGAAAGGCAGAGTGACAGGAAGAGGGAACCACTGCTTCACTCCCCAGACACTTGCAATAGCCAAAGCTTGACCAAGCCAAAACCAGGAACTGGGAATTCATTCTGGATGTCCCATTTGGGTGCAGGGACCCAAGCACTTCTGCCATCCTCCGTCTCCTCCCAGGGTGCACACTAGCAGAAACTTGCCTCAAAGCAGAGAAGCTACCACTCAAGCCAGGCATTTGTATATGGGATGTGGGTGTGTGGTGGTGATAGCAAGCCCTCATGGATAAAAAAAAAAAAAAAAAAAAAAAAAAAAAAAAAGTTATTTCTATGCCAAGGAAATTACTCTGTAGTCTTTCTCTTATAAACTACGTATTGCTGAACCTAGATAATTTTTCCTTTATTTAACAATGACATGAAAATGTCAGTTGAGTTGGCTTTCCTGAAGACCTTGTTTCTTGAATATTAGTGGCTAGCTGAGATAAATTCTTTTCATCTCTTTCTCGCTTCGGCAGCACATGTGCTCGCTTCGGCAGCACATATACTAAAATTGGAATGATACAGAGAAGATTAGCATGCCCCTGCGCAGTAAGGTTTCTTTACCTCCCTGTAGGCTCTGCTCTCCAGAGGTGAACAGGGTCCTCTAAACCCACTTGCTGCACACACAAACACCTGAGTGTTGTATTCTCCCACAGGTGTTGGAGACTGATATGGTGTTCTGATTTATATTTACATAATGGCTAGTGACATCGGGCATATTCACATGTTTTGACCATGTACATTTCTTCTGAGAAATGTCTATTCAGATCCTTGCCTGTTTCTTCACTGTATTTTTTGGAGTTTTTCCAATTCATGTAAATGTTCTGGAAATCTGTAAACATTCAGAGTTTTAATTTTTCCTGCCATCTGTTCATTGTATCTACACTCTGATGTTTACTTTGTTGTGAAGAAGTATCTTAGTTGGATATACTCAAATGTCTCTGTTTTTATTTTTGTGACTATTGCTATTGGAATCTTACCCAAAAGCTATTGTGTGTTGACAATATTTAGAGTTTCCCTATGTTTACTTGGGTTTGGGTCTTATGATTACATTTTAATTCACTGTGAGTTCACTTTCACATAGTGTAAGAGATGTTGGAGTCTCTTTTCAGGCTTCTACATATGGATAATCAAGTTCCTCTGCACCACTTGTGAAAGAGATTCTTCTTTCTCCAGTTCATTTTAGTTCCTTTGTTAAATATGAGTTGCTGGTAGAAATTTGGGTTTATTTCTATGCTACCAAGTCTTTTCCATTGAACTATGTGTCTGTTATTATATCAGTGCTAACACTTCTTCTTTTTTTTTTTTTGCAGTATATTTATTTGAAAGGCAGAGTTACAGAGAGGTAGAGGCAGAGAGAGAGAGAGGTCTTCCATCCACTGGTTTACTCCCCAAATGGTCACAATGGCCGGAGCTCTGTTGATCTGAATCCAAGTGTCAGGAGCTTCTTCCAGGTCTCTATGCAGGTGCAGGGGCCCAAAGACTTTGGCCATTTTCTACTTTTTTCTCAGGCTATACCAGAGAGGGGTATAAGAAGTGGAGCAGCTGGGAAACATACTGGCACCCATATGAGATGCCGGCACTGCAGACGGTGACTTTACCTGCTTTGTCATAGTGCTGACCCCTGTAATATGTCTTAAAATATGGTGTGATGTCTCCAGCTTTTTTTTGCTTTATAATATTGCTTTAGATGTTAAGCATCTCTCATGTTTCTATGTGAATTTTAGCATCATTTTTTCTAGCTCTGAGAACATCGTTGGTATGTTGATTGGGATTACATTGAATTTGCAAATTGCTTTTGGTAGTATGGATATTTTGGTATTATTCTTCCCATTCACAAACATAAGTTTTCTGTGAGACTTTCAAAAAGCCTTGACAAAAATTGGACTTTATTACACAAAAATTCATCACTTTTTGGGATCATTTAAATCCATAATTTTGCACTAATATTTGATAAATAATTAAAGACTTTGAGCATTTTAGTAGGAGAAATTAAAATATTTATCAATTTATTCAAATATTGTTTAGATGTGATATTCAAATATTGTTTAGAGCCATTGTCTATATTCCCTCTAAATTACGATCTTTTTGCTTTTTGCCTGTTAAACTTGTCCCTTGATTCAAGAACCCTTTTTAATGTAATGTAAACTGAAAATGTCATTTCATAAGCTAAAAAAAATGACAAAGAAGGAAAAAGAAGGGAGGGAGGTTGAGTATATAATTATGTTCTCCGAATTTTTTCTATAAAACATATTGAATCATTTAAAAGCTAATTAAAATTAAACTCAAAATTGGACCATTATGACCAATATTTAAAACAAGTGATTAAAAACTGTAGATGTCTTCAATTTTGATTATCATTCTTCTTTAGAATATCTGAAAGAAATCCGGCTTCTCACTTTAAAATATACCAGTGTGTTAGAATTCAGTATTAAATGACTTTGTTTAAAAGTTTTATTTAATCTATTGCTTTAAGTAGTAATACTATGGCCATTGTAAAACAAAATCCTTATCATTTTTCATAAAACAGAAAGGGCCTTTAAAACATCATCACTAAAAATATTAAGAGACCTAAAATATAACATTCTTAAAACCCAAGTGATACCATTCAAAATTTTCAAATATGCAGGGATAGTTCATGTCAAGTAACTAAATAATTGTTAAGTGTATATATGGAATAGCTTCTATAAATTCTTTTGGCAAGGGCTGGCACTGTGGCATAGTGGGTGAGGCTGCCACCTGCAGTGCTGGTATTCCATAGGGGCATCAGTTCAAGACCTGGCTGCTCCACTTCCTATCCAGCTCTCTGCTATGGCCTGGGAAACACTATAAAATGGTGCAAGTCCTTGGGCCCCTGCAACTGCATAGGAGACCAGGAAGAGGCTCCTGGCTCCTGCCTTCCAGTCAGCACAGCTCCAGCCATGGAGGCCAACTGTGGAGTGAACCAGTGAATGGAAGACCACTCTCTCTGCCTGTCCTTCTCTCTCTGTGTAATTCTGACTTTCAAATAATATAAATAAATCTTTAAAAATTCTTTTGGCAAATAGATGAAGCTACTTGTTATACATTTCAAATAAATAGCAAACATACTAGAAAAATATATTGAATAAAATTTAAGCAACTCATAGCTATACACAGAAATTTCTCACCATAACAACATAGCAACCACTAAATTTCCAAATTCAATTTTCCACAACTTAGAATCTTTAACTCCAGAAGGAGTACAAAATTGACAGAACAGTGGCCTATGTATCAGGATACCTAATGCTAATACAGAATTATCCCTGCCACAACTTACCTATGTGACCTTGAACAATTCACTTTACTTCTCTGGGCTTGGCATTTAGCATCCTCATGTGATAAAGGAGGCTTGGATAAGATCAGTTGTACTCTATCTTGAGACTTCAATGATCTCTCAGTTTCCAAACAGGCACCTTAAGGGAAAGTAAACCTTTAGATCAAAGCTTACATTTTTAAATATAAATATATTTTAAACTGTTTCTACAACTAGTACAAAACAACACATTCAAATGTGTACCATGCCACTTTTCAATATTTGGGAATAATTAATGCATCATTTTAGAGCATTGTCTTGAGGCCAGTGCTGTGGTGTAGCTAGTAAAGCCACTGCATGCAGTGGGGGCATCCCATATGGAGGCCGGTTCAAGTCCAGGCTGCTCCATTTTCCATTCAGCTGTCTGCTATAGCCTGGGAGAGCAGTAGGAAGTTGGCCCAAGTCCTTGGGCCCCTGAATCTGCATGGGAGACCCTGAAGAGGTCCTGGCTCCTGGTTTCAGATTGGCATATCTCTGACCTTTTAGGCCATCTGGGGAGTGAACCAGCAGATGGAGGACCTCTCTCTCTCTCTCTCTTCCTCTTGTTCACTATCTGTGTAACTCTGACTTCCAAATAAATAAATAAATAAATCTTTTAAAAAATCAAAAGAATATTGTCTGGCACACAGTGAACCACTAAGTACAAGATATTATTAGTAATATTAGATTGAAATATTGAAATAAACTAGGCAATAAGCCTTAAGATGCAAATTAATACCAAGAAATATAATCTCAAATTTCTGTGTTCAACAAGGTAGTCTCTTTTCACTACTAACTTTATACTAAATAAGATATTTTGATATTTTGTTAAGAGTAAATTTATCGGGGGCCAGCGCCGTGGCTCACTTGGTTAATTCTCCACCTGTGGTGCTGGTATCCCTTATGGGCAAAGTGTTCTAGTCCTGGTTGCTCCTCTTTCAGTCCAGCTTTCTGCTATGGCCCGGGAAGGCAGTAGAGGATGGCCCAAGTGCTTGGGCCCTGCACCCGGATGGGAGACCAGGAGAAAGCACCTGACTCCTGGCTTTGGATGGGCACAGCTCCAACTGTGGCAGCCATCTGGGGACTGAACCAATGGAAGGAAGACCTTTCTGATTTCTCACTGTATATAACTCTACCTGTCAAATAAAAAAAATTACTAGTTTTTCATAAAAACTGCAGTATTGAAAAAGTTCTAAAATCCCTCTAATTCTAAATGTCTGTGACTGCTAACTCATTAGCACATATTGCATTCTTTACATCTGGGTAATCATGACAATTCACTTTTAAATGATTAACAGATCTGCTGTTATATATAAATACATGCTTTTCCGAAAATCATACAATAAGCAGGCTACATACTTTACTTCAAGTAGAACTGCCATATCCAGTCCTACAATTGTAAATAAGACAGTTTCAATTGTTCAGCATTATCAATTATAAATTCCAATCGTGTAGCAATACTCATAAGAATTTAGGGGGCCGATGCTGTGGAGTAGCAAGTAGAGCTGTGGCTTGCAGTGCTGACATTCCAATTGGGTGCCAGTTCAAGTCCTGGCTACTCAAATTACTATCCATCTTTTTAGGCAAGTAAGACTTACTATCCAGCAGTAGAGGATGGCCCAGGCCCTTGGGCTCCTGCACCTGCATAGGAGACCCAAAAGAAGCTGCTGGCTCCTGGCTTTGGATTGGCAGAGCTCCAGCCATTGTGGCCAAATGGGGAGTGAACCAGCGGTTGGAAGACTGCTCTCTCTCTCTCTCTCTCCTTCTCTGTGTAACTCTGATTTTCAAGTAAAATAAATGAATCTTTTTTTAAAAAGGATGAAATAAAAAGGAAGATGAAGATTACAAAATTGTTTAATTTTTTTAATAAATATAAATTTCCAAAGTACAGCTTTTGGATTACAGTGGCTTCCCCTCCCCCAAAACATCCCTCCCACCCATAATCCTCCTATTTCCTGCTTCCTCTCCCATCCCAGAAGATTACAAAATTGTATGAAGGACATTTGTACAGTAAACAAATATACTGATTTCCAATGCAATATTTGAATACTTGAAGCAGGAAGGCTAAGTACTTCTTTGCCAAAATAACATGTTTTCTCCAGTGTAAAACCCATTTGCCATCCCAATACACAAAGGGATTTGGGGCAAGAAGGAAAAAAGAAGTCCACACATGCAGAAATTTTAAGCAAAACAAAATAGAGAATGTATTTAGTTTCATGTAAATCACATGAGAATTAATAGTATTCTACCAATTTGCAACAAATATTTTTAACTTTAATGAATGAATGAACTTTCAGTTACATAGCAGGAAACTTCTACCCTCTCCCATAAAACTGAAAGAGAAACTTTTTAAAAGTAAAAACTGATGAAAGAATTCTGCAATACATGTTAATGTTAAGTAGCCCAGCAGAGTTTATTTAGAAATACAAACACACACACAGAAAATAAATACATTAAAATCTTACTGAATAGTCCAGTAATAGTTCAGGATCCAATATGTGTGCAAAAGATTCTGGATTTCCCAGTCACTTTGTATAGGAAATGATGTGCTTTGCTATGTAGCATGTAACTTTAGATTCCTGAACACCTCCACTTTGCTTCTTACCCTGAGTCCCAGCAAATACAGGAACACAGCTGTTGAGTCATTTATTTTCTGGATTTGGGAATATCAAAGAATTAATGAGTATAGAAAGTTGTACAGCAAAGACCAAGAATATCCAAGGGAGGTCAGGAAAATCAATTGAACAAGTCAAAATACTATGACTGTATACTGAATGCTCTGTTTTTAATATGTCTTACTTACCTAAAAAGACATGAGGGCTATTGCTCTCTCTCTTAATACAACTAAGGAGAAGATATCACCAATGCTCAAGAAAAATGAATACACAGCAGAGCTAATACAAAATCCCCAAATTCCAAAATAGAAAAACTGGATATGCACTCCTTACACACACCCTGAAGTGGCAATGAAGTAGAACAAATCTAAAATTAGAAAAAAATCTTTTTTTAAAGATTTATTTATTTATTTGAAAGTCAGAGTTGCACAGAGAGAGGCAGAGAAGAGAGAGGGGTCTTCCATCCACTGGTTCTCTCCCCAGTTGGCTGCAATGGCCAGAGTTGTGCCAATCCAAAGCCAGGAGCAAGGAGCTTCTTCCAGGTCTCCCACATGGGTGCAGGGGCCCAGGACTTGGGCCATCTTCTACTGCTTTCCCAGGCTATAGCAGAGATCTGGATCCATATGAGCTGCCAGCACTGCAAGTGGTGGCTCTACCCACTATGCCACACCACTGGCCCCGAAAATTCTTGTCAAATTAAGAACATTTAACCTTTGTTTTAGAGTGCATTATTAAAATATCTAAACTGGGGGAATACATAATTTCTTTCTTTAGAAATCAGAAGAGAAAAAGAACACTTCAAGCCTACTGTGACACCACACAGAAGGAATGGAGAATCATGATCTCAATTAGCCTAGGGACAGAATAAAAGGGAGGGAAATAGGAACAACAGAATTAAGATGAATAAGCTTTGACAGCTGAGGGAATCTGAATGTAAAGAAAAGGCATGCAGTTAACTGAAACAATAGAGATAATTCTGAGAGGAAAAAACATTGTTAAGTCATATTAATGGGGCCAGAGCTGTGACTTAGTAAAGTAAAAAAAAAAAATCTAAAATTTGTTTTTAAATTATATAATTAAAAAAGATTAAAAAAAGATGTTCAATCTTAAGTCTCTACAGCATAAGATATACATCAATTTTCCCAGGTTCTATTTGCATTTATTAACAAAGTTTCATGGGTATAATCACTAAAGTGGCTCCAATAAGTCTTTTTATAAAAATTATTTTTTATTTTGACAGGCAGAGTGGACAGTGAGAGAGACAGAGAGAAAGGTCTTCCTTTTTCTGTTGGTTTACCCCCTAGTGACCGCTGCCGCCAGTGTGCTGCGGCTGGCACATGGCGCTGATCCAAAGCCAGGAGCCAAGTGCTTCCTCCTGGTCTCCCATGCAGGTACGGGGCCCAAGCACTTTGGCCATCCTCCATTGCACTCCTGGGCCATAGCAGAGAGCTGGACTGGAAGTGGAGCAACTGGGACAGAATCTGGCTCTCCCAGCAGGACTAGAACTTGGTGTGCCTGCACCGCAGGTGGAGGATTAGCTTATTGAGCCATGGAGCCTGCCTCCAATAAGTCTTAACCTGGGATGCAACTAAATTTAACAAGGATACTCAATAGGAATTTTAGAAGAATTCCAAAATATGTATCAGAATAAAAATAAATACTTTACTTGGTACATCTCATTTTAACTATACTATTGTCTAAATTTCCAAATGTCAGATGTACTAAAAAAATCCCCAAAGCAGCAGAGTTGGTCCGACATGATGAGGAATAAAATAAAGAAAATGAGAATTCGCAGATCCCAGATTAAAATAACCAAGAAGGCCCAATAAAAGAAAACTCAATGTCTTCATACACTAACATTTATTACCTCAGATTTATTTAACAAAAAGGTGATTATTCCAGCTACATCCCATTAGGTAGCCCAATTTTACCTGCTAAATCCATTTAAAAAAAGCACCTCATGATATATTACTAAAATCATATTGCTATATGCCATCCACCATGTCCACCGTACCTTATACCTAATGTTAACAGATCTGATGAAAATCAGTAGATAAATGATGTGTCTTAACCACGTGTGGGAAATGTCTTTTGTTCAACGTTTTTCCAAAAACCCCTCAGTCTCAGTTTGCCTTCACCTTGAAAAGACACTTCTGAGGTTTACTAATCAGTCCAGCTTCTTCGGGCCTCCCTCCAATGAAAGGGGCTAAAATCCATCAAAATAAACTCTAGGCACTGTCCTTGTGCTCCCAGTGACTTTTTCACTCTAGGGGCTCACAAACCTTCTAAATTCTTTAGATCACCTGTGATGTCCATTAGTTCTCAAAGACTATGATGCAAGTAATTTCCCCTCTTGGAACCTTGTTATTAACTGTGCTGTATGAGAAATGAAGTCTCCTACACACCTTGTGCTTACGATTCTCCAAACCATGTTGCCTGCTAGGACTTTGGCCATGAATATAGGACAGCAATACCTGAACATGATTACTGAGATCTCCTTAATAAAGGATAGACTGGGGCCAGCACTGTGGTGCAGTGGTGTAATCCTTTACCTGCAATGCTGGCACCCCATATGAGCACCAGTTCTAGTCCCCATTTCTCCTTTTCCCATCCAGCTCTCTGCAATAGCCTGGGAAAGCAGTAGAAGCTGTTCCAAGTGCTTTGGTCCCTGCCAAAATATGGGAGACCTGGAAGCTCCTAGCTCAGATTGGCCCAGCTGCAGACATTGCAGTCATTAGGGGAGTAAATGAGCATATGGAAGACCTTTCTGTGTCTCTTCTTCTCACTCTCTGTAAGTAAACCTGTCAACTACATAAATAAATTCCTTATATATATATTTACATTTATTTATATATTTATGTATATAAATATATTCATATATAAAATATATTATAATTTATCATACAATATATTATATAATATATAATTATAAACAGATAATATTATATAATTTATTATATGTATTTTATATATATATATATATATATTATTGAGATGACTTCAATAGCCAGAGTGTGGCCAGGTTGAAACCAGGAGCTTTTCCTCTGATGTGTGTCCCAGGAACCCAGGTACTTGGAGCATCTTTCACTGCTTTTTCAATCCATTGGTAAGGAGCTGGATCAGAAATAATTATTTATATATAAATAACAAATTCATATATAATAATTATATACAATTATATATTTATAATAATTATATGCAATTCTATATTATGTATAGAAATATATAGTATAATATATAATATATATTATAATATATAAATATATATATGATGGACCAAAATATGGTATTCTCCATTTGGCAGAAGGGACAGGCTCCAATATCTACTGTCTATGTCAGTATGTCAGCACAATGTAGGAGGTAACCCCTCTACCAAATAAGAAAAGCTATTTCAGTTCAGCTGGACATCATTCTGCTGACTGTTGACCTTATTACTGTTAGTCTGGATGCTTTCATTGGTTGCAATCCAGAGACCCAATTTTCCCATAGATATAAACATCAGCAAACATGAAAATTTGGTAAGAAAAGCTTAAACTGAGAGTTATGATTAATAACTATTTTTTTTTAATTTTTATTTAATGCATATAAATTTCCAAAGTACGACTTATGGATTACAATGGCTTCCCCCCCATACCGTCCCTCCCACCCACAACCCTCCCCTTTCCCACTCCCTCTCCCCTTCCATTCACATCAAGATTCATTTTTGATTATCTTAATATACAGAAGATCAGCTTAGTATACATCAAGTATGGATTTCAACAGTTTGCTCCCACACAGAAACATAAAGTGAAAAATAATAGATGATTTTTTTTTTAAAATGATGATGAAATCAGAGCAGACGTATTGTCATGTTTAATCCCAGTGAGAGTCAAGTTGGGAATTGATAATTTCTTTTTTTTTTTTTAACAGAGGATCAGTTTAGTATGCATTAAGTAAGGATTTCAACAGTTTGCACCCCCATAGAAACACAAAGTGAAATATATTGTTTGAGTACTCGTTATAGCATTAAATCTCAATGTACAGCACATTAAGGATAGAGATCCTACATGAGGAGTAAGTGCACAGTGACTCCTGTTGTTGACTTTACCAATTGACACTCCTGTCTATGGCATCAGTAATCTCCCTATGCTCCAGTCATGAGTTTCCAAGGCTATGGAAGCCCTCTGAGTTCTCCGACTCTTATCTTGTTTAGACAAGGTCGTAGATAACCCCACGGTTCGACCCAGCCATCCCACTCCTTGGAATTTACCCAAAGGAATTTAAATTGGCAAACAAAAAAGAGGTCTGCACCCTAATGTTTATTGCAGCACAATTCACAATCGCTAAGACCTGGAACCAACCTAAATGCCCATCAACGATAGACTGGATAAAGAAATTATGGGATATGTACTCTTTAGAATACTATACCGCAGTAAGAAACAACGAAATCCAGTCATTTGCAACAAAATGGAGGAATCTGGAACACATCATGCTGAGTGAAATAAGCCAGTCCCAAAGGGACAAATACCATATGTTCTCCCTGATCAGTGACGACTGACTGAACACCAAGAGGGAAACCTGTTGGAGTGAGGTGGACACTATGGGAAACGGTGGCTTGATCAGCATAGCCCTGACTGTTAATGAACAACTTAATACATTATCCCTCTTAGTAGTTTTTTTTTTTATCTGTTCTACTTAATATGACTGGTTTAGATCTGTAATTGATGCACAGTTATTCTTAAGTGTTGAAAATTAACTGAAATGTGATCCCTGTTGAACATGGTGGTGGGAATGGGAGAGGGAAGAGATGTATAATTTGGGACATGCTCAGGCTGACTTGCCCCAAGTGGTGGAGTTGGAAGCATACCAGGGGATTCCAATTCAATCCCATTGAGGTGGCATGTACCAATGCCATCTCACTGTTCCAGGTGATCAGTTTCAGTTCACAGTTGGTCATGGTGGAGGGACTGGGAGTCAAAGGGAGCACATAGACAAGTCTAGTACCTGCTAACGCTAACCGATGGAGTAAATAAAGGGGAGAGTGATCCAACATGGGAAGTGAGATACTCAGCAGACTCATAGAATGGCAGATGTCCTAAATAGCACTCTGGCCTCAGAATCAGCCCTAAAGGCATTCGGAGCTGGCTGAAAAGCTCATGAGAGTATTTCAGGCATGGAAAGCCAAGACACTCTGGCAAAAGATCTCTGCGAGTGAGATCCCAGTGGACAGAACAGGTCATCAAAGAAGGAGGTACCTTTCTCTGAAGGGAGGAGAGAACCTCCACTTTGACTATGACCTTGTCTAAACAAGATTAATAACTATTTTAACAAAATTTCTCAGAACCCATCTAATCCAAACCTTGGACAATTGGAAGACATTGTACTTGGCCCACCCATAATCAAAATGGATTCTAAATCCTTCAACTGCAAGGAGAGTATCATAGACATTAATGCTCCAAACGGATCCAGTTCTCTGCTAATGTGTCTGGAAAAGCAGCACAGGGTGACTCAAATATTGGGGCTCCTGCACCCTTGTGAGAGACCTGGAAGAAGCCCCTGGCTCCTGATATCAGTCTGGCCTAGCCGCAGTCATTGCAGCCATTTGAGGAGTGAACAAACCAGGAGGAAGATCAATCTCTCCCATTCTCTCCATCTAGTGCTGCCTTTCAAATTCATAAAAGGATCTTTAAGAAAATAGATCACTTCAATAAATTTGCCATTGCTCAGTCATGATGACTTTTACTACCTTCAGTTCTTTTTCAAAAGATTTATTTATTGGAAAGGCAGATAGAGGAGCTGGTGGTTGTGGTGCAGTGGACAAAGCTGCTATCTGTTACATTGGCATCCTGTATGTGCACCAGTTTAAGTACCAGCTATTCCATTTCTGATCCAGCTCCTTACCAATGGACTGAAAAAGCAGGGAAAGATGGCCCAAGTGCCTGGGATGCTGCCACGCACATTGCAGGAAAAGCTCCTTGCTGCCATGCACATCGGAGGGAAAGCTCCTGGCTTCAACCTGGCCACACTCTGGCTATTAAAGTCATCTCAAAAATGAATTAGGTGGTGGAAGATTTCTGTCTCTCCCTCTCTCTGTAACTCTTTCAAGTAAGTAATTAAATATTTTAATATGATAAAAAAGGCAGAGACACACAGAGACAAAGAGAGAAGGAAGGAGAAGCAGAGAGATCTCCCATCTGCTGGTTCACTTTCTATATGGCTACCACTGTGCAAGACCAGGTTCTCAAGTCCCCATTGAGGTTACAGTTCTCCAATTTGACGACAGGAATGAAAGAATTTGAGCTATTATACATTGCTTCCCAGGGATATTAACATGAAGCTGATTTGGAAGTGTAGTACCCAAAACTCAGATTAGCACTGCAATATAGGATGTGGGCATCTGTTGTGACTGCTAACAAATTTGGAAATCCTAGAGTAAAAATCAACAGATTCCTGGACATACACAATATACCAAAATTGAGTCATGAAGACACATAGAAAAGCTAAACAAATCAAAAACCAAGACAGAGATTGGATGAGTAATAAAGACCCTCCCAACAAGCAAAAGTCCAGGATCAGACAGCCTCACTATTGAATTCTACAGGACTTTTAAAGAACTAATGCTTCTCAAACTATTCAACACAATTGAAAGAGAGACAATCCTCTCAAACTCCTTCTATTAATCCTGCATCACCTTAATTCTTCAACTAGAAAAAGATACAGTGGAGAGAGAGTACTATAGAAAAATATCCCTGATGGGGGCCAGTGCCATAGCACACTGGGTTGATCCTCCACCCGTGGAGACGGCATCCCATATGGGTGCCAGTTCTGGTCCCGGTTGCTGCTATTCCAGTCCAGCTTTCTGCACTGGACTGGGAGGGCAGTGGAGGATGGCCCAAGTGCCTGGGTCCCTGCACCCGCATGGGTGACCAGGGAGATGCTCCTGACTCTGGCTTCCGATTGGACCAGCACTACCTGTTGGGCCATATGGAGCATAAACAAGCAGATAAAATACTTCTGTCTCTCTGCCTCTGCCTCTCCATCTCTGTAACTCAATCTTTCAAATAAATAATTCTTTTGAAAAGGTCAACAAACAATAAAGGCTGGTGGAGAGGGAGAGAAAAAGGTACCCTAATCCACTGTTGGTGGGAATGAAGCTAGTGCAACCATTATGGAAGGCAGTATCAAAGTTCCTCAGAAATCTGAAAACAAACATACCATGTGATCCTGCCATCTGACTACTGGGAATTTATCCGCATGAAATGAAATAGAATATGCACAGGCATGAGTTATCTGTACCCTCATGTTTATTACAGTTCAATTCACAATAGCTAACATGGAATCAACCCAGATGTCCATCAACTGGTGACTGGAACAAAAATATGAGCTATATATACAGTGTAAAATACTATTCAACCATAATTGAGAATGAAATCCCATCTTCTGTAACTAAATGGATGAACTGGAAACAAGTATGCTTCATGAAAGAAGCCAGTCCCCAAAAGACAAATACCATATGTTTTCTCTGACTGGTGGTAATTAATATATAGACAACAAAAAGCAGCATATGAGTTAAATTGACATTTTGAGATTTGAGTATTGTTCATAGCACTTTTCTGTACTCTTTGATAGAGTACACAACATATACTCATTGATATTTCTGCTACTACTTGCTGAATTCTTTATTTTGTAGAGGGTTAAAGCTTGTGATTCTAAAATAAAATCAAAGCATGCAGCTGTCAAAATTAAAAGAAAATAAAACAAGAAGGAGGGAGTTGGAAATATGAGAACAAGGGAAGATAGGATAGGATGTTATCAGTTTGCTCTTCAATCTGTATATATAAATTACATGAAATTTGTTCACTTAATATGCATTTAAAAATATAAACTTAACACTGGAAGAAAAAGACCTGAGATCAGTGTTTTCTGGATTACCACTAATAAAATTTAGTCTTCATTTATGTCTGACCATATTTAATTTCTTATTTATTTATTTTATAAGAAAATTAACATCACCATTCCTAACAAGTCCATCCTGCTTCATGCATATCTATCAGTTCCCACTATGCTAATAATTTCTCATGAACTTAAATCCATATCATCTTAAAAAGATGCAATGTGGGGCTGGCGCTGTGGCATAGCAGATAAAGTTGTTGCCTGCAGTGTTGGCAAGCCATATGGGTGCCAGTTCAAGTCGCGGCTGCTCCACTTCTGAACCAGCTCTCTGCTATGTCCTGGGAAAGCATTAGAAGGTGGCCCAAGTCCTTGGGGCCTTGCACACATGTGAAAGACCCTGAAGAAGCTCCTGGCTTCAGATTGACACAGACCAGTCATTGCGGCCAACTGGGAGTAAACCAGCCGATGGAAGACCTCTCTGTCTCTGTCTGTCTGTCTCTCTCTCTCTACCTCTTCTCTATTTGTGCAACTCTTTCAAATAAATAAATTAATATTTAAGAAAAAAGCCTGATTCATGTTATTATTTATGTGTTTTAGAGGCTTTGCAGATGTTGATTACATGTGCCATGAAAACCCATTAAAATGCAAATCCTATAAGAGGCAACTCCATGTGCACTAAACTGGTAAAATCCAGTGCATGTGTTGAGAAAAACACACTAGCAATACATTTCAAAAAGCTGTGAAATATTATAAGTGGCTGTCAAAAGCTAAAAATCTGACAATGACTCATTATGTCATTTATTTATATATAATGCTGAGAAAATCAGAAGTATTTGTTAAAACTTCTGCTAAAATGCACTAGATTTATAATTTTTAAATGCATCTTTCCTAGATGTAATGCAGTCCTGTACTACTTTAGAGTATCAGAAATTTAAAATGTTGGACCGGTGCTGTGGTGGAGCAGGTTAACACCCTGGTCTGAAGCGCCAGCATCCCATATGGGGGCCGGTTCAATACTCAGCTGCTCCACTTCTGATCCTGCTCTCTGCTATGGCCTGGCAAAGTAGTAGAAGATGGCCCAAGTCTTTGGGCCCCTGTACCCATCTGGGAGACCGGGAACTAGCACCTGGCTCCTGGCTTCAGATCAGCACAGCTCTGGCAGTTGCAATCAATTAGGGAGTGAACACCAGATGGAAGACCTCTCTCTTTCTCTCTGTCTCTCCTCTCTGTCTGTAACTCGACTTGTACATAAATAAATAAATCTTTAAAACAATTAAGAAATTTAACATGTGAAAGGTTTTTAAAACATGTATTTCTTTATTGTGAGGCAGAGTTACAGATATAGAGAGGAAGAGAAAGAGAGGTCTTCTATCAACTGGTTCACCCCTAAATGGCCAGAATGGCTGGAGCTGGGCCGATCTGAAGCCAGGTGCCAGAAGCCAGGAGTCAGCAGCTTCCTCCAGGTCTCTCACATGGGTGCAGGGGCCCAAGAACTCAGGGCATATTGCACTGCTTTCCTAGGCCATTAGTAAAGAGCTGGATTGGAAGTGCAGGAGCAGGGACTCAAACTGGTGCCCATGTGGGATGCTGGTGCTGCAGGTGGATGCTTAATCTACTATGCCACAGAGTGGGCCCAGTGAATGGTTTTAGGAAGACATCTTTCATGTAGACTAGGCTGCAATATTGCAAGGTAAGGTTTAGCTTTTATTCCCACACATCAGTATTCATCTTTTAGCAACTATAAATACTGAATATCATACATATAGACATAAATATAGGTAACTGCAGATTTTGTTGTCATTCTTTCTAATTCTCTTTTTAATGTCTGCTAATAGGCCATCTTATGGATTATTATATTGATGTTACCCATACACAAGCATCAGGCATTTCCACTGTTGAATGTGTTTATGAGTACAGGTAGATTTGTGTGTACATGAATGCACATTTGATGGAGATAGCACTGACAGTAATACTGTGAGAAATCCTAACGCTGATTCCAAACTTTCTGTCCTCCGCAGAGATGGCTGTCATTGAAGTAGACCACAGGGCCCCTTTTGCTGTTATGGACTGAAATGTGCCTCCCTAAAACTCTAACACGGAAGTGCTAACCAGCAACATGACTCTACCTGAAGAAAGTGCTTTTAAGCAGATCAAATGGTAGATGTGTCTGTCACATCGGAGAAAGGCTTCTGGAAAAATCGAGCCTATTTAAGCACCTTGATCTGATATTTTCAAGCTCTACAACTCTGAGAAGTAAAATTCCATGATTTAAATCATATTCTCTGTGGTATTTTCTTAGCAAATTAATATATCCTCATTTCTGCCAGCATTTTCTATTGTCATCCAGAAGGTCCTAGTGATTAGCAGAGAAATATAGAAACTAAAAACTGTGATTTTAGATTACCAAGTATCTACTAACACAAAAAGATCCCAGAAGCCACCTACTACCATCGTCCAGGACCCAGAAAAAAAACAGGAAGGAGTCAAGTTGCAGGGCAGTAGAAAAAAGTGAATAATGAAAGATCACAGCAGAAGTAAATAAGGAAGTGTTTGGTGCTGTGGTGTAGTGGATTAAAGCCTTGACCTGCTGTGCATGCATCCCATATGTTGCTGCTAGGAGACCAGGTGCTCCACTTCCAATCCAGCTCCCTACTAATGCACCTGGGAAATTGGTGGAAGATGGACCGTGTTCTACGGTGCTGGCACCCACATGAGAGACTTGGAAGAAGCATCTGGCCTTTCCAATAAATAAATAAATCTTAAAAATATAGAAACAGTGTTAGCACTGTTGGAAAACAGACTCATAGTTCAGTGTAAAAGTATAGGCAGCTGAAATAAACCGACTTTTCTACAGGCAACTCCTATTTAACAAAGGAAAGAAAACAAACAGGAGAAAGAAGAACCCCTTTAGCATATGGTTTAAAGGAAAGTGATTATCCATATGTAGAAGCCTGAAAATATACCCAAAACCTCATACACTATGTAAAAGCAACTCAAGGTGAATTAAAAGTCTAAATATAAAACCAGAAACTAAGTAAACATATGAGAAACTATAAAACATAAGCATAGATAACAGTTTTGGGTAAGATTCCAAAAGCACAAGTAACAAAAATAAAATATAGAAATTTGAGCATATCATATTAAGATACATCTTCACAACAAAGTAATCAACAGAGTGAACATACAATGGACAGAATGGCAGGAAACATTGAAAACTCTGATTATGACAAAAGATTGATAGCCAGAACATACATATATAGAACTGGGAAAATCTCCAAATAAGAAGCAAAATGTACAGCTAAGAAATGGGCAAGGATCAAAACAGATGTTTCTCAGAAGAAGAAATCTCAATGGTCAAGACATAGATGAACATGCCCAATATCACTAGCCATTAGGGAAATGTAAATCAAAACCAATAGCAGACTCCATCTGTGGGAGAAGACAATGCTTGGGTTTTCATTTGTGCAACAAGTGGGTTTAGAGGACCCTGTTCACCATTAGAGGGCAGAGTCTACATGGAAGTAAGGAAACCTTAATGTTTTCCTAATGGGCTTGTTAAATTCTTGACCAGTGCCTATTACCTTTGCCGCAAACTTTCCAGTCTCACTACTTTCCTGCTTCTTCCTCTTCGCTGTGGCTTGCAAAAACAGTGTACCTTCTATATACGGAGGATACTTTTGTTTTGTTTTATTCCTCCTATCTCATGATGTTCCTCTAAGAAATCACAACCCTCCAAGTATTCATTAATTTATGCAGTCTGCAGTTTTCATGGGCTACTACATGGCAAAGTACTAGGTTAAAGGAAAGGTATAGGTCAGGAACTGAGCAAAGTTCACAATGATGAAGCCATTGGGGAAATGAACCTGATGGAAGACCTCTCTCTCTCTCTCTCTCTCTCTCTGCCTCTCCTTCTCTCTCTGTGTAACTCTGATTTTCAAATAAATAAATAAATCTTTAAAAACTAACAAAATATACTAAAAACCTGGTGGCAACACCTTTCTATCAGAACATGTGAAGCACTCAAACACAGTTTGTCCCAGAAAGTCAACCATAGGGCATATCTTCTACTGCACTTGTGGACATCTCTGAGGGGGGTAAGGGGCACTTATTTCTTCCCCTCTTCTTTCTTAGCACTCTCACAGTTATAACTTCTATCGATGCTTCCAAAGACCAGTCTCTATGAAATTGTAGAACTAATATCCTCCCATGTCAAAAGTGTCATGGGTTTAAACACAGAACCCAAAATAAGATAAGTAACTGGCCTTCTTAATTACACAGTGTGGAATGTAAGATTCTCAGTGGAGCACTGGGTAATATAAAGTGCTGGGCAGAGAAAAACTGTTACTTATCTGTATTTATGATGCTGTAATTCTCCTCTTTATGCAAACTCAGATTAAAAGAGCTCCCATTAGTGGGCAGCACTGTTGCATAGTGGGTAAAGCTACTGCTGCCTTGTCAGCATCCTATATGGGTGCCGGTTGGGATCCTGGCTGCTGCACTTCCCACCCAGCTCTCTGCTGTGGACTGGGAAAACAGTAGAAGTTGGCCCAAACCCCTCATCTCCTGCACCCACCTATGAGACCTGGACAAAGTTCTGCCTTTCAAATAAATAAATAATTATTTAAAAAAACAGCTTCATCTCAGAAGGAGCTCCTGGCTACTGGCTCCAAATTGGCATACCTCCAGCTATTGCTGCCAATTGGGGAATGAACCATCGGATGGAAGACCTCTCTCTCTTTCTCTCTCTCTCTCTCTCCTCTCTGTGTAACTCTTTCAAATGAATAAATAAATCTTTAAAAAAGTAGCTCCAGTTATTGACAACACAGTAGACTTGCATTAATTTTGGTTCCCTTCTCACTTTGCAAAGGGATCAGTGGCAGGTCAAAACAGTTGACAGCCTTGCTAACAGGAGAAGAGATAGCTGAAGACAGAAAATGAAAAGCAGCCAAATACATCATCAAAGAAAGAGAAGTGGACCCCATCCAACACAAACCTTTAAAAGTGGATGCTCACAATTAATGAGTGAAACAGCTGCCCACTGAAATCTTGTCTAGGGAGGGAAGATGTCCTAAGTTCTGCTTTTGTAAACTCCAGTCATAAATCTGTCCTAATAAATCTGTCCCTGGCATCTCTTTTACAAACATACTGGACCCACTGACCATTGGAAATGTGGTTCTAATCATGTAGGCTGCCATTTAAACCCACCAATGCTGTAACAGCTAAGAAACTTGAATTTGATGCTCAATTCTCAGGAAATCATTCCAGCTGAGCCTAGGGCCATTAATAGAAACTCCTTGGATCCTCCACTGTCTCTGTGCCTGTTTGAAAGAAGGGAGATTTCCCACCCCATGTTTCTGGAACAGCTTCAAATTCCACATTGGAAAAATTTGATAATTAATACTTGAGAGGGATCAACACACAAAGCAGCTATTCACGCTTCACACTGCTCCCCACCAGGAAGATGAGGTGCAGGATGAGAGCAGTGGGGCAGATCCTAGACAGATCCTCCTGCCCACCCCTCTGCTGCCCCAGGCTCCCTCCTGAGGGCCATCCAGCCCCACCCTGCAGGAACCAGCCCAGGAAACATCAAGAGACCAGGCCAGACTGCATTCTGAGACCACCCACAGTGGGAACCCGGCTTATTTAACTGTGGAGATCAGGAGTCTTTCTGCCTTCCTTCCCTGTGAGTGCAGGTTCCCAGAACACTGCCCCCTCTCTCCTGTAACCACTAAATAAAGCACATTAGGGACAGTTTAGGTGAGGTACTGCAGGAGAGAGTCCGGGCACTTTGAGCCTGGGAAATAGAGGTGGGAGACAGAGCAGCCCGGGTCCCAGCCCTGACCTCGGGAGAAGCTGCCAGGATCGCTGGCACACTTCTCCCACATGTGTCTCCGCCCCTTCCTGCATGCCAAACCTGCAGCAGAAAGTCCCTGGAGCAGGTACCCTTTCTTCCAGATACACGGGGAGTGAAATTGGGAGTGTGGAGAAGAGAGTCCCTGGCATGTGGGACCCACAGTTGGTGGATGAAGAGGGAAGAAGCAGCAGGAGGCAGGCTCAGGGTGAGCACTCGGAAACTGCCTGGGATCGCACGTGCAGAGCAGGAGTTGCAGTAAATGCCAGAGAAGGAGCAGCATAGCCCCCAGGGTTGACACTGATCAAGGAATGAACTCCCCTGGTCCAACTCTGAGCCCCAGGGACTGGCAGTGGCAGGTGCATGCCCACAGGTATTTGGAAAGCAGAATACCTCGGAGCTACTGGGAACTCTGGGAAATGGAGTCCAGGCTGCAGCATCCCTAGAGACACCAGCTGTTCCTCCGAAAAGCTGCAGTCAGGGGTGGGTGCCCACAACCAGAGGGCATTTGCTTTTGTTAAGTCCCTCCTTCCTTTCCTTCCCACACCAAAATCTCAGGGATCAGTTGCTGTTCCTTTCCTGCATCAAATCTGAAAGAGTGACACTCACTTCTGCTAACTGACCCCAAATCCTGGCTCCCTCATAACCTCTGTCTCTTCCAGAAAAATCTTATTTACTACTTTGGCCCTAGAAATCATAAATGACTATGATAGAATGTAACTTTTAACAGAGGTGTAGAAGGCATGGTTTAATATCCAGTTTTGAGAATACAATTTTCATTTGTGTTTTATTGATGTTTATACTTCTTTTAAGATTCATTTTTTTATTTAGAAGTCAGAGTAACAGAGAAGGAGAGGCACAGAGAGAGAGAGAGAGAGAGAGAGAGAGAGGTGTTTTCCATCTCCTGCTTCACTCCTCAATTGGCAGCAGCAGCACAGCGCTGACCCCTTATAGTTCTTTACAAATCATTTTACACTGTCTTTTTATTCATCTAGTAAAGAGACAGAAGAATGGACACAGAGCTAACTATGTCCAAAATCTTGCTTCTATTGCATCAGAATACAAAATTTGGGAAGGAAGAAGGCAAAACTGACTCAGACCCAGAAAACATGTAGGAAACTGCCACTCAAGAAACCAAAAGTCAGCTGAGGCACCCAAAACAAGGACAGCAAGCCAGAATTGGAGCAAGCCAACAGCTGTGCCCTGATTGAAAAAGACCATTCCTCTTGTGCCCTGAACTCAATATTGCCGGCTCAAAACAAAAGCTCACATCAGAAAATTCATTACAAACCATGATACATAAGAAAAAAGAGAAAAAAGCCAAAAAAATGCAAAAATCCATAAAGATATTGGGCTTGATTTAGTCGCAGGGAAACCGGCCGTTCCCGGATTCATTCACCCCTCCAGCTGACTGCTTGTGGAATTCTGACTGAATTAACCTGAAAATCACAGTGAAACTCAGTTTGGAGGCAATTAATATCAGTCACCTCAGCCAAAGTGTTCCATTTGATTTTCCAAAACACAAAAACTCACCTTGGTCATGTTGCCTGTAAATTTCTAAGCTTCAAACACCTATTAGTTGTCTTTTTTAATTCATAATGGCTACTCTGTCCAAACTCTTGTTTGTATGGTGTCAGAATACAAAATTTGGGAAGGAAGAAGGCAAAACCAACTCAGACCCAGAAAACATTTAGGAAATTGCCGCTCAAGAAACCAAAAGTCAGCTGAGGCACCCAAAACAATGACAGCAAGCCAGAATTGGAGCAAGCCAACAGCTGTGCCCTGTTTGAAAAAGACCATTCCTCTGTTACCCTGAACTCCATATTGCCGCCTCAAAACCAAAGCTCATATCAGAAAATTCATTACAAACCATGATAAATAAGGGAAATGTGGAAAAAACAAAGAAATGCAAGAGTCCTTTGTAATATTGGACTGGATTTAGACACAAGGAAACTGGCTGTTTCCAGATTCGTCCCCCTTCCACAGACTGACTTTGGAATCTGATTGAATTCATCTCAAAATCGCACTCACACTCAATTTGGAGGGTATTAGTATCTGTCCCCTCAGCAGAAGGGTTCCATATCATTTTCCAAAACACAGAAACTCATCTTGGTCGTGTTGCCTGTAGATTTCTAATCCAAAAAGGACAATGCGCTGTGTTTTTATTTTTCTTTCATAATGTCTACTCTGTCCAAAATCTTGCTTCTATTGCATCAGAATACAAAATTTGGGAATAAGAAGGCAAAACCGACTCAGACCCAGAAAATATGTAGGAAATTGCCACTCAAGAAACCACAAATCGGCTGAGGCACCCAAAACAATGACAGGAAGCCAGAAGTGGAGCAAGCCAACAGCTGTGCCCTGATGGAAAAAGAACCTTCCTCTTGTGCCCTGAACTCAATATTGCCACCTCAAAACCAAAGCTCACATCACAAAATTCATTACAAACCATGATAAAAAAGGGAAATGTGAAAAAGCCAAAGAAATGCAAGAGTCCTTTGTGATATTTGGCTGGATTTAGACACAAGGAAACTGGCTGGTTCCAGATTCATTGCCCCCTTCCACAGACTGACTTTGGAATTCTGAGTGAATTGACCACAAAATCGCACTCACACTCAATTTTTAGGGAGTTAGAATCTGTCCCCTCAGGAAAAGGGTTCCATGTCATTTCCCAAACACAGAAACTCATATTGGTCGTGCTGCCTGTAGATTTCTACTCCCGAAAGGGCAATTTTCTGTGTTTTTTTTTTTCTTTCCTAATGGCCGAGGCACCCAAAACAAGGACAGCAAGCCAGAATTGGAGCAAGCCAACAGCTGTGCCCTGATTGAAAAAGACCATTCCTCTCGTGCCCTGAACTCAATTTGCCAGCCTCAAAACCAAAGCTCACATCAGAAAATTCATTACAAACCATGATAAATAAGAAAAAGGAGAAAAAACCAAAGAAATGCAAGAATCCATAATGATATCGGAGTTGATATAGTCGCAAGGAAACCGGCTGTTCCCGGATTCATCCACTGCTCCAGCTGACTGCCTGTGGAATTCTGACTGAATTAACCTGAAAATCCCAGGGAAACTCAATTTGGAGGCAATTAATATCTTTCACCTCAGCCAAACTGTTTCATTTTATTTTGCAAAACACAAAAACTCACCTCGGTCGTGTTACCTGTAGAATATAATCTTCAAACGCCTATTTGTAGTGTTATTTTTATTTCATAATGGCTACACTTTCCAAACTCTTGTTTGTATTGCGTCAGAATACAACATTTGGGAAGGAAGAAGGCAAAACAAACTCAGACCCAGAAAACATTTACGAAATTGCCGCTCAAGAAACCACAAATCGGCTGAGGCACTCAAAACTACGACAGCAAGCCAGAATTTGAGCAAGCCAACAGCTGTGCCCTGATTGAAAAAGAACCTTCCTCTTGTGCCCTGAACTCAATATACCAGCCTCAAAACCAAAGCTTACAACAGAAAATTCATTACAAACCATGATAAATAAGAAAAAGGAGAAAAAACCAAAAAAAATGCAAGAATCCATAATGATATTGTTCTTGATTAAGTTGCAAGGAAACCAGCTGTTCCCGGGTTCATCCACCCCTCCAGCTGACTGCCTGTGGAATTCTGACTGAATTAACCTGAAAATCGCAGTGAACCTCAGTTTGGAAGCAATTAATATCTGTCACTTCAGCCAACGTGTTCCATTTGATTTTCCAAAACACAAAACCTCACTTTGGTCGTGTTACCTGTAGATTTCTAAGGTTCAAACGCCTATCTGTTGTCTTTTTTAATTCATAATGGCTACTCTGTCCAAACTCTTGTTTGTATTGCGTCAGAATACAACATTTGGGAAGGAAGAAGGAAACACCAACTCAGACCAAGAAAACATTTAGGAAATTGCCGCTCAAGAAATACAAATCGGCTGAGGCACCCAAAACAAGGACAGCAAGCCAGAATTGGAGCAAGCCAACAGCTGTGCCCTGATTGAAAAAGACCATTCCTCTTGTGCCCTGAACTCAATATTGCCGGCTCAAAACAAAAGCTCACATCAGAAAATTCATTACAAACCATGATACATAAGAAAAAAGAGAAAAAAGCCAAAGAAATGCAAAAATCCATAATGATATTGGGCTTGATTTAGTCGCAGGGAAACCGGCCGTTCCCGGATTCATTCACCCCTCCAGCTGACTGCTTGTGGAATTCTGACTGAATTAACCTGAAAATCACAGTGAAACTCAGTTTGGAGGCAATTAATATCTGTCACCTCAGCCAAAGTGTTCCATTTGATTTTCCAAAACACAAAACCTCACCTTGGTCGTGTTTCCTGTAGATTTCTAAGCTTCAAATGCCTATTTGTTTTGTGTTTTATTTCATAATGGCTACTCTGCCCACAGTCTTGTTTGTATGGCGTCAGAATACAAAATTTGGAAAGGAAGAAGGGAAAAGCAACTCAGACCCAGAAAACATTTAGGAAATTGAGGCTCAAGAAACCACAAATCGGCTGAGGCACCCAAAACAATGACAGTAAGCTAGAATTGAAGCAGGCCAACAGCTTTGCCCTGTTTGAAAAAGACCATTCCTCTCGTGCCCTGAACTCAATATGCCAGCCTCAAAACCACAGCTCAAATCAGAAAATTCATTACAAACCATGATAAATAAGTAAAAGGAGAAAAAAGCCAAAGAAATGGAAGAATCCATAATGAAATCAGAGTTGATAGAGTCGCAAGGAAACGGGCTGTTCCCGGATTCGTCCACTGCTCCAGCTGACTGCCTGTGGAATTCTGACTGAATTAACCTGAAAATCCCAGTGAAACTCAGTTTGGAGGCAATTAATATCTGTCACCTCAGCCAAACTGTTACATTTTATTTTCCAAAACACAAAAACTCACCTTGGTTGTGTTACCTGTAGATTTCTAAGGTTCAAACGCCTATTTGTTGTGTTTTTATTTCATAATGGCTACTCTACTGAAACTCTTGTTTGTATGGCGTCAGAACACAAAATTTGGGAAGGAAGAAGGCAAAACCAACTCAGACCCAGAAAACATTTAGGAAATTCCAGCTCAAGAAACCAAAATCGGCTGAGGCACTCAAAACTACGACAGCAAGCCAGAATTTGAGCAAACCAACAGCTGTGCCCTGATAGAAAAAAAACCTTCCTCTTGTGCCCTGAACTCAATATACCAGCCTCAAAACCAAAGCTTACAACAGAAAATTTATTACAAACCATGATAAATAAGTAAAATGAGAAAAAACCAAAAAAATGCAAGAATCCATAATGATGTTGTTCTTGATTAAGTTGCAAGGAAACCAGCTGTTCCCGGGTTCATCCACCCCTCCAGCTGACTGCCTGTGGAATTCTGACTGAATTAACCTGAAAATCGCAGTGAAACTCAGTTTGGAGGCAATTAATATCTGTCACTTCAGCCAAAGTGTTCCATTTTATTTTCCAAAACACAAAAACTCACCTTGGTCGTGTTACCTTTAGATTTCTAAGGTTCAAACGCCTATTTGTTGTCTTTTTTAATTCATAATGGCTACTCTGTCCAAACTCTTGTTTGTATTGCGTCAGAATACAAAATTTGGGAAGGAAGAAGGCAAAACCAACTCAGACCCAGAAAACATTTAGGAAATTGCCGCTCAAGAAATACAAATCGGCTGAGGCACCCAAAACAATGACAGCAAGCCAGAATTGGAGCAACCCAACAGCTTTACCCTTTTTGAAAAAGAACCTTTCTCTCGTGCCCTGAACTCCATATTGCAGCCTCAAAACCAAAGCTCACATCAGAAAATTCATTACAAACCATGATAAATAAGAAAAAGGAGAAAAAAGCCAAAGAAATGGAAGAATCCATAATGAAATCGGAGTTGTTATAGTCGCAAGGAAACCGGCTGTTCCCGGATTCATCCACTGCTCCAGCTGACTGCCTGTGGAATTCTGACTGAATTAACCTGAAAATCCCAGGGAAACTCAGTTTGGAGGCAATTAATATCTGTCACCTCAGCCAAACTGTTTCATTTTATTTTCCAAAACACAAAAACTCACCTTGGTTGTGTTACCTGTAGATTTCTAAGGTTCAAATGCCTATTTGTTGTGTTTTTATTTCATAATGGCTATTCTACCCAAACTCTTGTTTGTATGGCGTCAGAATACAAAATTTGGGAACGAACAAGGCAAAACCAACTCAGACCCAGAAATCATTTAGGAAATTCCTGCTCAAGAAACCTCAAATTTGCTGAGGCACCCAAAACTACGACAGCAAGCCAGAATTTGAGCAAGCCAACAGCTGTGCCCTGATAGAAAAAAAACCTTCCTCTTGTGCCCTGAACTCAAGATACCAGCCTCAAAACCAAAGCTTACAACAGAAAATTTATTAGAAACCATGATAAATAAGAAAAAGGAGAAAAAACCAAAAAAATGCAAGAATCCATAATGATATTGTTCTTGATTAAGTTGCAAGGAAACCAGCTGTTCCCGGATTCATCCACCCCTCCAGCTGACTGCCTGTGGAATTCTGACTGAATTAACCTGAAAATCGCAGTGAAACTCAGTTTGGAGGCAATTAATATCTGTCACCTCAGCCAAAGTGTTCCATTTGATTTTCCAAAACACAAAAACTCACCTTGGTCGTGTTACCTGTAGATTTCTAAGCTTCAAATGCCTATTTGTTGTGTTTTTTATTTCATAATGGCCACTCTGCCCAAACTCTTGTTTGTATGGCGTCAGAATACAAAATTTGGGGAGGAAGAAGGCAAAACCAACTCAGGCCCAGAAAACATTTAGGAAATTGCCGCTCAAGAAATACAAATCGGCTGAGGCACCCACAACAATGACAGCAAGCCATAATTGGAGCAAGCCAACAGCTGTACCCTGTTTGAAAAAGAACCTTCCTCTTTTACCCTGAACTCAATATGCCAGCCTCAGAACCAAAGCTCACATCAGAAAATTCATAACAAACCATGATAAATAAGAAAAAGGAGAAAAAAGACAAAGAAATGCAAGAATCCGTAATGATATCGGGCTTGATATAGTCGCAAGGAAACCGGCTGCTCCCGGATTCATCCACCCCTCCAGCTGACTGCCTATGGAATTTTGACTGAATTAACCTCAAAATAGCAGTGAAACTCATTTTGGAGACAATTAATATTTGTCACCTCAGCTAAAGTGTTCCATTTTATTTTGCAAAACACAAAAACTCACCTTGGTCGTGTTACCTGTAGATTTCTAAACTTCAAATGCCTATTTGTTGTGTTTTTTATTTCATAATGGGTATTCTACCCAAACTCTTGTTTGTATGGCGTCAGAATACAAAATTTGGGAAGGAAGAAGGGAAAAACAACTCAGACCCAGAAAACATTTAGCAAATTGCCACTCAAGAAACCACAAATCAGCTGAGGATCCCAAACAATGAAAGCAAGCCAGAATTGAGGCAGGCCAATAGCTGTGCCCTGTTTGAAACAGAACCTTCCTCTTGCTCCCTGAACTCCATTTTGCAGCCTCAAATCCAAAGCTCATATCAGAAAATTCATTACAAACCATGATAAATAAGAAAAAGGAGAAAAAAGCCAAAGAAATGCAAGAATCCGTAATGTTATTGGGCTTGATTTAGTCACATGGAAGCCGGCTGTTCGCGGATTCATTCACCCCTCCAGTTGACTGCCTGTGGAATTCTGACTGAATTAACCTGAAAATCGCAGTGAAACTCAGTTTGGAGGCAATTAATATCTGTCACCTCAGCCAAAGTGTTCCATTTTATTTTCCAAAACATAAAAAATCACCTTGGTCATGTTACCTGTAGATTTCTAAGCTTCAAACGCCTATTTGTTGTGTTTTTTATTTCATAATGGCTACTCTGCCCAAACTCTTGTTTGTTTGGCGTCAGAATACAAAATTTGGGAAGGAAGAAGGCAAAACCAACTCAGACCCAGAAAATATTCAGGAAATTGCCGCTCAAGAAACCAAAAGTTAGCTGAGGCACCCAAAGCAATGACAGCAAGCCAGAAGTGGAGCAAGCCAACAGCTGTGCCCTGTTTGAAAAAGAACCTTCCTCTTCTGCCCTGAACTCAATATGCCAGCCTCAGAACCAAAGCTCACATCAGAAAATTCATTACAAACCATGATAAATAAGAAAAAGGAGAAAAAAGAAAAGAAAAGCAAGAATCCATAATGATATAGGGCTTGATTCAGTCGCAAGGAAACCGGCTGTTCCCGGAATCATCCGCCCCTCCAGCTGACTGCCTGTGTAATTCTGACTGAATTAACCTGAAAATCGCAGTGAAACTCACTTTGGAGGCAATTAATATCTGTCACCTCAGCCAAAGTGTTCCATTTGATTTTGCAAAACACAAATCTCACCTTGGTCGTGTTACCTGTAGATTTCTAAGCTTCAAACGCCTATTTGTTGTGTTTTTCTATTTCATAATGGCTACTCTGCCGAAACTCTTGTTTGTATGGCGTCAGAATACAACATTTGGGTAGGAAGAAGGCAAAACCAACTCAGACCCAGAAAACATTTAGGAAATTGCCGCTCACAAACCACATATCGGCTGAGGCACCCAAAACAATGACAGCAAGCCAGAATTGGAGCAGGCCAACTGCTGTGCCCTGTTTGAAAAAGACCATTCCCCCGGTGCTCTGAACTCCATATTGCAGCCATAAAACCAAAGCTCACATCAGAAAATTCATTACAAACCATGATAAATAAGAAAAAAGAGAAAAAAGCCAAAGAAATGCAAGAATCAAGAATGATATTGGGCTTGATTTAGTCGCAAGGAAACCGGCTGTTCCCGGATTCATCCACACCTCCAGCTGACTGCCTGTGGACTTCTGACTGAATTCACCTGAAAATCGCAGTGAAACTCAGTTTGGAGGCTATTAATATCTGTGACCTCAACAAAGTGTTCCATTTTATTTTCCAAAACACAAAAACTCACCTTGGTCGTGTTACCTGTATTTTTCTAAGCTTCAAACGCCTTTTTGTTGTGTTTTTTATTTCATAATGGCTACTCCGCCCAAACTCTTGTTTGTATTGCGTCAGAATACAACATTTGGGAAGGAAGAAGGCAAAACCAACTCAGACCCAGAAAACCTTTAGGAAATTGCCGCTCAAGAAACCACAAATCGGCTGAGGCACTCAAAACAATGACAGCAAGCCAGAATTGGAGCAGCACAACAGCTGTGCCCTGTTTGAAAAAGACCATACCTCTGGTGCCCTGAACGCCATATTACAGCCTCAAAACCAAAGCTGACATCAGAAAATTCATTACAAACCATGATAAATAAGAAAAATGAGAAAAAAGCCAAAGAAATCAAGAATCCATAATGACATTGGGCTTGATTCAGTCGCAAGGAAATGGGCTGTTCCCGGATTCATCCACCCCTCCAGCTGACTGCCTGTGGAATTCTGACTGAATTAACCTGAAAATCGCAGTGAAACTCAGTTTGGAGGCAATTAATATCTGTAACCTCAGCCAAAGTGTTCCATTTCATTTTCCAAAACACAAAAACTCACCTTGGTCGTGTTACCTGTAGATTTCTAAGCTTCAAACGCCTATTTGTTGTGTTTTTTATTTCATAATGGCTGCTCTGTCCAAACTCTTGTTTGTATTGCGTCAGAATACAACATTTGGGAAGGAAGAAGGCAAAACCAACTCAGACCCAGAAAACCTTTAGGAAATTGCCGCTAAAGAAACCAAAAGTCAGCTGAGCCACCCAAAGCAATGACAGCAAGCCAGAATTAGAGCAAGCCAACAGCTGTGCCCTGTTTGAAAAAGAACCTTCCTCTTCTGCCCTGAACTCAATATGCCAGCCTCAGAACCAAAGCTCACATCAGAAAATTCATTACAAACCATGATAAATAAGAAAAAGGAGAAAAAACCAAAAGAAAAGCAAGAATCCATAATGATATTGGGCTTGATTCAGTCGCAAGGAAACTGGCTGTTCCCGGAATCATCCACCCCTCCAGCTGACTTCCTGTGTAATTCTGACTGAATTAACCTGAAAATTGCAGTGAAACTCACTTTGGAGGCAATTAATATCTATCACCTCAGCCAAAGTGTTCCATTTGATTTTCCAAAACACAAAAACTCACCTTGGTCGTGTTACCTGTAGATTTCTAAGCTTCAAATGCCTATTTGTTTTGTGTTTCATTTCATAATGGCTACTCTCCCCAAACTCTTGTTTGTATGCCCTCAGAATACAAAATTTGGGAAGGAAGAAGGCAAAACCAACTCAGACCCAGAAAACATTTAGGAAATTGCCGCTCACAAACCACATATCGGCTGAGGCACCCAAAACAATGACAGCAAGCCAGAATTGGAGCAGGCCAACAGCTGTGCCCTGTTGAAAAAGACCATTGCCCCGGAGCCCTGAACTCCATATTGCCGCCATAAAACCAAAGCTCACATCAGAAAATTCGTTACAAACCATGATAAATAAGAAAAATGAGAAAAAAGCCAAAGAAATGCAAGAATCCATAATGACATTTGGCCTTATTAGTCACAAGGAAACCGGCTGTAGCTGGATTCTTCCTCTGCTCCAGCTGCCTGTGGAATTCTGACTGAATTAACCTGAAAATCGCAGTGAAACTCAGTTTGGAGGCAATTAATATCTGTCACCTCAGCCAAAGTGTTCCATTTGATTTTCCAAAACACAAAAACTCACCTTGGTCGTGTTACCTGTAGATTTCTAAGCTTCAAATGCCTATTTGTTGTGTTTTTTATTTCATAATGGCCACTCTGCCCAAACTCTTGTTTGTATGGCGTCAGAATACAAAATTTGGGAAGGAAGAAGGCAAAACCAACTCAGGCCCAGAAAACATTTAGGAAATTGCCGCTCAAGAAATACAAATCGGCTGAGGCACCCACAACAATGACAGCAAGGCATAATTGGAGCAAGCCAACAGCTGTACCCTGTTTGAAAAAGAACCTTCCTCTTTTACCCTGAACTCAATATGCCAGCCTCAGAACCAAAGCTCACATCAGAAAATTCATAACAAACCATGATAAATAAGAAAAAGGAGAAAAAAGACAAAGAAATGCAAGAATCCGTAATGATATCGGGCTTGATATAGTCGCAAGGAAACCGGCTGCTCCCGGATTCATCCACCCCTCCAGCTGACTGCCTATGGAATTTTGACTGAATTAACCTCAAAATAGCAGTGAAACTCATTTTGGAGACAATTAATATTTGTCACCTCAGCTAAAGTGTTCCATTTTATTTTGCAAAACACAAAAACTCACCTTGGTCGTGTTACCTGTAGATTTCTAAACTTCAAATGCCTATTTGTTGTGTTTTTTATTTCATAATGGGTATTCTACCCAAACTCTTGTTTGTATGGCGTCAGAATACAAAATTTGGGAAGGAAGAAGGGAAAAACAACTCAGACCCAGAAAACATTTAGCAAATTGCCACTCAAGAAACCACAAATCAGCTGAGGATCCCAAACAATGAAAGCAAGCCAGAATTGAGGCAGGCCAATAGCTGTGCCCTGTTTGAAACAGAACCTTCCTCTTGCTCCCTGAACTCCATTTTGCAGCCTCAAATCCAAAGCTCATATCAGAAAATTCATTACAAACCATGATAAATAAGAAAAAGGAGAAAAAAGCCAAAGAAATGCAAGAATCCGTAATGTTATTGGGCTTGATTTAGTCACATGGAAGCCGGCTGTTCGCGGATTCATTCACCCCTCCAGTTGACTGCCTGTGGAATTCTGACTGAATTAACCTGAAAATCGCAGTGAAACTCAGTTTGGAGGCAATTAATATCTGTCACCTCAGCCAAAGTGTTCCATTTTATTTTCCAAAACATAAAAAATCACCTTGGTCATGTTACCTGTAGATTTCTAAGCTTCAAACGCCTATTTGTTGTGTTTTTTATTTCATAATGGCTACTCTGCCCAAACTATTGTTTGTTTGGCGTCAGAATACAACATTTGGGAAGGAAGAAGGCAAAACCAACTCAGACCCAGAAAATATTCAGGAAATTGCCGCTCAAGAAACCAAAAGTTAGCTGAGGCACCCAAAGCAATGACAGCAAGCCAGAAGTGGAGCAAGCCAACAGCTGTGCCCTGTTTGAAAAAGAACCTTCCTCTTCTGCCCTGAACTCAATATGCCAGCCTCAGAACCAAAGCTCACATCAGAAAATTCACTACAAACCATGATAAATAAGAAAAAGGAGAAAAAAGAAAAGAAAAGCAAGAATCCATAATGATATAGGGCTTGATTCAGTCGCAAGGAAACCGGCTGTTCCCGGAATCATCCGCCCCTCCAGCTGACTGCCTGTGTAATTCTGACTGAATTAACCTGAAAATCGCAGTGAAACTCACTTTGGAGGCAATTAATATCTGTCACCTCAGCCAAAGTGTTCCATTTGATTTTGCAAAACACAAATCTCACCTTGGTCGTGTTACCTGTAGATTTCTAAGCTTCAAACGCCTATTTGTTGTGTTTTTCTATTTCATAATGGCTACTCTGCCGAAACTCTTGTTTGTATGGCGTCAGAATACAACATTTGGGTAGGAAGAAGGCAAAACCAACTCAGACCCAGAAAACATTTAGGAAATTGCCGCTCACAAACCACATATCGGCTGAGGCACCCAAAACAATGACAGCAAGCCAGAATTGGAGCAGGCCAACTGCTGTGCCCTGTTTGAAAAAGACCATTCCCCCGGTGCTCTGAACTCCATATTGCAGCCATAAAACCAAAGCTCACATCAGAAAATTCATTACAAACCATGATAAATAAGAAAAAGGAGAAAAAAGCCAAAGAAATGCAAGAATCAAGAATGATATTGGGCTTGATTTAGTCGCAAGGAAACCGGCTGTTCCCGGATTCATCCACACCTCCAGCTGACTGCCTGTGGACTTCTCACTGAATTCACCTGAAAATCGCAGTGAAACTCAGTTTGGAGGCTATTAATATCTGTGACCTCAACAAAGTGTTCCATTTTATTTTCCAAAACACAAAAACTCACCTTGGTCGTGTTACCTGTATTTTTCTAAGCTTCAAACGCCTTTTTGTTGTGTTTTTTATTTCATAATGGCTACTCCGCCCAAACTCTTGTTTGTATTGCGTCAGAATACAACATTTGGGAAGGAAGAAGGCAAAACCAACTCAGACCCAGAAAACCTTTAGGAAATTGCCGCTCAAGAAACCACAAATCGGCTGAGGCACTCAAAACAATGACAGCAAGCCAGAATTGGAGCAGCACAACAGCTGTGCCCTGTTTGAAAAAGACCATACCTCTGGTGCCCTGAACGCCATATTACAGCCTCAAAACCAAAGCTGACATCAGAAAATTCATTACAAACCATGATAAATAAGAAAAATGAGAAAAAAGCCAAAGAAATCAAGAATCCATAATGACATTGGGCTTGATTCAGTCGCAAGGAAATGGGCTGTTCCCGGATTCATCCACCCCTCCAGCTGACTGCCTGTGGAATTCTGACTGAATTAACCTGAAAATCGCAGTGAAACTCAGTTTGGAGGCAATTAATATCTGTAACCTCAGCCAAAGTGTTCCATTTCATTTTCCAAAACACAAAAACTCACCTTGGTCGTGTTACCTGTAGATTTCTAAGCTTCTAACACCTATTTGTTGTGTTTTTTATTTCATAATGGCTGCTCTGTCCAAACTCTTGTTTGTATTGCGTCAGAATACAAAATTTTGGAAGGAAGAAGGCAAAACCAACTCAGACCCAGAAAACATTTAGGAAATTGCCACTCAACAAACCAAAATTGAGCTGAGGCATGCAAAACAATGACAGCAAGCCAGAATTGGAGCAAGCCAAGAGCTGTGCCCTGTTTAAAAAAAAAAAAACCTTCCTCTTGTGCCCTAAACTCCATATTGCAGCCTCAAAACCAAATCTCACATCAGAAAATTCATTACAAAGCAGGATAAATCAAAAAATGAGAAAAATGCCAAAGAAATACAGGAGACCTTTCTGATATTGGGCTGGATTTAGTCGCTAGGAAACCGGCTGCTCCCAGATTCATCCACCCCTCCTGCTGACTTCCTGTGGAATTCTCACTGAATTAACCTGAAAATCACAGTGAAACTCAGTTTGGAGGCAATTAATATCTGTCACCTCAGCCAAAGTGTTCCATTTGATTTTCCAAAACACAAAACTTCACTTTGGTCGTGTTACCTGTAGATTTCTAAGCTTCAAACGCCTTTTTGTTGTGTTTTTTATTTCCTAATGGCTACTCTGCTGAAACTCTTGTTTGTATTGCGTCAGAATACAAATTTGGGAAGGAAGAAGGCAAAACCAACTCAGACCCAGAAAACCTTTAGGAAATTGCCGCTCAAGAAACCACAAATCGGCTGAGGCACTCAAAACAATGACAGCAAGCCAGAATTGGAGCAGCACAACAGCTGTGCCCTGTTTGAAAAAGACCATACCTCTGGTGCCCTGAACTCCATATTGCAGACTCAAAACCAAAGCTGACATCAGAAAATTCATTACAAACCATGATAAATAAGAAAAATGAGAAAAAAGCCAAAGAAATGCAAGAATCCATAATGACATTGGGCTTGATTCAGTCGCAAGGAAACGGGCTGTTCCCGGATTCATCCACCCCTCCAGCTGACTGCCTGTGGAATTCTGACTGAATTCACCTGAAAATCCCAGTGAAACTCAGTTTGGAGGCAATTAATATCTGTCACCTCAGCCAAAGTGTTCCATTTGATTTTCCAAAACACAAAAACTCACCTTTGTTGTGTTACCTGTAGATTTCTAAGCTTCAAACGCCTATTTGTTGTGTTTTTTATTTCATAATGGCTACTCTGCCCAAACTTTTGTTTCTATTGCGTCAGATTACAAAATTTGGGAAGGAAGAAGGCAAAACCAACTCAGACCCAGAAAACATTTAGGAAATTGCCGCTCAAGCAACAAAGGGCCGCTGAGGAACCCAAATCTTTGAAAGCAAGACAGAATTGGAGCAAGCCAACAGCTGTGCCCTGATTGAAAAAGACCATTCCTCCGGTGTCCTGAACTCGATATTGCAATCTCAAAACCAAACCTCAGATCAGAAAATTCATTACAAACCATGATAAAAAAGAAAAATCAGAAAAAATCCAAAGAAATGCAGGAGTTCTTAGTGATATTGGGCTTGATTTATTCCCTTGTTAATGGCTGTTTCCAGATTCTTCTACACCTCCCAGCTGAGTGTCTGTGGTTTCTGACTGAATTAAAATGAAATTCGCTGTGAAACTCGGTTTGGAGGCAATTAATATCTGTCACCTCAGCAAAAGTGTTCCATGTCTTTTTACAAAACACAAAATCTCACCTTGGTCGTGTTACCTGTAGCTTTCCAAAGCCTATTTGATGTGTTTTTTATTTCATAATGTCTACTCTGTCCAAAGTCTTGTTTGTATGCCATCAGAAAAGAAAATTTGGGAAGGAAGAGGAAAAAAACAACTGAGACTCAGAAAACATTTAGGAAATTGCCACTCAAGAAACCGAAAGTCAGCTGAGGCACCCAAATAAATGGCAGCAAGCCAGAATTGGAGCAGGCCAACAGCTGTGACCTGTTTGAAAAAGACCATTCCTCCGGTGCCCTGAACTCCATATTGCAGCCTCAAAACCAAAGATCACATCAGAAAATTCATTACAAACCATGATAAATAAGAAAAATGAGAAAAAAGCCAAAGAAATGCAAGAATCCATAATGATATTGGGCTTGATTTAGTCGCAAGGAAACGGGCTGTTCCCGGATTCATCCACCCCTCCAGCTGACAGCTTGTGGAATTCTGACTGAATTAACCTGAAAATCGCAGTGAAACTCAATTTGGAGGCAATTAATATCTGTCACCTCAGCCAAAGTGTTCCATTTGATTTTCCAAAACACAAAAACTCACCTTGGTTGTGTTACCTGTAGATTTCTAAGCTTCAAACGCCTATTTGTTGTGTTTTTTATTTCATAATGGCTACTCTGTCCAAACTCTTGTTTGTATTGCGTCAGAATACAAAATTTGGGAAGGAAGAAGGAAAACCAACTCAGACACAGAAAACATTTAGGAAATTGCCGCTCAAGAAACAAAGGGCCGCTGAGGAAGCCAAAACCTTGAAAGCAAGACAGAATTGGAGCAAGCCAACAGCTGTGCCCTGATTGAAAAAGACCATTCCTCCGGTGTCCTGAACTCGATATTGCAACCTCAAAACCAAACCTCAGATCAGAAAATTCATTACAAACCATGATAAATAAGAAAAATCAGAAAAAATCCAAAGAAATGCAGGAGTTCATAGTGATATTGGGCTTGATTTATTCCCTTGTTAATGGCTGTTTCCAGATTCTTCTATACCTCCCAGCTGAGTGTCTGTGGTTTCTGACTGAATTAAAATGAAATTCGCTGTGAAACTCGGTTTGGAGGCAATTAATATCTGTCACCTCAGCAAAAGTGTTCCATATCTTTTTCCAAAACACAAAATCTCACCTTGGTTGTGTTACCTGTAGCTTTCAAAAGCCTATTTGATGTGTTTTTTATTCCATAATGTCTATTCTGTCCAAAATCTTGCTTGTATTACGTCAGAATACAAAATTTGGGAAGGAAGAGGACAAAAACAACTGAGACTCAGAAAACGTTTAGGAAATTGCCACTCAAGAAACCTCAAATCGGCGGAGGCACCCAAAACAATGACAGCAAGCCAGAATCGGAGCAAGCCAGCAGCTGTGCCCTGATTGAAAAAGACCATTCCTCCGGTGCCCTGAACTCCATATTGCAGCCTCAAAACCAAAGCTCACATCAGAAAATTCATTACAAACCATGATAAATAAGAAAAATGAGAATAAAGCCAAAGAAATGCAAGAATCCATAATGATATTGGGCTTCATTTAGTTGCAAGGAAACCGGCTATTCCCGGATTCATCCACCCCTCCAGCTGACTGCCTGTGGAATTCTGACTGAATTAACCTGAACGGAGGCAGTTAATATCTGTCACCACAGCCAACTTGTTCCATTTGATTTTCCAAAACACAAAATCTCACCTTGGTCGTGTTACCTGTAGCTTCAAAAGCCTATTTGTTGTGTTTTTTATTTCCTAATGGCTACTCTGTCCAAACTCTTGTTTGTATTGTGTCAGAATACAAAATTTGGGAAGAAGGAAAACCAACTCAGACCCAGAAAACATTTAGGATATTGATGCTCAAGAAACTTCAAATCGGCGGAGGCACCCAAAACAATGACAGCAAGCCAGAATTGGAGCAAGCCAACAGCTGTGACCTGATTGAATAAGAGCCTTCCTCTTGTGCCCTGAACTCCATATGTCAGCCTCAAAACCAAAGCTCACATCAGAAAATTCATTACAAACCACTAAAATTAAGAAAAATGAGAAAAAGGCCAAAGAAATTCAAGAATTCATAATGATATTGGGCTTGATTTAGTCGCAAGGAAACCGTATATTCCCAGATTCATCCACCTCTCCAGCTGATGCCTGAGGAATATTGACTGAATTAACCTGAACGGAGGCAGTTAATATCTGTCACCACAGCCAAAGTGTTCCATTTCATTTTCCAAAACAAAATCTCACCTTGGTCGTGTTACCTGTAGCTTTCAAAAGCCTATTTGATGTGTTTTTTTATTTCATAATGGCTATTCTGTCCAAACTCTTGTTTCTGTTGCGTCAGAATACAAAATTTGGGAAGGAAGAGGACAAAACCAACTGAGACTCAGAAAACGTTTAGGAAATTGCCACTCAAGAAACCTCAAATCGGCGGAGGCACCCAAAACAATGACAGCAAGCCAGAATCGGAGCAAGCCAGCAGCTGTGCCCTGATTGAAAAAGACCATTCCTCCGGTGCCCTGAACTCCATATTGCAGCCTCAAATCCAAAGCTCACATCAGAAAATTCATTACAAACCATGATAAATAAGAAAAATGAGAATAAAGCCAAAGAAATGCAAGAATCCATAATGATATTGGGCTTCATTTAGTTGCAAGGAAACCGGCTATTCCCGGATTCATCCACCCCTCCAGCTGACTGCCTGTGGAATTCTGACTGAATTAACCTGAACGGAGGCAGTTAATATCTGTCACCACAGCCAACTTGTTCCATTTGATTTTCCAAAACACAAAATCTCACCTTGGTCGTGTTACCTGTAGCTTCAAAAGCCTATTTGTTGTGTTTTTTATTTCCTAATGGCTACTCTGTCCAAACTCTTGTTTGTATTGTGTCAGAATACAAAATTTGGGAAGAAGGAAAACCAACTCAGACCCAGAAAACATTTAGGATATTGATGCTCAAGAAACTTCAAATCGGCGGAGGCACCCAAAACAATGACAGCAAGCCAGAATTGGAGCAAGCCAACAGCTGTGACCTGATTGAATAAGAGCCTTCCTCTTGTGCCCTGAACTCCATATGTCAGCCTCAAAACCAAAGCTCACATCAGAAAATTCATTACAAACCACTAAAATTAAGAAAAATGAGAAAAAGGCCAAAGAAATTCAAGAATTCATAATGATATTGGGCTTGATTTAGTCGCAAGGAAACCGTATATTCCCAGATTCATCCACCTCTCCAGCTGATGCCTGAGGAATATTGACTGAATTAACCTGAACGGAGGCAGTTAATATCTGTCACCACAGCCAAAGTGTTCCATTTCATTTTCCAAAACAAAATCTCACCTTGGTCGTGTTACCTGTAGCTTTCAAAAGCCTATTTGATGTGTTTTTTTATTTCATAATGGCTATTCTGTCCAAACTCTTGTTTCTGTTGCGTCAGAATACAAAATTTGGGAAGGAAGAGGACAAAACCAACTGAGACTCAGAAAACGTTTAGGAAATTGCCACTCAAGAAACCTCAAATCGGCGGAGGCACCCAAAACAATGACAGCAAGCCAGAATTGGAGCAGGCCAACAGCTGTGCCCTGATTGAAAAAGACCATTCCTCCGGTGCCCTGAACTCCATACTGCAGCCTCAAAACAAAAGCTCACATCAGAAAATTCATTACAAACCATGATAAATAAGAAAAATGAGAAAATAGACAAAGAAATGCAAGAATCAAGAATGATATTGGGCTGGATTTAGTTGCAAGGAAACCGGCTGTTCCCGGATTCATCCACCCATCCAGGTGACTGCCTGTGGAATTCTGACTGAATTAACCTGAACGGAGGCAGTTAATATCTGTCACCACAGCCAAAGTGTTCCATTTTATTTTCCAAAACACAAAATCTCACCTTGGTCGTGTTACCTGTATCTTCAAAAGCCTATTTGTTGTGTTTTTTATTTCCTTATGGTTACTCTGTCCAAACTCTTGTTTGTATTGTGTCAGAATACAAAATTTGGGAAGGAAGAAGGAAAACCAACTCAGACCCAGAAAACATTTAGGAAATTGCCACTCAAGAAACCACAAATCGGCTGAGGCACCCAAAACAATGACAGCAAGCCAGAAGTGGAGCAAGCCAACAGCTGTGCCCTGTTTGGAAAAGACCATTCCCCCGGTGGCCTGAACTCAATATGCCAGCCTCAAAACCAAAGCTCACATCAGAAAATTCATTACAAATCATGATAAATAACAAAAATGAGAAAAAAGGCAAAGAAATGCAAGAATCCAGAATGATATTGGGCTTGATTCAGTTGCAAGGAAACTGGCTGTTCCCGGATTCATCCACCCCTCCAGCTGACTGCCTGTGGAATTCTGACTGAATTAACCTGAAAATCGCAGTGAAACTCAGTTTGGAGGCAATTAATATCTGTCACCTCAGCCAAAGTGTTCCATTTTATTTTCCAAAACACAAAAGCTCACCTTGGTCGTGTTACCTGTAGATTTCTAAGCTACAAATGCCTATTTGTTGTGTTTTTCATTACAAAATGGCTACTCTGTCCAAACTCTTGTTTCTACTGCGGCAGAATACAAAATTTGGGAAGGAAAAAGGCAAAACCAACACAGACCCAGAAAACTTTCAGTAAAATGCCACACAAGAAACCAAATTTGGAGGGAATTAGAATCTGTCCCCTCAGCAAAAGGGTTCCATGTCATTTTCCAAAACACAGAAACACATCTTGTTCATATTGCCTACATTTCTCATTCTGAAAGGGCAATTTGATGTGTTTTTTTTTTTTCTTTCATAATGGCTACTCTGTCCAAAATCTTGCTTGTATTGCATCAGAATACAAAATTTGGGAATAAGAAGGCAAAACCGACTCAGACCCAGAAAACATTTAGGAAATTGGCACTCAAGAAACCACAAATCTCCTGAGGCACCCAAACAATGACAGCAAGCCAGAATTGGAGCAGGCCAACAGCTGTGACCTGATTGAAAAAGAACCTTCCACTTGTGCCCTGAACTCAATATGCCAGCCTCAAAACCAAAGCTCACACCAGAAAATTCATTACAAACCATGATAAATAAGAAAGATGAGAAAAAAGCCAAAGAAATGCAAGAATCCATAATGATATTGGGCTTGATTTAGTCGCAAGGAAATCGGCTGTTCCCAGATTCATCCACAGCTCCAGCTGACTGCCTGTGGAATTCCGATTGAATTTATCAGAAAATCGCAGTGAAACTCAGTTTGGAGGCAATTAATATCTGTCACCTCAGCCAAAGTGTTCCATTTTATTTTCCAAAACAAAAAAAATCATATTGGCGTGTTACCAGCAGATTTATAATCTGTAAATGTCTATTTGTTGCATTGTGTCAGAATACAAAATTTGGGAAGGAATAAGGCAAAACTAACTCAGACCCAGAAAAAATTTAGAAAATTGCCGCTCAAGAAACCAAAAGTCAGCTGAAACCCCAAAACCAATGACAGCAATCCAGAATTGGAGCAAGCTAACAGCTGTGCTCTGTTTTAAAAAGACCATTCTTCCGGTGCCCTGAACTCCATATTGCCGTCTCAAAACCAAAGCTCACATCAGAATATTCATTACAAACCTTGATAATAAGGGAAATGTGAAAAAGTCAAATAAATGCAAGAGTCCTTTGTGATATTTGGCTGGATTTAGACACAAGGAAACTGGCTGTTTCCAGATTCATCAACCCCTTCCTCAGACTGACTTTGGAAATCTGATGGAATTCACCTCAAAATCGCACTCACACTCAATTGGAAGGTAATTAGAATCTGTCCCCTCAGCAGAAGTGTTCCAAGTCATTATCCAAAACACAGAAACTCATCTTGGTCTTGTTCCCTGTAGCTTTTGAATCCTGAAAGGGCAATTTGCCGTATTTTCTTTTTTTTCATAATGGCTACTCTGTCCAAAATCTTGCTTGTATTGCATCAGAATACAAAATTTGGGAATAACAAGGCAAAACCAACTCAGACCCAGAAAGCATTTAGTAAATTACCACTCAAGTAACCACAAATCGGCTGAAGCACCCAAAACAATGACAGCAAGCCAACAGCTGTGCCCTGATTGAAAAAGAACCATCCTCTTGTGCCCTGAACTCAATATGCCAACCTCAAAAACAAAGCGCACATCAGAAAATTCATTACAAACCATGATAAATAAGAAAAATGAGAAAAAAGCCAAAGAAATGCAAGAATCCATAATGATATTGGGATTGATTTAGTCGTAAGGAATCCGGCTATTCCTGGATTCGTCCACGCCTCGAGGTGACTGCCTGTGCAATTCTCACTGAATTAACCTGAAAATCACAGGGAAACTCAGTTTGGAGGCAATTAATATATGTCACCTGAGCCAAAGTGTTCCATTTTATTTTCCAAAACACAAAAACTCACCTTGGTCGTGTTACCTGTAGATTTCTAAGCTTCAAACGCCTATTTGTTGTGTTTTTTATTTCATAATGGCTACTCTGTCCAAACTCTTGTTTGTATTGAGTCAGAATAAAAAATTTGGGAATAAGAAGAAAAAACCGTGTCAGACCCAGAAAACATTTAGGAAATTGCCACTCAAGAAACCTCAAATTTGCTGAGGCACCCAAAACAATGACAGCAAGCCACAATTAGAGCAAGCCAACAGCTGTGCCCTGATTGAAAAAGAACATTTCTCTTGTGCCCGGAAGTTCTTATTGCAGCCTCAAATCCAAAGCTCACATCAAAAATTCATTACCAACCATGATAAATAAGAAAAAAGAGAAAAAAGCCAAAGAAAAGCAAGAATCCATAATGATATTGGGCTTGATTTAGTCGTAAGAAATCCGGCTAGTCCTGGATGCATCCACCCCTCCAGGTGACTGCCTGTGCAATTCTCACTGAATTAACCTGAAAATCACAGTGAAACTCAGTTTGGAGGCAATTAATATCTGTCACCTCAGCCAAAGTGTTCCATTTTATTTTCCAAAACACAAAAACTCACCTTGGTCGTGTTACCTGTAGATTTCTAAGCTTCAAACGCCTATGTGTTGTGTTTTTTATTTCATAATGGCTACTCTGTCCAAACTCTAGTTTATATTGCGTCAGAATACAAAATTTGGGAAGGAAGAAGGCAAAACCATCTCCGACCAAGAAAACATTTAGGAAATTGCCGCTCAAGAAACCAAAAGTCAGCTGAGGCACCCAAAACAAGGACAGCAAGCCAGAATTGGAGCAAGCCAACAGCTGTGCCCTGAACTCAATATGCCTGCCTCAAAACCAAAGCTCACATCAGAAAATTCATTACAAACCATGATAAATAAGAAAAATGAGAAAAAAGCCAAAGAAATGCAGGAGTTCTTAGTGATATTGGGCTTCATTTATTCCCATGTAAACTGCTGTTTGCAGATTCTTCCACACCTCCCAGCTGAGTGAATGTGTATTCTGACTGAATTAACCTGGAAATCGCAGTGAAACTCACTTTGGAGGGAATTAGAAATTGTCCCCTCAGCAGAAGTGTTCCATGACACTTTCTAAAACACAAAAACTCACCTTGGTCGTGTTACCTATCGATATCTAAGCTTCAAATGCGTAATGTTGTGTTTTTAATTTCATAATGGCTACTCTGTCCAAACTCTTGTTTGTATTGCGTCAGAAAATTTGGGAAGGAAGAAGGCAAAACCAACTCAGACCCAGAAAACATTCAGAAAATGTGGATCAAAAAACAACAATGCTGAGGCACCCAAAACCTTTAAAGCAAGACAGAATTGTAGCAAACCAATAGCTGTGCCCTGATTGAAAAAGAACCTTCCTCTTGTGCCCTGAACCCAATATGCCAGCATCAAAACCAAAGCTCACATCAGAAAATTCATTACAAACCATGATAAAAAGAAAAATGAGAAAATAGCCAAGGAAATGCAAGAATCCATAATGATATTGGGCTTGATTCAGTCACAACGAAACCGGCTGTTCCCAGATCCATCCACCCTTCCAGCTGACTGCCTGTGGACTTCTGAAAGAATTAACCTGAAAATCGCAGTGAAACTCAGTTTGGAGACTATTAATATCTGTCACCTCAGCCAAAGTGTTCCATTTTATTTTCCAAAATCAAAAACTCACCTTAGTCGTGTTACCCGTGGATTTCTAAGCTTCAAACGCCTATTTGTTGTGCTTTTAATTTCATAATGGCTACTCTGTCTAAACTCTTGTTTATATTTCTTCAGAATACAAAATTTGGGAAGGAAGAAGGCAAAACCAACTCAGAACCAGTAAACATTTAGGAAATTGCCACTGAGGAAACGACAAATTGGCTGAGGCACCCAATCCAATGACAGCAAGCCAGAATTGGAGCAAGGCAACAGCTGTGCCCTGATTAAAAAAGACCATTCCTCAGGTTCCCTGAACTCCATATTGCAGCCTCAAAACCAAAGCTCACATCAGAAAATTCATTACAAACCATGATAAATAAGAAAAATGAGAAAATAGAAAAAGACATGCAAGAATCCATAATGATATTGGGCTAGATTTAGTCGCAAGGAAACCGGCTGTTCCCGGATTCATCCACCCCTCCAGCTGACTGCCTGTGGAATTCTCACTGAATTCACCTGAAAATCACAGTGAAACTCAGTTTGGAGGCAATTAATATCTGTCACCTCAGCCAAAGTCTTCCATTTCATTTTCCAAAACACAAAACCTCACCTTGGTTGAGTTACCTGTAGATTTCTAAGCTTCCAATGCCTATTTGTTGTGTTTTTTATTTCATAATGGCTACTCTGCCCAAAATCTTGTTTGTATGGCGTCAGAATACAACATTTGGGAAGGAAGAAGGCAAAACCAACTCAGACCCAGAAAACATTTAGGAAATTGCCGCTCAAGAAACCACAAATCAGCTGAGGCACCCAAAACAAGGACAGCAAGCCAGAATTGGAGCAAGCCAACAGCTGTGCCCTGATTGAAAAAGAATCTTCCTCTTTTGCCCTGAAATCAATATGCCAGCCTCAAAACTAAAGCTCACATCAGAAATTTCATTACAAACCATGATAAATAAGGGAAATGTGAAAAAGCCAAAGAAATGCAAGAGTCCTTTGTGATATTTGCCTGGATTTAGACAGAAGGAAACTGGCTGTTTAAAGATTCATCCTCCCCTTCCACAGACTGAGTTTGGAATTCTGACTCAATTCACCTCAAAATCGCACTCACACTCAATTTGGAGGGAATTAGTATCTGTCCCCTCAGCAGAAGTGTTCCATGTCATTTTCCAAAACACAGAAACTCATCTTGCTCATGTTGCCTGTAGATTTCTAATCCTGAAAGGGTAATTTGGTGTGTTTTTTTTTTTCTTTCATAATGGCTACTCTGTCCAAAATCTTGCTTGTATTGCATCAGAATACAAAATTTGGGAATAAGAAGGCAAAACCAACTCAGACCCAGAAAACATTTAGGAAATTACCACTCAAGAATCCACAAATTGGCTGAGGGACACAAAAAATTGACAGCAAGCCAGAATTGGAGCAAGCCAACAGCTGAGCCCTGTTTGAAAAAGACCATTCCTCTGGTGCCCTGAACTCAATATGCCAGCCTCAAAACCAAAGATCACACAAGAAAATTCATTACAAACCATGATGAATAAGAAAAATGAGAAAAAAGCCGAAGAAATGCAAGAATCCATAATGATATTGGGCTTGATTTAGTCTCAAGGAAACCGGCTGTTCCCGGATTCATCCAACCCTAAAGCTGACTGCCTGTAGACTTCTGACTAAATTAACCTGAAATTCCCAGTGAAACTCAGTTTGGAGGCAATATATAACTGTCACCTCAGCCAAAGTGTTCCATTTTATTTTCCAAAACACAAAAACTCACCTTGGTCGTGTTACCTGTAGATTTATAAGCTTCAAATGCCTATGTGTTGTGTTTTTTATTTCATAATGGCTACTCTGTCCAAACTCTTGTTTGTATTGCGTCAGAATACAAAATTTGGGGAGGAAGAAGGCAAAACCAACTCAGACCCAGAAAACATTTAGAAAATTGCCTCTCAAGAAACCACAAATCGGCTGAGGCACCCAAAAACTTAAAACAAGACAGAATTGGAACAAGCCAACAGCTGTGCCCTGATTGAAAAAGAACCTTCCTCTTGTGCCCTGAACTCAATATGCCAGCCTCAAAACCAAAGCTCACATCAGAAAATTCATTACAAATCATCATAAATAAGAAAAAAGAGAAAAAAGCCAAAGAAATGCAAGAATCCATAATCATAGTGGCTTGAATTAGTTGCATGGAAACCGGCTGTTCCCGGATTCATCCACCCCTCCAGCTGACTGCCTGTGGAATTCTGACTGAATGAACCTGAAAATCGCAGTAAGACTCAGTTTGGAGGCAATAATATCAGTCACCTCAGCCAAAGTGTTCCATTTGATTTTCCAAATCACAAAAACTCACCTTGGTCGTGTTACCCTTAGATTCACAAGCTTCAAACGCTAATTTGTTGTTGTTGTTGTTTTTTTATTTCATGATGGCTACTCTGTCCAAACTCTTGTTTGTATTGCGTCAGAATACAAAATGTGGGAAGGAAGAAGGGAAAACCAACTCAGACCAGAAAACATTTAGGAAATTGCCGCTCAAGAAACCACAAATCGGCTGAGGCACCCAAAACCTTGAAAGCAAGCCAGAATTGGAGCAAGCCAACAGCTGTGCCCTGATTGAACTAGACCATTAATCCAGTGCCCAGAACTCCATATTGCAGCCTCAAAACCAAAGCTCCCATCAGAAAATTCATTACAAACCACGATAAATAAGGGAAATCTGAGAAAGCCAAAGAAATTCAAGAGTCCTTTGTGGTATTTGGCTGGATTTAGACAGAAGGAAACTGGCTGTTTCCAGATTCATCCCCCCCTTACACAGACAGACCTTGGAATTCTGATTGAATTCACCTCAAAATCGCACTCACACTCAATTTGGAGGGAATTAGAATCTGTCCCCTCAGCAGAAGTGTTCCATGTCATTTTCCAAAACACAGAAACTCATCTTGGTCGCGTTGCCTGTAGATTTCTAATCCTGAAAGGGCAATTTGCTGTGTTTTTTTTTTTTCTTTTATAATGGCTACTCTGCCAAAATCTTGCTTGTATTGCATCAGAATACAAAATTTGGGAATAAGAAGGCAAAACCGACTCAGACCCAGAAAACATTTAGGAAATTGCCGCTCAAGAAACCACAAATCGGCTGAGGCACCCAAAACAATGACAGCAAGCCAGAAGTGGAGCAAGCCAACAACTGTGCCCTGATTGAAAAAGAACCTTCCTCTTGTGCCCTGAACTCAATATACCAGCCTCAAAACCAAAGCTCACATCAGAAAATTCATTACAAACCATGATAAAGAAGAAAAATGAGAAAAAAGCCAAATAAATGCAGGAGTTCTTAGTAATATTGGGCTTGATTTATTGCCATGTAAACGGCTGTTTCCAGATTCATCCACACCTCCCAGCTGAGTGTCTGTGGTTTCTGACTGAATTAACCTGAATATCGCAGTGAAACTCCGTTTGGAGGCAATTAATATCTGTCACCTCAGCCAAAGTGTTCCATTTTATCTTCCAAAACTCAAAAACTCACCTTAGTCTTCTTACCTGTAGATTTCAAAACTTCAAATGCCTATTTGTTTTGTTTTTTATTTCATAATGGCTACTCTGCCCAAGCTCTTGTTTGTATTGCGTCAGAATACAAAATTTGGCAAGGAAGAAGGCAAAACCAACTCAGACCCAGAAAACATTTAGGAAATTGCCACTCAAGAATCCAAAAGTCAGCTGAGGAACCTACAACAATGACAGCAAGCCAGAATTGGAGCAAGCCAACAGCTGTGCCCTGATTGAAAAAGAACCTTCCTCTTGTGCCCTGAGCTCAATATACCAGTCTCAAAACCAAAGCTCACATCAGAAAATTCATTACAAACCATGATAAATAAGAAAAATGAGAAAAAAGCCAAAGAAATGCAGGAGTTCTTAGTAATATTGGGCTTGATTTATTGCCATGTAAACGGCTGTTTCCAGATTCATCCACACCTCCCAGCTGAGTGTCTGTGGTTTCTGACTGAATTAACCTGAAAATCGCAGTGAAACTCGGTTTGGAGGCAATTAATATCTGTCACCTCAGCCAAAGTGTTCCATTTTATTTTCCAAAACTCAAAAACTCACCTTAGTCTTCTTACCTGTAGATTTCTAAGCTTCAAATGCCTATTTGTTGTGTTTTTTATTTCATCATTGCTACTCTGTCCAAACTCTTGTTTGTATTGCGTCAGAATACAAAATTTGGGATTAAGAAGGAAAAACCGTGTCAGACCCAGAAAACATTTAGGAAATTGCCACTCAAGAAACCAAAAGTCAGCTGAGGAACCCACAACAATGACAGCAAGCCAGAATTGGAGCAAGCCAACAGCTGTGCCCTGATTGAAAAAGAACCTTCCTCTTGTGCCCTGAACTCAATATGCCAGCCTCAAAAGCAAAGCTCACATCAGAAAATTCATTACAAACCATGATAAATAAGAAAAATGAGAAAAAAGCCAAAGAAATGCAGGAGTTCTTAGGGATATTGGGCTTGAATTATGGCCATGTAAACGGCTGTTTCCAGATTCATCCACACCTCCCAACTGAGTGTCTTTGGTTTCTGAATGAATTAACAAAAAAATCGCAGTGAAACTCGGTTTTGGAGGCAATTAATATCTGTCACCTCAGCCAGAGTGTTCAATTTTACTTTCGAAAACACAAAAACTTACCTTGCTCGTGTTACCTGTACATATATAAGCTTCAAACGCATATTTGTTGTGTTTTTTATTTCATAATGTCTACTCTGTCCAAACTCTTGTTTGTATTACGTCAGAATACAAAATTTGGGAAGGAAGAAGGCAAAACCAACTCAGACCCAGAAATCATGTAGGAAATTGCCACTAAAGAAACCAAAAACAGCTGAGGCACGCAAAACAATGACAGCAAGCCAGAATTGCAACAAGCCAACAGCTGTGTCCTGTTTGAAAAAGACCATTGATCCGGTGCCCTGAACTCAATATGCCAGCCTCAAAACCAAAGCTCACATCAGAAAATTCATTACAAACCATGATAAATCAGAAAAATGAGACAAAAGCCAAAGAAATGCACGAGTTCTTAGTGATATTTGGCTGGATTTAGACACAAGGAAACTGGCTGTTTAAAGATTCATCCCCCCCTTCCACTGACTGACTTTGGAATTCTGATTGATTTCACCTCAAAATTGCACTCACACTCCATTTGGAGGGAATTAGAATCTGTCCCCTCAGCAGAAGGGTTCCATGTCATTTTCCAAAACACAGAAACTAATCTTGATCATGTTGCCAGCAGATTTCTAATCCTGAAAGGGCAATTTCTGTGTTTTTTTTTTCTTTCATAATGGCTACTCTGTCCCAATCTTGCTTGTATTGCATCAGAATACAAAATATGGGAATAAGAAGGCAAAACCGACTCAGACCCAGAAAACATTAAGGAAATTGCCGCTCAAGAAACCACAAATCGGCTGAGGCACCCAAAAAAATGACAGCAAGCCAGAATTGGAGCAAGCCAACAGCTGTGCCCTGATTGAAAAAGAACCTCCCTCTTGTGCCCTGAACTTAATATTGCAGCCTCAAAACCAAAGCTCACATCAGAAAATTCATTACAAACCATGATAAATAAGAAAATGGAGAAAAAGCCAAAGAAATGCAAGAATCCATAATGATAGTGGGCTTGATTTAGTTGCAAGGAAACCGGCTGTTCCCAGATTCATCCACAGCTCCAGCTGACTGCCTGTGGAATTCCGACTGAATTAACCTGAAAATCGCAGTAAGACTCAGTTTGGAGGCAATAATATCAGTCACCTCAGCCAAAGTGTTCCATTTTATTTTCCAAATCACAAAAACTCACCTTGGTCATGTTACCCTTAGATTTATAAGCTTCAAACGCTAATTTGTTGTTGTTTTTTTTTTTTTTATTTCATAATGGCTACTCTGTCAAAACTCTTGTTTGTATTGCGTCAGAATACAAAATGTGGGAAGGAAGAAGGGAAAACCAACTCAGACCCAGAAAACATTTAGGAAATTGCCGCTCAAGAAACCACAAATCGGCTGAGGCACCCAAAACCTTGAAAGCAAGACAGAATTGGAGCAAGCCAACAGCTGTGCCCTGATTGAACAAGACCATTAATCCAGTGCCCTGAACTCCATATTCCATCCTCAAAACCAAAGCTCCCATCAGAAAATTCATTACAAACCATGATAAATAAGGGAAATCTGAGAAAGCCAAAGAAATTCAAGAGTCCTTTGTGGTATTTGGCTGGATTTAGACAGAAGGAAACTGGCTGTTTCCGGATTCATCCCCCCCCTTCCACAGACAGACTTTGGAATTCTGATTGAATTCACCTCAAAATCGCACTCACACTCAATTTGGAGGGAATTAGAATCTGTCCCCTCAGCAGAAGGGTTCCATGTCATTTTCCAAAACACAGAAACTCATCTTGGTCGTGTTGCCTATAGATTTCTAATCCTGAAAGGGCAATTTGCTGTGTTTTTTTTTTCTTTCATAATGGCTACTCTGTCCAAAATCTTGCTTATGTTGCATCAGAATACAAAATTTGGGAATAAGAAGGCAAATCCGACTCAGACCCAGAAAACATTTAGGAAACTGCAACACAAGAATCCACAAATCAGCTGAGGCACCCAAAACAATGACAGCAAGCAGAATTGCAGCAAGACAACAGCTGTGCCCTGATTGAAAAACAACCTTCCTCTTGTGCCCCGAACTCCATATTGCAGCCTCAAAACCAAAGCTCACATCAGAAAATTCATTACAAACAATGATAAATAAGAAAAATCAGAAAAAAAGCCAAAGAAATGCAAGAATCCATAATGATATTGGGTTGGTTTAGTCGCAAGGAAGCCAGCAGTTCCCAGATTCATCCACGCCTAAAGCTGACTGCCTGTGGAATTCTCACAGAATGAACCCGAAAATCACAGTGAAACTCCGTTTGGAGGCAATTAATATCTGTCACCTCAGCCAAAGTTTTCCATTTTATTTTCCAAAACAAAAAAACTCACTTTGGTCGTGTTACCTGCAGATTTAAAATCTTGAAACGCCTATTTCTTGTGTTGTTTATTTCATAATGGCTACTCTGTACAAACTCTTCTTTGCATTGCATCAGAATACTAAATTTGGGAAGGAAGAAGGCAAAACCAACTCAGACCCAGAAAACATTTAGGAAATTGCCGCTCAAGAAACCACAAATCAGCTGAGGCACCCAAAACCTTGAAAGCAAGACAGAATTGGAGCAAGCCAACAGCTGTGCCCTGATTGAACAAGACCATTAATCCAGTGCCCAGAACTCCATATTGCAGCCTCAAAACCAAAGCTCCCATCAGAAAATTCATTACAAACCATGATAAATAAGGGAAATCTGAGAAAGCCAAAGAAATTCAAGAGTCCTTTGTGGTATTTGGCTGGATTTAGACAGAAGGAAACTGGCTGTTTCCAGATTCATCCCCCCCTTACACAGACAGACCTTGGAATTCTGATTGAATTCACCTCAAAATCGCACTCACACTCAATTTGGAGGGAATTAGAATCTGTCCCCTCAGCAGAAGTGTTCCATGTCATTTTCCAAAACACAGAAACTCATCTTGGTCGCGTTGCCTGTAGATTTCTAATCCTGAAAGGGCAATTTGCTGTGTTTTTTTTTTTTTTTTTCTTTTATAATGGCTACTCTGCCAAAATCTTGCTTGTATTGCATCAGAATACAAAATTTGGGAATAAGAAGGCAAAACCGACTCAGACCCAGAAAACATTTAGGAAATTGCCGCTCAAGAAACCACAAATCGGCTGAGGCACCCAAAACAATGACAGCAAGCCAGAAGTGGAGCAAGCCAACAACTGTGCCCTGATTGAAAAAGAACCTTCCTCTTGTGCCCTGAACTCAATATACCAGCTTCAAAACCAAAGCTCACATCAGAAAATTCATTACAAACCATGATAAAGAAGAAAAATGAGAAAAAAGCCAAAGAAATGCAGGAGTTCTTAGTAATATTGGGCTTGATTTATTGCCATGTAAACGGCTGTTTCCAGATTCATCCACACCTCCCAGCTGAGTGTCTGTGGTTTCTGACTGAATTAACCTGAATATCGCAGTGAAACTCCGTTTGGAGGCAATTAATATCTGTCACCTCAGCCAAAGTGTTCCATTTTATCTTCCAAAACTCAAAAACTCACCTTAGTCTTCTTACCTGTAGATTTCAAAACTTCAAATGCCTATTTGTTTTGTTTTTTATTTCATAATGGCTACTCTGCCCAAGCTCTTGTTTGTATTGCGTCAGAATACAAAATTTGGCAAGGAAGAAGGCAAAACCAACTCAGACCCAGAAAACATTTAGGAAATTGCCACTCAAGAATCCAAAAGTCAGCTGAGGAACCTACAACAATGACAGCAAGCCAGAATTGGAGCAAGCCAACAGCTGTGCCCTGATTGAAAAAGAACCTTCCTCTTGTGCCCTGAGCTCAATATACCAGTCTCAAAACCAAAGCTCACATCAGAAAATTCATTACAAACCATGATAAATAAGAAAAATGAGAAAAAAGCCAAAGAAATGCAGGAGTTCTTAGTAATATTGGGCTTGATTTATTGCCATGTAAACGGCTGTTTCCAGATTCATCCACACCTCCCAGCTGAGTGTCTGTGGTTTCTGACTGAATTAACCTGAAAATCGCAGTGAAACTCGGTTTGGAGGCAATTAATATCTGTCACCTCAGCCAAAGTGTTCCATTTTATTTTCCAAAACTCAAAAACTCACCTTAGTCTTCTTACCTGTAGATTTCTAAGCTTCAAATGCCTATTTGTTGTGTTTTTTATTTCATCATTGCTACTCTGTCCAAACTCTTGTTTGTATTGCGTCAGAATACAAAATTTGGGATTAAGAAGGAAAAACCGTGTCAGACCCAGAAAACATTTAGGAAATTGCCACTCAAGAAACCAAAAGTCAGCTGAGGAACCCACAACAATGACAGCAAGCCAGAATTGGAGCAAGCCAACAGCTGTGCCCTGATTGAAAAAGAACCTTCCTCTTGTGCCCTGAACTCAATATGCCAGCCTCAAAAGCAAAGCTCACATCAGAAAATTCATTACAAACCATGATAAATAAGAAAAATGAGAAAAAAGCCAAAGAAATGCAGGAGTTCTTAGGGATATTGGGCTTGAATTATGGCCATGTAAACGGCTGTTTCCAGATTCATCCACACCTCCCAACTGAGTGTCTTTGGTTTCTGAATGAATTAACAAAAAAATCGCAGTGAAACTCGGTTTTGGAGGCAATTAATATCTGTCACCTCAGCCAGAGTGTTCAATTTTACTTTCGAAAACACAAAAACTTACCTTGCTCGTGTTACCTGTACATATATAAGCTTCAAACGCATATTTGTTGTGTTTTTTATTTCATAATGTCTACTCTGTCCAAACTCTTGTTTGTATTACGTCAGAATACAAAATTTGGGAAGGAAGAAGGCAAAACCAACTCAGACCCAGAAATCATGTAGGAAATTGCCACTAAAGAAACCAAAAACAGCTGAGGCACGCAAAACAATGACAGCAAGCCAGAATTGCAACAAGCCAACAGCTGTGTCCTGTTTGAAAAAGACCATTGATCCGGTGCCCTGAACTCAATATGCCAGCCTCAAAACCAAAGCTCACATCAGAAAATTCATTACAAACCATGATAAATCAGAAAAATGAGACAAAAGCCAAAGAAATGCACGAGTTCTTAGTGATATTTGGCTGGATTTAGACACAAGGAAACTGGCTGTTTAAAGATTCATCCCCCCCTTCCACTGACTGACTTTGGAATTCTGATTGATTTCACCTCAAAATTGCACTCACACTCCATTTGGAGGGAATTAGAATCTGTCCCCTCAGCAGAAGGGTTCCATGTCATTTTCCAAAACACAGAAACTAATCTTGATCATGTTGCCAGCAGATTTCTAATCCTGAAAGGGCAATTTCTGTGTTTTTTTTTTCTTTCATAATGGCTACTCTGTCCCAATCTTGCTTGTATTGCATCAGAATACAAAATATGGGAATAAGAAGGCAAAACCGACTCAGACCCAGAAAACATTAAGGAAATTGCCGCTCAAGAAACCACAAATCGGCTGAGGCACCCAAAAAAATGACAGCAAGCCAGAATTGGAGCAAGCCAACAGCTGTGCCCTGATTGAAAAAGAACCTCCCTCTTGTGCCCTGAACTTAATATTGCAGCCTCAAAACCAAAGCTCACATCAGAAAATTCATTACAAACCATGATAAATAAGAAAATGGAGAAAAAGCCAAAGAAATGCAAGAATCCATAATGATAGTGGGCTTGATTTAGTTGCAAGGAAACCGGCTGTTCCCAGATTCATCCACAGCTCCAGCTGACTGCCTGTGGAATTCCGACTGAATTAACCTGAAAATCGCAGTAAGACTCAGTTTGGAGGCAATAATATCAGTCACCTCAGCCAAAGTGTTCCATTTTATTTTCCAAATCACAAAAACTCACCTTGGTCATGTTACCCTTAGATTTATAAGCTTCAAACGCTAATTTGTTGTTGTTTTTTTTTTTTTTATTTCATAATGGCTACTCTGTCAAAACTCTTGTTTGTATTGCGTCAGAATACAAAATGTGGGAAGGAAGAAGGGAAAACCAACTCAGACCCAGAAAACATTTAGGAAATTGCCGCTCAAGAAACCACAAATCGGCTGAGGCACCCAAAACCTTGAAAGCAAGACAGAATTGGAGCAAGCCAACAGCTGTGCCCTGATTGAACAAGACCATTAATCCAGTGCCCTGAACTCCATATTCCATCCTCAAAACCAAAGCTCCCATCAGAAAATTCATTACAAACCATGATAAATAAGGGAAATCTGAGAAAGCCAAAGAAATTCAAGAGTCCTTTGTGGTATTTGGCTGGATTTAGACAGAAGGAAACTGGCTGTTTCCGGATTCATCCCCCCCCCTTCCACAGACAGACTTTGGAATTCTGATTGAATTCACCTCAAAATCGCACTCACACTCAATTTGGAGGGAATTAGAATCTGTCCCCTCAGCAGAAGGGTTCCATGTCATTTTCCAAAACACAGAAACTCATCTTGGTCGTGTTGCCTATAGATTTCTAATCCTGAAAGGGCAATTTGCTGTGTTTTTTTTTTCTTTCATAATGGCTACTCTGTCCAAAATCTTGCTTATGTTGCATCAGAATACAAAATTTGGGAATAAGAAGGCAAATCCGACTCAGACCCAGAAAACATTGAGGAAACTGCAACACAAGAATCCACAAATCAGCTGAGGCACCCAAAACAATGACAGCAAGCAGAATTGCAGCAAGACAACAGCTGTGCCCTGATTGAAAAAGAACCTTCCTCTTGTGCCCCGAACTCCATATTGCAGCCTCAAAACCAAAGCTCACATCAGAAAATTCATTACAAACAATGATAAATAAGAAAAATCAGAAAAAAAGCCAAAGAAATGCAAGAATCCATAATGATATTGGGTTGGTTTAGTCGCAAGGAAGCCAGCAGTTCCCAGATTCATCCACGCCTAAAGCTGACTGCCTGTGGAATTCTCACAGAATGAACCCGAAAATCACAGTGAAACTCCGTTTGGAGGCAATTAATATCTGTCACCTCAGCCAAAGTTTTCCATTTTATTTTCCAAAACAAAAAAACTCACTTTGGTCGTGTTACCTGCAGATTTAAAATCTTGAAACGCCTATTTCTTGTGTTGTTTATTTCATAATGGCTACTCTGTACAAACTCCTCTTTGCATTGCATCAGAATACTAAATTTGGGAAGGAAGAAGGCAAAACCAACTCAGACCCAGAAAACATTTAGGAAATTGCCGCTCAAGAAACCACAAATCAGCTGAGGCACCCAAAACCTTGAAAGCAAGACAGAATTGGAGCAAGCCAACAGCTGTGCCCTGATTGAACAAGACCATTAATCCAGTGCCCAGAACTCCATATTGCAGCCTCAAAACCAAAGCTCCCATCAGAAAATTCATTACAAACCATGATAAATAAGGGAAATCTGAGAAAGCCAAAGAAATTCAAGAGTCCTTTGTGGTATTTGGCTGGATTTAGACAGAAGGAAACTGGCTGTTTCCAGATTCATCCCCCCCTTCCACAGACAGACTTTGGAATTCTGATTGAATTCACCTCAAAATCGCACTCACACTCAATTTGGAGGGAATTAGAATCTGTCCCCTCAGCAGAAGTGTTCCATGTCATTTTCCAAAACACAGAAACTCATCTTGGTCGCGTTGCCTGTAGATTTCTAATCCTGAAAGGGCAATTTGCTGTTTTTTTTTTTTTCTTTTATAATGGCTACTCTGAAAAAATCTTGCTTGTATTGCATCAGAATACAAAATTTGGGAATAAGAAGGCAAAACCGACTCAGACCCAGAAAACATTTAGGAAATTGCCGCTCAAGAAACCACAAATCAGCTGAGGCACCCAAAACAATGACAGGAAGCCAGAATTGGAGCAAGCCAACAGCTGTGCCCTGATTGAAAAAGAACCTTCCTCTTGTGCCCTGAACTCAATATACCAGCCTCAAAACCAAAGCTCACATCAGAAAATTCATTACAAACCATGATAAATAAGAAAAATGAGAAAAAAGCCAAAGAAATGCAGGAGTTCTTAGTAATATTGGGCTTGATTTTTTGCCATGTAAATGGCTGTTTCCAGATTCATCCACACCTCCCAGCTGAATGTCTGTGGTTTCTGACTGAATTAACCTGAAAATCGCAGTGAAACTCGGTTTGGAGGCAATTAATATCTGTCACCTCAGCCAAAGTGTTCCATTTTATCTTCCAAAACTCAAAAACTCACCTTAGTCTTCTTACCTGTAGATTTCAAAGCTTCAAATGCCTATTTGTTGTGTTTTTTATTTCATCATTGCTACTCTGTCCAAACTCTTGTTTGTATTGCGTCAGAATAAAAAATTTGGGAAGGAAGAAGGCAAAACCAACTCAGACCCAGAAAACATTTAGGAAATTGCCACTCAAGAAACCAAAAGTCAGCTGAAGAACCCACAACAATGACAGCAAGCCAGAATTGGAGCAAGCCAACAGCTGTACCCTGATTGAAAAAGAGCCTTCCTCTTGTGCCCTGAACTCAATATGCCAGCCTCAAAAGCAAAGCTCACATCAGAAAATTCATTACAAACCATGATAAATAAGAAAAATGAGAAAAAAGCCAAAGAAATGCAGGAGTTCTTAGGGATATTGGGCTTGAATTATGGCCATGTAAACGGCTGTTTCCAGATTCATCCACACCTCCCAACTGAGTGTCTTTGGTTTCTGAATGAATTAACAAAAAAATCGCAGTGAAACTCGGTTTTGGAGGCAATTAATATCTGTCACCTCAGCCAGAGTGTTCAATTTTACTTTCGAAAACACAAAAACTTACCTTGCTCGTGTTACCTGTACATATATAAGCTTCAAACGCATATTTGTTGTGTTTTTTATTTCATAATGTCTACTCTGTCCAAACTCTTGTTTGTATTACGTCAGAATACAAAATTTGGGAAGGAAGAAGGCAAAACCAACTCAGACCCAGAAAACATGTAGGAAATTGCCACTAAAGAAACCAAAAACAGCTGAGGCACGCAAAACAATGACAGCAAGCCAGAATTGCAACAAGCCAACAGCTGTGTCCTGTTTGAAAAAGACCATTGATCCGGTGCCCTGAACTCAATATACCAGCCTCAAAACCAAAGCTCACATCAGAAAATTCATTACAAACCATGATAAATCAGAAAAATGAGACAAAAGCCAAAGAAATGCACGAGTTCTTAGTGATATTTGGCTGGATTTAGACACAAGGAAACTGGCTGTTTAAAGATTCATCCCCCCCTTCCACTGACTGACTTTGGAATTCTGATTGATTTCACCTCAAAATTGCACTCACACTCCATTTGGAGGGAATTAGAATCTGTCCCCTCAGCAGAAGGGTTCCATGTCATTTTCCAAAACACAGAAACTAATCTTGATCATGTTGCCAGCAGATTTCTAATCCTGAAAGGGCAATTTCTGTGTTTTTTTTTTCTTTCATAATGGCTACTCTGTCCCAATCTTGCTTGTATTGCATCAGAATACAAAATATGGGAATAAGAAGGCAAAACCGACTCAGACCCAGAAAACATTAAGGAAATTGCCGCTCAAGAAACCACAAATCGGCTGAGGCACCCAAAAAAATGACAGCAAGCCAGAATTGGAGCAAGCCAACAGCTGTGCCCTGATTGAAAAAGAACCTCCCTCTTGTGCCCTGAACTTAATATTGCAGCCTCAAAACCAAAGCTCACATCAGAAAATTCATTACAAACCATGATAAATAAGAAAATGGAGAAAAAGCCAAAGAAATGCAAGAATCCATAATGATAGTGGGCTTGATTTAGTTGCAAGGAAACCGGCTGTTCCCAGATTCATCCACAGCTCCAGCTGACTGCCTGTGGAATTCCGACTGAATTAACCTGAAAATCGCAGTAAGACTCAGTTTGGAGGCAATAATATCAGTCACCTCAGCCAAAGTGTTCCATTTTATTTTCCAAATCACAAAAACTCACCTTGGTCATGTTACCCTTAGATTTATAAGCTTCAAACGCTAATTTGCTGTTTTTTTTTTTTTTTTTTATTTCATAATGGCTACTCTGTCAAAACTCTTGTTTGTATTGCGTCAGAATACAAAATGTGGGAAGGAAGAAGGGAAAACCAACTCAGACCCAGAAAACATTTAGGAAATTGCCGCTCAAGAAACCACAAATCGGCTGAGGCACCCAAAACCTTGAAAGCAAGACAGAATTGGAGCAAGCCAACAGCTGTGCCCTGATTGAACAAGACCATTAATCCAGTGCCCTGAACTCCATATTCCATCCTCAAAACCAAAGCTCCCATCAGAAAATTCATTACAAACCATGATAAATAAGGGAAATCTGAGAAAGCCAAAGAAATTCAAGAGTCCTTTGTGGTATTTGGCTGGATTTAGACAGAAGGAAACTGGCTGTTTCCGGATTCATCCCCCCCCTTCCACAGACAGACTTTGGAATTCTGATTGAATTCACCTCAAAATCGCACTCACACTCAATTTGGAGGGAATTAGAATCTGTCCCCTCAGCAGAAGGGTTCCATGTCATTTTCCAAAACACAGAAACTCATCTTGGTCGTGTTGCCTATAGATTTCTAATCCTGAAAGGGCAATTTGCTGTGTTTTTTTTTTCTTTCATAATGGCTACTCTGTCCAAAATCTTGCTTATGTTGCATCAGAATACAAAATTTGGGAATAAGAAGGCAAATCCGACTCAGACCCAGAAAACATTGAGGAAACTGCAACACAAGAATCCACAAATCAGCTGAGGCACCCAAAACAATGACAGCAAGCAGAATTGCAGCAAGACAACAGCTGTGCCCTGATTGAAAAAGAACCTTCCTCTTGTGCCCCGAACTCCATATTGCAGCCTCAAAACCAAAGCTCACATCAGAAAATTCATTACAAACAATGATAAATAAGAAAAATCAGAAAAAAAGCCAAAGAAATGCAAGAATCCATAATGATATTGGGTTGGTTTAGTCGCAAGGAAGCCAGCAGTTCCCAGATTCATCCACGCCTAAAGCTGACTGCCTGTGGAATTCTCACAGAATGAACCCGAAAATCACAGTGAAACTCCGTTTGGAGGCAATTAATATCTGTCACCTCAGCCAAAGTTTTCCATTTTATTTTCCAAAACAAAAAAACTCACTTTGGTCGTGTTACCTGCAGATTTAAAATCTTGAAACGCCTATTTCTTGTGTTGTTTATTTCATAATGGCTACTCTGTACAAACTCTTCTTTGCATTGCATCAGAATACTAAATTTGGGAAGGAAGAAGGCAAAACCAACTCAGACCCAGAAAACATTTAGGAAATTGCCGCTCAAGAAACCACAAATCAGCTGAGGCACCCAAAACCTTGAAAGCAAGACAGAATTGGAGCAAGCCAACAGCTGTGCCCTGATTGAACAAGACCATTAATCCAGTGCCCAGAACTCCATATTGCAGCCTCAAAACCAAAGCTCCCATCAGAAAATTCATTACAAACCATGATAAATAAGGGAAATCTGAGAAAGCCAAAGAAATTCAAGAGTCCTTTGTGGTATTTGGCTGGATTTAGACAGAAGGAAACTGGATGTTTCCAGATTCATCCCCCCCTTCCACAGACAGACTTTGGAATTCTGATTGAATTCACCTCAAAATCGCACTCACACTCAATTTGGAGGGAATTAGAATCTGTCCCCTCAGCAGAAGTGTTCCATGTCATTTTCCAAAACACAGAAACTCATCTTGGTCGCGTTGCCTGTAGATTTCTAATCCTGAAAGGGCAATTTGCTGTGTTTTTTTTTTTTCTTTTATAATGGCTACTCTGAAAAAATCTTGCTTGTATTGCATCAGAATACAAAATTTGGGAATAAGAAGGCAAAACCGACTCAGACCCAGAAAACATTTAGGAAATTGCCACTCAAGAAACCACAAATCAGCTGAGGCACCCAAAACAATGACAGGAAGCCAGAATTGGAGCAAGCCAACAGCTGTGCCCTGATTGAAAAAGAACCTTCCTCTTGTGCCCTGAACTCAATATACCAGCCTCAAAACCAAAGCTCACATCAGAAAATTCATTACAAACCATGATAAATAAGAAAAATGAGAAAAAAGCCAAAGAAATGCAGGAGTTCTTAGTAATATTGGGCTTGATTTTTTGCCATGTAAATGGCTGTTTCCAGATTCATCCACACCTCCCAGCTGAATGTCTGTGGTTTCTGACTGAATTAACCTGAAAATCGCAGTGAAACTCGGTTTGGAGGCAATTAATATCTGTCACCTCAGCCAAAGTGTTCCATTTTATCTTCCAAAACTCAAAAACTCACCTTAGTCTTCTTACCTGTAGATTTCAAAGCTTCAAATGCCTATTTGTTGTGTTTTTTATTTCATCATTGCTACTCTGTCCAAACTCTTGTTTGTATTGCGTCAGAATAAAAAATTTGGGAAGGAAGAAGGCAAAACCAACTCAGACCCAGAAAACATTTAGGAAATTGCCACTCAAGAAACCAAAAGTCAGCTGAAGAACCCACAACAATGACAGCAAGCCAGAATTGGAGCAAGCCAACAGCTGTACCCTGATTGAAAAAGAACCTTCCTCTTGTGCCCTGAACTCAATATGCCAGCCTCAAAAGCAAAGCTCACATCAGAAAATTCATTACAAACCATGATAAATAAGAAAAATGAGAAAAAAGCCAAAGAAATGCAGGAGTTCTTAGGGATATTGGGCTTGAATTATGGCCATGTAAACGGCTGTTTCCAGATTCATCCACACCTCCCAACTGAGTGTCTTTGGTTTCTGAATGAATTAACAAAAAAATCGCAGTGAAACTCGGTTTTGGAGGCAATTAATATCTGTCACCTCAGCCAGAGTGTTCAATTTTACTTTCGAAAACACAAAAACTTACCTTGCTCGTGTTACCTGTACATATATAAGCATCAAACGCATATTTGTTGTGCTTTTTATTTCATAATGGCTACTCTGTCCAAACTCTTGTTTGTATTACGTCAGAATACAAAATTTGGAAAGGAACAAGGCAAAACCAACTCAGACCCAGAAAATATTTAGGAAATTGCCGCTCAAGAAACCACAAATCAGCAGAGGCACCCAAAACCTTGAAAGCAAGACAGAATTGGAGCAAGCCAACAGCTGTGCCCTGTTTTAAAAAGACCATTCCTGCGGTGCCCTGAACTCCATATTGCAGCCTCAAAACCAAAGCTCCCATCAGAAAATTCATTACAAACCACGATAAATAAGGGAAATCTGAGAAAGCCAAAGTAATTCAAGAGTCCTTTGTGGTATTTGGCTGGATTTAGACACAAAGAAACTGGCTGTTTCCAGATTCATCCCCCCCTTCCACAGACAGACCTTGGAATTCTGATTGAATTCACCTCAAAATCGCACTCACACTCAATTTGGAGGGAATTAGAATCTGTCCCCTCAGCAGAAGTGTTCCATGTCATTTTCCAAAACACAGAAACTCATCTTGGTCGAGTTGCCTGTAGATTTCTAATCCTGAAAGGGCAATTTGCTGTGTATTTTTTTTTCTTTCGTAATGGCTACTCTGCCAAAATCTTGCTTGTATTGATTCAGAATACAAAATTTGGGAATAAGAAGGCCAAACCGACTCAGACCCAGAAAACATTTAGGAAATTGCTGCTCAAGAAACCACAAATCGGCTGAGGCACCCAAAACTATGACAGCAAGCCAGAATTGGAGCAAGCCAACAGCTGTGCCCTGATTGAAAAAGAACCTTCCTCTTGTGCCCTGAGCTCAATATACCAGCCTCAAAACCAAAGCTCACATCAGAAAATTCATTACAAACCATGATAAATAAGAAAAATGAGAAAAAAGCCAAAGAAATGCAGGAGTTCTTAGTAATATTGGGCTTGATTTTTTGCCATGTAAACGGCTGTTTCCAGATTCATCCACACCTCCCAACTGAGTGTCTTTGGTTTCTGAATGAATTAACAAAGAAATCGCAGTGAAACTCGGTTTGGAGGCAATTAATATCTGTCAGCTCAGCCAAAGTGTTCCATTTTATCTTCCAAAACCCAAAAACTCACCTTAGTCTTCTTACCTGTAGATTTCAAAACTTCAAATGCCTATTTGTTTTGTTTTTTTTTTCATAATTGCTACTCTGTCCAAACTCTTGTTTGTATTGCGTCAGAATACAAAATTTGGGAAGGAAGAAGGCAAAACCAACTCAGACCCAGAAAACATTTAGGAAACTGACACTCAAGAAACCAAAAGTCAGCTGAGGAACCCACAACAATGACAGCAAGCCAGAATTGGAGAAAGAGAACAGCTTTGCCCTGATTGAAAAAGAACCTTCCTCTTGTGCCCTGAACTCCATATGCCAGCCTGAAAACCAAAGCTCACATCAGAAAATTCATTACAAACCATGATAAATAAGAAAAATGAGAAAAAAGCCAAAGAAATGCAGGAGTTCTTAGGGATATTGGGCTTGAATTATGGCCATGTAAACGGCTGTTTCCAGATTCATCCACACCTCCCAACTGAGTGTCTTTGGTTTCTGAATGAATTAACAAAAAAATTACAGTGAAACTCGGTTTTGGAGGCAATTAATATCTGTTACCTCAGCCAGAGTGTTCAATTTTACTTTCGAAAACACAAAAACTTACCTTGCTCGTGTTACCTGTACATATATAAGCTTCAAACGCATATTTGTTGTGTTTTTTATTTCATAATGGCTACTCTGTCCAAACTCTTGTTTGTATTACGTCAGAATACAAAATTTGGAAAGGAAGAAGGCAAAACCAACTCAGACCCAGAAAACATGTAGGAAATTGCCGCTAAAGAAACCAAAAACAGCTGAGGCACGCAAAACAATGACAGCAAGCCAGAATTGCAACAAGCCAACAGCTGTGTCCTGTTTGAAAAAGACCATTGATCCGGTGCCCTGAACTCAATATGCCAGCCTCAAAACCAAAGCTCACATCAGAAAATTCATTACAAACCATGATAAATCAGAAAAATGAGACAAAAGCCAAAGAAATGCACGAGTTCTTAGTGATATTTGGCTGGATTTAGACACAAGGAAACTGGCTGTTTAAAGATTCATCCCCCCTTCCACTGACTGACTTTGGAATTCTGATTGATTTCACCTGAAAATCGCACTCACACTCAATTTGGAGGGAATTAGAATCTGTCCCCTCAGCAGAAGGGTTCCATGTCATTTTCCAAAACACAGAAACTAATGTTGATCATGTTGCCAGTAGATTTCTAATACTGAAAGGGCAATTTCTGTGTTTTTTTTTCTTTCATAATGGCTACTCTGTCCAAATCTTGCTTGTATTGCATCAGAATACAAAATATGGGAATAAGAAGGCAAAACCGACTCAGACCCAGAAAACATTAAGGAAATTGCCGCTCAAGAATCCACAAATCGGCTGAGGCACCCAAAACTATGACAGCAAGCCAGAATTGGAGCAAGCCAACAGCTGTGCCCTGATTGAAAAAGAACCTTCCTCTTGTGCCCTGAATTCAATATGCCAGCCTCCAAACCAAAGCTCACATCAGAAAATTCATTACAAACCATGATAAATAAGAAAAAAGAGAAAAAAGCCAAAGAAATGCAAGAATCCTTAATGATATTGGGCTTGATTTAGTCGCAAGGAAACCGGCTGTTCCCGGATTCATCCACCCCTCCAGCTGTCTGCCTGTGGAATTCTGACTGAATTACCCTGAAAATCGCAGTGAAACTCAGTTTGGAGTCAATTAATATCTGTGACCTCAGCCAAAGTGTAACATTTTTTTTTCCAAAACACAAAAACTCACCTTGGTCATGTAACCTGTAGATTTTTAAGCTTCAAATGCCCATTTGTCGTGTTTTGTATTTCATAATCGGTACTCTGCCCAAACTCATGTTTGTATGGCGTCAGAATACAAAATTTGGGAAGGAGGAAGGCAAAACCAAATCAGACCAAGAAAACATTTAGGAAATTGCCGCTCAACAAACCAAAATTGAGCTGAGGCACCCAAAACAATGACAGCAAGCCAGAATTGGAGCAAGCCAACAGCTGTGCCCTGTTTGAAAAAGACCATTCCTCCAGTACCCTGAAGTCCATATTCCAGCCTCAAAACCAAAGCTCACATCAGAAAATTCATTACAAACCATGATAAATAATGGAAATGAGAAAAAGCCAAAGAAATGCAAGCCTGTGGAATCCTAACTGAATTTACTGAATTAATCTGAAAATCGCAGTGAAACTCGGTTCTGGAGGCAATTAATATCTGTCACCTCAGCCAGAGTGTTCAATTTTAATTTCGAAAACAAAAAATCATACCTTGGTCTTGTGACCAGTACATATATAAGCTTCAAACGCATATTTGTTGTGTTTTTTATTTCATAATGGCTACTCTGTCCAAACTCTTGTTTGTATTACGCCAGAATACAAAATTTGGGAAGGAAGAAGGCAAAACCTACTCAGAGCCAGAAAACATGTAGGAAATTGCCGCTCAAGAAACCACAAATGGGCTGAGGCACCCAAAACCTTGAAAGCAAGCCAGAATTGGAGCAAGCCAACAGCTGTGCCCTGATTGAACTAGACCATTAATCCAGTGCCCTGATCTCCATATTCCAGCCTCAAAACCAATGCTCACAAAAAAAAAATCATTACAAACAATGATAAATAAGGGAAATCTGAGAAAGCCAAAGTAATTCAAGAGTCCTTTGTGGTATTTGGCTGGATTTAGACAGAAGGAAACAGGCTGTTTCCAAATTCATCCCCCCCTTCCACAGACTGACTTTGGAATTCTGACTCAATTCACCTCAAAATCGCACTCACACTCAATTTGGAGGGAATTAGTATCTGTCCCCTCAGCAGAAGTGTTCCATGTCATTTTCCAAAACACAAAAACTCATCTTAGTCGTGTTGCCTGTAGACTTCTAATCCTGAAAGGGCAATTTACTGTGTTTTTTTTTTTTCTTTCATAATGGCTACTCTGTCCAAAATCTTGCTTGTATTGCGTCAGAATACAAAATTTGGGAATAAGAAGGCAAATCCGACTCAGACCCAGAAAACATTTAGGAAACTGCAGAAAAAGAATCCACAAATCAGCTAAGGAATCCAAAACAATGACAGCAAGCAGAACTGGAGCACGCCAACAGCTGTGCCCTGATTGAAAAAGAACCTTCCTCTTGTGCCCTAAACTCAATATGCCAGCCACAAAACCAAAGCTCACATCAGAAAATTCATTTCAAACCATGATAAATAGGAAAAATCAGAAAAAAGCCAAAGAAATGCAAGTTTTCTTAGTGATATTGGGCTTGATTTATTCCTAAGTAAACAGCTGTTTCCAGATTCATCCACAACTCCCAGCTGAGTGAATAGGGATTCTGACTGAATTCACCTCAAAATGGCAGTGAAATTCGGTTTGGAGACAATTAATATCTTTCACCTCAGCCAAAGTGTTCCATTTTATTTTCCAAAACAAAAAAACTCACTTTGGTCATGTTTCCTATAGATTTCAAAGCGTCAAACACCTATTTGTTGTGTTTTTTATTTCATAATGGCTACTCTGTCCAAAATCTTGCTTGTATTGCATCAACATACAAAATTTCGGAAGGTAGAAGGCAAAGCCAACTCAGACCCAGAAAACATTTAGGAAATTGCCACTCAAGAAACCAAAAGTCAGCTGAGGCTCCCAAAACCATGACAGCAAGCCAGAATTGGAGCAGGCAATCAGCTGAGTCCTGATTGAAAAAGGCCATTCTTCCGGTACCCTGAACTCCATATTCCAGCCTCAAAACCAAAGCTCACATCAGGAAATTCATTACAAACCACGATACATAAGAAAAATGAGAAAAAAGCCAAGAAATGCAAGAAACCATAATGATATTGAGCTGGATTTAGTTGCAAGGAAACCGGCTGTTCCCGGATTCATCCAACACTCCAGCTGACTGCGTGTGGAATTCTGACTGAATTAACCTGAAAATTGCAGTGAAACTCAGTTTGGAGGCAATTAATATCTGTCACCTCAGCCAAAGAGTTCCATTTTATTTTCCAAAACACAAAAACTCACCTTGGTCTTGTTACCTGTAGATTTCCAAGCTTCAAATGCCTATTTGTTGTGTTGTTTATTTCATAATGGCTACTCTGTCCAAACTCTTCTTTGCATTGCATCAGAATACAAAATTTGGGAATAAGAAGGCAAATCCAACTCAGACACAGAAAACATTTATGAAATTGCCACTCAAGAAACCACGAATCTTCTGAGGCATCCAAAACAATGACAGCAAGCCGGAATTGGAGAAAATCAACAACTGTGCCCTGATTGAAACAGAACCATCCTCTTGTGCCCTGAACTCAATATGCCAGCCTCAAAACCAAAGCTCACATCAGAAAATGCATTACAAACCATTACAAATAAGAAAAATGAGAAAAAAGCCAAAGAAATGCAAGAATCCATAATGATATTGGACTTGATTTAGTCGCAAGGAAATTGGCTGTTCCCAGATTCATCCACCCCTCCAGCTGACTGCCTGTGGAATTCTGACTGAATTAACCTGAAAATCGCAGTGAAACTCAGTTTGGAGGCAATTAATATCTGTCACCTCAGCCAAAGTGTTCCATTTTATTTGCCAAAACACAAAACCTCATCTTGTCCTGTTACCTGTAGATTTCTGAGCTTCAAACGCCTATTTATAGTGTTTTTTATTTCATAATGGCTACTCTGCCCAAACTCTTGTTTGTATTGCGTCAGAATACAAAATTTGGGAAGGAAGAAGGCAAAACCAACTCAGACCCAGAAAACCTTTAGGAAATTGCCGCTCAAGAAACCACAAATCGGCTGAGGCACTCAAAACAATGACAGCAAGCCAGAATTGGAGCAGGCCAACAGCTGTGCCCTGTTTGAAAAAGACTATTCCTCCGGTGCCCTGAACTCCATATTGCAGCCTCAAAACCAAAGCTGACATCAGAAAATTCATTACAAACCATGATAAATAAGAAAAATGAGAAAAAAGCCAAAGAAATGCAAGAATCCATAATGATATTGGGCTTGGTTCAGTCACAAGGAAACCGGCTGTTCCCGGATTCATCCACCCCTCCAGCTGACTGCCTGTGGAATTCTGACTGAATTACCCTGAAAATCGCAGTGAAACTCAGTTTGGAGTCAATTAATATCTGTGACCTCAGCCAAAGTGTAACATTTTTTTTTCCAAAACACAAAAACTCACCTTGGTCATGTAACCTGTAGATTTTTAAGCTTCAAATGCCCATTTGTCGTGTTTTGTATTTCATAATCGGTACTCTGCCCAAACTCATGTTTGTATGGCGTCAGAATACAAAATTTGGGAAGGAGGAAGGCAAAACCAAATCAGACCAAGAAAACATTTAGGAAATTGCCGCTCAACAAACCAAAATTGAGCTGAGGCACCCAAAACAATGACAGCAAGCCAGAATTGGAGCAAGCCAACAGCTGTGCCCTGTTTGAAAAAGACCATTCCTTCAGTACCCTGAAGTCCATATTCCAGCCTCAAAACCAAAGCTCACATCAGAAAATTCATTACAAACCATGATAAATAATGGAAATGAGAAAAAGCCAAAGAAATGCAAGCCTGTGGAATCCTAACTGAATTTACTGAATTAATCTGAAAATCGCAGTGAAACTCGGTTCTGGAGGCAATTAATATCTGTCACCTCAGCCAGAGTGTTCAATTTTAATTTCGAAAACAAAAAATCATACCTTGGTCTTGTGACCAGTACATATATAAGCTTCAAACGCATATTTGTTGTGTTTTTTATTTCATAATGGCTACTCTGTCCAAACTCTTGTTTGTATTACGCCAGAATACAAAATTTGGGAAGGAAGAAGGCAAAACCTACTCAGAGCCAGAAAACATGTAGGAAATTGCCGCTCAAGAAACCACAAATGGGCTGAGGCACCCAAAACCTTGAAAGCAAGCCAGAATTGGAGCAAGCCAACAGCTGTGCCCTGATTGAACTAGACCATTAATCCAGTGCCCTGATCTCCATATTCCAGCCTCAAAACCAAAGCTCACAAAAAAAAAATCATTACAAACAATGATAAATAAGGGAAATCTGAGAAAGCCAAAGTAATTCAAGAGTCCTTTGTGGTATTTGGCTGGATTTAGACAGAAGGAAACAGGCTGTTTCCAGATTCATCCCCCCCTTCCACAGACAGACTTTGGAATTCTGATTGAATTCACCTCAAAATCGCACTCACACTCAATTTGGAGGGAATTAGTATCTGTCCCCTCAGCAGAAGTGTTCCATGTCATTTTCCAAAACACAAAAACTCATCTTAGTCGTGTTGCCTGTAGACTTCTAATCCTGAAAGGGCAATTTACTGTGTTTTTTTTTTTTTTCTTTCATAATGGCTACTCTGTCCAAAATCTTGCTTGTATTGCGTCAGAATACAAAATTTGGGAATAAGAAGGCAAATCCGACTCAGACCCAGAAAACATTTAGGAAACTGCAGAAAAAGAATCCACAAATCAGCTAAGGAATCCAAAACAATGACAGCAAGCAGAACTGGAGCACGCCAACAGCTGTGCCCTGATTGAAAAAGAACCTTCCTCTTGTGCCCTAAACTCAATATGCCAGCCACAAAACCAAAGCTCACATCAGAAAATTCATTTCAAACCATGATAAATAGGAAAAATCAGAAAAAAGCCAAAGAAATGCAAGTTTTCTTAGTGATATTGGGCTTGATTTATTCCTAAGTAAACAGCTGTTTCCAGATTCATCCACAACTCCCAGCTGAGTGAATAGGGATTCTGACTGAATTCACCTCAAAATGGCAGTGAAATTCGGTTTGGAGACAATTAATATCTTTCACCTCAGCCAAAGTGTTCCATTTTATTTGCCAAAACACAAAAACTCACCTTGGTCTTGTTACCTGTAGATTTCCAAGCTTCAAATGCCTATTTGTTGTGTTGTTTATTTCATAATGGCTACTCTGTCCAAACTCTTCTTTGCATTGCATCAGAATACAAAATTTGGGAATAAGAAGGCAAATCCAACTCAGACACAGAAAACATTTATGAAATTGCCACTCAAGAAACCACGAATCTTCTGAGGCATCCAAAACAATGACAGCAAGCCGGAATTGGAGAAAATCAACAACTGTGCCCTGATTGAAACAGAACCATCCTCTTGTGCCCTGAACTCAATATGCCAGCCTCAAAACCAAAGCTCACATCAGAAAATGCATTACAAACCATTACAAATAAGAAAAATGAGAAAAAAGCCAAAGAAATGCAAGAATCCATAATGATATTGGACTTGATTTAGTCGCAAGGAAATTGGCTGTTCCCAGATTCATCCACCCCTCCAGCTGACTGCCTGTGGAATTCTGACTGAATTAACCTGAAAATCGCAGTGAAACTCAGTTTGGAGGCAATTAATATCTGTCACCTCAGCCAAAGTGTTCCATTTTATTTGCCAAAACACAAAACCTCATCTTGTCCTGTTACCTGTAGATTTCTGAGCTTCAAACGCCTATTTATAGTGTTTTTTATTTCATAATGGCTACTCTGCCCAAACTCTTGTTTGTATTGCGTCAGAATACAAAATTTGGGAAGGAAGAAGGCAAAACCAACTCAGACCCAGAAAACATTTAGGAAATTGCCGCTCAAGAAACCACAAATCGGCTGAGGCACTCAAAACAATGACAGCAAGCCAGAATTGGAGCAGGCCAACAGCTGTGCCCTGTTTGAAAAAGACTATTCCTCCGGTGCCCTGAACTCCATATTGCAGCCTCAAAACCAAAGCTGACATCAGAAAATTCATTACAAACCATGATAAATAAGAAAAATGAGAAAAAAGCCAAAGAAATGCAAGAATCCATAATGATATTGGGCTTGGTTCAGTCACAAGGAAACCGGCTGTTCCCGGATTCATCCACCCCTCCAGCTGACTGCCTGTGGAATTCTGACTGAATTAACCTGAAAATCGCAGGGAAACTCAGTTTGGGGGCAATTAATATCTGTCACCTCAGACCATTTTATTATCCAAAACACAAAAACTCACCTTGCTCGTGTTACCTGTAGATTTCTAAGATTCAAACACCTATTAGTTGTATTTTTTATTCCATAATGGCTACTCTGTCCAGAAAACATTTAAAATTTCCGCTCAAGAAGCCAAAAATCGGCTGAGGTACTTAAAACAATGACAGCAAGCCAGAATTGGAGCAGGCCAACAGCTGTGCCCTTTTTGAAAAAGACCATTCCTCCGGTGCCCTGAACTCAATATGCCAGCCTCAAAACCAAAGCTCACATCAGAAAATTCATTACAAACCATGATAAATAAGAAAACGGAAAACAAAGCAAAAAAATGCAAGAATCCATAATGATATTGGGCTTGAGTTAGTCGCAAGGAAACCGGCTGTTCCCGGATTCATCCACCCCTTCAGCGGACTGCCTGTGGAATTCTGACTGAATTAACCTGAATATCGCAGTGAAACTCAGTTTGGAGGCAATTAATATCTGTCACCTAGCCAAAGTGTTCCATTCTATTTTCCAAAACACAAAAACTCCCCTTGGTCATGTTACCTGTAGATTTCTAAGCTTAAAATGCCTATTTGTAGTGTTTTTTATTTCATAATGGCTACTTTAAACAAACTCTTGTTTGTATTGCGTCAGAATACAAAATTTGGGAAGGAAGAAGGCAAAACCAACTCAGACCCAGAAAACATTTAAGAAATTGCCGCTCAAAAAACCACAAATCGGCTGAGGCACTCAAAACAATGACAGCAAGGCAGAATTGGAGCAGGCCAACAGCTGTGCCGTGTTTGAAAAAGACCATTCCTCCGGTGCCCTGAACTCCATATTGCAGCCTCAAAACCAAAGCTCACATCAGAAAATTCATTACAAACCATGAAAAATAAGGAAAATGAGAAAAAAGCCAAAGAAATGCAAGAATACATAATGATATTGGGCTTGATTTAGTCTCAAGGAAACCGGCTGTTCCTGGATTCATCGACCACTGCAGCTGACTGCCTGTGGAATTCTGACTGAATTCACCTGAAAATCGCAGTGAAACTCAGTTTGGAGGCAATTAATATCTGTCACCTCAGCCAAAGTGTTCCATTTTATTTGCCAAAACACAAAACCTCATCTTGTCCTGTTACCTGTAGATTTCTGAGCTTCAAACGCCTATTTATAGTGTTTTTTATTTCATAATGGCTACTCTGCCCAAACTCTTGTTTGTATTGCGTCAGAATACAAAATTTGGGAAGGAAGAAGGCAAAACCAACTCAGACCCAGAAAACATTTAGGAAATTGCCGCTCAAGAAACCACAAATCGGCTGAGGCACTCAAAACAATGACAGCAAGCCAGAATTGGAGCAGGCCAACAGCTGTGCCCTGTTTGAAAAAGACTATTCCTCCGGTGCCCTGAACTCCATATTGCAGCCTCAAAACCAAAGCTGACATCAGAAAATTCATTACAAACCATGATAAATAAGAAAAATGAGAAAAAAGCCAAAGAAATGCAAGAATCCATAATGATATTGGGCTTGGTTCAGTCACAAGGAAACCGGCTGTTCCCGGATTCATCCACCCCTCCAGCTGACTGCCTGTGGAATTCTGACTGAATTAACCTGAAAATCGCAGGGAAACTCAGTTTGGGGGCAATTAATATCTGTCACCTCAGACCATTTTATTATCCAAAACACAAAAACTCACCTTGCTCGTGTTACCTGTAGATTTCTAAGATTCAAACACCTATTAGTTGTATTTTTTATTCCATAATGGCTACTCTGTCCAGAAAACATTTAAAATTTCCGCTCAAGAAGCCAAAAATCGGCTGAGGTACTTAAAACAATGACAGCAAGCCAGAATTGGAGCAGGCCAACAGCTGTGCCCTTTTTGAAAAAGACCATTCCTCCGGTGCCCTGAACTCAATATGCCAGCCTCAAAACCAAAGCTCACATCAGAAAATTCATTACAAACCATGATAAATAAGAAAACGGAAAACAAAGCAAAAAAATGCAAGAATCCATAATGATATTGGGCTTGAGTTAGTCGCAAGGAAACCGGCTGTTCCCGGATTCATCCACCCCTTCAGCGGACTGCCTGTGGAATTCTGACTGAATTAACCTGAATATCGCAGTGAAACTCAGTTTGGAGGCAATTAATATCTGTCACCTAGCCAAAGTGTTCCATTCTATTTTCCAAAACACAAAAACTCCCCTTGGTCATGTTACCTGTAGATTTCTAAGCTTAAAATGCCTATTTGTAGTGTTTTTTATTTCATAATGGCTACTTTAAACAAACTCTTGTTTGTATTGCGTCAGAATACAAAATTTGGGAAGGAAGAAGGCAAAACCAACTCAGACCCAGAAAACATTTAAGAAATTGCCGCTCAAAAAACCACAAATCGGCTGAGGCACTCAAAACAATGACAGCAAGGCAGAATTGGAGCAGGCCAACAGCTGTGCCGTGTTTGAAAAAGACCATTCCTCCGGTGCCCTGAACTCCATATTGCAGCCTCAAAACCAAAGCTCACATCAGAAAATTCATTACAAACCATGAAAAATAAGGAAAATGAGAAAAAAGCCAAAGAAATGCAAGAATACATAATGATATTGGGCTTGATTTAGTCTCAAGGAAACCGGCTGTTCCTGGATTCATCGACCACTGCAGCTGACTGCCTGTGGAATTCTGACTGAATTCACCTGAAAATCGCAGTGAAACTCAGTTTGGAGGCAATTAATATCTGTCACCTCAGCCAAAGTGTTCCATTTTATTTGCCAAAACACAAAACCTCATCTTGTCCTGTTACCTGTAGATTTCTGAGCTTCAAACGCCTATTTATAGTGTTTTTTATTTCATAATGGCTACTCTGCCCAAACTCTTGTTTGTATTGCGTCAGAATACAAAATTTGGGAAGGAAGAAGGCAAAACCAACTCAGACCCAGAAAACATTTAGGAAATTGCCGCTCAAGAAACCACAAATCGGCTGAGGCACTCAAAACAATGACAGCAAGCCAGAATTGGAGCAGGCCAACAGCTGTGCCCTGTTTGAAAAAGACTATTCCTCCGGTGCCCTGAACTCCATATTGCAGCCTCAAAACCAAAGCTGACATCAGAAAATTCATTACAAACCATGATAAATAAGAAAAATGAGAAAAAAGCCAAAGAAATGCAAGAATCCATAATGATATTGGGCTTGGTTCAGTCACAAGGAAACCGGCTGTTCCCGGATTCATCCACCCCTCCAGCTGACTGCCTGTGGAATTCTGACTGAATTAACCTGAAAATCGCAGGGAAACTCAGTTTGGGGGCAATTAATATCTGTCACCTCAGACCATTTTATTATCCAAAACACAAAAACTCACCTTGCTCGTGTTACCTGTAGATTTCTAAGATTCAAACACCTATTAGTTGTATTTTTTATTCCATAATGGCTACTCTGTCCAGAAAACATTTAAAATTTCCGCTCAAGAAGCCACAAATCGGCTGAGGTACTTAAAACAATGACAGCAAGCCAGAATTGGAGCAGGCCAACAGCTGTGCCCTTTTTGAAAAAGACCATTCCTCCGGTGCCCTGAACTCAATATGCCAGCCTCAAAACCAAAGCTCACATCAGAAAATTCATTACAAACCATGATAAATAAGAAAACGGAAAACAAAGCAAAAAAATGCAAGAATCCATAATGATATTGGGCTTGAGTTAGTCGCAAGGAAACCGGCTGTTCCCGGATTCATCCACCCCTTCAGCGGACTGCCTGTGGAATTCTGACTGAATTAACCTGAATATCGCAGTGAAACTCAGTTTGGAGGCAATTAATATCTGTCACCTAGCCAAAGTGTTCCATTCTATTTTCCAAAACACAAAAACTCCCCTTGGTCATGTTACCTGTAGATTTCTAAGCTTAAAATGCCTATTTGTAGTGTTTTTTATTTCATAATGGCTACTTTAAACAAACTCTTGTTTGTATTGCGTCAGAATACAAAATTTGGGAAGGAAGAAGGCAAAACCAACTCAGACCCAGAAAACATTTAAGAAATTGCCGCTCAAAAAACCACAAATCGGCTGAGGCACTCAAAACAATGACAGCAAGGCAGAATTGGAGCAGGCCAACAGCTGTGCCGTGTTTGAAAAAGACCATTCCTCCGGTGCCCTGAACTCCATATTGCAGCCTCAAAACCAAAGCTCACATCAGAAAATTCATTACAAACCATGAAAAATAAGGAAAATGAGAAAAAAGCCAAAGAAATGCAAGAATACATAATGATATTGGGCTTGATTTAGTCTCAAGGAAACCGGCTGTTACTGGATTCATCGACCACTGCAGCTGACTGCCTGTGGAATTCTGACTGAATTCACCTGAAAATCGCAGTGAAACTCAGTTTGGAGGCAATTAATATCTGTCACCTCAGACCATTTTATTATCCAAAACACATAACCTCACCTTGGTCGTGTTACCTGTAGATTTCTAAGCTTCAAACGCCTATATGCTATGTTTTTCATTACAAAATGGCTACTCTGCAAAAACTCTTGTTTGTATTGCGTCAGAATACAAAATTTGGGAAGGAAGAAGGCAAAATCAACTCAGACCCAGAAAACATGTAGGAAATTGCCGCTCAAGAAACCACAAATCGGCTGAGGCACTCAAAGCAATGACAGCAAGCCAGAATTAGAGCAGACTAACAGCTGTGCCCTGATTGAAAAAGACCATTCCCCCGGTGCCCTGAACTCCATATTGCAGCCTCATAACCAAAGCTGACATCACAAAATTCATTACGAACCATGATAAATAAGAAAAATGTGAAAAATCCAAAGAAATGCAAGAATCCATAATGATAATGGGCTTGATTTAGTCGCAAGGAAACGGGCTGTTCCCGGATTCATCCACCCCTCCAGCTGACTTCCTGTGGAATTCTGACAGAATTAACCTGAAAATCGCAGTGAAACTCAGTTTGGAGGCAATTAATATCTCTCAAATCAGCCAAAGTGTTCCATTTTATTTTCCAAAACACAAAAACTCACCTTGGTCGTGTTACCTGTAGATTTCTAAGCTTCAAACGCCTATGTGTTGTGTTTTTTATTTCATAATGGCTACTCTACCCAAACTCTTCTTTCTATGGCGTCAGAATACAAAATTTGGGAAGGAAGGGGGCAAAACCAACTCAGACCCAGAAAACATGTAGGAAATTGCTGCTCAAGAATCCACAAATCGGCTGAGGCACTCAAAAGAATGACAGCAAACCAGAATTGGAGCAGGCCAACAGCTGTGCCCTGTTTGAAAAAGACCATTCCTCCGTTACTCTGAACTCCATATTGCAGCCTCAAAACCAAAACTCACATCAGAAAATTCATTAGAAACGATGATAAATATGAAAACGAAGAAAAAAGCCAAAGAAATGCAAGAATCCATAATGCTATTGGGCTTGATTGAGTCGCAAAGAAACCGGTTGTTCCCGGATTCATCCACCCCTCCAGCTGACAGCCTGTGGAATTCTGACTGAATTAACCTGAAAATCGCAGTGAAACTCAGTTTGGAGGCAATTAATATCTGTCACCTCAGCCAAAGTGTTCCATTTGATTTTCCAAAACACAAAAACTCACCTTGGTCGTGTTACCTGTAGATTTCTAAGCTTCAAATGCCTATTTGTTGTGTTTTTTATTTCATAATGGCTACTCTGCTGAAACTCTTGTTTGTATTGCGTCAGAATACAAAATTTGACAAGGAAGAAGGCAAAAGCAACTCAGACCCAGAAAACATTCAGAAAATTGCCGCTCAAGAAACCACAAATAAGCTGAGGCACCCAAAATAAAATGACAGCAAGCCAGAATTGGAGCAGGCCAACAGCTGTGCCCTGTTTGAAAAGGACCATTCCTCCGGTGCCCTGAACTCAAAATGCCAGCCTCAAAACCAAAGCTCACATCAGAAAATTCATTACAAACCATGATAAATAAGAAAGATGAGAAAAAAGCCAAAGAAATGCAAGAATCCATAATGATATTGGGCTTGATTTAGTCGCAAGGAAACCATCTTTCCCGGATTCATCCACCCCTCCAGCTGACTGCCTGTGGAATTCTGACAGAATTAACCTGAAAATCGCAGTGAAACTCAGTTTGGAGGCAATTAATATGTGTCACCTCAGCCAAAGTGTTCCATTTGATTTTCCAAAACACAAAATCTCACCTTGGTCGTGTTACCTGTAGATTTCTAAGCTTCAAACTCCTATTTCTTGTGTTTTTTTTTATTTCATAATGGCTACTCTGTCCAACCTCTTGTTTGTATGGCGTCAGAATACAAAATTTGGGAAGGAAGAAGGCAAAACCAACTCTGATCCAGAAAACATTTAGGAAATTGCCACTCAACACACCAAAAATCAGCTGAGGCACCCAAAACAATGACAGCAAGCCAGAACTGGAGCAAGCAAATGGCTGTGCCCTGTTTGAAAAAGAACCTTCCTCTTGTGCCCTGAACTCCATATTGCAGACTCAAAACCAAAGCTCACATCAGAAAATTCACTACAAACCATGATACATAAGAAAAATGAGAAAAAAGCCAAAGAAATGCAAGAATCCATAATGATATTGGGCTTGATTTAGTCTCAAGGAAATCAGCTCTTCCCAGATTCATCCCCCCCTCCAGCTGACTACCTGTGGAATTTTGACTGAATTAACCTGAAAATCACAGTGAAACTCAGTTTGGAAGCAATTAATATCTGTCACCTCAGCCAAAGTGTTCCATTTGATTTTCCAAAACACAAAAACTCACCATGGTCGAGTTACCTGCAGATTTCTAAGCTTCAAAAGCATATTTGTTGTGGTTTTTATTTCATAATGGCTACTTTAACCAAACTCTTTTTTGTATTGCGTCAGAATACAAAATTTGACAAGGAAGAAGGCAAAACCAACTCAGACGCAGAAAACATTTAGGAAATTGCCGCTCAAGAAACCAAAAGTCAGCAGAGGTACCCAAACCAATTACATTAAACCAGAATTGGAGCAAGCAAAGAGCTGTGCCCTGATTGAAAAAGAACCATCCTCTTCTGCCCTGAACTCCATCTTCCAGACTCAAAACCAAAGCTCACATCAGAAAATTCATTACACACCATGATAAATAAGAAAAATGAGAATAAATCCAAAGAAATGCAAGATTCCATAATGATATTAGGTTTGATTTAGTCGCAAGGAAACCGGTTGTTCCCAGATTCATCCACCCCTCAAGCTGACTGCCTGTGGAATTCTGACTGAATTAACCTGAAAATTGCAGTGAAACTCAGTTTGGAGGCAATTAATATCTGTCTCCTCAGGCAAAGTGTTCCATTTGATTTTCTAAAACACAAAAACTCACCTTGGTCGTATTACCTGTAGATTTCTAAGCTTTAAGCGCATATTTGTAGTGTTTTTTATTTCATAATGGCTACTCTGCCGAAATTCTTGTTTGCATGCCATCAGAAAAGAAAATTTGGGAAGGAAGAAGGCAAAACCAACTCAGACCCAGCAAACATTTAGGAAATTGCCGCTCAAGAAACCAAAATTCAGCTGAGGCACCCAAAGAAATGATAGCAAGCCAGATTTGGAGCTGGCCAACAGCTATGCCCTGTTTTAAAAAGAGTATTCCTCCGGTACCCTGAACTCCATATGCCAGCCTCAAAACCAAAGCTCACATCAGAAAATTCATTACACACCATGATAAATAAGAAAAATGAGAAAAAAGCCAAAGAAATGCAAGAATCCATAATGATATTGGGCTTGATTGAGTCGCAAGGAAACCGGCTGTTCCCAGATTCATCCACCACTCCTGCTGACTGCCTGTGGAATTCTGACTGAATTAACCAGAAAATCGCAGTGAAACTCACTTTGGAGGCAATATATATCTGTGACCTCAGCCAAAGTATTCCATTTGATTTTCCAAAACATAAAAACATACCTTGGTTATGTTACCTGTAGATTTCTAAGCTTCAAAGGCCTATTTGTAGTGTTTTTTAATTCATAATGGCAACTCTGTCCAAACTATTGGTTGTATCGTGTCAGAATACAATATTTGGGAAGGAAGAAGGCAAAACCAACTAAGATCCAGAAAACATTTAGTAAATTGCCACTCAAGAAACCAAAAGTCAGCTGAGGCACCCAAAACAATGACAGCAAGGCAGAATTGGAGCATGCCAACAGCTGTGCCCTGATTGAAAAAGAACCTTCCTCTGGTGACCTGAACTCAATATGCCAGCCTCAAAACCAAAGCTCACATCAAAAAATTCATTACAAACCATGATAAATAAGAAAAAGGAGAAAAAAGCAAAAGAAATGCAAGAATCCATAATGATATTGGGCTGGATTTAGTCGCCAGGAAACCGGCTATTCCCGGATTCATCCACCGCTCCTGCTGATTGCCTGTGGAATTCTGACTGAATTCACCTGAAAATCGCAGTGAAACTCAGTTTGGAGGCAATTAATATCTGTCTCCTCAGGCAAAGTGTTCCATTTGATTTTCCAAAACACAAAAACTCACCTTGGTCGTGTTACCTGTAGATTTCTAAGCTTCAAACGCCTATTTGCTGTGTTTTTCATTACAAAATGGCTACTCTGCCCAAACTCTTGTTTGTATTGTGGCAGAATACAAAATTTGGGAAGGAAGAAGGCAAAACCAACTTAGACGCAGAAAACATTTAGGATATTGCCGCTCAAGAAACCACAAATCGTCTGAGGCTCCCAAAACAATGACAGCAAGCCAGAATTGGAGCAGGCCAAGAGCTGTGCCCTGTTTGAAAAAGAGCATTCCCAGCCGGCTCCGCGGCTCATTAAGCTAATCCTCCACCTAGCGGCCCCAGCACACCAGGTTCTAGTCCCGGTCTGGGTGCGGATTCTGTCCCGGTTGCCCCTCTTCCAGGCCAGCCCTCTGCTGTGGCCAGGGAGTGCAGTGGAGGATGGCCCAAGTGCTGGGGCACTGCACCCCATGGGAGACCAGGAAAAGCACCTGGCTCCTGGTTCCTGCAATCGGATCAGCGCGGTGCGCCCGCCGCAGCACACTGGCCGCGGCGGCCATTGGAGGGTGAACCAACGGCAAAGGAAGAAATTTCTCCCTGTCTCTCTCTCTCACTGTCCACTCTGCCTGTCAAGAAAAAAAAAAAAAGGAAAAAGACCATTCCCGCGGATCCTGAACTCCATATTGCAGCTTCAAAACCAAAGCACACCTCAGAAAATTCATTACAAAACATGATAAATAAGAAAAAGGCCAAAGAAATGCAAGAATCCATTATGATATTGGGCTTGATTCACTCGAAGGAAACAGGCTGTTCCAGGATTCATCCACCCCTGCAGCTGACTGCCTGTGGTATTCTGACTGAATTAACCTGAAAATCACAGTGAAACTCAGTTTGGAGGCAATTAATATCTGTCACCTCAGCCAAAGTGTTCCATTTGATTTTCCAAAACACAAAAACTCACCTTGGTCGTGTTACCTGTAGATTTCTAAGCTTCAAACGGCTATTTGTTGTGTTTTTTATTTCATAATACCTACTCTGTCCAAACTCTTGTTTGTATTGCATCAGAATACAAAATTTGGGAAGGAAGAAGGCAAAACCAACACAGACCCAAAAAACATCTAGTAAATTGACACACTAGAATCCACAAATTTGCTGAAGCACTCAAAACATTGACAGCAAGCCAGAATTGGAGGAGGCCAACAGCTGTGCCCTGATTGAAAAGAACCATCCTCTTGTTCCCTGAACCCAATATGCCAGCCTTAAAACCAGAGCTCACATCAGAAAATTTATTACAAACCATGATACATAAGAGAAATGAGAAAAAGCCAAAGAAATGCAAGAATCCATAATGATATTGGGCTTGATTTAGTCGCAAGGAAACCGGCTGTTCCTGGATTCATCCACCCCTGCAGCTTAATGCCTGTGGAATTCTGATGGAATTAACCTGAAAATCACAGGGACACTCAGTTTGGAGGCAATTAATATCTGTCACCTCAGCCAAAGTGTTCCATTTTCTTTTCCAAAACACAAAAACTCACCTTGGTCGTGTTACCTGTAGATTTCTGAGCTTCAAACGCCTATTTGTTGTACTTTTTATTTCATAATACCTACTCTGTCCAAACTCTTGTTTGTATTGCATGAGAATACAAAATTTGGGAAGGAAGAAGGCAAAACCAACTCAGACCCAGAAAATATTTAGGAAATTACTGCTCGAGAAACCACAAATCAGCTGAGGCACCCAAAACAATGACAGCAAGCCAGAATTGGAGCAAGCCAACAGCTGTGCCCTGATTGAAAAAGAACCTTCCTCTTGTGCACTGAACTCAATATGCCAGCCTCAAAACCAAAGCTCACATCAGAAAATTCATTACAAACCACGATAAATAAGGGAAATCTGAGAAAGCCAAAGAAATTCAAGAGTCCTTTGTGGTATTTGGCTGGATTTAGACACAAGGAAACTGGCTGTTTCAGGATTCATCCCACCCTTAAACAGACTGACTTTGGAATTCTGATTGAATTCACCTCAAAATTGCACTCACACTCAATTTGGAGGAAATTAGTATCTGTCCCCTCAGCAGAAGGGGTCACTTTCCAAAACACAGAAACTCATCTTGATTGTGTTGCCTGTACAGTTCTAATCCTGAAAGGCCAATTTGCTTTGTTTTTTTTTTTTTTTCTTTCATAATGGCTACTCTGTAAAAATCTTGCTTGTATTGCATCAGAATACAAAATTTGGGAATAAGAAGGCAAAAGTAACTCAGACCCAGAAAACATTTAGGATATTGCCACTCAAGAATCCACAAATCAGCTGAGGCACCCAAAACAATGACAGCAAGCCAGAATTGGAGCAACCCAACAGCTGTGCCCTGATTGAAAAACAACCCTCCTCTTGTGCACTGAACTCAATATGCCAGCTTAAAACCAAAGCTCACATCAGAAAATTCATTACAAACCATGATAAATAAGAAAAATGAGAAAAAGCCAAAGAAATGCAAGAATCCATAATGATATTGGGCTTGATTTAGTCGCATGGAAATCGGCTCGTCCAAGATTCATCCCCCCCTCCAGCTGACTGCCTGTGGAATTCTGACTGAATTAACCTGAAAATCGCAGTGACAATCAGTTTGGAGGCAATTACTATCTGTCACCTCAGCCAAAGTGTTCCACTTTATTTTCCAAAACACAAAAACTCACTTGGTCTTGTTACCTGTAGATGTATAAGCTTCAAACGCCTATTTGTTGTGTTTTTTATTTCATAATGGCTACTCTGTCAAAACTCTTGTTTGTATTGCCTCAGAATACAAAATTTGGGAAGGAAGAAGGCAAAACCAACTCAGACCCATAAAACATTTAGGAAATTGCCGCTCAAGAAACCAAAATCAGCTGAGGCACCCAAAACAATGACAGCAAGCCAGAATTGGAGCAAGCCAACAGCTGTGCCCTGTTTGAAATAGAACCATCCTCTTGTGCCCTGAACTCAATATGCCAGCCTCAAAACCAAAGCTCACATCAGAAAATTCATTACAAACCATGATACAAAAGAAAAATGAGAAAAATCCAAAGCAATGCAAGAATCCATAATGATATTGGGCTTGATTTAGTCACAAGGAAACCAGATGTTCCCGGATGCATCCACCCCTCCAGCTGACTGCCTGTGGAATTCCGACTGAATTAACCTGAAAATTGCAGTGAAACTCAGTTTGGAGGCAATTACTATCTGTCACCTCAGCCAAAGTGTTCCATTTGATTTTCCAAAACACAAAAACTCAACTTGGTCATGTTACCTGTAGCTTCAAATGCCTATTTGTTTTCTTTTTTATTTCATGATGGCTACTCTGTCCAAACTATTGTTTGCATTGTGTCAGAATAAAAAATTTGGGAATAAGAAGGCAAAACCAACTCTGAACCAGTAAACATTTAGGAAATTGCCACTGAAGAAACCAGAAATCGGCTGAGGCACCCAAACCAATGACAGCAAGCCAGAATTGGAGCAAGGCAACAGCTGTTCCCTGATTAAAAAAGAACTGTCCTCTTGCACCCTGAACTCAATATGCCAGCCTGAAAACCAAAGCTCACATCTGAAAATTCATTACAAACCATAATTAATAAGAAAAATGAGAAAAAAAGAAAAAGAAATGCACGAGTTCTTAGTGATATTGTGCTGGATTTAGTCGCAAGGCAACCGGCTGTTCTCGGATTCATCCACCCCTCCAGCTGACTGCCTGTGGAGTTCTGACTGAATTATCCTGAAAATCGCAGTGAAACTCAGTTTGGAGGCAATTAATATCTGTCACCTCAGCCAAAGTTTCCATTGTATTTTCCAAAACAGAAAAACTCACCTTGGTCCTGTTACCTGTAGATTTCTAAGCTACAAACACCTATCTGTTGTGTTTTTTATTTCATAATGGATACTGTGCCTAAACTCTTGTTTGTATTGTGGCAGAATACAAAATTTGGGAAGGAAGAAGGCAAAACCAACTCAGACCCAGAAAACATTTAGGAAATTGCCGCTCAAGGAACCACAAATTGGCTGAGGCACCAAAACCAATGATAGCAAGTCAGAATTGGAGCAAGCCAACAGCTGTGCCCTGATTGAAAAAGAACATCCTCTTGTGCCCTGAACTCAATATGCCAGCCTCAAAACCACAGCTCACATCAGAAAATTCATTACAAACCATGATAAATAAGGAAAATCAGAAAAAAGCCAAAGAAATGCAAGAATCCATAATGATATTGGGCTTGATTCAGTCACAAGGAAACCGGCTGTTACTAGATGCATCCACCCCTCCAGCTGACTGCCTGTGGAATTCTGAGTGAATTAACCCGAAAATCGCAGTGAAACTCAGTTTGGAGGCAATTAATATCTGTCACCTCAGCCAAAGTGATCCATTTGATTTTCCAAAACACAAAAACTCACCTTGGTCGTGTTATCTGTAGATTTATATGCTTCGAACATCTTTTGTTGTGTTTTTTATTTCATAATGGCTACTCTGTCGAAACTCTTGTTTGCATTGTGTTAGAATGCAAAATTTGTGAAGGAAGAAGGCAAAACCAATTCAGACCCAGAAAACATTTAGGAAATTGCCACTCAGGAAACCTGAAGTCAGCTGAGGCACCCAAAACAATGACAGCAAGCCAGAATTGGAGCAAGCCAACAGCTGTATACTGTTTGAAAAAGACCATTCCTCCGGTGCCCTGAACTCCATATTGCAGCCTTAAAACCAAAGCTCACATCAGAAATTTCATTTCAAACCTTGATAAATAAGGGAAATGTGAAAGAGCCAAGGAAATGCAAGAGTCCTTTGTGATATTTACTGGATTTAGAGAAAAGGAAACTGCCTGTTTCAACATTCATCCCCCCTTCCATAGACTGACTTTGGAATTCTGATTGAATTCACCTCAAAATCTCACTCACACTGTATTTGGAGGGAATTAGAATCTGTCCCCTCAGCAGAACGGTTCCATGTCATTTTCCAAAACACAGAAACTCATATTGGTCGTGTTGCCTGTAGAATTCTAATCCTGAAAGGGCAATATGCTGTTTTTTTTTTTTTTTCATAATGGCTACTCTGTCCAAACTCTGCTTGTATTGCATCAGAATACAAGATTTTTGAAGGTAGAAGACAAAACCAACTCAGACCCAGAAAACATTTAGGAAATTTCTGCTGAAGAAACCAAAAGTCAGCTGAGGCACCCAAAACAATGACAGCAAGCCAATTGGAACTAGCCAACAGCTGTGCCCTGATTGAAAAAGAACCTTCCTCTTGTGCCCTGAACTCAATATGCCAGCCTCAAAACCAAAGCTCACATCAGAAAATACATTACAAACCATGATAAATAAGAAAAATGAGAAAAAAGCCAAAGAAATGCAAGAATCCATAATGATATTGGGCTTTTTTAGTCTCAAGGAAACCGGCTGTTCCCGGATTCTTCCATCCCTCCAGCTGACTGCCTGTGGAATTCTGACTGAATTAACCTGTAAATCGCAGTGAAACTCAGTTTGGAGGCAATTAATATTTGTCACCTCATCCAAATTGTTCCATTTGATTTTCCAAAACAAAAAAACTCACCTCGGTCTTGTTACCTGTAGATTTATAAGCTTCAAAGCCCTATTTGCTGTGGTTTTTATTTCATAATGGCTACTCTGTCCAAACTATTGTTCGTATTGCGTCAGAATACAAAATTTGGGAAGGAAGACGGCAAAAGCAACTCAGACCCAGAAAACATTTAGGAAATTGGCACTCAAGAAACCACAAATCGGCTGAGGCACCCAAAACAATGACAGCAAGCCAGAAGTGGAGCAAGCCAACAGCTGTGCCCTGATTGAAAAAGAACCTTCCTCTTGTGCCCTGAACTCAATATGCCAGCCTCAAAATCGATGCTCACATCAGAAAATTCATTACAAACCAGGATAAATAAGAAAAATGAGAAATGAGCAAAGAAATGCGCCAGTTCTTAGTGATATTGGGTAGGATTTAGTAACAAGGAAACCGGCTGTTCCCGGATTCATCGAACCCTCCAGGTGACTGCCTGTGGAATTCTGACTGAATTAACCTGATATTCGCAGTGAAACTAAGTTTAGAGTCTATTGAAATCTGTCACCTCAGCCAAAGTGTTCCATTTGATTTTCCAAAACACAAAAACTCACCTTGGTCATGTTACCTGTAGATTTCTTAGCTTCAAATGCCTATTTGTTTTCTTTTTTATTTCATGATGGCTACTCTGTCCAAACTCTTGTTTGTATTGCCTCAGAATACAAAATTTGGGAAGGAAGAAGGCAAAACCAACTCAGACCCAGAAAACATTTAGGAAATTTCCGCTCAATAAACCACACATCTGCTGAGGCACCCAAAACCATGACAGAAAGATAGAATTGGAGCTAACCAACAGCTGTGCCCTGTTTGAAAAAGACCATTAATCCAGTGCCCTGAACTCAACATGCCAGCCTGAAAACAAAAGCTCACATCAGAAAACTCATTACAAACCATGATAAATAACAAAAATGCAAAAAAAGCGAAGAAATGCAAGAATCCATAATGATATTGGGCTTGATTTAGTCGCAAGGAAACCGTCTGTTTTTGTTGTGTTTTTTATTTCATACTGGCTACTGTGCCCAAACTCTTGTTTGCATTGTGTCAGAATACAAAATGTGGAAAGGAACAAGACAAAACCAACTCAGACCCAGGAAACATTTATGAAATTGCCGCTTAAGAAACCAAAAGTCAGCTGAGGTACCCAAAGCAATGACAGCAAGCCAAAATTGGAGCAAGCCAACAGCTGTGCCCTGATTGAAAAAGAACCTTCCTCTTGTGCCCTGAACTCCATATTGCAGCCTCAAAACCAAAGCTCACATCAGAAAATTCATTACAAACCATGATAAATAAGAAAAAAGAGAAAAAAGCCAAAGAAATGCAAGAATCCATAATGATATTGGTTTTGATTTAGTTGCAAGGAAACCGGCTGTTCCCAGATTCATCCACCACTAAAGCTGACTGCCTGTGGAATTCTGACTGAATTAACCTGACAATTGCAGTGAAACTCAAGATACCAAATTTCAGCTGAGGCACCCAAAACAAAGACAATAGCCAGAATTGGAGCACACCAACAGCTGTGCCCTGTTTGAAAAAGACCATTCCTCAGGTGCCCTGAACTCTATATTGCAGCCTCAAAACCAAAGCTCACATCAGAAAATTCATTACAAACCATGATAAATAAGGGAAATGTGAAAAAGCTAAAGAAATGGAAGAGTCCTTTTTGATATTTGGCTGGATTTAGACACAAAGAAACTGGCTGTTTCCAGATACATCCCCCCCTTCCACAGACTGACTTTGGAATTCTGATTGAATTCACCTCAAAATCGCACTCACACTCAATTGGGAGGGAATTAGAATCTGTCCCCTCAGCAGAAGCGTTCTATGTCATTTTCCAAAACACAGAAACTCATCTTGGTTGTGTTGCCTGTAGATTTCTAATCCTGAAAGGACAATGTGCTGTGTTTTTTTTTTTTTTTTTCTTTCATAATGGCTACTCTCCAAAATCTTGCTTGTATTGCATCAGAATACAAAATTTGGGAATAAGAAGGCAAAACCGACTCAGACCCAGAAAACATTTAGGAAATTGCCACTCAAGAAACCACAAATCGGCTGAGGCATCCAAAACAATGACAGCAAGCCAGAATTGGAGCAAGCCAACAGCTGTGCCCTGATTGAAAAAGAACCTTCCTCTTGTGCCCTGAACTCAATATGCCAGCCTCAAAACCAAAGCTCACATCAGAAAATTCATTACAAACCATGATAAATAAGGGAAATGTGAAAAAGCCAAAGAAATGCAAGAGTCCTTTGTGATATTTGGCAGGATTTAGACACAAAGAAACTGGCTGTTTCCAGATTCATCCCCCCCTTCCACAGACAGACTTTGGAATTCTGATTGAATTCACCTCAAAATCGCTCTCACACTCCATCTGGAGGGAATTAGAATCTGTCCCCTCAGCAGAAGCGTTCCATGTCATTTTCCAAAACACAGAATCTCATCTTGGTTGTGTTGCCTATGGATTTCTAATCCTGAAAGGTCAATTTGCTGTGTTTTTTTTTTTTTCTTTCATAATGGCTACTCTGTCCAAAATCTTGCTTGTATTGCATCAGAATACAAAATTTGGGAAGGAAGAAGGCAAAACCAACTCAGACCCCGAAAACATTTAGGAAATTGCCACACAAGAAACCACAAATCAGCTGAGGCACCCAAAACAATGACAGCAAGCCAGAAGTGGAGCAAGCCAACAGCTGTGCCCTGATGGAAAAAGAACCTTCCTCTTGTGCCTTGAACTCAATATGCCAGCCTCAAAACCAAAGCTCACATCAGAAAATTCATTACAAACCATGATAAATAAGAAAAAAGAGAAAAAAGCCAAAAAAATGCAAGAATCCATAATGATATAGGGCTTGATTTAGTCGCAAGGAAACCGGCTGTTCCCGGATTCATCCACCCCTCCAGCTGACTGCCTGTGGAATTCTGAGTGAATTAACCTGAAAATCACAGTGAAACTCAGTTTGGAGGCAATTAATATCTGTCACCTCAGCCAAAGTGTTCCATTTTATTTTCATAAACACAAAAACTCACCTTGGTCATGTTTCCTGTAGATTTCTAAGCTTCAAACGCCTATTTGTTGTGTTTTTTATTTCATAATGGCTATTCTGTACAAACTCTTCTTTGCATTGCATCAGAATACAAAATTTGGGAAGGAAGAAGGCAAAGCCAACACAGACCCTGAAAACATTTGGGAAATTGCCACACAAGAAACCACAAATCGGCTGAGGCACTCAAAACAATGACAGCAAGCCAGAAGTGGAGCAAGCCAACAGCTGTGCCCTGATTAAAAAGAACCATCCTCTTGTGCCCTGAACTCAATATGCCAGCCTCAAAACCAAAGCTCACATCAGAAAATTCATTACAAACCATGATAAATAAGAAAAAAGAGAAAAAAGCCAAAAAAATGCAAGAATCCATAATGATATAGGGCTTGATTTAGTTGCAAGGAAACCGGCTGTTCCCAGATTCATCCACCACTAAAGCTGACTGCCTATGGAATTCTGACTGAATTAACCTGACAATCACAGTGAAACTCAAGAAACCAAATTTCAGCTGAGGCACCCAAAACAAAGACAATAGCCAGAATTGGAGCACGCCAACAGCTGTGCCCTGTTTGAAAAAGACCATTCCTCCGGTGCCCTGAACTCTATATTGCAGCCTCAAAACCAAAGCTCACATCAGAAAATTCATTACAAACCATGATAAATAAGGGAAATGTGAAAAAGCCAAAGAAATGCAAGAGTCCTTTGTGATATTTGGCAGGATTTAGACACAAAGAAACTGGCTGTTTCCAGATTCATCCCCAACTTCCACAGACTGACTTTGGAATTCTGATTGAATTCACCTCAAAATCGCTCTCACACTCATTTGGGAGGGAATTAGAATCTGTCCCCTCAGCAGAAGCGTTCTATGTCATTTTCCAAAACACAGAAACTCATCTCGGTTGTGTTGCCTGAAGATTTCTAATCCTGAAAGGCAATGCGCTTTTTTTTTTTTCTTTCATAATGGCTACTCTCCAAAATCTTGCTTGTATTGCATCAGAATACAAAATTTGGGAATAAGAAGGCAAAACCGACTCAGACCCAGAAAACATTTAGGAAATTGGCACTCAAGAAACCACAAATCGGCTGAGGCACCCAAAACAATGACAGCAAGCCAGAATTGGAGCAAGCCAACAGCTGTGCCCTGATTGAAAAAGAACCTTCCTCTTGTGCCCTGAACTCAATATGCCAGCCTCAAAACCAAAGCTCACATCAGAAAATTCATTACAAACCATGATAAATAAGGGAAATGTGAAAAAGCCAAAGAAATGCAAGAGTCCTTTGTGATATTTGGCTGGATTTAGACACAAAGAAACTGGCTGTTTCCAGATTCATCCCCCCCTTCCACAGACTGACTTTGGAATTCTGATTGAATTCACCTCAAAATCGCTCTCACACTCCATTTGGAGGGAATAAGAATCTGTCACCTCAGCAGAAGCGTTCCATGTCATTTTCCAAAACACAGAATCTCATCTTGGTTGTGTTGCCTATGGATTTCTAATCCTGAAAGGTCAATTTGCTGTGGTTTTTTTTTTTTTCTTTCATAATGGCTACTCTGTCCAAAATCTTGCTTGTATTGCATCAGAATACAAAATTTGGGAAGGAAGAAGGCAAAACCAACTCAGACCCCGAAAACATTTAGGAAATTGCCACACAAGAAACCACAAATCAGCTGAGGCACCCAAAACAATGACAGCAAGCCAGAAGTGGAGCAAGCCAACAGCTGTGCCCTGATGGAAAAAGAACCTTCCTCTTGTGCCTTGAACTCAATATGCCAGCCTCAAAACCAAAGCTCACATCAGAAAATTCATTACAAACCATGATAAATAAGAAAAAAGAGAAAAAAGCCAAAAAAATGCAAGAATCCATAATGATATAGGGCTTGATTTATTCGCAAGGAAACCGGCTGTTCCCGGATTCATCCACCCCTCCAGCTGACTGCCTGTGGAATTCTGACTGAATTAACCTGAAAATCACAGTGAAACTCAGTTTGGAGGCAATTAATATCTGTCACCTCAGCCAAAGTGTTCCATTTTATTTTCATAAACACAAAAACTCACCTTGGTCATGTTTCCTGTAGATTTCTAAGCTTCAAACGCCTATTTGTTGTGTTTTTTATTTCATAATGGCTATTCTGTACAAACTCTTCTTTGCATTGCATCAGAATACAAAATTTGGGAAGGAAGAAGGCAAAGCCAACACAGACCCTGAAAACATTTGGGAAATTGCCACACAAGAAACCACAAATCGGCTGAGGCACTCAAAACAATGACAGCAAGCCAGAAGTGGAGCAAGCCAACAGCTGTGCCCTGATTAAAAAGAACCATCCTCTTGTGCCCTGAACTCAATATGCCAGCCTCAAAACCAAAGCTCACATCAGAAAATTCATTACAAACCATGATAAATAAGAAAAAAGAGAAAAAAGCCAAAAAAATGCAAGAATCCATAATGATATAGGGCTTGATTTAGTTGCAAGGAAACCGGCTGTTCCCAGATTCATCCACCACTAAAGCTGACTGCCTATAGAATTCTGACTGAATTAACCTGACAATCACAGTGAAACTCAAGAAACCAAATTTCAGCTGAGGCACCCAAAACAAAGACAATAGCCAGAATTGGAGCACGCCAACAGCTGTGCCCTGTTTGAAAAAGACCATTCCTCCGGTGCCCTGAACTCTATATTGCAGCCTCAAAACCAAAGCTCACATCAGAAAATTCATTACAAACCATGATAAATAAGGGAAATGTGAAAAAGCCAAAGAAATGCAAGAGTCCTTTGTGATATTTGGCAGGATTTAGACACAAAGAAACTGGCTGTTTCCAGATTCATCCCCAACTTCCACAGACTGACTTTGGAATTCTGATTGAATTCACCTCAAAATCGCTCTCACACTCATTTGGGAGGGAATTAGAATCTGTCCCCTCAGCAGAAGCGTTCTATGTCATTTTCCAAAACACAGAAACTCATCTCGGTTGTGTTGCCTGAAGATTTCTAATCCTGAAAGGCAATGCGCTTTTTTTTTTTCTTTCATAATGGCTACTCTCCAAAATCTTGCTTGTATTGCATCAGAATACAAAATTTGGGAATAAGAAGGCAAAACCGACTCAGACCCAGAAAACATTTAGGAAATTGGCACTCAAGAAACCACAAATCGGCTGAGGCACCCAAAACAATGACAGCAAGCCAGAATTGGAGCAAGCCAACAGCTGTGCCCTGATTGAAAAAGAACCTTCCTCTTGTGCCCTGAACTCAATATGCCAGCCTCAAAACCAAAGCTCACATCAGAAAATTCATTACAAACCATGATAAATAAGGGAAATGTGAAAAAGCCAAAGAAATGCAAGAGTCCTTTGTGATATTTGGCTGGATTTAGACACAAAGAAACTGGCTGTTTCCAGATTCATCCCCCCCTTCCACAGACTGACTTTGGAATTCTGATTGAATTCACCTCAAAATCGCTCTCACACTCCATTTGGAGGGAATAAGAATCTGTCACCTCAGCAGAAGCGTTCCATGTCATTTTCCAAAACACAGAATCTCATCTTGGTTGTGTTGCCTATGGATTTCTAATCCTGAAAGGTCAATTTGCTGTGGTTTTTTTTTTTTTCTTTCATAATGGCTACTCTGTCCAAAATCTTGCTTGTATTGCATCAGAATACAAAATTTGGGAAGGAAGAAGGCAAAACCAACTCAGACCCCGAAAACATTTAGGAAATTGCCACACAAGAAACCACAAATCAGCTGAGGCACCCAAAACAATGACAGCAAGCCAGAAGTGGAGCAAGCCAACAGCTGTGCCCTGATGGAAAAAGAACCTTCCTCTTGTGCCTTGAACTCAATATGCCAGCCTCAAAACCAAAGCTCACATCAGAAAATTCATTACAAACCATGATAAATAAGAAAAAAGAGAAAAAAGCCAAAAAAATGCAAGAATCCATAATGATATTGGGCTTGATTTATTCGCAAGGAAACCGGCTGTTCCCGGATTCATCCACCCCTCCAGCTGACTGCCTGTGGAATTCTGACTGAATTAACCTGAAAATCACAGTGAAACTCAGTTTGGAGGCAATTAATATCTGTCACCTCAGCCAAAGTGTTCCATTTTATTTTCATAAACACAAAAACTCACCTTGGTCATGTTTCCTGTAGATTTCTAAGCTTCAAACGCCTATTTGTTGTGTTTTTTATTTCATAATGGCTATTCTGTACAAACTCTTCTTTGCATTGCATCAGAATACAAAATTTGGGAAGGAAGAAGGCAAAGCCAACACAGACCCTGAAAACATTTGGGAAATTGCCACACAAGAAACCACAAATCGGCTGAGGCACTCAAAACAATGACAGCAAGCCAGAAGTGGAGCAAGCCAACAGCTGTGCCCTGATTAAAAAGAACCATCCTCTTGTGCCCTGAACTCAATATGCCAGCCTCAAAACCAAAGCTCACATCAGAAAATTCATTACAAACCATGATAAATAAGAAAAAAGAGAAAAAAGCCAAAAAAATGCAAGAATCCATAATGATATAGGGCTTGATTTAGTTGCAAGGAAACCGGCTGTTCCCAGATTCATCCACCACTAAAGCTGACTGCCTATAGAATTCTGACTGAATTAACCTGACAATCACAGTGAAACTCAAGAAACCAAATTTCAGCTGAGGCACCCAAAACAAAGACAATAGCCAGAATTGGAGCACGCCAACAGCTGTGCCCTGTTTGAAAAAGACCATTCCTCCGGTGCCCTGAACTCTATATTGCAGCCTCAAAACCAAAGCTCACATCAGAAAATTCATTACAAACCATGATAAATAAGGGAAATGTGAAAAAGCCAAAGAAATGCAAGAGTCCTTTGTGATATTTGGCAGGATTTAGACACAAAGAAACTGGCTGTTTCCAGATTCATCCCCAACTTCCACAGACTGACTTTGGAATTCTGATTGAATTCACCTCAAAATCGCTCTCACACTCATTTGGGAGGGAATTAGAATCTGTCCCCTCAGCAGAAGCGTTCTATGTCATTTTCCAAAACACAGAAACTCATCTCGGTTGTGTTGCCTGAAGATTTCTAATCCTGAAAGGCAATGCGCTTTTTTTTTTTTCTTTCATAATGGCTACTCTCCAAAATCTTGCTTGTATTGCATCAGAATACAAAATTTGGGAATAAGAAGGCAAAACCGACTCAGACCCAGAAAACATTTAGGAAATTGGCTCAAGAAACCACAAATCGGCTGAGGCACCCAAAACAATGACAGCAAGCCAGAAGTGGAGCAAGCCAACAGCTGTGCCCTGATTGAAAAAGAACCTTCCTCTTGTGCCCTGAACTCAATATGCCAGCCTCAAAACCAAAGCTCACATCAGAAAATCCATTACAAACCATGATAAATAAGGGAAATGTGAAAAAGCCAAAGAAATGCAAGAGTCCTTTGTGATATTTGGCTGGATTTAGACACAAAGAAACTGGCTGTTTCCAGATTCATCCCCCCCTTCCACAGACTGACTTTGGAATTCTGATTGAATTCACCTCAAAATCGCTCTCACACTCCATTTGGAGGGAATTAGAATCTGTCACCTCAGCAGAAGCGTTCCATGTCATTTTCCAAAACACAGAATCTCATCTTGGTTGTGTTGCCTATGGATTTCTAATCCTGAAAGGTCAATTTGCTGTGGTTTTTTTTTTTCTTTCATAATGGCCACTCTGTCCAAAATCTTGCTTGTATTGCATCAGAATACAAAATTTGGGAAGGAAGAAGACAAAACCAACTCAGACCCCGAAAACATTTAGTAAATTGCCACACAAGAAACCACAAATCAGCTGAGGCACCCAAAACAATGACAGCAAGCCAGAAGTGGAGCAAGCCAACAGCTGTGCCCTGATTGAAAAAGAACCTTCCTCTTGTGCCCTGAACTCAATATGCCAGCCTCAAAACCAAAGCTCACATCAGAAAATTCATTACAAACCATGATAAATAAGAAAAAAGAGAAAAAAGCCAAAAAAATGCAAGAATCCATAATGATATAGGGCTTGATTTAGTCGCTAGGAAACCGGCTGTTCCCGGATTCATCCACCCCTCCAGCTGACTGCCTGTGGAATTCTGACTGAATTAACCTGAAAATCACAGTGAAACTCAGTTTGGAGGCAATTAATATCTGTCACCTCAGCCAAAGTATTCGATTTTATTTTCATAAACACAAAAACTCACCTTGGTCATGTTACCTGTAGATTTCTAAGCTTCAAACACCTATTTTTTGTGTTTTTTATAAAATAATGGCTATTCTGTGCAAACTCTTCTTTGCATTGCATCAGAATACAAAATTTGGGAATAAGAAGGCAAAACCGACTCAGACCCAGAAAACATTTAGGAAATTGCCACTCAAGAAACCACAAATCGGCTGAGGCATCCAAAACAATGACAGCAAGCCAGAATTGGAGCAAGCCAACAGCTGTGCCCTGATTGAAAAAGAACCTTCCTCTTGTGCCCTGAACTCAATATGCCAGCCTCAAAACCAAAGCTCACATCAGAAAATTCATTACAAACCATGATAAATAGGGGAAATGTGAAAAAGCCAAAGAAATGCAAGAGTCCTTTGTGATATTTGGCAGGATTTAGACACAAAGAAACTGGCTGTTTCCAGATTCATCCCCCCCTTCCACAGACTGACTCTGGAATTCTGATTGAATTCACCTCAAAATCGCTCTCACACTCCATTTGGAGGGAATTAGAATCTGTCCGCTCAGCAGAAGCGTTCCATGGCATTTTCCAAAACACAGAATCTCACCTTGGTTGTGTTGCCTATGGATTTCTAATCCTGAAAGGTCAATTTGCTGTGTTTTTTTTTTTTCTTTCATAATGGCTACTCTGTCCAAAATCTTGCTTGTATTGCATCAGAATACAAAATTTGGGAAGGAAGAAGGCAAAACCAACTCAGACCCCGAAAACATTTAGGAAATTGCCACACAAGAAACCAAAATCAGCTGAGGCACCCAAAACAATGACAGCAAGCCAGAAGTGGAGCAAGCCAACAGCTGTGCCCTGATTGAAAAAGAACCTTCCTCTTGTGCCTGAACTCAATATGCCAGCCTCAAAACCAAAGCTCACATCAGAAAATTCATTACAAACCATGATAAATAAGAAAAATAGAAAAAAGCCAAAAAATGCAAGAATCCATAATGATATAGGGCTTGATTTAGTCGCTAGGAAACCGGCTGTTCCCAGATTCATCCACCCCTCCAGCTGACTGCCTGTGGAATTCTGACTGAATTAACCTGAAAATCACAGTGAAACTCAGTTTGGAGGCAATTAATATCTGTCACCTCAGCCAAAGTGTTCCATTTTATTTTCATAAACACAAAAACTCACCTTGGTCATGTTACCTGTAGATTTCTAAGCTTCAAACGCCTATTTGTTGTGTTTTTTTATTTCATAATGGCTATTCTGTACAAACTCTTCTTTGCATTGCATCAGAATACAAAATTTGGGAAGGAAGAAGGCAAAGCCAACACAGACCCTGAAACCATTTGGGAAATTGCCACACAAGAAACCACAAATCGGCTGAGGCACTCAAAACAATGACAGCAAGCGAGAATTGGAGCAAGCCAACAGCTGTGCCCTGATTGAAAAAGAACCATCCTCTTGTGCCCTGAACTCAATATGCCAGCTTTAAAACCAAAGCTCACATCAGAAAATTCATTACAAACCATGATAAATAAGAAAAAAGAGAAAAAAGCCAAAGAAATGCAAGAATCCATAATGATATTGGGTTTGATTTAGTTGCAAGGAAACCGGCTGTTCCCAGATTCATCCACCACTAAAGCTGACTGCCTGTGGAATTCTGACTGAATTAACCTGACAATTGCAGTGAAACTCAAGAAACCAAATTTCAGCTGAGGCACCCAAAACAAAGACAATAGCCAGAATTGGAGCACACCAACAGCTGTGCCCTGTTTGAAAAAGACCATTCCTCCGGTGCCCTGAACTCTATATTGCAGCCTCAAAACCAAAGGTCACATCAGAAAATTCATTACAAACCATGATAAATAAGGGAAATGTGAAAAAGCCAAAGAAATGCAAGAGTCCTTTGTGATATTTGGCTGGATTTAGACACAAAGAAACTGGCTGTTTCCAGATTCATCCCCCCCTTCCACAGACTGACTTTGGAATTCTGATTGAATTCACCTCAAAATCGCTCTCATACTCCATTTGGAGGGAATTAGAATCTGTCCCCTCAGCAGAAGCATTCCATGTCATTTTCCAAAACACAGAAACTCATCTTGGTTGTGTTGCCTGTAGATTTCTAATCCTGAAAGGGCAATGCGCTGTGTTTTTTTTTTTTTTCTTTCATAATGGCTACTCTCCAAAATCTTGCTTGTATTGCATCAGAATACAAAATTTGGGAATAAGAAGGCAAAACCGACTCAGACCCAGAAAACATTTAGGAAATTGGCACTCAAGAAACCACAAATCGGCTGAGGCACCCAAAACAATGACAGCAAGCCAGAATTGGAGCAAGCCAACAGCTGTGCCCTGTTTGAAAAAGAACCTTCCTCTTGTGCCCTGAACTCAATATGCCAGCCTCAAAACCAAAGCTCACATCAGAAAATTCATTACAAACCATGATAAATAAGAAAAAAGAGAAAAAAGCCAAAAAAATGCAAGAATCCATAATGATATAGGGCTTGATTTAGTCGCTAGGAAACTGGCCGTTCCCGGATTCATCCACCCCTCCAGCTGACTGCCTGTGGAATTCTGACTGAATTTACCTGAAAATCACAGTGAAACTCAGTTTGGAGGCAATTAATATCTGTCACCTCAGCCAAAGTATTCCATTTTATTTTCATAAACACAAAAACTCACCTTGGTCATGTTACCTGTAGATTTCTAAGCTTCAAACACCTATTTTTTGTGTTTTTTATTTCATAATGGCTATTCTGTACAAACTCTTCTTTGCATTGCATCAGAATACAAAATTTGGGAATAAGAAGGCAAAGCCGACTCAGACCCAGAAAACATTTAGGAAATTGCCACACAAGAAACCAGAAATCGGCTGAGGCATCCAAAACAATGACAGCAAGCCAGAATTGGAGCAAGCCAACAGCTGTGCCCTGATTGAAAAAGAACCTTCCTCTTGTGCCCTGAACTCAATATGCCAGCCTCAAAACCAAAGCTCACATCAGAAAATTCATTACAAGCCATGATAAATAAGAAAAATAGAAAAAAGCCAAAAAAATGCAAGAATCCATATGATATAGGGCTTGATTTAGGTACTAGGAAACCGGCTGTTCCCGGATTCATCCACCCCTCCAGCTGACTGCCTGTGGAATTCTGACTGAATTTACCTGAAAATCACAGTGAAACTCAGTTTGGAGGCAATTAATATCTGTCACCTCAGCCAAAGTGTTCCATTTTTTTTTCATAAACACAAAAACTCACCTTGGTCATGTTACCTGTAGATTTCTAAGCTTCAAACGCCTATTTGTTGTGTTTTTTCTTTCATAATGGCTATTCTGTACAAAGTCTTCTTTAAATTGCATCAGAATACAAAATTTGGGAAGGAAGAAGGCAAAGCCAACTCAGACCCTGAAACCATTTGGGAAATTGCCACACAAGAAACCACAAATCGGCTGAGGCACTCAAAACAATGACAGCAAGCCAGAAGTGGAGCAAGCCAACAGCTGTGCCCTGATTGAAAAAGAACCATCCTCTTGTGCCCTGAACTCCATATTGCAGCCTCAAAACCAAAGCTCACATCAGAAAATTCATTACAAACCATGATAAATAAGAAAAAAGAGAAAAAAGCCAAAGAAATGCAAGAATCCATAATGATATTGATTTTGATTTAGTTGCAAGGAAACCGGCTGTTCCCAGATTCATCCACCACTAAAGCTGACTGCCTGTGGAATTCTGACTGAATTAACCTGACAATTGCAGTGAAACTCAAGAAACCAAATTTCAGCTGAGGCACCCAAAACAAAGACAATAGCCAGAATTGGAGCACACCAACAGCTGTGCCCTGTTTGAAAAAGACCATTCCTCTGGTGCCCTGAACTCTATATTGCAGCCTCAAAACCAAAGGTCACATCAGAAAATTCATTACAAACCATGATAAATAAGGGAAATGTGAAAAAGCCAAAGAAATGCAAGAGTCCTTTGTGATATTTGGCTGGATTTAGACACAAAGAAACTGGCTGTTTCCAGATTCATCCCCCCCTTCCACAGACTGACTCTGGAATTCTGATTGAATTCACCTCAAAATCGCACTCACACTCATTTGGGAGGGAATTAGAATCTGTCCCCTCAGCAGAAGCGTTCTATGTCATTTTCCAAAACACAGAAACTCATCTTGGTCGTGTTGCCTGTAGATTTCTAATCCTGAAAGGGCAAGGCGCTGTGTTTTTTTTTTTTTTTTCTTTCTTTCATAATGGCTACTCTCCAAAATCTTGCTTGTATTGCATCAGAATACAAAATTTGGGAATAAGAAGGCAAAACCGACTCAGACCCAGAAAACATTTAGGAAATTGGCACTCAAGAAACCACAAATCGGCTGAGGCACCCAAAACAATGACAGCAAGCCAGAATTGGAGCAAGCCAACAGCTGTGCCCTGTTTGAAAAAGAACCTTCCTCTTGTGCCCTGAACTCAATATGCCAGCCTCAAAACCAAAGCTCACATCAGAAAATTCATTACAAACCATGATAAATAAGAAAAAAGAGAAAAAAGCCAAAAAAATGCAAGAATCCATAATGATATAGGGCTTGATTTAGTCGCTAGGAAACTGGCCGTTCCCGGATTCATCCACCCCTCCAGCTGACTGCCTGTGGAATTCTGACTGAATTTACCTGAAAATCACAGTGAAACTCAGTTTGGAGGCAATTAATATCTGTCACCTCAGCCAAAGTGTTCCATTTTATTTTCATAAACACAAAAACTCACCTTGGTCATGTTACCTGTAGATTTCTAAGCTTCAAACGCCTATTTGTTGTGTTTTTTCTTTCATAATGGCTATTCTGTACAAAGTCTTCTTTAAATTGCATCAGAATACAAAATTTGGGAAGGAAGAAGGCAAAGCCAACTCAGACCCTGAAACCATTTGGGAAATTGCCACACAAGAAACCACAAATCGGCTGAGGCACTCAAAACAATGACAGCAAGCCAGAAGTGGAGCAAGCCAACAGCTGTGCCCTGATTGAAAAAGAACCATCCTCTTGTGCCCTGAACTCCATATTGCAGCCTCAAAACCAAAGCTCACATCAGAAAATTCATTACAAACCATGATAAATAAGAAAAAAGAGAAAAAAGCCAAAGAAATGCAAGAATCCATAATGATATTGGGTTTGATTTAGTTGCAAGGAAACCGGCTGTTCCCAGATTCATCCACCACTAAAGCTGACTGCCTGTGGAATTCTGACTGAATTAACCTGACAATTGCAGTGAAACTCAAGAAACCAAATTTCAGCTGAGGCACCCAAAACAAAGACAATAGCCAGAATTGGAGCACACCAACAGCTGTGCCCTGTTTGAAAAAGACCATTCCTCTGGTGCCCTGAACTCTATATTGCAGCCTCAAAACCAAAGGTCACATCAGAAAATTCATTACAAACCATGATAAATAAGGGAAATGTGAAAAAGCCAAAGAAATGCAAGAGTCCTTTGTGATATTTGGCTGGATTTAGACACAAAGAAACTGGCTGTTTCCAGATTCATCCCCCCCTTCCACAGACTGACTCTGGAATTCTGATTGAATTCACCTCAAAATCGCACTCACACTCATTTGGGAGGGAATTAGAATCTGTCCCCTCAGCAGAAGCGTTCTATGTCATTTTCCAAAACACAGAAACTCATCTTGGTCGTGTTGCCTGTAGATTTCTAATCCTGAAAGGGCAATGCGCTGTGTTTTTTTTTTTTTTCTTTCTTTCATAATGGCTACTCTCCAAAATCTTGCTTGTATTGCATCAGAATACAAAATTTGGGAATAAGAAGGCAAAACCGACTCAGACCCAGAAAACATTTAGGAAATTGGCACTCAAGAAACCACAAATCGGCTGAGGCACCCAAAACAATGACAGCAAGCCAGAATTGGAGCAAGCCAACAGCTGTGCCCTGATTGAAAAAGAACCTTCCTCTTGTGCCCTGAACTCAATATGCCAGCCTCAAAACCAAAGCTCACATCAGAAAATTCATTGCAAACCATGATAAATAAGTGAAATGTGAAAAAGCCAAAGAAATGCAAGAGTCCTTTGTGATATTTGGCAGGATTTAGACACAAAGAAACTGGCGGTTTCCAGATTCATCTCCCCCTTCCACAGACTGACTTTGGAATTCTGATTGAATTCACCTCAAAATCGCTCTCACACTCCATTTGGAGGGAATTAGAATCTGTCACCTCAGCAGAAGCGTTCCATGTCATTTTCCAAAACACAGAATCTCACCTTGGTTGTGTTGCCTATGGATTTCTAATCCTGAAAGGTCAATTTGCTGTGTTTTTTTTTTTTCTTTCATAATGGCTACTCTGTCCAAAATCTTGCTTGTATTGCATCAGAATACAAAATTTGGGAAGGAAGAAGGCAAAACCAACTCAGACCCCGAAAACATTTAGGAAATTGCCACACAAGAAACCACAAATCAGCTGAGGCACCCAAAACAATGACAGCAAGCCAGAAGTGGAGCAAGCCAACAGCTGTGCCCTGATTGAAAAAGAACCTTCCTCTTGTGCCCTGAACTCAATACGCCAGCCTCAAAACCAAAGCTCACATCAGAAAATTCATTACAAACCATGATAAATAAGAAAAAAGAGAAAAAAGCCAAAAAAATGCAAGAATCCATAATGATATAGGGCTTGATTTAGTCGCTAGGCAACCGGCTGTTCCCGGATTCATCCACCCCTCCAGCTGACTGCCTGTGGAATTCTGACTGAATTAACCTGAAAATCACAGTGAAACTCAGTTTGGAGGCAGTTAATATCTGTCACCTCAGCCAAAGTGTTCCATTTTTTTTTCCAAAACACAAAAACTCACCTTGGTCATGTTACCTGTAGATTTCTAAGCTTCAAACGCCTATTTGTTGTGTTTTTTATTTCATAATGGCTACTCTATACAAACTCTTCTTTGCATTGCATCAGAATACAAAATTTGTTAAGGAAGAAGGCAAAGCCAACTCAGACCCTGAAAACATTTGGGAAATTGCCACACAAGAAACCACAAATCGGCTGAGGCACTCAAAACAATGACAGCAAGCCAGAAGTGGAGCAAGCCAACAGCTGTGCCCTGATTGAAAAAGAACCTTCCTCTTGTGCCCTGAACTCCATATTGCAGCCTCAAAACCAAAGCTCACATCAGAAAATTCATTACAAACCATGATAAATAAGAAAAAAGAGAAAAAAGCCAAAGAAATGCAAGAATCCATAATGATATTGGGTTTGATTTAGTTGCAAGGAAACCGGCTGTTCCCAGATTCATCCACCACTAAAGCTGACTGCCTGTGGAATTCTGACTGAATTAACCTGACAATTGCAGTGAAACTCAAGAAACCAAATTTCAGCTGAGGCACCCAAAACAAAGACAATAGCCAGAATTGGAGCACACCAACAGCTGTGCCCTGTTTGAAAAAGACCATTCCTCTGGTGCCCTGAACTCTATATTGCAGCCTCAAAACCAAAGGTCACATCAGAAAATTCATTACAAACCATGATAAATAAGGGAAATGTGAAAAAGCCAAAGAAATGCAAGAGTCCTTTGTGATATTTGGCTGGATTTAGACACAAAGAAACTGGCTGTTTCCAGATTCATCCCCCCCTTCCACAGACTGACTCTGGAATTCTGATTGAATTCACCTCAAAATCGCACTCACACTCATTTGGGAGGGAATTAGAATCTGTCCCCTCAGCAGAAGCGTTCTATGTCATTTTCCAAAACACAGAAACTCATCTTGGTCGTGTTGCCTGTAGATTTCTAATCCTGAAAGGGCAATGCGCTGTGTTTTTTTTTTTCTTTCTTTCATAATGGCTACTCTCCAAAATCTTGCTTGTATTGCATCAGAATACAAAATTTGGAAATAAGAAGGCAAAACCGACTCAGACCCAGAAAACATTTAGGAAATTGGCACTCAAGAAACCACAAATCGGCTGAGGCACCCAAAACAATGACAGCAAGCCAGAATTGGAGCAAGCCAACAGCTGTGCCCTGATTGAAAAAGAACCTTCCTCTTGTGCCCTGAACTCAATATGCCAGCCTCAAAACCAAAGCTCACATCAGAAAATTCATTGCAAACCATGATAAATAAGTGAAATGTGAAAAAGCCAAAGAAATGCAAGAGTCCTTTGTGATATTTGGCAGGATTTAGACACAAAGAAACTGGCGGTTTCCAGATTCATCTCCCCCTTCCACAGACTGACTTTGGAATTCTGATTGAATTCACCTCAAAATCGCTCTCACACTCCATTTGGAGGGAATTAGAATCTGTCACCTCAGCAGAAGCGTTCCATGTCATTTTCCAAAACACAGAATCTCACCTTGGTTGTGTTGCCTATGGATTTCTAATCCTGAAAGGTCAATTTGCTGTGTTTTTTTTTTTTCTTTCATAATGGCTACTCTGTCCAAAATTTTGCTTGTATTGCATCAGAATACAAAATTTGGGAAGGAAGAAGGCAAAACCAACTCAGACCCCGAAAACATTTAGGAAATTGCCACACAAGAAACCACAAATCAGCTGAGGCACCCAAAACAATGACAGCAAGCCAGAAGTGGAGCAAGCCAACAGCTGTGCCCTGATTGAAAAAGAACCTTCCTCTTGTGCCCTGAACTCAATACGCCAGCCTCAAAACCAAAGCTCACATCAGAAAATTCATTACAAACCATGATAAATAAGAAAAAAGAGAAAAAAGCCAAAAAAATGCAAGAATCCATAATGATATAGGGCTTGATTTAGTCGCTAGGCAACCGGCTGTTCCCGGATTCATCCACCCCTCCAGCTGACTGCCTGTGGAATTCTGACTGAATTAACCTGAAAATCACAGTGAAACTCAGTTTGGAGGCAGTTAATATCTGTCACCTCAGCCAAAGTGTTCCATTTTTTTTTCCAAAACACAAAAACTCACCTTGGTCATGTTACCTGTAGATTTCTAAGCTTCAAATGCCTATTTGTTGTGTTTTTTATTTCATAATGGCTACTCTATACAAACTCTTCTTTGCATTGCATCAGAATACAAAATTTGGGAAGGAAGAAGGCAAAGCCAACTCAGACCCTGAAAACATTTGGGAAATTGCCACACAAGAAACCACAAATCGGCTGAGGCACTCAAAACAATGACAGCAAGCCAGAAGTGGAGCAAGCCAACAGCTGTGCCCTGATTGAAAAAGAACCTTCCTCTTGTGCCCTGAACTCCATATTGCAGCCTCAAAACCAAAGCTCACATCAGAAAATTCATTACAAACCATGATAAATAAGAAAAAAGAGAAAAAAGCCAAAGAAATGCAAGAATCCATAATGATATTGGGTTTGATTTAGTTGCAAGGAAACCGGCTGTTCCCAGATTCATCCACCACTAAAGCTGACTGCCTGTGGAATTCTGACTGAATTAACCTGACAATTGCAGTGAAACTCAAGAAACCAAATTTCAGCTGAGGCACCCAAAACAAAGACAATAGCCAGAATTGGAGCACACCAACAGCTGTGCCCTGTTTGAAAAAGACCATTCCTCTGGTGCCCTGAACTCTATATTGCAGCCTCAAAACCAAAGGTCACATCAGAAAATTCATTACAAACCATGATAAATAAGGGAAATGTGAAAAAGCCAAAGAAATGCAAGAGTCCTTTGTGATATTTGGCTGGATTTAGACACAAAGAAACTGGCTGTTTCCAGATTCATCCCCCCCTTCCACAGACTGACTCTGGAATTCTGATTGAATTCACCTCAAAATCGCACTCACACTCATTTGGGAGGGAATTAGAATCTGTCCCCTCAGCAGAAGCGTTCTATGTCATTTTCCAAAACACAGAAACTCATCTTGGTCGTGTTGCCTGTAGATTTCTAATCCTGAAAGGGCAATGCGCTGTGTTTTTTTTTTTTTTCTTTCTTTCATAATGGCTACTCTCCAAAATCTTGCTTGTATTGCATCAGAATACAAAATTTGGAAATAAGAAGGCAAAACCGACTCAGACCCAGAAAACATTTAGGAAATTGGCACTCAAGAAACCACAAATCGGCTGAGGCACCCAAAACAATGACAGCAAGCCAGAATTGGAGCAAGCCAACAGCTGTGCCCTGATTGAAAAAGAACCTTCCTCTTGTGCCCTGAACTCAATATGCCAGCCTCAAAACCAAAGCTCACATCAGAAAATTCATTGCAAACCATGATAAATAAGTGAAATGTGAAAAAGCCAAAGAAATGCAAGAGTCCTTTGTGATATTTGGCTGGATTTAGACACAAAGAAACTGGCTGTTTCCAGATTCATCCCCCCCTTCCACAGACTGACTCTGGAATTCTGATTGAATTCACCTCAAAATCGCACTCACACTCATTTGGGAGGGAATTAGAATCTGTCCCCTCAGCAGAAGCGTTCTATGTCATTTTCCAAAACACAGAAACTCATCTTGGTCGTGTTGCCTGTAGATTTCTAATCCTGAAAGGGCAATGCGCTGTGTTTTTTTTTTTTTTCTTTCTTTCATAATGGCTACTCTCCAAAATCTTGCTTGTATTGCATCAGAATACAAAATTTGGAAATAAGAAGGCAAAACCGACTCAGACCCAGAAAACATTTAGGAAATTGGCACTCAAGAAACCACAAATCGGCTGAGGCACCCAAAACAATGACAGCAAGCCAGAATTGGAGCAAGCCAACAGCTGTGCCCTGATTGAAAAAGAACCTTCCTCTTGTGCCCTGAACTCAATATGCCAGCCTCAAAACCAAAGCTCACATCAGAAAATTCATTGCAAACCATGATAAATAAGTGAAATGTGAAAAAGCCAAAGAAATGCAAGAGTCCTTTGTGATATTTGGCAGGATTTAGACACAAAGAAACTGGCGGTTTCCAGATTCATCTCCCCCTTCCACAGACTGACTTTGGAATTCTGATTGAATTCACCTCAAAATCGCTCTCACACTCCATTTGGAGGGAATTAGAATCTGTCACCTCAGCAGAAGCGTTCCATGTCATTTTCCAAAACACAGAATCTCACCTTGGTTGTGTTGCCTATGGATTTCTAATCCTGAAAGGTCAATTTGCTGTGTTTTTTTTTTTTTCTTTCATAATGGCTACTCTGTCCAAAATCTTGCTTGTATTGCATCAGAATACAAAATTTGGGAAGGAAGAAGGCAAAACCAACTCAGACCCCGAAAACATTTAGGAAATTGCCACACAAGAAACCACAAATCAGCTGAGGCACCCAAAACAATGACAGCAAGCCAGAAGTGGAGCAAGCCAACAGCTGTGCCCTGATTGAAAAAGAACCTTCCTCTTGTGCCCTGAACTCAATACGCCAGCCTCAAAACCAAAGCTCACATCAGAAAATTCATTACAAACCATGATAAATAAGAAAAAAGAGAAAAAAGCCAAAAAAATGCAAGAATCCATAATGATATAGGGCTTGATTTAGTCGCTAGGCAACCGGCTGTTCCCGGATTCATCCACCCCTCCAGCTGACTGCCTGTGGAATTCTGACTGAATTAACCTGAAAATCACAGTGAAACTCAGTTTGGAGGCAGTTAATATCTGTCACCTCAGCCAAAGTGTTCCATTTTTTTTTCCAAAACACAAAAACTCACCTTGGTCATGTTACCTGTAGATTTCTAAGCTTCAAATGCCTATTTGTTGTGTTTTTTATTTCATAATGGCTACTCTATACAAACTCTTCTTTGCATTGCATCAGAATACAAAATTTGGGAAGGAAGAAGGCAAAGCCAACTCAGACCCTGAAAACATTTGGGAAATTGCCACACAAGAAACCACAAATCGGCTGAGGCACTCAAAACAATGACAGCAAGCCAGAAGTGGAGCAAGCCAACAGCTGTGCCCTGATTGAAAAAGAACCTTCCTCTTGTGCCCTGAACTCCATATTGCAGCCTCAAAACCAAAGCTCACATCAGAAAATTCATTACAAACCATGATAAATAAGAAAAAAGAGAAAAAAGCCAAAGAAATGCAAGAATCCATAATGATATTGGGTTTGATTTAGTTGCAAGGAAACCGGCTGTTCCCAGATTCATCCACCACTAAAGCTGACTGCCTGTGGAATTCTGACTGAATTAACCTGACAATTGCAGTGAAACTCAAGAAACCAAATTTCAGCTGAGGCACCCAAAACAAAGACAATAGCCAGAATTGGAGCACACCAACAGCTGTGCCCTGTTTGAAAAAGACCATTCCTCTGGTGCCCTGAACTCTATATTGCAGCCTCAAAACCAAAGGTCACATCAGAAAATTCATTACAAACCATGATAAATAAGGGAAATGTGAAAAAGCCAAAGAAATGCAAGAGTCCTTTGTGATATTTGGCTGGATTTAGACACAAAGAAACTGGCTGTTTCCAGATTCATCCCCCCCTTCCACAGACTGACTCTGGAATTCTGATTGAATTCACCTCAAAATCGCACTCACACTCATTTGGGAGGGAATTAGAATCTGTCCCCTCAGCAGAAGCGTTCTATGTCATTTTCCAAAACACAGAAACTCATCTTGGTCGTGTTGCCTGTAGATTTCTAATCCTGAAAGGGCAATGCGCTGTGTTTTTTTTTTTTTTCTTTCTTTCATAATGGCTACTCTCCAAAATCTTGCTTGTATTGCATCAGAATACAAAATTTGGGAAGGAAGAAGGCAAAACCAACTCAGACCCCGAAAACATTTAGGAAATTGCCACACAAGAAACCACAAATCAGCTGAGGCACCCAAAACAATGACAGCAAGCCAGAAGTGGAGCAAGCCAACAGCTGTGCCCTGATTGAAAAAGAACCTTCCTCTTGTGCCCTGAACTCAATACGCCAGCCTCAAAACCAAAGCTCACATCAGAAAATTCATTACAAACCATGATAAATAAGAAAAAAGAGAAAAAAGCCAAAAAAATGCAAGAATCCATAATGATATAGGGCTTGATTTAGTCGCTAGGCAACCGGCTGTTCCCGGATTCATCCACCCCTCCAGCTGACTGCCTGTGGAATTCTGACTGAATTAACCTGAAAATCACAGTGAAACTCAGTTTGGAGGCAGTTAATATCTGTCACCTCAGCCAAAGTGTTCCATTTTTTTTTCCAAAACACAAAAACTCACCTTGGTCATGTTACCTGTAGATTTCTAAGCTTCAAATGCCTATTTGTTGTGTTTTTTATTTCATAATGGCTACTCTATACAAACTCTTCTTTGCATTGCATCAGAATACAAAATTTGGGAAGGAAGAAGGCAAAGCCAACTCAGACCCTGAAAACATTTGGGAAATTGCCACACAAGAAACCACAAATCGGCTGAGGCACTCAAAACAATGACAGCAAGCCAGAAGTGGAGCAAGCCAACAGCTGTGCCCTGATTGAAAAAGAACCTTCCTCTTGTGCCCTGAACTCCATATTGCAGCCTCAAAACCAAAGCTCACATCAGAAAATTCATTACAAACCATGATAAATAAGAAAAAAGAGAAAAAAGCCAAAGAAATGCAAGAATCCATAATGATATTGGGTTTGATTTAGTTGCAAGGAAACCGGCTGTTCCCAGATTCATCCACCACTAAAGCTGACTGCCTGTGGAATTCTGACTGAATTAACCTGACAATTGCAGTGAAACTCAAGAAACCAAATTTCAGCTGAGGCACCCAAAACAAAGACAATAGCCAGAATTGGAGCACACCAACAGCTGTGCCCTGTTTGAAAAAGACCATTCCTCTGGTGCCCTGAACTCTATATTGCAGCCTCAAAACCAAAGGTCACATCAGAAAATTCATTACAAACCATGATAAATAAGGGAAATGTGAAAAAGCCAAAGAAATGCAAGAGTCCTTTGTGATATTTGGCTGGATTTAGACACAAAGAAACTGGCTGTTTCCAGATTCATCCCCCCCTTCCACAGACTGACTCTGGAATTCTGATTGAATTCACCTCAAAATCGCACTCACACTCATTTGGGAGGGAATTAGAATCTGTCCCCTCAGCAGAAGCGTTCTATGTCATTTTCCAAAACACAGAAACTCATCTTGGTCGTGTTGCCTGTAGATTTCTAATCCTGAAAGGGCAATGCGCTGTGTTTTTTTTTTTTTCTTTCTTTCATAATGGCTACTCTCCAAAATCTTGCTTGTATTGCATCAGAATACAAAATTTGGAAATAAGAAGGCAAAACCGACTCAGACCCAGAAAACATTTAGGAAATTGGCACTCAAGAAACCACAAATCGGCTGAGGCACCCAAAACAATGACAGCAAGCCAGAATTGGAGCAAGCCAACAGCTGTGCCCTGATTGAAAAAGAACCTTCCTCTTGTGCCCTGAACTCAATATGCCAGCCTCAAAACCAAAGCTCACATCAGAAAATTCATTGCAAACCATGATAAATAAGTGAAATGTGAAAAAGCCAAAGAAATGCAAGAGTCCTTTGTGATATTTGGCAGGATTTAGACACAAAGAAACTGGCGGTTTCCAGATTCATCTCCCCCTTCCACAGACTGACTTTGGAATTCTGATTGAATTCACCTCAAAATCGCTCTCACACTCCATTTGGAGGGAATTAGAATCTGTCACCTCAGCAGAAGCGTTCCATGTCATTTTCCAAAACACAGAATCTCACCTTGGTTGTGTTGCCTATGGATTTCTAATCCTGAAAGGTCAATTTGCTGTGTTTTTTTTTTTTCTTTCATAATGGCTACTCTGTCCAAAATCTTGCTTGTATTGCATCAGAATACAAAATTTGGGAAGGAAGAAGGCAAAACCAACTCAGACCCCGAAAACATTTAGGAAATTGCCACACAAGAAACCACAAATCAGCTGAGGCACCCAAAACAATGACAGCAAGCCAGAAGTGGAGCAAGCCAACAGCTGTGCCCTGATTGAAAAAGAACCTTCCTCTTGTGCCCTGAACTCAATACGCCAGCCTCAAAACCAAAGCTCACATCAGAAAATTCATTACAAACCATGATAAATAAGAAAAAAGAGAAAAAAGCCAAAAAAATGCAAGAATCCATGATGATATTGGACTTGATTTAGTCTCAAGAAAACCGAATGTTCCCGGATTCTTCCACACCTCCAGCTGATGCCTGTGGAATTCTGTCTGAATTAACCTGAAAATCACAGTGAAACTCATTTTGGAGGCAATTAATATCTGTCACCTCAGCCAAAGTGTTCCATTTGATTTTCCAAAACACAAAAACTCACCTTGGTCGTGTTACCTGTAGATATATATTCTTCAAATGCCCATTTGTAATGTTTTTTATTTCATAATGGCTACTCTGTCCAAACTCTTGTTTGTGTTGCGTCAGAATACAGAATTTGGGAATGAAGAAGGCAAAGCCAACTCAGACCCACAAAACATTTAGGAAATTGCCACACAAGAAACCACAAATCGGCTGAGGCACCCAAAACAATGACAGCAAGCCAGAATTGAAGCAGGCCAACAGCTATGCCCTGTTTGAAAAAGACCATTCCTCCTGTGCACTGAACTCTATATTGCAGCCTCAAAACCAAAGCTCACATCAGAAAATTCATTACAAACCATGATAAAAAGAAAAAAGAGAAAGAAGCCAAAGAAATGCAAGAGTCCTTTGTGATATTGGGCTTGATTTAGTTGCAAGGAAACCAGCTGTTCCCGGATTCATCCACCCCTCCTAGCTGACTGGCTGTGAAATTCTGATTGAATTCACCTGAAAATCGCACTCACTCTCGATTTGGAGGAAATTAATATCTGCCCCTCAGTGGAAGGGTTCTATGTCATTTTCCAAAACCCAAAAACTCATCTTGGTCATGTTGCCTATGATTTCTAATCATGAAAACCCAATATGTTCTGTTTTTCAATTTCCTGATGGATCCTCGTTCTAAACCCTTGTTTGTATTGCATCAGAATACACAATTTGAAAAGGAAAAAGGCAAAACCAACTCAGACCAACAAAGCATTTAGGAAAAAGTCGCTCAAAATGAAAAATTGCCTGAGGCACCCAAAGCAATTACAGAAAGCCAGAATTGGAGAGAAACAACAGCTGTGCCCTAATTGAAAAAGACCATTCCTCTGGTTCCCTGAACTCCTTAAGCCAGCCTCAAAACCACAACCCACATCAGAAAATTTATTACAAACCATGATAAATAAGAAAATGTGAAAAATGCAAAAAAGAAAAAGAAATGCAAGAGTCCTTCGTGATATGGCGCTTGTTTTAGTACAAGGAAACCAGCTGTTTCCGGATTCATCCACCCCTCCCAGCTGACTGACTGTGGAATTCTGATTGTATTCACCTGAAAAGAGAGAACATTTATAAGTATATTGGGACTGTGGAACCTGTCATTTACCAATCACATGTTAGACTGAATCATAGACCAAATATAGGGAAGAAATCCTATGCATGTAAACCTTGTGGGAATTCATTCAGTATTAAATACCCTCCATCACAGCACTCATATTGTGGAAAACCCTCATGTGTGTAATGATTGTGTGGAAACCACTCACCAGAAGTCAGATCTCATTAGACATCAGAGAATTCACACAGGGTTGAAATCTTACAAATCTAATGACTGTGGGAAGTTCTTTGGCCAGAAGAAACACCTCATAAATCATCAGAGAATTCACACAGGTGAGAAACCTTTTGAATGTAATGACTGTGGAAAATCCTTTGGCCAGAAGGCAAACCTCATAAATCATCAGAGAATTCACACAGGTGAGAAACCTTATGAATGCAATTACTATGGAAAATCCTTTGGCCAGAAGGCAAACCTCATAAATCATCAGAGAATTCACAGAGGGGAGAAACCTTATGAATGCAATCATTGTGGAAAAGCCTTTGCTGAGAAATCAAAGCTCACAAAGCATCAGACAATTTGTACTGGGGGAAACCTTATGATTGCAATGACTGTGGAAAAACCTTTGCTGAGAAGTCAAACCTCAGAAAGTATCAGAGCCTTCACACCATGGAGAAAGCTTATAAATGAAATGACTGTGGAAAAGCCTTTGGTCCCATCCTTGCATACCAAGGATAAATCCCACTTGGTCTGGGTGGATGATCTTTCTGATGCATTGTTGGATTCAATTGGCCAGAATTCTGTTGCAGATCTTTGCATGTATGTTCATCAGGGAAATTGGTCTATAATTACTTTCTTTGTTGCACTTTTTTCAAGTTTAGGAATGAAGGTGATGTTGGCTTCATAGAAAGAATTTGGGAGAATCGCCTCTCTCTCAATTGTTTTGAATAACTTGAGAAGAATTGCAGTTAGTGCTTTAAATGTCTGTTAGAATTCAGCAGTGAAGCCTTCCAGTTTTGGGGTTTTCTTGGTAGTGATGGTCTTTATTACTGGTATCATTTCCATCTGGTTATGTGTGTGTTTAGGTTTTCTATATCTTTGTTGCTCAATTTAGGTAGGTTTTATGGATGGAAGGATGGTGGAAAGCCTCTTTGCTGTACCTCATAACTCATAAGATATCAGAGTATCCACACAGGGAATTTTCTACTTGACCTTTTTGTGCAAGTTATATCTCATGAAATATTAGAGAATTCACCAAGGGGAGAAATGCATGAATATAATACATGTGAATAGCCTTTGTGGTGCAAATCAGACCTCATCAAACATAAAAGAATTCTCATGGGGAGCAATTTTATGAATGTAATGACTCAGAGCCTTTTACCATAATTCAGCCCTCATTGTACATCATCAAATTCATATAGGGAAAAACTCCTTTGAAAGTAAAATCCCTTTAATTAGAAGCCATACCTCATAAGACAACAGGGAATTCACGTGGGAGAGAAACCTTATGGGTGTAATGAGTGTTGGAAAGCTCTGCCCAAATCTCTCCTTATATCAGAATGCACAACATATATATCTAATGAATGAAATAAATGTGAGAAAGTCATTTCACATAGGTAATGCCTCATAATCCATCATGGAATTTGAACAAGGGAGAGACCTTAACAATATAATGAATGTGGAAGAGCTTTTCTCCAAAATTCATGTAAGTATTGTGACAAAACCTTTTGCTGGAAATCACATCCTATCCAACAGAGACTCATGTAAAGGAGAAAGCTTATAAATATTATTAGAGTCAGAAGTCAATGGTACATCAGAGAATTGACACAGGTGGTTTCTTAGGCGTATACTGATTGTGCAAAAACATTTTCTTTATTTCAGGCTTGTATAGACACAGAATTCACAAAAGGTGATAGTCTTTGCATGCTGTAAATACAATAAAACCTTTAGCCAGAAATTAGACATCAACAGACTTCAGAGAATTCATAAGGAACAAAAGTCTATGCAATGAATTTGGAAAATGTATTTCTGTTATAAATCAGTCTTCAATTCCCATGAATAGACTCACAAATGAGAAAACATGCATGCATAGAAAAGTTTTGTACCATAAATTATCTCTAGATGGTAAACTAATATATCACACAAAAGAAAAATCATGAGTGTAATGGAATTGGGAAACCCTTTGCTATAAGGCAGATTTCCAGAAAGCTTAGCAAGATTACAGAAAAGTCTCTGAAAATGTAACATGTCTGAAAGATTTGTTGGCATCACAAACTGGAGGATAGCTCAAGTGCATGTGTTTTTGTGCCTGGCATCCAAATTGATATCTCTTTTTCTTTGATGAATTCCTTGTTTATTTATTTAGCAGATTTAGAGACAAAGGATTCCTGTCCATTGATTTACTACTATATGCCCACAATTGCCATGGTAAAGTATATGGCAAAAACTGAGTGCTGGGGGCTGTGAATCTGATTCATCACTGATAACATTGAAGACATTGGTTCCTGGTTCTTATGCTGCTATGCATGGAAATGTTTCTCTAATTTCATTTTCAAATAGTTCATTGTTAATATAAAGAAATGCTTCTAATTTTTAAAATTTCATTGAAATAATTTGTGATTAATGTGTCCTAGTCATGCATTATTACAGGGTGTAGTGCAATATTTGCACACATTTATGCAGTAAAAAGTGATCAAGCTAAGCAACTACAGTTTTATTAAGTTTTTAAAGAGTTATTTATTTGAAAGACAGAGTTACAGAGAGAAGTAGCAGCAGAGAGAGAGAGAGGTCTTCCTCTGCCGGTTCACTCCCCAGATGGCCACAATGGCCGGAGCTCTGCCAATCTGATGCCAGGAACCAGGAGCTTCTTCCAGATCTCCCACTTGGGTGCAGGGACCCAAGGACTTGGGCCATCTTCTACTGCTTTCCCAGGCCATAGCAGAGAGTTGGATCAGAAGAGGAGCAGCCAGGACTAGAACTGGTACCCACATGGGATGCTGGTGCTTCAGGCCAGGGTGTTAGCCCACTGTGCCACAATGCTGGCCCCCAAGCAACTACAGTTTCTAATTCTTCTCCATGATTTGAGACTACCAGCTCCTCTCCTTCAGTTCTTTACACAGAACCTAATATGGTTGAATGTAGTCATCTCATTATATTATGGAACACCAGAAGTTCTTTCTGCCTCTTTGATTTTTGATACCTATTATCCAATCCCCCTCTATCCCTAGCTGCTTCCCTTCTCAGCCTCTAGTAATCACAGTTCTGTGTTCAGATCCATTATTTTCTTTCACTTCCACATGCGACAAGGACCAGGTGACATTTGTGTTCCTGCTTCTGGCTTATTTCAATTAATTTAATAATATTTTGTTCTTTTTTTGTATCTAAAAGAGGTTGCCCTGTCCATTGTTTTTCACTGATGGACAGCTAGATTGGTTTCACATCCTGGCTGCAGTGAACTGTGTTATAGTGGCTGTGTTATGGGAAAATTGCTGTATCTTTGATATGCTCTCCTCCTTTCCTTCTAATAAAATTTCCTTATTCTATATAGCCAAGAGCAAGATAACTCTCACATGGTAGGTCAATTTTTATCTTAGTTTAATTTTTGTTATTTATTTGAAAGAGTTACAATAGAGGTAGAGACACAGAGAGGTCCTCCATTAGCTGGTTCGCTCTACAGATGACTACAAAGGCCAGAGTTATGCCATTCTGAAACCTGGAGACAGGAGCTTCCTCTGGGTCTCCCTCATGGGTGCATGGGCCCAAGGACTTGGGCCATCTTCTACTGCTATCCCAGGAGATAGCAGAGAGCTGGATTGGAAGAAGAGCAGCTGGAACTAGAACTGGCACCCAAATGGGATGCTGGCCCTTCAGGCCAGGGCTTTAACTCACTGCACAACAGCGCCAGCCCCAATTTTTATCCTTTATAAGGAATGACCATACTGTTCTGCATAACATCTGTACTAACTTGTGTTTTCACCTACCATATATGGTGGTTTTCTTTTCCCATGTGCTCTCTAGCATTTGTTATTTTTTATCAGTTTGGCATAAAAATGATGTTTTTGTGTATTTTGAAATCAGTTAATTTGTTTATTAAATCTTTATTATTTGAAAGGTGGATTTAGAGAGAGAGGGAAAGACATAGATAGCTTTCATCTGCTGGCTCACACCCCAGAGAGTTTCAACAGTTGAGCCTGGGGCATGCTGGAGTCAGGAGCTTCATCCAAGTCTCCCACATGAGTGGCAAGGACCTGAGTCCTTCGTCCATCTTCTGCTGGTTTCCCAGGTGTTTAGCAGTGAGCTAAATTGGAAGTGGAGATTCCTAAACTCAAAGTGGAACTCAGATGTTATGCTGGCCTCACAGATTGCAGCTTTCCCCACTTGGCCACAATGCCAGCCCCTCTATCAATTTAATTCCTCAAAAATAGCTCAGTAATGTTGGCATCTATCTCATTTTGTTTTTTCTCTGTTATTATTCAACTTATTGATGTCTTATTTTTGTTCACATTATTCCTCTCAATTGCTCTACCTGAGGTGAGTAGGGCTGCTGTGTTGCTTAAATGAAGTGTATGCTTTAGATTACTCATTTAATGAGTGCATGTCATTCACATAGCACTTCACTGAAGTTCTACTATGTCCCAAATCCTCTTCTAGGCACAGAATTTAGACCACTTTTCTCTTAGGCCCAGATCTTGCCTTTAACATACTACTTGGAATTTAGTAGCTCATGAAATCTGCAGACTGCATAAATGAATGAATATTTTGAGGGCTGTGCTTTTGTGGAGGAACTTCATAGGAGACCGAAGGAATAAAATAAATCAAAAGTATCCACAGTATATAGAATGTATACTATTTTACAAGTCACAGAGAAGAAGAAGAAGAAGGAAAGTAGTAAGACTAGAAAGTTTGTGGCAAGACTAACAGGCGCTGGTCAAGAACTTAATAAGCACATTAGGAAAGCAGTAAGGTTTCTTTTTTTTTTTTTGAGGAAAAGTTTTTATTTCTAGTGATGAAATTGGCTACAGAACATTATGAAAGTTTAAAAATACAAAGAGAAATTGTCTATAATTAATAGATTCAAAATTTGACAATCAGTGAATATCATTATTAGTCATTACCAACAACAGTTATTGATTTGAAAGGCAGAGTGACAGGAAGAGGGAACCACTGCTTCACTCCCCAGACACTTGCAATAGCCAAAGCTTGACCAAGCCAAAACCAGGAACTGGGAATTCATTCTGGATGTCCCATTTGGGTGCAGGGACCCAAGCACTTCTGCCATCCTCCGTCTCCTCCCAGGGTGCACACTAGCAGAAACTTGCCTCAAAGCAGAGAAGCTACCACTCAAGCCAGACATTTGTATATGGGATGTGGGTGTGTGGTGGTGATAGCAAGCCCTCATAGATAAAAAAAAAAAGACAAAGTTATTTCTATGCCAAGGAAATTACTCTGTAGTCTTTCTCTTATAAACTACGTATTGCTGAACCTAGATAATTTTTCCTTTATTTAACAATGACATGAAAATGTCAGTTGAGTTGGCTTTCCTGAAGACCTTTTTTCTTGAATATTAGTGGCTAGTTGAGATAAATTCTTTTCATCTCTTTCTCGCTTCGGCAGCACATGTGCTCGCTTCGGCAGCACATATACTAAAATTGGAACGATACAGAGAAGATTAGCATGCCCCTGCGCAGTAAGGTTTCTTTACCTCCCTGTAGACTCTGCTCTCCAGAGGTGAACAGGGTCCTCTAAACCCACTTGCTGCACACACAAACACCTGAGTGTTGTATTCTCCCACAGGTGTTGGAGACTGATATGGTGTTCTGATTTATATTTACATAATGGCTAGTGACATTGGGCATATTCACATGTTTTGACCATGTACATTTCTTCTGAGAAATGTCTATTCAGATCCTTGCCTGTTTCTTCACTGTATTTTTTGGAGTTTTTCCAATTCATGTAAATGCTCTGGAAATCTGTAAACATTCAGAGTTTTAATTTTTCCTGCCATCTGTTCATTGTATCTACACTCTGATGTTTACTTTGTTGTGAAGAAGTATCTTAGTTGGATATACTCAAATGTCTCTGTTTTTATTTTTGTGACTATTGCTATTGGAATCTTACCCAAAAGCTATTGTGTGTTGACAATATTTAGAGTTTCCCTATGTTTACTTGGGTTTGGGTTTTATGATTACATTTTAATTCACTGTGAGTTCACTTTCACATAGTGTAAGAGATGTTGGAGTCTCTTTTCAGGCTTCTACATATGGATAATCAAGTTCCTCTGCACCACTTGTGAAAGAGATTCTTCTTTCTCCAGTTCATTTTAGTTCCTTTGTTAAATATGAGTTGCTGGTAGAAATTTGGGTTTATTTCTATGCTACCAAGTCTTTTCCATTGAACTATGTGTCTGTTATTATATCAGTGCTAACACTTCTTCTTCTTTTTTTTTTTTTTTTTTGCAGTATATTTATTTGAAAGGCAGAGTTACAGAGAGGTAGAGGCAGAGAGAGAGAGAGGTCTTCCATCCACTGGTTTACTCCCCAAATGGCCACAATGGCCGGAGCTCTGTTGATCTGAATCCAAGTGTCAGGAGCTTCTTCCAGGTCTCTATGCAGGTGCAGGGGCCCAAAGACTTTGGCCATTTTCTACTTTTTTCTCAGGCTATACCAGAGAGGGGTATAAGAAGTGGAGCAGCTGGGAAACATACTGGCACCCATATGAGATGCCAGCACTGCAGACGGTGACTTTACCTGCTTTGTCATAGTGCTGACCCCTGTAATATGTCTTAAAATATGGTGTGATGTCTCCAGCTTTTTTTTGCTTTATAATATTGCTTTAGATGTTAAGCATCTCTCATGTTTCTATGTGAATTTTAGCATCATTTTTTCTAGCTCTGAGAACATCGTTGGTATGTTGATTGGGATTGCATTGAATTTGCAAATTGCTTTTGGTAGTATGGATATTTTGGTATTATTCTTCCCATTCACAAACATAAGTTTTCTGTGAGACTGTCAAAAAGCCTTGACAAAAATTGGACTTTATTACACAAAAATTCATCACTTTTTGGGATCATTTAAATCCATAATTTTGCACTAATATTTGATAAATAATTAAAGACTTTGAGCATTTTAGTAGGAGAAATTAAAATATTTATCAATTTATTCAAATATTGTTTAGATGTGATATTCAAATATTGTTTAGAGCCATTGTCTGTATTCCCTCTAAATTACGATCTTTTTGCTTTTTGCCTGTTAAACTTGTCCCTTGATTCAACAACCGTTTTTAATGTAATGTAAACTGAAAATGTCATTTCATAAGCTAAAAAAAATGACAAAGAAGGAAAAAGAAGGGAGGGAGGTTGAGTATATAATTATGTTCTCCGAATTTTTTCTATAAAACATATTGAATCATTTAAAAGCTAATTAAAATTAAACTCAAAATTGGACCATTATGACCAATATTTAAAACAAGTGATTAAAAACTGTAGATGTCTTCAATTTTGATTATCATTCTTCTTTAGAATATCTGAAAGAAATCCAGTTTCTCACTTTAAAATATACCAGTGTGTTAGAATTTAGTATTAAATGACTTTGTTTAAAAGTGTTATTTAATCTATTGCTTTAAGTAGTAATACTATGGCCATTGTAAAACAAAATCCTTATCATTTTTCATAAAACAGGAAGGGCTTTTAAAACATCATCACTAAAAATATTAAGAGACCTAAAATATAACATTCTTAAAACCCAAGTGATACCATTCAAAATTTTCAAATATGCAGGGATAGTTCATGTCAAGTAACTAAATAATTGTTAAGTGTATATATGGAATAGCTTCTATAAATTCTTTTGGCAAGGGCTGGCACTGTGGCATAGTGGGTGAGGCTGCCACCTGCAGTGCTGGTATTCCATAGGGGCATCAGTTCAAGACCTGGCTGCTCCACTTCCTATCCAGCTCTCTGCTATGGCCTGGGAAACACTATAAAATGGTACAAGTCCTTGGGCCCCTGCAACTGCATAGGAGACCAGGAAGAGGCTCCTGGTTCCTGCCTTCCAGTCAGCACAGCTGCAGCCATGGAGGCCAACTGTGGAGTGAACCAGTGAATGGAAGACCACTCTCTCTGCCTCTCCTTCTCTCTCTGTGTAATTCTGACTTTCAAATAATATAAATAAATCTTTAAAAAATTCTTTTGGCAAATAGATGAAGCTATTTGTTATACATTTCAAATAAATAGCAAACATACTAGAAAAATATATTGAATAAAATTTAAGCAACTCATAGCTATACACAGAAATTTCTCACCATAACAACATAGCAACCACTAAATTTCCAAATTCAATTTTCCACAACTTAGAATCTTTAACTCCAGAAGGAGTACAAAATTGACAGAACAGTGGCCTATGTATCAGGATACCTAATGCTAATACAGAATTATCCCTGCCACAACTTACCTATGTGACCTTGAACAATTCACTTTACTTCTCTGGGCTTGGCATTTAGCATCCTCATGTGATAAAGGAGGCTTGGATAAGATCAGTTGTACTCTATCTTGAGACTTCAATGATCTCTCAGTTTCCAAACAGGCACCTTAAGGGAAAGTAAACCTTTAGATCAAAGCTTACATTTTTAAATATAAATATATTTTAAACTGTTTCTACAACTAGTACAAAACAACACATTCAAATGTGTACCATGCCACTTTTCAATATTTGGGAATAATTAATGCATCATTTTAGAGCATTGTCTTGAGGCCAGTGCTGTGGTGTAGCTAGTAAAGCCACTGCATGCAGTGGGGGCATCCCATATGGAGGCCGGTTCAAGTCCAGGCTGCTCCATTTTCCATTCAGCTGTCTGCTATAGCCTGGGAGAGCAGTAGGAAGTTGGCCCAAGTCCTTGGGCCCCTGAATCTGCATGGGAGACCCTGAAGAGGTCCTGGCTCCTGGTTTCAGATTGGCATATCTCTGACCTTTTAGGTCATCTGGGGAGTGAAAAAGCAGATGGAGGAACTCTCTCTCTTCCTCTTGTTCACTATCTGTGTAACTCGGACTTCCAAATAAATAAATAAATAAATCTTTTAAAAAATCAAAAGAATATTGTCTGGCACACAGTGAACCACTAAGTACAAGATATTATTAGTAATATTAGATTGAAATATTGAAATAAACTAGGCAATAAGCCTTAAGATGCAAATTAATACCAAGAAATATAATCTCAAATTTCTGTGTTCAACAAGGTAGTCTCTTTTCACTACTAACTTTATACTAAATAAGATATTTTGATATTTTGTTAAGAGTAAATTTATCGGGGACCAGCGCCGTGGCTCACTTGGTTAATTCTCCACCTGTGGTGCTGGTATCCCTTATGGGCAAAGTGTTCTAGTCCTGGTTGCTCCTCTTTCAGTCCAGCTTTCTGCTATGGCCCGGGAAGGCAGTAGAGGATGGCCCAAGTGCTTGGGCCCTGCACCCAGATGGGAGACCAGGAGAAAGCACCTGACTCCTGGCTTTGGATGGGCACAGCTCCAACTGTGGCAGCCATCTGGGGACTGAACCAATGGAAGGAAGGCCTTTCTGATTTCTCACTGTATATAACTCTACCTGTCAAATAAAAAAAATTATTAGTTTTTCATAAAAACTGCAGTATTGAAAAAGTTCTAAAATCCCTCTAATTCTAAATGTCTGTGACTGCTAACTCATTAGCACATATTGCATTCTTTACATCTGGGTAATCATGACAATTCACTTTTAAATGATTAACAGATCTGCTGTTATATATAAATACATGCTTTTCCGAAAATCATACAATAAGCAGGCTACATACTTTACTTCAAGTAGAACTGCCATATCCAGTCCTACAATTGTAAATAAGACAGTTTCAATTGTTCAGCATTATCAATTATAAATTCCAATCGTGTAGCAATACTCATAAGAATTTAGGGGGCCGATGCTGTGGAGTAGCAAGTAGAGCTGTGGCTTGCAGTGCTGACATTCCAATTGGGTGCCAGTTCAAGTCCTGGCTACTCAAATTACTATCCATCTTTTTAGGCAAGTAAGACTTACTATCCAGCAGTAGAGGATGGCCCAGGCCCTTGGGCTCCTGCACCTGCATAGGAGACCCAAAAGAAGCTGCTGGCTCCTGGCTTTGGATTGGCAGAGCTCCAGCCATTGTGGCCAAATGGGGAGTGAACCAGCGGTTGGAAAACTGCTCTCTCTCTCTCCTTCTCTGTGTAACTCTGATTTTCAAGTAAAATAAATGAATTTTTTTAAAAAAAGGATGAAATAAAAAGGAAGATGAAGATTACAAAATTGTTTAATTTTTTTAATAAATATAAATTTCCAAAGTACAGCTTTTGGATTACAGTGGCTTCCCCTCCCCCAAAACATCCCTCCCACCCATAATCCTCCTATTTCCTGCTTCCTCTCCCATCCCAGAAGATTACAAAATTGTATGAAGGACATTTGTACAGTAAACAAATATACTGATTTCCAATGCAATATTTGAATACTTGAAGCAGGAACGCTAAGTACTTCTTTGCCAAAATAACATGTTTTGTCCAGTGTAAAACCCATTTGCCATCCCAATACAAAAAGGGATTTGGGGCAAGAAGGAAAAAAGAAGTCCACACATGCGGAAATTTTAAGCAAAACAAAATAGAGAATGTATTTAGTTTCATGTAAATCACATGAGAATTAATAGTATTCTACCAATTTGCAACAAATATTTTTAACTTTAATGAATGAATGAATTTTCAGTTACATAGCAGGAAACTTCTACCCTCTCCCATAAAACTGAAAGAGAAACTTTTTAAAAGTAAAAACTGATGAAAGAATTCTGCAATACATGTTAATGTTAAGTAGCCCAGCAGAGTTTATTTAGAAATACAAACACACACACAGAAAATAAATACATTAAAATCTTACTGAATAGTCCAGTAATAGTTCAGGATCCAATATGTGTGCAAAAGATTCTGGATTTCCCAGTCACTTTGTATAGGAAATGATGTGCTTTGCTATGTAGCATGTACCTGTAGATTCCTGAACACCTCCACTTTGCTTCTTACCCTGAATCCCAGCAAATACAGGAACACAGCTGTTGAGTCATTCATTTTCTGGATTTGAGAATATCAAAGAATTAATGAGTATAGAAAGTTGTACAGCAGAGACCAAGAATGTCCAAGGGAGGTCACGTAAATCAATTGAACAAGTCAAAATACTATGAATGTATACTGAATGCTCTGTTTTTAATATGTCTTACTTACCTAAAAAGACATGAGGGCTATTGCTCTCTCTCTTAATACAACTAAGGAGAAGATATCACCAATGCTCAAGAAAAATGAATACACAGCAGAGCTAATACAAAATCCCCAAATTCCAAAATAGAAAAACTGGATATGCACTCCTTACACACACCCTGAAGTGGCAATGAAGTAGAACAAATCTAAAATTAGAAAAAAATCTTTTTTTAAAAGATTTATTTATTTATTTGAAAGTCAGAGTTGCACAGAGAGAGGCAGAGAAGAGAGAGGGGTCTTCCATCCACTGGTTCTCTCCCCAGTTGGCTGCAATGGCCAGAGTTGTGCCAATCCAAAGCCAGGAGCAAGGAGCTTCTTCCAGGTCTCCCACATGGGTGCAGGGGCCCAGGACTTGGGCCATCTTCTACTGCTTTCCCAGGCTATAGCAGAGATCTGGATCCATATGAGCTGCCAGCACTGCAAGTGGTGGCTCTACCCACTATGCCACACCACTGGCCCTGAAAATTCTTGTCAAATTAAGAACATTTAACCTTTGTTTTAGAGTGCTTTATTAAAATATCTAAACTGGGGGAATACATAATTTCTTTCTTTAGAAATCAGAAGAGAAAAAGAACACTTCAAGCCTACTGTGACACCACACAGAAGGAATGGAGAATCATGATCTCAATTAGCCTAGGGACAGAATAAAAGGGAGGGAAATAGGAACAACAGAATTAAGATGAATAAGCTTTGACAGCTGAGGGAATCTGAATGTAAAGAAAAGGCATGCAGTTAACTGAAACAATAGAGATAAGTCTGAGAGGAAAAAACATTGTTAAGTCATATTAATGGGGCCAGAGCTGTGACTTAGTAAAGTAAAAAAAAAAAATCTAAAATTTGTTTTTAAATTATATAATTAAAAAAGATAAAAAAGATGTTCAATCTTAAGTCTCTACAGCATAAGATATACATCAATTTTCCCAGGTTCTAGTTGCATTTATTAACAAAGTTTCATGGGTGTAATCACTAAAGTGGCTCCAATAAGTCTTTTTATAAAAATTATTTTTTATTTTGACAGGCAGAGTGGACAGTGAGAGAGACAGAGAGAAAGGTCTTCCTTTTTCTGTTGGTTTACCCCCTAGTGACCGCTGCCGCCAGTGTGCTGCGGCTGGCACATGGCGCTGATCCAAAGCCAGGAGCCAAGTGCTTCCTCCTGGTCTCCCATGCAGGTACGGGGCCCAAGCACTTTGGCCATCCTCCATTGCACTCCTGGGCCATAGCAGAGAGCTGGACTGGAAGTGGAGCAACTGGGACAGAATCTGGCTCTCCCAGCAGGACTAGAACTTGGTGTGCCTGCACCGCAGGTGGAGGATTAGCTTATTGAGCCATGGAGCCTGCCTCCAATAAGTCTTAACCTGGGATGCAACTAAATTTAACAAGGATACTCAATAGGAATTTTAGAAGAATTCCAAAATATGTATCAGAATAAAAATAAATACTTTACTTGGTACATCTCATTTTAACTATACTATTGTCTAAATTTCCAAATGTCAGATGTACTAAAAAAATCCCCAAAGCAGCAGAGTTGGTCCGACATGATGAGGAATAAAATAAAGAAAATGAGAATTCGCAGATCCCAGATTAAAATAACCAAGAAGGCCCAATAAAAGAAAACTCAATGTCTTCATACACTAACATTTATTACCTCAGATTTATTTAACAAAAAGGTGATTATTCCAGCTACATCCCATTAGGTAGCCCAATTTTACCTGCTAAATCCATTTAAAAAAAGCACCTCATGATATATTACTAAAATCATATTGCTATATGCCATCCACCATGTCCACCGTACCTTATACCTAATGTTAACAGATCTGATGAAAATCAGTAGATAAATGATGTGTCTTAACCACGTGTGGGAAATGTCTTTTGTTCAACGTTTTTCCAAAAACCCCTCAGTCTCAGTTTGCCTTCACATTGAAAAGACACTTCTGAGGTTTACTAATCAGTCCAGCTTCTTCGGGCCTCCCTCCAATGAAAGGGGCTAAAATCCATCAAAATAAACTCTAGGCACTGTCCTTGTGCTCCCAGTGACTTTTTCACTCTAGGGGCTCACAAACCTTCTAAATTCTTTAGATCACCTGTGCTGTCCATTAGTTCTCAAAGACTATGATGCAAGTAATTTCCCCTCTTGGAACCTTGTTATTAACTGTGCTGTATGAGAAATGAAGTCTCCTACACACCTTGTGCTTATGATTCTCCAAACCATGTTGCCTGCTAGGACTTTGGCCATGAATATAGGACAGCAATACCTGAACATGATTACTGAGATCTCCTTAATAAAGGATAGACTGGGGCCAGCACTGTGGTGCAGTGGTGTAATCCTTTACCTGCAGTGCTGGCACCCCATATGAGCACCAGTTCTAGTCCCCATTTCTCCTTTTCCCATCCAGCTCTCTGCAATAGCCTGGGAAAGCAGTAGAAGCTGTTCCAAGTGCTTTGGTCCCTGCCAAAATGTGGGAGACCTGGAAGCTCCTAGCTCAGATTGGCCCAGCTGCAGACATTGCAGTCATTAGGGGAGTAAATGAGCATATGGAAGACCTTTCTCTCTGTCTCTTCCTCTCACTGTCTGTAAGTACACCTGTCAAATACGTAAATAAATTCTATATATATATATATTTACATTTATTTATATATATTTATGTATATAAATATATTCATATATAAAATATATTATGCTTTATCATATATTATATAATATATAATAATTATAAACAGATAATATTATATAATTTATTATAACTATTGTATATATCATATATATATATTATTGAGATGACTTCAATAGCCAGAGTGTGGCCAGGTTGAAGTCAGGAGCTCCTCCTCCAATGTGTGTGGCAGCAACCCAGGCACTTGGACCATCTTTCACTGGTTTTTCAATCCATTGGTATGGAGCTGGATCAGAAATAATTATATATTTATATATAAATAAATTCATATATAATATTTATATATAATTATATATTATATATTTATGATAATTATATGTAATTCTATATTATGTATAGAAATATATAATATAGATTATAATATATAAATATATATATGATGGATCAAAATGCGGCATTCTCCATTTGGCAGAAGAGACAGGCTCCAATATCTACTGTCTATGTCAGTATGTCAGTATAATGCAGGAGGTAACCCCTCTACCAAATAAGAAAAGCTATTTCAGTTCAGCTGGACATCATTCTGCTGACTGTTGACCTTATTACTGTTAGTCTGGATGCTTTCATTGGTTGCAATCCAGAGACCCAATTTTCCCATAGATATAAACATCAGCAAACATGAAAATTTGGTAAGAAAAGCTTAAACTGAGAGTTATGATTAATAACTATTTTAACAAAATTTCTCAGAACCCATCTAATCCAAACCTTGGACAATTGGGAGCTGTTGTACTTGGCCCACCCATAATTGAAATGGATTCTAAATCCTTCAACTGCAAGGAGAGTATCATAGACATTAATGCTCCAAACGGATCCAGTTCCCTGCTAATGTGTCTGGAAAAGCAGCACAGGGTGACTCAAATATTGGGGCTCCTGCACCCATGTGAGAGACCTGGAAGAAGCCCCTGGCTCCTGATATCAGTCTGGCCTAGCCACAGTCACTGCAGCCATTTGAGGAGCGAACAAACCAGGAGGAAGATCCATCTCTCCCACTCTCTCTTTCTAGTGCTGCCTTTCAAATTCATAAATAGACCTTTAAGAAAGTCGATCACTTCAATAAATTTGTCATTGCTCAGTCATGATTACTTTTACTACCTTAAATTCTTTTTCAAAAGATTTATTTATTGGAAAGGCAGAAAGAGGAGCTGGTGGTTGTGGTGCAGTGGACAAAGTTGCTATCTGTTACATTGGCATCCTCTACGTGCACCAGTTCAAGTACCAGCTATTCCATTTCTGATCCAGCTCCTTACCAATGGACTGAAAAAGCAGGGAAAGTTGGCCCAAGTGGCTGGGATGCTGCCACGCACATCGGAGGAAAAGCTCCTGGCTTCAACCTGGCCACACTCTGGCTATTAAAGTCATCTCAAAAATGAATTAGGTGGTGGAAGATTTCTGTCTCTCCCTCTCTCTGTAACTCTTTCAAATAAGTAATTAAATATTTTAATATGATAAAAAATGGCAGAGAGACACAGAGACAAAGAGAGAAGGAAAGAGAAGCAGAGAGATCTCCCATCTGCTGGTTCACTTTCTATATGGCTACCACTGTGCAAGACCAGGTTTCAAGTCCCCATTGAGGTTACAGTTCTCCAAATTAGATGACAAGAAGGAAAGAATTTGAGCTATTATCCATTGCTTCCCAGGGATATTAACATGAAACTGATTTGGAAGTGGAGTACCCAAAACGCAGATTAGCACTGCAATATATGATGCGGGCATCTGTTGTGATGGTTAACAAATTGGAAAACCTAGAGGAAAAATCAACAGATTCCTGGACATACACAATATACCAAAATTGAGTCATGAAGACACATAGAAAAGCTAAACAAATCAAAAACCAAGACAGAGATTGGATGAGTAATAAAGACCCTCCCAACAAGGAAAAGTCCAGGATCAGACAGCCTCACTATTGAATTCTACAAGTCTTTTAAAGAGCTAATGCTTCTCAAACTATTCAACACAATTGAAAGAGAGACAATCCTCTCAAACTCCTTCTATTAATCTGACAATGACTCATTTTATCATTTATTTATACATAATGTTGAGAAAATCAGAAGTATTTGTTAGGACTTCTGCTAAAATGCACTAGATTTATAATTTTTAAATACATCTTTCCTAGATGTAATGCAGTCCTTTGCTACTTTAGAGTATCAGAAATTTAAAATGTTGGACTGGTGCTGTGGTGGAGCAGGTTAACACCCTCGCCTGAAGCTCCAGCATCCCATATGGGGGCCGGTTCAATACTCAGCTGCTCCACTTCTGATCCTGCTCTCTGCTATGGCCTGGCAAAGTAGTAGAAGATGGCCCAAGTCCTTGGGCCCCTGTACCGATCTGGGAGACCTGGAACTAGCTCCTGGCTCCTGGCATCGGATCAGCACAGCTATGGCAGTTGCAATCAATTAGGGAGTGAACATCAGATGGAAGACCTCCCTCTTTCTCTCTGGTTCTCCTCTCTGTCTGTAACTCGACTTGTAAATAAATAAATAAATAAATCTTTAAAACAATTAAGAAATTTAAAAAGGGAAAAGTTTTTAAAAAATGTATTTCTTTATTGTGAGGCAGAGTGACAGATATAGAGAGGAAGAGAAAGAGAGGTCTGCTATCCACTGGTTCACCCCTAAATGGCCAGAATGGCTGGAGCTGGGCCGATCTGAAGCCAGGTGCCAGAAGCCAGGAGTCAGCAGCTTCCTCCAGGTCTCTCACATGGGTGCAGGGGCCCAAGCACTCAGGGCATATTCCACTGCATTCCTAGGCCATTAGCAAAGAGCTGGATTGGAAGTGCAGGAGCAGGGACTCAAACTGGTGCCCATGTGGGATGTTGGTGCTGCAGGTGGATGCTTAATCTACTATGCCACAGAGTGGGCCCAGGGAAAGGTTTTAGGAAGACATCTTTCATGTAGACTAGGCTGCAATATTGCAAGGTAAGGTTTAGCTTTTATTTCCACACATCAGTATTCATCTTTTAGCAACTATAAATACTGAATATCATACATATAGACATAAATATAGGTAACTGCAGATTTTGTTGTCATTCTTTCTAATTCTCTTTTAATGTCTGCTAATAGGCCATCTTATGGATTATTATATTGATGTTATCTGTACACAACCATCAGGCATTTCCACTGTTGAATGTGTTTATGTGTACAGGTAGTTTTGTTTGTGTGTACATGAATGCACATTTGATGGAGATAGCACTGACAGTAATAATGTGAGAAATCCTAATGCTGATTTCAAACTTTCTATCCTCCGCAGAGATGGCTGTCATTGAAGTAGACCACAGGGCCCCTTTGCTGTTGTGGACTGAAATGTGCCTCCCTAAAACTCAAACACTGAAGTGCTAACCACCAACATAACTCTACCTGAAGAAAGTGCTTTTAAGCAGATCAAATGATAGATGTGTCTGTCACATCAGAGAAGGGCTTCTGGAAAAATCGAGCCTATTAGCACCTTGATCTGATATTTTCAAGCTCTACAACTCTGAGAAGTAAAATTCCATGATTTAAATCATATTCTCTGTGGTATTTTCTTAGCAAATTAATATATCCTCATTTCTGCTAGCATTTTCTGCTGTCATCTAGAAGGTCCTCGTGATTAGCAGAGAAATATAGAAAGTAAAAACTATGATTTTAGATTACCAAGTACCTACTAACATAAAAAAAAAGATATCCCAGAAGCAACCTACTACCATCCTCCAGGACCCAGAAAAAAAAAAAAAAACAGGAATGAGTCAAGTTGTGGGGCAGTAGAAAAGTGAATAATGAAAGATCACAGCAGAAGTAAATAAGGAAGGGTTTGATGCTGTGGTGTAGTAGGTTAATGCCTTGTCCTGCTGTGCATGTATCCCATATGTTGTTGCTCGAAGACCAGGTTCTCCACTTCCAATCCAGCTCCCTACTAATGCACCTGGGAAATTGGTGGAAGATGGACCATGTTCTTGGGTGCTGGCACCCACATGAGAGACTTGGAAGAAGCATCTGGCCTTTCAAATAAAGAAATCTTAAAAAAAAATAGAAGCAGTGTTAGCACTGTTGGAAAAACAGACACATAGTTCAATGGAAAAAATAGGCAGCTGAAATAAACTGACTTTTCTACAGCCAACCCCTATTTAATAAAAGAAAGAAAACAAACAGGAGAAAGAAGAATCCCCTTAGCAAATGGTTTAAAGGAAAGTGATTATCCATATGTAGAAGCCTGAAAAGATACCCCAACACCTCATACACTATGCAAAAGCAACTCAAGGTTAATTAAAAGTCTAAATATAAAACCAAAACCTTGAGAGCTTGTTTTGAGGTTCTAGCAGGGGAGCACAGCTACTCGTATACCCTTGACCGAAGACCGGTCCTCCTCTAGCGGGGAAGGTCGTCCTCTTCGACCCAGCACGCAGCTTCAGGAGGGACGCACATGGAGTGGTGAGGGAGGAAGGGGACACCCGCCTAGCCAGCCAGATCAGCCGAATCAACCCTGGCGATCAATGGGGTGACAGATGTCGCAGCCAGATCGCCCTCACATCCTGAGTTCATGCCGGAGCTGAGGGAAGGAAGCAATGCCGTCGGATCTGGCCGCTCTGCGGGAGTCTGAGGAACAACTCACACCAGGTGGCCGCCGTTCCGTCGTCATGGGTAAAGGAGACCCCAACAAGCCAAGGGGCAAAATGTCCTCCTATGCCTTCTTCGTGCAGACGTGCCGGGAAGAGCACAAGAAGAAACACCCTGACTCTTCGGTCAATTTCGCAGAATTCTCTAAGAAATGCTCGGAGAGATGGAAGACCATGTCTGCAAAGGAAAAGTCCAAGTTTGAAGATATGGCAAAAAGTGAAAAAGCTCGTTATGACAGGGAGATGAAAAATTACGTTCCTCCCAAGGGTGATAAGAAGGGAAAGAAAAAGGATCCCAATGCTCCTAAAAGACCACCATCTGCCTTCTTTCTCTTTTGCTCTGAACATCGCCCAAAGATCAAAAGTGAACACCCTGGCCTGTCCATTGGGGACACTGCAAAAAAATTGGGTGAGATGCGGTCTGAACACTCAGCCAAAGATAAACAACCATATGAACAGAAAGCAGCTAAGCTAAAGGAGAAATATGAAAAGGATATTGCTGCATACCGTGCCAAGGGCAAAAGTGAAGCGGGAAAGAAGGGCCCTGGTAGGCCCACAGGCTCAAACAAGAAGAATGAACCTGAAGATGTGGAGGAAGAAGAGGAAGAAGAAGAAGATGAAGATGATGAGGAAGAGGATGAAGATGAAGAATAAATGGCTATCCTGTAATGATGAGTGTGGAGTGTGCGTGTGTGCTCAGGCAGTTGTTTTGCTAAGAATGTGAATTCAAGTGCAGCTCAATATTAGCTTCAGTATAAAAAAACTGTACAGATTTTTGTATAGCTGATAAGATTCTTTGTAGAGAAAATACTTTTTTTAAAAAATGCAGGTTGTAGCTTTTTGAGGGGCTACTACATACAGTTAGATTTTAAAGCTTCTGATGTTGAATGTTCCTAAATATTTAATGGTTTCTTTAATTTCTTGACTTGTGTATGGTAGCGCAGCAAAGTTGTAGGAATTAATATCATTTGTAAATTTGGATTTTTTGTTAGGATGTTGCATTCTGTGTTGTTTTTTTAAAAAAAATTTTGTAATAAAATTATGTATGTTAAAAAAAAACCCAAAACCTAAGTAAACATATGAGAAACTGTAAAACATTAGCAGAGACAACAGTTTGCATAAGATTCCAAAAGCACAAGTAACAAAAATAAAATATACAAATTTGAGCATATCAAATTAAGATACATCTTCACAACAAAGTAATCAACAGAGTGAAGATACAATGGACGGAATGGCAGGAAACATTGAAAACTCTGACTATGACAAAAGATTGATAGCCAGAACATACATATATAGAACTGGAAAAACTCCAAACAAGAAGCAAAATGTACACGTAAGAAATGGGCAATGATCAGAATAGATGTTTCTCAGAAGAAGAAATCTCAATTGTCAAGACATAGATGAACATGCCCAATATCACTAGCCATTAGGGAAATGTAAATCAAAACCAATAGCAGACTCCATCTGTGGGAGAAGACAATGCTTGGGTTTTCATTTGTGCAACAAGTGGGTTTAGAGGACCCTGTTCACCATTAGAGGGCAGAGTCTACATGGAAGTAAAGAATCCTTAATACTTTCCTAATGGGAGAAGAGGAAGCCTGAGACCTCGCAAGCGGGAAGTGGTCCAGAAACTGCTCAGGTGTGGGTGTAGGTGGCTGAGCAACAGGCAGTCCTGCCTTGATTCCCCACAAAGATACAGGGGAAACCCTTCTGGATGGAGCAGGCGTGAATCGGAGGACCTACTGGGAGAACAAGGTCGCCCACCGCGCGGAAGCCAAGTCGCGGGACCCAGACGCAGAAGCCCCAGGGTCTGCGCGACAGTGCTCCAAGGGGAGTGCATGCTACACAGACAACAGCGGGGAGACTTGGGACACTCAGGGCTCCGAGTCCACACATCGGCGCTGGAAGGGGAGGTGAGCTCAATAACCCGAGACATTGGTGGGGAAACGGGGGTCAGAATCTAGAGGGGGGCCGGAAAGTGCAGCAAACTCACTACCGGAAAGAAGGAAAAAAAAAAGCTTTGGGGTTTCTCTTCCCCCTAACCTTGCAAAGGTTACAAGGCTGCAAGGCTTGAAGAATTCCCAAGAAAAAGAGCAGGCCTCCTCTTTGGATTTACATATCAATGGGGGAGAGTTAAGGAACTGAGTCACTACAATTCAGTAGCCTAGCCAACCCAGTGGGAGTCCAGAGGAGCCAAAGACTGGAAGCTAAATACCATCAATTCTGCACAGCCCTGCCCTGCGGTGTTACTTACCCCCTGAATAAATAAAATAAATAAATAAATAAAAAGAGAGAGATTTACCACGCATAACCTGAGGGTGTCACCTTTGCACACCCTTAACCAGGAAGAACCAGGCAGAGCTCTCAGGCCGCACCCATCTCAAGCCTCCAAGGCTCCTCCAACAGCAGGCAGTCCACTTAACACGGACACAGTATAAAAAAAAAAAAAAAAGAAAAAAAACGCACAGTGACGCAAGAAGAATTAACTATGCCGAGTAACAAACACAGAAATAGAGGGAGCAAGATCAACGATGACACTATGATGCCTCCAAATAAGCAAAACACCCCAAGCCAAGAGTATGAAGATGATGAGATAGAAGAAATGCAAGATACGGATTTCAAAAAATTTATGATAAGAACATTTAGAAGTTTTCAAAAGCAAATCCTTGAACTACAGAAATCCTTAATGGACAAGATTGAAAATCTCTCTCGTGAAAATGAAATTTTAAGGAAGAGTCAAAATGAAACTCAGAAACTAGTAGAACAGGAAAGTGTAATAGTCAAGAGAAATCAAAATGAAATGAAGAGCTCAATAGATCAAATGACAAACACATTAGAAAGCCTTAAAAACAGAATGGGTGAAGCAGAAGAGAGAATATCGGACTTAGAAGATAGAGCACAGGAAAACATACAGTCAAACCAAAGAAAAGAAGAGGAAATTAGAAACCTAAAAAATATTGTTGGGAATCTACAGGATACTATTAAAAAAAACAACATTCGAGTTCTAGGAGTTCCTGAAGGCATGGAGAGAGAGAAAGGATTGGAAGGCCTTTTTAGTGAGATACTAGCAGAGAACTTTCCAGGTTTGGAGAAGGACAGAGATATCCTAGTACAGGAAGCTCATAGAACCCCCAATAAACATGACCAAAAGAGATCCTCACCACGACACGTGGTAATTAAACTTACCACAGTGAAACATAAAGAAAAGATCCTAAAATGTGCAAGAGAGAAACGTCAGATTACTCTCAGAGGATCTCCAATCAGACTCACAGCTGACTTCTCATCAGAAACCCTACAAGCTAGGAGGGAATGGCGAGACATAGCACAGGTGCTAAGAGAGAAAAATTGCCAGCCCAGAATATTATATCCTACCAAGCTCTCATTTGTGAATGAAGGTGAAATAAAGACCTTTCATAGCAAACAGAAATTGAAAGACTTTGTGGCCACTCGTCCGGCCCTGCAAAAGATACTTAAAGATGTGCTACACTCAGAAACACAGAAACACGGCCATCAATATGAAAGAAGGGAAAGGAAGAACACCTACCAGTAAAAGAGCATGGGAAGCTCAAAGCATATACTAGAAAATATTTCCGGGAAAATGGCAGGGCAAAGTCACTACGTATCAATTGTCACATTGAACATTAACGGTCTGAATTCTTCAGTTAAAAGACACCGTTTGGCTGACTGGCTCACAGAACACAACCCAACTATTTGTTGCCTACAAGAAACACATCTCTCTAACAAAGAGGCATGCAGACTGAAAGTGAAAGGTTGGAAAAAGATATTCCATGCCAACAGAAACCAAAAAAAAAGCAGGTGTAGCCATATTAATATCAGACAAAATAAACTTTAATACAAAAACTGTTAAGAGAGACAAAGAGGGACACTATATAATGATTAAGGGTTCAATTCAACAGGAAGATGTAACTATTATAAATGTATATGCACCTAATTACAGGGCACCGGTCTATTTAAAAGATATGTTAAGGGACTTAAAGGGAGATTTAGATTCCAATACAATAGTACTGGGGGACTTCAATACTCCACTCTCAGAAATAGACAGATCATCTGGACAGAAGATCAACAAGGAAACAGCAGATTTAATTGACACTATTGTCCAAATGGATCTAACAGATATCTACAGAACTTTCAACCCTACATCTACAGACTTCACATTCTTCTCAGCAGCGCATGGAACCTTCTCTAAGATTGATCACATACTAGGCCATAAAGCAAGTCTCAGCAAATTTAAAAGAATTAGAATCATACCATGCAGCTTCTCAGACCACAGTGGGATGAAGCTGGAAATTAGCAACTCAGGAAACCCCAGAAAGTATGCAAACACATGGAGACTGAACAACATGCTCCTGAATGAACACTGGGTCATTCAAGAAATCAAAAGAGAAATCAAAAACTTTCTGGAAGTAAATGAAGACAACAACACAACATATCAAAACTTATGGGATACAGCAAAAGCAGTATTGAGAGGCAAATTTATAGCAATAGGTGCCTACATCAAGAAATTGGAAAGGTACCAAATAAATGAGCTTTCAGCGCACCTCAAGGACCTAGAAAAACTGCAGCAAACCAAACCCAAATCTAGAAGGAGAAGAGAAATAATTAAAACCAGAGAAGAAATTAACAGGATTGAATCCAAAAAAACATTACAAAAAATCAGCCAAGCGAGAAGCTGGTTTTTTGAAAAAATAAACAAAATTGACACCCCATTGGCCCAACTAACTAAAAAAAAGAAGAGAAAAGACCCAAATCAATAAAATCAGAGATGAAAAAGGAAACGTAACAACAGACACCACAGAAATAAAAAAGAATCATCAGAAATTACTACAAGGACCTGTATGCCAGCAAACAGGAAAACCTATCAGAAATGGATAGATTCCTGGACACATGCAATCTACCAAAATTGAACCATGAAGACATCGAAAACCTAAATAGACCCATAACTGAAACAGAAATTGAAACAGTAATAAAGGCCCTCCCAACAAAGAAAAGCCCAGGACCAGATGGATTCACTGCTGAATTCTACCAGACATTTAAAGAAGAACTAATCCCATTTCTTCTCAAACTATTCAGAACAATCGAAGAAGAGGGAATCCTCCCAAATTCTTTCTATGAAGCCAGCATCACCTTAATCCCTAAGCCAGAGAAAGATGCAGCACTGAAAGAGAATTACAGACCAATATCCCTGATGAACATAGATGCAAAAATCCTCAATAAAATTCTGGCCAATAGAATACAACAACACATCAGGAAAATCATCCACCCAGACCAAGTGGGATTCATCCCTGGTATGCAGGGATGGTTCAACATTCGCAAATCAATCAATGTGATTCACCACATTAACAGACTGCAGAAGAAAAACCATATGGTTATCTCAATTGATGCAGAGAAAGCATTTGATAAAATTCAACACCCTTTCATGATGAAAACTCTAAGCAAATTGGGTATAGAAGGAACATTCCTCAATATAATCAAAGCAATTTATAAAAAACCCACAGCCAGCATCCTATTGAATGGGGAAAAGTTGGAAGCATTTCCACTGAAATCTGGCACCAGGCAGGGATGCCCACTCTCACCACTGCTATTTAACATAGTTCTGGAAGTTTTAGCCAGAGCCATCAGACAAGAAAAAGAAATCAAAGGAATACAAATCAAGAAGGAAGAAGTCAAACTATCCCTCTTTGCAGACGACATGATTCTGTACTTAAAGGATCCAAAGAACTCTACTAAGAGACTATTGGAACTCATAGAGGAGTTTGGCAAAGTGGCAGGATATAAAATCAATGCACAAAAATCAACAGCCTTTGTATACACAAGTAATGCCATGACTGAGAAAGGACTGCTAAGATCAATCCCATTCACAATAGCTACAAAAACAATCAAATACCTTGGAATAAACTTAACCAAGGACGTTAAAGATCTCTACGATGAAAATTACAAAACCTTAAAGAAAGAAATAGAAGAGGATACCAAAAAATGGAAAAATCTTCCATGCTCATGGATTGGAAGAATCAACATCATCAAAATGTCCATTCTCCCAAAAGCAATTTATACATTCAATGCAATCCCAATCAAGATACCAAAGACATTCTTCGCAGATCTAGAAAAAATGATGCTGAAATTCATATGGAGGCACAAGAGACCTCGAATAGCTAAAGCAATCTTGTACAACAAAAACAAAGCCGGAGGCATCACAATACCAGACTTCAGGACATACTACAGGGCAGTTGTAATCAAAACAGCATGGTACTGGTACAGAAACAGATGGATAGACCAATGGAACAGAATTGAAACACCAGAAATCAATCCAAACACCTACAGCCAACTTATATTTGATCAAGGATCTAAAACTAATTCCTGGAGCAAGGACAGTCTATTCAATAAATGGTGCTGGGAAAACTGGATTTCCACGTGCAGAAGCATGAAGCAAGACCCCTACCTTACACCTTACACAAAAATCCACTCAACGTGGATTAAAGACCTAAATCTACGTCCTGACACCATTAAGTTATTAGAGAACATTGGAGAAACCCTTCAAGATATTGGCACAGGCAAAGAATTTCTGGAAAAGACCCGGGAGGCACAGACAGTCAAAGCCAAAATCAACTATTGGGATTGCATCAAATTGAGAAGTTTCTGTACTGCAAAAGAAACAGTCAGGAGAGTGAAGAGACAACCGACAGAATGGGAAAAAATATTTGCAAACTATGCAACAGATAAAGGGTTAATAACCAGAATCTACAAAGAGATCAAGAAACTCCACAAAAACAAAACCAACAACCCACTTAAGAGATGGGCCAAGAACCTCAATAGACATTTTTCAAAAGAGGAAATCCAAATGGCCAACAGGCACATGAAAAAAGGTTCAAGGTCACTAGCAATCAGGGAAATGCAAATCAAAAGCACAATGAGGTTTCACCTCACCCCGGTTAGAATGGCTCACATACAGAAATCTACCAACAACAGATGCTGGCGAGGATGTGGGGAAAAAGGGACACTAACCCACTGTTGGTGGGAATGCAAACTGGTCAAGCCACTATGGAAATCAGTCTGGAGATTCCTCAGAAACCGTTCGACCCAGCCATCCCACTCCTTGGAATTTACCCAAAGGAGTTTAAATTGATAAACAAAAAAGCGGTCTGCACCCTAATGTTTATTGCAGCACAATTCACAATAGCCAAGACCTGGAACCAACCTAAATGCCCATCATTGGTAGACTGGATAAAGAAATTATGGGATATGTATTCTTTAGAATACTATACCGCAGTAAGAAACAACGAAATCCAGTCATTTGCAACAAAATGGAGGAATCTGGAACACATCATGCTGAGTGAAGTAAGCCAGTCCCAAAGGGACAAATACCATATGTTCTCCCTGATCAGTGACAACTGACTGAACACCAAAAAGGAAACCTCCTGAAGTGAAATGGACACTATGAGAAATGGTGACTTGATCAGCATAGCCCTGACTGCTAATGGACAACTTAATACATTATCCCTCATAGTATTTTTTTTTGTCTGTTCTACTTAATATGACTGGTTTAATTCTGTAATTATCACACAGTTATTCTTAAGTGTTGAAAATTAACTGAAATGTGATCCCTGTTAAACATAAAAGTGGGAATAAGAGAGGGAAGAGATGTATAATTTGGGGCATGCTCGGGCTGACTTGCCCCAATTGGTAGAGTTGGAAACATACCAGGGGATTCCAATTCAATCCCATCAAGGTGGCATGTGCCAATGCCATCTCACTATTCCAAGTGATCAATTTCAGTTCACAATTGATCATAATGAAAGGACTAAGAGTCAAAGGGAGCACATAAACAAGTCTAGTATCTGCTAACACTAACCGATAGAATAAATAAAGGGGAGAGTGATCTAACATGGGAAGTGAGATACTCAGCAGACTCATAGAATGGCGATGTCCTAAATAGCACTCTGGCCTCAGAATCAGCCCTAAAGGCACTCGCATCTGGCTGAAAAGCCCATGAGAGTATTTCAGGCATGGAAAGCCAAGACACTCTGGCAAAAAGATCTCTGTGAGTGAGATCCCAGTGGAAAGAACAGGTCTTCAAAGAGGGAGGTGCCTTTCTCTGAAGGGAGGAGAGAACCTCCACTTTGACTATGACCTTGTCTAAACAAGATAAGAGTCGGAGAACTCAAGGGGCTTCCATAACCTTGGAAACTCATGACTGGTGCAAAGGGAGATTACTGATGCCATAAACAGGAGTGTCAATTTGTAAAGTCAACAACAGGAGTCACTGTGCACTTACTCCTCATGTAGGATCTCTGTCCTTAATGTGCTATACACTGAGGCTTAATGCTATAACGACTACTCAAACAGTATATTTCACTTTGTGTTTCTATGGGGGTGCAAACGATTGAAATCTTTACTTAATGTACACTAAACTGATCTTCTGTAAAAAAAAAAAAAAAGAAATTATCAATTCCCAACTTGACTCTCACTGGGATTAAACATGACAATAGGTCTGATCTGATTTCATCATCATTTAAAAAAAAAATCATCTATTATTTTTCACTTTATGTTTCTGTGTGGGAACAAACTGTTGAAATCCTTACTTAAGGTATACTAAGCTGATCTTCTGTATATTAAGATAATCAAAAATGAATCTTGATGTGAATGGAAGGGGAGAGGGAGTGGGAAAGGGGAGGGTTGTGGGTGGGAGGGACGGTATGGGGGGGAAAGCCATTGTAACCCATGAGTCGTACTTTGGAAATTTATATTCATTAAATAAAAGATAAAAAAAGAAAATAAAAAAAAATAAAAAAAAATACTTTCCTAATGGGCTTGTTGAATTCTTGACTAGTGCCTATTACCTTTGCCACAACCTTTCCAGTCTCACTACTTTCCTTCTTCTTCCTCTTCTCTATAGCTTGCAAAAACAGTATATCTTCTATATACGGAGGATACTTTTGTTTTGTTTTATTCCTTCTGTCTCATGATGTTCCTCTAAGAAATCACAACCCTCCAAATATTCATTCATTTATGCAGTCTGCAGTTTTCATGGGCTACTACATGGCAAAGTACTAGGTTAAAGGAAAGGTATAGGTCAGGAACTGAGCAAAGTTCACAATGATGTAGTATTATCTGGGGAAATGAACCTGATGGAAGACATATCTCTCTCTCTCTCTCTCTCTCTCTCTCTCTCTTTCTCTCTGTCTCTCCTTCTCTCTCTGTGTAGCTCTGATTTTCAAATAAATAAATAAATCTTTAAAAACTAACTAAATAAATATACTAATAACCTGGTGGCAACACCTTTCTATAAGAACATGTGAAGCACTCAAACACAGTTTGTCCCAGAAAGTCAGCCATAGTTTTCAAGGGCACATCTTCTACTCCATTTGTGGACATCTCTGAGTGGAGTAAGGGGCACTTATTTCTTCCCCTCTTCTTTCTTACCACTCTCACAGTTATAACTTCTATTGATGCTTCCACAGAGCAGTCTTTATGAAATTGTAGAACTAATATCCTCCCATGTCAAAAATGTCATGGGTTTAACCACAGAACCCAAAATAAGACAATTAACTGACCTTCTTAATTACACAGTGTGGAATGTAAGATTCTCAGTGGATCACTGGGTAACTGTAAAGTACTGGGCAGAGAAAAAGATGTTACTTATCTGTATTTATGATGTTGTAATTCTCCACTTTATGCAAACTCAGATTAAAAGGGCTCCAGTTAGTGGGCAACACTGTTGCATAGTGGGTAAAGCTACTGCCTGCAGTGTCAGCATCCTATATGGGTGCCGGTTGGGATCCTGGCTGCTGCACTTCCCATCCAGCTCTCTGCTGTGGCCTGGGAAAACAGTAGAAGATGGCCCAAATCCCTCATCTCCTGCACCCACCTATGAGACCTGGACAAAGCTCCTGGCTTCTGGTTTTGGATCCAAACAGCTCCAACCATTGATTTCTGTTTCTACCACTCTGTAACTCTGCCTTTCAAATAAATAAATAATTATTTTAAAAAACAGCTTCATCCCAGAAGAAGCTCCTGGCTTCAGACTGGCACAGCTCCAGCTGTTGCTGCCAATTGGGGAGTGAACCATCGGACAGAAGACGTCTCTCTCTCTTTCTCTCTCTCTCCTCTCTCTGTGTAACTCTTTCAAATGAATAAATAAATCTTTAAAAAAGTAGCTCCAGTTATTGACAACACAGTAGACTTGCATTAATTTTAGTTCCCTTCTCACTTTGCAAAGGGATCAGCGTCAGGTCAAAACAGTTGACAGCCTTGCTAACAGGAGAAGAAATAGCTGAAGACAGAAAATGAAAAGCAGCCAAATAAATCATCAAAGAAAGAGAAGTGGACCACATCCAACACAAACCTTTAAAAGTGGATGCTCACAATTAACGAGTGAAACAGCTGCCCACTGAAATCTTATCTAGGGAGGGAAGATGTCCTAAGTTCTGCTTCTGTAAACTCCAGTCATAAATCTATCCTAATAAATCTGTCCCCGGCATCTCTTTTACAAACATACTGGACCCACTGACCATTGGAAATGTGGACCTAAGTCATGAAGGCTGCCATTTAAACCCACCAATGCTGTAACAGCTAAGAAACTTGAATTTGATGCACAATTCTCAGGAAATCATTCCAGCTGTGCCTAGGGCCATTAATAGAAACTCCTTGGATCCTCCCCTGTCTCTGTGCCTGTTTGAAAGAAGGGAGTTTTCCCACCCCAGGTTTCTGGAACAGCTTCAAATTCCACATTGGAAAAGTCTGATAATTAATACTTGAGAGGGATCAATGCACACTTCACACTGCTCCCCACCAGGAAGATGAGGTGCAGGATGAGAGCAGTGGGGCAGAACCTAGTCAGATCCTCCTGCCCACCCCTCTGCTGCCCCAGGCTCCCTGCTGAAGGCCACCCAGACCCACCCTGCAGGAACCAGTCCAGTAAACATCAAGAGGCCTGGCCAGACTGCATTCTGAGACCACCCACAGTGGGAACCCAGCTTATTTAACTGTGGAGAGCTGGAGTCTTTCTGCCTTCCTTCCCTGCGTGTGCATGTTCCCAGAATGCTGCCCCCTCTCTCCTGTAACCACTAAATAAAGCGCATTAGGGACAGTTTGGGTGAGGTCCTGCAGGAGAGATTCCAGGCACTGGGAGCCTGGGAAGTGGAGGTGGGAGACAGAACAGCCCGGGTCCCAGTCCTGACCTCGGGGGAAGCTGCCATGATCTATGGCTCCCTGGCACCCACCCTTCTCCCACACATGTCCTGCCCCTTCCTGCATGCCAAACCTGCAGCAGAAAGTCCCTGGAGGAGGTACCCTTTCTTCTGGACACACGGGGAGCGATTCGGGGAGTGGCGGGAAGAGACTCCCTGGTAAGTGGGACCCACAGGTGAATGATGAAGAGGGAAGATGCAGCAGGAGGCAGGCTCGGGGTGAGCACTTGGAAACTCCCTGGGATCGCACGTGCAGAGCAGGAGATGCAGTAAATGCCAGAGAAGGAGAAGCACAGCCCCCAGGGCTGACCCTGATCAGGGAATGAACTCCCTCTGTTCCAACTCAGGCCCCAGGGAATGGCAGCAGCATGCACATGTGCACAGGCATTCAGAAGGCATAATACATCTGAGCTCCTGGGAACTCTGGGAAATGGAGTACAGGCCACATCATCCATAGAGACACCAGCTGGCCCTCCCAAAGGCTGTAGTCAGGGGTGGGTGCCCACAACCAGAGGGCCTTTGCTTTTATTCAGTCCCTCCTTCCTTTCCTTCCCCCCACCAAAATCTCAGGGATCAGTTGCTTTCTTCCTTTCCTGAATCAAATCTGAAAGAGTGACACTCACTGCTGCTAACTGACCCCAAATCCTGGCTCCCTCATAACCTCTGTCTCTTCCAGAAAAATCTTATTTACTACTTTGGCCCTAGAAATCATAAATGACTATGATAGAATGTAGCTTTTAACAGAGGTGTAGAAGGCATGGTTTAATATCCAGTTTTGAGAATACAATTTTCATTTGTGTTTTATTGATGTTTATAGTTCTTTTAAGATTTATTGATTTATTTGGAAGTCAGAGTTACAGAGAAGGAGAGGCAGAGACAGAGAGAGAGAGAGAGGTTTACCATCTGCTGGTTCACTCCCCAATTGGCAGCAGCAGCACAGCACCGACCCCTTATAGTTCTTTTCAAATCATTTTACACTGTCTTTTTATTCATCTAGTACAGAGACAGAAGAATGGACACAGAGCTAACATAGCTGCGTATTCAAAGAGACAGGTTAAGGGTTTAAATGCCTTATATCATAGCATTTATACCTTAGATTAATTCTGGGGACAGTATTATCTGGAGTTTACAAAATAGAAACTGAATGGAAAGAGCTTAGAAAAGCATGGTGTTTTTTAATATCATAAAAAAGTCTAAGTTAAAGGCCAATCAAGGGGCCAGCACTGTGGCATAGCATGTAAAGCATTGACATTCCATATGGGTGGAGGTTGAACCCGGCTACTCTGCTTTCGATCCAACTCTCTGCTATGGCCAGGGAAAGCGGTGGAAGATGGCCGAAGTCCTTGGGCAGCTGCATCTGTGTGGGAGACCCAGAAGAAGCTCCTGACTGCTGGCATTGGAGCTGTACAGCTCCAGCCATTGTGACCAATTGGTGAGTGAACCAAAAGATGGAAGATGCTTCTCTCTCTCTCTCTCTCTCTCCCCTTCCTCTCTGTGTAACTGTGACTTTCAAATAAATAAATAACTGTTTTTTAGAATGTCAATCAATATATAATACTAGCTTAAAGATATTTCTTTTGTCTTGTGTCTCAGTTTTTAAAATCTGATTTATCAAATGGAAAAATGTGAGAGAGATGAAGAGTACCTACAAAAATAATTTACTGTAATTATTTACTGTAATAATTTACTGTAATGATGTACTGTAATTTATAGTAATAATGTACTGTAAAGAACCACATAGGATTATAACTTGTCTAGAAAACAAAGGAGATTCAAAGTTGCTATTATTTAATGGTTATTTTTTCTTATTTTTAATATCAAGATAGTATATAAATATTATGCACTCCTAGGTATTTGTGTGTTGTTTGATATGTTTTATTTTTTAATCAGAAATTCAAAGAGATAACTGGGTAACATGGAGTTCTGTGTTTCTGATTACTTCTCTCAATTAGAGATCATGGGATTAGAGTTGGTGCTAGATTAAGAATGCTTCAATCTTTATCCACTGACTTCACCCCAGCATTTACTATGTTAAACAATATTCTTTGGGTAGATGGCTCTTTCTTGCCAGACTGTAAACTTCATGGGGTCTAGAAACATATTTGCTTTGACACTAAAACTCAGCATCTTGACAGTCAGTCTTTTAGTTGAATAAATACATGATATACAAAATAAATATTTCTGCCCCTCAAGAACTGCCTAAGAGAGAAGAAAATAGAAATCAATTTGATGACTCTCAGTATTAGGTGAATATATAATTTGTCATTCTGACATAAGCCTTGTCATAAAAAGGGCATATGAATAATCACACAGAGTTGAAGTGTATGAACACCTAGGGCCAAGTGGATTAAAAGTTCAGCCTAGCTATGTAAGGCATTCCATGTCAATAGGAGAGGAAGGAGGAAGAGGGGAGGGAGTGTAGGTGGGAAGGTGGTTACGGTGGGAAGAATCACCATGCTCATTACTTAGCAGCAAAGAGAGAATCTGTGATCATTTGTTGCTTAAGAAAGGGTGATAGGCATTATTTAATTATAATGCAGGCATCAGTGTTCTTCTGTCTCTGAAATAGGAAGTCTATAACTCAGAATTCCTTGCTGTTTCATCAAAAACAATTCAAAACAAAAACCTAATTAAGCATAAGTGGAAGTTACGCATTAGAAGTCTATTCCAATCTCTAGGAGGTTCAGGGGTTGGAAAATTCATCTAAAATCTTGCTGAAAAATGTCCCACACATTTTCCATGAACACTACCCTTAAGCATAAGCTTTTTTTAAAAAAAAGATTTATTTATTTGAAAGTCAGAATTACAGAGAGAGGAGAGGCAGAGAGAGAGAGAGAGAGAGAGAGAGAATCGTCCATCTGCTGGTTTACTCCCCAATTGGATGCAATGGCCAGAGCAGAGCTGATCCAAAGCCAGGAGCTAGGAGCTTCTTCCAGGTCTCCCATGTGGGTTCAGGGGTCCAAGGACATGGGCCATTTTCTACTGCTTTCTCATGCCACAGCACACCTGGATTGGAAGTGGAGCAGGCTGGACTCCAACCGGTGACCATATGGGATGCTGGCACTGCAGGAGGCAGCCTCACCTGCTATACCACAGCACCAGCCCCCATAAGCCCTATCTTCTGCAGAACCAGCACCCCAGACACCAGCCACCACATGGCATCCCATGGCACATTCAACCCTGGCAATGTTCTGCAGCTCTTGCTCCTCTCCACTTTCACTGGAAGAATCTGCAACTCCTTGTTTTCATGCAAGTAATTCTGATTCAGATGATGCCCCTGACACAATTGGCTGGCAAGTGCCATGGCATGTGTCCACGGCCTAGCTAAATGCAAAGCTGGAACATTTCACTGCCATGGTGAGACACGGACTCCATCTAATGAAGTAGGGGATTTTTCAGGGAGTCTAGAGAATCAAATATGACAAAATGACAAATCTTAACCAAAGAGTGCCGTGGTACAGATGAAGAGAACCCAAAACGTATTTTTCTATCTTTTCTTTTCTGAGTTAAGTGCCTAAAAACAAAGCCAATGAGGGTTAAACAGACCCATTCTGAAAATTCCTTAACATCTTCATTTTCATCCAAATTAATATATTACTTGAAGGAAATAAATTTTACATAAATGAAAATGCAGCACCACAGACAATTGTACAGAACATAGCCCTTCAGTTAGCTTCAAACCATCTGGGTGCATTAATGTGTTCTTCCAGAACCCAAGCTGCAGTACAATAGAACCACAGCCTCTGACATTCCTCCTCCACCTCAATGGATCTTGGGTTTTCCTCCCACCTCCCCCTCCTGTGAATACATCAGTAGCAGGACAAATGGAATCCAAAGATACGATGATGTTATTTAACATGGAATAAACATAGTGTTTTAGTCAGTACAATCCTCAATACTACAATAATAATTCCGAGTTCACTGATTATGAAAGTAAGTATATGAAATCTATTCCTAAGTAATCACACCATCGAGAGCTGAATGTAGACTTTCAGAGGGAAAGAAACAGAGAATTGTGTAGAGATGTGTATCTCTATAATACAGATCTACCGCTGTACTTTATAGACAGTACACCATGTTTGTATTTTCTTGTTTTTTGTGTTTTTTTTTTTTTTTTTGCAGTCTGGAATAGTTTATTACATCCAGCTTGTCACTTTGGAAATTTTATGATTAGACACTAATATACAACAAATTTTGAATCCTTACAGACAATATAGAGCACCCTAGGCCCTCCCAAGGGCAGAAAACAGACCAAGAGCTCATAGACTAGCTGCAACTGCAAGAAGCAGATGAAGATATCGTCAGAAAGATACATATTCCTGCAGTGTGGCTGCTGAGCAGTTCTGCCCTTATGGATCTCATCTCTGTTTCAGATCATTAAAGAAAGTTACATGCTTTCTGACATTTCTAAAGATTTCAATAATGAGAATCTAATATATGTTCACTATGCTAAGAGCTTCAGAACAGCCCAAAGATGTGGGCCATCTATTGCTTTCCCAGGCCATAGCAGAGAGCTGGATCAGAAGAGGAGCAGCTGGGACTAGAACCGGAGCCCATATGGGATGCTGGCACTTGAGACCAGTGCTTTAACCTGCTGTGCCACAGCACTGGCCACAACGTAGTATTTCTAATAGAAGAGATGGTTAAGTCATTAACTCCTCTAAAATACAAGTTAAGTATTAGTTTTGAAACTCTGATTCATTCATGAGAAAAACAAAAGGTTAATTTTCACTCTTTGCTTCTGGGTATGTAAATTTTCTTCTAAGAAATTAATCATGACTTTTACATTTCAGACCCTATTATGAGTAAGTAGAGAATATTGTGGGGTCATACGCTCATTCTATCAAAGGAACATTTCTCCAATTAAAGAAAACATTATGGGCATCCCATATGGGCACTGGTTTGAGTCCTTGCTGCTCCACTTCTGATCTAGCTCCTGGCTATGTCCTGAGAAAGCAGTAGAAAATGTCCCAAGTGCTTGGGCCCATGCACATGCATGGGAGAACTTGAAGCTTTTAGCTCCTGGCTTCAGATCAGCGCAGCTCCAGCCATTGCAACCAGCTGGGGAGTAAACCATCAGATGGAAGACCTCTCTCTCTCTCTCTCTGTGTGTGTGTGTGTGTGTGTGTGGGTGGGTGTTTGTAACTCTTTCAAATAAATAAACAAATCTTTAAAAAAAAAAAGCCAGGGGTCAGGGAAATTTCATCGAGGTCTCTCGCTTGGGTGCAAGACTCAAGGATTTCTACCATATTCTACTGTTTTCCCAGTATGTTTTCAGAGACCTGCATCAGAAGTAGAACATGCAATGGTGCCCATAGAGGATGCTAGTGCTGCAGGTGTTGCTATAACCCATTTTGCCACAGTGCTGGCCCTGTAACAATTTTTAATTCCTAGGAATTAACAGGGAAGAAAGAAGTATGGCAGGATACCTTTTTTAAAAAAAATATTTTATTCATTTGAAAAAGTTATATGGAGAGGTAGAGAGTGAGCTGATCAGAAGCCAGGAGCAAGGAGCTTTTTCTGGGTCTCCACATGAGCAAAAGGGCCCAAGGACTTGGGCCATCCTATAATGTTTTCCCAGGTGCATTAGCAGGAGGCTGGACTGGAAGTGGAGCAGCTGGGACTCTACCAGCACTCATATGGGATGCCTGTATTTCAGGCCAGGGCTTTAACCTGATGTGCCATAGTGCTAGCTCCAACAGGTGACCTTTTACGCTCAATAATCTCTTCTTGGTATTGGCAGCAGTTTGTAATTTTTTGTTTATTTGCCTTCTTCTTAATCTATATTTTTAAAAAAATTACAAAAAGTTCCAGCACCCTGAGAACCTCCATCACAAGGGCATACAATCAGATGTTTGTCCAGAAAAGGGTGGTGTAGATGCAACGTGGAAAATGCAAGGTGAGTTGATTCATCTTTCTCAGGCTGTGGTTTCCATGGGCAACTTTTACAACCAACAGCCTTATTTGTTCCTCTTCCACAGAGTGGAAAACACGTTAAGTCATCCTATTTAGCCAAAAGCCAGTGGCAGCACTTCAATATGTCATCAATCCAGGGCCAGCGTTGTGGCACAAAGGAGTAAGTTGCCAACTGCAACAGCAGCATGCCTTATGGCACTGCTTTGAGACTCACCTCCTTCACTTCTCATCCAGCTCTTTGCTTGGGAAAGCAGCAAAGATTGCCCAAGTGTTTGGGTTCCTGCACCCCCATGGGGGACTGGGGCAGACTTCCAGGGTCCTGGCTTCGGCCTGGCTCAGCCCCAGCTTTTGTGGCCATCTGGAAGTGAGCCAGCAGATGAAAGATAGATCTCTCTCTCTCTCTCTCTCTCTCTCTTCCTTTTACCTAAACATACATTACATACATAAATGAAGATGCATCAATGTAGCAACTTTTTGAGGAAAAGTCTTCTGATTATTGCAGGTACTGTCTCAATGCATAAAAATATTCAGACACAAAAATTATAAACTGATTTATATTTATATTTCTCAACCACATACTTTTCAGAAAAAATTGTCTGCCACTCAGCATCAGGTATCAGTCTGAAAGCATTCATTAAAAAATCAAGTAATTTAACTAAACACAAAAACCTCTAGTATAGGCTGCATATAAACCAGTGGCTTCCATGGGTATACACAGATTGATTTTTGTTAATTTACAGGGATCACTGCACTTCCCTGGCACGGAGCTGTCTGAAGAGTTTAAACACTGATGGGTGTGGCATTATTTCTGATATTTGCTTATTATCCAGAGTGCATTTATTCAATATCTATCATGAACTCCACACTCTATATATAAATCTATTTCAAATATGTTGATATTTAATGGTACTTACACACTTAAAAACTGAGCTAATCCTCCTAACTTCTCTCTGGAATAGCTATGCCTTTGACATTGCCTTTTTTCACACATATGGAAATGCATATATGCTTCTGTATGGTACTTCAGAATTTATAAAAGGCTTTTCAGGTAAAATTTACATAACATCATGTGAAAGTGGCCAAAGGACACAGTCTTCTCATTACAGAGGGGAGAGGTATGAAGTCACTCTCTGAACAGTTACTCAGATTCTGTCAATCAGGTTCAGAACCTTATTAGGTATCAGATACACATCTAGATTTTTTCCCTACTGTCTCTTTGTCAGAATTCCCAGCTTATGAGTGAACTTCAGTCTGAATGAATGCTAATATTCAAGGTTCTAAGTGAAAAAATTACTGAGGTTTGTATTGGTGAGGAAAGCATGTATCTAAATGTTACTTGTATTTAATAATAAGTATTGAATCATGAAACTGAATATAAGATTATGCAAATTTTTAAGATGAAGAGCATATATTTAAAACCACATTCTTACATTTTGCAAACGTGTTGAAACAGCTTACTGGAGCATGTGTTTGGCATAGTGGTAAAGCCTTCCACATCCCAGTCAGAATGCTCAGGGCTCAAGCCCTAGCCCTGCTTCTGCTTCTGGCTTCCTGCTAACAGAACCCTGGGAGGCAGCAGCTGATGGCTCAAGTACTTGAGTCCCTGCCACCTGTGTGGGAGACCCACACTGAGTTCCTCGCTTCAGCCTGACCCAGCTCTGGTTGGTGCAGACATTTGAGGAATGAGCAATAAATGGAAGGGCTCTCTCTGCCTTGCAAATAAACAAAAATAACTATACAGACATTTCCTTAAGGTGTCTTGCTCACTTTTAAATGATTTCCCTTTTCACAGTAAAATGCCTTACTGTCCTCTTTAGTTACAATGCATGTTTTGCTCTCCATGTCCACTCCTGAGCTCCAAGTACTGGCAGCTCACCCTAGCATGCTGACTGGTTCCAATGTTCAAGTACTCATCTCCCATTCTCTTTTGGTGGGTCTACTGGAAAGAAAGGAGAGTATCTACAGTAGTTAATATCTTACTGTTGCTCTTGCTGTCCACCTGCAGGCCTGAAGGATGATCAGCTGAATACACACTGTGATGTTCTGGACGTAGTTTCCAAACTTCAGTCACTTTGCAGTGGAGGGACTCTGTCCTCGTCAATCACCTGAAAGCCTGCAGGAGTAGGGAGAAGCTGTGTTTGAAGAATTCACAAATACAGTGCATTGAAGCCAACCACTACCACCCCCACCACACCCCTACTTCAGGTTCTGGAAAATCCCAAACCAGGAGTTTGGGACCAGCAGTGGTTCAGGAGGTGACCTCAACTCCTTACTCTGAACAGCTCCAAAGTGCCTGGTGCACCCAGCGGGAGCTCAGCGCCTCGACCTCCCACCCTCCTGCCCTTGCCACCAGGACGCCCAGCTCCCAGAGCCTCCAGGAGGCCTGCAGCAGACCAGCAGGTCCAGGCGCACTGGGTTGTGCATCCAGAGCAAACCCAAAATACAGGCCCAGCTCAAGTGTCACCTCCCCACAAAGTCTCTGTATCCTACTCCCTCCCGGAAGGCTGCGGGCCAGCACTCAGAACTGGGAGTCGCGGCATTTGGGGTTCACCCATGCTCCCATGAAGGAAGATGCCCCCATGGGAACCCCGCTCCACCTGTGGGCAGGGCTGGGGAAGGAGGGCTGAGTAAGCCTCCACCCTAGGACTGCAGCCTGGGAAAGTCCAGGGCCCCAGCACCCTTGCCGGGCATGGGGTCTCACTAAGTGTGCTCTGAGCCAGGGCCTCAGCCATCAGCAGCTCTCTTGCTTCCAGAATCTGCTGCAGGACAGCTCAGGCTCCACCCAGTGGGGAACCTCGGGCCAATCCTTCCTGCCCTGGGGCAGGACCAGTGCTGCCAGACCCGCCCCATGTAGGCTGGCTATAAAGGCGGTGGTCATTGTTGGGCAGCTGGTAGTTGCCACCTCTCCCGCTGGCCCTGCTGGCTGAGGCTTGCAGCACGTGCTGCGCTTGGGGAAGTAATGAAGGCCAAGTCTCATCAGGAAAACCAAGTGCGCGGTGCTGATTTACTCACTGACACAGCATCTGTGTGGTCTGTATGGGCAGACAGGGGGAAGGGTTTCGTAGGAGGGCGCTGTTGGCACACTGGGCCTCATGCAGCTGCCTGCTATAGGCATCCAGGGCAGCAGAGTCCTGCAGGGTCCCTAGAGTCCTGGCCATGCTGTGCCTTCCATCATCCACCCTCCTGCACTGATGCTGGGGGAAGTGCTTCTGCGGTTGATATCTCATTTGAATCCATGGTCATTTTCTCATGATGGGCTGATCTCACACAGTGACAATCATGGGACAAATCACTGTTCTGCAGCATCTTCCTACCAGGAGCATTGCAGGTAGACAGGGGGCCACGGGTGACCAATGGCACCTCCTGTGCATGGTCTCTGGCCCATCCAGGACTAAAGGTGGAAAGGGAAGGAGAGGAGTAGGCTCAAGGCAGTACTGCTGCAGGTTCCATCAGGTGCAAAATGTCTCCCAATTGTGATTAACCTTGCAGGGAAACTGTCTCCTTTTGTGGGCCAGAGACAGCATCTGCCTTATTAGCTGTGCAGTGTATTGATAATTAAAATTTGGGCAGTCCTATCTTTAGTGCTCACAGCATAGTTACATTCTGAGGAACTGATGAAACTGCTTAGTACTTCGGGGCTGAGTGTAATATTAGGTGGGTAAGCCTGTTGTTGGCTTTTGGTTTATAGCTATTGGGCGACTTTATTTGGTAAAAATGCTTTCAGGCTCAGTAGTGTATTCAAGGATGACCACTTACTGAATTGTCTTTTTTTTTTTTTTTTTTTTTTTTTTTGTAAGAATAAGAGTACTGAAGACCGGGTTGAGCTACCTATGGCAAAACTCCACCATTCCTGGGAAGGCCACAATTGGCAAGAAAAGCAGGTAGCAAGCTTTCATCAAGTAAGTTGAGATTCCTGTGTTTGCAATCTGAAGAGCTCACTGCTGAGCTGGGAGGGGAACTGCTCTGAGCACAACTCATTAGAGAACTGCTCTTGCAGACCTTCCCCGAAGGAAGCACTGTTGTGGTCAGAAGCATTCCAGGAGCTGCTGGCCAGCAATTGTGAATTAGGCTTGAATTGAATCCATTGCAAGTATCACAAGAGTGCAGAAAGGCTGTGTCCTCAAATCAGCAGCTCAACAGGGAGAATTTGACTTAACCTAGAAGGTCTGTTTATCTCCGCTTATTTTGCAGCATATTCACACCAGGTGGGGAAGATAAATCACCCTTCAGCTCTGCAATGGCAGTGCTCTTGGTTGAGGCTGAGGATGCTTTTCATTGCATGCAGTATTTGCAAGAGACTTAGTTCCCTGAGGATTTATGCCTCTCCTGTAAATACATTTTTGGCACTAAAACAAACTGAAGTATTTCTGTTTTAGTAGTATGGAACCAATGAAGTATTTTGCCTACAGGCATCTTTGTCTTTAAAGAGCTAAATCCGCAGGATTACAGGATTGAGTAAAAACGAGAATAGCTAATCCTAGTACTAGAAAAGTACAAGGGATTATTTCATCATTAGCTTCCTCATATTCCTCATGTTTCTTTTTATTTTTCTGCCTGCTCTTCCCTACATACAGATGGTCTGGCTGTATTGGAGGCTTTTCTAAAAACTGAATTCTGTGAAGAAAATATAGGCTACTGGCTGGCTTGTGAAAACTTCCAAGAAAGATCCACCCACCCCAGAAGCCATCCTTATATGCAAGAAAAATATATACACTCTTCTTAGAAAAAGGCCCAAAAGAGGTAAGACACAATTCCTCATTTCAGCATAAAGAGTACACTCTTGACATCAAGATGCAACAAAAGAAGTAAAGACATAAGACTAAAGCAAGGGCCAGGGAATCTGAAAAGCTTCCTCTCCTGGTATCCTGTCTTTCAAATAAGTCTCCCCAGACCTGGCAGGTGGAGCTCATCACACATTACCGCTTCTAATTTTCACTTTCAAAGAGCAGAGCCCCCTTCTCTAACAAAGGATAATGAGTGATCTTTGTCTCAGATGAACATGCTTTCAAACCAGAACTCTTATTATCCAAAATATAAAAGAAGCTATGACTCCCAGCTTTACAACTGCCTGGAAAAGGGTGTATTACTTGATGGAGAATAACTTTTTGAAGTTGTATTTATTTGCAAGGCATAGTTACAGAGAGAAAAAGAGAGGAAACACAGAGGTCCATCTGCTGACTCACTCCCTAAATGGCCACAATGGCCAGGGCTGGGCCAGGCTGAAGCCAGCAGCTTCCTCCAGGTCTCCCATGTGGGGGCAGAGGACCAAGTGCTTGGGACATTCTCTGCTGCTTTACCCAGCAAGGAGCTAGGGAAGAAGTAGAGCAGCTGGGAGTCAAACTGGCATCCATGTGGGATGTTAGTGCTGCAGGCAGCAGTGTAACTTGCTATGCCACAACACCAGCCCCCAGAAAGAACTCTTATCCCTGGTCTTTCTTTTGAGTCAGAATGCTACCAGGATTTGTGTTGAAAACCACAGATCACCACAGAACCCCATGAGAAGAAAAAGGAGCCCCAGAGTAGAGGACATGTTCTGTTTCCTAAGGCAGAAGTTTTTGACTGCCAGAGACGAACATTCAGTTCAGCCTGGGTGTTTGGGAAACATCCCTCACAACTGTTGATTCCAGTTCAGGTAGTAAATCAGGAAGCTGGTGACTATCCAGGAGATGCCTGTATCAGAACAGCTTCCACCACCGTGAAGACACAGGCAGGAAATACATGGTCTGAGTGGGGTGGGTCTCACTGGAAAAGCAGGACTCTGAGATGGAAGATAATGCAATGGAATGCTGTTGTTCCAGACTCACTTAAAATCAATAGGTCTGGGATTCTGTGGCCTTAGCTACCTAGCTCTACATCTTTCCTTAAATCCATCCATATTACCACATGGTTTTAGTTCTAGGTTTTAAGTCCAAACTAATGTAACATGTTTATTATGTAGAATCATCCATTCTATTGTTGTGTATTGCTGAAGCTGAAGTGATGTTTGAATTGTTAAATGGTATATAAAATAGTGAGTGCTCATGTGTAGAAAACCACAGTGGCTGTTCCAGTGCCAAAAACTCTTGAAGGCAGTTAAGCTTTGAAGTGGTCTTTGAATATTTGAATACATTTATTTTGATAACTAATGTCATTGAATACTCAGAGTCCAGGTGTGAGTTGATTTGATTTTGGTAACTGGAAATATGACCAACATAAGATCTTTGTAGTAGAGAAGAAGCATGCATTACTGAATCTGTTCAGGGATCACAAAGTGACCTGAATTGACCAGTTTGGGGTGGAAATACCTGAGGCACCACTGGAGCCTGGGCCGGGCTGCTGTGGGTGGGGCAGAAGGAGAGGGGAGATGCCTGGGACCTGCGGGCCAAGGCTGCAGGTGTTCCTATTGGCCCCTGGTCACCCGTGGGGCCTCAGACCCTCTCACAATGGAACCGCACATGCACCTCAGATCGTTTTTACCCCTAATTCCACTTTAAAGAAAAGTTTATCAAGGCTGGCACCATGGTTTGGGGGTGCAACCAGAACTGCAAGGCCTGCATCACAGTTGCTGATTCAAATCCCTGCCGCCCAAATTCCTGTCCCACTCCAGCCAACAGGTGCAGTGGTGATGGACAGGTGCTTGGACCCCACACCACATGGGAGAACTGGAAGGGGGCTCATCGGCCTTCAGCCTCACCCAAACATTGGGGGATCAAACCAGCAGATGGAAGACCCCTGTCTCTATGCCTTTCAAATAAATCTCTTAAAATAAATAAAAAAGAAATGCAAAAATAAAAAAGAACCAGCTAAATAGAAGTGAACTGTATGGAGACAAACACCAATATTACATTACTCAACTCTCCACTGCTCCAATGAACAAAGAAGACAAATAAGAGGGATATAGGCCTCCCCTTTTTTGTTATGCTTCCCTTGGTTCTAACTAGCATGGGCTTCCAGAAAATGCACAAGGAATCCATTCTCTTCTGTGGTCAATACATGATCTCAGAATTTCCCTTATTCATTTGCCTAACAGATTTTGATTATGTTACTCTAAGGAAAGGGAAGGCAACAAAACTGCCCTTTTCCCCCATTTTAAAAATCTATTATTTATTTGAAAGGCGGAGTTACAAAGAAGTGGTAGAGACAGATCTTCCATCTGCTGGTTCACTTCCCAAATTGACCTCAGCTGAGCCAATCTAAAGCCAGGTGCTTCTTGCAGGCCTCCCACATGAATGCAGTGGTTCAAGCACTTGGGCCACCTTCTGATGCTTTCCCAGGCACATTAGCAGAGAGCTAGATTGTAGGTGGAGCAGCTGGGACTTGAATCAGCACCCATATGGGATGCTGGCACAGCAGGCCATGGCTTTACCCACTGTGTTGGTACTGTGTGTGTTTGTGTGTGTGTATGTATTTTTTTTCAAAGACTCATTTATTTATTTGAAAGGCAAGGTTAGAGAGGGAGAGACATAAGAAAAGAGATCTTTCAACCTCTGGTTCACTCCCCAAATGTCCACAACAGCAGAGGCTGGGCCAAGCCAAAGCCTGGAGGCTGAACAGCAGATAATCTTTAGTTATTAATTTAAAATGAATAGGCTGTAGCTGGTGCTGTGGCATATAAGGTGAAGCCACCACCTGCAGTGCTGGCATCCCCTATGGGCACTGGTTCATATCCCAGCTGCTCTGCTTCTAATCTAGCTCCCTGCTAATGTGCCTGGGAAAGCAGCAGGAGATGGCCCAAATACTTGGGCCCCTGAATCCATGTGGGAGAACTGGAAGAAGCACCTGGCTTTGGATTAGCCCAGCTCCAGCTGCTTGCAGCCACGTGGGGAGTAAAACAGCAGACAGAACATCTCTGTCTATTTCTGTGTCTCTCTCTATAATTCTGTCTTTCAAATTAATAAATAAATCTTTAAAAAGGGTTTATTAACATATACTATAATCCAATCCAGGAACAGTAAGAGAAGCATTAAATATTGCTACCTATATTTTTATTTATTTTTTTATTTTTAAATTTTTTAAACTTTTATTTAGTAAATATAATTTTCCAAAGTACAGTTTATGGATTACAAAGGCTTCCCCCCCATAACTTCCCTCCCAACAGCACCCCTCCCATCTCCCACTCCCTCTCCCATTCCATTCATATCAAGATTAATTTTCAATTATCTTTATACACAGAAGATCGATTTAGTTTATATTCAGTTAAGATTTCATCAGTTTGCAGAACACAGAACATAAAGTGTAAAATACTGTTTGAGTACTAGTTATAGCATTACTTCACATTGGACAACACATTAAGGACAGAGATCCCACATAAGGAGTAAGCACACAGTTATTCCTGTTGTTGACTTAACAATCTGACACTCTTGTTTATGGCATCCGAAATCTCCCTGGGCTCTAGTCATGAGTTGCCAAGGCTATGGAAGCCTCTTGAGTTCACTGAGTTTGATCTTACTTAGACAAGGTCATAGTCAAAGTGGAAGTTCTCTCCTCCCTTCAGAGAAAGGTACCTCCTTCTTTGATGGCCTGTTCTTTCTACTGGGATCTCACTCACAGAGATCTTTTATTTAGGTCCTTTTTTTTTTCTTTTTTGCCAGAGTGGCTTTCTGCTGCTCCTCCGCACACGGAGGAGCCACACCGGACCGGACGCTTGTTGTTCCCTTTTTTTACAAGTCCTTTCTATAGTAAAGTAAGAATAAGTAAACAGCAAACTCCCAAAGCAAGAATGAGTAGAGAGAAGTGAGAAAGAATGAAGTAACGAACTTCCCCGCGAACTCTCCAATGCACTCTCCAACCAACCCACACCACCATGCCATCTCTCTCCTCCTATATAGTCCTCTCCACCAATCCGTGCTCTGCTACCCACACGCCGAGCGCGCCGCTCTCCTCCAATCAGGAGCGGCTCTTGCAGCTTATCAAGTTGGTAAGGGGCAGCTGGGTAGAAGCTGTACGCTCCTCTCCCAGCACCACATTGTGGGAGAGCAGATGCATAGAATAAGTCTTAATTCCAGTAACAGTATAGTCCGAGTTGCTCCCCACAGATCCCCCTTTCTTTTTAATTTTTTGGCGTTGATACGCGCCTGTGTAAAGTTCAGCGTGATCTTCATGCTATTGACTGTCTTGTTTGTCATGCTACTTCAGAGTTCCTGGAAAAACGTCCCATATTCAAGATCCCAGGGATTGGTTATTCATTGTTTTTCTTCCTCAAATAGAGTTTTTTTCTTCTAGCTCTTCTGCTGGTAGGTTTACCAACCGAATTCTTCTCTCAGGGGTCCATATTGGTTGTGCCGCACCCTGTGGAAAAAAACAAACGGTGCCTCGTATTCTTCTGAGTAAGGGGAACGGGCCTTTCCATTGGTTGTCCTGTAAATCCTTCCACATTATCCACTGTATTGATTCCTTATCAGCTGATTGAGCATGCATTTCTGCAGGTGTTTTACCGTTCTTTTTCTTGTTCAAAAAATTAATTGTATAAAGAGCTAGGGCCAAGGCATCCTTGTTGGATGTGGCCATTTCCCCTATTCCCCCTTTTTGTTTAATTATTAAATTTTTTAAATATAAGTGAGTGCGTTCTACCACAGCTTGCCCTTGTGGATTGTATGGAATACTGGTAATATGGGAGATTCCGAATTCTTTCAAAAATGCAGCAAAACGAGTTGATGTATACCCTGGGCCGTTATCCATTTTGATCACATGAGGAACTCCCCAGGCTGCAAAAGCCTGCAAGCAGTGTTGGATTACTTGTTGTACTCCTTCTTTATTCATGGCTGTGGCCATAACTACACCTGAATATGTATCTACAGTGACGTGAACACAGCTTTGTCGCCCAAAAGAGGGGATATGTGTAACGTCCATCTGCCAGATATGTCCTGGTTTAAGGCCACGGGGATTGGCTCCCGCAGGAATCTTTGGAACTATGGTAACAACGCACTTTTCACAGGATCTAATAATATCTTCTGCTTGCTTGCAGGGAATATTAAATTTAAAACTTAAAGTGTGGGTGTTAACATGCCATTTAGAGTGATATTCTTTAGCTTGTTCCAAAGCGGTGCATGCAAGCAAGAATCTTGAATAATGATCTGCCATCATGTTTCCTCGAGTAAGTGGGCCAGGTAAATTAGAATGAGCTCTTATGTGGCCTATGTAAATAGCATGCTCTCTTTGATTTAATAACCCCTGAATTTCACTTAAATAAGAATAGACTGAGGAGGATTTAAGAATAAGGCACTGTGTAGCAAGCATCTGAACTGCATTCACCACATATGCACTATCAGACAAAATATTCATGGGTGCGCTCTCTCTGCGTAATACTGTTGCGATAATAGCTAATTCTGCATGTTGTGGAGAAGGGGATGCTGTTAAGACAAAATATCGTTGATTGTTAAATATAGCTGTTCCTGTTCCGCCTTTAGCTCCATCCGTAAATATGGTAACTGCCCCTTGAATTGGATCCCTTCGCACCTTCTGCACCCGTTTTATTGAAACCTGTGTGCAGAAGTTAACAAATGGATGGCGAGGGTAGTGATTGTCAATCTCTATTTGTAGAATGAGAACTATGTATGCCCATTGCCAGCATTCCCTTGTAAAGGCTTCTACTGCCTCTTGAGCAAAGGGAACTACACATCGCTTTGGAGTCTTCCCCGCCATTTCTGTCACCTTTTTTATTGCTGTTAATATCAAATCAGCCACTGCTATGCCTTGGGTGTATAGTACACGCGGTGCATGTGAATGTGGGTATACAAACAACAAGGGTTCTCCTTGCCAAATGACTGCGAAGGGATACAGCTGTTCCATAAAAATTAATATTTCTAGGGCTTGTTGTGGATCACATCTTTCCATCTGCATTGCTTTAATTTGTTTTTCGATTTTCTGTAACGCCAAGCGGGCTTCTTTTGTCAATCTACGAGGGGAATCAAGCTGGGCATCTCCTTCTAAAATATTGAATAATGGCATCATATCTTCGGTGGTTAATTTACAATAGGGCCTCAACCAATTTAAATTGCCACATAATTTTTGGAAGTCATTAAGGGTCTGCAACCCATCTATTGCAATTTCAAATTCTAATGGGGTCACCTTTTCAGAAGTTACTTTAAGCCCTAAGTACTGTACTACTTCCCCTTTTTGTATCTTCTCTGGCGCTACTTGTAACCCAACTTTTTCCAAATATAATAGCAGCAGCTTATATGCTTCCATAAGGTGACTTTCACTTTCAGCCGTTATTAACAAGTCATCCATGTAGTGTAAAATTTGTACTTTTGGGCACTGTTGTCGAACCGGCTCTACTGCCTGGTCAACATATAGCTGGCATATGGCAGGACTGTTAGTCATTCCTTGGGGAAGCACCTTCCATTCATATCTTTTGTCGGGACCTTGATGATTAATGGAAGGTACGGTGAAAGCAAACCTCTGAATGTCTTGTTCATGTAGAGGTATGCTAAAAAAGCAGTCCTTCAGATCGAGTACTATTAATGGCCAATGCTTTGGGATCATAGTAGGAACCGGGAGTCCAGGTTGTAATGCCCCCATGGGTTGCATCTGCTGATTAACAGCCCGTAAATCATGCAACAACTGGTATTTCCCCGATTTTTTCTTTATCACGAATACTGGCGTATTCCATGGGGAGGTTGATGGTTGCAAATGGCCTGCCTCTAATTGTTGTAACACTATATCATTTACCGCAGCCAACTTTTCCTGGGTAAGGGGCCACTGTGGTATCCACTTTGGCTTGTTGTCCAGCCATGACAATGGTAGCGGCTGCATCTCAGTGGCCCCCACGAAAAACCCGTGTCCTGTCTTTTAAAATCGCCTTTGGGCTGGGCTAGGTCCCTTCTGCCTTCTCTGGAGCCTAATCCTCTCTCCTGATATCCCTTTTTATACATAATACGCCGTCCTGTAGAACTCTCCAATTGGTCCTCATTTGTTAATGTCAGTCCCAATTGTTCTAAAATGTCTCTTCCCCATAATGTGATGGGGAGTGCACTAACATAAGGTTGCACATTTCCCTTGTTCCCTTCTTGATCCTGCCAATGAAGCACCTGAGCACTTCTTGATGGTGTCATGGCCGCACCTAGGCCTACTAAAGTATTATCTCCTGGCTGAAGGGGCCATGACTTCGGCCAATCATTTTCTGAAATTATACTTACATCTGCACCTGTATCTAGCAGGCCCTGAATCGACTTTCCTCTAATGGTTAAGGTCCACAGAGGTCGATCTGCTAAAGATAGGGACAAGGCTGTAAATTTCTCCCCTTGGGGTCCATGAACATCCTGCGCTCCAATCATGATCAGCATTTGAGCCACAGGTTCTTCTGGCTTGATTTGAATAATACCCTTTGTAGATTGTATTAGCACTTTTAACTTATCAAAAGGTAATTGAATGACTCCGATAATGACCATTAGGCCTCTTAAAGCATTTGTTTCTTTTCCTATGATTATTCCAAGTCCCTTATGCTCCGCTGAAATTGTTTCTGCCCTCACCTCTATGGCTTGTGGCCCCATTTGAGGTGTTAGTACCGAATATTCGGTGGCTCGTAACTCTGCGCAGTAAATATTTGGTTTTTGTATTGTTGGGACCGTGGCACCCACCAATTGTTTTGGCCCCAGGGTGCAGGGGCCCACATTCCGTTTTTTTGCTGTTGTCCATATACACCTGATCTTCTTATGGGGCCCGGCTCATTTGGCATCCTCAGGGGATTGCCTGCGCTATTCATTTTAAAGTAACATTCACTGACCCAATGATTCCCTCTTCTACAGCGTGGGCAAAGGCCTGGTCTTCTCGAGTTCTCTATGCCCTGCCGATCTCGGGCTGGAAATTTCACCCTACATTCCCTCATTAGATGCCCTTCTCAACCACATCTAAAGCATATTCGTCCCCTCATGTTCTGTCTAAATTGTCGGGTTACAGCTACTGCAGCATGTGATCCAGAAGCTACATCATCCATGACATCCCTACAGATTTTCAAAAAGGTAGGGATGTCTTTATGCTGCCATGGTCTAAGAGCTTCACGACATGTTTTATTGGCCTGTTCATACGCCAATCTTCTGACTAAGGGCATTGCTTCTTCCACAGTTTCAAAAATGTTTCCTGCTGCTTCCATTAATCTGTTCACGAAGTCAGCGTAAGGTTCAGTAGGGCCCTGTACTATCTTAGTTAGGCTGTGTCTTATTTCTCCTTTTCTGGGTATCACCTTCCAGGCTCTTCTTGCTATCTCTCTCACTTGTAAGAGGACAGCTGTTGGTAATCGGGCCTGCTCATCAGGATTGGCAAATCGCCCTTCTCCATTTAACATTTCCTCATCCCATGCTTGATTCCCTGCTTGATAGTTCTGCTTTGAATATTCTCGCGCGAATTCTTTATAAGCAGCTAACCATAAGAGGAAGTCACCCCCACCCAACACCGCCTTTACTAAGTTTCTCCAATCCTCGGGTATTAGGCCTTGCTGCCCAATGTTATCAAGGATTGCCTGAGTGTAACTTGCATGGGGCCCATACAATTGTACTGATTGTTGCAACTCTTTAAGTAATTTATGGTCAAGAGGTGTCCAACCCCTGTTTTCCTGTTGATCCTGAATTACAGGAAACACCTGGCCTGGTTCCTGGTACTGCTCCCAAGCAGGTTTTCTATAAACAGCTCCCCTTTGCTTGCTTTCGGTTCTCGGCCTTTCTATCTCCTCCTGCATACCTACTCCCTCCATCACTCCTTTTTCCTCCTCCCACTCTTCTTCAATCTCATGTGGAAAAAAGGGGCTTTTCTTTACAGGAGGAAACTTTGGTAGTACTAATGGGCGATACCGGGGTGGTGATTCATCCTTTATGGTTGAATTTGCCAGCCTTGTAGGGCCAGGATATATTCTTGGCATCTCTCTCGGGGGCGAGGTTCCCTCTTCAGCTTCCTTCTCCCCCACGTAAGCTTCCTGGCTCTCTAAATCCTTCTTTGATTTTCTTCTCACCTGTTCATTACAATAGCTGCTCTCCTGGCTGCCCTGCCATAATTCTTCCTGCAATTCACTCCCCTCATTAAGCAACAACTCGATCCCTTCCGTGGGGTCCTGAAGCACCTGATCAACGAGTTGCCACAGCTTCAGCACTTCTATCGATTCCCCAGCCTCGCGTAATTTCCATCCCACCTGCCTCCACTGCTGTAGAAACCAGGGGGACATCTCCACGACTGCTCTTACGAAAGCATGAATTTTCCTCCCCCCTCATTTCCCTCGCTTAGAAGAAAAGCTGCGAGGAGGTGGGGAGTAGGAAGAGAGAGAAACCACATTCAGCCCACAATGGATGATCTTTAGGGAGAAATAGAGAATGGTGCCTAGCAGGAGGAAGAGGTAGCCAGTGGGCAAAGAGTAGCCAAAGAACTCCATTGCCTGTACCGTCTGTGACATGTTGGAGCGGTGGGCGTAATGGAAGACTGAGTCTCCCAGACGTTCCCAGTTAATACCTCTTTCCTAGCTTCTAATTTTCTTCCCCCACGGCTTTTTTCCTGGGTTCTAACTAGCTTTTCACCGGCACTCTTTCCGTCTGGCCTTCCCCTAGGCTCTTTGCTAGTCTCTCTCTCCGGTAATTTCCCACTTCTTCCCATTTTTTCCCTCCTAGGTTTCCTATCTGAGTCACGGCACCATTTGCTGCTCCTCCGCATGCGGAGGAGCCACACCGGACCGGACGCTTGTTGTTCCCTTTTTTAACAAGTCCTTTCTATAGTAAAGTAAGAATAAGTAAACAGCAAACTCCCAAAGCAAGAATGAGTAGAGAGAAGTGAGAAAGAATGAAGTAACGAACTTCCCCGCGAACTCTCCAACGCACTCTCCAACCAACCCACACCACCATGCCATCTCTCTCCTCCTATATAGTCCTCTCCACCAATCCGTGCTCTGCTACTCACATGCTGAGCCCGCCGCTCTCCTCCAATCAGGAGCGGCTCTTGCAGCTTATCAAGTTGGTAAGGGGCAGCTGGGTAGAAGCTGTACGCTCCTCTCCCAGCGCCACATTGTGGGAGAGCAGATGCATAGAATAAGTCTTAATTCCAGTAACAGTATAGTCCGAGTTGCTCCCCACAGCTTTCCATACCTAAAATACTCTCATGGGCTCTTCAGCCAGATCTGAGTGCCTTAAGGGCTGATTCTGAGGCCAGAGTGCTGTTTAGGACATCTGCTATTCTACGAGACTGCTGTGTATCGCACTTCCCATGCTACCTATATTTTATATAGTCTAAGTATTGTATAAACTAAAATATACAACACTAGGAGTATGCTATCAGTAATTACACTACCAATCTCAGTGATTATAAATAAGAATGTTAGCAACTATACTGATTCTGAACAGTGATTCAATGTTTCTGTTTTTAAATTTAAAAATGCCCATGAACTTGAATGTTTCTGTGTAGCTCCTAATAGAACTACAAGCCTTAGAAGTTCTATGCTGTTTAACATTTCATCTTCAGTGCCAACTTGATTATTACACTGCCAGTTTATAAAACACTTCACAGTCATGTGAACCTTACCGTAAGATAGGACTGTGTAGAATAAATCCTTTAACTACAAAGACAATCTTATCTCACAAGGGAGGAAGATCCAGAGGGGTCAAATGACTTGCTAATGTCACTTAGCTATGTTGGCACAGAAACAAGGAAAGCTCTCAGCTTCCTGCCACCTCCCCTTACACCACCTGCCTCAACTAGACGAGCCTGTAATTTTAAGGATGCTCAGGTCCCATGAGTTTAAATGAATTTTTCAAGGTTACATGACAAGTACCAAAGCCAGAAGCAAAAATTATTGCTTCCATCTTTCTCTTCCTTGTCCACAATGGAAGTTTGATGTACACTTATGCATTATTCAAATATCATTTACAACCAAGAAGCATTATTTTTCCCCAAAAATAACAATGACACTACTTTTTCCATTGAGGAAGTTATTTTAATGGATGATGCAAACATACTTGTTTTGTTTTTTACTTTGAGATGCAAAGAAATGAACAAGTAGACAGAGAAGTGGTATTCACCCTCTAGTTAACTGCTGAAATGTCCACAGCGGTCAGGGCTGGCCCAGGAGCAGGGAACCTAATCATCTGAACCATCACTTGCTAGCTACCAGGGTCTACATTATCTGAAAGTTGGAGTCAGGGGCTGGAACCGGGAATCAAACCCAAAAACTCCAATGTGGGACACAGACATCTGAACCATAAGGCTGCACCCTGGCTTCCAGACTTGTTTTTTCACCAGTCCTCTGAAAAGGAAAGTTAATTACAACCTGAAATCCAAGACTCTGGAGTCCTCAGGTGTGTGTGTCTATGCATGAGAGTTAGTTGGGTAGATCAAGAGTCTGCAGTTTAGAGAGAACAGAAGAGTGAAACATGTGTCAGAGGATGTCAGCATTGGAGAGGTGGCTGTGCTCTAGTCAGAGGCTGAGGAGGACAAGTCCACAGAGAGCAGCAGCACCAAGGGAGAATGCTATACTAGCAAGTAAGGAGAAAAAATGTTGAAAAATAAATATGTGAAAAGGATTTATTTATCTGGAAGATGGAGTTATAAAGAAGGAGAGACAGGGAGGGGGAGAGAGAGATCTTCCATCTGCAGGTCAACCCACCAAATGGACACAATGTCTGGGACTGGGTCAGATCAAAGCCAGGATCTGGAACTCCACCCAAGTCTCCCTCATGGGTGGCAGGGACTCAAGAACTTGGGTTGTCTGCTGCTTTCTCAGATGCATTGCCAGAGAGCTGGATGGGAAGTACAGCAGCTGAGACACAAACAGTGGCCATATGGGATGCCAGCATCAGTGGCAACAGATTATCCTAATGCATCACAACACTGGCTCCAACAAATGAACTTAGGTAAACAAGTCCAAATGCCAGGGAAACATCAGATAAAATGCCAAGGATGAGCATTGTGGTGCAGCAGGGTAAACCACTACTTAGGAGGCATACCTCATTCTTAAGTATGAGGATGTCTTTTAACCACTTTTGTACAAGAGAGTACAAGCCAGAACACCATAGCATCTTCCAGATTCGGCACTGCCTGTTCTCAGGGGCCCCCCCACAAACTCCTGTGCTTCCCCTGGGCAGTTTGTTTTGGCTGAAGCCAGCCAGAACCCTGGGGTCATTGGAGTAGGAAATGGGATTAAAGGATTTCATGCTGCAAAACTGCTCCAAGCCAGTTTTTTCACTGAGAGACAGAGACCCAGAATGACCTCCCCGGAGCTCACAAGACCATGCCTGGACACCTGCCAGGGAAAAAGTTGGAAAAAAAAATCCAGATTCTGGAATCTTCTGGAACATTCTAGAATATTCTAGAATTTTCCCAGAATGTCCTAGAGATTTTGTAGGATGTTCCAGAATGTTCCAAAATGCCACCTAGTTATCCTAGGGGGATTCTGGGATGCAGGTCTGAGTGGAAATTCCCCAGCCAGGTGCAGCGGGTGTCCTGGTGCTGTGCCCAGCCCGGCTGACATTTACACAGCGCACATAGCCTAAGCACCTGCACACATGGGAGGGGAGTCAAGGGGGTGTGGCCACTCCAGGACATCCTGTGCTGATCTCTGGGGGCCGTAGTAATTTCCAGCCCATCAGAAGAGGTTCTCGGCCCCCCAAGATGGTCACTGGGCAATCTGGAATGTTCTAGGACATTCTACAAAAATCTAGAAATACTGAGAACATTCTAAAAAATTCCAGGACCCCCAAAGACTTTCACTGCATGTTCTGGGAACATTCTAGAAAATTCTGAGAATATTCACCATTGTTTCTAGAACATTTCTAAAACCCCAATGATGCCTACCTGGTGTTCAGGAAAAATTCCAAGAACATTCTGGAAACATTCTGGAAAAATTTCTGAGAGCATTCTTGAAAATTCTGAGTGTATTCTAGAACGTTTTAGTAAATTCTATGACCCCCGAAGACACTCAGCAGGTATTCTAGAAAAAGTTCTAAGAACATTCTAGAAAGTTCTAAAAAAAAAACTCCATAAAATTCTAGAATATTCTAAGACCTGAGAAACACTCGCCTAGTGTCCTTGAAACATTCTAGAAAATTCTGGAAAATCCCTAGCCCCAGAGAATCCATAATGGAAGCTCATGGAAGCTCCTGGGACATTCTGGAATGCCCCGGGACCTCATCCCATCCCAGTGCCACCTGGATGTTTGCACAACCTCAGCCCTGCCCACTTCTCCCAAGCCCTGGCTATAAAGAGATGCCTGGTAGCAGCCGGTTCCAGACGACGAAAAGACGATGATGATGAAGGCTCTCATTCTTGCCCTTGTGGTGGGCGTGGCCTGTGCCCAGGTATCAATTACTCGCATCATTTGTGCAATGTTCCATAATGTCCTAGAATGTTCCAGAATGTTCCAGATGATTGCAATAGACTCTCTAGCAGGCCCTACGGGAGCAACTGGAATGTTCCAGAATATTCCAGGATGTTCTAGAACACATCCAGACAATTCCACAATGTTCTAGAATGTTCCAGAATCTTTCCAATTTTGTTTCTAACAATTCTAGGATGTTCTGGAATGTTCTAGAATCTCTCCCCCAGAATATTACAGAACATTCTGGAATGTTACAGACAGTCCCAGTAGACTCTAGCAGGCCCTAGGGAAGCATCCAGAGTGTTCCAGAAAAATTCCATAATGTTCTAGAATGTTCCAGAATGTTCTAGAAAATGCCTCTGGAACGTCCCAGCATGCCCCAGGATGTCCCAGCATGCTCCACAATGCCCTGAAACATTCCACCATGTTCCAGCATGCCCTGGCACACCCTGAATGCCCACCTCTCCCCCTGAAGTTGAAGGCCAGAACTACTTCAAGTTCCTGGTGCAGGAGAATGGCCACATCTTCTTTCTCAATCAGAATGTGGGCACCGATGGCACTGCCACCTGCGTCACCCTTACTGCTGGTGAGCCCCCTGCACACACATGTGGATACAGCCAGCACCTGCTAGAAAGAGAGTCTGACCCTGACTGTATACACAGACCCTGAGTGTATGCAACCAGTCCAGAGCTTGACCCTGACTGTATACATGGATCCTGAGTGTATACAGTCGGCTCCTACTAGGAACACACATTGCAACCTGAAAGCCTGACCCTGCTGTATACAGTTAGCACCCACTAGAGAGAGATACATTCTGACCGTGACCGTATACAATCAGTGCCTACTATGCAGAATAACTTTGACCCTGGTGCATCCTAGAGGGGCTTGGCCAGCTGTATACTGGTGGCACACACTAGAGAGAGAGCCTGACCCTGGCTGTGTTCAGGCAGCACCTACTAAATACAAGATCCTCAACCCCAGCACACCCTAGAGGGGGGCTCGGCCAGCTGTATACAGTCAGTGCATACTAAGTAGATCCCATCCTGTCCGGGGTGGGCTTGGCTGACTGTATACAGTCAGCACCCACTAGATGGGGCAAGCACATACAGTCAGCACCTACTAGATATCTGGGGCAGGTTTTGCTGAATGTATACAGTCAGTGCTTACTGAACAGAACCATCCCAGCCCCATCCTATCCTGGGTGATTTTGGTTGACTGTATACAGTCAGCACACACTAGAAGGAGCCATCCTGACTGTGACTGTATACAGTTGGTGCAGACCCAGTGGTAGTTAGTGGGCACCCTCTAGACAGAGGCACCCTCGGTGTACACAGCACGGAGCCCATGCTGCCTGAGGTGCGTCTGGCTGGCTGTATACAGTCAGCGCCCACTAGACAGGGCAAGTGTATACAGCTGGCGCCACCCACAGCCCAGGACCAGGAGCTGAGCGATAAGCACCTGGCACAGTTCTTGGTGTTAATGAAGGAGAACGGGATCCCCGGGAGAACATGGAGTGTGTGGCCAGCATGGGTGAGCTGGGGGTGTGGCCAGTGTGGAGGGTTCATGGCCAGGATGGGCATGGCTGTCACGAGTGAGCCAGGGGTGTGGCCAGGGTGGAGGCATGGCTGTGAGCTGGGGGCATGGCTGACATGGATGAGAATCAGGTGTGGTCTGGGTGGAGGGGAATGAACTGGTGGGTGTGGCCTGGGTGGAACATTCCAGGGGGTTCCAGAAAAATCTAGAAAACTCTAGAACGTTCCATGGAGCCACCAGGCCATCCCATGCTGACTCAGCCAATTTCTCCTCCCTGACAGACACCTGTCCCCAGTGATGATGCTGACGCCCAGGTGAGCAGTGTGGTGCCAGCCAGTCCTCACACCTTCCCAGGGGAACATTCTAGAGTGTTTCCGAAATATCCCAGAATGTTCTAGATGTTCAGGCAACAGGAATATTCTGGAACATTCCAGAGCATTCTGCGACATTTCCAGAATGCTCCACATTTTTTTTCTCCTCCCCAACAGGTAAAAAGCCAACGTCTCCCTGCCCCTCACTTGCAATCTCTGCTGGAAGCTTCTGGAATGTTCTGGGATGTTTTCAGAATGTTCCAGAATGTTCTGGAATGTCCCATAAGCCTCTGTCCCCAGCTCGCTCTCAGTTTCTCTTTCTCATTGATGTCATAAACTGATTGCACACGACTGTGGATTCTGTGGTCTCTCTGGAATGCTCCCACATCTGGCTCCCAGAGGCCCTTGGGGCCCCCATGTCTGGCTCAGAATCCCCTGGGAGAAACCACGCCCTCACTTCTGGCTCCCAGAAACCCCTAGGTCCCCTACTCCAGCGCCATCTTCCCCACCACCCACACCTTGTGGGAACATGGGGTTGGGGATCAGGACTATCAATCACCATAGCCCTGCCCATTTCCAGGCCCCAAGCCTGCACCAGGGGCTGCATTGGTGTCTCTAAAGCTCCATACAGGTCTCCATCTGGGTCTCAAAGGCTCCATATGGGTCCCCAGGGGCTCCATACGGGTCTCTAGGGCTTCATCCGGGTCTCCAGAGCTCTATCCAAGTCCCCATGGCTCCATCCATATCTCCAGGGGCTCCATCCAGATCTCTAAGGCTCCATCCAGGTCTCTAGCAGGTGCATGGGCCCACCAGGAGCTCCATCCAGGTCTCTAGGGCTCCATCTGGGTCTCGGGGGCTACAACCAGTTCTCTAACAGGTGCACAGGGCTCCATCCGGGTCCCCATGGCTCCATCCATATCTCTAGAGGCTCCATCTGAGTCTCTAGCAGGTGCCTGGGGCTCCCAGGAGCCCCATCTGAGTCTTTAGGGCTCCATCTGGGTCTCCAGGGGCTGCATCTGGGTCTCTAACAAGTGCACAGGGGCTCCATCTGAGTCTCTAGGGGCTCCATCTGGGTCTCCAGGGATCCATCCAGGTCTCTAAGGCTCCATCTGGGTCCCCAAGGCTCTACCCATATCTCTAGGGGCTCGATCTGGGTCTCTAGGGGCTCCATCCAGATCTCTAACAGGTGCATTGGGCCCCAAGGAGCTCCATCCAGGTCTCTAGGGCTCCATCTGGGTCTCTAGCAAGTGCCTGGGGCTCCCAGGAGCTCCATCCAGGTCTTTAAGGCTCCATCCGAGTCTGCAGGAGCTCCATCTGGGTCTCCAGGGATTCATCCAGGTCTCTAAGGCTCCATCTGGGTCCCCAAGGCTCTACCCATATCTCTAGGGGCTCCATCTGGGTCTCTAGAGGCTCCATCTGGGTCTCTAGCAGGTGCCGGGGGCTCCCAGGAGCTCCTTCCAGGTCTTTAGGGCTCCATCCAGGTCTCCAGGGGCTCCATCTGGGTATCTAGGGGCTCCATACAGGTCTCCAGGGCTCCATTGGGTCTCCAGGGGTTGCATCCAGGTCTCTAGCAAGTGCACCGGGCCTCCATCTGGGTCCCCAGGGCTTCATCCAGGTCCCCAGCAGGTGCCCAGGGCCCCCAGGAGCTCCATTTCCAGTCCAGCTGGAACCCTCCCCCCAAAGCTGGGGACCCCCAAGGCACCTGGGCCAGAACCATGGAAAATGCAGAGACTGTGGGAACATGGCTAGGCAACTCCATGAAGGCATCCTCCACGCCTCTGGCTTTCTCTCGTTGCTACGCAACCCCGTGCAGGCTTGCCCGGGGCTGCGGGGCTTAACCCAGTTGCTAGGCAATCCCTCAAAGGTGCGTTCAGGGCCTCTGGCTTAAGCAAGTTGCTAGGCAATCCCACTCATGCACACTAATTATTTAATTATTTTTTAAATTAATTTTAAAAGAATTTTAATGAATTTTTTTTTTATTTTTTGACAGGCAGAGTGGGCAGCGAGAGAGTGAGACAGAGAGAAAGGTCTTCCTTTGCCATTGGTTCACCCTCCAATGGCTGCTGCCGCCAGCGCGCTGCGGCCAGTGCACCACGCTGATCCGATGGCAGGCGCCAGGTACTTCTCCTGGTCTCCCATGGGGTGCAGGGCCCAAGCACTTGGGCCATCCTCCACTGCACTCCTGGGCCACAGCAGAGAGATGGACTGGAAGAGGGGCAACTGGGGCAGAATCCGGTGCCCCGACTGGGACTAGAACCCGGTGTGCTGGTGCTGAAAGGCGGAGGATCAGCCTAGTGTGCCGCGGCGCCGGCCAATTTTAATGAATTTTTAAATGGAATTTGAATGTCTTTTTACATTTTTAATTTTTACTTAATTTTTAATTTTTAATGAATTTTTAAATGAAATTTTTAAGAAATGTATTTTTAGATTTTCTGATGACAGCCATATTGGAGTCTGGCAAATTCTCGTTCTGACATCAGCAGCAGAATGTTGGATCCTGGCAAATTCTCATTATGACAGGAATGACAGGCATCTTGGAGGCTGGCAAATTTTTCTGACAGGAGTGGCAGCCATGTTGGAGTCTGGCAGTGTGTTTTCTGATGTCAGTGGTGGCCATCTTGGATTCTGGCAATTGTTTTGACAGGAGCTATAGCCATATTGGATCCTGACAAAATTTCTCTGACAAAAACTCAAGGGAGTCCCTGTAAGAAAAGGTGTCTTTCGGACCCAGGACCAATTTGCTGAGAGAAACTTGTATGAGAATTAAAATGTTTTTCCTGAGTGACAGGTCTATTCTGAGTGATGGACAGGTTTCTGAGTGATGGACAAGGGTGACTGGGTGATGGACAGGTGTCCCCGCCAAGAGCCCTGGGACCCCCAGAGACCCTCAGAGACCCCCAGAGATGCTGAAAGACCCTGAGAGAACCCCAGAGACAACTGGGACCCACAGAGACCCCCAGGGACCAACAGAGACCCTCTGGGAAGTGACTATAAGAACCTGGAAGTACACCAGAAGTACCCAAAAATGGGTATAAACAGAACCAAAGTGACTGAAAATGGGTATACAATGGCCGGAAGTGGACCGGAAGTGACTTAGGAACCCAGAAGTAGACTAAAGTGAGTCTGAGAACCCTGAAGTGACATAAATTAGCTGGAAGTTAGTGACTGTAGGAATCGGGAAGTTGACTGGAATTGACTCTGGGAATGCAGAAGTGGACTGGAAGTGGGTCTAGAATGACCAGAAGTGGGTTTAGGAAATTGAAAGTGGACCAGAAATGAATGCAAAGAGGGGAGGGAAGGAAGGAAGGGATGAGTCATGCTGAGACTCCTGCTGAGTCATCAGGAAATTCTGCTGAATCATCACTAGCACACACCTTGTGAGCCATCATTATACATACCCACTTAATCCTCATTATCCCAGACCTGGTGAGTCATTGAGAAACTTCTGCTGAGTCACCATTTTATACCTGCTGAGTCATTATTACCTACCAGGCATCCTTACCCACAAAGGTAGACAACTACACCTGCCAAGTCATACTCTTAGGCCAGTGAGTCGCACTTCTAAAATTGCTGAATCATGCTTCCAGACCTCCTGAGTTGTGCTTCTAAACTTGGTGAGTCATGCTTCAAACATGAACCCTAACCCAAATCCCATCCCCACCCTAACCTTGACATCAAACCTAACCTGCTGAGTCATGGCACCAGGCCAGCTGAGTCATGCTTCTACCCCTAAATCTAACCCAAGGTTGCAACGAAGGAAGGAGGGGCCCCTTGCACCTGCTGGGACTGGATGGAGGTCCTGAGCACCCCATGCACCTGCTGGAAACCAGGATGGAGCCCCTGGGGACCCAAATTGAGCTCTGGAGACCCAGATGGAGCACTGAAGAACCAGATGGAGCCATGGAAACCCAGATGAGGCTCCTAGAGACTGTATGGATCCCTGTGCACCTGCTAGAGACCCAGATGGAGCCCTAGAGACCTGGACGGAGGCCCCGGCACTTGGATGGAGGACCTGGGGACTTGGCTGGTGGCCTGGAGACCCGGATGGAGACCAGGAGATCTGTATGAAGGCCCTAGAGACTGAATGGAGCCCTGGGGACCCAGATGGGGCAATGTATACCTGCTAGAGACTAGGATGGAGCTGCTGGGGACCACCCTATCTCTCAGGACCCCTTGACAGGGCTCAGGTCTCTAAAGAGAACATGTGGGGACCAGGGAGGTGGTAATGATGAGTCAGCAGAAATTTCATGATGACTCAGAAGGTATGGTAATGATGACCCAGCAGAAATTTCATGATGACTCAGCATAAATGGATGGTGCTGACTCAGGAGCGAGGAAATGGATGGACAGGAGGAAGTGGTGGCCCTTTGTGAACTTCTGGCTGTGGGAGACCCTGAGGAAGTGTGCTCCCAGCACTGAAGGATGCAGGATCTCTGTACTTGCGAACTCCAGATAGCTGGGTCTGGGGAGAGTGCAGGGGTGACCTGCGCAGGCCCTGCTGCAGCCACCCTGGGACCTTGAGGCCAACCCATGGGTGCCACAGGGCCCCTCAGGGTCTCTCCCAGCCAGTGCTGTGCCAATCCTCCCTTCTTATCTCTGGCTCTCAACTGATTCTGGGATTTTTCCAACCCGGAGGTGGGGGCACCAGACCAGAGGTCAGGGAATGGTGGGGGGTGAGGGCCACCAGGTGCCCCGTGCACCCTGTGGGAGCCAACCCATGACCCCACCACATGGCTGTGGAGGAAGGCTGGCTGCAGGGTTTCTGGAGGCCCCAGGGCTGGGAGTGAACCCTGGTACACATGACTGCTAGAGGGCACAGAGAATGCAGCTACTCCCCCTCAGTGTGGGGTGACCCTGGCACTTCCCTGCCAAGGGTGGAAGCAGATGCTGAGCTAGTCTTAGAGCACTGCTCTCTCCAGTCCTGTTATCCATGGGTTCTCAGTCTGGGAAGACAGGTTTCAAAGTGTTTTCAGAAGACTTGGCATCCTAAGAACTGCTGGAAACTCACAGTCACAGTCAGTGTCATTCTAGAGCAAAGGTGCATTCGATGTGAATAACCAGGTTTGTGTTTTGAGTCTGCAATCCTTTCAGTCTATATGTTAGGTCCCTATGTTGTTACCTGTTTCCAAGTGATTGCAAGACATTGCTGTGAAAATTAAAAAAAAAAAAAAAAGAAGTGATAGGAAATAAATTGAGATATTAAATTTTGTGTTTTTTATTTTTATTTTTTGGCAAAGTTAGACAGTGAGAGACAGAAAGATCTTCCTTCCATTGGTTCACCCCCCAAATGGCTGCTACGGCCAGTGTGCAGCACTGATCCAAATCCAGCTGCCAGATACCTCCTCATGGTCTCTCATATGGGTGCAGGGCCCAGGCAGTTCGGCCATCTTCCACTGCCTTCCCAGGCCACAGCAGAGAGCTGGACTGCAAGAGGAGCAGCCAGGACTAGAACCCGGTGCCCATATAAGATGCTGGCACTACATGTGGAGGATTAACCAAGTGAGCCACGGCACTGGCCCCAATTTTGTGTTTTTCCACACCCCCTGGTCCCTCAGTCTTCCAGAGGCAGTCACAGATTTTGTTATGATTATCTGTACTTCTTACTTCTAAAGTAGGCTTTACGGACACATATTAGCCTCAGAGACAAGGAGTCTGTCACGTGGCATCTTTAAATGGTGGTTGCTCAAAGGGAGGCTTTATCATGACAAACAGACAGTGGAGAAGTAGAATTCTGATGCATGAATGGCCTCCCTAGACACAGTCTTATTCCATGTGCCTTCATAAGTCTCCATCCCCTGTGTCTCCAGCACCTCTTTTTAAAAAAGATTTATTTGAAAATTACATAGAGGGCCAGTGCCATGGCTCACTAGGCTAATCCTCTGGCTGTGGCACTGGCACTCTAGGTTCTAGTCTTGGTTGCTCCACTTCCAGTCCAGTTCTCTGCTGTGGCCCGGGAAGGCAGTGGAGGATGGCTCAACTTACTTGGACCCTGCACCCGCATGGAGACCAGGAGGGAACACCTGGCTCCTGGCTTTGGATTGCCACTATGCACTGGCTGTGGCAACCATTTGGGGTGTGAATCAATGGAAGGAAGATCTTTATCTCTCTCTCGCTGCCTAACTCTGTCCAAAAAAACCCCATGAAATTTAATATCTCAAGTTATTTCCTTATCACATAGAGGGAGAGACAGAGGCATAGAGAGACAGAAAGAGCTTCCATCCTCTGGCTCACTCCCCAATTGGTTGCAATGGCCAGGGTTGGGCCCATCTGAAGCCAGGAGTCAGGCCTTTGGAGCTTCTTTTGGGTCTCCTACGTGGGTGGCAGAGGACAAAACAGTAAGGCCATCTTCCACTGCTTTCCCAGGTCTTTGGCAGGGAGCTGGATCTGAACGGGAACAGCCAGCATACAAACCAGCACCCATATGGAATGCCAACATTATAGGTAGTGGTGTAACCCACTGCACCACAATGCCAGACCCTCCATCACATCTTTCCTTGAGTGTCCATCTGTGCCTGCATCCCAAGCCAGCTGTCAGGTCCTCCAGCCCCTCTGCATGAAGCTGTGATCTCCCATCAGTTATCTGCATCTCTACTCCAGAGTATTATCCTGCTACCCTGGAGTGACTTCATAGCCTGAGCCTTCAGCTCATGGCAGCCTTCAGATACCTCTCTGCCCTTTGCTTGAAGTCATTGTCTTCCTTGGGCTTCTAGATCCCCTATGACTTCAGCCTCGGCTTTTTTCTTGTGTCCCCATGCTAAATGCCTGCACCCTAAACATCTCATGTGTCTTCATCTCCTGTTCTCTTCCCAGGGTCTCCACGCACTTTGAAGGTTTGGTTATGTGGTTAACTGTTGAGGAACAATGTGGTTTTCTATGAGCTTTAGCCATTGTGAATAAAGCTGCTATATATATTTTCATGTCAGCTTTTATCAAGGCATACGTTTTCACACCAGCTCTGTAAATATATTAGAACATGTATGGTGTATGACACGGTATTGGATTCCTAATAACATGCCAAGATGTCTGATAAAGCATCTACCCCATGATGCATTCTCACCAGGAATGAATGAGATGTCATGCTACTCTATCCTTGAAAGCATTTGTAATGTGTGTTTTTAAGTGTAACCATCCTGATACACAGTGTATCCATCTTGTTGCTGTCTAAATGTGCTCTTCCTTTATGTACAGTACATTTCTTTTTCTCAGAATTCTCTAATATTCAGATTGGTTTATATGCTTTTTTATTTATTTGACAGATAGAGTTAGACAGTGAGAAAGAAAGAGACAGAGAGAAAGGTCTTCCTTCCATTGGTGCATCCCCCAATGGCCACTATGGCTGGAACTATGCTGATCCGAAGCCAGGAGCCAGGTGCTTCCTCCTGGTCTCTGATGTGGGTGCAGAGCCCAAGCACTTGGGCCATCCTCCACTGCACTCCCAGGCCACAACAGAGAGCTGGACTGGAAGAGGAGCAACTGGGACTAGAACCCTGTGCCCATATGGGATGCCAGCACTACAAGTGGAGGATTAACCAAGTGAGCCATGGTGCCAGCCCCATATATGTTTATTTTATTATGCATTTTACGTGTGTCTCTATGTATTCTGGCAGTATTTAAATTTGAAGGCATTTATTTTCCTGTTACTGAGTTCTCCAAGTTTTTGTTAAATTTGCATACAATTCCTTCAAGTGTGTATTTTTCTTTTTTATACGATTAATTTATTTATTTGAAAGGAACAGTTACAAAGAGGGAGACACATAGTGAGACAGAGAGACAGATCTTTCATCACTGGTTCACTCTAAAAATGACCACAATGGCTAGTTCTGTGCCAGACTGAAGCCAGAAGCCTGGAACTCCATCTGGGTCTCCCATGTGGATGACAGGGGCCCAAGCACTTGGGTCACCTTCTGCTGCTTCCCCAGACACATTAGCAGGGAGCTGGATGGGATGTGGAGTTGAACTAGTGCTCATATGGGATGCCAGTGTCACAGAGCATGGCTTAACCTGCTGTGTGACAATACCAGCCACTGTTTTGCCTTTGATAATAGGCATTCTAACTGGAGTAACTTGGTGTCTAATTGTGGTTTTGATTTGTATTTGTATTTCCCTGTTAATTAGTGATGCTGAACATTTTTCATGTACTTCTTGGCCATTTGTATGCCTTTCTTTGACAAATGAGCATTTAGATCTAATGCCAATTTTAAAATCTGTTCATTTTTTCATTGAGTTTTTAAAATGTCTTAAAGGGTGTATACACCTTAATAGGTGTATATTTTCTAAATATTTTCTCCAATTTCATATTGTCTCTTTGTTATGTTGATTATTTTGTTTGCTTTGCAGAAGTTTTTTAATTTGGTAAAATTCCAGGGCCAGTGCCGTGGCTCACTTGCTGCAGTGCCGGCATTCCATATGGGCACTGGGTTCTAGTCCCAGTTGCTCCTCTTCCAGTCCAGCTCTCTGCTGCATCCCAGAATGGCAGTGGAGGATGGCCCAAGTGCTTGGGCCCTGCACCCATATGGGAGACCACAAGGAAGCACCTTGCTCCTGGCTTTGCTCCTGGCACAGCGCCAGCCATAGTGGCCATTTGGGGAGTGAACCAATGGAAGGAAGATCTTTCTCTTTGTCTCTGTCTCTCACTGTCTATAACTCTACCTGTTAAATAAATAAAAAAGTGCATTTGACTATTTTTGCTTTTTTCTTCTAGTGCTTTGTTGTCGTATCCTTCAAATACTTACTCAATCCAATGTCCTGAAGCATTTTTTTCCTAGTACTTTCAGATCTTACATTTAAGTCTTTAAATAATTTTGAATTGAGTGTAAAATTATTTATTTGAGAGCAGATAAACAAAAAGAGAGAGCTCTCATGTTGATTGACTCCACAAATGCCCACAAAGGACAGGACTGGGCCAAACAGAAGCCAATAGTGTGGAATTCAACCCAGCTTTCCTGCATGGTGGAAGGAACCCAGTACTTGAGTTATCCCTACTCCCTCCCAGTATCTGCATTAGCAGGAAACTAGAGTCAGGAGTCAGAGCTGGGTATCTACTAGGTACTTTGATATGAGACACTAGCATCTTAACTGACATCTTAATGCCTAGGGTAAATGAACACCTTTGAGTTCAGTTTTGTATATGATGAGAGATAAAGTTTAAATCTTCTATGTGTGAATATTCAATATTCAAAGCACCATTCATTGAAAAGACTGTCCTTTCTGCAGTGAATATTCTTAGCATTTCTGCTGAAGATCAGCTCGTAGGAGATGTTTACCTTTAGGCTCTCCAAAATTTTTTATTAATATAAAGAGAACAGATATCATGTATTTTATAAATGCAATGCTAAGAAGATATCCATAGTCCCCTCACTCCCTCCATCAATCCCCACTCACCTTTCCTTTTTCTCTATAAGTTTTGCAAAAATATAAATTCAAAAAAACATGATTTCACAATTTTCTTTTGAACCTTGGGTTTAGTGCACCACTAACCATACTATTCAACAAATAAAAAAAAATCCAAAACCACAGTTTGACTAGAGTATTCACAAGGGCTAAAAACAATAATCAAATCATAAATCTATTTCATTCTTATTTATTCTTGTATCCTATATTAATCAGAACTTATCAGGGAAGAAATGACATTCATCTTTCTTGAATTGCTCATTTCAATAAGCATAATGGTTTGCAGTTGCATTCATGTATTGCAAAGACAGGGTTTCATTCTTTTTTATGACTGAGCAGTATTCCATACTACTCATTTTCTTTTTCCAGACATCAGTTAATGGGAATCTGATTTGATTGCTTATCTTAATTATTGCCAATTGAGGTGCAGTAAACATGGGGGTTATAAATAACTCTTCCAAAGCCTGATTTCATCTAGTTTGGGTAAATTCCCATGGGTGGGATTGCTGGGTCATATAGTAGATCTATTTTCAGATTTCTGAGGAATATCCTTACTGTCTTCCATAATGGTTGTACTACTTTACATTCCTATGAACAGCGTATAAGTGTGCCTTTTCTCCAACATCCTTACCAGCATTTATTATTTTTTTTCATTTTTGGATGATAGACATTCTAACTGGGATGAGATGAAACTTTATGGTGTTTTTGCATTTCCCTGATGGTTAGTGATGCTGAGTATCTTTTCATGTGTCTGTAGGCCATTTGTATTGATTGCATCCTTTGAAAATTTTCTGTGCATGTCCTTTGCCCATTTCTTAACTGCATTATTTTATTGAAGTTGAGTCTCTTAAGATCTTTATGAACATCAGATTGTTGTACCTGAGTGAGTGCAAACAAAAGAGCTCCACAGATTGATAAAATTTGGTGGTCCTTTATTGCGGGTGGTGGAGAGTGGGCTCATGCCCTAAAGAACTCTCGACCCTGAAGCCCAAAGCAACAGGGTTTACAAAGGCAAAAACCACAAAATCGGGAGGGGAATTCATGCTTGCTAGGAATAGGGGGGAATACATGGTTACTGGTTACTGGTTACTGACCTAAAACCTATGTGAAACTAGTATCAATTATAATCTAGTATCAATAAGCTAGTATCAATAAGCTAGTATCAATTATATTGACAACACCAGTTACAATCTTAACAATTCCAATTATAATCTTGACATTAATCCAGGTATTGGTTTTAATCATACGTAGGACTTAGACAAATTACAGTTTTTATCATTAACCCAGGTGTAGTCTATCCACTTCCAAGCTTGAGCGATCATGCTAGGGGGTTTCTGTGCTCTGCCAAGTGAGATGTAGTGGACTGCTATTATTCAACTGTTTTAGATCATAGTCTCAGACCAGAGTCTCATGGTGTGGGGGGGGCACCTTCCCAGAATGGAGTCTCAAGTGCTCCAAAATGGAGTCCCTACTGTCAAGGTGTTACGTCAAGATATTAACCCTTTATCAGTTATATAGTTTGCAAATATTTTCTACCACTCTTCACTTTGCTTAGTGTTTCCTTTGCAGCACAAATCTTCTAAGCTTGATGTAATCCCTTTTGTCTCTTTCTGCTTTCATTGCCTGTGCTTCTGGGGTCTTTACCAAGAAGTCTTTCCTATGCTAATATCTTGCAGTTTTCCCAATATTTTCCTCTAGTAATTTGTTGATATCAGGCCATAGATTTAGAGTCATGATCAGTTGTGAGTTGATTTTTGTATGGGTGTAAGTACAGGTTTTGTTTCATATGTCTGCATGTTGAGATCCAATTTTCCCAACACTATTTGTTGAAGAGACTGTCCTTTCTCCAGGGATTGATTTTAGCTCATTTGTCAAAGACTAGTTGGTTGTAGCTGCATGGATTAATTTTTTTGGTTTATATTTTGTTTCATTGGTATACATGTCTTTTTCTGTTCCAGTCCCAGGCTGTTTTGTTTGTAACTGCCCTGTAGTATGTCTTGAAATCTGGTCTTCTGATACTTCCAACTTTTTCTTGTTTAATGTTGCTTTAGTTATTTGGGGGTCTCTTGTGTTTCTACACAAATTTAAGCATTCTTTTTTTCTAGATCTGAGAAGAATGTTCTTGGAGTTTTGATTGGGGTCTCATTGAATCTATAAATCGCTTTGGGTAGTATGAACATTTTGATGATATTATTTTTTCCAGTGCACAAACATGAAATATTTTTCCATTTTTGTGTGTGTTCTTCTATTTCTTCCTTTAATGTTTTTCAATTTTCATTGTGAAGATCTTTCAAATTCTTAGTTAAATTTGTTCCAAGGTATTTAATTTTTTAGTAGGTATTATGGTTGGTATTGTACTTACAAGTTCTCAGCCTGAATTCATCAAATACAAATATATTTAGCTTATCCAATTCCCAAAGGATTCAAAGTTCACTTTTTTGGTACATTATAAAAATTGTATAAGGAGTTGTTAATTATCCATCCCAGATAATAATTCCTGTCAGATCCTTCATAGAAAGATACAATTATAAATGTGGATGTTAGTTATAAGTGTAGGTGTTGATGAATCTGCCATAGTTTACTGTGGTATTTTTGGTTAAATTTTAAGTCATTCCTGATTACAAACTGATGAGTATCATAACATTTGTGGCAGTGAAGTGTGCTCATAACTTAACATTCCTACTTTCTCTGAATTCTGAATGGTTCAAGCTGGACATGGAAAGAAGTCAAAATGTAAGCTTTCTAGCCCACAGAGTTGTTGGTCTTGGTGCTTAGCAACAAAGATTCCTTTCCATTGCCCTAGTACATTACATTGCATCCTTACCTAGTCACTTACAGAGCACAGGTTTTTTGCTAAATTTACAGTATAAAAAAGGGCAGACAAGAACCCATGTTCTCATAGGCATCCTAGAAAAGTGCTAAATAAAGAAAAAGGGGGGTGGTAGCTCATTGCCTCTTTCATCTCTCCATTCATGCAAGTCATTCATAAATCCCACATAGAGGAACAAGTGAGCAGGGGTCAGGAGCAGTGCTCTAATGTTTAGGCATTTTACTTTGTGGAGGGGGTTGTATCCTTGTCAGCCTACATTCAAAAAAGATACTCTGTCCCAGGAAAACAAGAAGACTAGGAAAGTCAGCATACCCAAATTGTTTCTTTCAATTTTAAAGACTCTCTTGTGTCCAACTGTGGTCACTATGTTAAAAGGAATATTTAGAAGACTGTGAACATTTTGAATGTTGAGCAAGGAGTTGCTCTCCTATGACATGGGTGAATCTATTGTAAGAACAACATGCATGAGTACATTCTTATAGAATATTTCTGCAGTGGTTTTTGAGTTCTTACAGATTTGAGTTTTATAAAATGATGCCAAATCATTATATTTACTTGTTTACTCAAGAGACACAAATATTTTTCTTTAAAGTGAAGAAACAAATTGTAAATGTTGAGAAGCAATTAATTTTGGGATGTGTTAATTTGGAATAACCAGTAAGGATGGCTAATATATATATATACATATATATATATGTACAAATTTAAAATGCAAACCAAGAAGTGAAAAATGTTTTTGTTACTTTAAAAATGAACGTTATAAATTCTCTCCTTAAACTATATTTCACCAGGTACGTGGCTCACAAGGCTAATCCTCCGCCTGCAGTGCTGGCACCCCAGGTTCTAGTCCCGGTTGCTCCTCTTCCAGTCCATCTCTCTGCTGTGGCCCAGGAGAGCAATGGAGGATGGCCCAAGTGCTTGGGCCCTGCACCCACATGGGAGATCAGGAGGCCATAGTGGCCATTTGGTGGGTGAACCAATGGAAGGAAGACCTTTCTCTCTGTCTCTCTCACTGTCTAACTCTGCCTGGCAAAAAATAAATAAATAAATAAATAAATAAATAAATAAATAAATAAATTTTGCCTTGTACACTCTCAGTTCTTATTCTGAAGATGTTAAAGTGTATCACATTTTTATTGAGAAGCAAAGAAAAATGTTCCATTTTAGAATATTAAAAACATACAATTTAAATTTTGCTGAACAGTTTGTAATAGTTGAATTTGTATTTTTAGGCATAAATATGTTTTCTTATTGATGTATTATGACAGATATATTATTTTCATGGTAGTGGAATGTATGAGGTAAATGATCCAACAGATTTGTTTTCATTAGATCAAACTTTCCATGGGGTACCTAAACTTAGAATGAGTTTGATATCACAACACTATTTACATTCTCTGTAAGAAAAATAAAGGACATTTGTCCCTAGATTTCAAATCACAGAATGAGATAGTCCAATTTATTTTTGGTTCTCAGTGAGGTATTGCTGTGTTTTATAACACCATGCTTTCATGAAAGATAGATTTTTATTCAAAAGTTCACATTTGTACCACATTTTTTTTCTGTAGGTCTAAAATTTTTCTAAAGGTCAATCTTTCTATAAAAAAGTTCATATGTGTTGCCTGATGTAATCAATTTCTTTTTTTCTAGATTTATTTTTATTTATTTGAAAGACAGAGTTATATAGAGAGGTAGAGACAGAGAGAAAAGTCTTCAATCTGCTGGTTCACTTCCCAATTGGCTGCAAAAGCCGGAGCTGAGCTGATCTGAAGCCCGGAGCCAGGAGCTTTTCTCAGGTCTCCCACATGGGTGCAGGGGCCCAAGGACTCGAGCCATCCTCTGATGCTTTCCCAGGTGCATTAGCAAGGAGCCAGATCAGAAGTGGAGCAACTGGAACTCAAACCAGCACCCATATGGGATGCTGGCACCCTAGGTTGGGGTTTTAACATGCTGTGCCCTGTAATCAATTTCTAAAGTGTATACACTGACAAGAAGAATTACACAAAGTACACTCATCTAACAAGGCATATCTTTGCTAAATTTAAAGACAATGGCTTTACCTGCTACACGTAATGCTAGCCTCAAGTATTTGCTTTGGAGCAATACTCATCTGCAGTTTTCATAGGTTTTATCAGAAAGTATCATTTGATAGTAAATCCTTTTAGTGAATATATGAAATAGATCAAACATTGAATTTGTGAAAAAAAATGGCTGCCATTCAGATCATGCCAAGTCTAAGGCTTTGCCACTTCATGATTATATATCCTTGGGCAAACCAGTTACTTACCTCTTCATGCCTCAGTTGCATTTTCTTTAAAGTTAAAATAACAGGAGCTACCTCCATTTTTCTGGAAACATAAAATTCAGGAAACATCACCTGGTATAAAATAAATGTTAGCAATTATTATTATTATCTATTCACATTTTCCTAAATAAAGGTATTTAAATATCTGTGCCTTTATGCTTAATGTTGTAGTGTACACATTTAGATACAACTCAAAATTTATTTGAAATTATATACATTCAAGTTTTGTAAAACTTCATATTTTGCTTGACATGGTAACTCAAACTAGATTCAATTCCTTTTAATTTGATGAGTGAGCCATTTCTTATCTAATTCCCTGGATAATGTAACTTATTCACTCATTTGTGCTTTGTGATGATACCTGCCTCTTTGTCAAAACAGTAACTAAACTGCATCCTTTTTGGTCAAAAATAAATCAATAGAGTAAATTGGTATTTAAAGAAAGGGACTATTCTTTGGCAGTAATCTTAAACTAGCACATTGATGCACTTTGGTAAGTGCATTGGAGACTTGCTGATTGTGTATGTACATTTGTGAATGTATGTATGGTACATGGGTATGTGTGTGTGTGTGTGTGTGTGTGTGCTCAATTTAAAGCTACAATAAAATTGTAGCATTATCCAAAGAAATAATTCTAGAAAATCATAGTTTGCAATGATTTTTGCTCTTTGGAGATTATGATGTTTAGATGATGCCTAAAGTTTCTGTGAATTTTTTTCAGAATTCTAGTAATATACAACACTGAAATTCATAAAGAAGGGGAAAATAGTTGGGTTCAAAGATATCATTAGACTACAGAACCAATCAGCCATAATTCAGGCCTCCAAATTAAACTACTTGTATGAGAAAATTTAAGTAGTTGTACTGATGTCACATATTGTTTGCAAACAAATGTATCTTTTTAAAAATTATTTATCTATTTACTTATTTATTTGAAAGCCAGAGTTACACAGAGAGAGAAGAAGAGGCAGAAAGAAGAGAGATAGGTCTTCCATCTGCTGGTTCACTCCCCAATTGGCTGCAATGACTAGAGCTGCACTGACCCAAAGCCAGGAGCCAGGAGCATCTTCTGGGTCCCCCATGCGAGTTCTGGGGCTCATGGACTTAGACCATCTTGCATTGCTTTCCCAGGCCTTAGCAGAGAGCTGGCTCAGAAATGGAGCAGCCGGGACTCAAACCGGCATCCATTTGGGATGCTAGCACTGCCAGGCTGCAGCTTTACCCGCTATGCCACAGTGCCAACCCCAAATGTATATTAATATTACTGTATTTGGTAAACACATAACATTAGTGTTAAAAGAATAAATAATTATAAACCTCAGTGAAGGCAATTTGTCATTAGGTAACAAAACCATGCAATGCATTCAATTGATTTCTAGTCTAGATATTTTTTCATAAAGAAATTTTAAACAAAATTATATTGATGCCAAAATATTCACAATAGAATGATTCCCTGAAGTGCAAACATATGGTAATCATTTACATTGGATGATTGCTTGATAAAATACATCGATAAATTTCATGTAGTCTATCATTTAATAAATCCTTTAAATTAATTGAATTAGTTTGAGGATATGCTTTGAAGAGCGTCTATAAAATGTGTAGGGCAATAATTTATACTGACAATCATAACTTCCCCCACCCACCCATAACCCTCCTATTTCCTGCTCCCTCTCCCATCCCAGAAGATTACAAAATTGTATGAAGGACATTTGTACAGTAAACAAATATACTGATTTCCAATGCAATATTTGAATACTTGAAGCAGGAAAGCTAAGTACTTCTTTGCCAAAATAACATGTTTTGTCCAGTGTAAAACCCATTTGCCATCCCAATACACAAAGGGATTTGGGGCAAGAAGGAAAAAAGAAGTCCACACATGCGGAAATTTTAAGCAAAACAAAATAGAGAATGTATTTAGTTTCATGAAAATCACACAAGAATTAATAGTATTCCACCCATTTCCAACAAATATTTTTAACTTTAATGAATGAATGAATTTTCAGTTACATAGCAGAAAGCTTCTACCCTCTCCCATAAAACTGAAAGAGAAATTTTTTAAAAGTAAAAACTGATGAAAGAATTCTGCAATACATGTTAATGTTAAGTAGCCCAGCAGAGTTTATTTAGAAATACAAACACACACACAGAAAATAAATACATTAAAATCTTACTGAATAGTCCAGTAATAATTCAGGATCCAATATGTGTGCAAAAGATTCTGGATTTCCCACTCACTTTGTATAGGAAATGATGTGCTTTGCTATGTAGCATGTACCTGTAGATTCCTGAACACCTCCACTTTGCTTCTTACCCTGAGTCCCAGCAAATACAGGAACACAGCTGTTGAGTCATTCATTTTCTGGATTTGAGAATATCAAAGAATTAATGAGTATAGAAAGTTGTACAGCAGAGACCAAGAATGTCCAAGGGAGGTCACGTAAATCAATTGAACAAGTCAAACTACTATGAATGTATACTGAATGCTCTGTTTTTAATATGTCTTACTTACCTAAAAAAGACATGAGGGCTATTGCTCTCTCTCTTAATACAACTAAGGAGAAGATATCACCAATGCTCGAGAAAAATGAATACACAGCAGAGCTAATACAAAATCCCAAAAATCCAAAATAGAAAAACTGGATATGCACTCTTTACACACACCCTGAAGTGACAATGAAGTAGAACAAATCTAAAATTAGAAAAAAATCTTTTTTTAAAGATTTATTTATTTATTTTAAAGTCAGAATTACACAGAGAGAGGCAGAGAAGAGAGAGGGGTCTTCCATCCACTGGTTCACTCCCCAGTTGGCTGCAATGGCCAGAGTTGTGCCAATCCAAAGCCAGGAGCAAGGAGCTTCTTCCAGGTCTCCCACATGGGTGCAGGGGCCAAGGACTTGGGCCATCTTCTACTGCTTTCCCAGGCTATAGCAGAGATCTGGATCCATATGAGCTGCCAGCACTACAAGTGGTGGCTCTACCCACTATGCTACACCACTGGCCCCGAAAATTCTTGTCAAATTAAGAACATTTAACCTTTGTTTTAGAATGAATTATTAAAATATCTAAACTGGGGGAATACATAATTTCTTTCTTTCGAAATCAGAAGAGAAAAAGAACACTTCAAGGCTACTGTGACACCACACAGAAGGAATGGAGAATCATGACCTCAATTAGCCTAGGGACAGAATAAAAGGGAGGGAAATAGGAACAACAGAATTAAGATGAATAAGCTTTGACAGCTGAGAGAATCTGAATGTAAAGAAAAGGCATCCAGTTAACTGAACCAATAGAGATAAGTCTGAGAGGAAAAAACATTGTTAAGACATATTAATGGGGCCAGAGCTGTGGCTTAGTAAAGTCAAAAAAAATCAAAAATTTGTTTTTAAATTATATAATTAAAAAAGATAAAAAAGATGTTCAATCTTAAGTCTCTACAGCATAAGATATACATCAATTTTCCCAGGTTCTATTTGCATTAATTAACAAAGTTTCATGGGTATAATCACTAGAGTGGCTCCAATAAGTCTTTTTATAAAAATTATTTTTTAGTTTGACAGGCAGAGTGTACAGTGAGAGAGAGAGACAGAGAGGAAGGTCTTCCTTTTTCTGTTGGTTTACCCCCCAGTGGCCGCTGCGGCCAGTGTGCTGCGGCCGGCACACTGCGCTGATCCAAAAGCAGGAGCAGGGTGCTTCCTCCTGATCTCCCATGCAGGTGCAGGGCCCAAGCACTTGTGCATCCTCCACTGCACTCCTGGGCCATAGCAGAGAGCTGGACTGGAAGAGGAGCAACTGGGACAGAATCTGGCTCTCCCAGCAGGACCAGAACTCAGTGTGCCTGCGCTGCAGGTGGAGGATTAGCCTATTGAGCCATGGCACCTGTCTCCAATAAGTCTTAACCTGGGATGCAAGTAAATTTAACAAGGATACTCAATAGGAATTTTATAAGAATTCCAAAATATGTATCTGAATAAAAATAAGTACTTTATTTGGTACATCTCATATTAACTATACTATTGTCTAAATTTCCAATTGTCAGATGTACTAAAAAAATCCCAGAAGCAGCAGAGTTGGTCCAACATGATGAAGAATAAAATAAAATTTTTCAGTTAAAACTTGCCTAGAGAAAATGAGAATTCACAAATCCCAGATTAAAATAACCAAGAAGGCCCAATAAAAGAAAACTCAATGTCATCATACACTAACATTTATTACCTCAGATTTATTTAGTAAAAAGGTGATTATTCCAGCTATATCCCATTAGGTAGCCCAATTTTACCTGCTAAATCCATTAAAAGAAAAAGCACCTCATGATATATTACTAAAATCATATTGCTATATGCCATCCACCATGTCCCCTGTACCTTATACTTAATGTTAACAGATCTGATGAAATCAATAAATAAATGATGTGTCTTAACCAAGTGTGGGAAATGCATTTTGCTCCAAGTTTTTCCAAAAACCCCTCAGTCTCAGTTTGCCTTCACCTTGAAAAGACACTTCTGAGGTTTACAAATCAGTCCAGCTTCATTGGGCCTCCCTCCAATGAAAGGGGCTAAAATCCATCAAAATAAACTCTAGGCACTGTCCTTGTGCTCCCAGCAGTCATTAGGGGAGTAAATGAGCATATGGAAGACCTTTCTCTGTCTCTTCCTCTCACAGTCTGTAAGTACACCTGTCAAATACATAAATAAATAATTTATATATATACATTTATTTATATATTTATGTATATAAATATATTCAATATAAAATATATTATAGTTTAACATACAATATATTATATAATATATAATAATTATAAACAGATTTTATATAATTTATTATTAATATTATATATAATATACATATATATTATTGAGATGACTTCAAAAACCAGCGTGTGTCCAGTTTGAAACCAGGAGCTTCTCCTCCGCTCTGTGTCGCAGCAACCCAGGCACTTGAACCATCTTTCACGGCTTTTTCAATCCATTGGTAAGGAGCTGGATCAGAAATAATTATATATTTATATATAAATAATAAATTCATATATAATTATATATTTATAATAATTATATGTAATTCTATATTATGTATAGAAATATATAATATAATATATATTATAATATATAAATATATATATGATGGACCAAAATGTAGTATTCTCCATTTGGCAGAAGGGACAGGCTCCAACATCTACTGTCTATGTCAGTATGTCAGCATAATGCAGGAGGTAACCCCTCTACCAAATAAGAAAAGCTATTTCAGTTCAGCTGGACATCATTCTGCTGACTGTTGACCTTATTACTGTTAGTCTGGATGCTTTCATTGGTTGCAATCCAGAGACCCAATTTTCCCATAGATATAAACATCAGCAAACAAGAAAATTGGGTAAGAAAAGCTTAAGCTCAGAGTTATGATTAATAACTATTTTAACAAAATTTCTCAGATCCCATCTAATCCAAACCTTGGACAATTGGAAGCTGTTGTACTTGGCCCACCCATAATTGAAACGGATTCTAAATCCTTCAACTGCAAGGAGAGTATCATAGACATTAATGCTCCAAATGGATCCAGTTCCCTGCTAATGTGTCTGGAAAAGCAGCACAGGGTGACTCAAATATTGGGGCTCCTGCACCCATGTGAGAGACCTGGAAGAAGCCCCCAGCTCCTGATATCAGTCTGGCCTAGCCACAGTCATTGCAGCCATTTGAGGAGTGAACAAACCAGGAGGAAGATCCATCTCTCCCACTCTCTCTTTCCAGTGCTGCCTTTCAAATTCATAAATAGATCTTTAAGAAAATAGATCACTTCAATAAATTTGCCATTGCTCAGTCATGATGACTTTTACTACCTTCAGTTCTTTTTCAAAAGATTTATTTATTGGAAAGACAGAAAGAGGAGCTGGTGGTTGTGGTGCAGTGGACAAAGTTGCTATCTGTTACATTGGCATCCTGTATGTGCACCAGTTCAAGTACCAGCTATTCCATTTCTGATCCAGCTCCTTACCAATGGACTGAAAAAGCAGGGAAAGATGGCCCAAGTGCCTGGGATGCTGCCACACACATCAGAGGAAAAGCTCCTGGCTTCAACCTGGCCACACTCTGGCTATTAAAGTCATCTCAAAAATGAATTAGGTGGTGGAAGATTTCTGTCTCTCCCTCTCTCTGTAACTCTTTCAAATAAGTAATTAAATATTTTAACATGATAAAAAAGGCAGAGAGACACAGAGAAAAAGAGAGAAGGAAAGAGAAGCAGAGAGGTCTCCCACCTGCTGGTTCACTTTCTATATGGCTACAACTGTGCAAGACCAGGTTCTCAAGTCCCCATTGAGGTTACAGTTCTCCAAATTAGATGACAGGAAGGAAAGTATTTGAGCTATTATCCGTTGCTTCCTAGGGGTATTAACATGAAGCTGATTTGGAAGTGTAGTACCCAAAACTCAGATTAGCACTGCAATATAGGATGTGGGCATCTGTTGTGACTGCTAACAAATTGGAAATCCTAGAGGAAAAATCAACAGATTCCTGGACATATACAATATACCAAAATTGAGTCATGAAGACACATAGAAAAGCTAAACAAACCAAAAACCAAGACAGAGATTGGATGAGTAATAAAGACCCTCCCAACAAGGAAAAGTCCAGGATCAGACAGCCTCACTATTGAATTCTACAGGACTTTTAAAGAGCTAATGCTTCTCAAACTATTCAACTCAATTGAAAGAGAGACAATCCTCTCAAACTCCTTCTATTAATCCTGCATCACCTTAATTCTTCAACTAGAAAAAGATACAGTGGAGAGAGAGTACTATAGAAAAATATCCCTGATGGGGGCCAGTGCCATGGCACACTGGGTTGATCCTCCACCCGTGGAGCCAGCATCCCCTATGGGTGCCAGTTCTGGTCCCGGTTGCTCCTCTTCCAGTCCAGCTTTCTGCTCTGGACTGGGAGGGCAGTGGAGGATGGCCCAAGTGCCTGGGTCCCTGCACCCACTTGGGTGACCAGGGAGATGCTCCTAACTCTGGCTTCCGATTGGGCCAGCACCACCTGTTGTGCCATATGGAGCATAAACAAGCAGATAAAATACTTCTGTCTCTCTGCCTCTGCCTCTGCCTCTCCCTATAAGTAACTCTACCTTTCAAATAAATAATTCTTTGGAAAAAGTCAACAAACAATAAAGGATGGTGGAGAGGGAGAGAAAAAGGTACCCTAACCCACTGTTGGTGGGAATGAAGCTAGTACAGCCATTATGGAAGGCAGTATCAAAGTTCCTCAGAAATCTGAAAACAAACATACCATATGATCCTGCCATCTGACTCCTAGGAATTTATCCACATGAAATGAAATAGAATATGCATAGGCATGAGTTATCTGTACCTCATGTTTATTACAATTCAATTCACAATAGCTAACATGGAATCAACCCAGAAGTCCATCAACTGGTGACTGGAAAAAGAATATGAGCTATAAATACAGTGTAAAATACTATTCAGCCATAATTGTGAATGAAATCCTATCTTTTGTAACTAAATGGATGAACTGGAAAAAAGTATGCTTCATGAAAGAAGCCAGTCCCCAAAAGACAAATACCATATGTTTTCTCTGACTGGTGGTAATTAATATATAGACAACGAAAAGTAGCATATGAGTTAATATGACATTTTGAGATTTGAGTATTGTCCATAGCACTTTTCTGTACTCTTTGATAGAGTACACAACATATACTCATTGATATTTCTGCTACTACTTGCTGAATTCTTTACTTTGTAGAGGGTTAAAGCTTGTGATTCTAAAATAAAATCAAAGCATGCAGCTGTCAAAATTAAAAGAAAATAAAACGAGAAGGAGGGAGTTGGAAATATGAGACCAAGGGAAGATAGGATAGGATGTTATCAGTTTGCTCTTCAAACTGTATATATAAATTACATGAAATTTGTTCACTTAATATGCATTTAAAAATATAAACTTAACACTGGAAGAAAAAACCTGGGATCTGTGTTTTCTGGATCACCACTAATAAATTTTAGTCTTCATTTATGTCTGACCATATTTAATTTCTTATTTATTTATTTTATAAGAAAATTAACATCACCATTCCTAACAAGTCCATCCTGCTTCATCCATATCTATCAGTTCCCACTATGCTAATAATTTCTCATGAACTTAAATCCATATCATCTTAAAGTGATGTAATGTGGGGCTGGTGCTGTGGCATAGCAGATAAAGTTGCTGCCTGCAGTGCTGGCAAGCCATATGGGTGCCAGTTCAAGTCGTGGCTGCTCCACTTCTGAACCAGCTCTCTGCTATGGCCTGGGAAAGCAGTAGAAGGTGGCCCAAGTCCTTGGGGCCTTGCACACATGAGAGATCCGGAAGTAGCTCCTGGCTTCGGATTGACACAGACCAGCCATTGCGGCTAACTGGGAGTAAACCAGCAGATGGAAGACCTCTCTGTCTCTGTCTGTCTGTCTGTCTGTCTCTTTCTCTACCTCTCCTCTATTTGTGCAGCACTTTCAAATAAATAAATAAATCTTTAAGAAAAAAACCTGATTCATGTTATTATTTATGTGTTTTAGAGGCTTTCCAGATGTTGATTACATGTGCCATGGAAACCCATTAAAATGCAAATCCTATAAGAGGCAACCCTTATAGGTAAAATCCAGTGGATGTGTTGAGAAAAACACACTAGCAATACATTTCAAAAAGCTGTAAAATGTTATAAGTTGCTGTCAAAAGCTAAAAATCTGACAATGACTCATTATGTCATTTAGTACATAATGCTGAGAAAATCAGAAGTATTTGTTAAAACTTCTGCTAAAATGCACTAGATTTATAATTTTTAAATGCATCTTTCCTAGATATAATGCAGTCCTGTACTACTTTAGAGTATCAGAAATTTAAAATGTTGGACTGGTGCTGTGGTGGAGCAGGTTAACACCCTGGACTGAAGTGCCAGCATCCCATATGGGGGCCGGTTCAATACTCAGCTGCTCCACTTCTGATCCTGCTCTCTGCTATGGCCTGGCAAAGTAGTAGAAGATGGCCCAAGTCCTTGGGCCCCTGTACCGATCTGGGAGACCTGGAACTAGCTCCTGGCTCCTGGCTTCAGATCAGCACAGCTCTGGCAGTTGCAATCAATTAGGGAGTGAACATCAGATGGAAGACCTCTCTCTTTCTCTCTGGCTCTCCTCTCTGTCTGTAACTCAACTTGTAAATAAATAAATAAATGAATCTTTAAAACAATTAAGAAATTTAACATGTGAAAGGTTTTTAAAACATGTATTTCTTTATTGTGAGGCAGAGTTACAGATATAGAGAGGAAGAGAAAGAGAGGTCTTCTATCGACTGGTTCACCCCTAAATGGCCAGAATGGCTGGAGCTGGGCCGTTTGGAAGCCAGGTGCCAGAAGCCAGGAGCCAGCAGCTTCCTCCAGGTCTCTCACATGGGTGCAGGGGCCCAAGCACTCAGGGCATATTCCAGAGCTTTCCTAGGTCATTAGCAAAGAGCTGGATTGGAAGTGCAGGAGCAGGGACTCAAACTGGTGCCCATGTGGGATGCTGGTGCTGCAGGTGGATGCTTAATCTACTATGCCACAGAGTGGGCCCAGGGAAAGGTTTTAGGAAGACATCTTTCATGTAGACTAGGCTGCAATATTGCAAGGTAAGGTTTAGCTTTTATTTCCACACATCAGTATTCATCTTTTAGCAACTATAAATACTGAATATCATACATATAGCCATAAATATAGGTAATTGCAGATTTTGTTGTCATTCTTTCTAATTCTTTTTTTAATGTCTCCTAATAGGCCATCTTATGGATTATTATATTGATGTTACCTGTACACAACCATCAGGCATTTCCACTGTTGAATGTGTTTATGTGTACAGGTAGTTTTGTTTGTGTGTACATGAATGCACATTTGATGGAGATAGCAGACAGTAATACTGTGAGAATTCCTAATGCTGATTTTAAACTTTCTGTCCTCTGCAGAGATGGCTGTCATTGAAGTAGACCACAGGGCCCCTTTTGCTGTTGTGAACTGAAATGTAGATTAAATGATAGATGTGTCTGTCACATCGGAGAAATACTTCTGAAAAAATCGAGCCTATTTAAGCACCTTGATCTACATTTTCAACCTCCACAACTCTGAGAAGTAAAATTCCATGATTTACATCATATTTTCTGTGGTATTTTCTTAACAAATTTATATATCCTCATTTCTGCCAGCATTTTCTGCTGTCATCTAGAAGGTCCTTGTGAGTAGCAGAGAAATATAGAAACTAAAAACTGTGATTTTAGATTACCAAGTATCTACTAACACAAAAAAGATATCCCAGAAGCAACCTACTACCATCCTCCAGGACCCAGAAAAAAAAAAAAAAAGGAATGAGTCAAGATGCAGGGCAGTAGAAAAAAGTGAATAATGAAAGATCACATCAGAAGTAAATAAGGAAGGGTTTGATGCTGTGGTGTAGTGGGTTAAAGCCTTGACCTGCTGTGCATGCATCCCATATGTTGCTGTTAGGAGACCAGGTGCTCCACTTCCAATCCAGCTCCCTACTAATGCACCTGGGAAATTGGTGGAAGATGGACCGTGTTCTTGGGTGCTGGCACCCACATGAGAGACTTGGAAGAAGCATCTGGCTTTTCCAATAAATAAATAAATCTTAAAAAAATAGAAGCAGTGTTAGCACTGTTGGAAAAACAGACACATAGTTCAATGGAAAAGAATAGGCAGCTGAAATTTACCGACTTTTCTACAGGTAACTCCTATTTAACAAAGGAAAGAAAACAAACAGGAGAAAGAAGAATCCCTTTCGCAAATGGTTTAAAGGAAAGTGATTATCCATATGTAGAAACCTGAAAAGATACCCCAACACCTTATACACTATGTAAAAGCAACTCAAGGTGAATTAAAAGTCTAAATATAAAACCAAAAACTAAGTAAACATATGAGAAGCTGTAAAACATTAGCATAGACAACAGTTTTGGGTCAGATTCCAAAAGCACAAGTAACAAAATAAAATATACAAATTTGAGCATATCAAATTAAGATACATCTTCACAACAAAGTAATCAACAGAGTGAAGATACAATGGACAGAATGGCAGGAAACATTGAAAACTCTGACTATGACAAAAGATTGATAGCCAAAACATACTTATATAGAACTGGAAAAACTCCAAACAAGAAGCAAAATGTACAGTTCAGAAATGGAGAATGATCTGAATAGATGTTTCTCAGAAGAAGAAATCTCAATGGTCAAGACATAGATGAACATGCCCAATATCACTAGCCATTAGGGAAATGTAAATCAAAACCAATAGCAGACTCCATCTGTGGGAGAAGACAATGCTTGGGCTTTCATTTGTGCAACAAGTGGGTTTAGAGGACCCTGTTCACCATTAGAGGGCAGAGTCTACATGGAAGTAAGGAAACCTTAATGTTTTCCTAATGGGCTTGTTAACTTCTTGACCAATGCCTATTACTTTTGCCACAAACTTTCCAGTCTCACTACTTTCCTGCTTCTTCCTCTTCGCTGTGGCTTGAAAAAACAGTATACCTTCTATATACGGAGGATACTTTTGTTTTGTTTTATTCCTTCTGTCTCATGATGTTCCTCTAAGAAATCACAACCCTCCAAGTATTCATTAATTTATGCAGTCTGCAGTTTTCATGGGCTACTACATGGCAAAGTACTAGGTTAAAGGAAAGGTATAGGTCAGGAACTGAGCAAAGTTCACAATGATGAAGCCATTGGGGAAATGAACCTGATGGAAGACCTCTCTCTCTCTCTCTCTCTCTCTCTCTCTCTCTGCCTCTCCTTCTCTCTCTGTGTAACTTTGATTTTCAAATAAATAAATAAATCTTTAAAAACTAACTAAATATACTAATAACTTGGTGGCAACACCTTTCTATCAGAACATGTGAAGCACTCAAACACAGTTTGTCCCAGAAAGTCAGCCATAGTTTTCAAGGGCATGTCTTCTACTCCATTTGTGGACACCTCTGTGTGGCGTAAGGGCACTTATTTCTTCCCTTCTTCTTTCTTACCACTCTCACAGTTATAACTTCTATCGATGCTTCCACAGACCAGTCTCTATGAAATTGTAGAACTAATATCCTCCCATGTCAAAAATGTCATGGGTTTAAACACAGAACCCAAAATAAGACAAGTAACTGACCTTCTTATTTACACAGTGTGGAAAGTAAGATTCTCAGTGGATCACTGGGTAACTGTAAAGTACTGCGCAGAGAAAAACTGTAACTTATCTGTATTTATGATGCTGTAATTCTCCACTTTATGCATACTCAGATTAAATGAGCTCCCGTTAGTGGGCAGCACTGTTGCATAGTGGGTAAAGCTACTGCCTGCAGTGTCAGCATCCTATATGGGTGCCGGTTATGATCCTGGCTGCTGCACTTCCAATCCAGCTCTCTGCTGTGGCCTGGGAAAACAGTAGAAGATGGCCCAAATCCCTCATCTCCTGCACCCACCTATGAGACCTGGACAAAGCTCCTGGCTTCTGGTTGTGGATCCAAACAGCTCCAGCCATTGATCTCTGTTTCTGCCACTCTGTAACTCTGCCTTTCAAATAAATAAATAATTATTTAAAAAAACAGCTTCATCCCAGAAGAAGTTCCTGGCTACTGGCTTCAGACTGGCACAGCTCCAGCTGTTGCTACCAATTGGGGAGGGAACCATCGGATGGAAGATGTCTCTCTCTTTCTCTCTCTCTCTCTCTCCTCTCTCTGTGTAACTCTTTCAAATGAATAAATAAATCTTTAAAAAAGTAGCTCCAGTTATTGACAACACAGTAGACTTGCATTAATTTTAATTCCCTTCTCACTTTGCAAAGGGATCAGTGGCAGGTCAAAACAGTTGAGAGCCTTGCTAACAGGAGAAGAAATAGCTGAAGACAGAAAATGAAAAGCAGCCAAATACATCATCAAAGAAAGAGAAGTGGACCTCATCCAACACAAACCTTTAAAAGTGGATGCTCACAATTAACGAGTGAAACAGCTGCCCACTGAAATCTTATCTAGGGAGGGAAGATGTCCTAAGTTCTGCTTCTGTAAACTTCAGTCATAAATCTGTCCTAATAAATCTGTCCCCAGCATCTCTTTTACAATCATACTGGACCCACTGACCATTGGAAATGTGGTCCTAAGTCATGTAGGCTGCCATTTAAACCCACCAATGCTGTAACAGCTAAGAAACTTGAATTTGATGCTCAGTTCTCAGGAAATCATTCCAACTGAGCCTAGGGCCATTAATAGAAACTCCTTGGATCCTCCACTGTCTCTGTGCCTGTTTGAAAGAAGAGAGTTTTCCCATCCCAGGTTTCTGGAACAGCTTCAAATTCCACATTGGAAAAATCTGATAACTAATATGAGAGGGATCAACACACAAAGCAGCTATTCATGCTTCACACTGCTCCCCACCAGGAAGATGAGATGCAGGATGAGAGCAGTGGGGCAGATCCTAGTCAGATCCTTCTTCCCACCCCTCTGCTGCCCCAGGCTCCCTGCTGAAGGCCATCCTGCCCCACCCTGCAGAAACCAGCCCAGGAAACATCAAGAGGCCCAGCCCAACTGTATTCTAAGACCACCCACAGTGGGAACCCAGCTTATTTAACTGTGGAGAGCCAGAGTCTTTCCGCCTTCCTTCTCTGCGTGTGCAGGTTTCCAGAACGCTGCCCTCTCTCTCCTGTAACCACTAGATTAAGCACATTAGGGACAGTTTGGGTGAGGTTCTGCAGGAGAGAGTCCAGGCACTGGGAGCCTGAGAAGCAGAGGTGGGAGACAGAACAGCCCAGGTCCCAGCCCTGACCTCGGGGGAAACTGCCAGGATCTCTGGTGCCCTGGCACCCACCCTTCTCCCACACATGTCCCCACCCCATCCTGCACACCAAACCTGCAGCAGAAAGTCCCCGAGCAGGTAAGCTTTCTTCCAGAAACACGGGGAGCAAAGCAGGGAGTGTGGGGAACAGAGTCCCTGGTAACTGGGACCCACAGGTGGACAATGAAGAGGGAAGAAGCAGCAGGAGGCAGGCTCAGGTGAGCACTTGGAAACTGCCTGGGATTGCACGTGCAGAGCAGGTGATGCAGTAAATGAGAGAGAAGGAGCACCACAGCCCCCAGGGCTGACCCTGATCAGGGAATGAACTCCCTCTGGTCCAACTCAGACCCCCAGGGACTGGCAGTTTTACACACATGTGCACAGGCATTCGGGAAGCAGAATATGTTGGAGCTCCTGGGAACTCTGGGAAATGGAGTCCAGTCCGCAGCATCCATAGAGACACCAGCTGGCCCTCCCCAAAGGCTGCAGTCGGGGGTGGGTGCCCACAACCAGAGGGCATTTCCTTTTGTTCAGTCCCTCCTTCCTTTCCTTCCCAACCCAAAATCTCAGGGATCAGTTGCTGTTCTTCCTTTCCTGAATCAAATCTGAAAGAGTGACACTCACTGCTGCTAACTGACCCCAAATCCTGGCTCCCTCATAACCTCTGTCTCTTCCAGAAAAATCTTATTTACTACTTTGGCCCTAGAAATCATAAATGACTATGATAGAATGTAACTTTTAACAGAAGTGAGGAAGGCATGGTTTAATATCCAGTTTTGAGAATACAATTTTCATTTGTGTTTTATTGATGTTTATAGTTCTTTTAAGATTTGTTGATTTATTTGGAAGTCAGAGTTACAGAGAAGGAGAGGCAGAGAGAGAGAGAGAGAGAGAGAGAGAGAGAGGTGTTTTCCATCTGCTGGTTCACTCCCCAATTGGCAGCAGCACCACAGCGCTGACCCCTTATAGTTCTTTTCAAATCATTTTACACTTTCTTTTTATTCATCTAGTACAGAGACAGAAGAATGGACACAGAGCTAACATAGCTGAGTATTCAAGGAGACAGGTTAAGGGGTTAAATGCCTCATATCATATCATTTATACCTTAGATTAATTCTGGGGACAGTATTATCTGGAATTTACAAAGTAGAAACTGAATGGAAAGAGCTTAGAAAAATACGGTGTTTTTTAATATCATTAAAAAGTCTAAGATAAAGGCTAATCAAGGGGCCAGCACTGTGAAATAGCAGGTAAAGCTACTGCCAGCATGGACATTCCATATGGGTGGAGGTTGAGCCCGGCTAGTCTGCTTTCAATCCAACTCTCTGCTATGGCCAGGGAAAGTGGTGGAAGATGGCCGAAGTCCTTGGGCAGCTGCACCTGTGTGGGAGACCCAGAAGAAGCTCCTGACTGCTGGCATTGGAGCAGTACAGCTCCAGCCATTGTGACCAACTGCTGAGTGATCCAAAAGATGGAAGATGTCTCTCTCTCTCTCTCTCTCGCCTTCTACTCTGTGTAACTCTGACTTTCAAATAAATAAATAAATCTTTTTTAGAGAGCCAATCAACATATAACACTAGCATAAAAATCTTTCTTTTGTCTTGGGTCTCAGTTTTTATAATCTGATTTCTCAAATGGAAAAATGTGAGAGAGATGAAGTGTACCTACAAAAATAATTTACTATACTTATTTACTGTAATAATTTACTGTAATGATGTACTGTAATTTACTGTAATAATTTACTGTAAAGAACCACATAGGATTATAACTTGTCTAGAAAACAAAGGAGATTCAAAGTTGCTATTATTTAATGGTTATTTTTTCTTATTTTTAATATCAAGATAGTATATAAATATTATGCACTCCTGGGTATTTCTGTGTTGTTTGATATGTTTTATTTTTAAGCAGAAATTCAAAGAGATAACTGGCTAACATGGAGTTCTGTGTTTCTGATTACTTCTCTCAATTAGAGATCATGGGATTAGAGTTGGTGCTAGATTAAGAATGCTTCAATCTTTATCCACTGTCTTCACACCAGCATTTACTATGTTAAAAAATATTCTTTGGGTAGATTGCTCTTTCTTGCCAGACTGTAAACTTCATGGGGTCTAGAAACATATTTGCTTTGACACTAAAACTCAGCATCTTGACAGTCAGTCTTTTAGTTGAATAAATACATGATATACAAAATAAATATTTCTGCCCCTCAAGAACTGCCTAAGAGAGAAGAAAATAGAAATCAATTTGATGACTCTCAGTATTAGGTGAATATATAATTTGTCGTTCTGACATAAGCTTGGTCATAAAAAGGGAATATGAATAATTACACACAGTTGAAGTGTATGAACACCTAGGGCCAGCGGGTTAAATGTTCACCCTAGCAATGTAAGGCATTCCATGTCAATAGGAGAGGAAGGAGGAAGAGGGGAGGGGGTGTAGGTGGGAAGGTGGTTACGGAGGGAAGAATCACCATGCTCATTACTTAGCAGCAAAGAGAGAATCTGTGATCATTTGTTGCTTAAGAAAGGGTGATAGGCATTATTTAATTATAATGCAGGCATCAGTGTTTTCCTGTCTCTGAAATAGGAAGTCTATAACTCAGAATTCCTTGCTGTTTCATCAAAAACAATTCAAAACAAAAACCTAATTAAGCATAAGAGGAAGTTACGCATTAGAAGTCTATTCTAATCTCTAGGAGGTTCAGGGGTTGGAAAATTCATCCAAAATCTTGCTGCCAAATGTCCCATACATTTTCCATGACCACTACCCATCAGCATAAGCTCTTTTAAAAAACAGAAAGATTTATTTATTTGAAAGTCAGAGTTACACAGAGAGAAGAGAGGCAGAGAGAGAGAGAGAGAGAGAGAGAGAGAATCTTCCATCTGCTGGTTTACTCCCCAATTGGATGCAATGGCCAGAGCTGAGCTGATCCAAACCCAGGAGTTAGGAGCTTCTTCCAGGTCTCCCATGTGGGTTCAGGAGTCCAAGGATGTGGGCAATATTCTAATGCTGTCTCAGGCCATAGTAGAGCTGGATCAGAAATGGAGCAGCGGGACTTGAACCAGTGACCATATGGGATGCTGGCACTGCAGGCGGCAGACTTACCTGCTACACCACAGCACCAGCCCCCATAAGCCCTATCTTCTGCAGAACCAGCACCCCAGACACCAGCCACCACATGGCATCCCATGGCACACTCACCCCTGGCAATGTGCTGCAGCTCCTGCTCCTCTCCACTTTCACTGGAAGAATCTGCCACTCCTTTTTTTCATGCAAGTAATTCTGATTCAGATGATGACCCTGACACAATTGGCTGGCAAGTGCCATGGCATGTGTCCATGGCCTAGCTAAATGCAAAGCTGGAACATTTTAAACTTTTCACTGCCATGGTGAGACACGGACTCCATCTAATGAAGTAGGGGATTTTTCAGGGAGTCTAGAGAATCAAATATGACAAAATGACAAATCTTAACCAAAGAGTGCCGTGGTACAGATGAAGAGAACCCAAAATGTATTTTTCTATCTTTTCTTTTCTGAGTTAAGTGCCTAAAAACAAAGCCAATGAGGGTTAAACAGACCCATTCTGAAAATTCCTTAACATCTTCATTTTCATCCAAATTAATATATTGCTTGAAGAAAATAAATTTTACATAAATGAAAATGCAGTACCACAGACAAGTGTACAGAACATAGGCCCTCAGTTAGCTTCAAACCATCTGGGTCCATTAATGTGTTCTTCCAGAATCAAAGCTGCAGTACAATAGAACCACAGCCTCTGACATTCCTCCTCCACCCCAATGGATCTTGGGTTTTCCTCCCACCTCCCCTCTCCTGTGAATACATCAGTAGCAGAACAAATGGAATCCAAAGATACGATGATGTTATTTAACATGGAATAAACATAGTGTTTTAGTCAGTATAATCCTCAATACTACACTAATAATTCCGAGTTCACTGATTATGAAAGTAAGTATAAGAAATCTCTTCCTAAGTAATCATAACATCGAGAGCTGAATGTAGACTTTCAAAGTGAAAGAGAGAATTGTGTAGAGATGTGTATCTCTATAATAGAGATTTACCGCTGTAATTTATAGACAGTACACCATGTTTGTATTTTTTTTGTAGTCCTGCATATTTTATTACATGCAGCTTGTCACTTTGGAAATTTTATGATTAGACACTAATATACAACAAATTTTGTATCCTTACAGATAATATAGAGCACCCTAGGCCCTCCCAAGGGCAGAAAACAGACCAAGAGCTCATAGACTGGCTGCAACTGCAAGAAGCAGATGAAGATATCGTCAGAAAGATACATATTCCTGCAGTGTGGCTGCTGAGCAGTTCTGCCCTTATGGATCTCATCTCTGTTTCAGATCGTTAAAGAAAGTTACATGCTTTCTGACATTTCTAAAGATTTCACTAATGAGAATCTAAGATATCTTCACTATGCTAAGAGCCTCAGAACAGCCCAAAGACTTGGGCCATCTTCTACTGCTTTCCCAGGCCATAGCAGAGAGCTGGATCAGAAGAGTAGCAGCCGGGACTAGAACCGGAGCCCATATGGGATGCTGGCATTCAGGCCAGTGCTTTAACCTACTGTGCCACAGCACTGGCCACAACATAGTATTTCTAATAGAAGAGATGGTTAAGTCATTAACTCCTCTAAAATACAAGTTAAGTATTAGTTTTGAAACTCTGATTCATTCATGAGAAAAACAAAAGGTTAAATTTCTCTCTTTGCTTCTGGGTATGTAAATTTTCTTCTAAGAAATTAATCATGACTTTTACATCTCAGACCCTATTATGAGTAAGTAGAGAATATTGTGGGGTCATACGCTCATTCTATCAAAAGAACATTTCTCCAATTAAAGAAAACATTATGGGAATCCCATATGGGAACTGGTTTGAGTCCTTGCTCCTTGCTGCTCCACTTCTGATCCAGCTACTTGCTATGGCCTGGGAAAGCAGTAGAAAATGGCCCAAGTGCTTGGGCCCATGCACATGCATGGGAGGCCAGAGCTATGGCCCAGCAGATTAACACCCTGGCCTGAAGCACTGTCATCCCATAAGGGCACTGGTTCAAGACCGGGCTGCTCAACTTCTGATCAAGCTTTTAGCTTATGGCCTGGGAAAGCAGTAGGAGAAGGCCCAAGTCCTTGGGCCCAAGCCTAAGTGGGAGACATGGAAGAAGTTCCTCGTTCCTGGCTTCAGATCAGTACAGCTCCAGCCATTACAACCAGTTGGGGAGTAAACCATCAGATGGAAGACTTCCCTCCCTCTCTCTCTCTCTCTCTCTCTCTCTCTCTGTGTGTGTGTAACTCTTTCAAATAAATAAACAAATCTTTAAAAAAAAGCCAGGAGTCAGGGAAATTTCATCCAGGTCCCTTGCTTGGGTGCAGGACCCAAGGATTTGTACCATATTCTGCTGCTTTCCCAGGTATGTTAGCAGGGAGCTGGATCAGAAGTAGAACATGCAATTGGTGCCCATAGAGGATGCTAGTGCTGCAGTTGTTGGTATAACCCATTTTGCCACAGTGCTGGCCCCATAACAATTTATAATTCCTAGTAATTAACAGGGAAGAAAGAAGTATGGCAGGATAACTTTTTTTTAGAAAAAATATTTTATTTATTTGAAAAAGTTATATAGATAGGGAGAGAGAGAGAGAGAGAGAGAGAGAGAATCTTCTGTCTGCTGGTTCACTGCCCAAATGGCTACAATGGACAGAGCTGAGCTGAACTGAAGCCAGGAGCAAGGAGTTTCTTCTGGGTCTCCCACATGTGCAAAAGGTCTCAAGGACTTGGGCCATCCTCTACTGCTTTCCCAGGTGCATTAGCAGAAGGCTGGACTGGAGGTGGAGCAGCCGGAACTCTACCAGCACTCATATGGGATGCCTGTATTTCAGGCCAGGGCTTTAACCTGATGTGCCACAGTGCTGGCTCCAACAGGTGACCTTTTACTCTCAATAATCTCCTCTTGGTATTGGCAGCAGTTTGTAATTTTTTGTTTATTTGCCTTCTTCTTAATCTATATTTTTAAAAAATTACAAAATGTTCCAGCACCCTGAGAACCTCCATCACAAGGGCATACCATCAGATGTTTGTCCAGAAAAGGGTGGTGTAGATGCAACGTGGAAAATGCAAGGTGAGTTGATTCATCTTTCTCAGGCTGTGGTTTCCATGGGCAACTTTTACAACCAACTGCCTTATTTGTTCCTCTTCCACAGAGTGGAACACATGTTAAGTCATCCTATTTAGCCAAAAGCCAGTGGCAGCACTTCAATATGTCATCAATCCACGGACAGCATTGTGGTACAAAGAGGTAAGTTGCCAACTGCAACAGCAGCATGCCTTATGGCACTGCTTTGAGACTCACCACCTTCACTTCTCATTCAGCTCTTTGCTTGGGAAAGCAACAAAGATTGCCCAAGAGTTTGGGTTCCTGCACCCCCATGGGGGACTGGGACAGAGTTCCAGGGTCCTGGCTTCAGCCTGGCTCAGCCCCAGCTATTGTGGCCATCTGGAAGTGAGCCAGCAGATGGAAGATAGAGATCTCTCTCTCTATTACTTTTACCTAAGCATACATTACATACATAAATGAAGATGCATCAATATAGCAACTTGTTGAGGAAAAGTCTTCTGATTATTGCAGGTTTTGTTTCAATGCAGAAAAATCTTCAGACACAAAAATTATAAACTGATTTATATTTATATTTCTCAACCACATACTTTTCAGAAAAAATTGTCTGCCATTCAGCATCAGGTATCAGTTTGAAAGCATTCATTAAAAAATCAAGTAATTTTACTAAGCACAAAAACCTCTAGTATAGACTGCATATAAACCAGTGGCTTCCATGGGTATACACAGATTGATTTTTGTTAATTTACGGGGATCACTGCACTTCCCTGGCATGGAGCTGTCTGAAGAGTTTAAACACTGATTGGTGTGGCATTATTTCTGATATTTGCTTATTATCCAGAGTGCATTTATTAAATATCTATCTTGAACTCCACACTCTATAAATCTATTTCAAATATGTAGATATTTAATGGTACTTACACATTTACAAACTGAGCTAATCCTCCTAACTTCTCTCTGGAATAGCTATGCCTTTGACATTGCCTTTTTTCACACATATGGAAATGCATAATATGCTTCTGTATGGTACTTCAGAATTTATAAAAGGCTTTTCAGGTAAGATTTACATAACATCATGTGAAAGTGGCCAAAGGACACAGTCTTCTCATTACAGAGGGGAGAGGTATGAAGTCACTCTCTGAACAGTTACTCAGATTCTATCAGTCAGGTTCAGAATCTTATTAGGTATCAGATACACATCTAGATTTTTTTCCCTACTGTCTCTTTGTCAGAATTCCCAGCCTATGAGTGAACTTCATCTGAATGAATGCTAATATTCAAGGTTCTAAGTGAAAAAATTACTGAGGTTTGTATTGGTGAGGAAAGCATGTGTCTAAATGTTACTTGTATTTAATAATAAGTATTGAATCATATGAAACTGAATATAAGATTATGCAAATTTTTAAGATGAAGAGCATATATTTAAAACCACATTCTTACATTTTGCAAACGTGTTGAAACAGCTTACTGGAGCATGTGTTTGGCATAGTGGTAAAGCCTTCCACATCCCAGTCAGAATGCTCAGGGCTCAAGCCCTAGCCCTGCTTCTGCTTCTGGCTTCCTGCTAACAGAACCCTGGGAGGCAGCAGCTGATGGCTCAAGTACTTGAGTCCCTGCCACCTGTGTGGGAGACCCACACTGAGTTCCTCGCTTCAGCCTGAACCAGCTCTGGTTGGTGCAGACATTTGAGGAATGAGCAGGAAATGGAAGGGCTCTCTCTGCCTTGCAAATAAACAAAAATAACTATACAGACCTTTTCTTAAGGTGTCTTGTTCACATCTAAATGATTTCCCTTTTCACAGTAAAATGCCTAACTGTCCTCTTTAGTAACAATGCATGTTTTGCTCTCCATGTCCACTCCTGAGCTCCAAGTACTGGCAGCTCACCCTAGCATGCTGACTGGTTCCAATGTTCAAGTACTCATCTCCCATTCTCTTTTGGTGGGTCTACCAGAAAGAAAGGAGAGTATCTACAGTAATTAATATCTTACTGTGGCTCTTGCTGTCCACCTGCAGGCCTGAAGGATGACCACCTGAATACACACTGTGATGTTCTGGACGTAGTTTTCAAACTTCAGTCACTTTGCAGCTGAGGGACTCTGTCCTCGTCAATCACTTGAAAGCCTGCAGGAGTAGGGAGAAGCTGTGTTTGAAGAATTCACAAATACAGTGCATTGAAGCCAACCACTACCACCCCCACCACACCCCTACTTCAGGGTTCTGGCAAATCCCAAACCAGGAGTTTGGGACCAGCAGTGGTTCAGGAGGTGACCTCAACTCCTTACTCTGAACAGCTCCAAAGAGCCTGGTGCACCCAGCGGGAGCTCAGCACCTCGACCTCCCACCCTCCTGCCCTTGCCACCAGGATGCCCGGCTCCCAGAGCCTCCAGGAGGCCTGCAGCAGACCCGCAGGTCCAGGTGCGCTGGGATGTGCGTCCAGAACTAACCCAAAATACAGGCCCAGCTTAAGTGTCACCTCCCCAGAAAGTCACTGTCACCTACTCCCTCCCGGAAGGCTGCAGGCCAGCACCCGGCACCGGGTGTCATGGCATTTGGGGTTCACCTGCTCTCCCTCAAAGGAAGATGCCCCCGTGGGAACCCCGCTCCACCTGCGGCAGGGCTGGGGGTGGAAGGGCCGAGCCAGCCTCCACCCTAGGACTGCAGCCTGGGAAAGTCCAGGGCCCCAGTGCCCTTGCCAGGCATAGGGTCTCTCTAAGTGTACTCTGAGCCAGGGCCTCAGCCATCAGCAGCTCTCTTGCTTCCAGAATCTGCTGCAGGGCAGTTCAGGCTCAGTCCAGCAGGGGGCCTCAGGACAATCGTTGCTGCCCTGAGGCAGGACCAGTGCTGCAAGACCCGCCCCATGCTAGGCTGGCTATAGAGGCGGTGGACATTGGTGGGCAGCTGGTAGTTGCAGTGTGTGCGCATGACATGGGTGGTGTTAGGTTCTTGGCTGTCCCGTTTCGTGCCTTGGGGCTAAAATGCCGGTGGTGGCCCCTGAGTCAGGAGGGGCAGGAGAAGAAGAGACAGACCTGGTGAGTGTGACTGCCCACCTCTCCTGCCAGCCCTGCTGGCTGAGGCTTGCAGCACGTGCTGCACTTGGGGAAGCAATGAAGGCCAAGTCTCAGCAGGAAAACCAAGTGCGCGGTGCTGATTTACTCACTGACACAGCATCTGTGTGGTCTGCATGGGCAGACAGGGGGAAGGGTTTGGTAGAAGGGTGCTGGAAGTGCACTGGGCCTTTGTGCTGCTGCCTGCTGTAGGCATCCAGGGCAGCAGAGTCCTGCGGGGTCCCTAGAGATCCTGGCCATGCTGTGCCTTCCATCATCCACCCTCCTGCACTGATGCTGGGGGAAGTGCTTCTGTGGTTGATATCTCATTGGAATCCATGGTCATTTTCTCATGATGGGCTGATCTCACACAGTGACAATCATGGAACAAATCACTGTTCTGTGGCATCTGCCTCCCAGGAGCATTGCAGGTGGACAGGGGGAAACGGGTGACTGGTGGCACCTCCTGTGCATGGTCTCTGTCCCATCCTGGACCAAAGGTGGAAAGGGAAGGAGAGGAGCTGGCTCAAAGCAGTCCCGCTGCGGGTTCCATTAGGTGCAAAATGTCTCCCGATTGCGGTTAACCTTGCAGAGAAACTGTCTCCTTTTGTGGGCAAGTGACAGCATCTGCTTTATTAGCTGTGCAGTGTATTGATAATTAAAATTTGGGCATCCCTATCTATAGTCCTCACAGCATAGTTACATTCTGAGGAAGTGATGAAACTGCTCAGTACTTCGGGGCTGAGTGTAATATTAGGTGGGCAAGCCTGTTGTTGGCTTTTGGTTTATAGCTATTGGGCGACTTTATTTGGTAAAAATGCTTTCAGGCTCAGTAGTGTATTCAAGGATGACCACTTACTGAATTGTCTTTTTTTTTTTTTTTTTGTAAGAATAAGAGTATTGAAGACTGGGTTGAGCTACCTATGGCAAAACTCCACCATTCCTGGGAAGGCCACAATTGGCAAGAAAAGCAGGTAGCAAGCTTTCACCAAGTAAGTTGAGATTCCTGTGTTTGCAATCTGAAGAGCTCACTGCTGAGCTGGGAGGGGAACTGCTCTGAGCACAACTCATTAGAGAACTGTTCTTGCAGACCTTCCCCGAAGGAAGCACTGTTGTGGTCAGAAGCATTCCAGGAGCTGCTGGCCAGCAATTGTGAATTAGGCTTGAATTGAATCCACTGCAAGTATCACAAGAGTGCAGAAAGGCTGTGTCCTCAAATCAGCAGCTCACCAAGGAGAATTTGACTTAACCTAGAAGGTCTGTTTATCTCCGCTTATTTCTCAACATATTCACACCAGGTGGGGAAGATAAATCACCCTTCAGCTCTGCAATGGCAGTGCTCTTGGTTGAGGCTGAGGATGCTTTTCATTGCATGCAGTGTTTGCAAGAGACTTAGTTCCCTGAGGATTTATGCCTCTCCTGTAAATACATTTTTGGCATTAAAACAAACTGAAGTATTTCTGTTTTAGTAGTATGGAACCAACTTAAGTATATTGCCTACTGGCATCTTTGTCTTTAAAGAGCTAAATCCACAGGATTACAGGATTGAGTAAAAACAAGAGAATAGCTAATCCTAGTACTAGAAAAGCACAAGGGAATGTTTGATCATTAGCTTCCTTATATTCCTCATGTTTCTTTTTATTTTTCTGCCTGCTCTTCCCTACCTACAGATGGTCTGGCTGTATTGGAAGCTTTTTTAAAAACTGAATTCTGTGAAGAAAATATAGGCTACTGGCTAGCTTGTGAAAACTTCCAAAAAAATCCACCCACCCCAGAAGCTATCCTTATATGCAAGAAAAATATATACACTCTGCTTAGAAAAAGGCCCAAAAGAGGTTAGACACAATTCCTCATTTCAGCATAAAGTGTACACTCTTGACATCAAGAAGCAACAAAAGAAGTAAAGACATAAGACTAAAGCAAGGGCCAGGGAATCTGAAAAGCTTCCTCTCCTGATGCCCTGACTTTCAAATAAGTCTCCCCAGACCTGGCAGGTGGAGCTCATCACACATTACAGCTTCTGATTTCCACTTTCAAAGAGCAGAGCCCCCTTCTCTAACAAAGGATAATGAGTGATCTTTGTTTCAGATGAACACGCTTTCAAACCAAAACTCTTATTATCCAAAATATAAGAGAAGCTATGACTCCCAGCTTTACAACTGCCTCGAAAAGGGTGTATTGCTTGATGGAGAATAACTTTCTGAAGTTGTATTTATTGGCAAGGCAGAGTTACAGAGAGAAAAAGAGAGGGAAAGACAGCGGTCCATCTGCTGGCTCACTCCCTAAATGGCCACAATGGCCAGGGCTGGGCCAGGCTGAAGCCAGCAGCTTCCTCCAGGTCTCCCATGTGGGGGCAGAGGACCAAGCGCTTGGGACATTCTCTGCTGCTTTACCCAGCAAGGAGTTGTGGAAGAAGTAGAGCAGCTGGGAGTCAAACCGGCATCCATGTGGGTTGTTAGTGCTGCAGGCAGCAGTGTAACTTGCTATGCCACAACACCAGCCCCCAGAAAGAACTCTTATCCCTGGTCTTTCTTTTGAGTCAGAATGCTCCCAGGACTTGTGTTGAAAACCACAGATCACCACAGAACCCCATGAGAAGAAAAAGGAGTCCCAGAGTAGAGGACATGTTCTGTTTCCTACGGCAGAAGTTTTTGACTGCCAGAGACGAACATTCAATTCAGCCTGGGTGTTTGGGAAATATACCTCGCAACTGGGGATTCCAGTTCAGGTAGTAAATCAGGAAGCTGCTGACTGTCCAGGAGATGCCTGTATCAGAACAGCTTCCACCACCGTGAAGACACAGGCAGGAAATACGTGGTCTGAGTGGGGTGGGTCTCACTGGAAAAGCAGGACTCTGAGATGGAAGATAATGCAATGGAATGCTGTTGTTCCAGACTCACTTAAAATCAATAGGTCTGGGATTCTGTAGCCTTAGCTACCTAGCTCTACATCTTTCCTTAAATCCATCCATATTACCACATGGTTTTAATTCTAGGTTTTAAGTCCAAACTAATGTAACATGTTTATTATGTAGAATCATCCATTCTATTGTTGTGTATTGCTGAAGCTGAAGTGATGTTTGAATTGTTAAATGGTATATAAAATAGTGAGTGCTCATGTGTAGAAAACCACAGTGGCTGTTCCAAGTGCCAAACACTCTTGAAGGCAGTTAAGCTTTGAAGTGGTCTTTGAATATTTGAATACATTTATTTTGATAACTAATGTCATTGAATACTCAGAGTCCAGGTGTGAGTTGATTTGATTTTTGTAACTGGAAATATGACCAACATAAGATCTTTGTAGTAGAGAAGAAGCATGCATTACTGAATCTGTGCAGGGAGAACTGACAGCCCCCAGAGCTGAGATGAGGGTGGCAAGGAAGATGCTCTTTTCTAAACCTAAGTCACAGCACATCTTTAGAACGACCCAGGGTTAAAATTACTAACAGAATCTTTAATTAAACATTAAGGTATTTGATGAGAATAGAACATTGACCTAAATCCCTTCTTGAGGATTAAGAACCAGCTAAATAGGAGGCTGCGGTGGTGACCTCGAAGGGGTTGGAGCCTGGGGTCAGGGGTCGTGGGTCCCAATGGCTGGTCCAGAATCATCACGGGCTACCTGGGTCGTGGGCCAGCACCATGGCTCGGGGCTCCAGAGGTCGGGGGAAGCCTGCTGGGCCCCTTCTTGCTTCCTTCTTTGGGCAGAAGTCAGGCATCACAAAGTGACCTAAAGTGACCAGTTTGGTGCCGAAATCCCTGAGGCACCACTGGAGCCCGGGGCCAGGCCTGCAGGCAGGGCAGAAGCAGAGGGGAGACACCGGGACCTGGGGGCCAAGGCTTCAGGTGTTTCTGTTGGCCCCCAGGCACCCACGGGGCCTCAGCCTCTCTCACAACAGAAATGTGCATGCACCTCAGACCATTTTTACCCTTAATTCCACTTTAAAGAAAGGTTCATCGAGGACGGACTCATGGCATGGGGGTGCAACCACAGCCTGCATGGCCCACATCATGGGCACCAGTTCCATTCCCTGACGCCCTACTTCCTCTCCAACTCCAGCCAACGAGTGCAGTGGTGATGGACAGGTGCTTGGACCCCACACCACATGGAGATGGGAGGGGGCTCATGGGCCTTCAGCCTCACCCAAACATTGGGGAATCAAACCAGCAGATCGAAGACCCCTGTCTCTATGCCTTTCAAATAAATCTCTTAAAATAAATAAAAAAGAAATGCAAATAAAAAGAACCAGCTAAATAGACATGAACTGTATGGAGACAAACACCAATATTACATTACTCAACTCTCCACTGCTCCAATGAACAAAGAAGACAAATAAGAGGGATATAGGCCTCCCCTTTTTTGTTATCCTTCCCTTGGTTCCAACTAGCATGGGCTTCCAGAAAATGCGCAAGGAATCCATTCTCTTCTATGGTCAATACATGATCTCAGAATTTCCCTTATTCATTTGCCTAACAGATTTTGATTATGTCACTCTAGGTAAAGGGAAGGCAAGAAAACTGCCCTTTTCCCCCATTTTTAAAATCTATTATTTATTTGAAAGGCAGAGTTATAGAGAAGGGGTAGAGACAGATCTTCCATCTGCTGGTTCACTTCCCAAATTGGCCTCAGCTGAGCCAATCTAAAGTCAGGCGCTTCTGCCAGGCCTCCCACATGAATGCAGTGGTTCAAGCACTTGGGCCACCTTCTGATGCTTTCCCAGGCACATTAGCAGGGAGCTAGATTGGAAGTGGAGCAGCTGGGACTTGAATCAGCACCCATATGGGATGCTGGCACAGCAGGCCATGGCTTTACCCACTGTGTTGGTACCGTGTGTTTGTGTGTGTGTATGTGTGTGTGTGTATGTATGCATGTATTTTTATTTCAAAGACTCATTTATTTATTTGAAAGGCAAGGTTAGAGAGGGAGAGACATAAGAAGAGAGATCTTTCAACCTCTGGTTCACTCCCCAAATGTCCACAACAGCAGAGGCTGGGCCAAGCCAAAGCCTGGAGGCTGAAAAGCAGATAATCTTTAGTTATTAATTTAAAATGAATAGGCTGTAGCTGGTACTGTGGCATATAAGGTAAAGCCACCACCTGCAGTGCTGGCATTCCCTATGGGCACTGGTTCATGTCCCAGCTGCTCTGCTTCTAATCTAGCTCCCTGCTAATGTGCCTGGGAAAGCAGCAGGAGATGGCCCAAATACTTGGGTGCCTGAATCCATGTGAGAGAGCTGGAAGAATCACCAGGCTTTGGATTAGCCCAGCTCCAGCTGCTTGCAGCCACATGGGGATTAAAACAGCAGACAGATCATCTCTATTTATGTGTCACTCTTTATAATGCTGTCTTTCACATAAATAAATAAATAAACCTTTAAAAAAGGTTTATTAATGTATGCTATAATCCAATCCAGGAACAGTAAGAGAAGCATTAAATATTGCTACCTATATTTTTATTTTTTAATTTTTTTAAACTTTTATTTAGTGAATATAATTTTCCAAAGTACAGTGTATGGATTACAAAGGCTTCCCCCCATAACTCCCCTCCCACCAGCACCCCGCCCATCTCCCACTCCCTCTCCCATTCCATTTACATCAAGATTCTTTTTCAATCATCTTTATACAAAGAAGATCGATTTAGTTTATATTAAGTTTTCATCAGTTTGCAGCACACAGAACATAAAGTGTAAAATACTGTTTGAGTACTAGTTATAGCATTACTTCACATTGGACAACACATTAAGGACAGAGATCCCACATAAGGAGTAAGCACACAGTGATTCCTGTTGTTGACTTAACAATCTGACACTCTTATTTATGGCATCAGAAATCTCCCTGGGCTCTAGTCATGAGTTGCCAAGGCTATGGAAGCCTCTTGAGTTCACTGACTTCGATCTTATTTAGACAAGGTCATAGTCAAAGTGGAAGTTCTCTCCTCCCTTCAGAGAAAGGTACCTCCTTCTTTGATGGCCCGTTCTTTCTACTGGGATCTCACTCACAGAGATCTTTTATTTAGGTCCTTTTCTTTTCTTTTTTTCTTTTTTTGCCAGAGTTTCTTTCCATACCTAAAATACTCTCATAGGCTCTTCAGCTAGATCTGAGTGCCTTAAGGGCTGATTCTGAGGCCAGAGTGCTGTTTAGGACATCTGCCATTCTACAAGACTGCTGTGTATCGCACTTCCCATGCTACCTATATTTTATATAGTCTGAGTATTGTATAAACTAAAATATACAACACTAGGAGTATGCTATCAGTAATTACACTGCCAATCTCAGTGATTATAAATAAGAATTTTAGCAACTATACTGATTCTGAACAGTGATTCAATGATTCTGTTTTTAAATTTAAAAATGCCCATGAACTTGAATGTTTCTGTGTAGCTCCTCATAGAACTACAAGCTTTAGAATTTCTATGCTGTTTAGCATTTCATCTTCAGTGCGAACTTGATTATTACACTGCCAATTTATAAAACACTTCACAGTCATGTGAGCCTAACCATAAGATAGGACTGTGTAGAATAAATCCTTTAACTATAAAGACAATCTTATCTCACAAGGGAGGAAGATCCAGAGGGGTCAAATGACTTGCTAATGTCACTTAGCTCTGTCAGCACAGAAACAAGGAAAGCTCTCAGCTTCCTGCCACCTCCCCTTACACCACCTGCCTCAACTAGATGAACCTGTAATTTTAAGGACACTCAGGCACCATGAGTTTAAATGAATTTTTCAAGGTTACATGACAAGTACCAAAGCCAGAAGCAAAAATTATTGCTTCCATCTTTCTCTTCCTTGTCCACAATGGAAGTCCGATGTACAGTTATGCATTATTCTAATATCACAACCAAGAAGCATTATTTTTCCCCAATTTAACAATGAAACTTTTTTTCCATTGAGGAAGTTATTTTAATGGATGATACAAACATACTTTTTTGTTTTTTAATTGGAGATGCAAAGAAATGAACAAGTAGACAGAGAAGTAGTATTCACCCTCTAGTTCACTGCTGAAATGTCCCCAGTGGCCAGGGCTGTCCCAGGAGTAGGGAACCCAATCATCTGAGCCATTTCTTGCTAGCTCCCAGGGTCTACATTATCAGGAATTTGGAGGCAGGTACTGGAACCAGGAATCAAACCAAGAAACTCCAATATGAGACATAGGCATTTGAACCACAAGGCTACACCCTGGCTTCCAGACTTGTTTTTTCACCAGTCCTCTGAAAAGGAAAGTTAATTACAACCTGAAATCCAAGACTCTGGAGTCCTCAGGTGTGTGCTTCTATGCAAGTTGATGCATTAGAGTTACATATGTTGCCCAAGAGTCTGCAGTTTAGAGAGAACAGAAGAGTGAAACATGTGTCAGAGGATGTCAGCATTGGAGAGGTGGCTGTGCTCTAGTCAGAGGCTGAGGAGGACAAGTCCACAGGGAGCAGCAGCTTGATTTAGTCACAAGGAAACCGGCTGTTTCTGGATTCATCCACCCCTCCCAGCTGACTGGCTGTGGAATTCTGATTGAATTCACCTGAAAATCCCACTCCCACTCGATTTGGAGGGAATTAATATCTGTCCCCTAAGTAAAAGGGTTCCATTTCTTTTTCCAAACCACAAAAAATCATGTTGGTTGCGTTGCCTGTAAATTTCTAAGCATGAAACACCAATTTTTTTTTTTTTAATTTCATAATAGCTACTCTGTCTGAACTCTTGTTTGTATTGCATCAGAATACAAAATCTTGGGAGGAAGAAGGCAAAACCAACTCAGACCCAGAAAACATTTAGAAAATTGCTGCTTAAGTACCAAAATTAGCAGAGGCACACAAAACAGTGACAGAAAGCCAGAATTGGAGCAAGCCAACAGCTATGCCCTGATTCAAAAAGACGGTTCCTGCTGTACCCTGAACTCCTTATTCCAGCCTCCAAACCAAAGCTAACATCAGAAAATTCATTACAAACCATGATAAATAAGAAAACTGTGAAAAAAGCCAAAGAAATGCAAGAGTCCTTAGTGATATTGGGCTTGATTTAGTCACAAGGAAACCGGCTGTTTCTGGATACATCCACCCCTCCCAGCTGACTTGCTGTGGAATTCTGATTGAATTAACCTGAAAATCACAGTCAAACTCGATTTGGAGGAAATTAATATCTGTCCCCACAGCAAATTGGTTCCATTTCATTTTCCAAAACACAAAAATTCATCTTAGTTATCCTGCCTGTAGATTTCTAAGCCTGAAAAGCCAATTTATTATGTTTTTTATTTCATAATGGATCCTCTGTCTAACTTCTTGTTTGTACTGCATCAGAATACAAAATTTGGGATGGAAGAAGGCAAAAGAAACTCAGACCAAGAAAACATTTAGAAAATTGCTGCTCAAAACCAAAAATTGGCTGAGGCACCCAAAACAATGACAGCAAGCCAGAATTGGAGCAAGCCAACATCTGTGCCCTGATTGAAAAAGACCATTCCTCCCGTGCCCTGGACTCCATATTCCAGTCTGAAAACTAAAGCTCACATCAGAAAATTCATTACAAATCATGATAAATAAGACAAATGTGAAAAAAGCCAAAGAAATGCAAGAGTCCTTTGTGATATTAGGCTTGATTTAGTCCCATGTAAACTGGCTGTTTCTGGATTCATCCACCCCTCCCAGCTGAATGGCTGTGGAATTCTGATTGAATTCACCTGAAAATCGCACTCACACCTGATTGGGTGGGAATTAATATCTGGTGCTGGTTCTGCGGGCTGGGGCTTTAACCCACTGTGCGATAGCACTGGCCCCTGTAAGTGGTTTTCTTAATTATTCCCAGCTTTCTGTCTGTTTTGTTTTTAGATTTATAATAATTTCTTAATGAAAATGGATGTAGGAAGGTAAATTTTATTCTCAGGGAATATATAGAAGCAAGATGTATGATGAATTTGTCATGACTATCAATCATTGCATTTATCCAAGAAAAGGCAATGTCATCTCTCATTTTCTGTTGCCATAGCAAAATATATATTTGTTATATGATTTCAATTGAAGTCAAGGATAATATTCTAAATTTTGGGGTCATAATGTCCAACACATTCTTTAGTGTTATACAGATGATGTAGTGGGCAGTGTTTTAGTTCCACCCTGGAAATAAACACTTAGCATTCTGCAAGAGAATTACTTACCTAGGGCTAAACCACAAATCAGTGACATTTATTATTTTTTTTGACAGGCAGAGTGGACAGTGAGAGAGAGAGAGACAGAGAGAAAGGTCTTCCTTTGCCGTTGGTTCACCCTCCAATGGCCACCATGGCCGGTGCACAGCAGCCGGCCCACTGTGCTGATCTGATGGCAGGAACCAGGTACTTATCCTGGTCTCCCATGGGATGCAGGGCCCAAGGACTTGGGCCATCCTCCACTGCACTCCCTGGTCACAGCAGAGAGCTGGCCTGGAAGAGGGGCAACTGGGACAGAATCTGGCACCCCGACTGGGACTAGAATGAAGTGTGCCAGCGCCACAAGGTGGAGGATTAGCCTAGTGAGCCGCGGCGCTGGCTGCATTTATTTTTTTTAATTGTTAGAGTAATGCAGTCCTTAATAGTTTGAGGAGATGAACTTGATTCCCAGCTAGAGTAAGAACACTGTGGGGAAAATAATCTACTGCATGTTCTTTCACGTTTTAAGATTGTATTTAACAATTTATTTATTTATTTAAAAGAGTTACACAGAGAGAGGAGAGGCAGAGAGAAAGAGACAGAGGAGAGATCTTTCATTCAACATTTCACTCTCCAATTGGCTGCACTGGCCGGGCTGCACCCATCTAAAGCCAGGAGCCAGGAGAATTTTCTGGGTATCCCACACGGCTTCAAAGGCCCAAATCCTTGGGCCTTCTTCTACTGCTTTCCCAGGTCATAGCAGAGAGCTGGATCAAAATTAGAGCAGCTGGGTCTTGAAACGGTGCCCATATGGGATGCTGGTGCTTTAGGCCAGGGCATTAACCCACTGTGCCACAGTGCCAGCCCCAAGGTTTATTTATTAACTTATTTGAAAGGCAGAGTAATAGAGATAGGGAGAGATGGGTAGTGAGAAAGAGATATCTTCCATCTGCTGGTTCATTCAACAAATGGCCACAATGGTTGGCCAGGCCAAAGCCAGGAGTCTGGAACTCTATCTGGGTCTCCCATATTTGTGGAATTGGCCCAAATACTCAGGCCATCTTTCACTGCTCTTTCAGCCACTTTAGCAGGGAACTCAATTGGAAGTGGAGCACCAAGGACTCAAATTGTCTGTCCACATGGGATGCCTGAATTGCAGGTGGAGATCTACCTGCTGTACCACAATGCTGGTGCCTACTGCAGGTTCTCAAAGCTCTCTGTATTTCCCTCAGTCACAAATGCAGATTATAGTACAGAATTTCTCAGGTTCTGTTCTTGGGTAAATAACTCCATAGCTTTTACTTTAATTTGTTATCATGTTATTTCAGTTCTTTAAATGTTTATGAGTAGAATAATTATAGAAAAAGCAAAAGCTACTTTCTATTCTTTCTTGAATCTCCTCCCTTACTTAAAATATTTATGAGCCTGATAGAGAAAGAAATTGATGGAGTGAGAGAAAGCTAGAAAGCTCCCATGCACTTCTTCACTGCCTAAATAAAAATATCAAACAGAGGTGGGGCACAACTGAAGCCAAGAGTCAGGAATGGAATCTAGGCCTCCCTCTTGGTTGGCATCACCATTGCTTCCCCTGGTCTGCATTAGCTGGGAGCTGGAAACTGGAGCTGGCACTGAAATCCAACTTTGGAAATTTGATGCAGAGAGAGAGTATCTGAGCTGGCATCATAAACACTAAGTTAAATGCCTACTGTCTCTTTTAAAAATTTTTTTCTCTGCCATAATTGCATTGACTGTGTATAGTGTTTTTCTGGAAATTCTTCATTGTTCAATCCCTTCATAACTTCCCTGATGGTTTCTTGTCTTTTTTCCTGAATACTTCTACATTCTTCTGAACACTGCTCATTCCAGAGTGACTCTTGTCCCCCTTTCAGCCTACTGTGCAATTGCCCTTGACATAGTCTGGCCTTTGTGAACAGAAATTCCTGTTTCCCTCCAGCTTGGGCAATTTTCACAGCCTTTATACCATAGGTTTGATCCCCTGTGGAATGCTTCTGTGTGGCTGCCCAAATGCTCATAAATCTGAAATGAAATGGCATTCTTGCTTCTTCATCCATACCCATGTAGAAGATATACAACTGCCATTGTTTGTTAGGTGACAGAGTTGACATGTTGACCAGGAGTGTTCTGTCACAGGGGATGATAGCATTTGAAGACCTGGCTGTGTACTTTACCTGGGAGGAATGGCAGAACATGAACCAAGCTCAGAAAATCCTGTACAGGGATGTGATGCTGGAGACCTACAGCAGCCTGTTCTCCCTGGGTGAGTGACACTCATCACATGCCCAATGGTAACATTTTCTTGCTATTTGACAACTAAGTGAGCACTATTCATAAAGTTGAATGAGGGACAGGTATAGAATTTGAGTCCATGAAGAATCTGAATATCTATCACCTGGGAAGGATTTCACATTGGAACATTTGTTGCATAGCTCCTGGACCAAGCTGTACTCCTTTCATTAACCCAAGATAGTGATTTCACAAAGTCTATATTGTTTCCATTAGTAGGGCACTGCAGGACCAAACCTGACTTGATCTTCAAGTTGGAGCAAGGAGCAGAGCCATGGATGGGGGAAGAATGCCTACATCAGAGCCTTCCATATCAGTGTGTACATAACGGGCAGGGAGGCCAAAGCAGAAGCAGTGCAACAGATATTGACTGGTGTTCTTTCCACGAGTTTTTCCCAAGTCTTACTCCTGAAGACAGCTGGTCCTGTGATTCAGACACAGACATTCTACAGTATCTATGGAGATCAGTATCTCTGGTAAAGGCAAAGGAAATGAAGTTTTCTGTGAAAATCAACAAACCTCCAGAAACTCAAATTATCACAGAGGAGTGTTTATAGAAAGAAACAAGAGGAGGCAACCAGGGCTGATGTCTTCACAATGAGTTAGAAATCAATTTTCAATAATTGAGCAGACTCTGGGTTGCAGGAATAAATTATTTCAACTGGTGGGAATGTATAGCCAAGGTGGTATATTGGAACTTTCTGTAACTGTTGTAGTTATTAGAAGATTAGGATGTCAGGTTTCCTTAGAAATATGGGGAAACTATAATAGTGCAGATAAAACAGAGATTTTCATTAGAAAAATCCCACAAATGCTGTTTGCCTGGGAAGACAGAACACAAGACAACCACATATTCAAATCTTGTCCCATGAATGTGATCCTGCTTAGAGTATAGACACATTTCACTCTTTACCTTCAAGGAAATGATCTAGTAAAACTTCCCCATATTTATGGTTGAAATATCACAGAAGTACAAAACCCACAATTTTTCTAAAAATGAATTGAAAAAGGGGCTGGCACCGTGGCTCACATGGTTAATCCTCCCCCTGCAGCACCAGCATCCCATATGGGCCCCGGGTTCTAGTCCTGGTTGCTCCTCTTCCAGTCCAGCTCTCTGCTGTGGCCCAGGAGGGCAGTGGAGGATGGCCCAAATGCTTGGGCCCCTGCACCTACAATGGAGATAAGGAGGAAGCACCTGGCTCCTGGATTTGGATTGGCATAGATCCAAATGTATTTGCCATTTGAGGGGTGAGCCAATGGAAGGAAGATCTTTGTCTCTGTCTCTCACAGTCTAACTCTCACAAATAAAGAAATAAAAATACATTAAAAAATGAACTGAAGAAATGGACAGGGAAAAATTGGTTTCTAGATTACAGGTGAATATATTTATTAAATATTAGTCCATTCTGTGAAGTCTTATTCATTTTTGTGAAAGTAGAAAGTGAGAGAGAAACAGTGAGGAATAGATTTTCTATTAACTCTCTCCCCAAATACTATCAACAGTTATGACTAATCTGAAGCCAGAAGCCTGGAATTTCACCTACTCATCTCTATCACAGGGTCCCAAGCACATGAACCATTATCTGCTGCTTTCCAGTATCTATTATCTCAGAGCTGTATTGGAAGCAGAGTAGCCTCGGCTTAAACTGGCACTGTTTTGAGATACAGGCATCCCAAGCAGTGATTTAAGACATCTTACCACAAAAACCATTCAATCATACTTGGAAAAAATTCTGGTAGTAAACAGGATCATGGATGAACATTGGAAAATCTATGGATACAATTTAATATATTAATGTATAATGGAGAAAACCTGTATATTCATAAATATGTATCTTCTAATCATTTTTTGAAAATCTTATGATGGAATGAGGATATAAGCCTGAGCCATTCTCCCTCATTGCCCAAAGTAGATAAACTTTGGAATGTATTCCTTGCCCTTGAAACTCAATTGGGTCTCACAGCCTATTGCCTTCATACCCCACCCTGCATTATTTTCCAGGTTCCTAAGGCCCCCACCCAGTTCCTGGAATTCCCCTCCACTGCTGCCCCCTACCCTCATGCCCAGCCTTAGCCCTCCTCAAAAAGGTCTGGCCCCTGGGAATTGGGGCCTTCATGCTCCATCTTGTACAGGCAGTTGGTCACCCACCTCTGTGGATTAATTTTCTCTGAATAAATTCTGTCTGGCTGTAAATTCATACACTTTCTCCTCTATTCTACAACTCTTTTCCTAACATTTTGGTGCCCTGTGTGAGGAGGCACAAATGCAGAACTTTTCCTAACATCTTATCCCTCTTAAATACAAGTAACTTCATTCCTTTTACACGAGTATGCTAGAAGAAACAATTATATTTGATGTAGTGACATCATTTTTTTCTCACTTCAGTTGCCATGAAACTGGATGAACTGATTAAGACCAACCAGAAAAGTCTGGAGAAAAATCTGCATCAGGATGTTATGACAAATAATAAGACATTAACTCCCAAGGGAGTTGAATTCAGAAAAACACTTAATTTAAGTATAAGCCATATTCCAAAACTGAGTATCAAAAAGAGAAACTATTCAGGAATAAAACCTGAAGAATGCAGTATATGTCACAATATGTGTCCCCATTGTGGGCCTGATCAACTACAAGCTGGAGAGAAATTTTGTGCTACTAAGGTACCTGGGAACACTCTCCAGTTCTGTGAACCTCTTAATCAACAGCACAATATTCAGATCAAGGAGCAGGCACTTGAACAAATTGGACAAGGGAAAGTCTTCAAAAGCAAGAATATATTCTGTGAATCTGAGAAGCTTTTTATGGTAGAAACCTGTAATAAGTCAATTGCCACTATTGGCAAGACAACTCAAATAGTACAAGATTTCCATAAGAATTCTAACCTCAGTATACATCAACAAAGTCCCAAAAGAGAGAACGTTTATAAGTATATTGGGCCTGTGGAACCTGTTATTTACCAATCACATGTTAGACTGAATCATAGACCAAATATAGGGAAGAAATCCTATGCATGTAAACCTTGTGGGAAGTCATTCAGTATTAAATTCTGCCATACCCTCCATCACAGCACTCATATAAGTGGAAAACCCTCATGTGTGTAATGATTGTGGAGAAACCACTCACCAGAAGTCAGATCTCATTAGACATCAGAGAATTCACACAGGGTTGAAATCTTATAAATGTAATGACTGTGGGAAGTTCTTTGGCCAGAAGAAACACCTCATAAATCATCAGAGAATTCACACAGGGGAGAAACCTTATGAATGTAATGACTGTGCAAAATCCTTTGGCCAGAAGGCAAACCTCCTAAATCATCAGAGAATTCACACAGGGGAGAAACCTTATGAATGTAATCATTGTGGAAAAGCTTTTGGCCAGAAATCAACACTCACAAATCATCAGAGAAGTCACACAGGGGAGAAACCTTATGAATGCAATGACTGTGGAAAAACCTTGGGCCAGAAGTCAAACCTCATAAATCATCAGAGAAGTCACACAGGGGATAAGCGTTTATGAGTGCAATGACTATGGAAAACTCTTTGGCCAGAAGCCACACCTCATAAATCATCAGAGAATTCACACAGGGGATACGCCTTATGAATGCAGTGACTGCAGAAAAGCCTTTGGCCAGAAGGCAAACCTCAGAAAGCATCAGAGAATTCACACAGGGGAGAAACCTTATGAATGCAATTACTGTGGAAAAACCTTAGGCCAGAATTCAAACCTCAGAAAGCATCAGAGAATTCACACAGAAGACAAGCATTATGAATGCAATGCCTGCGGAAAAAGCTTTGGCCAGAAATCACAACTCAAAATGCATCAGAGAAGTCACACAGGGGAGAAACCTTATGAATGCAATAATTGTGGAAAAGCCTTTGCTGAGAAGTCAAAGCTCACAAAGCATCAGACAATTTGTACTGGGGGAAACCTTATGAGTGCAATGACTGTGGAAAAACCTTTGCTGAGAAGTCAAACCTCAGAAAGTATCAGAGCCTTCACACCATGGAGAAAGCTTATAAATGAAATGACTGTGGAAAAGCCTTTGGTCCCATCCTTGCATACCAAGGATAAATCCCACTTGGTCTGGGTGGATGATCTTTCTGATGCATTGTTGGATTCAATTGGCCAGAATTCTGTTGCAGATCTTTGCATGTATGTTCATCAGGGAAGTTGGTCTATAATTACTTTCTTTGTTGCACTTTTTTCAGGTTTAGGAATGAAGGTGATGCTGGCTTCATAGAAAGAATTTGGGAGAATCACCTCTCTCTCAATTGTTTTGAATAACTTGAGAAGAATTGCAGTTAGTGCTTTAAATGTCTGTTAGAATTCAGCAGTGAAGCCATCCAGTCCTGGGGTTTTCCTGGCGGCGAGGATCTTTATTACTGATATCATTTCCATCCGGTTATGTGTGTGTTTACGTTTTCTATATCTTTGTTGCTCAATTTAGGTAGGTTTTATGGATGGAAGGATGGTGGAAAGCCTCTTTGCTGTACTTCATAACTCATAAGATATCAGAGAATCCACACAAGGAATTTTCTACATGACCTTTTTGTGCAAGTTATATCTCATGAAATATTAGAGAATTCACCAAGGGGAGAAATGCATGAATGTAATACATGTGAATAAGCCTTTGTGGTGCAAATCAGACCTCATCAAACATAAAAGAATTCTCATGGGGAGCAATTTTATGAATGTAATGACTCAGAGCCTTTTACCATAATTCAGCCCTCATTGTACATCATCAAATTCATATAGGGAAAAACTCCTTTGAAAGTAAAATCCCTTTAATTAGAAGCCATACCTCATAAGACAACAGGGAATTCACATGGGAGAGAAACCTTATGGGTGTAATGAGTGTTGGAAAGCTCTGCCCAAATCTCTCCTTATATCAGAATGCACAACATATATATCTAATGAATGAAATAAATGTGAGAAAGTCATTTCACATAGGTAATGCCTCATAATCCATCATGGAATTTGAACAAGGGAGAGACCTTAACAATATAATGAATGTGGAAGAGCTTTTCTCCAAAATTCATGTAAGTATTGTGACAAAACCTTTTGCTGGAAATCACATCCTATCCAACAGAGACTCATGTAAAGGAGAAAGCTTATAAATATTATTAGTGTGAAAAGGTTGTTTGTCAGAAGTCAATGGTACATCAGAGAATTGACACAGGTGGTTTCTTAGGAGTATACCGATTGTGTAAAAACATTTTCTTTATTTCAGGCTTGTATAGATACAGAATTCACAAAAGGTGATAGTCTTTGCATGCTGTAAATACGATAAAACCTTTAGCCAGAAATTAGACATCAACAGACTTCAGAGAATTCATAAGGAACAAAAGTCTATGCAATGAATTTGGAAAAAGTATTTCTGCTATAAATCAGTCTTCAATTCCCATGAATAGACTCACAAATGAGAAAACATGCATGCATACAAAAGTTTTGTACCATAAATTATCTCTAGATGGTAAACTAATATATCACACAAAAGAAAAATCATGAGTATAATGGAATTGGGAATCGCTTTGCTATAAGGCAGAGTTCCAGAAAGCTTAGCAAGATTACAGAAAAGTCTCTGAAAATGTAACATGTCTGAAAGATTTGTTGGCATCACAAACTGGAGGATAGCTCAAGTGCATGTGTTTTTGTGACCTGGCATCCAAATTGATATCTCTTTTTCTTTGATGAATTCCTTGTTTATTTATTTAGCAGATTTAGAGACAAAGGATTCCTGTCCATTGATTTACTACTATATGCCCACAATTGCCATGGTAAGGTCTATGGCAAAAACTGAGTGCTGGGGGCTGTGAATCTGATTCATCACTGATAACATTGAAGACATTGGTTCCTGGTTCTTATGCTGCTATGCATGGAAATGTTTCTCTAATTTCATTTTCAATTAGTTCATTGTTAATATAAAGAAATGCTTCTAATTTTTAAAATTTCATTGAAATAATTTGTGATTAATGTGTCCTAGTCATGCATTATTACAGGGTGTAGTGCAATATTTGCACACATTTATGCAGTAAAAAGTGATCAAGCTAAGCAACTACAGTTTTATTAAGTTTTTAAAGAGTTATTTATTTGAAAGACAGAGTTACAGAGAGAAGTAGCAGCAGAGAGAGAGAGAGGTCTTCCTCTGCCGGTTCACTCCCCAGGTGGCCCAATGGCCGGAGCTCTGCCAATCTGATGCCAGGAACCAGGAGCTTCTTCCAGATCTCCCACTTGGGTGCAGGGACCCAAGGACTTGGGCCATCTTCTACTGCTTTCCCAGGCCATAGCAGAGAGTTGGATCAGAAGAGGAGCAGCCAGGACTAGAACTGGTACCCACATGGGATGCTGGTGCTTCAGGCCAGGGTGTTAGCCCACTGTGCCATAATGCTGGCCCCCAAGCAACTACAGTTTCTAATTCTTCTCCATGATTTGAGACTACCAGTTCCTCTCTTTCAGTTCTTTACACAGAACCTAATATGGTTGAATGTAGTCATCTCATTATATTATGGGGCACCAGAAGTTCTTTCTGCCTCTTTGTATTTTGTTACCTATTATCCAATCCCCCTCTATCCCTAGCTGCTTCCCTTCTCAGCCTCTAGTAATCACAGTTCTGTGTTCAGATCCATTATTTTCTCTCACTTCCACATGTGACAAGGACCAGGTGACATTTGTGTTCCTGCTTCTGGCTTATTTCAATTAATTTAATAATATTTGGTCTTTTTTGAATCTAAATGAAGTTCCCCTGTCCATTTTTTTCATTGATGGATAGCTAGATTGGTTTCAAATCCTGGCTGCAGTGAACTGTGTTATAGTGGCTGTGTTATGGGAAAATTGCTGTATCTTTGATATGCTCTTCTCCTTTCCTTCTAATAAAAGTTCCTTATTCTATATAGCCAAGAGCAAGATAACTCTCACATGGTAGGTCAATTTTTATCTTATTTTAAATTTTTGTTATTTATTTGAAAGAGTTACAATAGAGATAGGGACACAGAGAGGTCCTCCATTAGCTGGTTCGCTCTACAGATGACTACAAAGGCCAGAGTTATGCCATTCTGAAACCTGGAGACAGGAGCTTCCTCTGGGTCTCCCACATGGGTGCATGGGCCCAAGGACTTGGGCCATCTTCTACTGCTATCCCAGGAGATAGCAGAGAGCTGGATTGGAAGAAGAGCAGCTGGAACTAGAACTGGCACCCAAATGGGATGCTGGCCCCTCAGGCGCTGCACAACAGCACCGGCCCAATTTTTATCCTTTTTAAGGAATGGCCATACTGTTCTGCATAACATCTGTACTAACTTGTGTTTTCATCCACCATATATGATGGTTTTCTTTTCCCATGTGCTCTCTAGCATTTGTTATTTTTTATCAGTTTGGCATCAAGATGATATAGTATTGTTCATGTTTTTGTGTATTTTGAAATCAGTTAATTTGTTTATTAAATCTTTGTTTATTTGAAAAGTGGATTTAGAGAGAGGAGGAAAGACAGAGATAGCTTTCATCTGTTGGCTCACACCCCAGAGAGTTTCAAAGTTGAGCCTGGGGCATGCTGAAGTCAGGAGCTTCATCCAAGTCTCCCACATCAGTGGCAAGGACCCAAGTCCTTCGTCCATCTTCTGCTGATTTCCCAGGTGTTTAGCAGTGAGCTAAATTGGAAGTGGAGATTCCTAAGCTCAAAGTGGAACTCACATGATATGCTGGCCTCACAGATTGCAGCTTACCCCACTTAGCCACAATGCCAGCCCCTCTATCAATTTAATTCCTCAAAAATAGGTCAGTAATGTTGGCATCTATCTCATTTTGTTTTTTCTCTGTTATTATTCAACTTATTGATGTCTTATTTTTGTTCACATTATTCCTCTCAATTGCTCTACCTGAGGTGAGTAGGGCTGCTGTGTTGCTTGAATGAAGTGTATGCTTTAGATTACTCATTTACTGAGTGCATGTCATTCACATAGCACTTCACCGAAATTCTACTATGTCCCAAATCCTCTTCTAGGCACAGAATTCAGACCACTTTTCTCTTAGGCCTAGATCTTGCCTTTAACATACTATTTGGAATTTAGTAGCTCATGAAATCTGCAGACTGCATAAATGAATGAATATTTTGAGGGCTGTGTTTTTGTGGAGGAACTTCATAGGAGACCGAAGGAATAAAATAAATCTAAAGTATCCACAGTATACAGAATGTATACTATTTTACAAGCCACAGAGAAGAGGAAGAAGAAGGAAAGTAGTGAGACTAGAAAGTTTGTGGCAAGACTAACAGGCACTGGTCAAGAACTTAATAAGCCCATTAGGAAAGCAGTAAGGTTTCTTTGTCTCCCCGTAGACTCTGCTCTCCAGAGGTGAACAGGGTCCTCTAAACCCACTTGCTGCACACACAAACACCTGAGTGTTGTATTCTCCCACAGGTGTTGGAGACTGATATGGTGTTCTGATTTATATTTACATAATGGCTAGTGACATCGGGCATATTCACATGTTTTGACCATTTACATTTCTTCTGAGAAATGTCTATTCAGATCCTTGCCTGTATTTTTTGGAGTTTTTCCAATTCATGTAAATGTTCTGGAAATCTGTAAACATTCAGAGTTTTAATTTTTCCTGCCATCTGTTCATTGTATCTACACTCTGATGTTTACTTTGTTGTGAAGAAGTATCTTAGTTGGATATACTCAAATGTCTCTGTTTTTATTTTTGTGACTATTGCTATTGGAATCTTACCCAAAAGCTATTGTGTGTTGACAATATTTAGAGTTTCCCTATGTTTACTTGGGTTTGGGTCTTATGATTAGATTTTTCATTCACTGTGAGTTCACTTTCACATAGTGTAAGTGATGTTGGAGTCTATTTTCAGGCTTCTACATTTGGATCATCAAGTTCCTCTGCACCACTTGTGAAAGAGATTCTTCTTTCTCCAGTTCATTTTAGTTCCTTTGTTAAAATTGAGTTGCTGGTAGAAATTTGGGTTTATTTCTATGCTACCTAGTTTTTTCCATTGAACTATGTGTCTGTTATTATATCAGTGCTAACACTTCTTCTTTTTGTGTTTTTTTTTTTTTGCAGTTTATTTATTTATTTGAAAGGCAGAGTCACAGAGAGGTAGAGGCAGAGAGAGAGAGAGGTCTTCCATCCACTGGTTTACTCCCCAAATGGCCACAATGGCCGGAGCTCTGTTGATCTGAATCCAAGTGTCAGGAGCTTCTTCCAGGTCTCTATGCAGGTGCAGGGGCCCAAAGACTTTGGCCATTTTCTACTTTTTTCTCAGGCTATACCAGAGAGGGGTATACGAAGTGGAGCAGCTGGGAAACATACTGGCACCCATATGAGATACCGGCACTGCAGACGGTGACTTTACCTGCTTTGTCATAGTGCTGACCCCTGTAATATGTCTTAAAATATGGTGTGATGTCTCCAGCTTTTTTTTGCTTTATAATATTTCTTTAGATGTTAAGCATCTCTCATGTTTCTATATGAATTTTAGCATCATTTTTTCTAGCTCTGAGAACATCGTTGGTATGTTGATTGGGATTGCATTGAATTTGCAAATTGCTTTTGGTAGTATGGACATTTTGATATTATTCTTCCCATTCACAAACATAAGTTTTCTGTGAGACTGTTAAAAAGCCTTGACAAAAATTGGACTTTATTACACAAAAATTCATCACTTTTTGGGATCATTTAAATCCATAATTTTGCACTAATATTTGATAAATAATGAAAGACTTTCTCTGAGCATTTTAGTAGGAGAAATTAAAATATTTATTTTATCAATTTCTTCAAATATTGTTTAGATGTGATATTCAAATATTGTTTAGAGCCATTGTCTGTATTCCCTCTAAATTACGATCTTTCTGCTTTTTGCCTGTTAAACTTGTCCCTTGATTCAACAACCCTTTTTAATGTAATGTAAATGGAAAATGTCATTTCATAAGCTAAAAAAAAATGACAAAGAAGGAAAAAGAAGGGAGGGAGGTTGAATATATAATTATGTTCTCTTAATTTTTTCTATGAACCGTACTGAATCTTTTAAAAGCTAATGAAAATTAAAACTCTAAATTGGACCATTATGACCAATATTTAAAACAAGTGATTAAAAACTGTAGATGTCTTCAATTTTGATTATCATTCTTATTTAGAATATCTGAAAGAAATCCGGCTTCTCACTTAAAATATACCAGTGTTTTAGAATTCAGTATTAAATGACTTTGTTTAAAAGTGTTATTTAATCTATTGCTTTAAGTGGTAATACTATGGCCATTGTAAAACAAAATCCTTATCATTTTCCATAAAACAGAAAGGGCCTTTAAAACATCATCACTAAAAATATTAAGAGACCTAAAATATAACATTCTTAAAACCCAAGTGATACCATTCAAAATTTTCAAATATGCAGGGATAGTTCATGTCAAGTAACTAAATAATTGTGAAGTGTATATATGGAATAGCTTCTATAAATTCTTTTGGCAAGGGCTGGCACTGTGCCATAGTGGGTGAGGCTGCCACCTGCAGTGCTGGTATTCCATAGGGGCATCAGTTCAAGACCTGGCTGCTCCACTTCCTATCCAGCTCTCTGCTATGGCCTGGGAAAGCATTATAAAATGGTGCAAGTCCTTGGGCCCCTGCACCTGCATAGGAGACCAGGAAGAGGCTCCTGGCTCCTGCCTTCCAGTTGGCACAGCTCCAGCCATGGAGGCCAACTGTGGAGTGAACCAGTGAATGGAAGACCACTCTCTCTGCCTCTCCTTCTCTGTCTGTGTAATTCTGACTTTCAAATAATATAAATAAATCTTTAAAAAATTCTTTTGGCAAATAGATGAAGCTACTTGTTGTACATTTCAAATAAATAGCAAACATACTAGAAAAATATATTGAATAAAATTTAAGCAACTCATAGCTATACACAGAAATTTCTCACCATAACAACATAGCAACCACTAAATTTCCAAACTTAATTTTCCACAACTTAGAATCTTTAACTCCAGAAGGAGTATGAAATTGACAGAACAGTGGCCTATGTATCAGGATACCTAATGCTAATACAGAATTATCCCTGCCACAACTTACCTGTGTGACCTTGAACAATTCACTTTACTTCTCTGGGCCTTGGCATTTAGCATCCTCATGTGATAAAGGAGGCTTGGATAAGATCAGTTGTACTCTATCTTGAGACTTCAACGATCTCTCAGTTTCGAACAGGCACCTTAGGGGAAAGTAAACCTTTAGATCAAAGCTTACATTTTTAAATCTAAATATATTTTAAACTCTTTCTACAACTAGTACAAAACAACACATTCAAATGTGTACCATGCCACTTTTCAATATTTGGGAATAATTAATGCATCATTTTAGAGCATTGTCTTGAGGCCAGTGCTGTGGTGTAGCCAGTAAAGCCACTGCATGCAGTGGGGGCATCCCATATGGAGGCTGGTTCAAGTCCCAGCTGCTCCACTTTCCATCCAGCTGTCTGCTATAGCCTGGGAGAGCAGTAGGAAGTTGGCCCAAGTCCTTGGGCCCCTGAATCTGCATGGGAGACCCTGAAGAGGTCCTGGCTCCTGGCTTCAGATTGGCATATCTCTGACCTTTTAGGCCATCTGGGGAGTGAACCAGCAGATGGAGGACCTCTCTCTCTCTTTTCCTCTTGTTCACTATCTGTGTAACTCTGACTTCCAAATAAATAAATAAATAAATCTTTTAAAAAATCAAAAGAATATTGTCTGGCACACAGTGAACCACTAAGTATAAGATATTATTAGTAATATTAGATTGAAATGTTGAAATAAACTAGGCAATAAGCCTTAAATGCAAATTAATACCAAGAAATATAATCTCAAATTTCTGTGTTCAACAAGGTAGTCTCTTTTTCACTACTAACTTTATACTGAATAAGATATTTTGATATTTTGTTAAAAGTAAATTTAGCGGAGGCCAGCGCCATGGCTTACTTGGTTAATTCTCTGCCTGTAGTGCGGGTATCCCATATGGGCAAAGGGTTCTAGTCGTGGTTGCTCCTCTTTCAGTCCAGCTCTCTGCTATGGCCCAGGAAGGCAGTGGAGGATGGCCCAAGTGCTTGGGCCCTGCACCCAGATGGGAGACCAGGAGTAAGCACCTGACTCCTGGCTTTGGATGGGCACAGCTCCAACTGTGGCAGCCATTTGGGGAGTGAACCAACGGAAGGAAGACCTTTCTGTCTTTCTGTCTATAACTCTACCTGTCAAATAAAAAAAATTATTAGTTTTTCATAAAAACTGCAGTATTGAAAAGGTTCTAAAATCCCTCTAATTCTAAATGTCTGTGACTGCTAACTCATTAGCACATATTGCATTCTTTACATCTGGGTAATCATGATAATTCACTTTTAAATGATTAACAGATCTGCTGTTATATATAAATACATGCTTTTCCAAAAATCATACAATAAGCAGGCTACATAATTTACTTCAAGTAAAATTGCCATATCCAGTCCTACAATTGTAAATAAGACAGTTTCAATTGTTCAGCATTATCAATTATAAATTCCAATAGCGTAGCAATAGTCATAAAAATAAAGGATCCGATGCTGTGGTGTAGCAAGTAAAGCTGTGGCTTGCAGTGCTGACATCCCACATGGGTGCCAGTTCAAGTCCTGGCTACTCAAATTACTATCCATCTTTTTAGGCAAGTAAGACTTACTATCCAGCAGTAGAGGATGGCCCAGGCCCTTGGGCTCCTGCACCTGCATAGGAGACCCAAAAGATGCTGCTAGCTCCTGGCTATGGATCGGCACAGCTCCAGCCATTGTGGCCAAATGGGGAGTGAACTAGCGGTTGGAAGACTGCTCTCTCTCTCTCTCTCTCTCCTTCTCTGTGTGTGTAACACTGAATTTCAAGTAAAATAAATGAATCTTTTTTTTAAAAAGGACGAAATAAAAAGGAAGATGAATATTATAAAATTGTTTAACTTTTATTTAATAAATATAAATTTCCAAAGTACAGCTTTTGCATTACAGTGGGTTCCCCTACCCCATAACTTCCCTCCCACCCATAACCCTCCTATTTCCTGCTCCCTCTCATATCCCAGAATATTACAAAATTGTATAAAAGACATTTGTACAGTAAACAAATATACTGATTTCTAATGTAATATTTGAATACTTGAAGCAGCAAGGCTAAGTACTTCTTAGCCAAAATAACATGTTTTGTCCAGTGTAAAACCCATTTACCATCCCAATACACAAAGGGATTTGGGGCAATAAGGAAAAAAAGAAGTCCACACATGCAGAAATTTTAAGCAAAACAAAATAGAGAATGTATTTAGTTTCATGAAAATCACATGAGAATTAATAGTATTCCACTCATTTCCAATAAATATTTTTAAGTTTAATGAATGAATGAATTTTCAGTTACATAGCAGAAAGCTTCTACCCTCTCCCATAAAACTGAAAGAGAAACTTTTTAAAAGTAAAAACTGATGAAAGAATTCTGCAATACATGTTAATGTTAAGTAGCCCAGCAGAGTTTATTTAGAAATACAAACACACACACAGAAAATAAATACATTAAAATCTTACTGAATAGGTCAGTAATAGTTCAGGATCCAATATAGTGTGCAAAAGATTCTGGATTTCCCAGTCACTTTGTATAGGAAATGATGTGCTTTGCTATGTAGCATGTACCTGTAGATTCCTGAACACCTCCACTTTGCTTCTTACCCTGAGTCCTAGCAAATACAGGAACACAGCTGTTGAGTCATTCATTTTCTGGATTTGGGAATATCAAAGAATTAAGCAGTATAGAAAATTGTACAGCAGAGACCAAATATCCAAGGGAGTTCAGGAAAATGAATTGAACAAGTCAAACTACTATGAATGTATACTGAATGCTCTGTTTTAATATGTCTTACTTACCTAAAAAGACATGAGGGCTATTGCTCTCTCTCTCTTAATACAACTAAGGAGAAGATATCACCAATGCTCAAGAAAAATGAATAGACAGCAGAGCTAATACAAAATCCCAAAAATCTAAAATAGAAAAACTGGATATGCACTCTTTACACATACAATGAAGTGACAATGAAGTAGAACAAATCTAAAATTAGAAAAACTTCTTTTTTTAAAGATTTATTTATTTATTTGAAAGTCAGAGTTACACAGAGAGGCAGAGAAGAGAGAGGGGTCTTCCATCCACTGGTTCACTCCCCAGTTGGCTGCAATGGCCAGAGTTGCTCCGATCCAAAGCCAGGAGCAAGGAGCTTCTTCCAGGTCTCCCACATGGGTGCAGGGGCCCAGGACTTGGGCCATCTTCTACTGCTTTCCCAGGCTATAGCAGAGATCTGGATCCATATGAGATGCCAGCACTGCAAGTGGTGGCTCTACCCACTACGCCACACCGCTGGCCCCAAAAATTCTTGTCAAATTAAGAACATTTAACCTTTGTTTTAGAATGAATTATTAAAATATCTAAACTGGGGGAATACATAATTTCTTTCTTTAGAAATCAGAAGAGAAAAAGAACACTTCAAGGCTACTGTGACACCACACAGAAGGAATGGAGAATCATGACCTCAATTAGCCTAGGGACAGAATAAAAGGGAGGGAAACAGGAACAACAGAATTAAGATGAATAAGCTTTGACAGCTGAGAGAATCTGAATGTAAAGAAAAGGCATCCAGTTAACTGAACCAATAGAGATAAGTCTGAGAGGAAAAAACATTGTTAAGACATATTAATGGGGCCAGAGCTGTGGCTTAGTAAAGTCAAAAAAAATCAAAAATTTGTCGTTAAATTATATAATTAAAAAAGATAAAAAAAGATATTCAATCTTAAGTCTCTATAGCATAAGATATACATCAATTTTCCCAGGTTCTATTTGCATTTATTAACAACGTTACATGGGTATAATCACTACAGTGACTCCAATAAGTCTTTTTATAAAAATTATTTTTTATTTTGACAGGCAGAATGGATAGTGAGAGAGACAGAGAGAAAGGTCTTCCTTTTTTTCTGTTGGATTACCCCCCAGTGGCTGCTGCAGCCAGTTTGCTGGACTTGAAGAGGAGCAACTGGGACAGAATCTGGCACTCCCAGCAGGACTAGAACTCGGTGTGCCTGTGCTGCAGGTGGAGGATTAGCCTATTGAGCCATGGCACCAGCCTCCAATAACTCTTAACCTGAGATGCAACTAAACTTAACAAGGATACTCAATAGGAATTTTAGAAGAATTCCAAAATATGTATCAGAATAAAAATAAATACTTTTCTTGGTACATCTCTTTTTAACTATACTATTGTCCAAATTTCCAATTGTCAGAATTACAAAAAAAATCCCAGAAGCAGCAGAGTTGGTCCAACATGATGAGGAATACAATTAAGTTTTTCAGTTACAACTTACCTAGAGAAAATGAGAATTCTCAGATCCCAGATTAAAATAACCAAGAAGGCCCAATAAAAGAAAACTCAATGTCTTCATACACTAACATTTATTACCCCAGATGTGTTTAACAAAAAGGTGATTATTCCAGCTATATCCCATTAGGTAACCCAATTTTAGCTGCTAAATCCAATTAAAAAAAAAGCACCTCATGATATATTACTAAAATCATATTGCTATATACCATCCACAATGTCCACTGAACCTTGTACCTAATGTTAACAGATCTGATGAAAATCAATAGATAAATGATGTGTCTTAACCAAGTGTGGCAAATGCGTTTTGTTCAAAGTTTTTCCAAAAATCCTGAGTCTCAGTTTGCCTTCACCTTGAAAAGAAACTTTTGAGGTTTACAAATCAGTCTAGCTTCTTTGGGCCTCACTCCAATGCAAGGGGCTAAAATCCATCAAAATAAACTCTAGGCACTGTCCTTGTGCTCCCAGTGACTTTTTCACTCTAGGGGCTCACAAACCTTCTAAATTCTTTAGATCACCTGTGATGTCCATTAGTTCTCAAAGACTACGATGCAAGTAATTTCCCCTCTTGGAACCTTGTTATTAACTGTGCTGTATGAGAAATGAAGTCTCCTACACACCTTGTGCTTACGATTCTCCAAACCATGTTGTCTGCTAGGACTTTGGCCATGAATATAGGACAGCAATACCTGAACATGATTACTGAGATCTCCTTAATAAAGGATAGACTGGGGCCAGCACTGTGGTGCAGTGGTGTAATCCTTTACTTGCAATGCTGGCACCCCATATGAGCACCAGTTCTAGTCCCCATTTCTCCTTTTCCCATCCAGCTCTCTGCAATAGCCTGGGAAAGCAGTAGAAGCTGTTCCAAGTGCTTTGGTCCCTGCCAAAATATGGGAGACCTGGAAACTGCTAGCTCAGATTGGCCCAGCTGCAGACATTGCAGTCATTGGCGGAGTAAATGAGCATATGGAAGACCTTTCTCTCTGTCTCTTCCTCTCACTGTCTGTAAGTAAACCTGTCAAATACATAAATAAATTCTTTATATATATATTTACATTTATTTATATATATTTATGTATATAAATATATTCATATATAAAATATATTATAATTTAGCATATAATATCTTATATGTGTTAATTAAAAATAGATAATATTATATAATTTATTATAAGTATTATATATAATATATATTTTTTAATAACTATTTTAACAAAATTTCTCAGAACCCATCTAATCCAAACCTAGGACAATTGGGAGCTGTTGTACTTGGCCCACCCATAATTGAAATGGATTCTAAATCCTTCAACTGCAAGGAGAGTATCATAGACATTAATGCTCCAAACGGATCCAGTTCCCTGCTAATGTGTCTGGAAAAGCAGCACAGGGTGACTCAAATATTGGGGCTCCTGCACCCTTGTGAGAGACCTGGAAGAAGCCCCTGGCTCCTGATATCAGTCTGGCCTAGCCGCAGTCATTGCAGCCATTTGAGGAGTGAACAAACCAGGAGGAAGATCAATCTCTCCCATTCTCTCTTACTAGTGCTGCCTTTCAAATTCATAAAAGGATCTTTAAGAAAATAGATCACTTCAATAAATTTGCCATTGCTCAGTCATGATGACTTTTACTACCTTCAGTTCTTTTTCAAAAGATTTATTTATTGGAAAGGCAGATAGAGGAGCTGGTGGTTGTGGTGCAGTGGACAAAGCTGCTATCTGTTACATTGCCATCCTCTCCGTGCACCAGTTCAAGTACCAGCTATTCCATTTCTGATCCAGCTCCTTACCAATGGACTGAAAAAGCAGGGAAAGATGGCCCAAGTGCCTGGGATGCTGCCACGCACATTGCAGGAAAAGCTCCTGGCTTCAACCTGGCCACACTCTGGCTATTAAAGTCATCTCAAAAATGAATTAGGTGGTGGAAGATTTCTGTCTCTCCCTCTCTCTGTAACTCTTTCAAATAAGTAATTAAATATTTTAATATAATTAACAAAAAGGCAGAGAGACACATAGATAAAAAAGAAGGAAAGAGAAGCAGAGAGATCTCCCATCTTCTGGTTCACTTTCTATATGGCTACAACTGTGCAAGACCAGGTTTCAAATCCCCATTGAGGTTACAGTTCTCCAAATTAGATGACAGGAAGGAAACAATTTGAGCTATTATCCGTTGCTTCCTAGGGGTATTAACATGAAATTGGTTTGGAAGTGGAGTACCCAAAACTCAGATTAGCACTGCAATATAGGATGTGGGCATCTGTTGTGACTGCTAACAAATTGGAAATCCTAGAGGAAAAATCAACAGATTCCTGGACATACACAATATACCAAAATTGAGTCATGAAGACACATAGAAAAGCTAAACAAACCAAAAACCAAGACAGAGATTGGATGAGTAATAAAGACCCTCCCAACAAGCAAAAGTCCAGGATCAGACAGCCTCACTATTGAATTCTACAGGACTTTTAAAGAACTAATCATTCTCAAATTATTCAACAAAATTGAAAGAGAGACAATCCTCTCAAACTCCTTCTATTAATCCTGCATCACCCTAATTCTTCAACTAGAAAAAGATACAGTTGAGAGAGAGTACTATAGAAAAATATCCCTGATGGGGGCCAGTGCCATAGCACACTGGGTTGATCCTCCACCCGTGGAGCCAGCATCCCCTATGGGTGCCAGTTCTGGTCCCGGTTGCTGCTATTCCAGTCCAGCTTTCTGCTCTGGACTGGGAGGGCAGTGGAGGATGGCCCAAGTGCCTGGGTCCCTGCACCCGCATGGGTGACCAGGGAGATGCTCCTAACTCTGGCTTCCGATTGGACCAGCACCACCTGTTGTGCCATATGGAGCATAAACAAGCAGATAAAATACTTCTGTCTCTCTGCCTCTGCCTCTCCCTATAATTAACTACACCTTTCAAATAAATAATTCTTTTGAAAAAGTCAACAAACAATAAAGGCTGGTGGAGAGGGAGAGAAAAAGGTACCCTAACCCACTGTTGGTGGGAATGAAGCCATTATGGAAGGCAGTATCAAAGTTCCTCAGAAATCTGAAAACAAACATACCATATGATCCTGCCATCTGACTCCTAGGAATTTATCCACATGAAATGAAATAGAATATGCATAGGCATGAGTTATCTGTACCCTCATGTTTATTACAGCTCAATTCATAATAGCTAACATGGAATCAACCCAGAAGTCCATCAACTGGTGACTGGAAAAAGAATATGATATACAGTGTAAAATACTATTCAGCCATAATTGTGAATGAAATCCTATCTTTTGTAACTAAATGGATGAACTGGAAAAAAGTATGCTTCATGAAAGAAGCCAGCCCCCAAAAGACAAATACCATATGTTTTCTCTGACTGGTGGTAATTAATATATAGACAACGAAAAGTAGCATATGAGTTATATTGATATTTTGAGATTTGAGTATTGTTCATAGCACTTTTCTGAACTCTTTGATAGAGTACACAACATATACTCATTGATATTTCTGCTACTACTTGCTGAATTCTTTATTTTGTAGAGGGTTAAAGCTTGTGATTCTAAAATAAAATCAAAGCATGCAGCTGTCAAAATTAAAAGAAAATAAAACAAGAAGGAGGGAGTTGGAAATATGAGACCAAGGGAAGATAGGGTAGGATGTTATCAGTTTGCTCTTCAATCTGTATATATAAATTACATGAAGTTTGTTCACTTAATATGCATTTAAAAATATAAACTTAACATTGGAAAAAAAAGACCTGAGATCAGTGTTTTCTGGATCACCATTAAAAAAATTTAGTCTTCATTTATGTCTGACCATATTTAATTTCTTATTTATTTATTTTATAAGAAAATTAACATCACCATTCCTAACAAGTCCATCCTGCTTCATCCATATCTATCAGTTCCCACTATGCTAATAATTTCTCATGAACTTAAATCCATATCATCTTAAAGTGATGTAATGTGGGGCAGGCGCTGTGGCATACCAGATAAAGTTGCTTCCTGCAATGCTGGCAAGCCATGTGGGTGCCAGTTCAAGACGTGGCTGCTCCACTTCTGAACCAGCTCTCTGCTATGGCCTTGGAAAGCAGTAGAAGGTGGCCCAAGTCCTTGGGGCCTTGCACACATGAGAGATCCGGAAGTAGCTCCTGGCTTCGGATTGACACAGACCAGCCATTGCGGCCAACTGGGAGTAAACCAGCAGATGGAAGACCTCTATGTTTCTGTCTGTCTGTCTCTCTCTCTACCTCTCCCCTATTTGTGCAACTCTTTCAAATAAATAAATCTTTAAGAAAAAAGCCAGAATCATGTCATTATTTATGTGTTTTAGAGGCTTTGCAGATGTTGATTACATGTGCCATGAAAACCCATCAAAATGCAAATCCTATAAGAGGCAACTCCATGTGCACTAAACTGGTAAAATCCAGTGCATGTGTTGAGAAAAACACACTAGCAATACATTTCAAAAAGCTGTGAAATATTATAAGTGGCTGTCAAATGCTAAAAATCTGACAATGACTCATTATGTCATTTATTTATACATAATGCTGAGAAAATCAGAAGTATTTGTTAAAAATTCTGCTAAAATGCACTAGATTTATAATTTTTAAATGCATCGTTCCTAGATGTAATGCAGTCCTGTACTACTTTAGAGTATCAGAAATTTAAAATGCTGGACTTGTGCTGTGGTGGAGCAGGTTAACACCCTGGACTGAAGTGCCAGCATCCCATATGGGGGCCGGTTCAATACTCAGCTGCTCCACTTCTGATCCTGCTCTCTGCTATGGACTGGGAAAGTAGTAGAAGGTGGCCCAAGTCCTTGGGCCCCTGTACCCATCTGGGAGACCTGGAACTAGCTCCTGGCTCCTGGCTTCGGATCAGCACAGCTCTGGCAGTTGCAATCAATTAGGGAGTGAACATCAGATGGAAGACCTCTCTCTTTCTCTCTGGCTCTTCTCTCTGTCTGTAACTCAACTTGTAAATAAATAAATAAATCTTTAAAACAATTAAGAAATTTAAAAAGGGAAAGGTTTTTAAAAATGTATTTATTTATTGTGAGGCAGAGTTACAGATATAGAGAGGAAGAGAAAGAGAGGTCTTCTATCGACTGGTTCCCACCTAAATGGCCAGAATGGCTGGAGCTGGGCCGATCTGAAGCCAGGTGCCAGAAGCCAGGAGCCAGCAGCTTCCTCCAGGTCTCTCACATGGGTGCAGGGGCCCAAGCACTCAGGGCATATTCCAGAGCTTTCCTAGGCCATTAGTAAAGAGCTGGATTGGAAGTGCAGGAGCAGGGACTCAAACTGGTGCCCATGTGGGATGCTGGTGCTGCAGGTGGATGCTTAATCTACTATTCCACAAAGTGGGCCCAGGGAAAGGTTTTAGGAAGACATCTTTCATGTAGACTAGGCTGCAATATTGCAAGGTAAGGTTTAGCTTTTATTCCCACACATCAGTATTCATCTTTTAGCAACTATAAATACTGAATATCATACATATAGACATAAATATAGGTAATTGCAGATTTTTTTGTCATTCTTTCTAATTCTCTTTTTAATGTCTGCTAATAGGCCATCTTATGGATTATTATATTGATGTTACCCGTACACAACCATCAGGTATTTCCACTGTTGAATGTGTTTATGTGTACAGGTAGTTTTGTTTGTGTGTACATGAATGCACATTTGATGGAGATAGCACTGACAGTAATACTGTGAGAATTCCTAACGCTGATTTCAAACTTTCTGTCCTCCGCAGAGATGGCTGTCATTGAAGTAGACCACAGGGCCCCTTTTGCTGTTGTGAACTGAAATGTGCCTCCCTAAAACTCAAACACTGAAGTGCTAATCACCAACATGACTTTACCTGAGGAAAGTAGTTTTAAGCAGATCAAATGATAGATGTGTCTGTCACATCGGAGAAAGGCTTCTGGAAAAATCGAGCCTATTTAAGCACCTTGATCTGATATTTTCTACCTCTACAACTCTGAGAAGTAAAATTCTATGATGTAAATCATATTCTCTGTGGTATTTTCTTAGCAAATTAATATATCCTCATTTCTGCCAGCATTTTCTGCTGTCATCTAGAAGGTCCTCGTGATTAGCAGAGAAATATAGAAACTAATAACTATGATTTTTGATTACCAATTGTCTACTAACACAAAAAAGATATCCCAGAAGCAACCTACTACCATCCTCCAGGACCCAGAAAAAAAAAAAAAAAAAGGAATGAGTCAAGATGCAGGGCAGTAGAAAAAAGTGAATAATGAAAGATCACAGCAGAAGTAAATAAGGAAGGGTTTGATGCTGTGGTGTAGTGGGTTAAAGCCTTGACCTGCTGTGCATGCATCCCATATGTTGCTGCTAGGAGACCAGGTGCTCCACTTCCAATCCAGCTCCCTACTAATGCACCTGGGAAATTGGTGGAAGATGGACCGTGTTCTACAGTTCTGGCACCCACATGAGAGACTTGGAAGAAGCATCTGGCCTTTCAAATAAATAAATAAATCTTAAAAAAAATAGAAGCAGTGTTAGCACTATTGGAAAACAGACAAATAGTTCAATGGAAAAGAATAGGCAGCTGAAATTTACCGACTTTTCTACAGGCAACTCCTATTTAACAAAGGAAAGAAAACAAACAGGAAAAAGAAGAATCCCTTTCGCAAATGGTTTAAAGGAAAGTGATTATCCATATGTAGAAGCCTGAAAATATACCCAACACCTCATACACTATGTAAAAGCAACTCATGGTGAATTAAAAGCCTAAATATAAAACCAAAAACTAAGTAAACATATGAGAAACTATAAAACATAAGCATAGACAACAGTTTTGGGTAAGATTCCAAAAGCACAAGTAACAAAAATAAAATATAGAAATTTGAGCATATCAAATTAAGATACATCTTCACAACAAAGTATTCAACAGAATGAACATACAATGGACAGAATGGCAGGAAACATTGAAAACTCTGACTATGACAAAAGATTGATAGCCAGAACATACATATATAGAACTGGAAAAACTCCAAACAAGAAGTAAAATGTACACTTAAGAAATGGGCAATGATCAGAATAGATGTTTCTCAGAAGAGGAAATCTCAATGGTCAAGACATATATGAACATGCCCAATATCACTAGCCATTAGGGAAATGTAAATCAAAACCAATAGCAGACTCCATCTGTGGGAGAAGACAATGCTTGGGTTTTCATTTGTGCAACAAGTGGGTTTAGAGGACCCTGTTCACCATAAGAGGGCAGAGTCTACATGGAAGTAAGGAAACCTTAATGTTTTCCTAATGGGCTTGTTAAATTCTTGACCAGTGCCTATTACCTTTGCCGCAAACTTTCCAGTCTCACTACTTTCCTGCTTCTTCCTCTTCTCTGTGGCTTGCAAAAACAGTGTACCTTCTATATACGGAGGATACTTTTGTTTTGTTTTATTCCTCCTATCTCATGATGTTCCTCTAAGAAATCACAACCCTCCAAGTATTCATTAATTTATGCAGTCTGCAGTTTTCATGGGCTACTACATGGCAAAGTACTAGGTTAAAGGAAAGGTATAGGTCAGGAACTGAGCAAAGTTCACAATGATGAAGCCATTGGGGAAATGAACCTGATGGAAGACCTCTCTCTCTCTCTCTCTCTCTCTGCCTCTCCTTCTCTCTCTGTGTAACTCTGATTTTCAAATAAATAAATAAATCTTTAAAAACTAACAAAATATACTAAAAACCTGGTGGCAACACCTTTCTATCAGAACATGTGAAGCACTCAAACACAGTTTGTCCCAGAAAGTCAGCCATAGTTTTCAAGGGCACGTCTTCTACTCCATTTGTGGACACCTCTGTGTGGCGTAAGGGACACTTATTTCTTCCCCTCTTCTTTCTTAGCACTCTCACAGTTATAACTTCTATCGATGCTTCCACAGACCAGTCTCTATGAAATTGTAGAACTAATATCCTCCCATGTCAAAAATGTCATGGGTTTAAACACAGAACCAAAATAAAACAAGTAACTGGCTTTCTTAATTACACAGTGTGGAAAGTAAGATTCTCAGTGGATCACTGGGTAACTGTAAAGTACTGCGCAGAGAAAAACTGTAACTTATCTGTATTTATGATGCTGTAATTCTCCACTTTATGCATACTCAGATTAAAAGAGCTCCCGTTAGTGGGCAGCACTGTTGCATAGTGAGTAAAGCTACTGCCTTCAGTGTCAGCATCTTATATGGGTGCTGGTTGGGATCCTGGCTGCTGCACTTCCCATCCAGCTCTCTGCTGTGGCCTGGGAAAACAGTAGAAGATGGCCCAAATCCCTCATCCCCTGCACCCACCTATGAGACCTGGACAAAGCTCCTGGCTTCTGGTTGTGGATCCAAACAGCTCCAGCCATCTATCTCTGTTTCTGCCACTCGGTAACTCTGCCTTTCAATTAAATAAATAATTATTTAAAAAAACAGCTTCATCCCAGAAGAAGTTCCTGGCTACAGGCTTCAGACTGGCACAGCTCCAGCTGTTGCTGCCAATTGGGGAGTGAACCATCGGACGGAAGACGTCTCTCTCTCTCTCTCTCTCTCTGTCTCTCTCCTCTCTCTGTGTAACTCTTTCAAATGAATAAATAAATCTTTAAAAATGTAGCTCCAGTTATTGACAACACAGTAGACTTGCATTAATTTTAGTTCCCTTCTCACTTTGCAAAGGGATCAGTGGCAGGTCAAAACAGTTGAGAGCCTTGCTAACAGGAGAAGAGATAGCTGAAGACAGAAAATGAAAAGCAGCCAAATACATCATCAAAGAAAGAGAAGTGGACCCCATCCAACACAAACCTTTAAAAGTGGATGCTCACAATTAACGAGTGAAACAGCTGCCTACTGAAATCTTGTCTAGGGAGGGAAGATATCCTAAGTTCTGCTTCTGTAAACTCCAGTCATAAATCTGTCCTAATAAAGCTGTCCCTGGCATCTCTTTTACAAACACACTGGACCCACTGACCATTGGAAATTGTGGTCCTAAGTCATGTAGGCTGCCATTTAAACCCACCAATGCTGTAACAGCTAAGAAACTTGAATTTGATGCTGAGTTCTCAGGAAATCATTCCAGCTGTGCCTAGGGCCATTAATAGAAACTCCTTGGATCCTCCCCTGTCTCTGTGCCTGTTTGAAAGAAGGGAGTTTTCCCACCCCAGGTTTCTGGAACAGCTTCAAATTCCACATTGGAAAAATCTGATAACTAATACTTGAGAGGGATCAATGCATAAAGCAGCTATTCACGCTTCACACTGCTCCCCACCAGGAAGATGAGGTGCAGGATGAGAGCAGTGGGGCAGATCCTAGTCAGATCCTTCTTCCCACCCCTCTGCTGCCCCAGGCTCCCTGCTGAAGACCATCCAGCCCCACCCTGCAGGAACCAGCCCAGGAAACATCAAGAGACCAGGCCAGACTGCATTCTGAAAACACCCACAGTTGGAACCCAGCTTATTTAACTGTAGAGAGTGGGAGTCTTTCTGCCTTTCTTCCCTGCATATGCAAGTTCCCAGAACGCTGCCCTCTCTCTCCTGTAACCACTAAATAAAGCACATTAGGGACAGTTTGGATGAGGTTCTGCAGGAGAGAGTCCAGCCTGAGAAGCAGAGGTGGGAGACAGAACAGCCCAGGTCCCAGCCCTGACCTCAGGGGAAGTTGCCAGGATCACTGGTGCCCTGGCACCCACCCTTCTCCCACACATGTCCCCACCCCTTACTGCATGTCAAACCTGCAGCAGAAAGTCCCTGGAGCAGGTACGCTTTCTTCCAGAAACATGGGGAGCGAAGCGGGCAGTGTGGGGAAGAGAGTCCCTGGTACATGGGACCCACAGGCAGAAGATGAAGAGGGAAGAAGCAGTAGGAGGCAGGCTCAGGGTGAGCACTTGGAAACTGCCTGGGATTGCACGTGCAGGGCAGGAGTTGCAGTAAATGCCAGAGAAGGAGAAGCACAGCCCCTAGGGCTGACCCTGATCAGGGAATGAACTCCCTCTGGTCCAACTCAGACCCCCAGGGACTGGCTGTTAGCAGGCACATGGGCACAGGCATTTGGAAGGCAGAATAGGTCGGAGCTCCTGGGAACTCTGGGAAATGGAGTCCAGGCTGCAGCATTCATAGAGACACCAGCTGGCCCTCCCCAAAGTCTGCAGTCGGGGGTGGGTGCCCACAACCAGAGGGCATTTCCTTTTGTTCAGTCCCTCCTTCCTTTCCTTCCCCTCCAAAAATCTCAGGGATCAGTTGCTGTTCTTCCTTTCCTGAATCAAATCTGAAAGAGTGACACTCACTGCTGCTAACTGACCCCAAATCCTGGCTCCCTCATAACCTCTGTCTCTTCCAGAAAAATCTTATTTACTACTTTGGCCCTAGAAATCATAAATGACTATGATAGAATGTAACTTTTAACAGAGGTGAGGAAGGCATGGTTTAATATCCAGTTTTGAGAATACAATTTTCATTTGTGTTTTATTGATGTTTATAGTTCTTTTAAGATTTATTGATTTATTTGGAAGTCAGAGTTACAGAGAAGGAGAGGCAGAGACAGAGAGAGAGAGAGAGAGGTGTTTTCCATCTGCTGGTTCACTCCCCAATTGGCAGCAGCACCACAGCGCCGACCCCTTATAGTTCTTTTCAAATCATTTTACACTGTCTTTTTATTCATCTAGTACAGAGACAGAAGAATGGACACAGAGCTAACATAGCTGAGTATTCAAGGAGACAGGTTAAGGGGTTAAATGCCTCATATCATATTATTTATACCTTAGATTAATTCTGGGGACAGTATTATCTGGAGTTTACAAAGTAGAAACTGAATGGAAAGAGCTTAGAAAAATACGGTGTTTTTTAATATCATTAAAAAGGCCAATCAAGGGGCCAGCACTGTGAAATAGCAGGTAAAGCTACTGCCAGCATGGACATTCCATATGGGTGGAGGTTGAGCCCGGCTAGTCTGCTTTCAATCCAACTCTCTGCTATGGCCAGGGAAAGCAGTGGAAGATGGCCCAAGTCCTTGGGCAGCTGCACCTGTGTGAGAGACCCAGAAGAACCCCCTGGCTGCTGGCATTGGAGCTGTACAGCTCCAGCCATTGTAACCAATTGGTGGGTGAACCAAAAGATGGAAGATGTCTCTCTCTCTCTCTCTCCCTTTCTATTCTGTGTAACTCTGACTTTCAAATAAATAAATAAATCTTTTTTTAGAGAGCCAATCAACATATAACACTAGCATAAAAATCTTTCTTTTCTTTGACCTTGTCTAAACAAGATAAAAATCGGAGAACTCAGAGGGCTTCCATAGCCTTGGAAACTCATGACTGGAGCATAGGGAGATTACTGATGCCATAGACAGGAGTGTCAATTGGTAAAGTCAACAACAGGAGTCACTGTGCACTTACTCCTCATGTAGGATCTCTATCCTTAATGTGCTGTACATTGAGATTTAATGCTATAACGAGTACTCAAACAATATATTTCACTTTTCACTTTGTGTTTCTATGGGGGTGCAAACTGTTGAAATCCTTACTTAATGCATACTAAACTGATCCTCTGTAAAAAAAAAAAAAAAAAAAAAAAAAAAAAAAGAAAAAAAAAAGAAATTATCAATTCCCAACTTGACTCTCACTGGGATTAAACATGACAATAGGTCTGCTCTGATTTCATCATCATTTTAAAAAATCATCTATTATTTTTCACTTTATGTTTCTGTGTGGGAGCAAACTGTTGAAATCCATACTTAATGTATACTAAGCTGATCTTCTGTATATTAAGATAATCGAAAATGAATCTTGATGTGAATGGAAGGGGAGAGGGAGTGGGAAAGGGGAGGGTTGTGGGTGGGAGGGACGGTATGGGGGGAAAGCCATTGTAATCCATATGTCGTACTTTGGAAATTTATATGCATTAAATAAAAGTTTAAAAAAAATAATAATAAAGTAAAAAAAAAAATCTTTCTTTTGTCTTGGGTCTCAGTTTTTAAAATCTGATTTCTCAAAGGGGAAAAATGTGAGAGAGATGAAGTATACCGACAAAAATAATGTACTGTAATTATTTACTGTAAATATATATTGTAATGATGTACTGTAATTTACTGTAAAGAACCACATAGGATTATAACTTGTCTAGAAAACAAAGGAGATTCAAAGTTGCTATTATTTCATGGTTATTTTTTCTTATTTTTAATATCAAGATAGTATATAAATATTATGCACTCCTAGGTATTTGTGTGTTGTTTGATATGTTTTATTTTTAAGCAGAAATTCAAAGAGATAACTGGCTAACATGGAGTTCTGTGTTTCTGATTACTTCTCTCAATTAGAGATCATGGGATTAGAGTTGGTGCTAGATTAAGAATGCTTCAATTTTTATCCACTGACTTCACACCAGCATTTACTATGTTAAACAATATTCTTGGGGTAGATGGCTCTTTCTTGCCAGACTGTAAACTTCATGGGGTCTAGAAACATATTTGCTTTGACACTAAAACTCAGCATCTTGACAGTCAGTCTTTTAGTTGAATAAATACATGATATACAAAATAAATATTTCTGCCCCTCAAGAACTGCCTAAGAGAGAAGAAAATAGAAATCAATTTGATGATTCTCAGTATTAGGTGAATATATAATTTGTCGTTCTGACATAAGCTTGGTCATAAAAAGGGCATATGAATAATTACACACAGTTGAAGTGTATGAACACCTAGGGCCAAGCGGGATAAATGTTCACCCTAGCTATGTATGGCACTCCATGTCAATAGGAGAGGAAGGAGGAAGAGGGGAGGGAGTGTAGGTGGGAAGGTGGTTACGGAGGGAAGAATCACCATACTCATTACTTAGCAGCAAAGAGGGAATCTGTGATCATTTGTTGCTTAAGGAACGGTGATAGGCATTATTTAATTATAATGCAGTCATCAGTGTTCTCCTGTCTCTGAAATAGGAAGTCTATAACTCAGAATTCCTTGCTGTTTCATCAAAAACAATTCAAAACAAAAACCTAATTAAGCATAAGAGGAAGTTATGCATTAGAAGTCTATTCTAATCTCTAGGAGGTTCAGGGGTTGGAAAATTCATCCAAAATCTTGCTGCCAAATGTCCCATACATTTTCCATGACCACTATCCATAAGCATAAGCTCTTTAAAAAAAGATTTATTTATTTGAAAGTCAGAGTTACACAGAGAGAGGAGAGGCACAGAGAGAGAGAGAGAGAGAGAGAGAGAGAATCTTCCATCTGCTGGTTTACTCCCCAATTGGATGCAATGGCCAGAGCTGAGCTGATCCAAAGCCAGGAGCTAGGAGTTTCTTCCAGGTCTCCCATGTGGGTTCAGGGGTGCAAAGACGTGGGCCATCTTATATTGCTTTCTCAGGCCATAGCACAGCTGGATCATAAGAGGAGCAGCTGGGACTTGAACCAGTGACCATATGGGATGCTGGCACTGCAGGAGGCAGCCTTACCTGCTACACCACAGCACCAGCCCCCATAAGCCCTATCTTCTGCAGAACCAGCACCCCAGACACCAGCCACCACATGGCATCCCATGGCACACTCACCCCTGGCAATGTGCTGCAGCTCCTGCTCCTCTCCACTTTCACTGGAAGAATCTGCAACTCCTTGTTTTCATGCAAGTAATTCTGATTCAGATGATGCCCCTGACACAATTGGCTGGCAAGTGCCATGGCATGTGTCCACGGCCTAGCTAAATGCAAAGCTGGAACATTTTAAACTTTTCACTACCATGGTGAGACACGGACTCCATCTAATGAAGTAGGGGATTTTTCAGGGAGTCTAGAGAATCAAATATGACAAAATGACAAATCTTAACCAAAGAGTGCTGTGGTACAGATGAAGAGAACCCAAAATGTATTTTTCTATCTTTTCTTTTCTGAGTTAAGTGCCTAAAAACAAAGCCAATGAGGGTTAAACAGACCCATTCTGAAAATTCCTTAACATCTTCATTTTCATCCAAATTAATATATTGCTTGAAGAAAATAAATTTTACATAAATGAAAATGCAGTACCACAGACAATTGTACAGAACATAGGCCCTCGGTTAGCTTCAAACCATCTGGGTCCATTAATGTGTTCTTCCAGAACCCAAGCTGCAGTACAATAGAACCACAGCCTCTGACATTCCTCCTCCACCCCAATGGATCTTGGGTTTTCCTCCCACCTCCCCCTCCTGTGAATACATCAGTAGCAGAACAAATGGAATCCAAAGATACAATGATGTTATTTAACATGGAATAAACATAGTGTTTTAGTCAGTACAATCCTCAATACTACACTAATAATTCCGAGTTCACTGATTATGAAAGTAAGTATAAGAAATCTCTTCCTAAGTAATCATAACATCGAGAGCTGAATGTAGACTTTCAAAGTGAAAGAGAGAATTGTGTAGAGATGTGTATCTCTATAATACAGATTTACCGCTGTACTTTATAGACAGTACACCATGTTTGTATTTTTTTTGGCAGTCTAGCATAGTTTATTATATCCAGCTTGTCAGTTTGGAAATTTTATGATTAGACACTAATATACAACAAATTTTGAATCCTTACAGATAATATAGAGCACCCTAGGTCCTCCCAAGGGCAGAAAACAGACCAAGAGCTCATAGACTGGCTGCAACTGCAAGAAGCAGATGAAGATATCGTAAGAAAGATACATATTCCTGCAGTGTGGCTGCTGAGCAGTTCTGCCCTTATGGATCTCATCTCTGTTTCAGATCATTAAAGAAAGTTGATGCTTTATGAAATTTCTAAAGATTTCACTAATGAGAATCTAAGATATGTTCACTATGCTAAGAGCCTCAGAACAGCCCAAAGACTTGGGCCATCTATTGCTTTCCCAGGCCATAGCAGAGAGCTGGATCAGAAGAGGAGCAGCCGGGACTAGAGCCGGAGCCCATATGGGATGCTGACACTTCAGGCCAGTGCTTTAACCCGCTGTGCCACAGCACTGGCCACAATGTAGTATTTCTAATAGAAGAGATGGTTAAGTCATTAACTCCTCTAAAATACAAGTTAAGTATTAGTTTTTAAACTCTGCTTCATTCATGAGAACAACAAAATTTTCTCTCTTTGCTTCTGGGTATGTAAATTTTCTTCTAAGAAATTAATCATGACTTTTACATCTCAGACCCTATTATGAGTAAGTAGAGAATATTGTGGGGTCATACGCTCATTCTATCAAAGGAACATTTCTCCAATTAAAGAAAACATTATGGGCATCCCATATGGGCACTGGTTGGAGTCCTTGCTGCTCCACTTCTGATCCAGCTCCTTGCTATGGCCTGGGAAAGCAGTAGAAAATGGCCCAAGTGCTTGGGCCCATGCACATGCATGGGAGACCTTGAAGCTCCTGGCTCTTGGCTTCAGATGAGCCCAGCTCCAGCCGTTGCAGCCAACTGGAAAGTGAACCAGCAGATGGAAGACTTCTCTCTCTCTATGCAACTCTGCCTTTCAAATAAATAAATCAATCTTTGGGAAAAAAAAGATGTCCAAGTCTTACATCAGAGTACTGGGCTTCAGTGCCTAGCTCTGGTTCCTAACTCCAGCTTCATGCAAATACTGATCCTATAAGGCAGCACTGATGGCTCAAGTATTCAGGTTTCTGCCCACACATGGGAGATTAAGAATGAGTTCATGGGCTGGCGCCATGGCTCACTTGGTAAATCCTCTGCCTGCAGCACCAGCATTCCATTTGTGTGCCGTGTTCTAGTCCTGGTTATTCTTCTTCCAGTCCAGCTCTCTGCTGTGGCATGGGAGGGCAGTGGAGGATGGCCCAAGTGCTTAGGCTCCTGCACCTTCATGGAAAACCAGGAAGAAGCACCTGGCTACGGGCTTTGAATTGGCATAGTGCCAGCTGTAGTGGCCATTTGGGGAATGAACCAGCAGATGGAAGACCTTTCTTTCTGTTTCTCTCACTGTCTTTATCTCTACCTGTCAAATAATCAAAAAAATTGAGTTCACACTCCTGGCTTCAGCCTGACCCAGTTCTGGCTGTTGCAGGCATTTGGGGGAGTAAAGCAGAGAATCAGAGTGCATTTTCATTCTCTCTCCCTCTGCCTCCTAATTAAGTAAAAAAAAATTAAAGACACTCAAACTGGACTAAAGGAAATAATATAGGTAAGTGTCCCACTTCTTTCATATGACCAACAACTAGGTACTAAAAGTTTTCAGTTTTTCCACTCACCACATCCTTTGCCCATGGCATTTAATTTCCTAGGTTTTAATTTTTCTTTTCCCTAGGTAAAATGTGACCACTTGGTGCCAGTGCTGTAGCATGAGGTAAGACACTGCCTGCAATGCCGGTAACCCATATGGGTGCTATCTGAGTCTCAGCAGCTCCCCTTCCAATCCGGCTTCCTGCTAATGGTCCCAGAAAAGCAACAGAAGATAACTGGGGCCCTGCCACCCACATGGGACACCCAGATGAAGTTCCTGTCTTCAGTCTGGCCCAGCCCAGGCCACTGCAGCCACCTGAGGAGTAAACCAGCAGATAGATAATCTGTCTCTTCCACTCTGCTACATTTTCAAATATATGCATCAATCTTCCTTTAAAAAATAAAAACAAAAACCATTTAAGCTTTCAAAGGTATACAAGAAAGAAGTTTACAGCACTGATAAATTCAGGACCTAAACCATCTTCATGAGTGAAAAAAGCAAAGCAAAGAGCAATATACAGAATGATACTGAGTGGGTTTTTAAAAGCATATATTTTGATCCCTAAATTTCTAAACCATGAACATGATTATTACATAAATATATTTATATATTTTTAAGAATTGTTTTATTTACTTGAGAAAGGTCTTCCATCTGTGGCTTCACTCCCCAAATTACTGAAAACCTGGGGCTGGGCCAGGGCAAAGCCAGGAGTAGGGGCCAATGCTATGGCACAGCAGATTTACAACCTTAGCTTGAAGCACTGGCTCCCATAAGGGTGCTGGTGAAAGACGGGGCTGCTCCACTTCTGATCAAGCTTACAGCTTATGGTCTGGGAAAGCAGTAGGAGATGGCCGAAGTCCTTGGGCCCCTGCACCTAAGTGGGAGACCTGGAAGAAGCTCCTGGTTCCTGGCTTCAGATCAGCACAGCTCCAGCCATTGCAACCAGTTGGGGAGTAAACCATCAGATGGAAGACCTCCCTCTCTCTCTCTCTCTCTGTGTGTGTGTGTGTGTGTGTGTGTGTAACTCTTTCAAATAAATAAACAAATCTTTAAAAAAAAAAGCCAGGAGTCAGGGAAATTTCATCCAGGTCCCTCGCTTGGGTGCAGGACCCAAGGATTTGTACCATATTCTTCTGCTTTCCTAGGTATGTTAGCAGGGAGCTGGATCAGAAGTAGAACATGCAATTGGTGCCCATAGAGGATGCTAGTGCTGCAGCTGTTGGTATAACCCATTTTTGCCACAGTGCTGGCCCCGACAATTTTTAATTCCTAGGAATTAACAGGGATGAAAGAAGTATGGCAGGATACCTTTTTATCAGAAAAAATATTTTATTTATTTGAAAATGTTATATAGAGATGTAGAGAGAGAGAGAGAGAGAGAAAGAGAGAGAGAATCTTCTGTCTGCTGGTTCACTGCCCAAATGGCTACAATGGACAGAGCTGAGCTGATCTGAAGCCAGGAGCAAGGAGCTTTTTCTGGGTCTCCCACATGAGCAAAAGGGCCCAAGGACTTGGGCCATCCTCTACTGCTTTCCCAGGTGCATTAGCAGGAGGCTGGACTGGAAGTGGAGCAGCTGGAACTCTACCAGCTCTCATATGGGATGCCTGTATTTCAGGCCAGGGCTTTAACCTGATGTGCCACAGTGCTGGCTCCAACAGGTGACCTTTTACTCTCAATAATCTCTTCTTGGTATTGGCAGCAGTTTGTAATTTTTTGTTTATTTGCCTTCTTCTTAATCTATATTTTTAAAAAATTACAAAAAGTTCCAGCACCCTGAGAACCTCCATCACAATGGCGTACAATCAGATGTTCATCCACAAAGTGTGGTGTAGATGCAAGGTGGAAAATGCAAGGTGAGTTGATTCATCTTTCTCAGGCTGTGGTTTCCATGGGCAACTTTTACAACCAACTGCCTTATTTGTTCCTCTTCCACAGAGTGGAACACATGTTAAGTCATCCTATTTAGCCAAAAGCCAGTGGCAGCACTTCAATATGTCATCAATCCAGGGCCAGCATTGTGGCACAAAGGAGTAAGTTGCCAACTGCAACAGCAGCATGCCTTATGGCACTGCTTTGAGACTCACCTCCTTCACTTCTCATCCAGCTCTTTGCTTGGAAAAGGAGCAAAGATTGCCCAAGAGTTTGGGTTCCTGCACCCACATGGGGGACTGGGACAGAGTTCCAGGGTCCTGGCTTCAGCCTGGCTAGCCCCAGCTATTGTGGCCATCTGGAAGTGAGCCAGCAGATGAAAGATAGAGATCTCTCTCTCTCCCTCTCTCTCTCTCTCTCTTCCTTTTACCTAAGCATACATTACATAAATAAATGAAAATGCATCAATATAGCAACTTTTTGAGGAAAAGTCTTCTGATTATTGCAGGTATTGTCTCAATGCATAAAAATATTCAGACACAAAAATTATAAACTGATTTATATTTATATTTCTCAACCACATACTTTTCAGAAAAAATTGTCTGCCATTCAGCATCAGGTATCAGTCTGAAAGCATTCATTAAAAAATCAAGTTATTTTACTAAACACAAAAACATCTAGTATAGGCTGCATATAAACCAGTGGCTTCCATGGGTATACACAGATTGATATTTGTTAATTTACAGGGATCACTGCACTTCCCTGGCATGGAGCTGTCTGAAGAGTTTAAACACTGATTGGTGTGGCATTATTTCTGATATTTGCTTATTATCCAGAGTGCATTTATTAAATATCTATCTTGAACTCCACACTCTATAAATCTATTTCAAATATGTAGATATTTAATGGTACTTACACACTTACGAACTGAGCTAATCCTCCTAACTTCTCTCTGGAAAAGCTATGCCTTTGACATTGCTTTTTTTCACTCATATGGAAATGCATAATATGCTTCTGTATGGTACTTCAGAATTTATAAAAGGCTTTTCAGGTAAGATTTACATAACATCATGTGAAAGTGGCCAAAGGACACAGTCTTCTCATTACAGAGGGGAGAGGTATGAAGTCACTCTCTGAACAGTTACTCAGATTCTGTCAGTCAGGTTCAGAATCTTATTAGGTATCAGATACACATCTAGATTTTTTTCCCTACTGTCTCTGTCAGAATTCCCAGCCTATGAGTGAACTTTAGTCTGAATGAATGCTAATATTCAAGGTTCTAAGTGAAAAAATTACTGAGGTTTGTATTGGTGAGTAAAGCATGTGTCTAAACATTACATGTATTTAATAATAAGTATTGAATCACATGAAACTGAATATAAGATTATGCAAATTTTTAAGATAAAGAGCATATATTTAAAACCACATTCTTACATTTTGCAAACGTGTTGAAACAGCTTACTGGAGCATGTGTTTGGCATAGTGGTAAAGCCTTCCACATCCCAGTCAGAATGCCCAGGGCTCAAGCCCTAGCCCTGCTTCTGCTTCTGGCTTCCTGCTAACAGAACCCTGGGAGGCAGCAGCTGATGGCTCAAGTACTTGAGTCCCTGCCACCTGTGTGGGAGACCCACACTGAGTTCCTCGCTTCAGCCTGAACCAGCTCTGGTTGGTGCAGACATTTGAGGAATGAGCAGTAAATGGAAGGGCTCTCTCTGCCTTTCAAATAAACAAAAATAACTATACAGACCTTTTCTTAAGGTGTCTTGCTCACTTCTAAATGATTTCCCTTTTCACAGTAAAATACCTAACTGTCCTCTTTAGTAACAGTGCATGTTTTGCTCTCCATGTCCACTCCTGAGCTCCCAGTACTGGCAGCTCACCCTAGCAAACTGACTGGTTCCAATGTTCAAGTACTCATCTCCCATTCTCTTTTGGTGGGTCTACCGGAAAGAAAGGAGAGTATCTACAGTAATTAATATCTTACTGTTGCTCTTGCTGTCCACCTGCAGACCTGAAGGATGACCAGCTGAATACACACTGTGAAGTTCTGGACGTAGTTTCCAAACTTCAGTCACTTTGCAGCAGAGGGACTCTGTTCTCATCAATCACCTGAAAGCCTGCAGGAGTAGGGAGAAGCTGTGTTTGAAGAATTCACAAATGCAGTGCATTGAAGCCAACCACTACCACCCCCACCACACCCCTACTTCAGGGTTCTGGCAAATCCCAAACCAGGAGTTTGGGACCAGCAGTGGTTCAGGAGGTGACCTCAACTCCTTACTCTGAACAGCTCCAAAGTGCCTGGTGCACCCAGCGGGAGCTCAGCGCCTCGACTTCCCGCCCTCCTGCCCTCCCCACCAGGAATTCGGCTCCCAGAGCCTCCAGGAAGCCTGCAACAGACCCGCAGACAGGAATGTGTGTCCAGAGCTAACCCAAAATACAGGCCCAGCTCAAGTGTCACTTCCCCACAAAGTCACTGTCTTCTACTCCCTCCCGGACGGGTGTAGGCCAGCACCCAGAACTCGCAGTTGCAGCATTTGGGGTTCACCCATTCTCCCTTGAGGGATGATGCCCCCGTGGGAACCCTGCTCCACCTGCGGGCAGGGCTGGGGGAAGAAGGGCTGAGCCAGCCTCCACCCTAGGAAAGTCCAGAGCCCCAGCGCCCTTGCCGGTCATGGGTTCTCCCTGAGTGTGCTCTGAGCCAGGGCCACAGCCATCAGCAGCTCTCTTGCTTCCAGAATCTGATGCTGGGCAGCTCAGGCTCAGCCCAGCAGGGGGCATCAGGCCAATCATTGCTGCCCTGGGGCAGGACTAGAGCTGCAAGACCCACCCCATGATAGGCTGGCTATGAAGGCAGTGGTCATTGGTGGGCAGCTAGTAGTTGCGGTGTGTGTGGGTGATGTGGGTGGTGTTAGGTTCTTGGCCGTCCCATTTTGTACCTTGTGGCTAGAATGCAGGTGGTGGCCCGAGAGTCAGGAGGGGCAGGAGAAGAAGAGAGAGACCTTGTGAGTGCAACTGTCCACCTCTCCCACCAGCCCTGCTGGCTGAGGCTTGCAGCATGTGCTGCAGTTGGGGAAGCAATGAAGGCTGAGTCTCAGCAGGAAAACCAAGTGCGTGGTGCTAATTTGCTCGCTGATGCAGCATCTATGTGGTCTGCATGGGCAGACAGGGGGAAGGGTTTGGTAGGAGGGTGCTGGAGGCACACTGGGCCCTTGTGCAGCAGGGGGGTGGTAGCTCATTGCCTCTTTCATCTCTCCATTCATGCAAGTCATTCATAAATCCCACATAGAGGAACAAGTGAGCAGGGGTCAGGAGCAGTGCTCTAATGTTTAGGCATTTTACTTTGTGGAGGGGGTTGTATCCTTGTCAGCCTACATTCAAAAAAGATACTCTGTCCCAGGAAAACAAGAAGACTAGGAAAGTCAGCATACCCAAATTGTTTCTTTTAATTTTAAAGACTCTCTTGTGTCCAACTGTGGTCACTATGTTAAAAGGAATATTTAGAAGACTGTGAACATTTTGAATGTTGAGCAAGGAGTTGCTCTCCTATGACATGGGTGAATCTATTGTAAGAACAATATGCATGAGTACATTCTTATAGAATATTTCTGCAGTGGTTTTTGAGTTCTTACAGATTTGAGTTTTATAAAATGATGCCAAATCATTATATTTACTTGTTTACTCAAGAGACACAAATATTTTTCTTTAAAGTGAAGAAACAAATTGTAAATGTTGAGAAGCAATTAATTTTGGGATGTGGTAATTTGCAATAACCAGTAAGGATGGCTAATATATATATATACATATATATATGTACAAATTTAAAATGCAAACCAAGAAGTGAAAAATGTTTTTGTTACTTTAAAAATGAACGTTATAAATTCTCTCCTTAAACTATGTTTCACCGGGTACGTGGCTCACAAGGCTAATCCTCCGCCTGCAGTGCTGGCACCCCAGGTTCTAGTCCCGGTTGCTCCTCTTCCAGTCCATCTCTCTGCTGTGGCCCAGGAGAGCAATGGAGGATGGCCCAAGTGCTTGGGCCCTGCACCCACATGGGAGATCGGGAGGCCATGGTGGCCATTTGGTGGGTGAACCAATGGAAGGAAGACCTTTCTCTCTGTCTCTCTCACTGTCTAACTCTGCCTGGCAAAAAATAAATAAATAAATAAATAAATAAATTTTGCCTTGTACACTCTCAGTTCTTATTCTGAAGATGTTAAAGTGTATCACATTTTTATTGAGAAGCAAAGAAAAATGTTCCACTTTAGAATATTAAAAACATACAATTTAAATTTTGCTGAACAGCTTGTAATAGTTGAATTTGTATTTTTAGGCATAAATGTGTTTTCTTCTTGATGTATTATGACAGATATATTATTTTCATGGTAGTGGAATGTATGAGGTAAATGATCCAACAGATTTGTTTTCATTAGATCAAACTTTCCATGGGGTACCTAAACTTAGAATGAGTTTGATATCACAACACTATTTACATTCTCTGTAAGAAAAATAAAGGACATTTGTCCCTAGATTTCAAATCACAGAATGAGATAGTCCAATTTATTTTTGGTTTTCCGTGATGTATTGCTGTGTTTTATAATACCATACATTCATGAAAAATAGATTTTTATTCAAAAGTTCACATTTGTGCCACTTTTTTTTCTGTAGGTCTAAAATTTTTCTAAAGGTCAATCTTTCTATAAAAAAGTTCATATGTGTTGCCTGATGTAATCAATTTCTTTTTTTCTAGATTTATTTTTATTTATTTGAAAGACAGAGTTATATAGAGAGGTAGAGACAGAGAGAAAAGTCTTCAATCTGCTGGTTCACTTCCCAATTGGCTGCAAAAGCCGGAGCTGAGCTGATCTGAAGCCCGGAGCCAGGAGCTTTTCTCAGGTCTCCCACACAGGTGCAGGGGCCCAAGGACTTGAGCCATCCTCTGATGCTTTCCCAGGTGCATTAGCAAGGAGCCAGATCAGAAGTGGAGCAACTGGAACTCAAACCAGCACCCATATGGGATGCTGGCACCCTAGGTTGGGGTTTTAACATGCTGTGCCACAGCACTGGCCCCTGTAATCAATTTCTAAAGTGTATACACTGACAAGAAGAATTACACAAAGTACACTCATCTAACAAGGCATATCTTTGCTAAATTTAAAGACAATGGCTTTACCTGCTACACGTAATGCTAGCCTCAAGTATTTGCTTTGGAGCAATACTCATCTGCAGTTTTCATAGGTTTTATCAGAAAGTATCATTTGATAGTAAATCCTTTTAGTGAATATATGAAATAGATCAAACATTGAATTTGTGAAAAAAAATGGCTGCCATTCAGATCATGCCAAGTCTAAGGCTTTGCCACTTCATGATTATATATCCTTGGGCAAACCAGTTACTTACCTCTTCATGCCTCAGTTGCATTTTCTTTAAAGTTAAAATAACAGGAGCTACCTCCATTTTTCTGGAAACATAAAATTCAGGAAACATCACCTGGTATAAAATAAATGTTAGCAATTATTATTATTATCTATTCACATTTTCCTAAATAAAGGTATTTAAATATCTGTGCCTTTATGCTTAATGTTGTAGTGTACACATTTAGATACAACTCAAAATTTATTTGAAATTATATACATTCAAGTTTTGTAAAACTTCATATTTTGCTTGACATGGTAACTCAAACTAGATTCAATTCCTTTTAATTTGATGAGTGAGCCATTTCTTATCTAATTCCCTGGATAATGTAACTTATTCACTCATTTGTGCTTTGTGATGATACCTGCCTCTTTGTCAAAACAGTAACTAAACTGCATCCTTTTTGGTCAAAAATAAATCAATAGAGTAAATTGGTATTTAAAGAAAGGGACTATTCTTTGGCAGTAATCTTAAACTAGCACATTGATGCACTTTGGTAAGTGCATTGGAGACTTGCTGATTGTGTATGTACATTTGTGAATGTATGTATGGTACATGGGTATGTGTGTGTGTGTGTGTGTGTGTGTGCTCAATTTAAAGCTACAATAAAATTGTAGCATTATCCAAAGAAATAATTCTAGAAAATCATAGTTTGCAATGATTTTTGCTCTTTGGAGATTATGATGTTTAGATGATGCCTAAAGTTTCTGTGAATTTTTTTCAGAATTCTAGTAATATACAACACTGAAATTCATAAAGAAGGGGAAAATAGTTGGGTTCAAAGATATCATTAGACTACAGAACCAATCAGCCATAATTCAGGCCTCCAAATTAAACTACTTGTATGAGAAAATTTAAGTAGTTGTATTGATGTCACATATTGTTTGCAAACAAATGTATCTTTTTAAAAATTATTTATCTATTTACTTATTTATTTGAAAGCCAGAGTTACACAGAGAGAGAAGAAGAGGCAGAAAGGAGAGAGGGAGGTCTTCCATCTGCTGGTTCACTCCCCAATTGGCTGCAATGACTAGAGCTGCACCGACCCAAAGCCAGGAGCCAGGAGCATCTTCTGGGTCCCCCATGCGAGTTCTGGGGCTCATGGACTTGGACCATCTTCCAGTGCTTTCCCAGGCCTTAGCAGAGAGGTGGCTCAGAAATGGAGCAGCTGGGACTCAAACTGGCATCCATTTGGGATGCTAGCACTGCCAGGCTGCAGCTTTACCCGCTATGCCACAGTGCCAACCCCAAATGTATATTAACATTACTGTATTTGGTAAACACATAACATTAGTGTTGAAAGAATAAATAATTATAAACCTCAGTGAAGGCAATTTGTCATTAGGTAACAAAACCATGCAATGCATTCAACTGAATTCTAGTCCAGATATTTTTTCATAAAGAAATTTTAAACAAAATTATATTGATGCCAAAATATTCACAATAGAATGATTCCCTGAAGTGCAAACATATGGTAATCATTTACATTGGATGATTGCTTGATAAAATACATCGATAAATTTCATGTAGTCTATCATTTAATAAATCCTTTAAGTTAATTGAATTAGTTTGAGGATATGCTTTGAAGAGTGTCTATAAAAAGTGTAGGGCAATAATTTATACTGACAATCATAACTTCCCCCACCCACCCATAACCCTCCTATTTCCTGCTCCCTCTCCCATCCCAGAAGATTACAAAATTGTATGAAGGACATTTGTACAGTAAACAAATATACTGATTTCTAATGCAATATTTGAATACTTGAAGCAGGAAGGCTAAGTACTTCTTAGCCAAAATAACATGTTTTGTCCAGTGTAAAACCCATTTGCCATCCCAATACACAAAGGGATTTGGGGCAATAAGGAAAAAAGAAGTCCACACATGCAGAAATTTTAAGCAAAACAAAATAGAGAATGTATTTAGTTTCATGTAAATCACACGAGAATTAATAGTATTCTACCAATTTCCAACAAATATTTTAACTTTAATGATGAATGAATTTTCAGTTACATAGCAGAAAACTTCTACCCTCTCCCATAAAACTGAAAGAGAAACTTTTTAAAAGTAAAAACTGATGAAAGAATTCTGCAATACATGTTAATGTTAAGTAGCGCAGCAGAGTTTATTTAGAAATACAAACACACACAGAAAATAAATACATTAAAATCTTACTGAATAGTCCAGTAATAGTTCAGGATCCAATATGTGTGCAAAAGATTCTGGATTTCCCACTCACTTTGTATAGGAAATGATGTGCTTTGCTATGTAGCATGTAACTTTAGATTTCTGAACACCTCCACTTTGCTTCTTACCCTGAGTCCCAGCAAATACAGGAACACAGCTGTTGAGTCATTTATTTTCTGGATTTGGGAATATCAAAGAATTAATGAGTATAGAAAGTTGTACAGCAAAAACCAAGAATATCCAAGGGAGTTCAGGAAAATCAATTGAACAAGTCAAAATACTATGAATGTATACTGAATGCTCTGTTTTTAATATGCCTTACTTACCTAAAAAGACATGAGGGCTATTGCTCTCTCTCTTAATACAACTAAGGAGAAGATATCACCAATGCTCAAGAAAAATGAATACACAGCAGAGCTAATACAAAATCCCAAAAATCCAAAACAGAAAAACTGGATATGCACTCTTTACACATACAATGAAGTGGCAATGAAGTAGAACAAATCTAAAATTAGAAAAAAATCTTTTTTTAAAGATTTATTTATTTATTTTAAAGTCAGAATTACACAGAGAGAGGCAGAGAAGAGAGAGGGGTCTTCCATCCACTGGTTCACTCCCCAGTTGGCTGCAATGGCTAGAGTTGCACCGATCCAAAGCCAGTAGCAAGGAGCTTCTTCCAGGTCTCCCACATGGGTGCAGGGGCCAAGGACTTGGGCCATCTTCTACTGCTTTCCCAGGCTATAGCAGAGATCTGGATCCATATGAGATGCCAGCACTGCAAGTGGTGGCTCTACCCACTACGCCACACCGCTGGCCCCAAAAATTCTTGTCAAATTAAGAACATTTAACCTTTGTTTTAGAATGAATTATTAAAATATCTAAACTGGGGGAATACATAATTTCTTTCTTTCGAAATCAGAAGAGAAAAAGAACACTTCAAGGCTACTGTGACACCACACAGAAGGAATGGAGAATCATGACCTCAATTAGCCTAGGGACAGAATAAAAGGGAGGGAAATAGGAACAACAGAATTAAGATGAATAAGCTTTGACAGCTGAGAGAATCTGAATGTAAAGAAAAGGCATCCAGTTAACTGAACCAATAGAGATAAGTCTGAGAGGAAAAAACATTGTTAAGACATATTAATGGGGCCAGAGCTGTGGCTTAGTAAAGTCAAAAAAAATCAAAAATTTGTTTTTAAATTATATAATTAAAAAAGATAAAAAAGATGTTCAATCTTAAGTCTCTACAGCATAAGATATACATCAATTTTCCCAGGTTCTATTTGCATTAATTAACAAAGTTTCATGGGTATAATCACTAGAGTGGCTCCAATAATTCTTTTTATAAAAATTATTTTTTAGTTTGACAGGCAGAGTGGACAGTGAGAGAGAGAGACAGAGAGGAAGGTCTTCCTTTTTCTGTTGGTTTACCCCCCAGTGGCCGCTGCGGCCAGTGTGCTGCGGCCGGCACACTGCGCTGATCCAAAAGCAGGAGCAGGGTGCTTCCTCCTGATCTCCCATGCAGGTGCAGGGCCCAAGCACTTGGGCCATCCTCCACTGCACTCCTGGGCCATAGCAGAGAGCTGGACTGGAAGAGGAGCAACTGGGACAGAATCTGGTGCTCCCACCAGGACTAGAACTCGGTGTGCCTACACCGCAGGTGGAGGATTAGCCTATTGAGCCATGGCGCCTGTCTCCAATAAGTCTTAACCTGGGATGCAACTAAATTTAACAAGGATACTCAATAGGAATTTTAGAAGAATTCCCAAAATATGTTATCTGAATAAAAATAAGTACTTTACTTGGTACATCTCATATTAACTATACTATTGTCTAAATTTCCAATTGTCAGGTGTACTAAAAAAATCCCAGAAGCAGCACAGTTGGTCCAACATGATGAAGAATAAAATAAAGATTTTCAGTTACAACTTGCCTAGAGAAAATGAGAATTCACAGATCCCAGATTAAAATAGCCAAGAAGGCCCAATAAAAGAAAACTCAATGTATTCATATACTAACATTTATTACCTCAGATTTATTTAACAAAAAGGTGATTATTCCAGCTATATCCCATTAGGTAGCCCAATTTTACCTGCTAAATCCATTAAAAGAAAAAAGCACCTCATGATATGCTACTAAAATCATATTTCTATATGAAATCCACCATGTCCCCTGTACCTTATATTTAATGTTAACAGATCTGATGAAAATCAATAGATAAATGATGTGTCTTAACCAAGTGTGCAAATGCATTTTGCTCCAAGTTTTTCCAAAAACCCCTCAGTTTAAGTTTGCCTTCACCTTGAAAAGACACTTCTGAGGTTTACTAATCAGTCCAGCTTCTTTGGGCCTCACTCCAATGAAAGGGCTAAAATCCATCAAAATAAACTCTAGGGACTGTCCTTGTGCTCCCAGTGACTTTTTCACTCTAAGGGCTCACAAACCTTCTAAATTCTTTAGATCACCTGTGATGTCCATTAGTTCTCAAAGACTATGATGCAAGTAATTTCCCCTCTTGGAACCTTGTTATTAACTGTGTTGTATGAGAAATGAAGTCTCCTACACACCTTGTGCTTATGATTCTCCAAACCATGTTGCCTGCTAGGACTTTGGCCATGAATATAGGACAGCAATACCTGAACATGATTACTGAGATCTCCTTAATAAAGGATAGACTGGGGCCAGCACTGTGGTGCAGTGGTGTAATCCTTTACCTGCAATGCTGGCACCCCATATGAGCACCAGTTCTAGTCCCCATTTCTCCTTTTCCCATCCAGCTCTCTGCAATAGCCTGGGAAAGCAGTAGAAGCTGTTCCAAGTGCTTTGGTCCCTGCCAAAATATGGGAGACCTGGAAGCTCCTAGCTCAGATTGGCCCAGCTGCAGACATTGCAGTCATTAGGGGAGTAAATGAGCATATGGAAGACCTTTCTCTCTGTCTCTTCTTCTCACTCTCTGTAAGTAAACCTGTCAACTACATAAATAAATTCTTTATATATATATTTACATTTATTTATATATTTATGTATATATATTCATATATAAAATATATTATAATTTATCATACAATATATTATATAATATATAATTATAAACAGATAATATTATATAATTTATTATATGTATTATATATATATATATATATATTATTGAGATGACTTCAATAGCCAGAGTGTGGCCAGGTTGAAACCAGGAGCTTTTCCTCTGATGTGTGTCCCAGGAACCCAGGTACTCGGAGCATCTTTCACTGCTTTTTCAATCCATTGGTAAGGAGCTGGATCAGAAATAATTATTTATATATAAATAACAAATTCATATATAATAATTATATACAATTATATATTTATAATAATTATATGCAACTCTATATTATGTATAGAAATATATAATATAATATATAATATAATATATATTATAATATATAAATATATATATGATGGACCAAAATATGGTATTCTCCATTTGGCAGAAGGGACAGGCTCCAATATCTACTGTCTATGACAGTATGTCAGCATAATGCAGGAGGTAACCCCTCTACCAAATAAGAAAAGCTATTTCAGTTCAGCTGGACATCATTCTGCTGACTGTTGACCTTATTACTGTTAGTCTGGATGCTTTCATTGGTTGCAATCCAGAGACCCAATTTTCCCATAGATATAAACATCAGCAAACATGAAAATTTGGTAAGAAAAGCTTAAACTGAGAGTTATGATTAATAACTATTTTAACAAAATTTCTCAGAACCCATCTAATCCAAACCTTGGACAATTGGAAGACATTGTACTTGGCCCACCCATAATCAAAATGGATTCTAAATCCTTCAACTGCAAGGAGAGTATCATAGACATTAATGCTCCAAACGGATCCAGTTCTCTGCTAATGTGTCTGGAAAAGCAGCACAGGGTGACTCAAATATTGGGGCTCCTGCACCCTTGTGAGAGACCTGGAAGAAGCCCCTGGCTCCTGATATCAGTCTGGCCTAGCCGCAGTCATTGCAGCCATTTGAGGAGTGAACAAACCAGGAGGAAGATCAATCTCTCCCATTCTCTCTATCTAGTGCTGCCTTTCAAATTCATAAAAGGATCTTTAAGAAAATAGATCACTTCAATAAATTTGCCATTGCTCAGTCATGATGACTTTTACTACCTTCAGTTCTTTTTCAAAAGATTTATTTATTGGAAAGGCAGATAGAGGAGCTGGTGGTTGTGGTGCAGTGGACAAAGCTGCTATCTGTTACATTGGCATCCTGTATGTGCACCAGTTCAAGTACCAGCTATTCCATTTCTGATCCAGCTCCTTACCAATGGACTGAAAAAGCAGGGAAAGATGGCCCAAGTGCCTGGGATGCTGCCACGCACATTGCAGGAAAAGCTCCTTGCTGCCATGCACATCGGAGGGAAAGCTCCTGGCTTCAACCTGGCCACACTCTGGCTATTAAAGTCATCTCAAAAATGAATTAGGTGGTGGAAGATTTCTGTCTCTCCCTCTCTCTGTAACTCTTTCAAGTAAGTAATTAAATATTTTAATATGATAAAAAAGGCAGAGACACACAGAGACAAAGAGAGAAGGAAAGAGAAGCAGAGAGATCTCCCATCTGCTGGTTCACTTTCTATATGGCTACCACTGTGCAAGACCAGGTTCTCATGTCCCCATTGAGGTTACAGTTCTCCAATTTGACGACAGGAATGAAAGAATTTGAGCTATTATACATTGCTTCCCAGGGATATTAACATGAAGCTGATTAGGAAGTGTAGTACCCAAAACTCAGATTAGCACTGCAATATAGGCTGTGGGCATCTGTTGTGACTGCTAACAAATTGGAAATCCTAGAGGAAAAATCAACAGATTCCTGGACATACACAATATACCAAAATTGAGTCATGAAGACACATAGAAAAGCTAAACAAACCAAAAACCAAGACAGAGATTGGATGAGTAATAAAGACCCTCCCAACAAGGAAAAGTCCAGGATCAGACAGCCTCACTATTGAATTCTACAGGACTTTTAAAGAACTAATGCTTCTCAAACTATTCAACACAATTGAAAGAGAGACAATCCTCTCAAACTCCTTCTATTAATCCTGCATCACCTTAATTCTTTAACTAGAAAAGATACAGTTGAGAGAGAGTACTATAGAAAAATATCCCTGATGGGGGCCAGTGCCATAGCACACTGGGTTGATCCTCCACCCGTGGAGACGGCATCCCATATGGGTGCCAGTTCTGGTCCCGGTTGCTGCTATTCCAGTCCAGCTTTCTGCACTGGACTGGGAGGGCAGTGGAGAATGGCCCAAGTGCCTGGGTCCCTGCACCCGCATGGGTGACCAGGGAGATACTCCTGACTCTGTCTTCCGATTGGACCAGCACTACCTGTTGGGCCATATGGAGCATAAACAAGCAGATAAAATACTTCTGTCTCTCTGCCTCTGCCTCTCCATCTCTGTAACTCAATCTTTCAAATAAATAATTCTTTTGAAAAGGTCAACAAACAATAAAGGCTGGTGGAGAGGGAGAGAAAAAGGTACCCTAACCCACTGTTGGTGGGAATGAAGCTAGTGCGACCATTATGGAAGGCAGTATCAAAGTTCCTCAGAAATCTGAAAACAAACATACCATGTGATCCTGCCATCTGACTACTGGGAATTTATCTGCATGAAATGAAATAGAATATGCACAGGCATGAGTTATCTGTACCCTCATGTTTATTACAGCTCAATTCACAATAGCTAACATGGAATCAACCCAGATGTCCATCAACTGGTGACTGGAACAAAAATATGAGCTATATATACAGTGTAAAATACTATTCAACCATAATTGAGAATGAAATCCCATCTTCTGTAACTAAATGGATGAACTGGAAACAAGTATGCTTCATGAAAGAAGCCAGTCCCCAAAAGACAAATACCATATGTTTTCTCTGACTGGTGGTAATTAATATATAGACAACAAAAAGCAGCATATGAGTTAAATTGACATTTTGAGATTTGAGTATTGTTCATAGCACTTTTCTGTACTCTTTGATAGAGTACACAACATATACTCATTGATATTTCTGCTACTACTTGCTGAATTCTTTATTTTGTAGAGGGTTAAAGCTTGTGATTCTAAAATAAAATCAAAGCATGCAGCTGTCAAAATTAAAAGAAAATAAAACAAGAAGGAGGGAGTTGGAAATATGAGACCAAGGGAAGATAGGATAGGATGTTATCAGTTTGCTCTTCAATCTGTATATATAAATTACATGAAATTTGTTCACTTAATATGCATTTAAAAATATAAACTTAACACTGGAAGAAAAAGACCTGAGATCAGTGTTTTCTGGATTACCACTAATAAAATTTAGTCTTCATTTATGTCTGACCATATTTAATTTCTTATTTATTTATTTTATAAGAAAATTAACATCACCATTCCTAACAAGTCCATCCTGCTTCATCCATATCTATCAGTTCCCACTATGCTAATAATTTCTCATGAACTTAAATCCATATCATCTTAAAAAGATGCAATGTGGGGCTGGCGCTGTGGCATAGCAGATAAAGTTGTTGCCTGCAGTGCTGGCAAGCCATGTGGGTGCCAGTTCAAGTCGTGGCTGCTCCACTTCTGAACCAGCTCTCTGCTATGGCCTGGGAAAGCATTAGAACGTGGCCCAAGTCCTTGGGGCCTTGCACACATGTGAAAGACCCTGAAGAAGCTCCTGGCTTCAGATTGACACAGACCAGTCATTGCGGCCAACTGGGAGTAAACCAGCCGATGGAAGATCTCTCTGTCTCTGTCTCTCTCTCTCTCTCTCTCTACCTCTCCTCTATTTGTGCAACTCTTTCAAATAAATAAATTAATATTTAAGAAAAACGCCTGATTCATGTTATTATTTATGTGTTTTAGAGGCTTTGCAGATGTTGATTACATGTGCCATGAAAACCCATTAAAATGCAAATCCTATAAGAGGCAACTCCATGTGCACTAAACTGGTAAAATCCAGTGCATGTGTTGAGAAAAACACACTAGCAATACATTTCAAAAAGCTGTGAAATATTATAAGTGGCTGTCAAAAGCTAAAAATCTGACAATGACTCATTATGTCATTTATTTATATATAATGCTGAGAAAATCAGAAGTATTTGTTAAAACTTCTGCTAAAATGCACTTGATTTATAATTTTTAAATGCATCTTTCCTAGATGTAATGCAATCCTGTACTACTTTAGAGTATCAGAAATTTAAAATGTTGGACTGGTGCTGTGGTGGAGCAGGTTAACACCCTGGACTGAAGTGCCAGCATCCCATATGGGGGCCGGTTCAATACTCAGCTGCTCCACTTCTGATCCTGCTCTCTGCTATGGCCTGGCAAAGTAGTAGAAGATGGCCCAAGTCTTTGGGCCCCTGTACCCATCTGGGAGACTGGGAACTAGCTCCTGGCTCCTGGCTTCAGATCAGCACAGCTCTGGCAGTTGCAATCAATTAGGGAGTGAACACCAGATGGAAGACCTCTCTCTTTCTCTCTGTCTATCCTCTCTGTCTGTAACTCGACTTGTACATAAATAAATAAATCTTTAAAACAATTAAGAAATTTAACATGTGAAAGGTTTTTAAAAATGTATTTCTTTATTGTGAGGCAGAGTTACAGATATAGAGAGGAAGAGATAGAGAGGTCTTCTATCAACTGGTTCACCCCTAAATGGCCAGAATGGCTGGAGCTGGGCCGATCTGAAGCCAGGTGCCAGAAGCCAGGAGTCAGCAGCTTCCTCCAGGTCTCTCACATGGGTGCAGGGGCCCAAGAACTCAGGGCATATTGCACTGCTTTCCTAGGCCATTAGTAAAGAGCTGGATTGGAAGTGCAGGAGCAGGGACTCAAACTGGTGCCCATGTGGGATGCTGGTGCTGCAGGTGGATGCTTAATCTACTATGCCACAGAGTGGGCCCAGTGAATGGTTTTAGGAAGACATCTTTCATGTAGACTAGGCTGCAATATTGCAAGGTAAGGTTTAGCTTTTATTCCCACACATCAGTATTCATCTTTTAGCAACTATAAATACTGAATATCATACATATAGACATAAATATAGGTAACTGCAGATTTTGTTGTCATTCTTTCTAATTCTCTTTTTAATGTCTGCTAATAGGCCATCTTATGGATTATTATATTGATGTTACCCATACACAAGCATCAGGCATTTCCACTGTTGAATGTGTTTATGAGTACAGGTAGATTTGTGTGTACATGAATGCACATTTGATGGAGATAGCACTGACAGTAATACTGTGAGAAATCCTAACGCTGATTCCAAACTTTCTGTCCTCCGCAGAGATGGCTGTCATTGAAGTAGACCACAGGGCCCCTTTTGCTGTTATGGACTGAAATGTGCCTCCCTAAAACTCTAACACGGAAGTGCTAACCAGCAACATGACTCTACCTGAAGAAAGTGCTTTTAAGCAGATCAAATGGTAGATGTGTCTGTCACATCGGAGAAAGGCTTCTGGAAAAATCGAGCCTATTTAAGCACCTTGATCTGATATTTTCAAGCTCTACAACTCTGAGAAGTAAAATTCCATGATTTAAATCATATTCTCTGTGGTATTTTCTTAGCAAATTAATATATCCTCATTTCTGCCAGCATTTTCTATTGTCATCCAGAAGGTCCTAGTGATTAGCAGAGAAATATAGAAACTAAAAACTGTGATTTTAGATTACCAAGTATCTACTAACACAAAAAGATCCCAGAAGCCACCTACTACCATCGTCCAGGACCCAGAAAAAAAACAGGAAGGAGTCAAGTTGCAGGGCAGTAGAAAAAAGTGTATAATGAAAGATCACAGCAGAAGTAAATAAGGAAGTGTTTGGTGCTGTGGTGTAGTGGATTAAAGCCTTGACCTGCTGTGCATGCATCCCATATGTTGCTGCTAGGAGACCAGGTGCTCCACTTCCAATCCAGCTCCCTACTAATGCACCTGGGAAATTGGTGGAAGATGGACCGTGTTCTACGGTGCTGGCACCCACATGAGAGACTTGGAAGAAGCATCTGGCCTTTCCAATAAATAAATAAATCTTAAAAATATAGAAACAGTGTTAGCACTGTTGGAAAACAGACTCATAGTTCAGTGTAAAAGTATAGGCAGCTGAAATAAACCGACTTTTCTACAGGCAACTCCTATTTAACAAAGGAAAGAAAACAAACAGGAGAAAGAAGAACCCCTTTAGCATATGGTTTAAAGGAAAGTGATTATCCATATGTAGAAGCCTGAAAATATACCCAAAACCTCATACACTATGTAAAAGCAACTCAAGGTGAATTAAAAGTCTAAATATAAAACCAGAAACTAAGTAAACATATGAGAAACTATAAAACATAAGCATAGATAACAGTTTTGGGTAAGATTCCAAAAGCACAAGTAACAAAAATAAAATATAGAAATTTGAGCATATCATATTAAGATACATCTTCACAACAAAGTAATCAACAGAGTGAACATACAATGGACAGAATGGCAGGAAACATTGAAAACTCTGATTATGACAAAAGATTGATAGCCAGAACATACATATATAGAACTGGGAAAATCTCCAAATAAGAAGCAAAATGTACAGCTAAGAAATGGGCAAGGATCAAAACAGATGTTTCTCAGAAGAAGAAATCTCAATGGTCAAGACATAGATGAACATGCCCAATATCACTAGCCATTAGGGAAATGTAAATCAAAACCAATAGCAGACTCCATCTGTGGGAGAAGACAATGCTTGGGTTTTCATTTGTGCAACAAGTGGGTTTAGAGGACCCTGTTCACCATAAGAGGGCAGAGTCTACATGGAAGTAAGGAAACCTTAATGTTTTCCTAATGGGCTTGTTAAATTCTTGACCAGTGCCTATTACCTTTGCCGCAAACTTTCCAGTCTCACTACTTTCCTGCTTCTTCCTCTTCTCTGTGGCTTGCAAAAACAGTGTACCTTCTATATACGGAGGATACTTTTGTTTTGTTTTATTCCTCCTATCTCATGATGTTCCTCTAAGAAATCACAACCCTCCAAGTATTCATTAATTTATGCAGTCTGCAGTTTTCATGGGCTACTACATGGCAAAGTACTAGGTTAAAGGAAAGGTATAGGTCAGGAACTGAGCAAAGTTCACAATGATGAAGCCATTGGGGAAATGAACCTGATGGAAGACCTCTCTCTCTCTCTCTCTTGCCTCTCCTTCTCTCTCTGTGTAACTCTGATTTTCAAATAAATAAATAAATCTTTAAAAACTAGCAAAATATACTAAAAACCTGGTGGCAACACCTTTCTATCAGAACATGTGAAGCACTCAAACACAGTTTGTCCCAGAAAGTCAACCATAAGGGCATATCGTCTACTGCACTTGTGGACATCTCTGAGGGAGGTAAGGGGCACTTATTTCTTCCCCTCTTCTTTCTTACCACTCTCACAGTTATAACTTCTATCGATGCTTCCAAAGACCAGTCTCTATGAAATTGTAGAACTAATATCCTCCCATGTCAAAAGTGTCATGGGTTTAAACACAGAACCCAAAATAAGATAAGTAACTGGCCTTCTTAATTACACAGTGTGGAATGTAAGATTCTCAGTGGAGCACTGGGTAATATAAAGTGCTGGGCAGAGAAAAACTGTTACTTATCTGTATTTATGATGCTGTAATTCTCCTCTTTATGCAAACTCAGATTAAAAGAGCTCCCGTTAGTGGGCAGCACTGTTGCATAGTGGGTAAAGCTACTGCCTGCCTTGTCAGCATCCTATATGGGTGCCGGTTGGGATCCTGGCTGCTGCACTTCCCATCCAGCTCTCTGCTGTGGACTGGGAAAACAGTAGAAGTTGGCCCAAATCCCTCATCTCCTGCACCCACCTATGAGACCTGGACAAAGTTCTGCCTTTCAAATAAATAAATAATTCTTTAAAAAAACAGCTTCATCTCAGAAGGAGCTCCTGGCTACTGGCTCCAAATTGGCATACCTCCAGCTATTGCTGCCAATTGGGGAATGAACCATCGGATGGAAGACCTCTCTCTCTTTCTCTCTCTCTCTCTCTCCTCTCTGTGTAACTCTTTCAAATGAATAAATAAATCTTTAAAAAAGTAGCTCCAGTTATTGACAACACAGTAGACTTGCATTAATTTTGGTTCCCTTCTCACTTTGCAAAGGGATCAGTGGCAGGTCAAAACAGTTGACAGCCTTGCTAACAGGAGAAGAGATAGCTGAAGACAGAAAATGAAAAGCAGCCAAATACATCATCAAAGAAAGAGAAGTGGACCCCATCCAACACAAACCTTTAAAAGTGGATGCTCACAATTAATGAGTGAAACAGCTGCCCACTGAAATCTTGTCTAGGGAGGGAAGATGTCCTAAGTTCTGCTTTTGTAAACTCCAGTCATAAATCTGTCCTAATAAATCTGTCCCTGGCATCTCTTTTACAAACATACTGGACCCACTGACCATTGGAAATGTGGTTCTAATCATGTAGGCTGCCATTTAAACCCACCAATGCTGTAACAGCTAAGAAACTTGAATTTGATGCTCAATTCTCAGGAAATCATTCCAGCTGAGCCTAGGGCCATTAATAGAAACTCCTTGGATCCTCCACTGTCTCTGTGCCTGTTTGAAAGAAGGGAGATTTCCCACCCCATGTTTCTGGAACAGCTTCAAATTCCACATTGGAAAAATTTGATAATTAATACTTGAGAGGGATCAACACACAAAGCAGCTATTCACGCTTCACACTGCTCCCCACCAGGAAGATGAGGTGCAGGATGAGAGCAGTGGGGCAGATCCTAGACAGATCCTCCTGCCCACCCCTCTGCTGCCCCAGGCTCCCTCCTGAGGGCCATCCAGCCCCACCCTGCAGGAACCAGCCCAGGAAACATCAAGAGACCAGGCCAGACTGCATTCTGAGACCACCCACAGTGGGAACCCGGCTTATTTAACTGTGGAGATCAGGAGTCTTTCTGCCTTCCTTCCCTGTGAGTGCAGGTTCCCAGAACACTGCCCCCTCTCTCCTGTAACCACTAAATAAAGCACATTAGGGACAGTTTAGGTGAGGTACTGCAGGAGAGAGTCCGGGCACTTTGAGCCTGGGAAATAGAGGTGGGAGACAGAGCAGCCCGGGTCCCAGCCCTGACCTCGGGAGAAGCTGCCAGGATCGCTGGCACACTTCTCCCACATGTGTCTCCGCCCCTTCCTGCATGCCAAACCTGCAGCAGAAAGTCCCTGGAGCAGGTACCCTTTCTTCCAGATACACGGGGAGTGAAATTGGGAGTGTGGAGAAGAGAGTCCCTGGCATGTGGGACCCACAGTTGGTGGATGAAGAGGGAAGAAGCAGCAGGAGGCAGGCTCAGGGTGAGCACTCGGAAACTGCCTGGGATCGCACGTGCAGAGCAGGAGTTGCAGTAAATGCCAGAGAAGGAGCAGCATAGCCCCCAGGGTTGACACTGATCAAGGAATGAACTCCCCTGGTCCAACTCTGAGCCCCAGGGACTGGCAGTGGCAGGTGCATGCCCACAGGTATTTGGAAAGCAGAATACCTCGGAGCTACTGGGAACTCTGGGAAATGGAGTCCAGGCTGCAGCATCCCTAGAGACACCAGCTGTTCCTCCGAAAAGCTGCAGTCAGGGGTGGGTGCCCACAACCAGAGGGCATTTGCTTTTGTTAAGTCCCTCCTTCCTTTCCTTCCCACACCAAAATCTCAGGGATCAGTTGCTGTTCCTTTCCTGCATCAAATCTGAAAGAGTGACACTCACTTCTGCTAACTGACCCCAAATCCTGGCTCCCTCATAACCTCTGTCTCTTCCAGAAAAATCTTATTTACTACTTTGGCCCTAGAAATCATAAATGACTATGATAGAATGTAACTTTTAACAGAGGTGTAGAAGGCATGGTTTAATATCCAGTTTTGAGAATACAATTTTCATTTGTGTTTTATTGATGTTTATACTTCTTTTAAGATTCATTTTTTTATTTAGAAGTCAGAGTAACAGAGAAGGAGAGGCACAGAGAGAGAGAGAGAGAGAGAGGTGTTTTCCATCTCCTGCTTCACTCCTCAATTGGCAGCAGCAGCACAGCACTGACCCCTTATAGTTCTTTACAAATCATTTTACACTGTCTTTTTATTCATCTAGTAAAGAGACAGAAGAATGGACACAGAGCTAACTCTATCCAAAATCTTGCTTGTATTGCATCAGAATACAAAATTTGGGAAGGAAGAAGGCAAAACTGACTCAGACCCAGAAAACATGTAGGAAATTGCCACTCAAGAAACCAAAAGTCAGCTGAGGCACCCAAAACAAGGACAGCAAGCCAGAATTGGAGCAAGCCAACAGCTGTGCCCTGATTGAAAAAGACCATTCCTCTTGTGCCCTGAACTCAATATTGCCGCCTCAAAACAAAAGCTCACATCAAAAAATTCATAACAAACCATGATACATAAGAAAAAAGAGAAAAAAGCCAAAGAAATGCAAGAATCCATAATGATATTGGGCTTGATTTAGTCGCAGGGAAACCGGCCGTTCCCGGATTCATTCACCCCTCCAGCTGACTGCTTGTGGAATTCTGACTGAATTAACCTGAAAATCACAGTGAAACTCAGTTTGGAGGCAATTAATATCTGTCACCTCAGCCAAAGTGTTCCATTTGATTTTCCAAAACACAAAAACTCACCTTGGTCATGTTGCCTGTAAATTTCTAAGCTTCAAACACCTATTAGCTGTCTTTTTTAATTCATAATGGCTACTCTGTCCAAACTCTTGTTTGTATTGCGTCAGAATACAACATTTGGGAAGGAAGAAGGCAAAACAAACTCAGACCCAGAAAACATTTAGGAAATTGCCGCTCAAGAAACCACAAATCGGCTGAGGCACTCAAAACTACGACAGCAAGAGGCACCCAAAACATTTAGGAAATTGCCGCTCAAGAAGCCAAAAGTCACTGAGGCACCCAAAACAATGACAGCAAGCCAGAATTGGAGCAAGCCAACAGCTTTACCCTTTTTGAAAAAGAACCTTCCTCTTGTGCCCTGAACTCCATATTGCAGCCTCAAAACCACAGGTCACATCAGAAAATTCATTACAAACCATGATAAATAAGAAAAAAGAGAAAAAAGCCAAAGAAATACAAGAAACCATAATGATATTGGGCTTGATTTAGTCGCAAGGAAACCGGCTGTTTCCGGATTCATCCACCCCTCCAGCTGACGGCCTGTGGATTTCTGACTGAATTAACCTGAAAATCGCAGGGAAACTCAGTTTGGAGGCAATTAATATCTGTCACCTCAGCCAAAGTGTTCCATTTGATTTTCCAAAACACAAAACCTCACCTTGGTCGTGTTACCTGTAGATTTCTAAGCTTCAAACGCCTATTTGTTTTGTGTTTTATTTCATAATGGCTACTCTGCCCACAGTCTTGTTTGTATTGCGTCAGAATACAAAATTTGGGAAGGTAGAAGGGAAAAGCAACTCAGACCCAGAAAACATTTAGGAAATTGCTGCTCAAGAAACCACAAATCGGCTGAGGCACCCAAAACAATGACAGCAAGCCAGAATTGAAGCAGGCCAACAGCTGTGACCTGTTTGAAAAAGACCATTCCTCCGGTGCCCTGAAGTCCATATTGCAGCCTCAAAACCAAAGCTCACATCGGAAAATTCATTACAAACCATGATAAATAAGAAAAAGGAGAAAAAAGCCAAAGAAATGGAAGAATCCATAATGAAATCAGAGTTGATATAGTCGCAAGGAAACCGGCTGTTCCCGGAATCATCCACCCCTCCAGCTGACTGCCTGTGTAATTCTGACTGAATTAACCTGAAAATCGCAGTGAAACTCAGTTTGGAGGCAATTAATATCTATCACCTCAGCCAAAGTGTTCCATTTGATTTCCCAAAACACAAAAACTCACCTTGGTCGTGTTACCTGTAGATTTCTAAGCTTCAAATGCCTATTAGTTGTGTTTTTTATTTCATAATGGCTACTATGCCCACAGTCTTGTTTGTATGGCGTCAGAATAGAAAATTTGGGAAGGAAGAAGGCAAAACCAACTCAGACCCAGAAAACATTTAGGAAATTGCCGCTCACAAACCACATATCGGCTGAGGCACCCAAAACAATGACAGCAAGCCAGAATTGGAGCAGGCCAACAGCTGTGCCCTGTTTGAAAAAGACCATTCCCCCGGTGCCCTGAACTCCATATTGCCGCCATAAAACCAAAACTCACATCAGAAAATTCGTTACAAACCATGATAAATAAGAAAAATGAGAAAAAAGCCAAAGAAATGCAAGAATCCATAATGACATTTGGCCTTATTAGTCACAAGGAAACCGGCTGTTCCCGGATTCATCCTCTGCTCCAGCTCACTGCCTGTGGAATTCTGACTGAATTAACCTGAAAATCGCAGTGAAACTCAGTTTGGAGGCAATTAATATCTGTCACCTCAGCCAAAGTGTTCCATTTGATTTTCCAAAACACAGAAACCCACCTTGGTCGTGTTACCTGTAGATTTCTAAGCTACAAATGCCTATTTGTTGTGTTTTTTATTTCATAATGGCTACTCTGCCCAAACTCTTGTTTGTATGGCGTCAGAATACAAAATTTGGGAAGGAAGAAGGCAAAACCAACTCAGGCCCAGAAAACATTTAGGAAATTGCCACTCAAGAAACCAAGTCAGCTGAGGCACCCACAACAATGACAGCAAGCCATAATTGGAGCAAGCCAACAGCTGTACCCTGTTTGAAAAAGAACCTTCCTCTTGTACCCTGAACTCAATATGCCAGCCTCAGAACCAAAGCTCACATCAGAAAATTCATTACAAACCATGATAAATAAGAAAAAGGAGAAAAAAGACAAAGAAATGCAAGAATCCGTAATGATATCGGGCTTGATATAGTCGCAAGGAAACCGGCTGCTCCCGGATTCATCCACCCCTCCAGCTGACTGCCTATGGAATTCTGACTGAATTAACCTCAAAATAGCAGTGAAACTCAGTTTGGAGGCAATTAATATTTGTCACCTCAGCTAAAGTGTTCCATTTTATTTTGCAAAACACAAAAACTCACCTTGGTTTTGTTACCTGTAGATTTCTAAACTTCAAATGCCTATTTGTTGTGTTTTTTATTTCATAATGGCTATTCTACCGAAACTCTTGTTTGTATGGCGTCAGAATACAAAATTTGGGAAGGAAGAAGGGAAAACCAACTCAGACCCAGAAAACATTTCGCAAATTGCCACTCAAGAAACCACAAATCAGCTGAGGATCCCAAACAATGGAAGCAAGCCAGAATTGAGGCAGGCCAATAGCTGTGCCCTGTTTGAAAAAGAACCTTCCTCTTCTGCCCTGAACTCAATATGCCAGCCTCAGAACCAAAGCTCATATCAGAAAATTCATTACAAACCATGATAAATAAGAAAAAGGAGAAAAAAGCCAAAGAAATGCAAGAATCCGTAATGTTATTGGGCTTGATTTAGTCACATGGAAGCCGGCTGTTCGTGGATTCATTCACCCCTCCAGTTGACTGCCTGTGGAATTCTGACTGAATTAACCTGAAAATCGCAGTGAAACTCAGTTTGGAGGCAATTAATATCTGTCACCTCAGCCAAAGTGTTCCATTTTATTTTCCAAAACACAAAAAATAACCTTGGTCATGTTACCTGTAGATTTCTAAGCTTCAAACGCCTATTTGTTGTGTTTTTTATTTCATAATGGCTACTCTGCCCAAACTCTTGTTTGTTTGGCATCAGAATACAAAATTTCAGAAGGAAGAAGGCAAAAGCAACTCAGACCCAGAAAATATTCAGGAAATTGCCGCTCAAGAAACCAAAAGTTAGCTGAGGCACCCAAAGCAATGACAGGAAGCCAGAATTAGAGCAGGCCAACAGCTGTGCCCTGTTTGAAAAAGAACCTTGCTCTTCTGCCCTGAACTCAATATGCCAGCCTCAGAACCAAAGCTCACATCAGAAAATTCATTACAAACCATGATAAATAAGAAAAAGGAGAAAAAAGAAAAGAAAAGCAAGAATCCATAATGATATTGGGCTTGATTCAGTCGCAAGGAAACCGGCTGTTGCCGGAATCATCTGCCCCTCCAGCTGACTGCCTGTGTAATTCTGACTGAATTAACCTGAAAATCGCAGTGAAACTCACTTTGGAGGCAATTAATATCTGTCACCTCAGCCAAAGTGTTCCATTTGATTTTCCAAAACACAAAAACTCACCTTGGTTGTGTTACCTGTAGATTTCCAAGCTTCAAACGCCTATTTGTTGTGTTTTTCTATTTCATAATGGCTACTCTGCCGAAACTCTTGTTTGTATGGCGTCAGAATACAAAATTTGGGTAGGAAGAAGGCAAAACCAACTCAGACCCAGAAAAAATTTAGGAAATTGCTGCTCACAAACCACATATCGGCTGAGGCACCCAAAACAATGACAGCAAGCCAGAATTGGAGCAGGTCAACAGCTGTGCCCTGTTTGAAAAAGACCATTCCCCCGGTGCCCTAAACTCCATATTGCAGCCATAAAATCAAAGCTCACATCAGAAAATTCATTACAAACCATGATAAATAGGAAATCAGAGAAAAAAGCCAGAGAAATGCAAGAATCCATAATGACATTTGGCCTTATTAGTTACAAGGAAACCGGCTGTTCCCGGATTCATCCTCTGCTCCAGCTCACTGCCTGTGGAATTCTGACTGAATTAACCTGAAAATCGCAGTGAAACTCAGTTTGGAGGCAATTACTCTCTGTCACCTCATCCAAAGTGTTCCATTAGATTTTCCAAAACACAAAAATCACCTTGGTCGTGTTACCTGTAGATTTTGAAGGTTTAAACGCCTATTTGTTGTGTTTTTTATTTCATAGTGGCTACTCTGCTGAAACTCTTGTTTGTATGGCATCAGAATACAAAATTTGGGAAGGAAGAAGGCAAAACCAACTCAGACCCAGAAACATTTAGGAAATTGCCGCTCTGAATACACAAATCGGCTGAGGCACCCAAAACAATGACAGCAAGCCAGAATTGGAGCAGGCCAACTTCTGTGCCCTGTTTGAAAAAGAGCCTTCCTCTTGCACCCTGAACTCCAGATTGCAGCCTCAAAACCAAAGCTCACATCAGAAAATTCATTACAAACCATGATAAATAAGAAAAAGGAGAAAAAAGCCAAAGAAATGCAAGAATCCATAATGATAATGGGCTTGATTCAGTCACAAGGAAACCGGCTGTTCCAAGATTCATCCACCCGTCCAGCTGACTGCCTATGGAATTCTGACTGAATTAACTTGAAAATCCAGTGAAACTCAGTTTGGAGGCAATTAATATCTGTCACCTCAGCCAACGTGTTCCATTTGATTTTCCAAACACAAAATCTCACCTTGGTCGTGTTACCTGTAGATTTCTAAGCTTCAAATGCCTATTTGTTGTGTGTTTCATTTCATAATGGCTACTCTCCCCAAACTCTTGTTTGTATGCCGTCAGAATACAAAATTTGGGAAGGAAGAAGGCAAAACCAACTCAGACCCAGAAAACATTTATGAAATTGCAGCTCAGAATCCACAAATCGGCTGAGGTACTCAAAACAATGACAGGAAGCCAGAATTGGAGCAGGCCAACAGCTGTGCCCTGTTTGAAAAAGACCATTCCTCTGGTGCCAAGAATTCCATATTCAGCCACAAACCAAAGCTCACATCAGAAAATTCATTACAAACCATGATAAATAGGAAAACAGAGAAAAAAGCCAAAGAAATGCAAGAATCCATAGTGACATTTGGCCTTATTAGTCACAAGGAAACCGGCTGTTCCCGGATTCATCCTCTGCACCAGCTCACTGCCTGTGGAATTCTGACTGAATTCACCTGAAAATTGCAGTGAAACTCAGTTTGGAGGCAATTAATATCTGTCACCTCAGCCAAAGTGTTCCATTTGATTTTCCAAAACACAAAAACTCACTTTGGTCAAGTTACCAGTAGATTTTGTAGGTTTAAACGCCTATTTCTTGTGTTTTTTTATTTCATAATGGCTAATCTGCCCAAACTCTTGTTTGTGTGCCATCAGAATACATAATTTGGGAAGGAAGAAGGCAAAACCAACTCAGACCCCGAACACATTTAGGAAATTTCCGCTCAAGAAACCACAAATCAGCTGAGGCACCCAAAACAATGACAGCAAGCCAGAATTGAAGCAGGCCAACAGCTGTGCCCTGTTTGAAAAAGAACCTTCCTCTTGTACCCTGAACTCAATATGCCAGCCTCAAAACCAAAGCTCACATCAGAAAATTCATTACAATCCATGATAAATAAGAAAACATAGAAAAAATCCAAAGAAATGCAAGAATCCATAATGACATTTAGCCTGAATAGTCACAAGGAAACCGGCTGTTCCCGGATTCATCCACAACTCCAGCTGACAGCCTGTGGAATTCTGACTGAATTAACCTGAAAATCGCAGTGAAACTCAGTTTGGAGGCAATTAATATCTGTCACCTCAGCCAAAGTGTTCCATTTGATTTTCCAAAACACAAAACCTCACCTTGGTCGTGTTACCTGTAGATTTCTAAGCTTCAAACGCCTATTTGTTTTGTGTTTTATTTCATAATGGCTACTCTGCCCACAGTCTTGTTTGTATGGCATCAGAATACATAATTTGGGAAGGAAGAAGGCAAAACCAACTCAGACCCAGAAAACATTTAGGAAATTGCCACTCAAGAAACCAAAAGTTAGCTGAGTCACCCAAAACAATGATAGCAAGCCAGAATTGGAGCAAGCCAACAGCTGTACCCTGATTGAAAAAGAACCTTCCTCTTGTGCCCTGAACTCCATATTGCAGCCTCAAAACCAAAGCTCACATCAGAAAATTCATTACAAACCATAAAAAATAAGAAAAATGAGAAAAAATCAAGGAAATGCAAGAATCCAAAATATTGGGCTTGATTCAGTCGCAAGGAAACCGGCTGTTCCCGGATTCATCCACCCCTCCAGCTGACTGCCTGTGGATTTCTAACTGAATTAACCTGAAAATCACAGTGAAACTCCGTTTGGAGGCAATTAATATCTGTCACCTCAGCCAAAGTGTTCCATTTTATTTTCCAAAACACAAAAACTCACCTTGGTCATGTTACCTGTAGATTTCTAAGCTTCAAACGCCTATTTGTTGTGTTTTTTATTTCATAATGGCTATTCTGCCCAAACTCTTGTTTGTATGGCAGCAGAAAAGAAAATTTGGATACGAAGATGGTAAAACCAACTCAGACCCAGAAAACATTTAAAAAATTGCCACTCAAGAAACCAAAATCAGCTGAGGCACCCAAAACAATGAAGGCAAGCCAGAATTGGAGCTAGCCACAGCTGTACCCTGTTTAAAATGACCATATTTCCAGTGCCGTGAACTCCATACTGCAGCCTCAAAACCAAAGCTCACATCAGAAAATTCATTACAAACCATGATAAATAAGAAAACATAGAAAAAAGCCAAAGAAATGCAAGAATTCATAATGATATTGGGCTTGATTCAGTCGCAAGGAAACCGGCTATTCCCAGATTCATCCACCCCTCCAGCTGACTGCCTGTGCAATTCTGACTGAGTTAACCTGAAAATCGCAGTGAACCTCAGTTTGGAGGCAATTAATATCTGTCACCTCAGCCAAAGTGTTCCATTTGATTTTCCAAAACACAAAAACTCCCCTTGGTCATGTTACCTGTAGATTTATAAGCTTCAAAATCCTATTTGCTGTGTTTTTTATGTCATAATGGCTACTCTCCCCAAACTCTTGTTTGTAGAAATCAGAATACAAAATTTGGGAAGGTAGAAGGCAAAACCAACTCAGACGCAGAACACATGTAGGAAATTGCAGCTCAGGAAACCACAAATCGGCTGAGGCTCAAAACAATGACAGCAAGCCAGAATTGGAGCAGGCCAACAGCTTTGCCCTGTTTAAAAGGTCCATTCCCCCGGTGCCCTGAACTCCATATTGCAGCCTCAAAACCAAAGCTGACATCAGAAAATTCATTACAAACCATGATAAATAAGAAAAAAGAGAAAAAAGCCAAAGAAATGCAAGAATCAATAATGATATTGGGCTTGATTTAGTTGCAAGGAAACTGGCTGTTCCCAGATTCATCCACCCCTCCAGCTGACTGCCTGTGGAATTCTGACGGAATTCACCTGAATATCGCAGTGAAACTCAGTTTGGAGGCAATTAATATCAGTCACCTCAGCCAAAGTGTTCCATTTTATTTTCCAAAACACAAAAACTCACCTTGGTAATGTTACCTGTAGATTTCTAAGCTTCAAATGCCTATTTGTTGTGGTTTTTATTTCATAATTGCTACTCTGTCCAAACTCTTGTTTGTGTTGCCTCAGAATACAAAATTAGGGAAGGAAGAAGGAAAAACCAACTCAGATGCACAAAACATTTAGGAAATTGCCGCTCAAGAAACCACAAATTAGCTGAGGTATCGAAAACAATGACAGCAAGCCAGAATTGGAGCAAGACAACAGCTGTGCCCTGATTGAAATAGAACCTTCCTCTTGTGCCATGAACTCCATATTGCAGCCTCAAAACCAAAGCTCACATCAGAAAATTCATTACAAACCATAAAAAATAAGAAAAATGATAAAAAAGCCAAAGAAATGGAAGAATCCATAATGATATTGGGCTTGATTTAGTCGCAAGGAAACTGGCTGTTCCCAGATACATCCACCCCTCCAGCTGACAGCCTGTGGAATTCTGAGTGAATTAACAGGAGAAACACAGTGAAACTCAGTTTGGAGGCAATTAATATCTGTCACCTCAGCCAAAGTGTTCCATTTGATTTTCCAAAACACAAAACCTCACCTTGGTCGTGTTACCTGTAGATTTCAAAGCTTCAAATGCCTATTTGTTGTGTTTTTATTTCATAATGGCTACTCTCCCCAAACTCTTGTTTGTATGGCATCAGAATACAACATTTGGGAAGGAAGAAGGCAAACCCAATTCAGACCCAGAAAACATTTAGGAAATTGCCGCTCAAGAAACTAAAAGTCAGCTGAGGCACCCAAAACAATGACAGCAAGCCAGAATTGGAGCAGGCCAACAGCTGTGCCCTGTTTGAAAAAGACCATTCCTCCGTTACCCTGAACTCCATATTGCAGCCTCAAAACCAAAGCTCACATCAGAAAATTCATTACAAACCATGATAAATAATGGAAATGTGAAAAAGCCAAAGAAATGCAAGAGTCCTTTGTGATACTTGGCGGGATTAGACAAAAGGAACCTGGCTGTTTCCAGATTCATCCCCCCATCCACAGACTGACTTTGGACTTCTGATTGAATTCACCTCAAAATCCCACTCACATTCAATTTGGATGAATTAGTATCTCTCCCCTCAGCAGAAGGATTCCATATCATTTTCCAAACCACAGAAACTCATCTTGGTCATGTTGCCTGTAGATTTCTAATCCTGAAAGGCCAATTTGCTGTGTTTTTTGTTTTCTTTCATAATGGCTACTCTGTCCACAATCTTGCTTGTATTGCATGAGAATACACAATTTGGGTATGAAGAAGGGAAAACCAACTCAGACCCAGAAAATATTCAGCAAACTGACCCTCAAGAAACCAAAAGTCAGCTGAGGCACCCAACAATGACAGCAAGCCAGAATTGGAGCAAGCCAACAACTGTGCCCCAATTGAAAAAGAACCATTCTCTTGTACCCTGAAATCCATTTTGCAGCCTCAAAACCAAAGCTCACAGCAGAAAATTCATTACAAACCATGATAAATAAGGGAAATGTGAAAAAGCCAAAGAAATGCAAGAGTCCTTTGTGATATTTGGCTGGATTTAGACACAAGGAAACTGGCTGTTTCAGGATTCATCCCACACTTAAACAGACTGACTTTGGAATTCTGATTGAATTCACCTCAAAATTGCACTCACACTCAATTTGGAGGAAATTAGTATCTGTCCCCTCGGCAGAAGGAGTCCAAGTCAATTTCCAAAACACAGAAACTCATCTTGATTGTGTTGCCTGTACAGTTCTAAACATGAAAGGCCAATTTGCTTCGTTTTTTTTTTTTCTTTCATAATGGCTACTCTGTCAAAATCTTGCTTGTATTGCATCAGAATACAAAATTTGGGAATAAGAATGCAAAACTAACTCAGACCCAGAAAACATTTAGGAAATTGCCACTCAAGAATCCACAAATCAGCTGAGGCACCCAAAACAATGACAGCAAGCCAGAATTGGAGCAGGCCAACAGCTGTGCCCTGATTGAAAAACAACCTTCCTCTGGTGCCCTGAACTGAATATGCCAGCTTAAAACCAAAGCTCACATCAGAAAACTCATTACAAACCATGATACATAAGAAAAATGAGAAAAAAGCCAAAGAAACGCAAGAATCCATAATGATATTGGGCTTGATTTAGTCAAAAGGAAACCGGCTATTCCCAGATTCATCCACCCCTCCAGCTGACTGCCTGTGGAATTCTGACGGAATTATCCGGAAAATCGCAGGGAAACTCAGTTTGGAGGCAATTAATATCTGTCACCTCAGCCAAAGTGTCCCATTTTATTTTCCAAAACACAAAAACTCACCTTGGTCGTATTACCTGTGGATTTCTAAGCTTCAAACGCCTATTTATTGTGTTTTTTTTTTATGGCAAAATGGCAAGCCTGTCCAAACTCTTGTTTGTATTGGGTCAGAATACAAAATTTTTGAAGGAAGAAGGAAAACCAACTCAGACGAACAAAACATTTAGGAAATTGATGCTCAAGAAACCTCAAATCGGCGGAGGCAACCAAAACAATGACAGTAAACCAGAATTGGAGTAACACAGCAGCTGTGCCCTGATTGAATAAGAACCTTCCTCTTGTGCCCTGAACTCCATATGCCAGCCTCAAAACCGAAGCTCACATCAGAAAATTCATTACAAACCATGATAAATCAGAAAAATGAGAAAAAAGCCAAAGAAATGCAAGAATCCATAATGATGTTGGGCTGGATTTAGTTTCAAGGAAACCGGCTGTTCCCAGATTCATCCACCCCTCCAGCTGACTGCCTGTGGAATTCTGACTGAATTAACCGGAAAATCGCAGTGAAACTCAGTTTGGAGGCAATTAATATATGTCACCTCAGCCAAACTGTTCCATTTGATTTTCCAAAACACAAAAACTCACCTTGGTCATGTTACCTCTGGATTTCTAAGCTTCAAAACCTATTTGTTGTGTTTTTTATTTCATAATGGCCACTCTGCCCAAACTCTTGTTTGTATTGCGTCAGAATACAAAATTTGGGAAGGAAGAAGGCAAAACCAACTCAGACCCAGAAAACTTTTAGGAAATTGCTGCTCAAAAAACCTCAAATTGGCGGAGGCACCCAAAACAATGACAGCAAGCCAGAATTGGAGCAGGCCAACAGCTGTGCTCTGTTTGAAAAAGACCGTTCCCCCGGTGCCCTGAACTCCATATTACAGCCTCAAAACCAAAGCTCACATCAGAAAATTCATTACAAACCATGATAAATAAGAAAAATGAGAAAAAAGCCAAAGAAATCAAGAATCCATAATGATATTGGGCTTCATTTAGTCGCAAGAAAACGGGCTGTTCCCGGATTCAACCACCCCTCCTGCTGACTGCCTGTGGAATTCTGACTGAATTAACCTGAAAATCGCAGTGAAACTCAGTTTGGAGGCAATTAATATCTGTCACCTCAGCCAAAGTGTTCCATTTTATTTTCCAAAACACAAAAACTCACCTTTGTTGTGTTACCTGTAGATTTCTAAGCTTCAAAAGCCTATTTGTGGTGTTTTTTATTTCATAATGGCTACCCTGCCGAAACTCTTGTTTGCATGGCGTCAGAATACAACATTTGGGAAGGAAGAAGGCAAAACCAACTCAGACCCAGAAAACATTTAGGAAATTGCCGCTCAAGAAACCACAAATCGGCTGAGGCACTCAAAACAATGACAGCAAGCCAGAATTGGAGGAAGGCAACAGCTGTGCCCTGTTTGAAAAAGACCATTCCTCAGGTGCCCTGAACTCCATATTGCAGCCTCAAAACCAAAGCTCACATCAGAAAATTCATTACACAGCATGCTATATCAGAAAAAGGAGAAAAAAGCCAAAGAAATGCAAGAATCAAGAATGATATTGGGCTTGATTTAGTCGCAAGGAAACGGGCTGTTCCGGGATTCATCCACACCTCCAGCTGACTGCCTGTGGATCTGACTGAATTCACCTGAAAATCGCAGTGAAACTCAGTTTGGAGGCAATTAATATCTGTCACCTCAGCCAAAGTGTTCCATTTTATTTTCCAAAACACAAAAACTCACCTTGCTCGTGTTACCTATGGATTTATAAGCTTCAAAACCTATTTGTTGTGATTTTATTGCATAATGGCTACTCTGCCGAAACTCTTGTTTGTATGGCGTCAGAATACAACATTTGGGAAGGAAGAAGGCAAAACCAACTCAGACCCTGAAAACATGTAGTAAATTGTCGCTCAAAAGACCAATAATCGGCTGAGGCACCCAAAACAATGACAGCAAGGCAGAATAGGAGCAAATCAACAGCTGTGCACTTTTTGAAAAATAACCTTCCTCCGGTGCCCAGAACTCGATATTGCAGCCTCAAAACCAAAGCTCACATCAGAAAATTCATTACAAACCATGATAAATAAGAAAAATGAGACAAAAGCCAAAGAAATGCAAGAATCCATAATGATATTGGGCTTGATTGAGTCGCAAGGAAATTGGCTGTTCCCAGATTCATCCACCCCTCCAGCTGATGCCTGTGGAATTATGACTGAATTAACGGGAAAATCGCAGTGAACCTCAGTTTGGAGGCAATTAATATCTGTCACCTCAGCCAAAGTGTTCCATTTGATTTTTCAAAACACAAAAACTCACCTTGGTCGTGAACCTGTAGATTTCTAAGCTTCAAATGCCTATTTGTTGTGTTTTTTATTTCATAATCGCTACTCTGTCTGAACTCATGTTTGTATTGCGTCACAATACAAAATTTGAGAAGGAAGAAGGTAAAAACCTCTCAGACCCAGAAAACATTTAGGAAATTGCCGCTCAAGAAACCAAAAGTCAGCTGAGGCACCCAAAACAATGACAGCAAGGCAGACTTGGAGCAAGTCAACAGCTGTGCCCTTTTTGAAAAATAACCTTCCTCTTGTGCCCTGAACTCCATATTGCAGCCTCAAAACCAAAGCTCACATCAGAAAATTCATTACAAACCATGATAAATAAGAAAAATGAGACAAAAGCCAAAGAAATGCTAGAATCCATAATGATATTGGGCTTGATTGAGTCGCAAGGAAATTGGCTGTTCCCAGATTCATCCACCCCTCCAGCTGACTGCCTGTAGAATTATGACTGAATTAACCTGAAAATCGCAGTGATCCTCAGTTTGGAGGCAATTAATATCTGTCACCTCAGCCAAAGTGTTCCATTTTATTTTCCAAAATCAAAAACTCACCTTGGTCTCGTTACGAGTAGACTTATAAGCTTCAAACGCCTATTTGTTGTGTTTTTTATTTCATAATGGCTACTCTGCCCAAACTCTTGTTTGTATTCCATCAGAATACAAAATTTGGGAAGGAAGAAGGCAAAACCAACTCAGACCCAGAAAACATTTAGGAAATTGCCGCTCAAGATACCAAAAGTCAGCTGAGGCTCCCAAAACAATGACAGCAAGCCAGAATTGGAGCAAGCCAACATCTGTACCCTGTTTGAAAAAGACCATTTCTCAGGTGCCCTGAACTCAATATTGCAACCTCAAAACCAAAGCTCACATCAGAAAATTCATTACAAACCATGATAAATAAGAAAAATGAGAAAAAAGCCAAAGAAGTGCAAGAATCAAGAATGATATTGGGCTTGATTTAGTCGCAAGGAAACCGGCTGTTCCCGGATTCATCCACCCCTCCATCTGACTGCCTGTGGACTTCTGACTGAATTCACCTGAAAATCGCAGTGAAACTCAGTTTGGAGGCTATTAATATCTGTGACCTCAACAAAGTGTTCCATTTTATTTTCCAAAACACAAAAACTCACCTTGGTCGTGTTACCTGTATTTTTCTAAGCTTCAAACGCCTTTTTGTTGTGTTTTTTATTTCATAATGGCTACTCCGCCCAAACTCTTGTTTGTATTGCGTCAGAATTCATAATTTGGGAAGGAAGAAGGCAAAACCAACTCAGACCCAGAAAACCTTTAGGAAATTGCCGCTCAAGAAACCACAAATCGGCTGAGGCACTCAAAACAATGACAGCAAGCCAGAATTGGAGCAGCACAACAGCTGTGCCCTGTTTGAAAAAGACCATACCTCTGGTGCCCTGAACTCCATATGCCAGCCTCAAAACCAAAGCTCACATCAGAAAATTCATTACAAACCATGATAAATAAGAAAAATGAGAAAAAAGCCAAAGAAACGCAAGAATCCATAATGACATTGGGCTTGATTCAGTCGCAAGGAAACGGGCTGTTCCCGGATTCATCCACCCCTCCAGCTGACTGCCTGTGGAATTCTGACTGAATTAACCTGAAAATCGCAGTGAAACTCAGTTTGGAGGCAATTAATATCTGTAACCTCAGCCAAAGTGTTCCATTTCATTTTCCAAAACACAAAAACTCACCTTGGTCGTGTTACCTGTAGACTTCTAAGCTTCTAACACCTATTTGTTGTGTTTTTTTATTTCATAATGGCTGCTCTGTCCAAACTCTTGTTTGTAATGCGACAGAATACAAAATTTGGGAAGGAAGAAGGCAAAACCAACTCAGACCCAGAAAACATTTAGGAAATTGCCACTCAACAAACCAAAATTGAACTGAGGCATGCAAAACAATGACAGCAAGCCAGAATTGGAGCAAGCCAAGAGCTGTGCCCTGTTTAAAAAAAAAAAAAACCTTCCTCTTGTGCCCTAAACTCCATATTGCAGCCTCAAAACCAAATCTCACATCAGAAAATTCATTACAAAGCAGGATAAATCAAAAAATGAGAAAAATGCCAAAGAAATACAGGAGACCTTTCTGATATTGGGCTGGATTTAGTCGCAAGGAAACCGGCTGCTCCCAGATTCATCCACCCCTCCAGCTGACTGCCTGTGGAATTCTCACTGAATTCACCTGAAAATCGCAGTCAAACTCAGTTTGGAGGCCATTAATATCTGTGACCTCAACAAAGTGTTCCATTTTATTTTCCAAAACACAAATACTCACCTTGGTCGTGTTTCGAGTAGACTTATAACTTCAAACGCCTATTTGTTGTGTTTTTTATTTCATAATGACTGCTCTGTTCAAACTCTTGTTTGTATTCCATCAGAATACAAAATTTGGGAAGGAAGAAGGCAAAACCAACTCAGACCCTGAAAACATTTAGGACATTGTGGCTCAAGAAACCACAAATTGGCTGAGGCACCCAAAAAAATGACAGCAAGCCAGAATTGGAGCAAGCCAACATCTGTACCCTGTTTGAAAAAGACCATTCCTCCAGTGCCCTGAACGCCATATTGCCGCCTCAAAACCAAAGCTCACATCAGAAAATTTATTACAAACCATGATAAATAAGAAAAAGGAGAAAAAAGCCAAAGAAATGCAAGAATCCATAATGATATTGGGCTTGATTTAGTTGCAAGGAAACCAGCTGTTCCCGGATTCATCCACCCCTCCAGCTGACTGCCTGTGGAATTCTGACTGAATTAACCTGAAAATCGCAGGGAACCTCAGTTTGGAGGCAATTAATATCTGTCACCTCAGCCAAAGTGTTCCATTTGATTTTCCAAAACACAAAAACTCACCTTGGTTGTGTTACCTGTAGATTTCTAAGCTTCAAACGCCTATTTGTTGTGTTTTTTATTTCATAATGGCTACTCTGCCCAAACTTTTGTTTCTATTGCGTCAGATTACAAAATTTGGGCAGGAAGAAGGCAAAACCAACTCAGACCCAGAAAACATTTAGGAAATTGCCGCTCAAGCAACAAAGGGCCGCTGAGGAACCCAAATCTTTGAAAGCAAGACAGAATTGGAGCAAGCCAACAGCTGTGCCCTGATTGAAAAAGACCATTACTCCGGTGTCCTGAACTCGATATTGCAGCCTCAAACCAAACCTCAGATCAGAAAATTCATTACAAACCATGATAAATAAGAAAAATCAGAAAAAATCCAAAGAAATGCAGGAGTTCTTAGTGATATTGGGCTTGATTTATTCCCTTGTTAATGGCTGTTTCCAGATTCTTCTATACCTCCCAGCTGAGTGTCTGTGGTTTCTGACTGAATTAAAATGAAATTCGCTGTGAAACTCGGTTTGGAGGCAATTAATATCTGTCACCTCAGTAAAAGTGTTCCATGTCTTTTTACAAAACACAAAATCTCACCTTGGTCGTGTTACCTGTAGCTTTCAAAAGCCTATTTGATGTGTTTTTTATTTCATAATGTCTATTCTGTCCAAAGTCTTGTTTGTATGCCATCAGAAAAGAAAATTTGGGAAGGAAGACGGCAAAACCAACTCAGACCCAGAAAACATTTAGGAAATTGCCACTCAAGAAACCGAAAGTCAGCTGAGGCACCCAAATAAATGGCAGCAAGCCAGAATTGGAGCAGGCCAACAGCTGTGCCCTGATTGAAAAAGACCATTCCTCCGGTGCCCTGAACTCCATATTGCAGCCTCAAAACCAAAGCTCACATCAGAAAATTCATTACAAACCATGATAAATAAGAAAAATGAGAAAAAAGCCAAAGAAATGCAAGAATCCATAATGATATTGGGCTTGATTTAGTCGCAAGGAAACCGGCTGTTCCCGGATTCATCCACCCCTCCAGCTGACAGCTTGTGGAATTCTGACTGAATTAACCTGAAAATTGCAGTGAAACTCAGTTTGGAGGCAATTAATATCTGTCACCTCAGCCAAAGTGTTCCATTTGATTTTCCAAAACACAAAAGCTCACCTTGGTTGTGTTACCTGTAGATTTCTAAGCTTCAAACGCCTATTTGTTGTGTTTTTTATTTCATAATGGCTACTCTGCCCAAACTTTTGTTTCTATTGCGTCAGATTACAAAATTTGGGAAGGAAGAAGGCAAAACCAACTCAGACCCAGAAAACATTTAGGAAATTGCCGCTCAAGAAACAAACGGCCGCTGAGGAACCCAAAACAATGACAGCAAGCCAGAATTGGAGGAAGCCAACAGCTGTGCCCTGTTTGAAAAAGACCATTCCCCCGGTGGCCTGAACTCCATATTGCAGCCTCAAAACCAAAGCTCACATCAGAAAATTCATTACAAACCATGATAAATAACAAAAATGAGAAAAAAGCCAAATAAATGCAAGAATCCAGAATGATATTCGGCTTGATTTAGTTGCAAAGAAACCGGCTGTTCCCGGATTCATCCTCTGCTCCAGCTCACTGCCTGTGGAATTCTGACTGAATTAACCTGAAAATCGCAGGGAAACTCAGTTTGGAGGCAATTAATATCTGTCACCTCAGCCAAAGTGTTCCATTTGATTTTCCAAAACACAAAAACTCACCTTGGTTGTGTTACCTGTAGATTTCTAAGCTTCAAACGCATATTTGTCGTGTTTTTTATTTCATAATGGCTACTCTGCCCAAACTCTTGTTTGTATTGCGTCAGATTACAAAATTTGGGAAGGAAGAAGGCAAAACCAACTCAGACCCAGAAAACATTTAGGAAATTGCCGCTCAAGAAACAAAGGGCCGCTGAGGAAGCCAAAACCTTGAAAGCAAGACAGAATTGGAGCAAGCCAACAGCTGTGCCCTGATTGAAAAAGACCATTCCTCCGGTGTCCTGAACTCGATATTGCAGCCTCAAAACCAAAGCTCACATCAGAAAATTCATTACAAACCATGATAAATAAGAAAAATCAGAAAAAATCCAAAGAAATGCAGGAGTTCTTAGTGATATTGGGCTTGATTTATTCCCTTGTTAATGGCTGTTTCCAGATTCTTCTATACCTCCCAGCTGAGTGTCTGTGGTTTCTGACTGAATTAAAATGAAATTCGTTGTGAAACTCGGTTTGGAGGCAATTAATATCTGTCACCTCAGCAAAAGTGTTCCATATCTTTTTCCAAAACACAAAATCTCACCTTGGTCGTGTTACCTGTAGCTTTCAAAAGCCTATTTGATGTGTTTTTTATTTCATAATGTCTATTCTGTCCAAAATCTTGCTTGTATTACGTCAGAATACAAAATTTGGGAAGGAAGAGGACAAAAACAACTGAGACTCAGAAAACGTTTAGGAAATTGCCACTCAAGAAACCTCAAATCGGCGGAGGCACCCAAAACAATGACAGCAAGCCAGAATTGGAGCAAGCCAGCAGCTGTGCCCTGATTGAAAAAGACCATTCCTCCGGTGCCCTGAACTCCATATTGCAGCCTCAAAACCAAAGCTCACATCAGAAAATTCATTACAAACCATGATAAATAAGAAATATCAGAATAAAGCCAAAGAAATGCAAGAATCCATAATGATATTGGGCTTCATTTAGTTGCAAGGAAACCGGCTATTCCCGGATTCATCCACCCCTCCAGCTGACTGCCTGTGGAATTCTGACTGAATTAACCTGAACGGAGGCAGTTAATATCTGTCACCACAGCCAACTTGTTCCATTTGATTTTCCAAAACACAAAATCTCACCTTGGTCGTGTTACCTGTAGCTTCAAAAGCCTATTTGTTGTGTTTTTTATTTCCTAATGGCTACTCTGTCCAAACTCTTGTTTGTATTGTGTCAGAATACAAAATTTGGGAAGGAAGAAGGAAAACCAACTCAGACCAAGAAAACATTTAGGATATTGATGCTCAAGAAACTTCAAATCGGCGGAGGCACCCAAAACAATGACAGCAAGCCAGAATTGGAGCAAGCCAACAGCTGTGACCTGATTGAATAAGAACCTTCCTCTTGTGCCCTGAACTCCATATGCCAGCCTCAAAACCAAAGCTCACATCAGAAAATTCATTACAAACCACTAAAATTAAGAAAAATGAGAAAAAGGCCAAAGAAATTCAAGAATCCATAATGATATTGGGCTTGATTTTGTCGCAAGGAAACCGTATATTCCCAGATTCATCCACCTCTCCAGCTGATGCCTGAGGAATATTGACTGAATTAACCTGAACGGAGGCAGTTAATATCTGTCACCACAGCCAAAGTGTTCCATTTCATTTTCCAAAACAAAATCTCACCTTGGTCGTGTTACCTGTAGCTTTCAAAAGCCTATTTGATGTGTTTTTTATTTCATAATGGCTATTCTGTCCAAACTCTTCTTTCTGTGGCGTCAGAATACAAAATTTGGGAAGGAAGAGGACAAAACCAACTGAGACTCAGAAAACGTTTAGGAAATTGACACTCAAGAAACCTCAAATCGGCGGAGGCACCCAAAACAATGACAGCAAGCCAGAATTGGAGCAGGCCAACAGCTGTACCCTGATTGAAAAAGACCATTCCTCCAGTGCCCTGAACTCCATACTGCAGCCTCAAAACCAAAGCTCACATCAGAAAATTCATTACAAACCATGATAAATAAGAAAAATGAGAAAATAGACAAAGAAATGCAAGAATCAAGAATGATATTGGGCTGGATTTAGTTGCAAGGAAACCGGCTGTTCCCGGATTCATCCACCCATCCAGCTGACTGCCTGTGGAATTCTGATTGAATTAACCTGAACGGAGGCAGTTAATATCTGTCAATACAGCCAAAGTGTGCCATTTTATTTTCCAAAACACAAAATCTCACCTTGGTCGTGTTACCTGTATCTTCAAAAGCCTATTTGTTGTGTTTTTTATTTCCTAATGGCTACTCTGTCCAAACTCTTGTTTCTATTGTGTCAGAATACAAAATTTGGGAAGGAAGAAGGAAAACCAACTCAGACCCAGAAAACATTTAGGAAATTGCCACTCAAGAAACCGAAAGTCAGCTGAGGCACCCAAATAAATGGCAGCAAGCCAGAATTGGAGCAGGCCAACAGCTGTGCCCTGATTGAAAAAGACAATTCCTCCGGTGCCCTGAACTCCATATTGCAGCCTCAAAACCAAAGATCACATCAGAAAATTCATTACAAACCATGATAAATAAGAAAAATGAGAAAAAAGCCAAAGAAATGCAAGAATCCATAATGATATTGGGCTTGATTTAGTTGCAAGGAAACCGGCTGTTCCCGGATTCATCCACCCCTCCAGCTGACAGCTTGTGGAATTTTGACTGAATTAACCTGAAAATCGCAGTGAACCTCAGTTTGGAGGCAATTAATATCTGTCACCTCAGCCAAAGTGTTCCATTTGATTTTCCAAAACACAAAAGCTCACCTTGGTTGTGTTACCTGTAGATTTCTAAGCTTCAAACGCCTATTTGTTGTGTTTTTTATTTCATAATGGCTACTCTGCCCAAACTTTTGTTTCTATTGCGTCAGATTACAAAATTTGGGAAGGAAGAAGGCAAAACCAACTCAGACCAGAAAACATTTAGGAAATTGCCGCTCAAGAAACAAACGGCCGCTGAGGAACCCAAAACAATGACAGCAAGCCAGAATTGGAGGAAGCCAACAGCTGTGCCCTGTTTGAAAAAGACCATTCCCCCGGTGGCCTGAACTCCATATTGCAGCCTCAAAACCAAAGATCACATCAGAAAATTCATTACAAACCATGATAAATAACAAAAATGAGAAAAAAGCCAAATAAATGCAAGAATCCAGAATGATATTCGGCTTGATTTAGTTGCAAGGAAACCGGCTGTTCCCAGATTCATCCACCCCTCCAGCTGACTGCCTGTGGAATTCTGACTGAATTAACCTGAAAATCGCAGGGAAACTCAGTTTGGAGGCAATTAATATCTGTCACCTCAGCCAAAGTGTTCCATTTGATTTTCCAAAACACAAAAACTCACCTTGGTTGTGTTACCTGTAGATTTCTAAGCTTCAAACGCATATTTGTCGTGTTTTTTATTTCATAATGGCTACTCTGCCCAAACTCTTGTTTGTATTGCGTCAGATTACAAAATTTGGGAAGGAAGAAGGCAAAACCAACTCAGACCCAGAAAACATTTAGGAAATTGCCGCTCAAGAAACAAAGGGCCGCTGAGGAAGCCAAAACCTTGAAAGCAAGACAGAATTGGAGCAAGCCAACAGCTGTGCCCTGATTGAAAAAGACCATTCCTCCGGTGTCCTGAACTCGATATTGCAGCCTCAAAACCAAAGCTCACATCAGAAAATTCATTACAAACCATGATAAATAAGAAAAATCAAGGCCGGCGCCGCGGCTCACTAGGCTAATCCTCCGCCTAGCGGCGCCAGCACACCGGGTTCTAGTCCCGGTCGGGGCGCCGGATTCTGTCCCGGTTGCCCCTCTTCCAGGCCAGCCCTCTGCTGTGGCCAGGGAGTGCAGTGGAGGATGGCCCAGGTGCTTGGGCCCTGCACCCCATGGGAGACCAGGAAAAGCACCTGGCTCCTGGCTCCTGCCATCGGATCAGCGCGGTGCGCTGGCCGCAGCGCGCCGGCCGCGGCGGCCATTGGAGGGTGAACCAACGGCAAAGGAAGACCTTTCTCTCTGTCTCTCTCTCTCACTGTCCACTCTGCCTGTCAAAAAAAATAAAAAAAAAAAAAATAAAAAAAATAAAAAAAAAAATAAAAAAAATAAAAAAAAAAAAAAAAAAAGAAAAATCAGAAAAAATCCAAAGAAATGCAGGAGTTCTTAGTGATATTGGGCTTGATTTATTCCCTTGTTAATGGCTGTTTCCAGATTCTTCTATACCTCCCAGCTGAGTGTCTGTGGTTTCTGACTGAATTAAAATGAAATTCGCTGTGAAACTCGGTTTGGAGGCAATTAATATCTGTCACCTCAGCAAAAGTGTTCCATATCTTTTTCCAAAACACAAAATCTCACCTTGGTCGTGTTACCTGTAGCTTTCAAAAGCCTATTTGATGTGTTTTTTATTTCATAATGTCTATTCTGTCCAAAATCTTGCTTGTATTACGTCAGAATACAAAATTTGGGAAGGAAGAGGACAAAAACAACTGAGACTCAGAAAACGTTTAGGAAATTGCCACTCAAGAAACCTCAAATCGGCGGAGGCACCCAAAACAATGACAGCAAGCCAGAATTGGAGCAAGCCAGCAGCTGTGCCCTGATTGAAAAAGACCATTCCTCCGGTGCCCTGAACTCCATATTGCAGCCTCAAAACCAAAGCTCACATCAGAAAATTCATTACAAACCATGATAAATAAGAAATATCAGAATAAAGCCAAAGAAATGCAAGAATCCATAATGATATTGGGCTTCATTTAGTTGCAAGGAAACCGGCTATTCCCGGATTCATCCACCCCTCCAGCTGACTGCCTGTGGAATTCTGACTGAATTAACCTGAACGGAGGCAGTTAATATCTGTCACCACAGCCAACTTGTTCCATTTGATTTTCCAAAACACAAAATCTCACCTTGGTCGTGTTACCTGTAGCTTCAAAAGCCTATTTGTTGTGTTTTTTATTTCCTAATAGCTACTCTGTCCAAACTCTTGTTTGTATTGTGTCAGAATACAAAATTTGGGAAGGAAGAAGGAAAACCAACTCAGACCAAGAAAACATTTAGGATATTGATGCTCAAGAAACTTCAAATCGGCGGAGGCACCCAAAACAATGACAGCAAGCCAGAATTGGAGCAAGCCAACAGCTGTGACCTGATTGAATAAGAACCTTCCTCTTGTGCCCTGAACTCCATATGCCAGCCTCAAAACCAAAGCTCACATCAGAAAATTCAATACAAACCACTAAAATTAAGAAAAATGAGAAAAAGGCCAAAGAAATTCAAGAATTCATAATGATATTGGGCTTGATTTTGTCGCAAGGAAACCGTATATTCCCAGATTCATCCACCTCTCCAGCTGATGCCTGAGGAATATTGACTGAATTAACCTGAACGGAGGCAGTTAATATCTGTCCCCACAGCCAAAGTGTTCCATTTCATTTTCCAAAACAAAATCTCACCTTGGTCGTGTTACCTGTAGTGTTCAAAAGCCTATTTGATGTGTTATTTATTTCATAATGGCTATTCTGTCCAAACTCTTGTTTCTGTTGCGTCAGAATACAAAATTTGGGAAGGAAGAGGACAAAACCAACTGAGACTCAGAAACCGTTTAGGAAATTGACACTCAAGAAACCTCAAATCGGCGGAGGCACCCAAAACAATGACAGCAAGCCAGAATTGGAGCAGGCCAACAGCTGTACCCTGATTGAAAAAGACCATTCCTCCGGTGCCCTGAACTCCATACTGCAGCCACAAAACCAAAGCTCACATCAGAAAATTCATTACAAACCATGATAAATAAGAAAAATGAGAAAAAAAGTCAAAGAAATGCAAGAATCAAGAATGATATTGGCCTTGATACTGTCGCAAGGAAACCGGCTGTTCCCAGATTCATCCACCCCTCCAGCTGACAGCCTGTGGAATTCTGACTGAATTAACCTGAATGAAGGCAGTTAATATCTGTCACCACAGCCTAAGTGTTCCATTTTATTTTTTCAAAACACAAAATCTCACCTTGGTCGTGTTACCTGTAGCTTAAAACACCTATTTGATGTGTTTTTTATTTCATAATGGCTACTCTGTCCAAACTCTTGTTTGTATTGCGTCAGAATATAAAATTTGGGAAGGAAGAAGGCAAAACCAACTCAGACCCAGAAAACGTTTAGGAAATTGCCATTCAAAAATCCAAATTCAGCTGAGGCACCCAAAACAATGACAGCAAGCCAGAATTGGAGCAGGCCAACAACTGTGCCCTGTTTGGAAAAGACCATTCCCCCAGTGGCCTGAACTCCATATTGCAGCCTCAAAACCAAAGCTCACATCAGAAAATTCATTACAAATCATGATAAATAACAAAAATGAGAAAAAAGGCAAAGAAATGCAAGAATCCAGAATGATATTGGGCTTGATTCAGTTGCAAGGAAACTGGCTGTTCCCGGATTCATCCACCCCTCCATCTGACTGCCTGTGGAATTCTGATTGAATTAACCTGAAAATCGCAGTGAAACTCTGTTTGGAGGCAATTAATATCTGTCACCTCAGCCAAAGTGTTCCATTTTATTTTCCAAAACACAAAAGCTCACCTTGGTCGTGTTACCTGTAGATTTCTAAGCTACAAATGCCTATTTGTTGTGTTTTTCATTACAAAATGGCTACTCTGTCCAAACTCTTGTTTCTAATGCAGCAGAATACAAAATTTGGGAAGGAAAAAGGCAAAACCAACACAGACCCAGAAAACTTTCAGGAAAATGCCACACAAGAAACCAAATTTGGAGGGAATTAGAATCTGTCCCCTCAGCAAAAGGGTTCCATGTCATTTTCCAAAACACAGAAACACATCTTGTTCATATTGCCTACAGTTCTCATTCTGAAAGGGCAATTTGATGTGTTTTTTTTTTTCTTTCATAATGGCTACTCTGTCCAAAATCTTGCTTGTATTGCATCAGAATACAAAATTTGGGAATAAGAAGGCAAAACCGACTCAGACCCAGAAAACATTTAGGAAATTGGCACTCAAGAAACCACAAATCTCCTGAGGCACCCAAACAATGACAGCAAGCCAGAATTGGAGCAGGCCAACAGCTGTGACCTGATTGAAAAAGAACCTTCCACTTGTGCCCTGAACTCAATATGCCAGCCTCAAAACCAAAGCTCACACCAGAAAATTCATTACAAACCATGATAAATAAGAAAGATGAGAAAAAAGTCAAAGAAATGCAAGAATCCATAATGATATTGGGCTTGATTTAGTCGCAAGGAAATCGGCTGTTCCCAGATTCATCCACAGCTCCAGCTGACTGCCTGTGGAATTCTGACTGAATTAACCTGAATATCGCAGTGAAACTCAGTTTGGAGGCAATTAATATCTGTCACCTCAGCCAAAGTGTTCCATTTTATTTTCCAAAACAAAAAAAATCATATTGGCGTGTTACCAGCAGATTTATAATCTGTAAATGTCTATTTGTTGCATTGTGTCAGAATACAAAATTTGGGAAGGAATAAGGCAAAACTAACTCAGACCCAGAAAAAATTTAGAAAATTGCCGCTCAAGAAACCAAAAGTCAGCTGAAACCCCAAAACCAATGGCAGCAACCCAGAATTGGAGCAAGCTAACAGCTGTGCCCTGTTTTAAAAAGACCATTCTTCCGGTGCCCTGAACTCCATATTGCCGTCTCAAAAGCAAAGCTCACATCAGAATATTCATTACAAACCTTGATAATAAGGGAAATGTGAAAAAGTCAAATAAATGCAAGAGTCCTTTGTGATATTTGGCTGGATTTAGACACAAGGAAACTGGCTGTTCCAGATTCATCAACCCCTTCCACAGACTGACTTTGGAATTCTGATGGAATTCACCTCAAAATCGCACTCACACTCAATTGGAAGGTAATTAGAATCTGTCCCCTCAGCAGAAGTGTTCCAAGTCATTATCCAAAACACAGAAACTCATCTTGGTCTTGTTCCCTGTAGCTTTTGAATCCTGAAAGGGCTTTTTGCCGTATTTTCTTTTTTTTCATAATAGCTACTCTGTCCAAAATCTTGCTTGTATTGCATCAGAATACAAAATTTGGGAAGGAAGAAGGCAAAGCCAACTCAGACCCAGAGAACATTTGGGAAATTGCCACACAAGAAACCACAAATCGGCTGAGGCCCCCAAAACAATGACAGCAAGCCAGAAGTGGAGCAAGCCAACAGCTGTGCCCTGATTGAAAAAGAACCATCCTCTTGTGCCCTGAACTCAATATGCCAACCTCAAAAACAAAGCGCACATCAGAAAATTCATTACAAACCATCATACATAACAAAAATGAGAAAAAAGCCAAAGAAATGCAAGAATCCATAATGATATTGGGATTGATTTAGTTGTAAGGAATCCGGCTATTCCTGGATTCGTCCACCCCTCGAGGTGACTGCCTGTGCAATTCTCACTGAATTAACCTGAAAATCACAGGGAAACTCAGTTTGGAGGCAATTAATATATGTCACCTGAGCCAAAGTGTTCCATTTTATTTTCCAAAACACAAAAACTCACCTTGTTCGTGTTACCTGTAGATTTCTAAGCTTCAAACGCCTATTTGTTGTGTGTTTTATTTCATAATGGCTACTCTGTCCAAACTCTTGTTTGTATTGAGTCAGAATAAAAAATTTGGGAATAAGAAGAAAAAACCGTGTCAGACCCAGAAAACATTTAGGAAATTGCCACTCAAGAAACCTCAAATTTGCTGAGGCACCCAAAACAATGACAGCAAGCCAGAATTAGAGCAAGCCAACAGCTGTGCCCTGATTGAAAAAGAACATTTCTCTTGTGCCCGGAAGTTCTTATTGCAGCCTCAAATCCAAAGCTCACATCAAAAATTCATTACCAACCATGATAAATAAGAAAAAAGAGAAAAAAGCCAAAGAAATGCAAGAATCCATAATGATATTGGGCTTGATTTAGTCGTAAGAAATCTGGCTAGTCCTGGATTCATCCACCCCTCCAGGTGACTGCCTGTGCAATTCTCACTGAATTAACCTGAAAATCACAGTGAAACTCAGTTTGGAGGCAATTAATATCTGTCACCTCAGCCAAAGAGTTCCATTTGATTTTCCAAAACACAAAAACTCACCTTGGTCGTGTTACCTGTAGATTTCTAAGCTTCAAACGACTATGTGCTGTGTTTTTTATTTCATAATGGCTACTCTGTCCAAACTCTAGTTTATATTGCGTCAGAATACAAAATTTGGGAAGGAAGAAGGCAAAACCAACTCCAACCAAGAAAACATTTAGGAAATTGCCGCTCAAGAAACCAAAAGTCAGCTGAGGCACCCAAAACAAGGACAGCAAGCCAGAATTGGAGCAAGCCAACAGCTGTGCCCTGATTGAAAAAGAACCTTCCTCTTGTGCCCTGAACTCAATATGCCAGCCTCAAAACCAAAGCTCACATCAGAAAATTCATTACAAACCATGATAAATAAGAAAAATGAGAAAAAAGCCAAAGAAATGCAGGAGTTCTTAGTGATATTGGGCTTCATGTATTCCCATGTAAACTGCTGTTTCCAGATTCTTCCACACCTCCCAGCTGAGTGAATGTGTATTCTGACTGAATTAACCTGGAAATCGCAGTGAAACTCACTTTGGAGAGAATTAGAAATTGTCCCCTCAGCAGAAGTGTTCCATTTTATTTTCCAAAACAAAAAAAATCATATTGGCGTGTTACCAGCAGATTTATAATCTGTAAATGTCTATTTGTTGCATTGTGTCAGAATACAAAATTTGGGAAGGAATAAGGCAAAACTAACTCAGACCCAGAAAAAATTTAGAAAATTGCCGCTCAAGAAACCAAAAGTCAGCTGAAACCCCAAAACCAATGACAGCAACCCAGAATTGGAGCAAGCTAACAGCTGTGCCCTGTTTTAAAAAGACCATTCTTCCGGTGCCCTGAACTCCATATTGCCGTCTCAAAAGCAAAGCTCACATCAGAATATTCATTACAAACCTTGATAATAAGGGAAATGTGAAAAAGTCAAATAAATGCAAGAGTCCTTTGTGATATTTGGCTGGATTTAGACACAAGGAAACTGGCTGTTCCAGATTCATCAACCCCTTCCACAGACTGACTTTGGAATTCTGATGGAATTCACCTCAAAATCGCACTCACACTCAATTGGAAGGTAATTAGAATCTGTCCCCTCAGCAGAAGTGTTCCAAGTCATTATCCAAAACACAGAAACTCATCTTGGTCTTGTTCCCTGTAGCTTTTGAATCCTGAAAGGGCTTTTTGCCGTATTTTCTTTTTTTTCATAATAGCTACTCTGTCCAAAATCTTGCTTGTATTGCATCAGAATACAAAATTTGGGAAGGAAGAAGGCAAAGCCAACTCAGACCCAGAGAACATTTGGGAAATTGCCACACAAGAAACCACAAATCGGCTGAGGCCCCCAAAACAATGACAGCAAGCCAGAAGTGGAGCAAGCCAACAGCTGTGCCCTGATTGAAAAAGAACCATCCTCTTGTGCCCTGAACTCAATATGCCAACCTCAAAAACAAAGCGCACATCAGAAAATTCATTACAAACCATCATACATAACAAAAATGAGAAAAAAGCCAAAGAAATGCAAGAATCCATAATGATATTGGGATTGATTTAGTTGTAAGGAATCCGGCTATTCCTGGATTCGTCCACCCCTCGAGGTGACTGCCTGTGCAATTCTCACTGAATTAACCTGAAAATCACAGGGAAACTCAGTTTGGAGGCAATTAATATATGTCACCTGAGCCAAAGTGTTCCATTTTATTTTCCAAAACACAAAAACTCACCTTGTTCGTGTTACCTGTAGATTTCTAAGCTTCAAACGCCTATTTGTTGTGTGTTTTATTTCATAATGGCTACTCTGTCCAAACTCTTGTTTGTATTGAGTCAGAATAAAAAATTTGGGAATAAGAAGAAAAAACCGTGTCAGACCCAGAAAACATTTAGGAAATTGCCACTCAAGAAACCTCAAATTTGCTGAGGCACCCAAAACAATGACAGCAAGCCAGAATTAGAGCAAGCCAACAGCTGTGCCCTGATTGAAAAAGAACATTTCTCTTGTGCCCGGAAGTTCTTATTGCAGCCTCAAATCCAAAGCTCACATCAAAAATTCATTACCAACCATGATAAATAAGAAAAAAGAGAAAAAAGCCAAAGAAATGCAAGAATCCATAATGATATTGGGCTTGATTTAGTCGTAAGAAATCTGGCTAGTCCTGGATTCATCCACCCCTCCAGGTGACTGCCTGTGCAATTCTCACTGAATTAACCTGAAAATCACAGTGAAACTCAGTTTGGAGGCAATTAATATCTGTCACCTCAGCCAAAGAGTTCCATTTGATTTTCCAAAACACAAAAACTCACCTTGGTCGTGTTACCTGTAGATTTCTAAGCTTCAAACGACTATGTGCTGTGTTTTTTATTTCATAATGGCTACTCTGTCCAAACTCTAGTTTATATTGCGTCAGAATACAAAATTTGGGAAGGAAGAAGGCAAAACCAACTCCAACCAAGAAAACATTTAGGAAATTGCCGCTCAAGAAACCAAAAGTCAGCTGAGGCACCCAAAACAAGGACAGCAAGCCAGAATTGGAGCAAGCCAACAGCTGTGCCCTGATTGAAAAAGAACCTTCCTCTTGTGCCCTGAACTCAATATGCCAGCCTCAAAACCAAAGCTCACATCAGAAAATTCATTACAAACCATGATAAATAAGAAAAATGAGAAAAAAGCCAAAGAAATGCAGGAGTTCTTAGTGATATTGGGCTTCATGTATTCCCATGTAAACTGCTGTTTCCAGATTCTTCCACACCTCCCAGCTGAGTGAATGTGTATTCTGACTGAATTAACCTGGAAATCGCAGTGAAACTCACTTTGGAGAGAATTAGAAATTGTCCCCTCAGCAGAAGTGTTCCATGACACTTTCTAAAACACAAAAACTCACCTTGGTCATGTTACCTATCGATTTCTAAGCTTCAAACGCGTAATGTTGTGTTTTTAATTTCATAATGGCTACTCTGTCCAAACTCTTGTTTGTATTGCATCAGAATAGAAAATTTGGGAAGGAAGAAGGCAAAACAAACTCAGACCCAGAAAACCTTCAGAAAATGTGGATCAAAAAACAACAACGCTGAGGCACCCAAAACCTTTAAAGCAAGACAGAATTGTAGCAAACCAATAGCTGTGCCCTGATTGAAAAAGAACCTTCCTCTTGTGCCCTGAACCCAATATGCCAGCATCACAACCAAAGCTCACATCAGAAAATTCATTACAAACCATGATAAAAAGAAAAATGAGAAAATAGCCAAGGAAATGCAAGAATCCATAATGATATTGGGCTTGATTCAGTCACAACGAAACCGGCTGTTCCCAGATCCATCCACCCTTTCAGCTGACTGCCTGTGGACTTCTGAATGAATTAACCTGAAAATCGCAGTGAAACTCAGTTTGGAGACTATTAATATCTGTCACCTCAGCCAAAGTATTCCATATTTTTTTCCAAAACACAAAAACTCACCTTAGTCGCGTTACCTGTAGATTTCTAAGCTTCAAACGCCTATTTGTTGTGCTTTTAATTTCATAATGGCTACTCTGTCTAAACTCTTGTTTATATTTCTTCAGAATACAAAATTTGGGAAGGAAGAAGGCAAAGCCAACTCAGACCCAGAAAACATTTAGGAAATTGCCACTGAGGAAACGACAAATTGGCTGAGGCACCCAAACCAATGACAGCAAGCCAGAATTGGAGCAAGGCAACAGCTGTGCCCTGATTAAAAAAGACCATTCCTCAGGTTCCCTGAACTCCATATTGCAGCCTCAAAACCAAAGAACACATCAGCAAATTCATTACAAACCATGATAAATAAGAAAAATGAGAAAATAGACAAAGACATGCAAGAATCCATAATGATATTGGGCTGGATTTAGTCGCAAGGAAACCGGCTGTTCCCGGATTCATCCACCCCTCCAGCTGACTGCCTGTGGAATTCTCACTGAATTCACCTGAAAATCACAGTGAAACTCAGTTTGGAGGCAATTAATATCTGTCACCTCAGCCAAAGTCTTCCATTTCATTTTCCAAAACACAAAACCTCACCTTGGTTGAGTTACCTGTAGATTTCTAAGCTTCCAACGCCTATTTGTTGTGTTTTTTATTTCATAATGGCTACTCTGCCCAAACTCTTGTTTGTATGGCGTCAGAATACAAAATTTGGGAAGAAGGCAAAACCAACTCAGACCCAGAAAACATTTAGGAAATTGCCGCTCAAGTAACCAAAAGTCAGCTGAGGCACCCAAAACAAGGACAGCAAGCCAGAATTGGAGCAAGCCAACAGCTGTGCCCTGATTGAAAAAGAAACTTCCTCTTGTGCCCTGAACTCAATATGCCAGCCTCAAAACTAAAGCTCACATCAGAAATTTCATTACAAACCATGATAAATAAGGGAAATGTGAAAAAGCCAAAGAAATGCAAGAGGCCTTTGTGATATTTGGCTGGATTTAGACAGAAGGAAACTGGCTGTTTAAAGATTCATCCCCCCCTTCCACAGAATGAGTTTGGAATTCTGACTCAATTCACCTCAAAATCGCACTCACACTCAATTTGGAGGGAATTACTATCTGTCCCCTCAGCAGAAGTGTTCCATGTCATTTTCCAAAACACAGAAACTCATCTTGCTCATGTTGCCTGTAGATTTCTAATCCTGAAAGGGTAATTTGGTGTGTTTTTTTTTTTCTTTCATAATGGCTACTCTTTCCAAAATCTTGCTTGTATTGCATCAGAATACAAAATTAGGGAATAAGAAGGCAAAACCAACTCAGACCCAGAAAACATTTAGGAAATTACCACTCAAGAATCCACAAATTGGCTGAGGGACACAAAAAAACGACAGCAAGCCAGAATTGGAGCAAGCCAACAGCTGAGCCCTGTTTGAAAAAGACCATTCCTCTGGTGCCCTGAACTCAATATGCCAGCCTCAAAACCAAAGATCACACAAGAAAATTCATTACAAACCATGATGAATAAGAAAAATGAGAAAAAAGCCAAAGAAATGCAAGAATCCATAATGATATTGGGCTTGATTCAGTCACAAGGAAACCGGCTGTTCCCGGATTCATCCAACCCTAAAGCTGACTGTCCATAGACTTCTGACTAAATTAACCTGAAATTCGCAGTGAAACTCAGTTTGGAGGCAATATATAACTGTCACCTCAGCCAAAGTGTTCCATTTTATTTTCCAAAACACAAAAACTCACCTTGTTCGTGTTACCTGTAGATTTATAGGCTTCAAATGCCTATGTGTTGTGTTTCTTATTTCATAATGGCTACTCTGTCCAAACTCTTGTTTGTATTGCGTCAGAATACAAAATTTGGGGAGGAAGAAGGCAAAACCAACTCAGACCCAGAAAACATTTAGGAAATTGCTGCTCAAGAAACCTCAAATCGGCTGGGGCACCTAAACCAATGACAGCAAGCCAGAATTGGAGCAAGCCAACAGCTGTGCCCTGATTGAAAAAGAACCATTCTCTTGTGCACTGAACTCCATATTGCAGCCTCAAAACCAAAGCTCACATCAGAAAATTCATTATTCTGTCCAAACTCTTGTTTGTATTGAGTCAGAATACAAAATTTGGGAAGGAAGAAGGCAAAACCAACTCAGACCCAGAAAACATTTAGAAAATTGCCTCTCAAGAAACCAAACACCGCTGAGGCACCCAAAAACTTAAAACAAGACAGAATTGGAGCAAGCCAACAGCTGTGCCCTGATTGAAAACGAACATTCCTCTTGTGCCCTGAACTCAATATTCCAGACTCAAAACCAAAGCTCACATCAGAAAATTCATTACAATGCATGATAAATAAGAAAAAAGAGAAAAAAGGCAAAGAAATGCAGGAGTTCTTAGTAATATTGGGCTTGATTTATTGCCATGTAAACGGCTGTTTCCAGATTCATCCACACCTCCCAGCTGAATGTCTGTGGTTTCTGACTGAATTAACCTGAAAATTGCAGTGAAACTCGGTTTGGAGGCAATTAATATCTGTCACCTCAGCCAAAGTGTTCCATTTTATCTTCCAAAACTCAAAAACTCACCTTAGTCTTCTTACCTGTAGATTTCAAAACTTCAAATGCCTATTTGTTTTGTTTTTTATTTCATAATGGCTACTCTGCCCAAGCTCTTGTTTGTATTGCGTCAGAATACAAAATTTGGCAAGGAAGAAGGCAAAACCGACTCAGACCCAGAAAACATTTAGGAAATTGCCACTCAAGAATCCAAAAGTCAGCGGAGGAACCTACAACAATGACAGCAAGCCAGAATTGGAGCAAGCCAACAGCTGTGCCCTGATTGAAAAAGAACCTTCCTCTTGTGCCCTGAGCTCAATATAGCAGATTCAAAACCAAAGCTCACATCAGAAAATTCATTACAAACTATTATAAATCAGAAAAATTAGAAAAAAGCCAAAGAAATGCAGGAGTTCTTAGTAATATTGGGCTTGATTTATTGCCATGTAAACGGCTGTTTCCAGATTCATCCACACCTCCCAGCTGAGTGTCTGTGGTTTCTGACTGAATTAACCTGAAAATCGCAGTGAAACTCGGTTTGGAGGCAATTAATATCTGTCACCTCAGCCAAAGTGTTCCATTTTATCTTCCAAAACTCAAAAACTCACCTTAGTATTCTTACCTGTAGATTTCTAAGCTTCAAATGCCTATTTGTTTTGTTTTTTATTTCATCATTGCTAGTCTGTCCAAACTCTTGTTTGTATTGCGTCAGAATACAAAATTTGGGATTAAGAAGGAAAAACCGTGTCAGACCCAGAAAACATTTAGGAAATTGCCACTCAAGAAACCAAAAGTCAGCTGAGGAACCCACAACAATTACAGCAAGCCAGAATTGGAGAAAGCCAACAGCTGTGCCCTGATTGAAAGAGAACCTTCCTCTTGTGCCCTGAACTCAATATGCCAGCCTCAAAAGCAAAGCTCACATCAGAAAATTCATTACAAACCATGATAAATAAGAAAAATGAGAAAAAAGCCAAAGAAATGCAGGAGTTCTTAGGGATATTGGGCTTGAATTATGGCCATGTAAACGGCTGTTTCCAGATACATCCACACCTCCCAACTGAGTGTCTTTGGTTTCTGAATGAATTAACAAAAAAATCGCAGTGAAACTCGGTTTTGGAGGCAATTAATATCTGTCACCTCAGCCAGAGTATTCAATTTTATTTTCATAAACACAAAAACTTACCTTGCTCGTGTTACCTGTACATATATCAGCTTCAAACGCATATTTATTGTGTTTTTTATTTCATAATGGCTACTCTGTCCAAACTCTTGTTTGTATTACGTCAGAATACAAAATTTGGAAAGGAAGAAGGCAAAACCAACTCAGACCCAGAAAACATGTAGGAAATTGCCGCTAAAGAAACCAAAAACAGCTGAGGCACGCAAAACAATGACAGCAAGCCAGAATTGCAACAAGCCAACAGCTGTGTCCTGTTTGAAAAAGACCATTGATCCGGTGCCCTGAACTCAATATGCCAGCCTCAAAACCAAAGCTCACATCAGAAAATTCATTACAAACCATGATAAATCAGAAAAATGAGACAAAAGCCAAAGAAATGCACGAGTTCTTAGTGATATTTGGCTGGATTTAGACACAAGGAAACTGGTTGTTTAAAGATTCATCCCCCCCTTCCACTGACTGACTTTGGAATTCTGATTGATTTCACCTCAAAATTGCACTCACACTCAATTTGGAGGGAATTAGAATCTGTCCCCTCAGCAGAAGGGTTCCATGTCATTTTCCAAAACACAGAAACTAATCTTGATCACGTTGCCAGTAGATTTCTAATCCTGAAAGGGCAATTTCTGTGTTATTTTTTTTTCTTTCATAATGGCTACTCTGTCCAAATCTTGCTTGTATTGCATCAGAATACAAAATATGGGAATAAGAAGGCAAAACCGACTCAGACCCAGAAAACATTAAGGAAATTGCCGCTCAAGAAACCACAAATCGGCTGAGGTTCCCAAAACAATGACAGCAAGCCAGAATTGGAGCAAGCCAACAGCTGTGCCCTGATTGAAAAAGAACCTTCCTCTTGTGCCCTGAACTCAATATGCCAGCCTCAAAACCAAAGCTCACATCAGAAAATTCATTACAAATCATCATAAATAAGAAAAAAGAGAAAAAAGCCAAAGAAATGCAAGAATCCATAATCATAGTGGCTTGAATTAGTTGCAAGGAAACCGGCTGTTCCCGGATTCATCCACCCCTCCAGCTGACTGCCTGTGGAATTCTGACTGAATTAACCTGAAAATCGCAGTAAGACTCAGTTTGGAGGCAATAATATCAGTCACCTCAGCCAAAGTGTTCCATTTGATTTTCCAAATCACAAAAACTCACCTTGGTCATGTTACCCTTAGATTCATAAGCTTCAAACGCTAATTTGTTTTTTTTTTTTTTATTTCATGATGGCTACTCTGTCCAAACTCTTGTTTGTATTGCGTCAGAATACAAAATGTGGGAAGGAAAAGGGAAAACCAACTCAGACCCAGAAAACATTTAGGAAATTGCCGCTCAAGAAACCACAAATCGGCTGAGGCTCCCAAACCAATGACAGCAAGCCAGAATTGGAGCAAGCCAACAGCTGTGCCCTGATTGAACAAGAACATTAATCCAGTGCCCTGAACTCCATATTCCATCCTCAAAACCAAAGCTCACATCAGAAAATGCATTAGAAACCATGATAAATAAGGGAAATCTGAGAAAGCCAAAGAAATTCAAGAGTCCTTTTTGGTATTTGGCTGGATTTAGACACAAAGAAACTGGCTGTTTCCGGATTCATCCCCCCCTTCCACAGACAGACTTTGGAATTCTGATTGAATTCACCTCAAAATCGCACTCACACTCAATTTGGAGGGAATTAGAATCTGTCCCCTCAGCAGAAGGGTTCCATGTCATTTTCCAAAACACAGAAACTCATCTTGGTCTAGTTGCCTGTAGATTTCTAATCCTGAAAGGGCAATTTGCTGTGTTTTTTTTTTTTTCTTTCATAATGGCTACTCTGTCCAAATCTTGCTTATGTTGCATCAGAATACAAAATTTGGGAATAAGAAGGCAAATCCGACTCAGACCTAGAAAACATTTAGGAAACTGCAACACAAGAATCCACAAATCAGCTGAGGCACCCACACAATGACAGCAAGCAGAATTGCAGCAAGACAACAGCTGTGCCCTGATTGAAAAAGAACCTTCCTCTTGTGCCCTGAACTCAATATGCCAGCCTCAAAAGCAAAGCTCACATCAGAAAATTCATTAGAAACCATGATAAATAAGAAAAATGAGAAAAAAGCCAAAGAAATGCAGGAGTTCTTAGGGATATTGGGCTTGAATTATGGCCATGTAAACGGCTGTTTCCAGATACATCCACACCTCCCAACTGAGTGTCTTTGGTTTCTGAATGAATTAACAAAAAAATCGCAGTGAAACTCGGTTTTGGAGGCAATTAATATCTGTCACCTCAGCCAGAGTGTTCAATTTTATTTTCATAAACACAAAAACTTACCTTGCTCGTGTTACCTGTACATATATAAGCTTCAAACGCATATTTGTTGTGTTTTTTATTTCATAATGGCTACTCTGTCCAAACTCTTGTTTGTATTACGTCAGAATACAAAATTTGGAAAGGAAGAAGGCAAAACCAACTCAGACCCAGAAAACATGTAGGAAATTGCCGCTCAAGAAACCACAAATCAGCTGAGGCACCCAAAACCTTGAAAGCAAGACAGAATTGGAGCAAGCCAACAGCTGTGCCCTGTTTTAAAAAGACCATTCCTGCGGTGCCCTGAACTCCATATTGCAGCCTCAAAACCAAAGCTCCCATCAGAAAATTCATTACAAACCATGATAAATAAGGGAAATCTGAGAAAGCCAAAGAAATTCAAGAGTCCTTTGTGGTATTTGGCTGGATTTAGACACAAAGAAACTGGCTGTTTCCAGATTCATCCCCCCCTTCCACAGACAGACCTTGGAATTCTGATTGAATTCACCTCAAAATCGCACTCACACTCAATTTGGAGGGAATTAGAATCTGTCCCCTCAGCAGAAGTGTTCCATGTCATTTTCCAAAACACAGAAACTCATCTTGGTCGAGTTGCCTGTAGATTTCTAATCCTGAAAGGGCAATTTGCTGTGTATTTTTTTTTTCTTTCGTAATGGCTACTCTGCCAAAATCTTGCTTGTATTGATTCAGAATACAAAATTTGGGAATAAGAAGGCCAAACCGACTCAGACCCAGAAAACATTCAGGAAATTGCCGCTCAAGAAACCACAAATCGGCTGAGGCACCCAAAACAATGACAGCAAGCCAGAATTGGAGCAAGCCAACAGCTGTGCCCTGATTGAAAAAGAACCTTCCTCTTGTGCCCTGAGCTCAATGTACCAGCCTCAAAACCAAAGCTCACATCAGAAAATTCATTACAAACCATGATAAATAAGAAAAATGAGAAAAAAGCCAAAGAAATGCAGGAGTTCTTAGTAATATTGGGCTTGATTTATTGCCATGTAAACGGCTGTTTCCAGATTCATCCACACCTCCCAGCTGAGTGTCTTTGGTTTCTGAATGAATTAACAAAAAAATCGCAGTGAAACTCGGTTTGGAGGCAATTAATATCTGTCACCTCAGCCAAAGTGTAACATTTTATCTTCCAAAACCCAAAAACTCACCTTAGTCTTCTTACCTGTAGATTTCAAAACTTCAAATGCCTATTTGTTTTGTTTTTTATTTCATGATGGCTACTCTGTCCAAACTCTTGTTTGTATTGCGTCAGAATACAAAATTTGGGAAGGAAGAAGGCAAAACCAACTCAGACCCAGAAAACATTTAGGAAATTGCCACTCAAGAAACCAAAAGTCAGCTGAGGAACCCACAACAATGACAGCAAGCCAGAATTGGAGAAAGACAACAGCTGTGCCCTGATTGAAAAAGAACCTTCCTCTTGTGCCCTGAAATCCATATGCCAGCCTCAAAACCAAAGCTCACATCAGAAAATTCATTACAAACCATGATAAATAAGAAAAATGAGAAAAAAAGCCAAAGAAATGCAGGAGTTCTTAGGGATATTGGGCTTGAATTATGGCCATGTAAACGGCTGTTTCCAGATACATCCACACCTCCCAACTGAGTGTCTTTGGTTTCTGAATGAATTAACAAAAAAATCGCAGTGAAACTCGGTTTTGGAGGCAATTAATATCTGTTACCTCAGCCAGAGTGTTCAATTTTACTTTCGAAAACAGAAAAACTTACCTTGCTCGTGTTACCTCTACATATATAAGCTTCAAACGCATATTTGTTGTGTTTTTTATTTCATAATGGCTACTCTGTCCAAACTCTTGTTTGTATTACATCAGAATACAAAATTTGGAAAGGAAGAAGGCAAAACCAACTCAGATCCAGAAAACATGTAGGAAATTGCCGCTAAAGAAACCAAAAACAGCTGAGGCACGCAAAACAATGACAGTAAGCCAGAATTGCAACAAGCCAACAGCTGTGTCCTGTTTGAAAAAGACCATTGATCCGCTGCCCTGAACTCAATATGCCAGCCTCAAAACCAAAGCTCACATCAGAAAATTCATTACAAACCATGATAAATCAGAAAAATGAGACAAAAGCCAAAGAAATGCACGAGTTCTTAGTGATATTTGGCTGGATTTAGACACAAGGAAACTGGCTGTTTAAAGATTCATCCCCCCTTCCACTGACTGACTTTGGAATTCTGATTGATTTCACCTCAAAATTGCACTCACACTCAATTTGGAGGGAATTAGAATCTGTCCCCTCAGCAGAAGGGTTCCATGTCATTTTCCAAAACACAGAAACTAATGTTGATCATGTTGCCAGTAGATTTCTAATCCTGAAAGGGCAATTTCTGTGTTTTTTTTTCTTTCATAATGGCTACTCTGTCCAAATCTTGCTTGTATTGCATCAGAATACAAAATATGGGAATAAGAAGGCAAAACCGACTCAGACCCAGAAAACATGTAGGAAATTGCCGCTCAAGAAACCACAAATCAGCTGAGGCACCCAAAACAATGACAGCAAGCCAGAATTGGAGCAAGCCAGCAGCTGTGCCCTGATTGAAAAAGAACCTACCTCTTGTGCCCTGAATTCAATATGCCAGCCTCAAAACCAAAGCTCACATCAGAAAATTCATTACAAACCATGATAAATAAGAAAAAAGAGAAAAAAGCCAAAGAAATGCAAGAATCCTTAATGATATTGGGCTTGATTTAGTCGCAAGGAAACCGGCTGTCCCCAGAAACATCCATACCTCCAGCTGTCTGCCTGTGGAATTCTGACTGAATTACCCTGAAAATCGCAGTGAAACTCAGTTTGGAGTCAATTAATATCTGTGACCTCAGCCAAAGTGTAACATTTTTTTTTCCAAAACACAAAAACTCACCTTGGTCATGTAACCTGTAGATTTTTAAGCTTCAAATGCCCATTTGTTGTGTTTTGTATTTCATAATCGGTACTCTGCCCAAACTCATGTTTGTATGGCGTCAGAATACAAAATTTGGGAAGGAGGAAGGCAAAACCAAATCAGACCAAGAAAACATTTAGGAAATTGCTGCTCAACAAACCAAAATTGAGCTGAGGCACCCAAAACAATGACAGCAAGCCAGAATTGGAGCAAGCCAACAGCTGTGCCCTGTTTGAAAAAGACCATTCCTCCAGTACCCTGAATTCCATATTCCAGCCTCAAAACCAAAGCTCACATCAGAAAATTCATTACAAACCATGATAAATAAGGGAAATGAGAAAAAGCCAAAGAAATGCAAGCCTGTGGAATCCTAACTGAATTAACTGAATTAATCTGAAAATCGCAGTGAAACTCGGTTTTGGAGGCAATTAATATCTGTCACCTCAGCCAGAGGGTTCAATTTTAATTTCGAAAACAAAAAATCATACCTTGGTCTTGTGACCAGTACATATATAAGCTTCAAACGCATATTTGTTGTGTTTTTTATTTCCTAATGGCTACTCTGTCCAAACTCTTGTATGTATTACGCCAGAATACAAAATTTGGGAAGGAAGAAGTCAAAACCTACTCAGAGCCAGAAAACATGTAGGAAATTGCCGCTCAAGAAACCACAAATGGGCTGAGGCACCCAAAACCTTGAAAGCAAGCCAGAATTGGAGCAAGCCAACAGCTGTGCCCTGATTGAACTAGACCATTAATCCAGTGCCCTGAACTCCATATTCCAGCCTCAAAACCAAAGCTCACAAAAAAAATCATTAGAAACAATGATAAATAAGGGAAATCTGAGAAACCCAAAATAATTCAAGAGTCCTTTGTGGTATTTGGCTGGATTTAGACAGAAGGAAACAGGCTGTTTCCGGATTCATCCCCCCCTTCCACAGACTGACTTTGGAATTCTGACTCAATTCACCTCAAAATCGCACTCACACTCAATTTGGAGGGAATTAGAATCTGTCCCCTCAGCAGAAGTGTTCCATGTCATTTTCCAAAACACAGAAACTCATCTTGGTCGAGTTGCCTGTAGACTTCTAATCCTGAAAGGGCAATTTACTGTGTTTTTTTTTTTTTTCTTTCATAATGGCTACTCTGTCCAAAATCTTGCTTGTATTGCGTCAGAATACAAAATTTGGGAATAAGAAGGCAAATCCGACTCAGAACCAGAAAACATTTAGGAAACTGCAGAAAAAGAATCCACAAATCAGCTAAGGAATCCAAAACAATGACAGCAAGCAGAACTGGAGCACGCCAACAGCTGTGCCCTGATTGAAAAAGAACCTTCCTCTTGTGCCCTAAACTCAATATGCCAGCCACAAAACCAAAGCTCACATCAGAAAATTCATTTCAAACCATGATAAATAGGAAAAATCAGAAAAAAGCCAAAGAAATGCAAGTTTTCTTAGTGATATTGGGCTTGATTTATTCCTAAGTAAACAGCTGTTCCAGATTCATCCACAACTCCCAGCTGAGTGAATAGGGATTCTGACTGAATTAACCTCAAAATGGCAGTGAAATTCGGTTTGGAGACAATTAATATCTGTCACCTCAGCCAAAGTGTTCCTTTTTATTTTCCAAAACAAAAAAACTCACTTTGCTCATGTTTCCTATAGATTTCAAAGCGTCAAACGCCTATTTGTTGTGTTTTTTATTTCATAATGGCTACTCTGTCCAAAATCTTGCTTGTATTGCATCAACATACAAAATTTCGGAAGGTAGAAGGCAAAGCCAACTCAGACCCAGAAAACATTTAGGAAATTGCCACTCAAGAAACCAAAAGTCAGCTGAGGCTCCCAAAACCATAACAGCAAGCCAGAACTGGAGCAGGCAATCAGCTGACTCCTGATTGAAAAAGGCCATTCTTCCGGTACCCTGAACTCCATATTCCAGCCTCAAAACCAAAGCTCACATCAGGAAATTCATTACAAACCACGATACAAAGAAAAATGAGAAAAAAGCCAAGAAATGCAAGAAACCATAATGATATTGAGCTGGATTTAGTTGCAAGGAAACCGGCTGTTCCCGGATTCATCCAACACTCCAGCTGACTGCGTGTGGAATTCTGACTGAATTAACCTGAAAATTGCAGTGAAACTCAGTTTGGAGGCAATTAATATCTGTCACCTCAGCCAAAGTGTTCCATTTTATTTTCCAAAACCCAAAAACTCACCTTGGTCTTGTTACCTGTAGATTTCCAAGCTTCAAATGCCTATTTGTTGTGTTGTTTATTTCATAATGGCTACTCTGCCCAAACTCTTGTTTGTATTGCGTCAGAATACAAAATTTGGGAAGGAAGAAGGCAAATCCAACTCAGACACAGAAAACATTTAGGAAATTGCCGCTCAAGAAACCACAAATCGGCTGAGGCACTCAAAACAATGACAGCAAGCCAGAATTGGAGCAGGCCAACAGCTGTGCCCTGTTTGAAAAAGACTATTCCTCCGGTGCCCTGAACTCCATATTGCAGCCTCAAAACCAAAGCTGACATCAGAAAATTCATTACAAACCATGATAAATGAGAAAAATGAGAAAAAAGCCAAAGAAATGCAAGAATCCATAATGATATTGGGCTTGGTTCAGTCGCAAGGAAACCGGCTGTTCCCGGATTCATCCACCCCTCCAGCTGACTGCCTGTGGAATTGTGACTGAATTAACCTGAATATCACAGTGAAACTCCATTTGGAGGCAGTAAATAACTGTCACCTCAGCCAAAGTGTTCCATTTGATTTTCCAAAACACAAAAACTCCCCTTGGTCGTGTTCCCTGTAGATTTCTAAGCTTCAAAAGCCTATTTGTTGTGTTTTTTATTTCATAATAGCTGCTCTGACCAAACTCTTGTTTGTATTGTGTCAGAATACAACATTTGGGAAGGAAGAAGGCAAAACCAACTCAGACCCAGAAAACATTTTGGAAATTGCCGCTCAAGAACCACTAATCGGCTGAGGCACTCAAAACAATGACAGCAAGCCAGAATTGTAGCAGGCCAACAGCTGTGCCGTGTTTGAAAAAGACCATTGCCCCGGTGCCCTGAACTCCATATTGCAGCCTCAAAACCAAAGCTGACATCAGAAAATGCATTACAAACCATGATAAATAAGAAAAATGAGAAAAAAGCCAAAGAAATGCAAGAATCCACAATGATATTGGGCTTGATTTAGTCGCAAAAAAACCATCTTTCCCGGATTCATCCACCCCTCCAGCTGACTGCTTGTGGAATTCTGACAGAATTAACCTGAAAATCGCAGTGAACCTCAGTTTGGAGGCAATTAATATCTGTGACCTCAGCCAAAGTGTAACATTTTTTTTTCCAAAACACAAAAACTCACCTTGGTCATGTAACCTGTTTGAAAAAGACCATTGCCCCGGTGCCCTGAACTCCATATTGCAGCCTCAAAACCAAAGCTGACATCAGAAAATTCATTACAAACCATGATAAATAAGAAAACGGAGAAAAAAGCCAAAAAATGCAAGAATCCATAATGATATTGGGCTTGAGTTAGTCGCAAGGAAACCGGCTGTTCCCGGATTCATCCACCCCTTCAGCGGACTGCCTGTGGAATTCTGACTGAATTAACCTGAATATCGCAGTGAAACTCAGTTTGGAGGCAATTAATATCTGTCACCTAGCCAAAGTGTTCCATTGTATTTTCCAAAACACAAAAACTCCCCTTGGTCGTGTTACCTGTAGATTTCTAAGCTTAAAACGCCTATTTGTAGTGTTTTTTATTTCATAATGGCTACTCTGCCCAAACTCTTGTTTGTATTCCATCAGAATACAAAATTTGGGAAGGAAGAAGGCAAAACCAACTCAGACCCAGAAAACATTTAAGAAATTGCCGCTCAAAAAACCACAAATCGGCTGAGGCACTCAAAACAATGACAGCAAGGCAGAATTGGAGCAGGCCTCAGCTGTGCCCTGTTTGAAAAAGACCATTCCTCCGGTGCCCTGAACTCCATATTGCAGCCTAAAAACCAAAGCTCACATCAGAAAATTCATTTAAACCATGATAAATAAGAAAGATGAGAAAAAAGCCAAAGAAATGCAAGAATCCAGAATGATATTGGGCTTGATTGAGTTGCAAGGAAACCGGCTCTTCCCGGATTCATCAACCCCTCCAGCTGACTGCCTGTGGAATTCTGACTGAATTAACCTGAAAATCGCAGTGAAACTCAGTTTGGAGGCAATTAATATCTGTCACCTCAGCCAAAGTGTTCCATTTGATTTTCCAAAACACAAAAACTCACCTTGGTCGTGTTACCTGTAGATTTCTAAGCTTCAAAAGACTATTTGTTGTGTTTTGTATTTCACACTGGCTACTCGCCCCAAACTCTTGTTTGTATGGCGTCAGAATACAAAATTTGGGAAGGAAAAAGGCAAAACCAACTCAGACGCAGAACACATGTAGGAAATTGCAGCTCAAGAAACCAAAAGTCAGCTGAGGCACTCAAAACAATAACAGCAAGCCAGAATTGGAGCAGGTCAAAAGCTGTGCCCTGTTTGAAAAAGACCATTCCTCCGGTGCCCTGAACTCAATATGCCAGCCTCAAAACCAAAGCTCACATCAGAAAATTCATTACAAACCATGATAAATAAGAAAACGGAGAAAAAAGCCAAAAAATGCAAGAATCCATAATGATATTGGGCTTGAGTTAGTCGCAAGGAAACCGGCTGTTCCTGGATTCATCCACCCCTCCAGCGGACTGCCTGTGGAATTCTGACTGAATTAACCTGAAAATCGCAGTGAAACTCAGTTTGGAGGCAATTAATATCTGTCACCTCAGACCATTTTATTATCTAAAACACAAACACTCACCTTGCTCGTGTTACCTATAGATTTCTAAGCTTCAAACGCCTATTTGTTGTATTTTTTATTTCATAATGGCTACTCTGTCCAGAAAACATTTAAAATTTCTGCTCAAGAAACCACAAATCGGCTGAGGTACTTAAAACAATGACAGCAAGGCAGAATTGGAGCAGGCCAACAGCTGTGCCCTGTTTGAAAAAGACCATTCCTCCGGTGCCCTGAACTCCATATTGCAGCCTCAAAACCAAAGCTGACATCAGAAAATTCATTACAAACCATGATAAATAAGAAAACGGAGAAAAAAGCCAAAAAATGCAAGAATCCATAATGATATTGGGCTTGAGTTAGTCGCAAGGAAACCGGCTGTTCCCGGATTCATCCACCCCTTCAGCGGACTGCCTGTGGAATTCTGACTGAATTAACCTGAATATCGCAGTGAAACTCAGTTTGGAGGCAATTAATATCTGTCACCTAGCCAAAGTGTTCCATTGTATTTTCCAAAACACAAAAACTCCCCTTGGTCGTGTTACCTGTAGATTTCTAAGCTTAAAACGCCTATTTGTAGTGTTTTTTATTTCATAATGGCTACTCTGTCCAGAAAACATTTAAAATTTCCGCTCAAAAAACCACAAATCGGCTGAGGCACTCAAAACAATGACAGCAAGGCAGAATTGGAGCAGGCCAACAGCTGTGCCCTGTTTGAAAAAGACCATTCCTCCGGTGCCCTGAACTCCATATTGCAGCCTAAAAACCAAAGCTCACATCAGAAAATTCATTTAAACCATGATAAATAAGAAAGATGAGAAAAAAGCCAAAGAAATGCAAGAATCCAGAATGATATTGGGCTTGATTGAGTTGCAAGGAAACCGGCTCTTCCCGGATTCATCAACCCCTCCAGCTGACTGCCTGTGGAATTCTGACTGAATTAACCTGAAAATCGCAGTGAAACTCAGTTTGGAGGCAATTAATATCTGTCACCTCAGCCAAAGTGTTCCATTTGATTTTCCAAAACACAAAAACTCACCTTGGTCGTGTTACCTGTAGATTTCTAAGCTTCAAAAGACTATTTGTTGTGTTTTGTATTTCACACTGGCTACTCGCCCCAAACTCTTGTTTGTATGGCGTCAGAATACAAAATTTGGGAAGGAAAAAGGCAAAACCAACTCAGACGCAGAACACATGTAGGAAATTGCAGCTCAAGAAACCAAAAGTCAGCTGAGGCACTCAAAACAATAACAGCAAGCCAGAATTGGAGCAGGGCAAAAGCTGTGCCCTGTTTGAAAAAGACCATTCCTCCGGTGCCCTGAACTCAATATGCCAGCCTCAAAACCAAAGCTCACATCAGAAAATTCATTACAAACCATGATAAATAAGAAAACGGAGAAAAAAGCCAAAAAATGCAAGAATCCATAATGATATTGGGCTTGAGTTAGTCGCAAGGAAACCGGCTGTTCCCGGATTCATCCACCCCTTCAGCGGACTGCCTGTGGAATTCTGACTGAATTAACCTGAATATCGCAGTGAAACTCAGTTTGGAGGCAATTAATATCTGTCACCTAGCCAAAGTGTTCCATTGTATTTTCCAAAACACAAAAACTCCCCTTGGATGTGTTACCTGTAGATTTCTAAGCTTAAAACGCCTATTTGTAGTGTTTTTTATTTCATAATGGCTACTCTGCCCAAACTCTTGTTTGTATTCCATCAGAATACAAAATTTGGGAAGGAAGAAGGCAAAACCAACTCAGACCCAGAAAACATTTAAGAAATTGCCGCTCAAAAAACCACAAATCGGCTGAGGCACTCAAAACAATGACAGCAAGGCAGAATTGGAGCAGGCCTCAGCTGTGCCCTGTTTGAAAAAGACCATTCCTCCGGTGCCCTGAACTCCATATTGCAGCCTAAAAACCAAAGCTCACATCAGAAAATTCATTTAAACCATGATAAATAAGAAAGATGAGAAAAAAGCCAAAGAAATGCAAGAATCCAGAATGATATTGGGCTTGATTGAGTTGCAAGGAAACCGGCTCTTCCCGGATTCATCAACCCCTCCAGCTGACTGCCTGTGGAATTCTGACTGAATTAACCTGAAAATCGCAGTGAAACTCAGTTTGGAGGCAATTAATATCTGTCACCTCAGCCAAAGTGTTCCATTTGATTTTCCAAAACACAAAAACTCACCTTGGTCGTGTTACCTGTAGATTTCTAAGCTTCAAAAGACTATTTGTTGTGTTTTGTATTTCACACTGGCTACTCGCCCCAAACTCTTGTTTGTATGGCGTCAGAATACAAAATTTGGGAAGGAAAAAGGCAAAACCAACTCAGACGCAGAACACATGTAGGAAATTGCAGCTCAAGAAACCAAAAGTCAGCTGAGGCACTCAAAACAATAACAGCAAGCCAGAATTGGAGCAGGTCAAAAGCTGTGCCCTGTTTGAAAAAGACCATTCCTCCGGTGCCCTGAACTCAATATGCCAGCCTCAAAACCAAAGCTCACATCAGAAAATTCATTACAAACCATGATAAATAAGAAAACGGAGAAAAAAGCCAAAAAATGCAAGAATCCATAATGATATTGGGCTTGAGTTAGTCGCAAGGAAACCGGCTGTTCCTGGATTCATCCACCCCTCCAGCGGACTGCCTGTGGAATTCTGACTGAATTAACCTGAAAATCGCAGTGAAACTCAGTTTGGAGGCAATTAATATCTGTCACCTCAGACCATTTTATTATCTAAAACATAAACACTCACCTTGCTCGTGTTACCTATAGATTTCTAAGCTTCAAACGCCTATTTGTTGTATTTTTTATTTCATAATGGCTACTCTGTCCAGAAAACATTTAAAATTTCTGCTCAAGAAACCACAAATCGGCTGAGGTACTTAAAACAATGACAGCAAGGCAGAATTGGAGCAGGCCAACAGCTGTGCCCTGTTTGAAAAAGACCATTCCTCCGGTGCCCTGAACTCCATATTGCAGCCTCAAAACCAAAGCTGACATCAGAAAATTCATTACAAACCATGATAAATAAGAAAACGGAGAAAAAAGCCAAAAAATGCAAGAATCCATAATGATATTGGGCTTGAGTTAGTCGCAAGGAAACCGGCTGTTCCCGGATTCATCCACCCCTTCAGCGGACTGCCTGTGGAATTCTGACTGAATTAACCTGAATATCGCAGTGAAACTCAGTTTGGAGGCAATTAATATCTGTCACCTAGCCAAAGTGTTCCATTGTATTTTCCAAAACACAAAAACTCCCCTTGGTCGTGTTACCTGTAGATTTCTAAGCTTAAAACGCCTATTTGTAGTGTTTTTTATTTCATAATGGCTACTCTGTCCAGAAAACATTTAAAATTTCCGCTCAAAAAACCACAAATCGGCTGAGGCACTCAAAACAATGACAGCAAGGCAGAATTGGAGCAGGCCAACAGCTGTGCCCTGTTTGAAAAAGACCATTCCTCCGGTGCCCTGAACTCCATATTGCAGCCTAAAAACCAAAGCTCACATCAGAAAATTCATTTAAACCATGATAAATAAGAAAGATGAGAAAAAAGCCAAAGAAATGCAAGAATCCAGAATGATATTGGGCTTGATTGAGTTGCAAGGAAACCGGCTCTTCCCGGATTCATCAACCCCTCCAGCTGACTGCCTGTGGAATTCTGACTGAATTAACCTGAAAATCGCAGTGAAACTCAGTTTGGAGGCAATTAATATCTGTCACCTCAGCCAAAGTGTTCCATTTGATTTTCCAAAACACAAAAACTCACCTTGGTCGTGTTACCTGTAGATTTCTAAGCTTCAAAAGACTATTTGTTGTGTTTTGTATTTCACACTGGCTACTCGCCCCAAACTCTTGTTTGTATGGCGTCAGAATACAAAATTTGGGAAGGAAAAAGGCAAAACCAACTCAGACGCAGAACACATGTAGGAAATTGCAGCTCAAGAAACCAAAAGTCAGCTGAGGCACTCAAAACAATAACAGCAAGCCAGAATTGGAGCAGGGCAAAAGCTGTGCCCTGTTTGAAAAAGACCATTCCTCCGGTGCCCTGAACTCAATATGCCAGCCTCAAAACCAAAGCTCACATCAGAAAATTCATTACAAACCATGATAAATAAGAAAACGGAGAAAAAAGCCAAAAAATGCAAGAATCCATAATGATATTGGGCTTGAGTTAGTCGCAAGGAAACCGGCTGTTCCCGGATTCATCCACCCCTTCAGCGGACTGCCTGTGGAATTCTGACTGAATTAACCTGAATATCGCAGTGAAACTCAGTTTGGAGGCAATTAATATCTGTCACCTAGCCAAAGTGTTCCATTGTATTTTCCAAAACACAAAAACTCCCCTTGGACGTGTTACCTGTAGATTTCTAAGCTTAAAACGCCTATTTGTAGTGTTTTTTATTTCATAATGGCTACTTTAAACAAACTCTTGTTTGTATTGCGTCAGAATACAAAATTTGGGAAGGAAGAAGGCAAAACCAACTCAGACCCAGAAAACATTTAAGAAATTGCCGCTCAAAAAACCACAAATCGGCTGAGGCACTCAAAACAATGACAAGCAAGGCAGAATTGGAGCAGGCCAACAGCTGTGCCCTGTTTGAAAAAGACCATTCCTCCGGTGCCCTGAACTCCATATTGCAGCCTAAAAACCAAAGCTTACATCAGAAAATTCATTTAAACCATGATAAATAAGAAAGATGAGAAAAAAGCCAAAGAAATGCAAGAATCCATAATGATATTGGGCTTGATTGAGTTGCAAGGAAACCGGCTGTTCCAGGATTCATCGACCACTGCAGCTGACTGCCTGTGGAATTCTGACTGAATTCAGCTGAAAATCGCAGTGAAACTCAGATTGGAGGCAATTAATATCTGTCACCTCAGCCAAAGTGTTCCATTTTCTTTTCCAAAACACAAAAACTCACCTTGGTCGTGTTACCTGTAGAGTTCTAAGCTTCAAACGACTATTTGTTGTGTTTTTTATTTCATAATGGCTACTTTAACCAAACTCTTGTTTGTATTGCATCAGAATATAACATTTGGGAAGGAAGAAGGCAAAACCAACTCACACCCAGAAATCATTTAGGAAATTGCCGCTCAAGAAACCAAAAGTCAGCAGAGGTACCCAAAGCAATGACATTAAACCAGATTGGAGCAAGCAAAGAGGTGTGCCCTGATTGAAAAAGAACCATTCTCTTCTGCACTGAAGTCTATATTGCAGCCTCAAAATAAAGCTCACATCAGAAATTTCATTACAAACCATGATAAATAAGAAAAAGGAGAAAAAAGCCAAAGAAATGCAAGAATCTATAATGATATTGGGCTTGATTCAATCGCAAGGAAACCGGCTATTCCCAGATTCATCCACCCCTCCAGCTGACTGCCTGTGGAATTCTGACTGAATTCACCTGAAAATTGCAGTGAAACTCAGTTTGGAGGCAATTAATATCTGTCACCTCAGCCAAAGTGTTCCATTTTATTTTCGAAAACACAAAAACTCACCTTGCTCATGTTACCTGTCGATTTCTAAGCTTCAAATGACTATTTGTTGTGTTTTTTATTTCATAATGGCTACTCTGCCGAAACTCTTGTTTGTATTGCGTCAGAATACAAAATTTGGGAAGGAAGAAGGCAAAACCAATTCAGGCCCAGAAAACATGTAGTAAATTGCCGCTCAAAAGACCAATAATCGGCTGAGGCACCCAAAACAATGACAGCAAGCCAGAATTGGAGCAGGCCAACAGCTGTGCCCTGTTTGAAAAAGACCATTCCTCTGTTACCCTGAACTCCATATTGCAGCCTCAAAACCAAAGCTCACATCAGAAAATTCATTACAAACCATGATAAATAAGAAAACGAAGAAAAAAGCCAAAGAAATGCAAGAATCCCTAATGATATTGGGCATGATTTAGTCGCAAGGAAATTGGCTGTTCCCAGATTCATCCACCCTTCCAGCTGACTGCCTGTGGAAATATGACTGAATTAACCTGAAAATCGCAGTGAAACTCAGTTTAGAGGCCATTAATATCTGTCACCTCAGACAAAGTGTTCCATTTTATTTGCCAAAACACAAAACCACATCTTGTCCTGTTACCTGTAGATTTCTGAGCTTCGAACGCCTATTTGTAGTGTTTTTTATTTCATAATGGCTACTCTGCCCAAACTCTTGTTTGTATTGTGTCAGAATACAACATTTGGGAAGGAAGAAGGCAAAACCAACTCAGACCCAGAAAACATTTTGGAAATTGCCGCTCAAGAAACCACTAATCGGCTGAGGCACTCAAAACAATGACAGCAAGCCAGAATTGGAGCAGGCCAACAGCTGTGCCGTGTTTGAAAAAGACCATTGCCCCGGTGCCCTGAACTCCATATTGCAGCCTCAAAACCAAAGCTGACATCAGAAAATTCATTACAAACCATGATAAATAAGAAAAATGAGAAAAAAGCCAAAGAAATGCAGGAGTTCTTAGTAATATTGGGCTTGATTTATTGCCATGTAAACGGCTGTTTCCAGATTCATCCACACCTCCCAGCTGAGTGTCTTTGGTTTCTGAATGAATTAACAAAAAAATTGCAGTGAAACTCGGTTTGGAGGCAATTAATATCTGTCACCTCAGCCAAAGTGTAACATTTTATCTTCCAAAACCCAAAAACTCACCTTAGTCTTCTTACCTGTAGATTTCAAAACTTCAAATGCCTATTTGTTTTGTTTTTTATTTCATGATGGCTACTCTGTCCAAACTCTTGTTTGTATTGCGTCAGAATACAAAATTTGGGAAGGAAGAAGGCAAAACCAACTCAGACCCAGAAAACATTTAGGAAATTGCCACTCAAGAAACCAAAAGTCAGCTGAGGAACCCACAACAATGACAGCAAGCCAGAATTGGAGAAAGACAACAGCTGTGCCCTGATTGAAAAAGAACCTTCCTCTTGTGCCCTGAAATCCATATGCCAGCCTCAAAACCAAAGCTCACATCAGAAAATTCATTACAAACCATGATAAATAAGAAAAATGAGAAAAAAAGCCAAAGAAATGCAGGAGTTCTTAGGGATATTGGGCTTGAATTATGGCCATGTAAACGGCTGTTTCCAGATACATCCACACCTCCCAACTGCGTGTCTTTGGTTTCTGAATGAATTAACAAAAAAATCGCAGTGAAACTCGGTTTTGGAGGCAATTAATATCTGTTACCTCAGCCAGAGTGTTCAATTTTACTTTCGAAAACAGAAAAACTTACCTTGCTCGTGTTACCTCTACATATATAAGCTTCAAACGCATATTTGTTGTGTTTTTTATTTCATAATGGCTACTCTGTCCAAACTCTTGTTTGTATTACGTCAGAATACAAAATTTGGAAAGGAAGAAGGCAAAACCAACTCAGATCCAGAAAACATGTAGGAAATTGCCGCTAAAGAAACCAAAAACAGCTGAGGCACGCAAAACAATGACAGTAAGCCAGAATTGCAACAAGCCAACAGCTGTGTCCTGTTTGAAAAAGACCATTGATCCGCTGCCCTGAACTCAATATGCCAGCCTCAAAACCAAAGCTCACATCAGAAAATTCATTACAAACCATGATAAATCAGAAAAATGAGACAAAAGCCAAAGAAATGCACGAGTTCTTAGTGATATTTGGCTGGATTTAGACACAAGGAAACTGGCTGTTTAAAGATTCATCCCCCCTTCCACTGACTGACTTTGGAATTCTGATTGATTTCACCTCAAAATTGCACTCACACTCAATTTGGAGGGAATTAGAATCTGTCCCCTCAGCAGAAGGGTTCCATGTCATTTTCCAAAACACAGAAACTAATGTTGATCATGTTGCCAGTAGATTTCTAATCCTGAAAGGGCAATTTCTGTGTTTTTTTTTCTTTCATAATGGCTACTCTGTCCAAATCTTGCTTGTATTGCATCAGAATACAAAATATGGGAATAAGAAGGCAAAACCGACTCAGACCCAGAAAACATGTAGGAAATTGCCGCTCAAGAAACCACAAATCAGCTGAGGCACCCAAAACAATGACAGCAAGCCAGAATTGGAGCAAGCCAGCAGCTGTGCCCTGATTGAAAAAGAACCTACCTCTTGTGCCCTGAATTCAATATGCCAGCCTCAAAACGAAAGCTCACATCAGAAAATTCATTACAAACCATGATAAATAAGAAAAAAGAGAAAAAAGCCAAAGAAATGCAAGAATCCTTAATGATATTGGGCTTGATTTAGTCGCAAGGAAACCGGCTGTCCCCAGAAACATCCATACCTCCAGCTGTCTGCCTGTGGAATTCTGACTGAATTACCCTGAAAATCGCAGTGAAACTCAGTTTGGAGTCAATTAATATCTGTGACCTCAGCCAAAGTGTAACATTTTTTTTTCCAAAACACAAAAACTCACCTTGGTCATGTAACCTGTAGATTTTTAAGCTTCAAATGCCCATTTGTTGTGTTTTGTATTTCATAATCGGTACTCTGCCCAAACTCATGTTTGTATGGCGTCAGATTACAAAATTTGGGAAGGAGGAAGGCAAAACCAAATCAGACCAAGAAAACATTTAGGAAATTGCTGCTCAACAAACCAAAATTGAGCTGAGGCACCCAAAACAATGACAGCAAGCCAGAATTGGAGCAAGCCAACAGCTGTGCCCTGTTTGAAAAAGACCATTCCTCCAGCACCCTGAATTCCATATTCCAGCCTCAAAACCAAAGCTCACATCAGAAAATTCATTACAAACCATGATAAATAAGGGAAATGAGAAAAAGCCAAAGAAATGCAAGCCTGTGGAATCCTAACTGAATTAACTGAATTAATCTGAAAATCGCAGTGAAACTCGGTTTTGGAGGCAATTAATATCTGTCACCTCAGCCAGAGGGTTCAATTTTAATTTCGAAAACAAAAAATCATACCTTGGTCTTGTGACCAGTACATATATAAGCTTCAAACGCATATTTGTTGTGTTTTTTATTTCCTAATGGCTACTCTGTCCAAACTCTTGTATGTATTACGCCAGAATACAAAATTTGGGAAGGAAGAAGTCAAAACCTACTCAGAGCCAGAAAACATGTAGGAAATTGCCGCTCAAGAAACCACAAATGGGCTGAGGCACCCAAAACCTTGAAAGCAAGCCAGAATTGGAGCAAGCCAACAGCTGTGCCCTGATTGAACTAGACCATTAATCCAGTGCCCTGAACTCCATATTCCAGCCTCAAAACCAAAGCTCACAAAAAAAATCATTAGAAACAATGATAAATAAGGGAAATCTGAGAAACCCAAAATAATTCAAGAGTCCTTTGTGGTATTTGGCTGGATTTAGACAGAAGGAAACAGGCTGTTTCCGGATTCATCCCCCCCTTCCACAGACTGACTTTGGAATTCTGACTCAATTCACCTCAAAATCGCACTCACACTCAATTTGGAGGGAATTAGAATCTGTCCCCTCAGCAGAAGTGTTCCATGTCATTTTCCAAAACACAGAAACTCATCTTGGTCGAGTTGCCTGTAGACTTCTAATCCTGAAAGGGCAATTTACTGTGTTTTTTTTTTTTTTCTTTCATAATGGCTACTCTGTCCAAAATCTTGCTTGTATTGCGTCAGAATACAAAATTTGGGAATAAGAAGGCAAATCCGACTCAGAACCAGAAAACATTTAGGAAACTGCAGAAAAAGAATCCACAAATCAGCTAAGGAATCCAAAACAATGACAGCAAGCAGAACTGGAGCACGCCAACAGCTGTGCCCTGATTGAAAAAGAACCTTCCTCTTGTGCCCTAAACTCAATATGCCAGCCACAAAACCAAAGCTCACATCAGAAAATTCATTTCAAACCATGATAAATAGGAAAAATCAGAAAAAAGCCAAAGAAATGCAAGTTTTCTTAGTGATATTGGGCTTGATTTATTCCTAAGTAAACAGCTGTTCCAGATTCATCCACAACTCCCAGCTGAGTGAATAGGGATTCTGACTGAATTAACCTCAAAATGGCAGTGAAATTCGGTTTGGAGACAATTAATATCTGTCACCTCAGCCAAAGTGTTCCTTTTTATTTTCCAAAACAAAAAAACTCACTTTGCTCATGTTTCCTATAGATTTCAAAGCGTCAAACGCCTATTTGTTGTGTTTTTTATTTCATAATGGCTACTCTGTCCAAAATCTTGCTTGTATTGCATCAACATACAAAATTTCGGAAGGTAGAAGGCAAAGCCAACTCAGACCCAGAAAACATTTAGGAAATTGCCACTCAAGAAACCAAAAGTCAGCTGAGGCTCCCAAAACCATAACAGCAAGCCAGAACTGGAGCAGGCAATCAGCTGACTCCTGATTGAAAAAGGCCATTCTTCCGGTACCCTGAACTCCATATTCCAGCCTCAAAACCAAAGCTCACATCAGGAAATTCATTACAAACCACGATACAAAGAAAAATGAGAAAAAAGCCAAGAAATGCAAGAAACCATAATGATATTGAGCTGGATTTAGTTGCAAGGAAACCGGCTGTTCCCGGATTCATCCAACACTCCAGCTGACTGCGTGTGGAATTCTGACTGAATTAACCTGAAAATTGCAGTGAAACTCAGTTTGGAGGCAATTAATATCTGTCACCTCAGCCAAAGTGTTCCATTTTATTTTCCAAAACCCAAAAACTCACCTTGGTCTTGTTACCTGTAGATTTCCAAGCTTCAAATGCCTATTTGTTGTGTTGTTTATTTCATAATGGCTACTCTGCCCAAACTCTTGTTTGTATTGCGTCAGAATACAAAATTTGGGAAGGAAGAAGGCAAATCCAACTCAGACACAGAAAACATTTAGGAAATTGCCGCTCAAGAAACCACAAATCGGCTGAGGCACTCAAAACAATGACAGCAAGCCAGAATTGGAGCAGGCCAACAGCTGTGCCCTGTTTGAAAAAGACTATTCCTCCGGTGCCCTGAACTCCATATTGCAGCCTCAAAACCAAAGCTGACATCAGAAAATTCATTACAAACCATGATAAATAAGAAAAATGAGAAAAAAGCCAAAGAAATGCAAGAATCCATAATGATATTGGGCTTGGTTCAGTCGCAAGGAAACCGGCTGTTCCCGGATTCATCCACCCCTCCAGCTGACTGCCTGTGGAATTGTGACTGAATTAACCTGAATATCGCAGTGAAACTCCATTTGGAGGCAGTAAATAACTGTCACCTCAGCCAAAGTGTTCCATTTGATTTTCCAAAACACAAAAACTCCCCTTGGTCGTGTTCCCTGTAGATTTCTAAGCTTCAAAAGCCTATTTGTTGTGTTTTTTATTTCATAATAGCTGCTCTGACCAAACTCTTGTTTGTATTGTGTCAGAATACAACATTTGGGAAGGAAGAAGGCAAAACCAACTCAGACCCAGAAAACATTTTGGAAATTGCCGCTCAAGAACCACTAATCGGCTGAGGCACTCAAAACAATGACAGCAAGCCAGAATTGTAGCAGGCCAACAGCTGTGCCGTGTTTGAAAAAGACCATTGCCCCGGTGCCCTGAACTCCATATTGCAGCCTCAAAACCAAAGCTGACATCAGAAAATGCATTACAAACCATGATAAATAAGAAAAATGAGAAAAAAGCCAAAGAAATGCAAGAATCCACAATGATATTGGGCTTGATTTAGTCGCAAAAAAACCATCTTTCCCGGATTCATCCACCCCTCCAGCTGACTGCTTGTGGAATTCTGACAGAATTAACCTGAAAATCGCAGTGAACCTCAGTTTGGAGGCAATTAATATCTGTGACCTCAGCCAAAGTGTAACATTTTTTTTTCCAAAACACAAAAACTCACCTTGGTCATGTAACCTGTTTGAAAAAGACCATTGCCCCGGTGCCCTGAACTCCATATTGCAGCCTCAAAACCAAAGCTGACATCAGAAAATTCATTACAAACCATGATAAATAAGAAAACGGAGAAAAAAGCCAAAAAATGCAAGAATCCATAATGATATTGGGCTTGAGTTAGTCGCAAGGAAACCGGCTGTTCCCGGATTCATCCACCCCTTCAGCGGACTGCCTGTGGAATTCTGACTGAATTAACCTGAATATCGCAGTGAAACTCAGTTTGGAGGCAATTAATATCTGTCACCTAGCCAAAGTGTTCCATTGTATTTTCCAAAACACAAAAACTCCCCTTGGTCGTGTTACCTGTAGATTTCTAAGCTTAAAACGCCTATTTGTAGTGTTTTTTATTTCATAATGGCTACTCTGCCCAAACTCTTGTTTGTATTCCATCAGAATACAAAATTTGGGAAGGAAGAAGGCAAAACCAACTCAGACCCAGAAAACATTTAAGAAATTGCCGCTCAAAAAACCACAAATCGGCTGAGGCACTCAAAACAATGACAGCAAGGCAGAATTGGAGCAGGCCAACAGCTGTGCCCTGTTTGAAAAAGACCATTCCTCCGTTACTCTGAACTCCATATTGCAGCCTCAAAACCAAAACTCACATCAGAAACCACAAATCGGCTGAGGCACTCAAAACAATGACAGCAAGGCAGAATTGGAGCAGGCCTCAGCTGTGCCCTGTTTGAAAAAGACCATTCCTCCGGTGCCCTGAACTCCATATTGCAGCCTAAAAACCAAAGCTCACATCAGAAAATTCATTTAAACCATGATAAATAAGAAAGATGAGAAAAAAGCCAAAGAAATGCAAGAATCCAGAATGATATTGGGCTTGATTGAGTTGCAAGGAAACCGGCTCTTCCCGGATTCATCAACCCCTCCAGCTGACTGCCTGTGGAATTCTGACTGAATTAACCTGAAAATCGCAGTGAAACTCAGTTTGGAGGCAATTAATATCTGTCACCTCAGCCAAAGTGTTCCATTTGATTTTCCAAAACACAAAAACTCACCTTGGTCGTGTTACCTGTAGATTTCTAAGCTTCAAAAGACTATTTGTTGTGTTTTGTATTTCACACTGGCTACTCGCCCCAAACTCTTGTTTGTATGGCGTCAGAATACAAAATTTGGGAAGGAAAAAGGCAAAACCAACTCAGACGCAGAACACATGTAGGAAATTGCAGCTCAAGAAACCAAAAGTCAGCTGAGGCACTCAAAACAATAACAGCAAGCCAGAATTGGAGCAGGGCAAAAGCTGTGCCCTGTTTGAAAAAGACCATTCCTCCGGTGCCCTGAACTCAATATGCCAGCCTCAAAACCAAAGCTCACATCAGAAAATTCATTACAAACCATGATAAATAAGAAAACGGAGAAAAAAGCCAAAAAATGCAAGAATCCATAATGATATTGGGCTTGAGTTAGTCGCAAGGAAACCGGCTGTTCCCGGATTCATCCACCTCTTCAGCGGACTGCCTGTGGAATTCTGACTGAATTAACCTGAATATCGCAGTGAAACTCAGTTTGGAGGCAATTAATATCTGTCACCTAGCCAAAGTGTTCCATTGTATTTTCCAAAACACAAAAACTCCCCTTGGACATGTTACCTGTAGATTTCTAAGCTTAAAACGCCTATTTGTAGTGTTTTTTATTTCATAATGGCTACTCTGCCCAAACTCTTGTTTGTATTCCATCAGAATACAAAATTTGGGAAGGAAGAAGGCAAAACCAACTCAGACCCAGAAAACATTTAAGAAATTGCCGCTCAAAAAACCACAAATCGGCTGAGGCACTCAAAACAATGACAGCAAGGCAGAATTGGAGCAGGCCTCAGCTGTGCCCTGTTTGAAAAAGACCATTCCTCCGGTGCCCTGAACTCCATATTGCAGCCTAAAAACCAAAGCTCACATCAGAAAATTCATTTAAACCATGATAAATAAGAAAGATGAGAAAAAAGCCAAAGAAATGCAAGAATCCAGAATGATATTGGGCTTGATTGAGTTGCAAGGAAACCGGCTCTTCCCGGATTCATCAACCCCTCCAGCTGACTGCCTGTGGAATTCTGACTGAATTAACCTGAAAATCGCAGTGAAACTCAGTTTGGAGGCAATTAATATCTGTCACCTCAGCCAAAGTGTTCCATTTGATTTTCCAAAACACAAAAACTCACCTTGGTCGTGTTACCTGTAGATTTCTAAGCTTCAAAAGACTATTTGTTGTGTTTTGTATTTCACACTGGCTACTCGCCCCAAACTCTTGTTTGTATGGCGTCAGAATACAAAATTTGGGAAGGAAAAAGGCAAAACCAACTCAGACGCAGAACACATGTAGGAAATTGCAGCTCAAGAAACCAAAAGTCAGCTGAGGCACTCAAAACAATAACAGCAAGCCAGAATTGGAGCAGGTCAAAAGCTGTGCCCTGTTTGAAAAAGACCATTCCTCCGGTGCCCTGAACTCAATATGCCAGCCTCAAAACCAAAGCTCACATCAGAAAATTCATTACAAACCATGATAAATAAGAAAACGGAGAAAAAAGCCAAAAAATGCAAGAATCCATAATGATATTGGGCTTGAGTTAGTCGCAAGGAAACCGGCTGTTCCTGGATTCATCCACCCCTCCAGCGGACTGCCTGTGGAATTCTGACTGAATTAACCTGAAAATCGCAGTGAAACTCAGTTTGGAGGCAATTAATATCTGTCACCTCAGACCATTTTATTATCTAAAACATAAACACTCACCTTGCTCGTGTTACCTATAGATTTCTAAGCTTCAAACGCCTATTTGTTGTATTTTTTATTTCATAATGGCTACTCTGTCCAGAAAACATTTAAAATTTCTGCTCAAGAAACCACAAATCGGCTGAGGTACTTAAAACAATGACAGCAAGGCAGAATTGGAGCAGGCCAACAGCTGTGCCCTGTTTGAAAAAGACCATTCCTCCGGTGCCCTGAACTCCATATTGCAGCCTCAAAACCAAAGCTGACATCAGAAAATTCATTACAAACCATGATAAATAAGAAAACGGAGAAAAAAGCCAAAAAATGCAAGAATCCATAATGATATTGGGCTTGAGTTAGTCGCAAGGAAACCGGCTGTTCCCGGATTCATCCACCCCTTCAGCGGACTGCCTGTGGAATTCTGACTGAATTAACCTGAATATCGCAGTGAAACTCAGTTTGGAGGCAATTAATATCTGTCACCTAGCCAAAGTGTTCCATTGTATTTTCCAAAACACAAAAACTCCCCTTGGTCGTGTTACCTGTAGATTTCTAAGCTTAAAACGCCTATTTGTAGTGTTTTTTATTTCATAATGGCTACTCTGTCCAGAAAACATTTAAAATTTCCGCTCAAAAAACCACAAATCGGCTGAGGCACTCAAAACAATGACAGCAAGGCAGAATTGGAGCAGGCCAACAGCTGTGCCCTGTTTGAAAAAGACCATTCCTCCGGTGCCCTGAACTCCATATTGCAGCCTAAAAACCAAAGCTCACATCAGAAAATTCATTTAAACCATGATAAATAAGAAAGATGAGAAAAAAGCCAAAGAAATGCAAGAATCCAGAATGATATTGGGCTTGATTGAGTTGCAAGGAAACCGGCTCTTCCCGGATTCATCAACCCCTCCAGCTGACTGCCTGTGGAATTCTGACTGAATTAACCTGAAAATCGCAGTGAAACTCAGTTTGGAGGCAATTAATATCTGTCACCTCAGCCAAAGTGTTCCATTTGATTTTCCAAAACACAAAAACTCACCTTGGTCGTGTTACCTGTAGATTTCTAAGCTTCAAAAGACTATTTGTTGTGTTTTGTATTTCACACTGGCTACTCGCCCCAAACTCTTGTTTGTATGGCGTCAGAATACAAAATTTGGGAAGGAAAAAGGCAAAACCAACTCAGACGCAGAACACATGTAGGAAATTGCAGCTCAAGAAACCAAAAGTCAGCTGAGGCACTCAAAACAATAACAGCAAGCCAGAATTGGAGCAGGGCAAAAGCTGTGCCCTGTTTGAAAAAGACCATTCCTCCGGTGCCCTGAACTCAATATGCCAGCCTCAAAACCAAAGCTCACATCAGAAAATTCATTACAAACCATGATAAATAAGAAAACGGAGAAAAAAGCCAAAAAATGCAAGAATCCATAATGATATTGGGCTTGAGTTAGTCGCAAGGAAACCGGCTGTTCCCGGATTCATCCACCCCTTCAGCGGACTGCCTGTGGAATTCTGACTGAATTAACCTGAATATCGCAGTGAAACTCAGTTTGGAGGCAATTAATATCTGTCACCTAGCCAAAGTGTTCCATTGTATTTTCCAAAACACAAAAACTCCCCTTGGACGTGTTACCTGTAGATTTCTAAGCTTAAAACGCCTATTTGTAGTGTTTTTTATTTCATAATGGCTACTTTAAACAAACTCTTGTTTGTATTGCGTCAGAATACAAAATTTGGGAAGGAAGAAGGCAAAACCAACTCAGACCCAGAAAACATTTAAGAAATTGCCGCTCAAAAAACCACAAATCGGCTGAGGCACTCAAAACAATGACAAGCAAGGCAGAATTGGAGCAGGCCAACAGCTGTGCCCTGTTTGAAAAAGACCATTCCTCCGGTGCCCTGAACTCCATATTGCAGCCTAAAAACCAAAGCTTACATCAGAAAATTCATTTAAACCATGATAAATAAGAAAGATGAGAAAAAAGCCAAAGAAATGCAAGAATCCATAATGATATTGGGCTTGATTGAGTTGCAAGGAAACCGGCTGTTCCAGGATTCATCGACCACTGCAGCTGACTGCCTGTGGAATTCTGACTGAATTCAGCTGAAAATCGCAGTGAAACTCAGATTGGAGGCAATTAATATCTGTCACCTCAGCCAAAGTGTTCCATTTTCTTTTCCAAAACACAAAAACTCACCTTGGTCGTGTTACCTGTAGAGTTCTAAGCTTCAAACGACTATTTGTTGTGTTTTTTATTTCATAATGGCTACTTTAACCAAACTCTTGTTTGTATTGCATCAGAATATAACATTTGGGAAGGAAGAAGGCAAAACCAACTCACACCCAGAAATCATTTAGGAAATTGCCGCTCAAGAAACCAAAAGTCAGCAGAGGTACCCAAAGCAATGACATTAAACCAGATTGGAGCAAGCAAAGAGGTGTGCCCTGATTGAAAAAGAACCATTCTCTTCTGCACTGAAGTCTATATTGCAGCCTCAAAATAAAGCTCACATCAGAAATTTCATTACAAACCATGATAAATAAGAAAAAGGAGAAAAAAGCCAAAAAATGCAAGAATCCGTAATGTTATTGGGCTTGATTTAGTCACATGGAAGCCGGCTATTCCCAGATTCATCCACCCCTCCAGCTGACTGCCTGTGGAATTCTGACTGAATTCACCTGAAAATTGCAGTGAAACTCAGTTTGGAGGCAATTAATATCTGTCACCTCAGCCAAAGTGTTCCATTTTATTTTCGAAAACACAAAAACTCACCTTGCTCATGTTACCTGTCGATTTCTAAGCTTCAAATGACTATTTGTTGTGTTTTTTATTTCATAATGGCTACTCTGCCGAAACTCTTGTTTGTATTGCGTCAGAATACAAAATTTGGGAAGGAAGAAGGCAAAACCAATTCAGGCCCAGAAAACATGTAGTAAATTGCCGCTCAAAAGACCAATAATCGGCTGAGGCACCCAAAACAATGACAGCAAGCCAGAATTGGAGCAGGCCAACAGCTGTGCCCTGTTTGAAAAAGACCATTCCTCTGTTACCCTGAACTCCATATTGCAGCCTCAAAACCAAAGCTCACATCAGAAAATTCATTACAAACCATGATAAATAAGAAAACGAAGAAAAAAGCCAAAGAAATGCAAGAATCCCTAATGATATTGGGCATGATTTAGTCGCAAGGAAATTGGCTGTTCCCAGATTCATCCACCCTTCCAGCTGACTGCCTGTGGAAATATGACTGAATTAACCTGAAAATCGCAGTGAAACTCAGTTTAGAGGCCATTAATATCTGTCACCTCAGACAAAGTGTTCCATTTTATTTGCCAAAACACAAAACCTCATCTTGTCCTGTTACCTGTAGATTTCTGAGCTTCGAACGCCTATTTGTAGTGTTTTTTATTTCATAATGGCTACTCTGCCCAAACTCTTGTTTGTTTTGTGTCAGAATACAACATTTGGGAAGGAAGAAGGCAAAACCAACTCAGACCCAGAAAACATTTTGGAAATTGCGGCTCAAGAAACCACTAATCGGCTGAGGCACTCAAAACAATGACAGCAAGCCAGAATTGGAGCAGGCCAACAGCTGTGCCGTGTTTGAAAAAGACCATTGCCCCGGTGCCCTGAACTCCATATTGCAGCCTCAAAACCAAAGCTGACATCAGAAAATGCATTACAAACCATGATAAATAAGAAAAATGAGAAAAAAGCCAAACAAATGCAAGAATCCATAATGATATTGGGCTTGATTTAGTCGCAAGGAAACCGGCTGTTCCTGGATTCATCCACCCCTCCAGCTGACTGCCTGTGGAATTCTGACTGAATTAACCTGAAAATCGCAGTGAAACTCAGTTTGGGGGCAATTAATATCTGTCACCTCAGACCATTTTATTATCCAAAACACAAAAACTCACCTTGCTCGTGTTACCTGTAGATTTCTAAGATTCAAACGCCTATTAGTTGTATTTTTTATTTCATAATGGCTACTCTGTCCAGAAAATATTTAAAATTTCCGCTCAAGAAGCCACAAATCGGCTGAGGTACTTAAAACAATGACAGCAAGGCAGAATTGGAGCAGGCCAACAGCTGTGCCCTGTTTGAAAAAGACCATTCCTCCGGTGCCCTGAACTCAATATGCCAGCCTCAAAACCAAAGCTCACATCAGAAAATTCGTTACAAACCATGATAAATAAGAAAAAGGAGAAAAAAGCCAAAAAATGCAAGAATCCATAATGATATTGGGCTTGAGTTAGTCGCAAGGAAACCGGCTGTTCCCGGATTCATCCAACCCTTCAGTGGACTGCCTGTGGAATTCTGACTGAATTAACCTGAATATCGCAGTGAAACTCAGTTTGGAGGCAATTAATATCTGTCACCTAGCCAAAGTGTTCCATTGTATTTTCCAAAACACAAAAACTCCCCTTGGTCGTGTTACCTGTAGATTTCTAAGCTTAAAACGCCTATTTGTAGTGTTTTTTATTTCATAATGGCTACTTTAAACAAACTCTTGTTTGTTTTGCGTCAGAATACAAAATTTGGGAAGGAAGAAGGCAAAACCAACTCAGACCCAGAAAACATTTAAGAAATTGCCGCTCAAAAAACCACAAATCGGCTGAGGCACTCAAAACAATGACAGCAAGGCAGAATTGGAGCAGGCCAACAGCTGTGCCCTGTTTGAAAAAGACCATTCCTCCGGTGCCCTGAACTCCATATTGCAGCCTCAAAACCAAAGCTCACTTCAGAAAATTCATTAGAAACCATGAAAAATAAGGAAAATGAGAAAAAAGCCAAAGAATTCCAAGAATGCATAATGATATTGGGCTTGATTTAGTCTTAAGGAAACCGGCTGTTCCTGGATTCATCGACCACTGCAGCTGACTGCCTGTGGAATTCTGACTGAATTAACCTGAAAATCGCAGTGAAACTCAGTTTGGAGGCAATTAATATGTGTCACCTCAGCCAAAGTGTTCCATTTGATTTTCCAAAACACAAAATCTCACCTTGGTCGTGTTACCTGTAGATTTCTAAGCTTCAAACTCCTATTCCTTGTGTTTTTTTTTATTTCATAATGGCTACTCTGTCCAACCTCTTGTTTGTATGGCGTCAGAATACAAAATTTGGGAAGGAAGAAGGCAAAATCAACTCAGACCCAGAAAACATGTAGGAAATTGCCGCTCAAGAAACCACAAATCGGCTGAGGCACTCAAAGCAATGACAGCAAGCCAGAATTAGAGCAGACTAACAGCTGTGCCCTGATTGGAAAAGACCATTCCCCCGGTGCCCTGAACTCCATATTGCAGCCTCATAACCAAAGCTGACATCACAAAATTCATTACAAACCATGATAAATAAGAAAAATGCGAAAAATCCAAAGAAATGCAAGAATCCATAATGATATTGGGCTTGATTTAGTCGCAAGGAAACGGGCTGTTCCTGGATTCATCCACCCCTCCAGCTGACTGCCTGTGGAATTCTGACTGAATTAACCTGAAAATCGCAGTGAAACTCAGTTTGGAGGCAATTAATATCTCTCAAATCAGCCAAAGTGTTCCATTTTATTTTCCAAAACACAAAAACTCACCTTGGTCGTGTTACCTGTAGATTTCTAAGCTTCAAACGCCTATGTGTTGTGTTTTTTATTTCATAATGGCTACTCTACCCAAACTCTTCTTTCTATGGCGTCAGAATACAAAATTTGGGAAGGAAGGGGGCAAAACCAACTCAGACCTAGAAAACATGTAGGAAATTGCCGCTCAAGAATCCACAAATCGGCTGAGGCACTCAAAAGAATGACAGCAAACCAGAATTGGAGCAGGCCAACAGCTGTGCCCTGTTTGAAAAAGACCATTCCTCCGTTACTCTGAACTCCATATTGCAGCCTCAAAACCAAAACTCACATCAGAAAATTCATTAGAAACGATGATAAATATGAAAACGAAGAAAAAAGCCAAAGAAATGCAAGAATCCATAATGCTATTGGGCTTGATTGAGTCGCAAAGAAACCGGTTGTTCCCGGGTTCATCCACCCCTCCAGCTGACAGCCTGTGGAATTCTGACTGAATTAACCTGAAAATTGCATTGAAACTCTTTTTGGAGGCAATTAATATCTGTCACCTCAGCCAAAGTGTTCCATTTGATTTTCCAAAACACAAAAACTCACCTTGGTCGTGTTACCTGTAGATTTCTAAGCTTCAAACGCCTATTTGTTGTGTTTTTTATTTCATAATGGCTACTCTGCTGACACTCTTGTTTGTATTGCGTCAGAATACAAAATTTGACAAGGAAGAAGGCAAAAGCAACTCAGACCCAGGAAACATTCAGAAAATTGCCGCTCAAGAAACCACAAATAAGCTGAGGCACCCAAAATAAAATGACAGCAAGCCAGAATTGGAGCAGGCCAACAGCTGTGCCCTGTTTGAAAAGGACCATTCCTCCGGTGCCCTGAACTCAAAATGCCAGCCTCAAAACCAAAGCTCACATCCGAAAATTCATTACAAACCATGATAAATAAGAAAGATGAGAAAAAAGCCAAAGAAATGCAAGAATCCACAATGATATTGGGCTTGATTTAGTCGCAAGGAAACCATCTTTCCCGGATTCATCCACCCCTCCAGCTGACTGCTTGTGGAATTCTGACAGAATTAACCTGAAAATCGCAGTGAAACTCAGTTTGGAGGCAATTAATATGTGTCACCTCAGCCAAAGTGTTCCATTTGATTTTCCAAAACACAAAATCTCACCTTGGTCGTGTTACCTGTAGATTTCTAAGCTTCAAACTCCTATTTCTTGTGTTTTTTTTTATTTCATAATGGCTACTCTGTCCAACCTCTTGTTTGTATGGCGTCAGAATACAAAATTTGGGAAGGAAGAAGGCAAAATCAACTCAGACCCAGAAAACATGTAGGAAATTGCCGCTCAAGAAACCACAAATCGGCTGAGGCACTCAAAGCAATGACAGCAAGCCAGAATTAGAGCAGACTAACAGCTGTGCCCTGATTGGAAAAGACCATTCCCCCGGTGCCCTGAACTCCATATTGCAGCCTCATAACCAAAGCTGACATCACAAAATTCATTACAAACCATGATAAATAAGAAAAATGCGAAAAATCCAAAGAAATGCAAGAATCCATAATGATATTGGGCTTGATTTAGTCGCAAGGAAACGGGCTGTTCCTGGATTCATCCACCCCTCCAGCTGACTGCCTGTGGAATTCTGACTGAATTAACCTGAAAATCGCAGTGAAACTCAGTTTGGAGGCAATTAATATCTCTCAAATCAGCCAAAGTGTTCCATTTTATTTTCCAAAACACAAAAACTCACCTTGGTCGTGTTACCTGTAGATTTCTAAGCTTCAAACGCCTATGTGTTGTGTTTTTTATTTCATAATGGCTACTCTACCCAAACTCTTCTTTCTATGGCATCAGAATACAAAATTTGGGAAGGAAGGGGGCAAAACCAACTCAGACCTAGAAAACATGTAGGAAATTGCCGCTCAAGAATCCACAAATCGGCTGAGGCACTCAAAAGAATGACAGCAAACCAGAATTGGAGCAGGCCAACAGCTGTGCCCTGTTTGAAAAAGACCATTCCTCCGTTACTCTGAACTCCATATTGCAGCCTCAAAACCAAAACTCACATCAGAAAATTCATTAGAAACGATGATAAATATGAAAACGAAGAAAAAAGCCAAAGAAATGCAAGAATCCATAATGCTATTGGGCTTGATTGAGTCGCAAAGAAACCGGTTGTTCCCGGGTTCATCCACCCCTCCAGCTGACAGCCTGTGGAATTCTGACTGAATTAACCTGAAAATCGCATTGAAACTCTTTTTGGAGGCAATTAATATCTGTCACCTCAGCCAAAGTGTTCCATTTGATTTTCCAAAACACAAAAACTCACCTTGGTCGTGTTACCTGTAGATTTCTAAGCTTCAAACGCCTATTTGTTGTGTTTTTTATTTCATAATGGCTACTCTGCTGACACTCTTGTTTGTATTGCGTCAGAATACAAAATTTGACAAGGAAGAAGGCAAAAGCAACTCAGACCCAGGAAACATTCAGAAAATTGCCGCTCAAGAAACCACAAATAAGCTGAGGCACCCAAAATAAAATGACAGCAAGCCAGAATTGGAGCAGGCCAACAGCTGTGCCCTGTTTGAAAAGGACCATTCCTCCGGTGCCCTGAACTCAAAATGCCAGCCTCAAAACCAAAGCTCACATCCGAAAATTCATTACAAACCATGATAAATAAGAAAGATGAGAAAAAAGCCAAAGAAATGCAAGAATCCACAATGATATTGGGCTTGATTTAGTCGCAAGGAAACCATCTTTCCCGGATTCATCCACCCCTCCAGCTGACTGCTTGTGGAATTCTGACAGAATTAACCTGAAAATCGCAGTGAAACTCAGTTTGGAGGCAATTAATATGTGTCACCTCAGCCAAAGTGTTCCATTTGATTTTCCAAAACACAAAATCTCACCTTGGTCGTGTTACCTGTAGATTTCTAAGCTTCAAACTCCTATTTCTTGTGTTTTTTTTTATTTCATAATGGCTACTCTGTCCAACCTCTTGTTTGTATGGCGTCAGAATACAAAATTTGGGAAGGAAGAAGGCAAAATCAACTCAGACCCAGAAAACATGTAGGAAATTGCCGCTCAAGAAACCACAAATCGGCTGAGGCACTCAAAGCAATGACAGCAAGCCAGAATTAGAGCAGACTAACAGCTGTGCCCTGATTGGAAAAGACCATTCCCCCGGTGCCCTGAACTCCATATTGCAGCCTCATAACCAAAGCTGACATCACAAAATTCATTACAAACCATGATAAATAAGAAAAATGCGAAAAATCCAAAGAAATGCAAGAATCCATAATGATATTGGGCTTGATTTAGTCGCAAGGAAACGGGCTGTTCCTGGATTCATCCACCCCTCCAGCTGACTGCCTGTGGAATTCTGACTGAATTAACCTGAAAATCGCAGTGAAACTCAGTTTGGAGGCAATTAATATCTCTCAAATCAGCCAAAGTGTTCCATTTTATTTTCCAAAACACAAAAACTCACCTTGGTCGTGTTACCTGTAGATTTCTAAGCTTCAAACGCCTATGTGTTGTGTTTTTTATTTCATAATGGCTACTCTACCCAAACTCTTCTTTCTATGGCGTCAGAATACAAAATTTGGGAAGGAAGGGGGCAAAACCAACTCAGACCTAGAAAACATGTAGGAAATTGCCGCTCAAGAATCCACAAATCGGCTGAGGCACTCAAAAGAATGACAGCAAACCAGAATTGGAGCAGGCCAACAGCTGTGCCCTGTTTGAAAAAGACCATTCCTCCGTTACTCTGAACTCCATATTGCAGCCTCAAAACCAAAACTCACATCAGAAAATTCATTAGAAACGATGATAAATATGAAAACGAAGAAAAAAGCCAAAGAAATGCAAGAATCCATAATGCTATTGGGCTTGATTGAGTCGCAAAGAAACCGGTTGTTCCCGGGTTCATCCACCCCTCCAGCTGACAGCCTGTGGAATTCTGACTGAATTAACCTGAAAATCGCATTGAAACTCTTTTTGGAGGCAATTAATATCTGTCACCTCAGCCAAAGTGTTCCATTTGATTTTCCAAAACACAAAAACTCACCTTGGTCGTGTTACCTGTAGATTTCTAAGCTTCAAACGCCTATTTGTTGTGTTTTTTATTTCATAATGGCTACTCTGCTGACACTCTTGTTTGTATTGCGTCAGAATACAAAATTTGACAAGGAAGAAGGCAAAAGCAACTCAGACCCAGGAAACATTCAGAAAATTGCCGCTCAAGAAACCACAAATAAGCTGAGGCACCCAAAATAAAATGACAGCAAGCCAGAATTGGAGCAGGCCAACAGCTGTGCCCTGTTTGAAAAGGACCATTCCTCCGGTGCCCTGAACTCAAAATGCCAGCCTCAAAACCAAAGCTCACATCCGAAAATTCATTACAAACCATGATAAATAAGAAAGATGAGAAAAAAGCCAAAGAAATGCAAGAATCCACAATGATATTGGGCTTGATTTAGTCGCAAGGAAACCATCTTTCCCGGATTCATCCACCCCTCCAGCTGACTGCTTGTGGAATTCTGACAGAATTAACCTGAAAATCGCAGTGAAACTCAGTTTGGAGGCAATTAATATGTGTCACCTCAGCCAAAGTGTTCCATTTGATTTTCCAAAACACAAAATCTCACCTTGGTCGTGTTACCTGTAGATTTCTAAGCTTCAAACTCCTATTTCTTGTGTTTTTTTTTATTTCATAATGGCTACTCTGTCCAACCTCTTGTTTGTATGGCGTCAGAATACAAAATTTGGGAAGGAAGAAGGCAAAATCAACTCAGACCCAGAAAACATGTAGGAAATTGCCGCTCAAGAAACCACAAATCGGCTGAGGCACTCAAAGCAATGACAGCAAGCCAGAATTAGAGCAGACTAACAGCTGTGCCCTGATTGGAAAAGACCATTCCCCCGGTGCCCTGAACTCCATATTGCAGCCTCATAACCAAAGCTGACATCACAAAATTCATTACAAACCATGATAAATAAGAAAAATGCGAAAAATCCAAAGAAATGCAAGAATCCATAATGATATTGGGCTTGATTTAGTCGCAAGGAAACGGGCTGTTCCTGGATTCATCCACCCCTCCAGCTGACTGCCTGTGGAATTCTGACTGAATTAACCTGAAAATCGCAGTGAAACTCAGTTTGGAGGCAATTAATATCTCTCAAATCAGCCAAAGTGTTCCATTTGATTTTCCAAAACACAAAAACTCACCTTGGTCGTGTTACCTGTAGATTTCTAAGCTTCAAACGCCTATGTGTTGTGTTTTTTATTTCATAATGGCTACTCTACCCAAACTCTTCTTTCTATGGCGTCAGAATACAAAATTTGGGAAGGAAGGGGGCAAAACCAACTCAGACCTAGAAAACATGTAGGAAATTGCCGCTCAAGAATCCACAAATCGGCTGAGGCACTCAAAAGAATGACAGCAAACCAGAATTGGAGCAGGCCAACAGCTGTGCCCTGTTTGAAAAAGACCATTCCTCCGTTACTCTGAACTCCATATTGCAGCCTCAAAACCAAAACTCACATCAGAAAATTCATTAGAAACGATGATAAATATGAAAACGAAGAAAAAAGCCAAAGAAATGCAAGAATCCATAATGCTATTGGGCTTGATTGAGTCGCAAAGAAACCGGTTGTTCCCGGGTTCATCCACCCCTCCAGCTGACAGCCTGTGGAATTCTGACTGAATTAACCTGAAAATCGCATTGAAACTCTTTTTGGAGGCAATTAATATCTGTCACCTCAGCCAAAGTGTTCCATTTGATTTTCCAAAACACAAAAACTCACCTTGGTCGTGTTACCTGTAGATTTCTAAGCTTCAAACGCCTATTTGTTGTGTTTTTTATTTCATAATGGCTACTCTGCTGACACTCTTGTTTGTATTGCGTCAGAATACAAAATTTGACAAGGAAGAAGGCAAAAGCAACTCAGACCCAGGAAACATTCAGAAAATTGCCGCTCAAGAAACCACAAATAAGCTGAGGCACCCAAAATAAAATGACAGCAAGCCAGAATTGGAGCAGGCCAACAGCTGTGCCCTGTTTGAAAAGGACCATTCCTCCGGTGCCCTGAACTCAAAATGCCAGCCTCAAAACCAAAGCTCACATCCGAAAATTCATCACAAACCATGATAAATAAGAAAGATGAGAAAAAAGCCAAAGAAATGCAAGAATCCACAATGATATTGGGCTTGATTTAGTCGCAAGGAAACCATCTTTCCCGGATTCATCCACCCCTCCAGCTGACTGCTTGTGGAATTCTGACAGAATTAACCTGAAAATCGCAGTGAAATTCAGTTTGGAGGCAATTAATATGTGTCACCTCAGCCAAAGTGTTCCATTTGATTTTCCAAAACACAAAATCTCACCTTGGTCGTGTTACCTGTAGATTTCTAAGCTTCAAACTCCTATTTCTTGTGTTTTTTTTTATTTCATAATGGCTACTCTGTCCAACCTCTTGTTTGTATGGCGTCAGAATACAAAATTTGGGAAGGAAGAAGGCAAAACCAACTCTGACCCAGAAAACATTTAGGAAATTGCCACTCAACACACCAAAAATCAGCTGAGGCACCCAAAACAATGACAGCAAGCCAGAACTGGAGCAAGCAAATGGCTGTGCCCTGTTTGAAAAAGAACCTTCCTCTTGTGCCCTGAACTCCATATTGCAGACTCAAAACCAAAGCTCACATCAGAAAATTCATTACAAACCTTGATAAATAAAAAATGAGAAAAAAGCCAAAGAAATGCAAGAATCCATAATGATATTAGGCTTGTTTTATTCGCATGGAAACCGGCTGTTCCCAGATTCATCCACCCCTCCAGCTGACTGCCTGTGGAATTCTGACTGAATTCACCTGAAAATCGCAGTGAAACTCAGTTTGGAGGCAATTAATATGTGTCACCTCAGCCAAAGTGTTCCATTTGATTTTCCAAAACACAAAATCTCACCTTGGTCGTGTTACCTGTAGATTTCTAAGCTTCAAACTCCTATTTCTTGTGTTTTTTTTTTATTTCATAATGGCTACTCTGTCCAACCTCTTGTTTGTATGGCGTCAGAATACAAAATTTGGGAAGGAAGAAGGCAAAATCAACTCAGACCCAGAAAACATGTAGGAAATTGCCGCTCAAGAAACCACAAATCGGCTGAGGCACTCAAAGCAATGACAGCAAGCCAGAATTAGAGCAGACTAACAGCTGTGCCCTGATTGGAAAAGACCATTCCCCCGGTGCCCTGAACTCCATATTGCAGCCTCATAACCAAAGCTGACATCACAAAATTCATTACAAACCATGATAAATAAGAAAAATGCGAAAAATCCAAAGAAATGCAAGAATCCATAATGATATTGGGCTTGATTTAGTCGCAAGGAAACGGGCTGTTCCTGGATTCATCCACCCCTCCAGCTGACTGCCTGTGGAATTCTGACTGAATTAACCTGAAAATCGCAGTGAAACTCAGTTTGGAGGCAATTAATATCTCTCAAATCAGCCAAAGTGTTCCATTTGATTTTCCAAAACACAAAAACTCACCTTGGTCGTGTTACCTGTAGATTTCTAAGCTTCAAACGCCTATGTGTTGTGTTTTTTATTTCATAATGGCTACTCTACCCAAACTCTTCTTTCTATGGCGTCAGAATACAAAATTTGGGAAGGAAGGGGGCAAAACCAACTCAGACCTAGAAAACATGTAGGAAATTGCCGCTCAAGAATCCACAAATCGGCTGAGGCACTCAAAAGAATGACAGCAAACCAGAATTGGAGCAGGCCAACAGCTGTGCCCTGTTTGAAAAAGACCATTCCTCCGTTACTCTGAACTCCATATTGCAGCCTCAAAACCAAAACTCACATCAGAAAATTCATTAGAAACGATGATAAATATGAAAACGAAGAAAAAAGCCAAAGAAATGCAAGAATCCATAATGCTATTGGGCTTGATTGAGTCGCAAAGAAACCGGTTGTTCCCGGGTTCATCCACCCCTCCAGCTGACAGCCTGTGGAATTCTGACTGAATTAACCTGAAAATCGCATTGAAACTCTTTTTGGAGGCAATTAATATCTGTCACCTCAGCCAAAGTGTTCCATTTGATTTTCCAAAACACAAAAACTCACCTTGGTCGTGTTACCTGTAGATTTCTAAGCTTCAAACGCCTATTTGTTGTGTTTTTTATTTCATAATGGCTACTCTGCTGACACTCTTGTTTGTATTGCGTCAGAATACAAAATTTGACAAGGAAGAAGGCAAAAGCAACTCAGACCCAGGAAACATTCAGAAAATTGCCGCTCAAGAAACCACAAATAAGCTGAGGCACCCAAAATAAAATGACAGCAAGCCAGAATTGGAGCAGGCCAACAGCTGTGCCCTGTTTGAAAAGGACCATTCCTCCGGTGCCCTGAACTCAAAATGCCAGCCTCAAAACCAAAGCTCACATCCGAAAATTCATTACAAACCATGATAAATAAGAAAGATGAGAAAAAAGCCAAAGAAATGCAAGAATCCACAATGATATTGGGCTTGATTTAGTCGCAAGGAAACCATCTTTCCCGGATTCATCCACCCCTCCAGCTGACTGCTTGTGGAATTCTGACAGAATTAACCTGAAAATCGCAGTGAAACTCAGTTTGGAGGCAATTAATATGTGTCACCTCAGCCAAAGTGTTCCATTTGATTTTCCAAAACACAAAATCTCACCTTGGTCGTGTTACCTGTAGATTTCTAAGCTTCAAACTCCTATTTCTTGTGTTTTTTTTTTTATTTCATAATGGCTACTCTGTCCAACCTCTTGTTTGTATGGCGTCAGAATACAAAATTTGGGAAGGAAGAAGGCAAAATCAACTCAGACCCAGAAAACATGTAGGAAATTGCCGCTCAAGAAACCACAAATCGGCTGAGGCACTCAAAGCAATGACAGCAAGCCAGAATTAGAGCAGACTAACAGCTGTGCCCTGATTGGAAAAGACCATTCCCCCGGTGCCCTGAACTCCATATTGCAGCCTCATAACCAAAGCTGACATCACAAAATTCATTACAAACCATGATAAATAAGAAAAATGCGAAAAATCCAAAGAAATGCAAGAATCCATAATGATATTGGGCTTGATTTAGTCGCAAGGAAACGGGCTGTTCCTGGATTCATCCACCCCTCCAGCTGACTGCCTGTGGAATTCTGACTGAATTAACCTGAAAATCGCAGTGAAACTCAGTTTGGAGGCAATTAATATCTCTCAAATCAGCCAAAGTGTTCCATTTTATTTTCCAAAACACAAAAACTCACCTTGGTCGTGTTACCTGTAGATTTCTAAGCTTCAAACGCCTATGTGTTGTGTTTTTTATTTCATAATGGCTACTCTACCCAAACTCTTCTTTCTATGGCGTCAGAATACAAAATTTGGGAAGGAAGGGGGCAAAACCAACTCAGACCTAGAAAACATGTAGGAAATTGCCACTCAAGAATCCACAAATCGGCTGAGGCACTCAAAAGAATGACAGCAAACCAGAATTGGAGCAGGCCAACAGCTGTGCCCTGTTTGAAAAAGACCATTCCTCCGTTACTCTGAACTCCATATTGCAGCCTCAAAACCAAAACTCACATCAGAAAATTCATTAGAAACGATGATAAATATGAAAACGAAGAAAAAAGCCAAAGAAATGCAAGAATCCATAATGCTATTGGGCTTGATTGAGTCGCAAAGAAACCGGTTGTTCCCGGGTTCATCCACCCCTCCAGCTGACAGCCTGTGGAATTCTGACTGAATTAACCTGAAAATCGCATTGAAACTCTTTTTGGAGGCAATTAATATCTGTCACCTCAGCCAAAGTGTTCCATTTGATTTTCCAAAACACAAAAACTCACCTTGGTCGTGTTACCTGTAGATTTCTAAGCTTCAAACGCCTATTTGTTGTGTTTTTTATTTCATAATGGCTACTCTGCTGACACTCTTGTTTGTATTGCGTCAGAATACAAAATTTGACAAGGAAGAAGGCAAAAGCAACTCAGACCCAGGAAACATTCAGAAAATTGCCGCTCAAGAAACCACAAATAAGCTGAGGCACCCAAAATAAAATGACAGCAAGCCAGAATTGGAGCAGGCCAACAGCTGTGCCCTGTTTGAAAAGGACCATTCCTCCGGTGCCCTGAACTCAAAATGCCAGCCTCAAAACCAAAGCTCACATCCGAAAATTCATCACAAACCATGATAAATAAGAAAGATGAGAAAAAAGCCAAAGAAATGCAAGAATCCACAATGATATTGGGCTTGATTTAGTCGCAAGGAAACCATCTTTCCCGGATTCATCCACCCCTCCAGCTGACTGCTTGTGGAATTCTGACTGAATTCACCTGAAAATCGCAGTGAAATTCAGTTTGGAGGCAATTAATATGTGTCACCTCAGCCAAAGTGTTCCATTTGATTTTCCAAAACACAAAATCTCACCTTGGTCGTGTTACCTGTAGATTTCTAAGCTTCAAACTCCTATTTCTTGTGTTTTTTTTTATTTCATAATGGCTACTCTGTCCAACCTCTTGTTTGTATGGCGTCAGAATACAAAATTTGGGAAGGAAGAAGGCAAAACCAACTCTGACCCAGAAAACATTTAGGAAATTGCCACTCAACACACCAAAAATCAGCTGAGGCACCCAAAACAATGACAGCAAGCCAGAACTGGAGCAAGCAAATGGCTGTGCCCTGTTTGAAAAAGAACCTTCCTCTTGTGCCCTGAACTCCATATTGCAGACTCAAAACCAAAGCTCACATCAGAAAATTCATTACAAACCTTGATAAATAAAAAATGAGAAAAAAGCCAAAGAAATGCAAGAATCCATAATGATATTAGGCTTGTTTTATTCGCATGGAAACCGGCTGTTCCCAGATTCATCCACCCCTCCAGCTGACTGCCTGTGGAATTCTGACTGAATTAACCTGAAAATCGCAGTGAAACTCAGTTTGGAGGCAATTAATATGTGTCACCTCAGCCAAAGTGTTCCATTTTATGTTCCAAAACACAAAAACTCACCATGGTCGTGCTACCTGTAGATTTCTAAGCTTCAAAATCCTATTTCTTGTGGTTTTTATTTCATAATGGCTACTCTGCCCAAACTCTTGTTTGTATGGCATCAGAAAAGATAATTTGGGAAGGCAGACAGCAAAACCAACTCAGACCCAGAAAACCCATAATGATATTGGGCTGGATTTATTTGCAAGGATACCGGCTGTGCCCAGATTCATCCACCCCTACAGCTGACTGCCTGTGGAATTGTGACTGAATTCACCTGAAGTCAGCCGCGGCACCCAAAACAATGACAGGAAGACAGAATTGGAGCAAGCCAACAGCTGTGCCCTGATTGAAAAAGAACCATTCTCTTGTACCCTGAAATCCATTTTGCAGCCTCAAAACCAAATAAGGGAAATGTGAAAAAGCCAAAGAAATGCAAGAGTCCTTTGTGATATTTGGCTGGATTTAGACACAAGGAAACTGGCTGTTTCAGGATTCATCCCACCCTTAAACAGACTGACTTTGGAATTCTGATTGAATTCACCTCAAAATTGCACTCACACTCAATTTGGAGGAAATTAGTATCTGTCCCCTCAGCAGAAGGGGTCCATGTCACTTTCCAAAACAAAGAAACTCATCTTGATTGTGTTGCCTGTACAGTTCTAATCCTGAAAGGCCAATTTGCTTTGTTTTTTTTTTTTTTCTTTCATAATGGCTACTCTGTAAAAATCTTGCTTGTATTGCATCAGAATACAAAATTTGGGAATAAGAAGGCAAAAGTAACTCAGACCCAGAAAACATTTAGGATATTGCCACTCAAGAATCCACAAATCAGCTGAGGCACCCAAAACAATGACAGCAAGCCAGAATTGGAGCAACCCAACAGCTGTGCCCTGATTGAAAAACAACCCTCCTCTTGTGCCCTGAACTCAATATGCCAGCTTAAAACCAAAGCTCACATCAGAAAATTCATTACAAACCATGATAAATAAGAAAAATGAGAAAAAGCCAAAGAAATGCAAGAATCCATAATGATATTGGGCTTGATTTAGTCGCAAGGAAATCGGCTCGTCCAAGATTCATCCCCACCTCCAACTGACTGCCTGTGGAATTCTGACTGAATTAACCTGAAAATCGCAGTGACAATCAGTTTGGAGGCAATATATATCTGTGACCTCAACCAAAGTATTCCATTTGATTTTGCAAAACATAAAAACTCACCTTGGTTATGTTACCTGTAGATTTCTAAGCTTCAAAGGCCTATTTGTAATGTTTTTTAATTCATAATGGCAACTCTGTCCAAACTATTGGTTGTATCGTGTCAGAATACAATATTTGGGAAGGAAGAAGGCAAAACCAACTAAGATCCAGAAAACATTTAGTAAATTGCCACTCAAGAAACCAAAAGACAGCTGAGGCACCCAAAACAATGACAGCAAGCCAGAATTGGAGCAGGCCAAAAGCTGTGCCCTGATTGAAAAAGAACCTTCCTCTGGTGACCTGAACTCAATATGCCAGCCTCAAAACCAAAGCTCACATCAGAAAATTCATTACAAACCATGATACAAAAGAAAAATGAGAAAAAAGTGAAAGAAATGCAAGAATCCATAATGATATTGGCCTTGATTTAGTCACAAGGAAACCAGATGTTCCCGGATGCATCCACCCCTCCAGCTGACTGCCTGTGGAATTCCGACTGAATTAACCTGAAAATTGCAGTGAAACTCAGTTTGGAGGCAATTACTATCTGTCACCTCAGCCAAAGTGTTCCATTTGATTTTCCAAAACACAAAATCTCACCTTGGTCGTGTTACCTGTAGATTTCTAAGCTTCAAACGCCTATTTGTTGTGTTTTTTATTTCATAATACCTACTCTGTCCAAACTCTTGTTTGTATTGCATCAGAATACAAAATTTAGGAAGGAAGAAGGCAAAACCAACACAGACCCAAAAAACATCTAGTAAATTGACACACTAGAATCCACAAATTTGCTGAAGCACTCAAAACATTGACAGCAAGCCAGAATTGGAGGAGGCCAACAGCTGTGCCCTGATTGAAAAGAACCATCCTCTTGTTCCCTGAACCCAATATGCCAGCCTTAAAACCAGAGCTCACATCAGAAAATTTATTACAAACCATGATACATAAGACAAATGAGAAAAAGCCAAAGAAATGCAAGAATCCATAATGATATTGGGCTTGATTTAGTCGCAAGAAAACCGGCTGTTCCTGGATTCATCCACCCCTTCAGCGGACTGCCTGTGGAATTCTGACTGAATTAACCTGAATATCGCAGTGAAACTCAGTTTGGAGGCAATTAATATCTGTCACCTAGCCAAAGTGTTCCATTGTATTTTCCAAAACACAAAAACTCCCCTTGGTCGTGTTACCTGTAGATTTCTAAGCTTAAAACGCCTATTTGTAGTGTTTTTTATTTCATAATGGCTACTCTGTCCAGAAAACATTTAAAATTTCCGCTCAAAAAACCACAAATCGGCTGAGGCACTCAAAACAATGACAGCAAGGCAGAATTGGAGCAGGCCAACAGCTGTGCCCTGTTTGAAAAAGACCATTCCTCCGGTGCCCTGAACTCCATATTGCAGCCTAAAAACCAAAGCTCACATCAGAAAATTCATTTAAACCATGATAAATAAGAAAGATGAGAAAAAAGCCAAAGAAATGCAAGAATCCAGAATGATATTGGGCTTGATTGAGTTGCAAGGAAACCGGCTCTTCCCGGATTCATCAACCCCTCCAGCTGACTGCCTGTGGAATTCTGACTGAATTAACCTGAAAATCGCAGTGAAACTCAGTTTGGAGGCAATTAATATCTGTCACCTCAGCCAAAGTGTTCCATTTGATTTTCCAAAACACAAAAACTCACCTTGGTCGTGTTACCTGTAGATTTCTAAGCTTCAAAAGACTATTTGTTGTGTTTTGTATTTCACACTGGCTACTCGCCCCAAACTCTTGTTTGTATGGCGTCAGAATACAAAATTTGGGAAGGAAAAAGGCAAAACCAACTCAGACGCAGAACACATGTAGGAAATTGCAGCTCAAGAAACCAAAAGTCAGCTGAGGCACCCAAAACAATAACAGCAAGCCAGAATTGGAGCAGGCCAAAAGCTGTGCCCTGTTTGAAAAAGACCATTCCTCCGGTGCCCTGAACTCAATATGCCAGCCTCAAAACCAAAGCTCACATCAGAAAATTCATTACAAACCATGATAAATAAGAAAATGGAGAAAAAAGCCAAAAAATGCAAGAATCCATAATGATATTGGTCTTGAGTTAGTCGCAAGGAAACCGGCTGTTCCCGGATTCATCCACCCCTTCAGCGGACTGCCTGTGGAATTCTGACTGAATTAACCTGAATATCGCAGTGAAACTCAGTTTGGAGGCAATTAATATCTGTCACCTAGCCAAAGTGTTCCATTGTATTTTCCAAAACACAAAAACTCCCCTTGGACGTGTTACCTGTAGATTTCTAAGCTTAAAACGCCTATTTGTAGTGTTTTTTATTTCATAATGGCTACTTTAAACAAACTCTTGTTTGTATTGCGTCAGAATACAAAATTTGGGAAGGAAGAAGGCAAAACCAACTCAGACCCAGAAAACATTTAAGAAATTGCCGCTCAAAAAACCACAAATCGGCTGAGGCACTCAAAACAATGACAAGCAAGGCAGAATTGGAGCAGGCCAACAGCTGTGCCCTGTTTGAAAAAGACCATTCCTCCGGTGCCCTGAACTCCATATTGCAGCCTAAAAACCAAAGCTTACATCAGAAAATTCATTTAAACCATGATAAATAAGAAAGATGAGAAAAAAGCCAAAGAAATGCAAGAATCCATAATGATATTGGGCTTGATTGAGTTGCAAGGAAACCGGCTGTTCCAGGATTCATCGACCACTGCAGCTGACTGCCTGTGGAATTCTGACTGAATTCAGCTGAAAATCGCAGTGAAACTCAGATTGGAGGCAATTAATATCAGTCACCTCAGCCAAAGTGTTCCATTTTCTTTTCCAAAACACAAAAACTCACCTTGGTCGTGTTACCTGTAGAGTTCTAAGCTTCAAACGACTATTTGTTGTGTTTTTTATTTCATAATGGCTACTTTAACCAAACTCTTGTTTGTATTGCATCAGAATATAACATTTGGGAAGGAAGAAGGCAAAACCAACTCACACCCAGAAATCATTTAGGAAATTGCCGCTCAAGAAACCAAAAGTCAGCAGAGGTACCCAAAGCAATGACATTAAACCAGATTGGAGCAAGCAAAGAGGTGTGCCCTGATTGAAAAAGAACCATTCTCTTCTGCACTGAAGTCTATATTGCAGCCTCAAAATAAAGCTCACATCAGAAATTTCATTACAAACCATGATAAATAAGAAAAATAAGAAAAAAGCCAAAGAAATGCAAGAATCTATAATGATATTGGGCTTGATTCAATCGCAAGGAAACCGGCTATTCCCAGATTCATCCACCCCTCCAGCTGACTGCCTGTGGAATTCTGACTGAATTCACCTGAAAATTGCAGTGAAACTCAGTTTGGAGGCAATTAATATCTGTCACCTCAGCCAAAGTGTTCCATTTTATTTTCGAAAACACAAAAACTCACCTTGCTCATGTTACCTGTCGATTTCTAAGCTTCAAATGACTATTTGTTGTGTTTTTTATTTCATAATGGCTACTCTGCCGAAACTCTTGTTTGTATTGCGTCAGAATACAAAATTTGGGAAGGAAGAAGGCAAAACCAATTCAGGCCCAGAAAACATTTAGGAAATTGCCGCTCAAAAGACCAATAATCGGCTGAGGCACCCAAAACAATGACAGCAAGCCAGAATTGGAGCAGGCCAACAGCTGTGCCCTGTTTGAAAAAGACCATTCCTCTGTTACCCTGAACTCCATATTGCAGCCTCAAAACCAAAGCTCACATCAGAAAATTCATTACAAACCATGATAAATAAGAAAACGAAGAAAAAAGCCAAAGAAATGCAAGAATCCCTAATGATATTGGGCATGATTTAGTCGCAAGGAAATTGGCTGTTCCCAGATTCATCCACCCTTCCAGCTGACTGCCTGTGGAAATATGACTGAATTAACCGGAAAATCGCAGTGAACCTCAGTTTGCAGGCAATTAATATCTGTCACCTCAGCCAAAGTGTTCCATTTTATTTTCATAAACACAAAAACTCACCTTGGTCATGTTTCCTGTAGATTTCTAAGCTTCAAATGACTATTTGTTGTGTTTTTTATTTCATAATCGGTACTCTGTCTGAACTCATGTTTGTATTGCGTCACAATACAAAATTTGGGAAGGAAGAAGGCAAAAACCTCTCAGACACAGAAAACATTTAGGAAATTGCCGCTCAAGAAACCAAAAGTCAGCTAAGGCACCCAAAACAATGACAGCAAGGCAGAATTGGAGCAAGTCAACAGCTGTGCCCTTTTTGAAAAATAACCTTCCTCTTGTGCCCTGAACTCCATATTGCAGCCTCAAAACCAAAGCTCACATCAGAAAATTCATTACAAACCATGATAAATAAGAAAAATGAGAAAAAAGCCAAAGAAATGCTAGAATCCATAATGATATTGGGCTTGATTTAGTCGCAAGGAAATTGGCTGTTCCCAGATTCATCCACCCCTCCAGCTAACTGCCTGTGGAATTCTGACTGAATTAACCTCAAAATCGCAGTGAAACTCAGTTTAGAGGCCATTAATATCTGTCACCTCAGACAAAGTGTTCCATTTTATTTGCCAAAACACAAAACCTCATCTTGTCCTGTTACCTGTAGATTTCTGAGCTTCGAACGCCTATTTGTAGTGTTTTTTATTTCATAATGGCTACTCTGCCCAAACTCTTGTTTGTATTGTGTCAGAATACAACATTTGGGAAGGAAGAAGGCAAAACCAACTCAGACCCAGAAAACATTTTGGAAATTGCGGCTCAAGAAACCACTAATCGGCTGAGGCACTCAAAACAATGACAGCAAGCCAGAATTGGAGCAGGCCAACAGCTGTGCCGTGTTTGAAAAAGACCATTGCCCCGGTGCCCTGAACTCCATATTGCAGCCTCAAAACCAAAGCTGACATCAGAAAATGCATTACAAACCATGATAAATAAGAAAAATGAGAAAAAAGCCAAACAAATGCAAGAATCCATAATGATATTGGGCTTGATTTAGTCGCAAGGAAACCGGCTGTTCCTGGATTCATCCACCCCTCCAGCTGACTGCCTGTGGAATTCTGACTGAATTAACCTGAAAATCGCAGTGAAACTCAGTTTGGGGGCAATTAATATCTGTCACCTCAGACCATTTTATTATCCAAAACACAAAAACTCACCTTGCTCGTGTTACCTGTAGATTTCTAAGATTCAAACGCCTATTAGTTGTATTTTTTATTTCATAATGGCTACTCTGTCCAGAAAATATTTAAAATTTCCGCTCAAGAAGCCACAAATCGGCTGAGGTACTTAAAACAATGACAGCAAGGCAGAATTGGAGCAGGCCAACAGCTGTGCCCTGTTTGAAAAAGACCATTCCTCCGGTGCCCTGAACTCAATATGCCAGCCTCAAAACCAAAGCTCACATCAGAAAATTCGTTACAAACCATGATAAATAAGAAAAAGGAGAAAAAAGCCAAAAAATGCAAGAATCCATAATGATATTGGGCTTGAGTTAGTCGCAAGGAAACCGGCTGTTCCCGGATTCATCCAACCCTTCAGTGGACTGCCTGTGGAATTCTGACTGAATTAACCTGAATATCGCAGTGAAACTCAGTTTGGAGGCAATTAATATCTGTCACCTAGCCAAAGTGTTCCATTGTATTTTCCAAAACACAAAAACTCCCCTTGGTCGTGTTACCTGTAGATTTCTAAGCTTAAAACGCCTATTTGTAGTGTTTTTTATTTCATAATGGCTACTTTAAACAAACTCTTGTTTGTTTTGCGTCAGAATACAAAATTTGGGAAGGAAGAAGGCAAAACCAACTCAGACCCAGAAAACATTTAAGAAATTGCCGCTCAAAAAACCACAAATCGGCTGAGGCACTCAAAACAATGACAGCAAGGCAGAATTGGAGCAGGCCAACAGCTGTGCCGTGTTTGAAAAAGACCATTCCTCCGGTGCCCTGAACTCCATATTGCAGCCTCAAAACCAAAGCTCACTTCAGAAAATTCATTACAAACCATGAAAAATAAGGAAAATGAGAAAAAAGCCAAAGAATTCCAAGAATGCATAATGATATTGGGCTTGATTTAGTCTTAAGGAAACCGGCTGTTCCTGGATTCATCGACCACTGCAGCTGACTGCCTGTGGAATTCTGACTGAATTCACCTGAAAATCGCAGTGAAACTCAGTTTGGAGGCAATTAATATGTGTCACCTCAGCCAAAGTGTTCCATTTGATTTTCCAAAACACAAAATCTCACCTTGGTCGTGTTACCTGTAGATTTCTAAGCTTCAAACTCCTATTTCTTGTGTTTTTTTTTATTTCATAATGGCTACTCTGTCCAACCTCTTGTTTGTATGGCGTCAGAATACAAAATTTGGGAAGGAAGAAGGCAAAATCAACTCAGACCCAGAAAACATGTAGGAAATTGCCGCTCAAGAAACCACAAATCGGCTGAGGCACTCAAAGCAATGACAGCAAGCCAGAATTAGAGCAGACTAACAGCTGTGCCCTGATTGGAAAAGACCATTCCCCCGGTGCCCTGAACTCCATATTGCAGCCTCATAACCAAAGCTGACATCACAAAATTCATTACAAACCATGATAAATAAGAAAAATGCGAAAAATCCAAAGAAATGCAAGAATCCATAATGATATTGGGCTTGATTTAGTCGCAAGGAAACGGGCTGTTCCTGGATTCATCCACCCCTCCAGCTGACTGCCTGTGGAATTCTGACTGAATTAACCTGAAAATCGCAGTGAAACTCAGTTTGGAGGCAATTAATATCTCTCAAATCAGCCAAAGTGTTCCATTTTATTTTCCAAAACACAAAAACTCACCTTGGTCGTGTTACCTGTAGATTTCTAAGCTTCAAACGCCTATGTGTTGTGTTTTTTATTTCATAATGGCTACTCTACCCAAACTCTTCTTTCTATGGCGTCAGAATACAAAATTTGGGAAGGAAGGGGGCAAAACCAACTCAGACCTAGAAAACATGTAGGAAATTGCCGCTCAAGAATCCACAAATCGGCTGAGGCACTCAAAAGAATGACAGCAAACCAGAATTGGAGCAGGCCAACAGCTGTGCCCTGTTTGAAAAAGACCATTCCTCCGTTACTCTGAACTCCATATTGCAGCCTCAAAACCAAAACTCACATCAGAAAATTCATTAGAAACGATGATAAATATGAAAACGAAGAAAAAAGCCAAAGAAATGCAAGAATCCATAATGCTATTGGGCTTGATTGAGTCGCAAAGAAACCGGTTGTTCCCGGGTTCATCCACCCCTCCAGCTGACAGCCTGTGGAATTCTGACTGAATTAACCTGAAAATTGCATTGAAACTCTTTTTGGAGGCAATTAATATCTGTCACCTCAGCCAAAGTGTTCCATTTGATTTTCCAAAACACAAAAACTCACCTTGGTCGTGTTACCTGTAGATTTCTAAGCTTCAAACGCCTATTTGTTGTGTTTTTTATTTCATAATGGCTACTCTGCTGACACTCTTGTTTGTATTGCGTCAGAATACAAAATTTGACAAGGAAGAAGGCAAAAGCAACTCAGACCCAGGAAACATTCAGAAAATTGCCGCTCAAGAAACCACAAATAAGCTGAGGCACCCAAAATAAAATGACAGCAAGCCAGAATTGGAGCAGGCCAACAGCTGTGCCCTGTTTGAAAAGGACCATTCCTCCGGTGCCCTGAACTCAAAATGCCAGCCTCAAAACCAAAGCTCACATCCGAAAATTCATTACAAACCATGATAAATAAGAAAGATGAGAAAAAAGCCAAAGAAATGCAAGAATCCACAATGATATTGGGCTTGATTTAGTCGCAAGGAAACCATCTTTCCCGGATTCATCCACCCCTCCAGCTGACTGCTTGTGGAATTCTGACAGAATTAACCTGAAAATCGCAGTGAAACTCAGTTTGGAGGCAATTAATATGTGTCACCTCAGCCAAAGTGTTCCATTTGATTTTCCAAAACACAAAATCTCACCTTGGTCGTGTTACCTGTAGATTTCTAAGCTTCAAACTCCTATTTCTTGTGTTTTTTTTTATTTCATAATGGCTACTCTGTCCAACCTCTTGTTTGTATGGCGTCAGAATACAAAATTTGGGAAGGAAGAAGGCAAAATCAACTCAGACCCAGAAAACATGTAGGAAATTGCCGCTCAAGAAACCACAAATCGGCTGAGGCACTCAAAGCAATGACAGCAAGCCAGAATTAGAGCAGACTAACAGCTGTGCCCTGATTGGAAAAGACCATTCCCCCGGTGCCCTGAACTCCATATTGCAGCCTCATAACCAAAGCTGACATCACAAAATTCATTACAAACCATGATAAATAAGAAAAATGCGAAAAATCCAAAGAAATGCAAGAATCCATAATGATATTGGGCTTGATTTAGTCGCAAGGAAACGGGCTGTTCCTGGATTCATCCACCCCTCCAGCTGACTGCCTGTGGAATTCTGACTGAATTAACCTGAAAATCGCAGTGAAACTCAGTTTGGAGGCAATTAATATCTCTCAAATCAGCCAAAGTGTTCCATTTTATTTTCCAAAACACAAAAACTCACCTTGGTCGTGTTACCTGTAGATTTCTAAGCTTCAAACGCCTATGTGTTGTGTTTTTTATTTCATAATGGCTACTCTACCCAAACTCTTCTTTCTATGGCGTCAGAATACAAAATTTGGGAAGGAAGGGGGCAAAACCAACTCAGACCTAGAAAACATGTAGGAAATTGCCGCTCAAGAATCCACAAATCGGCTGAGGCACTCAAAAGAATGACAGCAAACCAGAATTGGAGCAGGCCAACAGCTGTGCCCTGTTTGAAAAAGACCATTCCTCCGTTACTCTGAACTCCATATTGCAGCCTCAAAACCAAAACTCACATCAGAAAATTCATTAGAAACGATGATAAATATGAAAACGAAGAAAAAAGCCAAAGAAATGCAAGAATCCATAATGCTATTGGGCTTGATTGAGTCGCAAAGAAACCGGTTGTTCCCGGGTTCATCCACCCCTCCAGCTGACAGCCTGTGGAATTCTGACTGAATTAACCTGAAAATCGCATTGAAACTCTTTTTGGAGGCAATTAATATCTGTCACCTCAGCCAAAGTGTTCCATTTGATTTTCCAAAACACAAAAACTCACCTTGGTCGTGTTACCTGTAGATTTCTAAGCTTCAAACGCCTATTTGTTGTGTTTTTTATTTCATAATGGCTACTCTGCTGACACTCTTGTTTGTATTGCGTCAGAATACAAAATTTGACAAGGAAGAAGGCAAAAGCAACTCAGACCCAGGAAACATTCAGAAAATTGCCGCTCAAGAAACCACAAATAAGCTGAGGCACCCAAAATAAAATGACAGCAAGCCAGAATTGGAGCAGGCCAACAGCTGTGCCCTGTTTGAAAAGGACCATTCCTCCGGTACCCTGAACTCAAAATGCCAGCCTCAAAACCAAAGCTCACATCCGAAAATTCATTACAAACCATGATAAATAAGAAAGATGAGAAAAAAGCCAAAGAAATGCAAGAATCCACAATGATATTGGGCTTGATTTAGTCGCAAGGAAACCATCTTTCCCGGATTCATCCACCCCTCCAGCTGACTGCTTGTGGAATTCTGACAGAATTAACCTGAAAATCGCAGTGAAACTCAGTTTGGAGGCAATTAATATGTGTCACCTCAGCCAAAGTGTTCCATTTGATTTTCCAAAACACAAAATCTCACCTTGGTCGTGTTACCTGTAGATTTCTAAGCTTCAAACTCCTATTTCTTGTGTTTTTTTTTATTTCATAATGGCTACTCTGTCCAACCTCTTGTTTGTATGGCGTCAGAATACAAAATTTGGGAAGGAAGAAGGCAAAATCAACTCAGACCCAGAAAACATGTAGGAAATTGCCGCTCAAGAAACCACAAATCGGCTGAGGCACTCAAAGCAATGACAGCAAGCCAGAATTAGAGCAGACTAACAGCTGTGCCCTGATTGGAAAAGACCATTCCCCCGGTGCCCTGAACTCCATATTGCAGCCTCATAACCAAAGCTGACATCACAAAATTCATTACAAACCATGATAAATAAGAAAAATGCGAAAAATCCAAAGAAATGCAAGAATCCATAATGATATTGGGCTTGATTTAGTCGCAAGGAAACGGGCTGTTCCTGGATTCATCCACCCCTCCAGCTGACTGCCTGTGGAATTCTGACTGAATTAACCTGAAAATCGCAGTGAAACTCAGTTTGGAGGCAATTAATATCTCTCAAATCAGCCAAAGTGTTCCATTTTATTTTCCAAAACACAAAAACTCACCTTGGTCGTGTTACCTGTAGATTTCTAAGCTTCAAACGCCTATGTGTTGTGTTTTTTATTTCATAATGGCTACTCTACCCAAACTCTTCTTTCTATGGCGTCAGAATACAAAATTTGGGAAGGAAGGGGGCAAAACCAACTCAGACCTAGAAAACATGTAGGAAATTGCCGCTCAAGAATCCACAAATCGGCTGAGGCACTCAAAAGAATGACAGCAAACCAGAATTGGAGCAGGCCAACAGCTGTGCCCTGTTTGAAAAAGACCATTCCTCCGTTACTCTGAACTCCATATTGCAGCCTCAAAACCAAAACTCACATCAGAAAATTCATTAGAAACGATGATAAATATGAAAACGAAGAAAAAAGCCAAAGAAATGCAAGAATCCATAATGCTATTGGGCTTGATTGAGTCGCAAAGAAACCGGTTGTTCCCGGGTTCATCCACCCCTCCAGCTGACAGCCTGTGGAATTCTGACTGAATTAACCTGAAAATCGCATTGAAACTCTTTTTGGAGGCAATTAATATCTGTCACCTCAGCCAAAGTGTTCCATTTGATTTTCCAAAACACAAAAACTCACCTTGGTCGTGTTACCTGTAGATTTCTAAGCTTCAAACGCCTATTTGTTGTGTTTTTTATTTCATAATGGCTACTCTGCTGACACTCTTGTTTGTATTGCGTCAGAATACAAAATTTGACAAGGAAGAAGGCAAAAGCAACTCAGACCCAGGAAACATTCAGAAAATTGCCGCTCAAGAAACCACAAATAAGCTGAGGCACCCAAAATAAAATGACAGCAAGCCAGAATTGGAGCAGGCCAACAGCTGTGCCCTGTTTGAAAAGGACCATTCCTCCGGTGCCCTGAACTCAAAATGCCAGCCTCAAAACCAAAGCTCACATCCGAAAATTCATTACAAACCATGATAAATAAGAAAGATGAGAAAAAAGCCAAAGAAATGCAAGAATCCACAATGATATTGGGCTTGATTTAGTCGCAAGGAAACCATCTTTCCCGGATTCATCCACCCCTCCAGCTGACTGCTTGTGGAATTCTGACAGAATTAACCTGAAAATCGCAGTGAAACTCAGTTTGGAGGCAATTAATATGTGTCACCTCAGCCAAAGTGTTCCATTTGATTTTCCAAAACACAAAATCTCACCTTGGTCGTGTTACCTGTAGATTTCTAAGCTTCAAACTCCTATTTCTTGTGTTTTTTTTTATTTCATAATGGCTACTCTGTCCAACCTCTTGTTTGTATGGCGTCAGAATACAAAATTTGGGAAGGAAGAAGGCAAAACCAACTCTGACCCAGAAAACATTTAGGAAATTGCCACTCAACACACCACAAATCAGCTGAGGCACCCAAAACAATGACAGCAAGCCAGAACTGGAGCAAGCAAATGGCTGTGCCCTGTTTGAAAAAGAACCTTCCTCTTGTGCCCTGAACTCCATATTGCAGACTCAAAACCAAAGCTCACATCAGAAAATTCATTACAAACCTTGATAAAATAAAAATGAGAAAAAAGCCAAAGAAATGCAAGAATCCATAATGATATTAGGCTTGTTTTATTCGCATGGAAACCGGCTGTTCCCAGATTCATCCACCCCTCCAGCTGACTGCCTGTGGAATTCTGACTGAATTAACCTGAAAATCGCAGTGAAACTCAGTTTGGTGGCAATTAATATCTGTCACCTCAGCCAAAGCGTTCCATTTTATGTTCCAAAACACAAAAACTCACCATGGTCGTGCTACCTGTAGATTTCTAAGCTTCAAAATCCTATTTCTTGTGGTTTTTATTTCATAATGGCTACTCTGCCCAAACTCTTGTTTGTATGGCATCAGAAAAGATAATTTGGGAAGGCAGACAGCAAAACCAACTCAGACCCAGAAAACCCATAATGATATTGGGCTGGATTTATTTGCAAGGATACCGGCTGTGCCCAGATTCATCCACCCCTACAGCTGACTGCCTGTGGAATTGTGACTGAATTCACCTGAAGTCAGCCGCGGCACCCAAAACAATGACAGCAAGACAGAATTGGAGCAAGCCAACAGCTGTGCCCTGATTGAAAAAGAACCATTCTCTTGTACCCTGAAATCCATTTTGCAGCCTCAAAACCAAAGCTCACAGCAGAAAATTCATTACAAACCATGATAAATAAGGGAAATGTGAAAAAGCCAAAGAAATGCAAGAGTCCTTTGTGATATTTGGCTGGATTTAGACACAAGGAAACTGGCTGTTTCAGGATTCATCCCACCCTTAAACAGACTGACTTTGGAATTCTGATTGAATTCACCTCAAAATTGCACTCACACTCAATTTGGAGGAAATTAGTATCTGTCCCCTCAGCAGAAGGGGTCCATGTCACTTTCCAAAACAAAGAAACTCATCTTGATTGTGTTGCCTGTACAGTTCTAATCCTGAAAGGCCAATTTGCTTTGTTTTTTTTTTTTCTTTCATAATGGCTACTCTGTAAAAATCTTGCTTGTATTGCATCAGAATACAAAATTTGGGAATAAGAAGGCAAAAGTAACTCAGACCCAGAAAACATTTAGGATATTGCCACTCAAGAATCCACAAATCAGCTGAGGCACCCAAAACAATGACAGCAAGCCAGAATTGGAGCAACCCAACAGCTGTGCCCTGATTGAAAAACAACCCTCCTCTTGTGCCCTGAACTCAATATGCCAGCTTAAAACCAAAGCTCACATCAGAAAATTCATTACAAACCATGATAAATAAGAAAAATGAGAAAAAGCCAAAGAAATGCAAGAATCCATAATGATATTGGGCTTGATTTAGTCGCAAGGAAATCGGCTCGTCCAAGATTCATCCCCACCTCCAACTGACTGCCTGTGGAATTCTGACTGAATTAACCTGAAAATCGCAGTGACAATCAGTTTGGAGGCAATATATATCTGTGACCTCAACCAAAGTATTCCATTTGATTTTGCAAAACATAAAAACTCACCTTGGTTATGTTACCTGTAGATTTCTAAGCTTCAAAGGCCTATTTGTAATGTTTTTTAATTCATAATGGCAACTCTGTCCAAACTATTGGTTGTATCGTGTCAGAATACAATATTTGGGAAGGAAGAAGGCAAAACCAACTAAGATCCAGAAAACATTTAGTAAATTGCCACTCAAGAAACCAAAAGACAGCTGAGGCACCCAAAACAATGACAGCAAGCCAGAATTGGAGCAGGCCAAAAGCTGTGCCCTGATTGAAAAAGAACCTTCCTCTGGTGACCTGAACTCAATATGCCAGCCTCAAAACCAAAGCTCACATCAGAAAATTCATTACAAACCATGATACAAAAGAAAAATGAGAAAAAAGCGAAAGAAATGCAAGAATCCATAATGATATTGGCCTTGATTTAGTCACAAGGAAACCAGATGTTCCCGGATGCATCCACCCCTCCAGCTGACTGCCTGTGGAATTCCGACTGAATTAACCTGAAAATTGCAGTGAAACTCAGTTTGGAGGCAATTACTATCTGTCACCTCAGCCAAAGTGTTCCATTTGATTTTCCAAAACACAAAATCTCACCTTGGTCGTGTTACCTGTAGATTTCTAAGCTTCAAACGCCTATTTGTTGTGTTTTTTATTTCATAATACCTACTCTGTCCAAACTCTTGTTTGTATTGCATCAGAATACAAAATTTAGGAAGGAAGAAGGCAAAACCAACACAGACCCAAAAAACATCTAGTAAATTGACACACTAGAATCCACAAATTTGCTGAAGCACTCAAAACATTGACAGCAAGCCAGAATTGGAGGAGGCCAACAGCTGTGCCCTGATTGAAAAGAACCATCCTCTTGTTCCCTGAACCCAATATACCAGCCTTAAAACCAGAGCTCACATCAGAAAATTTATTACAAACCATGATACATAAGACAAATGAGAAAAAGCCAAAGAAATGCAAGAATCCATAATGATATTGGGCTTGATTTAGTCGCAAGAAAACCGGCTGTTCCTGGATTCATCCACGCCTGCAGCTGAATGCCTGTGGAATTCTGATGGAATTAACCTGAAAATCGCAGGGAAACCCAGTTTGGAGGCAATTAATATCTGTCACCTCAGCCAAAGTGTTCCATTTTCTTTTCCAAAACACAAAAACTCACCTTGGTCGTGTTACCTGTAGATTTCTGAGCTTCAAACGCCTATTTGTTGCACTTTTTATTTCATAATAGCTACTCTGTCCAAACTCTTGTTTGTATTGCATCAGAATACAAAATTTGGGAAGGAAGAAGGCAAAACCAACTCAGACCCAGAAAATATTTAGGAAATTACTGCTCAAGGAACCAAAAGTAAGCTGAGGCATGCAGAACAATGACAGCAAGACAGAATTGGAGCAAGCCAACAGCTGCGCCCTGATTGAAAAAGAACCATTCTCTTGTACCCTGAAATCCATTTTGCAGCCTCAAAACCAAAGCTCACAGCAGAAAATTCATTACAAACCATGATAAATAAGGGAAATGTGAAAAAGCCAAAGAAATGCAAGAGTCCTTTGTGATATTTGGCTGGATTTAGACACAAGGAAACTGGCTGTTTCAGGATTCATCCCACCCTTAAACAGACTGACTTTGGAATTCTGATTGAATTCACCTCAAAATTGCACTCACACTCAATTTGGAGGAAATTAGTATCTGTCCCCTCAGCAGAAGGGGTCCATGTCACTTTCCAAAACAAAGAAACTCATCTTGATTGTGTTGCCTGTACAGTTCTAATCCTGAAAGGCCAATTTGCTTTTTTTTTTTTTTTTCTTTCATAATGGCTACTCTGTAAAAATCTTGCTTGTATTGCATCAGAATACAAAATTTGGGAATAAGAAGGCAAAAGTAACTCAGACCCAGAAAACATTTAGGATATTGCCACTCAAGAATCCACAAATCAGCTGAGGCACCCAAAACAATGACAGCAAGCCAGAATTGGAGCAACCCAACAGCTGTGCCCTGATTGAAAAACAACACTCCTCTTGTGCCCTGAACTCAATATGCCAGCTTAAAACCAAAGCTCACATCAGAAAATTCATTAGAAACCATGATAAATAAGAAAAATGAGAAAAAGCCAAAGAAATGCAAGAATCCATAATGATATTGGGCTTGATTTAGTCGCAAGGAAATCGGCTCGTCCAAGATTCATCCCCACCTCCAACTGACTGCCTGTGGAATTCTGACTGAATTAACCTGAAAATCGCAGTGACAATCAGTTTGGAGGCAATATATATCTGTGACCTCAGCCAAAGTGTTCCACTTTATTTTCCAAAACACAAAAACTCACTTGGTCTTGTTACCTGTAGATGTATAAGCTTCAAACGCCTATTTGTTGTGTTTTTTATTTCATAATGGCTACTCTGTCAAAACTCTTGTTTGTATTGCCTCAGAATACAAAATTTGGGAAGGAAGAAGGCAAAACCAACTCAGACCCATAAAACATTTAGGAAATTGCCGCTCAAGAAACCAAAATCAGCTGAGGCACCCAAAACAATGACAGCAAGCCAGAATTGGAGCAAGCCAACAGCTGTGCCCTGTTTGAAATAGAACCGTCCAGTTGTGCCCTGAACTCAATATGCCAGCCTCAAAACCAAAGCTCACATCACAAAATTCATTACAAACCATGATACAAAAGAAAAATGAGAAAAATCCAAAGCAATGCAAGAATCCATAATGATATTGGCCTTGATTTAGTCACAAGGAAACCAGATGTTCCCGGATGCATCCAACCCTCCAGCTGACTGCCTGTGGAATTCCGACTGAATTAACCTGAAAATTGCAGTGAAACTCAGTTTGGAGGCAATTACTATCTGTCACCTCAGCCAAAGTGTTCCATTTGATTTTCCAAAACACAAAATCTCAACTTGGTCGTGTTACCTGTAGCTTCAAATGCCTATTTGTTTTCTTTTTTATTTCATAATGGCTACTCTGTCCAAACTGTTGTTTGTATTGCGTCAGAATACAAAATTTGGGAAGGAAGAAGGCAAAACCAACTGAGACCCAGAAAACATTTAGAAAATTGCCGCTCAAGAAACCACAAATCGGCTGAGGCTCCCAAACCAATGACAGCAAGCCAGAATTGGAGCAAGCCAACAGCTGTGCCCTGATTGAAAAAGTTCCTTCCTTTTGTGACCTCAACTCAATATGCCAGCCTCAAAACCAAACCTCACATCAGCAAATTCATTACAAACCATGATAAATAAGAAAAATGAGAAAAAAGCCAAAGAAATGCAAGAATGCATAATGATATTGGACTTCATTTAGTCACAAGGAAACCGGCTATTACCGGATTCATCCACCCATCCAGCTGACTGAATGTGGAATTCTGACTGAATTAAGCTGAATGGAGGCAGTTAATATCTGTCACCACAGCCAAAGTGTTCCATTTTATTTTCCAAAACACAAAATCTCACCTTGGTCATGTTGCCTGTAGATTTCTAAGCTTCAAACGCCTATTTGTTGTGTTTTTTATTTCATAATGGCTACTCTGTCCAAACTCTTGTTTATATTGTGTCAGAATACAAAATTTGGGAAGAAAGCAGGCAAAACCAACTGAGACTCAGAAAACATTTACCGAATTTCCGCTCAAGAAACCAAAAGTCAGCTGAGGCACCGAAAACAATGAAAGCAAGCCAGAACTTGAGCAAGCCAACAGCTGTGCCCTGATTGAAAACGACCATTAATCCAGTGCCCTGAACTCCATATTGCAGTCTCAAAACCAAAGCTCACATCAGAAAATTCATTACAAACCATGATAAATAAGAAAAATGAGAAAAAAGCCAAAGAATTGCAAGAATCCATAATGATATTGGGCTTGATTTAGTCGTAAGGAAACCGGCTGTTCCCGGATTCATCCACCCCTCCAGCTGACTGCCTGTGGATTTCTGACTGAATTAACCTGAAAATCACAGTGAAACTCTGTTTGGAGGCAATTAATATCTGTCACCTCAGCCAAAGTGTTCCATTGTATTTTCCAAAACACAAAAACTCACCTTGGTCGTGTTACCTGTAGATGTATAAGCTTCAAACGCCTATTTGTTTTGTTGCTTATTTCATAATGGCTACTGTAAACAAACTCTTGTTTGTATTGCATCAGAATACAAAATTTGGGAAGAAAGAAGGCAAAATCAACTCAGACCCAGTAATCATTTAGGAAAATGCCGTTCAAGAAACCAAAAGTCAGCTGAGACACCCAAAACAATGACAGCAAGCCAGAAGTGGAGCAAGCCAACAGCTCTGCCCTGTTTGAAAAAGACCATTCCTCCGGTGCCCTGAACTCCATATTGCCGCCTCAAAAGCAAAGCTCACATCAGAAAATTCATTACAAACCAGGATAAATAAGGGAAATGTGAAAAAAAAAACAAAGAAATGCAAGAGTCCTTTGTGATATTTGGCTGGATTTAGACACAAGGAAACCGGCTGTTCCCGGATTCATCCACCACTCCAGCTGACTGCCTGTGGAATTCTGACTGAATTAACCTGAAAATCGCAGTGAAACTCAGTTTGGAGGCAATTAATATCTGTCACCTCAGCCAAAGTGTTTCATTTGATTTTCCAAAACACAAAACCTCACCTTGGTCATGTTACCTGTAGATTTCTAAGCTTCAGATGCCTATTTGCTGTGTTGTTTATTTCAAAATGGCTACTCTGTCCAAACTCTTCTTTGTATTGCGTCAGAATACAAAATTTGGGAAGGAAGAAGGCAAAACCAACTGAGATTCAGAAAACATTTAGGAAATTGCCGCTCAAGAAACTGAAGAACACTGAGGCACCCAAAACCTTGAAAGGAAGACAGAATTGGAGTAAGCCAACAGCTGTTACCTGATTGAAAAAGACCATTCCTCTGGTGCCCTGAACTCCATCTTGCAGGTTCAAAACCAAAGCTCACATCAGAAAATTTATTACAAACCATGAAAAATAAGAAAAATCCTAAAAAATCCAAAGAAATTCAGGAGTTCTTAGTGATATTGGGCTTGAATAATTCCCTTGTTAATGGCTGTTTCCAGATTCATCCATACCTCCCAGCTGAGTGTCTGTGGTTTCTGACTGAATTAACATGAAAATCGCAGTGAAACTCGGTTTGGAGGCAATTACTATCTGTCACCTCAGCCAAAGTGTTCCATTTGATTTTCCAAAACACAAAAACTCACCTTGGTCGTGTTACCTGTAGATTTCTAAGCTTCAAATGCATATTTGTTGTGTTGTTTATTTCATAATGGCTGCTCTGTCAAAACTCTTGTTTATATTGCATCAGAATACAAAATTTGGGAAGGAAGAGGCAAATCCAACTGAGACTCAGAAAACATTTAGGAAATTGCCGCTCAAGAAACCAAAAGTCAGCTGAGGCACCAAAAAAATGACAGCAATCCAGAATTTGAGCAAGCCAACAGCTGTGCCCTGATTGAAAAAGACCATTAATCCAGTGCCTGAACTCCATATTCAAGCCTCAAAACCAAAGCTCACATCAGAAAATTCATTACAAACCATGATAAATAAGAAAAATGAGAAAAAAGCCAAAGAAATGCAAGAATCCATAATGATATTGGGCTTGATTTAGTTGCAAGGAAACCGGCTGTTCCCGGATTCATCCACCCCTCCAGCTGACTGCCTGTGGAATTCTGACTGAATTCACCTGAAAATTGCAGTGAAACTCAGTTTGGAGGCAATTAATATCTGTCACCTCAGCCAAAGTTTCCATTTTATTTTCCAAAACACAAAAACTCACCTTGGTCGTGTTACCTGTAGATTTCTAAGGTTCAAACACCTATTTGTTGTGTTTTTTATTTCATAATGGCTACCGTGCCCAAGCTCCTGTTTGTATTGTGGCAGAATACAAAATTTGGGAAGGAAGAAGCCAAAACCAACCCAGACCCATAAAACATTTAGGAAATTGCCGCTCAAGAAACCAAAAGTCAGCTGAGGCACCCAAAACAATGACAGCAAGGCAAAATGGGGGCAAGGCGACAACTGTGCCCTGTTTGAAAAAGACCATTCCTCCGGTGCCCTGAACTCAAAATGCCAGCCTCAAAACCAAAGCTCACAGCAGAAAATTCATTACAAACCATGATAAATAAGGGAAATGTGAAAAAGCCAAAGAAATGCAGGAGTCCTTTGTGATATTTGGCTGGATTCAGACACAAGGAAACTGGCTGTTCCCAGATTCATACCCCCTTCCACAGACAGACTTTGGAATTCTGATTGAATTCACCTCAAGATCGCTCTCACACTCCATTTGGAGGGAATTAGGATCTGTCCCCTCAGCAGAAGGGTATCATGTCATTTTCCAAAACACAGAAACTCATCTTGGTCGAGTTGCCTGTAGATTTCTAATCCTGAAAGGGCAATTTGCTGTGTTATTTTTTCTTTCATAATGGCTACTCTGTCAAAATCTTGCTTGTATTGCATCAGAATACAAAATTTGGGAAGGAAGAAGGTAAAACCGACTCAGACCCAGAAAATATTTAGCAAATTACCGCTCAAGAAACCACAAATCGGCTGAGGCACCCAAAACAATGACAGCAAGCCAGAATTGGAGCAAGCCAACAGCTGTGCCCTGATTGAACAAAACCATTAATCCAGTGCCCTGAACTCCATATTCCAGCCTCAAAACCAAAGCTCACAAAAAATAATCATTACAAACAATGATAAATAAGGGAAATCTGAGAAAGCCAAAGAAATTCAAGAGTCCTTTGTGGTATTTGGCTGGATTTAGACAGAAGGAAACAGGCTGTTTCTGGATTCATCCCCCCCTTCCACAGACTGACTTTGGAATTCTGACTCAATTCACCTCAAAATCGCACTCACACTCAATTTGGAGGGAATTAGTATCTGTCCCCTCAGCAGAAGTGTTCCATGTGAATTTCCAAAACACAGAAACTCATCTTGGTCGTGTTGCCTGTAGATTTCTAATCCTTAAAGGTCAATTTGCTGTGTTTTTTTTTTTTTCTTTCATAATGGCTACTCTGTCCAAAATCTTGCTTGTATTGCGTCAGAATACAAAATTTGGGAATAAGAAGGCAAATCCGATCAGAACCAGAAAACATTTAGGAAACTGCAGAAAAAGAATCCACAAATCAGCTGAGGCACCCAAAACCATGACAGCAAGCCAGAATTGGAGCAAGCCAACAGCTGTGCCCTGATTGAAAAAGAACCTTCCTCTTGTGCCCTAAACTCAATATGCCAGCCACAAAACCAAAGATCACATCAAAAAATTCTTTTCAAACCATGATAAATAGGAAAAATCAGAAAAAAGCCAAAGAAATGCAAGTTTTCTTAGTGATATTGGGCTTGATTTATTCCTAAGTAAACAGCTGTTTCCAGATTCATCCACAACTCCCAGCTGAGTGAATAGGGATTCTGACTGAATTCACCTCAAAATGGTAGTGAAATTCGGTTTGGAGACAATTAATATCTGTCACCTCAGCCAAAGTGTTCCATTTTATTTTCCAAAACAAAAAAACTCACTTTGGTCATGTTACCTATAGATTTCCAAGCTTCAAACGCCTATTTGTTGTGTTTTTTATTTCATAATGGCTACTCTGTCCAAAATCTTCCTTGTATTGCATCACACACAATTTGGGAAGGTAAAAGGCAAAGCCAACTCAGAAACAGAAAACATTTAGGAAATTGCCACTCAAGAAACCAAAAGTCAGCTGAGGCACCCAAAACCATGACAGCAAGCCAGAATTGGAGGAGGCAATCAGCTGAGTCCTGATTGAAAAAGGCCATTCTTCCGGGACCCTGAACTCCATATTCCAGCCTCAAAACCAAAGCTGACATCAGGAAATTCATTACAAACCACGATACATAACAAAAATGAGAAAAAAGCCAAGAAATGCAAGAATCCATAATGATATTGAGCTGGATTTAGTCGCAAGGAAACGGGCTGTTCTCGGATTCATCCACCCCTCCAGCTGACTGCCTGTGGAATTCTGACTGAATTAACCTGAAAATCGCAGTGAAACTCAGTTTGGAGGCAATTAATATCTGTCACCTCAGCCAAAGTGTTCCATTTTATTTTCCATAACACAAAAACTCACCTTGGTCATGTTATCTGTAGATTTCTAGCTTCAAACACCTATGTGTAGTGTTTTTTATTTCATAATGGCTGCTCTGGCCAAACTCTTGTTTGTATTGTGTCAGAATACAAAATTTGGGAAGGAAGAAGGCAAAACCAACTCAGACCCAGAAAACATTTAGGAAATTGCCGCTCAAGAAATCACAAATCAGCTGAGGCACCCAAAAAAATGTCAGGATGCCAGAATTGGAACACGCCAACAGCTGTGCCCTGATTGAAAAAGAACCTTCCTCTTGTGCCCTGAACTCAATATGCCAGCCTCAAAACCAAAGCTCACATCAGAAAATTCATTACAAACCATGATAAATAAGAAAAATCAGAAAAAAGCCAAAGAAATGCAGGAGTTCTTAGTGATATTGGGCTTGATTTATTCTCTTATTGCTGGCTGGTTGCAGATTCATCAACAACTCCCAGCTGAGTGTCTGTGGTTTCTGACTGAATTAACATGAAAATCGCAGTGAAACTCGGTTTGGAGGCAATTAATATCTGTCACTTCAGCCAAAGTGTTCCATTTTATTTTCCAATACACAAAAACTCACCTTGGTCATGCTACCTGCAGATTTCTAAGCTTCAAACGCAATTTGTTGTGTTGTTTATTTCATAATGGCTACTGTGCCCAAACTCTTGTTTGTATTGTGTCAGAATGCAAAATTTCAAAAGGGAGAAGGCAAAACCAACTCAGACCCAGAAAACATTTAGGAAATTTTAACTCAAGAAACCAAAAGTCAGCTGAGGCACCCAAAACAATGACAGCAAGCCAGAATTGGAGCACGCCAACAGCTGTGCCCTGATTGAAAAAGAACCTTCCTCTTGTGCCCTGAACTCAATATGCCAGCCTCAAAACCAAAGCTCACATCAGAAAATTCATTACAAACCATGATACATAAGAAAAATGAGAAAAAAGCCAAAGAAATGCAAGAATCCCTAATTATATTGGGCTTGATTTAGTCGCAAGGAAACCGGCTGTTCCCGGATTCATTCGCCCCTCAAGCTGACGGCCTGTGGAATTCTGACTGAATTAACCTGAAAATCGCAGTGAAACTCAGTTTGGAGGCAATTAATATCTGTCACCTCAGCCAAAGTGTTCCATTTGATTTTCCAAAACAGAAAAACTCACCTTGGTTGTTTTACCTGTAGATGTCTAAGTTTCAACATCCTATTTGTTGTGTGTTTTCTTTCATAATGGCTACTCTGTCCAAACTCTTGTTTGTATTGCATCAGATACAAAATTTGGGAAGGAAGAAGGCAACACCAAATCAGACCCAGAAAACATTTAGGAAATTGCCGCTCAAGAAGCCAAAAGTCACTGAGGCACCCAAAACAATGACAGCAAGCCAGAAGAGGAGCAAGCCAACAGCTGTGCCCTGATTGAAAAAGAACCTTCCTCTTGTGCCCTGAACTCAATATGCCAGCCTCAAAACCAAAGCTCACATCAGAAAATTCATTACAAACCATGATAAATAAGAAAAAAGAGAAAAAAGCCAAAGAAATGCAAGAATCCATAATGATATAGGGCTTGATTTAGTCGCTAGGAAACCGGCTGTTCCTGGATTCATCTACCCCTCCAGCTGACTGCCTGTGGAATTCTGACTGAATTAACCTGACAATCGCAGTGAAACTCAAGAAATCAAATTTCAGCTGAGGCACCCAAAACAAAGACAATAGCCAGAATTGGAGCAGGCCAACAGCTGTGCCCTGTTTGAAAAAGACCATTCCTCCGGTGCCCTGAACTCAAAATGCCAGCCTCAAAACCAAAGCTCACATCAGAAAATTCATTACAAACCATGATAAATAAGGGAAATGTGAAAAAGCCAAAGAAATGCAAGAGTCCTTTGTGATATTTGGCAGGATTTAGACACAAAGAAACTGGCTGTTTCCAGATTCATCCCCCCCTTCCACAGACTGACTTTGGAATTCTGATTGAATTCACCTCAAAATCGCTCTCACACTCCATTTGGAGGGAATTAGAATCTGTCCCCTCAGCAGAAGCGTTCCATGTCATTTTCCAAAACACAGAATCTCATCGTGGTTGTGTTGCCTATGGATTTCTAATCCTGAAAGGTCAATTTGCTGTGTTTTTTTTTTTTTTTTCTTTCATAATGGCTACTCTCCAAAATCTTGCTTGTATTGCATCAGAATACAAAAATTGGGAAGGAAGAAGGCAAAACCAACTCAGACCCCGAAAACATTTAGGAAATTGCCACACAAGAAACCACAAATCAGCTGAGGCACCCAAAACAATGACAGCAAGCCAGAAGTGGAGCAAGCCAACAGCTGTGCCCTGATTGAAAAAGAACCTTCCTCTTGTGCCCTGAACTCAATATGCCAGCCTCAAAACCAAAGCTCACATCAGAAAATTCATACAAACTATGATAAATAAGGGAAATGTGAAAAAGCTGAAGAAATGCAAGCCTGTGGAATCCTAACTGAATTAACTGAATTAACCTGAAAATCGCAGTGAAACTCAGTTTGGAGGCAATTAATATCTGTCACCTCAGCCAAAATGTTCCATTTCATTTTCCAAAACACAAAAACAGCTTGGTCATGTTACCTGTAGATTTGTATGCTTCAAACACCTATTTGTTGTGTTTTTTATTTCATAATGGCTACTCTGACCAAAATCTTGCTTGTATTGCATCAGAATACAAAATTTGGGAAGGAAGAAGGCAAAGCCAACTCAGACCCAGAAAACTTTTAGGAAATTGCAGCTCAAAAAACCAAACGTCAGCTGAGGCACCCAAAACCATGACAGCAAGCCAGAATTGGAGCAAGACAACAGCTGTGCCCTGATTGAAAAAGAACCTTCCTCTTGTGCCCTGAACTCAATATGCCAGCCTCAAAACCAAAGCTCATATCAGAAAATTCATTACAAACCATGATAAATAAGGGAAATGTGAAAAAGCCAAAGAAATGCAGGAGTCCTTTGTGATATTTGGCTGGATTCAGACACAAGGAAACTGGCTGTTCCCAGATTCATACCCCCTTCCACAGACAGACTTTGGAATTCTGATTGAATTCACCTCAAGATCGCTCTCACACTCCATTTGGAGGGAATTAGGATCTGTCCCCTCAGCAGAAGGGTATCATGTCATTTTCCAAAACACAGAAACTCATCTTGGTCGAGTTGCCTGTAGATTTCTAATCCTGAAAGGGCAATTTGCTGTGTTATTTTTTCTTTCATAATGGCTACTCTGTCAAAATCTTGCTTGTATTGCATCAGAATACAAAATTTGGGAAGGAAGAAGGTAAAACCGACTCAGACCCAGAAAATATTTAGCAAATTACCGCTCAAGAAACCACAAATCGGCTGAGGCACCCAAAACAATGACAGCAAGCCAGAATTGGAGCAAGCCAACAGCTGTGCCCTGATTGAACAAAACCATTAATCCAGTGCCCTGAACTCCATATTCCAGCCTCAAAACCAAAGCTCACAAAAAATAATCATTACAAACAATGATAAATAAGGGAAATCTGAGAAAGCCAAAGAAATTCAAGAGTCCTTTGTGGTATTTGGCTGGATTTAGACAGAAGGAAACAGGCTGTTTCTGGATTCATCCCCCCCTTCCACAGACTGACTTTGGAATTCTGACTCAATTCACCTCAAAATCGCACTCACACTCAATTTGGAGGGAATTAGTATCTGTCCCCTCAGCAGAAGTGTTCCATGTGAATTTCCAAAACACAGAAACTCATCTTGGTCGTGTTGCCTGTAGATTTCTAATCCTTAAAGGTCAATTTGCTGTGTTTTTTTTTTTTTCTTTCATAATGGCTACTCTGTCCAAAATCTTGCTTGTATTGCGTCAGAATACAAAATTTGGGAATAAGAAGGCAAATCCGATCAGAACCAGAAAACATTTAGGAAACTGCAGAAAAAGAATCCACAAATCAGCTGAGGCACCCAAAACCATGACAGCAAGCCAGAATTGGAGCAAGCCAACAGCTGTGCCCTGATTGAAAAAGAACCTTCCTCTTGTGCCCTAAACTCAATATGCCAGCCACAAAACCAAAGATCACATCAAAAAATTCTTTTCAAACCATGATAAATAGGAAAAATCAGAAAAAAGCCAAAGAAATGCAAGTTTTCTTAGTGATATTGGGCTTGATTTATTCCTAAGTAAACAGCTGTTTCCAGATTCATCCACAACTCCCAGCTGAGTGAATAGGGATTCTGACTGAATTCACCTCAAAATGGTAGTGAAATTCGGTTTGGAGACAATTAATATCTGTCACCTCAGCCAAAGTGTTCCATTTTATTTTCCAAAACAAAAAAACTCACTTTGGTCATGTTACCTATAGATTTCCAAGCTTCAAACGCTTATTTGTTGTGTTTTTTATTTCATAATGGCTACTCTGTCCAAAATCTTCCTTGTATTGCATCACACACAATTTGGGAAGGTAAAAGGCAAAGCCAACTCAGAAACAGAAAACATTTAGGAAATTGCCACTCAAGAAACCAAAAGTCAGCTGAGGCACCCAAAACCATGACAGCAAGCCAGAATTGGAGGAGGCAATCAGCTGAGTCCTGATTGAAAAAGGCCATTCTTCCGGGACCCTGAACTCCATATTCCAGCCTCAAAACCAAAGCTGACATCAGGAAATTCATTACAAACCACGATACATAACAAAAATGAGAAAAAAGCCAAGAAATGCAAGAATCCATAATGATATTGAGCTGGATTTAGTCGCAAGGAAACGGGCTGTTCTCGGATTCATCCACCCCTCCAGCTGACTGCCTGTGGAATTCTGACTGAATTAACCTGAAAATCGCAGTGAAACTCAGTTTGGAGGCAATTAATATCTGTCACCTCAGCCAAAGTGTTCCATTTTATTTTCCATAACACAAAAACTCACCTTGGTCGTGTTATCTGTAGATTTCTAGCTTCAAACACCTATGTGTAGTGTTTTTTATTTCATAATGGCTGCTCTGGCCAAACTCTTGTTTGTATTGTGTCAGAATACAAAATTTGGGAAGGAAGAAGGCAAAACCAACTCAGACCAAGAAAACATTTAGGAAATTGCCGCTCAAGAAATCACAAATCAGCTGAGGCACCCAAAAAAATGTCAGGATGCCAGAATTGGAACACGCCAACAGCTGTGCCCTGATTGAAAAAGAACCTTCCTCTTGTGCCCTGAACTCAATATGCCAGCCTCAAAACCAAAGCTCACATCAGAAAATTCATTACAAACCATGATAAATAAGAAAAATCAGAAAAAAGCCAAAGAAATGCAGGAGTTCTTAGTGATATTGGGCTTGATTTATTCTCTTATTGCTGGCTGGTTGCAGATTCATCAACAACTCCCAGCTGAGTGTCTGTGGTTTCTGACTGAATTAACATGAAAATCGCAGTGAAACTCGGTTTGGAGGCAATTAATATCTGTCACTTCAGCCAAAGTGTTCCATTTTATTTTCCAATACACAAAAACTCACCTTGGTCATGCTACCTGCAGATTTCTAAGCTTCAAACGCAATTTGTTGTGTTGTTTATTTCATAATGGCTACTGTGCCCAAACTCTTGTTTGTATTGTGTCAGAATGCAAAATTTCAAAAGGGAGAAGGCAAAACCAACTCAGACCCAGAAAACATTTAGGAAATTTTAACTCAAGAAACCAAAAGTCAGCTGAGGCACCCAAAACAATGACAGCAAGCCAGAATTGGAGCACGCCAACAGCTGTGCCCTGATTGAAAAAGAACCTTCCTCTTGTGCCCTGAACTCAATATGCCAGCCTCAAAACCAAAGCTCACATCAGAAAATTCATTACAAACCATGATACATAAGAAAAATGAGAAAAAAGCCAAAGAAATGCAAGAATCCCTAATTATATTGGGCTTGATTTAGTCGCAAGGAAACCGGCTGTTCCCGGATTCATTCGCCCCTCAAGCTGACGGCCTGTGGAATTCTGACTGAATTAACCTGAAAATCGCAGTGAAACTCAGTTTGGAGGCAATTAATATCTGTCACCTCAGCCAAAGTGTTCCATTTGATTTTCCAAAACAGAAAAACTCACCTTGGTTGTTTTACCTGTAGATGTCTAAGTTTCAACATCCTATTAGTTGTGTGTTTTCTTTCATAATGGCTACTCTGTCCAAACTCTTGTTTGTATTGCATCAGATACAAAATTTGGGAAGGAAGAAGGCAACACCAAATCAGACCCAGAAAACATTTAGGAAATTGCCGCTCAAGAAGCCAAAAGTCACTGAGGCACCCAAAACAATGACAGCAAGCCAGAAGAGGAGCAAGCCAACAGCTGTGCCCTGATTGAAAAAGAACCTTCCTCTTGTGCCCTGAACTCAATATGCCAGCCTCAAAACCAAAGCTCACATCAGAAAATTCATTACAAACCATGATAAATAAGAAAAAAGAGAAAAAAGCCAAAGAAATGCAAGAATCCATAATGATATAGGGCTTGATTTAGTCGCTAGGAAACCGGCTGTTCCTGGATTCATCTACCCCTCCAGCTGACTGCCTGTGGAATTCTGACTGAATTAACCTGACAATCGCAGTGAAACTCAAGAAATCAAATTTCAGCTGAGGCACCCAAAAAAAAGACAATAGCCAGAATTGGAGCAGGCCAACAGCTGTGCCCTGTTTGAAAAAGACCATTCCTCCGGTGCCCTGAAATCAAAATGCCAGCCTCAAAACCAAAGCTCACATCAGAAAATTCATTACAAACCATGATAAATAAGGGAAATGTGAAAAAGCCAAAGAAATGCAAGAGTCCTTTGTGATATTTGGCAGGATTTAGACACAAAGAAACTGGCTGTTTCCAGATTCATCCCCCCCCTTCCACAGACTGACTTTGGAATTCTGATTGAATTCACCTCAAAATCGCTCTCACACTCCATTTGGAGGGAATTAGAATCTGTCCCCTCAGCAGAAGCGTTCCATGTCATTTTCCAAAACACAGAATCTCATCGTGGTTGTGTTGCCTATGGATTTCTAATCCTGAAAGGTCAATTTGCTGTGTTTTTTTTTTTTTTCTTTCATAATGGCTACTCTCCAAAATCTTGCTTGTATTGCATCAGAATACAAAAATTGGGAAGGAAGAAGGCAAAACCAACTCAGACCCCGAAAACATTTAGGAAATTGCCACACAAGAAACCACAAATCAGCTGAGGCACCCAAAACAATGACAGCAAGCCAGAAGTGGAGCAAGCCAACAGCTGTGCCCTGATTGAAAAAGAACCTTCCTCTTGTGCCCTGAACTCAATATGCCAGCCTCAAAACCAAAGCTCACATCAGAAAATTCATACAAACTATGATAAATAAGGGAAATGTGAAAAAGCTGAAGAAATGCAAGCCTGTGGAATCCTAACTGAATTAACTGAATTAACCTGAAAATCGCAGTGAAACTCAGTTTGGAGGCAATTAATATCTGTCACCTCAGCCAAAATGTTCCATTTCATTTTCCAAAACACAAAAACAGCTTGGTCATGTTACCTGTAGATTTGTATGCTTCAAACACCTATTTGTTGTGTTTTTTATTTCATAATGGCTACTCTGACCAAAATCTTGCTTGTATTGCATCAGAATACAAAATTTGGGAAGGAAGAAGGCAAAGCCAACTCAGACCCAGAAAACTTTTAGGAAATTGCAGCTCAAAAAACCAAAAGTCAGCTGAGGCACCCAAAACCATGACAGCAAGCCAGAATTGGAGCAAGCCAACAGCTGTGCCCTGATTGAAAAAGAACCTTCCTCTTGTGCCCTGAACTCAATATGCCAGCCTCAAAACCAAAGCTCATATCAGAAAAATCATTACAAACCATGATAAATAAGAAAAAAGAGAAAAAAGCCAAAAAAATGCAAGAATCCATAATGATATAGGGCTTGATTTAGTCGCTAGGAAACCAGCTGTTCACGGATTCATCCACCCCTGCAGCTGCTGCATGTGGAATTCTGAATGAATTAACCTGAAAATCGCAGTGAAACTCAGTTTGGAGGCAATTAATATCTGTCACCTCAGCCAAAGTGTTTCATTTTATTTTCCAAAACACAAAAACTCACCTTGGTCATGTTACCTGTTGATTTCTAAGCTTCAAACGCCTATTAGTTGTGTTTTTTATTTCATAATGGCTACTCTGTCGAAAATCTCGCTTGTATTGCATCAGAATACAAAATTTGGGAAGGAAGAAGGCAAAGCCAACTCAGACCCAGAGAACATTTAGGAAATTGCCACACAGGAAACCACAAATTGGCTGAGGAACCCAAAACAATGACAGCAAGCCAGAATTGCAGCAAGCCAACAACTGTACCCTCTTTGAAAAAGACAGGTCCTCCAGTACCCTGAACTCCATATTGCAGCCTCAAAACCAAGCTCACATCAGAAAATTCATTACAAACCATGATAAATCAGGGAAATGTGAAAAAGCCAAAGAAATGCAAGAGTCCTTTTTGATATTTGGCTGGATTCAGATACAAGGAAACTGGCTGTTTCCAGATTCATCCCCCCCTTCCACAGACTGACTTTGGAATTCTGATTGAATTCACCTCAAAATCGCACTCACACTCAATTTGGAGGGAATTAGAATCTGTCCCCTCAGCAGAAGGGTTCCTTGTCATTTTCCAAAACACAGAAACTCATCTTGGTCGTGTAGCCTGCAGATTTCTAATCCTGAAAGGGCAATGCGCTGTGTTTTTTTTTTTTTTTCTTTCATAATGGCTACTCTCCAAAATCTTGCTTGTATTGCATCAGAATACAAAATTTGGGAATAAGTAGGCAAAACCGACTCAGACCCAGAAAACATTTAGGAAATTGGCACTCAAGAAACCACAAATCAGCTGAGACACCCAAAACAATGACAGCAAGGCAGAATTGGAGCACGCCAACAGCTGTGCCCTGATTGAAAAAGAACCTTCCTCTTGTGCCTGAACTCAATATGCCAGCCTCAAAACCAAAGCTCACATCAGAAAATTCATTACAAACCATGATAAATAAGAAAAAAGAGAAAAAAGCCAAAAAAATGCAAGAATCCATAATGATATAAGGCTGGATTTAGTCACAAGGAAACCGGCTGTTCCCGGATTCATCCACCCCTCCAGCTGACTGCCTGTGGAATTCTGACTGAATTAACCTGAAAATCACAGTGAAACTCAGTTTGGAGGCAGTTAATATCTGTCACCTCAGCCAAAGTGTTCCATTTTATTTTCCAAAACACAAAAACTCACCTTGGTTATGTTACCTGTAGATTTCTAAGCTTCAAACACCTATTTGTTGTGTTTTTTATTTCATAATGGCTATTCTGTACAAACTCTTCTTTGCATTGCATCAGAATACAAAATTTGGGAAGGAAGAAGGCAAAGCCAACTCAGACCCAGAAAACATTTGGGAAATTGCCACACAAGAAACCACAAATCGGCTGAGGTACTCAAAATAAGGACAGCAAGCCAGAACTGCAGCCAGCCAACAGCTGTGCCCTGATTGAAAAAGAGCCATCCTCTTCTGCCCTGAACTCAATATGCCAGCCTCAAAACCAAAGCTCACATCAGAAAATTCATTACAAACCATGATAAATAAGAAAAAAGAGAAAAAAGCCAAAGAAATGCAAGAGTACTTTGTGATATTTGGCTGGATTTAGACACAAGGAAACTGGATGTTTCCAGATTCATCCCCCCCTTCCACAGACTGACTTTGGAATTCTGATTGAATTCACCTCAAAATCGCACTCACAATCATTTGGGAGGGAATTAGAATCTGTCCCCTCAGCAGAAGCGTTCTATGTCATTTTCCAAAACACAGAAACTCATCTTGGTCGTGTTGCCTGTAGATTTCTAATCCTGAAAGGGCAATGCGCTTTTTTTTTTTTCTTTCATAATGGCTACTCTCCAAAATCTTGCTTGTATTGCATCAGAATACAAAATTTGGGAATAAGAAGGCAAAACCGACTCAGACCCAGAAAACATTTAGGAAATTGGCACTCAAGAAACCACAAATCGGCTGAGGCACCCAAAACAATGACAGCAAGCCAGAAGTGGAGCAAGCCAACAGCTGTGCCCTGATTGAAAAACAACCTTCCTCTTGTGCCCTGAACTCAATATGCCAGCCTCAAAACCAAAGCTGACATCAGAAAATTCATTACAAACCATGATAAATAAGGGAAATGTGAAAAAGCCAAAGAAATGCAAGAGTCCTTTGTGATATTTGGCAGGATTTAGACACAAAGAAACTGGCTGTTTCCAGATTCATCCCCCCCTTCCACAGACCGACTTTGGAATTCTGATTGAATTCACTTCAAAATCGCTCTCACACTCCATTTGGAGGGCATTAGAATCTGTCCCCTCAGAAGAAGCGCTCCATGTCATTTTCCAAAACACAGAATCTCACCTTGGTTGTGTTGCCTATGGATTTCTAATCCTGAAAGGTCAATTTGCTGTGTTTTTTTTTTTTTCTTTCATAATGGCTACTCTCCAAAATCTTGCTTGTATTGCATCAGAATACAAAAATTGGGAAGGAAGAAGGCAAAACCAACTCAGACCCCGAAAACATTTAGGAAATTGCCACACAAGAAACCACAAATCAGCTGAGGCACCCAAAACAATGACAGCAAGCCAGAATTGGAGCAAGCCAACAGCTGTGCCCTGATTGAAAAAGAACCTTCCTCTTGTGCCCTGAACTCAATATGCCAGCCTCAAAACCAAAGCTCACATCAGAAAATTCATTACAAACCATGATAAATAAGAAAAAAGAGAAAAAAGCCAAAAAAATGCAAGAATCCATAATGATATAGGGCTTGATTTAGTCGCTAGGAAACCGGCTGTTCCCGGATTCATCCACCCCTCCAGCTGACAGCCTGTGGAATTCTGACTGAATTAACCTGAAAATCACAGTGAAACTCAGTTTGGAGGCAATTAATATCTGTCACCTCAGCCAAAGTGTTCCATTTTATTTTCATAAACACAAAAACTCACCTTGGTCATGTTTCCTGTAGATTTCTAAGCTTCAAACGCCTATTTGTTGTGTTTTTTCTTTCATAATGGCTATTCTGTACAAACTCTTCTTTGCATTGCATCAGAATACAAAATTTGGGAAGGAAGAAGGCAAAGCCAACTCAGACCCTGAAAACATTTGGGAAATTGCCACACAAGAAACCACAAATCGGCTGAGGCACTCAAAACAATGACAGCAAGCCAGAAGTGGAGCAAGCCAACAGCTGTGCCCTGATTGAAAAACAACCTTCCTCTTGTGCCCTGAACTCAATATGCCAGCCTCAAAACCAAAGCTCACGTCAGAAAATTCATTACAAACCATGATAAATAAGAAAAAAGAGAAAAAAGCCAAAAAAATGCAAGAATCCATAATGATATTGGGTTTGATTTAGTTGCAAGGAAACCGGCTGTTCCCAGATTCATCCACCACTAAAGCTGACTGCCTGTGGAATTCTGACTGAATTAACCTGACAATCGCAGTGAAACTCAAGAAACCAAATTTCAGCTGAGGCACCCAAAACAAAGACAATAGCCAGAATTGGAGCACACCAACAGCTGTGCCCTGTTTGAAAAAGACCATTCCTCCGGTGCCCTGAACTCTATATTGCAGCCTCAAAACCAAAGCTCACATCAGAAAATTCATTACAAACCATGATAAATTAGGGAAATGTGAAAAAGCCAAAGAAATGCAAGAGTCCTTTGTGATATTTGGCTGGAATTAGACACAAAGAAACTGGCTGTTTCCAGATTCATCCCCCCCTTCCACAGACTGACTTTGGAATTCTGATTGAATTCACCTCAAAATCGCACTCACACTCATTTGGGAGGGAATTAGAATCTGTCCCCTCAGCAGAAGCGTTCTATGTCATTTTCCAAAACACAGAAACTCATCTTGGTCATGTTGCTTGTAGATTTCTAATCCTGAAATGGCAATGCGCTGTGTTTTTTTTTTTTCTTTCTTTCATAATGGCTACTCTCCAAAATCTTGCTTGTATTGCATCAGAATACAAAATTTGGGAATAAGAAGGCAAAACCGACTCAGACCCAGAAAACATTTAGGAAATTGGCACTCAAGAAACCACAAATCGGCTGAGGCACCCAAAACAATGACAGCAAGCCAGAAGTGGAGCAAGCCAACAGCTGTGCCCTGATTGAAAAACAACCTTCCTCTTGTGCCCTGAACTCAATATGCCAGCCTCAAAACCAAAGCTCACATCAGAAAATTCATTACAAACCATGATAAATAAGAAAAAAGAGAAAAAAGCCAAAAAATGCAAGAATCCATAATGATATTGGGTTTGATTTAGTTGCAAGGAAACCGGCTGTTCCCAGATTCATCCACCACTAAAGCTGACTGCCTGTGGAATTCTGACTGAATTAACCTGACAATCGCAGTGAAACTCAAGAAACCAAATTTCAGCTGAGGCACCCAAAACAAAGACAATAGCCAGAATTGGAGCAGGCCAACAGCTGTGCCCTGTTTGAAAAAGACCATTCCTCCGGTGCCCTGAACTCAAAATGCCAGCCTCAAAACCAAAGCTCACATCAGAAAATTCATTACAAACCATGATAAATCAGGGAAATGTGAAAAAGCCAAAGAAATGCAAGAGTCCTTTGTGATATTTGGCAGGATTTAGACACAAAGAAACTGGCTGTTTCCAGATTCATCCCCCCCTTCCACAGACTGACTTTGGAATTCTGATTGAATTCACCTCAAAATCGCTCTCACACTCCATTTGGAGGGAATTAGAATCTGTCCCCTCAGCAGAAGCGTTCCATGTCATTTTCCAAAACACAGAATCTCATCGTGGTTGTGTTGCCTATGGATTTCTAATCATGAAAGGTCAATTTGCTGTTTTTTTTTTTTTCTTTCATAATGGCTACTCTCCAAAATCTTGCTTGTATTGCATCAGAATACAAAAATTGGGAAGGAAGAAGGCAAAACCAACTCAGACCCCGAAAACATTTAGGAAATTGCCACACAAGAAACCACAAATCAGCTGAGGCACCCAAAACAATGACAGCAAGCCAGAAGTGGAGCAAGCCAACAGCTGTGCCCTGATTGAAAAAGAACCTTCCTCTTGTGCCCTGAACTCAATATGCCAGCCTCAAAACCAAAGCTCACACCAGAAAATTCATACAAACCATGATAAATAAGGGAAATGTGAAAAAGCTGAAGAAATGCAAGCCTGTGGAATCCTTACTGAATTAACTGAATTAACCTGAAAATCGCAGTGAAACTGAGTTTGGAGGCAATTAATATCTGTCACCTCAGCCAAAATGTTCCATTTCATTTTCCAAAACACAAAAACAGCTTGGTCATGTTACCTGTAGATTTGTATGCTTCAAACACCTATTTGTTGTGTTTTTTATTTCATAATGGCTACTCTGACCAAAATCTTGCTTGTATTGCATCAGAATACAAAATTTGGGAAGGAAGAAGGCAAAGCCAACTAAGACCCAGAAAACTTTTAGGAAATTGCAGCTCAAAAAACCAAAAGTCAGCTGAGGCACCCAAAACCATGACAGCAAGCCAGAATTGGAGCAAGACAACAGCTGTGCCCTGATTGAAAAAGAACCTTCCTCTTGTACCCTGAACTCAATATGCCAGCCTCAAAACCAAAGCTCACATCAGAAAATTCATTACAAACCATGATAAATAAGAAAAAAGAGAAAAAAGCCAAAAAATGCAAGAATCCATAATGATATATGGCTTGATTTAGTCGCTAGGAAACCAGCTGTTCACGGATTCATCCACCCCTCCAGCTGCTGCCTGTGGAATTCTGAATGAATTAACCTGAAAATCACAGTGAAACTCAGTTTGGAGGCAATTAATATCTGTCACCTCAGCCAAAGTGTTCCATTTTATTTTCCAAAACACAAAAACTAACCTTGGTCATGTTACCTGTTGATTTCTAAGCTTCAAACGGCTATTAGTTGTGTTTTTTATTTCATAATGGCTACTCTGTCGAAAATCTCGCTTGTATTGCATCAGAATACAAAATTTGGGAAGGAAGAAGGCAAAGCCAACTCAGACCCAGAGAACATTTAGGAAATTGCCACACAGGAAACCACAAATTGGCTGAGGAACCCAAAACAATGACAGCAAGCCAGAATTGCAGCAAGCCAACAACTGTACCCTCTTTGAAAAAGACAGGTCCTCCAGTACCCTGAACTCCATATTGCAGCCTCAAAACCAAGCTCACATCAGAAAATTCATTACAAACCATGATAAATCAGGGAAATGTGAAAAAGCCAAAGAAATGCAAGAGTCCTTTTTGATATTTGGCTGGATTCAGATACAAGGAAACTGGCTGTTTCCAGATTCATCCCCCCCTTCCACAGACTGACTTTGGAATTCTGATTGAATTCACCTCAAAATCGCACTCACACTCAATTTGGAGGGAATTAGAATCTGTCCCCTCAGCAGAAGGGTTCCTTGTCATTTTCCAAAACACAGAAACTCATCTTGGTCGTGTAGCCTGCAGATTTCTAATCCTGAAAGGGCAATGCGCTGTGTTTTTTTTTTTTTTTCTTTCATAATGGCTACTCTCCAAAATCTTGCTTGTATTGCATCAGAATACAAAATTTGGGAATAAGTAGGCAAAACCGACTCAGACCCAGAAAACATTTAGGAAATTGGCACTCAAGAAACCACAAATCAGCTGAGACACCCAAAACAATGACAGCAAGGCAGAATTGGAGCACGCCAACAGCTGTGCCCTGATTGAAAAAGAACCTTCCTCTTGTGCCTGAACTCAATATGCCAGCCTCAAAACCAAAGCTCACATCAGAAAATTCATTACAAACCATGATAAATAAGAAAAAAGAGAAAAAAGCCAAAAAAATGCAAGAATCCATAATGATATAAGGCTGGATTTAGTCACAAGGAAACCGGCTGTTCCCGGATTCATCCACCCCTCCAGCTGACTGCCTGTGGAATTCTGACTGAATTAACCTGAAAATCACAGTGAAACTCAGTTTGGAGGCAGTTAATATCTGTCACCTCAGCCAAAGTGTTCCATTTTATTTTCCAAAACACAAAAACTCACCTTGGTTATGTTACCTGTAGATTTCTAAGCTTCAAACACCTATTTGTTGTGTTTTTTATTTCATAATGGCTATTCTGTACAAACTCTTCTTTGCATTGCATCAGAATACAAAATTTGGGAAGGAAGAAGGCAAAGCCAACTCAGACCCAGAAAACATTTGGGAAATTGCCACACAAGAAACCACAAATCGGCTGAGGTACTCAAAATAAGGACAGCAAGCCAGAACTGCAGCCAGCCAACAGCTGTGCCCTGATTGAAAAAGAGCCATCCTCTTCTGCCCTGAACTCAATATGCCAGCCTCAAAACCAAAGCTCACATCAGAAAATTCATTACAAACCATGATAAATAAGAAAAAAGAGAAAAAAGCCAAAGAAATGCAAGAGTACTTTGTGATATTTGGCTGGATTTAGACACAAGGAAACTGGATGTTTCCAGATTCATCCCCCCCTTCCACAGACTGACTTTGGAATTCTGATTGAATTCACCTCAAAATCGCACTCACAATCATTTGGGAGGGAATTAGAATCTGTCCCCTCAGCAGAAGCGTTCTATGTCATTTTCCAAAACACAGAAACTCATCTTGGTCGTGTTGCCTGTAGATTTCTAATCCTGAAAGGGCAATGCGCTTTTTTTTTTTTCTTTCATAATGGCTACTCTCCAAAATCTTGCTTGTATTGCATCAGAATACAAAATTTGGGAATAAGAAGGCAAAACCGACTCAGACCCAGAAAACATTTAGGAAATTGGCACTCAAGAAACCACAAATCGGCTGAGGCACCCAAAACAATGACAGCAAGCCAGAAGTGGAGCAAGCCAACAGCTGTGCCCTGATTGAAAAACAACCTTCCTCTTGTGCCCTGAACTCAATATGCCAGCCTCAAAACCAAAGCTGACATCAGAAAATTCATTACAAACCATGATAAATAAGGGAAATGTGAAAAAGCCAAAGAAATGCAAGAGTCCTTTGTGATATTTGGCAGGATTTAGACACAAAGAAACTGGCTGTTTCCAGATTCATCCCCCCCTTCCACAGACCGACTTTGGAATTCTGATTGAATTCACTTCAAAATCGCTCTCACACTCCATTTGGAGGGCATTAGAATCTGTCCCCTCAGAAGAAGCGCTCCATGTCATTTTCCAAAACACAGAATCTCACCTTGGTTGTGTTGCCTATGGATTTCTAATCCTGAAAGGTCAATTTGCTGTGTTTTTTTTTTTCTTTCATAATGGCTACTCTCCAAAATCTTGCTTGTATTGCATCAGAATACAAAAATTGGGAAGGAAGAAGGCAAAACCAACTCAGACCCCGAAAACATTTAGGAAATTGCCACACAAGAAACCACAAATCAGCTGAGGCACCCAAAACAATGACAGCAAGCCAGAATTGGAGCAAGCCAACAGCTGTGCCCTGATTGAAAAAGAACCTTCCTCTTGTGCCCTGAACTCAATATGCCAGCCTCAAAACCAAAGCTCACATCAGAAAATTCATTACAAACCATGATAAATAAGAAAAAAGAGAAAAAAGCCAAAAAAATGCAAGAATCCATAATGATATAGGGCTTGATTTAGTCGCTAGGAAACCGGCTGTTCCCGGATTCATCCACCCCTCCAGCTGACAGCCTGTGGAATTCTGACTGAATTAACCTGAAAATCACAGTGAAACTCAGTTTGGAGGCAATTAATATCTGTCACCTCAGCCAAAGTGTTCCATTTTATTTTCATAAACACAAAAACTCACCTTGGTCATGTTTCCTGTAGATTTCTAAGCTTCAAACGCCTATTTGTTGTGTTTTTTCTTTCATAATGGCTATTCTGTACAAACTCTTCTTTGCATTGCATCAGAATACAAAATTTGGGAAGGAAGAAGGCAAAGCCAACTCAGACCCTGAAAACATTTGGGAAATTGCCACACAAGAAACCACAAATCGGCTGAGGCACTCAAAACAATGACAGCAAGCCAGAAGTGGAGCAAGCCAACAGCTGTGCCCTGATTGAAAAACAACCTTCCTCTTGTGCCCTGAACTCAATATGCCAGCCTCAAAACCAAAGCTCACGTCAGAAAATTCATTACAAACCATGATAAATAAGAAAAAAGAGAAAAAAGCCAAAAAAATGCAAGAATCCATAATGATATTGGGTTTGATTTAGTTGCAAGGAAACCGGCTGTTCCCAGATTCATCCACCACTAAAGCTGACTGCCTGTGGAATTCTGACTGAATTAACCTGACAATCGCAGTGAAACTCAAGAAACCAAATTTCAGCTGAGGCACCCAAAACAAAGACAATAGCCAGAATTGGAGCACACCAACAGCTGTGCCCTGTTTGAAAAAGACCATTCCTCCGGTGCCCTGAACTCTATATTGCAGCCTCAAAACCAAAGCTCACATCAGAAAATTCATTACAAACCATGACAAATTAGGGAAATGTGAAAAAGCCAAAGAAATGCAAGAGTCCTTTGTGATATTTGGCTGGAATTAGACACAAAGAAACTGGCTGTTTCCAGATTCATCCCCCCCTTCCACAGACTGACTTTGGAATTCTGATTGAATTCACCTCAAAATCGCACTCACACTCATTTGGGAGGGAATTAGAATCTGTCCCCTCAGCAGAAGCGTTCTATGTCATTTTCCAAAACACAGAAACTCATCTTGGTCATGTTGCTTGTAGATTTCTAATCCTGAAATGGCAATGCGCTGTGTTTTTTTTTTTTCTTTCTTTCATAATGGCTACTCTCCAAAATCTTGCTTGTATTGCATCAGAATACAAAATTTGGGAATAAGAAGGCAAAACCGACTCAGACCCAGAAAACATTTAGGAAATTGGCACTCAAGAAACCACAAATCGGCTGAGGCACCCAAAACAATGACAGCAAGCCAGAAGTGGAGCAAGCCAACAGGTGTGCCCTGATTGAAAAACAACCTTCCTCTTGTGCCCTGAACTCAATATGCCAGCCTCAAAACCAAAGCTCACATCAGAAAATTCATTACAAACCATGATAAATAAGAAAAAAGAGAAAAAAGCCAAAAAATGCAAGAATCCATAATGATATTGGGTTTGATTTAGTTGCAAGGAAACCGGCTGTTCCCAGATTCATCCACCACTAAAGCTGACTGCCTGTGGAATTCTGACTGAATTAACCTGACAATCGCAGTGAAACTCAAGAAACCAAATTTCAGCTGAGGCACCCAAAACAAAGACAATAGCCAGAATTGGAGCAGGCCAACAGCTGTGCCCTGTTTGAAAAAGACCATTCCTCCGGTGCCCTGAACTCAAAATGCCAGCCTCAAAACCAAAGCTCACATCAGAAAATTCATTACAAACCATGATAAATCAGGGAAATGTGAAAAAGCCAAAGAAATGCAAGAGTCCTTTGTGATATTTGGCAGGATTTAGACACAAAGAAACTGGCTGTTTCCAGATTCATCCCCCCCTTCCACAGACTGACTTTGGAATTCTGATTGAATTCACCTCAAAATCGCTCTCACACTCCATTTGGAGGGAATTAGAATCTGTCCCCTCAGCAGAAGCGTTCCATGTCATTTTCCAAAACACAGAATCTCATCGTGGTTGTGTTGCCTATGGATTTCTAATCATGAAAGGTCAATTTGCTGTTTTTTTTTTTTCTTTCATAATGGCTACTCTCCAAAATCTTGCTTGTATTGCATCAGAATACAAAAATTGGGAAGGAAGAAGGCAAAACCAACTCAGACCCCGAAAACATTTAGGAAATTGCCACACAAGAAACCACAAATCAGCTGAGGCACCCAAAACAATGACAGCAAGCCAGAAGTGGAGCAAGCCAACAGCTGTGCCCTGATTGAAAAACAACCTTCCTCTTGTGCCCTGAACTCAATATGCCAGCCTCAAAACCAAAGCTCACACCAGAAAATTCATACAAACCATGATAAATAAGGGAAATGTGAAAAAGCTGAAGAAATGCAAGCCTGTGGAATCCTAACTGAATTAACTGAATTAACCTGAAAATCGCAGTGAAACTGAGTTTGGAGGCAATTAATATCTGTCACCTCAGCCAAAATGTTCCATTTCATTTTCCAAAACACAAAAACAGCTTGGTCATGTTACCTGTAGATTTGTATGCTTCAAACACCTATTTGTTGTGTTTTTTATTTCATAATGGCTACTCTGACCAAAATCTTGCTTGTATTGCATCAGAATACAAAATTTGGGAAGGAAGAAGGCAAAGCCAACTAAGACCCAGAAAACTTTTAGGAAATTGCAGCTCAAAAAACCAAAAGTCAGCTGAGGCACCTAAAACCATGACAGCAAGCCAGAATTGGAGCAAGACAACAGCTGTGCCCTGATTGAAAAAGAACCTTCCTCTTGTACCCTGAACTCAATATGCCAGCCTCAAAACCAAAGCTCACATCAGAAAATTCATTACAAACCATGATAAATAAGAAAAAAGAGAAAAAAGCCAAAAAATGCAAGAATCCATAATGATATAGGGCTTGATTTAGTCGCTAGGAAACCAGCTGTTCACGGATTCATCCACCCCTCCAGCTGCTGCCTGTGGAATTCTGAATGAATTAACCTGAAAATCACAGTGAAACTCAGTTTGGAGGCAATTAATATCTGTCACCTCAGCCAAAGTGTTCCATTTTATTTTCCAAAACACAAAAACTAACCTTGGTCATGTTACCTGTTGATTTCTAAGCTTCAAACGGCTATTAGTTGTGTTTTTTATTTCATAATGGCTACTCTGTCGAAAATCTCGCTTGTATTGCATCAGAATACAAAATTTGGGAAGGAAGAAGGCAAAGCCAACTCAGACCCAGAGAACATTTAGGAAATTGCCACACAGGAAACCACAAATTGGCTGAGGAACCCAAAACAATGACAGCAAGACAGAATTGCAGCAAGCCAACAACTGTACCCTCTTTGAAAAAGACAGGTCCTCCAGTACCCTGAACTCCATATTGCAGCCTCAAAACCAAGCTCACATCAGAAAATTCATTACAAACCATGATAAATCAGGGAAATGTGAAAAAGCCAAAGAAATGCAAGAGTCCTTTTTGATATTTGGCTGGATTCAGATACAAGGAAACTGGCTATTTCCAGATTCATCCCCCCCTTCCACAGACTGACTTTGGAATTCTGATTGAATTCACCTCAAAATCGCACTCACACTCAATTTGGAGGGAATTAGAATCTGTCCCCTCAGCAGAAGGGTTCCTTGTCATTTTCCAAAACACAGAAACTCATCTTGGTCGTGTAGCCTGTAGATTTCTAATCCTGAAAGGGCAATGCGCTGTGTTTTTTTTTTTTTCTTTCATAATGGCTACTCTCCAAAATCTTGCTTGTATTGCATCAGAATACAAAATTTGGGAATAAGTAGGCAAAACCGACTCAGACCCAGAAAACATTTAGGAAATTGGCACTCAAGAAACCACAAATCAGCTGAGACACCCAAAACAATGACAGCAAGGCAGAATTGGAGCAAGCCAACAGCTGTGCCCTGATTGAAAAAGAACCTTCCTCTTGTGCCTGAACTCAATATGCCAGCCTCAAAACCAAAGCTCACATCAGAAAATTCATTACAAACCATGATAAATAAGAAAAAAGAGAAAAAAGCCAAAAAAATGCAAGAATCCATAATGATATAAGGCTTGATTTAGTCACAAGGAAACCGGCTGTTCCCGGATTTATCCACCCCTCCAGCTGACTGCCTGTGGAATTCTGACTGAATTAACCTGAAAATCACAGTGAAACTCAGTTTGGAGGCAGTTAATATCTGTCACCTCAGCCAAAGTGTTCCATTTTATTTTCATAAACACAAAAACTCACCTTGGTCATGTTACCTGTAGATTTCTAAGCTTCAAACACCTATTTGTTGTGTTTTTTATTTCATAATGGCTATTCTGTACAAACTCTTCTTTGCATTGCATCAGAATACAAAATTTGGGAAGGAAGAAGGCAAAGCCAACTCAGACCCTGAAAACATTTGGGAAATTGCCACACAAGAAACCACAAATCGGCTGAGGCACTCAAAACAATGACAGCAAGCCAGAAGTGGAGCAAGCCAACAGCTGTGCCCTGATTGAAAAACAACCTTCCTCTTGTGCCCTGAACTCAATATGCCAGCCTCAAAACCAAAGCTCACATCAGAAAATTCATTACAAACCATGATAAATAAGAAAAAAGAGAAAAAAGCCAAAAAATGCAAGAATCCATAATGATATTGGGTTTGATTTAGTTGCAAGGAAACCGGCTGTTCCCAGATTCATCCACCACTAAAGCTGACTGCCTGTGGAATTCTGACTGAATTAACCTGACAATCGCAGTGAAACTCAAGAAACCAAATTTCAGCTGAGGCACCCAAAACAAAGACAATAGCCAGAATTGGAGCACACCAACAGCTGTGCCCTGTTTGAAAAAGACCATTCCTCAGGTGCCCTGAACTCTATATTGCAGCCTCAAAACCAAAGCTCACATCAGAAAATTCATTACAAACCATGATAAATTAGGGAAATGTGAAAAAGCCAAAGAAATGCAAGAGTCCTTTGTGATATTTGGCTGGAATTAGACACAAAGAAACTGGCTGTTTCCAGATTCATCCCCCCCTTCCACAGACTGACTTTGGAATTCTGATTGAATTCACCTCAAAATCGTACTCACACTCATTTGGGAGGGAATTAGAATCTGTCCCCTCAGCAGAAGCGTTCCATGTCATTTTCCAAAACACAGAAACTCATCTTGGTCGTGTTGCCTGTAGATTTCTAATCCTGAATGGGCAATGCGCTGTGTTTTTTTTTTTTTTCTTTCTTTCATAATGGCTACTCTCCAAAATCTTGCTTGTATTGCATCAGAATACAAAATTTGGGAATAAGAAGGCAAAACCAACTCAGACCCAGAAAACATTTAGGAAATTGGCACTCAAGAAACCACAAATCGGCTGAGGCACCCAAAACAATGACAGCAAGCCAGAAGTGGAGCAAGCCAACAGCTGTGCCCTGATTGCAAAAGAACCTTCCTCTTGTGCCCTGAACTCAATATGCCAGCCTCAAAACCAAAGCTCACATCAGAAAATTCATTACAAACCATGATAAATAAGGGAAATGTGAAAAAGCCAAAGAAATGCAAGAGTCCTTTGTGATATTTGGCAGGATTTAGACACAAAGAAACTGGCTGTTTCCAGATTCATCCCCCCCTTCCACAGACTGACTTTGGAATTCTGATTGAATTCACCTCAAAATCGCTCTCACACTCCATTTGGAGGGAATTAGAATCTGTCCCCTCAGCAGAAGCGTTCCATGCCATTTTCCAAAACACAGAATCTCATCGTGGTTGTGTTGCCTATGGATTTCTAATCCTGAAAGGTCAATTTGCTCTGTTTTTTTTTTTTCTTTCATAATGGCTACTCTCCAAAATCTTGCTTGTACTGCATCAGAATACAAAATTTGGGAAGGAAGAAGGCAAAACCAACTCAGGCCCAGAAAACATTTAGGAAATTGCCACTCAAGAAACCAAGTCAGCTGAGGCACCCACAACAATGACAGCAAGCCATAATTGGAGCAAGCCAACAGCTGTACCCTGTTTGAAAAAGAACCTTCCTCTTTTACCCTGAACTCAATATGCCAGCCTCAGAACCAAAGCTCACATCAGAAAATTCATTACAAACCATGATAAATAAGAAAAAGGAGAAAAAAGACAAAGAAATGCAAGAATCCGTAATGATATCGGGCTTGATATAGTCGCAAGGAAACCGGCTGCTCCCGGATTCATCCACCCCTCCAGCTGACTGCCTATGGAATTTTGACTGAATTAACCTCAAAATAGCAGTGAAACTCATTTTGGAGACAATTAATATTTGTCACCTCAGCTAAAGTGTTCCATTTTATTTTGCAAAACACAAAAACTCACCTTGGTTATGTTACCTGTAGATTTCTAAACTTCAAATGCCTATTTGTTGTGTTTTTTATTTCATAATGGCTACTCTGACCAAACTCTTGTTTGTATGGCGTCAGAATACAAAATTTGGGAAGGAAGAAGGGAAAAACAACTCAGACCTAAAAAACATTTAGCAAATTGCCACTCAAGAAACCACAAATCAGCTGAGGATCCCAAACAATGAAAGCAAGCCAGAATTGAGGCAGGCCAATAGCTGTGCCCTGTTTGAAACAGAACATTCCTCTTGCTCCCTGAACTCCATTTTGCAGCCTCAAAACCAAAGCTCATATCAGAAAATTCATTACAAACCATGATAAATAAGAAAAAGGAGAAAAAAGCCAAAGAAATGCAAGAATCCGTAATGTTATTGGGCTTGATTTAGTCACATGGAAGCCGGCTGTTCGCGGATTCATTCACCCCTCCAGTTGACTGCCTGTGGAATTCTGACTGAATTAACCTGAAAATCACAGTGAAACTCAGTTTGGAGGCAATTAATATCTGTCACCTCAGCCAAAGTGTTCCATTTGATTTTCCAAAACACAAATCTCACCTTGGTCGTGTTACCTGTAGATTTCTAAGCTTCAAACGCCTATTTGTTTTGTTTTTCTATTTCATAATGGCTACTCTGCCGAAACTCTTGTTTGTATGGCGTCAGAATACAAAATTTGGGTAGGAAGAAGGCAAAACCAACTCAGACCCAGAAAACATTTAGGAAATTGCCGCTCACAAACCACATATCGGCTGAGGCACCCAAAACAATGACAGCAAGCCAGAATTGGAGCAGGCCAACTGCTGTGCCCTGTTTGAAAAAGACCATTCCCCCGGTGCTCTGAACTCCATATTGCAGCCATAAAACCAAAGCTCACATGAGAAAATTCATTACAAACCATGATAAATAGGAAATCAGAGAAAAAAGCCAAAGAAATGCAAGAATCCATAATGACATTTGGCCTTATTAGTCACAAGGAAACCGGCTGTAGCTGGATTCATCCTCTGCTCCAGCTGACTGCCTGTGGAATTCTGACTGAATTCACCTGAAAATCGCAGTGAAACTCAGTTTGGAGGCAATTAATATCTGTCACCTCAGACCATTTTATTATCCAAAACACATGACCTCACCTTGGTCGTGTTACCTGTAGATTTCTAAGCTTCAAACGCCTATATGCTATGTTTTTCATTACAAAATGGCTACTCTGCAAAAACTCTTGTTTGTATTGCGTCAGAATACAAAATTTGGGAAGGAAGAAGGCAAAATCAACTCAGACCCAGAAAACATGTAGGAAATTGCCGCTCAAGAAACCACAAATCGGCTGAGGCACTCAAAGCAATGACAGCAAGCCAGAATTAGAGCAGACTAACAGCTGTGCCCTGATTGGAAAAGACCATTCCCCCGGTGCCCTGAACTCCATATTGCAGCCTCATAACCAAAGCTGACATCACAAAATTCATTACAAACCATGATAAATAAGAAAAATGCGAAAAATCCAAAGAAATGCAAGAATCCATAATGATATTGGGCTTGATTTAGTCGCAAGGAAACGGGCTGTTCCCGGATTCATCCACCCCTCCAGCTGACTGCCTGTGGAATTCTGACTGAATTAACCTGAAAATCGCAGTGAAACTCAGTTTGGAGGCAATTAATATCTGTCACCTCAGCCAAAGTGTTCCATTTTATTTTGCAAAACACAAAAACTCACCTTGGTCGTGTTACCTGTAGATTTCTAAGCTTCAAATGCCTATTTGTTGTGTTTTTTATTTCATAATAGCTACTCTGCCCAAACTCTTGTTTGTATGGCGTCAGAATACAAAATTTGGGAAGGAAGAAGGCAAAACCAACTCAGACCCAGAAAACATTTAGGAAATTGCCACTCAAGAAACCAGAAATCGGCTGAGGCATCCAAAACAATGACAGCAAGCCAGAATTGGAGCAAGCCAACAGCTGTGCCCTGTTTGAAAAATAACCTTCCTCTTCTGCCCAGAACTCAATATGCCAGCCTCAGAACCAAAGCTCACATCAGAAAATTCATTACAAACCATGATAAATAAGAAAAATGAGAAAATAGCCAAAGAAATGCAAGAATCTGTAATGATATCGGGCTTGATATAGTTGCAAGGAAACCGGCTGTTCCCGGATTCATCCACCCATTCAGTTGACTGCCTATGGAATTCTGACTGAATTAACCTCAAAATAGCAGTGAAACTCATATAGGAGACAATTAATATCTGTCACCTCAGCTAAAGTGTTCCATTTTATTTTGCAAAACACAAAAACTCACCTTGGTCGTGTTACCTGTAGATTTCTAAGCTTCAAACACCTATTTCTTGTGTTTTTTATTTCATAATGGCTATTCTACCCAAACTCTTGTTTGTATGGCGTCAGCATACAAAATTTGGGAAGGAAGAAGGCAAAACCAACTCAGACCCAGAAAACATTTAGGAAATTGCCACTCACAAACCACATATCGGCTGAGGCACCCAAAACAATGACAGCAAGCCAGAATTGGAGCAGGTCAACAGCTGTGCCCTGTTTGAAAAAGACCATTCCCCCGGTGCCCTAAACTCCATATTGCAGCCACAAAACCAAAGTTCACATCAGAAAATTCATTACAAACCATGATAAATAGGAAATCAGAGAAAAAAGCCAAAGAAATGCAAGAATCCATAATGACATTTGGCCTTATTAGTCACAAGGAAACCAGCTGTTCCCGGATTCATCCTCTGCTCCAGCTGACTGCTGTGGAATTCTGACTGAATTAACCTGAAAATCGCAGTGAAACTCAGTTTGGAGGCAATTACTATCTGTCACCTCAGCCAAAGTGTTCCATTTTATTTTCCAAAACACAAAAACTCACCTTGGTCATGTTACCTGTAGATTTCTAACATTCAAACGCCTATTTGTTGTGTTTTTTATTTCATAATGGCTACTCTGCCTAAACTGTTGTTTGTATGGCGTCAGAATACAAAATTTGAGAAGGAAGAGGGCAAAACCAACTCAGACCCCGAAAACATTTAGGAAATTGCTGCTCAGAATCCACAAATCGGCTGAGGCACCCAAAACAATGACAGCAAGCCAGAATTGAAGCAGGCCAACAGCTGTGCCCTGTTTGAAAAAGACCATTCCTCTGGTGCCCTGAACTCCATATTGCAGCCTCAAAACCAAAGCTCACATCAGAAAATTCATTACAATCCATGATAAATAAGAAAACATAGAAAAAATCCAAAGAAATGCAAGAATCCATAATGACATTTGGCCTGAATAGTCACAAGGAAACCGGCTGTTCCCGGATTCATCCACACCTCCAGCTGACAGCCTGTGGAATTCTGACTGAATTAACCTGAAAATCGCATTGAAACTCAGTTTGGAGGCAATTAATATCTGTCACCTCAGCCAAAGTGTTCCATTTTATTTTCCAAAACACAAAAAATCACCTTGGTCATGTTACCTGTAGATTTCTAAGCTTCAAACGCCTATTTGTTGTGTTTTTTATTTCATAATGGCTACTCTGCCCAAACTCTTGTTTGTTTGGCGTCAGAATACAAAATTTCAGAAGGAAGAAGGCAAAACCAACTCAGACCCAGAAAATATTCAGGAAATTGCCGCTCAAGAAACCAAAAGTTAGCTGAGGCAACCAAAGCAATGACAGCAAGCCAGAATTAGAGCAAGCCAACAGCTGTGCCCTGTTTGAAAAAGAACCTTCCTCTTCTGCCCTGAACTCAATATGCCAGCCTCAGAACCAAAGCTCACATCAGAAAATTCATTACAAACCATGATAAATAAGAAAAAGGAGAAAAAAGAAAAGAAAAGCAAGAATCCATAATGATATTGGGCTTGATTCAGTCACAAGGAAACCGGCTGTTTCCGGAATCATCTGCCCCTCCAGCTGACTGCCTTTGTAATTCTGACTGAATTAACCTGAAAATCGCAGTGAAACTCACTTTGGAGGCAATTAATATCTGTCACCTCAGCCAAAGTGTTCCATTTGATTTTGCAAAACACAAATCTCACCTTGGTCGTGTTACCTGTAGATTTCTAAGCTTCAAACGCCTATTTGTTGTGTTTTTCTATTTCATAATGGCTACTCTGCCGAAACTCTTGTTTGTATGGCGTCAGAATACAACATTTGGGTAGGAAGAAGACAAAACCAACTCAGACCCAGAAAACATTTAGGAAATTGCCGCTCACAAACCACATATCGGCTGAGGCACCCAAAACAATGACAGCAAGCCAGAATTGGAGCAGGCCAACTGCTGTGCCCTGTTTGAAAAAGACCATTCCCCCGGTGCTCTGAACTCCATATTGCAGCCATAAAACCAAAGCTCACATCAGAAAATTCATTACAAAACATGATAAATAGGAAATCAGAGAAAAAAGCCAAAGAAATGCAAGAATCCATAATGACATTTGGCCTTATTAGTCACAAGGAAACCGGCTGTAGCTGGATTCATCCTCTGCTCCAGCTCACTGCCTGTGGAATTCTGACTGAATTAACCTGAAAATCGCAGTGAAACTCAGTTTGGAGGCAATTAATATCTGTCACCTCAGCCAAAGTGTTCCATTTTATTTTCCAAAACACAAAAACTCACCTTGGTCATGTTACCTGTAGATTTCTAAGCTTCAAATGCCTTTTTGTTGTGTTTTTTATTTCATAATAGCTACTCTGCCCAAACTCTTGTTTGTATGGCGTCAGAATACAAAATTTGGGAAGGAAGAAGGCAAAACCAACTCAGACCCAGAAAACATTTAGGAAATTGCCACTCAAGAAACCAAGTCAGCTGAGGCACCCACAACAATGACAGCAAGCCATAACTGGAGCATGCCAACAGCGGTACCCTGTTTGAAAAAGAACCTTCCTCTTTTACCCTGAACTCAATATGCCAGCCTCAGAACCAAAGCTCACATCAGAAAATTCATTACAAACCATGATAAATAAGAAAAAGGAGAAAAAAGCCAAAGAAATGCAAGAATCCGTAATGTTATTTGGCTTGATTTAGTCACATGGAAGCCGGCTGTTCGCGGATTCATTCACCCCTCCAGTTGACTGCCTGTGGAATTCTGACTGAATTCACCTGAAAATCGCAGTGAAACTCAGTTTGGAGGCAATTAATATCTGTCACCTCAGCCAAAGTGTTCCATTTGATTTTGCAAAACACAAATCTCACCTTGGTCATGTTACCTGTAGATTTCTGAGCTTCAAACGCCTATTTGTTGTGTTTTTCATTTCATAATGGCTACTCTGCCCAAACTCTTGTTTGTTTGGCGTCAGAATACAAAATTTGGGAAGGAAGAAGGCAAAACCAACTCAGACCCAGAAAACATTTAGGAAATTGCCACTCAAGAAACCAAGTCAGCTGAGGCATGCAAAACAATGACAGCAAGCCAGAATTGGAGCAAGCCAACAGCTGTGCCCTGTTTGAAAAATAACCTTCCTCTTCTGCCCAGAACTCAATATGCCAGCCTCAGAACCAAAGCTCACATCAGAACATTCATTACAAACCATGATAAATAAGAAAAAGGAGAAAAAAGCAAAAGAAAAGCAAGAATCCATAATGATATAGGGCTTGATTTAGTCGCTAGGAAACCGGCTGTTCCAGGAATCATCCACCCCTCCAGCTGACTGCCTGTGGAATTCTGACAGAATTATCCTGAAAATCGCAGGGAAACTCAGTTTGGAGGCAATTAATATCTGTCACCTCAGCCAAAGTGTTCCATTTGATTTTGCAAAACACAAATCTCACCTTGGTCGTGTTACCTGTAGATTTCTAAGCTTCAAACCCCTTTTGTTGAGTTTTTCTATTTCATAATGCCTACTCTGCCGAAACTCTTATTTGTGTGGCGTCAGCATACAAAATTTGGGAAGGAAGAAGGCAAAACCAACTCAGACCCAGAAAACATTTAGGAAATTGCCACTCACAAACCACATATCGGCTGAGGCACCCAAAACAATGACAGCAAGCCAGAATTGGAGCAGGTCAACAGCTGTGCCCTGTTTGAAAAAGACCATTCCCCCGGTGCCCTAAACTCCATATTGCAGCCACAAAACCAAAGCTCACATCAGAAAATTCATTACAAACCATGATAAATAGGAAATCAGAGAAAAAAGCCAAAGAAATGCAAGAATCCATAATGACATTTGGCCTTATTAGTCACAAGGAAACCAGCTGTTCCCGGATTCATCCTCTGCTCCAGCTGACTGCCTGTGGATTTCTGACTGAATTAACCTGAAAATCGCAGTGAAACTCAGTTTGGAGGCAATTACTATCTGTCACCTCAGCCAAAGTGTTCCATTTTATTTTCCAAAACACAAAAACTCACCTTGGTCATGTTACCTGTAGATTTCTAACCTTCAAACGCCTATTTGTTGTGTTTTTTATTTCATAATGGCTACTCTGCCCAAACTGTTGTTTGTATGGCGTCAGAATACAAAATTTGAGAAGGAAGAGGGCAAAACCAACTCAGACCCCGAAAACATTTAGGAAATTGCTGCTCAGAATCCACAAATCGGCTGAGGCACCCAAAACAATGACAGCAAGCCAGAATTGAAGCAGGCCAACAGCTGTGCCCTGTTTGAAAAAGACCATTCCTCTGGTGCCCTGAACTCCATATTGCAGCCTCAAAACCAAAGCTCACATCAGAAAATTCATTACAATCCATGATAAATAAGAAAACATAGAAAAAATCCAAAGAAATGCAAGAATCCATAATGACATTTGGCCTGAATAGTCACAAGGAAACCGGCTGTTCCCGGATTCATCCACACCTCCAGCTGACAGCCTGTGGAATTCTGACTGAATTAACCTGAAAATCGCATTGAAACTCAGTTTGGAGGCAATTAATATCTGTCACCTCAGCCAAAGTGTTCCATTTTATTTTCCAAAACACAAAAAATCACCTTGGTCATGTTACCTGTAGATTTCTAAGCTTCAAACACCTATTTCTTGTGTTTTTTATTTCATAATGGCTACTCTGCCCAAACTCTTGTTTGTTTGGCGTCAGAATACAAAATTTCAGAAGGAAGAAGGCAAAACCAACTCAGACCCAGAAAATATTCAGGAAATTGCCGCTCAAGAAACCAAAAGTTAGCTGAGGCAACCAAAGCAATGACAGCAAGCCAGAATTAGAGCAAGCCAACAGCTGTGCCCTGTTTGAAAAAGAACCTTCCTCTTCTGCCCTGAACTCAATATGCCAGCCTCAGAACCAAAGCTCACATCAGAAAATTCATTACAAACCATGATAAATAAGAAAAAGGAGAAAAAAGAAAAGAAAAGCAAGAATCCATAATGATATTGGGCTTGATTCAGTCACAAGGAAACCGGCTGTTTCCGGAATCATCTGCCCCTCCAGTTGACTGCCTGTGTAATTCTGACTGAATTAACCTGAAAATCGCAGTGAAACTCACTTTGGAGGCAATTAATATCTGTCACCTCAGCCAAAGTGTTCCATTTGATTTTGCAAAACACAAATCTCACCTTGGTCGTGTTACCTGTAGATTTCTAAGCTTCAAACGCCTATTTGTTGTGTTTTTCTATTTCATAATGGCTACTCTGCCGAAACTCTTGTTTGTATGGCGTCAGAATACAAAATTTGGGTAGGAAGAAGGCAAAACCAACTCAGACCCAGAAAACATTTAGGAAATTGCCGCTCACAAACCACATATCGGCTGAGGCACCCAAAACAATGACAGCAAGCCAGAATTGGAGCAGGCCAACTGCTGTGCCCTGTTTGAAAAAGACCATTCCCCCGGTGCTCTGAACTCCATATTGCAGCCATAAAACCAAAGCTCACATCAGAAAATTCATTACAAACCATGATAAATAGGAAATCAGAGAAAAAAGCCAAAGAAATGCAAGAATCCATAATGACATTTGGCCTTATTAGTCACAAGGAAACCGGCTGTAGCTGGATTCATCCTCTGCTCCAGCTCACTGCCTGTGGAATTCTGACTGAATTCACCTGAAAATCGCAGTGAAACTCAGTTTGGAGGCAATTAATATCTGTCACCTCAGCCAAAGTGTTCCATTTTATTTTCCAAAACACAAAAACTCACCTTGGTCATGTTACCTGTAGATTTTGTAGGTTTAAACGCCTTTTTGTTGTGTTTTTTATTTCATAATAGCTACTCTGCCCAAACTCTTGTTTGTATGGCGTCAGAATACAAAATTTGGGAAGGAAGAAGGCAAAACCAACTCAGACCCAGAAAACATTTAGGAAATTGCCACTCAAGAAACCAAGTCAGCTGAGGCACCCACAACAATGACAGCAAGCCATAACTGGAGCATGCCAACAGCGGTACCCTGTTTGAAAAAGAACCTTCCTCTTTTACCATGAACTCAATATGCCAGCCTCAGAACCAAAGCTCACATCAGAAAATTCATTACAAACCATGATAAATAAGAAAAATGAGAAAAAAGCCAAAGAAATGCAAGAATCTGTAATGATATCGGGCTTGATATAGTCGCAAGGAAACCGGCTGTTCCCGGATTCATCCACAGCTCCAGCTGACAGCCTGTGGAATTCTGACTGAATTAACCTCAAAATAGCAGTGAAACTCAGTTTGGAGGCAATTAATATCTGTCACCTCAGCTAAAGTGTTCCATTTTATTTTGCAAAACACAGAAACTCACTTTGGTCATGTTACTGGTAGATTTTGAAGGTTTAAACGCCTATTTGTTGTGTTTTTTATTTCATAGTGGCTACTCTGCTGAAACTCTTGTTTCTATGGCATCAGAATACATAATTTGGGAAGGAAGAAGGCAAAACCAACTCAGACCCAGAAAACATTTAGGAAATTGCCACTCAAGAAACCAAAAGTTAGCTGAGTCACCCAAAACAATGATAGCAAGCCAGAATTGGAGCAAGCCAACAGCTGTACCCTGATTGAAAAAGAACCTTCCTCTTGTGCCCTGAACTCAATATGCCAGCCTCAAAACCAAAGCTCACATCAGAAAATTCATTACAAACCATAAAAAATAAGAAAAATGAGAAAAAATCAAGGAAATGCAAGAATCCATAATATTGGGCTTGATTCAGTCGCAAGGAAACCGGCTGTTCCCGGATTCATCCAGCCCTCCAGGTGACTGCCTGTGGATTTCTAACTGAATTAACCTGAAAATCACAGTGAAACTCCGTTTGGAGGCAATTACTATCTGTCACCTCAGCCAAAGTGTTCCATTTTATTTTCCAAAACACAAAAACTCACCTTGGTCATGTTACCTGTAGATTTCTAAGCTTCAAACGCCTATTTGTTGTGTTTTTTATTTCATAATGGCTATTCTGCCCAAACTCTTGTTTGTATGGCAGCAGAAAAGAAAATTTGGATACGAAGACGGTAAAACCAACTCAGACTCAGAAAACATTTAAAAAATTGCCACTCAAGAAACCAAAATCAGCTGAGGCACCCAAAACAATGAAGGCAAGCCAGAAATGGAGCAAGCCACAGCGGTACCCTGTTTAAAATGACCATACTTCCAGTGCCGTGAACTCCATACTGCAGCCTCAAAACCAAAGCTCACATCAGAAAATTCATTACAAACCATGATAAATAAGAAAACATAGAAAAAAGCCAAAGAAATGCAAGAATTCATAATGATATTGGCCTGATTCAGTCGCAAGGAAACCGGCTATTCCCAGATTCATCCACCCCTCCAGCTGACTGCCTGTGCAATTCTGACTGAGTTAACCTGAAAATCGCAGTGAAACTCAGTTTGGAGGCAATTACTATCTGTCACCTCAGCCAAAGTGTTCCATTTTATTTTCCAAAACACAAAAACTCACCTTGGTCATGTTACCTGTAGATTTCTAAGCTTCAAAATCCTATTTGCTGTGTTTTTTATGTCATAATGGCTACTCTCCCCAAACTCTTGTTTGTAGAAATCAGAATACAAAATTTGGGAAGGTAGAAGGCAAAACCAACTCAGACGCAGAACACATGTAGGAAATTGCAGCTCAGGAAACCACAAATCGGCTGAGGCTCAAAACAATGACAGCAAGCCAGAATTGGAGCAGGCCAACAGCTTTGCCCTGTTTAAAAGGTCCATTCCCCCGGTGCCCTGAACTCCATATTGCAGCCTCAAAACCAAAGCTGACATCAGAAAATTCATTACAACCCATGATAAATAAGAAAAAGGAGAAAAAAGCCAAAGAAATGCAAGAATCAATAATGATATTGGGCTTGATTTAGTTGCAAGGAAACTGGCTGTTCCCAGATTCATCCACCCCTCCAGCTGACTGCCTGTGGAATTCTGACTGAATTCACCTGAATATCGAAGTGAAACTCAGTTTGGAGGCAATTAATATCTGTCACCTCAGCCAAAGTGTTCCATTTTTTTTTCCAAAACACAAAAACTCACCTTGGTAATGTTACCTGTAGATTTCTAAGCTTCAAATGCCTATTTGTTGTGGTTTTTATTTCATAATTGCTACTCTGTCCAAACTCTTGTTTGTGTTGCCTCAGAATACAAAATTAGGGAAGGAAGAAGGAAAAACCAACTCAGATGCACAAAACATTTAGGAAATTGCCGCTCAAGAAACCACAAATTAGCTGAGGTATCGAAAACAATGACAGCAAGCCAGAATTGGAGCAAGACAACAGCTGTGCCCTGATTGAAATAGAACCTTCCTCTTGTGCCATGAACTCCATATTGCAGCCTGAAAACCAAAGCTCACATCAGAAAATTCATTACAAACTATAAAAAATAAGAAAAATGATAAAAAAGCCAAAGAAATGGAAGAATCCATAATGATATTGGGCTTGATTTAGTCGCAAGGAAACTGGCTGTTCCCAGATACATCCACCCCTCCAGCTGACAGCCTGTGGAATTCTGAGTGAATTAACCGGAGAAACACAGTGAAACTCAGTTTGGAGGCAATTAATATCTGTCACCTCAGCCAAAGTGTTCCATTTGATTTTCCAAAACACAAAACCTCACCTTGGTCGTGTTACCTGTAGATTTCAAAGCTTCAAATGCCTATTTGTTGTGTTTTTATTTCATAATGGCTACTCTCTCCAAACTCTTGTTTGTATGGCATCAGAATACAACATTTGGGAAGGAAGAAGGCAAACCCAATTCAGACCCAGAAAACATTTAGGAAATTGCCGCTCAAGAAACTAAAAGTCAGCTGAGGCACCCAAAACAATGACAGCAAGCCAGAATTGGAGCAGGCCAACAGCTGTGCCCTGTTTGAAAAAGACCATTCCTCCGTTACCCTGAACTCCATATTGCAGCCTCAAAACCAAAGCTCACATCAGAAAATTCATTACAAACCATGATAAATAATGGAAATGTGAAAAAGCCAAAGAAATGCAAGAGTCCTTTGTGATACTTGGCGGGATTAGACAAAAGGAACCTGGCTGTTTCCAGATTCATCCCCCCATCCACAGACTGACTTTGGACTTCTGATTGAATTCACCTCAAAATCCCACTCACATTCAATTTGGATGAATTAGTATCTCTCCCCTCAGCAGAAGGATTCCATATCATTTTCCAAACCACAGAAACTCATCTTGGTCATGTTGCCTGTAGATTTCTAATCCTGAAAGGCCAATTTGCTATGTTTTTTGTTTTCTTTCATAATGGCTACTCTGTCCACAATCTTGCTTGTATTGCATGAGAATACACAATTTGGGTATGAAGAAGGGAAAACCAACTCAGATCCAGAAAATATTCAGCAAACTGACCCTCAAGAAACCAAAAGTCAGCTGAGGCACCCAACAATGACAGCAAGCCAGAATTGGAGCAAGCCAACAACTGTGCCCCAATTGAAAAAGAACCATTCTCTTGTGCCATGAACTCCATACTGCAGCCTCAAAACCAAAGCTCACATCAGAAAATTCATTACAAACCATGATAAATTAGGGAAATGTGAAAAAGCCAAAGAAATGCAAGAGTCCTTTGTGATATTTGGCTGGATTTAGACACAAGGAAACTGGCTGTTTCAGGATTCATCCCACCCTTAAACAGACTGACTTTGGAATTCTGATTGAATTCACCTCAAAATTGCACTCACACTCAATTTGGAGGAAATTAGTATCTGTCCCCTCGGCAGAAGGAGTCCAAGTCATTTTCCAAAACACAGAAACTCATCTTGATTGTGTTGCCTGTACAGTTCTAAACATGAAAGGCCAATTTGCTTCGTTTTTTTTTTTTTCTTTCATAATGGCTACTCTGTCAAAATCTTGCTTGTATTGCATCAGAATACAAAATTTGGGAATAAGAATGAAAAACTAACTCAGACCCAGAAAACATTTAGGATATTGCCACTCAAGAATCCACAAATCAGCTGAGGCACCCAAAACAATGACAGCAAGCCAGAATTGGAGCAGGCCAACAGCTGTGCCCTGATTGAAAAACAACCTTCCTCTGGTGCCCTGAACTGAATATGCCAGCTTAAAACCAAAGCTCACATCAGAAAACTCATTACAAACCATGATACATAAGAAAAATGAGAAAAAAGCCAAAGAAACGCAAGAATCCATAATGATATTGGGCTTGATTTAGTCAAAAGGAAACCGGCTATTCCCAGATTCATCCACCCCTCCAGCTGACTGCCTGTGGAATTCTGACGGAATTATCCAGAAAATCGCAGGGAAACTCAGTTTGGAGGCAATTAATATCTGTCACCTCAGCCAAAGTGTCCCATTTTATTTTCCAAAACACAAAAACTCACCTTGGTCGTATTACCTGTGGATTTCTAAGCTTCAAACGCCTATTTATTGTGTTTTTTTTTTATGGCAAAATGGCAAGTCTGTCCAAACTCTTGTTTGTATTGGGTCAGAATACAAAATTTTTGAAGGAAGAAGGAAAACCAACTCAGACGAACAAAACATTTAGGAAATTGATGCTCAAGAAACCTCAAATCGGCGGAGGCAACCAAAACAATGACAGTAAACCAGAATTGGAGTAACACAGCAGCTGTGCCCTGATTGAATAAGAACCTTCCTCTTGTGCCCTGAACTCCATATGCCAGCCTCAAAACCGAAACTCACATCAGAAAATTCATTACAAACCATGATAAATCAGAAATATGAGACAAAAGCCAAAGAAATGCAAGAATCCATAATGATGTTGGGCTGGATTTAGTTTCAAGGAAACCGGCTGTTCCCAGATTCATCCACCCCTCCAGCTGACTGCCTGTGGAATTCTGACTGAATTAACCGGAAAATCGCAGTGAAACTCAGTTTGGAGGCAATTAATATATGTCACCTCAGCCAAACTGTTCCATTTGATTTTCCAAAACACAAAAACTCACCTTGGTCATGTTACCTCTGGATTTCTAAGCTTCAAAACCTATTTGTTGTGTTTTTTATTTCATAATGGCCACTCTGCCCAAACTCTTGTTTGTATTGCGTCAGAATACAAAATTTGGGAAGGAAGAAGGCAAAACCAACTCAGACCCAGAAAACTTTTAGGAAATTGCTGCTCAAAAAACCTCAAATTGGCGGAGGCACCCAAAACAATGACAGCAAGCCAGAATTGGAGCAGGCCAACAGCTGTGCTCTGTTTGAAAAAGACCGTTCCCCCGGTGCCCTGAACTCCATATTCCAGCCTCAAAACCAAAGCTCACATCAGAAAATTCATTACAAACCATGATAAATAAGAAAAATGAGAAAAAAGCCAAAGAAATCAAGAATCCATAATGATATTGGGCTTCATTTAGTCGCAAGAAAACGGGCTGTTCCCGGATTCAACCACCCCTCCTGCTGACTGCCTGTGGAATTCTGACTGAATTAACCTGAAAATCACAGTGAAACTCAGTTTGGAGGCAATTACTATCTGTCACCTCAGCCAAAGTGTTCCATTAGATTTTCCAAAACACAAAAATCACCTTGGTCGTGTTACCTGTAGATTTTGAAGGTTTAAACGCCTATTTGTTGTGTTTTTTATTTCATAGTGGCTACTCTGCTGAAACTCTTGTTTGTATGGCATCAGAATACAAAATTTGGGAAGGAAGAAGGCAAAACCAACTCCGACCAAGAAAACATTTAGGAAATTGCCGCTCAAGAAACCAAATGTCAGCTGAGGCACCCAAAACAAGGACAGCAAGCCAGAATTGGAGCAAGCCAACAGCTGTGCCCTGATTGAAAAAGAACCTTCCTCTTGTGCCCTGAACTCAATATGCCAGCCTCAAAACCAAAGCTCACATCAGAAAATTCATTACAAACCATGATAAATAAGAAAAATCAGAAAAAAGCCAAAGAAATGCAGGAGTTCTTAGTGATATTGGGCTTCATTTATTCCCATGTAAACTGCTGTTTGCAGATTCTTCCACACCTTCCAGCAGAGTGAATGTGTATTCTGACTGAATTAACCTGGAAATCGCAGTGAAACTCACTTTGGAGGGAATTAGAAATTGTCCCCTCAGCAGAAGTGTTCCATGACACTTTCTAAAACACAAAAACTCACCTTGGTCGTGTTACCTATCGATTTCTAAGCTTCAAATGCGTAATGTTGTGTTTTTAATTTCATAATGGCTACTCTGTCCAAACTCTTGTTTGTATTGCCTCAGAAAATTTGGGAAGGAAGAAGGCAAAACCAACTCAGACCCAGAAAACATTCAGAAAATGTGGATCAAAAAAGAACAACGCTGAGGCACCCAAAACCTTTAAAGCAAGACAGAATTGTAGCAAACCAATGGCTGTGCCCTGATTGAAACAGAACCTTCCTCTTATGCCCTGAACCCAATATGCCAGCATCAAAACCAAAGCTCACATCAGATAATTCATTACAAACCATGATAAAAAGAAAAATGAGAAAATAGCCAAGGAAATGCAAGAATCCATAATGATATTGGGCTTGATTCAGTCACAACGAAACCGGCTGTTCCCAGATCCATCCACCCTTCCAGCTGACTGCCTGTGGACTTCTGAATGAATTAACCGGAAAATCGCAGTGAAACTCAGTTTGGAGGCAATTAATATCTGTCACCTCAGCCAAAGTGTTCCATTTGATTTTCCAAAACACAAAAACTCACCTTGGTCGTGTTACCTGTAGATTTCTAAGCTTCAAAAGACTATTTGTTGTGTTTTGTATTTCACACTGGCTACTCGCCCCAAACTCTTGTTTGTATGGCGTCAGAATACAAAATTTGGGAAGGAAAAAGGCAAAACCAACTCAGAACCAGTAAACATTTAGGAAATTGCCACTGAGGAAACGACAAATTGGCTGAGGCACCCAAACCAATGACAGCAAGCCAGAATTGGAGCAAGGCAACAGCTGTGCCCTGATTAAAAAAGACCATTCCTCAGGTTCCCTGAACTCCATATTGCAGCCTCAAAACCAAAGAACACATCAGCAAATTCATTACAAACCATGATAAATAAGAAAAATGAGAAAATAGACAAAGACATGCAAGAATCCATAATGATATTGGGCTAGATTTAGTCGCAAGGAAACCGGCTGTTCCCGGATTCATCCACCCCTCCAGCTGACTGCCTGTGGAATTCTCACTGAATTCACCTGAAAATCACAGTGAAACTCAGTTTGGAGGCAATTAATATCTGTCACCTCAGCCAAAGTCTTCCATTTCATTTTCCAAAACACAAAACCTCACCTTGGTTGAGTTACCTGTAGATTTCTAAGCTTCTAACGCCTATTTGTTGTGTTTTTTATTTCATAATGGCTACTCTGCCCAAACTCTTGTTTGTATGGCGTCAGAATACAAAATTTGGGAAGAAGGCAAAACCAACTCAGACCCAGAAAACATTTAGGAAATTGCCGCTCAAGTAACCAAAAGTCAGCTGAGGCACCCAAAACAAGGACAGCAAGCCAGAATTGGAGCAAGCCAACAGCTGTGCCCTGTTTGAAAAAGACCATTCCTCCGGTGCCCTGAACTCAATATGCCAGCCTCAAAACTAAAGCTCACATCAGAAATTTCATTACAAACAATGATAAATAATGGAAATGTGAAAAAGCCAAAGAAATGCAAGAGTCCTTTGTGATATTTGGCTGGATTTAGACAGAAGGAAACTGGCTGTTTAAAGATTCATCCCCCCCTTCCACAGACTGAGTTTGGAATTCTGACTCAATTCACCTCAAAATCGCACTCACACTCAATTTGGAGGGAATTACTATCTGTCCCCTCAGCAGAAGTGTTCCATGTCATTTTCCAAAACACAGAAACTCATCTTGCTCATGTTGCCTGTAGATTTCTAATCCTGAAAGGGTAATTTGGTGTGTTTTTTTTTTCTTTCATAATGGCTACTCTGTCCAAAATCTTGCTTGTATTGCATCAGAATACAAAATTTGGGAATAAGAAGGCAAAACCAACTCAGACCCAGAAAACATTTAGGAAATTACCACTCAAGAATCCACAAATTGGCTGAGGGACACAAAAAAACGACAGCAAGCCAGAAGTGGAGCAAGCCAACAGCTGAGCCCTGTTTGAAAAAGACCATTCCTCTGGTGCCCTGAACTCAATATGCCAGCCTCAAAACCAAAGATCACACAAGAAAATTCATTACAAACCATGATGAATAAGAAAAATGAGAAAAAAGCCGAAGAAATGCAAGAATCCATAATGATATTGGGCTTGATTTAGTCTCAAGGAAACCGGCTGTTCCCGGATTCATCCAAACCTAAAGCTGACTGCCTGTAGACTTCTGACTAAATTAACCTGAAATTCCCAGTGAAACTCAGTTTGGAGGCAATATATAACTGTCACCTCAGCCAAAGTGTTCCATTTTATTTTCCAAAACACAAAAACTCACCTTGTTCGTGTTACCTGTAGATTTATAAGCTTCAAATGCCTATGTGTTGTGTTTTTTATTTCATAATGGCTACTCTGTCCAAACTCTTGTTTGTATTGCGTCAGAATACAAAATTTGGGGAGGAAGAAGGCAAAACCAACTCAGACCCAGAAAACATTTAGGAAATTGCTGCTCAAGAAACCTCAAATCGGCTGGGGCACCTAAACCAATGACAGCAAGCCAGAATTGGAGCAAGCCTACAGCTGTGCCCTGATTGAAAAAGAACCATTCTCTTGTGCACTGAACTCCATATTGCAGCCTCAAAACCAAAGCTCACATCAGAAAATTCATTATTCTGTCCAAACTCTTGTTTGTATTGCGTCAGAATACAAAATTTGGCAAGGAAGAAGGCAAAACCAACTCAGACCCAGAAAACATTTAGGAAATTGCCACTCAAGAATCCAAAAGTCAGCGGAGGAACCCACAACAATGACAGCAAGCCAGAATTGGAGAAAGCCAACAGCTGTGCCCTGATTGAAAAAGAACCTTCCTCTTGTGCCCTGAGCTCAATATAGCAGATTCAAAACCAAAGCTCACATCAGAAAATTCATTACAAACCATGATAAATAAGAAAAATGAGAAAAAAGCCAAAGAAATGCAGGAGTTCTTAGTAATATTGGGCTTGATTTATTGCCATGTAAACGGCTGTTTCCAGATTCATCCACACCTCCCAGCTGAGTGTCTGTGGTTTCTGACTGAATTAACCTGAAAATCGCAGTGAAACTCGGTTTGGAGGCAATTAATATCTGTCACCTCAGCCAAAGTGTTCCATTTTATTTTCCAAAACTCAAAAACTCACCTTAGTCTTCTTACCTGTAGATTTCTAAGCTTCAAATGCCTATTTGTTGTGTTTTTTATTTCATCATTGCTAGTCTGTCCAAACTCTTGTTTGTATTGCGTCAGAATACAAAATTTGGGATTAAGAAGGAAAAACCGTGTCAGACCCAGAAAACATTTAGGAAATTGCCACTCAAGAAACCAAAAGTCAGCTAAGGAACCAACAACAATGACAGCAAGCCAGAATTGGAGAAAGCCAACAGCTGTGCCCTGATTGAAAAAGAACCTTCCTCTTGTGCCCTGAACTCAATATGCCAGCCTCAAAACCAAAGCTCACATCGGAAAATTCATTACAAACCATGATAAATAAGAAAAATGAGAAAAAAGCCAAAGAAATGCAGGAGTTCTTAGGGATATTGGGCTTGAATTATGGCCATGTAAACGGCTGTTTCCAGATTCATCCACACCTCCCAACTGAGTGTCTTTGGTTTCTGAATGAATTAACAAAAAAATCGCAGTGAAACTCGGTTTTGGAGGCAATTAATATCTGTCACCTCAGCCAGAGTGTTCAATTTTACTTTCAAAAAACACAAAAACTTACCTTGCTCGTGTTACATGTACATATATAAGCTTCAAACGCATATTTGTTGTGTTTTTTATTTCATAATGGCTACTCTGTCCAAACTCTTGTTTGTATTACGTCAGAATACAAAATTTGGGAAGGAAGAAGGCAAAACCAACTCAGACCCAGAAAACATGTAGGAAATTGCCACTAAAGAAACCAAAAACAGCTGAGGCACGCAAAACAATGACAGCAAGCCAGAATTGCAACAAGCCAACAGCTGTGTCCTGTTTGAAAAAGACCATTGATCCGGTGCCCTGAACTCAATATGCCAGCCTCAAAACCAAAGCTCACATCAGAAAATTCATTACAAACCATGATAAATCAGAAAAATGAGACAAAAGCCAAAGAAATGCACGAGTTCTTAGTGATATTTGGCTGGATTTAGACACAAGGAAACTGGCTGTTTAAAGATTCATCCCCCCCTTCCACTGACTGACTTTGGAATTCTGATTGATTTCACCTCAAAATTGCACTCACACTCAATTTGGAGGGAATTAGAATCTGTCCCCTCAGCAGAAGGGTTCCATGTCATTTTCCAAAACACAGAAACTCATCTTGATCATGTTGCCAGCAGATTTCTAATCCTGAAAGGGCAATTTCTGTGTTTTTTTTTTTCTTTCATAATGGCTACTCTGTCCAAAATCTTGCTTGTATTGCATCAGAATACAAAATATGGGAATAAGAAGGCAAAACCGACTCAGACCCAGAAAACATTTATGAAATTGCCGCTCAAGAAACCACAAATCGGCTGAGGCACCCAAAACAATGACAGCAAGCCAGAATTGAAGCAAGCCAACAGCTGTGCCCTGATTGAAAAAGAACCTCCCTCTTGTGCCCTGAACTCAATATTGCAGCCTCAAAACCAAAGCTCACATCAGAAAATTCATTACAAACCATGATAAATAAGAAAATGGAGAAAAAGCCAAAGAAATGCAAGAATCCATAATGATAGTGGGCTTGATTTAGTTGCAAGGAAACCGGCTGTTCCCAGATTCATCCACAGTTCCAGCTGACTGCCTGTGGAATTCCGACTGAATTAACCTGAAAATCGCAGTAAGACTCAGTTTGGAGGCAATAATATCAGTCACCTCAGCCAAAGTGTTCCATTTTATTTTCCAAATCACAAAAACTCACCTTGTTCATGTTACCCTTAGATTTATAAGCTTCAAACGCTAATTTGTTGTTGTTGTTTTTTTTTTTTATTTCATAATGGCTACTCTGTCAAAACTCTTGTTTGTATTGCGTCAGAATACAAAATGTGGGAAGGAAGAAGGGAAAACCAACTCAGACCCAGAAAACATTTAGGAAATTGCCGCTCAAGAAACTTCAAATCGGCTGAGGCACCCAAAACCTTGAAAGCAAGACAGAATTGGAGCAAGCCAACAGCTGTGCCCTGATTGAACAAGACCATTAATCCAGTGCCCTGAACTCCATATTCCATCCTCAAAACCAAAGCTCCCATCAGAAAATTCATTACAAACCATGATAAATAAGGGAAATCTGAGAAAGCCAAAGAAATTCAAGAGTCCTTTGTGGTATTTGGCTGGATTTAGACAGAAGGAAACTGGCTGTTTCCGGATTCATCCCCCCCCCCTTCCACAGACAGACTTTGGAATTCTGATTGAATTCACCACAAAATCGCACTCACACTCAATTTGGAGGGAATTAGAATCTGTCCCCTCAGCAGAAGTGTTCCATGTCATTTTCCAAAACACAGAAACTCATCTTGGTCGTGTTGCCTATAGATTTCTAATCCTGAAAGGGCAATTTGCTGTGTTTTTTTTTTTCTTTCATAATGGCTACCCTGTCCAAAATCTTGCTTATGTTGCATCAGAATACAAAATTTGGGAATAAGAAGGCAAATCCGACTCAGACACAGAAAACATTTAGGAAACTGCAACACAAGAATCCACAAATCAGCTGAGGCACCCAAAACAATGACAGCAAGCAGAATTGCAGCAAGACAACAGCTGTGCCCTGATTGAAAAAGAACCTTCCTCTTCTGCCCTGAACTCCATATTGCAGCCTCAAAACCAAAGCTCACATCAGAAAATTCATTACAAACAATGATAAATAAGAAAAATCAGAAAAAAGCCAAAGAAATGCAAGAATCCATAATGATATTGGGCTTGATTTAGTCGCAAGGAAGCCAGCAGTTCCCAGATTCATCCACGCCTAAAGCTGAGTGCCTGTGGAATTCTCACAGAATGAACCCGAAAATCACAGTGAAACTCCGTTTGGAGGCAATTAATATCTGTCACCTCAGCCAAAGTTTTCCATTTTATTTTCCAAAACAAAAAAACTCACTTTGGTCGTGTTACCTGCAGATTTAAAATCTTGAAATGCCTATTTGTTGTGTTGTTTATTTCATAATGGCTACTCTGTACAAACTCTTCTTTGCATTGCATCAGAATACTAAATTTGGGAAGGAAGAAGTAAAAACCAACTCAGACCCAGAAAACATTTAGGAAATTGCCGCTCAAGAAACCACAAATAAGCTGAGGCACCCAAAACCTTGAAAGCAAGACAGAATTGGAGCAAGTCAACAGCTGTGCCCTGATTGAACAAGACCATTAATCCAGTGCCCAGAACTCCACATTGCAGCCTCAAAACCAAAGCTCACATCAGAAAATTCATTACAAACCATGATAAATAAGGGAAATCTGAGAAAGCCAAAGAAATTCAAGAGTCCTTTGTGGTATTTGGCTGGATTTAGACAGAAGGAAACTGGCTGTTTCCAGATTCATCCCCCCCTTCCACAGACAGACCTTGGAATTCTGATTGAATTCACCTCAAAATCGCACTCACACTCAATTTGGAGGGAATTAGAATCTGTCCCCTCAGCAGAAGTGTTCCATGTCATTTTCCAAAACACAGAATCTCATCTTGGTCGCGTTGCCTGTAGATTTCTAATCCTGAAAGGGCAATTTGCTGTGTTTTTTTTTTTTCTTTTATAATGCCTACTCTGCCAAAATCTTGCTTGTATTGCATCAGAATACAAAATTTGGGAATAAGAAGGCAAAACCGACTCAGACCCAGAAAACATTTAGGAAATTGCCGCTCAAGAAACCACAAATCGGCTGAGGCACCCAAAACAATGACAGCAAGCCAGAATTGGAGCAAGCCAACAGCTGTGCCCTGATTGAAAAAGAACCTTCCTCTTGTGCCCTGAACTCAATATGCCAGCCTCAAAACCAAAGCTCACATCAGAAAATTCATTACAAACCATGATAAAGAAGAAAAATGAGAAAAAAGCCAAAGAAATGCAGGAGTTCTTAGTAATATTGGGCTTGATTTTTTGCCATGTAAATGGCTGTTTCCAGATTCATCCACACCTCCCAGCTGAATGTCTGTGGTTTCTGACTGAATTAACCTGAAAATCGCAGTGAAACTCGGTTTGGAGGCAATTAATATCTGTCACCTCAGCCAAAGTGTTCCATTTTATCTTCCAAAACTCAAAAACTCATCTTAGTCTTCTTACCTGTAGATTTCAAAACTTCAAATGCCTATTTGTTTTGTTTTTTTTTTTCATAATTGCTACTCTGTCCAAACTCTTGTTTGTATTGCGTCAGAATACAAAATTTGGGAAGGAAGAAGGCAAAACCAACTCAGACCCAGAAAACATTTAGGAAATTGACACTCAAGAAACCAAAAGTCAGCTGAAGAACCCACAACAATGACAGCAAGCCAGAATTGGAGAAAGCCAACAGCTGTGCCCTGATTGAAAAAGAACCTTCCTCTTGTGCCCTGAACTCAATATGCCAGCCTCAAAACCAAAGCTCACATCAGAAAATTCATTACAAACCATGATAAATAAGAAAAATGAGAAAAAAGCCAAAGAAATGCAGGAGTTCTTAGGGATATTGGGCTTGAATTATGGCCATGTAAACGGCTGTTTCCAGATTCATCCACACCTCCCAACTGAGTGTCTTTGGTTTCTGAATGAATTAACAAAAAAATCGCAGTGAAACTAGGTTTTGGAGGCAATTAATATCTGTCACCTCAGCCAGAGTGTTCAATTTTACTTTCAAAAACACAAAAACTTACCTTGCTCGTGTTACCTGTACATATATAAGCTTCAAACGCATATTTGTTGTGTTTTTTATTTCATAATGGCTACTCTGTCCAAACTCTTGTTTGTATTACGTCAGAATACAAAATTTGGAAAGTAACAAGGCAAAACCAACTCAGACCCAGAAAACATTTAGGAAATTGCCGCTCAAGAAACCACAAATCAGCTGAGGCACCCAAAACCTTGAAAGCAAGACAGAATTGGAGCAAGCCAACAGCTGTGCCCTGATTGAACAAGACCATTAATCCAGTGCCCTGAACTCCATATTCCATCCTCAAAACCAAAGCTCCCATCAGAAAATTCATTACAAACCACGATAAATAAGGGAAATCTGAGAAAGCCAAAGAAATTCAAGAGTCCTTTGTCGTATTTGGCTGGATTTAGACACAAAGAAACTGGTTGTTTCCAGATTCATCCCCCCCTTCCACAGACAGACCTTGGAATTCTGATTGAATTCACCTCAAAATCGCACTCACACTCAATTTGGAGGGAATTAGAATCTGTCCCCTCAGCAGAAGGGTTCCATGTCATTTTCCAAAACACAGAAACTCATCTTGGTTGAGTTGCCTGTAGATTTCTAATCCTGAAAGGGCAATTTCCTGTGTATTTTTTTTTCTTTCGTAATGGCTACTCTGCCAAATCTTGCTTGTATTGATTCAGAATACAAAATTTGGGAATAAGAAGGCCAAACCGACTCAGACCCAGAAAACATTTATGAAATTGCCGCTCAAGAAACCACAAATCGGCTGAGGCACCCAAAACAATGACAGCAAGCCAGAATTGGAGCAAGCCAACAGCTGTGCCCTGATTGAAAAAGAACCTTCCTCTTGTGCCCTGAGCTCAATATACCAGCCTCAAAACCAAAGCTCACATCAGAAAATTCATTACAAACCATGATAAAGAAGAAAAATGAGAAAAAAGCCAAAGAAATGCAGGAGTTCTTAGTAATATTGGGCTTGATTTTTTGCCATGTAAACGGCTGTTTCCAGATTCATCCACACCTCCCAACTGAGTGTCTTTGGTTTCTGAATGAATTAACAAAAAAATCGCAGTGAAACTCGGTTTGGAGGCAATTAATATCTGTCACCTCAGCCAAAGTGTTCCATTTTATCTTCCAAAACCCAAAAAGTCACCTTAGTCTTCTTACCTGTATATTTCAAAACTTCAAATGCCTATTTGTTTTGTTTTTTATTTCATAATTGCTACTCTGTCCAAACTCTTGTTTGTATTGCATCAGAATACAAAATTTGGGAAGGAAGAAGGCAAAACCAACTCAGACCCAGAAAACCTTTAGGAAATTGCCACTCAAGAAACCAAAAGTCAGCTGAGGAACCCACAACAATGACAGCAAGCCAGAATTGGAGCAAGCCAACAGCTGTGCCCTGATTGAAAAAGAACCTTCCTCTTGTGCCCTGAACTCAATATGCCAGCCTCAAAACCAAAGCTCACATCAGAAAATTCATTACAAACCATGATAAATAAGAAAAATGAGAAAAAAGCCAAAGAAATGCAGGAGTTCTTAGGGATATTGGGCTTGAATTATGGCCATGTAAACGGCTGTTTCCAGATTCATCCACACCTCCCAACTGAGTGTCTTTGGTTTCTGAATGAATTAAAAAAAAAATTGCAGTGAAACTCGGTTTTGGAGGCAATTAATATCTGTTACCTCAGCCAGAGTGTTCAATTTTACTTTCGAAAACACAAAAACTTACCTCGCTCGTGTTACCTGTACATATATAAGCTTCAAACGCATATTTGTTGTGTTTTTTATTTCATAATGGCTACTCTGTCCAAACTCTTGTTTGTATTACGTCAGAATACAAAATTTGGAAAGGAAGAAGGCAAAACCAACTCAGACCCAGAAAACATGTAGGAAATTGCCGCTAAAGAAACCAAAAACAGCTGAGGCACGCAAAACAATGACAGCAAGCCAGAATTGCAACAAGCCAACAGCTGTGCCCTGTTTGAAAAAGACCATTGATCCGGTGCCCTGAACTCAATATGCCAGCCTCAAAACCAAAGCTCACATCAGAAAATTCATTACAAACCATGATAAATCAGAAAAATGAGACAAAAGCCAAAGAAATGCACGAGTTCTTAGTGATATTTGGCTGGATTTAGACACAAGGAAACTGGCTGTTTAAAGATTCATCCCCCCTTCCACTGACTGACTTTGGAATTCTGATTGATTTCACCTCAAAATCGCACTCACACTCAATTTGGAGGGAATTAGAATCTGTCCCCTCAGCAGAAGGGTTCCATGTCATTTTCCAAAACACAGAAACTAATGTTGATCATGTTGCCAGTAGATTTCTAATCCTGAAAGGGCAATTTCTGTGTTTTTTATTTCTTTCATAATGGCTACTCTGCCAAAATCTTGCTTGTATTGCATCAGAATACAAAATATGGGAATAAGAAGGCAAAACCGACTCAGACCCAGAAAACATTAAGGAAATTGCCGCTCAAGAATCCACAAATCAGCTGAGGCACCCAAAACAATGACAGCAAGCCAGAATTGGAGCAAGCCAACAGCTGTGCCCTGATTGAAAAAGAACCTTCCTCTTGTGCCCTGAATTCAATATGCCAGCCTCCAAACCAAAGCTCACATCAGAAAATTCATTACAAACCATGACAAATAAGAAAAAAGAGAAAAAAGCCAAAGAAATGCAAGAATCCTTATTGATATTGGGCTTGATTTAGTCGCAAGGAAACCGGCTGTTCCCAGATTCATCCATACCTCCAGCTGTCTGCCTGTGGAATTCTGACTGAATTACCCTGAAAATCGCAGTGAAACTCAGTTTGGAGTCAATTAATATCTGTGACCTCAGCCAAAGTGTAACATTTTTTTTTCCAAAACACAAAAACTCACCTTGGTCATGTAACCTGTAGATTTTTAAACTTCAAATGCCCATTTGTTGTGTTTTGTATTTCATAATCGGTACTCTGCCCAAACTACTGTTTGTATGGCGTCAGAATACAAAATTTGGGAAGGAGGAAGGCAAAACCAAATCAGACCAAGAAAACATTTAGGAAATTGCCGCTCAACAAACCAAAATTGAGCTGAGGCACCCAAAACAATGACAGCAAGCCAGAATTGGAGCAAGCCAACAGCTGTGCCCTGTTTGAAAAAGACCATTCCTCCAGTACCCTGAAGTCCATATTCCAGCCTCAAAACCAAAGCTCACATCAGAAAATTCATTACAAACCATGATAAATAAGGGAAATGAGAAAAAGCCAAAGAAATGCAAGCCTGTGGAATCCTAACTGAATTAACTGAATTAATCTGAAAATCGCAGTGAAACTCGGTTTTGGAGGCAATTAATATCTGTCACCTCAGCCAGAGTGTTCAATTTTAATTTCGAAAACAAAAAATCATACCTTGGTCTTGTGACCAGTACATATATAAGCTACAAACGCATATTTGTTGTGTTTTTTATTTCATAATGGCTACTCTGTCCAAACTCTTGTTTGTATTACGCCAGAATACAAAATTTGGGAAGGAAGAAGGCAAAACCTACTCAGAGCCAGAAAACATGTAGGAAATTGCCGCTCAAGAAACCACAAATGGGCTGAGGCACCCAAAACCTTGAAAGCAAGCCAGAATTGGAGCAAGCCAACAGCTGTGCTCTGATTGAACTAGACCATTAATCCAGTGCCCTGAACTCCATATTCCAGCCTCAAAACCAAAGCTCACAAAAAAAAAAATCATTACAAACAATGATAAATAAGGGAAATCTGAGAAAGCCAAAGTAATTCAAGAGTCCTTTGTGGTATTTGGCTGGATTTAGACAGAAGGAAACAGGCTGTTTCCGGATTCATCCCCCCCTTCCACAGACTGACTCTGGAATTCTGACTCAATTCACCTCAAAATCGCACTCACACTCAATTTGGAGGGAATTAGTATCTGTCCCCTCAGCAGAAGTGTTCCATGTCATTTTCCAAAACACAAAAACTCATCTTAGTCGTGTTGCCTGTAGACTTCTAATCCTGAAAGGGCAATTTACTGTGTTTTTTTTTTTTTCTTTCATAATGGCTACTCTGTCCAAAATCTTGCTTGTATTGCGTCAGAATACAAAATTTGGGAATAAGAAGGCAAATCCGACTCAGACCCAGAAAACATTTAGGAAACTGCAGAAAAAGAATCCACAAATCAGCTAAGGAATCCAAAACAATGACAGCAAGCAGAACTGGAGCACGCCAACAGCTGTGCCCTGATTGAAAAAGAACCTTCCTCTTGTGCCCTAAACTCAATATGCCAGCCACAAAACCAAAGCTCACATCAGAAAATTCATTTCAAACCATGATAAATAGGAAAAATCAGAAAAAAGCCAAAGAAATGCAAGTTTTCTTAGTGATATTGGGCTTGATTTATTCCTAAGTAAACAGCTGTTTCCAGATTCATCCACAACTCCCAGCTGAGTGAATAGGGATTCTGACTGAATTAACCTCAAAATGGCAGTGAAATTCGGTTTGGAGACAATTAATATCTGTCACCTCAGCCGAAGTGTTCCATTTTATTTTCCAAAACAAAAAAACTCACTTTGCTCATGTTTCCTATAGATTTCAAAGCGTCAAACGCCTATTTGTTCTGTTTTTTATTTCATAATGGCTACTCTGTCCAAAATCTTGCTTGTATTGCATCAACATACAAAATTTCGGAAGGTAGAAGGCAAAGCCAACTCAGACCCAGAAAACATTTAGGAAATTGCCACTCAAGAAACCAAAAGTCAGCTGAGGCTCCCAAAACCATGACAGCAAGCCAGAAGTGGAGCAGGCAATCAGCTGAGTCCTGATTGAAAAAGAACCTTCCTCTTGTGCCTGAATCAATATGGCAGCCTCAAAACCAAAGCTCACATCAGAAAATGCATTACAAACCATGATAAATATGACAAAAGAGAAAAAAGCCAAAAAAATGCAAGAATCCATAATGATATAGGGCTTGATTTAGTCGCTAGGAAACCGGCTGTTCCCGGATTCATCCACCCCTCCAGCTGACAGCCTGTGGAATTCTGACTGAATTAACCTGAAAATCACAGTGAAACTCAGTTTGGAGGCAATTAATATCTGTCACCTCAGCCAAAGTGTTCCATTTTATTTTCCAAAACAAAAAAACTCACCTTGGTTATGTTACCTGTAGATTTCTAAGCTTCAAACGCCTATTTGTTGTGTTTTTTATTTCATAATGGCTATTCTGTACAAACTCTTCTTTGCATTGCATCAGAATACAAAATTTGGGAATAAGAAGGCAAAGCCAACTCAGACCCAGAAAACATTTGGGAAATTGCCACACAAGAAACCACAAATCTGCTGAGGTACTCAAAATAAGGACAGCAAGCCAGAACTGCAGCCAGCCAACAGCTGTGCCCTGATTGCAAAAGAACCTTCCTCTTGTGCCCTGAACTCAATATGCCAGCCTCAAAACCAAAGCTCACATGAGAAAATTAATTACAAACCATGATAAATAAGAAAAAAGAGAAAAAAGCCAAAGAAATGCAAGAGTCCTTTGTGATATTTGGCAGGATTTAGACACAAAGAAACTGGCTGTTTCCAGATTCATCCCCCCCTTCCACAGACCGACTTTGGAATTCTGATTGAATTGACCTCAAAATCGCTCTCACACTCCATTTGGAGGGCATTAGAATCTGTCCCCTCAGCAGAAGCGTTCCATGTCATTTTCCAAAACACAGAATCTCACCTTGGTTGTGTTGCCTATGGATTTCTAATCCTGAAAGGTCAATTTGCTGTGTTTTTTTTTTTTCTTTCATAATGGCTACTCTGTCCAAAATCTTGCTTGTATTGCATCAGAATACAAAAATTGGGAAGGAAGAAGGCAAAACCAACTCAGACCCCGAAAACATTTAGGAAATTGCCACACAAGAAACCACAAATCAGCTGAGGCACCCAAAACAATGACAGCAAGCCAGAAGTGGAGCAAGCCAACAGCTGTGCCCTGATTGAAAAAGAACCTTCCTCTTGTGCCCTGAACTCAATATGCCAGCCTCAAAACCAAAGCTCACATCAGAAAATTCATTACAAACCATGATAAATAAGAAAAAAGAGAAAAAAGCCAAAAAAATGCAAGAATCCATAATGATATAGGGCTTGATTTAGTCGCTAGGAAACCGGCTGTTCCCGGATACATCCACCCCTCCAGCTGACAGCCTGTGGAATTCTGACTGAATTAACCTGAAAATCGCAGTGAAACTCAGTTTGGAGGCAATTAATATCTGTCACCTCAGCCAAAGTGTTCCATTTTATTTTCATAAACACAAAAACTCACCTTGGTCATGTTACCTGTAGATTTCTAAGCTTCAAACGCCTATTTGTTGTGTTTTTTCTTTCATAATGGCTATTCTGTACAAACTCTTCTTTGCATTGCATCAGAATACAAAATTTGGGAAGGAAGAAGGCAAAGCCAACTCAGACCCTGAAAACATTTGGGAAATTGCCACACAAGAAACCACAAATCAGCTGAGGCACTCAAAACAATGACAGCAAGCCAGAAGTGGAGCAAGCCAACAGCTGTGCCCTGATTGAAAAACAACCTTCCTCTTGTGCCCTGAACTCAATATGCCAGCCTCAAAACCAAAGCTCACATCAGAAAATTCATTACAAACCATGATAAATAAGAAAAAATCCAAAGAAATGCAAGAATCCATAATGATATTGGGTTTGATTTAGTTGCAAGGAAACCGGCTGTTCCCAGATTCATCCACCACTAAAGCTGACTGCCTGTGGAATTCTGACTGAATTAACCTGACAATCGCAGTGAAACTCAAGAAACCAAATTTCAGCTGAGGCACCCAAAACAAAGACAATAGCCAGAATTGGAGCACACCAACAGCTGTGCCCTGTTTGAAAAAGACCATTCCTCAGGTGCCCTGAACTCTATATTGCAGTCTGAAAACCAAAGCTCACATCAGAAAATTCATTACAAACCATGATAAATAAGGGAAATGTGAAAAAGCCAAAGAAATGCAAGAGTCCTTTGTGATATTTGGCTGGATTTAGACACAAAGAAACTGGCTGTTTCCAGATTCATCCCCCCCTTCCACAGACGGACTTTGGAATTCTGATTGAATTCACCTCAAGATCGCTCTCACACTCCATTTGGAGGGAATTACAATCTGTCCTCTCAGCAGAAGCGTTCTATGTCATTTTCCAAAACACAGAAACTCATCTTGGTCGTGTTGCCTGTAGATTTCTAATCCTGAAAGGGCAATGCGCTTTTTTTTTTTTTTCTTTCATAATGGCTACTCTCCAAAATCTTGCTTGTATTGCATCAGAATACAAAATTTGGGAATAAGAAGGCAAAACCGACTCAGACCCAGAAAACATTTAGGAAATTGCCACTCAAGAAACCACAAATCGGCTGAGGCACCCAAAACAATGACAGCAAGCCAGAAGTGGAGCAAGCCAACAGCTGTGCCCTGATTGAAAAAGAACCTTCCTCTTGTGCCCTGAACTCAATATGCCAGCCTCAAAACCAAAGCTCACATCAGAAAATTCATTACAAACCATGATAAATAAGAAAAAAGAGAAAAAAGCCAAAGAAATGCAAGAGTCCTTTGTGATATTTGGCAGGATTTAGACACAAAGAAACTGGCTGTTTCCAGATTCATCCCCCCCTTCCACAGACCGACTTTGGAATTCTGATTGAATTCACCTCAAAATCGCTCTCACACTCCATTTGGAGGGCATTAGAATCTGTCCCCTCAGCAGAAGCGTTCCATGTCATTTTCCAAAACACAGAATCTCACCTTGGTTGTGTTGCCTATGGATTTCTAATCCTGAAAGGTCAATTTGCTGTGTTTTTTTTTTTTCTTTCATAATGGCTACTCTGTCCAAAATCTTGCTTGTATTGCATCAGAATACAAAAATTGGGAAGGAAGAAGGCAAAACCAACTCAGACCCCGAAAACATTTAGGAAATTGCCACACAAGAAACCACAAATCAGCTGAGGCACCCAAAACAATGACAGCAAGCCAGAAGTGGAGCAAGCCAACAGCTGTGCCCTGATTGAAAAAGAACCTTCCTCTTGTGCCCTGAACTCAATATGCCAGCCTCAAAACCAAAGCTCACATCAGAAAATTCATTACAAACCATGATAAATAAGAAAAAAGAGAAAAAAGCCAAAAAAATGCAAGAATCCATAATGATATAGGGCTTGATTTAGTCGCTAGGAAACCGGCTGTTCCCAGATACTTCCACCCCTCCAGCTGACAGCCTGTGGAATTCTGACTGAATTAACCTGAAAATCACAGTGAAACTCAGTTTGGAGGCAATTAATATCTGTCACCTCAGCCAAAGTGTTCCATTTGATTTTCATAAACACAAAAACTCACCTTGGTCATGTTACCTGTAGATTTCTAAGCTTCAAACGCCTATTTGTTGTGTTTTTTCTTTCATAATGGCTATTCTGTACAAACTCTTCTTTGCATTGCATCAGAATACAAAATTTGGGAAGGAAGAAGGCAAAGCCAACTCAGACCCTGAAAACATTTGGGAAATTGCCACACAAGAAACCACAAATCGGCTGAGGCACTCAAAACAATGACAGCAAGCCAGAAGTGGAGCAAGCCAACAGCTGTGCCCTGATTGAAAAACAACCTTCCTCTTGTGCCCTGAACTCAATATGCCAGCCTCAAAACCAAAGCTCACATCAGAAAATTCATTACAAACCATGATAAATAAGAAAAAATCCAAAGAAATGCAAGAATCCATAATGATATTGGGTTTGATTTAGTTGCAAGGAAACCGGCTGTTCCCAGATTCATCCACCACTAAAGCTGACTGCCTGTGGAATTCTGACTGAATTAACCTGACAATCGCAGTGAAACTCAAGAAACCAAATTTCAGCTGAGGCACCCAAAACAAAGACAATAGCCAGAATTGGAGCACACCAACAGCTGTGCCCTGTTTGAAAAAGACCATTCCTCAGGTGCCCTGAACTCTATATTGCAGTCTGAAAACCAAAGCTCACATCAGAAAATTCATTACAAACCATGATAAATAAGGGAAATGTGAAAAAGCCAAAGAAATGCAAGAGTCCTTTGTGATATTTGGCTGGATTTAGACACAAAGAAACTGGCTGTTTCCAGATTCATCCCCCCCTTCCACAGACTGACTTTGGAATTCTGATTGAATTCACCTCAAAATCGCTCTCACACTCCATTTGGAGGGAATTACAATCTGTCCCCTCAGCAGAGGCGTTCTATGTCATTTTCCAAAACACAGAAACTCATCTTGGTCGTGTTGCCTGTAGATTTCTAATCCTGAAAGGGCAATGCGCTTTTTTTTTTTTTTTTTTCATAATGGCTACTCTCCAAAATCTTGCTTGTATTGCATCAGAATACAAAATTTGGGAATAAGAAGGCAAAACCGACTCAGACCCAGAAAACATTTAGGAAATTGGCACTCAAGAAACCACAAATCGGCTGAGGCACCCAAAACAATGACAGCAAGCCAGAATTGGAGCAAGCCAACAGCTGTGCCCTGATTGAAAAAGAACCTTCCTCTTGTGCCCTGAACTCAATATGCCAGCCTCAAAACCAAAGCTCACATCAGAAAATCCATTACAAACCATGATAAATAAGGGAAATGTGAAAAAGCCAAAGAAATGCAAGAGTCCTTTGTGATATTTGGCAGGATTTAGACACAAAGAAACTGGCTGTTTCCAGATTCATCCCCCCTTTCCACAGACCGACTTTGGAATTCTGATTGAATTCACCTCAAAATCGCTCTCACACTCCATTTGGAGGGAATTAGAATCTGTCATCTCAGCAGAAGCGTTCCATGTCATTTTCCAAAACACAGAATCTCACCTTGGTTGTGTTGCCTATGGATTTCTAATCCTGAAAGGTCAATTTGCTTTGTTTTTTTTTTTTCTTTCATAATGGCTACTCTGTCCAAAATCTTGCTTGTATTGCATCAGAATACAAAAATTGGGAAGGCAGAAGGCAAAACCAACTCAGACCCCGAAAACATTTAGGAAATTGCCACACAAGAAACCACAAATCAGCTGAGGCACCCAAAACAATGACAGCAAGCCAGAAGTGGAGCAAGCCAACAGCTGTGCCCTGATTGAAAAAGAACCTTCCTCTTCTGCCCTGAACTCAATATGCCAGCCTCAAAACCAAAGTTCACATCAGAAAATTCATTACAAACCATGATAAATAAGAAAAAAGAGAAAAAAGCCAAAAAAATGCAAGAATCCATAATGATATAGGGCTTGATTTAGTCGCTAGGAAACCGGCTGTTCCCGGATTCATCCACCCCTCCAGCTGACAGCCTGTGGAATTCTGACTGAATTAACCTGAAAATCACAGTGAAACTCAGTTTGGAGGCAATTAATATCTGTCACCTCAGCCAAAGTGTTCCATTTTATTTTCATAAACACAAAAACTCACCTTGGTCATGTTACCTGTAGATTTCTAAGCTTCAAATGCCTATTTGTTGTGTTTTTTCTTTCATAATGGGTATTCTGTACAAACTCTTCTTTGCATTGCATCAGAATACAAAATTTGGGAAGGAAGAAGGCAAAGCCAACTCAGACCCTGAAAACATTTGGGAAATTGCCACACAAGAAACCACAAATCGGCTGAGGCACTCAAAACAATGACAGCAAGCCAGAAGTGGAGCAAGCCAACAGCTGTGCCCTGATTGAAAAACAACCTTCCTCTTGTGCCCTGAACTCAATATGCCAGCCTCAAAACCAAAGCTCACATCAGAAAATTCATTACAAACCATGATAAATAAGAAAAAAGAGAAAAAAGCCAAAAAAATGCAAGAATCCATAATGATACTGGGTTTGATTTAGTTGCAAGGAAACCAGCTGTTCCCAGATTCATCCACCACTAAAGCTGACTGCCTGTGGAATTCTGACTGAATTAACCTGACAATCGCAGTGAAACTCAAGAAACCAAATTTCAGCTGAGGCACCCAAAACAAAGACAATAGCCAGAATTGGAGCACACCAACAGCTGTGCCCTGTTTGAAAAAGACCATTCCTCAGGTGCCCTGAACTCTATATTGCAGCCTCAAAACCAAAGCTCACATCAGAAAATTCATTACAAACCATGATAAATTAGGGAAATGTGAAAAAGCCAAAGAAATGCAAGAGTCCTTTGTGATATTTGGCTGGATTTAGACACAAAGAAACTGGCTGTTTCCAGATTCATCCCCCCCCTTCCACAGACTGACTTTGGAATTCTGATTGAATTCACCTCAAAATCGCACTCACACTCATTTGGGAGGGAATTAGAATCTGTCCCCTCAGCAGAAGCGTTCTATGTCATTTTCCAAAACACAGAAACTCATCTTGGTCGTGTTGCCTGTAGATTTCTAATCCTGAAAGGGATATGCGCTTTTTTTTTTTTGTTTCTTTCATAATGGCTACTCTCCAAAATCTTGCTTGTATTGCATCAGAATACAAAATTTGGGAATAAGAAGGCAAATCCGACTCAGACCCAGAAAACATTTAGGAAATTGCCACTCAAGAAACCACAAATCGGCTGAGGCACCCAAAACAATGACAGCAAGCCAGAAGTGGAGCAAGCCAACAGCTGTGCCCTGATTGAAAAAGAACCTTCCTCTTGTGCCCTGAACTCAATATGCCAGCCTCAAAACCAAAGCTCACATCAGAAAATTCATTACAAACCATGATAAATAAGGGAAATGTGAAAAAGCCAAAGAAATGCAAGAGTCCTTTGTGATATTTGGCAGGATTTAGACACAAAGAAAGTGGCTGTTTCCAGATTCATCCCCCCCTTCCACAGACTGACTTTGGAATTCTGATTGAATTCACCTCAAAATCGCTCTCACACTCCATTTGGAGGGAATTAGAATCTGTCACCTCAGCAGAAGCGTTCCATGTCATTTTCCAAAACACAGAATCTCATCTTGGTTGTGTTGCCTATGGATTTCTAATCCTGAAAGGTCAATTTGCTGTGTTTTTTTTTTTTTCTTTCATAATGGCTACTCTGTCCAAAATCTTGCTTGTATTGCATCAGAATACAAAATTTGGGAAGGAAGAAGACAAAACCAACTCAGACCCCGAAAACTTTTAGGAAATTGCCACACAAGAAACCACAAATCAGCTGAGGCACCCAAAACAATGACAGCAAGCCAGAAGTGGAGCAAGCCAACAGCTGTGCCCTGATTGAAAAAGAACCTTCCTCTTGTGCCCTGAACTCAATATGCCAGCCTCAAAACCAAAGCTCACATCAGAAAATTCATTACAAACCATGATAAATAAGAAAAAAGAGAAAAAAGCCAAAGAAATGCAAGAGTCCTTTGTGATATTTGGCAGGATTTAGACACAAACAAACTGGCTGTTTCCAGATTCATCCCCCCCTTCCACAGACTGACTTTGGAATTCTGATTGAATTCACCTCAAGATCGCTCTCACACTCCATTTGGAGGGAATTAGAATCTGTCACCTCAGCAGAAGCGTTCCATGTCATTTTCCAAAACACAGAATCTCATCTTGGTTGTGTTGCCTATGGATTTCTAATCCTGAATGGTCAATTTGCTGTGTTTTTTTTTTCTTTCATAATGGCTACTCTGTCCAAAATCTTGCTTGTATTGCATCAGAATACAAAATTTGGGAAGGAAGAAGGCAAAACCAACTCAGACCCCGAAAACATTTAGGAAATTGCCACACAAGAAACCACAAATCAGCTGAGGCACCCAAAACAATGACAGCAAGCCAGAAGTGGAGCAAGCCAACAGCTGTGCCCTGATTGAAAAAGAACCTTCCTCTTGTGCCCTGAACTCAATATGCCAGCCTCAAAACCAAAGCTCACATCAGAAAATTCATTACAAACCATGATAAATAAGAAAAAAGAGAAAAAAGCCAAAGAAATGCAAGAGTCCTTTGTGATATTTGGCAGGATTTAGACACAAAGAAACTGGCTGTTTCCAGATTCATCCCCCCCTTCCACAGACTGACTTTGGAATTTTGATTGAATTCACCTCAAAATCGCTCTCACACTCCATTTGGAGGGAATTAGAATCTGTCACCTCAGCAGAAGCGTTCCATGTCATTTTCCAAAACACAGAATCTCACCTTAGTTGTGTTGCCTATGGATTTCTAATCCTGAAAGGTCAATTTCTTGTGTTTTTTTTTTTTCTTTCATAATGGCTACTCTGTCCAAAATTTTGCTTGTATTGCATCAGAATACAAAATTTGGGAAGGAAGAAGACAAAACCAACTCAGACCCCGAAAACATTTAGGAAATTGCCACACAAGAAACCACAAATCAGCTGAGGCACCCAAAACAATGACAGCAAGCCAGAAGTGGAGCAAGCCAACAGCTGTGCCCTGATTGAAAAAGAACCTTCCTCTTGTGCCCTGAACTCAATATGCCAGCCTCAAAACCAAAGCTCACATCAGAAAATTCATTACAAACCATGATAAATAAGGGAAATGTGAAAAAGCCAAAGAAATGCAAGAGTCCTTTGTGATATTTGGCAGGATTTAGACACAAAGAAACTGGCTGTTTCCAGATTCATCCCCCCTTCCACAGACTGACTTTGGAATTCTGATTGAATTCACCTCAAAATCGCACTCACACTCATTTGGGAGGGAATTAGAATCTGTCCCCTCAGCAGAAGCGTTCTATGTCATTTTCCAAAACACAGAAACTCATCTTGGTCATGTTGCCTGTAGATTTCTAATCCTGAAAGGGATATGCGCTTTTTTTTTTTTTGTTTCTTTCATAATGGCTACTCTCCAAAATCTTGCTTGTATTGCATCAGAATACAAAATTTGGGAATAAGAAGGCAAATCCGACTCAGACCCAGAAAACATTTAGGAAATTGCCACTCAAGAAACCACAAATCGGCTGAGGCACCCAAAACAATGACAGCAAGCCAGAATTGGAGCAAGCCAACAGCTGTGCCCTGATTGAAAAAGAACCTTCCTCTTGTGCCCTGAACTCAATATGCCAGCCTCAAAACCAAAGCTCACATCAGAAAATTCATTACAAACCATGATAAATAAGGGAAATGTGAAAAAGCCAAAGAAATGCAAGAGTCCTTTGTGATATTTGGCAGGATTTAGACACAAAGAAAGTGGCTGTTTCCAGATTCATCCCCCCCTTCCACAGACTGACTTTGGAATTCTGATTGAATTCACCTCAAAATCGCTCTCACACTCCATTTGGAGGGAATTAGAATCTGTCACCTCAGCAGAAGCGTTCCATGTCATTTTCCAAAACACAGAATCTCATCTTGGTTGTGTTGCCTATGGATTTCTAATCCTGAAAGGTCAATTTGCTGTGTTTTTTTTTTTTTCTTTCATAATGGCTACTCTGTCCAAAATCTTGCTTGTATTGCATCAGAATACAAAATTTGGGAAGGAAGAAGACAAAACCAACTCAGACCCCGAAAACTTTTAGGAAATTTCCACACAAGAAACCACAAATCAGCTGAGGCACCCAAAACAATGACAGCAAGCCAGAAGTGGAGCAAGCCAACAGCTGTGCCCTGATTGAAAAAGAACCTTCCTCTTGTGCCCTGAACTCAATATGCCAGCCTCAAAACCAAAGCTCACATCAGAAAATTCATTACAAACCATGATAAATAAGGGAAATGTGAAAAAGCCAAAGAAATGCAAGAGTCCTTTGTGATATTTGGCAGGATTTAGACACAAAGAAACTGGCTGTTTCCAGATTCATCCCCCCCTTCCACAGACGGACTTTGGAATTCTGATTGAATTCACCTCAAGATCGCTCTCACACTCCATTTGGAGGGAATTAGAATCTGTCCCCTCAGCAGAAGCGTTCCATGTCATTTTCCAAAACACAGAATCTCATCTTGGTTGTGTTGCCTATGGATTTCTAATCCTGAATGGTCAATTTGCTGTGTTTTTTTTTTTCTTTCATAATGGCTACTCTGTCCAAAATCTTGCTTGTATTGCATCAGAATACAAAATTTGGGAAGGAAGAAGGCAAAACCAACTCAGACCCCGAAAACATTTAGGAAATTGCCACACAAGAAACCACAAATCAGCTGAGGCACCCAAAACAATGACAGCAAGCCAGAAGTGGAGCAAGCCAACAGCTGTGCCCTGATTGAAAAAGAACCTTCCTCTTGTGCCCTGAACTCAATATGCCAGCCTCAAAACCAAAGCTCACATCAGAAAATTCATTACAAACCATGATAAATAAGAAAAAAGAGAAAAAAGCCAAAGAAATGCAAGAGTCCTTTGTGATATTTGGCAGGATTTAGACACAAAGAAACTGGCTGTTTCCAGATTCATCCCCCCCTTCCACAGACTGACTTTGGAATTTTGATTGAATTCACCTCAAAATCGCTCTCACACTCCATTTGGAGGGAATTAGAATCTGTCACCTCAGCAGAAGCGTTCCATGTCATTTTCCAAACACAGAATCTCATCTTGGTTGTGTTGCCTATGGATTTCTAATCCTGAATGGTAAATTTGCTGTGTTTTTTTTTTTTCTTTCATAATGGCTACTCTGTCCAAAATCTTGCTTGTATTGCATCAGAATACAAAAATTGGGAAGGAAGAAGGCAAAACCAACTCAGACCCCGAAAACATTTAGGAAATTGCCACTCAAGAAACCACAAATCGGCTGAGGCACCCAAAACAATGACAGCAAGCCAGAAGTGGAGCAAGCCAACAGCTGTGCCCTGATTGAAAAAGAACCTTCCTCTTGTGCCCTGAACTCAATATGCCAGCCTCAAAACCAAAGCTCACATCAGAAAATTCATTACAAACCATGATAAATAAGGGAAATGTGAAAAAGCCAAAGAAATGCAAGAGTCCTTTGTGATATTTGGCAGGATTTAGACACAAAGAAACTGGCTGTTTCCAGATTCATCCCCCCCTTCCGCAGACTGACTTTGGAATTCTGATTGAATTCACCTCAAAATCGCTCTCACACTCCATTTGGAGGGAATTAGAATCTGTCACCTCAGCAGAAGCGTTCCATGTCATTTTCCAAAACACAGAATCTCATCTTGGTTGTGTTGCCTATGGATTTCTAATCCTGAAAGGTCAATTTGCTGTGTTTTTTTTTTTTCTTTCATAATGGCTACTCTGTCCAAAATCTTGCTTGTATTGCATCAGAATACAAAATTTGGGAAGGAAGAAGACAAAACCAACTCAGACCCCGAAAACTTTTAGGAAATTTCCACACAAGAAACCACAAATCAGCTGAGGCACCCAAAACAATGACAGCAAGCCAGAAGTGGAGCAAGCCAACAGCTGTGCCCTGATTGAAAAAGAACCTTCCTCTTGTGCCCTGAACTCAATATGCCAGCCTCAAAACCAAAGCTCACATCAGAAAATTCATTACAAACCATGATAAATAAGGGAAATGTGAAAAAGCCAAAGAAATGCAAGAGTCCTTTGTGATATTTGGCAGGATTTAGACACAAAGAAACTGGCTGTTTCCAGATTCATCCCCCCCTTCCACAGACTGACTTTGGAATTCTGATTGAATTCACCTCAAGATCGCTCTCACACTCCATTTGGAGGGAATTAGAATCTGTCCCCTCAGCAGAAGCGTTCCATGTCATTTTCCAAAACACAGAATCTCATCTTGGTTGTGTTGCCTATGGATTTCTAATCCTGAATGGTCAATTTGCTGTGTTTTTTTTTTTCTTTCATAATGGCTACTCTGTCCAAAATCTTGCTTGTATTGCATCAGAATACAAAATTTGGGAAGGAAGAAGGCAAAACCAACTCAGACCCCGAAAACATTTAGGAAATTGCCACACAAGAAACCACAAATCAGCTGAGGCACCCAAAACAATGACAGCAAGCCAGAAGTGGAGCAAGCCAACAGCTGTGCCCTGATTGAAAAAGAACCTTCCTCTTGTGCCCTGAACTCAATATGCCAGCCTCAAAACCAAAGCTCACATCAGAAAATTCATTACAAACCATGATAAATAAGAAAAAAGAGAAAAAAGCCAAAGAAATGCAAGAGTCCTTTGTGATATTTGGCAGGATTTAGACACAAAGAAACTGGCTGTTTCCAGATTCATCCCCCCCTTCCACAGACTGACTTTGGAATTTTGATTGAATTCACCTCAAAATCGCTCTCACACTCCATTTGGAGGGAATTAGAATCTGTCCCCTCAGCAGAAGCGTTCCATGTCATTTTCCAAAACACAGAATCTCACCTTAGTTGTGTTGCCTATGGATTTCTAATCCTGAAAGGTCAATTTCTTGTGTTTTTTTTTTTCTTTCATAATGGCTACTCTGTCCAAAATTTTGCTTGTATTGCATCAGAATACAAAATTTGGGAAGGAAGAAGACAAAACCAACTCAGACCCCGAAAACATTTAGGAAATTGCCACACAAGAAACCACAAATCAGCTGAGGCACCCAAAACAATGACAGCAAGCCAGAAGTGGAGCAAGCCAACAGCTGTGCCCTGATTGAAAAAGAACCTTCCTCTTGTGCCCTGAACTCAATATGCCAGCCTCAAAACCAAAGCTCACATCAGAAAATTCATTACAAACCATGATAAATAAGAAAAAAGAGAAAAAAGCCAAAGAAATGCAAGAGTCCTTTGTGATATTTGGCAGGAATTAGACACAAAGAAACTGGCTGTTTCCAGATTCATTCCCCCCTTCCACAGACTGACTTTGGAATTCTGATTGAATTCACCTCAAAATCGCTCTCACACTCCATTTGGAGGGAATTAGAATCTGTCCCCTCAGCAGAAGCGTTCCATGTCATTTTCCAAACACAGAATCTCATCTTGGTTGTGTTGCCTATGGATTTCTAATCCTGAATGGTAAATTTGCTGTGTTTTTTTTTTCTTTCATAATGGCTACTCTGTCCAAAATCTTGCTTGTATTGCATCAGAATACAAAAATTGGGAAGGAAGAAGGCAAAACCAACTCAGACCCCGAAAACATTTAGGAAATTGCCACACAAGAAACCACAAATCAGCTGAGGCACCCAAAACAATGACAGCAAGCCAGAAGTGGAGCAAGCCAACAGCTGTGCCCTGATTGAAAAAGAACCTTCCTCTTGTGCCCTGAACTCAATATGCCAGCCTCAAAACCAAAGCTCACATCAGAAAATTCATTACAAACCATGATAAATAAGAAAAAAGAGAAAAAAGCCAAAGAAATGCAAGAGTCCTTTGTGATATTTGGCAGGATTTAGACACAAAGAAACTGGCTGTTTCCAGATTCATCCCCCCCTTCCACAGACTGACTTTGGAATTTTGATTGAATTCACCTCAAAATCGCTCTCACACTCCATTTGGAGGGAATTAGAATCTGTCACCTCAGCAGAAGCGTTCCATGTCATTTTCCAAAACACAGAATCTCACCTTGGTTGTGTTGCCTATGGATTTCTAATCCTGAAAGGTCAATTTGCTGTGTTTTTTTTTTTTTCTTTCATAATGGCTACTCTGTCCAAAATTTTGCTTGTATTGCATCAGAATACAAAATTTGGGAAGGAAGAAGACAAAACCAACTCAGACCCCGAAAACATTTAGGAAATTTCCACACAAGAAACCACAAATCGGCTGAGGCACTCAAAACAATGACAGCAAGCCAGAAGTGGAGCAAGCCAACAGCTGTGCCCTGATTGAAAAACAACCTTCCTCTTGTACCCTGAACTCAATATGCCAGCCTCAAAACCAAAGCTCACATCAGAAAATTCATTACAAACCATGATAAATAAGAAAAAAGAGAAAAAAGCCAAAAAAATGCAAGAATCCATAATGATATTGGGTTTGATTTAGTTGCAAGGAAACTGGCTGTTCCCAGATTCATCCACCACTAAAGCTGACAGCCTGTGGAATTCTGACTGAATTAACCTGACAATCCCAGTGAAACTCAAGAAACCAAATTTCAGCTGAGGCACCCAAAACAAAGACAATAGCCAGAATTGGAGCAAACCAACAGCTGTGTCCTGTTTGAAAAAGACCATTCCTCCGGTGCCCTGAACTCTATATTGCAGCCTCAAAACCAAAGCTCACATCAGAAAATTCATTACAAACCATGATAAATAAGGGAAATGTGAAAAAGCCAAAGAAATGCAAGAGTCCTTTGTGATATTTGGCAGGATTTAGACACAAAGAAACTGGCTGTTTCCAGATTCATCCCCCCTTTCCACAGACTGACTCTGGAATTCTGATTGAATTCACCTCAATATCGCACTCACACTCATTTTGGAGGGAATTAGAATCTGTCCCCTCAGCAGAAGCGTTCTATGTCATTTTCCAAAACACAGAAACTCATCTTGGTTGTGTTGCCTGTAGATTTCTAATCCTGAAAGGGCAATGCGCTGTGTTTTTTTTTTTTTTTCTTTCATAATGGCTACTCTCCAAAACATGCTTGTATTGCATCAGAATACAAAATTTGGGAATAGGAAGGCAAAACCGACTCAGACCCAGAAAACATTTAGGAAATTGGCACTCAAGAAACCACAAATCGGCTGAGGCACCCAAAACAATGACAGCAAGCCAGAATTGGAGCAAGACAACAGCTGTGCCCTGGTTGAAAAAGAACCTTCCTCTTGTACCCTGAACTCAATATGCCAGCCTCAAAACCAAAGCTCACATCAGAAAATTCATTACAAACCATGATAAATAAGAAAAATGAGAAAAAAGCCAAAAAAATGCAAGAATCCATGATGATATTGGACTTGATTTATTCTCAAGAAAACCGAATGTTCCCGGATTCATCCACACCTCCAGCTGATGCCTGTGGAATTCTGTCTGAATTAACCTGAAAATCACAGTGAAACTCATTTTGGAGGCAATTAATATCTGTCACCTCAGCCAAAGTGTTCCATTTTATTTTCATAAACACAAAAACTCACCTTGGTCGTGTTACCTGTAGATTTATATTCTTCAAATGCCCATTTGTAATGTTTTTTATTTCATAATGGCTACTCTGTCCAAACTCTTGTTTGTGTTGCGTCAGAATACAGAATTTGGGAATGAAGAAGGCAAAGCCAACTCAGACCCACAAAACATTTAGGAAATTGCCACACAAGAAACCACAAATCGGCTGAGGCACCCAAAACAATGACAGCAAGCCAGAATTGAAGCAGGCCAACAGCTATGCCCTGTTTGAAAAAGACCATTCCTCCTGTGCACTGAACTCTATATTGCAGCCTCAAAACCAAAGCTCACATCAGAAAATTCATTACAAACCATGATAAAAAGAAAAAAGAGAAAGAAGCCAAAGAAATGCAAGAGTCCTTTGTGATATTGGGCTTGATTTAGTTGCAAGGAAACCAGCTGTTCCCGGATTCATCCACCCCTCCTAGCTGACTGGCTGTGGAATTCTGATTGAATTCACCTGAAAATCGCACTCACTCTCGATTTGGAGGAAATTAATATCTGCCCCTCAGTGGAAGGGTTCTATGTCATTTTCCAAAACCCAAAAACTCATCTTGGTCATGTTGCCTATGATTTCTAATCATGAAAACCCAATATGTTCTGTTTTTCAATTTCCTGATGGATCCTCGTTCTAAACCCTTGTTTGTATTGCATCAGAATACACAATTTGAAAAGGAAAAAGGCAAAACCAACTCAGACCAACAAAGCATTTAGGAAAAAGTCGCTCAAAATGAAAAATTGCCTGAGGCACCCAAAGCAATTGCAGAAAGCCAGAATTGGAGAGAAACAACAGCTGTGCCCTAATTGAAAAAGACCATTCCTCTGGTTCCCTGAACTCCTTAAGCCAGCCTCAAAACCACAACCCACATCAGAAAATTTATTACAAACCATGATAAATAAGAAAATGTGAAAAATGCAAAAAAGAAAAAGAAATGCAAGAGTCCTTCGTGATATGGCGCTTGTTTTAGTACAAGGAAACCAGCTGTTTCCGGATTCATCCACCCCTCCCAGCTGACTGACTGTGGAATTCTGATTGTATTCACCTGAAAAGAGAGAACATTTATAAGTATATTGGGACTGTGGAACCTGTCATTTACCAATCACATGTTAGACTGAATCATAGACCAAATATAGGGAAGAAATCCTATGCATGTAAACCTTGTGGGAATTCATTCAGTATTAAATACCCTCCATCACAGCACTCATATTGTGGAAAACCCTCATGTGTGTAATGATTGTGTGGAAACCACTCACCAGAAGTCAGATCTCATTAGACATCAGAGAATTCACACAGGGTTGAAATCTTACAAATCTAATGACTGTGGGAAGTTCTTTGGCCAGAAGAAACACCTCATAAATCATCAGAGAATTCACACAGGTGAGAAACCTTTTGAATGTAATGACTGTGGAAAATCCTTTGGCCAGAAGGCAAACCTCATAAATCATCAGAGAATTCACACAGGTGAGAAACCTTATGAATGCAATTACTATGGAAAATCCTTTGGCCAGAAGGCAAACCTCATAAATCATCAGAGAATTCACAGAGGGGAGAAACCTTATGAATGCAATCATTGTGGAAAAGCCTTTGCTGAGAAATCAAAGCTCACAAAGCATCAGACAATTTGTACTGGGGGAAACCTTATGATTGCAATGACTGTGGAAAAACCTTTGCTGAGAAGTCAAACCTCAGAAAGTATCAGAGCCTTCACACCATGGAGAAAGCTTATAAATGAAATGACTGTGGAAAAGCCTTTGGTTCCATCCTTGCATACCAAGGATAAATCCCACTTGGTCTGGGTGGATGATCTTTCTGATGCATTGTTGGATTCAATTGGCCAGAATTCTGTTGCAGATCTTTGCATGTATGTTCATCAGGGAAATTGGACTATAATTACTTTCTTTGTTGCACTTTTTTCAAGTTTAGGAATGAAGGTGATGTTGGCTTCATAGAAAGAATTTGGGAGAATCGCCTCTCTCTCAATTGTTTTGAATAACTTGAGAAGAATTGCAGTTAGTGCTTTAAATGTCTGTTAGAATTCAGCAGTGAAGCCTTCCAGTTTTGGGGTTTTCTTGGTAGTGATGGTCTTTATTACTGGTATCATTTCCATCTGGTTATGTGTGTGTTTAGGTTTTCTATATCTTTGTTGCTCAATTTAGGTAGGTTTTATGGATGGAAGGATGGTGGAAAGCCTCTTTGCTGTACTTCATAACTCATAAGATATCAGAGTATCCACACAGGGAATTTTCTACTTGACCTTTTTGTGCAAGTTATATCTCATGAAATATTAGAGAATTCACCAAGGGGAGAAATGCATGAATATAATACATGTGAATAGCCTTTGTGGTGCAAATCAGACCTCATCAAACATAAAAGAATTCTCATGGGGAGCAATTTTATGAATGTAATGACTCAGAGCCTTTTACCATAATTCAGCCCTCATTGTACATCATCAAATTCATATAGGGAAAAACTCCTTTGAAAGTAAAATCCCTTTAATTAGAAGCCATACCTCATAAGACAACAGGGAATTCACGTGGGAGAGAAACCTTATGGGTGTAATGAGTGTTGGAAAGCTCTGCCCAAATCTCTCCTTATATCAGAATGCACAACATATATATCTAATGAATGAAATAAATGTGAGAAAGTCATTTCACATAGGTAATGCCTCATAATCCATCATGGAATTTGAACAAGGGAGAGACCTTAACAATATAATGAATGTGGAAGAGCTTTTCTCCAAAATTCATGTAAGTATTGTGACAAAACCTTTTGCTGGAAATCACATCCTATCCAACAGAGACTCATGTAAAGGAGAAAGCTTATAAATATTATTAGAGTCAGAAGTCAATGGTACATCAGAGAATTGACACAGGTGGTTTCTTAGGCGTATACTGATTGTGCAAAAACATTTTCTTTATTTCAGGCTTGTATAGACACAGAATTCACAAAAGGTGATAGTCTTTGCATGCTGTAAATACAATAAAACCTTTAGCCAGAAATTAGACATCAACAGACTTCAGAGAATTCATAAGGAACAAAAGTCTATGCAATGAATTTGGAAAATGTATTTCTGTTATAAATCAGTCTTCAATTCCCATGAATAGACTCACAAATGAGAAAACATGCATGCATAGAAAAGTTTTGTACCATAAATTATCTCTAGATGGTAAACTAATATATCACACAAAAGAAAAATCATGAGTGTAATGGAATTGGGAAACCCTTTGCTATAAGGCAGATTTCCAGAAAGCTTAGCAAGATTACAGAAAAGTCTCTGAAAATGTAACATGTCTGAAAGATTTGTTGGCATCACAAACTGGAGGATAGCTCAAGTGCATGTGTTTTTGTGCCTGGCATCCAAATTGATATCTCTTTTTCTTTGATGAATTCCTTGTTTATTTATTTAGCAGATTTAGAGACAAAGGATTCCTGTCCATTGATTTACTACTATATGCCCACAATTGCCATGGTAAAGTATATGGCAAAAACTGAGTGCTGGGGGCTGTGAATCTGATTCATCACTGATAACATTGAAGACATTGGTTCCTGGTTCTTATGCTGCTATGCATGGAAATGTTTCTCTAATTTCATTTTCAAATAGTTCATTGTTAATATAAAGAAATGCTTCTAATTTTTAAAATTTCATTGAAATAATTTGTGATTAATGTGTCCTAGTCATGCATTATTACAGGGTGTAGTGCAATATTTGCACACATTTATGCAGTAAAAAGTGATCAAGCTAAGCAACTACAGTTTTATTAAGTTTTTAAAGAGTTATTTATTTGAAAGACAGAGTTACAGAGAGAAGTAGCAGCAGAGAGAGAGAGAGGTCTTCCTCTGCCGGTTCACTCCCCAGATGGCCACAATGGCCGGAGCTCTGCCAATCTGATTCCAGGAACCAGGAGCTTCTTCCAGATCTCCCACTTGGGTGCAGGGACCCAAGGACTTGGGCCATCTTCTACTGCTTTCCCAGGCCATAGCAGAGAGTTGGATCAGAAGAGGAGCAGCCAGGACTAGAACTGGTACCCACATGGGATGCTGGTGCTTCAGGCCAGGGTGTTAGCCCACTGTGCCACAATGCTGGCCCCCAAGCAACTACAGTTTCTAATTCTTCTCCATGATTTGAGACTACCAGCTCCTCTCCTTCAGTTCTTTACACAGAACCTAATATGGTTGAATGTAGTCATCTCATTATATTATGGAACACCAGAAGTTCTTTCTGCCTCTTTGATTTTTGATACCTATTATCCAATCCCCCTCTATCCCTAGCTGCTTCCCTTCTCAGCCTCTAGTAATCACAGTTCTGTGTTCAGATCCATTATTTTCTTTCACTTCCACATGCGACAAGGACCAGGTGACATTTGTGTTCCTGCTTCTGGCTTATTTCAATTAATTTAATAATATTTTGTTCTTTTTTTGTATCTAAAAGAGGTTGCCCTGTCCATTGTTTTTCACTGATGGACAGCTAGATTGGTTTCACATCCTGGCTGCAGTGAACTGTGTTATAGTGGCTGTGTTATGGGAAAATTGCTGTATCTTTGATATGCTCTCCTCCTTTCCTTCTAATAAAATTTCCTTATTCTATATAGCCAAGAGCAAGATAACTCTCACATGGTAGGTCAATTTTTATCTTAGTTTAATTTTTGTTATTTATTTGAAAGAGTTACAATAGAGGTAGAGACACAGAGAGGTCCTCCATTAGCTGGTTCGCTCTACAGATGACTACAAAGGCCAGAGTTATGCCATTCTGAAACCTGGAGACAGGAGCTTCCTCTGGGTCTCCCTCATGGGTGCATGGGCCCAAGGACTTGGGCCATCTTCTACTGCTATCCCAGGAGATAGCAGAGAGCTGGATTGGAAGAAGAGCAGCTGGAACTAGAACTGGCACCCAAATGGGATGCTGGCCCTTCAGGCCAGGGCTTTAACTCACTGCACAACAGCGCCAGCCCCAATTTTTATCCTTTTTAAGGAATGACCATACTGTTCTGCATAACATCTGTACTAACTTGTGTTTTCACCTACCATATATGGTGGTTTTCTTTTCCCATGTGCTCTCTAGCATTTGTTATTTTTTATCAGTTTGGCATAAAAATGATATAGTATTGTTCATGTTTTTGTGTATTTTGAAATCAGTTAATTTGTTTATTAAATCTTTATTATTTGAAAGGTGGATTTAGAGAGAGAGGGAAAGACATAGATAGCTTTCATCTGCTGGCTCACACCCCAGAGAGTTTCAACAGTTGAGCCTGGGGCATGCTGGAGTCAGGAGCTTCATCCAAGTCTCCCACATGAGTGGCAAGGACCTGAGTCCTTCGTCCATCTTCTGCTGGTTTCCCAGGTGTTTAGCAGTGAGCTAAATTGGAAGTGGAGATTCCTAAACTCAAAGTGGAACTCAGATGTTATGCTGGCCTCACAGATTGCAGCTTTCCCCACTTGGCCACAATGCCAGCCCCTCTATCAATTTAATTCCTCAAAAATAGCTCAGTAATGTTGGCATCTATCTCATTTTGTTTTTTCTCTGTTATTATTCAACTTATTGATGTCTTATTTTTGTTCACATTATTCCTCTCAATTGCTCTACCTGAGGTGAGTAGGGCTGCTGTGTTGCTTAAATGAAGTGTATGCTTTAGATTACTCATTTAATGAGTGCATGTCATTCACATAGCACTTCACTGAAGTTCTACTATGTCCCAAATCCTCTTCTAGGCACAGAATTTAGACCACTTTTCTCTTAGGCCCAGATCTTGCCTTTAACATACTACTTGGAATTTAGTAGCTCATGAAATCTGCAGACTGCATAAATGAATGAATATTTTGAGGGCTGTGCTTTTGTGGAGGAACTTCATAGGAGACCGAAGGAATAAAATAAATCAAAAGTATCCACAGTATATAGAATGTATACTATTTTACAAGTCACAGAGAAGAAGAAGAAGAAGGAAAGTAGTAAGACTAGAAAGTTTGTGGCAAGACTAACAGGCGCTGGTCAAGAACTTAATAAGCACATTAGGAAAGCAGTAAGGTTTCTTTTTTTTTTTTTGAGGAAAAGTTTTTATTTCTAGTGATGAAATTGGCTACAGAACATTATGAAAGTTTAAAAATACAAAGAGAAATTGTCTATAATTAATAGATTCAAAATTTGACAATCAGTGAATATCATTATTAGTCATTACCAACAACAGTTATTGATTTGAAAGGCAGAGTGACAGGAAGAGGGAACCACTGCTTCACTCCCCAGACACTTGCAATAGCCAAAGCTTGACCAAGCCAAAACCAGGAACTGGGAATTCATTCTGGATGTCCCATTTGGGTGCAGGGACCCAAGCACTTCTGCCATCCTCCGTCTCCTCCCAGGGTGCACACTAGCAGAAACTTGCCTCAAAGCAGAGAAGCTACCACTCAAGCCAGGCATTTGTATATGGGATGTGGGTGTGTGGTGGTGATAGCAAGCCCTCATGGATAAAAAAAAAAAAAAAAAAAACAAAAAAAAACAAAGTTATTTCTATGCCAAGGAAATTACTCTGTAGTCTTTCTCTTATAAACTACGTATTGCTGAACCTAGATAATTTTTCCTTTATTTAACAATGACATGAAAATGTCAGTTGAGTTGGCTTTCCTGAAGACCTTGTTTCTTGAATATTAGTGGCTAGCTGAGATAAATTCTTTTCATCTCTTTCTCGCTTCGGCAGCACATGTGCTCGCTTCGGCAGCACATATACTAAAATTGGAATGATACAGAGAAGATTAGCATGCCCCTGCGCAGTAAGGTTTCTTTACCTCCCTGTAGACTCTGCTCTCCAGAGGTGAACAGGGTCCTCTAAACCCACTTGCTGCACACACAAACACCTGAGTGTTGTATTCTCCCACAGGTGTTGGAGACTGATATGGTGTTCTGATTTATATTTACATAATGGCTAGTGACATCGGGCATATTCACATGTTTTGACCATGTACATTTCTTCTGAGAAATGTCTATTCAGATCCTTGCCTGTTTCTTCACTGTATTTTTTGGAGTTTTTCCAATTCATGTAAATGTTCTGGAAATCTGTAAACATTCAGAGTTTTAATTTTTCCTGCCATCTGTTCATTGTATCTACACTCTGATGTTTACTTTGTTGTGAAGAAGTATCTTAGTTGGATATACTCAAATGTCTCTGTTTTTATTTTTGTGACTATTGCTATTGGAATCTTACCCAAAAGCTATTGTGTGTTGACAATATTTAGAGTTTCCCTATGTTTACTTGGGTTTGGGTCTTATGATTACATTTTAATTCACTGTGAGTTCACTTTCACATAGTGTAAGAGATGTTGGAGTCTCTTTTCAGGCTTCTACATATGGATAATCAAGTTCCTCTGCACCACTTGTGAAAGAGATTCTTCTTTCTCCAGTTCATTTTAGTTCCTTTGTTAAATATGAGTTGCTGGTAGAAATTTGGGTTTATTTCTATGCTACCAAGTCTTTTCCATTGAACTATGTGTCTGTTATTATATCAGTGCTAACACTTCTTCTTTTTTTTTTTTGCAGTATATTTATTTGAAAGGCAGAGTTACAGAGAGGTAGAGGCAGAGAGAGAGAGAGGTTTTCCATCCACTGGTTTACTCCCCAAATGGTCACAATGGCCGGAGCTCTGTTGATCTGAATCCAAGTGTCAGGAGCTTCTTCCAGGTCTCTATGCAGGTGCAGGGGCCCAAAGACTTTGGCCATTTTCTACTTTTTTCTCAGGCTATACCAGAGAGGGGTATAAGAAGTGGAGCAGCTGGGAAACATACTGGCACCCATATGAGATGCCGGCACTGCAGACGGTGACTTTACCTGCTTTGTCATAGTGCTGACCCCTGTAATATGTCTTAAAATATGGTGTGATGTCTCCAGCTTTTTTTTGCTTTATAATATTGCTTTAGATGTTAAGCATCTCTCATGTTTCTATGTGAATTTTAGCATCATTTTTTCTAGCTCTGAGAACATCGTTGGTATGTTGATTGGGATTACATTGAATTTGCAAATTGCTTTTGGTAGTATGGATATTTTGGTATTATTCTTCCCATTCACAAACATAAGTTTTCTGTGAGACTTTCAAAAAGCCTTGACAAAAATTGGACTTTATTACACAAAAATTCATCACTTTTTGGGATCATTTAAATCCATAATTTTGCACTAATATTTGATAAATAATTAAAGACTTTGAGCATTTTAGTAGGAGAAATTAAAATATTTATCAATTTATTCAAATATTGTTTAGATGTGATATTCAAATATTGTTTAGAGCCATTGTCTATATTCCCTCTAAATTACGATCTTTTTGCTTTTTGCCTGTTAAACTTGTCCCTTGATTCAAGAACCCTTTTTAATGTAATGTAAACTGAAAATGTCATTTCATAAGCTAAAAAAAATGACAAAGAAGGAAAAAGAAGGGAGGGAGGTTGAGTATATAATTATGTTCTCCGAATTTTTTCTATAAAACATATTGAATCATTTAAAAGCTAATTAAAATTAAACTCAAAATTGGACCATTATGACCAATATTTAAAACAAGTGATTAAAAACTGTAGATGTCTTCAATTTTGATTATCATTCTTCTTTAGAATATCTGAAAGAAATCCGGCTTCTCACTTTAAAATATACCAGTGTGTTAGAATTCAGTATTAAATGACTTTGTTTAAAAGTTTTATTTAATCTATTGCTTTAAGTAGTAATACTATGGCCATTGTAAAACAAAATCCTTATCATTTTTCATAAAACAGAAAGGGCCTTTAAAACATCATCACTAAAAATATTAAGAGACCTAAAATATAACATTCTTAAAACCCAAGTGATACCATTCAAAATTTTCAAATATGCAGGGATAGTTCATGTCAAGTAACTAAATAATTGTTAAGTGTATATATGGAATAGCTTCTATAAATTCTTTTGGCAAGGGCTGGCACTGTGGCATAGTGGGTGAGGCTGCCACCTGCAGTGCTGGTATTCCATAGGGGCATCAGTTCAAGACCTGGCTGCTCCACTTCCTATCCAGCTCTCTGCTATGGCCTGGGAAACACTATAAAATGGTGCAAGTCCTTGGGCCCCTGCACCTGCATAGGAGACCAGGAAGAGGCTCCTGGCTCCTGCCTTCCAGTCAGCACAGCTCCAGCCATGGAGGCCAACTGTGGAGTGAACCAGTGAATGGAAGACCACTCTCTCTGCCTGTCCTTCTCTCTCTGTGTAATTCTGACTTTCAAATAATATAAATAAATCTTTAAAAATTCTTTTGGCAAATAGATGAAGCTACTTGTTATACATTTCAAATAAATAGCAAACATACTAGAAAAATATATTGAATAAAATTTAAGCAACTCATAGCTATACACAGAAATTTCTCACCATAACAACATAGCAACCACTAAATTTCCAAATTCAATTTTCCACAACTTAGAATCTTTAACTCCAGAAGGAGTACAAAATTGACAGAACAGTGGCCTATGTATCAGGATACCTAATGCTAATACAGAATTATCCCTGCCACAACTTACCTATGTGACCTTGAACAATTCACTTTACTTCTCTGGGCTTGGCATTTAGCATCCTCATGTGATAAAGGAGGCTTGGATAAGATCAGTTGTACTCTATCTTGAGACTTCAATGATCTCTCAGTTTCCAAACAGGCACCTTAAGGGAAAGTAAACCTTTAGATCAAAGCTTACATTTTTAAATATAAATATATTTTAAACTGTTTCTACAACTAGTACAAAACAACACATTCAAATGTGTACCATGCCACTTTTCAATATTTGGGAATAATTAATGCATCATTTTAGAGCATTGTCTTGAGGCCAGTGCTGTGGTGTAGCTAGTAAAGCCACTGCATGCAGTGGGGGCATCCCATATGGAGGCCGGTTCAAGTCCAGGCTGCTCCATTTTCCATTCAGCTGTCTGCTATAGCCTGGGAGAGCAGTAGGAAGTTGGCCCAAGTCCTTGGGCCCCTGAATCTGCATGGGAGACCCTGAAGAGGTCCTGGCTCCTGGTTTCAGATTGGCATATCTCTGACCTTTTAGGCCATCTGGGGAGTGAACCAGCAGATGGAGGACCTCTCTCTCTCTCTCTCTTCCTCTTGTTCACTATCTGTGTAACTCTGACTTCCAAATAAATAAATAAATAAATCTTTTAAAAAATCAAAAGAATATTGTCTGGCACACAGTGAACCACTAAGTACAAGATATTATTAGTAATATTAGATTGAAATATTGAAATAAACTAGGCAATAAGCCTTAAGATGCAAATTAATACCAAGAAATATAATCTCAAATTTCTGTGTTCAACAAGGTAGTCTCTTTTCACTACTAACTTTATACTAAATAAGATATTTTGATATTTTGTTAAGAGTAAATTTATCGGGGGCCAGCGCCGTGGCTCACTTGGTTAATTCTCCACCTGTGGTGCTGGTATCCCTTATGGGCAAAGTGTTCTAGTCCTGGTTGCTCCTCTTTCAGTCCAGCTTTCTGCTATGGCCCGGGAAGGCAGTAGAGGATGGCCCAAGTGCTTGGGCCCTGCACCCGGATGGGAGACCAGGAGAAAGCACCTGACTCCTGGCTTTGGATGGGCACAGCTCCAACTGTGGCAGCCATCTGGGGACTGAACCAATGGAAGGAAGACCTTTCTGATTTCTCACTGTATATAACTCTACCTGTCAAATAAAAAAAATTACTAGTTTTTCATAAAAACTGCAGTATTGAAAAAGTTCTAAAATCCCTCTAATTCTAAATGTCTGTGACTGCTAACTCATTAGCACATATTGCATTCTTTACATCTGGGTAATCATGACAATTCACTTTTAAATGATTAACAGATCTGCTGTTATATATAAATACATGCTTTTCCGAAAATCATACAATAAGCAGGCTACATACTTTACTTCAAGTAGAACTGCCATATCCAGTCCTACAATTGTAAATAAGACAGTTTCAATTGTTCAGCATTATCAATTATAAATTCCAATCGTGTAGCAATACTCATAAGAATTTAGGGGGCCGATGCTGTGGAGTAGCAAGTAGAGCTGTGGCTTGCAGTGCTGACATTCCAATTGGGTGCCAGTTCAAGTCCTGGCTACTCAAATTACTATCCATCTTTTTAGGCAAGTAAGACTTACTATCCAGCAGTAGAGGATGGCCCAGGCCCTTGGGCTCCTGCACCTGCATAGGAGACCCAAAAGAAGCTGCTGGCTCCTGGCTTTGGATTGGCAGAGCTCCAGCCATTGTGGCCAAATGGGGAGTGAACCAGCGGTTGGAAGACTGCTCTCTCTCTCTCTCTCTCCTTCTCTGTGTAACTCTGATTTTCAAGTAAAATAAATGAATCTTTTTTTAAAAAGGATGAAATAAAAAGGAAGATGAATATTACAAAATTGTTTAATTTTTTTAATAAATATAAATTTCCAAAGTACAGCTTTTGGATTACAGTGGCTTCCCCTCCCCCAAAACATCCCTCCCACCCATAATCCTCCTATTTCCTGCTTCCTCTCCCATCCCAGAAGATTACAAAATTGTATGAAGGACATTTGTACAGTAAACAAATATACTGATTTCCAATGCAATATTTGAATACTTGAAGCAGGAAGGCTAAGTACTTCTTTGCCAAAATAACATGTTTTGTCCAGTGTAAAACCCATTTGCCATCCCAATACACAAAGGGATTTGGGGCAAGAAGGAAAAAAGAAGTCCACACATGCAGAAATTTTAAGCAAAACAAAATAGAGAATGTATTTAGTTTCATGTAAATCACATGAGAATTAATAGTATTCTACCAATTTGCAACAAATATTTTTAACTTTAATGAATGAATGAACTTTCAGTTACATAGCAGGAAACTTCTACCCTCTCCCATAAAACTGAAAGAGAAACTTTTTAAAAGTAAAAACTGATGAAAGAATTCTGCAATACATGTTAATGTTAAGTAGCCCAGCAGAGTTTATTTAGAAATACAAACACACACACAGAAAATAAATACATTAAAATCTTACTGAATAGTCCAGTAATAGTTCAGGATCCAATATGTGTGCAAAAGATTCTGGATTTCCCAGTCACTTTGTATAGGAAATGATGTGCTTTGCTATGTAGCATGTAACTTTAGATTCCTGAACACCTCCACTTTGCTTCTTACCCTGAGTCCCAGCAAATACAGGAACACAGCTGTTGAGTCATTTATTTTCTGGATTTGGGAATATCAAAGAATTAATGAGTATAGAAAGTTGTACAGCAAAGACCAAGAATATCCAAGGGAGGTCAGGAAAATCAATTGAACAAGTCAAAATACTATGACTGTATACTGAATGCTCTGTTTTTAATATGTCTTACTTACCTAAAAAGACATGAGGGCTATTGCTCTCTCTCTTAATACAACTAAGGAGAAGATATCACCAATGCTCAAGAAAAATGAATACACAGCAGAGCTAATACAAAATCCCCAAATTCCAAAATAGAAAAACTGGATATGCACTCCTTACACACACCCTGAAGTGGCAATGAAGTAGAACAAATCTAAAATTAGAAAAAAATCTTTTTTTAAAGATTTATTTATTTATTTGAAAGTCAGAGTTGCACAGAGAGAGGCAGAGAAGAGAGAGGGGTCTTCCATCCACTGGTTCTCTCCCCAGTTGGCTGCAATGGCCAGAGTTGTGCCAATCCAAAGCCAGGAGCAAGGAGCTTCTTCCAGGTCTCCCACATGGGTGCAGGGGCCCAGGACTTGGGCCATCTTCTACTGCTTTCCCAGGCTATAGCAGAGATCTGGATCCATATGAGCTGCCAGCACTGCAAGTGGTGGCTCTACCCACTATGCCACACCACTGGCCCCGAAAATTCTTGTCAAATTAAGAACATTTAACCTTTGTTTTAGAGTGCATTATTAAAATATCTAAACTGGGGGAATACATAATTTCTTTCTTTAGAAATCAGAAGAGAAAAAGAACACTTCAAGCCTACTGTGACACCACACAGAAGGAATGGAGAATCATGATCTCAATTAGCCTAGGGACAGAATAAAAGGGAGGGAAATAGGAACAACAGAATTAAGATGAATAAGCTTTGACAGCTGAGGGAATCTGAATGTAAAGAAAAGGCATGCAGTTAACTGAAACAATAGAGATAATTCTGAGAGGAAAAAACATTGTTAAGTCATATTAATGGGGCCAGAGCTGTGACTTAGTAAAGTAAAAAAAAAAATCTAAAATTTGTTTTTAAATTATATAATTAAAAAAGATTAAAAAAAGATGTTCAATCTTAAGTCTCTACAGCATAAGATATACATCAATTTTCCCAGGTTCTATTTGCATTTATTAACAAAGTTTCATGGGTATAATCACTAAAGTGGCTCCAATAAGTCTTTTTATAAAAATTATTTTTTATTTTGACAGGCAGAGTGGACAGTGAGAGAGACAGAGAGAAAGGTCTTCCTTTTTCTGTTGGTTTACCCCCTAGTGACCGCTGCCGCCAGTGTGCTGCGGCTGGCACATGGCGCTGATCCAAAGCCAGGAGCCAAGTGCTTCCTCCTGGTCTCCCATGCAGGTACGGGGCCCAAGCACTTTGGCCATCCTCCATTGCACTCCTGGGCCATAGCAGAGAGCTGGACTGGAAGTGGAGCAACTGGGACAGAATCTGGCTCTCCCAGCAGGACTAGAACTTGGTGTGCCTGCACCGCAGGTGGAGGATTAGCTTATTGAGCCATGGAGCCTGCCTCCAATAAGTCTTAACCTGGGATGCAACTAAATTTAACAAGGATACTCAATAGGAATTTTAGAAGAATTCCAAAATATGTATCAGAATAAAAATAAATACTTTACTTGGTACATCTCATTTTAACTATACTATTGTCTAAATTTCCAAATGTCAGATGTACTAAAAAAATCCCCAAAGCAGCAGAGTTGGTCCGACATGATGAGGAATAAAATAAAGAAAATGAGAATTCGCAGATCCCAGATTAAAATAACCAAGAAGGCCCAATAAAAGAAAACTCAATGTCTTCATACACTAACATTTATTACCTCAGATTTATTTAACAAAAAGGTGATTATTCCAGCTACATCCCATTAGGTAGCCCAATTTTACCTGCTAAATCCATTTAAAAAAAGCACCTCATGATATATTACTAAAATCATATTGCTATATGCCATCCACCATGTCCACCGTACCTTATACCTAATGTTAACAGATCTGATGAAAATCAGTAGATAAATGATGTGTCTTAACCACGTGTGGGAAATGTCTTTTGTTCAACGTTTTTCCAAAAACCCCTCAGTCTCAGTTTGCCTTCACCTTGAAAAGACACTTCTGAGGTTTACTAATCAGTCCAGCTTCTTCGGGCCTCCCTCCAATGAAAGGGGCTAAAATCCATCAAAATAAACTCTAGGCACTGTCCTTGTGCTCCCAGTGACTTTTTCACTCTAGGGGCTCACAAACCTTCTAAATTCTTTAGATCACCTGTGATGTCCATTAGTTCTCAAAGACTATGATGCAAGTAATTTCCCCTCTTGGAACCTTGTTATTAACTGTGCTGTATGAGAAATGAAGTCTCCTACACACCTTGTGCTTACGATTCTCCAAACCATGTTGCCTGCTAGGACTTTGGCCATGAATATAGGACAGCAATACCTGAACATGATTACTGAGATCTCCTTAATAAAGGATAGACTGGGGCCAGCACTGTGGTGCAGTGGTGTAATCCTTTACCTGCAATGCTGGCACCCCATATGAGCACCAGTTCTAGTCCCCATTTCTCCTTTTCCCATCCAGCTCTCTGCAATAGCCTGGGAAAGCAGTAGAAGCTGTTCCAAGTGCTTTGGTCCCTGCCAAAATATGGGAGACCTGGAAGCTCCTAGCTCAGATTGGCCCAGCTGCAGACATTGCAGTCATTAGGGGAGTAAATGAGCATATGGAAGACCTTTCTGTGTCTCTTCTTCTCACTCTCTGTAAGTAAACCTGTCAACTACATAAATAAATTCCTTATATATATATTTACATTTATTTATATATTTATGTATATAAATATATTCATATATAAAATATATTATAATTTATCATACAATATATTATATAATATATAATTATAAACAGATAATATTATATAATTTATTATATGTATTTTATATATATATATATATATATTATTGAGATGACTTCAATAGCCAGAGTGTGGCCAGGTTGAAACCAGGAGCTTTTCCTCTGATGTGTGTCCCAGGAACCCAGGTACTTGGAGCATCTTTCACTGCTTTTTCAATCCATTGGTAAGGAGCTGGATCAGAAATAATTATTTATATATAAATAACAAATTCATATATAATAATTATATACAATTATATATTTATAATAATTATATGCAATTCTATATTATGTATAGAAATATATAGTATAATATATAATATATATTATAATATATAAATATATATATGATGGACCAAAATATGGTATTCTCCATTTGGCAGAAGGGACAGGCTCCAATATCTACTGTCTATGTCAGTATGTCAGCACAATGTAGGAGGTAACCCCTCTACCAAATAAGAAAAGCTATTTCAGTTCAGCTGGACATCATTCTGCTGACTGTTGACCTTATTACTGTTAGTCTGGATGCTTTCATTGGTTGCAATCCAGAGACCCAATTTTCCCATAGATATAAACATCAGCAAACATGAAAATTTGGTAAGAAAAGCTTAAACTGAGAGTTATGATTAATAACTATTTTTTTTTAATTTTTATTTAATGCATATAAATTTCCAAAGTACGACTTATGGATTACAATGGCTTCCCCCCCATACCGTCCCTCCCACCCACAACCCTCCCCTTTCCCACTCCCTCTCCCCTTCCATTCACATCAAGATTCATTTTTGATTATCTTAATATACAGAAGATCAGCTTAGTATACATCAAGTATGGATTTCAACAGTTTGCTCCCACACAGAAACATAAAGTGAAAAATAATAGATGATTTTTTTTTTAAAATGATGATGAAATCAGAGCAGACGTATTGTCATGTTTAATCCCAGTGAGAGTCAAGTTGGGAATTGATAATTTCTTTTTTTTTTTTTAACAGAGGATCAGTTTAGTATGCATTAAGTAAGGATTTCAACAGTTTGCACCCCCATAGAAACACAAAGTGAAATATATTGTTTGAGTACTCGTTATAGCATTAAATCTCAATGTACAGCACATTAAGGATAGAGATCCTACATGAGGAGTAAGTGCACAGTGACTCCTGTTGTTGACTTTACCAATTGACACTCCTGTCTATGGCATCAGTAATCTCCCTATGCTCCAGTCATGAGTTTCCAAGGCTATGGAAGCCCTCTGAGTTCTCCGACTCTTATCTTGTTTAGACAAGGTCGTAGATAACCCCACGGTTCGACCCAGCCATCCCACTCCTTGGAATTTACCCAAAGGAATTTAAATTGGCAAACAAAAAAGAGGTCTGCACCCTAATGTTTATTGCAGCACAATTCACAATCGCTAAGACCTGGAACCAACCTAAATGCCCATCAACGATAGACTGGATAAAGAAATTATGGGATATGTACTCTTTAGAATACTATACCGCAGTAAGAAACAACGAAATCCAGTCATTTGCAACAAAATGGAGGAATCTGGAACACATCATGCTGAGTGAAATAAGCCAGTCCCAAAGGGACAAATACCATATGTTCTCCCTGATCAGTGACGACTGACTGAACACCAAGAGGGAAACCTGTTGGAGTGAGGTGGACACTATGGGAAACGGTGGCTTGATCAGCATAGCCCTGACTGTTAATGAACAACTTAATACATTATCCCTCTTAGTAGTTTTTTTTTTATCTGTTCTACTTAATATGACTGGTTTAGATCTGTAATTGATGCACAGTTATTCTTAAGTGTTGAAAATTAACTGAAATGTGATCCCTGTTGAACATGGTGGTGGGAATGGGAGAGGGAAGAGATGTATAATTTGGGACATGCTCAGGCTGACTTGCCCCAAGTGGTGGAGTTGGAAGCATACCAGGGGATTCCAATTCAATCCCATTGAGGTGGCATGTACCAATGCCATCTCACTGTTCCAGGTGATCAGTTTCAGTTCACAGTTGGTCATGGTGGAGGGACTGGGAGTCAAAGGGAGCACATAGACAAGTCTAGTACCTGCTAACGCTAACCGATGGAGTAAATAAAGGGGAGAGTGATCCAACATGGGAAGTGAGATACTCAGCAGACTCATAGAATGGCAGATGTCCTAAATAGCACTCTGGCCTCAGAATCAGCCCTAAAGGCATTCGGAGCTGGCTGAAAAGCTCATGAGAGTATTTCAGGCATGGAAAGCCAAGACACTCTGGCAAAAGATCTCTGCGAGTGAGATCCCAGTGGACAGAACAGGTCATCAAAGAAGGAGGTACCTTTCTCTGAAGGGAGGAGAGAACCTCCACTTTGACTATGACCTTGTCTAAACAAGATTAATAACTATTTTAACAAAATTTCTCAGAACCCATCTAATCCAAACCTTGGACAATTGGAAGACATTGTACTTGGCCCACCCATAATCAAAATGGATTCTAAATCCTTCAACTGCAAGGAGAGTATCATAGACATTAATGCTCCAAACGGATCCAGTTCTCTGCTAATGTGTCTGGAAAAGCAGCACAGGGTGACTCAAATATTGGGGCTCCTGCACCCTTGTGAGAGACCTGGAAGAAGCCCCTGGCTCCTGATATCAGTCTGGCCTAGCCGCAGTCATTGCAGCCATTTGAGGAGTGAACAAACCAGGAGGAAGATCAATCTCTCCCATTCTCTCCATCTAGTGCTGCCTTTCAAATTCATAAAAGGATCTTTAAGAAAATAGATCACTTCAATAAATTTGCCATTGCTCAGTCATGATGACTTTTACTACCTTCAGTTCTTTTTCAAAAGATTTATTTATTGGAAAGGCAGATAGAGGAGCTGGTGGTTGTGGTGCAGTGGACAAAGCTGCTATCTGTTACATTGGCATCCTGTATGTGCACCAGTTTAAGTACCAGCTATTCCATTTCTGATCCAGCTCCTTACCAATGGACTGAAAAAGCAGGGAAAGATGGCCCAAGTGCCTGGGATGCTGCCACGCACATTGCAGGAAAAGCTCCTTGCTGCCATGCACATCGGAGGGAAAGCTCCTGGCTTCAACCTGGCCACACTCTGGCTATTAAAGTCATCTCAAAAATGAATTAGGTGGTGGAAGATTTCTGTCTCTCCCTCTCTCTGTAACTCTTTCAAGTAAGTAATTAAATATTTTAATATGATAAAAAAGGCAGAGACACACAGAGACAAAGAGAGAAGGAAGGAGAAGCAGAGAGATCTCCCATCTGCTGGTTCACTTTCTATATGGCTACCACTGTGCAAGACCAGGTTCTCAAGTCCCCATTGAGGTTACAGTTCTCCAATTTGACGACAGGAATGAAAGAATTTGAGCTATTATACATTGCTTCCCAGGGATATTAACATGAAGCTGATTTGGAAGTGTAGTACCCAAAACTCAGATTAGCACTGCAATATAGGATGTGGGCATCTGTTGTGACTGCTAACAAATTTGGAAATCCTAGAGTAAAAATCAACAGATTCCTGGACATACACAATATACCAAAATTGAGTCATGAAGACACATAGAAAAGCTAAACAAATCAAAAACCAAGACAGAGATTGGATGAGTAATAAAGACCCTCCCAACAAGCAAAAGTCCAGGATCAGACAGCCTCACTATTGAATTCTACAGGACTTTTAAAGAACTAATGCTTCTCAAACTATTCAACACAATTGAAAGAGAGACAATCCTCTCAAACTCCTTCTATTAATCCTGCATCACCTTAATTCTTCAAAAAGAAAAAGATACAGTGGAGAGAGAGTACTATAGAAAAATATCCCTGATGGGGGCCAGTGCCATAGCACACTGGGTTGATCCTCCACCCGTGGAGACGGCATCCCATATGGGTGCCAGTTCTGGTCCCGGTTGCTGCTATTCCAGTCCAGCTTTCTGCACTGGACTGGGAGGGCAGTGGAGGATGGCCCAAGTGCCTGGGTCCCTGCACCCGCATGGGTGACCAGGGAGATGCTCCTGACTCTGGCTTCCGATTGGACCAGCACTACCTGTTGGGCCATATGGAGCATAAACAAGCAGATAAAATACTTCTGTCTCTCTGCCTCTGCCTCTCCATCTCTGTAACTCAATCTTTCAAATAAATAATTCTTTTGAAAAGGTCAACAAACAATAAAGGCTGGTGGAGAGGGAGAGAAAAAGGTACCCTAATCCACTGTTGGTGGGAATGAAGCTAGTGCAACCATTATGGAAGGCAGTATCAAAGTTCCTCAGAAATCTGAAAACAAACATACCATGTGATCCTGCCATCTGACTACTGGGAATTTATCCGCATGAAATGAAATAGAATATGCACAGGCATGAGTTATCTGTACCCTCATGTTTATTACAGTTCAATTCACAATAGCTAACATGGAATCAACCCAGATGTCCATCAACTGGTGACTGGAACAAAAATATGAGCTATATATACAGTGTAAAATACTATTCAACCATAATTGAGAATGAAATCCCATCTTCTGTAACTAAATGGATGAACTGGAAACAAGTATGCTTCATGAAAGAAGCCAGTCCCCAAAAGACAAATACCATATGTTTTCTCTGACTGGTGGTAATTAATATATAGACAACAAAAAGCAGCATATGAGTTAAATTGACATTTTGAGATTTGAGTATTGTTCATAGCACTTTTCTGTACTCTTTGATAGAGTACACAACATATACTCATTGATATTTCTGCTACTACTTGCTGAATTCTTTATTTTGTAGAGGGTTAAAGCTTGTGATTCTAAAATAAAATCAAAGCATGCAGCTGTCAAAATTAAAAGAAAATAAAACAAGAAGGAGGGAGTTGGAAATATGAGAACAAGGGAAGATAGGATAGGATGTTATCAGTTTGCTCTTCAATCTGTATATATAAATTACATGAAATTTGTTCACTTAATATGCATTTAAAAATATAAACTTAACACTGGAAGAAAAAGACCTGAGATCAGTGTTTTCTGGATTACCACTAATAAAATTTAGTCTTCATTTATGTCTGACCATATTTAATTTCTTATTTATTTATTTTATAAGAAAATTAACATCACCATTCCTAACAAGTCCATCCTGCTTCATGCATATCTATCAGTTCCCACTATGCTAATAATTTCTCATGAACTTAAATCCATATCATCTTAAAAAGATGCAATGTGGGGCTGGCGCTGTGGCATAGCAGATAAAGTTGTTGCCTGCAGTGTTGGCAAGCCATATGGGTGCCAGTTCAAGTCGCGGCTGCTCCACTTCTGAACCAGCTCTCTGCTATGTCCTGGGAAAGCATTAGAAGGTGGCCCAAGTCCTTGGGGCCTTGCACACATGTGAAAGACCCTGAAGAAGCTCCTGGCTTCAGATTGACACAGACCAGTCATTGCGGCCAACTGGGAGTAAACCAGCCGATGGAAGACCTCTCTGTCTCTGTCTGTCTGTCTCTCTCTCTCTACCTCTTCTCTATTTGTGCAACTCTTTCAAATAAATAAATTAATATTTAAGAAAAAAGCCTGATTCATGTTATTATTTATGTGTTTTAGAGGCTTTGCAGATGTTGATTACATGTGCCATGAAAACCCATTAAAATGCAAATCCTATAAGAGGCAACTCCATGTGCACTAAACTGGTAAAATCCAGTGCATGTGTTGAGAAAAACACACTAGCAATACATTTCAAAAAGCTGTGAAATATTATAAGTGGCTGTCAAAAGCTAAAAATCTGACAATGACTCATTATGTCATTTATTTATATATAATGCTGAGAAAATCAGAAGTATTTGTTAAAACTTCTGCTAAAATGCACTAGATTTATAATTTTTAAATGCATCTTTCCTAGATGTAATGCAGTCCTGTACTACTTTAGAGTATCAGAAATTTAAAATGTTGGACCGGTGCTGTGGTGGAGCAGGTTAACACCCTGGTCTGAAGCGCCAGCATCCCATATGGGGGCCGGTTCAATACTCAGCTGCTCCACTTCTGATCCTGCTCTCTGCTATGGCCTGGCAAAGTAGTAGAAGATGGCCCAAGTCTTTGGGCCCCTGTACCCATCTGGGAGACCGGGAACTAGCACCTGGCTCCTGGCTTCAGATCAGCACAGCTCTGGAAGTTGCAATCAATTAGGGAGTGAACACCAGATGGAAGACCTCTCTCTTTCTCTCTGTCTCTCCTCTCTGTCTGTAACTCGACTTGTACATAAATAAATAAATCTTTAAAACAATTAAGAAATTTAACATGTGAAAGGTTTTTAAAACATGTATTTCTTTATTGTGAGGCAGAGTTACAGATATAGAGAGGAAGAGAAAGAGAGGTCTTCTATCAACTGGTTCACCCCTAAATGGCCAGAATGGCTGGAGCTGGGCCGATCTGAAGCCAGGTGCCAGAAGCCAGGAGTCAGCAGCTTCCTCCAGGTCTCTCACATGGGTGCAGGGGCCCAAGAACTCAGGGCATATTGCACTGCTTTCCTAGGCCATTAGTAAAGAGCTGGATTGGAAGTGCAGGAGCAGGGACTCAAACTGGTGCCCATGTGGGATGCTGGTGCTGCAGGTGGATGCTTAATCTACTATGCCACAGAGTGGGCCCAGTGAATGGTTTTAGGAAGACATCTTTCATGTAGACTAGGCTGCAATATTGCAAGGTAAGGTTTAGCTTTTATTCCCACACATCAGTATTCATCTTTTAGCAACTATAAATACTGAATATCATACATATAGACATAAATATAGGTAACTGCAGATTTTGTTGTCATTCTTTCTAATTCTCTTTTTAATGTCTGCTAATAGGCCATCTTATGGATTATTATATTGATGTTACCCATACACAACCATCAGGCATTTCCACTGTTGAATGTGTTTATGAGTACAGGTAGATTTGTGTGTACATGAATGCACATTTGATGGAGATAGCACTGACAGTAATACTGTGAGAAATCCTAACGCTGATTCCAAACTTTCTGTCCTCCGCAGAGATGGCTGTCATTGAAGTAGACCACAGGGCCCCTTTTGCTGTTATGGACTGAAATGTGCCTCCCTAAAACTCTAACACGGAAGTGCTAACCAGCAACATGACTCTACCTGAAGAAAGTGCTTTTAAGCAGATCAAATGGTAGATGTGTCTGTCACATCGGAGAAAGGCTTCTGGAAAAATCGAGCCTATTTAAGCACCTTGATCTGATATTTTCAAGCTCTACAACTCTGAGAAGTAAAATTCCATGATTTAAATCATATTCTCTGTGGTATTTTCTTAGCAAATTAATATATCCTCATTTCTGCCAGCATTTTCTATTGTCATCCAGAAGGTCCTAGTGATTAGCAGAGAAATATAGAAACTAAAAACTGTGATTTTAGATTATCAAGTATCTACTAACACAAAAAGATCCCAGAAGCCACCTACTACCATCGTCCAGGACCCAGAAAAAAAACAGGAAGGAGTCAAGTTGCAGGGCAGTAGAAAAAAGTGAATAATGAAAGATCACAGCAGAAGTAAATAAGGAAGTGTTTGGTGCTGTGGTGTAGTGGATTAAAGCCTTGACCTGCTGTGCATGCATCCCATATGTTGCTGCTAGGAGACCAGGTGCTCCACTTCCAATCCAGCTCCCTACTAATGCACCTGGGAAATTGGTGGAAGATGGACCGTGTTCTACGGTGCTGGCACCCACATGAGAGACTTGGAAGAAGCATCTGGCCTTTCCAATAAATAAATAAATCTTAAAAATATAGAAACAGTGTTAGCACTGTTGGAAAACAGACTCATAGTTCAGTGTAAAAGTATAGGCAGCTGAAATAAACCGACTTTTCTACAGGCAACTCCTATTTAACAAAGGAAAGAAAACAAACAGGAGAAAGAAGAACCCCTTTAGCATATGGTTTAAAGGAAAGTGATTATCCATATGTAGAAGCCTGAAAATATACCCAAAACCTCATACACTATGTAAAAGCAACTCAAGGTGAATTAAAAGTCTAAATATAAAACCAGAAACTAAGTAAACATATGAGAAACTATAAAACATAAGCATAGATAACAGTTTTGGGTAAGATTCCAAAAGCACAAGTAACAAAAATAAAATATAGAAATTTGAGCATATCATATTAAGATACATCTTCACAACAAAGTAATCAACAGAGTGAACATACAATGGACAGAATGGCAGGAAACATTGAAAACTCTGATTATGACAAAAGATTGATAGCCATAACATACATATATAGAACTGGGAAAATCTCCAAATAAGAAGCAAAATGTACAGCTAAGAAATGGGCAAGGATCAAAACAGATGTTTCTCAGAAGAAGAAATCTCAATGGTCAAGACATAGATGAACATGCCCAATATCACTAGCCATTAGGGAAATGTAAATCAAAACCAATAGCAGACTCCATCTGTGGGAGAAGACAATGCTTGGGTTTTCATTTGTGCAACAAGTGGGTTTAGAGGACCCTGTTCACCATAAGAGGGCAGAGTCTACATGGAAGTAAGGAAACCTTAATGTTTTCCTAATGGGCTTGTTAAATTCTTGACCAGTGCCTATTACCTTTGCCGCAAACTTTCCAGTCTCACTACTTTCCTGCTTCTTCCTCTTCGCTGTGGCTTGCAAAAACAGTGTACCTTCTATATACGGAGGATACTTTTGTTTTGTTTTATTCCTCCTATCTCATGATGTTCCTCTAAGAAATCACAACCCTCCAAGTATTCATTAATTTATGCAGTCTGCAGTTTTCATGGGCTACTACATGGCAAAGTACTAGGTTAAAGGAAAGGTATAGGTCAGGAACTGAGCAAAGTTCACAATGATGAAGCCATTGGGGAAATGAACCTGATGGAAGACCTCTCTCTCTCTCTCTCTCTCTCTCTCTGCCTCTCCTTCTCTCTCTGTGTAACTCTGATTTTCAAATAAATAAATAAATCTTTAAAAACTAACAAAATATACTAAAAACCTGGTGGCAACACCTTTCTATCAGAACATGTGAAGCACTCAAACACAGTTTGTCCCAGAAAGTCAACCATAGGGCATATCTTCTACTGCACTTGTGGACATCTCTGAGGGGGGTAAGGGGCACTTATTTCTTCCCCTCTTCTTTCTTAGCACTCTCACAGTTATAACTTCTATCGATGCTTCCAAAGACCAGTCTCTATGAAATTGTAGAACTAATATCCTCCCATGTCAAAAGTGTCATGGGTTTAAACACAGAACCCAAAATAAGATAAGTAACTGGCCTTCTTAATTACACAGTGTGGAATGTAAGATTCTCAGTGGAGCACTGGGTAATATAAAGTGCTGGGCAGAGAAAAACTGTTACTTATCTGTATTTATGATGCTGTAATTCTCCTCTTTATGCAAACTCAGATTAAAAGAGCTCCCATTAGTGGGCAGCACTGTTGCATAGTGGGTAAAGCTACTGCTGCCTTGTCAGCATCCTATATGGGTGCCGGTTGGGATCCTGGCTGCTGCACTTCCCATCCAGCTCTCTGCTGTGGACTGGGAAAACAGTAGAAGTTGGCCCAAACCCCTCATCTCCTGCACCCACCTATGAGACCTGGACAAAGTTCTGCCTTTCAAATAAATAAATAATTATTTAAAAAAACAGCTTCATCTCAGAAGGAGCTCCTGGCTACTGGCTCCAAATTGGCATACCTCCAGCTATTGCTGCCAATTGGGGAATGAACCATCGGATGGAAGACCTCTCTCTCTTTCTCTCTCTCTCTCTCTCCTCTCTGTGTAACTCTTTCAAATGAATAAATAAATCTTTAAAAAAGTAGCTCCAGTTATTGACAACACAGTAGACTTGCATTAATTTTGGTTCCCTTCTCACTTTGCAAAGGGATCAGTGGCAGGTCAAAACAGTTGACAGCCTTGCTAACAGGAGAAGAGATAGCTGAAGACAGAAAATGAAAAGCAGCCAAATACATCATCAAAGAAAGAGAAGTGGACCCCATCCAACACAAACCTTTAAAAGTGGATGCTCACAATTAATGAGTGAAACAGCTGCCCACTGAAATCTTGTCTAGGGAGGGAAGATGTCCTAAGTTCTGCTTTTGTAAACTCCAGTCATAAATCTGTCCTAATAAATCTGTCCCTGGCATCTCTTTTACAAACATACTGGACCCACTGACCATTGGAAATGTGGTTCTAATCATGTAGGCTGCCATTTAAACCCACCAATGCTGTAACAGCTAAGAAACTTGAATTTGATGCTCAATTCTCAGGAAATCATTCCAGCTGAGCCTAGGGCCATTAATAGAAACTCCTTGGATCCTCCACTGTCTCTGTGCCTGTTTGAAAGAAGGGAGATTTCCCACCCCATGTTTCTGGAACAGCTTCAAATTCCACATTGGAAAAATTTGATAATTAATACTTGAGAGGGATCAACACACAAAGCAGCTATTCACGCTTCACACTGCTCCCCACCAGGAAGATGAGGTGCAGGATGAGAGCAGTGGGGCAGATCCTAGACAGATCCTCCTGCCCACCCCTCTGCTGCCCCAGGCTCCCTCCTGAGGGCCATCCAGCCCCACCCTGCAGGAACCAGCCCAGGAAACATCAAGAGACCAGGCCAGACTGCATTCTGAGACCACCCACAGTGGGAACCCGGCTTATTTAACTGTGGAGATCAGGAGTCTTTCTGCCTTCCTTCCCTGTGAGTGCAGGTTCCCAGAACACTGCCCCCTCTCTCCTGTAACCACTAAATAAAGCACATTAGGGACAGTTTAGGTGAGGTACTGCAGGAGAGAGTCCGGGCACTTTGAGCCTGGGAAATAGAGGTGGGAGACAGAGCAGCCCGGGTCCCAGCCCTGACCTCGGGAGAAGCTGCCAGGATCGCTGGCACACTTCTCCCACATGTGTCTCCGCCCCTTCCTGCATGCCAAACCTGCAGCAGAAAGTCCCTGGAGCAGGTACCCTTTCTTCCAGATACACGGGGAGTGAAATTGGGAGTGTGGAGAAGAGAGTCCCTGGCATGTGGGACCCACAGTTGGTGGATGAAGAGGGAAGAAGCAGCAGGAGGCAGGCTCAGGGTGAGCACTCGGAAACTGCCTGGGATCGCACGTGCAGAGCAGGAGTTGCAGTAAATGCCAGAGAAGGAGCAGCATAGCCCCCAGGGTTGACACTGATCAAGGAATGAACTCCCCTGGTCCAACTCTGAGCCCCAGGGACTGGCAGTGGCAGGTGCATGCCCACAGGTATTTGGAAAGCAGAATACCTCGGAGCTACTGGGAACTCTGGGAAATGGAGTCCAGGCTGCAGCATCCCTAGAGACACCAGCTGTTCCTCCGAAAAGCTGCAGTCAGGGGTGGGTGCCCACAACCAGAGGGCATTTGCTTTTGTTAAGTCCCTCCTTCCTTTCCTTCCCACACCAAAATCTCAGGGATCAGTTGCTGTTCCTTTCCTGCATCAAATCTGAAAGAGTGACACTCACTTCTGCTAACTGACCCCAAATCCTGGCTCCCTCATAACCTCTGTCTCTTCCAGAAAAATCTTATTTACTACTTTGGCCCTAGAAATCATAAATGACTATGATAGAATGTAACTTTTAACAGAGGTGTAGAAGGCATGGTTTAATATCCAGTTTTGAGAATACAATTTTCATTTGTGTTTTATTGATGTTTATACTTCTTTTAAGATTCATTTTTTTATTTAGAAGTCAGAGTAACAGAGAAAGAGAGGCACAGAGAGAGAGAGAGAGAGAGAGAGAGAGGTGTTTTCCATCTCCTGCTTCACTCCTCAATTGGCAGCAGCAGCACAGCGCTGACCCCTTATAGTTCTTTACAAATCATTTTACACTGTCTTTTTATTCATCTAGTAAAGAGACAGAAGAATGGACACAGAGCTAACTCTGTCCAAAATCTTGCTTGTATTGCATCAGAATACAAAATTTGGGAAGGAAGAAGGCAAAACTGACTCAGACCCAGAAAACATGTAGGAAACTGCCACTCAAGAAACCAAAAGTCAGCTGAGGCACCCAAAACAAGGACAGCAAGCCAGAATTGGAGCAAGCCAACAGCTGTGCCCTGATTGAAAAAGACCATTCCTCTTGTGCCCTGAACTCAATATTGCCGGCTCAAAACAAAAGCTCACATCAGAAAATTCATTACAAACCATGATACATAAGAAAAAAGAGAAAAAAGCCAAAAAAATGCAAAAATCCATAAAGATATTGGGCTTGATTTAGTCACAGGGAAACCGGCCGTTCCCGGATTCATTCACCCCTCCAGCTGACTGCTTGTGGAATTCTGACTGAATTAACCTGAAAATCACAGTGAAACTCAGTTTGGAGGCAATTAATATCAGTCACCTCAGCCAAAGTGTTCCATTTGATTTTCCAAAACACAAAAACTCACCTTGGTCATGTTGCCTGTAAATTTCTAAGCTTCAAACACCTATTAGTTGTCTTTTTTAATTCATAATGGCTACTCTGTCCAAACTCTTGTTTGTATGGTGTCAGAATACAAAATTTGGGAAGGAAGAAGGCAAAACCAACTCAGACCCAGAAAACATTTAGGAAATTGCCGCTCAAGAAACCAAAAGTCAGCTGAGGCACCCAAAACAATGACAGCAAGCCAGAATTGGAGCAAGCCAACAGCTGTGCCCTGTTTGAAAAAGACCATTCCTCTGTTACCCTGAACTCCATATTGCCGCCTCAAAACCAAAGCTCATATCAGAAAATTCATTACAAACCATGATAAATAAGGGAAATGTGGAAAAAACAAAGAAATGCAAGAGTCCTTTGTAATATTGGACTGGATTTAGACACAAGGAAACTGGCTGTTTCCAGATTCGTCCCCCTTCCACAGACTGACTTTGGAATCTGATTGAATTCATCTCAAAATCGCACTCACACTCAATTTGGAGGGTATTAGTATCTGTCCCCTCAGCAGAAGGGTTCCATATCATTTTCCAAAACACAGAAACTCATCTTGGTCGTGTTGCCTGTAGATTTCTAATCCAAAAAGGACAATGCGCTGTGTTTTTATTTTTCTTTCATAATGTCTACTCTGTCCAAAATCTTGCTTCTATTGCATCAGAATACAAAATTTGGGAATAAGAAGGCAAAACCGACTCAGACCCAGAAAATATGTAGGAAATTGCCACTCAAGAAACCACAAATCGGCTGAGGCACCCAAAACAATGACAGGAAGCCAGAATTGGAGCAAGCCAACAGCTGTGCCCTGTTTGAAAAAGACCATTCCTCTTGTGCCCTGAACTCAATATTGCCACCTCAAAACCAAAGCTCACATCACAAAATTCATTACAAACCATGATAAAAAAGGGAAATGTGAAAAAGCCAAAGAAATGCAAGAGTCCTTTGTGATATTTGGCTGGATTTAGACACAAGGAAACTGGCTGGTTCCAGATTCATTGCCCCCTTCCACAGACTGACTTTGGAATTCTGAGTGAATTGACCACAAAATCGCACTCACACTCAATTTTTAGGGAGTTAGAATCTGTCCCCTCAGGAAAAGGGTTCCATGTCATTTCCCAAACACAGAAACTCATATTGGTCGTGCTGCCTGTAGATTTCTACTCCCGAAAGGGCAATTTTCTGTGTTTTTTTTTTTCTTTCCTAATGGCCGAGGCACCCAAAACAAGGACAGCAAGCCAGAATTGGAGCAAGCCAACAGCTGTGCCCTGATTGAAAAAGACCATTCCTCTCGTGCCCTGAACTCAATTTGCCAGCCTCAAAACCAAAGCTCACATCAGAAAATTCATTACAAACCATGATAAATAAGAAAAAGGAGAAAAAAGCCAAAGAAATGCAAGAATCCATAATGATATCGGAGTTGATATAGTCGCAAGGAAACCGGCTGTTCCCGGATTCATCCACTGCTCCAGCTGACTGCCTGTGGAATTCTGACTGAATTAACCTGAAAATCCCAGGGAAACTCAGTTTGGAGGCAATTAATATCTTTCACCTCAGCCAAACTGTTTCATTTTATTTTGCAAAACACAAAAACTCACCTCGGTCGTGTTACCTGTAGAATATAATCTTCAAACGCCTATTTGTAGTGTTATTTTTATTTCATAATGGCTACACTTTCCAAACTCTTGTTTGTATTGCGTCAGAATACAACATTTGGGAAGGAAGAAGGCAAAACAAACTCAGACCCAGAAAACATTTACGAAATTGCCGCTCAAGAAACCACAAATCGGCTGAGGCACTCAAAACTACGACAGCAAGCCAGAATTTGAGCAAGCCAACAGCTGTGCCCTGATTGAAAAAGAACCTTCCTCTTGTGCCCTGAACTCAATATACCAGCCTCAAAACCAAAGCTTACAACAGAAAATTCATTACAAACCATGATAAATAAGAAAAAGGAGAAAAAACCAAAAAAAATGCAAGAATCCATAATGATATTGTTCTTGATTAAGTTGCAAGGAAACCAGCTGTTCCCGGGTTCATCCACCCCTCCAGCTGACTGCCTGTGGAATTCTGACTGAATTAACCTGAAAATCGCAGTGAACCTCAGTTTGGAAGCAATTAATATCTGTCACTTCAGCCAACGTGTTCCATTTGATTTTCCAAAACACAAAACCTCACTTTGGTCGTGTTACCTGTAGATTTCTAAGGTTCAAACGCCTATCTGTTGTCTTTTTTAATTCATAATGGCTACTCTGTCCAAACTCTTGTTTGTATTGCGTCAGAATACAACATTTGGGAAGGAAGAAGGAAACACCAACTCAGACCAAGAAAACATTTAGGAAATTGCCGCTCAAGAAATACAAATCGGCTGAGGCACCCAAAACAATGACAGCAAGCCAGAATTGGAGCAAGCCAACAGCTGTGCCCTGATTGAAAAAGACCATTCCTCTCGTGCCCTGAACTCAATATTGCCGGCTCAAAACAAAAGCTCACATCAGAAAATTCATTACAAACCATGATACATAAGAAAAAAGAGAAAAAAGCCAAAGAAATGCAAAAATCCATAATGATATTGGGCTTGATTTAGTCGCAGGGAAACCGGCCGTTCCCGGATTCATTCACCCCTCCAGCTGACTGCTTGTGGAATTCTGACTGAATTAACCTGAAAATCGCAGGGAAACTCAGTTTGGAGGCAATTAATATCTGTCACCTCAGCCAAAGTGTTCCATTTGATTTTCCAAAACACAAAACCTCACCTTGGTCGTGTTTCCTGTAGATTTCTAAGCTTCAAATGCCTATTTGTTTTGTGTTTTATTTCATAATGGCTACTCTGCCCACAGTCTTGTTTGTATGGCGTCAGAATACAAAATTTGGAAAGGAAGAAGGGAAAAGCAACTCAGACCCAGAAAACATTTAGGAAATTGAGGCTCAAGAAACCACAAATCGGCTGAGGCACCCAAAACAATGACAGTAAGCTAGAATTGAAGCAGGCCAACAGCTTTGCCCTGTTTGAAAAAGACCATTCCTCTCGTGCCCTGAACTCAATATGCCAGCCTCAAAACCACAGCTCAAATCAGAAAATTCATTACAAACCATGATAAATAAGTAAAAGGAGAAAAAAGCCAAAGAAATGGAAGAATCCATAATGAAATCAGAGTTGATAGAGTCGCAAGGAAACGGGCTGTTCCCGGAATCATCCGCCCCTCCAGCTGACTGCCTGTGGAATTCTGACTGAATTAACCTGAAAATCCCAGTGAAACTCAGTTTGGAGGCAATTAATATCTGTCACCTCAGCCAAACTGTTACATTTTATTTTCCAAAACACAAAAACTCACCTTGGTTGTGTTACCTGTAGATTTCTAAGGTTCAAACGCCTATTTGTTGTGTTTTTATTTCATAATGGCTACTCCACTGAAACTCTTGTTTGTATGGCGTCAGAACACAAAATTTGGGAAGGAAGAAGGCAAAACCAACTCAGACCCAGAAAACATTTAGGAAATTCCAGCTCAAGAAACCAAAATCGGCTGAGGCACTCAAAACTACGACAGCAAGCCAGAATTTGAGCAAACCAACAGCTGTGCCCTGATAGAAAAAAAACCTTCCTCTTGTGCCCTGAACTCAATATACCAGCCTCAAAACCAAAGCTTACAACAGAAAATTTATTACAAACCATGATAAATAAGTAAAATGAGAAAAAACCAAAAAAATGCAAGAATCCATAATGATGTTGTTCTTGATTAAGTTGCAAGGAAACCAGCTGTTCCCGGGTTCATCCACCCCTCCAGCTGACTGCCTGTGGAATTCTGACTGAATTAACCTGAAAATCGCAGTGAAACTCAGTTTGGAGGCAATTAATATCTGTCACTTCAGCCAAAGTGTTCCATTTTATTTTCCAAAACACAAAAACTCACCTTGGTCGTGTTACCTTTAGATTTCTAAGGTTCAAACGCCTATTTGTTGTCTTTTTTAATGCATAATGGCTACTCTGTCCAAACTCTTGTTTGTATTGCGTCAGAATACAAAATTTGGGAAGGAAGAAGGCAAAACCAACTCAGACCCAGAAAACATTTAGGAAATTGCCGCTCAAGAAATACAAATCGGCTGAGGCACCCAAAACAATGACAGCAAGCCAGAATTGGAGCAACCCAACAGCTTTACCCTTTTTGAAAAAGAACCTTTCTCTCGTGCCTTGAACTCCATATTGCAGCCTCAAAACCAAAGCTCACATCAGAAAATTCATTACAAACCATGATAAATAAGAAAAAGGAGAAAAAAGCCAAAGAAATGGAAGAATCCATAATGAAATCGGAGTTGTTATAGTCGCAAGGAAACCGGCTGTTCCCGGATTCATCCACTGCTCCAGCTGACTGCCTGTGGAATTCTGACTGAATTAACCTGAAAATCCCAGGGAAACTCAGTTTGGAGGCAATTAATATCTGTCACCTCAGCCAAACTGTTTCATTTTATTTTCCAAAACACAAAAACTCACCTTGGTTGTGTTACCTGTAGATTTCTAAGGTTCAAATGCCTATTTGTTGTGTTTTTATTTCATAATGGCTATTCTACCCAAACTCTTGTTTGTATGGCGTCAGAATACAAAATTTGGGAACGAACAAGGCAAAACCAACTCAGACCCAGAAATCATTTAGGAAATTCCTGCTCAAGAAACCTCAAATTTGCTGAGGCACCCAAAACTACGACAGCAAGCCAGAATTTGAGCAAGCCAACAGCTGTGCCCTGATAGAAAAAAAACCTTCCTCTTGTGCCCTGAACTCAAGATACCAGCCTCAAAACCAAAGCTTACAACAGAAAATTTATTAGAAACCATGATAAATAAGAAAAAGGAGAAAAAACCAAAAAAATGCAAGAATCCATAATGATATTGTTCTTGATTAAGTTGCAAGGAAACCAGCTGTTCCCGGATTCATCCACCCCTCCAGCTGACTGCCTGTGGAATTCTGACTGAATTAACCTGAAAATCGCAGTGAAACTCAGTTTGGAGGCAATTAATATCTGTCACCTCAGCCAAAGTGTTCCATTTGATTTTCCAAAACACAAAAACTCACCTTGGTCGTGTTACCTGTAGATTTCTAAGCTTCAAATGCCTATTTGTTGTGTTTTTTATTTCATAATGGCCACTCTGCCCAAACTCTTGTTTGTATGGCGTCAGAATACAAAATTTGGGAAGGAAGAAGGCAAAACCAACTCAGGCCCAGAAAACATTTAGGAAATTGCCGCTCAAGAAATACAAATCGGCTGAGGCACCCACAACAATGACAGCAAGCCATAATTGGAGCAAGCCAACAGCTGTACCCTGTTTGAAAAAGAACCTTCCTCTTTTACCCTGAACTCAATATGCCAGCCTCAGAACCAAAGCTCACATCAGAAAATTCATAACAAACCATGATAAATAAGAAAAAGGAGAAAAAAGACAAAGAAATGCAAGAATCCGTAATGATATCGGGCTTGATATAGTCGCAAGGAAACCGGCTGCTCCCGGATTCATCCACCCCTCCAGCTGACTGCCTATGGAATTTTGACTGAATTAACCTCAAAATAGCAGTGAAACTCATTTTGGAGACAATTAATATTTGTCACCTCAGCTAAAGTGTTCCATTTTATTTTGCAAAACACAAAAACTCACCTTGGTCGTGTTACCTGTAGATTTCTAAACTTCAAATGCCTATTTGTTGTGTTTTTTATTTCATAATGGGTATTCTACCCAAACTCTTGTTTGTATGGCGTCAGAATACAAAATTTGGGAAGGAAGAAGGGAAAAACAACTCAGACCCAGAAAACATTTAGCAAATTGCCACTCAAGAAACCACAAATCAGCTGAGGATCCCAAACAATGAAAGCAAGCCAGAATTGAGGCAGGCCAATAGCTGTGCCCTGTTTGAAACAGAACCTTCCTCTTGCTCCCTGAACTCCATTTTGCAGCCTCAAATCCAAAGCTCATATCAGAAAATTCATTACAAACCATGATAAATAAGAAAAAGGAGAAAAAAGCCAAAGAAATGCAAGAATCCGTAATGTTATTGGGCTTGATTTAGTCACATGGAAGCCGGCTGTTCGCGGATTCATTCACCCCTCCAGTTGACTGCCTGTGGAATTCTGACTGAATTAACCTGAAAATCGCAGTGAAACTCAGTTTGGAGGCAATTAATATCTGTCACCTCAGCCAAAGTGTTCCATTTTATTTTCCAAAACATAAAAAATCACCTTGGTCATGTTACCTGTAGATTTCTAAGCTTCAAACGCCTATTTGTTGTGTTTTTTATTTCATAATGGCTACTCTGCCCAAACTCTTGTTTGTTTGGCGTCAGAATACAAAATTTGGGAAGGAAGAAGGCAAAACCAACTCAGACCCAGAAAATATTCAGGAAATTGCCGCTCAAGAAACCAAAAGTTAGCTGAGGCACCCAAAGCAATGACAGCAAGCCAGAAGTGGAGCAAGCCAACAGCTGTGCCCTGTTTGAAAAAGAACCTTCCTCTTCTGCCCTGAACTCAATATGCCAGCCTCAGAACCAAAGCTCACATCAGAAAATTCATTACAAACCATGATAAATAAGAAAAAGGAGAAAAAAGAAAAGAAAAGCAAGAATCCATAATGATATAGGGCTTGATTCAGTCGCAAGGAAACCGGCTGTTCCCGGAATCATCCGCCCCTCCAGCTGACTGCCTGTGTAATTCTGACTGAATTAACCTGAAAATCGCAGTGAAACTCACTTTGGAGGCAATTAATATCTGTCACCTCAGCCAAAGTGTTCCATTTGATTTTGCAAAACACAAATCTCACCTTGGTCGTGTTACCTGTAGATTTCTAAGCTTCAAACGCCTATTTGTTGTGTTTTTCTATTTCATAATGGCTACTCTGCCGAAACTCTTGTTTGTATGGCGTCAGAATACAACATTTGGGTAGGAAGAAGGCAAAACCAACTCAGACCCAGAAAACATTTAGGAAATTGCCGCTCACAAACCACATATCGGCTGAGGCACCCAAAACAATGACAGCAAGCCAGAATTGGAGCAGGCCAACTGCTGTGCCCTGTTTGAAAAAGACCATTCCCCCGGTGCTCTGAACTCCATATTGCAGCCATAAAACCAAAGCTCACATCAGAAAATTCATTACAAACCATGATAAATAAGAAAAAGGAGAAAAAAGCCAAAGAAATGCAAGAATCAAGAATGATATTGGGCTTGATTTAGTCGCAAGGAAACCGGCTGTTCCCGGATTCATCCACACCTCCAGCTGACTGCCTGTGGACTTCTGACTGAATTCACCTGAAAATCGCAGTGAAACTCAGTTTGGAGGCTATTAATATCTGTGACCTCAACAAAGTGTTCCATTTTATTTTCCAAAACACAAAAACTCACCTTGGTCGTGTTACCTGTATTTTTCTAAGCTTCAAACGCCTTTTTGTTGTGTTTTTTATTTCATAATGGCTACTCCGCCCAAACTCTTGTTTGTATTGCGTCAGAATACAACATTTGGGAAGGAAGAAGGCAAAACCAACTCAGACCCAGAAAACCTTTAGGAAATTGCCGCTCAAGAAACCACAAATCGGCTGAGGCACTCAAAACAATGACAGCAAGCCAGAATTGGAGCAGCACAACAGCTGTGCCCTGTTTGAAAAAGACCATACCTCTGGTGCCCTGAACGCCATATTACAGCCTCAAAACCAAAGCTGACATCAGAAAATTCATTACAAACCATGATAAATAAGAAAAATGAGAAAAAAGCCAAAGAAATCAAGAATCCATAATGACATTGGGCTTGATTCAGTCGCAAGGAAATGGGCTGTTCCCGGATTCATCCACCCCTCCAGCTGACTGCCTGTGGAATTCTGACTGAATTAACCTGAAAATCGCAGTGAAACTCAGTTTGGAGGCAATTAATATCTGTAACCTCAGCCAAAGTGTTCCATTTCATTTTCCAAAACACAAAAACTCACCTTGGTCGTGTTACCTGTAGATTTCTAAGCTTCTAACACCTATTTGTTGTGTTTTTTATTTCATAATGGCTGCTCTGTCCAAACTCTTGTTTGTATTGCGTCAGAATACAACATTTGGGAAGGAAGAAGGCAAAACCAACTCAGACCCAGAAAACCTTTAGGAAATTGCCGCTAAAGAAACCAAAAGTCAGCTGAGCCACCCAAAGCAATGACAGCAAGCCAGAATTAGAGCAAGCCAACAGCTGTGCCCTGTTTGAAAAAGAACCTTCCTCTTCTGCCCTGAACTCAATATGCCAGCCTCAGAACCAAAGCTCACATCAGAAAATTCATTACAAACCATGATAAATAAGAAAAAGGAGAAAAAACCAAAAGAAAAGCAAGAATCCATAATGATATTGGGCTTGATTCAGTCGCAAGGAAACTGGCTGTTCCCGGAATCATCCACCCCTCCAGCTGACTTCCTGTGTAATTCTGACTGAATTAACCTGAAAATTGCAGTGAAACTCACTTTGGAGGCAATTAATATCTATCACCTCAGCCAAAGTGTTCCATTTGATTTTCCAAAACACAAAAACTCACCTTGGTCGTGTTACCTGTAGATTTCTAAGCTTCAAATGCCTATTTGTTTTGTGTTTCATTTCATAATGGCTACTCTCCCCAAACTCTTGTTTGTATGCCCTCAGAATACAAAATTTGGGAAGGAAGAAGGCAAAACCAACTCAGACCCAGAAAACATTTTGGAAATTGCGGCTCAAGAAACCACTAATCGGCTGAGGCACTCAAAACAATGACAGCAAGCCAGAATTGGAGCAGGCCAACAGCTGTGCCCTGTTGAAAAAGACCATTGCCCCGGAGCCCTGAACTCCATATTGCCGCCATAAAACCAAAGCTCACATCAGAAAATTCGTTACAAACCATGATAAATAAGAAAAATGAGAAAAAAGCCAAAGAAATGCAAGAATCCATAATGACATTTGGCCTTATTAGTCACAAGGAAACCGGCTGTAGCTGGATTCTTCCTCTGCTCCAGCTGACTGCCTGTGGAATTCTGACTGAATTAACATGAAAATCGCAGTGAAACTCAGTTTGGAGGCAATTAATATCTGTCACCTCAGCCAAAGTGTTCCATTTGATTTTCCAAAACACAAAAACTCACCTTGGTCGTGTTACCTGTAGATTTCTAAGCTTCAAATGCCTATTTGTTGTGTTTTTTATTTCATAATGGCCACTCTGCCCAAACTCTTGTTTGTATGGCGTCAGAATACAAAATTTGGGAAGGAAGAAGGCAAAACCAACTCAGGCCCAGAAAACATTTAGGAAATTGCCGCTCAAGAAATACAAATCGGCTGAGGCACCCACAACAATGACAGCAAGCCATAATTGGAGCAAGCCAACAGCTGTACCCTGTTTGAAAAAGAACCTTCCTCTTTTACCCTGAACTCAATATGCCAGCCTCAGAACCAAAGCTCACATCAGAAAATTCATAACAAACCATGATAAATAAGAAAAAGGAGAAAAAAGACAAAGAAATGCAAGAATCCGTAATGATATCGGGCTTGATATAGTCGCAAGGAAACCGGCTGCTCCCGGATTCATCCACCCCTCCAGCTGACTGCCTATGGAATTTTGACTGAATTAACCTCAAAATAGCAGTGAAACTCATTTTGGAGACAATTAATATTTGTCACCTCAGCTAAAGTGTTCCATTTTATTTTGCAAAACACAAAAACTCACCTTGGTCGTGTTACCTGTAGATTTCTAAACTTCAAATGCCTATTTGTTGTGTTTTTTATTTCATAATGGGTATTCTACCCAAACTCTTGTTTGTATGGCGTCAGAATACAAAATTTGGGAAGGAAGAAGGGAAAAACAACTCAGACCCAGAAAACATTTAGCAAATTGCCACTCAAGAAACCACAAATCAGCTGAGGATCCCAAACAATGAAAGCAAGCCAGAATTGAGGCAGGCCAATAGCTGTGCCCTGTTTGAAACAGAACCTTCCTCTTGCTCCCTGAACTCCATTTTGCAGCCTCAAATCCAAAGCTCATATCAGAAAATTCATTACAAACCATGATAAATAAGAAAAAGGAGAAAAAAGCCAAAGAAATGCAAGAATCCGTAATGTTATTGGGCTTGATTTAGTCACATGGAAGCCGGCTGTTCGCGGATTCATTCACCCCTCCAGTTGACTGCCTGTGGAATTCTGACTGAATTAACCTGAAAATCGCAGTGAAACTCAGTTTGGAGGCAATTAATATCTGTCACCTCAGCCAAAGTGTTCCATTTTATTTTCCAAAACATAAAAAATCACCTTGGTCATGTTACCTGTAGATTTCTAAGCTTCAAACGCCTATTTGTTGTGTTTTTTATTTCATAATGGCTACTCTGCCCAAACTCTTGTTTGTTTGGCGTCAGAATACAAAATTTGGGAAGGAAGAAGGCAAAACCAACTCAGACCCAGAAAATATTCAGGAAATTGCCGCTCAAGAAACCAAAAGTTAGCTGAGGCACCCAAAGCAATGACAGCAAGCCAGAAGTGGAGCAAGCCAACAGCTGTGCCCTGTTTGAAAAAGAACCTTCCTCTTCTGCCCTGAACTCAATATGCCAGCCTCAGAACCAAAGCTCACATCAGAAAATTCACTACAAACCATGATAAATAAGAAAAAGGAGAAAAAAGAAAAGAAAAGCAAGAATCCATAATGATATAGGGCTTGATTCAGTCGCAAGGAAACCGGCTGTTCCCGGAATCATCCGCCCCTCCAGCTGACTGCCTGTGTAATTCTGACTGAATTAACCTGAAAATCGCAGTGAAACTCACTTTGGAGGCAATTAATATCTGTCACCTCAGCCAAAGTGTTCCATTTGATTTTGCAAAACACAAATCTCACCTTGGTCGTGTTACCTGTAGATTTCTAAGCTTCAAACGCCTATTTGTTGTGTTTTTCTATTTCATAATGGCTACTCTGCCGAAACTCTTGTTTGTATGGCGTCAGAATACAACATTTGGGTAGGAAGAAGGCAAAACCAACTCAGACCCAGAAAACATTTAGGAAATTGCCGCTCACAAACCACATATCGGCTGAGGCACTCAAAACAATGACAGCAAGCCAGAATTGGAGCAGGCCAACTGCTGTGCCCTGTTTGAAAAAGACCATTCCCCCGGTGCTCTGAACTCCATATTGCAGCCATAAAACCAAAGCTCACATCAGAAAATTCATTACAAACCATGATAAATAAGAAAAAGGAGAAAAAAGCCAAAGAAATGCAAGAATCAAGAATGATATTGGGCTTGATTTAGTCTCAAGGAAACCGGCTGTTCCCGGATTCATCCACACCTCCAGCTGACTGCCTGTGGACTTCTCACTGAATTAACCTGAAAATCGCAGTGAAACTCAGTTTGGAGGCTATTAATATCTGTGACCTCAACAAAGTGTTCCATTTTATTTTCCAAAACACAAAAACTCACCTTGGTCGTGTTACCTGTATTTTTCTAAGCTTCAAACGCCTTTTTGTTGTGTTTTTTATTTCATAATGGCTACTCCGCCCAAACTCTTGTTTGTATTGCGTCAGAATACAACATTTGGGAAGGAAGAAGGCAAAACCAACTCAGACCCAGAAAACCTTTAGGAAATTGCCGCTCAAGAAACCACAAATCGGCTGAGGCACTCAAAACAATGACAGCAAGCCAGAATTGGAGCAGCACAACAGCTGTGCCCTGTTTGAAAAAGACCATACCTCTGGTGCCCTGAACGCCATATTACAGCCTCAAAACCAAAGCTGACATCAGAAAATTCATTACAAACCATGATAAATAAGAAAAATGAGAAAAAAGCCAAAGAAATCAAGAATCCATAATGACATTGGGCTTGATTCAGTCGCAAGGAAATGGGCTGTTCCCGGATTCATCCACCCCTCCAGCTGACTGCCTGTGGAATTCTGACTGAATTAACCTGAAAATCGCAGTGAAACTCAGTTTGGAGGCAATTAATATCTGTAACCTCAGCCAAAGTGTTCCATTTCATTTTCCAAAACACAAAAACTCACCTTGGTCGTGTTACCTGTAGATTTCTAAGCTTCTAACACCTATTTGTTGTGTTTTTTATTTCATAATGGCTGCTCTGTCCAAACTCTTGTTTGTATTGCGTCAGAATACAACATTTGGGAAGGAAGAAGGCAAAACCAACTCAGACCCAGAAAACCTTTAGGAAATTGCCGCTAAAGAAACCAAAAGTCAGCTGAGCCACCCAAAGCAATGACAGCAAGCCAGAATTAGAGCAAGCCAACAGCTGTGCCCTGTTTGAAAAAGAACCTTCCTCTTCTGCCCTGAACTCAATATGCCAGCCTCAGAACCAAAGCTCACATCAGAAAATTCATTACAAACCATGATAAATAAGAAAAAGGAGAAAAAACCAAAAGAAAAGCAAGAATCCATAATGATATTGGGCTTGATTTAGTCGCAAGGAAACCGGCTGTTCCCGGATTCATCCACCCCTCCAGCTGACAGCTTGTGGAATTCTGACTGAATTAACCTGAAAATCGCAGTGAAACTCAATTTGGAGGCAATTAATATCTGTCACCTCAGCCAAAGTGTTCCATTTGATTTTCCAAAACACAAAAACTCACCTTGGTTGTGTTACCTGTAGATTTCTAAGCTTCAAACGCCTATTTGTTGTGTTTTTTATTTCATAATGGCTACTCTGTCCAAACTCTTGTTTGTATTGCGTCAGAATACAAAATTTGGGAAGGAAGAAGGAAAACCAACTCAGACACAGAAAACATTTAGGAAATTGCCGCTCAAGAAACAAAGGGCCGCTGAGGAAGCCAAAACCTTGAAAGCAAGACAGAATTGGAGCAAGCCAACAGCTGTGCCCTGATTGAAAAAGACCATTCCTCCGGTGTCCTGAACTCGATATTGCAACCTCAAAACCAAACCTCAGATCAGAAAATTCATTACAAACCATGATAAATAAGAAAAATCAGAAAAAATCCAAAGAAATGCAGGAGTTCATAGTGATATTGGGCTTGATTTATTCCCTTGTTAATGGCTGTTTCCAGATTCTTCTATACCTCCCAGCTGAGTGTCTGTGGTTTCTGACTGAATTAAAATGAAATTCGCTGTGAAACTCGGTTTGGAGGCAATTAATATCTGTCACCTCAGCAAAAGTGTTCCATATCTTTTTCCAAAACACAAAATCTCACCTTGGTTGTGTTACCTGTAGCTTTCAAAAGCCTATTTGATGTGTTTTTTATTCCATAATGTCTATTCTGTCCAAAATCTTGCTTGTATTACGTCAGAATACAAAATTTGGGAAGGAAGAGGACAAAAACAACTGAGACTCAGAAAACGTTTAGGAAATTGCCACTCAAGAAACCTCAAATCGGCGGAGGCACCCAAAACAATGACAGCAAGCCAGAATTGGAGCAAGCCAGCAGCTGTGCCCTGATTGAAAAAGACCATTCCTCCGGTGCCCTGAACTCCATATTGCAGCCTCAAATCCAAAGCTCACATCAGAAAATTCATTACAAACCATGATAAATAAGAAAAATGAGAATAAAGCCAAAGAAATGCAAGAATCCATAATGATATTGGGCTTCATTTAGTTGCAAGGAAACCGGCTATTCCCGGATTCATCCACCCCTCCAGCTGACTGCCTGTGGAATTCTGACTGAATTAACCTGAACGGAGGCAGTTAATATCTGTCACCACAGCCAACTTGTTCCATTTGATTTTCCAAAACACAAAATCTCACCTTGGTCGTGTTACCTGTAGCTTCAAAAGCCTATTTGTTGTGTTTTTTATTTCCTAATGGCTACTCTGTCCAAACTCTTGTTTGTATTGTGTCAGAATACAAAATTTGGGAAGAAGGAAAACCAACTCAGACCCAGAAAACATTTAGGATATTGATGCTCAAGAAACTTCAAATCGGCGGAGGCACCCAAAACAATGACAGCAAGCCAGAATTGGAGCAAGCCAACAGCTGTGACCTGATTGAATAAGAGCCTTCCTCTTGTGCCCTGAACTCCATATGCCAGCCTCAAAACCAAAGCTCACATCAGAAAATTCATTACAAACCACTAAAATTAAGAAAAATGAGAAAAAGGCCAAAGAAATTCAAGAATTCATAATGATATTGGGCTTGATTTAGTCGCAAGGAAACCGTATATTCCCAGATTCATCCACCTCTCCAGCTGATGCCTGAGGAATATTGACTGAATTAACCTGAACGGAGGCAGTTAATATCTGTCACCACAGCCAAAGTGTTCCATTTCATTTTCCAAAACAAAATCTCACCTTGGTCGTGTTACCTGTAGCTTTCAAAAGCCTATTTGATGTGTTTTTTTATTTCATAATGGCTATTCTGTCCAAACTCTTGTTTCTGTTGCGTCAGAATACAAAATTTGGGAAGGAAGAGGACAAAACCAACTGAGACTCAGAAAACGTTTAGGAAATTGCCACTCAAGAAACCTCAAATCGGCGGAGGCACCCAAAACAATGACAGCAAGCCAGAATTGGAGCAGGCCAACAGCTGTGCCCTGATTGAAAAAGACCATTCCTCCGGTGCCCTGAACTCCATACTGCAGCCTCAAAACAAAAGCTCACATCAGAAAATTCATTACAAACCATGATAAATAAGAAAAATGAGAAAATAGACAAAGAAATGCAAGAATCAAGAATGATATTGGGCTGGATTTAGTTGCAAGGAAACCGGCTGTTCCCGGATTCATCCACCCATCCAGGTGACTGCCTGTGGAATTCTGACTGAATTAACCTGAACGGAGGCAGTTAATATCTGTCACCACAGCCAAAGTGTTCCATTTTATTTTCCAAAACACAAAATCTCACCTTGGTCGTGTTACCTGTATCTTCAAAAGCCTATTTGTTGTGTTTTTTATTTCCTAATGGTTACTCTGTCCAAACTCTTGTTTGTATTGTGTCAGAATACAAAATTTGGGAAGGAAGAAGGAAAACCAACTCAGACCCAGAAAACATTTAGGAAATTGCCACTCAAGAAACCACAAATCGGCTGAGGCACCCAAAACAATGACAGCAAGCCAGAAGTGGAGCAAGCCAACAGCTGTGCCCTGTTTGGAAAAGACCATTCCCCCGGTGGCCTGAACTCCATATTGCAGCCTCAAAACCAAAGCTCACATCAGAAAATTCATTACAAATCATGATAAATAACAAAAATGAGAAAAAAGGCAAAGAAATGCAAGAATCCAGAATGATATTGGGCTTGATTCAGTTGCAAGGAAACTGGCTGTTCCCGGATTCATCCACCCCTCCAGCTGACTGCCTGTGGAATTCTGACTGAATTAACCTGAAAATCGCAGTGAAACTCAGTTTGGAGGCAATTAATATCTGTCACCTCAGCCAAAGTGTTCCATTTTATTTTCCAAAACACAAAAGCTCACCTTGGTCGTGTTACCTGTAGATTTCTAAGCTACAAATGCCTATTTGTTGTGTTTTTCATTACAAAATGGCTACTCTGTCCAAACTCTTGTTTCTACTGCGGCAGAATACAAAATTTGGGAAGGAAAAAGGCAAAACCAACACAGACCCAGAAAACTTTCAGTAAAATGCCACACAAGAAACCAAATTTGGAGGGAATTAGAATCTGTCCCCTCAGCAAAAGGGTTCCATGTCATTTTCCAAAACACAGAAACACATCTTGTTCATATTGCCTACATTTCTCATTCTGAAAGGGCAATTTGATGTGTTTTTTTTTTTTCTTTCATAATGGCTACTCTGTCCAAAATCTTGCTTGTATTGCATCAGAATACAAAATTTGGGAATAAGAAGGCAAAACCGACTCAGACCCAGAAAACATTTAGGAAATTGGCACTCAAGAAACCACAAATCTCCTGAGGCACCCAAACAATGACAGCAAGCCAGAATTGGAGCAGGCCAACAGCTGTGACCTGATTGAAAAAGAACCTTCCACTTGTGCCCTGAACTCAATATGCCAGCCTCAAAACCAAAGCTCACACCAGAAAATTCATTACAAACCATGATAAATAAGAAAGATGAGAAAAAAGCCAAAGAAATGCAAGAATCCATAATGATATTGGGCTTGATTTAGTCGCAAGGAAATCGGCTGTTCCCAGATTCATCCACAGCTCCAGCTGACTGCCTGTGGAATTCCGACTGAATTTATCAGAAAATCGCAGTGAAACTCAGTTTGGAGGCAATTAATATCTGTCACCTCAGCCAAAGTGTTCCATTTTATTTTCCAAAACAAAAAAAATCATATTGGCGTGTTACCAGCAGATTTATAATCTGTAAATGTCTATTTGTTGCATTGTGTCAGAATACAAAATTTGGGAAGGAATAAGGCAAAACTAACTCAGACCCAGAAAAAATTTAGAAAATTGCCGCTCAAGAAACCAAAAGTCAGCTGAAACCCCAAAACCAATGACAGCAATCCAGAATTGGAGCAAGCTAACAGCTGTGCCCTGTTTTAAAAAGACCATTCTTCCGGTGCCCTGAACTCCATATTGCCGTCTCAAAACCAAAGCTCACATCAGAATATTCATTACAAACCTTGATAATAAGGGAAATGTGAAAAAGTCAAATAAATGCAAGAGTCCTTTGTGATATTTGGCTGGATTTAGACACAAGGAAACTGGCTGTTTCCAGATTCATCAACCCCTTCCTCAGACTGACTTTGGAATTCTGATGGAATTCACCTCAAAATCGCACTCACACTCAATTGGAAGGTAATTAGAATCTGTCCCCTCAGCAGAAGTGTTCCAAGTCATTATCCAAAACACAGAAACTCATCTTGGTCTTGTTCCCTGTAGCTTTTGAATCCTGAAAGGGCAATTTGCCGTATTTTCTTTTTTTTCATAATGGCTACTCTGTCCAAAATCTTGCTTGTATTGCATCAGAATACAAAATTTGGGAATAACAAGGCAAAACCAACTCAGACCCAGAAAGCATTTAGTAAATTACCACTCAAGTAACCACAAATCGGCTGAAGCACCCAAAACAATGACAGCAAGCCAACAGCTGTGCCCTGATTGAAAAAGAACCATCCTCTTGTGCCCTGAACTCAATATGCCAACCTCAAAAACAAAGCGCACATCAGAAAATTCATTACAAACCATGATAAATAAGAAAAATGAGAAAAAAGCCAAAGAAATGCAAGAATCCATAATGATATTGGGATTGATTTAGTCGTAAGGAATCCGGCTATTCCTGGATTCGTCCACGCCTCGAGGTGACTGCCTGTGCAATTCTCACTGAATTAACCTGAAAATCACAGGGAAACTCAGTTTGGAGGCAATTAATATATGTCACCTGAGCCAAAGTGTTCCATTTTATTTTCCAAAACACAAAAACTCACCTTGGTCGTGTTACCTGTAGATTTCTAAGCTTCAAACGCCTATTTGTTGTGTTTTTTATTTCATAATGGCTACTCTGTCCAAACTCTTGTTTGTATTGAGTCAGAATAAAAAATTTGGGAATAAGAAGAAAAAACCGTGTCAGACCCAGAAAACATTTAGGAAATTGCCACTCAAGAAACCTCAAATTTGCTGAGGCACCCAAAACAATGACAGCAAGCCACAATTAGAGCAAGCCAACAGCTGTGCCCTGATTGAAAAAGAACATTTCTCTTGTGCCCGGAAGTTCTTATTGCAGCCTCAAATCCAAAGCTCACATCAAAAATTCATTACCAACCATGATAAATAAGAAAAAAGAGAAAAAAGCCAAAGAAAAGCAAGAATCCATAATGATATTGGGCTTGATTTAGTCGTAAGAAATCCGGCTAGTCCTGGATGCATCCACCCCTCCAGGTGACTGCCTGTGCAATTCTCACTGAATTAACCTGAAAATCACAGTGAAACTCAGTTTGGAGGCAATTAATATCTGTCACCTCAGCCAAAGTGTTCCATTTTATTTTCCAAAACACAAAAACTCACCTTGGTCGTGTTACCTGTAGATTTCTAAGCTTCAAACGCCTATGTGTTGTGTTTTTTATTTCATAATGGCTACTCTGTCCAAACTCTAGTTTATATTGCGTCAGAATACAAAATTTGGGAAGGAAGAAGGCAAAACCATCTCCGACCAAGAAAACATTTAGGAAATTGCCGCTCAAGAAACCAAAAGTCAGCTGAGGCACCCAAAACAAGGACAGCAAGCCAGAATTGGAGCAAGCCAACAGCTGTGCCCTGAACTCAATATGCCTGCCTCAAAACCAAAGCTCACATCAGAAAATTCATTACAAACCATGATAAATAAGAAAAATGAGAAAAAAGCCAAAGAAATGCAGGAGTTCTTAGTGATATTGGGCTTCATTTATTCCCATGTAAACTGCTGTTTGCAGATTCTTCCACACCTCCCAGCTGAGTGAATGTGTATTCTGACTGAATTAACCTGGAAATCGCAGTGAAACTCACTTTGGAGGGAATTAGAAATTGTCCCCTCAGCAGAAGTGTTCCATGACACTTTCTAAAACATAAAAACTCACCTTGGTCGTGTTACCTATCGATATCTAAGCTTCAAATGCGTAATGTTGTGTTTTTAATTTCATAATGGCTACTCTGTCCAAACTCTTGTTTGTATTGCGTCAGAAAATTTGGGAAGGAAGAAGGCAAAACCAACTCAGACCCAGAAAACATTCAGAAAATGTGGATCAAAAAACAACAATGCTGAGGCACCCAAAACCTTTAAAGCAAGACAGAATTGTAGCAAACCAATAGCTGTGCCCTGATTGAAAAAGAACCTTCCTCTTGTGCCCTGAACCCAATATGCCAGCATCAAAACCAAAGCTCACATCAGAAAATTCATTACAAACCATGATAAAAAGAAAAATGAGAAAATAGCCAAGGAAATGCAAGAATCCATAATGATATTGGGCTTGATTCAGTCACAACGAAACCGGCTGTTCCCAGATCCATCCACCCTTCCAGCTGACTGCCTGTGGACTTCTGAAAGAATTAACCTGAAAATCGCAGTGAAACTCAGTTTGGAGACTATTAATATCTGTCACCTCAGCCAAAGTGTTCCATTTTATTTTCCAAAATCAAAAACTCACCTTAGTCGTGTTACCCGTGGATTTCTAAGCTTCAAACGCCTATTTGTTGTGCTTTTAATTTCATAATGGCTACTCTGTCTAAACTCTTGTTTATATTTCTTCAGAATACAAAATTTGGGAAGGAAGAAGGCAAAACCAACTCAGAACCAGTAAACATTTAGGAAATTGCCACTGAGGAAACGACAAATTGGCTGAGGCACCCAAACCAATGACAGCAAGCCAGAATTGGAGCAAGGCAACAGCTGTGCCCTGATTAAAAAAGACCATTCCACAGGTTCCCTGAACTCCATATTGCAGCCTCAAAACCAAAGCTCACATCAGAAAATTCATTACAAACCATGATAAATAAGAAAAATGAGAAAATAGACAAAGACATGCAAGAATCCATAATGATATTGGGCTAGATTTAGTCGCAAGGAAACCGGCTGTTCCCGGATTCATCCACCCCTCCAGCTGACTGCCTGTGGAATTCTCACTGAATTCACCTGAAAATCACAGTGAAACTCAGTTTGGAGGCAATTAATATCTGTCACCTCAGCCAAAGTCTTCCATTTCATTTTCCAAAACACAAAACCTCACCTTGGTTGAGTTACCTGTAGATTTCTAAGCTTCCAATGCCTATTTGTTGTGTTTTTTATTTCATAATGGCTACTCTGCCCAAACTCTTGTTTGTATGGCGTCAGAATACAACATTTGGGAAGGAAGAAGGCAAAACCAACTCAGACCCAGAAAACATTTAGGAAATTGCCGCTCAAGAAACCACAAATCAGCTGAGGCACCCAAAACAAGGACAGCAAGCCAGAATTGGAGCAAGCCAACAGCTGTGCCCTGATTGAAAAAGAATCTTCCTCTTTTGCCCTGAAATCAATATGCCAGCCTCAAAACTAAAGCTCACATCAGAAATTTCATTACAAACCATGATAAATAAGGGAAATGTGAAAAAGCCAAAGAAATGCAAGAGTCCTTTGTGATATTTGCCTGGATTTAGACAGAAGGAAACTGGCTGTTTAAAGATTCATCCTCCCCTTCCACAGACTGAGTTTGGAATTCTGACTCAATTCACCTCAAAATCGCACTCACACTCAATTTGGAGGGAATTAGTATCTGTCCCCTCAGCAGAAGTGTTCCATGTCATTTTCCAAAACACAGAAACTCATCTTGCTCATGTTGCCTGTAGATTTCTAATCTTGAAAGGGTAATTTGGTGTGTTTTTTTTTTTCTTTCATAATGGCTACTCTGTCCAAAATCTTGCTTGTATTGCATCAGAATACAAAATTTGGGAATAAGAAGGCAAAACCAACTGAGACCCAGAAAACATTTAGGAAATTACCACTCAAGAATCCACAAATTGGCTGAGGGACACAAAAAATTGACAGCAAGCCAGAATTGGAGCAAGCCAACAGCTGAGCCCTGTTTGAAAAAGACCATTCCTCTGGTGCCCTGAACTCAATATGCCAGCCTCAAAACCAAAGATCACACAAGAAAATTCATTACAAACCATGATGAATAAGAAAAATGAGAAAAAAGCCGAAGAAATGCAAGAATCCATAATGATATTGGGCTTGATTTAGTCTCAAGGAAACCGGCTGTTCCCGGATTCATCCAACCCTAAAGCTGACTGCCTGTAGACTTCTGACTAAATTAACCTGAAATTCCCAGTGAAACTCAGTTTGGAGGCAATATATAACTGTCACCTCAGCCAAAGTGTTCCATTTTATTTTCCAAAACACAAAAACTCACCTTGTTCGTGTTACCTGTAGATTTATAAGCTTCAAATGCCTATGTGTTGTGTTTTTTATTTCATAATGGCTACTCTGTCCAAACTCTTGTTTGTATTGCGTCAGAATACAACATTTGGGAAGGAAGAAGGCAAAACCAACTCAGACCCAGAAAACATTTAGAAAATTGCCTCTCAAGAAACCACAAATCGGCTGAGGCACCCAAAAACTTAAAACAAGACAGAATTGGAACAAGCCAACAGCTGTGCCCTGATTGAAAAAGAACCTTCCTCTTGTGCCCTGAACTCAATATGCCAGCCTCAAAACCAAAGCTCACATCAGAAAATTCATTACAAATCATCATAAATAAGAAAAAAGAGAAAAAAGCCAAAGAAATGCAAGAATCCATAATCATAGTGGCTTGAATTAGTTGCATGGAAACCGGCTGTTCCCGGATTCATCCACCCCTCCAGCTGACTGCCTGTGGAATTCTGACTGAATTAACCTGAAAATCGCAGTAAGACTCAGTTTGGAGGCAATAATATCAGTCACCTCAGCCAAAGTGTTCCATTTGATTTTCCAAATCACAAAAACTCACCTTGGTCGTGTTACCCTTAGATTCACAAGCTTCAAACGCTAATTTGTTGTTGTTGTTTTTTTTTTATTTCATGATGGCTACTCTGTCCAAACTCTTGTTTGTATTGCGTCAGAATACAAAATGTGGGAAGGAAGAAGGGAAAACCAACTCAGACCCAGAAAACATTTAGGAAATTGCCGCTCAAGAAACCACAAATCGGCTGAGGCACCCAAAATCTTGAAAGCAAGCCAGAATTGGAACAAGCCAACAGCTGTGCCCTGATTGAACTAGACCATTAATCCAGTGCCCTGAACTCCATATTCCAGCCTCAAAACCAAAGCTCACATCAGAAAATTCATTAGAAACCATGATAAATAAGGGAAATCTGAGAAAGCCAAAGAAATTCAAGAGTCCTTTGTGGTATTTGGCTGGATTTAGACACAAAGAAACTGGCTGTTTCCGGATTCATCCCCCCCTTCCACAGACAGACTTTGGAATTCTGATTGAATTCACCTCAAAATCACACTCACACTCAATTTGGAGGGAATTAGAATCTGTCCCCTCAGCAGAAGGGTTCCATGTCATTTTCCAAAACACAGAAACTCATCTTGGTCGAGTTGCCTGTAGATTTCTAATCCTGAAAGGGCAATTTGCTGTGTTTTTTTTTTTTTCTTTCATAATGGCTACTCTGCCAAAATCTTGCTTGTATTGCATCAGAATACAAAATTTTGGAAGGAAGAAGGCAAAACCGACTCAGACCCAGAAAACATTTAGGAAATTGCCGCTCAAGAAACCACAAATCGGCTGAGGCACCCAAAACAATGACAGCAAGCCAGAATTGCAGCAAGCCAACAGCTGTGCCCTGATTGAAAAACAACCTTCCTCTTGTGCCCTGAACTCAATATGCCAGCCTCAAAACCAAAGCTCACATCAGAAAATTCATTACAAACAATGATAAATAAGAAAAATCAGAAAAAAAGCCAAAGAAATGCAAGAATCCATAATGATATTGGGCTTGATTTAGTCGCAAGGAAGCCAGCAGTTCCCAGATTCATCCACGCCTAAAGATGACTGCCTGTGGAATTCTCACAGAATGAACCCGAAAATCACAGTGAAACTCCGTTTGGAGGCAATTAATATCTGTCACCTCAGCCAAAGTTTTCCATTTTATTTTCCAAAACAAAAAAACTCACTTTGGTCGTGTTACCTGCAGATTTAAAATCTTGAAACGCCTATTTCTTGTGTTGTTTATTTCATAATGGCTACTCTGTACAAACTCTTCTTTGCATTGCATCAGAATACTAAATTTGGGAAGGAAGAAGGCAAAACCAACTCAGACCCAGAAAACATTTAGGAAATTGCCGCTCAAGAAACCACAAATCAGCTGAGGCACCCAAAACCTTGAAAGCAAGACAGAATTGGAGCAAGCCAACAGCTGTGCCCTGATTGAACAAGACCATTAATCCAGTGCCCAGAACTCCATATTGCAGCCTCAAAACCAAAGCTCCCATCAGAAAATTCATTACAAACCACGATAAATAAGGGAAATCTGAGAAAGCCAAAGAAATTCAAGAGTCCTTTGTGGTATTTGGCTGGATTTAGACAGAAGGAAACTGGCTGTTTCCAGATTCATCCCCCCCTTACACAGACAGACCTTGGAATTCTGATTGAATTCACCTCAAAATCGCACTCACACTCAATTTGGAGGGAATTAGAATCTGTCCCCTCAGCAGAAGTGTTCCATGTCATTTTCCAAAACACAGAAACTCATCTTGGTCGCGTTGCCTGTAGATTTCTAATCCTGAAAGGGCAATTTGCTGTGTTTTTTTTTTTTCTTTTATAATGGCTACTCTGCCAAAATCTTGCTTGTATTGCATCAGAATACAAAATTTGGGAATAAGAAGGCAAAACCGACTCAGACCCAGAAAACATTTAGGAAATTGCCGCTCAAGAAACCACAAATCGGCTGAGGCACCCAAAACAATGACAGCAAGCCAGAAGTGGAGCAAGCCAACAACTGTGCCCTGATTGAAAAAGAACCTTCCTCTTGTGCCCTGAACTCAATATACCAGCCTCAAAACCAAAGCTCACATCAGAAAATTCATTACAAACCATGATAAAGAAGAAAAATGAGAAAAAAGCCAAAGAAATGCAGGAGTTCTTAGTAATATTGGGCTTGATTTATTGCCATGTAAACGGCTGTTTCCAGATTCATCCACACCTCCCAGCTGAGTGTCTGTGGTTTCTGACTGAATTAACCTGAATATCGCAGTGAAACTCCGTTTGGAGGCAATTAATATCTGTCACCTCAGCCAAAGTGTTCCATTTTATCTTCCAAAACTCAAAAACTCACCTTAGTCTTCTTACCTGTAGATTTCAAAACTTCAAATGCCTATTTGTTTTGTTTTTTATTTCATAATGGCTACTCTGCCCAAGCTCTTGTTTGTATTGCGTCAGAATACAAAATTTGGCAAGGAAGAAGGCAAAACCAACTCAGACCCAGAAAACATTTAGGAAATTGCCACTCAAGAATCCAAAAGTCAGCTGAGGAACCTACAACAATGACAGCAAGCCAGAATTGGAGCAAGCCAACAGCTGTGCCCTGATTGAAAAAGAACCTTCCTCTTGTGCCCTGAGCTCAATATACCAGTCTCAAAACCAAAGCTCACATCAGAAAATTCATTACAAACCATGATAAAGAAGAAAAATGAGAAAAAAGCCAAAGAAATGCAGGAGTTCTTAGTAATATTGGGCTTGATTTATTGCCATGTAAACGGCTGTTTCCAGATTCATCCACACCTCCCAGCTGAGTGTCTGTGGTTTCTGACTGAATTAACCTGAAAATCGCAGTGAAACTCGGTTTGGAGGCAATTAATATCTGTCACCTCAGCCAAAGTGTTCCATTTTATTTTCCAAAACTCAAAAACTCACCTTAGTCTTCTTACCTGTAGATTTCTAAGCTTCAAATGCCTATTTGTTGTGTTTTTTATTTCATCATTGCTACTCTGTCCAAACTCTTGTTTGTATTGCGTCAGAATACAAAATTTGGGATTAAGAAGGAAAAACCGTGTCAGACCCAGAAAACATTTAGGAAATTGCCACTCAAGAAACCAAAAGTCAGCTGAGGAACCCACAACAATGACAGCAAGCCAGAATTGGAGCAAGCCAACAGCTGTGCCCTGATTGAAAAAGAACCTTCCTCTTGTGCCCTGAACTCAATATGCCAGCCTCAAAAGCAAAGCTCACATCAGAAAATTCATTACAAACCATGATAAATAAGAAAAATGAGAAAAAAGCCAAAGAAATGCAGGAGTTCTTAGGGATATTGGGCTTGAATTATGGCCATGTAAACGGCTGTTTCCAGATTCATCCACACCTCCCAACTGAGTGTCTTTGGTTTCTGAATGAATTAACAAAAAAATCGCAGTGAAACTCGGTTTTGGAGGCAATTAATATCTGTCACCTCAGCCAGAGTGTTCAATTTTACTTTCGAAAACACAAAAACTTACCTTGCTCGTGTTACCTGTACATATATAAGCTTCAAACGCATATTTGTTGTGTTTTTTATTTCATAATGTCTACTCTGTCCAAACTCTTGTTTGTATTACGTCAGAATACAAAATTTGGGAAGGAAGAAGGCAAAACCAACTCAGACCCAGAAAACATGTAGGAAATTGCCACTAAAGAAACCAAAAACAGCTGAGGCACGCAAAACAATGACAGCAAGCCAGAATTGCAACAAGCCAACAGCTGTGTCCTGTTTGAAAAAGACCATTGATCCGGTGCCCTGAACTCAATATGCCAGCCTCAAAACCAAAGCTCACATCAGAAAATTCATTACAAACCATGATAAATCAGAAAAATGAGACAAAAGCCAAAGAAATGCACGAGTTCTTAGTGATATTTGGCTGGATTTAGACACAAGGAAACTGGCTGTTTAAAGATTCATCCCCCCCTTCCACTGACTGACTTTGGAATTCTGATTGATTTCACCTCAAAATTGCACTCACACTCCATTTGGAGGGAATTAGAATCTGTCCCCTCAGCAGAAGGGTTCCATGTCATTTTCCAAAACACAGAAACTAATCTTGATCATGTTGCCAGCAGATTTCTAATCCTGAAAGGGCAATTTCTGTGTTTTTTTTTTCTTTCATAATGGCTACTCTGTCCCAATCTTGCTTGTATTGCATCAGAATACAAAATATGGGAATAAGAAGGCAAAACCGACTCAGACCCAGAAAACATTAAGGAAATTGCCGCTCAAGAAACCACAAATCGGCTGAGGCACCCAAAAAAATGACAGCAAGCCAGAATTGGAGCAAGCCAACAGCTGTGCCCTGATTGAAAAAGAACCTCCCTCTTGTGCCCTGAACTTAATATTGCAGCCTCAAAACCAAAGCTCACATCAGAAAATTCATTACAAACCATGATAAATAAGAAAATGGAGAAAAAGCCAAAGAAATGCAAGAATCCATAATGATAGTGGGCTTGATTTAGTTGCAAGGAAACCGGCTGTTCCCAGATTCATCCACAGCTCCAGCTGACTGCCTGTGGAATTCCGACTGAATTAACCTGAAAATCGCAGTAAGACTCAGTTTGGAGGCAATAATATCAGTCACCTCAGCCAAAGTGTTCCATTTTATTTTCCAAATCACAAAAACTCACCTTGGTCATGTTACCCTTAGATTTATAAGCTTCAAACGCTAATTTGCTGTTTTTTTTTTTTTTTATTTCATAATGGCTACTCTGTCAAAACTCTTGTTTGTATTGCGTCAGAATACAAAATGTGGGAAGGAAGAAGGGAAAACCAACTCAGACCCAGAAAACATTTAGGAAATTGCCGCTCAAGAAACCACAAATCGGCTGAGGCACCCAAAACCTTGAAAGCAAGACAGAATTGGAGCAAGCCAACAGCTGTGCCCTGATTGAACAAGACCATTAATCCAGTGCCCTGAACTCCATATTCCATCCTCAAAACCAAAGCTCCCATCAGAAAATTCATTACAAACCATGATAAATAAGGGAAATCTGAGAAAGCCAAAGAAATTCAAGAGTCCTTTGTGGTATTTGGCTGGATTTAGACAGAAGGAAACTGGCTGTTTCCGGATTCATCCCCCCCCTTCCACAGACAGACTTTGGAATTCTGATTGAATTCACCTCAAAATCGCACTCACACTCAATTTGGAGGGAATTAGAATCTGTCCCCTCAGCAGAAGGGTTCCATGTCATTTTCCAAAACACAGAAACTCATCTTGGTCGTGTTGCCTATAGATTTCTAATCCTGAAAGGGCAATTTGCTGTGTTTTTTTTTTCTTTCATAATGGCTACTCTGTCCAAAATCTTGCTTATGTTGCATCAGAATACAAAATTTGGGAATAAGAAGGCAAATCCGACTCAGACCCAGAAAACATTTAGGAAACTGCAACACAAGAATCCACAAATCAGCTGAGGCACCCAAAACAATGACAGCAAGCAGAATTGCAGCAAGACAACAGCTGTGCCCTGATTGAAAAACAACCTTCCTCTTGTGCCCCGAACTCCATATTGCAGCCTCAAAACCAAAGCTCACATCAGAAAATTCATTACAAACAATGATAAATAAGAAAAATCAGAAAAAAAGCCAAAGAAATGCAAGAATCCATAATGATATTGGGTTGGTTTAGTCGCAAGGAAGCCAGCAGTTCCCAGATTCATCCACGCCTAAAGCTGACTGCCTGTGGAATTCTCACAGAATGAACCCGAAAATCACAGTGAAACTCCGTTTGGAGGCAATTAATATCTGTCACCTCAGCCAAAGTTTTCCATTTTATTTTCCAAAACAAAAAAACTCACTTTGGTCGTGTTACCTGCAGATTTAAAATCTTGAAACGCCTATTTCTTGTGTTGTTTATTTCATAATGGCTACTCTGTACAAACTCTTCTTTGCATTGCATCAGAATACTAAATTTGGGAAGGAAGAAGGCAAAACCAACTCAGACCCAGAAAACATTTAGGAAATTGCCGCTCAAGAAACCACAAATCAGCTGAGGCACCCAAAACCTTGAAAGCAAGACAGAATTGGAGCAAGCCAACAGCTGTGCCCTGATTGAACAAGACCATTAATCCAGTGCCCAGAACTCCATATTGCAGCCTCAAAACCAAAGCTCCCATCAGAAAATTCATTACAAACCATGATAAATAAGGGAAATCTGAGAAAGCCAAAGAAATTCAAGAGTCCTTTGTGGTATTTGGCTGGATTTAGACAGAAGGAAACTGGCTGTTTCCAGATTCATCCCCCCCTTCCACAGACAGACTTTGGAATTCTGATTGAATTCACCTCAAAATCGCACTCACACTCAATTTGGAGGGAATTAGAATCTGTCCCCTCAGCAGAAGTGTTCCATGTCATTTTCCAAAACACAGAAACTCATCTTGGTCGCGTTGCCTGTAGATTTCTAATCCTGAAAGGGCAATTTGCTGTGTTTTTTTTTTTCTTTTATAATGGCTACTCTGCCAAAATCTTGCTTGTATTGCATCAGAATACAAAATTTGGGAATAAGAAGGCAAAACCGACTCAGACCCAGAAAACATTTAGGAAATTGCCGCTCAAGAAACCACAAATCGGCTGAGGCACCCAAAACAATGACAGCAAGCCAGAAGTGGAGCAAGCCAACAACTGTGCCCTGATTGAAAAAGAACCTTCCTCTTGTGCCCTGAACTCAATATACCAGCTTCAAAACCAAAGCTCACATCAGAAAATTCATTACAAACCATGATAAAGAAGAAAAATGAGAAAAAAGCCAAAGAAATGCAGGAGTTCTTAGTAATATTGGGCTTGATTTATTGCCATGTAAACGGCTGTTTCCAGATTCATCCACACCTCCCAGCTGAGTGTCTGTGGTTTCTGACTGAATTAACCTGAATATCGCAGTGAAACTCCGTTTGGAGGCAATTAATATCTGTCACCTCAGCCAAAGTGTTCCATTTTATCTTCCAAAACTCAAAAACTCACCTTAGTCTTCTTACCTGTAGATTTCAAAACTTCAAATGCCTATTTGTTTTGTTTTTTATTTCATAATGGCTACTCTGCCCAAGCTCTTGTTTGTATTGCGTCAGAATACAAAATTTGGCAAGGAAGAAGGCAAAACCAACTCAGACCCAGAAAACATTTAGGAAATTGCCACTCAAGAATCCAAAAGTCAGCTGAGGAACCTACAACAATGACAGCAAGCCAGAATTGGAGCAAGCCAACAGCTGTGCCCTGATTGAAAAAGAACCTTCCTCTTGTGCCCTGAGCTCAATATACCAGTCTCAAAACCAAAGCTCACATCAGAAAATTCATTACAAACCATGATAAATAAGAAAAATGAGAAAAAAGCCAAAGAAATGCAGGAGTTCTTAGTAATATTGGGCTTGATTTATTGCCATGTAAACGGCTGTTTCCAGATTCATCCACACCTCCCAGCTGAGTGTCTGTGGTTTCTGACTGAATTAACCTGAAAATCGCAGTGAAACTCGGTTTGGAGGCAATTAATATCTGTCACCTCAGCCAAAGTGTTCCATTTTATTTTCCAAAACTCAAAAACTCACCTTAGTCTTCTTACCTGTAGATTTCTAAGCTTCAAATGCCTATTTGTTGTGTTTTTTATTTCATCATTGCTACTCTGTCCAAACTCTTGTTTGTATTGCGTCAGAATACAAAATTTGGGATTAAGAAGGAAAAACCGTGTCAGACCCAGAAAACATTTAGGAAATTGCCACTCAAGAAACCAAAAGTCAGCTGAGGAACCCACAACAATGACAGCAAGCCAGAATTGGAGCAAGCCAACAGCTGTGCCCTGATTGCAAAAGAACCTTCCTCTTGTGCCCTGAACTCAATATGCCAGCCTCAAAAGCAAAGCTCACATCAGAAAATTCATTACAAACCATGATAAATAAGAAAAATGAGAAAAAAGCCAAAGAAATGCAGGAGTTCTTAGGGATATTGGGCTTGAATTATGGCCATGTAAACGGCTGTTTCCAGATTCATCCACACCTCCCAACTGAGTGTCTTTGGTTTCTGAATGAATTAACAAAAAAATCGCAGTGAAACTCGGTTTTGGAGGCAATTAATATCTGTCACCTCAGCCAGAGTGTTCAATTTTACTTTCGAAAACACAAAAACTTACCTTGCTCGTGTTACCTGTACATATATAAGCTTCAAACGCATATTTGTTGTGTTTTTTATTTCATAATGTCTACTCTGTCCAAACTCTTGTTTGTATTACGTCAGAATACAAAATTTGGGAAGGAAGAAGGCAAAACCAACTCAGACCCAGAAAACATGTAGGAAATTGCCACTAAAGAAACCAAAAACAGCTGAGGCACGCAAAACAATGACAGCAAGCCAGAATTGCAACAAGCCAACAGCTGTGTCCTGTTTGAAAAAGACCATTGATCCGGTGCCCTGAACTCAATATGCCAGCCTCAAAACCAAAGCTCACATCAGAAAATTCATTACAAACCATGATAAATCAGAAAAATGAGACAAAAGCCAAAGAAATGCACGAGTTCTTAGTGATATTTGGCTGGATTTAGACACAAGGAAACTGGCTGTTTAAAGATTCATCCCCCCCTTCCACTGACTGACTTTGGAATTCTGATTGATTTCACCTCAAAATTGCACTCACACTCCATTTGGAGGGAATTAGAATCTGTCCCCTCAGCAGAAGGGTTCCATGTCATTTTCCAAAACACAGAAACTAATCTTGATCATGTTGCCAGCAGATTTCTAATCCTGAAAGGGCAATTTCTGTGTTTTTTTTTTCTTTCATAATGGCTACTCTGTCCCAATCTTGCTTGTATTGCATCAGAATACAAAATATGGGAATAAGAAGGCAAAACCGACTCAGACCCAGAAAACATTAAGGAAATTGCCGCTCAAGAAACCACAAATCGGCTGAGGCACCCAAAAAAATGACAGCAAGCCAGAATTGGAGCAAGCCAACAGCTGTGCCCTGATTGAAAAAGAACCTCCCTCTTGTGCCCTGAACTTAATATTGCAGCCTCAAAACCAAAGCTCACATCAGAAAATTCATTACAAACCATGATAAATAAGAAAATGGAGAAAAAGCCAAAGAAATGCAAGAATCCATAATGATAGTGGGCTTGATTTAGTTGCAAGGAAACCGGCTGTTCCCAGATTCATCCACAGCTCCAGCTGACTGCCTGTGGAATTCCGACTGAATTAACCTGAAAATCGCAGTAAGACTCAGTTTGGAGGCAATAATATCAGTCACCTCAGCCAAAGTGTTCCATTTTATTTTCCAAATCACAAAAACTCACCTTGGTCATGTTACCCTTAGATTTATAAGCTTCAAACGCTAATTTGTTGTTGTTTTTTTTTTTTTTATTTCATAATGGCTACTCTGTCAAAACTCTTGTTTGTATTGCGTCAGAATACAAAATGTGGGAAGGAAGAAGGGAAAACCAACTCAGACCCAGAAAACATTTAGGAAATTGCCGCTCAAGAAACCACAAATCGGCTGAGGCACCCAAAACCTTGAAAGCAAGACAGAATTGGAGCAAGCCAACAGCTGTGCCCTGATTGAACAAGACCATTAATCCAGTGCCCTGAACTCCATATTCCATCCTCAAAACCAAAGCTCCCATCAGAAAATTCATTACAAACCATGATAAATAAGGGAAATCTGAGAAAGCCAAAGAAATTCAAGAGTCCTTTGTGGTATTTGGCTGGATTTAGACAGAAGGAAACTGGCTGTTTCCGGATTCATCCCCCCCCTTCCACAGACAGACTTTGGAATTCTGATTGAATTCACCTCAAAATCGCACTCACACTCAATTTGGAGGGAATTAGAATCTGTCCCCTCAGCAGAAGGGTTCCATGTCATTTTCCAAAACACAGAAACTCATCTTGGTCGTGTTGCCTATAGATTTCTAATCCTGAAAGGGCAATTTGCTGTGTTTTTTTTTTCTTTCATAATGGCTACTCTGTCCAAAATCTTGCTTATGTTGCATCAGAATACAAAATTTGGGAATAAGAAGGCAAATCCGACTCAGACCCAGAAAACATTTAGGAAACTGCAACACAAGAATCCACAAATCAGCTGAGGCACCCAAAACAATGACAGCAAGCAGAATTGCAGCAAGACAACAGCTGTGCCCTGATTGAAAAAGAACCTTCCTCTTGTGCCCCGAACTCCATATTGCAGCCTCAAAACCAAAGCTCACATCAGAAAATTCATTACAAACAATGATAAATAAGAAAAATCAGAAAAAAAGCCAAAGAAATGCAAGAATCCATAATGATATTGGGTTGGTTTAGTCGCAAGGAAGCCAGCAGTTCCCAGATTCATCCACGCCTAAAGCTGACTGCCTGTGGAATTCTCACAGAATGAACCCGAAAATCACAGTGAAACTCCGTTTGGAGGCAATTAATATCTGTCACCTCAGCCAAAGTTTTCCATTTTATTTTCCAAAACAAAAAAACTCACTTTGGTCGTGTTACCTGCAGATTTAAAATCTTGAAACGCCTATTTCTTGTGTTGTTTATTTCATAATGGCTACTCTGTACAAACTCTTCTTTGCATTGCATCAGAATACTAAATTTGGGAAGGAAGAAGGCAAAACCAACTCAGACCCAGAAAACATTTAGGAAATTGCCGCTCAAGAAACCACAAATCAGCTGAGGCACCCAAAACCTTGAAAGCAAGACAGAATTGGAGCAAGCCAACAGCTGTGCCCTGATTGAACAAGACCATTAATCCAGTGCCCAGAACTCCATATTGCAGCCTCAAAACCAAAGCTCCCATCAGAAAATTCATTACAAACCATGATAAATAAGGGAAATCTGAGAAAGCCAAAGAAATTCAAGAGTCCTTTGTGGTATTTGGCTGGATTTAGACAGAAGGAAACTGGCTGTTTCCAGATTCATCCCCCCCTTCCACAGACAGACTTTGGAATTCTGATTGAATTCACCTCAAAATCGCACTCACACTCAATTTGGAGGGAATTAGAATCTGTCCCCTCAGCAGAAGTGTTCCATGTCATTTTCCAAAACACAGAAACTCATCTTGGTCGCGTTGCCTGTAGATTTCTAATCCTGAAAGGGCAATTTGCTGTGTTTTTTTTTTTTCTTTTATAATGGCTACTCTGAAAAAATCTTGCTTGTATTGCATCAGAATACAAAATTTGGGAATAAGAAGGCAAAACCGACTCAGACCCAGAAAACATTTAGGAAATTGCCGCTCAAGAAACCACAAATCAGCTGAGGCACCCAAAACAATGACAGGAAGCCAGAATTGGAGCAAGCCAACAGCTGTGCCCTGATTGAAAAAGAACCTTCCTCTTGTGCCCTGAACTCAATATACCAGCCTCAAAACCAAAGCTCACATCAGAAAATTCATTACAAACCATGATAAATAAGAAAAATGAGAAAAAAGCCAAAGAAATGCAGGAGTTCTTAGTAATATTGGGCTTGATTTTTTGCCATGTAAATGGCTGTTTCCAGATTCATCCACACCTCCCAGCTGAATGTCTGTGGTTTCTGACTGAATTAACCTGAAAATCGCAGTGAAACTCGGTTTGGAGGCAATTAATATCTGTCACCTCAGCCAAAGTGTTCCATTTTATCTTCCAAAACTCAAAAACTCACCTTAGTCTTCTTACCTGTAGATTTCAAAGCTTCAAATGCCTATTTGTTGTGTTTTTTATTTCATCATTGCTACTCTGTCCAAACTCTTGTTTGTATTGCGTCAGAATAAAAAATTTGGGAAGGAAGAAGGCAAAACCAACTCAGACCCAGAAAACATTTAGGAAATTGCCACTCAAGAAACCAAAAGTCAGCTGAAGAACCCACAACAATGACAGCAAGCCAGAATTGGAGCAAGCCAACAGCTGTACCCTGATTGAAAAAGAACCTTCCTCTTGTGCCCTGAACTCAATATGCCAGCCTCAAAAGCAAAGCTCACATCAGAAAATTCATTACAAACCATGATAAATAAGAAAAATGAGAAAAAAGCCAAAGAAATGCAGGAGTTCTTAGGGATATTGGGCTTGAATTATGGCCATGTAAACGGCTGTTTCCAGATTCATCCACACCTCCCAACTGAGTGTCTTTGGTTTCTGAATGAATTAACAAAAAAATCGCAGTGAAACTCGGTTTTGGAGGCAATTAATATCTGTCACCTCAGCCAGAGTGTTCAATTTTACTTTCGAAAACACAAAAACTTACCTTGCTCGTGTTACCTGTACATATATAAGCTTCAAACGCATATTTGTTGTGTTTTTTATTTCATAATGTCTACTCTGTCCAAACTCTTGTTTGTATTACGTCAGAATACAAAATTTGGGAAGGAAGAAGGCAAAACCAACTCAGACCCAGAAAACATGTAGGAAATTGCCACTAAAGAAACCAAAAACAGCTGAGGCACGCAAAACAATGACAGCAAGCCAGAATTGCAACAAGCCAACAGCTGTGTCCTGTTTGAAAAAGACCATTGATCCGGTGCCCTGAACTCAATATGCCAGCCTCAAAACCAAAGCTCACATCAGAAAATTCATTACAAACCATGATAAATCAGAAAAATGAGACAAAAGCCAAAGAAATGCACGAGTTCTTAGTGATATTTGGCTGGATTTAGACACAAGGAAACTGGCTGTTTAAAGATTCATCCCCCCCTTCCACTGACTGACTTTGGAATTCTGATTGATTTCACCTCAAAATTGCACTCACACTCCATTTGGAGGGAATTAGAATCTGTCCCCTCAGCAGAAGGGTTCCATGTCATTTTCCAAAACACAGAAACTAATCTTGATCATGTTGCCAGCAGATTTCTAATCCTGAAAGGGCAATTTCTGTGTTTTTTTTTTCTTTCATAATGGCTACTCTGTCCCAATCTTGCTTGTATTGCATCAGAATACAAAATATGGGAATAAGAAGGCAAAACCGACTCAGACCCAGAAAACATTAAGGAAATTGCCGCTCAAGAAACCACAAATCGGCTGAGGCACCCAAAAAAATGACAGCAAGCCAGAATTGGAGCAAGCCAACAGCTGTGCCCTGATTGAAAAAGAACCTCCCTCTTGTGCCCTGAACTTAATATTGCAGCCTCAAAACCAAAGCTCACATCAGAAAATTCATTACAAACCATGATAAATAAGAAAATGGAGAAAAAGCCAAAGAAATGCAAGAATCCATAATGATAGTGGGCTTGATTTAGTTGCAAGGAAACCGGCTGTTCCCAGATTCATCCACAGCTCCAGCTGACTGCCTGTGGAATTCCGACTGAATTAACCTGAAAATCGCAGTAAGACTCAGTTTGGAGGCAATAATATCAGTCACCTCAGCCAAAGTGTTCCATTTTATTTTCCAAATCACAAAAACTCACCTTGGTCATGTTACCCTTAGATTTATAAGCTTCAAACGCTAATTTGCTGTTTTTTTTTTTTTTTTTTATTTCATAATGGCTACTCTGTCAAAACTCTTGTTTGTATTGCGTCAGAATACAAAATGTGGGAAGGAAGAAGGGAAAACCAACTCAGACCCAGAAAACATTTAGGAAATTGCCGCTCAAGAAACCACAAATCGGCTGAGGCACCCAAAACCTTGAAAGCAAGACAGAATTGGAGCAAGCCAACAGCTGTGCCCTGATTGAACAAGACCATTAATCCAGTGCCCTGAACTCCATATTCCATCCTCAAAACCAAAGCTCCCATCAGAAAATTCATTACAAACCATGATAAATAAGGGAAATCTGAGAAAGCCAAAGAAATTCAAGAGTCCTTTGTGGTATTTGGCTGGATTTAGACAGAAGGAAACTGGCTGTTTCCGGATTCATCCCCCCCCTTCCACAGACAGACTTTGGAATTCTGATTGAATTCACCTCAAAATCGCACTCACACTCAATTTGGAGGGAATTAGAATCTGTCCCCTCAGCAGAAGGGTTCCATGTCATTTTACAAAACACAGAAACTCATCTTGGTCGTGTTGCCTATAGATTTCTAATCCTGAAAGGGCAATTTGCTGTGTTTTTTTTTTCTTTCATAATGGCTACTCTGTCCAAAATCTTGCTTATGTTGCATCAGAATACAAAATTTGGGAATAAGAAGGCAAATCCGACTCAGACCCAGAAAACATTTAGGAAACTGCAACACAAGAATCCACAAATCAGCTGAGGCACCCAAAACAATGACAGCAAGCAGAATTGCAGCAAGACAACAGCTGTGCCCTGATTGAAAAAGAACCTTCCTCTTGTGCCCCGAACTCCATATTGCAGCCTCAAAACCAAAGCTCACATCAGAAAATTCATTACAAACAATGATAAATAAGAAAAATCAGAAAAAAAGCCAAAGAAATGCAAGAATCCATAATGATATTGGGTTGGTTTAGTCGCAAGGAAGCCAGCAGTTCCCAGATTCATCCACGCCTAAAGCTGACTGCCTGTGGAATTCTCACAGAATGAACCCGAAAATCACAGTGAAACTCCGTTTGGAGGCAATTAATATCTGTCACCTCAGCCAAAGTTTTCCATTTTATTTTCCAAAACAAAAAAACTCACTTTGGTCGTGTTACCTGCAGATTTAAAATCTTGAAACGCCTATTTCTTGTGTTGTTTATTTCATAATGGCTACTCTGTACAAACTCTTCTTTGCATTGCATCAGAATACTAAATTTGGGAAGGAAGAAGGCAAAACCAACTCAGACCCAGAAAACATTTAGGAAATTGCCGCTCAAGAAACCACAAATCAGCTGAGGCACCCAAAACCTTGAAAGCAAGACAGAATTGGAGCAAGCCAACAGCTGTGCCCTGATTGAACAAGACCATTAATCCAGTGCCCAGAACTCCATATTGCAGCCTCAAAACCAAAGCTCCCATCAGAAAATTCATTACAAACCATGATAAATAAGGGAAATCTGAGAAAGCCAAAGAAATTCAAGAGTCCTTTGTGGTATTTGGCTGGATTTAGACAGAAGGAAACTGGCTGTTTCCAGATTCATCCCCCCCTTCCACAGACAGACTTTGGAATTCTGATTGAATTCACCTCAAAATCGCACTCACACTCAATTTGGAGGGAATTAGAATCTGTCCCCTCAGCAGAAGTGTTCCATGTCATTTTCCAAAACACAGAAACTCATCTTGGTCGCGTTGCCTGTAGATTTCTAATCCTGAAAGGGCAATTTGCTGTGTTTTTTTTTTTTCTTTTATAATGGCTACTCTGAAAAAATCTTGCTTGTATTGCATCAGAATACAAAATTTGGGAATAAGAAGGCAAAACCGACTCAGACCCAGAAAACATTTAGGAAATTGCCGCTCAAGAAACCACAAATCAGCTGAGGCACCCAAAACAATGACAGGAAGCCAGAATTGGAGCAAGCCAACAGCTGTGCCCTGATTGAAAAAGAACCTTCCTCTTGTGCCCTGAACTCAATATACCAGCCTCAAAACCAAAGCTCACATCAGAAAATTCATTACAAACCATGATAAATAAGAAAAATGAGAAAAAAGCCAAAGAAATGCAGGAGTTCTTAGTAATATTGGGCTTGATTTTTTGCCATGTAAATGGCTGTTTCCAGATTCATCCACACCTCCCAGCTGAATGTCTGTGGTTTCTGACTGAATTAACCTGAAAATCGCAGTGAAACTCGGTTTGGAGGCAATTAATATCTGTCACCTCAGCCAAAGTGTTCCATTTTATCTTCCAAAACTCAAAAACTCACCTTAGTCTTCTTACCTGTAGATTTCAAAGCTTCAAATGCCTATTTGTTGTGTTTTTTATTTCATCATTGCTACTCTGTCCAAACTCTTGTTTGTATTGCGTCAGAATAAAAAATTTGGGAAGGAAGAAGGCAAAACCAACTCAGACCCAGAAAACATTTAGGAAATTGCCACTCAAGAAACCAAAAGTCAGCTGAAGAACCCACAACAATGACAGCAAGCCAGAATTGGAGCAAGCCAACAGCTGTACCCTGATTGAAAAAGAACCTTCCTCTTGTGCCCTGAACTCAATATGCCAGCCTCAAAAGCAAAGCTCACATCAGAAAATTCATTACAAACCATGATAAATAAGAAAAATGAGAAAAAAGCCAAAGAAATGCAGGAGTTCTTAGGGATATTGGGCTTGAATTATGGCCATGTAAACGGCTGTTTCCAGATTCATCCACACCTCCCAACTGAGTGTCTTTGGTTTCTGAATGAATTAACAAAAAAATCGCAGTGAAACTCGGTTTTGGAGGCAATTAATATCTGTCACCTCAGCCAGAGTGTTCAATTTTACTTTCGAAAACACAAAAACTTACCTTGCTCGTGTTACCTGTACATATATAAGCATCAAACGCATATTTGTTGTGCTTTTTATTTCATAATGGCTACTCTGTCCAAACTCTTGTTTGTATTACGTCAGAATACAAAATTTGGAAAGGAACAAGGCAAAACCAACTCAGACCCAGAAAATATTTAGGAAATTGCCGCTCAAGAAACCACAAATCAGCAGAGGCACCCAAAACCTTGAAAGCAAGACAGAATTGGAGCAAGCCAACAGCTGTGCCCTGTTTTAAAAAGACCATTCCTGCGGTGCCCTGAACTCCATATTGCAGCCTCAAAACCAAAGCTCCCATCAGAAAATTCATTACAAACCACGATAAATAAGGGAAATCTGAGAAAGCCAAAGTAATTCAAGAGTCCTTTGTGGTATTTGGCTGGATTTAGACACAAAGAAACTGGCTGTTTCCAGATTCATCCCCCCCTTCCACAGACAGACCTTGGAATTCTGATTGAATTCACCTCAAAATCGCACTCACACTCAATTTGGAGAGAATTAGAATCTGTCCCCTCAGCAGAAGTGTTCCATGTCATTTTCCAAAACACAGAAACTCATCTTGGTCGAGTTGCCTGTAGATTTCTAATCCTGAAAGGGCAATTTGCTGTGTATTTTTTTTTCTTTCGTAATGGCTACTCTGCCAAAATCTTGCTTGTATTGATTCAGAATACAAAATTTGGGAATAAGAAGGCCAAACCGACTCAGACCCAGAAAACATTTAGGAAATTGCTGCTCAAGAAACCACAAATCGGCTGAGGCACCCAAAACTATGACAGCAAGCCAGAATTGGAGCAAGCCAACAGCTGTGCCCTGATTGAAAAAGAACCTTCCTCTTGTGCCCTGAGCTCAATATACCAGCCTCAAAACCAAAGCTCACATCAGAAAATTCATTACAAACCATGATAAATAAGAAAAATGAGAAAAAAGCCAAAGAAATGCAGGAGTTCTTAGTAATATTGGGCTTGATTTTTTGCCATGTAAACGGCTGTTTCCAGATTCATCCACACCTCCCAACTGAGTGTCTTTGGTTTCTGAATGAATTAACAAAGAAATCGCAGTGAAACTCGGTTTGGAGGCAATTAATATCTGTCACCTCAGCCAAAGTGTTCCATTTTATCTTCCAAAACCCAAAAACTCACCTTAGTCTTCTTACCTGTAGATTTCAAAACTTCAAATGCCTATTTGTTTTGTTTTTTTTTTCATAATTGCTACTCTGTCCAAACTCTTGTTTGTATTGCGTCAGAATAAAAAATTTGGGAAGGAAGAAGGCAAAACCAACTCAGACCCAGAAAACATTTAGGAAATTGCCACTCAAGAAACCAAAAGTCAGCTGAGGAACCCACAACAATGACAGCAAGCCAGAATTGGAGAAAGAGAACAGCTTTGCCCTGATTGAAAAAGAACCTTCCTCTTGTGCCCTGAACTCCATATGCCAGCCTGAAAACCAAAGCTCACATCAGAAAATTCATTACAAACCATGATAAATAAGAAAAATGAGAAAAAAGCCAAAGAAATGCAGGAGTTCTTAGGGATATTGGGCTTGAATTATGGCCATGTAAACGGCTGTTTCCAGATTCATCCACACCTCCCAACTGAGTGTCTTTGGTTTCTGAATGAATTAACAAAAAAATTACAGTGAAACTCGGTTTTGGAGGCAATTAATATCTGTTACCTCAGCCAGAGTGTTCAATTTTACTTTCGAAAACACAAAAACTTACCTTGCTCGTGTTACCTGTACATATATAAGCTTCAAACGCATATTTGTTGTGTTTTTTATTTCATAATGGCTACTCTGTCCAAACTCTTGTTTGTATTACGTCAGAATACAAAATTTGGAAAGGAAGAAGGCAAAACCAACTCAGACCCAGAAAACATGTAGGAAATTGCCGCTAAAGAAACCAAAAACAGCTGAGGCACGCAAAACAATGACAGCAAGCCAGAATTGCAACAAGCCAACAGCTGTGTCCTGTTTGAAAAAGACCATTGATCCGGTGCCCTGAACTCAATATGCCAGCCTCAAAACCAAAGCTCACATCAGAAAATTCATTACAAACCATGATAAATCAGAAAAATGAGACAAAAGCCAAAGAAATGCACGAGTTCTTAGTGATATTTGGCTGGATTTAGACACAAGGAAACTGGCTGTTTAAAGATTCATCCCCCCTTCCACTGACTGACTTTGGAATTCTGATTGATTTCACCTGAAAATCGCACTCACACTCAATTTGGAGGGAATTAGAATCTGTCCCCTCAGCAGAAGGGTTCCATGTCATTTTCCAAAACACAGAAACTAATGTTGATCATGTTGCCAGTAGATTTCTAATCCTGAAAGGGCAATTTCTGTGTTTTTTTTTCTTTCATAATGGCTACTCTGTCCAAATCTTGCTTGTATTGCATCAGAATACAAAATATGGGAATAAGAAGGCAAAACCGACTCAGACCCAGAAAACATTAAGGAAATTGCCGCTCAAGAATCCACAAATCGGCTGAGGCACCCAAAACTATGACAGCAAGCCAGAATTGGAGCAAGCCAACAGCTGTGCCCTGATTGAAAAAGAACCTTCCTCTTGTGCCCTGAATTCAATATGCCAGCCTCCAAACCAAAGCTCACATCAGAAAATTCATTACAAACCATGATAAATAAGAAAAAAGAGAAAAAAGCCAAAGAAATGCAAGAATCCTTAATGATATTGGGCTTGATTTAGTCGCAAGGAAACCGGCTGTTCCCGGATTCATCCACCCCTCCAGCTGTCTGCCTGTGGAATTCTGACTGAATTACCCTGAAAATCGCAGTGAAACTCAGTTTGGAGTCAATTAATATCTGTGACCTCAGCCAAAGTGTAACATTTTTTTTTCCAAAACACAAAAACTCACCTTGGTCATGTAACCTGTAGATTTTTAAGCTTCAAATGCCCATTTGTCGTGTTTTGTATTTCATAATCGGTACTCTGCCCAAACTCGTGTTTGTATGGCGTCAGAATACAAAATTTGGGAAGGAGGAAGGCAAAACCAAATCAGACCAAGAAAACATTTAGGAAATTGCCGCTCAACAAACCAAAATTGAGCTGAGGCACCCAAAACAATGACAGCAAGCCAGAATTGGAGCAAGCCAACAGCTGTGCCCTGTTTGAAAAAGACCATTCCTCCAGTACCCTGAAGTCCATATTCCAGCCTCAAAACCAAAGCTCACATCAGAAAATTCATTACAAACCATGATAAATAATGGAAATGAGAAAAAGCCAAAGAAATGCAAGCCTGTGGAATCCTAACTGAATTTACTGAATTAATCTGAAAATCGCAGTGAAACTCGGTTCTGGAGGCAATTAATATCTGTCACCTCAGCCAGAGTGTTCAATTTTAATTTCGAAAACAAAAAATCATACCTTGGTCTTGTGACCAGTACATATATAAGCTTCAAACGCATATTTGTTGTGTTTTTTATTTCATAATGGCTACTCTGTCCAAACTCTTGTTTGTATTACGCCAGAATACAAAATTTGGGAAGGAAGAAGGCAAAACCTACTCAGAGCCAGAAAACATGTAGGAAATTGCCGCTCAAGAAACCACAAATGGGCTGAGGCACCCAAAACCTTGAAAGCAAGCCAGAATTGGAGCAAGCCAACAGCTGTGCCCTGATTGAACTAGACCATTAATCCAGTGCCCTGATCTCCATATTCCAGCCTCAAAACCAATGCTCACAAAAAAAAAATCATTACAAACAATGATAAATAAGGGAAATCTGAGAAAGCCAAAGTAATTCAAGAGTCCTTTGTGGTATTTGGCTGGATTTAGACAGAAGGAAACAGGCTGTTTCCAGATTCATCCCCCCCTTCCACAGACTGACTTTGGAATTCTGACTCAATTCACCTCAAAATCGCACTCACACTCAATTTGGAGGGAATTAGTATCTGTCCCCTCAGCAGAAGTGTTCCATGTCATTTTCCAAAACACAAAAACTCATCTTAGTCGTGTTGCCTGTAGACTTCTAATCCTGAAAGGGCAATTTACTGTGTTTTTTTTTTTTTCTTTCATAATGGCTACTCTGTCCAAAATCTTGCTTGTATTGCGTCAGAATACAAAATTTGGGAATAAGAAGGCAAATCCGACTCAGACCCAGAAAACATTTAGGAAACTGCAGAAAAAGAATCCACAAATCAGCTAAGGAATCCAAAACAATGACAGAAAGCAGAACTGGAGCACGCCAACAGCTGTGCCCTGATTGAAAAAGAACCTTCCTCTTGTGCCCTAAACTCAATATGCCAGCCACAAAACCAAAGCTCACATCAGAAAATTCATTTCAAACCATGATAAATAGGAAAAATCAGAAAAAAGCCAAAGAAATGCAAGTTTTCTTAGTGATATTGGGCTTGATTTATTCCTAAGTAAACAGCTGTTTCCAGATTCATCCACAACTCCCAGCTGAGTGAATAGGGATTCTGACTGAATTCACCTCAAAATGGCAGTGAAATTCGGTTTGGAGACAATTAATATCTTTCACCTCAGCCAAAGTGTTCCATTTTATTTTCCAAAACAAAAAAACTCACTTTGGTCATGTTTCCTATAGATTTCAAAGCGTCAAACACCTATTTGTTGTGTTTTTTATTTCATAATGGCTACTCTGTCCAAAATCTTGCTTGTATTGCATCAACATACAAAATTTCGGAAGGTAGAAGGCAAAGCCAACTCAGACCCAGAAAACATTTAGGAAATTGCCACTCAAGAAACCAAAAGTCAGCTGAGGCTCCCAAAACCATGACAGCAAGCCAGAATTGGAGCAGGCAATCAGCTGAGTCCTGATTGAAAAAGGCCATTCTTCCGGTACCCTGAACTCCATATTCCAGCCTCAAAACCAAAGCTCACATCAGGAAATTCATTACAAACCACGATACATAAGAAAAATGAGAAAAAAGCCAAGAAATGCAAGAAACCATAATGATATTGAGCTGGATTTAGTTGCAAGGAAACCGGCTGTTCCCGGATTCATCCAACACTCCAGCTGACTGCGTGTGGAATTCTGACTGAATTAACCTGAAAATTGCAGTGAAACTCAGTTTGGAGGCAATTAATATCTGTCACCTCAGCCAAAGAGTTCCATTTTATTTTCCAAAACACAAAAACTCACCTTGGTCTTGTTACCTGTAGATTTCCAAGCTTCAAATGCCTATTTGTTGTGTTGTTTATTTCATAATGGCTACTCTGTCCAAACTCTTCTTTGCATTGCATCAGAATACAAAATTTGGGAATAAGAAGGCAAATCCAACTCAGACACAGAAAACATTTATGAAATTGCCACTCAAGAAACCACGAATCTTCTGAGGCATCCAAAACAATGACAGCAAGCCGGAATTGGAGAAAATCAACAACTGTGCCCTGATTGAAACAGAACCATCCTCTTGTGCCCTGAACTCAATATGCCAGCCTCAAAACCAAAGCTCACATCAGAAAATGCATTACAAACCATTACAAATAAGAAAAATGAGAAAAAAGCCAAAGAAATGCAAGAATCCATAATGATATTGGACTTGATTTAGTCGCAAGGAAATTGGCTGTTCCCAGATTCATCCACCCCTCCAGCTGACTGCCTGTGGAATTCTGACTGAATTAACCTGAAAATCGCAGTGAAACTCAGTTTGGAGGCAATTAATATCTGTCACCTCAGCCAAAGTGTTCCATTTTATTTGCCAAAACACAAAACCTCATCTTGTCCTGTTACCTGTAGATTTCTGAGCTTCAAACGCCTATTTATAGTGTTTTTTATTTCATAATGGCTACTCTGCCCAAACTCTTGTTTGTATTGCGTCAGAATACAAAATTTGGGAAGGAAGAAGGCAAAACCAACTCAGACCCAGAAAACATTTAGGAAATTGCCGCTCAAGAAACCACAAATCGGCTGAGGCACTCAAAACAATGACAGCAAGCCAGAATTGGAGCAGGCCAACAGCTGTGCCCTGTTTGAAAAAGACTATTCCTCCGGTGCCCTGAACTCCATATTGCAGCCTCAAAACCAAAGCTGACATCAGAAAATTCATTACAAACCATGATAAATAAGAAAAATGAGAAAAAAGCCAAAGAAATGCAAGAATCCATAATGATATTGGGCTTGGTTCAGTCACAAGGAAACCGGCTGTTCCCAGATTCATCCACCCCTCCAGCTGACTGCCTGTGGAATTCTGACTGAATTACCCTGAAAATCGCAGTGAAACTCAGTTTGGAGTCAATTAATATCTGTGACCTCAGCCAAAGTGTAACATTTTTTTTTCCAAAACACAAAAACTCACCTTGGTCATGTAACCTGTAGATTTTTAAGCTTCAAATGCCCATTTGTCGTGTTTTGTATTTCATAATCGGTACTCTGCCCAAACTCATGTTTGTATGGCGTCAGAATACAAAATTTGGGAAGGAGGAAGGCAAAACCAAATCAGACCAAGAAAACATTTAGGAAATTGCCGCTCAACAAACCAAAATTGAGCTGAGGCACCCAAAACAATGACAGCAAGCCAGAATTGGAGCAAGCCAACAGCTGTGCCCTGTTTGAAAAAGACCATTCCTCCAGTACCCTGAAGTCCATATTCCAGCCTCAAAACCAAAGCTCACATCAGAAAATTCATTACAAACCATGATAAATAATGGAAATGAGAAAAAGCCAAAGAAATGCAAGCCTGTGGAATCCTAACTGAATTTACTGAATTAATCTGAAAATCGCAGTGAAACTCGGTTCTGGAGGCAATTAATATCTGTCACCTCAGCCAGAGTGTTCAATTTTAATTTCGAAAACAAAAAATCATACCTTGGTCTTGTGACCAGTACATATATAAGCTTCAAACGCATATTTGTTGTGTTTTTTATTTCATAATGGCTACTCTGTCCAAACTCTTGTTTGTATTACGCCAGAATACAAAATTTGGGAAGGAAGAAGGCAAAACCTACTCAGAGCCAGAAAACATGTAGGAAATTGCCGCTCAAGAAACCACAAATGGGCTGAGGCACCCAAAACCTTGAAAGCAAGCCAGAATTGGAGCAAGCCAACAGCTGTGCCCTGATTGAACTAGACCATTAATCCAGTGCCCTGATCTCCATATTCCAGCCTCAAAACCAAAGCTCACAAAAAAAAAATCATTACAAACAATGATAAATAAGGGAAATCTGAGAAAGCCAAAGTAATTCAAGAGTCCTTTGTGGTATTTGGCTGGATTTAGACAGAAGGAAACAGGCTGTTTCCAGATTCATCCCCCCCTTCCACAGACAGACTTTGGAATTCTGATTGAATTCACCTCAAAATCGCACTCACACTCAATTTGGAGGGAATTAGTATCTGTCCCCTCAGCAGAAGTGTTCCATGTCATTTTCCAAAACACAAAAACTCATCTTAGTCGTGTTGCCTGTAGACTTCTAATCCTGAAAGGGCAATTTACTGTTTTTTTTTTTTTTCTTTCATAATGGCTACTCTGTCCAAAATCTTGCTTGTATTGCGTCAGAATACAAAATTTGGGAATAAGAAGGCAAATCCGACTCAGACCCAGAAAACATTTAGGAAACTGCAGAAAAAGAATCCACAAATCAGCTAAGGAATCCAAAACAATGACAGCAAGCAGAACTGGAGCACGCCAACAGCTGTGCCCTGATTGAAAAAGAACCTTCCTCTTGTGCCCTAAACTCAATATGCCAGCCACAAAACCAAAGCTCACATCAGAAAATTCATTTCAAACCATGATAAATAGGAAAAATCAGAAAAAAGCCAAAGAAATGCAAGTTTTCTTAGTGATATTGGGCTTGATTTATTCCTAAGTAAACAGCTGTTTCCAGATTCATCCACAACTCCCAGCTGAGTGAATAGGGATTCTGACTGAATTCACCTCAAAATGGCAGTGAAATTCGGTTTGGAGACAATTAATATCTTTCACCTCAGCCAAAGTGTTCCATTTTATTTTCCAAAACAAAAAAACTCACTTTGGTCATGTTTCCTATAGATTTCAAAGCGTCAAACACCTATTTGTTGTGTTTTTTATTTCATAATGGCTACTCTGTCCAAAATCTTGCTTGTATTGCATCAACATACAAAATTTCGGAAGGTAGAAGGCAAAGCCAACTCAGACCCAGAAAACATTAGGAAATTGCCACTCAAGAAACCAAAAGTCAGCTGAGGCTCCCAAAACCATGACAGCAAGCCAGAATTGGAGCAGGCAATCAGCTGAGTCCTGATTGAAAAAGGCCATTCTTCCGGTACCCTGAACTCCATATTCCAGCCTCAAAACCAAAGCTCACATCAGGAAATTCATTACAAACCACGATACATAAGAAAAATGAGAAAAAAGCCAAGAAATGCAAGAAACCATAATGATATTGAGCTGGATTTAGTTGCAAGGAAACCGGCTGTTCCCGGATTCATCCAACACTCCAGCTGACTGCGTGTGGAATTCTGACTGAATTAACCTGAAAATTGCAGTGAAACTCAGTTTGGAGGCAATTAATATCTGTCACCTCAGCCAAAGAGTTCCATTTTATTTTCCAAAACACAAAAACTCACCTTGGTCTTGTTACCTGTAGATTTCCAAGCTTCAAATGCCTATTTGTTGTGTTGTTTATTTCATAATGGCTACTCTGTCCAAACTCTTCTTTGCATTGCATCAGAATACAAAATTTGGGAATAAGAAGGCAAATCCAACTCAGACACAGAAAACATTTATGAAATTGCCACTCAAGAAACCACGAATCTTCTGAGGCATCCAAAACAATGACAGCAAGCCGGAATTGGAGAAAATCAACAACTGTGCCCTGATTGAAACAGAACCATCCTCTTGTGCCCTGAACTCAATATGCCAGCCTCAAAACCAAAGCTCACATCAGAAAATGCATTACAAACCATTACAAATAAGAAAAATGAGAAAAAAGCCAAAGAAATGCAAGAATCCATAATGATATTGGGCTTGATTTAGTCGCAAGGAAACGGGCTGTTCCCGGATTCATCCACCCCTCCAGCTGACTGCCTGTGGAATTCTGACTGAATTCACCTGAAAATCGCAGTGAAACTCAGTTTGGAGGCAATTAATATCTGTCACCTCAGCCAAAGTGTTCCATTTTATTTGCCAAAACACAAAACCTCATCTTGTCCTGTTACCTGTAGATTTCTGAGCTTCAAACGCCTATTTATAGTGTTTTTTATTTCATAATGGCTACTCTGCCCAAACTCTTGTTTGTATTGCGTCAGAATACAAAATTTGGGAAGGAAGAAGGCAAAACCAACTCAGACCCAGAAAACATTTAGGAAATTGCCGCTCAAGAAACCACAAATCGGCTGAGGCACTCAAAACAATGACAGCAAGCCAGAATTGGAGCAGGCCAACAGCTGTGCCCTGTTTGAAAAAGACTATTCCTCCGGTGCCCTGAACTCCATATTGCAGCCTCAAAACCAAAGCTGACATCAGAAAATTCATTACAAACCATGATAAATAAGAAAAATGAGAAAAAAGCCAAAGAAATGCAAGAATCCATAATGATATTGGGCTTGGTTCAGTCACAAGGAAACCGGCTGTTCCCGGATTCATCCACCCCTCCAGCTGACTGCCTGTGGAATTCTGACTGAATTAACCTGAAAATCGCAGGGAAACTCAGTTTGGGGGCAATTAATATCTGTCACCTCAGACCATTTTATTATCCAAAACACAAAAACTCACCTTGCTCGTGTTACCTGTAGATTTCTAAGATTCAAACACCTATTAGTTGTATTTTTTATTCCATAATGGCTACTCTGTCCAGAAAACATTTAAAATTTCCGCTCAAGAAGCCACAAATCGGCTGAGGTACTTAAAACAATGACAGCAAGCCAGAATTGGAGCAGGCCAACAGCTGTGCCCTTTTTGAAAAAGACCATTCCTCCGGTGCCCTGAACTCAATATGCCAGCCTCAAAACCAAAGCTCACATCAGAAAATTCATTACAAACCATGATAAATAAGAAAACGGAAAACAAAGCAAAAAAATGCAAGAATCCATAATGATATTGGGCTTGAGTTAGTCGCAAGGAAACCGGCTGTTCCCGGATTCATCCACCCCTTCAGCGGACTGCCTGTGGAATTCTGACTGAATTAACCTGAATATCGCAGTGAAACTCAGTTTGGAGGCAATTAATATCTGTCACCTAGCCAAAGTGTTCCATTCTATTTTCCAAAACACAAAAACTCCCCTTGGTCATGTTACCTGTAGATTTCTAAGCTTAAAATGCCTATTTGTAGTGTTTTTTATTTCATAATGGCTACTTTAAACAAACTCTTGTTTGTATTGCGTCAGAATACAAAATTTGGGAAGGAAGAAGGCAAAACCAACTCAGACCCAGAAAACATTTAAGAAATTGCCGCTCAAAAAACCACAAATCGGCTGAGGCACTCAAAACAATGACAGCAAGGCAGAATTGGAGCAGGCCAACAGCTGTGCCGTGTTTGAAAAAGACCATTCCTCCGGTGCCCTGAACTCCATATTGCAGCCTCAAAACCAAAGCTCACATCAGAAAATTCATTACAAACCATGAAAAATAAGGAAAATGAGAAAAAAGCCAGAGAAATGCAAGAATACATAATGATATTGGGCTTGATTTAGTCTCAAGGAAACCGGCTGTTCCTGGATTCATCGACCACTGCAGCTGACTGCCTGTGGAATTCTGACTGAATTCACCTGAAAATCGCAGTGAAACTCAGTTTGGAGGCAATTAATATCTGTCACCTCAGCCAAAGTGTTCCATTTTATTTGCCAAAACACAAAACCTCATCTTGTCCTGTTACCTGTAGATTTCTGAGCTTCAAACGCCTATTTATAGTGTTTTTTATTTCATAATGGCTACTCTGCCCAAACTCTTGTTTGTATTGCGTCAGAATACAAAATTTGGGAAGGAAGAAGGCAAAACCAACTCAGACCCAGAAAACATTTAGGAAATTGCCGCTCAAGAAACCACAAATCGGCTGAGGCACTCAAAACAATGACAGCAAGCCAGAATTGGAGCAGGCCAACAGCTGTGCCCTGTTTGAAAAAGACTATTCCTCCGGTGCCCTGAACTCCATATTGCAGCCTCAAAACCAAAGCTGACATCAGAAAATTCATTACAAACCATGATAAATAAGAAAAATGAGAAAAAAGCCAAAGAAATGCAAGAATCCATAATGATATTGGGCTTGGTTCAGTCACAAGGAAACCGGCTGTTCCCGGATTCATCCACCCCTCCAGCTGACTGCCTGTGGAATTCTGACTGAATTAACCTGAAAATCGCAGGGAAACTCAGTTTGGGGGCAATTAATATCTGTCACCTCAGACCATTTTATTATCCAAAACACAAAAACTCACCTTGCTCGTGTTACCTGTAGATTTCTAAGATTCAAACACCTATTAGTTGTATTTTTTATTCCATAATGGCTACTCTGTCCAGAAAACATTTAAAATTTCCGCTCAAGAAGCCACAAATCGGCTGAGGTACTTAAAACAATGACAGCAAGCCAGAATTGGAGCAGGCCAACAGCTGTGCCCTTTTTGAAAAAGACCATTCCTCCGGTGCCCTGAACTCAATATGCCAGCCTCAAAACCAAAGCTCACATCAGAAAATTCATTACAAACCATGATAAATAAGAAAACGGAAAACAAAGCAAAAAAATGCAAGAATCCATAATGATATTGGGCTTGAGTTAGTCGCAAGGAAACCGGCTGTTCCCGGATTCATCCACCCCTTCAGCGGACTGCCTGTGGAATTCTGACTGAATTAACCTGAATATCGCAGTGAAACTCAGTTTGGAGGCAATTAATATCTGTCACCTAGCCAAAGTGTTCCATTCTATTTTCCAAAACACAAAAACTCCCCTTGGTCATGTTACCTGTAGATTTCTAAGCTTAAAATGCCTATTTGTAGTGTTTTTTATTTCATAATGGCTACTTTAAACAAACTCTTGTTTGTATTGCGTCAGAATACAAAATTTGGGAAGGAAGAAGGCAAAACCAACTCAGACCCAGAAAACATTTAAGAAATTGCCGCTCAAAAAACCACAAATCGGCTGAGGCACTCAAAACAATGACAGCAAGGCAGAATTGGAGCAGGCCAACAGCTGTGCCGTGTTTGAAAAAGACCATTCCTCCGGTGCCCTGAACTCCATATTGCAGCCTCAAAACCAAAGCTCACATCAGAAAATTCATTACAAACCATGAAAAATAAGGAAAATGAGAAAAAAGCCAGAGAAATGCAAGAATACATAATGATATTGGGCTTGATTTAGTCTCAAGGAAACCGGCTGTTCCTGGATTCATCGACCACTGCAGCTGACTGCCTGTGGAATTCTGACTGAATTCACCTGAAAATCGCAGTGAAACTCAGTTTGGAGGCAATTAATATCTGTCACCTCAGCCAAAGTGTTCCATTTTATTTGCCAAAACACAAAACCTCATCTTGTCCTGTTACCTGTAGATTTCTGAGCTTCAAACGCCTATTTATAGTGTTTTTTATTTCATAATGGCTACTCTGCCCAAACTCTTGTTTGTATTGCGTCAGAATACAAAATTTGGGAAGGAAGAAGGCAAAACCAACTCAGACCCAGAAAACATTTAGGAAATTGCCGCTCAAGAAACCACAAATCGGCTGAGGCACTCAAAACAATGACAGCAAGCCAGAATTGGAGCAGGCCAACAGCTGTGCCCTGTTTGAAAAAGACTATTCCTCCGGTGCCCTGAACTCCATATTGCAGCCTCAAAACCAAAGCTGACATCAGAAAATTCATTACAAACCATGATAAATAAGAAAAATGAGAAAAAAGCCAAAGAAATGCAAGAATCCATAATGATATTGGGCTTGGTTCAGTCACAAGGAAACCGGCTGTTCCCGGATTCATCCACCCCTCCAGCTGACTGCCTGTGGAATTCTGACTGAATTAACCTGAAAATCGCAGGGAAACTCAGTTTGGGGGCAATTAATATCTGTCACCTCAGACCATTTTATTATCCAAAACACAAAAACTCACCTTGCTCGTGTTACCTGTAGATTTCTAAGATTCAAACACCTATTAGTTGTATTTTTTATTCCATAATGGCTACTCTGTCCAGAAAACATTTAAAATTTCCGCTCAAGAAGCCACAAATCGGCTGAGGTACTTAAAACAATGACAGCAAGCCAGAATTGGAGCAGGCCAACAGCTGTGCCCTTTTTGAAAAAGACCATTCCTCCGGTGCCCTGAACTCAATATGCCAGCCTCAAAACCAAAGCTCACATCAGAAAATTCATTACAAACCATGATAAATAAGAAAACGGAAAACAAAGCAAAAAAATGCAAGAATCCATAATGATATTGGGCTTGAGTTAGTCGCAAGGAAACCGGCTGTTCCCGGATTCATCCACCCCTTCAGCGGACTGCCTGTGGAATTCTGACTGAATTAACCTGAATATCGCAGTGAAACTCAGTTTGGAGGCAATTAATATCTGTCACCTAGCCAAAGTGTTCCATTCTATTTTCCAAAACACAAAAACTCCCCTTGGTCATGTTACCTGTAGATTTCTAAGCTTAAAATGCCTATTTGTAGTGTTTTTTATTTCATAATGGCTACTTTAAACAAACTCTTGTTTGTATTGCGTCAGAATACAAAATTTGGGAAGGAAGAAGGCAAAACCAACTCAGACCCAGAAAACATTTAAGAAATTGCCGCTCAAAAAACCACAAATCGGCTGAGGCACTCAAAACAATGACAGCAAGGCAGAATTGGAGCAGGCCAACAGCTGTGCCGTGTTTGAAAAAGACCATTCCTCCGGTGCCCTGAACTCCATATTGCAGCCTCAAAACCAAAGCTGACATCAGAAAATTCATTACAAACCATGAAAAATAAGGAAAATGAGAAAAAAGCCAAAGAAATGCAAGAATACATAATGATATTGGGCTTGATTTAGTCTCAAGGAAACCGGCTGTTCCTGGATTCATCGACCACTGCAGCTGACTGCCTGTGGAATTCTGACTGAATTCACCTGAAAATCGCAGTGAAACTCAGTTTGGAGGCAATTAATATCTGTCACCTCAGACCATTTTATTATCCAAAACACATAACCTCACCTTGGTCGTGTTACCTGTAGATTTCTAAGCTTCAAACGCCTATATGCTATGTTTTTCATTACAAAATGGCTACTCTGCAAAAACTCTTGTTTGTATTGCGTCAGAATACAAAATTTGGGAAGGAAGAAGGCAAAATCAACTCAGACCCAGAAAACATGTAGGAAATTGCCGCTCAAGAAACCACAAATCGGCTGAGGCACTCAAAGCAATGACAGCAAGCCAGAATTAGAGCAGACTAACAGCTGTGCCCTGATTGAAAAAGACCATTCCCCCGGTGCCCTGAACTCCATATTGCAGCCTCATAACCAAAGCTGACATCACAAAATTCATTACGAACCATGATAAATAAGAAAAATGTGAAAAATCCAAAGAAATGCAAGAATCCATAATGATAATGGGCTTGATTTAGTCGCAAGGAAACGGGCTGTTCCCGGATTCATCCACCCCTCCAGCTGACTTCCTGTGGAATTCTGACAGAATTAACCTGAAAATCGCAGTGAAACTCAGTTTGGAGGCAATTAATATCTCTCAAATCAGCCAAAGTGTTCCATTTTTTTTTCCAAAACACAAAAACTCACCTTGGTCGTGTTACCTGTAGATTTCTAAGCTTCAAACGCCTATGTGTTGTGTTTTTTATTTCATAATGGCTACTCTACCCAAACTCTTCTTTCTATGGCGTCAGAATACAAAATTTGGGAAGGAAGGGGGCAAAACCAACTCAGACCCAGAAAACATGTAGGAAATTGCTGCTCAAGAATCCACAAATCGGCTGAGGCACTCAAAAGAATGACAGCAAACCAGAATTGGAGCAGGCCAACAGCTGTGCCCTGTTTGAAAAAGACCATTCCTCCGTTACTCTGAACTCCATATTGCAGCCTCAAAACCAAAACTCACATCAGAAAATTCATTAGAAACGATGATAAATATGAAAACGAAGAAAAAAGCCAAAGAAATGCAAGAATCCATAATGCTATTGGGCTTGATTGAGTCGCAAAGAAACCGGTTGTTCCCGGACTCATCCACCCCTCCAGCTGACAGCCTGTGGAATTCTGACTGAATTAACCTGAAAATCGCAGTGAAACTCAGTTTGGAGGCAATTAATATCTGTCACCTCAGCCAAAGTGTTCCATTTGATTTTCCAAAACACAAAAACTCACCTTGGTCGTGTTACCTGTAGATTTCTAAGCTTCAAATGCCTATTTGTTGTGTTTTTTATTTCATAATGGCTACTCTGCTGAAACTCTTGTTTGTATTGCGTCAGAATACAAAATTTGACAAGGAAGAAGGCAAAAGCAACTCAGACCCAGAAAACATTCAGAAAATTGCCGCTCAAGAAACCACAAATAAGCTGAGGCACCCAAAATAAAATGACAGCAAGCCAGAATTGGAGCAGGCCAACAGCTGTGCCCTGTTTGAAAAGGACCATTCCTCCGGTGCCCTGAACTCAAAATGCCAGCCTCAAAACCAAAGCTCACATCAGAAAATTCATTACAAACCATGATAAATAAGAAAGATGAGAAAAAAGCCAAAGAAATGCAAGAATCCATAATGATATTGGGCTTGATTTAGTCGCAAGGAAACCATCTTTCCCGGATTCATCCACCCCTCCAGCTGACTGCCTGTGGAATTCTGACAGAATTAACCTGAAAATCGCAGTGAAACTCAGTTTGGAGGCAATTAATATGTGTCACCTCAGCCAAAGTGTTCCATTTGATTTTCCAAAACACAAAATCTCACCTTGGTCGTGTTACCTGTAGATTTCTAAGCTTCAAACTCCTATTTCTTGTGTTTTTTTTTATTTCATAATGGCTACTCTGTCCAACCTCTTGTTTGTATGGCGTCAGAATACAAAATTTGGGAAGGAAGAAGGCAAAACCAACTCTGATCCAGAAAACATTTAGGAAATTGCCACTCAACACACCAAAAATCAGCTGAGGCACCCAAAACAATGACAGCAAGCCAGAACTGGAGCAAGCAAATGGCTGTGCCCTGTTTGAAAAAGAACCTTCCTCTTGTGCCCTGAACTCCATATTGCAGACTCAAAACCAAAGCTCACATCAGAAAATTCACTACAAACCATGATACATAAGAAAAATGAGAAAAAAGCCAAAGAAATGCAAGAATCCATTATGATATTGGGCTTGATTTAGTCTCAAGGAAATCAGCTCTTCCCAGATTCATCCCCCCCTCCAGCTGACTACCTGTGGAAT